>NC_133554.1:32160000-35107500 GCF_048773025.1 Camelus bactrianus | reverse complement strand
ACCTGGGAGGGCCCTGCAGGGTCCTGCTCGGTTTTGCTAGGCTCCCCACCCTGCATCAACCATGGCTCTGGCTCCCTCTCTTTCGTTGATTCATCCATTTGTAGATCTGGTACCGCTATGTGCCAGGCACAGTTCTAGGCTCTGGGTACTTCATCATGCACTGCCAGTGTCACCACGTTATGCCATGAAGGTCACCACCCCTTCAGGGTCTCTCAGCCTCTCCTGCTTAGCACTGTGTTGTCCAGACTCCTATGATCATAACAACTCCTGGGATACTTGATAAACACACGAGTGACCACGTCTCTCCCCTGGACATTGTGATTGTAGAAGCCTGGGTCCAGCCCTAGAACCAGTTTGCACTTGCTGTTTTGTTTTCTCTGGCTGATTCTTACATTCAAGCAAGTTCAGGAGCAAGTGTTCAAAGAACCCCAAGCAGTGGATATCTGGTGTGGTGCTTGCATGCGCGCATGTGTGCACACACGCACACACACACAGGTGAGCAGGCCAAGCCCTCTCCCAGCACAGCCCAGTGCCCTCTGGCCCCACTGGCATGACCTGCTGTGTCCCTCAGCCTCAAACTCACCAAAGCTAATGACAATCTTTTTTTTTCCTGATTTGCAAGTGATTAGTTTTAATTTGGGGACAATTAGAGGTAGAAGCAGGAAGCATCTGATCTTGATTAGAAGCAGGGAGATGGCCAGAGGCGCCCCCTCCCCCTGCCTGGCCCTAGCCTCCAGCAGATTCATTCATATATTCCATAGGTTGGTGCCGGGGAGCTGGCCTCTGTGCCCTGGAAAGAGGTGTGAAGCTTATCTGGGGGTGGCCAGAGGGCCTTGCCGCGCTCCCAGACACCTAGGGCCAGGCTGAGATGAAAAGGGAGGGCCTCTGTCCTGCGCCCGGCCTTGTAAGAGTATAGAATTGACATTCACTAAGCACCTACGATTTACCATGCCTTGCACTATGCAGCGCTGGTCCAGACCCAGTGTCTGCCCAGATCCCAATCCAGCTGGAAAGGGAAAAGCAAAAAACATGTGCCTGCCTTCTGGTGTTGGAGGTGGCTTGAAAGACCTCAGCGAAGGGACACATGGACCAGCATCCTGCCCCCTCAGGGAGCATTCCCAGAAGTGACTAATGAGACAGATTGTTGATCATATGCATCTCACACTCATACCAGGGCCAGACTCCCAATCAGTCAGAGCCAGAGCCGTACAGAGCAAAGCACTACCCTGGTGGTGGCAATGGAGGTATCAGGGAAGGCTTCAGGGAGGAGGTGATGCCTGAGTCGGGCATGGAAGGATGAGGGGATCCCTACACCCTACTCACTGTGCAAGTCTTCTCTTGGGTGCTGGTGGGTCCGATGCCCTTCTTTAGAGTGGGTTCCTTCTGAGGCCTCTCTCCTTTGCTTGTAGACGGCTACCTTCTCCCTGTGTCTTCACATGCTCTTCCCCTCTGTGTGTGTCTGTGTCCTAATCTCCTCTTCTAGGGACACCAGTCATATTGGGTTAGGGCCTGCCCATATGATCTCATTTTAACCTAATTACCTCTTTAAAGACACCATCTCCACAGTCACGTTCAGAGGTCCTGGGGGTCAGGACTTGCACATACCAATGTGGGAGGGGGACACAGCTCAGCCGGACCAACCCTGATCATGAGACATGATGAGACATAGAGAGCCCCTTCCCCAGGGAGACAGCAGCAGGGGAGCCCGACCCAAATGATTCCTGAGGCCGCAGGCTGTGTAGACAGAGGGAGAATCCGACTGCTGCTCCCGGGAGAGGGGAGGCCGCGGACAGGAGGGCAGTATTGTCTGGCCCGCAGGGTGAGCCGGGCCCAAACACAAGTCAGTAAGTGGAGCCTGGAGTCCGGGGAGCAGAGTGGGGCAGGCGAGCGGCAGGGGCGGCTGGGGTTCAGAACCACCTGTCACGGGCTGCCTGGTGTGGGGCCTGAGGGGCCGGCGTGTGCAGGCTGTGTGTGAGCACGAGTATGTGTGTGAGCACGAGTATATATGCACGCGCGCGTGTGTGTGCTCATTCCCTAGTCAGCCGGCATGTCCACCCCAGTCGCACCCCTGCGGCACGTCTCCCCCACCTCCGGACCTGGTCCGACCTTGGTTGACCCTCCCCTCCCCCACCTGTCTTCCTTCTGAGAATCTTCTAGCAGCTTTTCTATGTTTCATGATGCCTGGAGCTTAGAGCACCGTGGGAGAGGCAGACCAGCGCTCATGTGCACACACGCTTTCTCACATCCTGTCTCTGAGAATCTGACCTGCTGACAACACCACGGGTCTCATCTTCCTTCCCCAGCCCCCGCCACACCAACTGGTTCCAGGGCCTGCCCCACCTCCCCAGGGACACTGGGGCCCAGAAGTCAAGCAACTTCCTTTAGACTCTGGAGTAAGTGAGCCAGAGACTAGTGCTGGGGTCTCAGGGACACCCCCACCCCAGCTCCACCCACAGAGGTGACCTCAAGTGCGCCAGAGGGTAGACTGATTCATGGTGGTGATGGGAGTGCGTGCTGTGTGTCACGATGACATCAGTACAAAACTTGTAGTACCCTCATACCATCTTTTCTGGTCCTCTTCTCCGAATGCTAGTTTCTTAATATAAGTTGCTTCCTGCTTCAGAAACCCAGTCTTCTTATCTGCAAGGTTGCTGAGAGGGGTCAAGAGCCCTGAGCCCAGTGCCAGGAGCCCTCCCCTCATTGGCCACCCGGTCCACTCTGGGATGCCTCACTGAAGATGCACTTATCAGCCTACGGCTTCCCAGTCCGTGTCGGGCAGCTCATTCAGACAATTGTACTCATTCAGCAAAAATCTCTTGAGGGCAGAGGGGTATGTGCAAACACGTTTCCCCAGTCCCTTCCTCCATGTCCCTCTGAGTCTGCTGCCCATCTGGTGGCCCCACCCCCACTGTGCCTCCAACGGGTCCAGATGGCCAGCCGTGAGACTGGGATGGTGAGAGGGTCAAAGGGGACTAAGTGCCACTTAGCAACCTTTAGGGTCTCCTGGGGATGTAAGCGAGGCAGGGCTGGTGACGTCTGCATCCTGTCCCCCCAGCCTGAGCACGTACAGCTCACGGACAGCAGCATCCCTTCTCTGACCTGAGCGGGATGAGCACGGTGGCCGCTCCCCATCTCGGCTCAGTCCCCACAGGCCCTGAACATCCCACCCTTTGATCTTTCAGCTACCCTCAATGTCCCTGTGAGGGGGCTGATGTCACCACCTCTGTTCTAGAGCTGGAAACCGAGGCTCAAAATGGCAAGCAAGTTGCCTCATGAGTGTGGCAGGGAGCTGCCTTGACCTTGGGTTCCAAAGACTCTGTCTGTTTGCCTGCTTCCTGCTGCTTCCAAAGCAGTGACCTGGCTGCTGTGCCCTGGCTCGGGTGGTTACCTCGGATCCCACATGTGTGTCTGGGGGCAGCGTCCCCCAGACACCCGAGACACCTTCTCAGAGACTCCAGTGGTAACTGTCGGGCAGGGCTTCCAGGCACCAGCCAGGAAGGCTTTCTCATCTCTCCAAGCACCTTCCTATCCTCACCTGGGACTCAGTTGCCACCTCCACCCCACCGTTGGCAGCTGGCTTACCTTACAAGGCTACGGGGCACCTAGCGGGGAAGGGTAACCTAAGAACAGAGTCTGATGGTTAAAGCAGGGGCTTCCCAGAGGACCAGGGACCAGAGGTTCCCCCAGCTGGTCTTAAGGGCAGCTCAGGAGGGGCCCTCAGGCACTGTGACCAAGTGCCACTCCTCCTAGAACACCTAACCAAGAAGGGCAAAGCTCCAAGGAAATTCCCAGGAGTAGAGGTCACATCTTAGAGGGCTTCGTGGAGGAGGCAGCATTCAAGCAGGGCCTGGGAGGAAGATTTGAATTTGCATGTGTGCAGACAGGAAAGGAGAGAATTGAACGCAAAAGGCACAGCATGAGCTTAGGAGAGGTGGTAAGGCGGCGTCAGCAAGCACTAACTAAAGCCAGAAGTTGTGCGGTTATGCGGACAGCAGGGGCTTGGGAAGAGGGACGCTGGGCTGGGGAGAGGGGAGCCAGGAGCCTGTTGTAGAGGGCCCTGAATGCCACGCTCGGGCGCAAGGGGAGTTTGGATTTTATTCTGTAAGCAGAAGGAGGAGAGTCTTTGATAATACTTACACACGGTTTGCACTGTGTTGTGCGATTTACATAGAGCTTTCCTGATTCTCAAAAACAAAACAAATGACAACACAGCATCCTGTGAGACTAACAATCTTATTATGACCCTGATTTCAAGGCCTGAGGAACATGGCTCAGGGGTCTATGGAAAGATGCAGAACTGGTTCTCAAACCTCGAACCTCCACATCTTGGTCCTTCCTGTTCCTTGACAGTGTCCAACAGGTGTTGAGCTGGGAGTGAGGTATAATAAAGCCCAGTTTGTGTCCGAGAGAAACAAATCATTCCGGCTGCTATGGGGCGGAGGGGAGCAGGGGAAGGAGAAGATCTGGTTAGGCTGCTATGTTGTCATAGCAACATAGTGAAGCCAAAGCTGGAGCAGAAGCCTGGAGATGGAGGTCAGGGGCAGCCCGGGACAGACCAGAGAGCCAAGAGGCAGAATTGCTGGAATTTGGGGGATCCTGCGAGGATGGGGGCAGGGGCCAATAGAAGGGCAAAGTCAAGCCTGAGACCCCAAATCCCCGTGGGATCCCTGGGGACCCGGCACCATCTAAGGCAGCTGGAGCAGTGAAGACTTGGGTTCGAAAGCCAGGTGGCCCCAGGTTGGAATCCTACTGCTGGCCCCTTTCACTCATGGGACTCATGGACTTGGGTAAGTTATTTAAGCATCAGGCACCTTTCTTTGTAAGAAGTAAGAACAGGCTCTCAAAAAAGAGAAGTTACTGATAGAAAACTTGTTGAATCAATGGGGATCATAATAATACCCGGTTCAAAGGCTTGATCGGACGATCAAATAAGCTACTGCCTGTCATCATAATGCATGAATAAGAATTAAGTCTAATAGACAATTTTACATCGTTAAATACGTGCTGCCCTGTGCCATCCGTCATGGCGAGAGCGGACACCTCCTGCCTCAGCACCACAGTCTGCCCTTGGCCCCTTATGCACGGGACTTTGCTAAGTCCTCACAACAGCACTTTGAGGAGGAAACAGTTTTTATACTCCTTTTACAAATGAGGATGCCGGAGGATAAAACCAATTTAAAGCCTCACGACGCTTTGTGCCAGGATTAGCTTTACCCCGACGTCGCAGGTAAAGAAATGTATCGGCAGTGACAGGACAATTAACACACCAGCAAATGTGGGCTCCCCAGCTGGGAGCCCCGAGGATGGAGAGCCAGGCTGAGTGCTGCCCAGCTCAGAGCGGACAGCCCTGTGTGAGGGTGGGAGGCCGGGGTGCTCTGGGGTCCGAGTGCAGCCTCTCCTGAACACTCTGGGGTCTTTCTTCTCTCTGTCTGCAGCCTCTGGCCGCTCCCACCTGGCCAGCCCCAGTCCCCCGGGGCCGCAGGCCAGCCCACTGCTGCCGATCAGCTACCGCCTGTCACACACGCGGCTGGCCTTCTTCCTGCGGGAGGCGCGGCCCCCGCCACCCACAGTCACCAATGGCTCCCTGCAGCGCTCCGAACCCTTCGTGGTTTTCCAGACCAAGGAGCTACCCGTCCTCAACGTCTCCCTGGGGCCCTTCAGCACCAGCCAGGTGGTGGCCCGGGAGCTCCTGCAGCCGTCCAGCACCCTGGACATCCCCGAGCGCTTGACGGTCAGCTGGAAGGTGCGAGCCTTCATCGTCCACCCCCGCGTGCCCTCCTCGCAGCCCTTGGCCCAGGTGCTGTTCTATGTGGCCGGCCGGGACTGGGATGACTTTGGTGTCACCGAGCGGCTGCCTTGCGTCCGCCTGCACGCCTTCCGGGATGCCCGGGAGGTCAAGAGCTCCTGCCGCCTCAGCGGGGGTCTGGCCACCTGTCTTGTGCGGGCCGAGCTACCCCTGGCCTGGTTTGGGCCCCCTGCTCCCGCTGTGCCGCCCACCGCCCGCCGCAAGTCTCCGGATGGACTGGAGCCCGAGGCAGCCGGGGAGAATCAACAAGCCGAGCTCTACTACACGCTCCATGCCCCGGATGCGTCGGGGGGCTGTGGGGGTACCCGTCGGGGCACTGGGCCCGGAGCGGGGGCCCGGGCAGAGAGCCCGACCCAGCATCCCCTGCTGCGCATCGGGAGCATCAGCCTATTCCGCCCACCCCCCAGGAGGACCTTGCAGGAGCACAGGCTGGACAGCAACCTGATGATCCGCCTGCCGGACCGGCCCCTCAAGCCGGGGGAGGTGCTCAGCATCCTCCTCTACTTGGCCCCCAACTCCTCCTCTCCCTCCAGCCCCAGCGTGGAGCACTTCACTCTCAGGTAGAGGGGCAGAGGTTGGGGTCTGGCTTCCCTTCAAAGGTCAAGTGCACACCTGACCCCTTGTAGGGAGCTCGCCCAGACCTGTCCATCCAGCATCATAATCCCAGTAATTCCAGTTATCACCTGAGCACCTTCAGGAAGACAGCTCACTTACTTGAGCATCAGTGTCCTCCTCTGCTTGGGCCAAAAATGTCAGCCCCAAACTCCCTCTCACAGAAATGGTGTCATGGTCAAGAAGAAGTGTCCGTTTTCACAAGCGTGGATATCCAGAATGATAGAAATGGGGCTGGAAGGGCCCTTAGATGCTAGCGAGTACAACTCTCCCATTTTACAGATGAGGAGACTGAGGCCAAAGAGGAGAAATGGAGATCAGAGAGAGGCTCCTTGGCTGCTGGGAACCAAAGTATGAACAGGAGAGTGTCCACATATTAGGATATTCGTCCAATTCGAGAGTTAGGAGAAAAAAAAATTCAGGAGCCCCAGCTCTTTCTATACCCTGAGAAGGATACAGTTCACAAATTCAGAAATGCCTTAAATCTTAACACATCCCCACAAAATATAATGATGCCTCACAGCAGGAATCTGTGGTTTGAGCCATGTCGGGTAATTCTGAAGATACAGAAAAGACCCTACCAAAACGTTCCCCAGCAACCCAGCAATACTTGAGATGTGAAACATTACCATCAGCCCCCAACTTCTTTGAGTTAAGTATTGCCCTGTCTCTTGAATGTACTACCTTAAAGTTCAAATATTCTTGAAGAGGGTCCTACCTGATTCAGTAATTGATACCTGAATGTGAGTATGAGTTAAATCAGTTATCAGAGATCTTGGGTTGCGTTAATAGGAATAGAACCTGTAGAATCAGAGAGGTGATAATCATTCTGCTTTAGTCAGTGTTAATTGGAGCACAGCTGAAGTTTTGTGTTTAGAATAAGACACTACACCTATGTGCTCAGAGTGCCCAGAGGACGGTGACTAGGATATGGGTAACTTGAAACCACGGCAAAAAGCAACAATTGAAGGAAATGGAGATTTTAGGCCTAGAGAAAAGAAGACTCAGAGAACATCTGCTCACCTCCCCAGGTATCTGTAGAACTGTTACGATGGAGGAGAGTTGCCCTAACAGAACCTATGGCTGTTATATTTCAGCTATAAATGCTGGGAAGAGGTTTCTCCTTTGAGGGAATTTCTGAAAATGTAATGCGATGTGTGCAGAAATAGTGAGTCCCTTGTCACTAAGGTATGCAAGTAGAGGTTAGGCAAAGACCTGGCAGAGATCTAATAGAAGGGATTGCAGCTTCCAGTGAGGGCTAGAGGTTGGCACTACGTGATACCAGATTCCCCAAATTAGTTTCAAGCTTTGGGTCTCGGTAACTTACTCACCTGCTCCCCTTTCTCCCAGCCCAAGCCTAAGAGTGGCAGCCTTTGGACCCCAGGCTGACCCTCTCCCTCTTCCCCTTCCTGCTTTGTCCCAGGGTAAAGGCCAAGAAGGGCGTGACCCTCCTGGGGACCAAGTCACGGAGTGGCCAGTGGCATGTGACCTCGGAGCTGCTGACTGGGGCAAAGCACTCAACAGCCACCGTGGATGTGTCCTGGGCCCAGGGCACACCGCTGCCCCCCTGGTGAGCCAAAATAGCCCCTCTGCCCACCTCTTTGCAGGATGACACCTGGGAGGGGTGGGGGAACTTTTGATGGAGGAGGCCAGGCCGGCAGTTTCTGGGGACACTGGGGTCCAAGTGGGCAGGGCATCTGAGAAGGCATCAGAATTTCCTTCTGGGGAAGCTCAGAGGGCCCTGGGGTGGCAGGCTGCCTAGGAGGGCAAGGGTTCCCAGTGAGGCTTTTGGAGCTCCTGAAATGCTCCCAGCCCTTCCTCCTGGGCTCTCCTTCCTGCCACCACCGCACAGGGAGGGCCAGGGGCCCCTGGAGATCCTGCAGCTGGACTTTGAGATGGAGAACTTCACCAGCCAGTCGGTCAAACGGAGGATCATGTGGCATATCGACTACCGCGGCCATGGTGCCCTGCCTGACCTAGAGCGGGCGGTCACCGAGTTGACGGTCATCCAGAGGGATGTGCAAGCCATCCTGCCCCTGGCCATGGTGAGTGGGCTCACGGGAAGCGGACAAGCTCTGCGCTTGGTGGAGTAAGACAGCGGCCGCTCGGGGGCACAGAGGTGGAGCGGTCACCATGAAGAGGCTTCTCGGGGTAGGTTTTTCTGGAGGAGGTGGCCATGCAGCTGAGCCTTGAAGGTCACATGGAGAAGGGGCTCATATAGTCAGAGAAAATGAGGAGGGTGCTCTAGATGGGATCACGTGGGCAACGGTGCAGTGATGGGACTACGAATAGCTTGTCCAAAGGAGCCATGGATTTAGGAAGAGTGCAATGGAATGATTGTTTGGGACCAGCACAGGGGCATCTGGAATAGCCAGGAGGAAGCAGGGCCAGCCCAGGGTCCCATGAAATAGCCAGGCAAATGTGTTGGACGTTACCCCGTGAGTCCTGGGGAGCATGGGAGATGTTGAGAGGAGACAGGAGGAGCTTGGGGAAGGGATGTTTTCTGGCACCAGAGTGAGGTCGACCCTGAAGGCTACCGCAGGAGCCCAGGTGAGCAGGGCACCTGAGAAAGCACGTGAGGCTCGGTAGATGCATCTCTCTGCACATGTGTATGGGTGTCCCCACCAGAAGCACATGCATCTGAGGAGTCGGGGCAGCCAGGAGCCAGAGCCTTGGCTTTTGGTCCTGGGAGAGCAGGGGACCTCAAGCACCCCAGCTCAGCAGCACCCTGCCCTCCTCTCCTCCCCCAGGACACAGAGATCATCAACACAGCCATCCTGACTGGCCGGACAGTGGCCATCCCTGTCAAGGTCATTGCCATCGAGGTGACTGGCCTTGTTCTAGATGTCTCCGCCCTGGTGGAATGCGAGTCTGACAATGAGGACATCATCAAGGTGGGCTTCCTGGAGGTGGAGCCCCTGGGAAGAAGGCCTCAGACCTTTAGGAGGAGTGGGACCCCAAACCAGAGGGGAATTCACACCCCAGGCAGGTCCCCCTGGTAGCAAGAGGAGGGAAAGTGGCGGGAGGAGTCAGGGGAAGAGCTGCAGGCATCCCACGTCCACTCTGGATGAGGGGACATCCTGGAGGGCTTTCTGCAGAAATGCGAAAGAGCCCTTTTGGCAGGCCAAGGGGAGAAGGCAGCACTGACAACTTGAACTCAATCCAGCAAGTCATTATTGAGCCCCTGCTGTGTGGCAGACACCGGGCAAGACAATAGGGGGTGAGGGGTTGGGGGGGCTCAGAGACGTGCCCTAAACCCCGGGCACTGGTGACCAGATAGAGGAGATCCAGCCCAGGGAGGAAGCTTCCAGAAGCACATGAGTTAGGTCAGGAGTGAAGGTTGTGTGAAAGGACCCACTCCGGGAACACCCACCCCAACTCCTCCAACTCCCGAAGCCCCCATCCCTGAGCTTCTTCCCAGAGACCCCCCTCTGGGCCACAGGTCCTCCACAGCCAGCAAGCAGGACACCGATCTGACTTTGGCCCAATTTGCCACCTCCCCAGGAGGGCCTCCAGATTTCCCCTGGCTTTGGACAGTGGTCGGGTGAGATGCAGGGAGGAATCAGTGGAGCAGGCAGCAATGGGAGGCTGCCCAGCCCTGGTACCTGTGAGCTGTTGCCGTGCCAGCCTCCGGCAGGTGCCAGAATCAAATGATTAGACAACAGAATCTGTTCCCCATTCCTGCAAACCCTTCAGCGGAGGGCCCGGGACGTAGGTGTCTTCTCCTTCCCAGGGGCTAACCTGGAGCCTGTGCTCTTTCTCTCTCTCCACGCCCTTCTCTGGATTCCTCCAGGTCTGGGGAGTCCAAGGCTCACCTCATCCATCCCCTAATCCAGGAAGGATGTCCCCTGAGTGAGAGCCAGAGCAGATGGCTTGTTACCACACCCCCACGGCCTCCTGAGGGGTAGAAGCCTTGCCCAGGCCCGTGGGGCTGTCCACTGCTGGCAGGCTGGGACGGGGAGAAATGGGCCTGCTTCCAAGAGCCCTTACCCAGCACCTTCCTCTGCCACCCAGTCTCCCCCACCCCCACCCCCGCCCCAAAGCAGACCAGCAAAGAGTCACTGTGGCTTAGATACCAAAGGGAATTAGCGTAGATTCTGCATGGAATGTGTTTCCGTTCTCAGTGAAATACCCTCCGGTTCCTTCTGGAGTTTGCCAACACTCTAAATGGAATTTGCCAGCCTTCAGATGGAATCCTCTGCCTTATGAAGTGGGAAATGAGCATTTCTGGCAGGGCTGCTGTCCCACTTTCCTCCACCCACCCCCTGAGATGATTAAGAGAGCTCGCAGGAGTTTGGGATGGTCAGGAGACCGTCCCCAGAGATAAGCCACAGTCCCAGCACCCTCCCCACCCCCACCAGAACCTTCAGGGTGTCCTCTGCCCACAGGCTGTCCGAATGACCCTCCTCCAAACACAAGGATGTGCATGTACTCCTGGGCATGTACCAGTAAGTGCACCTAAGTGCACTGCACCCAGGATTCACTCCAGGTGTGCCAGGTGTGTATGTGGGCACTTACATGTATACCCGAAGTATTGGCAGCGATACCTCCGTGATGGGCACAGGTATCCACCAAGATGTCAGCGAGCATATGCTTATCCAGGGAACTTCTAAGAATGCAAGGTGGTGTCCAGGTGGACATGCATTTGCAAAAGCTGTACCCACTCGTGGCAGTGTATGGGCTTAGGGTTCTCTGGACCTGAAATTTCCTCTCCCTTACCGTCACCTCCAACCCTGGCTGGAGCAGCCCCCCTCCCTGAAATTAACCAGCTGTCCATCTGCCTGAGGCAACAGGGCCAGAGGGAGGAGCGGTGGGTCTGACCCTCATCCCCACTCCCTCCACCTCTGCCTCCTCCCTGCCCAGTCACATCATGCCCCAGTGTCCTGCTCAGAAGAGGCTACCGGTGGAGGACTCTACCCACCAGATACCTGCTCCAGAGTCCAGGCAGTCATGCTGGGGAGGGGAGCCAGCCCAGGGGACCCTTGGCCTGAGGATCCTCAAAGCTGTGGTCTGGCACATCAAAAGCAGCCCCTTATAAAAATATTTGTACATTGGCTCCTTGCCAGGCAGCAGAAACCTCCCACAGAGGCCACTGAGAGCTGATCCCTGGAGAAATGGAGTAGAAGCTGACCCCTTCCAGAGGAATTAAATGAGGGACCTTCTCCCACCTGGCCCCTCCACTTCAGCCTCCTGTGATTAGCACTTTCTCTGTCCAATAGCCTCTGGCCCTCCTTGTCAGACAGAGGTCCCCTGCACTGCCCCACAGGATGACCTGTAGGGCAAGATAGGACAACCAACCTCTCTCCCCCTCTCCAGGTATCCAGCAGCTGTGACTATGTGTTCGTTAGTGGAAAGGAGTCTCGCGGTTCCATGAACGCCAGAGTCACCTTCCGCTATGATGTCCTCAACGCCCCCCTGGAAATGACAGTCTGGGTGCCCAAGCTGCCCCTGCACATCGAGCTCTCGGATGCCCGCCTCAGCCAAGTGAAGGGGTGGAGGGTACCTATCCTTCCCGACCGGAGGTATAGCCCCTCCACACACAGCAGATGCTGGGGATACTCATGGGTGACACAATGTTGGCACATGGTCTGATCTGCATGTGTGTATAAGGCCCTGGGTGGATGCAGTCTGCAGGTTGGTCATGCAATCAACAAATGTTTATTGAACAGCTATTGTGTGCCAGGCACTGACGGGCGCTTTAGACGGGTAAATGTGGCCATTTCCTGACCCAGCCAAGCTCTGGGTCCATCAGGGAAGCCATCTTATAAATGCCACAGAGCATGGTGGATAGGAGAAGCCCTGTGTTCTGGGAATCAAGTGGCACAAAGGAAAGAACCACCTCTTCCTCCAGGAGAAATCAAAGCAGGCTTCCTGGAAGAGGTGAATCCTGAGCTAAGTCTTCAAGGATGAGTAGAAAGGAGCTGGTTGGGGAAAGAGGGTGAGAGCAGTCAAGCAGCAGCAGTCAAAATGGAGCATAAACACCAACACAGGTGCACACCTGTACACACATGCCCCAGCCTGGGTACACCAGGGGCACGCTTGTGAGTATATCAAGCAGGTACACGGTGACTCACACTGGACTCCCTCACCAGGATACAGGCTCACACACCTGAGTGCCCATCTGTGGGGCAGGTCCGAGTGTACTCAGCACACTCCTCTCACCCACTCATCGCTGCTGGAGAGCAAAGCCAGCAGGCAGAAGAACTGCAGGCGCGGCAGGCAGCTAAGAGCGGGAAGCGGGGCTGGAGAGAGAAGCAGGCAGCCTAGCAAAAGCGGAGCTCTGTTCACTGCTGCAGAGGTTTGGAAAAGCAAGGCGGCATAGACCAGAGCCTCTAGAACCTTATTGTGCACACGGAGAGCCAGAAGTTCCCGTTAAAAGGCAGATTCTGATTCCATGAATCTGGGGTGGGTCCTGTGAGCCTGCATTTCAGACCAGCTCCTGGGTGATGCTGGTGCTGCTTAGAGTAGTGAGGACGTAGTGAACTCTGAAGCCAGGTGCCTGGGTTTAAATCCTGACTCTGCTATTTGCTAGCTGGGTGACCTTGGGCTACTTACAAAAAAAAAAAAAAAAAAAAAAAAAACTCTCTGGGCCTCAGTTTCCTCAGCTCTAAAATGGGCATGTTAGCATTTGCCTCCGAGGACTGCTCTGAGTATTAAATTAGTTAAAAGAGCCCTCTGCATGAATGAATATTCTGGTGGTTTGATCCTTCGGAAGCACTAGCCATGCCCTGGCCACACCCTTCTCTCTCCAGAGCACCCTTTCCTGATTTTTGTATTTTGAGCAATCTGGGTAGGCTGAGAATTTCCCAAATTGTCAAGTCCCGGTTCCCTTTCACTTGCCAGCTTCCCCCTCCATTTCTCTCTTTCCTCTCGCATTTTACTATGAGCAGCAAGAGGCGGCCAGGCCACACCTCCCACACTCTGCTTGGAAATCTCATCAGCTAAATATCCAAGTTCATTGCTTCCAAGTTCTGCCTGACGCACAGCTGTAGGACACGATGCTGCTAAACCTCCTGGCACTTGAGCAAGGGTCGCCTTAGCTCCATTTCAGAGCTGAGCACAGGGCCCAGCACATGCCTGGTGGTGAGAAAGTGGTGGCATTTGCTAGGATTTGATGCCAGCTCTTCGCAAGTGTGGGTGCAGCCAAGCAGGGGTGGAGGGGGACATGGGAGGGTCAAGGTACCTTTCTAGAGAGGAAAGCCTGAGACGCCGGGCTCCAAGCTTGGCAGAGACAGAGGGAATGAGCCAGGGAAAGGTTTGTTGTTGGCACAGCTTGTACCCAAGGGTGCTGGGGAGGGGATGGCAGGGCTGGGGGAGGGAGGGGCTTGTGCGGGTCAGAGCCAGGGTGGGAGCCCTGATTCCAGGCCTCCCCAATTCAGGTCAGCCCGGGAGAGTGAAGATGAGGACGAGGAGGAGGAGGAGCGGCGGCAGAGCGCGAGCCGCGGCTGCACCCTGCAGTACCAGCACACCACCCTGCAGGTTTTCACCCAGTTCCACACGACATCGTCAGAGGGCACCGACCAGGTGGTCACCATGCTGGGCCCGGACTGGCTGGTGGAGGTCACCGACCTGGTCAGCGACTTCATGCGGGTGGGGGACCCCCGTGTGGCCCGCATGGTGGACAGCAGCACGCTGGCCGGCCTGGAGCCAGGCACCACCCCTTTCAAGGTAGGCACAAGGGGCGTGCCGGGACCCTCATCCACATGTGGACAGAGGACACAGACGTTCTTGGGACAGGATTTCTAGGGCCTTGGCTTGAGGGAGCAACCCCCAAGTGCACTTTCTTCCCCACCTGCCTTTTTGCCTGAAATCAAAGGTCAAGGCCCTTTAACTTCACCCTGACGAGGGTGCTCCCTCCAAGCCTCATCCGCCCCTACCAACCTTGCATCACGCAGTGTGGTCCCTGAGAGCAGGTATGGATGAGGAGGGGAAGCAGGTGGGAGGGCTCAGCCAGCCTAGAGGCCAGGAAAGGGAATTTGGTAGCTCTAGGAACTCAACTTTGACCTTCCTCCTTGACAACTGGGTGCCTGGGTGGATATCATCTACCTAAGAGATTGTAAGTAGTGAGCCATGGGCTGAAATCTGCCTGCGGACTTATTTTGTTTGTAAAACAATTGATCCAACATTAAAAAATTGAAAGGTCTCATTTTTTAAAAACGTAAGCTTCTGGTTTTAGAAAATACGAATCTGGTAATACTGGGTCTGCATTCATGCTTGTCAGTTATCAGCTGGAGTCAGTACTGGTGCCTGTTTTTTTTTTTTTTTTTTACAGGAGCGTAAGTTCTCCCCTTTGCCCCAGTCCCCACCACTCCCTTTCATCTCCCTGACACTGAGGCTGACCACCAGTTGCTATTTATCAGTGTGCGAGGGCTCTTATTTTCTTCCAGATCAACTCACCTCTCTCATTTGTGTTTCATGCCTGGCTCCTAGGAGCCCTTGACCCTCGCTTGGCCTCAGGACCCTGGTTCCCATTGCAGACCTAAGGCAGAGCCCAGGAGTCCTGCCTCCCAGCCTGCCCCACCCCCAGGCCTCTCTTCCAGTAGCACTAATGTTGCAGAGAAAACAGCTCAGCCTTACAGCTCAGTTGTGACAGCAACCTGGATCAGGGCGAGAGACCAAGCAGCACTCGGAGAGTTGGAGGACTCAGTTTTACCATGCCAGCGGGCCCAGAGGAGTTAACACTCCAAGCTCTGGCCCCAGCTATAGGTTTACACCAGGTTGTATAGGCTGCCAGTTTACACATTGCAACAGCATATGCAAATGAGGTATAACAAAAGTTGACTAATTAGGAATAAGCTTTGTAGAAATGGACCAGTCAGGAGGGAGAAAAATAACCAATCAGGAGTGAGGGAAATGGACCAATCAGGAGTGAGAGAAATAACCAATCAGGAGTGAAGGAAATAACCAATCAGGAGTGACATAAGGGAACCAATAGAATTTTAGGGGTAAGTAAGCCGTTTCAGAGGCAAAAAGTGAGATAGAGGCTCTGGGCCAGGGAACCGGTTGGTGCTGGCAGGAGAGTAGGGGCCCTGCCGGGGGGTCCTGCCTGTCTCTTTATGGGGCTTCCCGCCTCACTAAGATTCCTCCCTGGTTAGGGATTTGGGGGGTACTGCTTTCCTGGCTTTCACCCACCCGCGCCCTGCTCTGCCTCAGGTGGTATCCCCGCTTACGGAGTCGGTGCTCGGAGAGACGCTGCTGACAGTGACAGAGGAGAAGGTCAGCATCACACAGCTGCAGGCCCAGGTAGTGGCCAGCCTCGCCCTCTCCCTACGGCCCAGTCCTGGGAGCAGCCACACCATCCTGGCCACCACGGCTGCCCAGCAGACCCTCAGCTTCCTCAAGCAGGTAACTGGGTGCCGAGCCAGCCAGCCTCGGGGCTTGAGGTGTGGAAGAGGACTGGCAGGCTCTGGCCGTGAGTCTTCCAAATTACAACTGTGATAATGGAAGATCTTTCTACCCTTCGTGCCCTGCACACCTGCCCCACCCCACCCCCCTGCCATCTGCACAGGGAGTCTGGCCAAGGTCTGGCTTCCTGCACCTGCCATCTTGAAATGCTCCTGCCGAGGGGTCCCCCTCCTGGCTTCCCAGAGGGCCCGTCACCTCTGCCTCCACCCCCAGGAATTAACCTTCATCCATCTCTGGAGCCCCCAGTAGAGCCCACCACAGACAGAGAAGGGCACTGGCTACAGGACAAAGGTGGAAAGGTTACATGTAGAGGCTTGAGCAGGGAGGAGGTGGGCACTGAACACTGAGCCAAGAGTCAGGACACAGGAGTCCTCTGCCCCAACTTGCTTCGTGATCCCAGGCAAGTTGCTCGTCTCTGGGTCCTGCGTCCTCATCTACAGGGAGGGCAGTTCTCAGAAAGTTTAACAGAGGCAAAGGCTGCAGTGGGGTATGCCTGTATTCTCAATCTTCACGTGTCTGTTGGGGGTGATCCCAAGGTGAGGCAGGGACATAGGGTCCTGCAGCCGAAGGGATTTGAGCTAGATCCAAGGCAGAATTTACCATCAGCTCATCAAGGGGGGAAGGGCCAAGTGGGCAAGGAGATTCTCAGGGCAGTACGAGGCCATAACCTGCCGTGTGACTACCCTACCACCTCCAGAGAACTCCCACTCAAACAACTGTTCCTGAACACCTGCCATTTGGCAGGCACTGTTCCAGCACTGGGAATACAGCAGGGAGCCAGAGTGCCTTGGCCCTGGCCCTCACTCAGGATATAGCAGGAAACCCAGCAGGACTAGTTCTCTGACTCTTGTCCTCTCCTCCTCCTCCAGGAAGCCCTCCTGAGCCTCTGGCTCTCCTACAGCGATGGCACCACAGCCCCGCTCTCCCTCTACAGCCCTCGGGACTACGGGCTGCTGGTGAGCAGTCTAGATGAGCGGGTGGCCACAGTGACCCAGGATCGTGCCTTCCCACTGGTGGTGGCTGAGGCTGAGGGGGCAGGAGAGTTGCTCCGTGCGGAGCTCACCATCGCTGAGAGCTGCCAGAAAACCAAGCGCAAGAGTGTGCTGGCCACGACCCCCGTGGGCCTGCGGGTGCACTTTGGGCGGGATGAGGAGGACCCCACCTATGACTACCCCGGCCCCAGCCACCCAGGGCCCGGCGGGGGTGAGGATGAGGCCCGGGGAGCTGGTCCGCCAGGCACACCAGGACCCCCACCTGAGGCCCCGGGCCGGGGCACGGCCAGCCCAGCTGTGCCACCCACAGAAGACTTCCTGCCGCTGCCCACCGGCTTCCTGCAGATGCCGCGGGGGCTGACGGACCTGGAGATCGGCATGTACGCGCTGCTGGGCGTCTTCTGCCTCGCCATCCTCGTCTTCCTCATCAACTGCATTGTCTTCGTGCTGCGCTACCGGCACAAACGCATCCCGCCCGAGGGCCAGACCAGCATGGACCACTCTCACCACTGGGTGTTCCTGGGCAACGGGCAGCCGCTGCGGGTGCAGGGGGAGCTGTCGCCTCCTGCCAGCAACCCAATGGAGACTGTGCCGGCCTGCTGCCACGGCGATCACCACAGCAGCGGCAGCTCGCAGACCAGCGTCCAGAGCCAGGTGCACGGGCGGGGCGATGGCTCTTCCGGCGGCTCCGCCCGGGACCAGGCCGAGGACCCCGCCAGCTCACCCACCTCCAAGCGCAAGCGGGTCAAGTTTACCACCTTCACCACGCTGCCCTCAGAGGAGCTGGCCTATGACTCGGTGCCCGCCGGCGAGGAGGACGAGGAGGACGAAGAGGACCTGGGATGGGGCTGCCCAGATGTGGCGGGCACCACACGGCCCACTCCACCCCCTGACCTGCACAATTACATGCGCAGAATCAAAGAGATTGCGTAAAGGTGCCATCTCCCCATGGAGTGGGCTCTGTGGGACGCAGCCAGGACCCTGCTCACACTAACACGGGCCAGCTTAAGTGGATTTTGTACTCTGGCCCATGCAGCTTTGTTCCTCCCAGAGAGCCTCCTCCCACCGGTCCTTCCTCCCCTCCTCACACCCTACCCTCCTCTGCCCCAAAGGTGGAGGCCGCCTTCCTTCCTCAGGAGCTTGCTAAGAGGAAAGCAATCCCAACTCTTGTTCTACCCTTGTCAAACCTCCTCCCATTTTAGACAACCCCCCTGCCCCAAGAGTGAGGCAAGGAGGCCAAGCTTGGGCCAAGGGCCCACACAGTGCCCCGCCCCACCCCCCATATCCCCTGTCTTCCCCTTGTGCGGGGGCAGGGTTCCGGGGGGTCTTGTGTCACAAGCTGCACAAAGACTTTTCTCAAACCACTATTCAGGGATTTCTGTCCTGCAGGGTGGGGAGGCGGCGGCTGCCTGCCCTGCCAAGGATCTTGCTGTGGATAAAACATTTGAAAGGGGTGAAGGATATCTGTAGCATCTGCTGGCTTCTGGGTGCCCCCCAGTCCCTTTCCAGGACCTGGGAGCTGACTCTACCGAGGGGTCTGGGGCCAAGCCCACCACCTTCCTGGATCTCAGGACTCCATCCTCTGCTCCCCAGGGCTGTGGGCAGGCCCTCAAGGGTGGAGAATCCTCAGTCCACTCCCAGAGTACTGTGCTCTGGGCATCTGGGAGCCCTGGATGCCTCCCGCCCACCCCCCAGCAAGGTCAACACTGCGCCTTAGCCGCCCCTCCAGCTCCGCTGACCACGCCTTCCTCTCTGCAGGGGCAGCCACTCATCCCCACACCAAGCAGAATCTGGTGGGAGGGGAAGAGGGCACCAGGCAATGCTGGAAAGGACCCTGGGATGGGCAAGGCAGAAGGGAGCTGGCGTCTCCCCTACCCCATCCCACAGCCACCCTTCTCGGGTTCTACCCACCACTGTGTCAGATTTTTCTTAAATAAATGGAGATGACCAGACTTGGGGTGGGAGCAGCAGCTCCCGGAGAATGAACAGACAGTACATGGTGACTGGCTCTGTCTCTTCCTTGCGTGCAGATGCACGCAGACACACACACACACACACACACACAAACGCAGAGGTCATGCTAAATGACAAGAGATAAAAACACAGCTGAACAAACTGTGGTCTTGCTCTTCCTCCTGCAACATCTGGGTCCCTTTAGACCCTCTGGTGCTGAAGGGGATGGAAGATTCACTAACCCAGAAATGTGCCCTTATAAAGAGGTGCCTCCTCTAGGAGCAGGGGAGAGATGGTACAGAAAAATCAAGAGAGAGGTAAAAACGGTATGCACACCTGAGCTCAGTCTCCTCCGTTGCCTTCCGTCCACTTTTCAGAGGGCACCCCTCCCATCACATCACCACCTCCCAGGAAGGCCTCTCTTCTCCACGGGTTGTTGAGTACGGTCTGGGAGTCTCTATAGCAGGAAGCCAGGCAGGAGAGAGGAATGGCTATTGAGGGAGCCCCTCGCTGCCCAGTGGGCCATGGGCTGGCCCATAGCCCCTCGTGGCCTCCCACGGCCCTGGGAGACCTCTCCCCAGCACAGGCAGCAGCCTCAGGGAGCACGGAGCGGGAGCCTGATCAAGGCTGCCTGGCCGGCCTCCAGTGCCCTGGACAGGTGGCTACAACAACCAGCATCTATCCCGGAAGGGACCACAGCAGGACTAGAGCTGTGTTGGCACCTTCCCCAGATGGTTCTTGCCCACCACGGAAGGAAGCCTGCCTGCCACCATCATCTGCTCAACGGGTCAGGGCAGCCTTGGCGTTACTGGGAGGATGAGATGAGCTCGTGTATGTGGAGTGCTGTGCGCGGTGCCCGGCCGCAGACTAAGCTCCCAGCACAGACCCTGGCACACAGAGGTGCTCCATAAATGGAGTTTGCTACATTCAGGTCTGAATGTTCAACAGGGGCCTGAAAGGAGGACTTGAGATTGGCTAGCTCTGCCCAGGATGTGTTGGCAACAAAGAACAGGTGTGGCTCAGGGAAGGGGGAGCTCCAGAAAGCCATGCAGGTCAGAACCACAGGTGGGCTTTGCATGACGGCTCTCCTGGAGTTCCCAGAACACCAGGTGCCTGCTACTGAAATACGCCTTAACCGTGCCCTCCTAGAGGGTCCTAGAGGGGGTGGGCAGAGGGGCTGTCAGTCACGTTTCTTCACCCAAGGCAAGTGCTCAACAAATATTTGCTGACTAAAGTCCAGACGCCGACTATAAATGGCTTTCCTGTTATCCCCCATTTGGGAATTACCTATACTCTGCCACCTCGTCACTTATCCATGCAGAGTTTCAGAGAAAGACAGAGGACATAGGTGTGAGTCCAGGGAGCATGAACATCCCAGCTGGGGTGTGTGTGCCTGGGAGGGGCTACTGGTGTTAAAGTTGAAACTAGGATCCAATTTGTTTATTCAATACATTAAGCTCCTACTAAGTGTGGGGAGAGAGGAAGCAAAAGCGTGGGCCTGTCCCCAGGGAGCCCCAGCTCCTTCTTGACCTGCATGCGGGTCAGGCCTCACCGTTTCTAGCAATTGCTTCTGAGTTCTTGCCTTCGGATGGACACGTCAGCTGGCCATGGCCGTCTGGGATGACCGATGAGAGAACTTTGCCCTGGGTGGTGGGGCACAAAGGAGCGAGGGGGAGACATTCAAACTTGACTTTGCTGAGGACGGAGGCAAGGACACTTCTGGAAGGGAGAAGTGTGGGTGTGGAGACCCAGAGGCGGCATACTCGACACCCTGGGCTTCCTTTGGCTGCCATGTCTCTGCACAAGCTTTTCCTATGCCTGGACCATGGGTCCCTGATGATGGGGAAACGTGCAAAACACATGCAAAGCTGTGGAGGCCAGAGGGAGTATGATGGGTTCAAAGTGGATTTGGGAGTCAGGCTTAGACTTGAGGTTTAGATCATTTTCCTCTCACTGGGTGAAGGAAGGAAGGGTGGGAGGGGTCAGGGGACCGGTTGGCAGGTTGCTACAGCAGTAAGGATGAAGGTGGCGGCAACAGAGAGCTGGTGGCCACGGTGGCATTAAGCTGCAGAATTTGCCAACTGCGTTATCCCACATGGGAGTGAGGGGGGGAGACATGAGCTGCCGCTTGACGCCAAGCTGCCCCAAATGAACCTGGGAGACCAGGCCTCTCCAGGGAAGGAAGCGGAAGTGATCGCAGCGGTATTTGTCAGCATCCATGCTTTCACAAATGGGAAACGAGGAACCAGAGAGGGGGAGCAATTGGCCGGCAGTCACACAGCAAACCTAGCAGCAGAACCAGAGGCCTGCCTGCCACCCTGGCTTGTAATTTGTGTCCCTTTCTCTTCATCCCTGACCCCCTGTCCAAAGGTGAGAACTGCAAAGCAATTGCTAGAAACAGCGAGTCCTGACCCTCATGCAGCTCAAGAGGGAGCAGGCTTGGAGGAAACAAGGTGGGACATTGAGTTAACAGCACCTCTGGAATGGCCCTAGAGCTGAAGTCCTCTTAAAAAATTTGTCTTCAACCCCCAAAACGAATCAAGGGACCTTGTAAAGAACAGTTATTGACAGAGAACTGCTCAGGGAGCACTGAGGAGCCAGGCCCATGAATCAGCTTGCTGGCAAAATGAGATTTCTCAGCCAGCCAGAGCAGGCGGAGGCAGAGCTGGGGAGGCGGAGAAACCCCCTCTAGCCCACCCCACCCCAGTCAGCGGGCAGCCCCCTGCCCAGCTCCCACACTGCCAGCTCCCCCTGCACACCAGTCCTGGATGCACCTCCAAGCCTGTCTTCCACAAATACCGACAAGCACCTACTATGTGCCAGGCACGTGTTCCGCTTAAGAGAAGGCTTTGGGGTTGATGGGACCTGGAGCCAAACGGAGAAAATTGAAAATAGAATATCTGGACCAGAAATGGAAACTGTCATTTAAAGGAATGAAATGTTTTAAGATAGGTTAGCAGGAACTCCTGGGGTCTGACAGTGCCTTTGCTTTGTGACCTTCAGCCCTTACATGGCCAGCTCTGGGTCCTCGTTTCTCCATTTGTACAAACCTAGGAAGTCACCACTACTAGACGGTGTGCACTGACCTCCCTGAAGGGGCTCTGCTGTTTCAGCAAAGTCCAGGGAGATAGGAATTACTAACTCCCGTTTTATAGATGAGGAGACAGGCGCACAGAGAGGGCAAGTAACTTGCCCAAGATCTCCAGCTTAGAAGTAACCCGGTGGGCACTCCAAACCTACCTTCTTACTGCTAGGTCCTGAAGCAACTGCTATTAACAATTGAAGGGGAATGGACGTGGGAGAGATTTGGAGCGGGGAGGGGAAGGGGCAAGGCTGTGTTGCACATAGTGGGTGGTGGCAAGGGAAGGATCCCTCATGCTTCCCCCTTCTCTGCGCCTCCTTATTATTTATTCCCTCCCTCCACCTCGACACACACACACAGGCTACCCCTCCAAGAGGTGGAGAGAGCGCAGCCCAACCCTCCCTTGATGGGACGCAATTCATCAGCATTGACAGGAGCTGGGATGCTGTTTTAGGGCCTCCTTCCTCACACACACTTGCCCAGGGGGTCCTCCTTCAGCAGTCTGTTCCCCGCCCGCTCTGGGCTCCATTCCAGATTCCAGATCCCTCGTGAGATGGCTCTCTATCAAGGGAAAGGGTGGGCCCAGGGGAGGGGAGCTGGACTGTGGTGAGCCCACAGCAGGGCAGGGACCACATCCACCAGGGAGGGAAGAGAGGGGAGGAGGGGGAGGAAAGAACACCCCCGCAGCTGCAGCATCTCGAGGAAATCTCCAGAGATGCCAGAGCCACAGGATGACCCTTCATCCCAGCAAACCCCGCTCCAGGAACAGACACAACAAAGCACCAGATGCATCCAGAGATTAAGTGCTGCCTTTGTTAGAAGATGAACTGGGCTCTCGTGGGCAGGGCATGTAGAGCACGAGTGCACACACTCCCCACACTCACGCAGAGCACACATCACAAATGCACGCCCTCCGAGCATCCCTACTCACGCACACACCTGCCGATCTCGCAGGTGTGCAGAAACGGGGGCATGCCCCGCACGCACACACTCACATGCGCGCACTCGCTCTCGACATCCCGACACGCACACATTGGCCGTTGGAGCCCGATAGCTCCAGTCCAGTAATAACCAGAGGCAGCTAATTCTTGACCACATCATGGGGCAGACCCCTCACAGCCCCTCCACCCTGCCAGGAGGGAAGGCGGAGGGCACAGGGGTGAGCACCACGTCCAAAGCTGTGAGTGAAGAACAGGCGCCCTAATGGAGAGGGGCTGGAGTAAAGACAGGCATCTGGTGAACCCACGGGGCCTCTGCAGACGGGGGCGGCTGCCCATCCATCTGGGAAGTCACCTTCAAGGCTGGGCGTTTGTATAGGAGCTCGTTGAAGGGAGGGGTCAGGAGCATATTTACCCCATACTTAAAACAATAACTAAAGAGTCCCACAGCACTCAGAAGAATGCCTATTTATATGCAAGCCATCACTGAGTTAATTGCAAAGATTCTTATCCGTTCATTAAAGCAGACTGGAGGGCCTTCTATTTGGAAACACTTTGCAGTTAAAAGGACTATGTTATTAACTCTAATGAAATGATGTATTTTGCGCCTGTGCCTAGTAAGGTAGAACCTGAGACCAGAAGCCCTCATTCGGAGGGTGTGCCCTGGTCCCTGGGCTGACATTCTTTGCAAGGAAACCAAGAGACTTCCGGGAGGAGAGGGACAGAGATCCTGGAGAGATTATTAACTCATCTATGGATGGGGAGAGCCCAACTGAGGCTGAAGGGAAGGGCACCCCAGGTGACTTGGGGGTCACACTAGCCAGTCTGGTCTAGCATGGAAGGCAGTGGCACTGACTCTCCCTGAGTCAGTTCCCTGCCTACGAAGTGGGGGTTAAACAGCACCTGCTATGTAGGGCTCTCGTGAGGATTAAACAAATTATTGCAAATGAGTAACAGAAAATGTTCGGCCCGCAGCCCACCCTAGTAAGTGTTAGCTATTATTGTAGCCTTTCCCAAGGGAAGATCATTTTCTAAAGTGACGTGACGTGGGGACCTGATCTGATTCTCCAGCTGATAACTCTGATTTTTTTTTTTCAGCTTGGTGTTTAGATGCAGGACTTCCCTCTTAGACTGAATCATCTCTCGGGGGTACTTCAGCAGTTTTGAGGAGAGGCTGGTAGTTTCCCCCAAAAAAGATATTGATGTTTTGCTGATTTGGGGCAGGAGGGGTTCAAGCAATTCCTTCGACAGTTTCTTTGACAAGTCAAAAGAGGTTGGACTCCAAGCTGGTATCACGATAACTACATTCAAAATATTCTTCAGGACAGACTCTTCACTGATATTCCTTGGAACTATTCTAAAATTAGGAAGCCTGAACTGTATCTTGTTGGAGGGGAAGTGGTGCAGTAAATTGATCTCCTTGGTGACATCCCAGGGGATAAAGATGCTTCAAAAGGGCAGGCCTTGGAGCTGAGGTCAGGGACCCTCAGCTCACAGAGGCAGGCCCTCAGCTAAGGCGAGCCAGGCAGTGTTTTGCCAGGCCACCCAAAGCCCTGCTCCCACTCCTCAACCTAGCACAGGGCTCAAAAGGACTACTGTGGGCCGTCAGTGTCCTGCCAGGTGGAGATGTGCTTCTGCAGGGTGGAGACAGGGCCCAGCCTAACAGGAGGGAGCGTATCTCATGCTGGCCTTTCCCTGGGCTGTGCTCACAGGCTAATGAGGACAGAGCCGGCTGGCCAGCTGCCACCCCTCCCCACTCCATCCTCCCATCCCTCTTCTCTCCCAAGGTCTGAATCCCAGTGCTCATGTTGAGACTGTGCACCAGGATAAAGGTGTTTCAGGCACACCGGCTTGGGCTCCTTCTGCTGGGTGTGGAGTTTCTGCAGTTGGGGCAGCCAGGGTGAGAGAGGACCGGGCAGGGAGAGCTGGGAAGCCCCGGGACCCTCTGGTGGCTCCCTTCCCAGGACAGGACACTGCCCGGCAGTGAAGTGCCTGACCCATAGATGTTGTGTCCTTGGAGTGAGCCTCCTGGCTGGGTTGTGGCTCTCGTTTTGGAGGTGTCCACCCATGTCTTCAACGAGGTGCACAGACTTTGGCCGAGGTCCCCTGATACCCAAGGCAGATCCAGGAAGCTGTCTTCTGTTTGTCCCCTCCCAGACCCAGACAATGACATATGCCCTTGAAGTCAATTTCATGAAATTCGCCTCCCAAAGAGCTGCTCCAGGACCTGAGGCCGAGTGTAAAAGCCAGTGATCTGACCTCTGCTCAGCTATCACCTTCTCAGAGGGGCCTTCCCCGACCCCTCTGCCCAGGATAGCAGCCTCTGGTCACTCTCTAGACTTCCAGCTGGCTCCAGTATTCTTCACAGCACTGCCACCACCTGACGGTGCATTCACTTAGCATTCTGTCTGCCCATTACGAGAGGGAAGTCTCCCCCAGGACAGGGGCCTTGTTTTATTCAACACCGTATCCCCACATTCACATCCAGGCAGGGCTCGGCCCACAGAGGGACTTAATGAGTATTTTAAATGAGGAGGCCCATGCTGAGCTGGCTGTGGGGTGAGTCTACCCAGAGCCGCCTCCTTCTCCCACCCAGATGGAGGGAGGGAGACAGTCAGATGCAGCTCTATTTCAGGCTGGTGTCCACCACCAGGAGCATCTCCCTGGTGGGGTGGAAAGGGAACCCAGTGTAACAAGCTCCAGGGGTCCTCCCAGCCTCCCACCCTGCATCCCAGGTTCATCCGGGAGCAGCTTCACTTTGGGGTGGCCCTGGGTGTGGGAGGCAGCTGAGAGCACCCCCAGGTGGGGAGGGCCCACCGCTACCACCAACAAGTTTCCAGGACCTTGGTGGGTTCAGCCATGGCATGGTGGGGTGTGCAGGATGGGGGGCTCACAGGGGAGAAGAGGGGCTGAGAAGGGGGGGGCCAGGCTCAGGGGAGGTGGACCAGGTGTGGGGTCTGAACACAAGCCTGAGAGTGGACCTTCTTAGCTCGGGGTTCGGACGAGCTCAGGGAGTCCCCAGCCTCCTGAAGTGGGTCCATGAACTTGAGGTCGGTATGGGGAAGTTTAAGTCATCATTCCAGGCCCTGCTCACCTCTCCTTCACCCTCCAGGGTCCCAGCAGAGCCCTATCCCCAGGTCACATCTAAAGGGGGCTCATTTCTGTAGTCAGTGAGTCCACTCATCTCAGCAGTGAGTGGAAGTTAACCAAAATCAAATGGCATCGTATCTCCATTCCCAAATGGCCCACGAAGTATTTCCAGATTCAGCGGAAATGAATCGGCATGTGCTTCTCTTTGGGATGCTCTGTGCTCTGAGGCCGTCGGCTAGAAGGGGATCCACAGAGGCTGGAAGGCAGCCCCAGCTGGTCCCCAGCCTACACGGTGGGCAGCTTCCCCATGTCCTGGCCCACCCACAAACCACAGCCACTAGGCAGGCACAACAGGAGCCACATTCAGAGGCCACACTGGAAGAATCGCCACCCTCGACTGCTCGGGCTCACCCCTCCCCGTGCCTCAGTCTCCTGTGAAAAGAGGTTCCACCATCTCACCTGATGGTTTCCCTGGGGGAGGGGTAAGAGGATGGGAAGGAGCGAATTCTAATTGATCAAACAGAAAAGCATACAAAGGTCAAAACTTTCTTCTGGAAACAACATAAGGAGGACTTGTGCTGGCAAGGGAGGAAACCCAGAATCCAGCAAAGACCAAGACGCAACAGAAAGTCTCAGGGATTTTGGAAACTCACAAGGTTTCTTCCCCTGAGCTCGTGAGCAAACTGGGAAGGGAGGCGTGGCCGTACTGAGACTTCGGTCTGTATCCCAAGATCAGCATATACCAGTGAAGACTTGCACAGAGTGGTCCAAGGAGATTAGGTTTCAGAAAGATGGCTATGATGCAGAGAGATGAGGAAAGACGGGGGCCCAAGGAGAGACAGAGCTATGCTGGGTGTTAACTGAGGCCAGGAATGGAAAGGCTTTCTCAAACGGCTTCCTCAAGGTTCTCAAATCCCTCCTTTCAATTATTTATTCCTCTAGAAGATGCCCTAAGGTCCAGGCATCCAAGAGTCTTTGTGCCCTGGGATGTCACATTATCTAGGAGGAAGAAAGGACTCTGGAATGAACAGGGTGGATTTGAATCTTGGATCTGCCCTTGACTTCGTGCAAGACACTTCAAATCAGTATCTCAGCTGCCCAATCTGTAAAATGGGGCTGAAGTTGGCCTCTTCCCCAGGTTCATGTGAAGATCAATGATCTTTTCCATTCAGTCTAAGGCACACAATAAGTGCTCAATAAATGGTGGAATATTAGTATTGTGTCTTTAAATCCACAGCACATGACCAATCATCAGCACTGGAAGGAATCCATTCCAGTTTTGGAAGAAAACAAGACCCAGAGCAGTAGAATGGCCCAAAGTCCTAGAGTTTCATTGATAAAGGAGCTGGGATTCAAATCCGGGTCTCCAGACCACTGCCCCATCTTCCCAGCAGCCTCACTCCCGGGCAGACTTGACCTTCAGGTGTTTCAGTGAAATGACTGTCCTTCATCATGCTTTCAGATTGTGTAAGGTTATCAGGCCTGAATCCAGCACCTTCTCACCTCTCTCCCCTGATCACGGCCCCATCTTCTCTCTGTCTGGAGCATCTGCTTCCAAGTGCCGTCAAGACGGAGGCCAGGAGGTGCTGCAGGGGCCACTCAGTGGAGTGGGTGGATCTGAGGGGAGAGGAGGAGCAGCACTGAGGATGGGAGGGATGTGAAACATTCATCTTGTCTGCGTCCTCTCCCCCGGGGCTTGGAGCCGGGCTGAGGGATGGACCTGTGCTCTGTCAGCGGGGCCTGTCCACAATGGATGCGGAACCTGGTAGGATGGTGTCGGCAACACTTGGTGAGATTCATTTTCCTGCTGCGAGGGGAGAAAAATGTGGCCTCCGTGTCATCCATCTGCTCTGCGGCGAATTGGTAAACAGACGAGCCTCACTGAGAGCAGCGTGGAGCGGAGCCCAGCTCATCAGGCTTCCTGCGGGGGCTGGGAGGCCAGGAGAAAGCACAGGGATTTATTTCCTTGGGTGCCCACGGCTGGGAGGACTCCTGAGTGGGGACCCACTGTGTGGGACCCTCGGTAGGATCACACGCACCTTCAAGAACCAAAAGTTAGAAAGTGGGATGACTATGATTCCACGTCATTATCATGCAAACTGCTGAGATGGATCCAAGGGGAAGACACCCAGGCTCCCCCACGTTCCTAAAGCCCCACCTTCACCCATGCAGTCAGTCCCCTGCACTGGGCTGCCCCTCTCTCCATGTCACTCTTGGGCTCCTACTCACAGCCAGTGCACCAGTCACTTCCTCCAAGGAGCCTTCCCAGATTCTCCCAGCTTTATCTCCCAGCACTCAGTAGCTATCTTAGGTAGCCAAATAACTTGTATTCCTCCTCTGTCCACCACAGCCATATCGTTTCTGAACCTTGTTCCTCCCAGCTTCCCCTGTAGTGAGTCACCTGCATTCCAGGGCAGTCAAGGACTGGGCGAAAACATTCGTGAAACCAAAGTTCACCATTGCCCTCCCAGGTCAGAGGCTACCTCTTGGCAGGCTGTCAAATGCTCTTGTCAAATACCTGGTGCTTCCAGGAAAACAACCAGATACTTCAAGTGGGGTCTGATTCTTTCTTCTCCTGGCCCTCCCCAACCCTCCCATTATTTCTTCCTATACAGCCTTTCTCGAGTCTTTGTCAATAATCCTTACATCTGTTCTCAGCACCGAAGCACTTTCTTACCCACCCTCCTGTCTCCTGACCTCACTTGCTAAGAAGGGCTACTATGATGAGTAATAGGATGGATTCCAAGTGTTCTATTCCATTTAATAGATGGGAAAACTGAGACAGGTCTTGCCCAGAGTAACACAAAGTCAAAGCAGGGACTAAGGCTAGATTTATTCTGAACCTTCAGAAGCAATCCCTTTCCACATTTTTTAAGTTCCCAGCCCCAGCATGAGACCCCCCCTGGCTGCTTTGTCACCAGCAGGAACAGGGCCCACTCCAGCGCTCTCTCTCTCTCTGCTTTCCCACACCCAAGTTTACACCAGGACCACTACGACACCCTCCTACCTGGCTTCCCTGCCCGGCTCTCCCCAGTGCAGCCTTTGGCTTCAGAATCACCTCTGATCTGTATCCGATCGTCGTGTTGCCCCTCAGTGAGGCAGCCCTACTCCCCCCCTTCCCTGTAGGCGTCCTCTTCTGTAGGGGGCGTTGTAGAGATAAAGCTTACGCTGCCCCAGGTGAGCGGTCCTTGCAGGTGCTCCAGGCCTGCCTCCTTGAGCACCCGTGCCCCCTCCCCACTGCTAGGACCCTCCTGAGGAAGCGGGGAGGGCACTATACACACTAGACTTTACCGAAACCCCCTGGTCTTACCCTAACCTCTATCTCCCAGCCCTTCTGCCCCATGATTCACCAGGAGAAGGAGCATCCCAGGGAGGACCAGGAGACCTGGGCTCTCTCATTCAGTGCCCCTCTTTAGCCAGGCATTGGACTGCAGAGATGGTGGGGAGGTGACCACCCAGCTGAGCCCCCAGGATCCACAGACCTCCCATATGACCTTGGACGAGCCCCCTCCCCTCCTCATCTGTTAAGCAAGAGGGCAGAATCCAGGAGATCTTAACTTGAGGTTGGGGGCGTGGACCCTTTAGAGAAACTGATGAAAACCATGAACCCTCCCTCTACCACTTTTCTATGAATACAAAGTTTCATACGCTTCTCAGAAGGGGTTGTGGACCCCTAAAGGCCCGCCCATGGACTCCCCCTTAAATCTCCATGGAGGCTACTTCAGAAGCCCTTGTGAGATGGTCCCTAAGGACCCTTCTGGCTTCAGCTCTCTGAGATGCACCGCTTGTGTGTGCTCAGGCAGTCAGGAGATGCCCCCAGCCCTGCCCCCTGGTGGCAAGCCCCAGGGAAGGCAAGGGGAGGGGGCGTTTCTCCTCTCATCCTTCACCTGGGGTGTTAGGGGAGCCGGCATGGCCATCACTCATGGAGCCAATCTCTGGCTCCGACACTGGCCCGACCCCACCCCCGACTCCAAAGAACAAAATTAAAAGAGATTTGTCCTGGAGCTGCGACAGCTCATCTCTCTCTCGTCAGCAGCAGCGATGAGTTCCTGGGCCAGCGGCTCCAGGCAGGGATTGCTGGGTGAGCGCCTGCGCAGAAGGCCGAGAGCCCATCTCCTTGGCCTTGGTCCTCCTGCTCGCAGCAGCCCCCACCCTCCAGCCCTCTTCTCCTGTCCCACTTTCAGCCAAGGGACATTTTAAACGGATTCAATTTAAAACTTCGGAAGCAATCCCTTCCCACATTTTTAAAGTTCATTAAAGTTCATGGCCCCTGGCGTTTGGCTCTGGTTCTCATTTGTTCACGCTTTCGTTCAACAAGTAGCTCAATTTGTCACCTCTTTGCTGAAGCTTCTCGATCCCTCCAAGCTGAATTATGGTGCCCTGCTTGGAACCATTGGAGTGTGTGCTTGCTTGAGGCATCTGTCCTCAGAGCGAGGGCTCCAGCTGCTGGCTTTTCTGCCTCTCCGAGGATGGAGGGTGAGCTACTGGAGGGCACAGACCCTTTGGATTCGTCTTTGCAATCCTGACCTGTGCTTGGCATAGAGCACGTGCCGAGATGTGGACCACAGCTGATCATGGTCCACCAGGTGCCCAGCACTGTGCAGGCCCCAAGGAGCTGACCAAGAATGATGCATCGAGTAGAAATGACAGGTGCAGAACCAAACAAAATGCCACTGGAACCAGTGCCACAATAGGGGTGGGCGCCCCCACCTCCACACTCTGCCCTTTGTCTACTCACCCTACCTCTCCAGCCACGCTGAATCAAGCTCCCCCAACAGACAAGATGCCTAGCTTGCCAAGATTTCTTGGCCATCACCACCTCTGTCCAAGACACTGGGGCCAGAAGAGAAAGCTTAGTGTCAGCTCTGCTCCTTGAGAGGAGAGTGGAGGATTGTGGGAAATTCCCTCATGGCTGTTCTTACAAAGGATGGGGAGGGGGCTGGTAGAAGGGAGAAAGGGAAGAGGACCATTCTGCCGGTCTGCCCCAACCATTTGCTTACTTTGGCCTCACTGGTGAGAGAATATTATCCCAAATGTGATGGGGGCAGCAAATTCACTGCAGGAAACAACTGAAGCCCTCAGAATTGAACTTGGAGGACCTGCCTTGGGGGAGCTTCCTACCCTCTCCCGTGAGATCTCCTCCTTTGAGGGGCTTGCAACTATAGCAGAAGTCTAGACCGAATCATGACCGCCCTCGAGGTCTCAGTTCCACAGGCCCCCAGGATGGAACCACTCAGACCCAAGCAAGACCCTGCTCTGGGTCGGCAAATGTTCTCAAGGTGCCAGATAGCACATATCTCAGGCTTGCAGGCTCTAGGGTCTGGTCTCTGTTAAAACAACTCTCCTCTTGTAGCCCCAGAGCAGCCCTAGACAACACCTGAACAAGCAGGTGTCGCTGTGCAGGAATACAACTTTATTTACAAAGCCAGGCAGCTGTCTGCTGGAACTCAGGTATCATATGCATGCATGTGCACACACACACACACACACACCGTAAAGAACACATGACTTCTTGTCACTCAGAATTATTATGCTCAGGGCTGGCACATTATAGCCCCTAATCCTAAGCCCCTGCTCTCGTGATTAACACTGTACAGGCTCCAGGGAAATGGATCTTCACATCTTTTGCTCTAGGTTTGCAGAAAAAAAGACGATGGAGCCAGAACGCCGAGAAGGTCTCTGGGAACTGCTACCGCCGACGTCGGGCTCCACTTGATGGAATGGAGAATGCGGGGCACGTATGAGACGCAGAAGCCCTTCAGTAAGAAGATGGATTAATTAAGCTTTTCAAATCCTTGCTCTTAGATAGCATGAATGGAACAGATTCTTGAAAAACAAAGCATCATTTCCAAATAATTCCAAGTGTCCTTTTCTAGCTGTCTGGCTGTTCCAATTAATGGTTTGGGAAGTACTCACAATTATTAAGTTATCATTTGTAGTATTTGCTATAGTTGACAGGGCAGCAAAGGAATATTTTGCTACAGTCCACAACTCTTATTAATTGTAGGGTATAAATGTAGGTCTACATGTAAAAAGTATGATACTGATTCATTACATTAACAAAAAACTGGACTTTTAACACTAGAGTTGTGAACAGTTTTTTAATAAAAGTATTTAATAATCCTTAAATATTTTTGGAAATATTATAATAAAATTTCAGCTTTATTTAAATAATTTTGATTAAAATTTTATTTTCATGAATTATAATGTGAATCACACCTTTTAGTTTTAATAGATCATTTTTTTTTAATGGAGGTACTGAGGATTGAACCCAGGACCTCATGCATGCTAAGCATGCACCCTACCACTGAGCTATTACCCTCCCCTCAATAGATAATTTTTAATACTATATTGGAAACATATAAGAAAGAAGGTTAATTTTCAGATTTTTTTTTTACTATCACTTGAACTTCAATGTTTAATGAAAATATATTCAAGTTTTGTACACTTTGAATAAAATTGCATTTTATTTTTTAATTCTTTAGCTGACCTGTCCAATAGAAAAGCCATTCTCTGCCTATGACAATTGAGCACTTGAAATGTGGCCAGTTTGAACTGAGATCTACTGTAAGTGTAAAATACACCCTGAATTCTGGAGACCCTGCATGAAAAAAAGGAACATAAAATGTGACATTAATAATGTCTTATATTGATTACCTGTTTAAATAACTGTTTGGACATCATGGATTGAATACATATATTATTAAAATTAATTTCACCTACTCATTTGTGCTGTTTTAAATGTGGCGACAAGAAAATTGTACACGTGATTCACATTTGAGGCTCATGTGTTTCTATCAGACAGGGCTGCTTGAGATTACTACTGTCAAGAGAACACAAATTATATGAAAATCCTGATTACAGCGACAAAATCGATGGTTCTGCTGACATCATGGCAAGAGAAATAAATCTTACAGAGTAAATATGTGATCATTTAAGCATTACGCATTTCTTTTTTAATGTGACTGTAACACTGTTTTGTTCTATTTTTCTCGTGATTTTGATGTTATCAAGTTTTTTGTGGTTGCATTTGAAGGATAATTTACATGCCGTGAAATGCCTTCATTTTAAGGACACAGTCGGAGGAGTTTGGATCAGTGTAAATCCCCGTTCTATCAGCCGCCTAATCTAGATAGCAGACAACTCCATCGCTCCAGTCAGCTCCTTCATAATCCTTTTCAACCCCAGGGGCAACTGATTTTCTGATTTTTATCACCATAGATACATTTTGTCTGTTCTTGAACTTCACGGCATCAGAATCACACGTTATCTCTTTTGCATCTGGCTTCTTTTCTGTGTCTCTATTTTGTTACTCATCTAGACATCAGCCCCCACCAACAGGATACCAGGACATGCCCAGTAATACTTAAATTCTTTGATATTGGCCACCTTAGCTCAATATATTCTTTGCAGTTTTGCCACTATGAAGGTCTACTTGCCAAAGGAGGCGGATAAAACACATTTTATTTGCCAGTCTGATCGCTGAATCAATGACGTTTAAGTATGCGGACCTGTGGTACCTGGGCCTCCTTGGTACTCTCGCCCTGGGCCCTGCAGACTGTGGGCATGGGCTGGCCGAAGAGGGAGCAAGAACAGAGGCCAGGGCTACCAGAGAGCCTTCAGGCTACCAGATGGCCTGGTGGGTGGGACAGTCTCAGGGCGGTTTGGGAAATCTCTTATAAAAGAGGCAAGTTCAAAGGCGGAAAGTTCAGGGTGTGCAGGAGGCCAATGAAGGGAGGGGCAGAGCAAAGGTTCCTGCGGTTCCAAACTAAAACAGGCACTGCTCATTCAACGGACAAGTACTTACTGAGCATCGGTTGTATGCCCACAGTGCGCTGAGATCTGGGTTCTAATGGAGAAAAGGTAAATAAAAGATGTTCCCTCTGCCCTGGAGCTTACAGATGGGTAAGATATAATCAAATAGTCACATCCATAAAAGACAAAACCTACAGGATCAGAAGATAAAACCTACAGGATCCAGCCCAAACTTTCTAGACAGACATCCAAGCCTCGTTCCTGCTGCCCCCTCTGCTGGAGAAGCCCTTCTGGCTCTCTCTTCCACCACCCGACTCACTCACCCAGGCCCAGCTCCGAATGCCTCCCCTTTGAGAGACCTCCCCTGGCATCTCCCATCTGAATTTTCAGCCTCTTTCCCTGTGTGCTTCAAGTTGGGTGGGTCATTTGTCTTTGCATCACTATCTCCCACCACAGGGTGGGGGCAGAGGAAGAAGAGTGATGAGCTTTGTAGGCTGCGTTTGAGACCTGGTTCCGCCACCTAGAAGCTCTATGACATTGTCCAGGTGACTTACTGTCTCTGAGCCTCAGTTTTCTGATCTGTACAGTGGGAACAATGATAGTTACTTTGTAGAGCTTTTGTGAAGATTAATTATATCTACAGCACAGATAGACACAGAGTAAATGTTAGTCCCCACATATCCCCCCCCCATGCCTCCCACCTTTGTTTGGAGGCCCAGGACCCTCCTGAAAGCAGAGTTGACCACCCTCACCTAGCCTCACAGCCTCTGCATCCAGGCCAGGCAGAGCAGATAGGCAGCTGGAATGGGGAGTGAGGGGGACAGAGACAGACTGGAGGCTCAGGGCTCCTGGGTTCCCTGGCCCAGAGAGCAACTCAGTGGATTGGTTCCCATCTGTCTTGTGACTAAGGGTAGGGAAGAGGTGGCTTCTCTTGGCAGGATCCAAGCATGGAGGCAGCCATCCTCCCTGAGCAGAGCAGGTAGGATCCAGGTTGGCACTGCCAGGAGCACTGCCTGATGCCACTTCCCAAATCCCATCTTCTCCCCATTCCCAGAGTGTAGCCACCACGCTGCCAAGAAGCCTGGCAGCCCCTGGTCCCTCCGCTTCCAGAGCAGCCTGGTACCTTGCCAAGCCAGCCACTGCGAGTTGAGGTGCCCCTGCCTGAGCCCCGAGACTAATGTCTCATCCATCCCAGCACCAGGCTCCGGGCTCCCAAACTTGATCATGAGCTGTCCCGGAACAAAGCCCCAGCCCCAGCGGAGAAAGCAGCGCTTGAGTGTGGATCTTGAACTCACTACTCCATCTCTGACTCATTCTCAGATCTGGGCTTGTACGTCCCTTCTCCATGTCCACTCTCTCATCTCTAAAATGGAAAGAATAAGCTCTGGCATCTCTACCTCCCGTGACTCTGTGATTGGGAGATGAGACCATGCAACAGAATGCATTTTACACATGGGTCCGCTTGGCTGTGTGACCTTAACCAAGTTGCTGCCCTTCTCTGTGCCTCTGTTCTATGAGGCAGCACTAGGCCGGGATGACTCCAGTGCTCCCTCCCCTCCCCACCCACATCCCCATCTCAGGGAGGAGGGAGGGAGGGAGAAAGGATCTGCTAGCAGCAGCTGCCTGGGATGAACATTAAGGCTCTTCTTTTTTCCCTTAGGGAAAGCCAAGGCTTGAATCTCACATACTCCCCATCTCCAGCCATCCTCAGAGATGTCCCAGGGGAGTTCCTGTGTCCTGGAGGAAGTCCAGGGCATTCTTGTTCTGAGTGATAAGTCCCCGTCCAGATGCCAGCTCTCCTACCAGCAACCAGCCTTAGCTGGGCCCCTCCCCTCCCTCCCAAGCTAATTCTCGCCGTCCCTGGCAGCTCTGCTTGGCAGCTCAGACCTCCACACCTGGCCCAGCTAGGTCTCTCTCCTTCTCCTGTCAGCCCTTCCCTGTCCTTCCACTTCTGCCATCTTTTTTCCACAGTCATTACGTCCAGTGGGGATCCACTGCCAGCCTGCTAAAGTCCAGGCACTGCGCTGGGCATAGGGAACACACAAGTGAGATGCAGCCCTGCTCAGTGGCACCTATGGACAGAACTAACCCCAGGGATCCGAGGACGATGTGCTATCTTACGTGTGTGTAGTAACAGCTGGCATTTACTGAGCACATAGGTTCCAGGGACAGGGCTGAGGGATTTACAAGCATTATCCCACGTGGGTGTCATTACTTGAATGAAACAGTCCCATTGTCATTGTAGAGATCTGAACACTGAGGCTCAGAGAGGTTATCCTCTCTCTGCCAAGACGTGGCAGAGCCGGAGTTTAGACCCAGTCTGTCTGATTTTAAGTCCCTTCCTCTTTGCCCACCGCCTTACAACACAACGCAGCCAAGCGAGGAGGAGACATCAGTTATGCCTGGGAGCGTCTGGAATGCTCAAGGGAGGTGATGTTCCAACAAAGATGGGAGTTGGTAAATGAGCAGGACTTTGCCGAGCAGGCAAGGAAGGAAAGGCATTTCAAGCAAAGAGAACAGCATGGACAAAGGCACAGAGGTACAGAAGTATATGACTTCCAAGCTCTTAAGATGGCCAGACCCAAGAGAAGTCAGAATAATGGGCCGTGACGTCCTCTTGTATCACCACCCCTCCCTTAAACCAGTGAGGGGCTGAGGCTCAGAAGGGCTCCACCCCCAAAGCCAGGCAGCCAGAGCTGAGTGTGGGACCCCAGCCCCGGGCGTCCAGGCTGGGGCTTTTGCTCCCAGGTCAAGCTCTTTCTGTTTCTCCCCTCTTTCCTTCTTTTCCCTCCTCTTCTCCCTCAGTCCCTGCAAACCTTCCCTTCCTTCCCTCCCCATCTCGACCTGCCTGCTAAGGAGGCTCCCAACCTCCCGTCACCACCGAGGCTCCTCCTGTCCATCTCCTACACCTGGCCTTCCACTAGCTACTCCTGTCACCTCTAGTGTGCTTTGTCCATAATGCAGAGAGCACATTCCTCAGCCAGGGGTGAGGTTGCAGGAATCATTTTACTGTTTCAGGTAGAGTGCTCAGCCACAAACTGCTCACCAACAGTTACAAGCAGGTCTCAGATCAGCTGCTCAGTTCAGCCCGATTCCAGGTTGTGCACCAGTGCACACCCCACCCACCCCACCCCCGCAGGTGATGCCCTGTCACTGGGGGACTTCCCATGCAAATATGCAAATGGGGGCCCCTTCTCTGAGCTCTTTCCCTAGACCCTCATCCTCTGGTCATTCACCTCCCAACAGATGATAATGCAAATAATACTTGCCAATAGAGATGCAAATTGTTTTCAGAGGAATGCAATTGATTGTTGTTCTGTGAATACAGACTAGATTTGCCAGTTTTTGCATCTATTTGTAAATTCATTTCAGGATGCCTTCTTTGACTATATACAGGAGGTACTTTGAATCCTCCTTTGAACAGGTTGTAGCATCTCATGGGGTCCCTCACTCATTAATGAATTAAATATAATCTTTGACACATGTTCATTTTATTTCGGTATGATAGTCATGATGGTACTTTTTCAAAATTAATTATCCTTTATTACCCCAGCAGCCAGCCTGGCATCTGGAAACGAGGATGGTGGGGGTTAGGGGCGGGGCGCCCCTGGTGACAAAAGTGTGCACCCCCAATGGCTGATGGGCCCCCCTAATGCTGCTCCCTGCTAGATGTTTCCTTGTCATCCCGCATGGCTGGCGGTGGGCGAGGGAGAGGGGAGGGGTCCTTGTCATTCTTCTCAACAGCCATTCTGCTAAGTTTTTGCTGATGGAAGCGTAGAAAGACTTCAGTGCTCCCTCCTGAAGGGAAGCCCCCGCCCCACATTCTGAGCAGAAAAGGGCCTTCTTCCCAGCCATGCTCAGACCCGGGGGCTCACAGAGCAGGCCTCTGGAGAACAGGAGCTCAGGCTCTCTTGCTGGGTTCCTCAGTGAGCCACTCATTTAAGCAGCCTTAAGTGAGCACCTACTATGCACCTGGTGCTCTGCGAGGAGCGCCAACCAGGAGGGCTCCCCCTGTTGGTCTCTCTCAACTTCCTTGGCCTCCGCCTTGCTGTCACTCATGTCCCAACGGATCCTGGCTTTAGATGGGGACTTTAAGTAACCAGGGAAGCCCTGTTCCCACCCCCAGCCCTCCCAGCAAGCCTGGCCCAAAATCCTTCTGTGGGAGGCAGGCCTCCTGGACTCCAGGTCAGCTGACTTGCCTCAATGGCCACTCCCTTCCCCGGGGAAGACTTCCTTACAGTGGGGCCTCCTTCCCCAGTGAGGAAATCAGCACCCTCTCCCCACCAAAACGCCTGGGTCTTTAGAGCCCCCGGTGGGGTGGGGTTCAGTGAAAAGAGCAGCAGGCAGCGGGTCACACACCCATTACTCTCTGTGTGGCCTTCTGCGGGGGCTTCGCCTGCCCGTTTTCCCACACGGAGCACGAGGACGGGACCAGGAGAGCCTGTGAGCCTGAACAAGGACCAGGTGAAACCCTTAGCCCAGCACACAGCCCGCTCTGAGTAAATGCTGGCTGCTGTCACTGTCGCTATTAATTATTAATCCCCCCATGAAAGGCTAAGTGGGGTCAGCATTGTTAATTCCATCCTCTAAACTGGCAAATTGAAATCCAGATGATAAAGAGATTCAAAATGTCTCTAAATGCAAGTCCAAGTACAAAGCTGGAAAGCAAGAACCGGGGACCCCACCCACCCCAATTTGAATTCCCCTCCACAATTCTCCAGGAAGGAAAAAGGACGGGACCATTTAATGAGCCAGTGAGGCAGGAGGAACATGTTGGCTGCAAAGGCCTGGCCACCAAAATCCCAGGAGTCCTGTGCCCTGTTTGCCATGACCACCTTGATATCGTTATGGGGCCACGTAGGCAGCAGGCTGCTCCTGGCACTGAGGCTTAGGGCTCCAGGCACCCCCGCCATGGAGTGTGGGGGCAGCAGCTCCTTCACTCAGGATGCTCACCCACCCCCACCCTCCTCTGTGGGCATCAAGCAGGTCTCCTGGGAAGCAGGTGATCTGAAAGCCCCCATGGAGGCTCATTAAATAGCATTTGGAGGCTCCAACCGCCAGCCCAGAGATGGATAGATGGATGGATGGATGAACAGAATGGAGCCAGATCTTCCCAGGAAACCATAGCCCCACCTCCCCACGCCTACTCTCTCCTTTCAGTCGGGGTAAACAAGACAGGGCTCAAGGCGGGGTCAGAGCCCAAGGGGGCGGGGCTTAGATGAGACCACCTCCTATTATGGGCTAAGCACTGTGCTAATTATAATAGGCAACAGGTGACTCTCAGGTGGTGCTTGCTCTGTACCAGGCACCCGTCCAAATGCTTTACATGTGCTATTTCATGTAGTCCTCACAATTACCATAAGAGAGGAGTACTATTATTACTCCCTTATAGAGATGAGGAAACTGAGGCACAGAGAGGATCAGTCCCTTGTGCAAGCTAAGCACCAGGCCTGCAAGACCTCATTAAATTGTTCTCACAAGTCTGTGGTGTAAGGGACTATTCTTATCACGATTTTATAAAGAAACTGGCTCAGAGAGGTCAAGTAACTTGCACACGATCACACAGCTAAGAAGGAGGGGGACTCTGAATTAGGACACAGCTGGTTTTAGCCACCTGTACCCAAAGCTCAGTCATATTACCATCAGCCCTGGGATGTGGGTGTATCATCCTCAATCCTGTTTTCCAGAGGAAGAAACCACGCTCCAGGGGGTGAAGTGAACAGCCCAGGGCTTATGACTAGTTAATCAGGAGCAGGGCCAGCCCATCTGTCTCCACACGCCAAAGACCGTTTTCCAGGAGGCCACACACTCCTGCCCGTGTGGAGTCCACACCTTCCCCATCAGACCAGGCCCCCCCAGAGTTAGCAGCTTGACGCCGCTCCACTTCCAGAGCTTCCTGACACAGAGGCCCCAGCTGGGGGGTGCTCAGTGGAGACAAGATACTTTCTGGGGCCCAGGTCTGATCACACACTCCGCAGGCTTACAGGCGGGGAGCCTCCTCTCCCTGAAGATCTGCACTGGAGACTGGAGGGAAGGCAGGGTAGTGAGGGGAGACCTATTTGAGGAGAGCCTCATTGGACCTGGTCTCAGAGGAACTTCAAAGCTCCACCCAGTTCCCAAGAGCTTCCCCTGGAATCCTTGATCCTCGGGAGCCCTTCATGCCCCACTTAAGATCTACCCTCTTTCTCACAGTCTCAGGCTGAGGACAGTGAGCCTGAAGGATGCACTGGCTCCCAGTGTCCCCTCTCAGTGCTGCTGCCCAGCCTTGGGTGACCTTGGGTGGCAGACTCTTCCACTTCAGGCTTTGTCTCTGCTGAGGAAGCAGAGGGTTCCACGTTGAAGTCTCCACTCAAATAGAGCCATGAGTGGACCCACCCCGGGGAGGCAGCCAGGCCCAGGACACCCAGGAGCCCACCCCACCAGCCACTCGCATGGCCTTGCACTGAGGTAGGAGACACGTGGTAAAGTCCCTTATGAAGAGGAGCTGCCCACAGATGCCTGGGGCCCGATGTGGTTGTCTGGACAAAGCCTCCAGTATATAGCAGGAGAGATGGGGAGTGGGGGCGTGGAGACAGCGACAGAGACCAAGAGATGGGGGAGATAACTGACAGAGAGAGAGGAGGAGAGATAGAGACAGAGATGGAGACTTACAAAGACAGAAGCAGAGAAAAAGATAACAGAGAGTGAGCCAGAGAGACTGACGGAGAGAGGAACAGAGAGAGACACAGAGACACACCTACAAATCCAAATATAGCCCTTGAGGAAGACAGGCAGTGAGGACCAGGGGCTCCAACAGATACAGAGAGGAAGGGGGAAGGGGAAGGGGGAGGGGAAAGACAGAGCAAGCTAAAGGCATACTTAGAAAGGAAAACAGACAAGATGCAGAAGAGACAAGCCAGACAAAGGGCAGAAGCAAGAGGACTGTCAGGAAGTGAGGAAAAGGAAGGAGGGCGATGGGAGAAGGTGCAGCCGGCAGAGCCCTCGCCCCGTTGGCCCTGCTGGCCCCACCACCCACATGGTTCCTGATTTCCTAAAGGCATGAGAACGATAACCATTAATCTCTATAAATAATTTTATCCACCGAGCCTTCTAAATGGGTTCTGTGTCTATGAAAGCTTTTAAAAACCATTTGCTTCGTAAACAGGCCGATAGCAAACAAAGGCCTCTTCCTAACAGCAGGAGGGGAGGCTGGAAGACCAATTAGGCTGAGGGGTAATTAAAAGGGAGAGTATGTCCGCTAGCCCCCTGCCCACCTTCTTGCCTCAGGGCCTGGGAGGCAGCTGAGGCAGCCTGTCTGGAGTGGACTCTGGCTCTTCAGTCCATTTCCCACCATGGTCCTCTCTTGTGGCTCAGTTCAGTCAGTGCCTGCTCACAGCCACGCCCTCGGGCTGGGAGGGTCCCACCTCAGCCACTGCCCTGCACTGAGTCAGCCCACCCACACAGAGAGGGCATCTTATTCTTAACAGAAGCCTGAGGGAGCTGAAACCTTGGTACTGGTATTCCTATGTGTTTAGGAAGTTCTTCTTTGTCTCTAGCCTGAGTCCCTCATGCTTTCCATGCTCTCCAGCCTTTAGACCCGAGGTTTCCCTGGTCACAGCTGTCTGAAAACAGACTGGGCGACCTCTCAGATAGGGAGTTTCCTATCCCTGACTCTAACCCTCCTTCCAACTAGGGCCCCTTCTGTGCCCGCCTCTGGACTGGCCCACCTTGTCAATATCCCTTCTGTATCTTCACTCAGAGCTGGACTTGCCCAGAGAAGAACCGTCTTGCCCTTTATTCTGCCTGGTGTGAGCTCACTATTTGCTAAAGCTTCCCGGTCTTTATCACTCCTGCTGGCGCAGCCTTGGCTCTCAGGACTCCCAAAGCAGGATGCCCCCTTTGTCCCTGTTTAAGCTTCATCTTGTCAGATTCTGGTCTTTGTGCCAATCAACAGAGATCCTTTTGGATACGATTCTATCACCCGGCTTATTCGAAATCCCTTCTGGTCTCCATTCAGCCTCCAGGGCTGGGCTCAGGGGTGCTCCTGGGGATGCTCTGCGTATTGCTGGGCACAAGGTCCCTATGTCTCCCCTTAACTTCAGCAGTGATCCATGTGTGGGCTGCTCTGTCTCCTTGAACTGCCCACTGCCATCAAGCCCCCCACTCATGCTACCCATGGTGGCCTAGCTGTGCCAGAGAACCGGGATCCTGGCTTCACAGACAGGCCCCCGCATGGCCCAAGGTGGTCCACTGGTGCCGGGGCACCTCCAACCAGCCCTCTCTGACCCCTAGGGCACCCCCCACAGTTCCCTGACTCAATGAACTTAGAACCCACAGAGGCTCCAGGTAGCAAAGGGGGAGCCTGTACCTCCCACCAGCTGTGATGAAGCAAGCGCCTGCCCCTCAGATGTCCAGAGGCCACAGAAGGGAAGGCCACAGGATGATAGCTTCGTTTCTCAGTGCTGGTACTTAACAGCTCTCAGCACAAGGTCACAGGTTGACCAGGGATGTGGTATCTGTGGTTTCCCAAACTTCTCCTGTGTGAAACTGAACAGAGAGGAGCAGCCAAGGACTTCAGCCAGCCTTTCCCTGAGTCCTGTGTCCCTTCCTCCAAAGGAAGGTGGGCAGAGCACAAGTCACTGGCTAGACCTCATCCTGGCTTGACTCTGGGAAGAACAAATCACCCGGCAATAGCCATCCTAACTCAGTGTCATACATAGTGTCTACGATTGTCAATTTCATGTGACTGCAGCTCTGCCATTTAGCTGGGTGACCCTGAGAAAGTTACTTAACCTGTCTGAGCCTCTGTTTTCCGAAGTGTAAAATGAGAGCACTGCCGCCTCCTTACAGGGGTCACCTGGGCATTTACTGAGTGTCCACCGTGTCTAAGGAGCCACGGAAGGACTGCTTCATCCCAGCCCCACAGAGTGGATGCTCCAGGTTCAAATCCACTTTCCAAAACCCTTGGAACCAGATTTTTGAAAAGTACTTCAGCGCACATTGTTTATTTCACGATGCCTCCAGGGGTGCACCCCATAATCAAAGACATTAATGTATCTGTGGAGAAACCAGTGACTATTCACTTAAAGCAAAGTGGATAAACTGTGTTTACAGCTTTATGTCAGGTCAAGTTTTGTCACCAAATGGGTTTTGAAACAAAGCTCCTGAATGGCAGGTGAGGAACGTGGACCCAATTTGTCGTCCCCATTTTATAGATGAGGCAGCAGATGCCGAGAGGGTGAGCAGGGCTGAGGTCCGTCTGTCTGCATCCAGGACCTGAGCCCTTACATGGCCACCTCACATTTCTGAGGGCTCAGTACGTGATTTTGGCTCTCGCCTCCTACCCAGTGCTTTCATATCGGGGCCTTCCTTCCGTCCTGGTAACCTCCCAGGGGCAAACTGGGAAGACTGAATGCCTGCAAACAAGGCATTAAGTCCCAGACTGGGGAGCGACTCTTGCAGCAATACAGGGGTTTGTCCTTGCTGTCCCCCGCCTGCCTTCCTAGCTGGCCTCTCTTTCCAGCCCAGTCCCTTTCCTTGGACAGTGCCCGCCCCCCCCCCCCCAGGCCTCACTCACGCAGGGTCAAAGGTCCACTGCATCTCGGTACCCATGGGGGACAAGTGTGCTTCCTTGTGAGCCAAAGGCAGGCATGCAGGGGGTGGGACGAGGGCAGAGTGCCCTGTCATGACAGAGGGACTGTGGGTCAGTGGCGTGGCTTCACGGCACCCTGGAAAAATCTCCACACCTAGCCTCCCATCCGCAGCCACCCGACCCCAGCCCCGGCAGGGGGAACACTGCCAAGGGTGTAGGCTTGAGACGTCCTCCCGCCATGCCTGGCCTCGACCCCAGTCTACAGGCAGCCCCTTTCCCCAGGTGCCTCCCCCAAACTTGAAGGGTGTCAGGTTTCCTAGGAGTCTGTGTACTGCGCTGTTCCAGGTTCAACCACCCCATGTCTGCTCTGTGGCTGGGCTCCCACCCTGAGATGTGTCAGACGCGTTCTTTCCCTGTCGCTGCTGTAACGCACCCTGCAAGCTTGGTGGCTTAAACATGTTTATTATCCTACGGCTCCAGAGGCCAGAAGTCTGAAAGGGGTCTTTCTGGGCTAAGACTAAGTTGTCAGCAAGTCTGTGTTCCTTTTGGAAGCTCTCAAGGAGAATCTGTTTCTTCGCCTTTTCCGGCTTCTATAGGCTGCCCACCTTCTTTGGCTTGTGGCCCCTCCATCTTCAAAGCCACTGAGGGCGGGTCCTCACACTGTGTCGTTCCAACCTTGCTTTTGCCATTACATCCTCTGCCTCTTCTGCCTCCTCCTTCCATATTTCAGGACCCCGTGGCTCTTTTGGGCCCATCTGGATAACACAAGGTAGTCTGCTTAAGGTCAGCTGATTAACAAATTTAACTCCATCTGCAACCTTACTTCTCCTTTTCCATGTAACGTAACATATTCACAGGTTCTGGGGATTAGGGTGTGAACGTCTTTGAAAGGCCATTATGCCAAGAGCCACAGAAACCAGGGAGGCAATGTGCTGAGAGGGAAGGGAGTGGGCTGGAGAAAAAGGAGGTCTGAGCTCATTAATTTTTCTGCCACTCACTGCTGGAGTGACCTTCGGTAAGTGACTTAATCTCTCTGTGCTTCAGCTGTCTCATCCATTCAACAACTATGGGTGGAATACCTAATATATGCTGAGTCTAAGCACCAGGGATAAAGCAAAGATTTCCTCTCATGGACCTTTCGTCCTAGTGGGAGGGAGATGGAAAAGAACCAAATCAACATTTCAAGTGTCGGGTGGTGGGAATAACTGTTATGGAGCAAAATAAGCAGGGGGTGGGTAAAAGGACTGAAGGGTAGGGTGAGATGCTATTTTAGGAGAAGCAGTCAAGGAAAGCTGCTCTGAAGAGGTGACAGTTGAGCTGAATGAAGTGAGTGGATGGATACAGGCCTGAAAATGAATATTGAGGGGAAAGACCTTCCAGGCAGGTGGGAATGGTACATGCAAAGGCCCTGAGGCAGGAGTGGGCATGGCGTGTTTGAGCAGTGGCAGAGAGACCATGGTGGTAAAAAGAAGAGAGTTGCAGGTGAGAACCTTGGTGAGGCAATGGGGGTCACAGTAAGTAGGGCCTGGCGGGACATGGGGGGCACTTGGGGTTTTATTTCAAATAAGATGGTCAAGTTGAGAGTAAGTCAGGAATTAATGTTTGTAAGAACACCTAGCACGGGGGCTGACATATAACAGCAGCTTAATAAACTGAAATCCTTAAGCTCCAGGAAGACAAGAGACCATGTCTCCTCAGTGAGTCAGAGTTCCCTTGGGCAGAGCTGCGTCTCCTGCATCTGACGAGGGCATCCCCTTGGCAAAGCATCTCAGACTCTGCAGCCCGGAGCCCAGCCCTCTCCCCACAGTCGCCAGTACCACCCACCGTGTTTGTGTTTGCACAGTGTTTCCTGTAGCCCCTGTGGTTCTGTTAGCTTTTGTTGCTCCTTTATTAATTGCCTTTTCTGTCCTTGGGATTATTTGATTTCCGCTTAATTGCTTAATGACAGCAAGGTTTATTTTTGTTCTTTTCTTTCCCAGAGGTAGGGCGTATGCCGGAGAGTGGGTCGGGCTGACTGCTGGGGGGGGTCTTCTCTGGGGTGGCCTCTCCTCTCCTACCTGGGCCCTCAGGCCCCGCCCTCCAGAAACTCTCAGAACGAGCGGTGCCTGACAGGCAGGGGAGCCAACGGTGACCGCCGAGGGTAGAAAATGGGCCCGTCACACAGCTCAGTGACAAAGCAAGTAGCAAAGAAAAATCTCTACAGCATGATCCCAACTCAGTTGAATAAACGCTAAACAAACACACAGAGAAAGATTCATTCTTCCTACAGGAATTTACAGAGAGTTTCTGTGCCTGTTTCCCTCTGGTTCCCAGAGATACAGGATGTGATTCCAACATGTGAAAAAGATAAGGCCCTGCCCTTGTGGAAGTTACATTCCAGAGGGAGAGGTGGGTCATAAATGAGTAAATCAGCAATTGGGTAATTCTAAATAATAATACATGCTGTGAAAAAAAAAATAGGGAGCAATAATAAGGTCATGACCAGGGAAGACCTCACCAAGAAGGTGGTATTTTTTGAAACAAACCAAAGTGATGAGGGGCTAGTCATGTGATAATCAGGGCGAGATTGATCCAGGCAAAAAAAAAAAAAAAGGCCTGTGCAAAGGCCCTGAGGTTAGAATGAGCTTGTGTCGTTGGAACAGACAGAAGCCTGGTGTAGGTGGTGGTGGGAGGGTGGGGGAGGATGAGGTCAGAGAGGAAAGCAGGGGCCAGGTCAGAAAAGGTGTCAGAGACAGCAAGACCAAAGTCAAGTTAAAGGATAGGAGGCAAACTTGGGGCCACTCACAGGCTTGGAGGGCCCCAGCACCACGGAGACAGGAGACTTCAGCCAGAGGTCTGGGCTGGGGACAGGGTAGTGGTATCCAGATTCTAGTGGGAGAGGGCACTGAACAGAGGATAAGAAGTAGCTGGAAGCTGTGTGTGTGTAGCCCCAGGGGACCCTGCCAGGTTAGGACAGACAGGAAGTGGCCTCCCAGGATGTGAGCAGAGTGCCAGCTCTGCAGACTGGATGCTCATGGCGGGGAGAGGGAAGGGTTAGGGGAAGAGGCTGTAGCCTCTAGCTTGCAGGACCTGGGCCTCTAGGAATCACTTCTTTGTGCACTCATTTATTCAATGAGCACATATTAAATGCCTCTGAAGTGCCTGGTGAACTCTCATCATTAGGGATGGACAGTGAACTTGATGGACTAGGATCCTGCCGCCCTGGACCTCATAGCACGGCAATGAGAGCTATGTCCACTCGACCGACCTACCCCCTTGAGGGGGTAGGGGGAGGGAGGGAAGGAAGTTCTCTAAATATATACAAGGTGCCAGGCCTAGGCTGACCTCTAACATTCACCATAGCATTTAATCCTCACAACAACTCTAGGAGGAAGTAGCATCAGACATGACTTATACATGAGGACCCTGGGGCTCAGAGAGGTTAAGAGATTTGCTCAAACTCACACAACTGTAAGTGTAAGTGATAATTTGAACCCAGATCTGTCAGAATCCAAATCCTGGGCTCCCTTGAGACCACCACGCTGGAGGCTGGAGCGGGGTCTTGTTTCTGTGGGCTGGGCTGGGCAGGGATGAACCATGGATGGCAGGTGATCACTGGGTGTGTGGATGGGGGGCCGGCTACCTAAGAATGACCATACTGAAGGGAGGGGTTTGCTAGGGAATTGGACAGAAGGTGCCCCCTTCACGCACGTGATCTGGGCCCAGGCCCTACAAGGAGCACACAGCAAGGCTCCCTGAGCTGTCCCCCAGCCCTTGAGGCTCTCTCTCTGGGGACACTTAAGGACTAAATTTTGGGGACTTCCCTTCCACTACATTGGGGCTTCCGAGGCGGCTCAGAATCTTCAGTCTCACACACACACACACACACACACACACACACACACAGTCTGTTATCTCACAACCCAGCGTTCAAAGCCCTGCCTAACCTGGCCCCAAACGCTTCAGGTTCATTTCTTTTTTTTTCCCTAACCAAAGTATAGTCAGTTACAATGTGTCGATTTCTGGTGTACAGCACAATGTTCCAGTCATGCATATACATACATATATTCGTTTTTATATTCTAGAGGCTCATTTCTAACACCTGGCCCCTCCCAGCACACAGACTCCATCCTGCAGCAAGCCAGGGGTCTCAGCGAGGGGTTGCTGGTGGCCAGGAACACATATACCCACTCATACTTACTCCAGGGAGTTTCATGGAAGCACACAGGACACCTTGTGTGGGGGCCCCAGGCATCTCTCTGCTCCCTTCTGCTCCTCGCTGCATGCCAGCTTTCTCTGTTTACCCACAGCCCCTTAACTCAGGCTGGCACCAATTTCTGCTCCCGGGATAAGCTTCCTGTCAGCTCGCCTGCTCACCACCATCCATCTGACCAGTTCTCAGGGTTCCAAGTCCCAGGAGCAAGGCTCTGATTGGCTCAGCAAAGGACAAGTGTCCGTGACTGGTCCAATCAGCTGTGCCGACAAGAGGTGGAGTTGTTTGGACAAAGGATTGTCCTGTCTAAGGGCCAAGAGTCTCTAAGAACAGGCGGTGAGCCTAGACCAATGGTTGACTTTGGGCCACTTCCTATTCTTCAAACAGACAGATACCTGCCAGACCTTGCTCCTGATGTCTCCTCTACCTGGAGCACCCTGCCCACGGATCTCTGTGCTTCGTGGTCCAGACCAAGTTACTTGACTTCTCCAGCCCTCCTATTGGGCAACAACCCCATACCCAACACCTTGGGACAGCCCCTTCCCCAGCTCGCCCACCGTGGCCTCTTCCAGTGATTCACTCCTTGTTCATCTGGGCTCCTCCTCCCCACATCCACTGACTCGGTCCTGCCCAGCCCCAGTCTGCACCGGGTGCAACATCCCAGTCTGCCTCCCCACCCCGACCCCTGTGCCCAGCACTGATAGTCAAACAAACTGAATAGGGCAAAAGTAAATGCACATTCTGGGGACCCACTCAGGCCTGTGAGGCTGACTCATTGGGGAAAACCATCTGCCGGGCTTTCCTGCAGCAAAGCATACTCCCCCTCTAGACTGAGAAGACGTCTGCTTGCCAGCCCAGCCTCCTAACCCCCACCCACAGACCAGAACTGTTTGGCCGGATCCTTCCAGCGGCCCCCATCTTCCTCAGTCTCCCATTCTGGGGCTCACTTCCTCCCCTCCCTAACACCTAATCCGAAACTCTCAGAGGGTGGGGGTTACACTCCTACCTGCAAATAACCTGTGGGTTACTCCCTACACCTGCAAAACCTTTAAAACAGAGATTACAGTCAAAATGCTTAGATGCTAAAAATAACTATCCCGCCCTCCCTCATCCCCTTTGCCTGCAGAGCAGGGTCTGACTTGGACTTTGCATTCTAAGCCCATCAATTTTTTCCCCCTCTCTCTTCTTTTTTAAACACAGGGTAATTTAAATCCTCTACTCACAGATGGGAGGTTTTCAACTTTGGCACTAGAACTGGGGTTTGATTTATTTATTTTTTGATCCTCAGAATAGATTTTGGTTTTTTGTCTCCCAGCCAGAGGGACCCCCTGATCCTCTGGGCTGAGCTCAAGCTTTTATAGAAATGATTGCTCAGACCCAAGAGGAGAGGTGACCCACCCAAGGTCACACAGCACAGGTGGGCTGAGGGCCCAGGTCTCCTGGCATCCCTTCTTTGGCCTCCTCTTTTTTCATTCTGCTACAGATGGTCATTTTTTACAACTTGCAGAAACCATGCACTTAATGAGAAAAACAAGAGGGAATGGGACCAACAAGCATCATCTGAGAGAAGGCAGAAGCCAAACCAGCTCCAACACAGACTTGCGCCACTATGAGGACAGTCCCTGTGTGACCCCAGAGCTGGTGGCTGGGGCCTGGAGAACAAGACTAGAACCACAGCCGCCTCCAGCGCCCCCTGGCGCCCAAACAGGGCCTCGAGCACTAACGGTTAGTGGCTCTGGTGCGTCTGCCTCCCTGACACTCCGGGTGAGGCCGGGATCCCAGGATCCACCCGTTGTTCTGAGTGCTGTCCTCATAGACCCGAGGTCCACAGAGGTCCACCTCGCTAGATACCAGGCCCTTTTCACACACAGTCACACCCAGCCTTCCCAACAACCCCATGAGGCTGGTTCCATTCCACTATGCCCACTCCACAGATGAGGAAGCTGAGGCTCAGGGAAACTCCACAACTTGTACAAGATCACATAGCAGGTATATGGCAGATCAAGAACTAGAAGCTGTCTGGCTCCAGAGCCCACACTCTTCCCAATATTGCCCTCTGATTACTTTGTTAAAGTTCCACAGGCTGGGAAGGAGCCAGGTGGAGAGGATCCAGGTAGGACTGAGGGACCATTTCATCCGCTTAAAAAAAAAAAAAAATGCTGTCTGTCACAAGTGCCTGGGGCCATGCAAATCAGCACCCAGCTGACCTTGCCAACCAGGGTGGACCCCATCCGGCAGCACCAGACCATCAGACGCTCGCCTAGGATCAGGCCTTTCTTCTTTGTCCCTGGAGGCTGGCCCTGCCCGTGTGGACAGGCCAGCCATTCTAGAGCCATTCCAAGGCCAGGACACCTGTATGCTCCAGAACAGGGGTGTGGTCCTGGACCATGGGGGTGGGTGGCATCGAAGTAGAACTAGATGGAAGTGGGCTATGCCAGGGCAGCGGAAGGACCCGCCCCCATTCCAGAAAGTCCTGCACTGATGGAGGAGGGGCAGGGAGAGGAGGAGGAGGCTCTGGCAGGTAGGAAAATGAAGCTGCTGTCTCCTTGGCGTTTGGGTCTTAGGAGGATTCTCAGTGGGACTGGTGCTCACCCAAGTAAAAGCCCACGATCTTGAGATGACTGTCAGGGCCCTGTATGACCTGTGACCTCATGCCCTGTCCTCAGTGTTTGCTCCTCCCCAGCCACAAATGCCGCCTCACCCTTCCCCACATTCCCCAGGCACAGTCCTGCCCCCAGGCCTTTGCAGTTGCAGTTCCCTCTGCCTGCACCTCCTCCAGACATCACGTGGTTGACTCACCGCTTCCCATCCTGAACGCGATCTAGAATTGCAAGCAATCTAGAATTGCAAGTCAGCCCACCATTCTTGCCTTTTCTCCTTAATACCTCTGGCCATCTACTACAGTATATCTTGTCCTAATGGATGCATGTATTTGTCCGTCTGTCCCACGTAAGCTCTATGAGGGCGGGGATTTTGTCCGTTTCACTGTATCCCTGGAGTTTCCGACAGGGCCTGGCACATACGTGCGTCATCCCTGGATGAGGTCTTCAGCTTTCTGAAGGCAGGAGCCAGCATCACCTGGACCACAGTCTGGGATGAGTTTGGAAGCAGTGAGAAGATGTCACATCCAGGCACCTGTAACACCACCCAATTGTGAACAAGTGTGTGACTGAGGGCAGTAGGAGGCAGGCCAGGCCAGGGAGGAAATTTCCACCAGGTGTCCCAATTATCATGGTAATTATAGCCTCACGTTTGTCTCCACCGCAGCATATGCTTCTATTTCATCAGGAGAGTCTAGACCAACACTGAGGCATGTGTGTTAGTGTGCTTGTGCGTGTGCGTGTGCGTGTGCGTGTACGTGTGCCTGTGCGTGTGCGTGTACGTGTGTGTGTGTGTGTGTGTGTGTGTGTGTGTGAAAGAGAGAGAGGGAGATGAGAGGGAAAATTTTAGAAAAACGTATTCAGACTCAACAGGCAGCCACAGACCGATGGCACCCAAAGGGTATGTGCCAACCAGAACAACTGCCTTTTCCCTTCTAGTAAATTCCTCATACGGGCTGTGGGACCCAAGTCAATAAGGAGGTTCTAGGAAAGAGCAATTAAAGGCCCCCAAGGCTGTATTTTCCTGACATCCAACATCTGGGTGAAAAGTGAAAAATCATCATTGTCAGTGTTTTATTTTTCTCCGTACAAAGCTCTAGGTATTTAGAAACATCTGGGTGATGGGCTGGCTGATTCTGCTTTTCATCTAGATGCTCAGCATTGCCTGGATTCAGCCTGACTGTGGTTGCTGTAGAGACAGGTTCAAGCTGAGGAGTGGGTAGGGATGGTGCGGGAGAAGGAACCCATTCCTGCCCTGTGGAACCTTCTGTCCCTTGGCTCACTCTAGTCTTGGCCACCTGCCTCCTCAGCTGGAAGGATTTGTTCTCCCCAACCCCATCACACAGCCCCCAAGTTGCACAGAGCTAAGAGACACTGACGTTTCTTCAACATCTTCCACTGGGAATCAGCTGGCCCAGCACAGAATTAGCTGGCATCTTCCCGCTCTTGGATTATACAAGCAGCGACTGTGATCGAATCTGGCAACCAGGTTTATGAATCAGTCGATATTTATTGCGGGGAACAATCCATCTTCATGTCTGGTCTGTGCACACAGAACCCTGCTCCAGGCATACCCAGAGGCCTTGGTGCTAAATGTTGGAGAGGTCTGGGTGAACACATCTCAGGGAGGGGACAAAGGAGAGGGTCTGACACCATCAAAAAGGAGACAAAATATAATGAGTTGTGTAACTGTTCAGGGGGCAGGTAGCTACTCTGTCCATCCCATGTTTGATCTGTCCTGGTCTGCCCTTCTCAACCCTCTCCCAATCCCCCACACCATCCAACTAGCAAAAGTCAACTAATTGCTATATTATCTGAAGTCAAACATGTTGCAAAATTTTGAGGTAATACATTGCAAACTGAACTGAAAGTGTGTGTGTGTTCTAATAATCTACTCTTTTGTTCCCTCCTCTGTCCATTGGCGCATTAAAGAAACTGAGCCTGACCACCCAAGTTCAGTCTTCCGACCAGAGTCTCCAATCAGAGAGCGGAGGCTGTGACTCAGCTGATGGATGGCCAGGGCAAAGGCTACTCAGGAGTCTCTTGTTTGCATGCCTGCACTGATTGGCTAAACCGCTGGTCCCTAAGGTAGAAGGCAAGCTCCCAGTTAAAGCAGAGGGAATCCAGGTGTCCATCCACCCAAAGGCAGTCAGTTCATTTTTAAGGGCTACGAATCATGGTCTGTTACTGTTCTGGGCTTCCCAGCCTAATTGGAAGAACAGGAGTGAGGGGTGGAACTCAAGATGGGTGGGAAGGAAGACGTAAAATCGTCACCTTCTAGTGCCCCCTTCTCAGCCCTAACTCTGCCTCCTGCCCCAACCATTCCTTATTCCTCTGGTGCTCTCTGCCAAAGCCACTGCCCTTTCGGCACTGTGCTCACAGCCCACCCCCCAGACCCTCCCCCACCTGGAGCTTCTTACAGGAAATACAAGGCACTAAGGGAAATGTTTGAGGGGCTTGGTAGCCCTCCAAAAATTACAGAGCAGAATCTCTACAGCAGGGAGATGAGAGACACCCTGACCCTCCATTTCTCCAAACTTCACACCACTTAGGATCATGGAGGCTGTTCTAGCAGTGATGTTGGGGGGCGATGGGTGGGTTGGGGAGACTGGACCTGGCACCATCTTCACCTACCCACAACGCCTGGGCCTGAAGTGGAGCAGAGGAGCTGCTTTCTTGCCTTACAGAGGCAATAGGGCTGGGGGCAGGCCAGGCAAAAGAGGCAGCCCAGGAACTAACTCTACAGATGGTACAGACAAGAAATGGGCTGGGCCAGACACCCTCTCCCCAACGGGAGAAGAACGGGAGCACCCAGAGGACATAAGAGATGATGCCCCTCCCATCCCATCAAAGGACCAGAACACCTGGGTTCTTAACCTGCCTCTGGTCAATTACTTCACCCCCAGACCCCTGTAACATGGGGAATCATCGTTCCTCAGAGCTTCCCCAGAGCTAGTCACACACGACAACACATGCGAAGGGCTGGAATCTTTGTGGCTCCAAAGGACAGAATCTGAAGCAGTGGGTACATTTACAGGGAGTCAGCATGTAAAAGAGCCTTCTACATTCAAAGCACCCAGACATGGAAGCAGCTAAGATAGCGATCTAGCACAGTTCGAGCACCCAAGCAGAGTTCGGATGACCACCTGGGGAAGAGTATAATTTCTGGACACTTTCATGCACTGGGTGGGAATTTGGGCATAATCTGTTGGCTGCCTCTAACTCCTTAGGATTCTTGTGATTCATTCGTTGAACAGATGTTTATCAGTTGCCCACTTGACCCACCTCTGTCACTGATGTGCTGTGTGACGACCAGTTTTCTTCCCTGAAGCCGTTTTCCCGTACAGAACATGAGAGTGTCGGGCCCGCGGCCCTCTGGGGGTTCTTTCAGCTCTGACAGGCTGCCTTGTTCTAAGCAGGATCAGAAGGAACTACGGAGGCTCACTCTCCTCTCCCTTGTCCCCCTCCTTCTCCTGCTTCTTCCCACACTATTCATAACTTAGCAGCGTTGGGACAGAATGAACTCCTCCTGGCCTGTGATGCCGTGCAAAACAGATGGGCTTGTTGCCATGGAGACCAGGGAGCTACTTGTCCTGGGGGCTGGGGATTGGGTGGGGGGTGAAGGCAGGCACGGGTGATTTACTCCTGCAATAGCATGGCCCAGAATCTACATGAATGTTAAACGGGGTGGCTCCAGGCAATCACTCAGCCAGACAGATCCGAAACTACTGAGGATGAAATACCCAGAACATTTGTGCCTCTATTCCCCTCAGTGCCTGCGACTTCCCTGGCTCCCCATCCCCGCTGTACAACCTCGAGCAGGTAAGCCCCTCTCTGGCGCAGGGGTTTGACTCAATCCTCCCACAGGCAAAACTAGAGGAACACACAGTCTATCCTTAAAAAAGAGGGGACACAGGCAGTTCTGGAGGGCACTGGCTGGGGGCACTGAGGGAAGCTGACTTCTTGGGCTCATTAGAAAAAAAAGAGTTCTCTCGCAATCAGCAGTGTCCAACCACAGATGGGCTGCCCCAAGAGGGAGTGAGCTCCCCAACCTTGGAAGCATTCAAACTGGGCTGGGAAGATCCTCCATCAGAGATTCTCAGGATGACTCCCCATCATGTAGGAGATAGAGGCTGGTGGCGTCTAAAGGCGACGCTTTCAATTCTGAGATCTTGTGATAGCAGAGGCAGCAGAATATCATGGTTACAAGCTTTGGAGTCAGACAGACCTGGGCTCAGGTCCCAGCCCTGCATCTTACTTGTTGTGTGACCTTAAGCAAGTTAACTCTCTGAACCTCTATTTCCTCACCTGTGAAATGTGAGTCGTAATACCAGCTTTATAGGTTTTTTTGGAAAGGATTAAAATGAAGCAATGCATCTCAAGTGTTTAGTACAGTACCTGGCACATATTGAATACCTGATACGTGGTTATAATTATTATTCTGTAATTGGTAAACCTACAAAGGAATGGAAGCTCTCCAGCTGTTTGGATCAGATTCAGCCAAGAAGACTGGCTCCTGATCTGCCACTTATTGTCTCATCTGTAAAATGAGGCTGATAATAGTGCTCACCTCATAGGATTATTGTGAGCATTGAATTCTATGTCCTGCCTAAAGTGTTTAGGATAGAACCCAGCACACAGCAAGTACCCAATAGCTGTGTGTTACCATCACCCTCATCGTTCTCACCTCTAGTTGTCTCCTCAGGACTTAGTACCTGTTAAGGCCAAGAGATCGATTTAGAGATAGTGGCTTATGAGTGAGGCAGTGCTCCTTCAAAATTTAGTGGAGACAACAGATACTGAAAAGAAGAGAAAGAAAAGCAGGCAGCCTGAAGAAAGACCCAGCAGAGCGAAGTTGCTAATTAATGGAGAAGAGCAAGGACTCACGGGTGGCTGCACACTTGTGGGGAAGGGAGGGAGACTGAGAGAACAGGAGAAGAGGGGACCGATGGAGAACAGGGTGAATGGTTCCACGTGGAAACCCCAATCTTCATACAATGCAAATGTTACATATTCAGTCGACAAACATATCTTGAGCACCTAAACTTCATTAGGCACTAAGAATACAAATATGAACAGATGTGGTTCCTGCCCCCAGTGACTCTGTAGTATTGATGGGGGAAGCAAAAACACCGCACATGGATGCGATGAAGTATAACAGATGCTTTTATCCACAAGTATCAGTCCAAGGAGCTGCAGAACAGGGAGGTGATTGATTTCACCAGGCTTCAAGGAGGAAGTTGCTCATCAAATGAGTAGATCTTCTCCAGGGAGACTAGGGGAAACATACTCTGGACAGAGGGAAAGCATGAGGAAAAATACCAGTAAGTGAAAAGCCATGTCATGTTCTAGACTTATAAGTCACTCTGATATTTAGGACTATCAGGTCCAGAGCGGAGGCTAGAGATGCCTGAAGGGACCATGGCCTGGACAGCAGTGTGGGCCATAATACAGAAATAGGGAAGGATCAAGAAGGGGGTGTGAGGGGGTGTGGGAACCCTAAAAAGGAAGGAGATGGGAGTTCACAGCGTAGGTTTAGAGTCAGATACGCAAGAGGAGAGTTCTGCGGGGAGGGTCAAGGACAACCCCTCCTTTAAGGTAGGAGGGGAGGAAGAAAGAGAAGATAAAGACATTGTGAAGTAGGGAGTGGGGAACAGGCCTAAGAGCTCCACGCTTGACCTTTCCAGAAAAGTCAGCAGCAAGGACATTAGTTAAAACAAACAAAAAAAAAGGGCAGGGAGGAGGAGGAGGTAAGGGGCCCAGCCATGCTACATTATGAAGGGAAAAAAGAGCACAATCACGAATCTCAGGAATGAAGGCGAGTCTATTACTGCACTTCCTACAGTCATTAGAAGGGTCAATAAGAACACTAAAAACAGCGTAGACAAACTAGATACATTCCCCGAGAAATACTAGTTACTAAAACTGACACAAGATAAAATAGAAAAACATAAATAGCCCTCTATCTTTTAAAGAAAGTGAATTTGTTATCAAAAATCTTCCCACAAATAAAACTCCAGCACTAGATGGTTTCACTATGAATTTCATCAAATATATAAGGATGACATAATGCCAGTCTACACAAACTCAGAAGATAGAGGAAGATGAACATTCCCAGCTTGTTTCATGATGCCAAATTCACCCTGACGCCAAACCCTGACAAAGACACTACAAAAAGAGGCAAAAATGTACAATGCAATATCCATCAGAAACATAGATCAAAAATCTTCAATGAATTATTAGCAAACAAAATCCAGCATTACACAAAAATCATAATACCTCATAGCCAAGGGATATCCTGAGAAGGCATTTGCTTGAACACTCGAACTCATTAATATAATTCACTCTATTAACAGAATAAAGAAGACAGCCCATATGACTGTTTACATAAAATCCAACACCTTGTTCATCATGTTTTAAAAATCCGAGCAAATTAGGAAGAGAAGGAATTTCTTCAATCTGATAAAGGACATCTATGAAAAACCTACAGCTAACATCAAATTTAATATAATTTAATAGATATTCTCCCTAAGATCAGGAACAAAGCAAGGCTGTCCACTTTTACCACATCTATTTAACATTTTATTTAGCTAAAACCTAGGGCAGTAAGGCAAGATAAAGGGGAAAAAGGCACAGAAATCAGAAAGGAAGAACTAAAACTTTCTGCACAAATGACATGATTGTTTATGCAGAAAAATCCCAAGTAACCTATAAAATAGCAACTAGAACTAAGAAATGAATTTAGCAAAGGCACAGGATAAAAGAGCAGCACTCACAGATCAATTGTATTCCCATATAGTGGCAGCAAACCACTGGACAATGAAATCTTTGAAAATTCCGTTTACAGTAAGACCGCAAAACATAAAATACTTAGGAATAAATTTAACAAAAGGTGTGCAAGACCTATACAGTGAAAATTAGCAAAAAAAAAAAAAAACCCAAAAAACAAAACTGAGATAGGTTAAAGAGGTCTTAAATAAATGTTCCTGTAAGAGAAGACTCAATGTTATTCAAGTGTCAGTTCTCTCCAGTTTGATCTATAGAGTCAACACAATCCCAATCCTAATTTCCAGCAAGTTTTATTTGTAGAAATTGACAGGCTCATTCTGAAATGTATATAGAGATGCAAATGATCTAGACTATCCAAGGTAATTTTAACAAAGGAAAACAATGTTGGAGAACTTAGACCACCTAATTTCAAGGCTTGCTATAAAACATGTGCATCAAGACAGTATGGCGGTATGAAGAGAGACATATAATTCCATGGAACAGAATAGAGAGCCCAGAAACAGACCCACATTTAAATGGTCATTTGATTTTCAAGGAGGAACTAAAGCAATTCTCAGGATAAAGCAGTCTTTTCAACAGGTGTGGCTGGAACAACCAGCTCTCAATATGGAAGACAATGAACATTGACCCCTGTCTCACACAGTAGGTAAAATTTGATTTGAGATGAATCATAGATCTAACATAAAGCTACTGTAAAGCTTCTAGAATAAAATGTAGGAGAATATCTTCATGACCTGCAGATAGACTACCTTCATGACCTCCTTTCTTAGCAAGGAGGCAAAAAGTAATCATTACTAAAGAAAAATATGATAATTTTAATTTCATAAAAATTTGTAACTCCTGCTCATCAAAAACACAGTTAAGAAAACGATGATGTACAATGGCTGCAAATAGCAGCCTCCTTGGTAGTGTTTGCAGCCTGTTACTTGCATGTGTTGCCCTAGGGATGTTGGTGACCACCCTTTCCAGTGGATATTTATGTCTGACCTCGTGTTGTCCCCAGTCTGGGCTCCAGATAGGTATTCAGGTGCCTTCAGAACGTCTCAGGGCCCAGTGACCAGAATCCATATTTCCCGAGTCATCATGCCCATCGCACCAAGCTGCAGAACAAGGAGCATGGGATTGAGGTCCTACATAGGGCCAAGTTCAAGTTCCCTGGTCACCAGAAGATCCATGTTTCTAAGAAGTGGGGCCTTACCAAATTTAATGAAGATGAACTTGAAGAAATGGCAGCTGAAAAGTGGCTCATCTTGAATGACTGTGGGGTCAAATACATCTTTAATCATAGCCCTGTGGACAAACGGTGAGCCCTACACTCTTGCGGGCTTCAGCACCACCCCCTCCTTACTCACACCCACCAGTAAATCCAACTTCCTGTCCAAAAAAAAAAAAAATGGATAACAAGTCACAGACTAGGAGAAATATTTGCAAAACATTCTGTTAAAGGACTTGTATCAAGTATATATAAAGAATTACAATGCAATAATAAAAACACAATCAACCTAGTAAAGAGAAGGGCAAATATCTGAACAGACATTTCACAGTAAGGCAGGTGTACTGAATGCAGGCCTACCTTGTGACCCAGCAATTCCACTTCCAGGTATTTACCCAAAAGAAGGGAAGATACATGTCCACAAAAAGGCGTGTGCAAGAATCTTCATAGTATCTTTACTCACAGTAGCCCCTAATTGAAAACAGCCCCAAATAAACTGTCCATGAACAGGAAAATGGATAAACCAATTGCAACCACTACTTGGTAGTAAAAAAGGAAAAGACAGTGCTGACACATGCAACAAAATGAACGAATCCCCAAAACGTGATGATTCCATTTATGTGAAATTCTAGAAAGGTTTTTTTAAAAAAAATGAAAATGGATTGCTTCTGATGATTGACTGGAAAGGGGAATGAGTCGACTTCCTGAGAGAAAGTGACAGAACTGTTCCATGTCTTGATAGGGATTTGGATTTCACATGTGTAAGCATTTGTGAAATCTTGAAGAATACACTTACAATGTGTACATTTCACCATTTCATTGATGTAAATTTAACATCCCTTCCCCCATACGCATGCACACGAAAAAACCACAAGTAAATATTGAATTCTACTTAATGATATGCATGCTGAAGTGTTTGGAGTGAAATACACTGATGGTCTGCATCTTGCTTTAAAATATACCAGAGATAAGCTGCACTGAAGGCTAGATATGTGGATAGCTGTTTGATGGAAGAGATACAGCAAAATGTTGACAACTGTAGAATCTAAATGCTGAGTACTCACTTGTGAGTACTCAAAATTCTATCCAATTTTCTATATGTTTAAAATTTCAATAGAGGAGTCAAGAGAGGGGTTGCAGGGCTGGTCGAGAACAGAGAAAACTTAGAATAGCCTTGACAGGAGGGCAGGGAGGAGTGGTCAGAATTTCCCAAGGATAGTGAGGGTTTAGCTAGAGTTCGTAGCCTTCATTTGTAAGCAAGCCAGTCAGCATGTGTCCCAGAGGCTCTCTTGTCAACAGTCACCTCCAGCCAGCCTGATCCTATCCAATAGGATATCTGAGGACAGGATGGTTCCATTACATTTTCCATCTTCCAGTGGAGGGTGCCTTCCCCTTCAGACCAGAGGTTCTCCAGGGCAGGGACTAGATTCTCCCATCAGACTAGAAGCTTACTTCAAACAGGACCTAGATCTTCCCCATCACACCAGGAGCTTTCTTAGGCTAGGGGCTATGTGTCTTCTATTGTGAGTGGGGACTAATTTCACCACCAGGCCAGAGGACCTCTCTGCCACCTGATAGCAGCTTCTAAGAGGCCTGCTGATCATTTCTCTTTATTTCCTTCATGACTCCCACTTGGGCTCTGCAGCCTGAGCGCACTCAGCAGAGAGGGAGGGAGGGGTGATTGACAGTATCCAAGGAATGCTCTAATTTCAATCATCCCAGAAGCAGACACTCACTTATACAGGTTTCACATTTAGCCAGGGGAAACCAACATTAATTCACTGGAGTGATTGAGACTCTACACACCCTAAAGTGAAGAGATTCTAACTTGAGGTTCCCTCAGCAACTGTAGCTGGGCAACGTCACCCCCAGGCATTGGCAGGAGGTCATGTAGCTCAACAGCTCATTGGGCAGGTGGAAGCACAGCCGCCTCCGCACACCTGGGCCCACAGGATCTAAGGGAGGGATGTCCCCAGAGAGCCAGAGAGTGAGGCGTGGTGCTGAGACCCCAAGAAAAAGAACAAGCAGGGGAAGAGAGGGGAAGAGCCAAAATATGTCTCCCCCATATCTTATTCTCTCTCTCTCTCTCTCTCACACACACACACACAAACACACACACACACACACACACACACACACACACACAGGTGCACAGTATAATTCCTGCTCATAAGAGTAAATTCCCTAGCAACTGATTACACATTTTCAAGATGTCACATGATAGGACACTACGGTAGACACCTGGTTGAAAAATGGAACAAACTTGGTTAATATGTGGGATACAAGATCTGTTTATTGCTCATCCTTCAAGCCAGTTTCCCCAGATACTCCAATCCAGACTCTGCAACACACAGAGACATCTCTGACCCCTATAAGTCTGATTAACTTCCAGATTTGAGGGAGGACTCAGATTCTATCATGATAACACAGCTTATTTATATTATTCTGGGTGAGATGGAGAGAGGGCCATCAGGCTGAGCCATGAGAACTTATCTGCCATTTTCTACATCAGAGTTTTTCAAAATGTCATCTTGTGTTGCTTCCAGACTAGATAATGTAAAAGATCTTTTCACTACAAAACACCTACCTTCTGCTAAGAGACTTGAGTGCCTTTCTGGGCTCAACATAAGTTAGAGAAATTTGTAATACTCCCATCCATCCCTTCAAATTTACTGAAACCAAGGCAAAGAGTAATGAGCAGCAAAACAACTCAAAAGGCAGGTGTTAGAACAAGACAAGGATACCTACTTTCACCATTGTTACTCACCATTGTACTACCAGAGCACTTAGACAAAGAAAACTAAGGCATCCAAGTTGGAAAGCATGAATTAAAGCTATCTTTATTCATAGATGACATGATTCTGTATGCAGAAAATCCCACATAATCAACAAGAAAGCTACTAGACCTAAAATCCAGTGAGGTTGTATGGTATGAGATCAAAACCAAAAAGTAATCAGTTGTATTTTTACACACCTGCAATGTAGAAAGGGAAATTAAGAAAGCAGTACCACTCACAATAGCATCTAAGATAAAATATTCAGAAATAAATTTAACTAAGGATATAAAGATTTATACACTGAAAACCACAAAATACTGCTGAAGGAAATTAAAGATGACATAAATAAGTGGAAATATATCCCATGTCCATGGATAGAGAGACCAGATACATATGCTACTCAAAGTGATCTATAGATTCAAAGAAATCCCTATCAAAATTCCAATAGCCTTTTTTTTTTTTTTTTTTTTGCAGAAAAGCAAAAGCCAATCATCAAATTCATATGAAATTATAAGGGATTCTGACCAGCCAAAACAATCTTGATAAAATAACAAAGTCAGAGGATTCACATTTCCCCAATATCAAAACTTACTACAAAGGCACAGTAATCAAGAGTGTGGTATTGGCATAAGGATAGACATATAGACCAATGGAGTAGAATTGAAAGTCCAGAAATAAACTCATACATCCATGGCCAACTGATTTTAGACAAGAGTGCCAAGTTCATTCGATGGGGAAGGAACAGTCTTTTCAATGTATGATTCTGAGACAACTGGATTTCCACATGCAAAAAAATGAAATTGGATCCCTACCTCACAGCAAATACAAATATTAATTCAAAATGGATTTATAACTTAAATATAAGAACTAAAATCATAAATATCTTAGAAAAACACAGGGAAAATCTTTATGATCATGAATTTGAGAATGGATTCACAGATTCAACAGCAAATGCACAAACTAAAGAAAAATAGAGATAAATTGGACTTCATCAAAATTAAAAGCTTTTGTGCATCAAAAGGCATTATCAAAAAGTTGAAAAGACAACCTACAGAATGGGAGAAATTATTTGCAAATCATTTGATAAGGGCTAAATATCCAGAATATATAAAGAATTCCTACACTCAACAACTAAAAGACAAACAACCCAATTTCAAAAATGGAAAAAGGACTTGAATAGATATTTCTCCAAGGAATATGTACAAATAGCCAATAAGCACATGAAAAAATGTTCAACATCATTAATCATTAGGGAAATGTATATCAAAACCTCAGTGAGATATCACTTCATATCTACAAAGATGGTTATAATAATAATAAATGGAAAATAACAAATGTTAGAATTTGGAGAAATTAGAATTCTTGTGCATTTGTGGTAGAAATGTAAAATGGTACAGATTCTGTGGAAAACAGTTTCCTGGTTGAAAAACCAAAAACTAAACATAGGATCACCATATGACCCAGCAATTCCACTCCTAGGTATATACCCAAAAGAATTGGAAACAAGGATTCAGAAAGTTTTATGCCAGTATTCACTGCAATAACATGCACAATAGCTAAAAGGTAGAAACAACTTAAATGGTCATCAATAGGCGAATGGATAAACAAAATGTGGTATACATATACAGTGGAATATTACTCAGCCATAAAAAGGAATGAAGTTCTGGGGGAAGGGTATAGCTCACTGGTAGAGCACATGCTTAACATGCACGAGGTCATGGGTTCAATCCCCAGTATCTCCACCAAATAAAGTAAATAAATAAACAAACAAACAAACAAACCTAATTACCTCCCCCTACAAAAAAATTTTTAAACAAAAAAACAAAAAAAAAGGAATGAAGTTCTGATATATGCTATAACATGGATGAGCTACAATCATAGCCACATTAGGGGAGGGGTGCAGATTGTGTAGCTCCTTGGCTTTTACTCTAAGATGGAAAGCCATTGGTAGGTTTTGAAGGGTCAAGATGGAAACTGACTTATGTTTTTAAAATACCACTTTGGAGACAAGGAGAGAAGTGTGGAAACCAGTTAGGAGGCTATTGAAATTACCAGGTGAGGAATGATGATGGCTTGACCCAGGATATAGCAGTGGACATGGTAAGAAGTAATTTGTATTTCTGTAAATAATCTCAATAGGATGTACAGACAGCATGGAATTAGAGCATGAGAGAAAGGGCAGAGTCAAGGATGACACTGAGGACTTTAACCTGAGCAAAGGATTGATGGAGTTGACATTTACAGAGATAGGGAGACTGTAGGAGGAGCAGATTTGGAAGGCGGAAGATCAAGAGTTTGTACTGGTACATGTTACGTTTGATTTGCTTATTAGATGTCTAAGAAGAGAAGCTGAGTAGGCAACTGGACACATGAGTCTGGAGTGAGATACGCCAGAAGTGAGGAAACTCAAATATTTAGGTTTAAGACACTTCCCCCAAGGTCGCACAGCTAAAAAGTGGCAGGACCCAGGACTCCCCTCAAACCTGGGTTCTTAACCTCTGTGTAATACGGTTTCCCCAGTAACCCTTGGTGAACCAAGGCTTGGTTTTTGAGGAGGGAGGACAGAGTGGAAATTTTCAGGCTGCTGACCCATGGCCTTGATGACTGTAATTCTCCCTGTCCCAGCCTGAGTTGTTACTAGGTTAGGACTCATCTGCAATCCCTCTCAGCTTGCATTTGCCTTTATAAGAAAGCATTTCCAAGGAAATGTGCACCCCATGTCTCCCTGTGCATGTGAGTGAATAGAGTGGGAGGAAGGGAGAGTTGTTAAGGTTTTGGTTTTTTTTTCTTTCTTTCTTTCTTTTCTCCTTTTTTTTTTTTTTTTTTTTTTTGTGGAGACTGTCCGGGGGATGTGGTGTTGCTGCTGGTGGTAGCAGCAACTGCTACAATCAGAGCTATTTCGAAGCAAAGAACTAATTTACTGCATGAATGACTTTAGCTCAAAAGAAGAAATAAGGACGATCAGGAGTCCTAAGGGAGCAGAATAATAGGGTAATTTACACGGAGAGATGAGGGAGATGGGAGAAACATGCAGGGTAATTCTTTTGCATAATCTTTATTTTATATTTTTGCCCTTTTTCCCTTTGCCTCTCTTGGGGCAGAACCTCAGCTCAGACACATTTCTTGGCCATCCCCAGAGTTGATACCTGAAAAAGATTAAAGGGCAAGGGAGACGGAGCTGCTCAGGCTGGGGAAAAGACAGTCGGTAGAGAGGTTGTTTCATGGCTGTTTCCTAAAACCATGGAGGGTGGTCTGTGGGAGGCCCCCACTGAGCTTCAGGATTGCTGAGGGATTGCAAAGGAGAGCTTCACATGGCCAACTGAGTGCAGTATACAGAGCACATGCTACCCACCACCAGCCAGGGCTGGCCCCAAATAAGAGCTCATTATCACTCCTTCATGGGCTGAATATCTGTGTCCCCCACTCTGAAATTCGTATGTTGAAATTCTGTCCCCAGTGTGATGACATTAGGAGGTGGAACCTTTAGGAGGTAATTAAGTCATGAGGGTAGAAACTCAATAAAGGATTTATTGCCCTTATAAAAGAGACTCCAGAGATCTCTCTCCCCCTCCTTCCGCCATGTGAGGATACAAGGCGATGTCAGCAGTCTACAACCCAGAAGAGGGCTCTCACCAGGATCCAACCATGCTGACACCCTGATCTTGGACTTTCAGCCTCCAAATCTGTAAGAAATAAATTTCTGTTGCTAATAAGCCACCCCGTCTATGGTGATTTGTCATAGCAGCCCAAACTAAGACCACCCCAGATTCTCAATTTCCCAGCAAGAAGACCTGGGCTGGCAGGATCCTTAGAGAGCATTTGGTCCAAGATGCACATATTCCAAGTCAAGGAAACCACCAAGGCCTGGGTTCCAGATCGCGCTTCAGCACATACGAGCTGTATGACCTTGGCCAGACCCGGGAGCCCTGAGTGTTCTTGTGCATAAAGTCAAGATTGTCATCTTCTTCACTGACATTTGTGAGGATCAAATGATTGGGTACCTGACAAAGCACTTTGTAAACTGCAAAGCACCATAAAAATGTGGGTTACTGTTGTTATTTGTCAACAAAGGAAGCTGAGTCCCTGGGGGATTAAGTGACTAGTCCAAAGTCACATTGCAAGTAAATGTATATGAGAGCTTGAACCTAAAGCTCCAGTGCTCTTTCCACAGGAGAGACAGTGTGGGCTAGTGGTTAGAGTACAGCCTTTGGCACCAGCTGCCTGATCTGCCATTTGCCAGCAGAGGAACTTTGAGTAAGTTAGTTAGCATCTCTGTGTCTCAATTTTCCCATCTGTGAAATGAGGATAATAACAGTACCCACCTCAGAGAGCTGTGGTGAGAACTTTTAATATGTGTGAGGCATTTAGAACAATGCTTGCAGACGGTGTTTAATAAATGCCAGCTATTGCGATTACTCAGGGAATATGGGCTAAGCCCAGAAGACTTCAAAGCATGTGAGGATCTCCCCTTGTGGACCCTCTTAAAGACCAAGAAAGAAGAAAGGAGAGTCACATGCAGCAATAAGAATTCAGGTTAGGCTGAGGTAGAGCTTCAAGTCTGGTAGAGCCAAACAAAAGGTCCTGCCTTGGAGTCAAGAGACTTCAGTTCTGGTCCCAGCTCTGCCGTCTAAGGCAATTTCTCCAAGGTCCAAGTGCCTTCTCTACGAAATGAAGCTGACAGTCCCTTCAAACTTGTTCATACTACAGGGCTTTGAGTATACCCAAGTGGAAAGCCTCATCAGGTATAAAATTTTGTGAACATACTAAGATTACTCCTGGCAGTACAGATTGCTGAAATAATTTTTGCAGGGGAGAGGGGGACTGGGAAGGGGATGACATTTCCTGCCTCTGGAAAGAGCAAACAAGAGCCGATTTACAGACTGTTGGGCTGCAGCCCATTCTGACAGAAGGATGCTCAGGGTCCTCTGTGGCCAGGGGCCTCTCCAAAGTAGACAAGAGGGAGGTGGAACACAGGAAATCACCTACCTACTCCACACCCTCATACAGGTGAAATCCAGGTAATTACATATCTCTACATCTTTTGAAGCCCCATATCAAGCACCCCCTCCTTTGGGAAGACTGCATGGAGTCCTGACATCTTCCCCGAGATACTTTCGTTCCTTGCATAAATGGCTAATTCTCAGTTAATGGGACACAGGGGCATGGAAGGAAGCCACAGATAGCCGTGAGCCAAAAATAAAACTGTAGTCAATCTTCCATTTCATGTAATCAGATTACTGTGGTAAAAGGGGCATTGGACCTGGAGGTGCTTACTTCCCAGAAGGGGCTTGGGCAGAGGGTGATGAGTGTCATTTCAGAAAGAAGTTAACCTTGGGATCAGGAAGCTAGGAATGAGGATGGAGAAGGTGAGGTGGGCTGTTCCAGTTGAGCATAGGTAGGGGCTTACCTGACCCTCTAACACAGAATCACAGACATTCTTCCTTCACAGAAGAGGTCTCAATATACCTAATCACCTCTACTAGGCCCTTTTCAGGGAGATAAACACATTCCAGTATTTTAGCCACAGGTAATACATGAATTAGCCTCCAGATAGTAATATGACAATGGTTTTATTGTTACACATCCCCCGTTATAATTTATTTGTTACCTTCACAATTCCACTACCAGAGTGGAAACTGTCTGAAGGAAGGGATTCACTTTATATCCCTTGTGTCCAAAGCCTGGCATACCATTATAGCTCAACAAAATTTTGTTGAGTGCATATTTGTTGATTTAGAATTTAGACTGTGCCCTTTAGTTGTTAGAAATAGCTGTCAACTTCCCCTCTTTGCCTTTTTCAGAACTCAGCAGGAGCCTTAACCCACAAATCCACCTCTACCCTATGACCTGGACAAATCATGAGAGGCCCTGAAAGCCTTTAACAGATGGGAAGAGAGGAGCCTAAGATCAAAGACCAACCCAGAACTGAGTTCCAGATGTGACAGTGGCCATGACTCACTGAATCAAGATTTGGGGGGGATGGGGAAGGGAACTCTAAGGAATATTTCAAAATATCCTGCTTCCTAAATTCTAAAGTGAGCATCACCAATCTGACGTGGACACTAGGTTTATCCTTCCTGGAGGTAGAAACATGGACAAATTGAATTTGACCACATTTTGCTTTCTTGGTCATGAAATTCGACCTCGGCCACAGTTTTATATGCCCTGACCTTCCCCATTCCAGACTTCCTTGTCCATTCACCATAATTAAGCAGCCACAAAAACTCCATAAAAGTCCAGTTATTGCCACAAACAGAAGATCAGGAGTTATTCTCTGTTACCTGTACGTAAGTGCTCCTAGTTAATGTATAAAAGCACCTATTCTATGATTGAATGGGCTCCTTTATGGCTGTAGCTGTTGCATTGCTGTAGCCTGTGGTTTTATGGCCTTAATTCTGTACTAAACCTTAGTTTTAATTTTCTCTTCCTACCTACCCTGCAGCCAGAGTTTCCTGGATGTGGGGGGAGGGAGAGGGTGCCTGCCCAATCACTCTAGGCCACCTGTCACAGCAAAAAATCTTTGCTAGAGCCAAACCAACCCACCTGCTCCTCCATCAAAGAAGAAGGTCACCTACCCCGTGGGAAGGAGGCCTGAGCAGCCCAGATGCCCTCTGTGTCGGAGGCCCAAGCATTGAAAGTAGCGAGTTCATCCTGTAAGTGTGCCAGGGCAGTGCCAGCTGTTCACGGCCCAGAAGATGCCCAGGCTAAGGCAAAGGGAACACAGGGGTCAGATAAACAGGTCAGGAGAAGAAGGCCTGCCAGTTGGAGGACCTGACCCTAGCCGTAGGCACAGCATCATCTAACAAAAGCAACGGGAGGAGGGCGGCGAGCGAGCTCTGTCACTGTCCATGGTGCTGACTCATGCTTGTACTGCTTGGCCCTGATTGCTTCCCCCTAACCCCAGGATTCCAGTGACTCCTGTCCAACTTTCTTTCGCTTTTATTTCTTTTCTTGATGACATTTCAGAAGTTTTTACACTGCTGTAGAATTGTAACTTGTGTTTCATAATTGATGGAATTGGTTTCAAGTCATGTTGACAATTCTATCACATTTCCAACATGTCAAAGAAAGTGTTTTCCTTTAAGCACATTGTGGACTCCTCCCTCTAACACATCATTGCCACTCACATAATCCCTATCCATGATGTAGAGGTGAGAAGTGGAGAGAGAATTGCATCAGCAGGAGCTGTTGGATAAGTAAAGTTAGTCCCAGCAGGACGCCTCTCCACCTGCAGATTTAGTATTCTAGGGAGACACCAAACAGCCCTCGTGGAGCAGAGCAGGTTGTTTGAACATTTTCAATTTCACAAAGCCACTTAGTGTGACCAAAAAAAAAAAAAAAAAAAAAAACCTCTCCCAAGAGACATATTTGATATCTGGAGGGCAAGGAAAAGAGGGAGAAGCCCCACCCTAGCTCCACTCTCGAAAGAAGGTAGAAAGATGGACTCATTCTATGAGAAAATCTGGCATTTTTACCTACTACAGCCAAGAGAGGGCTATAGACAGATGATTTGAAAGGACTCCCTAAGGGATGCTTTTGGGCCCATTCTGTTCTTACCCATGGACTTGTCATTTGTTTTGGAGTGGAAGAAGTATGGGTTCTGGACTGGAAACTCTGATCTTGCTAGCTGGTGAGTTAGGGCTAGGTATTTAATCTCTCTGGACTTCTGTTTCCACGTCTGTAAAATGTATGATAACAACAATCCTTCTTCACAGGATTCTCATGAGGACTCAGTGAAATACTAAATGTAAAACACCCAAAGTATGATGAGGATGCAATGAGTAGGGGGTTCTCTTTTGTCCTCCCGTCTGTGTCTCATTCTTCTCAGATACACAATGAGACTTTGAACATCTCCTCAGAAACCCAAAAACGCAAAGGCCCTTTGGACTTCAGAATACTGAAGTTCAATTTCTTACCCTGATCTAAAGCCAGGACTAGAGAGAAAAGTAGGCTCTTTGAGACCAATTCTCATGTTCTTAAGATTTTGGGGGGAAATCATAAGGTCACGGATATCAGTCATTGATGAAAGAATCATTGCCACACCATGGAACAGAGCACTCACACTCAATGGGAGAGAAGAGCGAGCCATTTACATAAATAATCTGTTCCTTTTCTGCTCCATGTTCCCATAGTTCGTCTCCATGACCCCTTCCTCCATATACATGAATATTTGGGAGAATGAGCATCAATAGAAGTTCTAACCAATGCAATCAGGTGGTGGACATCGCAATTAAGTGAGAGGGTTGAAGTAAATGTCCTCTAAGCTCCTTCCACCCTGATCTTGTTGCACAAACCTCAATGACTGACAAATGGAAAAATTTTGACTAATTGGGCCAGATAGAAGATTCTCATCGGCCCCAAGATCTTCAGAACCATGGATCATGCCTCCAGAAGGAAAGCTGGTTGAGAAGACCTACAAGGGGGAAAAAAACAAGAACAAAAACAAGAATGTCAGGGGCTAGAACAGACCTGAGAGATTTTCTAAATTTAATTAACCATTTTACAGATGGGAAAACTGAGTCCCAGAGAGGAGGAAGGACCCTTCTGAAGTCATAGAGTGACCAATTATACTCTTATGATTCCCAGACCTTTTTCTCATAACTCAACAAAGACTACGAAGTTCAACAACTTCAACTTGGTAGAAAGAGACACGATATTTATATGTTATTCCCGATTTGAGCTTTTCTGCTCCAAATGACAAGAATTGAGATAAGAACATCTTTTTTCTAGGTTTCTCTGTGATAGTCTCTGGCAAACAAATTTAGAAAGTGAGAGTTCCTGACCTGAGCATGAGATTACACACACACACACACACACACACCAGTATTACTGGGTCCCCTGAGAATGACACATCTCTCTCCAAGAGAAAGCCCATGTGAGGTCAGAGACCTTCCTCTTCCCCCCAACATCAGGTTGAATACTCATCTTCAGTCATCTTTCTGCATTTGAACTTTATATTTTCCCCCTTCAGCCCATCTAACTTCTTCAGACATGCCCCCATTAAGACAAGGATACTATCTTCCCCACTGGCCCAAGAATTCCCTATGGGAGGCAGCCATTGGGAGCTATGCCTCTCTCTTTGGGCTCATATCCCCACAGGACAGGGACTGGTCTCCTCACTCAGGCAGAGCCCAGCCTCCTCCTCTTGCTCCTCAATACTTAGGATGACAGTGTAAGCTCAGAGGAATGGGTAATTACAAGAAAATTATACTCAGGCCAGGAGTCCCTTCAGGAACCAGACACCTTCCTAAAAGTGTGAAGAAAGTGCAACACTCAGGAGTCTGAAATCTCTCTCACTACATTTATACAGGTTCACATCTTCCCTCCCATCCTCCTCATCCCAGCCCCAAAGACATCTTTATTATTCAGTGCATCCAATGGCAGGAGAGCATCTGGGAACTCTGGTGTTAAGCTGCTAATTGGGGTCTGTGGCTTGGAGGAAGGGGTCAAGGAAAGAGAAGATATTGTGCCACAGAGAAACTGTTCGGGTTTCCTTGCCCCTCGGAGCCCTGAGTCTAGGTTGTGTCTCTGCCCTCTTCCTGGTAGCAGTCATATGTCTGCAGAGCTAGCACCAATTGCCAAAGGACGCAGTGTCTGAAGGGGGTAATGACGAAGTCCTGAGAGGCAAGAAGTCTTCACTCTGATTCACTACTGATACCCTGATATCCCTCCAAGCTTTCTATGGTTCTTAATTTGGGTTGGGGAGGGAGCCCCCAAACTCTCACCTCTGAAGTGCAGAAAGACAGCACTAAAAGGAACTTTGCAAATCATCTAATCAAATCTTCTTATTTTACAGATGGGAAAATAAAGGCCCAAAGAAATTCACATGGCAATTTGGCATTGACATACATCTCTGAAACTCAGAACTTCCAACTCCTGAGTCACAGAGAGGCACCATGGTAAAGTGGAAAAGGCTCTGAGTCAGACAGGGCTGGTATCTAAATTCTGACTCTGCCACCTGAGAAGCTGGGTTCTTGGGCAAATCACTTAACCTCTCTGAGCCTGTTTCCTCAGTGATGATAGAGATTGTGGGGATTTAATGAGATAGCACGTGTGGAAGAGCTTCATACATAACAGATGATCAAAGAAGTGAATTTTCCTCTGCACCAACAGTCCTCCCCCAGCTCCTCCTCAACCCCCTCAGCAAATTTGTTCTTCCCAATGGCCTGCAGGGCCTCTGCCACCATCTAAGTGCCCCCAACTCCCGCAGAGTAAGTTAGGGAAGGAGAGTTCTTGAGTCCCTTCTGAGCTCTCCATATCCCTGCTTCATTCTTTTTTGTCTTTCCACCCATCTCTGAGGGGTAGCAGAAGTTCTTATACCACCAAGCGGAGGCAGGGAGCAGAACAAGGAGGGAGGAACCCAGCAAGGTCAGTGAGCTGGCCTCTTTGTTCCTGGAAAATGAGTGCAATTTCCATTCCTTTCCAAGGGAAGCTGGGTCCAGCGAGACAGCGGCAGCCGAGGTGTTGCCGTGATGAGTAATGGCCCCAGTGATGGCTCTGCCCTGGGACTGCACCTCCGTGCCCCAAAGATGAACTTGGGGCCAATGAGTCAGGGAGAGTGACAGCTTCAACACAGCCCCAGCCCCACACCAGCCCCTTAACCCTCTGCAGTATTTCTTTTCTCCAGGGAATCCTCCAAACCTGGCCTCAGGGGAAGCTGCCAGAGCTCATTCAATTCAGTGCACCAGGAGGAGGGAGATAGAGGCCCTGAGAGGGGAAGGATCTCATCTGAAGGCACACAGCTGCTCAGAACTCTACGGCCTCTGAGTCACAGGCGCTCCTTCCTACAGAGGCTGCGGGACTTTCCGACCCTCCCCAAGGCCCTGCCACTAGCCCCACTCTTATCTACAAAGGAAAGAATGAAAATCCAGAGAGACCTAGATTTAAATGTCAGCTTACTAGCTATGTGACATTAGGAAAATTACCTAACCTCGATGTTCCCATCTGCAAAAGGTGACAATGACAGTGCCTCTGCGGTCATTAAAAGATTGATGGGTCAGCATATTTAAAGTGTTGCACACGGTGCCTGGAACACAGCAGGTGCTTAATATGCATGAGTTCCCTTTCATACACATTCTCAGACCTTGTGCGTTTTCCACTCTCCATTTCTTCCCCCAACACTGCCGGGGGCGCAGGAATACTCAGGTGAGGCTCACAGTCAGTGTGTCCTCCTGCCCCATGTTGAATGGCCTCCAGAGGGAATTAAAGCCCAGAAATGGGAAATCATGTTCCCAGAGGAATACAGGGCTCCCCCAGGCCTGGGTTCCCACACAAGGGAAGAGAAACTTTTGCTGGGTCATATCCTAGCCTTGAGTCTGAGCACATTCGATCTGGGCAGAGATGGGGTGGGATAAGCTAAATTTCTGTGTCTGCCGGGCCCCTGATCACCACTGGGCCCTGAGAGGGACCCTTGAGCTCTGTGCTTGCAGTGTGGCCTGCATGGGACCAGCAGAAATGATGCCCATCTGCAGAGCCAGAGGAGCACTTGACGGGGAAGAGCACAGAGGGGCTTGTGCCCTAGGGGTTGTGGGGGAGCCTTTTGAAGATCCTCTCCCCAACCAGCCCCAGGCAGATGTGTGCACCTGCTTGGAGGTTTGCTGTGAGCTGCACTCTGCCAAGCACGTTGATGGGCACTGCCCGCAAGTAAGCAGGTGGGTGTGAGCAGACACACCTCCTGACTCATGGCCAGTGCTTCCCATCATGTGCTGTGTGTCCCCTCTGAGTCTTGTCCCACCCAGGGAGGAACATCCTGAGTCCCAGCTCTCATCTCTAAGCCTCTTGGCAGATGGCAAACCTAAAAAGGCTCAACCAGCATCATCTAGGCTGGAAGCGGCAGATACACGGCTCAAAGCCATGTCTTCTGAGTCCAAATCCACTGTTCCCACCACACACACATGCCACGGCACACACGCCCTCACCAGCATATGGGAGCGTATGGCCAACATTGAGGGCTTACTCGGACTATAAACTTTATCTCCAGATGCCTGTCCTGCATCAATACAACCTGACGGCAGGGTAGCACCCTTATTGCAGATCTAGGAGCCCAGGGGAGAGGGACCTCGCCAGCTAGACAGTGGCAGAGCCAGGAGTCAAATCCAGACCTATTGCTTCCAAGCAGGTAGCAGGTAGCACCATCCTTAGGCAGTGGGGCTGTTGGCCACAAGTTGCCATTCTAAGGGGTTTATTAACTCAGGTTGAACCCTTTCAGCACCCTTAGGAGGTGGGTACCCACTATCCCCATTTTTTAAGTAAGGAAACTGAGGCACAGAGACGTTGAGTAACTATTGAAGACATACAATTAGAGCCTAAATGTGAATATTGAGTAGTCTGGCTTCAGAACCAACCTCTTAAGCTGCTCTGCTATCGCTGCTGCACTGGCCCTTGGCACAAAAGGACACACACACACACACACACACACACACCAGGAGAGAGGAAGCTGGTTTGGGCCCTAGAGAGAATCCCTTCCTGGGGAAAATGCAGAAATACCTTTCCTCACAACCCCCTTCCCCTGCCCAGCCCCCTGCATGGAAAAAAAAAACAAAAACCACCCACCATTGCCCTCCCTTGCCCCGACCCAATCTCCCTAAGGCCCCGTCTCCTTGGTCCCCCAGGGGCCTCGGTTGTGTTGCAAAGATGTCCTGGCAGTCAGGAGGCAAGAACAGAATGAAATATATGTAACATCTTATTAGTAAAGGACATCTGAGCCTCTAATTAAAATTTGCCTAATGACCCAACTTCTCCATCATTTTCGCTCACAGAGACATTAATTTAAGGTGACAGGTACTTAGGCAAAGGGAAAATTAATTTTTCCTTTAAAAAACTGAAGGGGAAAAGAGCGGCCTGCTCCCTTATTTATTGATTTATCATTAAAATGTTTATTTTTCAAACTCCTTCCCACTCTTTCCCAATAAAACCTGACGTGGAGAATAATTTGGTGAAGGGAAGGGGGGTGGCAGGAAAGCGGCAGGGGGGTGGGTAACCTGGTGCGGTCCCTCTGCCCAGGACACCGGATGAGAAGCTGGCTTTGGTGCTGGGATTCTGGGGGAACCTGTTTTCATCCAGGCTGTTTGACTTGAATGAGCCAATGGTATCTGTTTCTTCACAGAACAGATGGTGGGCACCTCTCCCTCAACACCAGGCTGCAGCCTAGCTTTCTGCCTGGCCGTGATTCCCCGAGCAACAGGCTGCAGCCTAGAGCATACTCCACAGGTGCAGAGACCCGGTGTGAGGTGCCCAGGGAGGCAGCTGTGCTCTGTCTACATGACCTCTGTCCTGGTCCTCGGCGTCCTGACTACACAGGTCTCTAAAGACAGGGGAGGGCTATGAGCCAGGCATGGGGCCGTCCAGGAAGGGAAACAGCCTGGATGATACTCCAACTTCAGGAATTAGAGTCTGAAAGAACCCATCGGGGACTGATCTAAGGAATGTAGAAACATTACCCTAGCCCCCCCTTATTAATGTGTGTCCAACAATCTTGTCTTCAGATTCTCTGATGCTTTCTGCCTCTGCCCAGGGGGCCTAGCCCATCTTCCTCTGCATCTCCACGCCCTCCCCAGGAGCTCTCTGCCCCATCCCAGTCCCCAAATCCTTCTACTGCTCTGTCCTCATTGTTCAGGATGCTGGCTTTGAATCAGGGGTTCCTGGTGAACTAAGTGGGGGAGAGCAGGAGGAGTACAGGCAAGGAGGGTAGAAGGGTCCTCCCTTCTACAGACCGGACGTCCTGTTACTGTTACTAACCTCTCTCTGTCTCTCTCTCTGTGTCTCCCTCTCTCTGTCGCTGTCTCTCTGTGTGTCTCTCACTCTGCCTCTCCTCCTCTTTGTCATCCTCTCTTTCTTTATTGCCCCCTCCAGCAACATGACTGCTGCTGGGAAATCTGTCAGGCTTTGTTTCCTGGGGAGCTGAGGAAGGCTTTCCTAGCAATTAGGTCAAGGCCTCTGATCTGAGAGATCACTGAACACCTGGAGAGCAATAACTCGCTCCACTAGGCCCTGCGGGGGAACAAGAGGAGGAAGGGGGCAGTAGTCGGGGCCTCCCTCCATCTCCTGGTCAACAAAAGGCCAACCACAGGAAGGGCTGCTGGGAGGGTAGTGGATGCTGCTGTGCAGATACAGGCCTCAAAAGTCCTTCTCCACAGGCCACCTTTCCAAGAGCCACTGGCCCAGCTCGGCCCCCACCAGGCCACCCGAGTGGCAGTTCCCCCGTCACACTAGGGCCAGAAAGGAAGTTGGGTGGTGAGGCTGTGGGCAGGAGCAGGTGTGTGTGCAGGGCAGAGTAAAGAAAATGGGATTTGGAGGGAAAAGTTCCAAGTGTAAGGTCCAGCCCTTCCTTCTTATGTGATCTTGAGCACATAACTTCACTCCTTCGAGCCTCATTGGCCTCGGAAGTAAAATGGGGATATTAATAGCAACACCCACGACCGAGGGCTCCTGGGAGGGACAGATGAGCCAGTGAACAGAAATTTGCTTTAGAAAATGACACAGGACCCCCTTTCCTACATCTATCTGCCCGCTGTTGCCACCCCTCCACCCACAGACCGGGGAGGATTGCAATTCCACTAATGCAAAGGAGGAAAAAAAAGTGTCAGGGTTTTAAAGATGCCTGTTCATCTTGCTTTGCATACATTTGCATATTGAGTTCAAGAGGCTCGTCCTAATTCTAAGGATGGAAAATAAAATAAATTAACGGACGGGAGATTAACATACGCGACTCCTGCTGCAATTGTCTCCAGAGCTGTTCTGGGCTTGACACCTGGGAGACAAAGAACGTTCTCAAGGCAATCAACCTTTAATCATCTCTGGACCCTGACCCCCACCCAGAGGTCGGTGCTGGGAACTGGAGGTGGGGAGCTTGGAAACTGGGGGACCAGGGCCAGACCCCAAGGCAAGGAGTAACCCTTAGTTTACTCCACTGTGACTTTGCATTGAAGGATGTGGTGGATAAGGGCGTGCACTCTGGGTCTCACTGCCCAGGTCTGCCACATGTAGCTCTGTGGCCTTGGGAAAGTCACCTAACCTTTCTGTTCTTCAGTGTCCTCAAAAATCAAACAGAAAAAAATCATGACACCTACCTCATAGGCTTAGCGTAAGGACTGGATGAGTCAATGTGTATAAAGCACTTAAGAGCTGTGCCCAGAATTCCGCAACTTCCGGGAAAGTGTTCGTGTTGCTATTTTTATCATCACCATCACCATCACCATCATCACCACCACCACCACCATCATCATCATCATCATCATCACTTATATTGTAGAAAAGGCATACAGGACTAGGAACCAGAGACCTAGGTTTTTGTTCTCTCCCGGCCCCTCATCCACTGTGTGGCTTTGGGGAAAACCCTCTGGCCCCTTTGGTGTTTGTTCCCCAAAACGACTGGCCCAGGTGCCCTTCAAGCTATGACACAACAGATCAAGGTGAATAAGTGCTCTGCTTGCTCCAAGGCTGCCTGAGAACAGACTTTGAGGCATATTGTCAAATGCAAAGCACATGTAAAACACATGCAAATTGCCCTCTCCCTTGTATTCCTCAGCTTCTACATATGGGAAGGGCCCTCGGGGTCATCCCTGCACAGGCCTGGGAGCTGGGACACTGCCCAGCCACCTGGGAAACTGCCCAGCCACCTGGGAAGAACTCGGTCTTCTGGCTTCCACCTCTGCCCACATTGCCCCAACCCTGCCACCCTGGCCTCCTCACCCTCTGCCTCTGAGAATCCCTCACCACCTGGGAGAAGGCACTGAGCGGCAGATCACAAGTCAGCAAGGTGTACAGCTGCCTTGCGCTGGGAGAGTGGTAGCAGAGTTTCTACTTTACATATGGGAAGGTTGAGGCTGAGAATGAAGCCACCTTTAAGAAGTAACCTGCTGGAAAGGTAAGCCGGGAGCCAAGAGACTCCTTATGCTGAGAACCCATGCGGCTCCCTGCCAGGAGATTTCTGGAGCCCCACTGATTGGTGGCATCAGAGAGTCACCACTGAGAGCCACCCCAGTGACCTTGACCCCTGACACACCTCTAGTGGGCTTCCCCAACTTCTCTCCAGCCCAGCACGCTGGATTCCAGAGGCTGCTAAGCTGTGTCGGGGTCAGAAAGCAGAAGCCAATGGTCAGGTGCTCCCAATTTCCAGGATGAAATCTCGCCACTACCAAATCACAGAGGGGCCAGGCTCTGGGCTGGGGAGAGAGTTAGGAGGAAAAATGATGAATCTCTTAACTGCCTGTCAAGCTTCCAGGCTTCCACTGGGACCCTCCTCAGGCTCCCTTTGGTCAGCTGCAGCCCAGCTCTGCCGGCCCCCTGCCCACATGCTGCAGTCCTCAGCCTCAGCTACCATCTCCATCTCTCCTGCCTTCTGAGGCCCCTGCTGAGCCAGAGGCCCATTAAGTTGATTAAGAGGCACATTCCAGAATGAAGGAATGTATTTCAGTCCCTAAAGGATCCTCCGCCCTCCTCACATATAAGATGTGTGGTTGGAGAGGGAAATAGGAGTCTTTCTTCAATGGCCATGTAATTTAATCCTCTCAAAGGCCTTTACACGGAATTAGTACCCCCTTTGTTATAGATGAGGAAACTAAAACTCACAGAGGTTAAGTTCCTTGCCCAAGGTCACCTAGCTAAGAGACAAAACCTTAGTTATTCTGAAGCCAAGCCCTGCCTGCCCTTCTGGGAAGTTGATTCAACACAAAGATTCCTGCGCCCTCTCCCAGAGACGCCAGGCCTGGCTGCGGTGGGGCCCAGGGATCTGTATTTAACCTTTAGTTCTAATTTGTAGGTAAGTTTAGAAACCATTTTATTAACTCCAATTCTTCACTTTACAAATGTGAAAACTGAGACCCAGAGAGGGTGTGTGATTGACCCAAGGTCACACAGCAAAAGGCCAAAGTAGGATCTAAGTCCCAGCTCACTTTCCACTTGGAAAACCAGCAGAGAGTAGCCAGGCCCCAGGCCTCCTCTGGTACCACCCCCTCCCTCATCTCTACCCCTGCTTCCCATGGAGTAACCAAATGTGGAATGCTGGGGCAGGGCCTTCCAGAGGAAAGGAGTGGCCTGCCTTCCACATCGCATTCCTTCTGGGCCTGGTGTGGAGGTGCTGTGTGGAAGGTCTTTGCCTTCTCTGGGGCTCGTTTCTTCCATCTGTAACTTGAAATGTGTCCTTTCTGCCTCCGGGAGAGGAGAATGAAATCCCACAAATGCAAGGAGGGACTCTGGCCAGCTCCTTGGTCCATGTTGGAACTGGGTCACCCGATAAGAGGACAAGCCACCCCCAGAGGCTTGGGGTTCATGCTAACAGTCCCTGCCATCTGGGTTGTTCAGGTTAAGATCTTGTGGCTGCCCTAGGACACTCGTCAGAGGGATCCTGGGTGGCAAGGAACCTGCTTGACTTTGATAAATTATCACACCTGCCTTGTGGCTGTTAACCCCAGTGGATGGAGGAAACAGGTTGGGGCCCTGAGTCAACCCCCCCAGCAATGACCAGCCACCCCCAGGGTTTGCCAGTACTTTCCCCATTTTAGTAACAAAGGTCCTACACCCTAGGGTTCAGAAATAAACAGACTGTTGGCCACTCTAGACAACAATCCGTGGGCTCAGGGTCACACAGCCTCCTAGCTCCTCCCTCTTTCAGGAGTTCTTTTCCTTTTTAAGGTGAGGAATAGGTAGGGGTGTCCAGGTCTTCAAAATACTAATGACAATAAATGACAACAATAATAATGTAATGTAATATTTCTTCAAGTCTAAGATGCCATTGATTTTAAGTTAAAGACAAATTCATAGCTTTTCAGGGGCAAAAGGAGACCTACATTACATCACATGTAAGATGCATCATGATGGCAAAATTAAAATGTTAGAAAAATAACAGGAGGGAGGGTCTTCCAACTGAGGAAATACGGTCGTGGTAATAACCCTAATAGACTCACAGCCCAACACACGTAGCCCTCGTCCGATGACCAACACCACGCGGTCCCCCAGGTGTCACTGTTCTCGCCACTGCAGTGGTGAGGAAACTGAGGCTCAGGGAGGGCATACAGCCCCCCACTGAGTCCCCCAGCTAAACCCAGGCGAAGGTCGGTCTGCCTCGTGGACACACAGACCTTTCACTCATTGAGGCTCCCAGGAGCGGACACTCGGCCAAGGAGGGTGGAGTCGGGGGAGGCTCCCTGTATCCTTCTGGGGACTAACAGCATTACCTCCAGCCATATAACACCAATAGCCTCGTAATTTATATTGCAGTTTTCATTACTTCCCTTCTCCAAAGGCTTGTTCAATAAATTACCGTTTTTATGAATTCCAAAGTGCTCTGTGGAGGACAGAGCTCCACCTGGCTCTGACTGCCATGGAGTGGCCGGGTGCTGGGGAAAACGGAGGGGACTCTCCGAGGTCCTGCATGCCGGGGCTGGACAGCTTGCCTACAGGGAGTTGGGGGAAACCTCATGGGTCTGGCGGGCGCCAGCCTGAGATCAAGACAGTTTCTCCCCACAACCTGGCATTGGGAGCTTGGGCCTCACTTCTGCATCTGTAAACGTGGGAGGGATCAAATCGTCTTTGCGGATTGTGTGAGAAGTAAATGAGATGATGGGAGTAACACCTGGCGTGCTGTAGTTACAACAAGTGCTGTTTCCTATTGCTTGTAGCCACCTCCCTGCTCCGTTCGTGTAAGTCAGTGAGTCGCCCCCTCCTCCAGACAGCCTCTCAGGATTGCCCCACTCCAGGCCTCCTTTTCTTCTGCTCTTAAGCCCCTTCTCAGCAACATAAGATAGAGCGATACTTGCTGATACGGAAAATCTCCAGCATATATTCTGTGTAGTGGGACAGAGGTGATTTTTACCTTGCAGCAGGTATTTCTAATACACTTTTCAAGTTAAGAAGGAAAAGAAAAGACTCCTCCTCTGAAGAATACGAAGTCCCCATCTCTTCTTTGCTCTAGGAAGATGCAGTCAGAGGTCAGATGCTGATGCTCAGGTACCATGGATTCTAAAGCCAGAAATTTCAATGGGAATGTTTTGTTCTCAAGTGAACCAGACTCAAGGCCTTGTTCCCTCCCTCCTCCCCTCTTTCAGTCTTGCCCCCCAACTTCTACCAGAGATATAACCTTCTCCTTGCCAGGCAATGCCTGGTGAGCTTTGCATGTCAGAGGACCTGTCTGCACACACCTGGGTCTCTCTTGGAGGGGGACTGAGGGCCAGTTAGGAACTGGAGCTGCTTCCTTCACCATCTTAAGGATGCACCTGTACCACTGTGGTCACCATGGCAACACAACTGCACCAGGGGGTACTGCCCAGGAAACAGGTTGCCTGGAAACAGTGCTGAGGATGGGCAGGGTCCGACCAGAGGGAGCCCCTTCCCCTCTTTCTGAGGAGGAAACAAAGAGAGGAGAAACCAGGCGAGAGAGGCAGCCCTCCAGCGGGATTGGGGAAGCCCCGCAGGCAGCTCCGCACCCACTGTGTAAAGAGACAAGGGCAGAGGGTCATCAGGACCACTCTGGGCCTCACAGTTGCTGCTCAGCACAGAGAAGGGTAGCCCAGAGCCAAGTTAAGAGTTTAGGCTCTGGAGCAGACAGCCCTGGCTGATCGCTAAGCTCTGTCACAAATGTTGCCATCTCCTTATGCCACAGTTTCCTCATCCACATAAAAGAGGGACAATAGAAGGACCTGCCTCTCCTGGTTATTGTGAGGAATAAATGTAAGTCTGCTTTTGAGCATAAACTCATGATATGTATTAAAGAGCCTGGCACATAGTAAACACTCGATAAGCACGCTAATTATCAATTCCTCTTCATCCTGGTAGATTCCAGGCAGCCTGCACCCTCAACTGACCCCAGCAATTATTAGTTGATACACACTTTGCCAAGCTTTGTTCTAGGTCCTGGGGATACAAGATTTAATAAAAATAATAACAATTCTTCCCTTGTGTGCCTCACAGACACACACAGGGGGTTGTAAAAGCCCAGAGAGGGATGACGGTGACACTGTGACCTGTGCTGGGTGGAAGCAAGAGCAGCCTTGGGGGGAAGCTTGTCCTGATGCAGTAACACCTGAGCTCAAATTGGATTAAGACACTGGCCTGGGAGAGAAAGGTGTTCCAGGCAGGGAACAGCCTATGTGGAGGCGCAGAGGTAAGCATGAAACATCAAGTTGTACTTGCAGAATGAGAAGGAGGCAGGTGCACCTGGAGTGGGTACTAGGAAAGCGGGAGTGGAGAGCCCAGTTGCTGAAAAGGTGGGCATAGGGTAGGTGGTGAATGGCCTTGAATGCCGAGTGAGGGTTTGGATGTCATTCTGAGGACGGGGAGAGCCCTGGGGAGGAAAGGAGGACACCTGAAGAGGCCGAGGGTAGAGGCAAGGGGAGTATCAGGTGGGTCACTGGATCAGGGCAGAAGCCATGGAAAGACTGGGAGGGAGGGGAAGGCCTCTTCCACGGCACCGTGTGTGGCTTATAGCCCCACTGGCTCATCTCTGCAGCCCTCATCCCATGGGGAGCAGGGTGTGATTTGAAGAACTAGCCAAGTCTAGTGTGAGGAACACTGCCTTTGTCAGTTCCTCCTGGGAACTGGATCTCCTGGTAGCTCTAATGGCCATTCCCAAAAGGGACCACCCAGACAGTCCAAGCAAATACAACGTCACCAGAACAAGAGCTGCGCCTCCGGAGAGAACGCCAGCATGAGGGGCAATGCTCATGTGATGTATGCCATCCCATCTTTCTGTTTCAGGAAAACCCAGGTACACACCTTGGATTCGGGGTAGGAAGCCCAGGTGTTCAGGAGCCTAGGAGACCTTGCTCTCTGGCTCTTGGAGACCCCACAGCCCCTCTAGGAGGGAGTCACCCCAGTTTCCTTAGCCCCTTTCTTCAGAACAAGGAGGACCCTGAGCTCTCTGGTGGAGCTGGAGCTGCAATGAATGGGAAAGGGGGTGGGAGGGGTTTTGGCCAGTGAGAGCCCAGTGACATCATCCTCCCTGAGTTTCACAGATGAGGAAATGGAGGGCCACTAAGGAGTTACTTGCTCAAGGCTTCCGGGGGCCCCTGGGCCAGGTTGCCTGCCAGCCGCCTCCCCCGGCTTTCCAAAGGACAAGACAGGCAGTGTCTGCAGCCCTAGCCACGACCAGCTCCAGACCGACTCAGAGGCTGCCTGGACAGCCTGACCTGCTCTTCTTCTTTTTAAAAATCTTTTTTCTTTTAAACTGACCTTGAGTTCCGCTCGTTGAGGAAATAAAGGGACGACGGTTCCGAATGGCGGGAGGGATGATGGCGATGAAACTCTGTGCTGGGAGCGAGATTCAGCTGTTTCAGGTTTCCCATAAGCCCAGGATTTTACCCATTTCCAGCTGGGCTCAAAACAGAAGGGATTTGGACCACAGCCAAAGAAAGGGACATCACTCAACTGAGAAGTTAAGAGAAGACAAGGACTGGGAATTAGAGACACAGGGACTATCAGCTTATAACCCCTGGGCCTTATAACATCCTCTTTTAAACCACGGCCAGCTTGAGCCCTCCTCGGTTTCCGCGGGTCTTCCCCATCCGCACCTGCAGCCCCTCAGTGAAGCAGGAAGGGTGGGAGGGAGGAGGGAGGAAGGGGAGAGAGCGGGGAGGCTCCTCCCACTAGACTGTGAAGTCCTGAAGAGGAAGAACTGGATCTTATTCCTTGTTGGGTCCTCAGTATCAGACACAATAAATTGCTTTTAATTGAATTTCAATAAATATATCACAATAGAAGAAAGAAACAAGTATTTATCAAGCACTCACTATGAATCAGGCTCTCTGCTAGGAGAATTCCAATGTTTTGCCCCATGGTACCAGCACTTCTATGTGCTCAGAGAACTGCGGCCGTCCCCACCTTGCAGGTGAGGACACTGAGGTTCAGAGAGGTGAACTTCATCTCCTGAGGCCACACAGCTCGTGAGGGATAGAGTTGGGATTCACACTGGGGCAGCCTGGCTCTGAAGCCTGTTTGTTCCTCCTCACCTGCCACGCCCAGTTCAGGGGCCGGCAGCTGCTGAGGGGAAGAGGGCACCCAGCTCCTGGAGCAGCCCCTGGGTCAAGAATCCTTCTCCATGAGCCGCTCTGTATCTACAGCCCCATCATCCACCTCCGCCTGGTTCCTGGAACCGGGCTCCCTGTCAGTGCCTCAATCACAGTGTTTCTGAATAAATGTTTACCAGGAAATGGAAATTTCCCAAAATGACTTTGTCGCCAAATCTGACCTTTGGGGCTTGCTTCGAACGGGCACTGTGACTGGGGTGTGTGCTGGTGGCAGGAGCACCGCATTAGAGAGACAGGGCGGGAAGACATGGGGCCTGGGAGGACCAGCACAGTGCGACTCCCAAATCGCCACCTTGTACTCCGGTCACCCTGAGATCACGGTGCAGGCACTAAATGAGACGGGCCAGGGAGAGGGGAGGGAATTAATCTCCACTGAGAAGCAAGCAGTGCCAAGCTCTGTGTGTGTGTGTGTGTGTGTGTGTGTGTCCTTTCAATTCCCTGGCTGCATTTAATCCTCAAATAGCCCTGTGAGGAAGGTGGTTTTGTCCCCATTGGATAGAGTGCAAAGTAAGCCCCGGAGAGAAGACACTTGTCCAAAGCTACGCAGCCTGAAAGTAGTAGAATCAGGATTTGAACCTAGATCTCTGTGGCCCCCAAACTGTACTTTTTCTGTGGCTTTGCACTGCATGAGTGGAAGTCTCAGGCTAAATGTCCCTTGTTGGATGTGCCAGTAGCCACATGGACATGCCCATGGGGGGCCAATGGGGAGGAAGGCATGGCCTCCTGGCAATTAACCAATAGATTAAACCCATAGAAGTGGTCACAAGCAGCAGTCAACCCCCACCACTTCCTGGATCTCTAATACTTACCCCCTGGGGGTCAAGGGTTCCTCTGCTCTGTCACCTCAGGGATCCCTGGGGCCCTGGGCAAAGCTCAGAGCCCACAAAGTCTGCACCTGGATGAGCATTAGGAACCTTCTCAGCCAAACCTCCCTGCATTTGGCAGGGGAGGAAGCTGAGGTACAGAAAAGCACAGAGACATAGCAAAGCTCACCAGTCCATGGCGGGCTGAGACACAGGCCCTCACCCCTGTCCCCCAAGCTTGTGGGAGCTCCTCCTCCCACAAGCTTGGGGGCCATTTGAGAAGCCTGGGGCCTTGAGCCGGTACCAACTGGTAGGTGTTGGGAATGCAGAAACAACTGGATTAATGTTGCCTTGGTCCAGTGGGTATTCATTTCTCAGGGTTTGGGTAGGGGCTAGATGACACAGCATATGGGGAGGATGGAGCTCCATCACGATAAAGAGCTCAGGGGGTGCCAGGCATTCCACGTGCCACCTCACACAACCCTCTGTTAAATGAGAGCATCACTGTCATGTTGGTGATGAGGACACTGAGGCCCATGTCACATGGCCAGGGAGTGGCATGGCCAGGACTCAAAGTTTCCATGTTGATGACCCCAACCCCCATGCCCCAATCTCTTGGAGCTCCCTCCTCCTCCCCAATCTAGGTCAGAGTTGGTGAGGATGAAGCACCACCCCCTCACCAAACCAGGTGCCTCCGAGCACCTGGAAAGAGGCTGCGCTGGGAGCGGCAGCGGGAGCAGGCTGGGAGACGGAGCTGTCAGCTTCCATCTGCGTGGGTTTGATGCCTGCTTCAAATTTCCGCTCCCATTTAGGGGTGGTGATTGAAGGCACCGGAGGGGAACCGCGCATCTTCCAGGATTATGATGATTATTTGCTGGATGATGACTCTATGTATATTCTTAAGCAGGAGGCTGGTGCCAGGTGCCTCTCCTACAGTGACCTCGGTTCTTCACCGAGGCCTGCTGTCTGTGGGCTGCCCTTCCAAGTCACAGGAAACCTCTGCTGAGACCTAGAGGGCATGTGCAACTGGAGGTCCAGGCTCAGCCTCCCTGATGCACAGCTGGAACTCTCAGGCTGCCCTTGGTGGGTGACCTACCAAAGAGCTCTCTCTCAACCACCTCTGAGATTCATCTGTGTTTGTGTCAATTGTCAGAGGCAGGAAGTTCTTTCTCAAGTTCAACCTGTAGTGGGAAGGGCTAAAACACTAGACTAAGAGAAAAGGGACCCAAGTCCCAGTCCTGGCTCTACCACGACCATGCTGGGTGCCCACCCCTGGCCAAAGGTGCTTGATTGGTGACTCTTAAAGCTCTGTCAACTTCTAGTTCAAATCCGAGTCATCCTGCAGGTCACTCTCATTCTGTTGTTTAGACCCCAGAAGAGCCCAGTCTACTCCGCTCTCTGCTCTTGGGGCCAAGGTCTCCACCTGTTCCTATATATAACACCATGGTACAGCCAACCCCTCCCCCATAAAAAGCTGTGCCTTCCCCATCAGAATGGGGCCTCTGCCAGGCCCACAGTGGGTCTTCAACCACATACAAGGGCCCATTTCCATGGCAATACTGCTTCTCCCCATCCTCGGATACCCCAGGACCCCTTTCACTAGGCTCAGACTCCACTTTTCCCCAGACCCTGGAGCACCAAGATGGACTGGAGCCTCTTAGAACTGCACCTTACTCCTCATAGTGAGGTGGGAAGCCCCATGAAAAAGACCAGCAGGACCCCCAGGCAGGGCCACTACTCTCCTGCTGGCACCATCCGGTTCCCTGGCCCAGCGGCATTATTTCACTTTTTAAACTCTGGAACAGCTTACTTCTAGGAAAGCGGAACTTACCCCTAAGATTCTATTGGTTCCCTGAGCTAACTCCTGATTGGTCCATTTCCCTCACTCCTGATTGGTCCATTTCCCTCACTCCTGATTGGTCCATTTATACAAAGCTTGTTCCTAAATAGTCACCTTTGTTATACCTTATTTGCATATGATGTTACAAAATGTTGCAAAGTCTAGACTGGTAGCCTATAAAAGGTTGTGTAAACCTACAGACGGGATCCAGAGCTTGGAGTGCTAACTCCTCTGGGCCCGCTGGCATAATAAAACTGAGTTCTCCAACTCTCCAAGTGCTGCTTGGTCTCTCACCCGGATCCAGGTTGCTGTCACCACTGAGCTGTAACACCGAGCTGTAACACACTTTTCTGCAACAATGGAGATGTTCGATCTGGAGGGGAAGGGGCAGTGCACAGAGATGCTCCAGACCCCACTGAAGTTCTGAAAGCCATCCAGGCCTCTGAATAGCCCCCTGAATCCCAGTGTCCATAGGCCAGGCCCATGAGCAGGCTCCTCTCCTATCCAGATTGTAATGTTCCAATCAGAGGAATGGCAGCAGCTCCTGCCCACCCCCCACCAGCCTGCCTCCCCACAGGTCAGGGCCAAAAGTGGGACCTCCCTCCAGAGGCTCAAGAGTTGAAGGGAAAAGGATGCGGTGAGATTGGGGGCTGGGGGCTGGGGGCAGAGGCAGCAGACGTGGAAAGAAGGGGCCAAGGTGTTTCCCTCAGTCTCTTGCAAATTTTCTATACTGAGGGCTCCAGGGCACCAATCTCTTCCAAAAGGCAGCTCCTCAACACAGGCTGCCTTTGCACAGGGAGCCTGCTGTTATTCTGTAGATTATTTCAGACCAATGAAAAAAGTCAAGCTTCTAAAGGTGCTTTATTCCCCCTTTCCATGAGATCGAGAAATCATCAATTGCCTGTATTAAGAATAAGACCACCACTTTAAAGGATGACTTTAGAGGTGGGTGAGGAGATAGGGAGGCTGATGAAATACTGGGGAAATAAAAGCCACTCTAGAAGCCTTCCTGGCTTCTTAGAAGGATAAGCCTGGTGAGTCCCATTCTGAAATCTACCAGGTTTCTCCCCATTCCCTTCTACAAAAGAGTTTTCCAAAAGCCTCCACATAGTAGGTCCTGTATGAGTGTGAGTAGGCTGAAGGAATGGAGAATTGGGGTCCCCAGCCCGCAAGGCCTTTGGGAGCCAGGTCTCCCAAGACTAAGGCACTGGAGGATATGTAAGTCTGTTTACTCCTTGGCAGAAGCATGTCTCTCTGGCTTCAAAGAAAAGAGGTTTAAAAAGGTTTGGGCACCAACATGCAGACATCAAAAGCATCCTGCCCAGTGCCAACCAAATGCATTAACTGCAAATGAAGCTGAAATGTGCAGATTCAATTTCCCTTGAAATATACCTGTCAGCCCGGAAGGAAAAGATTAGAGACTTGAGGGCTCTTCTTGGCCTACCGCGTCTGTCCTCCTCCCTGACCCCCAACCCCTCTGTTCCCCCACCCCTCCACATGACTCCAACCCTCCTCGGGTTGATTGCTCATTTTCAAGTTATTTTGGGAAGGGAGGAGAAAGCTCCTCTGGAGATATGTTGGGGGGAAAGGCAGAGGGATCCTTATAACGATCTCAGCTGTAGAAAGTGAATTGAGGGTGCCTCTTTGGAGTGAAGATCCATCTATCTCAGGATTGAAAATGACACAACCCCTGCCCTATCACAAGGATGACCAAGTCGAGTAGGAGGGACCCAGATCTTGTACCAGAGCCCTCGAGACACAGCCCAACTGGAGAAACAAGGTTCCCCTAGTCTGATGAGGCAGAGGGAGTTCATGCTTCCCATGAGCCCCCAGCCTGACAGAGGAGACACAGCCCTGCTTCAGATGCACTCTTACCTGATGGAGGAGACAGCTCCACCCAAGATCCCCCAGTCTGAGGGTCAGTCAGCTTTCCCAATATCTAAGAAACAGAGTTTCCCAAGCCCTGTAGAGTCCCTGGAAGGGCCTTTACCAGGTTGGCCACAAGCAAGGACAGCTGCGGGGCGTCTGGGCACAGATGTTCTCCTCACATGCTCCCTGCCCAACACAGGGATCCAGGACCTCTCCCACAACCACACTCAGAGCCTGAGCAGGGCCCACCCAGCCCGGGCTGCCCTGCCCACCCTCAGCTATCACCCCTCCATTCACATTCCCCACAGAATATTCTAGGAATCCTGGGTTCCTGAGGCAGAAAGAGTAGTGTCCCCTCAGCCTGGCAACAGTCACCTAAAAACAAGCAACAAAATCAGCAAACCGTTACTGAGTGTTTACCACGTGCCAGGCACGTGCAATGTGCTGGGGATGAAACAGCCGATAAGACACAGTCCTGCCCGCGAGGGACTCCCCCGTCCCAGACCCAGAGTTGTCACGCAGTCTGGTGCCTGCATATTGAGCATGCCTGTATGAGTCCTGAGGAAATGCACCTGGGGTCGGGGTGGGGTGGAGAGGCTTCCCGGAGGAGTAGATATTTGGCTCAGAACTTGGAAAATAAACGGGAATTTGCCAAGTGAGGGAGAAAGGAGCATTCCAGCAAGGAAAGGTAAAGGCTCTGGGAATGAGGTGTAGCTTGTGGGGCTCAGGGATAAAGAACAGGGCAGTCTGGTTGTCTGCCTGAATCACCCCCAGAGTTTCTGATTCAGTGGGTCTGGGCTGGGGTCAAGGTGATGCTGATATATTTACTAGCCCAGGGACTATTCCTTCAAGAACCACGTTGTAAAGGACTGTGGCAAATTGCATTACTATTCCCATCTCCAGTTCCTCCTTGTAATAGAATTACATATCTGTTCCCTTTGCTGTGCAGTTTGCACCCACCTATGAGAGGAAGTAGAGTATATTTCCCTGTCCCATCGGGTTTGGCCACATGACTTGCTTTGGCCAATGAAGTGTCAGTGAACTTAACGTGGGCAGAGACTTTAAATTTGCTTACATGGTTCAACTTGGTGTCTTGTGCTTTTGCCGTCTGGCATGGGAAGAGTGTGCTTTGGAAGCTGCCGGTCTCAGAACAGAAGCCATGTGTCACAGACCTGAACCCAGCCTGCAGCTTGAAACAGAGCTGCCCCAGCCCACCTGAAGACCCATAGTGAGAAAAACAAGTGTTTGTGGGTGTAGGCCATTGAGATTTGGGGATTCTGTTATACAGCTTCATCACGACAGAAGCCTGATGAATACAAGGGCTTGGAATGACATGCTAAGTAATTTGGGATCAGTACAGGGAGGATAATAAAGGCTGAATGTGAAGAAGATCTAACAGGACAAAATTGGAGGCAGCAAGGCTAGGTTGCCACGTTTCAGATGAGATGCAGGATGAATATCCCAGGGAGCACAGGGGAGGGGAGGGAATGGACTGGAGAGGCACAAAGATGCTAGAACTCAACCCACAGGACTCAGTGGCTGAAGAGGGGAGGGAGGCAGGAGAAAATTACAGTAACAGCCGCCCTACTGGACAGCCGCGGGGGGCTGGAACAGTTCCCTGAGAACACGGAGCCCTTCTGTTCCACAACGCCCCAGGAAGGCCTGTCACACCCTGCGAGCAAACACACATAGAGCTCCCCCCAGGACCCCCACCACCCACCCTAAGCAGAGTCCTAGCCAGGATGCTCACTGGGTCAAACTATGACCCCCTCCCCACCCACCAGCGCAGCATAAACGCTGCAGGGAGTTGCCTGGCTGAGGAACCGAAGCCTCTGCAATTTATGTTGTTTTTCTCGATCCATTTGGTTCTAAGTCAGCTGTAGACGAGCTTCGCCCACAACCGCCGGTCTTTTAATTTAATTGTGTGGTACTGGGGTGTTTTTCCCCTTGGCAAATACATCAAAATTGTCACGTTGTAAATAAACAGCCTTCTTCCCCCACTCAACACCCACCACCACACATGCACAGCTGCAACAGCTGGACGGGAAGAAGGCCCACCAGGGACATGGATCCCCACGGAAAGCAGGGAAGCTCCCTCGGAAGGAAGTGAGATTAGAGACCTGCCTTCCAAGATGGAGGAACGCAGGGATAGATTCTCCTGCAAGCCCCCGCCAATTAGAGACTGAACAGAGCGCTGGCAAGGACTAGCCATGAGCTGGGCTACTGGGGAGCATTCCTAGCCTGTCTGAGCCTCAGTCTTCTTATCTGGAAAATGGGTTTCACTGTGAATCAAAATACATCATAGCTGCAACAGACCTTGTCGACTGTACACAGTTACAGTGTCACAACTACAGGAGCAAGCTTGGGCTTTATCCCAGCTCCATCACTTACTGTGTGATCTTGGGCAGGTTATTTAATCTCTCTGTGCCTCAATTTCCTCGTTTGTAAAATAGACTTAAAAAAGTGCCTGACTCAAAGGACTAGGGGAAAAGTCAATGCAGTACATGTAAAGCATCTAGAACAGAGCCCGCACATGGTAAGGGACTGATGGATGTTAACGCAACGTTATATCCAGCAGGAAACTGATTAGAGAGGCACAACCTCCCTCCAGATTACTCAGTATCTAAGTCTCAGGCTGTATTCCTCAGAGTGGGAGACGCAGACAGTTTGAAGGCCAGGAGACCACATGGCAAGAATTCTTTGTGGCTGACTTCTAACTCTTGAAAATCAGATCTCACTGTGGAATGTCCCCACCACCACCGGCACCACACACACACACACACACACACACACACAGAGCAAAGGAAGCAGAGTTGCCGTGGTGGCCGTCCCACTAGGAGGCAATAAGTAAGGAAAGGAGACCCCTCCAGCACATCCCCACAGGGCAAGAAAAAGTGGAGGTCCCTCCTCTTGGGTTGAGGTACCAACAGAGAGAAAAGAACAGAAATCCATTCATTCCAGAAATATTAATAATTCACCCCCTACTGTTGTAAGTGCTGGGAAGACAGCCATGAAGAAAACGGACAGCAGCCCCCCCTCTTTGGAATATCCCTTCTGTGGGATGTGATGGGAAAGTCCTGGGCTCGGCCTCGCGTGCCGGGCTGTGGACCCGACCTTGTCACTTTTGGGCTTTGTGATCTTGAGTGAGTCATTCAGTACCTCCTCCTCACCCCACCTTCCTCCTCTGTAAAGAGATGATCGCTGGTGCCTGCAGTGTTGTCACGGGGCTCAAATGAGAGTGCGTGCCTCCTAGGGGCTCGATAAATGCCTGTTTTTAGCGTCTGCTATTTCAGTTTCTTTAATCTGTGCAGTGGAGACTATTCGTTGTCTCTCCCTCTTCCCTGAGTGATGGGACCCTGGGTTTTAGCAGGACATGTGGCTCTCCAGGATCAACCACGTTTCCCAGCCTCCCTTGTAGCTCGATCTGAAGGTAATTGGGGGCCCTCCAGCTCCACTGGTCCCCCATCTCCCTTCTAATTGGCTGGAAGGTAGACCCAGGGGACATGCTGGTCAGTCATCTTGCCCGTGCTAAGGAGGGCATCACCCTGAGGAGCGTGCGACCGTCAGATAGAAGGGATCCCCGATACCAAGAGGTCGCCATGTTAAGTTATACTGCTCAAGACAGCCTATAAACATGAGGAGGAAAGAAACATTGATCTTGTTCAAGCTGCTATTACCTTTGGCCTGTGGTGTAGCAACAAAAGCTGTATCCCAGTTGAATAAGACCATTTGTCCTGAGTCATCACAGCTGCCACTGAAGCTAGCTGGTGAGCAGTGGGAAAGAAACATGGGGAGCAAGGCTTTTGCACACAGTAAAGTGCTGTGCACATGTGAGCAGCTCAGATCAAACCTGTGGGTGGGGGTAGGACTGGACCACGGAACATCAAGGCTGAAGAGACTGGGTTAGGGAGGAGGGTGATGAAAACAGACAAGTGTGTGATGACTCCAGGGGGTCTTGTTTGGAAGATGAAAAGAATGATAGAGCTGGTTACAGGGTGTGACAGGGAGAGGAGGGCATCTGGGAGGAGTTGGGGGCGGTGAGCTCAGTCTGGGGCCCATGGAGCTGAGAAGAGTGCATGACCGCCAGGATGCAGGGGAGATTGAGGAACTGGAGGTAGAGACATAGCAGCGATCTTGCTGAAACCCCGGTCTAGACACAGGGGTGACCAAAACATTTGGAGGGGAGATGGACAAACACTTGACACGTAAGTGCATAATGTGAGATATACAACAAAGGAGAAGAGTCAAATGCTATCTGAGTGAATAGAGAGGTTGTGTGAGGAGAAGCAGGGCAAGACTCCAGGAGCTGACGATGTTTAAATGGAGACCTAGACTGTGTGGAGCACTTACAGGCAAACAGAAGGTAGGAAACAGAGCAGAGAGAGAGACGAGCAGAGAAAACAGCATGAGCAAAGGCCCTGCGGTGAGGGAGACTTCAGCGTGATTGAAGGTAGGGGCAATGGAAATACTTCTTTTGGCTGTCCAACATTAGAATCCCCTTCCTATGTTTGAGGAGTCTCCTACTTTTCCAGCAAGAACAGCTTCCCACACTAGTCACTAACAAAGTCAAATAATTACATTTCCAGTCTCCCTTGCAGCTAAGCTGCAGGCACCTGACCTGGCCATGTCACCTGAGGCATGTCATGCCTTGCTCTGTCACCCAGGACTCCACGGGCTGCACAGAGAACACAGGCAGGGCTGCTTTGTCCTTGAGGATTGAAGTTCTGTTAGAGGAACCCCACTTTACCCAGATCTCAGCCTTTATACCGAGCCCCTCTCTGCCAGATAGATATCTGCTTTCTGACCCCCAAATACGTAACCATGCCATTTTTATCTGAAACCCTGCACTTGCCACAGAGCTCTTTGTGGACCCAGACACCTACCCTCTTAAGCAGAATTCTACTTGATTCTACGGAACTCCTCGCAGCTTCACAGAACTCAGCTCTCGGCTTTTTTGAAAAACAGATTCCAATATTGATATACAGAGGCCACCTTTATTCTGCATCACCCTGGTTGGTTAAACAGAAACTCACCCGGCTACACAGAATCCTGCCTTTTTCTTCAGAACCACGCTTGGTTGTGCTGAACCCTCAGCGATTTTATAGAAATCTGAATTCACAGAATCCTGCTTTGTTACGGGGAAACCTGCTGTGTTCGACGCAGCCCTGCCCCATTAGAGAGGACTCAACATCGTTACACCAGCATGGTGGACTCAGACACCTGCTCTGGGGTTCAGGACCTGCTGTCAGCCTGATCCCTGCTCACCAACCTCGTTGCTCCATAGAACCCACTTTGGCTGCACAGAGCCCTCCCGGGAGGTTCAGAACCCTGATTTTTAAAATAGAGCCCAGAATTGGTACATAGGAACCTAGTGGGTTACACCAAACTCATCTCTGTCTCATGGGACCCTGTCCTGGTACGTGTTCCCCCACGAAGCCCAGCATCACCCTTGTGGCTTCTCTAAGGACCCTGCACCTGCACAAGCCTTTGCAAGGTGAGTGACGGGAAGAACAGCTAACGGGTCCTCCTGATGCCACCCTCGCTCCAGGTGAGGCCGGGAGGACTTGTGCCCCCACCCCAGATCGGGGTCCAGGCCCCCCTGCGCTCCTTCCTCTCCCGCCAGGGAGGACTTAAGCTTGAGCTCTGCAGAGCAAGAGGCCGGCAGGGACTCTGGTCAAGGCCTCGGGGAGGGACGTAAGCGCCCACCTCACTTCCCCTCAGTGCTGGCCCCGGCCGCCTGGGCACAAATCTACTTGGACAGAAATAATCAGCCGAATTAATTTAGCTTTAAATAGCAGCACTGAGAATGTTTCCACAAAATTTTCTCCGAGGAGAGCTAAGCAGAATTAATGATGGCACAATATCAGAGAGAAATGTTATTTATTAAGGCCTAATCATTCCGGGGAGGGGGAAGTCATTATAGTGTAATAAAGTGGAAATCAGCCAGCCCGGCCCAGCCCGGCCCTGCTCAGCCCAGGAGCCCTGGGAGGCCCCCCAGGATCAGGGGAGCCTTGCAGAGAAGCTTCCTGAAAAATGAACAGCTTCTGCTGGGGTCTCCCTGGTCCCGGAGGGCTGGGCTAGGTTCCCTGGTCCCGGCCATGTCTCTTACGGGCTGTGTCCATACCGGCCCGTTTGCTTCATGGTTGAACATCTCTGAAGGGGAGTGGCCTCGACAATCAACCACCAAGACACCGTCAAGGAATGGAGGTCTCCAAAAGAAGACCCTGCCCTGCCCCACCCCACTTCCTGCTGCCCCCACCTGAAAGCATCCTTCGTCCATTTCTTCTCTCAACTCTTATTTACTGAGCGCCTAAATCTGAGAGCCCAGCACTGCCCTAGGTGCTGGGGATAGAACAGTGGGAAGGGGAGCAACCAAGTAAATAAACAAGATGAAGTCTGGCAGTAATTGTGTTCTGGAGACGATAAAGCAATAGACGGTGACAGGAAAGGGTGAGTGATTTAGGCGGGGCGATCAGGGAGCGGCGTGAGAGAAGGCGGCATTGGAGCTGAGACTCTAACAACGAGGAGGAGATGGTCCTGTGAAGAGCTGAGGTGGGGGAAGGACTTCCAGGCAGAGGGCACAGCACGGGCAAAGGCTTGGAAGAGGGAAGAAGCGTGGCTTTCTGAAGGAAGAGTGAGAAGGCCAGAGTGGCTGGGGCCTGGTGGGTGAACAGCGGAGTGACAGGGCCTCCCTCTGTGTCTGTAATTGTGTTACCAGGAGTGCAGGGACGGGTCAAAACCACCACGGGGAAGATGAGTTTCAGAGGAGCAAGGGTGAGGGGCCACTCATCCTACAGCCACTGCCCACCCTGAGGTCCTCCTCTCACCGCGACCTCCAACGTGCCCGGCACTGATGTGAGAGGCCTCTTAGGTCCCCACCTGCATGAGTTACAGGCTACCAGACAAGGCAAGATGTTGGTGCACTCAGGAACCACCACCAAGCAGCTGCTGTGTGCCGGCCACCATTTTCCTTAAGGGCCACTGACAGGGTGGAAAAGGTCTGGAGGAGGCTGTCTGCCATCTGCTGGGGACATGCTCTCCAGGGATTGGTCTGGGTCTATGGGTCAGCAAGACATTTGATCTCTAAACTCCAGTCCTTCAACTATAAAATGGGGTAATTGTACCTACCTTGTGGAATTCTTTAGGGGATTAAGTTAGCTGCAAGTCAACTGGTGTTGGGCTGATCTGGGGCAGGCTCAGCTGGGCCACTCTGTTGTGGGGGGTGGTGTCTGGGTGGCTCTGCTTTCCATGGCTCTCATCCTCCTTGGGCCAGCAGCCTAGCTGTTCTTGTCATAATAATGGCAAAAGGCAAAAAAAAAAAAAAGTAAAGAGAAACATTCAAGCTTTTCAGGACTGGACTCAGAACTGTCACACTGTCACTTCTGCCCCATTCCATTGGCCAAAGTCAGTCACACCTCCCAGCCCAGAGACAAAGGGAACTGAATCCACTCTGTCCATTAAGGGAAGGAGCTGCAGAGTCCCATTACCAAGGGCATGGACGCAAAAAGGCGTTAAGATTTGGGGCCAGGAATGCGATTTACTATGGGCAGGATCCTCTGAGACCCTAGATCCAGCTGAGCCTGAACCAGGTTCACCACCTGAGTCCAGCTGATCTTCCTGCCCTGTCCATACCTCAAGAGATTCCATGTTTTGCTTAGCAATGGAGGCAATTTTCTTCTAAGAGAGCAAAGAGGAGCCCTAGGACATATTGAGTCCCACTCTGTGACAAGCCCTCTGCTCGAAGCTGTACATCCTCTCTCACCCCTGAACTTCAAACAGTAGCTCTGTGAGGTGGCTGTGAACATTCCCATTCTGCAAATAGGAAGCAGGGCAGAGGGACCGTGTGACCCGTCCACGGTCTCTCGGTGAGAAAGCAGCTAAGTGGTCAGGGCTGAAAGCGCCCAGATGGTCAGCCTGAGAATGAAGCACGTGCTCTCCCCACTTTGTAACTGTGACCCTAGCTGGGATCCTGTGTCCCTTGCTCCCCTCAGCCGGCCAAACTAGCAAAACTAATGTCTGCTGAGCCCTTCCTATGTGCTGGGGACCTGCTAAGCACTTCAAATGTGTCGGCGCCGGTAATCTTTGCAAAGCCCCTGTGTGTGTTAGTATTATCTCTATTTCACCCAGAGGAAGCAGCCTTAGAAAGGTTAGCGGATTCACCCAGGTAGTAAATGATGGAGCCAGGATTCCAACCTCTTCTGTCTGGCAGCAGAGCCTGGCCTCGAGGCCTCTGTTTAGCAAAAAGGGAGGGTCACTGAAGCCCCAGGAGCAGATGGGAAGGTCAGAGGCATCAAACCTAGACCACTCTGCCTCTTCCTAGGGGACCATCCCCCCACGCTCCCCCAGCCTCACAGATTCTCAGCTCACCCCTCAGTGCCTGATCACCGGCCTCCACGCCAATGGGCCACCCCTCTCTCTGGCTGCAGACGTGATAAATGGCTCCAGTTATCCCCTCCAAGCTGTGATTTAATGTAAAGTTTTATTAATGGCAACTCTCAGAGGAAAGCACTAGCCCACTCCATTCTGAAGCATGCACTCTGTGTGCAGAAATGAAAGGGCGAGAGGGGAGAGGCACCACCCTCATCTCCAGGTCCATGGGCACGGAAACTACTCTGCACCCCTCCCTGCCCAGGCCCCAGGCTGAATGGACGCCATGGTTTTTGCCTGGCATGTTCCACCCATTGCTAATGCTTTGTTGCTTCTTTGACTGACAAATTAGGGGTTTGAACAAAATGCGGGAGAGGGAGGGGGAAAGATGGCAGCTGCTCAACCTGCAATTAAGAGGGGGTGAGAGAAAAGAGAGGCCAGGAGGGTATGGAGCCATCCCACAAACATTCCTTCATCTTGTCCGGCTCTGACTTGCGTTTTGAGCGCTAGTATAAGCAACCCTCTGTTAACCACTGATGAGTTTTCCACTCGGAGCCTGCTCTCTGCATCATCCCACTGATTCAGGCCGAAAGTTCCTGTCCAGCTTTCAGACCAGCCGTCCCAGGACATCTGAGACTCAGGCTGGGCAGGTTTCACTTGTCCCCTTGGACAGATGGAAAACTGAGGTCTGGAGAGAGGTAGTGCTTTATCGCAGATCACAGTGGGACCTGGGAGCTAGCGGGAGAGCTAGCCCTCGCAGCCCAGGTTTCTGACTCAGTCTGGGATTCTACAGAAAGCTACGTTACGTGGTCATGGATGGTCTGCAGTGGGGAAGGGGCGTGGGCATCTCCTCCCCACTTCCCAGGTAGACTCTGAGTCACCAGTCACAGAGCCTCGCACATTCTGGAAGGTGTGTGTATTCATGTGCATGTATGCAATGGGTGCTCGCCTGAGACTTACCTGATACTGTGAAGTCCACCTCTTCCCAGTATTAACATAGAAAGAGGCCCTAAGCTACTCATTCAGTCAACAAACGTGTACTGAGTGCCCAGGACAGGCATGCGCTAGGGAAAGAATGGGAGGCCAGTCCAGACCCTGCCCCCAAAGCATTTCTAAACACCAACAGATCATCTCAATACCCTCTAAAAATGAGGTAAAGCAGGCAGGAAGGTACAAAGGACCCTGGAGGCCCCAGACGGAAGTACTGTTTTGTCTGTCCCAGCCTGTGGATGGGGATGCTCTCAGCTAGGAATGCCTGAGGCACTCGGCTGGCCTGTGTTATTCCTAGCGAGCCGCCAAGACACTTCCACACCAGGGCCATTGTTGTGGCTGGACCAGCCCTTGTGGTTCTTATGATGATCCCAGGACACAAACTTCAGTAAAAACCATCAGAGAAGTTTGAGGAAGAAGATGTATGACTCACAGGCCCTGGAGGGTGCACAGTATGCTGGAGGGCCACACAGTGAGGTCGTGGGGAGAGACGGATTGCAGACCTGGGGCTCTGCCTTTATTCGAGTCCAAGTGTGGCATGTCTAGGGTTTTGTTTTGTTTTGGCTCACTCTTTATTGGTAATTTAAAGCATAAGAGCAGGAATTAGGGTGCAGGAAGAGAGAAGCAGGGTCATTCAACCAGTCCGTTATCTAGGTTAGCCAGGGCTTTCTGAAAGAGAGCCCTTCCTGGATGGGGCAGCTTAGTTCCTTATCTGGCAGCTTGGCTGGTAGCTGTGTTATAAACTGGCACTATGTTTGTTCAAGATGGAAATCTTGTAAAATGGTTGCCTCCACAATCAAACGTAATGTCAGGCACTTACACTGCAGGTACCTAAGCCAGCCTTGGTGGGATGAGGTCAAGGAACATTTCCAGGAGGAAAACGTATCCAAAATGAGACTTAGCCAAGGAAAGGGGATGGGAGGTAATTCCAGGCAAAGAGAACAGTGCCGAGGAAGAATAAGTGGGCCTCAAACTTGCAGGAGAAGGAGGCATTGGCTAGAGGGTCTGAAATGAAACTGAGGTTGGAAGAGGCCAGATCCCTCAAGGCCAGGCTAAGGAAGTTGTGCTTCCCCCCAGGAACCAAGTGGCTTTAAGCAGGGAGGTGAGGAACTGATGCTTCAGAAAGAGTGCCCTGGCTACCATGTGCAGAAGGGATGGAGGCTGGCAGGACCATGGTGGGAAGAACAGTGAGAGGCTGTTACCATGGTCCACAGCAGGGAAGGTACAGATTGTGGCCTGAATTAGGGAAGATGGCAGTGGAGAGTCAACACAGATTAAGGGATTTCCAATGACGTGCAGAGGTCAGGTGAGGAAGGACGCATCCAAATGCCACTCTGGTTCCTAACACGGGCAACTGTGGCTGAAACAGCAGGAGAAGATTCCTGAGAGGAAGTGGAGATCGAGGAGATAAATGTCCACGATTTTTTGAATGGATATCCTTAATGTGTAAAATTAGATAATGTTGAGTTTCCCAGGGCTCTCAAGCTGGACCACATGGATGGTAATAATGGGAAGGTGGTAATCAAAAAAGAAACTGTTTTCCTTGTGACAGTAAACCTGGTACCCCCAAGGCTTGGAATTGGACCTCCTGTTGGGGAGGATGGGTGGACCTGTGATTTCACACCCCTCTGCAACTCTGTTTCTTCCTTCCCTGGGGCCTCCAGCATGCTGGCCTGGCAGAGTACTGCTACCCTTTTAACCTTTTTTTATCCCTCTTTCCTTTTTAAAAAAAAATTTATTAACATAGAATAAAATTGGCTTTTGTTTGATTATAGTTCTTTGAATTTTAACACATGTATAGATTTGGGTGCCCACCACTACCGAGCATTTCATCGCCCCCAGAAACCCCTCATGCTGCCCCTTTGCAGTTATTTTCCCCAGCCCTATCCCTTGGCAACCACTAATCTGTTCTCCAACACTATAGTTTTGCCCTTTCCAGAATGTCATATAAATGGAATCACACAATATGTGACCTTGTGAGATGGGCTTTTTTTCACTCAGCACAATGCCTTCAAGACTCATCTAAAGTGTTATGTATATCAACGGTTCTTACTGCTGAGAACTACCTCATTTTATGGATGTACCACATCCATTCACCCATCAAGGACAGTTGGGTTGTTTCCAGTTTGGGATGATTATGAATAGAACTGCTATGTTCACCTACAAGTTTTTGTGTGAATGTAAGTTTTCATTTCTCTAGGGTAAACACCTAGGCAAGAGATTGCTGAGCTGTAATGATGTATATGTTTAATAAGAAACTGCCAGGCTGTTTTCTGGAGCGCCTGTACCATTTGCATTCCCACCAGCCATGTGTAAGAGTTTCAGTTTCTCCCTATCTTCACCGGGGCTTATTATTGTCAGCGTTTTTTACTTTAGTCATTCTAATAGGTGTGTGATAGTATCTCACTGCAGTTTTAGTTTGTTTTTCCCTAGTAGCTAATAATATTGAACATTTTTTCATGTGCTTGCTTGCCATCTATAAATTCTCCTTGATAAAATGACTTTTCCCCATTCTTCATTAAGTTGTTTTTGTTTAAGTATTTGCTCACTTTTATTAACACTTATTAAGTACAACTTAATAAATGTTTATGTGTATATATATATATATATATATATATATAGGATACAAGTCCTTCATCAGATACGTGATTTGCAAATATTTTCTCCCAGTCTATATCTTGTCTCAGCAGTCTTTCACTTAGCAAGAGTTTTTAATGAAGTCTGAGTTACCAAATTTTTATTTTACAGATAATGCTTTTGGTATCATATCAAAGAATTCTTTGCCTAGGCCAAAATCACTGAAGTTTTCTCCTATGATTTCTTCTAAAGTTTTTATAGTTTTACGTTTAAATCTATGTTCTATTTGGATGGAATTTTTTTTTTTTTTGAGGGGAGGTAATTAGTTTATTTATTTATTTGTTTATTTACTTACTTACTTACTTACTTACTTAATTTATTTATTTAATGGAGGTACTGAGGATTGAACCCAGGACCTCATACATGCTAGGCATGTACTCTACCACTGAGCTATACCCTCCCTACTTGGATTGAATTTCGTATAAGCTTAGGGTAAGGTTCACTTTTGTATATATGGATGCCCAATTATTCCAATACCATTTATTGGAGGAAAAAAACTATCATTTCTCCACTGAATTGCCTTTGTGACAGATCAAATGATCACATTTGTACACGTCTGTTTCTGGACTTTCTATGCAGTTCCATTAATCTATGTGGTTTTTTTTTCTTTGCATATGTGTCTTTCTTTTTGCAATTACCATACTCCCTTGATTAGTATATAAGATTTATAGTAAGTCTTTAATTGGGTACTGTCACTCCTCCAACTTTATTCTTCTTTTTCTAAATTGTTTTGACTATTCTACTTTCTTTGCTTTTTTCATATAAATTTTAGAATCAGCTCATCTATGTGCAAAAAATTCTGCTGGATTTTCATTGGAATTGCTTAAATCAATAGATATATTTGGAGAAAACTGGTTCCTTTATTATTTTGAATCTTCCAACATACCCCCATTATATGTCTTTCCATTTATGTAGGCCCTCTTTGACTTCCTTCATCAGCATTTTGTAGTTTTCAGCATACTAAACCTCTACACATTTTGTTAAATTTACACACAAGTATTTCATATTTTTGAAGCTATTATTATAAGTGACAGTTTTTTAACATTTTTTATTTATAATCATTTTACAATGTTGTGTCAAATTCCAGTGTAGAGCACAATTTTTCAGTTGTACATGAACATATATATATTCATTGTCACATTTTGTTCTCTGTGAGCTACCATAAGATCTTGTATGTATTTCCCTGTGCTATACAGTATAATCTTATCTATTCTACAATTTTGAAATCCCAGTCTATCTCTTCCCACCCCCCACCCCCTTGGCAACCACAAGTTTGTATTCTATGTCTGTGAGGCTATTTTTGTTTTGTATTTATGCTTTGTTTGTTTGTTTGTTTAGATTCCACATATGAGCGATCTCATATGGTATTTTTCTTTCTCTTTCTGGCTTACTTCACTTAGAATGACATTCTCCAGGAGCATCCATGTTGCTGCATAAATGACACAGTTTTAAAATGTTGGTACCCAATTATTTGTTGCTTGTATATAGAAATATGATTGACTTTTCTGTCTTGATTTTGTATCCTGCCACCTTCCTAAACTGCAACTTGGTTGTAGGAGTTTCTGTTTTTGTAGATTGCTTAGAGTTTTCTACATAGACAAACATTTGGTCCTTGAGTAGGGACAGGTCTATTTATTACTTTTCAATCTGTATGCTTCTACTTATTTCTCTTCCCTGGTTGCATGGGCTGGAACTTCCAGTGGTGAGTGGACATCCTTGACTTGTTGCTGACCGTAAGGGGAAAACATTCTAGTTCCACCATCAAGTACGATGTTAGTTATAAGTTTTTTATAGATATGGTTTATCAGGTTGAGGAAGTTCCCCTATATTCCTAGTTTGTTGAGACTTTGTATCATACATCAATATTCAATTTTGTTAAACATTTTTTTTGCATTAGTTGAAATGATCATGTGATTTTTCTTCTTTAGACTTAATATGGCGCCTGATATTGATTAATTTACAAATATCTAATCAGCCTGGCATTCTTGTAATAAACTCCATTTAGTCATAGTGTATTATTCTTTTTATATATCACTGGAATTAATTTGCTAATATTTTGTCAGGGAATTGTGTGTCTATATTGATGAGAAAAATTGACCTATAGTTTTCTTTTTTTACACTTTGTATGTCTAGTTTTGGAGTCAGGATAAAACTGGTCTCACAAAATGAGTGGGGAAGTATTCCCTCCTTCTCTATTTTCCAGAAGAGATTGGGTAGAATTTGTGTTATTTCTTCTTTAAATGTTTGGAAGAATTTGACAGAGTAATCATCTTGACTGGAAGATGTAATTTTTGAAAGATTTTTTTATCTACAAATTCAAATTTTTTTAAATAATTATAGGACTGTTTAGGTTATCTATTTTATCATGGATGAGTTTTGGTAATTTGTGGTTTTTGAGGAACTGGTCCATTTCCCCCAAGCTGTCAAATTTATGTGTGTGGAGTTGTTCATATTATTCCCTTCTTATCCTTTTGATATCTGTAGTGCTAGCTCTTCTTTTATTCCTGATATCAGTAATTTTGTCTTCTCTCTCTTTCTTTATTTGTCTTGCTCAAAGTTTATCAATTTTATCGATATTTTAAAGAACCAGCTTCTGGTTTCACTGATTTTCTCTATTGGTTTTCTGTTTTCATTATCACTGAATGGGGTTCAGATTGATTGATTTGTGCTTTATCTTCCTCCTTCTGTTTGCTTTTGGTTTATTGGCTCTTCCCTTTCTAGTTCCTCAAGATGGAACCTAACATTACTGATTTAAAACCTTTCTTCTTTCCTAATATGTGTTTAATGCTATAAATTTTCCTCTTACCACTGCTTTAACTGCATGCCACAAATTTTGATAGTCGTGTTTTTATTTTCATTCAGTTCAAAATATTTTCTAATTTCCCTTAAGGCTTCTTACTTGACTCATGGATTATTTAAAAGTATGTTTAATTCAAAGTATCTGGAGGTTTTCCTGTTATCTTTTCATTATTGCTATCTAATTTAATTCCATTATGTTCAGAGAACATATTTTGTATAATTCCTATTTAAAGTTGTTAAGATTTGTTTTATGACCCAGTATATCCTCTATCTTGATGAATATTTCATGTGCACTTGAAAAGAATGTACATTCTACTTTAGTTGGGTTGAATGTTCTGCAAATAACTATTAGATCCAGTTGATTGATGGTGTTGCCCATTTCTATTGATTTTTTTTTTTTTTTTTGGTCTACTAGTTCTTTTAATAACTGAGAAAGGAGTGTTAATGTTTCCAATTATAATTATGGGTTTGTCTATTTCTCCTTTCAGTTCTGTCAGTTTTTGCTCCATTGTTAAGTGAATCCACAGTTAGATTTTTTTTTGTCCTCCTTATGAATTAATCTTTTTATCATTATATAAAATCCCATTTTATCCCTAGTAATCTTCTTTGCTCTGAAGTCTACTTTGTTTGATATTAACAAAGCCACCCAGATTTCTTTTGATTAGAATTTGCATGATACATATTTTTCTATCCTTTTACTTTTAACCCATCTATATAAATATATTTGATGTGAGTATCTTGTAGACAGCACATATTTGGGCCAGGGTTTTTTTTTTTTTAATCCATTCTGATGACCTCTACACTTAAATGGGTCCATTTAGATTATTTACATTTAATGTAATTATTGACATATTTGGATTTAGATCTACCATTTTGTCAGTTTCCTGTTTAACCTCTCTATTCTTTTTTTATTTGTTTCTCTATTTCCTCTTTTCCTGACTTATTTTGGGTTAGGTAAACTTTTTTTGCATTTCATTTAAATTTATCTATTGTACTTTTTACTATATCTCTTTTTATAGCTTTTGTTTTTTGGGTTTTGTTTTTTTTTTTTAGTGGTTGCTCTAGGAATTAAATTATATATAATTAATTTATATATATATATAAATTTATTATATATATATATAAAACTTCTTCAAGGTCACACAGTAAGTGAGTGGCAGAGCCAGAATACCCCAGGCAGCCTGTGGCCAGAACCAGAAACATAACTACTCCCTCTGGTTCCAATCTGGCCTAGCAGAAAGCCCCTTGGGCTGGACCAAGCCAAGAACCCAGAGCCAGTTATAAAGCACCTTGACTCCAAGAGTTGAGAAGGTATCCCAAGTCACCCCATTAAAGCAGGACCCTGCAGGGCTTCAGCTACCAAATTTTCAGGTGCTTTAAAAGAAGAAATAGCTAAGGTGTAGTCCTAAGAATGATGCCCCAGGATACAGGGCAAATTCTGTCACCTGTTCCCTCATCAATAACTCATGGAGCAAGAGTGACTGACAGCCCATGGCCTTGACCTCCAGGTCAGGACTGTAAACAACATCCTAGGCTTGCTGATGAATGTGGCTCACCAGGAGCTCAGGCAGCAACCTCAGGATCAGAGGCAGGGACCCTAAACCCCAAACTTCCTACCACCCCAGGCCTGCCAGGCCTCCAGGCTTCTCAGCCTCCACCGCTACCCTGTTCCGTCCTCTTGAATCTTCCCAACCTCGCTCTCAGTCTCTCCAGCCCTGCTCCTGCCCTTCTGCTGGGTCTCCTTTTTGTTCATCTTTTGCAACTTCTCCCTTATTCTTCATTACCCTTTTCCCTCCTTCTCAATACTTCCTCCTCCTTCACTCTCCCTCATCTTTCTCTATTCCTTCCCTCTTGTCCATCCCAAATTTAGTCATTCATTCATTCAACAATCACCAGGTCCCTCTTGTCCATCCCAGATTCAGCCATTCATTCATTCAATAATCACCTGGGATAAACATGGACAATTCCAAAAAAATGAGGACACTTCTTTGCCCTGGAGGGAGGAAAGCACAGTTCTAGTAAGAGAGACAGATGAAAATGCAATATGACAAGTTCCCTAAAACATCCAGGCCCCTAGGCTGATTTGAAGAAGCTTCTCTCCCCCTCCCCCATACCCTGAATCCAAGCAAACTTATTCCCAGTGTAAGAAGCTTCTCAGCCTCATCCAAGTGCAAAGGGATCTCTTCCTCTGGGAAAACACGTTGGATTTCAGCTCCTCCTTGCTCTCTTAGCTAGGAGTCTTTGTGCTGTGTACAACCAGCCCAGCAGCTCATGGCAGCCCTGCCCGGGGGTTCACACCTCAGCCAGCGAATAATGCTGCTTCTCTGGACCTTCCTGGACCTTTGAGCAGAACCAGAAGGCCCCACAGCTAGATGAGGGAAGCTCACACAGTGCTCACCAGGAGCTGCCTGACACCTCTATAATCCAGGCTGGCTGGGGCCTCTCTCTTGCTTCTTTGGCTGAACTCCCTCCCTCTCTTCCTCTCCCTCATTCTCTGAGGCTCAGGAAGACAGTGCATCTCTTGCCTGTCATTTTTCTGTGCAGTTGGAATCGACAGGTCCTCAGGCGGAGGGACTGGCCCCTCCTCTGACAGAAAACTAGTTCTAGATAAATGAGTATTGGTTTTGCTCTGTTTGGTTTTCATTTGTAGCTATCCTTTGATTTTTTCCCCCCTGCAAAATTGGTTAAGCAATGATAGCGTGGCCTGGATCCGCAGTTGCACTGATTGAGAGGCTCCTGGAAGCTGCATCTTTCAATGGGTTTTCTGTTTTGTTTTGCTTTCCACCTCACCCCCAACTCAACTGCCTCTCCTCGATTTGTGAGAGAAGCAGGAAGGGTGGGAAGGAACATATGCAGAGCATTATTTAGTGCCAGGCACTGTGCAGGTGATCTATGCCAGTTGTCTCATTCTAGCTTCAAAAAATAAAACAAAACAAGCCAATGTGGTGGGCATTATTCTTCCTGTTCTTCCAACGAAGAAAATGGAGTTGAGAAAGATTCAGAAACATGTTCAAGATTGCACAGCCAGAGATCAGCAGAGCCAGCTAGGGAACCCACTGCTTCCCTGCCAGATGCGTGTGTTTTATTCCTGGCCAGTTCACCATGTGACCCTCAGCAAGCGGTCCTCTCTGGACTTCAGGCTACCCTTCTGTGAAGTGAAGAGAGCCTGGAAGGGAGCGTGGTAGGATAGGGGAACTGGGAGAGGTGGAGAGCAACCAGGAGGGGCAGTGGAGTGGGCTGGCTCACAGGTCTGCTTGCTGGCCAGGCAGTCTTCCAGGGCCAGTCAGCCTTAGTCACGGAAGCAGCAAACAGGAGCTCTGACTCGCTTGCTCCCTCTCCCTCCTCCATGGCGTCATACAGTTGCTGGGCATTGCAGACCTCAAGAACTCAGGGCTAGAAGGTTCTTGTGGACTTTGTGATACCTGGGGCTTAGGATTTAGCATGACTTTAACTCCTGGGGTGGGTATGGTTGGGGGGATCCTCTGTGGATTGGTCAAGCACTCCGAGATGTCCCCAAGGCTTAAGACCGGTTTAACCACACCAAATTGGGGAAGGAAAGGGAAGAGGCTTCTGGGGGAGCAGCAACAAGGTGAAGGGGAAGGGCCCATGTTGAAGAGTCAGAAGAATTGGGTGTAAGCCCCTCCCATTACCACACCTCTTAGCCGTGTGACCTTAGACAAGTCATTTCACCCCTCAAGAGTCAAAAAAAAAAAAAAAAACTTGACATTTGAGATCTTATCATCTTCCAGGCACTGATCTAAACACTTTCCGAATATTAACTCATTTAATCCTCAAGACAGCTCCAAGGAAAGCATTAGCCTTACTTCACAGCCATCAAAATTGAAAAGAGTTGTGAAGATCAAACAAGGTACTATTGCTACATTACAAAGTACCGCCAAATGGCTGGAAACAGCCATATTTTCTTGTTTCTCTTGATTCTGCAGGTGGGTGGGTGCTTCCTCTGAGGTGTGGCCAAGTCTCTGCCATGTGGCGACATTGAGCTGGAGGGTGGGCTGTGTTGGGAGGCAAAGCAATAAAGCAGTTTTTACAGTGTGCATGGTGGCAGGGGAGGAGGGGGAATTCTGTGTGTGTGTGTGTGTGTGTGTGTGTGTGTGTGTGTGTGTGTGTGTGTATGGGGAAGTCATCACTGCAGAACTCGGCTCTGCTAAAGCCCATCAGGGAGGAGCAGCCTCCGGAACCCTAGCTGCCCCCAGAGAGATGCTGACAACCTCCATGGTCCCCTGGGAGGCCTCCTGGCCCTGGCCCTGGCCCTGGCCCTGGCCTTGGCCTGACCACCATCCATCCATCCATCTCGCAATCCGCAAATATATGCGGGTGGATCACAGGCCAGAAAAGGCTCTAGGTGCTGGGACCAGAGGCAGAGAGAGAGAGAGAGCATTCCTGCCTCTGTGGGGCCTACATGTGAGCTAGTGTCCTCCACTCTTTTCCTAAACCTTTTATCCTCTAAACATGCTGACTCGGGCTGGAATACCCATCTCCCCACCTGAACGGACACCCCTACCCACACCTCTGTCTCTCTCCCAGCCATCCCGTCCAGCAGCAGGTGAGGGCCCTATTGGCTCTCAGGGCCAGTCCTGATGACTGTTTCTCACGGGAGTCATCATTATCTGCCCTCTCCTGAGTCTACCAGACGCAGCAAGCTCCTTCAGGCTGGGACTGGAAATTACCCATCAGTGTGTCCCCAGCCCCTAGCACTGTGCCTGACAAATGTAGGTATAGTAGGTGCTCAGCATACACCGAATGAAGTAATAATAATAGTTGAATTAAAAATATCCAAGCAAGGCTGCCTCCTCTCTCCCACCCATTATACAGGCTTCCAGGTTCCCAGGTGGGGGTCCTAAGGAGAGAACCCCCTATTGAGGCAACACAGGCTGGGCCGGGCCAGCTCTGAGGGGGCCAGGATCCAACTGTGAGGCTGACTTCTAGAGACGGCCAGCCAGCAGAGCTCGCAAATGGCCCAGTTACATTTATAGCCGTGTTCTTATTAAGCACCAGGAGAGGAGAGATGAATCATACCCCCTCCTCCTGCCCACAGCCTGGGGAGGTGGAGGCCACCAGCCATCCTGGCTTTAAATCTCGAGAAATTTAAAAGTCACAAGTGCTCAAGGCCAGCCCTGCATCACCAGGGACAGCAGAGAGGAATGCAGCTTCTCAGGCAGAGCCCCAATCTGTGCTCTGTCAGGGCTCAGGCTGAGGATAAGGGAGGGAGAGGGGTGAGAAGGAGGAGATGTATCTCCCCAAGAAGTCCTGGGAACAGGGTCTTCCATTCAGAGATGTACTAAATGCTGTGTGACCTTCAGAAGGTCAGACGCCCTCTCTGGGCCTTTGGGTGACACATCTCCCCTTGGCGAACAGAATGTCAGTGTTTGAGGAAGCACTCTCAAAAGATGTTTTGCCTTCCCTCTGTCCTCCTATTTTACAGAAAGGGAAAGTAGAATCCAGAGGGGATTCTGGCTGCCAGACTCCCAGTAACCACTGCCCTGAAGATTAGAAGTACAATGAGTTTGTAGCCTGGACATGGCCTTGAAGGTGAGGCCAGAGACAGCATTTACAACCACATCCTCATGGCATTCTCATCCCAATCCTAATCTAGGATCCAAGATGCCCGTTATCTTCCTGGAACAGAAGAGGGCCCCTTAGCAAATGTTCTGCACCCTCCGTTCCGGGCTCACTTCCCTGGAGAGCATGGGTGAGGGGTGAGGACGGCTGCACCCATTTCACAGTGGGGACTAGCTAGGGCACAGACCACCCACCAGGACTGGAAGCTGCCAGGACAACTCACACCGGAGGCCTCTTTAGCTTTCTTTTTGTATGTTTAATTGATTTTAGTGAGATTTATTAGGGTTTTTAAATCCTTTTTTATTGTGAAACAGAACACAAATACCAAAAAGTGAATAATCCGTAACTGTAGAGCTTAATGAGTTACATAAAGTGAACACCCAGGAAACCACCTTCCAGGCTCCAGGAAACAGGACGTTGCCAGAAGCCCCCAATCCCCGATTCAGCTCCTCCCTTCGCACTCAGGGAAACCACGTCCTGACCTTTATAGTTCTTTTTTCTCTCCTGTGTTGAGCCCACTTGCCTGGGAATTCAAGAGAAGGAAGAACACTGAACCGGAAGGCAAGAGGCATGGGTCCAGGTCCCTCCCTCTGCAGGCGTCAGAGTCCTCATGTGAAAGTAGAGGACTGAAGCTGTCCCATCAGAACAGTTGAGAAGCCTAACCCCGCAGGACCAGGTTCCACTGGGGCCAATGTGTGTGTGCAGGGATGAGGGGCAGGGGTCAGGAGGTGCCTGGACACACCCTGGTGGGGAACTGTTTTCTTCATCCCCACTCCAGGTAGGCAGTGGTGCTGGGTGCTGCGACTTTGGGAAGCCCCTTTCTGCCTGCCCTGGAGATGGAGATTTGGGGTTTCCTGCCTGGAGATCTATGGGGAACCCTCGAGTTTTCTAGGCTCCCCACATCCCCCACAGGAGCCTTTGCTCCGTTCTGAGAAAAAAGTAACAACCCAGAAGCCAAGCAGAGTGTCTTCCTTCCCGCTGTCATGAGCTCTGATGTGACTTCAGGTCCCCTGCCCACACAGACCCAGAGTCCTTGCAGCCTGAGGGTTGGGCAATGAGCTCCAGTGGAGGGGAGGGAGAAAGAAGGGGGCAAGTGTGAAGGTGGGGCCAGCATCCCCTGAGCTCCTGCTGTGTGCCAAGTGCTGCACTTGGCATTCACGGAAGGTTTGAATCAGCCTCTCACACATTAGGGAGCAATATTAACACCTCCATTTTCCAAAGGAAGACACTGAAGCATGGAGTTTCAGCAATTTGCCCAAAGCCACACTGCGAGGAAGTAGCAGAGGCACACTTAGAACCAGCCTGACTCCACAGTCCTTATTCTCACCCTATGCCCAGTCCTGGCATGGAATCAAGGCAAAGCCAACCTCTTGCTGATGTGCTGATGAATGAAGTGGGTGGATAAGCTATCAAAGAAAGGTGAAATGATTTGAAAGGGAAGATGAGATCTGGGTAGGGGCAAGGTCTCAGAGAATAGGCTGCAGTTTCCAGCTGGGAGAACTCAGTGGCCAGTGGAGTCAAAGTTCAAGATAGGAAGGAGCAGGTTTGCGGGGGAGACGTGGGGGAGGGGTGCTTGGCTTTGAAGACATTAATATCTTATTTTTCACTTATTTATTCTTTGCAAAGAGCAGGCTATGGAGGGTGAACCTTATAAATGGCAGTGGATGGATAGATGGATGGATGGATGGTCACTGGGAAAGGGAGGGGTGAACACTTTTATGTCTAAGATCTTCTGGGTCACCACTATATTCCAGGCGAGGATGGAAAGATACAAACACATTTGGAGTAAACATCCTAGGAGCAAGTCACATCACTTATGTGACACATGATCCCATCCACAGTATTCCGGGATCTCCTCCCTCCCCCCTACTCCCTCCCCTCTTCCTGCTCTCTCACTCTTGACCCTCACTTCCTCCTCTACCTCTCTTCCCCATTGCCCTCCAGACCCCAGAACGGAAAATGCTTCTCTGAGCCCAGAAACAATGGCTGTGAGCTCCAAACTCGTTTGCTCATACAGCAACTGCAGCCTGGCAAAGCTGGGGCCCTGGCTGAGGCCACTCACAAGGTGCCTGGCCACTCAGCTCCTACGACTCATCGCTGATCACATGCTGGCACTGGCGGAGAGGTGCCCAGCAGGGCGCTGCATTCCCCATCTCTGGAGAACACTGGAACAAGCCAGCCTCTCAGCCCCGCTGGGCTCCTGCTTCCCAGCCTAGGTTAAGGCCAGGGCTTCTCAGCAGTAAACCTTGATTGCTCAGTTGCCTTTCCTGCTGAATGATTTTAGTTGAATAATTTTGCATGATCTCAGCACAGTGTGAGAGAGCTCCAAGCTGAGGATGAGGGGCTTACGGGGTGGGGAAGGATTGAATTAGAATGTAAAGACTAGACAAACTGGCCTCTGCTGGGGACTAGGATTTCCTGCACCAGTGGTTGCTGGTCACCACTAATTATAGCAGCCCCTCTCTCTGTGCATTGCTCCGAGTGGCCCCCAAAAAGAAGGGGTCCATGGGTGGCTTCCAGCTTTGTGTGGTCATGGGTGGGTCCCGTGTTGATCAGTGTACCAGGCACTACACTGGCATTACCTCACTGCATCTCCACCTTCTACCCCCAAACATGCATGCACATTCTGGAAGCTGGCATTGTCATCCCTAGTATGCAATGAGGAAACAGAGGTGCAGAATTGCCTGAGACCTTTACCCAGGAATGACTGATGGAGCCTAGGTCAAGACCAAGATTGACAGACCTCAAAGGAGGGAGTTCTCATGATTCCAAGAGAAGGCACTGGATCTGGGTCAGGGGAGGGGTGGAGGGTGGAGGTGGGAGACTCCAAACCAGAAGACCTCTCTAGGAGAGGCACAAAGTCCAATGGAGGAATCCAAGGAGTTCAAGGAGAAGGAGCTGGGAAAGCAGGGCCGTTAGAAGATCTGGAAGAAACTTAGAATCACGAGCTAGAGTTGCCAGGACCCTGAGAAGGCTCTGAATCATCCTCTTCATTTTATAGGTGAATTTCACAATAATCCCAGAGAATTCAAGTGGCTTAGCCAAGGTTACACAGCAGGGGGGCCTGAGACCAGAGCCAAGTGCTCCTGACCCCCATGACCCCACACTGTGCTGGATCTCCCCCTTCCCCTAAGGCCAGGCCAGCTCTGGTTCTGACAAGGCCAAGTCGGGCTGGGGCTAGAGGAAGAGGAGTGGGGGAGTCCCGGGCCAGGCCCAGGCAGGGAGGGCACCTCTTCTGCTGTCCCACCCCCGCTCATTACTATTCCTGGCATCACCCCCTCGCTTCCCTTACCGTGGAAACCCAGTGATGCTGAGAGCTGGAATTTGGATGTTTTCCCAGCATTGGGGCTGTTAATTAAAACTAATAAATCTGCCACTTGGAGTTGGGTTGAAGAGGAGAAAGGGTGAGGTAGGAGGGGGAGAAGGGGACTCAGGCGTAGGCTCCCCATACACACCCCTATGAGGGTCTTTCCCTTTTGGTCCTGCCTCCTGAATTATCTTCTCTGTTGGCTACTTACTCATGCCACACTTCAGTCCCCCAGCTGCCAGCCACAGCCTCTTTCTAGGCATGCTCTGCTTTGTTCTAAGGAGGGAAGAAAGACGTTCCTAAGATGAGGACTGGCCGACCACCCCCTGCCACTCCATGGGACTGAGCAAAGAGCATGTGACCTCGCTGGGCAGACCTAGGTTGGAACCCCAGCATTCTAGCCATGTGCTCTCTGGGAGTCACTTCTCCTCTCCAAGCTTCCCCTCCCTCATGTCTAAAATGCAGATTATATTTCCTACTTTGAACGATTATTGCAAAGATGACATGAGAAAGTGTATGCAAAATAACCTGTTACAAACTAAGTGATCTCTCTTTCTTGGCCTCCGTGGTCTCCTATCCTGATCTCCACTTCCTTCTTTCCCATCAATCCTGACTCCCAGGCTGTCTCACCAACACAATAAGTCATATATATTAGTAAGAATAGAAATATTGCCACCTTGTATCTCTAAAGCAGACTTTAATCTACAGAAGTCTCTGGTTAGACAAGGGGGAGCTGTCGGCAATGATAGTGTTTTATTCATCTTAATTTTTTCAGCGCTTACGCCAGTGCTAGACACACAGGAAGTGCTCAATTAACGAGTCTTGGATGGATGAAGTGCTTTCGGGTCTAGAAGGGACATCCATTCCACTTGTCTGCCCAGTACTCTATCCTCTTCATCTAATAATGGCTTCACCTTTGCTTAGGGAACTTCACCGCCCCCACCACCACGCTGAGTGTTCCTTCCCCTTCCTGCTACACAGATGGTCACGTGACCAGGTGGGGCCAATCAGAGCCTTCCTCATGATTTTCCTCCCTGGGACTGGAGGAGGAGCCCTCTTTCCTGTTCACTCATAAGGCCAAGGGTGGTTACAATTGCCCATGGGCATAGCACCAACCCTTCTCACTGGCAAAGAAGAAGTCATGTGTACAAAGAGACAGACATGGGAGATGAAAAGAGGGTGCCCAGGTCCACTGGTTCTGGCCTTCCTTTGACTGGGTTATCTAAGTAAATGAAATTCCCCATTTTGTCATTAAACAATCAAGCTGGGATTCTGCCATTCATAGGCATTTACTCACAAACCATCTATTATCTCACCTAATCTTCTCACTAACATCGCAAGCCAAGCCAGGAGGGACTATCACTCCCATTTTACAGGTGAGAAAGTCAAGTCTTGAGAAAGTGAATTTATTTCCAACACAGCTGGTAACGGTGGAACTAGATGTGATAACAAAGATTAGCATTTATCCAGAGTGGCAGGTGCTGTGATTAGGGATTCACATGTGTAATTTCACACAGTCAATAACCCAGTGACATCACTGCCATCAATATCTGCCCTCATACAGGTGGAGAAACTGTGTTTGGAGTAGTTAAGTAAATTACTCAAGGTCACCAAGCTAGTCAGTGGAGTTGGCCTAGGTCTGTCTGCCCAGAGCCAGTACCATCAGCCACCCCACTGAACTGCTTCCAAGACCAGGACCCTTTCCAGCCTCTGAGGCTGCCTTTCTGGGAGAGGAGGTCTCTGGGCAGGGGGAGACGAAGAACACTCAGAGACAATGAAGGACCTGCTGCATGCACAGCTTTGTGTGAGGGTATAGGGAGGCAGAGGTGGCCAAGCCATGCAGCTTATCTCAAGGAACATTAAGACATGTCCATAAATTCCAGGCTACAAAATGTGAGGGTCCTAATGGAAGCTCCTGTGAAGTGCTCTGGGGCCCAGAGGAGGGAGAGATGACTCCAGCTGGAGGAGGGGCAGGATCTAGGAAAGAGTCATGGGGCAAGCAGCACTTAAACACGACCTTTAATACAGGTAAGATGTGTACCTGTGGACATGCTGTGGCCATCGCATGGTGGGCACCACTAGCAGAGGGAGATGCAGAAATAAACACCCGATGATAGCGAGTCCAGCGGTGTGGCTGGGTAGGAAGAAATAGACCTATTTCCACAGTGGGCACAAACAGTGAAAAACAAAGGCCAGAACAAGAAGAGCATTAGAGGCAACAAGTCGAGGACCTTGAGCGCTGGGATTAAAGTTTGGGCTTCGAGGGGGAGGGTATAGCTCAGTGGTAGAGCACGTGCTTAGCATGCATGAAGTTCTGGGTTCAATCCTCAGTACCTCCATTTAAACAAAATAATAGTAAATAAATAGACCTAATTACCTCCCCCCCAAAAAAACAAAACTTTAAAAAAAAGTTCGGGCTTCATTCAGCCAACAATGGGGAGCCACTGGGACCTTTTGAGCAGGACAGTGACACACAGCTGGGCTGGAACATTAATGTGGAGGACAGATTAGGAGGGAGGGGCCAGTCAGGAGGAGGCCATCGGGAAAGGCAGTGAGGCCTGAAGTAGGCCAGAGGAGGGCAGGGGAAGGGGACGGCATGAGCCCAGTGACATGGTGGAGGCAGAATGGTCAGGGATGAGCATGTGTGGGAGAAAGAGCTCAGGCGTGGGAAGCAGGCCGGGCTTGAACCTGGACTGCCTGCCTGCCTCCAGGAGCTGCCATGCAGGTGCGGGTCACCGGGACCTTGAACAGACAGCAAGTGCACTCGATTGACGGATACCGTTCCCTGCAGCCAGATCTCGGCCTGACATCTAGTAGATGTTTGATGAATGCCGAAGGGATGATGGGAGGATGGATGGACAAATGAACGAATAAATGAATGAGTAAAAGAAGCAGGTGAGGGAGGGAGGCAAAGCAGCTTTCAGTGCTCCCAGAGGAGTGCTTGCTTCCTGACCCTTTTCCCACCTCCCCCAGCTCTGTCCGAAGCCTGAACACAGCCCTGGGCCGAGACAGGGTTTCCACAGCTACAGAGTATTAGGAGGAGGAGGGAGCGATGAGGGAGGGAGGAATAGGGAGGGGAGAGCAGGAAAGGTTTAAACATGATGAACTGCTTGCCTTGCACCACCAGCATCCCTCCTCCTGAAAAACAGAAGTACTTAGACGCAAATGCTACTTAAAACCCAGTTAGCACTGCTGTGATTTAAGGCTCCACTGTATTTGGTTCCCCACCAGCCCTGCCAGTTAGGGGGAGGGATGGCGGCCACTCTCAGCCTAACCAGGGACCACGGGGACCCCAGTGCTTTCTCAGGGTGGGCCTGGCCCAGGGGCTGATGGTGCCTGAACCCTGTGGGGCCTGGGAGCTGGGATGTGTTGCCTTGGGCCGCCCTCTTGTTGGGACCACCCCTTCCCTTTCAGACATATCACTGTTCCTGCTGGAACAGTGCCAGGAGAGACAGACAGAAGTCACACTGAGTCCAGACTAGGGTTCTGAGTGGCCTGCTGTGTGGTCCTGGGCAAGTCACTGCCTCTTTGGGCTCCCAGTTTCCTCCTTTGAAAATAAAGTGGGGCAGGAAGGTGGGGGTGGTGACAAGTTGGATGAAATGCTCCCTGAGGTCACTTCCAGTCTCATTGCACTATTTCAGTTTTCCCGAGAGCTGGCCTGCAGCACAGCGGAACACAGGAAACAGATTATTGGATGGGATATGGTACAACAGCCAGCTCTCCACAAGCTTTGCTACTGGAGACCCGGAATTCCAAGAGAATGTGAATGCCCCCATCTCCCTGCCCTCCATCCCACTCATCCTGTACTCAGTTCCCCAAAGACACCAAGAAAATGGAGCACTGGGGAGATAGCAGATAGAGGTCATTGACTTATTCTGAGCCTCAGTTTCCTCATTTATAAAATGGGGCAGGAGGACTGCAGCAAGGTAGTAGCTTGGGTCCCTTCCAGCTCTGCTAGCCTAGGGTCTGGCCTTCAGATAAAGCTTATTTTTTCCACAAGGTTATCTGTTTCTTAGGGGATAGGAGTTGGGAGAGGGTGGGGGCAGTGCTAACTCAATTTTTCCTGGGGTAGAACAGCCTCCAGAGGGAGAAGGGATGGGAGATGGGTGACATGTGGCTGAGGACAGGAGAATAAAGGGGGCGCTTTAACATCACTGTGCTAGATTCTGGATCAGCCTGGGGAAAGAATGCTACTTTCTCCAGGAAGCTCCCAGGATTACATGGTGGTAATACATGGTGAATGAATGCATGGTAGTCATCCCCATCTCCTCTCCATCTCCAGGCTATTCCCGTCTGGGTGCCCCCCCCCCAACACTCACACACTGACGCCCCCACCCTACAAGCCCAAGTCTCCCACTGACTGAGCACCTGTCCCCACCACGCTGACCTCTGACCCCCGCCGACCCCTGACCCCCGCCCAAGGCCCACTAGAGACACTGAGCAGCCAGGGCTTCTATCCTACTTTCTAATTTCTTCTGCTTTGACTTCACAGGGTTTCTGATAGCCTGTGGACTTCCAGGCTCTGGTGAAGGGCAGCTCTTTACAAGGGAAAAATAATTAAAGAGAATGCTGGGAAATAAATACAGAGCCTGCCTCATTCTCTGCCCAATGTTCTGACCAGGCTCCGGGAAGCATCCTGTGAGCACAGGGCCCCTCAGAGGCTGCTCCATTGTGTGAGGTTTCCAGTGTGTTCAAACAATGAGACCGCCAAATTCGGCTTACAGAAAGTAGGGTATATATTACAACTTAACATTTAACAATTTAATGCTTTAACACAAAAATTACAATGTAATATAATTGCTCTATTAACAAGATAATTACAGGCTTATTTTTAATTAATTCATAATATGTTGCAGATGGTGTGGTCTGTGCATTTCCTTTTGAGCCTGTCAGGGTAGCTCTGAGACAGGAGAAATAAACTCACATGACAAAAATGTCAGGAGTTGAATGTGAGAATGGGGGACCCAGTTTGAAAGCTTCTCCTGCCTCTTTCTGCCCCTCGCTTCCTTCCCCTGTGACAAGCTCTGCTCCCAAACATGTCAGTCCCCTGAGATACCCTGAGATCTAGACCAGGGGAGGAGGTCAGCCCCTTCTCTGGCTGAAGCCCTTAAGCAGGAAGGAAACAGACCCCACCCAGGCCATGAGGTACAGTGTGAGAGAAAGTAAAGGCCACCCCCCCCACCCCCACAAAGGGCTGAAGGACATTGGTATTCTTCGAGTAAACCCAGTTTCGGGTAGAGTGAGAAGAGAAAAGGAATGTGGCTCCCAGCTGCCACAGCTCTCTGAGGACCCCCTCCCACAACTCACCCTAAATCAGCCTAACCAGGCTGTACCCAGGGAGGCCTCTGCCCATCCCCCACACTCCCAGCTCCCCTGTTACAGGACAGAACAGCTACCTGGGCCTCCAGGACCAGTCCCACCATAGGTCTCATCCCCTTCCCTTCCCCACCCACCCACCATGCCCCTGCCAATGCAGTCTGTCCCCAGCTGGTACCAGGCCTCCCGCATCACCCAGCTTGGCCCCAGGGCTTATCCCAATATCGTCCTGCACATCCCCTAGGTGAACCCTATCTCCCACCCCTTCCCAGACTCCCAGACCCCTCCTCCAAGCCCTCTGGACCCCCCATTGGTCGTTAGCAAATATATCCAATCCTCCGACTTTCTCCAAAGGTTCCCTTCATCTTCTTGCTTAAAAGCCGGGTCTCCTCTGAGAAAACAGGTTCTCCTACAGCCCTTTCGAGTGGCATCTATTTTCTTTCACACTCCTTGCTGCCAAGTTTCACTTCCCAACAATTTCCCTGGCTTCTTCCTTCAACTTCTCTGAAGGGCATGGCATCAGATACCTACCCCTGCATCCGTGGTCATTGCAATCACGTGCAGACCTCACTCGCTGATGAGCTGAGCACCTACCTCTCCATCTTCTCCGCCAAACTCCTGTCATTAGTCAGCATCCAGCATCCACGAAGGGGGTCCAGTCAATCTACTGGGCTCTCAGTTCTTTTTGATTTTCTTTCACCAATGAGCTCTTCCTCCGTCTCACCATATGCTCATACTCTAACCCTATATCACCACATCTGCACCTCCCCTGGAATGTCCATTGTAAACATCTCTGAAAACACTGTGACCATCACCTCTCTCCTTCCGTCTCACCCCTACTCTGGTACCCGCATCCTAGCAGCACTGACCTCATTAAGACCCCTTCCACTTTCTCAAATCCATCACCCTAGACGCTGACTCCCTTAACCGGCCTGGATGCCACGGGTCAGCACTCCAGCCATCCCGCCACAAGTGCCCCCAACACCCTAGTCCTCCTCTGCTTTTCTCACATTACCTGGCAACCCTGACTCTGGTTAAACCCAGCTATCCACCCACCTTGTGCCAGCACTGAACAACTGAAAACCACTAAGGAAAATCAGGCAATCATGATGACCGGACCTACTTCATACTGATGGGCTTCAAAACTGCCTGGCAATCCTACTACAGGTCCCTGGAAAGTTCACTTGTCCACTACCTGAGACAGCCATTTCCCACCTTCTCTCCTCGGCTCTATAGCACATGTCTCACTCCTCTCCTCTCACCTGGTGATCTTGTTTCATACTTCACAGAAAAAAAAAAAAAAGGATCAGAAAAAAAAGCTGCCTTGTTTTCCCCCTACCAATTCCCCTTTACTTACCTGCATCTTAACCCATGTATTCTGTCTCCTCTCCCATAATAACACAAGGAGGGCCTCCATCTACCTCCAACCCCCTTCCAGTGAACTGTCTGCACCACCCCCTTACCAACTCTAGGACTCTGCCCCATCACTGTCCCCTTTCTCTCTTGCACGATTGTCATTCTTGGCTCTGCTGGAACATTCCAGCACCACACAAACATGCCTTAATATTGTGCATCTTAAAAATGCTTCCAGGGACCCTGCATCCCCTCCCTGCTGTTGCCCCATTTCTTTCACTTGCCTTCGTGGAAAAGCTCCAAAGAATTGTATGTATCCACTCTCCACCTCCTCACCCTCATTCCTTCGCTACCTTCAATCAGGTTCCTCACCACCTGTCCACAGAAACATCTGCAGTCAAGGTCACCAGTTACCCACACCTAATAAAAGTCCATAGTCTCATCTCTGTCCTTGCCTTGTTCCCTCTCTCAGGAATCTTCATTGCATTGACCACGCCCTCCTTTTGAAATGATTGCTTCCCTTGCATTCTTGACAACACCTCACCTAGCTTTCTTCCTCCTTCAGAACCACTCCTCTTCCATCTTCTTTCCAGGCTTCTTCTCTGTCTGGGCCCTAAATTTTGGGGGTGCCCCAGCCCACCATGCTGTGTTTGAAGCCTCTCTCTTTGGGGGTCTCTTCTGCTCACACTGCACATACCATCTGTGTGCTGACCACCTTCACTTTGTATCTCCAGCTCTGACCATTCCTTTGACCTGCAGGCTCATTTATCCATCTGCCTATTCAACATATTCCGTTGAATATCTGAGGCATCTCAAACCCAATCAGTCCAAGAAGAACCTTTGATTCCCCTACAAATCCATTCCTCCTTTTCCCTATGAGCCTTTTGTATCTCAGGAAGTAGCACCACCAGCCACCAGTGGCTCAGATACCCAGAGTTATCCTTCTTTCCATCACACTGGACAGTGAGTTGTATTGGGTCCACCCCGTAAATAAACACATCCAGAAAATGACCGTTTGTTACCATCTCCACTGCTGCAGCCCTACACTAGCTTCTCACCTGCACTATTATATCTGCCCCCACTGGTCTTCTCACTGCCACCCTTGCTCCTTCACACAGCAGCCAGAGCAAAGTTTCTTGAGCATAATTCAGATCACACTCTGCCCATGTTTAAAGGCTCCAACCACTTTCTGTTCCAACCAGAATAAATAAACCAATACCTGACCATGATGCTGCAGATCTGGTTCCCCCGGAAAGACTCTGAGGTAGAAAGCAGCGTGCAAGATGTTTGCTGGGGAGTGCTCTCAGGAACATGCCTGTGGGGAAAAGAAGGAAGCAGGATTGGAGGAGGGAAACTGGGCCATGGTGCATTTGTCACAGAGGCCCCAGTTGATCCCATGGAAGCGCTGGAGTAGGATGGTGCTTCCGAGTCATCCCAGGCAGGAGGTCAAGACTTGCACCCCTGCATCGACCTGTCATGGTTGTGGGCTGTCTTCCCTTAGGCATGGGGCATTTCCCTAGTTGAACTGTCTAGCTCTCCTTAGCTGACCACAATTCCTAGCGAAGGACTCAGCTGAGAGCTCTCAGCTGCCCACCCTCCCAGCCACAGAGGAGTGCAGCCCCTACAGCAACCACGGCCTCCGAGACCCTGCATGCTCTGCCCCCTAGTCCCCAACGCATTCCCCACCATCTCCCCCATGTTTACTATGCTCCAGCCATGCTGACCGTCATTCGGCCCCTAAAACATGCCAAGGTCTCAGTTTCCCCATCTGTAAAATGGGGGAAATAATCACACCTACCTTATGGGGTGGTTGACAGGGTTAACTGAGTCAATATATGTAAGAGCAGTCAGTGCCTGGCATGTGGAGGTATCACGCAATCAGAAGTGTTGATGATGATGACAATGGCAATGACAATGGTGATAATGGAGGAAACTCTCTTCCCTCTTCCCTGCTAAACATCGTAAAATGCACAGGGCAGCTTCCCCTCAACAAAGAAATATCTAGCCCAAAATGTCAGTAGTACCAAGGCTGAGAAATCCTGGCTTACATATTGATTTTCTGTCTCCTCCACAATGAAAAGGTTTGTCTTATTCTCTCTTACAGCCCCAATACTGACACCTTGCAAATGCTCAGTAAATAGATGTCAACTGGCAGTTCTTATATGTCCAATAGGTAGTTGGTGGTCCAAAATGTTTGCTAAGTGAGTATGTGATAAGCTCGGTGACTTAAGAGCGTAGGATCTTGGTGAGTCATTTAACCTCTCCAAGCTTCAATTTGCAATTTGCTTATTTGTGAAACAGCATATATATTCATTCATGCAACCGACATGTGCCGAGAGTTCACTGAGTTCCTGCTCATCTATCCTTCAGAACTGTTTTGGGGAGCTCTGTGGATTCATCCCCTGGGACCAGCTGATGTCAGCTCCCCTGTGAAGTCTTCCCTGATCGTTCTTGTCCTCCAAGTCCCCTCGCCCGCTACTGAAAGTCTCCTTTCCTTCAGGGTCCCAGAGCCCTGTGTTCACAGTGCTGTCGGCTTGAAAGTCTCCTGTAGTTCTCAGCCCTATCAGGTTCCCTGCTTTTTAACAAATAATTCTCAGTGGCTCCTTTACAATCCTAAAATGAAATTCATGGACAGTATAACCTACCTAGACACATCATCTGAAAATAAATCAACATAATGCCTTAACTGGAATATAAAAGCAAAATAAAGATCATCTCTAATAAAATACGTATTTCAATATGTAAATGCTCGGGTTCGACTGCATGAGAAGACATAACGAGGAAGTCGTTCCCACGCCAGATCAGCACGAGAACCACGAGAACCACAGCGTCTCACGCAGCCTGATCCTCGGGGGTTGTGCCTGAGACTCAAATACCACAAAGAGCGCTGCCATTGGAAATGCAATCTTCCAAAAATGATGAATAACTCTGGGCAATGTTTCCAACAGAACAAAGTACAATCTTCCTTCAATTTACACGGTAGTTGTATTCCTGGAAAATTCAGTGTATATTAAATCCGTGACACAAATGCTTTATGTTTATATAAAAAAACAGGGTGAGGTCTCAGGCTCAAGTAATTATAAACAGGTTTCCACCTACTTAAATGTCAACCAGGACATGTGAAAGTCACGCAGGATGTGGGCTGATTCTTTATTATGCAGGACTGTCCCGTGTGGTTTGCAAGACTTTGGGAATCACTGGCCCTTCCCACTAAATGCCTGCACCATCCCCTAATTGTGACCATCAAAAATGTCCGCACTTGGGAAAGACTCTCCCTAAGGGACAGCACTGTCCCCGTGAAGAATTTCTGTTCTCATTTGTCTCTTTCTCTGGACTATGAGCCACCAGAAAGCAGATGAACTTGTCCTGTCCATCAGTGTGTTCCCAGAACATAGAAGGAGCTGGGTACATGATAGGGGCTCGAGTATCTGGGGTCACACCCCACCCATGTCCCCTTGGCCAACACCTCCAGATGGACATGACAACAGCTTCCTAAGCCACAGCCCATGAGCATTCTCTTTCCCCAGGGGGTGCCAGCCCATGTGGGAGTAGGCTCAAAGTACCAGGGAGTTAACAGCCCAGGACGACTGATCACAGAGTCGGGTAACTTCCCCCACATTTCTCCCTGCTCTGTGGAACCAATCTGAGGGACCCTGGACACAGTGTCTTCGAGGGTCCGCATGAGACTGAGTCCCAGCTGCCCACAAAGATAACCCTGCATTAACCACCCCGCCTGGCTCCCCGTGCCTGGCTCACTTCCCCACTCCTCAGAGCCTCCAGGATCACCTCCCAAATACCCTACTTGAACCCAGACTCCATTTCAGGTACATCACAAACTGTCCCCAAATGGCTGGAAACAGCAACATTTTCTTCTTTCTCCTGATTCTGCGGGTGGGCAGGTGCTTCCTCTGAGGTGTGGCCAAGTCTCAGTCATGTGGCTACATTCAGCTGGAGGGTCAGCTGAGCTGGGAGGTCGAAGCTGGTCTCAACCAAGTATGGGGCAGACAATGCTGGCTCTTGGCCAGGGAGACTTCACTCTCCCCCCTCATGGCTTCTCCTGCAGCAGTTGGACTGGCTTCCCTGTATGAAACCTCAGGACAGCACCCCAAGATGGCAAAGGAGAAAACTGCAAGACTCTTGAGGCCTAGGCCCCAGATTGCAAAACACCCTTTCCACTGCATTCTGTAGGTCAAGGCCACACAGGCCACCCAGGAGTTGGTGAAACAGACTAGTCTATGGATGGGAGTTGTGATGAAGGAGGGGTTTGTGACCATTAAACAATATTCCACTTGGGGTCTGCATCTTTCGGGGGAGGGGGCCCACACTGACTGTAGAAGATGGAAGCTGCTTGAGAAGCACGTTGGAAACCAAGCCAAAGCATGCCTGGGCCGCTGGTGCTGACTCGGGCGTGTAGCCCCTGAACACACAGGCTGGGAGGCCGGCGAGACCTTCTTAGCATCTCTCGTTCCACTGCCAGACTTGTATTTTTCCACAAGACTGCAGAGTTCACCAAAGACACAATTACTGAAAGCAGAACATAAACAGTGTGTGCCACACGCCCGTGGGGTCTGTAATTCAGACATGTGTCCGGGGGTAATTAAAACCTCCTCTGGAAACAGAAAGTCTTGAAGTAGTGCCACAGTGGTGTGCCCTCTGCCTGCCTAACCCAGGGTGGCCAGGGACTCCTCCAGGCAGAGAAGTTGCTGAGGGTGGAGAGGCAATCCTCAGGGAACTCTCTCCAGGAGGCCTTGGCCAGAGAAAACGGACAGCCAGCTGCAGTGGCAGGAGGGAGTTCAGTGTCACAGAAAACTTCTCTTACCACCAGGGCCATTTTAGACCCCAGCATGAGGTTGCCTCCGTTGCCCATGGATGGGAGAGGAGAGACAGAGGGAAGCCTGGCTGGGACCAAGGCAGGATAGGAATACAACGGGCCTTCTAGCCATGCTCTGAATAAAGGACAGGAGGGGACCATGGATCCTGAAGACCCGCTCTGTGAAAGGCATGGTGCCCCATGACCAGTCTCACTCAGTCTGTCCCCACTTTATAGATCTGAAAGCTGAGTCTCAGAGATGTGAGATGCTATGCCCAAGAGCACAATGTTGCTACGTGGAAGAGCAGAGACCAAGGTCTTTTGATTCCAAAGCCCATGGGAGCATCTACAGGAGACAGCAGGCAAGCTATCCAGACAGCAAAGAGAAGAAAGGACACTCCCCTGAAGGGAAGAAACTGTCCTGCCTTAAAAAGGCCAGTCACAGAAAAGAGACATGCCTTATTCTGCATGTCTCCAAAGGCCAGAAACAGGCCAGGGAGTAGATGTTATCAAGAGATAGATTTCAGTTTAATATAAGAAACAACTTTCTAATAGACAGAAATGTCTATTAGAAATGAATGGGCTTTGTGGGTAAGGAGTAAGCTCCCCATCCCTGGAAATATGTAAGTACAGCCTAGGTGCTCACCATCAGAACTTCTGCAGAAAGGTTAGACCTGGTTCCTGTGAGTCTCTTGGAGCTTGAGGTCCTCTGGGAGTAGCTGGGGTGCCTTAGCTGGGGTGCCCCTGGTGTGCAGGGAGAGAGTTGCGGCAAGAGAGGCTTGGTAACTAATGGACCGGCCCTGCGTCCCACTTTCTCTCTTCCCTGGCCCTCCCCAAGCCTCCAGACATCCTCATCTCATTGCTGTTCTCCCGGCAGAGCCACTGGCTGGGGGAGGAGAGGGATCAGGTGGCCCCAGCCCCGCCTGCATGCTGAACGGCAAACAGTTAACCTGCTGACCCTTAATCAAAGGCTCAGAGCACAGCGGCTGCCAGATGGATGCAGGCTTCTCCAGCTCCAATTACTCTACAGGAGGTGCACGTAGTGGTAAGAGGCAGAAGGAGCTGGAGGCAGAGATAGGGAGCCCACAGCCATGGCCTCACCCGGAGTGGAGCCGGGGGGCAGAGAGGAGGGTCTCCTTCTCCATCCCTGACACTGGCACCTTCCATTCCAGCCCTGGCTCACAGAGCTCGGCCACCTGGGTGTTCCCCAAGGCCTGGCACTGGATGAGGGAGAGGGGAGACTGAGGACCATGAGACAGACCAGGCACTGGTGGTACCAGGGAGGTGGGCCATCAAGGCCATGAAAGTCACTGTCCCCTGAGTACACCCCCCCCACACTGGGGGCTGGAGGTAGCATGCTGGGGCTGTCTTGAGATTGTGGGGGAGGTGCCTGACCACCCCGGGGAGCCCTCCTACAATCCATTCCACCCAAGGACATCCCTCTGTGCTCCCTCTGGGCGTGGCCAGCCCTAAAAGTGGAGAAAGAGCGGCATGGGTAGAACATGCCCACATCCAACCCCCAAGATCCTTCCCACCTTGGGATTTAACTGGAATTTCCAGAACAGGGTGGTCTAGGAGCCCTGCCAGCCCTCCTTCCTCTGATCCCGCATCTTCCTCCTCATTCAGAACTTGGCAGGCGGGCCCTAAACCTACCTGTTGGGAGGCGTGGGAGGCTCCCATCTGAGAAGTGCAATCTGTTGGGGGAGACACAGACCCTACCCTGGAGAAGCTCCCAGTCTGATGGGGGAGGCAGAGTTCTGAGGTCAAGAATGCAGTCTGAGGGAGGAAGACAAACACACAGAGATGGACTCACAAAGCGAGGGGGTCCCCTGTCCTCTGTCACACTTGCACACGTCAGTGCACAGAAGGCAGGACAGTCCTAGGGGTGCCCCTGGGGAGGAGGTAAGCTCCAAAGTGGCTTTACTTCCTCCAGACGCTGCCTCAGAGGTGCTTCCCAGAGCACAGGAGCGCTGATCTGTACAGCTGTGGGAGCCAAGAAAGAGCAGCTTATTAATTTAATCCTTAAGCAAATTTGCAAAATTGTCAGTGGATTTGCAGGAAGCCAAAGGAAGTGGCTTCCGGGGGAGCTGGCAGCCGCTGCAGGGGGCGGGCAGGGAGGGAGGAGGCTGCCGCCTCACAGCCCCTTCCCCAGCACCTCCTGGCAGGGCCGGCTTCCTGCATCCCTCCTCTCAGCCTCTGCTCTAGAAGAAGAACCTGAAAATTGGTCAGGGAGGGCTTGAGCCACGTTGGCCACTAATAGGAATAACTCTAAGACTCTAATAACTCTAATAACTCTAAGTGCTTTCAGCACACTGGACACTGAACATACATGAACTCAACTCATCCTTTATCTTTCTTACACTTTTTTTTCGGCTTTATTGAGGTATAATTGACAAATAAAACTGAAATAAGGCAGGTGCTATTACTGGGCCCATTTTACAAATGGGGAAACCAAGGCACAGAGCCTTCAGGGGGCTTATGGCCCAAGGTCACACAGCTCGTAAGTGGTAGAGACGGGGTGGGATCCGAGCCAGGCTGTCCAGCACCAGAAGTGGCATTCTCAACCTCTCTGCTATTCTGCATCCTTGGTTTCTTGCCTCTCTTTTTCTTTTCCTTTTGGCTTCTGTGGAAAGGGGGAAGAGACCATCCTCAGTTCCTACCTCCATTCCCATGGGGGTTGTGGGCCAGCTACCTCTCATGCTGTCCCCAAGCACAGTGCCAAGTGTCATCCTGGCCTTCCCCTAGACTTGAAGCCCCTCTGCCACTCAGTGCCAGGGTAAACATCTCTCTCACACCCTTCCCTGTCCTCCTCCACCCACTCCTTCCATCTTCCATCCCGCAATCCCCATCCCAAGTGAAGGAACAGATGACAATCAGTGCTTCCTTTCAAGATGGGGGCTTCCTGAGAACATGTGTGTATGTGTTCTGAGCCTCGCTGAGGAAGGCACAGCCTCTCGATGGGGTCCCACGCCTTCAAGTCCTACCACGATTTCCTGTTTGCATAATAAGGCTTGTGCCCATTAGCCTGCTGGTTTGAAGAGGCCTCTGTGAGCCGACCAGGGCTGACTGAGTCTCAGTCCCCAGGGAAGCTGAGGCTAGTTAACCTGTTTGGAGAGTTCATTGATTAAGCATGGGTAAGAAATGAGAAAAACGCCTGACCAGCCTGCCACCCCACCCAGGCCATCATGCCTTGTCCCTGGTCTGGCTCCAGCACCTTCGTCCAGCAGATCGCTCATTAGCATTTTCATGTGAGGAGCATATGCAATGAGGCATCTGAGAAAATCCCCAGCATTTAAATTCATTAACAGTCTCTGGAAGTCTTCAGTGCAGAGGTGGAATTATCGCTAAACTGTTTTTAACTTACCAGCTGTGCACTAAACCACAGAGGAGACTGGCTCTATGTTTAGGGGAGCTGAAGGGGTATTGCCATTTGGGGGCCCAAACTCGAGCCCAGGGATGCCGAGGCTCCCGGCTGGAGAGCTGTGTTTTCTAGATTCTCTTCCACATCCTAATGATGAGTGAAAAATTCAATCAACCAGCTGGCTTGTCCACTTAGGAACAAACAGCCGCCTTGACTGGTATTGACGTGGCTGCGCGATTCAGGTTAAGTTTTGTGACCCTGCTTCTCTCTGCTCAGCATCTGATGGATGATGGAGGAAATGTCTCTTCTCTCCCAGGCGTGGCCTCCCTCTGCCTGGCCAGGCGCTGCTCATGCATCAGTCGCCCCCTCCAGGAAGCATTTCCTGATGATCTCCCAGCCCGGTCATCTCCATCACCCTGTGCATCCACTATCCCAGCACACAGTCCACAGTGAGGCCATGACCTTGCTAAGATCTGTCTCCTCTGTGTGCCCGAGAACCCCGGAGGGCAGCATTTGGCCTCTGTGTATCCCAGAGCCCAGCCAGCACCTGGCACAAAAGATATGCTCCACAAAGATTCACTGAATTAATTAATTGATCGATTAAATGTTCCTCTTCACCTGCAGTGTCGATCACGGTGCCTGACTCATTGCAGTTTCTCAATAAATATTTGCTGAATAAATGTTGAATGACAGATAAGCCTTAGCTGCAGGGATGGAGTGGAGGTAAAGAGGTTAGGATTCAGAAATTCAATGCTTTATTCAACAAATATTAATTGAGTAACTAATCAGAATGATGGTTAATATTTATATTGGGCTTCCTATCTGCAAAGCACAAGTTAACTCATTTAATATTTATAACAACCCTATGCAGAGGATTCTAATACTATCCTCATTTCACAGGTATGAAAACTGAGGCACAGAGCATCCAAACATCTTGCCCAAGGCTATATGGCCAAGGAGTAATGGAGCGAGGATTTGAACCTAGGGGTCTAGCTCAGGTCAGTGCTGTTCAATAGAAGTATAATGTGAGCCTTGTGTGTAATTTTACACTTTCTGAGAACCCCGTTCTAAAAAGTAAAAATAAATAGATGAGATTAATTTTAATAAGATATTTTACTTAACCCACTATATCCAAAATACTATCATTTCAATATATAATCAATACAAAAAAGTATTAATGAGATATTTTACATTCTTGTTTTCATGTTAAGCTTTCAAAATACAGTGTGAATTTAGACTCACAGCACTTCTCAGTGTGGACGCTCAACATTGCCAGTGCTGAATGGCCACATGCGGCGAGTGGCTACTGTACTGGATGGTGCTTGGCCAAAGTCTGGATGCCTATCCCCTGTGCTCTACTGCCTCTGCCTATCTTGTGTCTGGCACAGATACTGAGACACAAAGATGAATCAGACACAGGCTGTTTAAGGAACCCACAGTTTGTTGGGAAAGACACATAGGATGTGACACACAGATGAGACATATCATGATAAGGGCCAGTTGTTGTAGAATCACACAGAGGGGACACCTACTCAAGAGAACACTTCCAGAAATCAGAGACCTGACGTTTGAATTGAAGTTAGCCAAGTAAAGAGGCAGAGAGCAGCACGTGCAAAGGTCCAGTGGTGGGAAAGTGGACAGCAAATCCCTGAGACCTCAAGCAGTTCATTCAGAACAGTGGGGTCAGGAGTCTGAAAAGCATGGAGATGTTGAAAGCTGAGGCTGGAGAGGTCTGCAGGGGCCAGAACACTCCAGGGTGCACATAAGCCACAGTGAAAGGGTTTGGACTTGACCCTGAGAAACATAAGGAGACATTGAAGGATTCTAAATGAGGGAAAAAAATAAATAAATGAGGAAGAGATGGAATCAGATGTGCAGCCAGTTAGTGGTCAAGTCAGAATCCAGGTCTCCTGACTCTAATTTCAGTGTCCTTTCATCCATCCATCCATCCATTCAGAAGCTACTTATTAAGCACCTACTACACGCAATGCACTAGGCACTAGGGATACAGACTATAACAAGCTATATCCAGGATTTAAAGCTGAGATAGGGCCTGGCAGAAAGAAATGGGTAACGGTATAAACAAGACCTTGTGGTGGGAGCCAGTCATGCCACGCAGTGAGGAAGGGGCTGGCACGAGCAGCGAATTCAGGCTGGGAGAGGGGGGCCATGGTGAGATGCAGGGTGTGAGTTTTTGCACAGCCCTGGCATCAAAGACCTAGACACCTCATCTTTCCACACCACAAATGACTCCATCTGACCCTAATGCCAGCAGAAGGGCCTGGGACGACACAAAGAAGTCCTGTTAAAATGACCAGACCCTCCTGTATTCAGCTATGCACAGCACCTCTCCCCGTGGCTCACCCTGGGGGTGAGGCAGCAAGAACAAGGCCCTGTAAGTCCAGCTTGGAAGCTATAGGTCACAGTGCGGCCTTGCCTCCATGCCCTCTTCAGTGCAATGGGGACACTGGACCAGATCTGCCCTTCCCTGTCCCAGCGGAGCCTTGGAGCCACCTCACAGCTTGTCACCCACACAGATGCCTGAGCCCAGCTTGGGGAATCAATCCTCTCAGGAATGAGGCTCAGCTGAGCCTGGAAAGTTATGTGACCACTGAAGACCTCCTCAGCCTGGACTTTCTCAGAGCTTATGGAATACACCAGGCGCAGAAGAGGAGGCTGGGAGGCTGTCAGACCTAAGCCTTAAAATCTACAGTCTTCCTCACCCTCCCACCTTGTCATCATAGTACCCAGTTCCAGATAAGAACACTCAGAAGCACACCTGGCCACATCCAACTGCAAATCACATCACTCTAGTTTGCCCATTTTCAATGGACCAGGTGGCCTTCCAGGTTTGCCAAGTTTAGGAAATTAAAACATAGGATGCCCAATTAAACTGGAATTTCAACCACAAATAATTTTTAGTAGAAGTATGTGCCCTTCAATATGGGCCCAATAATTAGATGACAGGATCTCTCAGCCTCTGGACTTTAGAAAGCAGGAGGGGCCTTTTCCCCTGGAATTCTCTCTTGTTGCCTCTGAAGGGTGAACAAGAGAGGCTATTTCAGACTGAAACACGCAGAGGTTATCTGTAAAGAGGATCAGGGCATCAACTCCGGGCAGCCTATGGCACCAGCCTCCGGTGATCCAGCCATTGGCTCAGTCAACTCAGACCACTCCGTCACCCCCAGACCACCAGCCCCAGGCCCCATAGCCCACAGCAGCAAAGCAGGACTCCCACTCTTTGGAGAGGAAGGCTTTGGGTGGGAAGATCCACTGAGTAGGCCAAGATTGCCAGGTTATAGACCGGAAGGTCCTATAACTGGCAGGCCCAGGCCCAGGAGCTCTGGGCATAGAAGGAGTCCCCCGGTGACTCCTGCTCTGGCTGGTACAACCCTAAATGATGGGCCACAAGACAGGGCCCTGAACTGGTCCAGGTCCAGGCCTGAGAAGGAGCTGAAGTTTATCATCTGTAGGCAATTGTGTAAGCCCCTCCCATCCCATAGCCCATCCCTAAACACATACACACACACACACACACACACACACACACACACACACACACACGAACACATATGGACTAATATTCCCAGCACTTCCCAGCATGGCCCCGGCGCTCTGCTCTCCGAACTCCCAAGACAGACACCCCCCTATTTGGAGACTGAAAACTGATAAGCAGTGAGGCTGCCAGCCCCACCCACATCTCCCAGAACCATCACCTCGGAGCCACCATCTAATTAGCTGTGAGGTAACGAGGGCCCTGCACTCCCAGAAGGCGGGCACTGCCGTTCTGGGACATTAGCTTCCCATATTAGGAGCCACTGCAAACACAAACACAGCCCAGGAGAAGGACTGGCAGGGTAGGGGCCGGCCTGGGGTCGGGGAAGAAGCAATATGCCTCCGGAAGCCCTTTATTAACTCTCTAATTAATTCACTCCATACACTGCAGGGAGCCCGGCCTGGGAGCCCATGAGAGGGGAGAAGGATTTAGGAGGAAGATTTGAGATTGAAAAAAAAAGTCATAGTCTAGAGAAATGTGAGCAGAGGAGGGGCACCTGGATTGTGCAGATGGGGAAACAAAGGCCCATCGAGGGGCAAGGAGGTGCCCGAGGTCCAGATGCGGTGGGGTGGGGGCTCCTCCTGGTTCAGCTCAGCTTCAGCTGAGCAGCGTGGCCGTTCACAGTGTGGTTTTCCAGCTGGCACACAGGTCTCAGTAAAATGCTCATCAAACAAGGTCCAGTCTCCCTTCCATTTACTTGCTGGTTACAGTCCCAGAAAATATACATTTCACACACACAATATATATATACATTTCACACACGCACACAGACACATATAGCATTTATAAATCTATAAAATCATGCCCCCAAATAGTGGAAACATAAGTAACATCAAGTTAAGTTCTCAGCAAAGGTACACAGGTGTCTCATCAACCTGAAGTCTGGCAGGACATGTAGCATCTTTAGTCCCACCCAGCAGATGCCAGGGCACCCCCATGTCATGAGGTGTTCTAAAGTGCACCCTAGGGGGCAGTACTGCCCTCACAGAGAACCGCCACCTCCGACCCACTGTGAGGCTGTGTCCAGGGTGCAGCTGCCAACCTCCACGGATCGAGGTGAAGGACGCAGGGGACGAAGGATGGAAACTAGTTTGAAAACAACAGGGCCTATGACCCACTGACGTTTGGTCATTATCACAGAGGCAAAGGCTGGCTGATGGTCAGGGCTTGAGCATTGAGGGGTGCAAACGAGACTCATCCAAGCCAGCCACTTGGCCCATATTATCTATGAGGCAGGCTTTGGGGTTCTCCTTGCACTAGAGGTGGGGAGGGCTGGTGACTGAAGCTCTAGGAGGTTAATTAGTTGAGTCCAAGTTTATCTGAGTCTAAAGCGCTTACTCTTTCTAAGACCCCTCTTGCTCTCAGGGAGGGCTCCAGGGAGGAGGGGCTATTTTTAATGCCAATCATGCCATTTAAGCTAAAAGACCGAGAGCTTTCCAGCATGCAGATGGGAGGGGGAAGGCATCCCAGGTGGGGAAACAGTGTGAGCAAAGACATGAAAAGTGTATTCAAGTCACACGCGTCCTGGATTTGCTCAGGAAATGGACTATGTGTAGTTGTGATAGAGGATAACTCTGGAAAGATGAGTTAGGCCAGGTAACAGATGGCCTTGCGTGTCCAAGTAGGAAGTTTAGTCTTGACTTAATAGGAACTAGGGAGCCAATGAAAGTTCTTGAGCAGGGGAGGGAGGTGCCCAGATCTGCCTTTCTTCAATGCCTTGAATTGGGCTCCACAGCCGTTTCTCCAGTGCCCCCAAACTAGGCTCAGCTCAGCCCTACACCTAGGCCAGGCCTCTTCCTAGGGCTGGTGCTGTTGAGGAATTCCCCCAGCCTCCTCGAGCAGTTTTCAAGCCATAATTAATTGCACAGTAGCGAGGATCTAATTGCCTTCCCCCTGCCAGCACCTCAGAGATGACGGGCTGTACCTGGAAGAAGGTGTGATCAGAAGAAACAAGTTAATTAACACCCTGAACAAAGAGGCTGCTAATTGCATTGTTTCCATGACTTGAGAAGACACTTTTTAGGAATGGGCGTCTACTGCCTTGGGCTCACTGTCAGAAGAACCTCAGGTCTCTGGGTGAAGAGGCCCTGTTCCCCTCCTCCCAACAAAAGAAGCGCAGTAACAGCCATCCTGACCGCAGAAGCAGGGCCTCATTTTCCCAGGGAGAGCCAAGAACCCAGACATTTTCCTGTCCCCATGTTACAGATGGATAAACTGAAACCATAAAGGACACAAGGGTTTAGCAGCTTGGCAGCACGGGCACCTTTCCACAGTGCTCCTGCCTGCCATAATCCAACAAGGAGGGTGGGAAGGACAGAGCGACTGGGGCAGGTTCTCCCCCTAAGTTCTCTCCACTCGAAGAAGGAAGTGTGTGCACGGAGGCGGGAAGGTTTAGGCCCTGGGAGAGTGAGGAAAACCTCCTGGGGGGCCGCTGTTCTTTCCCTGGGGTCTGCCCATCTCACTCGGGAGTCTGGAGTCTGCACTTGGGCCCTCCTGGGGACATCAGCCCAAAGACCACCCTCACAGCCGGTCCTTGAATAGGAGAGGGGCTCTGACTGCTCCCCAAACATTTGATCTAGACACTGAAGAGCCAGCAGTAAAGCTTTCACGCTGCGTGACCACATGGTTTCTGTCACGACTACTCACCTGTGCCATGGTAGAGGGAGCGCAGCCACAGAGGATGCAGAAACAAATGCGCATGACCACATCTAATAAAAGCTGATGCACAGGAGCAGGCGGTGGACCACATTTGCCCACTGGCCATGGCTTTCCAGCCCCCGGTCTGGCGGAACACCCTGCAGCAGCAGCAGAAGCTCGCTGCCTCCTCTCCGTCCTCCTGTCCGTGGCACAGGTGGGCACTGACAAAAGGCTGGTTCTGCGAGAAAAGCAGGACACAGTAAAAGCAGGCTTGACAATGAGCCCGTGGCAAGGAGGTGAGGATGGGTGTCTCCTAGACACCGACTCTCGGAGGGCCAACACAGTGCCTCTGATGGCCCCCTTGGTAGATATCTGTGGACTCAGCATAGTTCCTGGTGTGTGGTAGGAAATGTTCTCCCGTCTGGGCATCAGAACAGCATAGGAGGGGACTGCCTGTGCTGTTGGCAACTTGCCACTAGGTGGGTAAAGTCCCCCTGCTCCCCACTCACTGCCTCCAACTCCTTCCAGGTTTACTGTCCAGAGTGAGGCCACCAACCTTTTCAAACCTGCTGGCCTGGAAGTTTCTTGGCTTGGGGACCTGGCTTCTTCTCCCAGTGGGTGGGCTGCCCATAGGAGGCTCTCCACCAGTTTCTCTCCCCAGGCTAACAATCCCACGGCAGGCGCAGGGAGGGAGAGAGGTGCTGGCAGGCAGGCATTCTGGGGAAATCTGCAGACCATAGGAATGAAGGGGAATGCCCAAGCGGCTGGACCCAGCAGACCCTGGCTGTGGGCCATGGCCAAGGCAGCAGGGAGGGGCAAGTCACAGTGGCAGGGGCTTGGTTCTCAGGATGGGCTCAGGGCTCTCCAGGAGGCTGGAGGAAGTTCCAAAGGATCCCAATTCTGAAACCTCGAGGGTTCAGGAAAGGCTCAGGACCTCTGGGGAGGTATGGGTAGAACACAAATCAAAGGCTGAAGATGGAGACGGGAGAGAATCCAGCACAAGCTACCTTCCTGCTGTTTTGGCCTGTCAGTCTCTGACTCTACCAACTGCCCCTGGAGCCCAGAGGTTCTGTGAGGGATCAGTGAATTCAGAGCGAAGGGAGGTCGGCAGAAGGGCGAGTGTGGTCAGCCCTGCTTGAGGCCCATGATGGACAGAATCTATAAAAGGCCAGGGTTGGGCTACCCCCAGGGACTTAAGGAGCCTGCCCAATTTACCCTCCCTAGAGGAGAGGAAGCAGCAATAACTTGGGTGGTGGACATCCTGCTTGAGAAGCATTATGCCAGACTGGGTCTGGAAGGTCCTTGGAAAATATTACTAATATTAAGTGCTCCAGCAGGTTAATCACTGTCATACTATTTTACATGCATTACCTCATTTCTAGAACAGCCTTATATGGTGGGGATTATTATTCCCATTTTAAAGACAAAGAAACTGAGGTTCCAAGATATCAAGTCATCTGCTCAAATCCCACCAAGCCAATAAGTGTCAAGTTTGGATTCCAACCCATCTCTGTCTGACTCCCAAACATTTCCTGTATGCCCAGGGATGAATTCAAAACTTGCAATGACCAGCATGGCATGGATGTCCACCTGGATGCCAAGTGTAAACAGCTAGTGCAGCCAAGCAGCTGGGTGCATCAGGCAACCACAGCATGGGATCCCACGCTGACCTTCCCAGCACCAACCCCCAACCCCCACACACACTCACAACACAATCCATCTGAAATACAAACAGGAAGTCATCCCTGCATTATCTTGACTGCTGAGGAAAGGAATTCAAACCCCAAAGAGTCCGAGACACCAGTGTCCACCAATTAAACCAGCCCACAGTCAAGGTGCCTGGTGCATCCCCCAACAGAGATCATCCTGCCTAACTACTTCATTTTACAGACAAGAAAACCTAGGTCCAGAGAGGGGAACTGACTTGTCAAGGTCACTCAGCAAAATGCAGGTTGACACTAGCCCCGAGAAACAGCAGTCCTGGTCCCACTGCGAGGTTCCATCCCTGCACACACTGGTGGCAATGCTATAGCTCCAGTCTGTTCTCAGGAAAAGCAACCTGCAATATGTTTGTGTCCTTTGACCTGTAATTCTCCTGTAATCCAAGGGAATCAACCCTTGGGAAATAATCTAAAGGGGAATTTTTAAAAAGGAGTTTGACAAAGATGTTCGCAGCAACACTGTTTGCAAGATTGAAAATCTGGCCACCACCCAAATGCCCAACGATAGCAGTAAGCAAACGGTGGTCATATCCATGTGCTGTGGTTATGAAAAATGACAGCTCTGAAGACTAAGTGTATACAATAGAAATGCTCATGTAAAACACCGTTAAGTGGGAAAATCAGAAAACATCCTCACGTGTTGGTTACAACCAAGCAAAACAAGCATGTGTATTAACAAGGGCTCGAGGAGACGAGGAGAGACGAAGGTGGCTTATTGTTCGCTTGGGGTGGGATATTTTTTCCCTGTGAGTAGTTTAGTGTCAAAGTTTTTCTTAAAGAGTTTTGAGTTATCCAACAGCAATGGAAGAGAATTAACTATGGGAGAGCAATACTGCATTCAAATTTGTCGAGCAGAGAGCTAAGTCCCCTTCCACGCTGCCCCCCGGCAAGCCTGGAGGCGTGTGTGTGCAGATCACATCGGTGTCCCTTTCAGAAGAGTGGTTAACAACCTTCTTTGGAGACCTGTGCTGTCGAGAAGCTCTTCACATGCCTACCCATCTCCTGAGACCTTTAGCAGAAGTGAGAATTGGTTCCATGGAGGCATCTTGGCCGTAAGTCCTAATAAAAATGGACCTAAAGGTGAGAGAAGTTGAGAAAAATACCAGAGGAATGAAGAGAAAGTGAGACAGAGAAGCTGGGAAGGAGACGGTGAATATTAAGCTCCGTAGGAGTGCATTTGGGGAAAAGAAGCAGCAGGGTGGGTTCCAGGCCTGGGAGGAACTATGAAAATCCTCCCATGCAGAGGGAGCTGGTGTAGGCAGCGATATGCAGCCTGCAGAGCCAAGCGGAGGCACCGCATTTACAGTGGAAGCTGGGGAGTGGGCGATGGGCACTTGGCTGAGCTGAGTGAGGAACACCAAAGAACAGGGGGAAAGAATGGGGGGCACTTGAGGGAGAGATGAATGCACCCTCTTCTAGCCCTTCAGCTCCTTTCTCCCAACTTAATTATTTCAAAATTCATAACTGTGAGCCTGGCAGGACCATGTCATCCAAGGGCTTTATACCACTACCACCTCCAACACCACCACCTCCAAGTCAGACTGGTGAGGACCCACGGCCTTAAGCAGAGGAGGGGACAATAGCTTATAGAGCAGTTCTGTGAGCCAGTCACCTAGGAGTGGGACTCAGGAAAGTTCTCGGACGTGGGCAAGGTCACACTGGGGAAGGATAGAGCCAGTTTTTGATCCCAACGTTTGTATTTTCCACCATACCACATTCCAAGGAAGGGAGTAGCCCCACCAGGGATAAGCAGGGCTCCTGGAATATCACGAGATGTCTCACTCCTTCAGGCCTTTGTGCCAGCTGAATCATGGCTAAACACGGACAGAAGAACAATCCAGAGTTTCAGCGTCAGGGACAGCAAGAACTGGACATGTTGTAGGGAAATAGAGGCTTTCGGAGCGGGGCTCTGTGACTGTCTGGACTTGCCTCTTCATGGTCACAACCTGGTTCGGCATCATTCTTGGAAAAGAGGAACACACTCCCCACCCAGTGTGTCGTGGCAGGACCCTGCTAGGCTGCTTTGGGACTGACTGTTTAGGGAGAAGAGTGGGGATCTGGAACAAAGGCCCCATTTCTTAGACAAGACAATGAAGCCCACTGTGCTGAGTGGGGCATATGCCATGTGACCAGGTCACAGCCCACTGGAAAACCAAGGGTGGGCTCCACAAAGGAGGCCAGCCTGGGAAAGCCCTCCCCTAAAAGGGCTAAACCTGAGCTTGTCAGGTTCTCTTTGCAGAATTTGAGTCGGAAAATACACAAAGTTCATCAGACCATGAGGCTGCCAGGAAGCAGGAGTGAGTTAAAGTTAGAAACTGTGAAGCATTCAGATGTTGAGAAAAGGAAAAGGAAGCTGCTGGGAGCAGAAGTGAACAGACCCAGAGAGAAGCCTCCACGTGGGGCACAGCTGAGCCATGTTCATACGCTCAGTAGAGGGACCCAGCAACACTTGACGCTACTAGGGAAACAAGAATCCCAGATCCTTGGACCCTGAATTTTTTCTCAGATCCAAAGACTGCAACACCCGAATCCCATACATCTCACAGGATTCTGTCAACCCTGTTATTGTAGCCTTATGATAAGTTCCATTTGTTGAAGAAACTCAAGTGAATATCTCTGTTTCTTGCAGTCCAAATGTCTGGGCATAGACCCCACACCTGAGTCAGATGCCCTTTTAAATCTTCCCATCGTGTACTTCCCCAACACTGCCCTTTTGTCTGGCTCTTTCTCTAGACTGTAAGTTTCATGAGATGCTGACCCTGCACCATGTTATCCCCACCCAAGCTGCATTTCCCAGAGGCACCACTGGCACATTAGGGGAAGTTGTTCTTCACTGGTTGGGATGTCCTGCATAATACAAGGTATTTATCACCCCACCCCGCCTAATAAACACCAGAAATAGCCCCCAGCCATTTTGAAAATTCAAAACACCCAATTTCTGGGTGCCATTTTGGGCACTGTTCTCAGTTCCTCTGACCGTGTCTTTCTCCCTTGGAAAATCTTGCCTAAGTGCCACAGAATACTTGTAAACTAATGGCTAACACCACAGAACGCCCTATGACAGGCACTATTCTAAGCACTTTACATGTATTAATTCATTTGATGCTCACAGCAATTTTTATTGTGAGGTGGGTACTGACGGTACAGAGGAGGAAAATGAGGCTCAGAGAAGTTACGCAGCATGCCCAGAGCACAGTTCACAAGTGGCAGAGCTGGAATTCACTCCTATATGAGTCTGGCTCTGGAGCCTACACTCTTAACCACCACCCCAGACTCCAAGCTGGCTGCTCTCCACTTCTCCAAGCTTACCTGCTCTGGCCTCACTCCCCGTCCGTTGTTCCACACGTGCACTCTAGCTCGTGCACACACACCCACCCCGGCGATGTTAGACCTCTTGCTGCTACCATGATGTGCTCATGTTTGCTCTGCTGAAGCTCCTCCTGGAATGTCTTCCCTCACTCACCACCGGTTAGGTCTTCCCCATCCTTAGGGCTCCTATTCAAGTAGAGCTTTCTCCATGAGACTTCTGAGCTTCTCCCAGGCAGAATAAACTATTCCATTCCTTCATCCTCCAGCAGCCCTATAGTCATGTCCCCATTATGCATAATGCAGGCTGCCTTGGAGCCCAGCTGCTTTGTGGGTGTTCCGTGAATGGCCGGGCCAACTCTGAGCACCTGGAGTCTGTTATCAGCATGTGCTGGTGCCCAGCCTTCTTCTGCGAGCCCTCACCAGCTGTCTCGTTGGATCACTCCACTGCTCCAGCTGGCCAGGCCCTATGCAATCTCCCAATTTGCCATTTCTAGGGATACCTTCGACCACCACCTTCCTCAGTCCCCAACTCTGGCACCCAGGGTCCTGGGGCCACCACCGGAGGTGAGCCATTTAGCCGCGAGCCTTCCACCACCCAAGCTGGTGACAGGCAGATAGTACCCAGACGTTGTCATGCCCTCACTCTGCCTTCCCCATGGGCGGCTGTCCTCATTCCCAACACACATTCCCTCGGCACAAGGCCAATGCTCCTTATCCCTCAAACTCCCATCTAGGTCCACTCCCAGCCATTAATAATAGCAGCACCATCGAGTGGCTCGTTACTTAGCAATTTGCAATCATTAATTAGTGAAAATTGCAGATTGGGGCCATGAAGGAGGATGGCATGATTAAGCCCATTTGGAAATCAAGTTAATCGAGTGATGGAGAGGGTTGGCTGCCTGGTCCGGAGCAAGAGACTCTCATGTGCCTGCTGAGACAGCCTCTGGCCTTGGACCAGGGCGCAGATACCCCACGGGCAAAACAAGAAGGAGGTGCCTGGAGGGACCCTGAGCTGAGAAACAGGAGAGTCTAGAAAGACATCGGGACAGACATGAAAGACTAATATGGACACCATGGCCACTCTCTAAATTGGTACCTGTTCCCAAGTTGCCAACTGCCCCCTTGAACCCCTGTGGTTCCCCCACCTGCCCTCCTAACCCTGAGAACTCTCCCCAGCCAACCACTTTGAATGATTCCATATTCCTTAGGCAGTATTCGCCTTTGGGAGTTGATTTCGCAGAGGGCACTTAGGGGGAAAGGGTTAAACACTCTTCCCCACCCCACCCCAGCCTGGGGAAGGATGCTGAGTAGACATCTCTTCCCCCAAAGCTGAAAGAAAGATGCTGCTGCCTGTGCCCATATTTCTTCCTGAGGAGACACAATTATCTCCCACACTTCCCTTTCCAGCAAGCAACAAGACGACACAGCCCCTGATATACGGGCAGCCGGCGGGCGCCCTGTGCCGGATAAGGATGCATCTGAGAGATGCTGCCCCCAAGTCATCCCCCCCGCCCCTTGTCTCTGGGGTGGGGGGTGGGTCGCAATGAGGAAGGTAAAACTCAGCTGGCTGGCAGATCCTGGGCAGGCTCCTAGCTTCTCCCACCCCTCCCAGCCCAGCACCCAGGGTTCAAAGTTCCCTCCCCAGTGGGTAGGATGAGGACCCAGAGGACTTCAGCCTCTGCTGTACCCCACCTACTAAGTCACCTCCCATCACAGCACAGGGAGCAACACACCGTACTGTCCCTCCTCCACATCTGTGCCCAGGACGTGTTCACTGCCTAGAATGCCACTTAGTAACTACATCATCTGTTCATTCAACATGCATTAGGTGTCTACTGTTGGCACTACTAACAAAACACTGACGAAGATGAGGCTAACAAGCCCCTGCCTGGTGTAAAAGGAAGACCATCTCATCAAAAAGTAATTAAAATATAGTGTGGAGGATGCAGTGGTAGAGAGAGAGAGCTACAAAGGGCACCTGCAGCGCATGGCTGGGCCCCGGAAGAGAAAGAGAAGTTTAGCAGGTAGATAAGTAGGCTGGGAGAAGGTTTTTGAAGTGAAGGAAATAGTTGGTGCAGTGGCTAAGCCATGAAGAACACACAAATTTGGGGAACTCGGAGCAGTCTGTGATTGCTAGATTGTGAAGAGCAGGGGAGTAGTGGTGAGACTCGGAACCTCAGGGTCTCATGGTGCCAAGGGGTATGCAACAGGTCTGCTGATGACTGAGCAAACACTTGCTCTGGCAGCTGAGCAAGGATGGCTAGAGGGGGTGAGACAAGAGACAGAGTGATGCCAAGTGTTAAGGGGCCACTGGACTAGTCCACGTAAGATTGGCTGAGGCTGGAACCAAGGCAGGGCAGTGAGCATGGTGTGGACTGGTAGATTTGAGAGACATCCAGAAAGGACAGTCAACACATCCACTGAAATTCTATCCAGTCTTCAAAGCCCAATTCAAATCTCCCTCTTCCATGCAGCTTCCCTGGTTTCCTCCACACCTTAACAACAATGGTCTCCTTGCTGTGTCCCCAGACCATTGGCCTCCCTATCAAATTGGTAATCACATTCTGCCCTGTGTTAAAGGGTCTAGCTTGCCTCTGTCTCCCCCAAATATTACCTCTAAGTGGGGATTTGATCTTAATCTTCTCAGAGCCTAGCCCTATGCCCTGATTGTGGTTGTTGAGTCAAACTGAATTGAAATACAGGAAGGCTGTCACTCAAGCACCTGGTGACTGTGGTAAGTGTAACCTGGTAAGTGTGGTCCATACATGGAGAGGCTGCCCTGTGAGGCAGGGCACTCAGCACTGGGAATGCTCAAGCAGAGACTGGGCTTCCCTGGTCAGGGGCTCTGTGTGGAGATGGTGGTGGTGGGGCTCCTAAACTGAGTGTGAGGTCAGGAGGCACACCCTCTGAGCCCACATATTTTAGAGAGGACAGTCTCCCTTTCTCCAGGGAGGGAGAATCACCCTGGGTTGCAGAGCAAGTCTGCATGGGGTGGGCGATGGGTACCTGGCCTAAGATTCCCCTCAAAGTGGATTGAAGCTGTGTCCAGAGGCTTGGAGTCCCTTTTCTAGGGGCAGCACAATGCCTGTCTACTACCCTTCCTCTGCCAGATCCCCAAATGATGTGGCCTGAGCAGACACTGTCCACTGCAATGTGGAAGTTTTGCTGGCTTTTAGATTTTAACCCTTCCTCTGCATGGTTGGTAGGAGGGGGGAAAATCTGGAGAAAAAGAGAGACAGGGCAGAGGTCAAAGTCCAATGAGTAGGGTGGATGCAACAGAGCTCAGATGCAACAACACTTTCTTCTATTCCACAAGTATTTACTGAGTGCCTACTGTGTACTAGCCCCTGGCACTGGTTCCCATCTCCACCCACTCATGCAGGCTACAACACCTCTACACTGACACTGAAAACCAAAAATGACAGTAGGGAAGAAACACAATGTATTGAGACCCCCTGTATTATCTTAGGTGCTTCGTAAATCAGCACCTCTCCAACTTCAGTGTGTATAACCAGTCACCTGGGATTTCGTTCAAATCATATCCTGGTTCTTTAGGTCTGAGTTGGGGCCTGAGATTCTGCATTTCTAACAAGCTCCCAGGTGATGCCAGTGCTGCTGGTCTGTAGACCATGCTTTGAGGAGTAAGGCTGAATCCCCAACAACAACAACAAAAATCTAACAGAAGAGTGTTGAGAGTTCATTTTATAGATCAGGAAGCTGAGGCTTAAAGAGGTAAAGAATCAAAGAATGGAGGCCTCTCGGCCAGGGACTCTGGTGGGAGACAGAACACATACTCTGAGAGAAATCACAATCTGACAGAGGAGGGATACGCCCCATCGTTAGGAAGCCCCAAGTCTGATGAGGGAGAAATAGCTTTATCCTGGGGGTGTCCCCAGTAGAATGATGGGAATAAAGCCCTGCCCAGTGGGAGTCTCCCAGTCTCATGGGGAGACAAGACCCTGCCTTAGGAGCCCCAGTCTGTTGGTAAGGGCACAGCCCCTCCCCTTTTGGAGCTTCCAGCTGGCTCAGAGACCCAGGGTGAGAAAGAGGAAAGGACCAGCTCCTGACCCGTGTTTCCAACACAAAGCTCTGCTGCCCAGATTGGAGAGGAGATGCAGGGGGCAGAGAGTTCATGGGGAGCCCCTTCCCAAGCCACCCTCAAAACCCAGCCTAGATGTGCTGAGCTCCTGGCCCCACATGGAACTGGTGGATGGCCCTCAAGTCTGGGTGGGCCCAGCTTAAATACCACATTTTACTGCGGCCATTAGGCCCATAACTGCAGCCCATCTATCCTCACCCCAGCCCTGAGACACCAAGCACTGATGGTGCAATTAGGCGGCAGAGAGTAGGCTGTAAATTGCGGGTGTAGCCATGCCTCTGCCAGGCACAGTTGAGGAGCCCCCGCCTGCACTCCTGCATCCCAGGCTCCAGCAATGAGTGGTGGTGACCCTCAGCCTCAGGAACCCCTGAAAGCAGAGAGATTTCCTTCAGAGGCTGGGGCCCTGGGCACCAGAAAGCTTTTTGCCTGTTAGGGCTGCAGGATTCTGTAAAGCTCTTTGAATAGCTCCACCCCATTGGTATTTTTGTGCCAGAAAGCTCTGGGGTGCCTCTTCTGTGCTTTTTTAGTGCCCACCTCTAATAGCTCTTGCACTGTGTCCTGGAGGGGATGGGCCTGCTCCCCCTCCACCCCCAGACCATGAGCTCACCAAGGGCTTGGACCATGTCTTCTAGCACATTGGGACCACTCCAAGTTAGAGGATGTGCATTCTAGACCCTGATATCTTGCACTCCCTGACATCTTGGGCAAGTTGCATCCTCTCTCTAGACCTAGTTACACATCTATCAGATAAGGGGAGACATTGCAAACTGGAGGTCCACTGGCCCCACAGATGTGTTTTTTATGGCTCACAAAACTGGGGGACAGGGAGTTTAATTCAACTACTTGGCAATACTTACACAACAGGAAATTTCACCTAAAAATCTAAACTTCCAATATCTCTTTAAAAATTAGAAGGTGAGACAGCACTGGACCCACATCCCTCTGTGGCAACAACCATGTGGTGCTGTGTTATCACTGTTCCTTTGGACAGGATGTGCACTCTCCAGTTTGCCCCAGACCTCACCTCTCCCTAGTCTACCCCTCAGTATTCTTATACCTGACCCACTTCACTCATTTCTGTTACCTTCCTGTGCACCTTTAGATATCTCTCTCATAACCTGGCCAGAGCACGCCCATGTCCTATGATTTTGGATTCTGCACATGAATGAGTAAATAGACAGAAAGAGACAATTGGTTAATGGATTTCAAGCCCCTCGCTTTCTTTATGAGAAAAATCACCAGGTTCTTCACTTTCCTGCCTTCCAACAACAAGGAATACCTTTCCTGCCCCTAGTTCCCTCAGATGACAGTGAAGGGAGGTTAAGTTTATGAAATAGAATAATGACATGTCAGGAATGAACATGTGCAATGAAGTGCCACACATTGCACAAAGGTTAGGGAAAGAGTGATTAGGGGAGAGGGGTGTAGGGAGAAGGGCCCACTGCTTACCTACTCAGCCACAACCAGCTGAAGCTTCCCTCTCACTCTACCAAAAGGTCTCACTGGTGCCTGAGCACGCTTCCCCGGTCAGCACCTTGGACATCTCCACTCGTGTCCCAGGATCCTCTCTGTTGCCAGGCCCAGCCACTCGCAGTGCCACCTCCCTCCCCAGCCTCCTCCTCCTCCTCAGCAGGAATGGCCCCCGCACCATTCCTTGTGTCCATTCCTCAAACTGGACAAGCTCTTCCCCATCTCAGGGTGCTTCTGGTGCCATCCCCTGGAAGTTTAATCCTACTTTTTGTAGGACTCCTGCTCACTCCAGATCTCAACTTCAACATCACTTTCTCAGGGAGGACTGCCCTAAACTTACAGTCCAAATGAAACCTCCATAGAATGCCATCTCATATCACCTCACCCTTCTCCTTCATAGCACCAGTTGTGGTCATAATGACACAGATATTTGTGTGATTATTAACTAATGTCTCCTTCCCCACCAGAACAGGAGCCCTAGGAGGCAGGGTTCAGACGAGTTTTGCTCACCACTGCATATCCACCCCTAGCATAAGGCCTGGTTACACAGCTGTTGAATGAATAAATCACTGAGCCCATTTTGTCTGTAGGAACTGTGCTAAAATACAATCCCTTCCTAGAGCAGCTCATGACTTTGTTGGCTAGTTAAACTCCAGTTTAGCTGGAGTTAAAAGTAATCCAATCCTCCTCTCCCACTTAAAAAAAAAATAGTTGAATGAAGATTCTGAAGCATAAAGTCATTCCACAATGGGAGCAGTGCCAGGGCTAGAATCCAGCCCCTCTGCTTCCCAGTCCAGCCTCCTCTTTCCTCTGTGGTCTGTCATTTCATCTGCCTGTTAATGGCTACACACATGCCCACCTCCATTATCCCATCAGCCCTGCCTGGGCATCTTTATTGCTGCATTTAACCCCCTGGGGTTTCTGTTTGCTCTGACTCTACCCCATTGCTGCTTTCCCAAAGACGTCTGTTTAGGCCTCCTTGCAACTCTGAGTGTGGATGAGCAGAAAGATTTAATGTTGCTGCTTTGGTATTTGTCTCTGCAAAGCAAACCCTTCCCTGCTGGGAAACTCATCATCACCAAGCATCAAGCTCAAGCTGAGCTCCACTTGGCTGTTTGCAAATGGCAGTGGGGAGTGGGAGCCATGTGGGTGTGTGAGAGGCTTGAAGCCCAGGGAACAGGGCTGAGGGGCCCGTGAGAAGACACAAAAGTAGGGGGACTGTGGGGAGGCAGTTGAGGTGTGTATAGGCATGCAAGGAAGATTGGCTGACTGTGAGCAATGCACAACAGCTACAGGCCTGCTCTGCCCTGCCCATGATCACAATCCTAAATGTACCATCTTCTAATCACAAGCACAGACGTTGGTCAGCATAGGCTTTGGCACAATTCCTGTGTTATATCCAGGCAGCTCACAGTCTTCTGTGAGTAGACTGATTATCCCACCAGCGGTGAGTCCCAGGGAATTCACCTGATCTCTTCGGGCCTTGCTTTACTCATTTTGAAAATGGGAACCTTATAAAGTTACTGTTGGGATGTAAGGTGATCACTCATATACGCACCCAGTGAGGGGTTCACACATCATAGGACACATGACAAGCATGCTCCCCTCTCTGCAACAAGTATCCAGCCTTGCTCGCTCCCTACTTTGATTTATGCATCGTGTGGCTCACCCATGGCAACTGGCCCATGACTACAAGGGAAGCCATCAAGGAAGCCAAAATGGGGTGGGATGTGTCGTGGCCATGCTAGCACTTCATGTCCTCGCCCATCCCTGCACCTCCCCCAGCCTCACACGCCTCCCCTCCTTGTTCCTCCCAGATGCCAGTCTTCTCTGAATCATAGGCAGAGTAATTTATTCCATGGTCTGAGTATCTTTTGCTCACCCCCCTGCTGTTGTCTCTTAGTCCTCCTCTCCTCCACCCTACAAACATAAAGACAAAATACCCACAGATGAAATGAAAAGGATAATGAAAAAAAGAAAAGAACAGAAAAAGGGGGACAAAATCCTGCCACCATCTCAGCCTCCCTAATTGAATGACTCTCCTATCTGACTCCTTGTCGGCTCCGATGTTCCTTCATTCCCTCTCACAGCCCTTAAAATCATCCCCCCATCTCATCAAATCCCTCCCCTTTCCTCCCTGCTTGTTCTCTAAGCCACAGATTACTTTTTCATAAAATTCAATTTCTAGCCATTCTCATTACTTACTCACTTAATGTGGCTGGCTGGGGGGAGGGGGAGCAGAGGAGGAGGGCGAGAGGGAGATGGTGTTCTGTGCAGCACTTATCCAGCCTAGTTACCGAGGCCCCTCGCTGAGGTGTATTAGAGTCTGATACGAGTAGATAATGGACTTCTGCCCCACAGAGGGAGCCAGCACTAGCACATTTGGCACTAGCGTATTCTGGGATTGCAGCATCGCATCGGAGGGTGGCAAGACTCACAGTTGTCTTCAGTGACTCTTCTCCTGCTGGAAAGAGTCCACTGGGGGAGCCATTTGTTCAACAAATATTTACTGAGAGCCTTTCATAGATCAGGCACTCTACTTGGTGCTGGGAGTGCAAGCATAGTGAAAGGAGTTTCTTGCCCAGACCTAGTGGTTGGGGAAGAATTTGGGAGGAAGTGATATAGATAAAAATGTGAATAGGAATTATACAAGCGCAAAGGAGAAAATAAATGTCTCAGTGTGGGTTCCTCTCAAAACAGAAAGTGAAACAAGGTTCTAGGGGCAGGCATTTTATTTGGGAGATGATCTCAGGAAATCAGAGCAAGGGAGTAGGGAGAATGAGACAGAGAAGGAGAGAAAACCAACAAAGAGCGGATTATTGACCTAGTTTCTTCTGTAGAAAACTCAGGACGCTCTGAATAACCATGCAGAACGAACCTCAGAATTATCCTTTTGAAGGAAGGAGGCTGGGGCATTCACCTGACTCCTGTCTCCATTGTTTGAGGGTGGCCCCCAGAGGTATTCATTTCCCTGCACTTTACATGCTGCACACGTGCAGGCTGAGCAGCCTTCTCTGGCTCAGTGAAAGCCTTGAGTCAGAAAAGCAGAGAGATGCCACTTTGCATGCTTGAGATTAGATGCTGGCAAACATGCTCAGATTTGTCCACTGGAATTGCACTGAAATCAGGTCAACTGAGGGAATGGGGCATGGGGCACAGAAAGTTTCTGCAACAGTCCACCCCTTATAGTGCTCAGATCTGCTCGTGAGCCAAAATAAATGCACTTTGTTGCAGAATTCCCAAGATGCAGCTGGCCCTTAATCTCTAAAATTAAAAATTTTAAAAAATAAAATAAAATTTTTCAGGCAGAAAGGTTAGTGGGTCAAGGTATAATACGAACTTCTATGACAGGTCCTGAGGCTACAACTGATATTCATAAAATATACCCTTTATCACTTATACTATATTTCCTTTACCTTCCCTCAGTACTTCAGCTGGTCCATGTTCCTTTCTGCTTGAGGGGTGTAAGCCCTTGGCTGCCTTGCCCTCATCAGGCTATGGTTACTGCAATTGCCCATCCACCACTATCATCAGGCATGGAGACATCACGCCTGTCCCAGTGAATCCCTGAGCTCCAGACAGAGCCCTCTTTGTCCTCGTTAGGTAGCAGTAACCCCAGCTCCTTACAAAATTCATGGTCAGTTCCCCTTACCCTTTCTTCGCTTGATATTCCACTGTCACGAAGAACCCAAAGCCAAGCACAATCACAATGTCACTCACAGTGGAACCTCACAGAGACTCCTGGTAGATATTTTCCCGACAGGAACCAGAACCTTTATTGCATGAGAGCCTAGAGCTGTGGCAACAGGAAGCACCCATCCTCCATGGACACTGCTAGAAATGATGATGAGTGAGCCCAACCCTACTTCCATCCCTTGTTTCCCAGACACGTGTGTCCTAGCTACTATGGACAGAGCATCATGCACTAGCCATTGATTCAGTACATGTACCATATTCTGGAGAGCAGCCTCACAATCCCACAAAGTGTCTTTCACAAACTGGCACCTTCCCTAAACCTTTAATGGGGCTTTCCACTATTCAGTCAGACCAGCTGCTCCCAGACAGCATGTTATATGGTAGGACCAGTGTCCAGAATCTTGTAGGCCATGTTGAGATTCTGAAATTTAGCCTGAGAGAATCTGAACACCACTGAAGGGTTTTAAGCAGAGGAGTGAAATGATGATGAATTTGTTGTAGAGCTTTGTAGTAGAAACCACTAATTGCCCCTCAAAACCACCACTCACCTTCTTCCTCAGTGCCTCTGGTTTGTCAATGGGTGCATAACTCCAGCCCAAGTCTCTGAGTCCATATAACTCAGTTTTGGCCAATGGGATGTGAGTGGAAATGGTGGGTGCACTGTCTAGAAAGTGTCCTTAAAGGGAATAGCCTCCTCCCAACTGGCTGGACTGCAGTTATAACAGCTGGAGCTGGAGCAGCCATCTTGGTCCCCCGAGGTGAGAAGGTAAAAATGGCAGACCACTGAGATAAAAAGGAGTTTCAATGCCTGACAATGCATGGAGCAGAGCCACCATGCTAGCCCTGAACTGCTCACCTGCAGACCATTTCAATATAATTTTGGGTCTCTGTTACTCCCATTTGAACTTAACTCTAACTAATAAAGAGCTGTAGAGTGAAAGCAGACGCATCAGTTAGAAAGTTGTTGCAAGAATCCAAGCAACCAGATGAGATCACTCATATGTGGAATCTAAAAAATAAGAACATAAATACAAAACAGAAACAGATTCATAGACATAGAACACAAACTTATGATTGCCAAGGGGGTAGTGGGGGGGTGGGAAGGGACAGAATGAGATCTCAAAATTTGTAGATACTGACAGGCATATGTAGAATAGATAAACAAGATTATACTGTGTAGCACAGGGAAATACATACAAGATCTTGGGGTAACTCACAGCAAAAAAAGAATGTGACAATGAATATATGTATGCTCGTGTATAACTGAAAAATTGTGCTCTACACTGGAATTTGACACAACATTGTAAAATGACTATAACTCAATTAAAAAATGTTTAAAAAAAAAAAAGAATCCAAGCAAAGGGTAATGATGGCTTGGACTGAGGTGGTGACAATAGAAATGGAGAGAAATGGATGAACTGGAGATACTCTGGAGGATAAATCTACAGCTTGGTGTTTGTGGGGGCGTGTGTGTGGTAAGAGAAAAGGAGCAGACTGGGTGGTGCCCAGGTTATAGGCTTGAGCAAAAGGGTAGTTGTGGGACCTAGACTGGGAATGGAGATTAGGTAAGTAGATAATTCTGTTTCTTTGTTGATAAGTGGGGACTGAGATACTGGGGACCAGGCCCCCATAGGCACCTGGTACCATGAGGGAGACCTTGAACCAGCTTCCAAAATCAACCCAAGACTCAACTTTTCAGTAAACTTTCTTGGAGTATTCCTATATCCCCACCCTCAATACCATTCAACTTGCTCATTGCTCTGGACATGCCCAACATCCATTTTCAGTATTTTATATGCAGCTCAGAAAATTTTACTGAGCACCAAGTCTATTCTCTGTGTGCGATGGAGAGATGGCTTAGTTGGGAGCAGAGTTCATTAAGGCACTGTGTTAGACACTAGGGATAGAAATAAAAATGAAGCTGCCACTCTCAGGTGGCTCACAGCAAAGAAGGTAGATTAGTAAGCAAATATGCTCAGTTCCAGGGAATCCATCCAATGGCGGTATGTTCTGGGTGCATAACTCCCCTCCTCCTCAGAAAGTGATTGTCCCTGCATGAAGGGTTAGAGAAATCATCACAGATGAGGGGGCATCTGGACCAGGTTGTGAAAATAAAACGAAGACAGACTTTCCTGGCAGAGGTACTTGCCTATACAAAGACATCTGAGGGGGAATCAGTGTCATAATTTCAGAGAATTGTTAGCAATGAAGTATTCCTGGAGTATAAAGTTTTCATGGTTTTTGGAAGAAGGAGGCATTGGGAACTCAAAAGGCAGCCAGGACCCCTGTCAGAGGGAACACTGTGAGCCACTCTATGTGGTCTGGACTGTAGTTATAGGCAACAGAGTAGGTGGAGATAAAGGATTTTAGGAAGGAGGGCACTGATATATATAGCAAAGCAGGCATGGTCAGTACAATAATTGATAACATTTATTGAGGGCTTCCTCTGTGTCAAGACTGGTGCCGAGCATTTTACCTAGATAGCCAAACTCATGTTCTCTGCACCCAGTAAGATGAGTACTATTAGCATTCCCATTTTTACAGATGAGGAAACTGACATCCAGGCAGATTATGGAACGAGCCCAATGTCGCACAGCTAATGAGTGGCAGAGCCAGGATTCCAGCCAGAGAGGTCTGCCTCCAGAGCCCATGCCCATAACGGAGATGCTAATGCTAACGTTCCCTCTCGCTGCTTATGCAATGAGATGTGGAATGACATACATTCCTTCGCAACTGTGTTTTAAGTCATTCCATGTATATAGCGGTAGGGAAGAGGGAGAGGTGGGCATTTGTACAAAAGGAGTTTTGTAATTGACCAAGGGGGAAATTGAGGCATAATCATGGAATTATGGATGGTTAAAACCAAAATGCACTTTAGAGAAAATCTAATCCAATTCTCCCACATTCCCGGGGATAAAACTGAGACTCAGAGAAGGGGGTCACACGAACAGTTGGTGGCAGGATGTGACTCTGATATTTTTCTTACACTATCAGCGAAAATTAGCAGTGCCCCCCGTAGTCTATTTCTTACCGCTCTGCATAGCACTATCTTTCTGGAGGTATTAGCAAACTGTACTCACTCCCTGAAAGTAAAAGAGCAGCTTTGTTCTTTTTCTTTTCAAACAGTAGAGGTCCCAGAAACAAAGCCAGAATCAGCCCTGAGAAACCTGATGTGCACTCTGCGAAGTCTGGGCCAGCAGGGAATCAGCTGAAGGAAAAGCAAAACTTTCCCCAAAGCCATCATCATGGAGAGGACTTTGACCACAAAAGAAGGAAAGATTAACAAGTCAAATAAAGTGTTCCAGCCAAGTTCCCAAATCCCAGAGTGGGAGCAAGTGAGCCTTCCCTGGGCTCACTATCCACCTCCATTGTCAAGGTCAAAGCCAAGCAGTCGGGTGCCCAGGGTTACCATGTGGCAAACTGAGTCAGAACTCTGCCTCAACCAAGTCATCAGTTCACCACACACACACACACACACACACACTCCATCCTCATCATCCCCCAGGATGCCTAGGATCTTTCTGGTGTCTCCAAAAGGAAACTAAGATGCCAGACATTTTGAATGATACAGATGCCAGAAAGGCCACCAAAGTTTGGAGGTTCTTTCTCCTTCCATGACCATCGTGACTAGATTTGTTAAACTTTGTGCTATACGCTCTGCCCCAAAGGGGAGCTGGTGGTATGGTGTAGAGGACTGGTAGCCAGGAGGTCCTGGTCCTCTTAGCATCTGCTGTGTGATCTTGGGCTTCTAATTTACACTTTCTGAGCCTTAAAAAAAAAAACTGAAAGGTATTTTGAGTTCTACAAACTTATTAAATATGATGGGTCCATCTCTTCACTTCCCCCTGCTATAGAACAAGTATCTATTGCTCCCTGCCTTTGCTCTGGCTGTTCCTCTTAGCGGGAATGCCCTCCCTGCTCCCCTCCTCCAATTCAAATCAGAGCCCAACCTTCTCCAAGAATCTTCTCCTAATTAATCCCACAACTATACGCTCCTTACTATGGAGCTGCTTAGCATGTCTGTGCTATTTCTCAAATCGGTGCCTTAGAATCTTTCATGCATGAGTGGATTAGCTCTCCAACTGGATGTGAGCTCCTCCAGGGCAAGGATCCCAAACTCCAATTCTTTTTCCCCCAAGGGCACTTAATAAATGTTGGGATCATGCCCCTCTACCCCTCAACCAGCTTCAACTGGCTGAAGTTCAGACTCCATGTTGTCTGCAGGACAATGTCTTTCATTAATTCGGCAAGTATTTCTTGAACACCTACTCTGCACTGGGCTCTGTGCTAGGTCCCGGAGATGCAACAGCGAACGAGACACAGCCCCTGACATCCAAGGTCCTTGACAATCGCTCCTGTTCACCCCCACCCTCCTCCAGCTAGGACAGTCCATCCCCTTGTCTTCTCCCTCTCCTTGATTTTACTTATGCTAAATCCTTTGCTGGTACTTGCTCCCTCTCCACACCTCACCATCTTTATAACTCCCAGAGAACGGAGAAGAGAAAGAGAAGAGGAAGGGTGAGAGGAGAAAGGACAACCAGAAAACATAAATCCAGCCCAACTGTCAAGGGCTCACAAAAACTCTGCCAAATTCCATCCTGTTGGTTGGGATTTAGAAACCTACTGCCCAGTGAGCAGACCAGTGTAGCGGTGACCTAATGCAGGATAAAGTCAGGCCACCTCTCATTCATCCCAGAGATGCCCTCCTGCCAGGTGCCACTCACCCTCCTTCCAGATTCATTCATTAGCGCCACAGGCTGCTAACTCACGCCTCGTGCCTATTGCTTCACTTGAGTGATGCAGCTGAACCAGAATGCCTAGTTGAATGGCTGGATGAGCCATTGAGTAACAAACATACCAATCTGCCATCCCTGGTATTTTTCCCTAATTGGATCAAGAAAGAAACTCAATTTCCTGCTTTTCCCCTTAATGCATGCTACAGATCAGTGCTTCTAGTGATTACACCCCAGCACCTGCTATGCAGAAGCACAGGGATGCCAGTGGGCAGTGTCTGGAGGCCCACCACCCCTCTTTGGCCCAGCATCCCTGGCCTCTGTACCCATTCCCAGCCCTGCATCCAGGACATGCACTCGTGAGTCAGAAGAATGAAGATTCAGTCTCCAGGGGACAGAAGGGAGGCACTGGGCATCTCTTTTGTGGAATATTTACTTCCTCTGACCTGCCCCCACATCCCTGGGCTCTTGGAGGAGAAGATTCTGTGCTGGGACTTACAGACTCAAGTAGCTCTTGGCTCTTGGGGTGGAGCATCCCATCTGCATCCCCTACAAATGAACAACTTTGTCTTCCCTGATTCCCAGCCAAACTTTCCCATAGCACCTGCGGGATTTCGATCTAAGTCCTTCCGCATTGGATTAGGACCTCCTTATGGGGAAGAACTTAACCACACAATCACGAGCTTCCAAAGGACAGAGGCCAACAATCCTCTTGTCTTCAGATTGGAGCTTCTGTGAGTGGAGACTTTTTAGCCCTTTCCTGATTGGGGCACCCCCACAACAAGGCTCCATCTCCCCCATCAGATTGAGGGCTGTGTCAGGGAAAGGTCTGTTCTCCCTCACAGACTGCAGGCTCCCCCAGGACAGGGCCTACTAGATCCGGTTAAACAGAAACTTATGTAACCCCTACTGTGTGCCAGATACTCTCCTGAACAATGATTGAGACCTGGTCCCAGAGTGAGAAGATGCCAGTCCAAAGGAGGAGGTGTGGCATCCCATCCACAAGGCCAGCGGCTGAGACAAGGACCATCTCTTTTGATCAAAATAACCATTTGAAGGAAGCAGGAAGAAATGGATGTATCCAGAACAGGGTGGCCCATGTCTGTCCCTCTCTGCACAGGCTTTGAAACAGAGCTGAGTCAGAATCCTAGCTCTGTTGAGTATGAGCTCTGTTGCTTGGGCCAGTCCTGTGACCTCAGTTTCTTGAACTATAAAACAGAAATATCAAAGTCCACCTATAGGGGTTTGGTGTCATACCTGCAATATGACAGGTAAAGCTAGAGTTTTGGATGCCTTCAACCAGGTTGCAGGATGGGAGAGCCTTCACTTATAACGTGTTCCCATTTCCTCGATTTCAATAATCCCATCATGGCCCATTTCCAACTGCCAATGTGGCACCACTGAGAACAAAGCTGGGAAGAGATGTGCTGAACTGGCTTTTAGGAGCTGGTCTGAGACAGTCCTAGCACATCACCATTTAGAACATACCAGATGCTCAGAAAAAGCTGGAGAATGTTTGGAGAAGGGTGACCTAAGGATCATACGGTAGGGGCTGGCTAGTTCATCAAACCATTTCCCATCTCTTCTTGGACACACCACCAGACTATATTTCCCAGCCTCCCTTGGAGGTAATTGCAGCCACGTGACTAAGTTCTGGCCGATGGAGTGTGAGCAGGAGTGATATGCATCACTGCCCCACTCACTGGCTAAAGGGAGAGGACGCCAAGGTACTACATGAGGGCAGAGCTTCAGATGCAAGAAAACGGGGATGTGGAATTACTGCACAGAAGGCCACCTGCTGAATACCTGCAATGGATAGTTAGTTATGTGAGACAGAATTCAACTCCTCTCATGTAAGTGAAGCCACTGAGATTCGGACATTGTGTAACATAGCAGTTAGCCTATCCCGACTACCACAGATGGACTCGCAACCCCATCATGGGAGGGATGGCTGAGGAATTGTTGCTCTGGAGACGAGGAGGTCCAGCAGAGAACATTATACATTATCCTCAGACACTTTATGACTGTCAAGGGGCAGAACTGTCCTGTGTGACCCCAGAGAGCAGCTGTAGGACCAACGGGAAGAAAGTTCTAGGATGCAGATCACAGCTCAACACACAGGAGGATGTGCACAGAGGGAGTGTGCCCCTCTTACTGAGGCTGTGTAAACAGGTGGGAATGCTGTAGAAGCTTCTTGAGCATCAGCTGGCAAGCAGCTTGACATCAGCTTCATATTTCGAAGCTGTCTTCAAGACCTTAGATCCTGTGACTTTATGATCTGTCATTCCCAATTGAGATGCTGCCTCCTCCATCAGTCCAGGATCTCCCCAATGTCCAGGCTTGATTCTCGAATGAGACAGAAAGCCCTCAGGGCACAAATTTTAATTCTCCTTCAGACTCTGCCCTGCTTGTCCCAGCCCCAGGCCCCAGCACCCATCAAGGGCCCCATGTTCAAATGTGGGAAAAGACCTGGTTCCTGAGCGGAAGCGGGTGGGGAATGAACAGACAAGGCTGAGTGGCAGAAGCAGGAGCCCGAGCTGGAGGAGAGGAGGGCTGGCTGCTCCCACGCATCCAGCAAAGGCAGTATCTTCATTTCTCTCGGCTTTGTCCAGGGAGGAAGGCCCAGCGGGGACCTCAGTAGCATATCCTCAAGAGAGAAGCTCTGGCCCGGCTCTCCAGAGGCTTCCTGACATGAGAGTCTGGACTATGTTCTCCATCAGCATCCGCATGTGCGCACGCACACATACACATCCCTTTCCACCCCTGCTCTGGCCTCCAGAGACAGGCCTCCTATCTCCTCAAATATCTTCCAGAGCCAAGCTCCCAAAAGCACCCAGAGATTTCTAGGAAATCTGGAGGCTGGGCCTGAGGGAGTGGCAGGGAAACAGGCAGAGAAGAAAAGGCCTCGGGGCATTTTCCTGAAAGAGTCATTAAGATGTATTAAATCCTGAGGTCCCCTCCTCCTGCCCACGCCTGGCCTCACCTCCACCAGAGCCTCCCCTCACCACGTGCACCGCATTAGGGCCAAATTGAATTAGAATAATTAACTTTCCGTCACACTTTTAATTTGGTGCCGGAAATGAGAGCACTAATGGAGATGAAGCAAGGCTCGGACTCTGGAGACCAGCCCGGAAGCTGCACAGGGAGGCCCCGGGCTCCGGTGGGGTGGGGGGCAAACAGCCAGAGGAAGGAGGCTGGGCCATAAGATGTATGCGGTGTGTGAGCCACAGCGAGTCCGTGTCGTGTGCCTGTGTGTCCTCACTGCACGTGGGAGCCGGCCTGTGCATCACACATGCAAACGTGTACTCGTGTGTGCACATACACAGGTGTCTGGAAGTCTGCACACACGAGTGGCTCTTTGTACGTGTGTGAGCATGTGTGTGCACACATTGCTTTCAATCCTAGGTGGGCAAAGCTGCCTGACTTTTATGGAATCCTAGCAGCTCTGACCTGGAAGGGACTTCACAACGTCTTCAAATTTACCAGCTGCTTGAGGCTCTTCTACCATATTTTCCCTAAGAGAGGACACACCGTCAGCCCACACTACCCTGCTGATGGGGCATTTACCACCACGAAAAGGCCCGTGGAGCCCTGCTTGTTAGGAAGTAGCTCCTTCCTTCAACACCCACCCATAGTCCTGGATCTGCCTCTGGAGTCACACAGAACATGGCCAATCCCTCCAGCCCGCAGGATCTCCCGAAGACGTGACTGTTTCCTTCTGAGTAACCTCTCCTCTAGGTGAGGCATCTGGTCCTCTCCTAGGGTCTCCCACCCCAAAGTGTGCGGCTTATTTTCCTGATTAAAGAAAAGTTTTTAAATCGTGCAATTATTTTTAAAAAGAGAGAGAAGCCTCTCCAGATCCCCCTATAGGACTTCGTGGGACGTAAGATTTGCACATGGCGCCAAACACGATCACACACCAATGGGTGAGGGAGGTGGGCTGGGATGCACTAATGCCAGAGGGTGCTCGGACTCATCTGTTCCAGCCATGGTCAAACCTCACATGCACCAGAATCATCAGGTGGGATTTACTAAAATACAGATCCCCAGGCCCTTGTCCAGAAGATTTGATGCTGAAGGTCTACAGAAGACTCTGGTCCTCTGCATTTTTAACAAGCAGTCAGGTGGCTCTCATGTGGCCACCCACTCATTAATCATTATTTGAGAATACTGACATCATCCAACCCATTCATTTTACAGTTAGAGAGACTGAGGCCCAGAGAGAGAGACCTAGCATGAGCTGGAAACTAAGCCAGCACTGGCGCCCTGTCTTCTAGCCCCCGATGCTCATTCCTACCACCAACCCGGGATGAATAAACACAGACAGCATCCCTCCCAGCCTGTTTCTCCCAAGTGGTCCCTCCCCCACCACCACTAAGCGGGGATATCCAGGACTAGGAGAGAAGCATCCTTCTTCAGATCTGACATTTCCAACTTACCCCTGGCCGAGGGGCCGGTAAGAGAGAGGCAGGGATCAGCAGCATCACATCTGCTAAATGAAGAGCTCCCAGCCCCTGGAGGAGCTGAGATTTGTGGAGGCCACGGCAGCACTGGAGGGAAATTCCCATCAGGCAGTGAGAGATGGCTGGGGCTCAAGGCCTCACTGAGGATGCCCAGGTGGGGGAAATGAGCCAGGCAAGGGGAGGCCAGCCTGGAGTTTCCCAGCATGGGAAGACAGCAGACACATAAGGCTTGCTAACAGCCAGAGGCCTCACCTCCCACGGAATCTAGAATTACCTTCCAGATGATCTGGCCACATCCATCTGCCACATTGACCTGCCGCTGTTCATCCAGGGGCCTACAAACCTAGAGGTCAAACTTAGCCCTACAAGCATAGGGACCAGAGAGGACAAGTGATGACATAAGATCACACAGCTTTTTGGGGCAAAGTCCAGTATCCCAGCTCCTAGCCTGTGCCCTTTCCGCTGTGCCACTCTCAGGCTTGCTACAAGAAGCCAGCACCACCTGGAATTATTTCAGGTGTCTAGATAATGAAGAAACACAAATAAAAAGATAATGTTAGACCGGATCTTCTTCCAACAAAGTGAAAGCAAAAGCGAAGGGCCTGAGACCAGGCCAGGAAAAACCATCTTTCACTTCTTCATTTCTACATCCATTGTCTCCCTGCTCTGGTCCCTGAGACACACTCACTTTCTAGGATTAAGTGAGAGCAAGCAGATGCCTTCAAAATTCAGAGCGCCCTGGGCATTGAAAGCAGGAGACTGAAAAAGAAGAAAAGGGAATTTGACTTCTTCCAAGCCTGCTCCCTGATTTCATTTGGCCTGAGGTCTAATTTCTCTTAAACCATGGCACCAGGGTCACATTCCATTTCCAAAGTTGTTTTGAAGGTGAGATTCCCCATGACGGAGAGGAGTGGGCATCCCTGACCACTTCGAACTCGCTCACTGTCACCAACACCCGCTGTCTCCACCAGCAACAGCCCCACAAAATCCCAGCAACACTCGGCATCATCCCTGTGGCCAAGCCCACAGGGGAGCTGGAAGCTGTGGGGCCCCAGTGTAAGAGTGAGCACAGGGGGAAACGAGGGAAGGGAACAGCCCAGGTCCCCTGCCACTGCAGCACCAGGGGACACAAACCAGGCTGGGCAGGTCCCTTTCTTCTCTAGTTGCTGGGAAGGGTGGGAGCAAAGAGGGAAAAGAGAGGGTCCTTGGAGCTGGGCCCTGCATATGAGAAAGGGTTTGATGGGAGGGGGTCCAACTATAGGGATAGGAGATGGGTCCTGGTGTTTCTGCTCAAGTTTAGGCCCCACTGCGTGCTTGGGAACAAACATCTCACTTTCTCAGGGGCCCACCTCCCTGGCTTTCTCCCCTGCCCTGCTCGTGAATGCAGAGGAGGAAGACGAGAAGGGTCAAGAGGTATCATCCAGGACATCCTCCTGTCTTAAGTTAGGGGGACAGAGCCCAGGCACTGCCCGCAGTTCACTGGGCATGTGCCCCTGGCCAGGTCCACCGGTCCTCAGCCCGTCTTTTCCATCCTGTGGAAGCAGCCCACTCCTGACCCTTCCATGCCCAGATGCCTCCCATCCCACTATTCCCTCCAGGGGCCTCTCTCCCTCCTTCTCCCCTTCCCATCTCTGCCCCGGGATGAGCCCTGAAGGAAGAATCTTGAATACTGTATAAATAAAGCATGTGAACGGGAGGTGACCTCACCCCATCAGGGGAGCCCCCCCAAGAAGGTAACCTGGTACCTGAGACCTGAAAGGTGAGTGGAGTTTGCCTACCTAGGAAAGAGGATTGGAGAGGAGTGTTCTGGGTAGAGGGACAGCCTGCACAAGGCTCTGAAGTAGAAAAAAGCTTGACTCGCTCCCTCAAGGACTAAAGAGGGCCTCCTCTAAAGAGAGAAATGAAGGGAATCAAGATACTTCAGAGGAACCAAGGGCCCCGGGGCTCCTTAGATGCGGGGATGTAGGAGGGGGCACTTGTCTGGGCTTTCCGGGCAGGCCCATTCTGTCTGGATACTGGGGCGCTCACCTTTCTGTGTGAGCTCAGTCAAGCTCCTTAAGTACTGTGAGCCTCGAGGGCCTTGCCTAGAAAAAGGGAAAAACACCTCCTAAGCGGTGTGATGATTTAAATTAAACTGTATTGGCATGAACAGTGCTCAGCACCTAATACATACTTAGCAACATTGCTTTTCTAGCCCTCCTGCCACGTCCAACTCAGAAGCTTGGGTTGCAAGTTCAGCCTTTCTTCCCTCTGGGGCGCACAGCGTGGAGCTGAAGGTCACCTGTCCCCGTGACCTCCATACCTTCTGTTAACTACAACATGCTCCGAGAGCAGGAACTCCACCCTTTCATCTCCCACTTCACGGAACCTCGCTAATGTCGAAAACTTTGTCTTCCTGCTTCAGCTCACGCCCTCTTCGCCCAAGGCTCAACCCAGCCATTAGATTTTACTCACCCCAGTGAAGTCAAAGTCAAGCCCGGGCACTGCTCTGCTCTGAATCCTCCAATGGCTCCACCTCACTCCAGGTAAAAGTCAACAGTCACAACAATGGTCTGCAAGGCCCCACATGCTCTGCTCCCCTTTGTCTCTCTGCCCCCTTTGCCTACCACTCTCCCCTGTGTCCTTTCTACTCCAGCCACACTGGCCTCCTTGCTATTCCTCATCCCTGCCAGGCCTGCTCCTGCCTCAGGGCCTTTGCACATGCACAGATATTCACACACCCCTCCCTCTTCCAGATCTTTATTCAAATGTCACCTGCTAGGTAAGGCCTTTCAGCCATCGTTCATGAATTGTACCACCAACACCCCCAATCTCCTCTCATGCTTTACTTCTTCCTCCATAATATTCATCATCATTAATCATGCTAGCTTATAAATGTATTTTGTTTGTTTTTGCCACCTCCCCTCTAAAATATAAATTCCTAGAGGGCAGGGTTTTTTATATTATTATTATTATTATTATTATTATTATTATTATTATTATTATTATTATTATTATTATTATTATTATTATTATTATTATTGGTTTTATCCATTGCTGTATTCCTCAGTACCTACAACAGTTGCCTGGAACACACTGAAAATTTGAAAAATAAACAAGAGAGAGGTGGGGAAAGAGGGAGGGGAGATAGGAGAGGGGTAGGGAGGGAGGGAAGGAGGGAAGTTTCCTCTTCTCGAAGTCCCTGAGGCTCTGGACATCTCATCACAGACAGAAGCTGGTGTCAAATCGTGGCTGGGATTTTAGGCAGACAAGAAAAACACAGTTCATTCTGAGCACTCAACACTCAAAACTACCCACAATGAGAGCTCAGACTCAAAAGAGAGAAGGCAAGTTTCCAACCAGGATGACCCTTCTATGAAAGGCTGGCGTGAGTTACAGATTCAAAGAGGTTCCCCACTGCCCCCCATCCCCACCCCAGGGCCAGAAGACGCAGGAGGCACGGAACCCAGAACAGCTTCTTTACACCTCTGGCTCCTGGAGTGCGCCTTCCCTGGAACTGCTGAGATCACCAGGGCAATGAACAAGCTCTTTAGTGAGGCCCATCTCCACGCAAACATCCTGGCCTTTACCGGTGGGGGCCTGGGGAATCACTGACCCTCGTTTTCCTACCTTGAAAATGTGAGTGACAGTGGTCCCTGTCTGTTCCACTTCACGGGGCTTTTGCACAGCTCAAGTAGGTATGAAAATGTAAACTACCAAGAAGACAACCTACGGAATGGGAGAAAATTTTTGCAAATGAAACCGACAAAGGCTTGATCTCCAGAATATATAAGCAGCTCATACGACTCAATAAGAAAAAAATAAACAACCCAATCCAAAAATGGGCAGAAGACCTAAACAAGCAATTCTCCAAGGAAGACATACAAATGATCAAAAGGCACATGAAAAAATGCTCAATATCACTAATTATCAGAGAAATGCAAATCAAAACTACAATGAGGTATCACCTCACACCAGTCAGAATGGCCATCATTCAAAAATCCACAAATGACAAATGCTGGAGAGGCTGTGGAGAAAGGGGAACCCTCCTACACTGCTGGTGGGAATGCAGTTTGGTGCAGCCACTATGAAAAACAGTGTGGACATTCCTCAAAAGACTAGGAATAGACTTACCATATGACCCAGGAATCCCACTCCTGGGCTTGTATCCAGAAGGAACCCTACTTCAGGATGACACCTGCACCCCAATGTTCATAGCAGCACTATTTACAATAGCCAAAACATGGAAACAGCCTAAATGTCCATCAACAGGTGACTGGATAAAGAAGATGTGGTATATTTATACAATGGAATACTACTCAGCCATAAAAACTGACAACATAATGCCATTTGCAGCAACATGGATGCTCCTGGAGAATGTCATTCTAAGTGAAGTAAGCCAGAAAGAGAAAGAAAAATACCATATGAGATCGCTCATATGTGGAATCTAAAAAACAAAAACAAAAACAAAAACAAACAAACGAACGAACAAAAACAAAGCGTAAATACAGGACAGAAATAGACTCATAGACAGAGAATACAGACTTGTGGTTGCCAGGGGGGTGGAGGGTGGGAAGGGATAGACTGGGATTTCAAAATTGTAGAATAGCTAAACAAGATTACACTGTATAGCACAGGGAAATATACACAAAATGTTATGATAACTCACAGAGAAAAAAATGTGACAATGAGTGTGTATATGTCCATGAATGACTGAAAAATTGTGCTGAACACTGGAATTTGACACAACATTGTAAAGTGATTATAAATCAATAAAAAATGTTAAAAAAAAAAAAAAAAAGAAAAGAAAAGAAAATGTAAACTTCCACACAATTTTTTGCCTGTTTCCTGAACTCTCTTTTACCCAGACTGATTATTTCATGTTTCAGAGAACAAACACCTATCAACTGAAATAAACGCACAGCCTAAAAGTTAAGAGTTATGTTTTATTTGGCAGGAGGACTCAAGCCGTGATGACAGCCTCTCAGATCGCTCTGAGGGACTGCTCCGAAGAGGTAGGGGAGGAACTAGGATATATAGGAGCTTTACAACAAAGACCAGGTAGTTGGAACAATAAGAGATTGCTTGTTATCTAAAGAAAACCAGGCGTCTCAAGTTAAAGAATTTAGTGCTTTTCTATGTATGGGAGAAAGCAAACATTTGGGCTCACTGAATTCATTCCTTTGACAAGCACCTGGCTATCTAGGGCCAGTATCCCATCCTTTCTTATTCTGAGTCCGCTCAGAGGGCACCACTGTGAGTGGCTGCAGAGTCGGGGCTGCAGGCCTGTCCTCACTGGGGGGTGGCAGCAGCCACTGATGACTTTGTTTCAGCATTCTTTATTAACTGATATGGTTGCAGTATTTTCATTCACATTGCAGTATTTTCATTCACACACCCCATCTTCCCCTTCATCCCCAAACCAGTTTAAAACTCTACATTTTGCAGGAAAAAAAAAAAATCATCTCTCTGGATCTCTTTGCTTGCTTTATGTCTACCTCGGTGTGTGTGTATGTGTTTCTCTCTTCTTTTTAATCAGTTCAATTTCTTTTTCTAACTTGGCCTCCTTTGTGTCTCCATGAGTGTGTGTCGTGTGTGTGTGACCATGTCCCTCCATGCTCTCCCTCTTCTCTGTCTCTCTGTCACTTTGAGTACCTTTCTGCTTCCCGCCTTCTCCACCTCACTTTGCACTGTGCTCCTGCTATGGAAACGACAGGCCAGCCAAGAAACAAGTACCACTCGGAGGGTTGGAGTACTCAGATGTATTATGCCGGCGGGCTCAGAGGGGCTTCTGCTCCGAAGCTCTGAGCACCTCCAAGACGTGCGCATGAGGTTTTATACGGTAAATTACAAGCTTGGGGTATTCGGCCAATAGGCATGGAACAGCTTTAGCAGCATCATTATCACAAAAGTGGAGGCAGGGAGGCAGCAAACCAACATTCCAAAGCCAGATATATCTCTTTGAAAATCCAGCTGGCTAGCAAAAAACATGAACAGCAAACCAACACTAATTAACTTAGATTTACGAGTTAGTCCAGCAGAACTCAGATCAGTATTCCAACACTTAGATTTGTGAGTTATCTTGTTAGCCCAGCCCAGCTTCTCCTTCACGTTCCTAGACTTGTGAGTTATCTTGTTAGACCAGCCTGGCTTTTCCTTCACACTCCGTGTCCCCATGTCTCACACTCACTTTCCCTCTGTTCGCTTCTCTGTCTGCTCTTTCTTCTCAGTCGGTCTGTTGTTTCTGCATCTGTCTTGCTGTCTCTGGTCTGTCTCGGTATCTGAATGTGTTTCTCCCTGTGTCCCACCATCTCTCTCTCTCTCTCTCTCCTTCTTTCTCCCCTCTCCCTCCCTAATTGCTTCTTGTCTCTGTGAGGATTTACATAACACAGTGAGGGCAGGGGCAGCAGCCAACCTGAAAGGCTGCTCGAAGATACAAGAACTTAACGACTCCGCAGCCTTCAGGAAAACAAGTTGCCACCCTCCTGAGGGCTCCTTCGCTCAGGGAACCCTGGGCTGGCTCCTTTCTCTTTAGACAGTGCCCTCAGGGCCCTCACTGCACTCAGGGACCTTTGCATCTTCTGCCTCCCAAGGAGTAAGAGTCACAATTGCGCTCCACTTCTAACACAGTGGCGACTGCACCGGCTCAGAGTCAGGATGCCTGGGTCTCATCCCACTTTGGCAGAAGCCTTGAGCATATCATGGCCCCACTCTGAGCCTGTTTCCCCATCTGGAAAATGGCCACAGTAGTCTAAGATTCTAAGAAACCTAGGGCATTCTGCCACAGGGGAATCAAGTGGCCCCAGATTATACCAATTCCTGACGACAGCAGGGCTGTGGTCAGAGGGCCAGAGCTTTAACAAAAGAGGCCCTGGGACTGGCAGAAGCCCACAGAGGAGGTGCCAAGACAGTGGCTCAATGATCAGGGGGTGGAAAGTAGGCTCCAGAGCAGAGGCAGCAGGGAAAGCTTCTCCCTTCACGAGCCTGGGCTGGCGCCTGGGATCATGCTCTTGGCCCAGGCCCACCCAGTACCCAGCGGATGGGGTTTGGCACAGGGCATGAGCACATCCGATCCTTCCTCAGGCAGCAGCAAAGAGTCAGAGAGAAAGTAGGAGGGGGGTGGTGGGAGGAGGAGCATCTGATTCCTAGAGTTGGTGGGGCGAGTAGGGAAGGGGAAAGGCAAAGGGAAGAAGTAAACATGTACTGAGCATCTGCTCTGTAACTTGCTCAGTACAAAGTACAGGAAATGAGCCTCGCTCAGAGAGGTTGGCTGAGGTTGTCCAGGTTATAAATGGCCACACATGAATTGGAAAGTACATCCCAAAGTCTGTGCTTTCTCTATAACCATGAGGACTTTTAAAGGAGGAGAGAAGAACCTCAGATAAGGAGAGGAACCTTGAAGACACGTTTTTCCTACCATACATTTCCCCAAGTGGTCATCCCTGTCTGTGGAAAAAAGGTTAGGGGAGGTAAGTTTGCTTGGTCTGCGAAAGAAAATCTGGCAAGTAATCTGAGGGAGGAGCTCAATTTCTGTTTTCAAGGGCTTACATCAGGGAGGCAAAAAGATGTATCTGTTTCCTCAAAATAAAGACCACAGACCCAGCCTGCAACAAGAGGGTCAGAGCAGCTTAAAGGAAGGGCTTCCTACCATCAGAGCACTGGTACAGGCTTGGAAGTTACATAAATCAAGGAGGGGCTCTCTCCCTGAAATGCAGAGGAAAGATGTTAACGTGCGTGGACACAGAAAAATCCTCTGTGCCAGGTGACATGTTAGGGGCTCCTACAAGCCTTGGGGTCATAGGTTTAGGTAAAGACATCACCAGCCCCATTCAGACAGACACACAAGATTCTCGGAGGCTTGAGCACAGACTTCTCTCTGACGAGGCTCTGCAGCCAGCCTGCAGCTAGGCTCACCCGCCCCCGCCCTCGACTCCCTCTGCATGGTGGCACTGCAAGGACAGGGGCCCTGGGGCAGGCTGATGGGCACTGGTGCCCCCGCAGACAGGCAGGAAGCCAGAGCTGACACTGCTATCTCCTCATCGCCCCGGGCAGCCACCATCTCTGAGCCCCCTCCCTTACAGGAAGCCAAGCCAGGAAATGAACAGGGAGCCCAGATGCCTCCAGACACCTGCCCGGAAATTCAAACCTGGAGCGGATGGGGGCTGGCTAGGAGACCAGGGTGTAATGGGAGGGGGCTCCCTGAAGAGGACTGTAGGCACATGCAAGGGGTGTGCACCAGCCCTTTTTAAAGGGGGGGCTGGTGTCCCAGATAACCAACCTGGGCTGCCTGGGGATGGGGCCAGAAGGGAGCATGCTTCACCCAACAGCAGGGGGCCTCAGAGCAAGAGAGCTCTGGCAGCAACTTGGCGATTTGTTCTGCAGCTGTCTCCACCTAACATCCCCTAGGGGATGCGGAGAGAGGGGGAAGAAATGATGACAAGGCTTCTCCTTAGAGCCAGGAGCTGAAAAAAAGGCCACACGGATTCCGAGACAAGCAAGTATTAGCGCCGGGCAAACCAGGGCTCAAACCCACACTTGGTCACTTTCAGGTTCTGCAACCTCATGTCTCAGTTGCCTCATCAATGAAATGGGCATAACAATAGTAAGCTGCATTCGTCAAGGCAGGCCAACTATTCCAACAAATAAGCCCCCAAACCTCAGTGGTGTGAAGACGTATTTCTTACTTCCAGTCGGATGCCTCAGGAGAAAGGCGAGCTGGGCTTCTCCTACAGTCATTCAGGGGCCCAGGCTCTTCTCTTGAGACTGTCCCAGAGACTCTGGACCCCTAATCCAGGGCTTCTCAGTCTCCGCACTACTGACATACGAGCTGGCTAATCTTTGCTGTGGGGACCGTGCTGTCCTCGTTTAGCACCGTCCTGGCCTCTAGTCACCAGACACCAGTAACATTTCCCCAGATGTCTCTAGATATTGCCAGATGTCCCCAAGGAGAGGAGAAGAATCGCCCAGGCTGAGAACCACTGCTTAAGCCCCTCCACAGCTCACCAGCAGAGGAGGGAAAAGGGAACACGCGGAGCCTCACAAAGGATTCAGAGGTGAGTTGAAAGCATCCTCCAGTGAGGCAGCAGGATCAGGTCTGGCCCTGAGTACTAAGTGCTGGCCGTGCACCCATGGCCGTGCTCAGGATCAGGATCAGTGTTGACAACTGTCACTCACATCCAGCCTGATGTTCCTGCCTCAGGTCTAAACCTCCCTTAGACCACTCCCTCTCCTCCCGCACCCAGTTATCCCTAATCCAGTTGATGTTATGGCTTAAACGGCTCTGTGTCCATCTCTCCCCTTCATCCTCACTGTGACCCCCTTAGTCAGGCCGCTTTCTTCTATTTCTGGAGTGGCCTCATCACTGGTCTCCAGCTTCCACTTTTACCCCTCCAACCCATCTTCCTTAATACTGCCAGAATAATCTTTCTGACAAAACTAGCCATGTCACTCCCCCACTTGAAACCCTCCATGGCTCCCTGATACCCTCGGGACAAAATCTGGACTTTTCAGTTGGGCCCACATTGCTTTAGCTCCTTGTCAGCCTGCCACTCCTCCAATGTCACCTCAGTCACATTCTTCCTTGCCCTCACTGTTGCAACAACACCAAATTACTCACATTTTCAAACACATCACTGTTCCAAGTCTCCTTTGACTTCGCATAAGCTGCTTCCTCTACCTGAATTGTGTTCCCTAGGTGGTACACAGCAAACTCCTATTCTTCCTTCAAAACCCTGCTCAAATATCACCTTAACTCTAAAGCTTTTCAACCTCCTCTTCCCAGCAGCACTAATTATAATAATACTTAAAATGTATTGGGTGCTTACAGGCATTGTCCTAGATCTACTACATGTCTCATTTAATTTAATTCTCCAATGGTCTGAGTAGAGTGACAGTTTTCAATCTGTCCCCTCCCCTTAAACCTAGGTGGGCTTGTGACTGCTTCAACCCATAGAATGCAGCAGAAGTGCTGTGACGTCCCTTCCCAGGCTAGGTTGTAAAAGATCATGCAGCCTCCACCTTGGTCTCTTGATTTCGAGACATTTCCTCTCTCAGGATGCTCCGTCTCAGAACCCACCCTGCCGTGAGAAGGCTGAGCCCCACACACAGGCCACCAGCGGCTCTGATCTATGGTCCCAGATGAGCCTTGGAGTCACATGTGAGTGAGAAGCCTCCAGATGATTCCAGCCCCAGGCGATTTTGTCACCCCAAGACACTCAAGTCTTCCAGCTGAGGCACCAGATGGTGGAGCAGGACAGGCCGTCCCCACTGTGCCTTGTCCCAATTCCTGACCACAGAACCTGTCGGCACACAGTAAAATGGTGGTCGTTTTATGCCACAGAGTTTGTTACACAGCAATAATAGTCACAACTCTGTTATGGCCCACCCCATTTTAAAGATGGGAAAACTGAGGCAACAAGAGGGTAAGTAACTTGCACAAGGTCCTAAAGCTAGGAGAGAGCTGAGCCAAGATTTAAACTCAGACCGTCAGGTTCCAGAGTCGGCCCCTTCATCTGTTTTTCTCTCTGCCAATATCACATGATGGTGTAATTGACCACTTAGGTGACTGCCTCTAACTTCACTCTGAGCTTCTTGAGGGCAGAGGTGCATCTCACTCCTGTCTCCATTCCCAGCAGTAGCTCAGGTCCTGGCACAGAGCTGATGCTGAGGACAGGTTTGCTGCACTGGCCTGAATGCCACAGGGAAGCCCCTGCAGTAGGGTGGGGAGGGGTGGTGGGCCACCAAAGCAGAGCCTGTCTGTGCTGTAGTCTCTCCTCCAGTTCCCTGCTGACCCCAAGCCCTCACCCCATCCAAGACTCTGACTCATCGTCTGTTTAAATTGATGATTTTCTGCCCACTCTACTCCCTCTGCCCCGGTGGCCCAGCTGACAGCTTTATTAAAAACGGTTGTGGTTGGCGTCTCTCAGTCCAGCAGAGCCCTCAGGCATGCGTCATCATTGACCCCAAAGCCCCGGCCACCTCCCCATTTCTGCCACCAACAACACATGGGACAACCCAGCCTAGACTCTGAAGCACTTTGAATCCCCACTAGTTACAACCATGGACTCCTCCCCTCCTGGGTCTGGGAGCAAGGGGCAACCTCTTAAGTCTGAGGCCCCCCAAAAGATAAATCCACATTCATTAGCTTCCCCACAGGGAAGACAGAGATGGGGACGAGGAGTCAGTGGAGACAGCCGAGTGCAGACCATGGTGCTGGGGCAATGTTGACCTTGGGGAAGTCACCCTCTTTCTGATCTGTCTTCCAGCTCCAAGAGGAAAATCTCAGAATGATTCCTCAGAAGTAGAACTTTCAGGGGCTACACAAGTCTCCTAGGGGCTGCTTTTTATAGAAGGGGACTTCTCCCTCAGTGCCACTGAGCCCTGCTCTCCCACTGGGTGACCTCGGGCAGGCCACTGAACTTCACCTTCCTCATAGGCTCAAATAAGAGGCTAGACACCCTTTGGCTGAGAGAGAAGACAGGCACAGGTCAGGTCCAGCTCAGCTGATGAAAATATGAAATAATAATAATAACTAACATTTATTAACATTTTTCTATATCCCAGACACTCTTCTATGTGCTTTCCCTACATGAATTTATTCATCCCACCAACTCTAGTGGGGAGGCACTGTTGCTATTCCCATTTTGCAGATGAGGAGACTGAGGCACAGAGGGGTCAGATAACCTGGCCAAAGTCCTGCATGCAGCTAGCAGGTGGAGGAGGCAGGAGCCAAATTCAAGTAGACCAGATCCAGAGTCCTGACCTCTCTCTCTATACTAAGACAACGTGAAGTGCTTATCACAGTGTGGCACACACAGTAGGTGACTGGGACCCTTAGACCAAGGAGAAGGGCTAGGACACACGGGCCCCAGAGGCCACAGGGAGGGACCAGCGCCTCCTCCTCCAGAGCAGTGGGGGCAGACCGTCCCCACCTGCTTGTGGCTTAGCCATGAGGATGAGGAAAGCGAGGAGGCCATCCCCAGCTTGCCTTGTCCTTTTGTCCTTTTGTCCTTCCACTGGCATGAGAAAGCGATCCGAGAGTTATTTACTGCGGAGATTTCATCGAGATGTTCTCACCCTTACTGTACATCCTTTAAAGGTGAAATAAAAATATCTAAAGGGGAAAAAGTGTCTTTTTATTCAGCATCGTAAAAGCCATTGGCAGACGTTCCCCTGGAAGGGGAAAAAGCAGCATAAAATTCTGCAGTGACATTGTTCTGGGAGAACCCTCGCAGCCAGCCTGAGTCTGGAGGGTGTACCTGGAGGTTAAACTGATAACCGGGGCCCTGCACGCGGCTTTGGGCTCCACCAGGTGGGCCCGCTGCTGCATCCCCAGAGCCTGCAACCAGATTAGCAGAGTGGGACCTTGGCAAATGCTTGTTAAATTCAAGAATTTAATAAAAGAATGAGCACTGGAGTGAGCAACTCCCCAGATCCTGCCCGACTGTCCCCAGTGGGAGGGCCGGCAGTGGACCGGGGTATCAAGATGCCCAGTCCCTTGAGATTGACTTCCCAGTAATTCACCAGATAGGTCACACTGTCTCCTATCCACACCTCACACTGTTCTTCTGCCCGAAGGGGGTTTAACACAGGCCTCCTGCCTCCATTTATCTGCTCAATATCAATTCCAGCCTTGACCTCTAAGGGGCCTCCTCCTTCTTCTCTCGCTGGTACCAGTGCCCACCTCAGTACCACTCCAGGCTCTCTGCACAGGGTATTTAGATGCCTGTGTTTTTGTTTTCCCCAAAAAGGAAGTGTATTCCTTAGATCAGCGCACCCATTAGGAAATGCTCAGTAAGTGTGTCTCAGATGAATAAGCAAATGAATGAATGAGTGAATGAATGAATGACATTTGCATGATCTTGACACATTACAAACTATTTCTCCATATACGGCTCCAAGAACTCTCACAACCCACCCCTCTAAATGTAGAATCCATTCAGCTTTGACACCATGAATCTTATTTTACAGATAAGAAAATAGAGACTCAGAGAAAGCAAGAGAGTTGCCTACGTGAAACAAGTATGGGTATCCTTGAATCCAGTTCTGTATCCTTCACTCTTCTACTATACTAAGTTGAAATTCACAAACTGTCACCCTTGCCCAACACATACACACATGTATGTGTGTGTGATGCACACAGAGACACAGATGGATACACACATACATATATGTACACACATGGAAGCATGGACACATGCACATAAAGGGGTGTTCAATCACATGGATGCCTGCATCCACATACACAGATGAATGCAAATACACACACACACACACACACACACATTCATGCCAACAAGCAGAAATGATAGGCCTGAAAAGAAAAAAAGGGTTTGAGGAAGGGAGAAGTCCCAAAGGCCTCCCTGAATGCCTCCCACCACCATCAGGCTTTGCCTTTGATTTCCAACTTTTAATTTTCACATCATCAGTTACTACATCAAAGCAATTTGACTGCAGGTGCCCTGGACCCAGGCTGTTTCTAACAGCCCTGATTCCAAATTCCTCTTCCCACTGGGCCCGCGTTGCCAATGGCATTTCACTTCTCATTAAATTCCACGTGGGGAGCATGGGGAAGCAGGGGGGATGGCAGTGAAACCACCTCTCACCTCTGTTTCTAACACTTGTTCACTTCTGTTTAAATGCTGTTTAAGGAATTATGTTCGGAGTTTTGGTTGAGCGTGGCAGAGAAAACCTCCTTCCCTGCCTGGTCCACCAGGCTCTTGTGGAGATAAAAATGAGAGGATGGATGTGGACGGGCTGTGTAAACCCTGAAATGCTGGGCACACACGAGGAAGTCACCCTTCACCTCGCTTCCTCCCAACACAGCACTGCAATGACTAAGGGATTTTGTTAAGACATAAACAAGAGGAAGAGAAAAGGAGAAGAGGCAACAGCAACAAAACTTCCAATGCGGAGGCGCCGCTGGGTGAGTAGCAACCGACTCTGGAGGCCAGAGAAGGCTGAAACCTGCATGGGCGTGGGAGAAGTCCAGGACCTGGCTTGCTCCTAGCGCAGAAGCCCAGAAAGTCTCAAGTATATTGGGGACACCAGCTGCTTCTGAAAGTGGGACTCAAGTCAGGCTGAAACTAGAACCAGTAACTGAATGTCTGCATATGACGTAGTCAGACCCTCCAGATACACCCCCCACTCCCCAGCACAAGAGGGAAGAGCAACGGATCTGAAGGGCTTTAAATTCAAGAACACAAGACCTCACCTGGGGCAAGATGCTGGCAGAAAACAGAGGGATTAAGTAAAAGTCTGCACGCCTCTGGATCCCACTCAATTCCCTGAACATTCGCAGCCCAGCTTCTACCACCCAGGCTGGAGCTTGGAGGATTCCTCTCTGATAGAACAGTCCAGCCCAAGAACAAACCCAGGACTAGTGTCCCCAAACATCTTCTGTCCCCTTGCCACACACCAGCCCCATGCACATGGAGCCTCCAGGCAGCCAGGCATCCAATACAAACGATGGAGACAAAAAGAAAGAAAGAAAGAAAAAAATCTGGGGGAAAGGAGATCAGATCAAACAGAAGCAATTTAGGAAGGAGCAGGATATCACAAAACCCTACAATTATCCTTGGAGAAATAAGGGAAGATACTGCATCTGGGAAAAAAAAAAGAACAGGCTCCTATTAAAAAATTTCTAAAAGAACATCCAGAAAGAAATAAAAAGAACTCTTGGAATTAAAGAGAGAGAGAAAATTCCACTGGAGGGTTGGTGGATAACGTTGAGGAAATCTCCTAGAAAATAGAACAAAAAGAATAAGAATAAAAAACAGGAGAAAAATGCTAAAAATTTCAGACAACGAGTCCAGGATTTCCAACATCTAATTAATAGGTGATCCAGAAAGAGAGAGAAATTGCAGATAAGACAATTATCACAGAAGTAATGTAAGCAAATGTTTTAGCACTGAAGTGTATGAGTTTCCAGATTAATGGGTCCCCTGATACCAAGGCGCTTCATCAGGAAATTTCAGAACACCAAGGATGAAGAAAAGATATTAAAGCCACCAGAGAGGAAAGAAAAGACTCTGGTCACATACAAAAGATCAGGAAGCTGCATGGCATTAAATTTCTCCTAAGCAGCCTCAGAAATTTTATCTCTCATGCACCACCAAAATAAAAGCATAAACCAAGAGAAAATGAAGCTGCAGGATCCAGGAAACACAACATGCACACAGGAAAGAAGCAAAGGAGGCTTTGGGGGTGGCGGTAAGGAAACCCCAGGATTGCAGCTACGCCAGTGCATGTAAAAGGAGAGGGATGGGGGGCTCCACAAAGGATGTCTCTAGTGAAAAATGAAGCCAAGAGACCATGTGATGGGCCCCCCGAGAGCAGATACCTACGTCTGATACAATGGATGGGGACTCTAGGCTCAGAAGAGAGATCCTCCTTCTAAAGTGCTTTCTTTAGGCCCTAAAATGCTAAATTTCCTCACTTACCACCCCTTAACCTCACCTACCACCCTAAAGCACAGCTAGTTGCTATGGAGATGACTCTATGTATAAGCAGAATGAATACCGTGGGCACTCATTTCTCTCCAAAACTGGGCAGGGGAAGCTATTAAGGCATGGCTTACTCGGATGAGAAGTGGGAGACGTTCTATTAGGGTTCAGAGAAGATGCCTATTTATTTATTCAGAATCATCAACATTAGAGTGAGTTTACCTGGTGGAGAGGGAGAAGACTGCATGAGAAGTTTAGGTGAGAACTTCACTTCTAGTGAAAAAGATGGCCTAGAATTATGTTACAATGTTGGCTGCCTTTTATTTATTCACTTGTTTTATTTATTTACAATTGTTTGTTTATTCCTTCACTTTCCTTCATTTCTTCATTCATTTTGGAAGGGAGAAAGAATTTCAATCATGAAAATTCACAAAGTCCTACACTTTGAAAGCAGGTAGAAAATGAGAGATTATGGAGTGTGAGCTTTTCACTGTACAGAGAAGTGCCAGGACCAGAACCCAGGTCTCTTAACACTTCTCGCCACATGCTTCCAGAACTTTCTCCAAGGTCATCCACCTCTCATGTAAGCATTCTACAAAAATAGAATCAAGCATTTATTCTGGTCCAGCCACCAAGTGAACTTAAACAAAAAGACACCATCTAGTGACAAAAAAAAATCACATTAACAGTAAACAGGCGCATGTGAAGTAATGGTGTGTAGGGCATGATGCAGGTTTGTACCAGGTGACATGAAAAAAAAAGAGCTCAAGTCAGCCTTTGGGACTCAGGGAAGGCCTTCCTCACAGGGCCTGAAAGGGGTGGGTTTTCTCCAGGGGGATGAAGTGGGGTGGGGGTGGCATTCCAAATGGAAACACAGCCTGTGCAAAAGCAGGACCATTCTGTTTGGCTGGAATGTAAGGTCAGGGCTGTTCATAGAGGACGGAAAGATAGGCTGGACTCTCCAGACTCACAGAGGCATTTTTGGAGGATGGACTGATAAACATCTGTAAGTCGTCCTGCAGAAGAGGTCCTCCAGGACAGCGTAAAGGAGGAAATGGGAAGTGAGGGAGAGGAAGTTCGTCTCAGAGGTCTGGGGACAATCAGAAGTGGGACAGGGAAGGGCTCTGTTCACCCTTTCCCCCACCCTCAGGTCTTGGCTCCCTCCTTCTTAATTCTTCAACCTCCCACCCCATCCCCAACCACCGGGTCCCAGCCTGCAAGGTAATTATAAAGAAGTTAAACCGAATTACACACACAGGGTTTATTTTGTGTTCTTCTGCTGCTGCTGCTGCCAATTACGGTGCAATTAGACTGCCTTCATTAGCAAATGAGATTAGAATTAACATTGTTAATTACTCGTTCTGTTAAATGGGGAAGAGGGTGTGGTGGGGAGTGTATGGGGAGGATGGAGGGAGAGAAAGTACATGGCAGGGGGAGGTATGCCATCCCCCAAGGTCTCCTGGGCCCTTGGGAAGTGGGGGAGGAAACCAAGATTTACTGAATGTCAAGGCACAGCTCAGGTGAGAAGTATCAGAAAAAGGAGGCTTTGTTCCTTAATGACACTCGCTGCCATTCACTGTGTACTCCATCTGTGCAGCAATTCACACACACTATTCACTTAATCCTTGCTACCCTGTGTGAAGTAGGTCTTAGTATCCCCACTTTGAGAGGAGAAATACGATGCTCAGAGAAGTTAGGTGACTTTCCCAAAGTCACACAGCTCTAGTAAGTGGTAGTCAAGCACGTCTCCATTCCTAAGTGCTATGACCTTTGGTTCTCATAGGAAAGGGGGCCCACATGTAAATTATACTTTATGTAGTGACAGTTGTAAGTCATCTCATTTGATGCTGATTTGCCCCATGATGAAAGAAGAAATTACTAGCCTCATTTTATCATGAGGAAGCTGAGACTCTTGAGAGTTTAATCCGGGGTTAATTTACTATGGCCTGCAGGCCAAATCTGGCCTGCCACTTGTTTTCGTAAATAAAGCTTTATTGGAACACAGCCATGCCCATTTATTTATGTGTTATCCGTGGACTGCTTTTAAACTAAAACAACAGAGTTGAATAGTTGCAACAGTGACCACGGGGCCCACCAAGCCTAAAATAATTCTCTCTGACCCTTTACAGAAAAAGTTTGACAATCCCTGGTTTAAATAATTAACATAAAATCATAAAGTGCCTGCACAAAGGTGTGGGATTTGAGCTCAGTTCTTCTAGTCCTTGGGCAGACTCTTTAACAACTTTTACTCAGAGGAAAGGGGGCGGTTCCAGCTAAAATAGGCTTTCCAGTGAGCTCAGAGATGCCTTAATTGACCCCAAGGAGAGACTCATAGCAGACAAGTCAAATTATTTAATCCTGACTTCAGAAATTTGATAAGGTTGGCTGCTTTCAGCAACAATCAATAGAAAAGTCAATTATGAGTGGTTTTGAAAATAAGGAGTTTATTATTTCTTATAACGGGAAGGCCAGAGGTAAGGCAATTCCAAGTTTGGTTAATTCAGCTGGGTCCTTGGGATACCATCCAGGATCCAGGTTCTTTCTCCCTTTCTATTCTCCTTTCCTCAGCATCTCAACTACTTCCCTTGTGATCTCAATATGGCTGCCAAAGCTCCAGGCATCACATCCTCACCCAACAACAACCAAAGGTTGCTGCTTCTTCTGACAAGACAGTTTTTCAGGTCTCCGAAAATCTTTCCCAGAAGGCACCCCTTCTCCACTAACAGCCAACCCCTTGGTTGTCATTGGCCAGAATGGCACAACATGCCCATGCATGAACAATCACCAGCGAAGGAAATGGGATGATCGCACTTTGATTAGACTAATCAGAATTCACTCCTGGGGCGGGGAGGGTCCCCGCCTCCCCTGAAAAACGTGGCTGCTAGTATCTGATTTCTGACAGCAAGAAAGTAGGGGGGAGGCGTGGCTGCTGGGAAGGCAATGGAGAGACACTTTAGAATTCTTGCTCCACTGGTCATGTGAAGAGTCCTAACCCCTGAGGTCAGAGAAGTGGACACAGTCCCCCTTCCTCATCTCTCTTTTCAGTGTCCTGTTGTCTCTTCTTGCTGCCGTGGGGCAGCCAGAGCCAGGGGCAGGGGCCAGCTCCCCGGTGGTCTGCCCTCTGATAACTTACAGCGTAAGCACAACTCTCCAGAAACTCTTTGGCCTTTGGTTCCCTCTTCCCCTCACCACCCAGCCCAGAAAGGCCAAGGTCTCCTGGCATCCCCCTGCTATCGCCTCCTTCACTCTCATTCTACAGTTTTCCTGTTCAAAGACCTCACAAGCCATGAACTGCACACCAAGGAGTGGAGGCCGGAGTGGCCCCAGGAAGAGGGCTGGACCAACAGGCCGCCCTTTCTGAGAGGTGCTCAGAACTGTGCCCACCTGTGCCAAGCGTCAGCACTGAAGTGCAATCAGATGGCCTGGGCCAGGCTGGGCAGGCACGTCCCAGTGCACAGAGTCTCTCCCTCCCCTCCATTCTTGCCCAGACTGCCAATTCAGACCCCTTGCTTCTAGATTCCCAGCACACTTTTCTCTCTTTCTCTCTCTCTCTCTCTCTCTCTCTCTCTCTCTCTCTCTCTCTCTCTCTCTCTCTCTCTCTCTCTCACACACACACACACACACACACACTCACACTCTTCATTTCTTTTGGACCCTGGGCAACTGGGTTTATGTATCTTTGCCAGAACTTCCGTCCTGCCAGCTGGGCAGGACTGATGAGGCAGAGAGGTTACCCAGGCATTTAAAGGAAGTTCGGAGAGAAGGATGTCAGGCAAGGTGGGACCCATCTGGGTGCCACCTGTCACACACAAAGGCTCAGAGGCAAACCCCACAAGGCCACACGGCCTCTGTTAAGGAAGAAGAGTTACAGGAGTGAGGATGAGGGGACTATACACAGAGTCAGTGAGGGAAGGCCTGGGTCTCCTTCCTCCCATCATCTCCAGTGACAGTACACTGGACCTGGGCCATCTCCTGATGGCCAGTGCAGGCTTGCGTTTCAGGCAATGCTGCTGGCAGGCTCCACCATGGGGAAATTCTCACACACACACACCCTGCTGGCCCTTTGACTGTACTCACTGCCTGGATGGAAGCAAACATTTCAGCCTCGAGCAATTCTTCTAGTCGTGGTGGTTTGGGCCCAGAGGAGCCCTGTTTTCTTTCCCTGTGCTGTCACATCCCTAACACTGCTGGATTTTCCTCAAAAACCTCTGGGTGGTTTCTAAAGTATTGAGCTTCTCCAGCTGCCTCTTGGGGCGTGTGGGGCTCTTTTGTCCCTTCTTCCTTCCTCTAAGATCTTAGGGTTGAAAAAACAGGTATTTGGCTGATTGATAAGGCTCCCAAGATCCACGCCCTCTCCCTTTCTGCCAACCCTAGACAGGCAAGTCTCACCCCTCCCAACAAATCTACTCCCCAGCCCTCCTGTCAGAGGCCATGGGATTCACCCCAAACTTGGGGGCCTAGCAGGTGGTGATCCCAAAGGGAAAATCTAACTCACCCTCAAAGGGGAATGGCCAACCCTATGGGTTAGACACAGATATGATATAGCCCAAAGAACAGAGAAAGAAGAGGTTTAAATGAGTTCTTTCCTGTCCTAGCCCAGGTTTGGAAAGGCCAGTGCCACTAGAGAAGAGGTGTACATCCTTGAGCCTCCGGAGCAGGCACCGACTAGGATGCAGGAATAGGACAGCTGGAAAGTGATCCATGGGTGGCTTCATGCAGGTTCAGATTCCCACAGGGCTGTGGCTTCCCCCAGCCCAGCTCTGACCTGCAATGTCCCATGGGCCCCAAGTCCCCAGATACTAGGCAGCTGTTTCACCGCCAACTCCTCCCAACAGCAGGCGCCCACGTCCAGACTGCCTGGAGCCAAGCACTCTAGGTTTTCTCTCCTATGAACAGATAGATGAGCCTCGGGCCCAGGGTCAATATCTCCCTAAGGTATGCAAACCCCCTCCAGTGTCCAGTACATAGCCTGGGCCCAGATGGCCTAGGATGATGGAAGAAGCAGGGGCCCAGGTCTTCCCTTCCCTTGCTCATCCTGGCTTTGTACATTTCCCCTTTCCCAAACAGAGCCGCTTCCAAAATGTCATGTGGCATTTGGAATCCCCAAGTTCCAAACCCTGGTGTAGGACAAGTAGCCACCCTAAAGATGTCCTACGTGGCCCAGCAGAAAGGTTGAAGAAAAGGGAGAAAAGTGGAGATAGGAATTTTCTGAGCACCCAAAACTGCCAGGTGCTTTATGTAAGGGAGTCTGAGTGGTAAGGGGTCTGACAGCCTGAGGATGGGTCTCCTCATCTATAAAATAGAGACAATAACACAAGTGTTGGAAGGCCAAGATGATAGGGTGTGGGGGTTATAGCCAAAGTTAAGGGGAATTGGGAAGGCCCAGTTCAGGGAGGAGCCAGCCCTTGGTACACATGGAAAGGAATGTCAAGCCCAGAACGGTGAATACGAGCTAAATTCCAGAAGGCTTTGAATGCTGAGTCAGGGGTTCTAGACTTATCTGATAGGCAATGGGGAGCTATCAAAGGCTTATGAGTACAGGGATGGCCCATCAGAGCCCTGCCCCTAGCAGAAACAATAGGATGACTCACAGAAGGGAAAATCTGGAAATGTGACAAGTAAATAAATAAAAACCAACAGAAAATGGAGTTTGCTGTCTGTCATCTTGGTAAAGAGAATATTCCAGTTCCAGGCAAATGAACTTAAGTGACTAAAGACATTCCAAGGCGTGAGTGGGAGCTGGGTTGCTAAGGCCAGATGGTGTGATACCTCCAGACCACTGACAAACCCATCTCCCATAGGTGGCCCCCAAAAATGTCAGCTTCAGGCCAGATCCCATCCACCTGACATTCCTGTTAATAACAAAGCCTAATTAGCACGGCTTTTAAGCATCCATTACATTAATTTTAATGTAAAAATCTAATGGCGCTTTACTGGAATTTTTTTTCAGCAAAATTAACCCTGCAGGTTTCTTACACATGTTTTCATTAGGGGCTGTGAGCAATGAAGATAGTCAGAGAATTAGAATTAGCCCTTGCAGTTCTTACTCTAATTCAGTTCCTCTGTCCCCAAGCCCTAAGGTATATAGATCTTTGTTTAGCAAAGCTTCTACCCCCATACCACCAGGATGCCAGAAAGGACTACTAGGATGATGGGAGATTTAAGCCCCAAGTTTGAGCAGATGTCTCTCTGATTCAAACACATCCCACCCCACCCCAAAGGCTGCAATTCTGGGACCCTGAAGAATCTCAGGATACCAGGATAGGATCCTTACACAGGGACACATTCACCATCAGATGTTTTAACTCAAGCCCATTCCCCACTCCCCTTCTCCCGACTAGCTTCCAGCTATAGGGGTGGCCATGTAACCTGGTTCTGGCCTAAAATAAATAGAAGCCTCAGGAGAGGGCAATCCTTCCCTGAATAAAAAGACACAACTAACTAGAATGCCCTCTGCAGTTCATCCTTACCTCTTCCTCCCACCTGGAATATGGATGTAAAGTATGGAGCAGTAGCAGCCATCTTCTGCCATGAGGGTAAAAGACCCAGGCTGGCGGGGTAGTGGGTAAGGAGGTGTCTGCAGCGGGACAAAATGGAAAACAGGAAGAGCCTGGGTCATGGTACTAGTCCTGAGCAGTTGATGCTTGAACTTGTCACATGAAACAAACTCTTTACTTCCATAAGCCTCTGTTAGTCAACTTTGCTGCTACTTGCAGCCCAAAACAATCCTAACTGGTATAGCTGGATTCTGGTCTCAGATTCTGTGTGATTTGGAGCAGGTCCCTGCTTCTGAGTATCAATTTCCTCATTTGTAAAACAGAAGGATGGAATAAGACATGTTTTTAAAAAAAATTTTAAGCCAATAGACCAGAACAATCCCACCTCAATCCAGTGAAAAGTTTGCATTTCATGAAAAGTTTATAAACCTAATCCAAGGGTAGGTGTTTAAGTGAGCAAGGGAGCTTGAGAACTGCCTGCATCAGAGAAGCCACAAAGACACCTCTGGGAACCCCAGTGCTTCAAAGAGCACAGTTTATGAAATGGCCAGCCTTAAAGACGTCGGGGGGCTCTTTTGGGTCTGATGTGTGGTTCCACCCTCAGAAAGCATCAAATAGCTCTAGAACCTAGAAGCCAGTGAGGCAGGCAGAGTTCTAGAGCAGTGCTTCTCTGCCTCTAGGGTGCACACCATCTCTCGGGGATCCTGATAAAATGCAGATCCTGATTTAATAGGGCTACAGTAGGGCCTGATTTCTAACAAGCTCTCAGTGACACCTATGCTCCTAGACCATGGACCACAATTTGAGTAACAGTCCTAATATCATCTTCATCACCATTGTCATCATCTTTAGCCAGGCCATTGCTCTTGCCCTGTTACACATCCCCAAACAAGCAAACAGCCTAGAGCAGTGAGGACAGCGTGGTCCCAGAGCTGGGCAGACGGGGGTTGAATGCTGACTCTGCCACTTCACTCTGGAATTTGGGGCATCTAGCCCAGCCTCCCTGAGTTGAATATGAGGGTCACACTGCACAGTTCCGAGCGTAATGGATGCTATCAGGCTGAGTCACACTGTAAAGGCAGGCACGGGCTGCAGCTGAGGCCCAGCATGGCCTTCTCAGCCAACTCAGTCATTCTTCTGGAGCAAGACAATCAGGCAAGACAGTGCCAAGCTGATGTGGGGTGGGAGGATGGGGGGTAGAAAGCAGGTGGTGAGAGGAAGTGAGAGAGGGAGGGAGAAGTCGGGGTGGGTATGTCAGAGCATTCCGACATTAAAGGAAAGTGCAAATTATATGCAAATAGCATCTCTTTCTAACAATAATCTGATTGGATAAAGATGCCTCTGCTTGGTGATGTCCCGCATCACTGCAGCCTGAGTACAGAGGTGGCCCTGACCTTAACTTTCCCCATACCAGTTGTCAAGATTGGAAGGAAGTCATCACAAAGACTTAGCAACCATCGGATCCAACCTTTACCATCATTTTGCAGGTGGAGAAATTGAGGCCCAGAGAGGTTAAGCAACTTGCTCAAGATCACACAGCTAGTTGGTGGCTGGTCTCTTGTCTGTGGCACTGTATGAAATGGCAACAGGGAATGGGGGAGCCCTATTTCATACAAGCTCTGAAAAGGAGGCAGGCTGAAGGAGGCAGGAAGGGCATGACAAGAGGCCGTCATTGAGCCAACCAAGACAAAGCCTTTTTGTTGGGCCAAGCAGCCAAGACAGGAAATAAAGATGCAGGGGCTCTTGCTCCCCAATTAGTGTCAGTATCTCTCTTTAACCCAGCCAACTGCAGGTGGCAAATCTGATTGCCTTGGGGGCCCCATTTCTCACCAGCATCTTGAGGATCTTGGCAAGGCTGACAACTGCAGAGGTTAGGGGTGGGGAGCAAGATCCTGCCTGGCTATGCAGTATAGGAAAAGCACCTAGACTTTGGTGTCACCTAAGCCCAGCTTTCAAACCCATCTCTGCCACATATGGCTGTGTGACCTCAGGCAAGTGCCTCCCCTCTCTGATTTTCAGCCTTCTTGGCTATGGAATGGAGACAGAAATTCTACCACACCAGGAACATTCAACTACACACAAAGGTACAATGCCTGACACAAACAGACCCTAGACACATGTGACTTCCTGCCCTCAGCCCACCATCTGGTGACCCAGATGCAGCCCTGCCCTTGGGGAGTTTCTAGTCTGTGGAAACAGAAATTTAGACTTTGAATAATTCAGAAGCCATTTACTCTTGGGCACCTAGAATGACATTTTCCTAGCACTAGCAGATTTTTTTTTCATTAGGATTTAGGTTTACTTAAGCCAAGATTAAAATGAGTTTGCCTTTCTGAGCTCACAATGGAAGACAATTTCAGGGGAGAGGAATGACCAAAAATGAAGGCTTGGAAATTACTGAGTCAACTGACCAGAAGAAGTGGGCTTGTACATCTCACCCCACTGGGCAGCGTAGGAAGAAGTAAAAGGACCAGAAGACTCAGCAGGGCCAACCTGCAGGACCTCAGAGACTGACGAGGAAGCACTGGCTGGAGACTGCAGGGCAGGTTGGTGGTCCAGGCCAGAGAGAACGGGGGCCCTCCCACTCTGCTGCGAGCACAAAGGAGGTCCGCAGCCGGGTGGGAGAGGCGGCCCCTTGAGTAGCTCCATGCCTCCTGATCTCTTGTTGGCTTGGTCCATTTCTGCGTTCTACAGGCTGGGAGCTCACCCCTCCCCTTCACAGGAGCCTCTCAGATTTCAGCCAAACTTCAGAGTCCTTTCAGGCCCCCAAGGTGCATGGAATCTAGGTTGTTCTGCACTAACTTCCTGATGATATCTTGCTCTGCTCCTACGTGGAACATGAGTCTTTGAAGGTTTGGTCCACTGCTTATCCTTCTGTAAATACCCGCCTCCACAGTGCCCATCAAGTGCGGGTCTGGCTGTTCCACTCTGGCTGCACTCTCACTCCATGCCACCCTGGCACCGGCCCTGCCTCTCTCAGAGACAGAGGTGCCAAAGCCACGGTGACCCAGGGCGCATCTGGAGTAACCATGTCAGAGCACCTCCTGGGCATGTCCAGCCGTGAGACCCAAAAGAGCTCTGCAGGGGGGTTGAGAGACGTGGTTCTTAGCCCATGTCGCTGCCTACTTGCTGCATGACCTTGGGCTCTCACTGGCCCTCTCTGAGTTTGATCTGTAAAATATCCCCAAGGCCCCTTCTGGCTCGGACACCCTGATCCCCTCCCCACCAAGCCCTTACCCTCTCACCAAAGGGAAGGTGAGAAGGAGAGGAGAGGAGGGCTAGCCTGTCCTGAGCCCTGAGTGTTGGCCACACAGAACTCAGGGTAACGTGAGGGAGGTGAGCAGAGCGGACACAGGATGCCTCTGCTCCAAGGCATCCAGGGAGCCAAGTGATTGTGCAGGGAGGAAAAGGAAGCCCCATGCTGGTTTAATTGCACAGAAGCCAGTTGGAGATTTAGAACCGAGGGTGAGCTCAAAGAAAGAATGGTGCTTATTTGAGTAGTTATGCAAACTGATTGCTGCAAGGACTTCCGGGAAAACTGATTATATATGACAGTGTGAAGAAACAGGATTTGGATGAGAAGAGGGAAGACTCCACATTCTGTAGTTCTCATCCATCCTTCAGAAACTGGGTCCTGTCTGCTTTCCCAGACCTACAAGCAGAGCAAGTTCTTCCCACACCGCAGAGATGTCCAACAGAGGCCCCGGGAACTTGGGAAACTGCTCAGGGTCACACCGCACGTTGGAGGCAGAGCCAGCTGAGACCTGACCTGTCCTAACAACCTAGGAAGGCCCTGCCCTCCTTCTGTAGGGAAGCCCAGCTTTCTTAGTCCTGCTACAGGACTACTGTTGGCTCTTGCCGGGAGGATGGTGTGCTATGTGGACCCCAAGATGGACCCCAATGATCCTCACCTCCTGAGATTCATGCCCTTGTTTAGTCCCTTCACACACTGTGTGATGAAGCAGATATGACAAAACGACCTCGTGTGACCTTGAGGCTAGGTCATCGGAGACACTGCCACTTCCATCCAGCCACCATATTGTGAAGACACTCAAGCAGCCCTGCTTCTCCAAGAAGTCCAAGTGGTGAAGGACTCAGGCCTCCCAATCACACCAGCAGGAAGTTGCCAGGCATGTGAATGAGCCATCTTGGAATCAGGTGGACTCTCCAACTTACAGATGACTGTAGTCCTGGGCCAACGTCTTAACTATTTCAAACTTGGGGCCAGAGGCTCTCAGCTAAGCTATTTCCAAACGTCTAACCCAGAGAAACTGTGAGAGATAATAAATGTTTGCTGTTTTAAGCCTCTGAGTTTGGGGGTAATTGTCATGCATCAATAGGTAACTGATGCAATAAGGAGCAGGCCAGGGCAGCAGGGACTCTGCCCCACAGCTTGGCTTTTGACTCATGGGCCCCCAGGACTTAAAGGAGCTCAGGGGCCTAGGCTGAGAGACTGGGTCCTTAGGGTTGGTTTACAGCAAAGAGAGCAGCAGTGGCCATCGAATGATCTATGTCCCACCGGCACCTGCAGAGCCACTCCCTAGGGTCCCATGACCTAGTGAGGCACAGGCCCTCCACAATCTGTCTGGGGCCTGGCCCGTGTTCTCAACCCTCTCCCACCAAGTACTCCAGCCACAACTCCCACCCCTGCCCCACCCCACAATCCCTACTGTCCTCCCACAGTGAGCTTCTCACTGTTCCCTGGACAAGAAGAGCCCTCCTGGGACTCCATACCTTTGCATATGCTGTTCCCTCAACCTGGAATAAGTTCCTCCCTTTAGTCACCTGGCAAACTCCTGTCTGAAACCTCAGCGTAACGGCTGCCCCTCTGGGAAGCACCCAATGGCCCCAGGCATGCAGGCTCAGTCCCTCTGCCCCTGGCACCCACAGCACCTAGTGATACATGGTTCACCTCTCCACCTCCCTCTCAAGGCTGCATTCTCTGAGCGCAGGGCTGTATCTTCCTCACGCACAGGTCTTTATCACAAGGCACTGGGCTTGGCATGTAGTCTTTTCCCAATAAACTGTTCTGATGAATTAATGAGTGAGTAAGTAAACAGATGTGTCCTTGAGTAGTTCACTCTCGCTCTCTGGGGCTCAGTTATTCACCTCTAAATTAGGAATCATCATCATCTCCCCTTCTCTGCTTACTTCACCGCCTGTCGTGGTGATCCAGTGGGACAAAGGATGCAAACTGTGAAGTGCAGTGCACCCACAAGGAGGGCTTTCCTCAACAATGCTAAGACACGACCACCACTCTGACTAGCTGCCCTCTCCCCCAGCTTCCTAGTTCAAGGAACTTCAGAGGACCTTCTGGGAGAAGGGCAGAAAATTGTCCTCCTCTATTCTCTGCCTCTCTCCCTCTCCCTGGAGCAATTCTGCTCCCTGTGCCAACCCCAACGTCCCTCAGTAGCATGTAGAGGCCCCTCCAGCCACGATCTTCTTCCCCTCCTTTCTTTTTCCCCTCTCTCTTTTCAACAAGCAAACTTGAGAAATGGTAAACGTTTTCCCATTATTCAAATGACATGGAAATTACCTACTTGGCATTCCTCTTTGACATGGAGTCTTTAGTTAGCCACTGGCTCCCCAGTCCCCCTGGTATTTCTCCTGCTCTACAGCTCCCTCACTTCCTCAGCCGCCTCCCTCCATTAGCATCCTAATCAGAGATGCCCAGGCTTCAAGGGAAGACAGAGAAAAGGAGCAGTGTTTCAGGAAAGAGCCCATCCATGGCTGGAGTGGAGGAGCCTGGGTTCCAGTTTCTGTTCCTGTCACCAATTCTCCAGTGACCTTGGACTTCTACGGAGTCACACACAAGTTGGGTGCAGAGATGCACTCAGATCAGGGCTTTAGTCCCAGTACACATCTCCATCCTCAATTCTACAAAGTATCATCACCCCTGTTTCACAGATGCCTTTCCCACACTCACCTGGCCTTGGCTCTTGCCCTATTCAGCCTTCCCCTTTCCAAGAGTTTAGCCCCACTGTTTCCTTGCCTATTGCTTTGGGGTGCTCACAGGGACCTCTAGGGATGTGAGAAAGCTGATCTGTGGGGTTTCTCACATCATTCAGTCTGGCAGGACTCAGGTGGGCAACCTGCAGATACTCAGTTCAAATTAACTAGTCTCTGTTAGTCGGTGCCTGGTCCCTGCAGGTCATCCACAGAGAGTGGATGAGAGGCAACAGATGCTGGGTGTCACGAACCTGCAGGAATGTGAGTCACTGTCCTGGCTCTCAAGGAATTGGCAAACTAAATGATAAGAACCAGACTGTCACACAGGATACCACCAACAATCAGGCTGTGCTGTCCTCAACAGGCAGCTTCTAAGGTCGCTGTGGGCCTGGGCACGTGGCTGGCAGCTGGGGGAGAGAGGATGGATGCCTTAACCGCCTCGGCCCAGAAGTGGCACACATCCTTTCATGTCACATGCTATCGATGAGAAGCAAACTGGGAAATGCAGTCCTGTGCGGGCAGTTGCTTCCCCACAGTAACTCCACACTGTGGAGGGGGAACACAGCAAGTTGTCTCTGCCACATTAAGCCTCGGGTTTATGATCTGTAAAATGAGGGCAAGGAGGACTGGATTGAATATCAGGGCTGGAAAGAACCTCAGAATTCATGCAGGTCTGGAAAGAACCTCCCCCCATTTTACAACTGAATCCACTGAGGTCTGGAGAGTTACATGACTTCCCCATGATCACAAAGTCACACACAAAAATCTAGGTCTCTGGACCCTCAAACCAATGATAAAAATTACAGCTACAGCTCACAGAACATCTCATCACACAGGCCCTTTACAAACACTGTCTCTGATCCTCAATCAGTGAAGTCAGTACCATTGTCCTCATTATAGACAAGAACACTGAGCCTCAGAGAAAACAACTTGCCCAAGGTCACTTGCCTGGCAAGTAGCAAAGCCAAGGGTTGACCCGTCCCAAGCTGCCTCTCCTCTCACTACACCGTCTTCTTCCCAAACGGCTAATGCTGAACTTTCCTTGGTACAAGGACCAAGGTCCCAGGGCTCCCCGTGTTCTGTCTCCTTGGAGTTGAAATCTCCTTACTGCCCACTCACCGCTGACCCCCTACGTCGGAGGTCACACCATGGGCAGCTGTCAGTATCAACAACCAGCAGAGGTCCAGAGAGCCTGGGCCACTGCCCCAGTCGCACAGCAAGGGAGGGACTATAAAAATCGGGATTGGGTTTAGCTGTAACTTTCCAGATGGAGGTCCAGGGTTGTTATGGTACCTTCAGTGTCAGAGACTCAAGCTCCACCTACCTTGTTGCTCCATAACCTCTCTCCTGAGTCCACCTCTTGGCCCAGTGTGGCTGCCCCAGTGCTGGTCATTACATGTGCACTGCAGCCAGCAGGAAAAGAAAAGCTGGGGAAGAGAGGTCACTCCTCCCTATAAGGACACTTCCAGGAAATTGCACATACCATTTCTGCTTCCATTCTGTTGTCCAGAACTTGGTCACATGCTGTACCTCATTGCAAGGGAAGCTGGGAAATGTAGTCTTTGTCCTGGGTGGCCAGATACCGGGTTCTAATAGAGGAAGAGGAGAGAAGAAGAGAGAATGCATATAGGAGATCCTCAGTCTCTTTCCCAAAATCTAGTCAGTCTCAGCTCCCAGTCCAAGCACTGGGCCTGTGACAGCACTGCCAGAGTGATGGAGACAAGGACTGGAGGCTTGGTGCAGTCCCAGGATAAGAAATTATGGGTCCCCAGCTGACTCCTTCCTCTCCAGGAGCCCTGATTCATATTTCTAGCTGTAAGAGCTCAGCCCCAGGCAGGGGCCTAATGGGAACTAATCTCTGACTGGGTTTATTTGGCTTCTACCTGTGGGGTTGGTCTGTCTGTGTGCTGGGAATGCTTAAGTGTCATCCTCTGCAAGGGCAGAGAGAAGGGTTGAGCTCCATTCTCACTGACTCACTCCTCCAGAATAAGTTTTCTGCAGAGAGGGAATGAAATGGGGCCCAAGACCCAGTGCCCTAACTTTCCCTGGAGCCACACTGTGATGGTTAATTTTGTGTGTCAACTTGACTGGGCTATAGCACTCCTAGACATTTGATCCAACATTGTTCTGGGTGTGTTTGTGAGGGTGTTTCTGGATGAGATTAACACTTGAATTGGCAGACTGAGTAAAGTAAATTGCCCTCCCTAACGTGGGCAGGTCTCATCCAATCAGTTAAAGACCTGAATAGAACAAAAAGACTAAGAGAGAAGGAAATCCTCTTGTCTGACTGCTTGAGCTGGGACAAGGGCTTTTCCAGCCTTCAGACTCAAAACATCAGCTCTTTGGGGGAGGGTATAGCTCAAATGGTAGAGCACATGCTTAGCGTGCACAAGGTCCTGGGTTCAATCCCCAGTACTGCCTCAAAAATAAACCTAACTGTCCCCCACTAAAATTAAAGGAAAAAAAAAAGCATCAGCTCTTCTTGGGTCTTAAGCCTGGCAGCTTTCAGACGGGAACTTACATCATCAGCTCTCCTGGCCCTCAGGCCTTTGGACTCTGACTACAACTATGCCATTGGCTCCCCTGGGTCTTACCTTGCCCACTGCAGATCTCAGACTCCATAATGGCATGAGGCAATACCTTAAAATAAACAAAAATAAACAAGCATATTATTTATGTATTTATCCATTTATTCATTTATTATATATAATAAATATACCTCCATATTATTTTTTTTACCTTCATACTGCTGGTTCTGTTTCTGTGGAGAACTCTGACTAATATGCACATCTAATTGAGGATCAGGTAAACTAGGGTCACTGTGCCAGCCCCGAGTTTGACTTTTTCTCAGTTGGAGAGCTCGCATAGGTCACCTAACCTGCCCAAGCCTTGGCTTCCTCACCTATAATACGGAGTCATCCTAGCTGACTCATGGGACTGGCACAAATATTGGAATTAATGAGACTGCCTAAGTAAGAAGTCTGCCACGTGGTAGATGGTTCCTTTCCCTTCCCCCACCCCCACCCAGGACAAAGCCCAGTGAGTCGGCAAGGCCAGGCAGTAGCTGTAACCTTCTGGAGATAAAAGTCACCTTGGATCATATATCCACAGCAGGTAGCACATAAAGGGACATAATAATGCCTCCAAAAGCCCCTCCTACAACAAGGGAGGGTTTGTACATTTCTAAGATGCCTCCTCTCCTTATTTTTCCCTTCAGGACCTTCCTTCCATCTTAATTCTTGCTCACCAGGAAATGTGGCAGGGCGGCTTGGCTAGGGGCCACTGTGGCTGTACCCCCAGCCCCACACACTACCCCCACCCAGGTGTGACAGTGCCATCCACCCCGCCCCCCAGGGCTGATCAGGAGTCTGTCCCTGCACTTCCAGGGCTGTCACAGACACTACAGTCTCCAGATTAAGAGAGCACTGGGGTGAGGTGGAGGGAGGCCCTATCAAGGCATACTGGCTAGAGGGTCTTTGACACATCATGATAAAGGCTGATGGTGACTTAAAGGCCTTTTACTTTGTTAAAAACAATTCTGCACCCTCTCTGTGGAGAGCATCCAGGAGAGGACGCTCTGGCCCTGATTCTGTCACTACCTGGAAGTGAGGCCAAGGCCTTAATTCCCTCACGTGTGACACAGTGAGGGCTGACCTGCATGGTCCCCTCTGGACTAATTATTTGGTGATACAAGTGGTGGGCACACGTCCCCTTTCACACAAGCACCCACACCCTCTTCCCTTTAGCACCCAACCTCCCTGTTAGGAAGCCACCAACTGTGTGTACTGGGGGCAAAGGTGGAGGGTCCCCTCTGGTGGAGCATCCTAACTGGGCTGCCTGCAATGGGCAGCTCTTTGTCCTCTTCCCACTCCGTGGGTTCCTGCTGTCCCCAAGACTAGCCTCTCTTCCTGGTTTGGATCCAGGGGGCCCCATGAACCTTAAATTAAATCCCCCTTTTGTTAAGTTACCCAGAGCTGGTTTCCCTCGCTACAAGCAGATACCTCGGTTGATACGTAAGCTCCATCCACGCCCTGAACATACAGCCCTGTTCTTTAGGAAGGCGCACCTGCCCCATTGCTCTTCCTTGGCTCTTCCCTGTCCCCACGCCTTTCATTATCAATTACCAATGTCTCTTCCCTTTTTTAAGGAAGGAAAAAAAAAAAGAAGAAGATGATAAGTCCAGGATGAACAAGACTATTGAGAAGTATAACCTTAAAGGTAGCTCCTCTCCAAAAAAAAAATCATAACCAACAGAACTGCCTTGCTTGGAATTAGACTGTGTTCATCTAACTGCCCTCTGCTGAATGCCCGCTGGGTGCCTGGCACTGTGCTAGGCATGGGGACATGCAGGAATATAGATGCGCCTTCCCTGAAGCAGCTCACAGTCCAGCCTCCCTCACAGATTAAAACCGAAGTTCCTCAGCAGCATGATATCCTCATGTTTTATGAGATTTTGCATTATGTGAATTTGACACTGTGATATAAAGACATTAATAAAGTCTCACTTTATATGCAAAATTTGAAATAATGTGTATCCCAAGCATTTTTTTTAAGCATGAAGAATGTTGAAGCTGGCAGGCCCAGTGAATTGTAAACTGTGTTTGCATGCTCACCACACGGCCGCACTACTTTAGTGGATAAACAGGAACCCCTACCAACCTCTGTCAGGATTTGTCTTAAATTATGCAGGTTTCTGAACTATACAAGTCTTTCTGGAGTGTGTGTCTCACACACGATGTGATAGGTCTGATGCTCAGGGTTCTGGCTGCTGAATCAGGGGGCTGCTGATTTCACTCCTGGCTCCACCACTGTGATCTTGGGCTAGGCACTGAGCCTCTCTGTGCCTGTTTCCTCATATGCACAATCAAGATAACAGTGCTGCCTCTAGGGAGCTTAGAAGGATTAAATGCGTTCCTCCAGGCAAGTTGCTCAGGAGAGCACCTGCAGCCGCTGGGGCAGGCAGTGCTTGCAGCATACCAGGCTATGGGTTGGCAGGAAGGGGTCACTGACACCCACATTCTGAGGAAAAAGAACTGCCTTAGCGTCCTGTGTGATCCTTCACTCTGGGGTCCAGGGGTCACACAGCAACTAGAGAGCTTCTTTACAGAAGTAGGGCCCTCCCATTCAAGTGACACCACTGCCCTTTCACGCCCGGGGGCTACCGCACCATCCAGACACTTAGCCCTTTCAGTCTTTGCACTCTTGTTTCAGGGAATTCACAGACACTCTAGATTCTTTTTCAAGATGATCCAGCACTAATAGAGCTACATCTTCATCCCGAGGAGAAAGCTGAGCAGGCGCCCATGTACCCCAGAGCCAAGCCTCTAGCCAGCACCCTGTGTTCCAAAAGCCTGCCTCTCCAAAGTGCTCCATCACAGTCAACTTACTTTCTTTTTAAGCCAATCTAATGTGGTAAGTCCTACACTGGAGCTTACCCTGGGGAAACACAACGGAGGCCACCTAAGCCCACCTGGAGGACTAGGGAGGCCTCCCCACAGGGAGGGGGCAGTACTGCCCTCCAGATATCTTGAATAAACCCAAGGAGCCAGGTGATGTGGTGGGGTGAGGGCGCAGCAGGTCAGGCAGGGGGAACAAAGGTGTGGAAGAGAAAGCACTGGCACGTTCAAGGAACTGCCAGTAGTTCCACGTACAGTGGGAAGAGCATCCCCCAGGGTCTTCAGGTGAAATGGTTTCCAGAGCAAGTGAGCGGGGCTCAGAGAGACCATCTCAGAGGGGTTCGTGGCCTTCTTTGTGCCGTGACTGCCTCTGGCAGCCTGATGAAGTTCATCGGGATCCTGCCTTTAAAAGCATAAAACAAAGTATATAGAATTGCAAAGGAAGCCAGTTATAGCAAAACAGTTATTTTCAGAAGATTTTTAAAAATAAATGTGTGCTCATAGAAACATATGAGGCTCTTTATCAATGCATTAAATGGCAAGATCTAGTGGCAGGAAGTAGTGCTGAGCAAAAAAGACGACTGTGATATGATACGGAAATGCCTATGATTTCTACTGGTGACAAATCCCCAGCACTGCTAATTCTACTGTGGTTTGTTGCCTACATTCATAATAAAGGGAAATACTCAACTGCAGCTTTAAGGTTAGGGAAAATAAAGATGTAGCTTTTTTGCATCCAAGTTCATGGACCTCCAGAATTCGCTCCATATTCCCCTGGGATCTCCTGGACTTCAGGAGTGAAACCCTCACCTTACAGGAAGACCCAGCTTTGTTCTCAAAGCACAGGGGTTAAGAGCACTGAATGTTTGCTCCATTACTGCTATAAAACCTCGGACAAGAAACCCCACCATCCAGTGCCTCAGTTTCCAATTCAGAATCAGGTGAGTTGACACCCATAAAGCAGTCAGAATCGTGCCTAGCATAGTAGGTGGTCAATAAATGAGGGTTCACTCTTTTCATTCTTATTCTCAGCCCCCAAAGACAATGGGGAGAGAAACTCGCAGAGAGGGGCACATTATTTACCCACTGAAGCCACGTTAAGCACACGAAGCACAATTAGCAGTTATTTCAATTCTGATGTTTGCTTGACTATAAAAGCCTCACATTTGTCCTTCCCCAATTCCTCCGCTAATTGCAACTGCTGCCGTCCATCGCAGCTGCCACATGACGCCCGTGTTGGCTGCATCTAAAGGAGTTGTTAAGGCGGCATAAGGGCACACGCTGACTAATTGGCCATCACGCTCAGGATGAATGGAGTCGGACGATGGAGGCTGGCCAGGACCGGGCCCCTGGACCCCGAGCTGCACAGCCCCAGTGAGCTCACAGGCCATCACCTGCCCTCCCAAGCTGCCCAGTGGGGCCAGGCTGTGAGGGGGTGTAGGGATAGGAGTGCTGGATGAGTTGGTCCTGGGGACAATGACTGGGGCCAGCCCTTGCTTTGCAACCATAACTGTGACCCTAAACATCTCTGGGCTGCACTTTAATCATCTGTAAAGTGAGGGAGAAGATCAGGTAGGCCTAGATGTTCTCTAGGGTTCTTCCAGCTCCCACCCGTCCTACTGTACTTCGATTATGCCAGGGTAGGTTCTCCTTCAAGTGGCCAGCAGTTCTGCTCCAGGGTCCTGTGGGCCCTACAGGCTGCCTGAGAGTGAGAAACTGGAGAGGGGGGAGACTGGCAAAGACAGTGGTGCTCACCAAACATTCCATCTGGAGCCCCACACATCCCAACTTCCACGCAATTAGACGAGGCCATGTACTTAGTCCTGGTCAACGGGCTGTGGGTAGAAGTGATGTGTGTCACTGCCAGGGCAGAGCAAAGAAGAGCCGGTACTTGGCCGCCCCACAGCCTCTTTCCATGTTATGTCCAAGAAGGCTTTGTGGGGAGATGGTGGAACTGAGCTGAGATGGAAGCAACCCAGATGGCCAAATTGCCACTTGGAGGACATGCCCAGTGGACTTTGCAGAGGTAAGAAGTAAACCTTAGCTGTGTTATGCCATTAAGATTTGCAGGCTATTGTTACATAACCTGGCTTCTCTTGTTTCATGTAGTTATTTTCCCAACAGTATTCAAATGATGTATTTTTTTAATAAAGGATTTAGGAGGTAACTGCTTCATAGTACCAATAAGAAAAGAGGTTTACTATAACAAGAGGGAATGGACTTTCTAACAAATGAGGCTGGCCCAAAAACGAGAAGAGAGATGCTACTGAGGCCCCATCACCATGCTCCCATAACTCTAAAAGTGGGGAACATAAAACCAAGTTTAATGCACCAGAAATCTATAAGCAGTCCCAACCATGAGGGCCAGGGTAGAGAGTGAGAGACCAGACATTCTCAATTTTCACTTGTTGAGTTACAAAGTAAAAAATGGGTCCAGTGATGGAAGAATCATGTGCTAAACTTCAGAACTGAGGAGAAAATGTTTGGGTGTGGGTTTACTCTGGGGTTCCCTCTATAAAGAGGATATTAAAGAATTAAGTACAATTGGGTTTTCCCCTTTCCGAGCTGCAGATTTGCACCCCAGGAAGTTTCTCTTCCCTTTCTCCTGGAGGGTACTCCAGAATGTGGGAAAGAAATAGATCCTTTCTCATCTGTGCAGGGTGAAGGAATCCTACAGAACTTATGATTCTTTTTTTTTTTTTTAAAGCACAAACTTCTTGAGTTAAGAAATAATTCTGGAATGTTCTAGTCCTAAATCAAAGACCTTAGCATTGATTATAAATCTACAGCAGCACAGAATTCCAGAGTCACATGGGGGAAAAAGCTATGGAACATCATGGGGGAAAAAAAATAAAAACAGATAAGCAGGGTCACCCAGATGCTCGGCCATCAAGGCCTAACCCACCAGGCAGGCCACTGGCTTCTTCCCTTGGGGACCCCCTGCCTCCCCTTCTCCAGGTGCCCGTGCTTCTACAGCAGAGTGAGCTGAGAGCAAGCTATCCCTGTGCAGCAAAGAAAGAAAGAAAGAAAGAAAGAACGTGACTTTGTGTTTGAAGGACGAATGCCAAGTTTCCTCTCCAGGGCCCTCTCCCAAACCTCTGTATATCACCTCCACATGACCAAGCTGTCAAGCCTGCCACCCCGAGCTCTGCTTGGCTGTGATAAACAAGACAACACATTTCCTACACCCTCAGGCCCTGCAATCAGGGAGAGGTGGGTGGAAAAATCCATCCAAGCCATTCTGGGATTTATGTTTGAAACTGTTTCCCTTTGTCAGGGGAGAAAACGAGCAGATGTTCCTAAAGGTGAACCTTGTAAATCAGTGCAGATGTGTTGGTACATCTTGCCCTCTTTGGCAACTCGGCTGGGTTAGGTTTTGCACCAACACCTGGGCGTGCTCCCATCTGACCACCTCCCTTCGAAACAGCCTCAACCCCTTCTCCAGGAAGTCTTCCCAGATTATGCTTATCTATTGCCCAGCCTTTACCTCTGGCCCTTTCTCAGCCCCCAGTGTGTTTATGTCATTCCATAATTGTTTATTTCTCTTTATTCCATGAACACTGGCCCAGGAACTCATAGAAGGTGCTGGTTGCCTACCTCATGAGACCAGGAGCTCCCCCAGGACAGGACATATCTCCCCCATCACACCAGGCACTCTTAAGGACAGAAATCATGACTTCTCAACTCCATCCCCTTGGCTGGTCTATTTACCCTGCTTTAGAAAGCAGGGGAAGCAACGTGAGTATACCTTCAAATGCAAGGGTTCTAAACAATGGGATGTTGCAAAGTCTGAAATTAACTGCCAAATGTTTGTACATACTGGGAATTTTCTGGGAAGAGGGTTCATAAGTGCCAAGTGATCCTCAAATGGATCTGTTCAAAGGCAGAGTGAGACCTCTGGACGCACCAAGCACTGAAGGGGTGTGGTATTGCCCTACCCTCACCAACCGTATGTGACTCAAAATAAAAATAGCACTGAATTCGGAAACATAAAGCTTCTGTGATGTCCAAGCCCATCAGAGTTAAATGTCTTATTTTTCGCTAGTGCCCTTAGGGCATGCTAAATCTCCTTAGAGGGTGACCCCTGCACCAGTCCTGCTATGTGGGAAAAGGTTAATACCAGTGGCTCCCAGGATGGAGGTGGAGAAATAGAACACACTCCTCCCGGTCCGTGAAGCAGGCAGGCAGGAGAGGAATCAGGCTAAGTCTCTCCCCTAGGAACCTGTTTCCCCAGCCTGGGGAGGGGCAAAGGAGGTGGGGCCATTTTCATGTCTTCTGAATTGGAATGAGACACTGAGGATGAAATTCTGTAATATCAGCTGGGCTCCACTGGACTTAGGAACCACTGAGCACCCTCATCTCCAAACACCTGCCCCTCCCTGCCCCCACCCTGCCTCCAGCTCTCTGAACCTAGGAAAGCTCCTGATGGGCTCCAGTAAGGGAAGGACTGAAGGACTCCCAGGTAATCCCCCACCACCTTTGAAAAGCCCTCAGCCCTGAATCTGGTGGCCCACATGCACCCCAAATTCACTTCAGTGCCTAGCCCCACCAACCACACCCTATGCACAGCCCTGGAAGTCAAATTCTGCAAAGTAAGGGGTCAAGGTGAGGGCTGAGACCCCAGTTCCCAATCCTCCCTGGGTCTGGAGACCTACAAGAGACACATAGAGGGTACGGGATGGAGAAGCAGCAGGAGTTTCACTGGGAGTCGGGAAAACTAGTTCCAGGTCACAGCTCAGCCACCATTGTACTGTTCAACCCTGGACGAGCCACGGCACCTGCTGGCCCCCACTCTCTCCATTCGTAAAGGGAAGGACTTGGCCACCTGAGCGCTGACCGCATCTGTGTGTCTTAGCTGGGGGCTTACACTGCAGAGAAGGCCTGGCTAAGAAGACTCATCTCAGAGCCTTTTCTCCAGCTCAGGATGTCAGTCTGGTCTTCCCAAGGCCCCAGGACACCAACCAACACTCTCCCCAAACTGAATATTTGCCTTTGGGGGGAATCTGTAATTTCACGGGAGAATGAGCAAGATGACAATAGGCTGGCCCCTGGGGAAGTGCAGGCAGAGAGTAGGAACAAAGGGGGTTGAACTCTCAGACCCTAGTCTGGCTCAGGGGAGAGTGTGGCTGGTAAACCTAGCTGGGCATGGTGTAGACAGGGCCCTGAGAACCTAGCAGTTTTGATTTCCTTTGGGCCTTCAGAGCTTTCACTCTTTTGATAGGAAGGAAGTACCTAAAGGGGAAAAGGATATGAGAGGAAAGCAGGGTTTGCTGGGGTTTTGCTAGGCACATGAACAACTGCACAACCCAATGAAGTCATACTATTATTATCCCCATTTTACAGATGAGAAAACTGGAGTACAGAGAGGTCAAATAACATATACCCAAGATCACACAGCAAGGAAATGGAAGGCCCAAGACTCAGACTCCAAAGCACATGTTCTTTCCATGGGATTACTCCACTGATGGGGACCTCTGGCATCAGGCTCAGAGATGCCAGGATACACGCTCGCCGAGGTATCCCTCCAAGGAACTAGATGAGCAGTCACTGCCCATGTGCTGAGATGGGCCACTGCCCCTCTCCCACTGCACACCACCTGCCCTGCACCCAGGAGGCTCTCAGAGCCCAGCCACCCCTTGTTCCCCTCAGCTCCGAGCCGGACACCTGGAAGCCAGCAGTGGAACTTCTCAAGCCTCCCCCAGGAAATTCAGCCACCTCTGGGCTAGGCAGCACAGTGTCTCCCTGCCACCCCAGCTCTGCCATGCCATGCTGTGCCCACAGTCATGCTGGACTCCCGGGCCCCCAGCTGCCTGGCTCACGAACACCATGTGTAGTGAAGTGTGCAGTCTAATTGCATCCCCTAATGATAGCCGTCAGCCGCCAGGAGACAGGTGCAGAGGCAGAGGGGAGGGCCTGGAGCTGGAGCCAGGAGAAGGTACAAGGGCTCCAACCCATTCCTGTACCTGCAGAGGACTGGTGGGAGGGGACAGCTAGAGGTCTGAGGGTCAGGGGAATAGGGGGGATGCTGTGGTGGGAGGGATACCTAGCCTCGTGGGACCACAGAGTCAGGCTATTAGAAAGAGCTCTCCAGTCACCAGATCCTTCAGAAAGAATATCCTTAAATAGCTCTGTACACAGCTAACCACTGCTGAAAGAAGACAGGACCTGTCAGTACAGAGGCCAGCCAGGCAGAGAAGATTCAGTGGGAAGGGCAGTGGCCCAAAGGGCAGGACCCCTGGCCTCCCCACCAACTTGCTATGTGACCCTAATAAGCCATGGCCCCTCTCTGAGCCTCAGTTTCCTTGTCTGAAAATCAGGATTTCGGTTTGGACTCATTTATGCAACAAATGATACAAGCTAAGTAGGTGCCAGGCCCTGCATTAGGTCCTGGGGATGGAGAGCACAGGTGAGACCAGGAGATGACTGAGAAAAACACAGGCCCTGATCTCAGGGAGTCTGCAATCTAGTGGAGAAGCTAAGATTCATAATAATACTAACGGTTAACAGTGATGGAGCACCTACTGTCTGCCAAGCAAAACTCTATGAGATAGATGCCAGCATTATCCCCATTTTACAGATGAAGAAACTGAGACTCAGAAAGGTTCAGTAATTTGCCCAAAGTCACACAGCTAGTAAGTAGTAGATCTAGGATAAGAGTAAAGACAAAATATCATGGGTATTCAGGAAAGGGAAAGCTTCTTGGAGGAGGTGGCTTCTGACCTAAGCCTTTGAAAGACAGGGGCAATTTGGACATGCAAACATTTAGGGAAGGGAGAATAAGAAATTCCATTAACTGAAAATTCCAATAACACTTGGCCCCCAGTCTCTGCCAAAACACCAACCACAGCCTCAGGAGACCGGGAGAACCCAGGCCAGCCTCTGAACAGCAACAATGATAGAGGATGCAAGAAGGATGAGAGGCAAAGTGGGAGGGAGGAGGCAGGGAAAGTAAGAACACTTCCCAAATCACGTCCTGGCTGAGCTTCTAGAAGTGGGGCTAAAGGGAAAGCCAGGGGGAAATAGGGCAGCTGCCAACAGACCAGGGAGGAGGGCATACTGCACACGTGGAGGAGGGGAGGGCAGTCTCCCCAGCATCCTAAGAATTAAAACCCCGGTGGTGACCCATGCACACACACAACACTGTGCAGACATAAACCACAGTGCTGGGGAGGATATTTATTAATGTGGAAAAATGTTCACATATATTTCAAGTGAAAAGGCAGGTTGCAAAATAATATATACGGTATGATGCCATTCTTGGAGGGAGAAAAATATCTTTATATAAGTCTAGAAGGATATACGCCCAAAATTCCAACAGTGGTTATCTCTGGGCAGTAGGTTATAAATGACTTTTATCTTCTTTATACTTACCTATATTTTCTAATTCTTCTACAATAATAGGCATTATCTGTGTAATTTAAGTTTTTTTTTTGTTTTTAAGGTGGTAAACACATCAAGGATTTTGACGAGGTGGTATGGGCAGGAGAAGAGATAGGCCAGCCACCTGGGTGCAGGCAGTGAGAGTGGATGGAGGGTGGGAGGGCTCCACCGGGATCAGGATGGGGTGGGGAGGAAGACAGTACTTCCCTGACAGGACAAAACACTTACTATGAAGACTAGCTCATGGGTCCCCGCCGCCTCCGTCTTCTGCCCCTGTCTCCTCAGGCCCTGAAGTCTTAGCATCCCCCAGAAGTGAAGGGTCCAGTCTGGAAGCCCATGGCTTTCTGACAGAGGACAGAGCAGAGGAGTTGGAGCAACTGAGAGTCCTAGGAAAGGGGTGAATCTGGAGGGCTAAGCTTGGGACTTTTGAGAGGAGGCTGGGCCTCAGAGACAGAAGTGGACCTAGCATGGAGCAGGAGCCCAGGGCCATGGGAGAGGCCGCCTGGAGGGTTAATCTAGGTCACCACCAAGTGCAGAGCTGGCTGGGAAGGGGAGCCCTGTGGAGCTCTTGATCTGATGGGAAATTTGATGAGCTCCAGGCTGGGGCAGGGGGCTGGGGATCAGGGAGTGTGGAAGGTGAACTGGCCATCCCAGCCCTTCCCCAAGAGCAAGATAGGAAAGCTTGAGCAGAAGCCACAGCAGTGACAGCCTGTATCAATCACATGTTTATTATTCTCTTTGTTACTCTCTTTGCCACCTTCGGTTTCCCCTCTGTCATTAGCAGTAAAGCCCTTAACAGGCAGGACTCTCCTTGACTGGATATAATCGGAGCTTCTGAAATATCCGTAGGTCATCTTTAAATGTGGTGAGCTTCCTGCCCATGGAGGTATTCAAACAGAAACCAGGCCACCATCCTGGCCTGCTTTCAAGGGTTACACATCAGAATGGCAGTCAAACCTCTGAGGCCCCCCATTCCTGAGACCCTCCGAGTCAGTGAAAGTGGGGCTTTGGGGGCAGCGGCTGGGAAGAAAGTGCCTGGGAAAGGAAACGGGCGAAGACCCTCACGCTGCCCCTCCCTGGTCCTCACAGATCCGAAGGACCTCATAGATAGGGTCTGAGGGACAAACTGTCTGCACACACGGTCAGCAGGGACTCCGGGTACTGGGAAAGGTCCCCTTCCCCTGTGCGCTCCCTGCTTCAGTCAGAGCTGGCGTCTGTGGGCTGCCTTGCTGCACATGCCATTGGGGTTCAGAGCCAGGAGGAGAAAACCTGCTGAGTGTAAAGGGAAACGGAAGTTCACAAGGTCACGGGGAACTTTGCAAATGAAATACTGGCCTCATTCTAGTATTAGTCTCTCAGTGAGCGCATCAAGGTGAGAGCACAGACCTCCATGAGCCTTTAGTGGTGTATGGAATTCGTGGAAACATCAGCATTGGTGTTGGTTATGGACACAGGAGAATCAACAAAGATAGAGAGAGAAGTTGTAAAAACGTGGTAATTCATGCCAAGCAAACGGGTATTATTATAGTCACACTGTTTACCATTTAACTCTCACATGCAGCCGAACAGCTACTGCATTTGTTGTTAAATGGGGAGGACTGATAGGGAGGCTGGCTTGGGCTTGCCTGAAGGAAGAACTCCCCCATAATTAGGGCAGCCCAACAGTGGGACCTGCTGCTCAGGGAGGCTGTCCTGAAATACTCAAGCAAAAGCTGGCCACGATGGAGGGCTGACTGGGTCCCTTCCACTCACTCCTCAGATGCACCCTCCATCCTCACCCTGGCCTCGGTCCAGCATGGACTCCACCACAGCCTGACTCCCTCTGCCTTCTGGGCAGGCCTGGCCAATGGAATCCCTGGCAGGACATCAGAGAGGGGAGAGGTGCAGAGGTGCTTCTTTCCCACACTCCCTCCCTGCAGGGCCACCAGGGGCCTCAGGACCTCAGGACAGAAGATCACAGCTCCCCTTGGAGCAGCCTGCACCGCACAGCCCGGCTACCTCTGGCTTCTGGTATCTGCTCCCTTTTCCCACCTCTTGCAGCCCTAGGAGGGGCACAGCCAGGGAATAGCTGTTCCTAGCCCCGAGGTACTGCACTGACCCTTCTGGTTTCCCTACACCCTGCCCACATGCCCACGCCTCTGTAAATTGTTCCTTTATTAAGACCTTCCTGGAATTATCCTAATGTGAGTGTGCCATCTGTTTCCTGCTTCGATCCCAGTTGATACATGGGGGTTCCCAACCAGAAAAAAAAAAAAACTAAACTATATGGCCTCTCTGCACTGTACAATTAATTCAGCAGTTCCATGAAATGTGAGTCAGATTCACTTTGTTGCAGGCTTTGTCATTACAGTACTAACCCTTATGTTATCAGCCATTATCAGATGTAGCTTGTGGCTTACAACTTCTAAAACCATTGCTGCCCATGGCCACTGTCTACAGACAGGAAAACTGAGGCCTCCCAGAACCTTACACAAGGTCACAGCCAAACACAGGAAGCCAGGAACCCCAGGGCACCTTCCCTGAGCAGAGCAATCCAACTGGCCCCAGGCCATCCTTCCCTGTCCCCCTCCCACAGCAGAGGCAGCTGCCCCTTTTCTCCTGTCTCCTTCCCTGGTGGGAGAGGCCGTTGGGGAAAATGATGAGGATTTTATAGCATTCTGTGGTAAGCACTTAATAACTCTCCAGGCTATAGATCTGTGCTTCGCACGGGCTAGGGATAATTCACAGTAAAATATGACTTTTCATTTATCACGCTGACGTGTAATAAATACTCCCCCGTGAAGCTTGGGCACAAAAGAGGGGTGGGGAGAGCAACCATCAGATGAGGCTCCATGACTGAGTGCCGGGGTTCAGGTCCACGGCAGGTGGACTCCGGGGCTAAGCAAACCGGAATCTTGGGGGATCGGAACACTGGAACCAGGGATACTCATGACAAAACGGGAAATTTCTTTGGGATTATCAGCCAGTGCGGCACCTCAGCTCCCCCACCAGCCTCACCACCATTTCTGGGAAATCAAGACCCTCCCTCCTGGAGCCAAACTCCCCCAAAGGCTGGCGGGGCCTGAAACCCAACAGCCCAGGCATCTATCCTCCTCCACTCACATCTGGCTCTCTGACTTGTCTTAAGAGCTTCCCACCCTCCCTCCCCTTCCACCACCCCCTTTCCACTCTACTGACACTGTGCTAATAAGCAGACATCTCGGTTGTTTTCCAATTTTTCACAATTAGATAATAATCGTAATAGCTCTCATTTATTCTGTATCTTCCATGGGTCAGGAGCACTTGCTCATTTAATTCTCAAAACCCCTCATGGCATTATCACCACCCTCAGCTCACAAGGGAGGGCACTGATGCTCAGATGGCTGAGCACCTTGCCCAGTATCATATTTTGATCTGTATGACTACAAGTGCCACTGTCTCCGTGGCCATGTGGCTTAGGTCAGGCTCCCCAAGCTGCAGATCCTGAGATAAGGATTTGAGTGTGAGATGTTTATATAGGAAGTGACCCCAGGAAGCATCAATAGGAGAGTGGGGCTGTGAAACAGGGAAGGAATGAAGCCAATACAGAATATATTATGGGCAGGTTACCACAGAGGACAACTGGGGGACTCTGGGACAGTATAGAGCACACCTCAGGGTAATCCTGCCCAGCAAGGGAGGGAGCTAGGGTTTGTATACACCAACTCCTGTGAATAACTAGTGGAGGGTGTTCACTTACCCTACTGAGATGGCTGAGTAGATTCCAGTAGCCAGAGAAAGCCCTGGGGCAGAGTCCCAGGTTGCAAGCTGGCAGCCGGCAGCTGTTGGGTCCACGCGCATGGAAACAGCGAGTATGAGGGGGCCTGGGAAGAGCACCGACAGTACTTGCCTCCCAGCTCAGGCCCTACCCTGGACCCTTGTCACTGCTTGCCTGGACAAACACAGCAGTCACCGAACTGGTCTCCTTGTCTTGGTCTTGCTCCATCTGACATACCCCCCAGCTCCAGAAAATAAGCACATTCCACTTTAGTTCACACAGCAAAGAATGGGTTGAAAGTATCACCTCCACCAGGACAGACACTTTGCTGATGTCTGGTGGGGCATTACTGACCACACAAAGGCAGAGACCACAGGGGCTGGATTCTCTCTGAATCTTCACTCAGTGCCTAAGGCAGAGTTTGGTACCCAGTAGGTGCTCAGTGAATTTTGCTGCATTTGAAATAAATCTCCCAGGTATGCTTTGCAGTGAGGGGAGGGCTAGCTTCTCTGATAGCCCCTCTGCACCACTCCTGCTGAAGAACTGATCATGCCTTCCTTGCTCTGTCCAATATGTGCTGCTACTCCAGCCCCTAGCACAAGGATGACTCCCTGGGAGACTGAGCCTCAGCCATGTCTTAGTGCATGTGTATACACACATACACACACACTGCCCAGAGCTGAGCTCAGAGCCTGACTCAGTCAGGGTTACTACATGCAGGTGAAACACATGCCAAAGTGACTGAATTAATGAATTGATTAATGAGTGGTATCATGACCTCAGCTTGAGAAATTCTTTGGACCAGCGGCCACGTGTGTGCAGGAGTCCACTGGCCTGTGGAAGGAGAGGCAGGGGTATGGTAGAGGTGTCCATGATAGTGAGAGGCTGCATGGTGCCCACACACCCCCACCACTAGGGGCGCTCTTCCCTCCTCTTAGAGTTCTGACTCCAAAACCAACCATCTGGTCTGTGTCCAACCATAGCGACAAGAAACCAAGACAAGGACGACTGGTCAAGGACCATCAGCTGGCTCTGACTGAGCTGCATTAGTGCAGAGAGTCGGGGCTCTGGATGCCATTCAAGTTATTTTCCACCTGGAAAGTTGACTTTCCTGATAATGTTCCACATTTCGATGGGAAAGGGCACTAGGGGAAACATGTATCTCAGCTCAAATCTTTGCTCTATTTGCCTCTACGTGACCCAGTGCAAGTAGCAATTTTGCTAACCCTCAGTTTCTTCATCTGTACATTAGACAAATAATCCATGCCACACCAAGAGGCTGAAAGAGAATAGATAACTCAGGCAAAGTCTACAGTCTAGGGACCAACACATCGTAAGCACTTGTTTTTCTCTTCACTTTCTGTCTGGCCTGAAGAATCAAAAGCAACTTCTTACCATATTGACCCACAGACTGCTTATAAAGACAATGTGGAATCTCCCCAAGAGCCCAAGCAAGAAATCTTGGAAATTCTGGGAAGGGTAGCTGAGCATCCAACTTCTCTGAAAACTTCTGAAACAAGAGCGATCTCTGCCCATTCTCCTGCTGCTTTCTAACCTCCGCTCCCTGCCCAGCCCCAGGTAAATCCCATTACTAACATTCTTTAACTCCACAAATTCAGGACTTCTCTCAGGTCCTGAGTGAGCTTCACAACCTGACTGTCTTTACAGAACAGGCTATATGTGAACCCATTTTTCAGATGAGAAAGCTCCAAGGGGATAATATATCTCCAGAAGCTACTTAGCAGGTTTATGGAAGAATGGGAACCTGAGTCATGGGACTGCCTCCCCTGCCTTTAACCCATAGGCCACCCTGCCCCTAACACAGCTGGATAAGATAGAAGCATGTACACCTCAAAATGAACAGGGATTTGCCTCCAGCAGCCAGAGATGCCTCCCAATCCCTGCTTCCCAGTCCAGATTTGAAGCAAAGAGCAGTAAACAATTTGTGGCATTTCTTGCCTGTCGGAGTGGATTTCTTGCCTACAGAGGATATATGGGTTTCTGAATAATTAAGTACAACACTCAGCTTCCAGGGCCCAAGACTCCAAAGGCACAGTGAAGCTGAGGCAGAAATTTTCCATCAGCAACAGCCAGAGAGTTTGAGAAGTTTGTTCCCCACATCTGAGGACCAAACAGATCCAGACTCCACCTGGGCACAAGAAGTCCAGTCTAGAAGGGGCATCGGGGATGATCTAGGCCCAGCACCTCATTTCCAGGCAAGAGAGCTGAGAGCCAGAGAGGGGGATTCTCCCAGGGTCACCTGGAGCCTGAAGTCCTGGGAAAATGGTAAAGGTCCTAGATAGGGGCCCACATAACAGGATTTGAATTCCGCTCTATGTCTTTCTAGCTGTGTCACTCTGGACAACCCACTTGACCTCTCTGAGTCTTAGTTTTTTTCTTCTGTCCAGTAAGAATAAAACTTTACACATGTTGATAACCCCCACTCTATAGATGGGGGGAAAAGGAGGTGATGAAAGAGAAAACTATTGACGGATTATAAGTAGATATGCAAAGATGGGCCTCAGAGCCAGGCCTCCTGCCTCTGGGTTTCAGCATCATGCTCTCTCCTCTCTCTCCCTCCTCCTCATCCTCCTACCTCTGCTGCCTCCAAGAAAAGACTCAAAGGACACATTCAAGAAGCAGCTGGAAAACAGGTTGAATTAGAACCAAAGTGCTACCTTCAGAAGAGCAGCAGAACTCAACAGAGAGGCAGCTGGTAACACAGCTGCTGGAAGAAGCAGAGTTCAAGGTCAGCAGACTTAAGGCTACTCACATCTTAGGACTGTGAACAGTCATCATCACTAGCATTTATTGGCTACCTACTATGTGCCAGCACTATGTGAACCCCTTATATCCTCTGTCACATTCAGTACTAACAACAGCTCTGTGAGATAAGGTACTATTGTCCTTATTTTACAGAATGATGAAACTGAGGTTCAGAGAGGTGAAGTAACTTGCCTGAGGTCACACAGCTAGTAAGTGGTGGAGCCAGGATTCAAACACAATGGTCTGCCTCCAAGGCTGCACTCTTAAACCTTCTGCTTTTCTGCCTCCTTAGAGCATTAACGGAGGTCTCTCTGAACCCCAGGGACTCCATGCAGCTGAAAGATAGCAAAGAAGCCTGTGTGGGTATCCGCAGCTATAATTTATAGGAAATGGTAAAAAACTCCTCTCACCCCTGCCCCTGCCTAGAAATGGAAAAGGGCAAGGGAAGAAGAGGAAGAAAGAAGTTGAATAACTTTTCTGTTTTAGCCTTGCAGGACCATAAATGCAGCTGCATAAATCACCCTCAGGGCTGGGGAAATGAAATAAGACAAAGGGAGGATGGGCCCCCATTTATCACATCCCCTTGCACATAACAAATGCCCCCTATTGAAACCCAGTGAGTTAGTACCCTTTTCAACACACACTCACAGTCCCACTCCCCCTGCCCTTTGCTCTGGGAGCAAAGCCTCCACTCCAGTGGGCTTCCCCTGATCCAAGGGTCACTGAAAGATCCCAGGAAATGGTGGTTAGATAGGAATTTCAGAGGTCAAGGCAGAACCCCACCAGGGGCTCATTTCACAACTGTTCCTCCCCAAAACTTCCCACAACATCTATCCAAGCCTCAAGCCCCTCCAGGTGAGATCACACTCACCCTGGGCTGCCTGGAAGGGCCTCCTGCAGCCAGAGGACCCATCTTTAACTCAGAAGAGCCAGTGGGAATGAACCTTAACAATATTCTCATCCAACAACCTCATTGATACCCAGAGAAATGGAGGCCTGAAGAGTCACAGCCTCATTAGGATAAAGCTTGGATGAGAAGTGGATCTCCTGGCTCCTGGTCCAGCATTCTCTCACTAAGCATAGCTCCAGCCTCCAGGCTGAGCTATGTAGTTGTCCCCTGAATCCCTCACTGCATATGTGAGCACTGGAGCTGGAAGCTGAGGTGCTACAGGGCCTACCAACTGCCAACAGCTCCTCCACACTGGGGCTAAAGGGCAAAGGTCGAGAAAGGCAGCCTGGCACAACGGAATCAACCCAGAATGTTAACACTAGACAGACCTGGCTTCAAATTCTAGCTTGGCCATCATGTTAGTTATCAATCACTGTGCAACAATTACCCCAGAATTTAGTAGCTGAAACCAGTACATATTTATTGTCTCACATTTTCTGTGCATCAGGTATCTGGGTACAGCTTAGGTTAGCTAGGTCCTCTGCAAGCCATAGTTTCTCACAAAGCCGAAATCAAGGTATCAGCCCAGGGTCTGAATCTGATGATTTGACTGGAGAAGAAACCACTTCCAAGCTCACTCACATGGCTGTTGACAGGACTGAGTTTCTTGCAGGCTATTGCAATGAAGGTCTCAGTTCCTTGCTGCCTGGGACTCTCCCACCTGGCATCTTGCTTCATCAAATGTGCAAGCCAAGAATGTGCAAGAGGGCAATAAAGAGAGTCTTCTAACAAGAAGGAAGTCAGAAGTTTCAGTGGCCTAATTGTAAAAGTGACATCCTATCACCTTCACCATATTCTCTTGGTTAGAATCAAGTCACCTGGCCCAGCCTATGCCAAAGGGGAGAGGATTCCACAAGGGTGTGAACACCAGGAAGTAAAGATCACTGAAGCCCATATTATGTCTGCTTACCTTAGCCATTGCTGGTGTGTGTCCTTGGCCACATTCCTTAATCTTTTTGAGGGTCAGTTTCCTCCTATGTAACCACAGGGATGGGGGTACTGTGCTCAGCATCAAGCACATAGAAAGTACTCAAGAAATGGTGGTTATTACTTTTCCAAGTGCTATCAATAGGTAGCACTCTTGGGGGCGCCAGGAGAGGCCTGTCAGGATGATGAGTAGCTAGACACATACAGGGAAACTGGTGGGTCTGGATAAAGTTGTAGGGTCAGCAGACAAGGTACATGAGCCTTGCCAATCTGGGAGGAGAAAAGATTTGCCGGTGAAGTGGAGGAAATTGTTTGCTGAGATGGATTCCAGAAGCAGTGTAACAGGGAGAGTTTGGGCCATGGAATAACCAGGGAACCTGCAGGCCTAGGGACCTTGAGAGTGAGCCACACAGAGCCCCCCTTCACATCATGGCTTCAGGAGGAAGGCTAGGACCTCCTCCCTCAGAGGCAGGGATTTGGAGTTCCAAGGAGTTGGTCTCTTCCAGGAGGATCTGAAGGGAACCAGTATACTGAGTGCAGCACTGGCCATTCCTAACTCAGATGTTTACAAGGTAGGGGAGCTTGCATGTACCACCAGCCAGTGCTGGGTGAAATGTGCTACCTGTGGAGGGCAAGGGCTTTCTTGAAGAGCTCTGCTCCAACCTGTTAAAACACCTATCTGATGAAAACTGTAGCCAGTTACTGCAGGCTGTAAGCCATAGAGAAGGAAAAGAACAGAATCCTGGAAAGAACAGAATCCTGGAGTACCCAAGTTAAAATGACCTTAAAGGATCACAGATGAGCATCAGAGAGCCATAAGTCCTCTGAAATTAATCTACAAAATTGTATGTGTGGCTCTGCACTTTGTGGAGGGAGAAAAATTTACCATCCCAAGCAGATTAGGAACACAGATCCAGTCCAACTCTCTCATTTTACAGATGAAGAGACTGAGACCCAGATGGTAGCAGGGACTCCCCCAGGCCATACAGCTATCCAGCAGGGGAGCCAGGGTGAGGACCCAGGCCAGTCCATTATTCACGTTCCTGGGGCAGACTCAAAACCCACCCTTCACCTGCAGAATCTTAGGCTCTGTGTCCTAATGAAGCAGCGACATCTCTGAATGATGTTTAATTATTTTGCAGGAGAATTGCTTTAATGGGCTGCATGAAATTTAAAGGATTTTTAATAAAATCTCACAAGCCCTGGGAGCTCCAAGCCCCTCCCTCTGCTCCCCTTTGTTACTTCTGATCCCATGAAGATATAACATTTGTCACTGCTTCATTAGGAGCCGCGGTGCCCCGCATTATTTATGAGCTTGCTATTTATTGAAAATTGTATTTTTGAGGGGGAAGAAGGAGGGGGGGATGAAGTTTATCACAGAGAAGCCTTGGCAAGAAAATTAGTGACATTTCAAAGTCCCCAAATCCCTGCTCCCATAAAAACTGAATGAGTTCAGTCCCCAGATGTCAAAGCATGACTTCAAGTCCTTTTCCAGGTGCGGGCTGTCACAAGATTCCTTGATGCCTTGATCATCCTTAGAAAAAGACAAGGGCTTTTATAATCTCCTCCTTGATCTGACCCATGTCTGTCTTCCATAAAACAAACAAACAAAAAACCCAAAAACTGTTTTTATTCGAAATAATATATGCACAAGGTTAAATACAGTATCCTGCTAAACTACTTTCTACTCCCAGATCTGTTCCCCCTAGGCAGCTATGTCTAACTTTTTAAAATGTCTCTTCTTATATTTACCTTCATTTTTATAAATTACATGTTTCTGCTGCTATTTCTTGATTCATCAATTTTAGACACAATCTATTGACTTACTACTGTAATAGATGAGGATTTATCTCCCTTGCAACACCTCCACCCCCTCCTGCCATATCTCTATTTTTAGTTCTTCCATTGGTTACCTATGGGGTCTTCTATCATCTAGAGTTGCACTTTGCAAAAAGAGAGTCTGCGCTTTGTAAAAAGAGGATTTTAATACCACTATCCTTCCCTTCACCTCACTTCCCTCATTTCTACCTCCTAACTTGTCGTCCATATTTTTACTTTTATATTGGTAACGCTGATAATATTTACATTTACTCCATGACCATAATAGGCCTTTCAGACTGATTCTAAGTACTGAACATCACTAGGCACATTATTGTGCCTAGGTAAAGACAATTCACTGTGGAATCAAGTAGTATACCGTAATTACAGTTTTCTTTCTTTCAATTTGCCTTTCTTTATTCTCTTGTCCTAGTTGTCTTTATCACATCCCAATTCTTTTTAGAAGTCTTAATAAAGCATATTCTATCCAGGGGCCCTTTTCGTCAGGGACCACCACCACCACCACCTCCTCTGCCCACTGGGGCCCTTGGTCCTCTTGCTTCAACCTGGACTGGTTGCTCTCCAGGCCTGTGCCCAGCTCTTACCCTGGAACTCATCCCTGCTCTTCTGAAATACATCTACAGTGTCTTGCCTTCCCAATATTCCCCCTCTCCTGGATTACTCCCTCACTTATTGTAATACCTCCTCAAGTTGCTTCCTTAAGAAGGATTTACAGGGGATAAATTTTATGAGTCCTTTCAACTTGTATGGTGGGTTGGCTGGATATAGAAATCCTAGATTGAAAATCATTTCTTTGAGAATTTTGAAGGTATCCAATGTTGCTGATGAGAGTCTAATGCCAATCTGATTCTTGTTGCTTTGTAAGTGACCTGATTTCCTTCCTGGAAATCTTTAGAATATTCTTTCCTCCTGTTGCTCTTCTGACTCACAATGATGTGTAAAATTGGTGTGGATTCTTTTCATTTATTGTGTTGGACACTCAATGGGCCCTTTCTTATTTTAAGTTGGAGCTTACATATAGTTTCATAACTCATGTATTGTAAACTACAAAAATATACACCAGGATACAAAAATTTCCAGTACCCAACAAGTTCCTTCATGCCTCTTCCTAGCTGATAGCTTTTCAAGAGTAGCACTATTCTCTCCTCTATCACCATAGACTAGTTTTACCCTTTTTTTAGTTTCATCTGAATGAACTTTTACAGCATATATCCTGTGCTTGGCTTCTTTTGCTTAACGTTATGTCTCTGACATGATGTTGTTCCGTGTTGTTCCATATATAGGTTATTGGTTCTTTTTCACTGCTGCATAATATTTCACTGCATATACCACAATTTGTTTATATAAGTGGTGATGGGCATTTGGAATTATCCCCAGTTTTGAGCTACTATGAACAGTGCTTCTGTAACATTCTTATATGTGTCTTTAAGTGGAAATAAGTATTCATGTCTCTTCAGGCTACATTTAGAAGTAGAATTGTTGGATCACAGTGTAGGCATATAATTTAGCTTTTTGTAGATGCTGCCAAAAAGCTTTTCAAAGTGACTGAACAAATGTAAACTGCCAGCAGCAATGTCTGAGAGCTCTAGTTGCTCCACATTCTTGCCAGTACTTTCAAATCTTTTATTTCTGCCATTCTAGTAGGGGTATAGTGGTATTTTATTGTGGTTTTAATTAGCACTTCCCTGATGACCAATAATATTGAGCACCTTTGAGTATGTTTATTGATCATTTTGTACTTCTTTCATTGACATTTTATTTTATTGATTTATTTTGTATATCTTTTTCTCATTCTTAAAAGTGAAAGTTTCTTATTTTATGAGTTTGCAGGATTTCTATACACACTTTAGATGCACCTTCTTTTTCGGGTATATGTATTACAAATACTTCTCCAAGTCTTTGGCTTATTTTTTCACTCTCTTAATACTGTCTCTACTGAAGAAGAGTCCTTAATTTTAATAGGGCTTAAATTTTGTGATATTTTCTTTCATAGTTAGTGGGTTTTGTATTCTATTTAAGAAATCTTTGCCCATCCCCCAAACATGAAGATGTTCTTCCGGGGAATTTTTTCTCGAAATTATATTGTTTTACTTTTCATATTTATGTCAATGATCCATCCTGAATTAATTTTTGTGTATAATATGTGATCAGGATTAAGGTTCATTTCTTTTTCATATGGCTATCCAACTGGCATAGTATTAATAGGTCCTTTCAATATGTAGCTTCAGATCTTCCATTTTTAGGAAATTATCTTGCATTGCTTCTTGACAATTTTCACCCCGTCTGTTTTCCCTGATTTGGAACTCCTGTCACTCAGATGTTAGACCCCCTGGGTTGCTCCTCTTGGTCTCTTCCTGTTTTCTTTTATTTTCCTTGCCCTTTTCCTTTTTTGTTTTACTTTCTGAGAGCTTTCCCTAACTTCACCTTTTAATCTTTGTACTGAATTTGATTTCAACAGTAATATTTTTCATTTCCAACTATTTTATCTTGTTTTCCCATTGTTCTTGTTCCACATCTCCACCCCACTTCTAGTTGTTACTGGGTAGCTGCCCTTTTATGTCACTCAGTAGATCATTCTCTGGGGAAATGGAACAGAAATTTACACACAGGAAATTTATGGCAGTGCCACTGGATCAATCCTTAGGAAAAGGTGGAGGAAGTAGAAATGTGCCAAGTCAGGAGATGAATGGCAATGCAGTTGCAACATAGTCTTCACCTGATCCCAAAGACAGCTCTGGAGTTAGAATGGCCCTCCAGTCATCCTACCTTGAGGAGAAGGGACAGGAATTTTATCCTCCCTATCCCACTCTCCAGTTGTTAAATGTAGCCTACACTAAGGAGGAGGTATAATCTTGAGTTAAGTAGCTCTCTTCAGCTGAGGGAAACTGTTGGAGGACTCAGCTGAGAGCTATCAGCTGCCAACACTCCCAGCAGTTGGGAGAAGGAGTGCCTCCTATCCTCCTTGCCCTGTAAGGGTCCAGTCCTATACATACTCACTCACTTCTGCTGGAACATATGGTCTGGATCCCGCAACAACTGGAGTATATTGTCCCTTTCCTTTTATAGCAGATCCAGCACTTCCTCCAGCTAACATGTGCATTGACTCTGCCCCAGTAATTGGTCTGCTTACCAGAGGAGAATTGGGAGTGGAGCCTAAGGGCAGCGCATGTTGTCCAAGGTCTCTGCATCACCTTCCAGGAAGGGCAGAGCAGGGGAGGGCGTTGGCCTTTAACAGGGAAGATCAGGGCATGTGTAGGCCCAAAAGGACCAGGGGATCTGAAGATTCATGATGTTCAAGTGCACTTACCCAGATGTTCCCATCACAAGTCTGGGGATCCTACTCCTTCCCAGTCATGTTTATGTTTATGGTCTTGGAGAATAAGACTAGCCTTGATATTCAGTTTTTTCTGCCCTTTAGTTCCAAGACCATTTTAGAGGCTGCCTCCTTGGACCACTCTTAGCACTAACTTTCTTAGGTGGACTTAGGTAGACTTTGAGATGGAAACTCGTGTTCATAAAGTTTACTAGGAGTTTCCTTGGGATCAACGCCCATGGATGAATGTCAATGCCCTCCAGCCAAAGACCTCAAGGAACATCTCCTCAAGTGAACAAGCTGGCTTTATTCCTTGCTGCAGTGAGGAACACCATGGAGACTTGTAGGGCATCACCATGAGAGAGTGTTGATAACAACTTACAGGATTGGGGCTTATTTTCCATGATTTAGGGGATGGTTCCATTTTGCTCTGAATTGGCTGCTGTTAGGAAGCAAGAATTCTGTGCTTCACATGCTTCTATGACCATATTCTATGATCAAGTGTCTTAATAAATCTAATCTAGAAGGAGGGAGACCAAAGTGAAGCTAACGCCACAGCCAGTAAAGAAGCAGCATCACTCACATTAGTTAGCAGAGGAGGATGTTTGGTATTTTTGTGGTCTGGACAGTGATCATGCTTTCGTCTTTTAGACGAGATGACAGAGAGGTCTTGTTTTGTGCCTCCGCTCATCGTGGTCACTGTGTGATCTCATCCAGTGTCCTGTGAGAGGGTTTATGACTCACGGGCCTAGATGTGAGTGCAGGGTCAGCTCTGGAAGTCTGAGGCTGCTGTCTCTACCTCAGGAGTGAAGGAAGCAGGATTGGGTGAAGGGAGGAACTGAACTGATACAGTCATGGCAAAGGCCTCAGCAGCTTCCACAGGGAGTTCCACTGGACAACATGCACTGCCCTTGGGCTTCCAACTCTGAGATGGCCCTTCGGAGCTGTCCCTCTCTGAGGAGGGAGCTGAGCGCTTATACCTTATCCCTACAGCGAGCGGTTGTTGGAGGCAGACCAGCCCTGGGAGGGCTGAGGCCTTGGGTGAGGCAGCTCATCTGTACGTGAAGCTATCCCAGACAGCAACCAGCATCCACTAGACTCAGTCTCTCTCTCATGCACACGTGCCTGATATGAAACCAGGACCCTGAAACTCCCTCTCCGTACTAGACCTTACTATGGGGAAATAAAGGAATCCACATAGTGCAGTTCCCCCTCAGCCCCATAACTCCCTCTCACCACACTCACACCCACCATTTAGAACTGAAGGATGGGGTAGAGGGGAGAGAGGCTGGAGGAGGAGGAGGGTGAATGACGGCTCTGTCCTGGACAGAGGTGGGAGACAGAATTAAAACCACTGAAACTAGCACTTTTGTACCAAAGCCTGCCACCACAACCCCCAGCTCAGTCCTATCTTCCTCATCCCACCTGGGAGCAAAATAATGTAAAATATCCTTCCAAGTAGCTAATCTGCACTACAAAGAGAAGTTGTGGGGGAGACTTAGGCTACAGGGAAGGATTCAAATTGAAAAGGCTCAGGGGGCCCCATTAATAAAAACAATAATTCAGCCCCTTACTGAGTAATCCCAGAAAAAGAGAAGAAATGGCTGAATCCCTACCTGAGTGAGGAAGAGGGGCAAGGCGAGGTGAAACAGGGACAGGTTGACAGACTGAGTTAGAACCACAAACGCGCCTTTGAATTTCTCCAGAGAAACGTAAAGGTCTGTGGTTTTAATAAACCTGTAATGGGGCCCAAACCAAACTTCCCCCTGGCTGCTTGCCATAGTAGGTCTCCAAACTGGAGCTATAAAGATGCAAAGTTGTGGGCTGACCAGAGTCCTGGATTCTTTCTGCACCTCTCAGATCTGCCTGCACAAAGAACAGGATGAGTATGAACACTGGAGTCACCAACTGTGTGTCAGGAAATGTGCTAGTTACTTTATCCCTTATCTCCCGCACAATGTTAATAACAAAATAATTCGGATATTCTGGGAGCTCATCATATACCAGATGCTGTGCTTTATCTCACTGACCCTCAACGACAAAACTGAGACATTGACCTATTAATAACTCCATTTCCCTTTGGTTAACAGCTTCGCTGAGATATAATTCACATATTTTATGATTGACTCATTAAAGTACACAATTCCATGGGTTTTAGTCTAGTCTCAGAGTTGTGCAACCATCACCACAATTTTTTAGAATATTTTCATTACCTCTCCCCCAAAAACCCCATACGCTTTAGTTATCATTCCACCAGCCCTTCCAACCCCCGAGAGACAACTACTTATCTACTTTCTATCTCTAGACATTTGCCTATTCTGGGTATTTCACATAAATGGATGTATGCAATATGTGATATTTTGTGAGTACCTTCTTTAGCTTAGCATGTTTTCATGTTTCACCATGTTGTAGCACGCATCAGTACTTCATTCCTTTTTGTTGCTGAATAATATTTCGCTGTATGAACACACATTTTGTTTATCCAGTCATCAGTTGATGGGCATTTGATTTATTTCCACCTTTTGGCTAGTAAGAATAATACTGCTCTGAACATTTGTGTACACATTTTTGTGAGGACACACGTTTTAATTTCTCTTGTGTATACGTAAGAGTGGAATTGCAGAATCATAAAGTAACTCATGTTTAGCTTTTTAAGGAACTGCCAAACTGTTTTTCCAAAGTGGCTGCACCATTTTACATTCTATCAGTGTATGGAGGTTCCAATTTCTCAACACCTCACCAACAGTTGTTATTACCTGTCTTTTTTCATTTATAGTCATCCTACGGTTATAAAGTAGCATCTTGTTTTGCTTTTGATTAGCATTTCCCTAATAGCTAATGATGCTGCACATCTTTTCATGTGCTTATTGGCCATTTGTATACCTTTTCTGAAGAAATGTCTATTCAGATCCTTTGACCATTTTTTTTTACTTTTTTTGTGGGGAGGGGGTAATTAGGCTTTTTTTTTAATGGAGGTACTGGGGATTGAACCAAGGACTTTGTGCATGCTAAGTACATGCTCTACCACTGAGCTATACCCTCCTCACTATGCTCATTTTTAATTGGGTTATTTGCCTTTTTATTATTGAGTTGTAAGAGTTCTTTATATATTCTAAATACAAATCCTTTATCAGATATATGATATGAAAATATTTTCTCCCATACTATAGGCTGTCTTTTCACCTTCTTGTTAGTATCCACAAAGGTTTTTAATTTTTAAAAAGTCTAATTTACCTATTTTTTTATGTTGCTGCTTATAATAACCCTAGTTTACATACAAAAAAAACCTGAGGCAGATTTTTAGCAACTTGCCCAAGAACACATAATAGTAACTTACAGAGCCAAGATTCAATTCCAGGTCCACAGACTCCAAAACTTCCTTTGAGGGCCTGAGGAAGTCACCACGAGCAGGGACTGTGTCTCCTGTGGTACTGCCTGAACTAGTGCAGATCCCCAAGCTCTGGGAGAATACTTACTCTTACTGCTGCCCATGGGAGTAAGGAATGACTACAGTATCAGGCCCTGGCAATAAAAATGTGCTACCCGTCCCGGATATAGATAACTGAACCACCTCTCTGCAAGTCTCACAAGGCACAGAAGAGAAACTCTCTCTCTTGGAAAGTTTCCACACAGTGTGGCCTGTGACAGGTGGATGGACAAAAGGAACCGCTCACTCTAGGACCCATCAACTCACCAGAGACCAGGAACTCACCCAATAGTATTAAGAGATTCTTACAAAATCCTTCATGCTCCACTTTAATATTTCCCATACATCACCTCATTTTTCTCTATAAATATTCATTTCTTCAATAAACGTGTATCAGACACCTATTCAATGCAAAGCACTGAGCCGAGAAACTGGAAGATAACGTGTTTTTCTCTTAAATCACCCTGGGAAAAAGGAGAAACTACTGACCCTGGTCTAGAGATGCAGAAGTGGAACCAGAACATTTCATAACTTGGCCAAGGTGACAAAGCCAGACAGGGGTGGCCTAATAGCGCCCAAATCCCCGGGCCCTAGGTCCAGGCTCCGTCTACACCACAATGAACATCAGTCTACGGGGTCAGACTCAAGGTTATCTCTGCCTCTTTTCCCATCTAAGAATGGGACTCACCCACTAGAAAAATATCACTCAAGCCCAAGGACACGAAAGTGACTGTAAGCGGGTCTCACAGCAACCACTCCTCCTGCCCCCTCTGCTGAAACAACATGGTAGCTCCACAGCTTCAGAAAAGAGCTACTGTCAGGTGCTGACTTGGCAATCTGACTTCCTGGCTCCCATCTTTTGATTATTATTATTTTACGACTAATTTTCCAGTCAAATCCTTTATTTGTGCAAAAGCCCTTCCAGCCTTGAGCACATTCTTCTTGTCTTTGAATTTTATCTCTCTTTTTAATTAAAAAAAAATTCACATAAGGCAGCACAAACTAGGTCACCATCAAAGACTTCTCTTCCCAAAGAGCAGTTCTACAGCTATTAACCCTAGCACTGACGCCGATGCAGGGGGTGACTTTGTCCAGGCCTCTTCACCTCCCTAGGCTCAGTATTTTTCCCTCAAGTAAATGATTTAGGCTCCGCTCTCCTCAAAGCTCCTTCTAACTCTTAACATTCCTGGGTCCTTATCTAGGCCTGAGTCACCAAAACACAACTATATATTCCTGGGATGGGATGGTAGCCAAGTTGCACAATGACCTCAAACACAAACCGAGGGTGCACTCCACCTGTTCTTGAGAATGACAGGCCCATTTACTGAGCCCCTTTTGTGTGTCATAAACCTCATCTTTAATCTTCCATCACCGTTGTGAAGGAGCAGTCAGAGGAATTCACTTTAAATATAAGACAGATCATAACATTTTTCTATGCAAAACCCTCCAAGGGCTTCCCTCTCACTCAGAGTCAATGCCAAAATCCTGACAATGAACTACAAAGGTCCTACAAAGGTCCTACATCACCTCTCCATCCCCTCCACACTCTCTACCCCAGCTCACTCCACTCCAGCCACACTAGCCTTCTCACCGTTTCATGGACATAACAAGCATGCTTTCACCTCTGGGCCTTTGCTCTTGTTGTTCCCTCTGCCTGGAGTTCTCTTCCTCTAAACCACTGGTCCTCAACCAGAGGACAATTTCACTTCCCAAGGGACAATACTGGAGACATTTTTGGTTGTTACAACTAGAGAGAGGGTGCTACTGGCATCTAGTGGGTAGAGGCCAGGGATGCTTCTAAACATCTGACAATGCACAAGACAGTCCCCACAACAAAGGATTATCCTGTCCGAAATGTCAATAGTGCTGAGGTCAAGAAACCTTGACCTAAATGGTGTTATGGCACCCTCCCTCATTTCTTTTGGATTTCTGCTCTGCCTTCCATGTATAAAACAGAGAACTACCCTGCTCAGTAGTCTGTATCCTCACTGTCCTATGTTTTTCCATCAGAACTTAGCATCCCCTAACTCTAGTCATCTCTCTTTCCAGCTAGAACATAAGTTCCATGAAGGTGAAGTCTTTGTCTTGTTTTCTGCCGTATTTCCCAGCACTTGAAAAGAGGTGCTGAACAAATAAATTAATTGTCTCTGTTTCACAGCTGTGGAAACTGAGGCTCAGTTATGCTAAGCAGCTTACTCAAGGTCACGATGGAGGATGCTGTAGTGTGCTGCCCAGGTCCCCCCAGGGCTGAGGCGCTCAGTCCTTTGGCTGCCATCACTGTTAACTATTGAGGCTCCTATCTGAGTCCTGCTTCAGGCACTGCTCTCAGCTGAAAGCTGCCTTGCCAAAGCTTCTGCCCTTTCCCTAGGAGCCCATATCCAATGACTGGCCAACCGGGGTACAAAGGTCTGGCTCCTTTGCCTCAATCTGGGACAACTCTCAAGGGCCATTCTAGCCCCAGGACTCCCCATGGCATCAACTAAGACCTCTGTTGCAACTGCACCACGATTCAACTTCTCCTTCTGCCCTCTCCTGCTGCTCTCACTCTCTTATAGGTATTCTTCCTGAGGCACACCCCTGTAAACCTCCACACACAAATTTAGGTCACAGAGTATGTTACTAGGGAATATGACCTATGACAGTCACACAGCTCGAAGGTGGCAGGACTTGAATTCTAACTCAGACTGGATTGACTTGAGCATCAGTATCCTTTCTGCTCTTCCACACTGCCTCAGCCTTGACTTTGACCCGCCACAGGTAGGCTAGGTAGGGGCTGAGGATACTCAGGTGTACATGACAGAGTCCTTGTTTTTGAGATACCATAGTCTTCAGAGAGAGACAGTTCTCCCAACCAACCCACTGATGGCCAAAGAGTGCCAAGGACAGAGTGGATCAGGCACTAGAGGATCCCTTGGGCAGCCCCACTAAGACAGGCTGACTTGGGATCTAGACCACAAAAATACCTCCTGCCACATGTCACAGAACAGGTCCCCTCCCCTAGGCTTGGGACACAGACCCTGCAACCTCCAGAGAGGATCCCAGCCAGCCAGACCTAGAGCAGTCACCGCTTGATTCCTTGGGTTCCTCAGGGTGAACCTGGACAGGACTCCAAGGTGTCCTTCCTGTGGAAAAGGACACAGAATTCCCTGTCCCTGGCTGGGACGTCTTCAGGCTCAGACCAGTTCTCAACATGTGAAGACTCAATAGCACCCTAAACGCCCCTCCTCTGGCCTCTCCTGGCGGTTGGCTCCGATCTGACGGCCACCTTTATCTTTACGGCCATTTCTTTTCATTCCTCCCTATGCCTCTCCCAGTTCCTGGGAGTCTCAAGAAATTTTCTCTAAACATACTCACCCTTTCATTGCCCAATCCCACCTCCCAGTCCTGGCTTTTCCACTATACCAGGCCTCTCAGATGCTCAACAAATGTCATGAAAGGAGAAAGGGAGGAAGCACAGAGGGGGAAAAGGGAAAGGAAGGGCAAGGAGAGTGCAGAGAAAAAGATCAAATGACCAATTCATGATAGGGATGCCCTATATTTATCTGATTTAACTTCTAGGGCCTCCAAAGCATCACTCAGAAATTTCTCCGTCGCTCCTATCCTTGTCTCCATCTTATAGCTGGAAGCACTAAGGCTCAAGAAAAGAGGAGAAAGCTTTTCTGAGTAAATTTAGAGGCAGCTGCAAGAGATTCAGATCTTGGGCATCCTAATTGCCTAGCTGTGCTGAGACCTCAGGTGTGAAATACTAATGGGCAGATTCTGCCCACGCAGTGATCAGAGAGCAGGAGAACAGATGCTCACAGACAGATCAGAGGCGCATCAGCAGGAGCAGGAGCCTCTCCAGAATTCTCTATCATCTCACCCCACCTCCTGGCTTCAGGTAAGGGCCACCAGGTACCAAGGGCCGCACAGTTTCTGAGGGGCTACAGCCCTGGTGCCCTCAAGCTGTGCCATTCTACACTCATCCTCCTCGACCCAGCCCTGGCTTCAGAGCTGAAGAGCTGAGGCTAAGCACCAGCTCTGCCTCCTACCTGCCAGGGAGCCTTGGTCAAAGCCCTTTCCTTCTCTGGCCTCAGTTTCCCTGCCTGTGAAATGTGAACACTGGATTTGATGCGGTTTTTGAGGGACCTTTCCAGCAGGAGGACCTCCAGGCTCTAGGGCCCACTAGGTAAGAGAACCATGTGGACGGCCCTGCACTGAGCCTCTCACTCTCTCACCCAGCCCTCTTACTGAATTGGACATTGGCCTCTTCTGTCCAATCGATTAACAAACCTGGAGCTCCTCAAGGTGTCTGCCTCCCATCCCAGCCTCCTTTGCTTTCCTAGGCTCTCTGCATCTTAACTCCTGGCTCTGGAGCCAGGCCCAGGACCTCTTACAGTTGGAGAGAAGAAGAGAGATCAACATTACTAAGCACCTCTTCTGTGTCAGGCCCAGAGCCATGGGCTTTTACATGCATTTCCAGTTGGGACCCTTCCAGTGAGTAGTCTTATCCCCACCCGAGAAGTCTAAGGCTCAGAGAAGTTTGGTAACTTACTCAACATCGCATAGCTCTTGACGGGCAAAGCCAGAATTCCAGCCTGGAAGAGTGTGTGTTACCTTTGCATCATCAGAGAAGTTACTTGCAGTGAGAGCTCCCTCTTCACCCTCCCCTGCCAGTCAGAGAACAGCCCTATGCATATTAGAAGAGGAAGGTAGCATGCTGCTCTGAGAAGCCAGGCTTCAGGGCTCATGTGAGAATCAGCCAGAGACAATGGAAGAAACCCAGACTCTAGAGGTACCAGCTTTGAGATTGACTCTTGACTCTGCCACATGCCAATGGAGTAAACTTCAGCAAGTTATAACCTCAGTTTCCTTACCTGGGATGAAAGGACATTAACATTTACCGTATGGAGCTGTTAAGAGAACTGAACCTGACAGTGGATATGAAACACCTGGCACAGAATATGTGTGGGATAAATACAACCCCCTTCCCTTGCCTGCCAGCCCGGCTTCTCTTAGGCTTAAGGCTTAAGTCTTTTTTAGATTTTAAGCCCTGAGAGCTGGGCGTGGATACATTCCCCTTAGCAAAATGTCTCTAGCTTAAAGATATACTCAAGAAAGTGGTTTTCTTCCCCTGCCCCTGCCCCGGCCCTGCCCGATGGAAGGGGCTCAGCACAGACCGTGGCCACGGCAGCCACAACAACCACGACAGCCAAGCAGGCCACAGTGGGATTTGCCTTCCTTCTCTCCAGCCTGGGTGCCTGCCATCTTCATGCATTCCATTCGAGCTGAAAGTTGGCACACAGGCGCCACAAGCCAGATGTTTGAGTTTTGTTAAGAGCCGCTTAAATAAAGCCTTTAAAACAATAATTCTCAGCCATCTAAGGGACATTTCTCTTTCTGGCTTCATCTCTCTAACACACAAGATTTTTTAAGAAGAAAAGGGAGAGAAAAACAACCCTCTACAAAGCAGGAACATTTTTAAAAGCACATGGATTTTGCCATCATGCTCTGGTCTTTCTGATATTGCCAACAAAAGAGAAAAGGCATTTTGGGGAAGAGCCAAAGTTTCTCCAGCTCTTGGCATATACCTACAGCTCCAGAAGGCATCTGGGGGAACCTGGACAGGTGATGGCCATCTGAAAAACTCCCTAAGGCAGAGTTTAAAGAGATATGAACTTGGATGACATTGGTTCCAATTGATGACAGTTGAAGAATCTGCCTTCTTCTTCCCCATTCTCCCTCTTCTCCTCCCAAAGAAGACTTTGCCAAAAGTGTACTTTTGGGAAGGACAAAGTCTGACCCTCCACCTCCCTGCATGATGGCACCTGGAAGGGAGACCTGAGGTTGGATGCCCTTTGCAGTCTAGAAGCGATCCTTCCCAAGGACCCTAGAAAGTTGTCGTGGACACAGTTCCACATTTCCAAGAGCCAGTGACAACACATCATTGTCCTGGTATAAATACAAACTTTTGGGAGTCAAAGACCAAATTCCTAGAGATTTCTAGGTCTGGTGTAGCTTTGAGAACAGACCCTGTCTAGTAAGAGCCATAAAAGGAACCACATGCTCGAAAGTAGAACAAGACTTCCAATAGATGGTCAAGTGGTTCCTATCAGACCTGTCCTCCCACACATAACAACTATAATCTCTGGATAAAATACTTTAAAATTACCTAAAGGCACTAGTAAAACAAAAAGCAGGCAGAAATCAGAGGGGAATTGACACTTGGAAGAACAACAATGGGTGTATTTCATGTTTTTAAAGGATTTCTCTTGAGGGAAGAGCATAGTCAATGTCCTATAGGATAGCTAAATTTTTAGGAAACCTGTAGCCTTAGTGGCTTGAAGAATCAGAGCATGATGAACACAGCAGTTGGAAACCGACAGCAAAATTCCCAGAAAGGAGAGAGCCACAGAGATTAAGCCCTAACATCTATGTATAAACTCCACCCAAATCTCTGACTGATCCTCCAGTATACATGCACAGGGAAGACTCCAAAAAGCCTAGCTAAGATTAAAAGAACTGAACTAAAATTTCAGCTGCTGCCCACCAGAACGGAGACAAGAGTATGAAGTGTGAGTTCAGCCAAATTAAAAACAAAAAATCAACACACTTTAGAGGAACATAATAGAATCCAAAGTCTCTCCAATATATCATTCACAGTGTCCAGGATACAATCAAGAATTATTAGACACATGAAGAAACAGGAAAGTGTCACACCCTCAAAGAGAAATCACTACAGGCCAATACTGAGATGACATTGTGGCTTTAATGGACACAAAAGTGGGCCTGGAATAAGAAATCGCTTTTCAGGGGAAGCTCTGGCTCTGAGGTCAGATAGGCCTGGGCTTGTGTCCCAGCTCCACCACTCCCAGCTGTGCATCCTTGGACAGTTCCTTTACTTCTCTAAGGTTCAGCTTCCTCATCTACTGAAGGACAGTAACACTGCCTTTCTCTCATAATTATTATGGAACCAAATAAAAAAAATGAATATGAAAGTGCCTGAAACAGCATCTTGTACACACTATGAGCTCAAGAACTGTTTGACTCTAAATAATGATTCCCAAGAATCTCCACCCTTATCTTTAAGCCTCTTGACATTCCAACTCGTACAGTTTTTTTCTTTTCTTTCAGTTCTTAAAATGGGAATGTTTTGCATTGTACAACCTGAGTTCTGGGGAAATCTTTCTAATACATTCTAAAGGACAGCCCATCCATCTAAGTCGTAATAATGCACACAGCCAGCCATCTCTTCAGTAGGGCCCTGGAATAGATTAAGAGAAAGCAACAAGGCCTACCTAGAAATCATTTTATTAAGTGGCTGTTTGAACAAAGTCCTGCCTCCTCCAAGCCTTGGACCCTGGAATCCCCACCCTCAACTAGGAATGTGTTGATCAGGAACTAAGATGCCAAGATAGTCATAGGATTAGATGTTGTTATAGTTGGAAGAGACTGAGAGTTGACTCAGTCTATTCTCCTCATTTCAGGCATGAGGAACCTAAAGCCCAGGAAAGAGAGGTAACTGGGGTAGATTCCCATGGAAAATTAATAAAAGAATTTACCAGCTTGACACAGCACCTTAGAGGACTACAAGCACATATTCATTCACAATTTTATTTCAGCCATATCATAGTTTATGAGCTTTTTGAGCTATATATGAGGGGGGTGCTAATGGAAGGGAATGCCACTCCCATTTTTCAGATGAGGAAACTGAGCCCTAAGAGTTAATATGAACTTGTTTCATGATACCCAGATGTTTACTTGGGGCTCATTCCTGCTGTCTCCACCCCTGATCCTCAGACATAGCCATTTTTACTAGACCATGTTCCTGAGAATGCAACTCCTGGAGTCCATCCCAAGTGGAGGAAACTGGACAGAAGGTGGAACTATCCAAGAGGAACGAAGCTGCGGAGGCAGCAGACAAGACACTGCTGGTTAGGCAAGGGAGCAAAGCCATTCAGAATCCCACTCGACCTCTACTGAGACCCATACAATTTCTGGAGCCTTGCTCTTGGGGATGGCCTTTGGGATGTCCCTCTGGGATGCTGGGGTTGGATTTATGTAGAGTATCTTACCACCCTCAGACTGAGGGCCTCACCTGGATGACTGGAAAAGCCTCAGAAAGAAACCTCTTAGACAAGTAGGGGTCTCCCTCTCTCTGGAAGGGCAGCCAAGCCTCTCAACTATGGCCTAGTATCCCCCAAGGCTGGAGAATGTGTTCCCCCTCGGCTGGAGAATGTGTTCCCCCTCTGCCTTTACCTCCCTTCTCCTTGGTACCCAGCCAAGGCCCAGGCCACAGGGAGACCAAATTAGGATTTGTGGGCTGGCACCTCCCTCTGATGGGAGTCCCTGCCCCCTCAGCGGGAACCACCTGCCCCATTTGTCCAGAGTACAGACAACTTCCCACAAAACTAGTGGTCTGGGTGCTAAGCCCCAGGCTTCCTATGCTCTCTCCAGCCCACTCTCACTTCTCCCTCCCCTAACTGTGCCCCTAGCCCTTCAGACAAGTTCTCTAGCCTTCCCCTACCCCCACCATGCTGCTATTCTGAGCAGCTTATAAATTGCCAAGTTTGACTCATTTTTCTTCATAAATCCAGAGCTTCCAGCCTCCTATTTGATTTGTGTTCCTGAATTATCCATGAAATTTTCAATGGCTCAGCCAACAGCCAAGCAGAGGTCCCCCTCAGCCTCTAGAAGCCACCAGAGGCTGAGACAAGTGATGGTTGGGGTCACAAAAGAGGGGAGATGTTCAGGCTCTGGAGAGGGGACAAATTTCAGGGACACGGCAGGAAACTTACAGAAAAGAGTGAGGAAAAACAATGAGCCAGGTCTGGAGAAGTCACTCTGCCACTACCAAAAGAGGTGGAATCAGAGAGGGAAACAGATTTATCAGAGGTCACACAGCCTGCTCCTGGAATAAGTCCCCTGGTATTTCTTTGAATCTAGGATCATCAATCCAGAAAGCACTAAGACCAGAAGGAAACTACAGATTCACCTGATTTTTCTTTTAGAGTTTTCTGTCTGTGTTAAAATATACATAACAAAATTTACCATTTTAACCATTTTTAAGTGTACATTTTCAGTGGCATTAAGCATATTCGCATTGTACACCCATCACCATCATCTCTTTCCATAGCCTCACCTGATTTTAGGACTGAAAACCCAAGTGTAGAAAGACATGAGGACCAGCTCAGGCCTATGTAGCATGTCTGCAGCAGAGGCCAGTTTAGAATTCATTCAATGAAGTGTCACCCAGAGGCAGACACCTGTGGGGATGGAGGCTGAGTGTGTGCTCCAGAAGATAAAGGGCCCCTCCTACAATTTTTCCCCACCCCACAGAGCCCCCACCTGACAGGTAGCCCCTCTTCTTGTGCACCTGCTCATCCCTTTCCTCCATGAACTTGAGAAATGGCCCCAGCTGCATCTGAGCCAGCAAACACAGCAGGGGTCTCAGCCCCCAGCAGGTTTATGGAAGCCATCCATCCCCAGCTGAGAGCTTAAACACATCTACATAATCAGCTCCCCTTGACACTGCTGCTCCCACTATTTCTCATGAAACCTAACTGAGGCTCTGATTCTTCTTTTTTTTTTTTTCTTTAATCAAAAACATCAGTTGACACCATCCCTCCTCCCCCAAGTCAGGGGAAGGATGGTGCTCTGTTTAGATCCAGAACTTTGGTGTGACACAGGCTCGATTAGACCCTGGGAGGGGGACAGTGATAAAATACATCTCCCAAACACACACACATACACACAAGCACAAGTGTGAACATTTAATTACTGTGGGAAATCACTTCCTGACAAAAAATGCCACCCCACCTCTCTGCTCCAGCCAGATTGCTTTTGCTGAAATATTTGTCCCCAAAATGAGCCTTCAGCCTCTACCTGAATAATTCATACACAGGTAAGGCTAGGTCTTGTAGGGAGGTCTGGGATGAAGTGGAGGAATCAGGGAAAGCCCCCAGGGCTGACAGAGGTAGGGCTCCGGCCAGTCTGCTAGGGGTGGGAAGGAAGAGCACCTCTCTGACATGACATTTAAGCTGGCAGCTGAAAGTTTTAAAAGACCCAGTCATGAGAAGAGGGGGCAGGGAGAGCATTCCAGCAGAGGGAAAAGCATGTGCTAAGGGCTCCAAGCCTGGGCCACAGGTCACAGGCCACCTGCGCCTCCTTGTCCGAGTTTGTCTCTTCTTGGGAGGGTTTCCCTCTGCCCTGCTCACCGCTCCTTCCTATCCATGAATGGGTAAACAGTGCTTCACAGCTAACAAGAAGTTACCCCCAAAATCAGCCTGTGAAATGGATCCGGAAACATTATTTTAGAGAGGAGGAAAGTACAGGTTAGAGATCTTGAGTGACGCATAATCTGGGACAAGCCAGACCTCCCCCATCTGAAGCCTGTATCATTTGCTCCCCATGAAGGCCCCAGAGAAGCTGAACAGTTGAGGCCACCACAGATAGGTCCCACCTCCTGCCAGAGGTTGCTTCATTCCCACTGCCCACCGGGTCTTTGTGGGGAAGTCATCGTCCCTGAGAGACCCTCTCCTGCAGAACAGCCCACAGCCCAGGCTCCAGAATCAGACTGCCTGACTTCACATCCTAGCTGCTTCCCTTACCAGCTGTACCACTGAGGCAGCTCACTTCACCTGACCCCAGCCTCACTTTCCTCACTTGTAAAATGAGGTTAATATTTTCCCCTACTTGGTAAGGTTGCTCTGTAGAGTAAATACTTGGCACAGTGCCCAGCACATAGTAAACACTCAAGAAAACATAAATAAAATTAGTACTATTTAGGTTTGGGAACAAGACAAGAATGGGTTTCTAATTTGTCTTAAAAATGAAACGCACATCCTCCAATCCACACATTCACAGCCCTTTATATAAACCAAACACTGCCTCCATCCTAGTCTCCTTCCTTCCCACCCTCTGTGAACAGCCTCATGGGAAGAAAGCCCCAGGTTGCTGTGATGTTCCATTAAGATGACATACAGAGTGGCTCTGCACACTGGACGAGGCCGCGCAAATGGTCTCTGTTGATGAACATGCTCTTAAGGCACCAACCTCGTTATCTGATGCTCCTGGGCCCTACTGGTCCCTCTACTACTATTTTTCAGTTGTAAGCAAGCAGCCATATAGCTGCGACTGAAGTCAGGAACAGACTTTCATGTTGTAATCAAATGAAACTTACAACAAAGCTAATCAGCCACACATGGGTGCTGCGTGTTATGATTATTCTGCTACTTGGAGATAAAATCTCATTGGTAAGCAACAGCTCAGATAGGAAGCACTTATGTTTTTCTCCTTTGTCAGTTTTTCTGAATCTTTGAATGCTGGTGGCATTAGATGGAATCCATGTCACAGACACATATGCTGAAATGCACTCTCAGGAAATCTTAGACCCTGCATCCATCAGCCAGGGCTTCCTGCTGCCCCTGCCCCAACCCAGCACACAGGTTGTGTCTCCTTGGGTCTACAAGTGTGCCTCTTCCATCCCTCCCTTCATAAGTATGTCTAGAATGTCAGTTCACCCATCAGTCTCAGGGAGGGTGGTACAAAGGACATAATTCTGAATTAAAATGTCTTGGATTCAAATCTTGGCTCTGCCACATGACCTAGAATGAGTCACCTATCTTCTCGAGACCTCAGTTTCCCCAGCTGTACATGAAGTCAATGTAAGGATAAATGAACTAGTATTTGTTTCAATAGAGCGGCACACTGTGCAGACCCTGGTATCAGATGCTTGGATTCAAATCTCAGCTTGGCTGCTTACAGGCTGTGTGGCCTTGGGCAAGTCATTTGACCTCAGAGCTTCAGTCTCCTCATCTGTAAAATCAGAACAGAAACAGTACCTATCCCCTAGGGTTGTCGTGGGCACAATAGGGACGTTACATAAAAAGTGCTAAGAGGAGTGCCTGACACGTAGGGCGCAACGGACCACTTTTGCTGTAGTGGGTAGCAGCCCGACTGCTGGCCCGGTGCCTGGCACATCTCAGGCACGCCTCTCCAACACGCAGGCTCCCTGCTCCCACCCAGAGGGACAGCTGGGGGCCCCAGGTCACAGTAGCCCTGGGGCCCACAGCCACACCTGCACGGCCAGGAGGTAGTAACGCAGACACTGGGCCTCCTCTGGGGCAAGGCAGGGCAGGGAAGTCTGGACAGGGACAGGAGAGGGAGGAAATCAGACAGATGGGAAGGCCAAGGCTCAGGCAGGATGGGCTCTAGATTTCAGGGCTGTGACGTTGACAGAGCTGCTGGACCTAAAAATGTGGGTCTTTGCCCTTGGCAACTCTGAGATGGAGATGCCCAGCAGCCCTGACTTTGAAATGGGCTCCACTCAACTGTGAATGAATAATTTACAGTCTTTGATCTCATACTGCTGAGGAGGAGAGGGAGAAGACCATGAGGACCTTGGGAACCAGAAGATGAGAAAGGAGGAGAGGAATAATTTAACCCCTTGTGGCCTATCTGGACTGTCAAGTCTCCTCAGAGACAATTCCCACGGTCTGGATGCTGGTAGGCCTGCTGATTCTTCCTGAAAGGGGACCATGCCCCCAGACATCGAGAGCCACATGAACACATTTGGGCCACTACATCAGTAAGCCTGCTAGCAAAGAGAAAGGAAAAGTGAATAACCCTGTGAGCAATAAAGACATGACACTTTACCGGCGTTGCCAAATGACCTCCATTTCCCCCCTCAGATCTCATCTCTCAGGTTTGCAAACCATTCTTCTTTTATCAGAAAACACTGAGATTGCCCTTTCTTCACCAGCCTGCAGGTGTGAATGGCACTAACAAAACCCATAAATTGCTAGCTCACTGCACCTATCTGCCCACTCAGGGATTCAATCCTTTGCAAACTCCCTCCTGCGTCTGGGAGCCCCAGGGGCTATCTCACCCACGAACAGGTCTGCGTTTCCACTCTCTTGATTGCTCTGTGAATTTGCTGTGACAAAACCCTTTATTAAATAAGGTGGGGTTTTTTTAAATCTTATTATTAAAGATTAATTTATTATTATTTTAACCAAGTATTTCAGAGCACTGACATTGAAGCAGACACTGTGCTAGGAACTCGGCATTCCCATTCAGGTGGGAAGAACAGTCCTTCAATCCAAGTTATGTTCAGGTGTCGGCAGGAGGGGTCCCACCACGGTGTTGCTTGTTCTCCAAAAGGTTAGAGAGTAAATGAATTGACTCAGTCAACACACACACACAGTTTTTCCCCTCTGGGGACACTCAGGCTACCAATGTCACTAGGTTCTGAGGGCTTTGATACTCCCAGAACCACTGGCCCCTGAGGCCTCAGGCACACTACGGCAGCCAGACCTCAAGATTAGACCCTTTCAGCCCCTTGTGATAAATTCTTTCTCAGGGACCTCTGTGTTCCCCAGCATCCTGCCTTCCACTGGCCCTCCCACTGGTCCAGCAGATACAGCTCTGAATACATAACCCCAATTGTGAATAGAATTAAGGGTTTGGGCCCCACCCCCAACCCACCACCGCCAAAGTCTTACTCTTCCATGAATCAATGGGAGAAGCTGGGTAAGAAGGGTCATTATCACACACGCCAGCTAGATCAGAGTCTCAGCCAACCTGGAGGCTGCTGTCTCCCTCGCCAGTCCCGACTGGCAGCCCAGTCCCAGGGCTTCTCCTAGCACAGCCCATCCTGTGAGAAAGGGAGCAGCCTCGAGTGGAAAAAAGCCACTGAAACCCTAGGTGGGATATAAGGTCCACTTCTCTGACATCGTCTCTCTCTGCAGAGCTGGGCCTGCTCCTTTCAGAGCCTGGCTTTATGGGAGCCCAGTGGAGAGATGCTAGGGATGCAGATGTCCCTGGTGTGGGAACCTTAATCTGGTCCTTCCAGCTGGAACCCAAGGTGAGCAGGAAATGTGTTGGGAGAATTCTGAAGGGGTGGGGGAGGGAGGGTTACAGTGAGCCAGGAACCAGCCCCATACACACACACCCCAGACTTGACAACCCACCCAGGACTTCGCATGACCTAGAGGTTCCAACTTTGACCTGGACCCTGGTTTCTGTGGTCTCCTACCTCCTTCTTGAGGCCAAGTCCCGTTCTACATTCTCATTCTGATATCTGCAACCAAATCCTTGGGCTTGAGAGCTTCTTCAATAGCTAACTAATTGCAATAATAAAATCAGTAACAATGAGTAATATTTATTAAGCCCTATTTATGAACAGAGCCAAACACTGTTACCTTTATTCATTTAATCTTCACAAAACCTTTTGAGGCAAGTACTATTATTAACCCCATTTTATGGATTTGTAAGCAGAGGCATGTACCCCAAAGGCTGATAGATAGCCTCATCTAGTAAACCACCCACCTGCTAACAGATCTCACCAAGGCCAACCCCTCACCTGACACTTTTCCTAACCATCATCTAGGCCACTGTGTGTCAAAGCTGAAGACTCGATCTGCCAGGCCTGTGCTAGCTTCCTCCTCTAGATCTTATTTCACCCTCGGAATGACTACAGATGGTAAGCATTATTGCCCCTTTTACCAATAGTGAGGCTCAGAGACTTAAAGAACATGCTTACCACCAGCTGGTAAGTGGCAAAGCTAGGAAGTGTGTGGCAGCCTGTCCTCATGCTTTTTGTCACCCAGCACTCCCATTAAACAAACATCCAGCATCTGCAGCTGGCAGGCTGGCAGCCCAGCCCTACCTCTTCTCCCTCCACAGCTCTAGTCCTGGGGGTCTCTGTTCCAAGGAAGATGAGAGGCAAGAAGGACCCAGGCAAATGCTGCAGGCATGAGGATTTGGGGAAATTCTCTGGATAGCTCCACCATCTCCCCTGCCTTCCCCAGGGAATCCTGGTGAGGCAGAGATGGAGGCCTCTTATAAAACTAATTAAAAAGCCCGGCAAGCTTGATGAGCAAGTCCTTTGCTCCCCTGAACATCAGGCTCCCTGGTTCAGGTTGGCAGGTCCCCTTCTGCCACATAGGGTGACTGTCTCTTCAGCACCCTCCTCTCCAGGGCTACAGCCCCAACCAGAAGTGAGGGGCTGGGTACACCCCGTTAACCCTCACCCTCTGACCCAACACAGAAGAGCAGGAGCACAGACTGGCCTTGCTTTCCTCCTCTCCCCTCACCCTCCTGTTTCTGTTTTGTTTAAATAAACCTCCTTCCGCCACGCAGAAGAGCCACCTCCGGAGCTCCCTGATCCTGGAGCCAATCTTGTCAAACCTGGCCTCCCACAGCCTCTCGCAAGAAAAGGGACCTTCCCTGAACAGCTCCACCCAAGACTGCGTCCCCCAGCCAGGGATGTGTCCCTCTGCTATCCGTGGAGCCTGTCTGAGTGTTCTTGGAAGAGTGGAGGAGCTGCCTAAACTCTCTACCTCCAGGCCTTTGTAAATGCTATTTTTGTCTTCGGGAAAACCACACCACCCACCCTGCCCCAAAACCTTTCTGTGGCTCAATGCACAGTGCAAATGTGGATGGTTTCACCTGTCTGTGAAGCTACCTACAATCACCCCTAGGGTTCACCTTTCCTCACTCAGTGCCCTCTGCAAAGCACCCCCTTTTTACCATCCCCACCACCCTGTGACGTAACTGTGGACCCAGGAGATTGAGCTCCTTGACAGCAGGGCAGGGTCTTACTGAGCATGACACACAGTGCCAGTAAATAGTAGGAGCTCAATAAAGTTTGGGTGGAAGAGCGTTTGCCCTTTCCCTGGCATGGGAGCCCTCAGGATGAGCGGTCCTTAGGCCTTTGTAGATCTAGCACTGGAATGGGGACAAGGGCAGAGTCCACCTAGAGCCAGGCACTGCGTAGGCACTCAGAGCACCACATTCATAGACTGTGAGTAAAGACAGCATTTAATTGGGCACTTACAAGGGTGCTGGGTGCAGTGTTAAGCACTTTATACCCATTATCCTATTTATTCCTCACGATAACTATGTCACATGGATACCATTAGGCCCATTTTCAGATGGGGAAATGGAAGATCAGAGGAGTTAATTAAGCTGACCAGGGTGACACAACTGCTCAGTGGCAGAGCCGACGTTCAAATTGGGTCTGACTCTGGAGTCACCTGCCCACCAGGCATTCACACCCACCTCCACCGGGCAGTGTTCCCCTTGTTGTTTGGGTTTGAGGTTTTGTGTGAGTCCATGACTAAAAGGACCAGAGGCTGGCTCAGCTGTGATCAACAGTGCCACCCTCCAGCCCCCACCCCCGTGCCCAGACTCAGACTACCAGGGGACACCATCAAAGGTAAGACATCCTGGTCAATTACATGGTCAACTCTCCAGCTCCAGGAGATAAGCCTCACCTGTCAGGTAAAAGCCTTACCTGGTCACCCAGCCACCTGCAAATGATAATTAAAGGGAAGCCCAGGGCCTCAGAGGCAGCTGAAATGCCTAACTTGCCCCACAGGTGCACCTCGATCTGTCTTCCCTTAGCTCCAGCCATCCAGACCCTGTCCCCCTTCCTGAACCAGGAGACTTGAACCTGCCTCCCTTGTTGCACCAAACCCACAGCCATGGATGGCCCCACCCCTGCACAACCCAGAGGAAGAGGAGCCATCCTCACTGGCCCAGGACTCAAGGCCTGGCTGGATGGCTGGAGGTCCTAGGCTAGAGGTGAGCTGGAGGGTACTGAGGGCCATACATATACTGAAAAGAACTTAAAAGTCACTTTTAAAAGAAAAGGGTGGTGTGATCGTGAGAAAGTCATTTCATCTTCTGAGCTTCTGTGTGTTCACCTGTAAAATGGGTGGGACTCCTGGCAAGTCTGTCTCAGAGGCTGCTGTGAGGAATTCAAGCAGCACAATTGGGGAAATGCTTTGCAAGGATCCCACAGTCATGCAGATATATGGGACTGTGACAGTTAATAGTGACAATGGTACACACCCTTACAGAAGGCTCACCTGGGGCAGGCACTGTTCTAACTGCTTTATGCATATTAACTCATTTTATCCTCAGAGCAACCCTCTGAAGTGGGAATAGTTATCTACCCCATTTTACAGATCAGAAAAGTGAGACCTCAGGAGGTGAAATAAGTTGCCCGAGGACACTCGCCAGTATGTGGCTTCACAGTCTTGTGAAGCAGGGTGGTCTGGTGCTGCTCTAACCATTGGACTGCACTGCCTCTCTAGAGCTGTGGTTTGAGGGCAAAGGAGATCAGGGAGTTGGCCTCTCTGATGTCCAGAGAGAGCTGCCCCTGAATGAGCACCTACTACGTGTCAAGCACCTTCCTCACATTTCACTTAATTCAGCAGCACAGGCAGCAGGGGGATGGGGGCTAGGGGGCAGGCGTCCTCAGCCCCACTGCACACTAGGAGACTAGGGCCGGAAAGCCCAAGGTCTCTTGGTTGGTAGGGACTTGAACAGTGTCTTCTCGTTTCCCTTTCTCTGTTACTTCCAGCCCATATCAGCCTTGTCATCTTGAGCCCAAAGCCCCTGCCACCCCCTGCATTTCTCGGTGCCAGGGACTGAACCCTGGGGGATGGGCAGTGAAGTGACCAGAGGTTGGACCTAGGCCATGCCCTGCCCTACACTCCCTGCCACAGGGCTCTCGTCTCTCCCTGCCCATGTGGCCAGGCTGCCCGACTCCCCACCTCCTCTCCCCATTGCCACATCCAAACCGCCTACCTGATAGGGCCCTGCAGAGCCAAGCCTAGCATGGCTATAGCCTGGCACTGGAGAGCTTTAGAATGTGGGTGAGGACCTCTCCCCTGGACCAGACTGACCCTTAGAATCCCCAGAAGCCCCCACCCACATATTGAGCTGTACGCCTGGCTATCCTCAGGCTATGATTTTCCCTCCTCTCCCCTCCCACAGGCCCAGGGGACAGAAGGAAGGGGTCTAGCTCTTCTGCTTCTTCCTCCAGGAGCTGTCACCTAACCCTTAGAGCAGTTAGGCTCCACAGGGCTCTGCAGAGGGTGCGTGGGGTAAGGCTGCCCCCAACAGGCAGTCAGGGGAGGAGGTTGCTTTGCTCAGAAAATCTGAAATCTCTTTGTAAGCAAGGGGTGGTAGGAAGGGGGGTGGGGGAAGAGATTCAGAATCTCTTTGCTGGATTGTCTCTGGGACCTTAAACCTCACCCCCAAACCCTGAGGCTGGGAGAAATCCTTTTAAAGGATATTAGGAGCAGGCTCAGAATAAGCGGTGCGGGTGGAAGGGTTCCAAGTCCAGTACATAACCCCTGAATCAGAACCCCACCCCCAGTGCAGGGTCAGAGGGCATGAGACACCCGCCACCCCCACCTCTTTCACTGTCCCTATTCCTGGCTCTGGGCCTTAAAAGCACCCATCCTACATGCACCTTCCCACAATCCTTAATTGTCTGGAAGTGCTTCCTAGGATCTAACCAGAAATCCTCCTGTTGCAACTGAAGCCCAGCTCCAAATGCTCTGGTCCTGGTTGGTCAGGGTAGGGGGAGACAAGTGAGTGGACACAGCACCGCACCCTCAGAGTTGCCTAGAGTGGAGCAGTGAGCACAGGAACTACGGAAGGGAGCCTGTGGGGTGGGGGGAGCCCCAGCAGAAATCTTCAGGCCAAGGACAGCAAAGCGGAGAGCAGAACATCTCCTTAAGACAAGTGTTTCCGCTGCCTTCAGCTCAAAGCTCCATTTGCATAAAGACATTATCCTCACTGCTCTTTTGCCTAATTGGCAAGGAGCACCAGCCCATAACAACAGGAACTACCACTAACCAGCACATAAAAGCTGGCGTGAGCAGTGGGTAGCGTGTGCCCACCCCACTGGCCAGGACAGGGCTTTGATGAAGCTGTTTCTTCTTGGGGTGGCCTGGTCCCAATGCCATCTCTACCACTTCCTCTCTGAGCCAGTTTCTTCATCTGTTAAGGAGGAGGAATAATTCTTGCCTCACTGAAAGAATTTCAATGTGGTATAGCTTTAGAAGGTTTCAACACAAAGCCAGGAACATATTCTGTGCTCCACACACGTTCAAGAGCAAGTTCTTCTAGGGAGGGTATAGCTCAATGGCAGAGTGCGTGCTTAGCCCAGTACCTCCACTATAAAAAAAAAAAAAAAAAAAAGAGCAAGTTCTTCTAGGGATAGCCCGACTGGGTTCCAAATCATCCCAGCCAACTAATCCAACCATTCTTGGATAAATTACTAACCCTCTCTGCACCTCACTAACCTCATCTGTAGAGCAGGGATTAACAATACTCACCCAGGGCTGCAACTACACTTACATAAGGCAACATGTGTAAGAGTCTCTGGCACATAGTAGGTCTGCAATGAGTCAAAATTATTGGTAATCAGATGCTGTCAACCAATCATTCGCCAGAGCAGAGAACACTGACATTTCTCAGGGAATTCTGAAGCCAGCTGAGGGGTAGGGGTTTCCTGATGGCTCCTCCAATTTTGAGTTTCCCCATCCAAACAGTCACACCCACCATGTTTCAGGGCCCTGGATTCCAGGGTCAGAACCCTTGACCACTCATGAGGGAAGAAGCAAGACATGCCTGTGGACTGGTAATGGTCACCACTGGTTCCCCCAGTGTCATGTGGACAAGTCAGCTTCCTGGCTATGCCTCACACCTCACACAGTGCTGGGCTTACCCCAAACTCCAGCTATGAGACCTCTTGCATCCATTAGCTGCCTTCTACATCTGTCTGAGCCCAGGAACCACCAGGGGGACAGGAGGGGTGAGCTTCTGTTTGGCTCTATTCAGGGCTCTGTCCTGGGGATCCCCAAAGCTGGCCTGCTCTTGGGCAAAGGGGATCCTTTTGAGCCCCTAGATCTATAGGGGTCAGGTCATGGCCGGGGACCTGCCCACTTCCTAGTAGAGAGCCACGGTCATCAACTTGACAGAACCTTTCACAGGTTAGGACATGACTCATCAGTGACAAACTGAGAGAAGACCTCAGGCCTGCTGAGTTCTGGGCCAGGGCACTGTCCTTCGCTCGCCTTTCTCCTGAGACTGGGAACGGCTTCACAAGCTGGGGAACCCTGTCTCTACAGAACATCACTCAGTGCTGAAGTGCACAGGCAGATCTGAGTTCAAATCTGGCTCTTCTACTTCCTGGTTGGGGCGCCTCAGACAAACTCACTTAAGCTCTGTGAGCCTCTGTTTTTTATCTATTAAAATGAGGGCATAATTACATCTCAGGGTGGCTGTGAGGATTCAAGGAGATGATGGAGATGAGTTCAGTACAAGGATGTAGCAGGTGCCTGGCACACAATGAGCATGAAAAATGGGGAAGCAGTGGCCACGGCCACTGTAAATTCTCATTTTCACACATATACACATGCACACACATACGCACGCACATGTGTGCACATGTGCATATAAACCCTACATGCACAAACATACCCACTCAAACATATATACACACAACACATACTGCATATACTAATAAAAGGGAAGAAAAGAAAAACCTCAAGTCAACAACCTGGGACTTTGTCCTATCCCTGCACATATTTATCTTTTTTTTTAATTTTTTTTTTAATTTTTAAAAATTTGTTTAGGGGGTAGGTAATTAGGTTTATTTATTTATCTTTTTAATAGAGGTCCTGGGGATTGAACTCAGGTCCTCATGCATGCTAAGCGTGCACTCAACCACTGAGCTATACCCTCCCCCCCACATTTGCTTTTAATGGCACTAGACTGGGGAGACAGGGGAGTGGGAGAAAGGGAAGCAGGAGGACAGGACCCGAAAGGGGGCAAGAATTCACCCAGAGCTAACAATAAAAGGGCCAGGGGAGAGGCAGTCCTCTTCAGTTCTCCCCTGGCCCTTTCTAGTCACCTAGCAATGAGCATCTCTCCAGAATCCTTCCATCACTGGGAGCCTTCTCCTCAGCAATGTCCTCCATAACTCCCCATCACCCTTCCTCCAGGCATGAGTTGCCCTCACCTGTAAATTTACACCTTGCACATCCTCCAGGCCCCACCTCCTGGGGCCAGGAGAACTGTAGGAAGCATTGCTGTGACCTCAATGGCAAAGTGCTAGGTGTGGGGGATGAATATCTGTATGTTGTATGTGGAGAGGAGGGGCAGCTGGCCTGGGATGTTCAGGACCTGAGGGCCTGAGAGAAAGCCTACAGCCCTGCCCTGAGAAAGGAGAAATAAGAGGCTACTCTGAGCCATCTGAGATCTTGTTTCAGAAGGTACAGCTGTGAAAATCCAGAGCTATTTAATGTCTGGGACCAATGTTTGGGGAAAGCCAGAGTGGAGCAGGGAAAAAGAAGTGAGAAGAAGCATTTGCTGAGCTTGTACTGTGCTGAGCATTTCACATACACGGTTTCAATCCACAAACCCAGCGAGGTTAAAACTGCAAACCTTACTTTACCAATAAAGCAGCCGAGGCTTTTAGAACAGAGGTTCCTTGCCCTTGATCAGAGAGTAGATGTGTGACAGCCCTGGGATTGGAACTCGGATCTGTCTGACCCCAAGGCATTGGAATGTCAGGGCTAGTGCCAGGAGCCTGCTCAAAGACAGGCCTTCACAGAGAGCCCAGCACCCACAGGGCCACTGCCACGTGAAAATACCTGCATGAACCAGGGCATAAACCAGTCAGCACGCCCTTTCCCTCCTATCCTCTTTATGGACCATGGTCTCCACTTCCCAGTAGCCCTGCGCCCTGGGTTGCCATGGTGAGTCATCGGGCCCCTCCAAGGGTTCCCTTAAGTCCCAGGGTCTCTGCCAGGCAATGGCCATCCACCCCATGAGACCTCTAGGCCCTCCTGGCAACCCTGAGCTGCCTCTGAGAGCCAAGGGATCTTTATTACCGATCTAGCACCATTCTGAGAGGTAGGCTCTGCACACAGCTGGCAAGGTAGCTGGTGGAGCCATGGTGAGGCAGTGATGGAAATGGAAGTATCAGCTGAACGTCTGCCCCTCGCCAAGGCAGCTGGCACCCGCAGGATAGGTGCAGGGTATGGGGTGGGCTGGCAACATGGAAAGTGCCTGCTGAGGACCTAGGTTGTGTGGTGGGGGGGTGCCCGATCTCCACCATCTGCAGCCCACAGAGTTCCCCCTACATTCACCCTTCTGTCCACTGCTTCAGAGCCCCATGAACATGCCACCCTCTCTCCCACCTTCATGCCATCCCTTGTCTCATGCTGTTATCCTTTTCCCCATCAGCTCCTCCTTTCTCCTGTAATTCAGCGGTTCTCACTGTTGGCTGCACATTACAATCAGCAGAGGAGATTCTGATTCAATAGGTCTGGCTAGGGCCTGGGCATCAGTATTTTTAAAAAGCTGGCCAGGAAATTTTGTGCCAACTTGAGGAACTGCTACTTTTTTAGCAGACCTCAGCTCAGAAGTCAATTCTCTAGGAAGCCTTCTCTAACCAGCCCTCCACCCCTAGCCTGGGGTAGATGCCCCTCCTCTGAGCTCCCAGGTTTCCTTATACCCCCAACCAGCAACGGCCTTATCACATAACACTGTAATTGACTTTATTACAAGTCTGTCTTGCAAAGACTGCAACCAACTGCAGAGCCAGAACTGGGTCTTGTTCATTGTTATATCCCCAGCACAGGGCCTGCTATGAAAAAGAGGCTTCAGAAATGTTTGCTGGATGGACAGATGAATGAATGAATGAACGAACGAACAAACAAACGGATGACAAACGAACCCAGGTGTGAATGTTTTGCTCACCAATGTCTCTTCCCCTTCTTCCTCAGACAAGCCTCCCATATTGCTAAGCTGCCTGAAGTCCCCTTTGCCTAATCATCCCACGCTAGCTTCCCAGCCTTTGCCTGTGCAGGGTCAGAAGCCTGGGATGCCCACCACACCAACCTGGGTAAACCTCTCTCAGATCATTCTAACTGCTCCAGAAGTCGTTTCTGCTCCAGGAAGCCCCCATAACTAGCCAGGTGGACCCCAACAACTCTCCTTGATTTAGAACAACCTGGTTACTTTCCCCACCACTTTCTCCCACACCTGGTCTTGGAGGGTCCGTGCTGACCTCACAGGTGACAGTTGGCAATAAATCCAGCACTAGAGTCAAGACCTGAGCTCCTGCCACCAACTTCCTGTGTGATCCCGGGCCAGTCACTTAACCTCCTAGGTCTTGGGTTTCCCATCTATAAAATGGGGGAAATAACAGTAGCCTCCTCATCGAGTTGCTATGAGGATTAATGAGTTAATAGACCTAAGGCCTTAGAGTAGCACCAGGTACAGAGTAAGTACTATTATCAAAGCATTTGTTAACTGTATTTATCTACCAACTGAGAGAATGTTAACCACTAGGCTTAAGGTCTTTCCAGCCTGATGCGTTATTTTACTACATCATCTGCCCAAGCCCCCACCTGTGGACAAGACCACCAACAAGGGACAGTGACAGGCCTGGACTATTGCCAGTTGGCCCTTGGCTAGGGTCTGGTGGTGTTTCTGTAAACACAGCCAAGGTGTGCCCAGGTCACCACCCAGCCACGACCAGACTGGAGGATGGCCCACACAACAGACCTCAGCCCCAGAGTCCCCACTCCACCAGGATTGGGAGAAGAACCTTTTCTAAAACATTACGGCCACCATAACCCACTTTGTTGTTTTTTCTGCTCACTTTTCAGCCTCCACTTCCCACTCACAGAGGCCCAGTTCGATTCCCTCCACAACCTCTCCCCTCCCTTTAAACAGACGGGAGCATCAAAGCGCGAAAAACATTGAAATTGCCAAATGCAATTTCTCTCCAGAGACGACAAATTTGCTGCAGTTTGTATTTCCAAACAGGAGCTACAGCTCCTGAGCAGCTCCAAGGCAGGTTCCCCGCCCTTACAGGCACAGTGCCCCTCTCTCTCCATCCCTGCAGAGATGGGGCACCCTATGTCTTTGCTCTGGGTAGGGGTACTACTCAAGAGGAAGGGTCAGATAAAGGGCAGGAGACAGAAGAGAGAACCAGGCAGCAGGTCCCTTGAGGTTCACTCAGCCGCATGTATTCAGCCAAGGTCAGACAAGCGCACGCAACAATGATTCCTGATATGGACTTGTTTGCTAGGGGTCTGCTTCCAATAAACAACCTAACAACAATAACAGAGCCCACCATGCATTGTGAGCTGGGCCACCCATTTCACTTACAAAATCTCATTTACTCCTCACCCCGCCCCACCCTGAGAGTTGGGTGGTCTTCCCATCTTACAGGAGATGACTCACCTGAAAGGGGCCATCAGGCTGGCGCAAAGCCACGCAGTTAAGTGGGATATGATGTTGAACCTCTCACCTCCCTAACTCCAAAGCAGGCATTCTTCCCAACCCCATGACCTTGGGCTCCTCTTTTGACTTGTTTTTCTCTTCTGCTTTAGATCAATGTTTCTTAAAATATTTTTTTAATGTATACCCTTGTTTAAGCAACATCAAAATCTCATACCCTTTCTGTGATCTGTATTATTAAAAACATAGAGGGGCTGCTTGTTTTCTTCCCAAAACAAAATTCTGTTTTCCAAAGAAAAAATTCATTTCCAAAGATTATAAGCCTGAATTTGCTTTTTCACGCACTAACTCCTCACCACTCCCAGAAGATCGCAAGGCACACCTGTGAGAGGACCAAGCCTTCACTGCTTACCCACTGCACAGGGTTAGGGAGCTCTGGGCTCAGTCTCTTGGGTGCTGTCATTGCAGCAGAGTCTTAGTCAGGGGCGCCCCTCTGCAGGGAGAGTCTGGGCAAGTCACTGCTTGCCAAACCTCAGTCTGTAACTTGGGAAGAATACTAATTCTTGGTGGTACTGGGAGGATTAAATGAGTAAAATACCTGTAACACACCTGTAACACTGCCTGGCCCTTGGCACTCAGTAAGTGTTAACTCTAATATTAGGTTGTAGGGATGTTTAATCACAGAATCATCATTTGCCTGCCCCCAGGAAAATTTCCAGAGCAAGTGTCTGTGTCTTCACTGGGTCCTGGGAGGTCATTTTGAGGACATGTTACATTACTGCAGCCTCTCAGTGGTCAGGATGACCCAGGATTATTGTGGATCCTATGATCAGTGAGGATCCAAACAAATGACAACCTCTGATTTATTTGGGTTCGATTTCAAATATGAAGGATTTCTGTTTTTTTCGTATTTGAGGAACTGGCCATCTGGGAAAATTTTTAAGTTAGATCTTTACCTCAATCTACACACCAAAGTAAATTACAGATGGATCTCAGGTTTAAACATAAACAATGAAACCATAAATGTACTAAAAAAAAGAATCTTAAAGTGGGCAAAGCGCCACAAAACCCAGAAACCATAAAAGAAAAGATGAATAAGTTCAACTATATAAAATTGCTTATTTTACATGAAAAAAGTAATAAACAAAATTAAAAGAAAAACAACAAGGTCAAGGAAAATACCTTAAAACATATTCCAGGAAAAGGCCTAATTTCCTTATTAAAGAACTGGAAATAAATGAGAAAATACCAAAGACCTCGTTTTAAAAATGGGTAGAGAACATGAGATAATTTACAGAAAAGGAAACAAAAATAGCTCTCAGACATGTAAGATCCTCAACCTTATTAACAAGGGAATTCACAAAACTTGGAGCAGGATATCTGTGGCTTTTTATCTATTTTTTTAATTGTCACTTATACTTCAATAAACTTTTTTTTTAATTTTAAAGGCTGATAATAGTCTTATGGAGAAACAGGAAGTTTCACACTTTGCAGGTGGGAATATGAATTGACAAAATGTATATGGAAGGCAATCTGGCAAAATTTGACCCAGAACTTCAACTTCTAGGAATTCATACTACAGATTTCCTTCTACGTGTGCAAAATGACTTATGTATGAGGGTATCATTGTATAACAAACCCACAGCAGGGGGGATAATTAACCAAACATGAGACCTTCAGCAAAGTTACTTCACCTCTCTGGGCCTCAGTTTCCTCATCTGTAAAATGGAGATAATAACAGAACCTGCATCAGACACTGTTGTCAAATACGTACGTAGAGTCCCTCGAACAGTCGCCTGGGGTATGGTAAGTGCTCAGCAAGCACTACTGTTCATATCACTACTACAATTAATGTCATTACCAGTGGAACCCAACCTAGAGACTGGCACTGATCATGTGAGTGATGGGTTTGGGAGGCACCCATCATCTTCTTTTAAGGAGGAATCTCAGAGAGGCAAAGTGAGTAGCTGAGTAAGTAGAAACCCAGTCTTTGTATTATGCCCAACATATGCAGAAGCTTGGTAAGCAATGTAAACAGAAAAAATAGCTTCCCCAGAAGCTAACCTTGACAGTGCCCATCCCTGTTCTCATCCTGGGAGAAAGCATTTTTGCTACGTGGACTGAACCGTTCCTCCTTTCTTGGAAAATCTACCCAAGTGATGGGTGAAAGCCCTGCTTAATTAAGGCCAACTAATAATAGCAGTAACAGCTAACGCGGTGTGTTTTCTAAATGTCAAATGGGGCTAAGCATGTAACATACAGTAATTCATTACTCCTCATACAATTCTATCTGGTAGGTTTTATCATTCTTCCCATTTTATAGAAGAGGAAACTGAGGCTCCAACTTCAAGAGATGCCCACAGCAAGTAAGTGGCAGAGCCCACATTTGGGCCTGGGTCTCTCTTGCATCAGCCTTGCCAAGGTGGGCATTTCATTGTATTTCTCTGTATAAAGCACAGGGTGGCACCTTGGCTTGTGTGCATCTGCTTCTTCTCTCTATCTGTCAGTGTGAAATCAGCTCCAAAGCAGGACCTCTATCAGCACAAGAACAAAACTGAGGTTTGGAGCTTAGGAGACTTGGGCCAGGTGATGGGATGCATCCAGCCTATGTGAGACACTTACTTCTGTCCTTATCCCTATTTTCAGAGACAGAAACAGTCTCATGGTGGCACACCCAGCAATGAAAGCACCCTCAAACCTTCATACTGCATCTCTCCATGGCACCTCAATGCCTAGGAAACCTAGGCAAAGGCTGTGACGGCAGGCAGGGTGAAATGAAGTCCCTCACATGCTCCTACAATGACAAGACGTCCCTGAGCAGAACCAGAATTCCATTCAAGGCTATGGAGCCCCATTCCCTCACACACATGTGGTGGCCAGCTGTCCTGGCAGCTAATTACCTTCCCAATAAAGGAAGGGTCAGCACTGGGGGAGGGTGTGCAGTAAGAGCACAGATTCCCCGAATCCTCGTAGTTCCCTTAGCACAAGATGAATTACTGCCTCTGATTCAACTTCTTCCTCCCTCACCTGGGCCCCCCCTGCTTGGCTTCCTAAAACAGTAAGAAAACACATTTCTCATCACTGCATTTAATCCTTCAGGCAGGAAAAAGGAAAACATATCTGGTTCCATGCTTGTAATAAGGAGGGAGGGAGAAGGCTGGGGAGGGGCAGTGGAAGGGCAGATGGAGTCCAGGAAAAAACTCAGAGGGGAAGACAGCTCAAAATGAAATTCTCAGGGGGACAGGGCACAGCTTGCTCTACTAGGCCCTTTGTGAGTTAATCATTCTTTCACTCAACTAGTATCCACTCAGGCAGGCCCTGGTGTGTGTTGGACAGACAGAAAAGGGAAAGACAGATCAGGATTCACCATGTAGGGGGAGACACTGACCTATAAGCCACTCACTGGATTACAGCATTCCATAAGCTCTGCTAAGGCAAAGTTCTAAGCTTCGAAGGAGCAAGGATGTCGGAAGGCTTCACTCAAGCTCTGGAAGGCTGTGCAGTGGCTGGGGCATTTGTGCTACCTCTCAGAAATTTGCCAGGCAGGTGACAAGGGGAGGGAAAATGTCATTTTAATAATGGCATTCTAATACTGCAACAGTCCTTACAGTAAACATAGGTACAGGGCTGTACAGTTTGCTAAGTACTATTGCACCCATCATCTCATTTAATTTCAGGTCATCCCTATGAAGCAGGGATTATTCTATTAATACTCATTCTGCAGGGGAGAAAACACATGAGAAATGGCTTGCCTGGTGTCCACAACAGTCAGTAGCAGAGCTGGAATTGAAGCTCAGGTTTATCTGACTCTAAAGTCCTTGTGTTCTTTCTACAACCCTCAGGATGTTCATGTATGACTGAAACATTGTGCTGTACACCAGGAATTGACACAACATTGTAAACTGACTATACTTCAATAAAAAAAGAAAAGAAAATGGATTGAAGGACAAGAAACAGGGACATAACTTTTTGTAGCACTTACAATGTAACAGGTGCTGTGTATGCTAAACTGTCCATCTCATCAGCTCCCCCAACAACCCAATCGACGGAAATACTCCGTTATATAGATGAGGAAACTGAGTCTCAGAGAAGTAAAGCTACTTGCCCAAGGTCCCTGACCCAATCCCTGAGCCACTGCTCATTCCTTTATACCATAAATGTTCAGAAAAGGAGCAACCAAAGGTCGTCAGGACCCAAGTAGTCCGAGGGTCACTCTGCAGCATTCTCCTGGATGTCCCAGGGGTCTGCAGAGAGTCCCTCATCTTCATTTTAAGACAACCAGTGTCAATAATAATAATTTAGTACTAACACTGATTTATCAGAGCATGACCCTGGCAGTTGTGACCACAAAGTTAAACCAAACCATGAGAGAGCAGCAGAATTCCAAAGGATGCCATTTTAACATCAAGGGGAGCGTGACCCTAAAAAATAGAATAAAAACAGACCTGAAGCATCTCCACAAGGTCAAAGGTTTCTGGAGCCTGAAGACAGGAGGTAATTTCAATATTCTATGAGGCCAAAAAATGCAAAGTCTGATCACATGTGGCAGTGACCCAGGAGGGGGCTGCTGATTTTGACAGTGATCTGAAGAACTGAGTAATGAAGGAACTCAAATCCTGCCTGGGGTGTGGAGTGCATGACCACCTCCTTCTTTAACTCATGGAGTCCCTGACAGAGCATCTAGACATGGAGCTCAGTAGGTTCCATCAATGCAACTGATAAGAATCCAGTCAGCGTTGTAGCCAATAACTCTATTATATCAACCATCTGAGAAGGTGACTCCCAAAACTACTTGGGAAGGCATAATTATCTTAGTGCACAAAGATCTTTCATCCTCAAATATACAAATGTGTGAGAAATTCAAACCCACAGGAAGAATATTTTTAAACGTTAAAGGGTCTGTGCATATTAATACCTTAAGTATTTGTAATGTTGGAGAATTTGGCCTATTTGAGTAGCAAGTCAGCCTTTATTTCCAATCTAAAATGCAATTTAATAATTGAGATAGAATTGTGATTTTAAGTTGAAAAAATCATTACATTCATATACATTGTTGGGACATTTAAGATAATTGAAAATTCTCTCGGATTTATAAGAATTACTTAATTACTTGGGAAGGTTTATCGGTCAGGTAATTAGGCATAGTACTTAATATAAATCTATCAGATAACATTTAAAATATTTGAAGGTGTTTGATTAAGTTGGTAAATGAAACAAACATCATCCAAAAACCCCTTAAAAAGACTGCTAAAATGTTGGTAGACTTATAAATAGAAAAATAAAAATTATAAGCTAAATCTTAAAACTTAAGGGAGAACTAGATTTTTGTGAAATTTATAACTTTAATAAATTAAATATTCCTTTCAAAACACAGAGCACCTTCTGGATGTTTTTTCTGTGCATACAAACTATCTTTGAGCATTGAAAGAAATCTCACATTGACATAGAGTACTTCCTACATGCTCAGACCCAATTGTTTAAATAAATGATCTCATAAAGTCCCTACAACAGCTCAACAAAGTAGGTACTATTATTATCTCCATCTCCAGGAACTGAATTGGGAGCCAAGATTCTGAACTGGGGCAGCTGGAATTTCAGAGCCATCTGTCTTAATCCCCATGCCACAAGTTCCTGCGTAAGAAAGAACCCCCTTCTCAGGGCTGGCGTGGAAACATCATTAAACAGCCTGGTGGCTGGCCTCTTCCTGCATTCATTAGTGTTTGAGCCACAGTTCCTATCCGGATCTCTGGACTTACCTCTACAGCTTTGCTTCTCACTCTGTGTTCCAAGAACCAGCAGCCTGAGCACCACCTGAGAGCCTGTTAGAAATTCAGCGTCTCAGGCCCCACCCCAGCCTTTCTGAAACAGAACCTGCATTCACAGGATGCCCAGGTGATGTGGCTGCCCACTAGAGTTTGAGAAGCCTGGCTCTAGAGTATTACTTTGGATCAGACTCACTCTACCTGGCAAAACAAGTTGCTGTTCCACTGTCCCTTTCCCCAGAAAACCCCCATCTCCTGCAGGCAAGCAGTGTTAATAGGAAAGGTGCAAAGCTACCTGGCCCAGCCATTAGTCACTGGGGGGCTCTTCCACCACTCGATGCAGAGAAAGGTAAATTTTGTTGAACTGCCCAAGGCCATGCTAATCTTTAATTATGCTGTTAATGTCTGTCTCCCCCAGGGAGCCGTTACACCAGCAGTTACTGTGGTGTCCTGGCTTTAAACAGCTTGCAGATTTCTTGACAGTATTAACGGAAGTTTTGCAAATTGATTTGGGGAGATTAGGTGGAGAAAGGGTGGCATGACTTGACAGGAAGCCCATTCTAAGCGGTTCCCACGCTCCTGTCCTTGACCCCTGCCCAGGGCAAGAGGAAAGAGTAGGTATCAGGAGACTTGGGTTCTAGGCCTGGCTCTCCTACAGTGGGCTTGTGGGCTTGTGGGCTTGTAGCCTAGGGCCTGTCACTTCCTGTCTGAGTCTCTTCTTTAAAATGAGCAGGTTGGTCTAGCCCAGGTTCCCCAACAATTTCTCCTGGCCTACATGGCTCTGATTTCTGAGTCTCAGAAGCTGTCAGAATGGCTTGCCTTAGAGGGGATGAGCATCCTTCCCTCCTTCTCTTCCTCATCCATCTCTCACCTATTCACTCACCTATTCACTCAATACATGACGGAGGCTCTGCAGTAGGCACTGGAGACACAGATACGAATTAGCTGCTTCGGGCTGGCAGAGTTACTCTCAGGTAAATCAAAGACAGGCAGTGCTTGCCATGCACTGGGTCAGCTCCACCTCAGGTTCAGAGCACACTGGCCCTGCCTCCATCATCCCTTCTGCTCCAAGACCCAGAGGAGGGAGAGGACCAGAAGCAGCAGTGAGATGGGGCAGAAAGAGAACTGGGCTTGGTGCCAGGAACCTGGGTTCTAGAACCAGCTCTGGCTCTAACTGTTGTGTGACCTTGGACAAGCCACTTTCTGTTTCTAGAGTTTCCTTCTCTGGAACATGTGGAAATGGGGATGATAATTGTATTCTGTCTTGCTAGGGGGTAGTTGAAAAGAATGCCATTAGTGAACCAAAGGACTTCTGCGTGCCGATGAGGGAAAAGGATTACATCTATTCAGTTGCCAGGCAGCTGCCCTGCTCATTTCCAAGAAATCGAGCTATGGGACAGAGTATCCAGGTAGCCAGGCCTTGGCTGAAATCTCTACCACCCCCTGTCCCCATCTCATGAGTGACAGTGACCACAAAGCTTTTAAAATATTCCCAGAGAGATACTCAGAGCAGGGATAATGGGAAAATGAAGCCAGAGTAGAGGGAAGCAGAGTCAGAGCCAGGATAAAGACTAGGGGCCTGCCCCACTCCCTATAGGTGTTCCTTAGTGATGGGATTGGATCTTCAAATGTACCCCCATCTCTAAATCATTCCATTGTAGAAAGCAAGGACCCATCCCAACTCCAGTATGCCAGGGGCAGGAAGAAACTGACCTGGGGAAGTGGCCCTGGCCCACACCCAGTTGGGGCAGAGTTAGGAGACAATTTGCGCCTCCTGGTCTCCCCGTGCCCCAGGGGTATTCCTTTAAGCTGGGCCTTCCCTGCATCTCTGCCCTTGTCACTCCAGCTTCCAGCTTCCCTCTTTGCTCCTCTCTCCCCATACACATCAGTCTCTGTATCTTCACCCTCTCTGACAAGCCGGCTAATGCCAAGTGTCTTAAATTCTGCCCAACATCAATGTCCCTGACTCCAGAGCCTCTGTCACCTTAGGGCTCTCCATGCCCCCAGCCCCTCCACCATCACGGCCACTGGCAGCAAGAAGGGTTTATGGGCCTGGGTTCTAGTCTAAAAATAAGGTTTCAATTAAAGTTAAGAGGTATGAGAGAATGCTGCCTCGGGCAGGCAGCCCCTCTCTGAGGCTTCCCCTCAAACAGATGGTTTGTAGCATTTTTAATTAATGAGAGATGTGCAGATGGGGGCACTTAATAGCCTGCAGCAAAATGTAGAGGCTGGAGACTGGCGGAGCAGAGATGACCCTGAGCAGACTCTAAGCCAGAGATGCTGCCTGGGTTGGAGAAGGAGCCGTGTCCTTCGGCCCTGTCTCTCCATGGCCAGCCCAGCACACGGCCCCTGGGCCAGCCCTGAGGATGAGAAAGCCTTGCATCTGGATTCTCTGCCCTGTACCAGCATATGGGAAAGGAAGGAGTGTGGAAGGGCAAACCGCTCTGTATAGGCAAGATGGGCCTGAAGGGCCTCTTCACACCTTGCTTTAGGATATTTTATGCCTCTCTCATCTGACTGCCTCCTCTCCCCAGATCTCCACCTTGAGCAAGTCTTTAATGTCTCTGAGCCTTAATATTCTCATAGGGAAGATAAGAATTGGAGAATCATAAACTCACAGGCTTGAAAGGATCATAAAGTCCATAGTATTCAACTACCAAGGCTTTACCTACAGAATCTCTCCCACCAAGAGGTGGCCTGGTCTCCAAGGCTAAGGCCTCACTTCCTCCAAGAGTCACACAGCAGTTTTACCTGCAGTCAACTCTTATAGAAAAGTCTTAGGTAGACTTTCAGTCTTATAGAAAAGAATTAGGTAGACTCCACCTCCCTGAGTTAAGTATGACCAGTGTGAAAATTAAGAAGGAGACAATGTATATGAAATTGCTCTGTAAGCTATTATAACTATCTGTAACTATGGGAACAGATGATCTAGGACCAAAAGAGGGGAAAGCAGGGGCCAGCCAAGACAGGGTTCCAGAATAGCATCCCAAGTCTTGCTATTGAGTATTAAAGCCCACCAGGTGATAACTAGCCCCCACCCCTACCCTACCCCAGAGTTCACCTCTGTTTATTGGGCTCATCAAGGGAAAAACAGTCAGAGAAAGTGTGCTTAAGTCAGCATTAACTAGCCATCACTAGATCAACAAAAGCTTCTGGAGCCCCTACTATGAGTCAAGGAGTCAAGGACTGTTCTAGGCACTGAGGATTCAGCTGGGGACAGAAAGCATCTTCCACTCTGGTGCAAGGGATATGAACAATTAACGAATCAGCATTTTATTTAAATCTCAGGAGGTTATGAGTAGTCTGAAGAAAAAATAATACAGAACATGGACAGGACGCTCTTAATTCCCCCAGCAAGAAATTGTGACAACATGTGTGAAATGTTGCCAAGCAAGGAAGCTCATTAAGGACTCAATGCCCAGGGTTTTTATTAGAGGCTGGTCACATGGTCACCCTGTGGCTGACATGTACCCAAATTCCAGACTCCCAAAGGAAGGCAAATGTTCAGAATAAGCCATTCTGTTGACAGCTTAGGCACAGCTAGCCACTCTTTTCAGTTAGGGCAGTGGAAATACTTCTAAGATCCAAGTTACCAGATGTCAACCAAGGAATAACCACAGAAGCAGACCTTTCAAAGGAAAGGAGTCAGGCCTGCCATGTTAACTCTTTTCTGTACACTTGCATTTAAAACAAAACCCCAGAAATCAGATAATGCTAAATACAAAAGAATTCAACGCTAATGTTAGAATTTTAGCCTAAGGAGGTAGGGAGGGTTGAGTATCAGGATCTCTGTGCCCCGAAACCATACTCTTTTAGCTTACCCACATGTATGTGGAAGGCCAAGCCTGCATCTCTAGAAAGTTCCATGTGGAGTGACAGAAAGACCTCTCAGTTCATGCTGTGCAGTGCTTAGGCAGAAATACTTTCCCAGCACTGGAGAGAAAATGGCTTTACAAGCCTTGTGGTCTTTCAGCAACATTAGTCCCCCCAACCCCTGCCCAAAACTGCCCAAGTTTCAACAGTCAAAGTCTAGGGCAGAGACTGAGGGGTACCAATGGGGAAATGGGGGAGCAAACACTCATTTGGCACACCCCTTTGGCATACTCTCAAGTATCCAACCTGCCTCCAGGCAGCATAACCCTGGTCCTACAGACAAAGCAAGGTTAATACTTATTGGGCTCCACTGGCTAGAGCTAGACGCTTGCAGGATTATTCTGTACCAGTTGATTTTACTCTACTTATGTCACAGTCTGCACCCCTAACCCTTCTCTTATGCATACCATTGATGGTAATAAAAAAAAAAATAGCTAAACAGTTGTTAAGCACAAAGTATGAATCAAGTACTGTGTGAATAATTTGCACATACTAACTTATCCCCACAACAATCCTGTAAGATAGGTACAGTATCATCCCCTTTTAAAGATGGGAAAACTGAGGTTAAGTAATTGGCCCCAGGGCACACGGCTAACAAATGGCAGAGGTGGAATATGATCCTACGCACTCTGGCTCCCAAGCCAGCATTCTTAACCGCCAGCACAACCCCACGTCACAGAGGCAACACCATGACCCAGGAGTTTTCCAACACTGTCTTCCCCAAAGGATAGCCCATCACATTCTCTGACCTGGATTAGGGGTGAGGTAGAAAGGGTACTAATTGAGTGTGAAGTTTAATGAAGATAAAGAATACAAACAATGACATATAAGTGGGTGGACTGTAAACAGTTCAAGCTTCCTTCAGTGGTACCACCCACCAGAGGACATCTGGAAATCCAGGGGCATTCTTGACTACCACAAGGAATAGGGGTGTACTGGCCATTAGTGCCCAGGTGCCAGGAATTTGAAACATCCTGCAGTGGACAGACTAGTCAACACAATAAACAGTGCCTCTCAGATGTCAACGGCACTCGCACTAACAAACGCAGCCCAACAAACTGGCCCTTGTGTACACCTCCAGGACCACAGAAGAAAGAGGCAACAGGAAGGAGCCTTTGAAGCTCACTGATTTTGAAGTTTTACCTTATGTATCTTGAGCTTTGTGAAGCACCTGCCGGGCAAGCATACGGCCCAAATCTGTTCCTCAGCCTCCACTTCAAGATTTATCTCCAAGGCATGGACAGGAGCCAGATTCAGGCCGCAGGCTATTTGTCCAGCAAGACACTTGGCTCCATCCTGGCCCCGGCAATGAGCAGACATAGGGCTATGCCAGCTGATTCTTGGACTAAGCATTGAGAAATGTTGAGAAAGTCTCAAAAGGAAGAAGACTGCGGTCACTGCTCATTGTGACTGTCATAAGCTCAGTTGCGTACTGCCGAGGACTCTGCTGAACATGGACAAGAGGGCAAGTCAGGTCGTGGGAAAACAATTCCTATCATCTGTGGGCTCTGGGGAAATACCAGCATCCTGGTACTTCCCTTTTCTCCCTGTCCTCAAACATAATGCCCCTCAGTAAAGGCTCCAACTGAGGTCCCCGAGTCTCCTTTTTAAAGAAAGGCTAATATTTATGAAATAACTAAAGAGCAGCATAGTCAAGAATCCACAAACAACTCCATGTAGCGAGACAACCTTTATAAACAGCTTAGCACCATATGTTTGTTTTTCACTAAGGCACTGAATCACTGATCTTCTAAATACTAAAACACTGATTTTCCAGTTTCCCGTCTCTGTCCCTTTCCTATACAGCCTAAACATCTGGCCAGGCAAAGTATGACTGAAGATTAAATCTAATTCATGAGACACTTGATTTCCTAGTTGATAAGCTTAAAGATCTCAATCCACAATAGGATAAGGAAAGCAAGACTATTTACAGAGTCACTAGGGATGTCCTTAATGACTATATCCTTGTTCCCTTAGATCTTTTTGACAATTATATAGGCAGCTGTAAAGGAAGAATGAATGGATTGCTACAATCCCTTAATACTTAGTGATACTAAACTGAATTATGTACCAGAGCCAAAACCTTGGAATGATAGTGAGAGGCTGGGAGGGCAGTAATGTACGACTATCAGACAGGATCAAAACATAAAACAATAGTGATGGCACCAATAAAGTGATCTCAAAGAAATAGTTATTGTCATGGGAAGGACTGTAAAAAAATATAGCTAAGAAACAAACTATTAGGAGAAGAAAGGCAGACAGAGGGATAACAATTCTTGGCTCATGATTCTTTAACCAAAACCTAGAGATTTAAGAAACAAACTTAGGATAAAGTCTTTTTCATTTTTAATGGAAATGTCATGAATTTTCTATGTATTCAAAAGTTGGCCACTTTCCAGAAGAGAGAAAATTAGTTAAACAATCTGCGTTAAAAATAGGTAGGTCTGGCAGTTGTAGCACGTAACAGATTTAGCTGAAGTGGACAACACTCCACCTCGCCCTCAATTCACAAACACAGGAAAATGCCAGATACAATGTAGTATATTTAAAACTACATGGCTCATTATGAGAGACCACTTCATACTCATTAGGATGGCTATCATCAAAAAGCAAACAAACACACGCAGAAAACAACAAGGGCTGGAGAGAATGGAAAGAAACTGAAACCCTTGTGCACTGCTGGTAGGTATACAAAATGTATGGTGGTTCCTCAAAAAGTTAAACACAGATTACCCCACATGATCCAAAAATTCCACTTCTGGGTATACATCAAAAAAAACCCTGAAAGTAGGGATACAAACAGATATTTAAATACACATGTATACAGCAGCAGTATTCATAATAACCAAAAGGTAAAAGCAACCCAAATGTCCAAGAACCAACCCAAATCAACAGATGAATAGATAAACGAAACGTGACATATACATAATAGAATATTATTCAGTCTTAAAAAAGGAGGAAATTCTAACACTTGCCACAATATGATGAACCCTGAAGTCATTATGCAAGTAAGTGAAATAAGCCAGACACAAAAGGATAAATACTATATGATTCTACTCATATGAGGTAGTTAGAGTAGCCACACTCATGGAAATAGGAAAGTAGAATGGTGGATGCCAGAGGCTGGGGGAGAGGAGAATGGAGTGTTATTATTTAATGAGTAAAAAATTTCAGTTTTAAAAGAAAAAAAATTTGGAGATCGGTGGTAGTATGGTTGCACAACAATGTGAAGGTACTTAATGCCACTGAACTGTATATTTTAAATGGTTAAAATGATACATTTTATAATTATATATATTTTGCACACATACATACACAGAAAAAAAAAAGCCAAAACAAAAAAACTGCGTGCCTGAACTTAAAAGAGAGAAAGGAAGATCCTCCTCAAGAGGAAACCTAAACAGAGTGATAAACTCTGAAGGTGAACTGTAGAAGCCTGGGAAAAGGAGAAACTAGACATAAGATCTAGTCTAGGTGTCATGCTTTTAATGCCCACACAGAAACAAGGCCGCACTTGAAGGAAGGAGTTGACACTAGGCCCCTAAATGAAACAGGAGCCTCGATGCTAGGTAAACTCTACCCATCTGCTAAGTGAAGTAGTAAAGGAACTTGCTCTGTACAGGGATCCTACAAGGTATTAAAACTCAAAGTCTGTACCATGCTCAGGTGCAGATGAAGAATTTATATTACTTGAGTGGGGAAATAAAAAAGGTGACAATGGGTCCCATGCTCTATAAATTGCTGACAGGAGCACAAATTAGTATAACCCACATAGAGGGGAATTGGCAATACCACTGAAATTATAAAGCATGAATAATGCATACACAAAGCAGAAAACAATAGGATAGTATTTTCAAAATGCTGAGTGAAAATAACAGTAAACTTAGATAAGTGAAATGTGTTATACACATGCAATGGAATATTACTCAGTCTTTAAAAAGAAGGAAATTCTAACACTTGCCACAACACATGAACCTTGAAGTCATTACGCTAAGTGAAATAAGCCAGACACAGAAGGACAAATACTATACGTAAATTACCATTCAATAGCAGAGGGCAATAAAGACCTTTGGGGGAAGCAAAACCGAGAGTACTACTATCAGGCTTATACTAGAACTAGGATATACAATAGAAAGAAAGAAAGTGAACCCAGTTGGAAAAGGACAGTTGCAAGAAAGAGCGGTGAAAAAAGAAATGTTACAACATATGGAAAATATAAACAGGAACTCGCTGTATAAAACAATAATAATTATTATGATGACTAAGGGGATTTAAAAGGCAAAATGGAACTAAAATATTGAATAAGAACACGTGTAAAACAAGAGGGAATAATTAAAATGTTTTAAGGACTTTGTATTGTTAGAGAGGAACAGAGAGTTATTAACTGTACAAGTAAGCAAGCTAAAATGTTTAAAATAATAATAAGATGTATCATTTCCAAACTAGCAAAGGGAAAAGGGCAGGTAATAAACTAAATTTAAAAACTGGGTCAATCCAGAAGGTAGTAAAGGAGAAAAAGCATAAAAAAGAAGGATAAACAGAAAGTATCAAAATTATATGGTAGAAATAAATCCAATATATCATTAGGCACAAAATATTAACTAAACTTCCCAGTTAAAAGAAATGTCAGACTGAATTTTCTTAAATAATAAAAATCTAGCTATAAGCTATTTGTAGAGACATACTTCTAAAAACAAAGAAAGTAAAAGGATACTAGAAAAATATTATCCTCTCTCAACTCCCACCCACCAGCCCCACCACACCAAAAAGAGACAACATCTCTAGAGTAACATATGACATAAGATTTTAAGGGGAAAAGCATCACTTTATAGAAGGTTTCCATAAAAATATAAATCATCAAAACAGACTCAAAAAGAAATAGAAAACGCCAGACTTAAAGCAATGAAGAAAGCTATCAGTAGTCAAAAATCTATCCCTCTCATTTAAAAAACTACTAGGCTAAGACCACACTGTTAAGGAAGAGATAACCCTCCATCTTACTGACTCAAACTGTTCCAGAGGAAAAGAAGAATTCCCCAACTCATTTTATGAGGCTGGAATGTCACTGATACCAAAACTGGACAAGAATAGTCAACAAGGAAAATTATAGACCAATCCTGCTTATGAACACATATAAAAACCTAAATAAGTATTAGCATCAAGTCCAGTAATATATAAAAAGTTAATATGATATTTCACCAAATTGAAAATGTCACTGATTATAAGATACACCATTATTTTTATTCTAAGAAAGAAAAATGCTGTTACTTCAACCATAATGTAATGTGTCCTTATCACTTGCACATTTTATTTTATACTCGCTGAAGGAGCTTTTTAGAGTTACTTACACAGATTTTTATCATCTATCATTCTTATATATTCTTAATGAGGGAAACATAAGCAAAGTTAATACAGTAAGATCTTCATATTGAAGTCCAACTCTTCTAAACCACTTTTCAACTCAAGGCCTTTGATATCCATTCCTGCCATCCAGAGGGGGTAGCGTGTAACATTTCATGTAAGAGTCTCTACTCTGGCATTTTCTTCTAAGCCACTGACACGTATCTGTAGAGTTCTGATGCTAAAATTTTCTTTACTTTACCAGAAGATAAAAACAGAAAACTTTCAGGCAACAATCAAGACTCCTATTTCTTCCTCAAATGGTCCTTAAAGGGTTGTTGACTAAAACGCTAAGGAATTACAGGGTAACCAAGTTCAAGGAAGAGCAATTAGAAGATGCCATTGACTGTTAAACATATTCTAATTATAGAAATGTGAAAATGTGAAAAATCTGAATCTCAGAATCAACAAATACGGTATGTCACAATCAAAGAGGATTTATCTCAAGAATACAAGAATAGTTTAACATTAGAAAATGTATAAAAGTAGGTCACCACATTAACACATTAAAGAAAAAACTCAATGTATGCAGAAAAGCATTTGATAAAATTCAACAATCATAACTTTTTGAAAAAAATCTCTTAGCAAAACAGAAATACAAAGGATCAGACTTAACCTTATATAGCTGACTACCTGCCAACATTTCACAACAAAAACAAAATAAACAAACAAAAAACCCAGTAAAATGCCAGAAATATCTCCATTAAAGGCAAGAACAGGATAAAGGTGACTGTCATTGCTTCTATTCAATATTATACAAAAGGTCTTAGGCAGCTCAATAAAACAGAAAAATAGTAGAGATAGTACAAGGAGTAGAAAAGAAAAAAGAACTAAACTGTTATTATCAACCTAGATAATCCAAAATAAACTATAAACAAATAAGAGTTTGCACCATTGCACTAATAAGAGAGTGTAGCAAGGTTACAAAAGCCAATATATAAAACTCCATAGAGGGCCTACAGTACAGCAATGAACAATTTAAAAATACAATTTTTGTAAAAGATGGTATTTATAATAGCTTGTAAAATAAGATACATAGTAATAAATCTAATCAAAGATGTAATACATTTTTATAGGAAACACTTAAAGCTTCATTGAAAAGAAAGCATTTACTAATTTAAAAAAAACCCTGAAGCATTTAGTAAGACATAAATGAAGTGATATAAAATATTTATGAGTGAGAGGAATATATATATATACCCATTTCTACCTGAAATTATTTATAGAGTCACTGAAATTCTAAAATTCTTATCAAAACATATAACACAACAAGCTGATTCTAAAACCCATATGGAAGAGGGAAAAGATGAGGTCCAGGAATAGCCAAAACAATTTTGAAAAAAATAAAGGGGTTGGGGAAATCGCCCTACCACACATCAAGACTTTCCATAAATTTTAAGAATTAAAGCAATGTGGTATTGATACAATAACAACCTACCAGACCAATGGAACAAAATATTTAAACAGAAACAAACTCAAGTAAAGAAAATTCAATCAGTCAAAAGGAATGCAATAGACCTTGGTATATGATAGAGGTGGTATCACAAATCAGCAGGTATAAGAATACTTGGTTAGCAATATGGGAAAAAAAATGATCTACAACATATACCACAGCACATAAAAATAAATTCCAGATGAATTAGAAGCCTAAATGTGATAAATTTTTAAAACTCATAAAATATAAGAAAATATTATTGAAGTAGGAATTTCTTGTAGAAGCACAGAAAAACAAACTAAAAAAAAATGCTAAATTTCAGTACGCAAAAATAAAAATATGTGTATCAAATTCTCTTGTGTACTTTTCAAAAGTGAAGAAGCTTTAATCTGGGAGAAAATATTGTGAAACACAGATAGATATCTAACAGTAATCAAAAACAAATTCAATGAAAAAAATGGGCAACAATATGAAGAGAATTTTACAGAACTGAAAATGGTCAATAGATTTATGAAAATATGTTCAATTTCACTAGCAATCAAGGTAATTGCTATTAAGAGGAGATATAATTTTATACCCTTCAGATTGGCAAAAATTTAAAGTTTAAAAATACCAACACTTGGCAAGGTTGTAGAGACTTGGAACTACAGGGGAGAATGTAAATTGGTATAACCACTTAGTAAAAATAAAGATGAGGAGCCCTAAACCCCAGCAATTCCATTTCTAGGTACAGTCCCAAGAAACACTCTCCCATATGTGCCCAAGGAGACACGTACATAGAAATTCAATGCCGTAATGTTCAAATGACGTAAAGTTAGAAATAATCAAAAGGTCCATCGATAGTAAATACTTTATAGTATAGAAATACACTGGAATACTAGAAAACAGCTAAAATGGATGAATGTGAAAATTTCAAAACCGTATGTTTAGTAAGAAATAAAAGCAGCAAAAGTATATACTTTCAATACATTTTAAAAACCCCAAAATAAACTTTATATTGTTGCAGGTATTTGCAAAAATATTAAAAGTTTTTTTTTTTAAGTGCATGGGATGATATATATCAAAGACCAAAGAATACCTCTAGGTAGTCTTTTTTTCTAGGGATAAAGGGCAGGAAAAGCATCTGATGAGGAGGGGATAGGAGAAGGTGGCAATATATTTTAAGCACTTAATAATTTAAACATTTCACATAGAAAAAGTCTGGCAATATGCATGATACACTTATTTTAAAAGGCCTATCCTATAAAATAAGGATAGAGGCTAAAAAAGATGTCTGTTTATAATGGGAAAAAATTGAAAACAGAATTAGTTAAATAAATTGCAGAATAGCCATACAATGAGATGTCACGTAACCACAAAAAAGTTACAAGTCAGAAGCGTAGATATTAACTTGGAAAGATGCTGACAACATACTAAGTGGGAAAAACCAGGCTGTACAACTATAGGTTCTCAACCAAGGTATTAAATGGTTAAATGAACTCTCCCCCACACGCACTAATAGGCCAAAGTTCTATTAATTCACCTGTCATATTTTAACCTCATCAACGTGCATCCATGGAAAGAAGTTAACTACAAGGAGCCTAAAAATAATAAAAAAGTACAATAGATTAATTCTGGTGTTTCAAAGAAGAAAGATATTGCTATAATACTTACATAGAATAGCTCCATTCAAAGCCAAAAAAAAATTATTTCCCAGTGTTGGTGCCAACAACCCCAACCCTTCCGGATGAGACCTGCTCTATCTAACCATCCAGTCAGAGAGCTACCAGAGTTAGCACAGTAGCGTTAAGTTGCTGATCATATGTACCATAGAGCCAGGTAAAATATCATAAACTATATTCTAAATAAACTGTCAGGTATTAGTGAAACTCAAAGATATACTCACAAAATGATGTCATATTTATTAGAGGAAAGAGTGGCAGCAGGAAGCTACTGAAGGAATTTTGAGAGAATAAACATTTCGCCATTACATTTATACCTTCTGATAAACTGGAAATTGACTTGGATGTTCTAAAATCTCTGCTCCATATTTTTTTCATTAAAAGTTGTCCAAAAAGTCTAAGAATCATAACAGATTCTATTTCAGGAAAACTGCAATAGCATACTAAGGAAACTGTTTCCTTTACTCATAACCTTTTGACATAAAATGTATGAGGGTTTTCCCATAACAACCAATTCTCCAACTCTCCAGACACCAACTGGGTATCCTACAATTCAATCCTGACACTAACTACCTAGAAGCAACGTAGACCCCACAGGTTAAGTGCTCAGGACCACAAGACTACCCACCACTTCAGACACCAATCACAAGTAGTGGGTCCCCATGTTACCCACACTTCGGTCCAATTTGGCCACAAATCAGGGGTTCCCATGACCTTCCCTTCACGTTTGATAATTTGCTATAACAGCTCACAGAACTTAGGGAAACAGACTTACCAGTTTATTATAAAGATATTATAAAGAATACAGATAAACAGCCAGAGGCACAGGTACATAGGGCGAGGACCTTAAGCGTCCTGAGTGCAGGCAGGAGCTTCTGTCCCCATGGAGCTGGAGTGTACCACTCTCCTGGCACACAGATGTGTTCACCAACCTGGAGGCTCTCCAAACCCCACAGTTCAGGGATTTTTATGGAGGCTTCATCAGGTAGGTATAATTGATTAGAAACTCAATCTCCAGCCCCTTTCCCTTCCCTGGAGGTGGTAGGGCAGAGAGGCTTAAAGTTCTAACCCTCTAATCACATGCCTGGTTCCTCCGGCAACCAGCCCCCATCAAAAAGCTATCTAGGGACACATCAAGAGTCGTCTTATTAGCATACAAAAAGACGCTCATTAATTCCAGAGATTTCAAGGAACTTAGAAGCTCTTATGTCAGGAACCAGGGACTAAGACTAGGTGTTATATTTTCAAATGTTCCTATCATCCCTATTACTCAGGAAATTACAAAGGTTTTAGCAGCTCTTGTGCCAAGAACTGGGGATACAGACCAAATATATATTTCTTATTATATCATAATATCACACATACAATAAAGGGAAGGGAGTTAGAACTCCTAAAGAAAAAATATTTTCATTATTATTTCTTTACTGTGAAATATTTTGCGTTCTTTATAACTTGATAAAATACTGAGACTTCTAAGACCAACAAATATAAACTGCATTTATTGTATAAAATTAAGAATGGCTCAGGCTCTATAATGGTAGTTGGATATAAGATATGCTAAACCTCAGCCTCTAGAAGAGTTGATTTTGAACTCAATCACCCTTTGAGAGAAGACATACCAGCTCGCATAATTTCATCAACCAGGAGAATGTTGGTGGCAATCACTGTGCTGAGGAAAAAGATTGGACAGAGTGAGTAAGCTTACCAACCCACTCTTATCTTTCCCCCCAAGCAATCTTCAGCTACTAAAGGCACTTTGTTCTGCAGCGATGTTGCTATGAGATAAGACAAAGCTATTATAAGTACAAACCTAACCCTTTGTATTATAATTTCACCCCTTTGCTGATAGAGTAGGAGCCTGATTTTATATTCCAGCAAAACTGAGCTCACTTTTAGCACATCATTTGATTTTTTTCCCACTATGCATGTGGCCTTATGTCAGTAAACTTCCTTCTTTCCCTTCTCCCTTAAATAAACAGTAAGAGTAACATTTCCTGTAACTTACACTGCTAGAACTAAAATGTAAAAAGGACTATAAAATAACAGAAGTTAGTCTTAATACTGGATACCATGCCTTTTCACACACTCAACCATTTTTCCACTATAGCAGAGCAAAAATAATAGAAAAATCTTTATGTTATCAATTATGTCCCTAAAAGTCTTTCTCTTTTATTATTACAAACTTACCAAGAGTGAAGAAGTTGTTTTTTCACACAATAATTATCCCAAACGCCTGCATCTGCTGCTACCATTGGCTCACCTGCAAAGTAACAACAAACTATTTCAGTATTACAATCCTGATACATTCTGTTAATATTGGTTGCATATTCTAACGATATTTAAATGTACCATCAAAACTACTATTGTCAAGGTCACCAATGACCTCCATGTTGTCAAATCCAACAGTCATCTCTCAGGCCTCATCTGTCAGCAGCACCTGACACAGCTGACCACACCCTCCTGACCACTCTTTACTTCTCTTCCAGGACACTGCATCTGCCTGGCTTGTTCCTTTTGCACTAGTGGCTCCTTTTCTGTGCTTCAGTGGCTTCACTGGTTCTTCCTGTTCCCCCTGAGCTCTTAATGCTGGAGTAACCAAAGGCTCAGTCCTCGACTCTTCTCTCCTCTCTCTACAGTCACTCCAGAGGTGATCTCAATCAATCTTCTGGATTTAAAACATGCATACTCTGACGACTCTTTTGAGTTTTTATCTCCAAGCCAGACCTCTTTCTTGAGCTCCAGACTTGTACATCCAACTGTCTATTTTACTTTAATTCCTACAGACACTTCAAATTTCACTTTGCCAAAACTCAGTGCTGATCTCCCATCACCGCAACCTGCTCTACCCCCAGTCTTCTCCAATATAGTTAATGGCAATTCCAATCTTCCAGTTGTTCAGTTGATTCCTCTCCACAGAGTAGCAAGAGTGATCCTTTTAAACAGAATTAGACTGTCACACCTCTGTTCAAAACTGCTCCCTCTCCCACTGCAGAAAAAAGTCAAAGTCCTTAGACCGGCCCACATACCCCTGCACGATCTGATCTTCTATTACCTCTCTAATCTCCTTCCTCCTCAAAAACATCAGACACTGGCTTTTCCACTGGCTGTTCCTCCTACCTAGTTCCCACATGGCCAACTTCCTAACTTCCTTTGATTTTGTTCAGCAGACATTCTCAACGAGGCCTACCCTGGCTACACTCTTTAAACTGAAACCCCCTCCCCACGTTCCTGTGCTACCATTCACAGTCATCCTTATACTACTCCTTTATTTTTTTCACAGAATTTATTACCTTTAAAAATGCTAAAGGTATTTACTTATTAAGGTTATTATTTACTGCATATCCTTCCCTGCTATATCATAAGCTCACAAGGGCAAGGATTTTTGTCAGTCTTACCCTGTATGAATCCAAAAAGTCAAATAATAAGCACTCCATAACTATCTCTTAAATGAATGAATATTTTCTTTTAGGAAGTTCAAAAGTAAACTAAAAGCACCCAAAACTTAAATATTAAAGTCATCCAAACCTCCACCCCCTTGCTGTAAGTTCTGGATGTAGTATAACCTCTTTTTTTCATTAAACAGCTAGTTTTTCTTCACTTTCTTACCTGTATTCAAATCAATGCCAACAGGTTGTTTTGATTCACAATGCTCAGCCTGAACTTTTACTAGTGCTTCTTGCAGGTCATAACCAGAATTCTGAGCAAGAACCTTTAGGAATAAAAATAATAATAAATGTATCTATGGAATACCTTCATACATATTTGAATACCAGATATAAAAAATAAGGTACTGCTCTCTAAGTCTTGTGAAGACATATCCACAATATAGTAGTAATCTCCTTTTGAAGAATTCCATTCTTAATCTAAATCAAATTATTATTTTGTGTATCTAGTAGTTTTTATATTTACTTAAACATTTTCCCTATGTATATCACACCAAATTCTGAGGAAGACATTAGAGTTTCCCCTTCCCCTACCCCAAAACATTAATTTCCCTCCTCACAAAATATTTTAAATGGAAGGAAGTAGTATGGTATTCTTATTTTCTCTAGTCTCCTTAGCCACACGTTTTCCACTTTTTCCTGAGCACTTGCTAAAGGAAACCTGCCTATTTGCAGCATACCTATGCCCCTCATTCACATGAGGAGAGTCATAACCTGTGGCAACAGGGATGGAGATACCTGCGCTCCAAGCCAGGCTTATTTCCAAGTGATCCTAAACCAACAAATGATGAGTGAAAAGGTACCACCAAGCGTATACCAGATTTACCAATGTGTGTCAACTACAGGATCATTATTTGCTGACTTTGCCCTTTGGGGGAAGAAAAAATAAATATCTGATTCACAAAGATTCCACAAATTATGGATAATTTTAAAGCAATTATCAAAAAGACTTTGCTAGCATTGTTAGTAATGTTTTAATTCATGGATATAGAATATTTGAAATAGTTTTTCTGTGTTTCCAAGTGGTTCACAACTAAATTAAAGCAAAGGAAAAAAGGCAGTTCTCTGTCCTTCTGTTGATACATGGAAAAAATCTGATTTCTCTCCTTTTCTAGGAATTATGATGACTACGAAAATGCAATCTAGTATTTGGGAGTGCTAAACAGCCTGAAGTTCTCAATTCCCACAATTTAAAGTGATAATACTTTGCATACCACCAATAAAATAAAGGTCTACTCAAAATCTAAATTCTAAGTTCTAAACTTTTTCATTATGATTAATCATGAACCATTTTTGAAAAAAAAAATTTAGAGTTAACATAACTTTTGTAGCTCAGAGATGGAAGTAAAGTGGTAATTTAGCCATTTCATGAAACTCCTACAAGGATTCAGAACTGTTATCCCAAAAGCTTCCCTCCTTTAGCTGTAGAATAGCTTAGACAAAACTGTGTGGGGAAATACAAGTAAATACCTGACTTTGTACTCTGCTGCTAGATAACATGAGCAATTTAAAATTAAACATCTTATGTCTAACCAGTTGTTCTTTGGCCATTAGGATAGTTGTACCTTAGGGATAATGAGTAAAGCGTCAGCAAAAGCCTGGACCCCGAGACGAGCTCTTCCTTTTATACTGTGCTTGTGTGCAACTAGAGCTTCAGCTATTGCCACTTCAACTGCACCCGCTCCTGGAACCACACAACCTATTGGAGGGGGAATAAAAGATGATTGGTAAGACATACTACACAGGCGAAACAGAGAAAAAAATAACTAGCTATTCAATTGTGTTCTATTATCTTGCCTACATCTATAATGGATTTAAATATATACAGAAATAAAATAAGTTGCACAGCTCAGTGATTACTCAGATGTCTTATGAAATATCCTGAAGTTATACACCAGTAGATAACTAACCGCAGTTCAGACAACTGGCTACAAATAGCTTATTTCATTGTAGAAGTAAACATTTCTTCCACCTTCATCTTTCTCCTTTATGACTACATTTAAAAAGTAGTCATTTATAATTTACAGTGGCATATAACTAATTACAAAATCTGATTTGGAAAAAATTTTAGGCCAAGGTAATCTGGCCATGGTTTTTGGCATAGAATTCTTGGGATTCAATGAAGTATCTGTTTTCTATACTGGAGTAGAACCCAAACTGCTACCTGAGAAAAAAAATGTAGGAGTTCTTATTATTCTAAGCAAAAGCTCTGGTTAAACACAACAGTTTTCATATCAGGATATGACTTTTATACCTCCTTGTATGGTTTTATAAAGTTTATGACTCTTTGAATCATCAAACTTGCTTTGGAATCACCTGTCTTTAAAACAAAAAAACACAGAAAGAATCTCTCCTTTTATCTCATATCATTCTTAAATTACTACCCCCTTTCTCTGCTTCACTATGCAATATAGCTGCTCAAGAGATTTCTCTACCCACAAGGTAATTACATCCTCATCTCCCATTCACACTTTTAAAAAGTTCCTTGTTAAATACTGAATACACACAAAAGAATATTTACATGTATAAGGTATAAAAAATAAATGTACCCATGTACTTAACACCTAGCTTAAGAAACAGAACATTACCAGTAGCTTTGAAATTTACCTTGATCCCCTTCTCCTGTGAAAACACAACATATCAAAATGTGTGGGCTGCTACCAAAGCAGTACCAGAAGAGAAATTTAGATCACTAAACACCCATATTAGAAAAGCAGAAAGGTCTCAAACCAATGACCTCAACTTCCACCTTAGGAAACTAGGAATGGAAGAGCAAATGAAACCTAATGTAAGCAGAGGGATGAAAATAGTACCGATTAGAGTTGGAAGCAGTGAAATAAAAATGACCAATGTCAGAAAAGAAATGGTATAGAAATCTGCCACTACAGATTCTACAGATATTAAAAGGATAATAAGGAAATATTACGAACAACTTTATGCCAATAAATTTGAACACTTAGGTCAGGGGTTGGCGAACTTCCTGCAAAAGGCCAGATAATAAATATCTTAGGCTCTGTAGGCCATGCCATCTCTTTTGCAACTATTCAGTTATGCTGGCATAGCACAAAGTTACAGATGATACATGAACAAATGGGTGTAGCCATGTTCCAGTATAAATTTATTTATCAAAAACAGGCAGCAAACCAGATTTAGCTCATGGGCAGTATGATCTTAGATGAAGTGGACAAATTTCTTGAAAGACACAAGGCTCACTTAAGAAAAAAAAAGATAACCTGAATAGTCCTGTATCTACTAAAGAGACTGAATCTGTAGTTTAAAATCCTCCCATGAAGAAAACCAGGTCCAGATGGCTTTACTGGCGAATTCTACCAAACATTTAAGGAAACACTAATACCAATTCTACACAAGAGTTCAACACTTTCATAACATTAAAGAGGAAAAAACACTTTCCAACTCATTCTTATGAAGCCAGCATTATTCGAAAGGCAAAAAAGATAAAGTCATCACAAGAAAAAAATATATACAAACCAATACCCCTTACAAATGTAAATGCAAAAATTCTTAATGGAGTTTTAACATCAAATCCAATAATATATAAAAAAGAAGAGCAGACACAGCAGCACTACTCAAACAACCCAAGTTTCCACCAACAGATGAATGGATAAATAAAATGTGGTATATACATACAATGGAATGTTATTCACCTTAACAAAGGAAGAAAATTCTGACGCAGGCTACAGCATGGTTGAACTGAAGACATCAGGCTAAGTGAAATAAGAAATGGACAAATACTGTAAGATCCTATTCATACAAGGTACATAGACCAGACAAATTCATAAGAGACAGGATGAAGAATGGTGATTTCCAGGGGCCAAGGGGAGAAGAGAATGGATTTATTGTTTTACAGGTACAGAACTACAGTTTTGCGAGATGAAAAAAACTGAGTATACTCACATACTAAAACATGTAAAATATTGCTGAGATAGATTCAAGAAAACTCAAATAAATAGAAAGATGTACCGTAACTCAATATTGTTAAGATATCAATTACCCCCAAACTGATCCACAGATTCAATGAAATTCCAGTTAAAATCCCAGTAGTTTTTTAGTAGAATTTGACAAGCTGATTCTAAAATTGATATGAAATGCAAAGGATTTCAAATAACCAAAATAACTTGCAAATAAAAATAAAATAACATAAAATAAAATGACTTGGTGAGGATACAGAACTGGAATGCTCATAAACAGCTGGTAGGAATGTAAATGGTCCTTGGCAAAACAGTTCGGCAGTTTTAATAGCTAAGAACTGTAACAATCAAATATTCATCAACTGGCGAATTTGATGAACCAAATTGTAGTACATTCATATAATGAAATACTATGTAGCAATAAAATGAATGAACTACTGATAAATATAATGACATCAATTAATTTAAAAGTAATTACACTGACTAAAAGAAGCCAAACCAAAAAAGAATACATACTGTATTATTCCATTCATGCAAAAGTCTAGAAAATCTAATCTATAGCACCTAATCCATAGCAACAGAAAGCTGACTGGTGGTTGGCTGAGCATAGCATGATGCTGGAAGAGGCAGGAAGGAAAGATTACCAAGGGTCAATGAGATAACTTTCGGGGGTGATAAATATGTTCATTATCTTGATAGAAGGGACAGGTTCATGGCTGTACACTTTCAATATGTATAGTTCATTATATGTCAATTTTAGCTTGATAAATTATTTCTTAAAAAACTAAGTGCTTAAAGTGACTTTTTAAAAAATCCATTTTTCTCTGTATTCTAAATTCTAAGAATCAGGTTGAACTACCAAAGGCTTCATGCCTGAATCATATTTATTTATGTTCTTGAAAACATGCTGCTGGCTTTTATCAAAAGTGACTAAAAGAAGGAGGCCCTTATTTCAAGCCCCGTATTTTTTTAATTTAGGAACTGCTGTGTTTTCTCCTTTTCAATAATGAAACCTATGTTACTGACTATATTTTTTTATGTTCTGGTAGCTTAAATATTTATAGTGACTATTATGTTTGCTAAAAAAGAATTCATATTTTTTTCCTAAGTTCTAATTTTCCATTTCAGCTTTTATTTTGCTATTAGTTCACATCTATGTTTTTACTTATAAGACAAACCTGATGTATTGTTTATAGAGTTTATTACTCTATTTTTTGAGATACAATTCATAAATTCAGCCTTTTAAAGTGTACTCTTCAGTAGTTTTTAGTATATTCACAGAGTTGTGCGATCATCACCACTCGCTAATTCCATTAGCAATCATACCCTATTTCCCTTCCCCCAGTCCCTGGCAATCACTAATCTACTTTCTGTCTGTGTGGATTTGCCTTTCCTAGATTCAGATAAATGGAATCATATAACACATAGACTTTTGTGCCTAGATTCTTTAACTTAACATAATGTTTTCAAGGTCATCCTTGAGGTAGATCCATGTTGTACCATATATTAGTATTTATTCCTTTATAATACTCTATTGTATAGATATATCACATTTCATTTACTCATTCATCAGCTAATGAATATTTGGATTGTTTCCACAGTTTGGCTGCTCTGCACATTCATGTCTAAGTTTTTTGTGTGGACATATGTTTCCAACTCACTTGCAGACACATCTAAGAACTGGTTTGCTGGGTCATATAATAACTCCATGTTTCACCTTTTCAGGAACTGCCTAAATGTTTTCCAGCAGTTTCCACCAGCAATGTATGAGGGTTCCAATTTCTCCACATTTTTGTCAACATTTATTATCATCAAGCTTTTTGATAATAGCCATCCTAATAGTTGTGAAATGGTATCTCTTTGTGATTTTGATTTTCATTTCCCTAACGACTAATGATGTTGAACATCTTTTCACGTGCTTATTATTCTATTTTAAACATGTATGTTTTTATTGAATTATCTACCCTAACTCCTTTTAGAAGGCTGGCAATAAATTATCAATAAATAATAAATGCTAATATTCTTTCCTAATCTTTCTTAAAATTACACTGCACCTGAGGTAATAAAGCTCAATGAAGTAATGAGGGTGCTAAGCTTTAAAAGTTTTTCATGGTTTTAAAACTAAACTTGTAAAAAAAAAAAAAGATACTACAGCATTAAATTGAGGGTATTTCATTTAATAAATAGAAATTAATTTAAAAAGTACCATACTATTCAGAGTATTCCAAGAGAAAACTTCACAATCCAAACTATAAATTGTCCAAAGTGAAATGAAAGAATAGTAGTCATTCATATCTTTTAAAATAATATAAATACCATGATAGACTTATTACTATTTTAAAAATACATGAGGTTCATTTCTATCACAAAAAAAGAACTTACCGTCTTCAATGGCATTTTTGATAGCACGAAGTCCATCTCTCACAGCATCCTTGATTTGTGTGAGAGTATGCTTATTTGGTCCTTTAACCAACAAGGTGACAGAGCGAGGGTTAACACAGTCCTCGATAAAAGTGAACTTTTCCTCACCCTAGAGGATAATACAAGACATAAACTTAATATGTAATGTCAGTATGAAATCAAGACCTAGTTTATAATACTAGAATCCAATCTTCATGTGAATTTTTCTTATGACACATAATTAAATATATATTAAAAGCAGTTAAGTTATATTTGAACTCTTAACATTTAGGGAAGTAAATTATAAAATCTGTCCTGTGGAGTCTTGAAATATAAAACGTGAATTAAAAGGTTTAATTAAAAAAAAAAGGATACTGTTCACTTTATAACCACTATCCATAGAAATACTCACTAATGTATACTCATGTACAAGACCAGCATGTCCCAAGCAATCTACACTGAGGTCTTCAAAAGAATTCATGGCCATTCCACCACAAGCAAGAGAGAGTCTGAAATTACATGTATGTCACCACAGCTTTGGTTATGGAAAACATAAAAGACTAATTTCTTAAATGTGAAAAGATACCTAACACAGAAGACTTTGCAACTGTATTGCACTGTTTTTTCAATCCATTTTAAGAAGACGAAAACCTTCTGAGGTTTGGATGAGAAAAAGTTCTGAGGTAGGTTAACAAACTTGATTTTTGCCAGTTCCATTATTTACCGAAATTACAAACAAAATTTGGAATTTGTATGCTACTACTTTGCTCAACAACATTTACACATAAGCTAAAAGGAGTACATATGGGATAATTTCAGTTTAGCCTGTTAAAAAATTTAGGATACATAATTATCTGCAAGCTTACCTTTCCATATTTCTTCTTTTTGCTCTGCGAAGAGCTACTATGCCGTGTTTTGCAAGAGCATCTAAGGAAAGTGGATCAATTCCCTATAATCAAATTAGCATAAAAGTTACAAACATGTTTTAAGACAGTAGTTCTCAAACTTTTGGGTCTCAGCACCACTTCACAAGCTTAAAAATTATTAAGAACCCAAGGAGCTTTCATTTATATGTGCTGTATATATAATATTTATCACATTATAAATGAAAATTGAGATATTTTTGAAATATGTATTAATCCACTTAAAATAATAATAAACTCGTTTATGTTAACATAGATAACATTTTAATGAGAATTTATTATAATTTCCTAACAAAAAATATATAGTAAGAGTAGTGGCATTGTTTTACATTTTGGCAAATCTTTTTAATATCTATCTTAATAGAAAACAGCTGGATTTTCATATTTGCTTCTGCATTCAATTTGGAATGGTACATTGTTTTGGTTAAAGTACATGAAGAAAACCTGGCGTCACATAGATATGTGCTGGAAAAGGGAGGAACATCTTAATACCCTTTTCCAATAAATGTGTATGTTCTTCAATACTATACTAAAACTCAACAAGGGGTAGCTTCTTAAAGGTTAGTTCCAAAGTAGAAGATAAAACTATATGAATGAACTTTTCATGCTCCTTCACATTAAAATCCATTTGTCTGATGACTGGATAAAGAAGATATGGTACATATATATAATAGAATACTACTCAGCCAAAAAAAAAAAAAAGAATAAAATAATGCCATTTGCAGCAACAATGGATGGGCCTGGAGATAGTCATTCTAAATGAAGTTAGTCAGAAAGAGAAAGAAAAAATACCATATGATATTACTTATATGTGGAATCTATAAAAAAAAGATCAAATGAACTTATCTACAAAACAGAAACAGACTCACAGACACAGAACAAACTTATTTACCAGGCGGTAAAGGGGGTGGGAAGGGATAGATTGAGAATTCGAAATTTGCATCTCTTGGGGATTGATGGAAATGTTAGCTATCTTGTTTGTGGTGGTGGTTTCATTGGGGTATACATCTATCAAAATTCATCAAATTGTACATCTGAAATATGTATAGTTTACTGTACAGAAATCACACCACAATAAAGGTGTTAAAGAAAAAAAAAGATGACTCATCAGAACAAAAATCAATTTGTCTATCTTGCACTTTAATTATTGATTTTGTTAACTCATGCATTTTTTTAGTCATTTATAAAATACTGGTTCACTAAGTTAAGGCAGACCTCCAGATGGTTATACAATATCAAAAATATCACATTTTCTAATATCATCACTAATATTACCAGAAAAGTCTTTTAATTATCAGAAAGCAGTCAAGCTTACAGTGGCAGGTACAAGTTTTCCAACATTCTAATTTTTGTTGAAAGCTCAAATGTTATCATTGCTAACAAATACCACCTGTTGTTTCCTTAAAGTGACATGACTGCTTCATTCATTTCTGAGAAAAACCTACCAAATACCCATGTCTAAATAACCATTCTGTCAGTCATTCTTTCAAGTAAAAATGACATTTCATGAAAAGTGGCTAGTTTAGTTTGGAACTTAATTACACAAGAGCATTCCTTCAAGACCCTTCTTTTGATATGCAGCAGAAGTATTCTGTGCATACTTCACATTTTGTCACAAAGAATTATAGAAGGATGCACCCACTCCTGGGTATATACCCGGAAAAAACAAAAATACTAATTCAAAAAAGATACACACACCCCAGTGTTACTAGCAACACCATTTACAACTATGTCACTTAGGATGACTGGATTAAGATGTTTTATACACACACACATACATATGTACAATGGAATATTAGCCATAAAAAAGAATGAAATACTGCCATTTGCAGCAACATGGATGAACCTAGAGAATATTATGCTTAGTGAAATAAGTTAGACAGAGAAAAACAAATACTGTATGATATCACTTATACGTGGAATCTAAAAAATAACACAAATAAATGTATATACAAAACAGAAACAGACTCACAGACATAGAAAACAAACCTGTGGTTAACAAAGGGGAGAGGGAAAAGGGGAGGGCCAAATTAGAGGTATTGGAAACAGATACAAACTACTATACATAAAATAGATTAAGTAATAAAGATACACTGTATAGCACAGAAAATCATACCCATTATCTTGCAATAAACTATAATGGAGTATAATCTGCAAAAATACTATCACTATGTTATATACCTAAAACTAACACAATATCGTAAATCAACTATACTTCAATTAAAAAATAAAATATTATGGTAGCTCACAGTGAAAAAAAAATGTGTGACAATGAATATATGTACGTTCATGTATAACTGAAAAATTGTGCTCTACACTGGAATTTGACACGACATTTTAAAATGACTGTAACTCAATAAAAAATGTTAAAATGAATAAATAAATAAATAAATAAATAAATGGATGCATATATAAAGATCAGAATAAGTTTTACCACTTCATCAAGACATTCTTAAAAGAACCAGCCCTTTTTGTGTGTATGGTGATATGACAGTAAAGACTATGATGACTACTGGTACAATTTGGTGCTACTGTGTTGATGTGTACTAAGGCACCAGCAGTTTTACCTACCGCTGCTTTTGCTTCATCATGGCAGATGTCAACCCAATGTAAAAGGCATTATAATTAATATTATGGAAATAGTTTTGACCTCACAGACCCCCTGAAATGGAATCCACAAACCACACTTTGTAAAACACTGAAGAACATTTTACAAACAGTTAAAATCTAAACTTTTCTCACCTTTTGATTAATGACAACAAATCCTTTATTGGACTGAGCACAGACTTTGTCTTTCAGGTCTATTATTTTTTGCACTCTATCTTCAATAAATTTTCTTTCAGCTTTTACCAACTTCTCTTTCTCTTCTGCAGTCTTATAAAAGAAACCAGAGCTCACCTCTCTAAAAGATTAATAAAAAACAAGCTAGTAAAGGCAAGGAGGGGTTGGGAGAGGAAAAGGTAGAAAGAGTTTACACTAAACATTTGAGAAGCAAAAAAAGAATCAAAAAACACTTTCAGAAAAAACAATCTCAAAAGTTACAAAGAGTAACTGATATACGTACGTTTTTTCATATTCTAGTGATACATTACAAGTAAGGATAAATGCATCTTCTACTTGCTTCTTCATATCTGGATGACGGGCACCATGATCCAAAACTAATCCTCTGATCAACCTATTAAAAACATGTAATGTTTCTTATATATTTCTTACACTCTAAAGCTTGGTACAAAATTAAAATTGTACTCTTAAAGTTGTAACAGAACTTCCAGGGCATATACTGGTTCATTGCACCAAGTTTAAGCCTAACACATAATCAGTAAAATTAGGAAATAGGAAAGAGAACCTATTTTAACACAGTGTTAACTATGAAGTCACAATGAAAAGTCAACCCTGAATTATTCTTTAAATTATGTGGCTCAAACACATGACACAGCTGATCAAGTAATGAAAGGTAGGCACACAATGAGTTTCTTAGGAACATTTGTTCAAAATAACTATATGGAACAACTAAAAACTGTCAACCTAAAGGTCCAATAATAGGGCCCTTTTGGCAGATAATAATGCAACTATGTGCTAGTCATGAAAACTATGTAATAACATGGAAAAATATTTACAGGGGTAGCTAATAAGTGGAGAATGGCAAATTGCATATAAAGCATGATTATAACTATGCTTTTGAAAAATAAGCACCTTGGCATTGAAAGGGAAAATGGAAGGAAACTAAGAGTAGGGTTATGCTTGGATGGTAGGAATATAGATAACTTGGGTAGGCTTTTTTCCTGTTTTCCGAATGATCTTTCAAGAGTAAATATTTTTATAACTTTTAAAAAATCGTTTATACCCAATTAGGGCATGGCATTTCTACTTATGAATCTCTTATACCCAACATGTGTTATACATTAATGCAAAGAAATAATTTTTAAAATAGTTAAATATAACTACACAGAAGTTTTCAAATTTTTAATCTAACTAGACTAGTCCAACTCCTAACTGAAGGTGAAGATATTTTATTCAGGAAGAAACAAACAATATGTTCAATATTCTTCACACTTCAAGTCTCCTTTACTCTTCACCTGCTCCTCACTCTCGGCAAATGACCTTGCTTCTTTGAGAGAATAAAAACACTGCCCCATCACTACCTCTACCAATCCACCTGCACTTGAATCTGAACCTCCTATTACTAGGAATGAACTGCCCATGCCCTGCTCTAAGGTTAACCCCTTGTGTTCTGCATTTCATTTCCTCTCTCTGCCCTGCAATTGTCCCCTCTTCCCCCACGTCAATTCTTCCTTCCTACAGGAGCATCCTCATCTGGATACAAACTTGCAACAGTAATTCCCATCTTAAAAACAAAAAAATTCTCCTTTAGCCCATTCCCATTTTCCCTTCTAGGTACCAACCCCATTTCTCTGCTTCCCTTTATAACTAAACTCTTCTGAGTTGTCTACGTTTGCATCCTCACTTCTTCCCTAACCATTCTCTCTTAAGCCCACCTTCAATCTGACTTTCATACTCACCTCTTTACTTAATCAGCTTTCATTAAACTTACCAAAAATTAAATGCTCTCCAAACCTAATGGAGAATTCTCAGTCCACAACTTGCTCAAACTTTAAGCAGCATATGACATAGCTGATTATTCTCTCCCTCTTGAAACACTTTCTTCTGTAAGCTTCTGGAGCATACTCTCCCTTGGCTTTCCTCCTATCTCACTGACCACCCTTCTCAGTCTGCTTTGCTAAGTCCTCATCTTCTCAATTTCTAAACATTGGAGTTTTGGGCTTAATCCTTAAACTTCCTCTTTTCTCTATATCACTTCTCAGATGATCTCCTTAACTCATAGCTTTAAGTCACCCACGCACTGATGACTCCCAAATATGTATTTCTAGTCCAGACCTCTGTCCTGAACTCCTGACACATACCCCCAAACCCCTAACTAAACATCTCCACATGGATGTTTAATAAGCACCTAAACTAAACTATTGATTTATTTCCCCAAACCTACTCCTCTCAGTCTTCTCCGTCTCAAGAAATGGCACCTCCACTTTTCCAGATGGTCATGCAAAAACCCAAGAGGCATCCTTGATGCCTCTGTTTCTGTCACATTCTATGTAGAACTATCAACAAATCCTACTGCTCCTTCTTTCTAAGCATATCGTGATCTAAACATTTTCATTTCTTACTTGTATTACAATAGATTCCTAGCTTGTCTCCTGCTTCTGCCCTTGCACCTCCCACCCTGCTCCACAATGTATTCTCCACACAACAGTTTCCGCAGAGATCTTTCTGAAATATAAATCAAGAACTTGGTGCCCTCAGCAACAGTAGGATAATTTGGACCAACCCTACTACTGAAAGCATCTAAACATGCTGGATTAAAAACAAAAAAACCTTAAAAACATTAGAGAGCCCTAAAACAGTAAAGAGCTACAAAAGTATCCTTTTCAAAACTGAAAACAAAATAGGAACTCCAAAGGCTAAGAGGAGAACTGCAGGCACTTACTCTAAAGTCATCTGACAATTGAGGCAAATCTGAACTTTGGTTTCAATGACATCAATGAGAGGGGAATGGAATTAAAAACTCAAGATTATCCAAGCTAGAGTGTCTAATAGAAGACCCTCTTTACATTAAGCTTGAACCTCAAAGGGCTATATACTCAGGGTATAAACCAGCAGCCCTCACATGGACTTGCAGTTAGAATTCACAACAACTAGATATTAAAAAAAAAAATCAGTCAAGCTGTGGATTTAGTTTAAAGTAGTCCCTGGGCTCCTTGCAGCAGCAAACTCAAATCCTCTATGCAGAAAGGCAGCTTCAGCCTACATCTCAAATTTTTTCTACAAATACTCTTTTCAACACAATGAATGGCATATATTCAGAACAAAGCACAAGTGAGAACTAGCAAAATACAATAAATACCAGAAACAGACAAAACTTTAAATATTATAATTATCAAACAAGAACTAAATGTTTAAAGAAACAAAAGGTAAGCTTGGAGAGATCTGCACAGAATAGGAAACCATAAAAAGTGACAAGGTAGATTAAAGAAAGAACAAAATAGAACTTCTATAAATAAGTAAAGACACCCACACATACACACACATATATTAAAAATAAATAAAGTATTTACAGATGAAATATGATATCTCAATTAGCTTTAAAATAATCCAGGTTTGGGGCAGGGTGGGTGGAAAGAGTATATAGAGGGGATATAAGGTAAAAATAAGACTGGCCATATACTGAAAATAAAGATGACTGACAGGTACGTGGGAGTTTACTATTCCATTCTCTCTACTTTTATACATGTTTAGAATTTTCCATAATAGAATGTTTAAAGTGACTTATGTCCAAAATCAACAAGGTGCTACTTACTCTGACACATACATACTCAGACAATATTGTCTTACCTTTCTGCCCTCATCTCCTACTACTTTGTCCTCTTCCTGTGCTCCCGGCACACTGGAACACCCCAGCACACTTCTGCCTCTGGCCTTTTCCACTGCTATTCCCTCTGCTTAGAATACTCTTCTCCCAGATATTCACATAGCTAGCAACCTTATCTCTTCAGAGGCCTCTTTAGCTCTCTAGTTTAGCTTCTCATCACAATGACCTTCCCTCTGACTACTCTAAAATCACACACATACTCACACACACTGTTGCTCTAGCCTCTTTATAGCACTTACTAGCATTATTTGTTTCCTCTATCCTTCAACTAGAAATGTAAGGTTCTTAAAGAAAAATTCCGTTTTGTTTACATTCATAGCACCTAAAATGCTGAACGGCTCCTGGTAAGCATCCAACTAATATATGTTGAATGAATAGATTGATGTTGAATAAAAGTAACTAATGAAATTAACAAAAGACTATTTGAAGATAACCAAGTATTCCAGAATCTATGCATTGTCCAAGTTTATGTCATTTACTTTGTATCCATTTCTGATTTATGCTTCATCTCCATGATTTCTATCATGAAGAGATCAATAGGATAACCTGGTCTTCTAATAGCCAAAACAGAATCCACCACAGCCTGGAAGAGAAATGAATGAGAAAAGGAAATTATTTGGCTTACTGAAAGAAACCACTGGCCCAAATAATCTATCACCAGACTAAGGAGATAAAGTGCTTCAGGCTCAAAAATCTAGGGCAAGGCCAAAAAGGGCCACTTTATTGTGGACACTAATAATAACCCATGCTAATGGATATTTTAGAGACAAAAGGCACTTAAAAGATTATCAAGTCCAAACCCTTTATTTTACCGATAAAAAAGCTAAGATTAGCCTTTAAGAAGTTATGGTCTTAAAACAAGGTCTAACGGGTAGTAGCAGAGCCAGGACTAGGAATCATGTCTCTAAATGCCAAGTCTACTCAGTACCAACACTACTCAAATTTTTCCACCAAAGAACACCTTAATGGAAAAGAAAGAAATGTAATCCAAGGAAAGAGTTAAAATTTACTGGCTATAACAACATGAAATTTTTTAAGTCTTGTGTTTTAACGTGAAAAGTTTCCATGTCATGACCTAATATATACATGTTTGTTTTAATGTGAAAATAATGCTTTTACCCAAAATCATAAAGTAAAGTTGACACTTCAGAAAGACATGTCTCTAGTAAACAATTCCATGGTTACTGGGGAAAGGGGTGGGAAGGGATACATTTGGGAGTTTATGATTTACAAATATTAGCCACTATATATAAAAATAGATTTTTTAAAAAGCTTCTTCTGTATAGCACAGGGAACTATGTTCATTATCTTGTAATAACCTTTAATGAAAAAGAATATGAAAATGAACATATGTATGTATATGCATTCCTGGGACATTGTGCTGTACACCAGCAATTGACACACTGTAACCCACTGTACTGCAATAAAAAAAAAGACATGTCTCATTTATTCTTCCAAATATCCCCAGGAATATGCAATTTGAGAAGCACAGCACAACACAGCCTATTGCTTAGCTCAGAAGGTAATATGAAAATATCTGACTACAGAAATTAAGTGGTATCGTATAACCATCCTAAAATATAAATAAAGCAAAAAAAACCACAAAAAACAAAAAAACCCTATATCTTAGAAAAGTTTACTGAGGTAGCATGATTTCGGTGCCTAATACAGAATAATGACAAACCATTGGAAAGTGAGTGTATTAGTGTTTCTGTAACTCCGAAAGAGAATGGGGGTCCTAACCAGATAGCATGAAGATTCTGAGCCACATAATATATGTACTCTAACAGCAGAGTCTTTATTTGGACTCTGCTCAGCAAGAGATTGTCTTAATTTCTTAATCTTAATCTGATTTCCTGTAGGTTTTCCTAATAGTAAGGAAAACTGACCAGAAACAACTCAGGCATTCCAGTCCATTTGGTATTTATATTTCTCAAAGTAAATTCATAAGACAGCACTCTGATTTATACATCAATGTCTATGAATTTAGTTGTTATGAGCTCATCATTCCTGACAAACTAATATATTCAAGTTTCAGAAACTGCAAAGCTAAGGAACAATGATGATATCATCAGACTACAGCTACCTGATAAAAGCCTTCCCCAAATACCCAATGTTGTCTTGATATTATATATATTCTACTTTTAGAAGTAAACAAGCATCCATTTCCCAGATGTGAATATTATCTATCAGATCAGTCATGTTCATTAAAATGCTAACCTTAACTCCAAGGCCCTGCCAAAACAACTTCCCCAATCTCACACAATAAATACGGACCTCTAGGTTTAAGAGACACATCACCCCAAAGGCTTCCACAGGGTATGATCCACAGGCAGCCACCCCTCTCCCAACTTTCAAGTTAACTTAAAAGAAGGCTTAATATGACACTTTAGAAAAATTACACATACTGTTCTGACCAATCAAATCTACTCTATAAAGAAGCCTATAAATGTCTATCTTCTAGATTTTATTGTATTTTCAAAAGAACACAACCAATAGTTGATTATCTTACAGGAAAAAGAAAAATATCATCATGCATGAGGCTGTACTCATTCTGCAAAAGTTTAACCACATACCTCTGTTAACACATCAGCCAGTTCAGGATGAACTTTAGTTTGTAAAGATGTTCTAGCCACATCTAAGAGGGTTTCTCTTTTCATCTCTTTTTTAATTTTAACTTCTTCCAAAACTTCAAGCGCCTTTATTTTTGCAACTTCAAATCCTTCAGCTACTATTCTAGGGTGCAGGCCCTAATATAGCAACATAAAACTATAAATTATAAAGTAAGTTATCCAAAGTAAAAGCAACCGTCCTTTCCCATTAATAGGTATGTCCAAAAAAGTAATATTACCCATACGAATGCCACTAAATATAAGTGTATATACATAATCTATAAAAGTAATCTTTCAGTGCTTCACATTTAAAACAATCTCAAAGTCGCAGACAAATTGTTTATAATTTGTAACTACAAAAAAACTACAAAAGTCCTTTTAATTTCTGAAAACTGCAACACATTGTCATGAAGTGCTCTTCTGAATAAGCACAAAAGAAAAGACTCTCTGATACAGAAGAAAAGAACCAGCACTCTTTGTAGAAAAATGACAGACAGACAGCACCAGACAGACAGCACCTTCACCAAATGCTCAAAGTTAACATCATACAATGGGACAAACACATATCATGTGCCTCCTGATGTGCTTGATGCAGCACTTCCACGGCATTCCTGCCAAAAGTTCTTAACCTGAGTTTAATCACAAGGAAATCCAATCTGAGGGACCTTCCTAAAAAACAAAAAAATAAAACAAAAAAAAGACCTGGCCTGTACTCTAATATATAGCAATGTCAGCAATATCATAAAACACAAAAGGTGGCCCAGGAACTATTCCAGCTTAAAGAAGACTAAAGAGATATGACAACTGAATATAATGCATGAATCTAAATTTTCTTCTGCTACAAAGGAAACTATTGGGACAAGTGATGAAATTTGAATAAGATCTGAGGATTAGGTAACAGTACTGTATCAATGAGTCAATGTTAACATTAATTTCCTGTTTTTGATGACTATGCTGTGGTTATACATGAGAATTCCCTGGCTTTAAGAAATATACACTGAAATAGTTATATCATCATTTCTGCAACTTATTCTTATGCCACTAGAAAAAAAATATGTACATTACTATATATATATACATACACACACACACTACATATACAAATATATATATTTATAACTGAGAGAGAAATGTTATTCTTTGGAATATTCTTGCAACTTTTCTGTAGGTCTGACATTATAACAAAATAATTTTTTGAAAAAACACCATTGTTTATTCTGAAAAATAATACATAAACTTATTTAAAGCTGGAACTAGGTCTAATTTATTCCCTTCCTCCATTCCTTTACATTAGCCCTATAATAACTTTTAAAAAGTTGACATTTATTGAATACTATTCAGCCATAAAAAAACGACAACATAATGCCATTTGCAGCAACATGGATGCCCCTGGAGAATGTCATTCTAAGTGAAGCCAGAAAGAGAAAGAAAAATACCATATGAGATCGCTCATATGTGGAATCTAAAAAAAAAAAAAAAAAAAAAAAAAAAGAACAGAACATAAATACAAAACAGAAACAGACTCATAGATATAGAATACAAATTTGTGGTTGCCAGAGGGGAGGAGGGTGGGAAGGGACAGACTGGGAGTTCGAAATTTGTAGATACTGATGGGCATATGTAAAACAGATAAACAAGATTATACTGCATAGCACATGGAAATATACACAAGATCTGATGGTAGCTCACAGCAAAAAGAATGTGACAATAAATATATGTTATGTTCACGTATAACTGAAAAATTGTGCTCTACACTGGAAATTGACACAACATTGTAAACTGACTCAATAAAAAAAATACACGATACAACTTAAAACACAAAGTTGACATTTATTGAGCATTTGTGCCAGGCACTATTCTAAGGGCTTTACGTGTATTATTTTAGTCCTCTCAACACTATTAAGTGGTTGTTGTTATTATTCCTGTTTCACAGATGAGAAAACTGAGGCTTAAAGACTTAAGTCACTAGGCTAGTATTTAAACCACAAACCTGATGTCAGACCCTATGTTATCAATCATCTGCAAAACACTTTCTCAGCCTAGGACCTCAGTTTGTCACCCAGACCACTATAAAAGCCTTCCATCTTGACTCCCTTAAAACTTTCCCAAAAATATTTAAAATACCAATCTGACCATATCAATCATTAATATGTTAACATGAGTATTCTTCTTCTTGGTTAGTATATTATATACCTACTCACTACTGTCCACATCACTTTAAACTCCAACACCAAACTGCTTACAGCTCTATACACATACAGGGTTGCTTCTCTTCTCTGTGCCTTTGCTCATGTTGTTCCTTCTACCAGGGTGCCATTCCCCTTACCCTTCACTCTTTCATCAAGCTCACTTGCTCTCATCCTAAAGATTTAGCCCAGGCCTTATTTCCTCCAGAAAGTCTTCCTGACTACCTCAGGCTAGTGTTTCTATCCTATCCTGTGCCTCACTCTATCACTGCCCTGCTACACAGTTTTATAACTATGTCAAATTCTGTCCGCATCTCTCCCTTCCCTAACTTCTTACTTCCTAGCCCAACCCAAATTTTGTTTAGGTATCTCTCTTCCTCAGTGCTTCAGAGGAAGCAGACTCTATCCTGAGCTCAAGGGGTGAGGTCCTGATTAAATCAAGTCAATTCCCCTAAAAACTGTCATTGGTTTGGGATGGACATAAGACCAAAGTTGGCCCAATCATACAAAGGAAGGACTTAAAATCCATGGCTGGATGAATGGTTTTCTCTTGCCCTCTCCTGCTGAGTGTTATTAAGGGAAGCAGGTAGCCCTGATTTCTTCTGACAGTCTTTCATTCAGGATGGAAATAAGCCCATGAGGAGACAGCATTATTAATTGGAAGAACTAAGAGACAGAAAGGACCTGGGTACTTGATGACTGAATTTCTTAATCAACCAACACTTAGAGGTCTGCTTTATCTGTCTATGTTCTGCTATGGGAGATTTTCTTTTTTTTATTGTTTAAGTGACTTTTAGTCAAGTTTCTACTACTTACAACCAAAAGCATCCTGAGACAAGTTTCAGGTACTGAATTAACAGACAATTCCTAATACTTAATGAAACCCAAAGAAGTAATAATTTTAGCACTTTGACCAGATTATGCTTTATAAAATGGTCCTGGAAAGAAAGCAAAAGTTCAACTACTTAATTAGAGACGACAGATAAGTAATGCCAAGAAAAGAATACAGATTAAACAAAGGTACAGACATAGAAATGTGTGTAATGATTTCAGAAACTAGAGAAGTCTGGCTATAGTGGACTGTTTTCTTTTCTAGGCCATCAATCATGAGTATATGGCTAATTTTTAAACTTTTTATATATCTCAAATATTTCATTTTTAAAAGAAGTAGATAATTTCAATAAAAGGTATTATTTTGGCAAAAAAAATCATTATTTCCATTTACAATTGTCCAAAAATATCTTGATAAAAATTGACTTTTGCCCCCTAAAATTAAACCATTTTACTAGCAAAATAAATAAATAACTTTCTATTCAAAATAAAGTACCACATGAATGTGAATTCTATGAAATTCTAATACCTCAGAAATATAAAGATCAGCTTGTTTTAGTAACTCTCCGATAATCAGAACATTTGAAGTAGTACCATCTCCTGTTATGTCATCCTGGGCTGTTGCTACTTTTGCTATCAAGGAAGCTGTTGGGTGTTGAATTTGCTGGAAAAAGTAAGCAACAGGTTAAAAAAGAGAGAGAATGAGGTAACAAAATAATCCACCTAAAACAAGATAAAATAAGGGTCAATAGTAAAATTAAGAGACTAAATAAGCTTCATTCTATAAGTTCACAAGTTTTGTATTATCTTACGTAGTAAATGTCAAAACCAAAAGTTAAAAACTGAGAACTAATGAGGTTTGAATATTTTATAAGAGTCTTTGCTTCAAAATGCAATGACATTTCCAAAATAAGATTAAATCCTTCAATCTTGAAGATGAATGTATTTACTAAAATTGCAAAGGATTTTTTCCCCATGATTACCAAGAACATAATGCAGTGCCTTTAAAAGATGTAACTAATTTCAAAGTATTCCTAGCTTAGGGATACTTATTATTTGTACTATACAAAGATTTGAAAAGAGCCAGAAAACTATTTTTTCCCCTAAGGTTTAATCCAACGACTACAGTATTTAGCTGACAGCCTTCGTTTAAAGATATACACGTTCTATGTTCTCAATTAAAGCTTATTAAGGTTTATTAAGTCAGCAGCATCAGCTCACCATCTCATGGAGCAGCACATTGCCATCTTTGGTGAGTTTGATGTCTCCTGCACCAGTAACAAGCCTGTTCAGAAAACAGTGGTTATTAACTTTACATGGCAAGAGCCAAGCAAGACTCTCCCAGAGATTGCCACTCTACTATCCTTAATATAAGTAACTGGGTGTGGAAAATGTCCAATATACCATGGGGGACACCTTGGTAATTACCACCATTTGCAACCCACAGAATCACTTTCCCCTAGATGGACAGCTATGGTGATTTCATCCCAAATGGGAACACATACAAGTTTAAGGATAAGAGTAGTTGATGAGTTATGAACAGTGGTTTGGTACTTGGAAGAGTAAATGGAAATCTAAATGCCACGAATGTGTGAACTTTCTTCAGGTTTCTTATTTTCGTGAAATGTTACCATTCACTCACCTAAGTTTTTTTTGCCCCCTCATCCCTCACATTTATTAGATTATCAAGTTCTCTCATTTCTACAACCTAAATGTCTCTTGAATCTACCCACTCCTCTCTATTTCCAGTCATCATCTCTAGTCTGGACTACTTAGCATCCTAGTATCTCTGACTTTGAAACTACCCTCCACACTGCATTTATCTTTCTAAAAGGCAATGTGATTCAGTCAGTTCCCGAATAAAAAATCCTTCAATGATTTTCATGTTCTCCATCACCTTCAAGGTAAAATCCAAATTATTTAGCAATGACATAGTTTACACCTTTCCCAATCTGGGTAAGGTCCATTTTTTTCTGCCTCTTCTAGCCAAATCTTGTGGTTCCCTTAATACACTGTTTTTGTTTCTGTTAGATTTACACCGTTGGGCTTTCTTGTTCCCTTAAGTTACTCTATCGAGGACTTTACTCCCTTCCCCAACTGATGAACTCTAATTCATGTTTCAAGACTCAGATGAAAAATACTGGGCTTGGGGGGGGCGGGTGATTAGGTTTCTATTTATTTATTTATCTTTTTTAAGAGGTACTGGGGATTGAATCCAAGATCTTGTGCATTCTAGGCACACACTCTACCACTGAGCTATACCCTCCCTCCCTCCCTCCAAATTCTGTAATTTGAGCTTTTCCTTCTCCACTCTGCCATCCGTAGTTAGTCTGTTTCCTCAGTATAATAATAATACACACACACACACATAATTAGTACATCCGTCTCTATCAACTCGTTAAGAACAGAAACTGTCTCTTGATCATCTCTGTGTTCCCAGCATCCCAGTTATTATATAAGTGCCCTCTTTTACGTTTATATTAACTATTTTGCTCACTTCTCTAAGACTACACCTCTCTTCTTACACCTTTTTGCCCTCACAAGTCTTTCCCTCATTCTCTTCTAAAGAAAATAATGGTCCTAAATAAATATACGCTGAAAGGATGAATAGATAAGACAAACTGTAGGCAGAGAGCGCTCAATTTGCCTAAAGACTCGTAGCTAGAGGAATCTGGATTTGAACCCAAGCATGCCAGGCTCCAAAGCCCGTGCCCTCTTCACTACAACACACTGCCAAACAAAACCCAAACTCTTAAAAAAGCAGGCGAGTTACATGGCTGATGTTTCAAATGAGACACTGAATGACCTGATTTTCTAATTGCATGTGTATCTTCATAAGAAGCTGGCGGGTAGACGGGAGAGGGTCACAGCTTCATTTGAGGGCCCTTCCCTCAGGGAGCATTTCTCCTCCTCCCCCACCAGGCTAAAGATGACCTCATGGGAGGAATGAGAACGAGGGAAAGCAGGCCCACAAGTGTGTCCACAAAGCTCCAATGTCTGCGGAATGTCCGCCTGAAAGCGCGCCCCAACACCCAACAAACGCCCGAAGGCCTAACCGCCGCTCCAACCGCCGTCTCACATTTTCATGGTGCCCTTAGGACCCAAGTTGGTCCGCAACACATCCTGCAGCCCTCGGGCGGCGCATATATTAACGGCCAAGGCTGCCTGCGCCCGTGCCACCTCAGCCTTGGAGTTTAGGGCCTTTATCGCAGCCATGGCCAGGCGGTTAGAGAAGCGACTCCGCTTCCAAAAGCTACCTCGGCGGCGATTGTAAGAGAAACCCGGGCGCCTCGGTCCACACTCCTGAGCCTCAGCCAATCAGCGCCCGGATAGCAGTGACGACATCCGGCATCGCCGGGACGGAAGCCAGATCGCTTCAGGTTGGGTCGCAAAGATGGCGTCTCCTGCTTCTGCCCGGCCTTCGGCCGGGAAGCGAGTGGTGAATCAGGACGAACTGCGGCGGTTGATGAAGGAGAAGCAGCGTCTGAGCACCAACCGGAAACGGATAGAATCTCCATTCGCGAAGTACAACCGTTTGGGGCAGCTAAGTTGTGCCCTGTGTAACACGCCGGTTAAGAGCGAGCTCCTGTGGCAGACTCACGTCCTGGGAAAGCAGCACCGGGAGAAAGTGGCTGAGCTGAAAGGCGCGAAGGAGGCCACCCAGGGTCCATCCACCAGTGCAGTGCCTCAGTCCGCCAAGAGGAAGGGGCCGGACGCAGAAAGCCAAGATGCCAAAAGAGCGAAGGCCTCCCCGGTGCCTCAGGTACAGCCCTCCTCTTCCGCTTTGGCCACCAACTTTAACAAAGCAGGAAAGGAGTCCACTAGAGCGACCCTCAGTAAGGCTTCGGGACTCGGTTTGCTCCCTGATTATGAGGAGGAGGAGGAGGAGGAGGAAGCAGGAGGAGAAGAGAAGAGGGGGGAAGCCTGTAAGCAGCAGTCCAACGTGCACTCACTTTCCTCCCCGCGGGAGGCAAGTGGTAGTAGTAGGCTGCCAAGCAATTTCTCGGATACAAATCCTCCCAAGGCCCCTTTAATTCCTCATTCAGGGTCAATTGAGAAAGCAGAAATATATGAAAAAGTAGTGGAAAGGAGAGAAAACACCGCGGAAGCGTTACCGGAAGGCTTTTTTGACGACCCTGAGGTAGATGCGAGGGTACGAAAGGTTGATGCTCCCAAGGATCAGATGGACAAAGAGTGGGACGAATTTCAAAAAGCCATGAGACAGGTCAACACTATTTCCGAAGCCATAGTTGCTGAAGAGGATGAGGAGGGACGGTTGGACCGGCAGATTGGGGAGATCGACGAGCAGATAGAGTGTTACCGCCGGGTGGAAAAGCTGCGGAATCGCCAGGATGAAATAAAAAATAAGCTTAAAGAGGTCCTGACCATAAAAGAACTTCAGAAAAAGGAAGAAGAGAATGTTGACAGCGACGATGAAGGAGAACTACAGGATTTGTTGTCTCAGGATTGGAGAGTGAAAGGAGCTTTATTATAGGTTTCAAAGACCCGAGATTTCTACACCCTCTACGACTGTGTAAAAAGTGCCGTCTCTCAGTGCGATGTCGTTTACTCCATGCCTAGAAATTTGGTAACCTAATGGGGTTGTTGAGATACAACGAGCCTGTGAAGATAAGGCTTTGGAAAATTGGTGTAAAATATTTTTGAGGTAAAGGTGTTTTTGAAGTATTATATATACTAAAATGCTAACTTTTTCACACCCTTACAGATCTGAAGTTTTGAGTTGTAAAATCTATAAGCTGTAAATATTGTACATAGTTAAATATATATTTGCTTAAGAATTCTGTTTTGAAATTTATAGTTCATAGAAGTCAGACCAACGGACGAGCTTTTAGATGAAAACCAAGTGTGTCATGTGGATGTGTATGGCTTTTTTCTTTCTAAGTCAATCTCAAGAGGATTTGGGTTGGGAGGGTTATTTTGCTTTTAAGAACACTACTCATAAACATGTAAATCGTTCAGGGCTAATCAGTTCTCTGAGTTTTCTGTTTCAAGACCGTGCTCCAGGAGAACATGGTGAAAAATATATGCCAAATATGACCAACTTTCTTGACCCAAAGTTTCTCATGATGAAACCAGTGATTATCAGATGTAGGTGCACAAGAAGGTATCATAAAAAAGCTTTCTAAAAAGTGCGCATGAATCACCTGTGAAACTATAAAAATTTTATGTGCTTGATCCCTACCATTGGAGAGATTCAGTAAATCTGGAGTGAGGCTCACACATCTGTATTAGTTTTGAAAGCTTCCCAGGTTATTCTCATAAGAGCAAAGTTGAAGCACTACTGCCCAAAATCCAGATCCCATTTACATTTTTTTCAGGCTTTGTTTTTTTTCTTTAAATGACACATTCCATAAGTTTACTATCTATTGCATAAAAGAAATGTTATCTTTTATTTATATTCCATCTAGTCTTAAATTTTATTATTACGTATTGTGATAAATTAGTGTTCAGAGTTAACAGGTTCTATCAGTTGTAGGAAGGAGGTATTAAGTTGTTTCTCAGCAGTAACAATTAGTTTGTGCTGGTCATCGATAGTTTAATTCACTGCTTCTCCTTTTGGAGATAGAGGTATTCAAATAGGAAAAGGGAATTAGCAGGGTTCCAGGGATAGAAATGCACACAGCACATTCAAATAAAAGTGAGCAGTGATAATAGCTAAGTCTTTCTTAAAATATTGGCCAGGCAGAGTTCTAAATGCTTACCTAGTTTTTTTCTAAAGCCCAGGTGTTGAGCCCAGGGATAAGGTATGAAAAACCCTTGAATGTTGGATCAAAGAATTCTTCCTGTAGGCAATGTGGGTAAAATGGAGGCTTTTGAGCAGAGAGTTATATCTGCAAAAAATATTACGGGAGATTATTTTAATTGCAATGTACAGAATGTAATGAATATGGGTAGGGGGAAGGAAGCTGGGAGACTACTTAGAAACTAGATTTTAAAAGTAAGGCGACTGAGACTTTAATTAGGTATATATTGATAGGAAAGTAATAGAATTGAAACAATTTCTTAAGAAGAGCTAACATTCTAGTGACTAGAAGTGAATAAAAACAGAGATAGATGGAACTCAGGGGCTTTGGGTTTTTCTAGTGTGGGTGCCTAAAAGAAGTTATCTAACACTTGTGGAGCACATCAGTTACCCTGCAGCCTTTGGCAGAAAATCTTTGCTTTCTTGAGCTGTCCAGCTGATAATGTTCAGTTTGATAACGTAAAGGGCATGTCTGCATCAAATGTGTGAACCTCCACTGAAGAGTTTTCTATCATTTATGATTTTATTATTTCAGGATGTGAGAAAGTACAAACGTAGACTTGAAAGGTGGGCCCATAAAGGACAGTGCAGGTTTAAAGAGAAGGGTATTCAGATGGAAAAACAAAACATGCTCAGGAGGTAGTGAGCAGCCCAGTTTAACGAGAGCAGAGTGTTCGTTCCTGACAACAGTGGGAGTTACAGTTGAAAAGGTGGTTACAAACCATTGTAGAGAGCCTTGAATGCCATGCTCTAAGGAGTTGGAACCTTCACTAAGTTAACTGAGTATCCTTGAGGTTGTTGAGTCCTTAATTGTAACACAGTTAAAGAGCTTAAGGAGTACCAGGCATATAAACCCCCATTGGCTTTTTAGGAGGACCAAAAGCTTTCAAAATCTCCCAATGCTCTGTATCTCAGAGCATGAGTGGATGGGGCCCTCACCAAAATCAGGTGAATCTTTGTTGGACCTGAGATCGATGTGGACAGCTTCAGGGGTTGCTGGATCCTTCCTAATCCTCCATACTTAGGAGATAGCCTTTATACCTCTTAGAACTGGGTGAAATAAGTTTTTGTATTAGAGTAATACCACCAAGGATTTCTTCCTGCCACTTGTTCTCTCTTTAGAGAACTCCCTAATTCAGCCAACATTTATAGGCATACATCAAAAATATTGCAGGTTCTGTTCCAGACCACCACAGTAAAGCAAATATCTCAATAAACTAAGCCATGCAAACTTTTTGGTTTTCCAGTGCATAGAAAAGTTATGTTTACACTATACTGTAGTCTATTAAGTGTGCAATAGCATTATGTTTTGGAAAAAATGTACGTAGCTTAATTTTAAAATTATTGCTAGCAACTGCTAACTATATATATATAACAATCATAGTAACATCAAAGATCACTAATCATAGATCACCATAACATATAATAAGGGAAAAGTTTGAAATATTGTGAGAATTTCCAAAATGTGACACAGACACAAAGTAAGCAAATGCTGTTGGAAAAAATGGCTCCAATAGACTTGCTCAACACAGGGTTCCCACAAACCTTCAATTTGTTAAAAAAAAAAAATAATAATACTACAATAAAATGAGGTATGCCTGTGTATTAAAATTATTGTAAATACTACAAAGGTAGTCTTCTCACCCATTTCACTTACCAGTTAAGTACATTTCCCCTCACTTGTAGGGAAAAAAAATGCTGATCTCCTAACTAGCCTTTAAATGTCCATTTGTCCGGTGCCTTACAATTTACAAAATGCCTTCACATATATCTCATTTAATGATGAAAGTAATGACTACTTTTTAAATACCAGGGAACAAAATAAGATGCTATGGAATTAAAATTGCAGGGGAAAGAGTATATAATTTAGTCTAAAACCTTTAATGTAACTCTCACTAGATAAGTATGGAGTAGTAGGAAAGAACAAGGAAATTGGCGAGAGAAAACAGAAGACAGGTTCAAGTTCCCACTCTAGCTGTTGAAGTCTGGTGATCTTGGGCAAGTTGCCTCTAAAACTTAATTTGTTCTTCTATAAAATGATGATACCTCACGGTGTGGTGAGAGTCTAACGACACATGCGTGTGAAAAGGGTTTATAATCTGAAGTTTCTAAATAAAGTAATAAAAGTATTTCTACTAGTAGTATCTGGTTCTAACCCTGCCCATGCTACTAACTTGCTAACTTGGTCTTAGGCTAATTAATGCCCCTTAATTCCCATTGTAAAATGAGGGAATTAGAGCAGATGATTTTTTTCTTTTTTAGATTTCTTTCAACTCCAGATCCTTAATTTTGCCATGAGACAAGTGAAGTCTCACCTTTTAATTATATTTTATTTTATTTTATTCTTATTTTTTATTGAAATTAGTCAATTGACAATGGTAGTTTCCAGTGTACAGCAAAGCGATTCAGTTACACATATACATACATGTATATATGTGTGTGTATATATATATTTTCAGATTCTTTCATAGCTCATTACAAGAAACTGAATATCGTTCCCTGTGCTATACAGTAGTTCCTTGTTGTTATCTATTTTATATATAGTGATGTGTATCTGTTAATCTCAAACCCTGAATCTGTCCCTTCCTCCCTTTCCCCTCTGGTAATCAGTTTTTTTCCTATGTCTGTGAGTCTATTTCTGGTTTGTAAACAAAGTTTTGTTGTTTTTTTTAGATTCCAGATATAAGTGACATAATATGATATTTATCTTTCTCTGACTTACTTCACCTAGTATGATAATCTCTAGGTCCATCCATATTGCTGGAAATGGCATTATCTCATTCTTTTTATCCATCTTTATCCATTCATCTGTTGATGGACATTTAGGTTGTTTCCGTGACTTGGCTATTGTAAATAATGCTGCTGTGAACATTGAAGGTGCACATGTCTTTCTGTATTAATAGTTTCTCTGGATATATGCCCAGGGCTGGGATTGCTGGATCATATGTTAAGTCTATTTTTAGTTTTTTAAGGAAGCTCCATACTGTCCTCCATAGTGGCTGCACCAATTTGCATTCCCACCAACGGTGTAGGAGGGTTCCTTTTTCTCCACACCCTGTCTAGCTTTCAGCTTTTCACCATTGAGTGTGATGTTAGCTGTGGGTTTGTCATATATGGCCTTTATTATGTTGAGGTATGTTCCCTCTATGCCTACTTTCTGGAGAGTTTTTATTATAAATGGATGTTGAATTTTATCAAAAAGCTTTTTCTGCATCTATTGAGATGATCATATGGTTTTTATTCCTCAATTTGTTAATGTGGTGTATCACATTGATTTGCAGATATTAAAAAATCCTTGCATCCCTGGGATAACCCCACTTGATCATGGTGTATGCCTTTGTGTGTGTGTGTCTGTGTGTGTCTGTGCCTTTTAATGCATTGTTAAGAATCAGTTTGCTAGTATTTTGTTGAGGGTTTTCACATCTATAGACGTAAGTGATATTGGCCTGTAACTTTCTTTTTTTTGTGATATCTTTGGCTTTGGTATCAGGGTGATGGTAGCCTCATAGAATGAATTCCCAAGTGTTCCTTCCTCTGCAATTTTTTGGAATAGTGTCATAAGGATAGGTGTATCTCTTCTCTAAATGTTTGGTAGAATTCACCTGTGAAGCCATCTGGTCCTCGACTTTCGTTTGTTGGAAGTTTTTAAATTAATGATTCAATTTCAATACTGGTAATTGGTCTGTTCATGTTTTCTATTTCTTCCTGGTTCAGTCTTGGCAAATTGTACCTTTCTAAGAAATTGTCCATTTCCTCTAGGTTGTTCTTTTTGTTGGTGTATAGTTGCTCATAGTAGCCTCTTACGATCCCTTGTGTTTCTCTGGTGTCATAACTTCTCCTATTTCATTTCCAATTTTATTAATTTGGGCCCTCTCCCTTTTTTTCTTGATGAGTCTGGCTAAAGGTTTATCACTTTTAAAGATTTTTAAAGTCATTCAGTTGACTATCTGGAGACAAAGATGGCCAACGTACTGTTACTTTTACTTGCAAGGCTTGCCCAGGATAGTCCCAGCTGTCTTGGTGTAGTTATGAATAATGCCCCCTTTCACTCTCAACACTGTCCCTTTTTGGAGAGATATATATACTTAACCTACCTAAAAGTTTGATATGAGGAAAAACCACTTTCTAATGAACCCAGAATGGAAGGTCTTAATGGAAATAGTATGTTTCCTGTTAATGATGCGCCAATTGGCTAGCTACTTGGCTAGATGTTTTGTAAGGAGATTTGAGTGAATATGTACATGGGTAGGAAAGGTGGCTAGATAGATGTAGATGACCTTAGATTGCTTTTTAATGCTAAGAATCTAGTAGCCTGTATCATACCAGGAATTTCAAAGCTTTAAATTTGAACAGGAAAAAAAAAATCCTGTAACTCTGCACACTGTTTTCTATCTACATTTCCTCCCTCAGTGACTTCTTTCATTTCCATAGGTTTAAATATCACCCATACACTGATGACTACCAAATTATATCCCGAGCCTTGACCTTTCTCCTGGGAGGCATTCTTCATTCCCTTTTCTTATCCAAATCTAACGCATGAGTTAAGTCCTGGCAACGCTACCTCTAAAATATGCCCAGAATCTGTCTACTTCTTTCTATCGCCACTGGTCCTAGCCACCAATATCTCTTGCATTAATTGTTGCCTCCCCCATCCTAGCCACAATCTGTTATTAACAGAGTAGTCAGAGTGATCTTTTAAAAATTTAGATCGTCACTCTGTCACTTAAAAACCTTCATCACATGCTTCCATCCATCATACTTGGAGAAAAAAAGAATCTAGGGCCTATCAAGCCTACGTGGTGCTCTGTGGTTACTAATTCAAATACCTCCTACTTATGAACTGCTGACCAAGAGCCCCATTAAAGAAGGATGGGAGGAGACAGGAAAAGCATAACTGCTCTATGTTGAAATCAAATGTTATCATTCAGGAATAGTGGCCTGGCCTGGCCAAGTTTTTTTTCAATTTTCAAGAGAAACTGCAAGTCAGTATTGTTTTTGTTTTTGGTGAAATCTCAAAAGCACCATGTGAACTAAATGTAATCCGTGGGGCTCCACTTTGTGAACTACTTTCTAACTTCATGTGCAACACTCTCCCCCTTATTCTCTGTGGCCCAGGTCTCCCCGGCTAACTTTCTCATCCTCAAATATGCCATTTCAGTAGCTAGGCCTTGCGGGTCTCTCTGATTGGGACCTCAAACAGCACAGCAGTCTTCTCATCATTCAGTTCTCAGCCCCAGTGTCCCTTTCTCAGATGACATAAACAGCCACCCCATACCTCCTATCATTCTATTATATTTTTTTCTATGAATTCAGTAAATTTACCACTATCTTAAATTAACTTGTTTACTGGTACATAAATTTTGTCTCTCCCCACCACAGTGTAAACTCCACAAGGGCAAGAAGCTCGTCTGTCTTGTTCACAACCTAAAATAATGCCAGTCACATAGTCGGGCTTGATAAATACCTGTTGAATGAATAATACCCTTGAGGCACAAAGTTGCTTGGAAAAGTGGTAAAAAGACCAAGCTGACTCATGGAAATCGGAACCAAAACAAGTCAGTTCAGCAGCTTCAACAAAAGGATAAGAAATCTGCCTTGTGTCTCCCTCCTCTGGCACATGAAGCCCTTACATATTCTGAGAGCAGCAGCACCAGGAGGTCTACACAGTAGCCTCTGGAGTGCAACGGGCCACCTCTGCACTTAGCAGCCAATAAGAACTCCTCCTGGCACCAAACAAGCAAGAGGGATGTCCATATGTCAGCGGGAGTTGGTGGGCAACCCTGATTGTCTCAAAGCCTCTCCGGTGGAGAAAAGGAGGGATAAAGTGATTCAGTAGTAGAGTAAGATCAAAGAGTCAGCAAGTACACGTTGCCTCCCAGCTGCTCTCAGCTGTCCGCCCCCTTCTCTGCCATCATCATCTCATTTGGCTCACTCCTGTCACTTGGCAGTCATAGCTATTTCTGAGTGAGTCTTTGCACTGAGCTATCTATCATCCTTCGCTGAAAGCACTCCCAGTCTCAGAGGAGGAACAGGGTTCCATCTGGCTGCACTTTCATTTTGCTACAGCATTTGGCAGGCTTCAAGCGCATTTGGGAGCCAATGGTCACCTTCAGGGGACTTTGGAGGACTACGCTGGTTGGGTGGTTGGTGGTGGTGATTGTGGTTTGCGTTGTATGTAAGTGTTGCTTGTTTGCTTGTTGTCCTGCCAAATGTGACTGAAAGAGTATCAAGCCAGATGGTCAGATTATTAATAATAGTTAATATTTTCTGGATTCCTACCACGTGTCTGGCGTTATGCTAGGGTTTGACATACACCATCTCTAATCCTCACAACAACCCTGTAAGGTATGCAATATCTTCATTGTACCAGTGGGAAACTGACACTCAGAAGTGAAGGAACTTTCCCATAAAGTCCCTACTATTACCCTGCATCATTATTATTTAACATCACCTTATATTTGCACAGTGAGAGTACTGTTTAGTCACCAACCTTCAGATCAGTTTTCTTCAAGTCTTAATATCCCCCAGAAAAGTAAAAAAACTATTATCACCTCCATTCTAGGTATCTAATGATTTGTCCAAGGTCACTTAGCAAGTTAATTGCTAAAGTAAGAGTACATGTAACTAGATTCTGTCAACTGGAGAAAATGCACAACCTAAAAGGTGAGAATGATGTTTTTATTAGGCGGACTTTCTGAGGACTTCAAGCTCCGGAGACAGCCTCTCAGATGGCTCTAAGGGACTCCTCCGAAGAGGTAAGGGAGGAGCCAGGATATACAGAAGACCAGGTAGTTGGAATATCAAAAGATCACTGTTAACTGAAAACAAACAAACAAACAAAAAAAAACAGGTATCTCAAGGAATGAGCGCTTTTCCATGTACGGGAAAATGCAAAAGTCTGGGCTCATTGAAATCATTCTTTTGACATGCACCTCAGCTATCTAGGCTCAGTGTCCTGTGCTTTCCCATCCTGAGTCTTCTCAGGGGGCACCGTTGGGAGTGGATGCAGTGGCTGAGGGCTTGATGGCAGGAATCCTATTTCCAACCACAGTTCCGTCAGGGCTCACCTGCTGGCAGCTGCAATGTGATAGCTTGGTGGCTGCAACATCCTTTGTTTACTAATATGGCAGGCAATACTTTTCATTCACAATTCCCAGCCCAATGTTCTCTCTATATTTAATAATGAAATATGGGAAATGGGAGCGGATCCCCCAATATAGCAAGAAGTAAGATTAGGGGAGTTTACTATCAAGGTCAAGGGAACTTGGTGCTGTTCAGAGACCTTGGCTGGGCTAGGAAGAAATATTGGAAGTTTGTTATCAAATTCTCTCCAAAATGCCCTGCCTTACCCCCATTTCACCAGCAACAAATTTTACTCCTTAGTGGTCTCTGATTGGTGTAAGAATGATGCCTTCAGTTACCAGACATTCCAAACGGGAAACAGCAGTTACACCACGCTCTGTGGTCCACCAGTTTTTAACCAGGTAACCTTGGGTAAGTTATTTCACCTGTAGTTTCCTCAACTACAGAACAAGGAGAGTAATAGTTTCTAACTTTTGGGGTTACTGAGAGGATTAACTGAGTTAAATGTATGTAATGTTTTCAGTACAGACACTCAAATATTAGTTGAATGAATGAAAGAAGACATGGCCCTTACCTTCAAGAAAACTGCAATCTGGTTGTATTGTAAACAGTATAAGAAATTGGGCAGGGCCCTAATCGAAAGTCTAGGGTCTGACTTTTCCCATTTACTAGCTGTGCACCATCTACCTAGTCAGTTTACTCTCCCAGCCTTCGTTTTACCCTCTCTGGGTATTGTGTTGTCTGGGTACCCCGTAAGGACCCTCTCACCTCTGTCTATCACCGTGATTTGTGATTTATAATAAGAAATATGTTTTGGCCTCTGTCCCAAATTCTGGAACAAAGTTCCCAAAATCTTTGAAATTTCCTAAGTGATCAAAAAGAATAGTGATAATGGTATTATTTGTTAGTCAAAACAAGCCCCTCACAACCACACCAGAGTTTATGCTAATGAGGTGACTTTTGGAAAGCCCCTAAGGATGGGTGCTGGTTACCTGGGGAACCAACCACTGATTAGAGGGTTAGAACTTTCAGTCCCACCCCTGACCTCCCCTGGGAGGGGAGGGGACTGGAGATTGAGTTCAGTCACCAGTGACCCATGATTTAATAAGTCATGCCTGCTGAAGCCTACATAAAAAACCAAACAGATGGCGTTAGAGAGCTTCTGGGCTGGTGAACATGGAAGTGCTGGGAGGGCGGCATGCCCAGAGAGGGCGTGGAAGCAGTGCACCCATTCCCACATACGTTTCCCTGTACATCTCTTCTACCTGGCTGTTCCTGAGTTACATCTTTTTATAATAAACTGGGACTCTAGTAAGTAAATTGTTTTCCTGAGTTCTGTCAGCAGCTCTAGCAAATTAATCAAACCCAGGGAAGGGATTGTGGGAAGTTCTGATCTATAGCCAGTCAGAAGCACAGGAAACAAGCTAGATTTGTAATTGGCATCCATAGTGGTAGGAATGAGCAGTCTTGTGGGACTGAGCATGTAACCTATGGGATCTGACACTAGCTCCAGGTAGATCGCTTCAGAACTGAATTCAATTTCAGGACACCCAGCTGATGTCACAGAATTGCTTGATGTACGGAGAACCCACATGTCTGGTGACACAGCTAAGTAGTATTCAGAGCGTATTGTTACATGTAAATGGAAACAATAGAGTTTTTCTCTTTACAATCCACCAAGACCAAAACAGGAGCTGAAGGCGGCAGGAGAGGGAGAGCACAGTGGGCTGCGTGGTCGGAAGGCTTCAGTAAGAGGGCTTGGGTGGAACCGCCAAGAAAAGTAGAGAAGAGGGACTGGGGCACTCCTGGTGTAAAGGAAATGGCATGAGGAACAAGTGAGGAAGGAAGTGTTTGGCTGGGTCTTCAACCTCTGCCACACAGCAGAGCTGGAAAGCCAGCGGTCATCAGGGCTACCTATCAACCGGCCCAGAGTCCACTGGAGGAGACAGAACTTTAAGTACGCTTCCCACATAGGCTCATCTCTTTGTAAAATAAATTTTCCCTTTGAAAATTATTAACTTGCCTCCTAAAAAACATGACCACTGGGACTTCACACTAGAAAACCTGACCAAGAGTTTAGGGAGGATGGTAGCAACTTTGAGTCTCCCTCACACTTTATATCTATGACCTCAACCCTGCTCCAGAAGCCCCTGTCTCTGTGCCATGGATCAACTACTCCCAAAGGCACACTTGACTCTTCTCAACTCTGTCCTACCTCAGCCTGGCAGCTGCAGCACAAAGATATTCAAAGGAGAGGCAAAAAAAAAAAAAAAAAACCCTTCCGGTTAAGAACCAACCTCCCCAGCCTTTACTGAGAATGAAGAGCCGTGGGCTGACTTGAATTATTACATCTTCCTACAACTGTTCCCTTTTAAATATTTATCCTGGCAAACACCACCACCATTTTTTACAACTTATTTTAATTGTGTGACTATTAAGCAAACCAAACCATAAAATCAGTTCTCAGTGCTGAGATTTATGTGATTCATAGACCAGAGCTTACCGAGAAAGGAATCCACTGAGTGCAAACTAGCCTCACGAGTGCCCCACATGGTCTCTAGGAAGGTGTGAAGCCTTTTCCCTATTCCTGCCTGTGGCTTCCAAGCTTCCACAGTGGGTATCATAAAAAAGGAACAGAATCTACCCATTTCCCTGTGATTTTTTTTTTCCTTCTTCTTAACATCCTGATGACTGAAAACTGGAAGTCAGGGATGCTACAGTCCTAAAGGGGGTGGCAGAAGCTCTGAGAGGCTCTCAAACAGGATCAGTGCCCTGGAGGATTGAGGATCGAGGTCTGAGGGAAAGATTTAATCATGGGACTTTGAATAGCTAGGAACAAGCAGGAGGTATCCTGCTTATTCGACACCAAGGTACTTCTTGATTTGGACCATGCAACTGCTTTGAGACTCCAATAGGAGCTCTCCCTCCAAAAATACACTGACCCACAGATATTTATATAAAATTTCAGAGGGTTCAAGGGCACCCTTGAGCCTATCCACATAGCCCCGAGGGGCCCATGAGCCTTAGGTTATTACTCACAACTTTCACTGTTACCACTCACTCTGCCCTCATTTCTCCCCTTTTCACAGTAGCCAACTAACTCATCTCCGGGTTTTTCTACACAGCAGGCAAAGTGACAACGATCCTGTTAAAACCTAAATCAGATCATGTTACTTCTCTGCTCAGTATAATCCACTAGCTTCCCATTTTACTTGCAATAAAACCCAGCATCTTTACAGTGGTTTACAAGGCCCTACAGGATCTGTGTCCAGATACCCTGCTGACCTCATCTCCAGTTCTTCTCAACCTTAACTCCTGCTGCTCTAGGCACACCCACCTCCTTGTGATCTCTCAACAGGAGAGACATATTCTGGTCCTGGGCCCTTCCTTGCTGCTCCCTCTCCACCTGGTTCTCTCCTTCATTCCTTCAAGTCTACTCAGTTGTCACTTTGTTGGCAAGGCCTCCCTGACCACTGTATTTAAAACTGCAACACCCAGCGTGCCCTGCCTGGCACCTCCTACCCTCCTCTGCTTTCTTCTCTGCTTTTTTCACAGCACCCATCATCTCTATCTTGCATCTATGCATTTTCCTTATTGTTTATTATCTGTCTCCCACACTAATCTGTTAGCTCCATGAGGGCAGGGATTTTTGTCTGTTTTGTTTCACTGCTGCATCCCAGTTCCTGAATTGGCACTCAATACTTGACTGATTGATGACTACCTGAATGATTAAACTCTCCAGTACTATGAATGTATGCAGGCTGGGGAGTCAAGGGGAGTGTACATGTACTGAACTACCTCCGAGTGCCAAGCAGTTTGCAAGTTAATATATGTCATCTCATTTAATTGTCACATACAATCCTAAGAGGTATTTTTATCCCCATTTCACCATGAAAGCTGAGGCCCAGAGAAGTTAAGAAAATAAATGAAGGTTACACAGCCAGTGGTGGAATATAATTCAAACCTAAGTCTGTGTGACTCCCCGCTATTCCTACCACACATCACGGTCATTCTCCTTAGGAGCCGTTCCCACTTCTCTAAGGAAATGCAACTGCCAGTTTTCGTATCTTGTTCCATTTTACAGATGGGGCCTGAATCAGAGATGATTAGGGGCTCCGTGGAGCTCTAATCCAGCAAAACAAACATTTACAGCCTCAGTCTTTTTGCACATTTACATCAAACATTGTCAAAGATACAATGTAATAAACAAACATCCTTCTGAGGGAGGTTTATTACTTTCAGAGATTCATGCATTCATTCCATTTACTCAAGGGTCTCATTCATTCATAAATACTTGCTGGGAGCCTACTAAGTGCCCAGTACTGTTCTAGAGGATAAAAAGATGCATGAAGCACAGACGTCACCCTCCATAATCTGGGGCGATGCTGTATAATGCAAGTTATTTGCAGTTTTATATTCTCTAGTCACTACATTTTCAAAAAAGTAAAAATAAACAGTTAAAATTAATTTGAATAATATATTTTTATTGAACTCTACATATCCAAAATATCATTTCAACATGTAATCAGCATAAATAATATTACTAATGAGATATTTTACAGTCTTTTTTTTTTGTTCGGTAGCACATCTTTGAAATCATCTCAATTTGGATTGGCCACATTTCAAGAGCTCAAAACCACACATGGCTGGTGATAACAGCATTTGACAGCACAGGGATAGGAGGAAAGACAGATGCAGTCAAGGGATTTATAAAAGAACATGGTAGATTCAGTGATAGAGACATGCTCAGGATCACACAACTGCTGGAGTTCGGAATTTGAGCCTCCAATAAACTTCCAATCTCAGACCTGTTCTTTCTGCAGCATATTAGAGACTTTGCCCCACTTCAAACAGTGGCATCATGGCTGGCCTCAACCAACCTAACTTAATATATCCAAAACAAAATTCATCCTTTTATCCTAAATTCCTCCTCCTCCCCTCCCATTTTCTATTTTAGTTGATGGCCAGTATCTCCCTGCTCACTCAAGTCATCTTCATTATATCTTTAGGTAAATGAGCATTTTATCTAGAAGCTAATTTAAAACTTAATTGCTTACCAAAAAATGCACCTTCCTCTCCACCCCAACCAACTAAGCTTGTTCAGGCCATTTTCATCTCTCACATGGGTCACACTACAAGAACTTTTTTTATTCCAGATTTATTGATATAACTGATATACATCACTATATAAGGTGTGCAGCATAATGACCTGATATAGACAGAGTAAAAAGGGGAAAAAATTTCCTTAAAAATATGACCCTCTTCATGAATTTGCATGTCATCCTTGTGCAATGCTCATCTCTGTATCCTCCCATTACAGTTAATGTTCTACCTAAGCCAGCACTGAGAACCGTTTAATTGGTTCTCTTACCTCAGTCTCTCCAAGATTCAACAGTAAGTTACTACTTCATAAGGCCCTTCGTGGCTCTCCATTCCCTACATAACAAAAGCCATGATCTTTTTTACATAGCACAGAATTCCCTCCAAGGTCTGATTTATACTTAACTAACAATGACCAGTTATTTACTATTCCTAGACCCTGAACAAGTTCAATCACCTTCTCTGAGCCTGCTATTCTTTTGTAAAAATAGCCATCCTAATCTCTCAAAAAGTTGATCTGAGGTGGGGAGCTCAGTGGTAGAATGCAGTGCTTAGCATGCACAGGGTCCTGGCTTCAATCCCCGGTACCTGCATTAAAAAACAATAAGCAAATAAACATAATTCACCCCCCCCCAAAAAAAACAAAAGTTGACCTGAGCTTTTAAAAGAAATACACTTAAAACAATACACAATCAAGGGTTTACTGTACATATCACCCTTTATATCTATCTAGTGCCACTTTTCAATTTAATAATACTTACTGAATACTTACTATGTGCTAGGTACTTTCCGGGACACAAGACAAAGGGAATACAGAAAAATAGATTGAATAACGCGATCTTTGCCTTCCCCAAGCTCATTACGATATAGTTTCTCTACGAGTACCTTTAAGGACTATCTCTAACGTTAAGAATAAGTCAGGAGGGGGTCCCCGGAAGTTCAAACTGGGCTGCGTCTCTGGGCGCCGCCACAACGCAGCACCTCGGCTTTCCTCTGCGGCAATCGCAGACCGGGAACCACCTCCACGCCCCTCACAGAACCCTGGGCCTCCGCAGACCCTGACCACAGCCCACGTGGCAGGCGGGGGCGGGGACGCGTAGCGCAGCTGGGGCCTGGACCTCTGCGCCTGCGCGCTGCGGCCAGTTCAAGGACCCGGATTTAAAGAGACAGGCACTATAACCGTCGTGGCTGCTCGCGGCCTGTGGGTGCCTGGTCGGAGGCCTGAGGTGGCGCCGGACCCGGGAAGGCAGGTGAGGGGCGGCGCGGCGGGGCCGGGCAGCGGGGAGAGAGGCGGCCGGGGTTCCCGGGCTCGGTGCGGCCCTGGAGCCAGCATCCTGGCCTCCCCCGCCCGCCCGCCCGCGAGCCCCGGGGCACACCCTCCGTGACGTGGCGGCCCCCCGGGAGCCCACGGGGGTTGGCTCCCGGCTCCCGGGACCCCCACGGGTGCGCGCCGGGGAGGCTGGGTGCCCCCGCCCACCACCCGGGCCCCGGCGGGGGCTACTCCTGCCCCGGCTGAGTCTGCACACCCGCCTCGCCTAAGTCGGTGCGCTTCTGAGAGAACTCTGGAGCCTTTCTCTTCCCACCGCGTCCCCTTCCCCAGCCCCCAGGCTGTGTCCTCGCGGCCCGTCCGGCCCGACCGAGGGACTCACTTCCCAGCCGTCTCCCCGGTGTCCGCCCCCGGCCGGTAGCCCGTGTCCGTTCCCAAAAGCGTCGGGGGAAGGCCCTCCAGGAAAAGAGGCCGCTGGGCTTTCACTTCCCAGCGCGGCTGCATTCAGGCCTCAACGGTTTCCTCCTCGGCTCCCTTTGACGAAATGCAGAGCAGCGGCCGTGGGGGCTTTGAGCCAGACGGGCTCTTTAGAGCCGCATTGTGCCTCCTCGTGGCCCAGCGCCTCCTGGGCCCTGCGGAGGGGAGGGCGCTGCGAGGTGCTCTCTGGCCGGCTCCTTTCATCGTGGGGCGCGGTGAGCTTCGTAAATCGCTCTACGGAGGAAGGTGTTGAACCCTAATTTGTTCCGAGCTCCTCTACGGGCCCGTCGTACTTTCACAAACCTCACCTCTGTGGTTCTTCCACTTCCGGGGGTTATAGAGCCCTTTGAGAGTTTCACGAAAATCTTGACCTCTTTTCCTCCCAAAATGTACATTGCTGAATGTGCACATTTTGTATCCATTTTCAGGGAGTTCAGAGTCCCTCTCCAGCCCATCCATGGACTCATTTTAAAATTTTTCCCAACCATCCCGTGAGGTAGGTATTATTTTCCTTGTTTGAGAAATAGGACAACTGAGACTCAGGGGAGTTAAGAGAATTCTCAAAGATAACATAGTCCCTGAACTGTGCGGTCAATTTGTGTTCCTATATCTGATTCCCAGTTACCTGCTGTCGTCTGCATCGTGTTGCACTCCAGTGAGTAAAGCCTGCTTTTCATTATTCCACTAGTAATTTCACTACAAAGCCGTGTGCAGGCTGAAAATAACTTACGGTATGTTTAAGGTTAAAACTATGAAGGTACTTTAGAAAATATGAGTACGGAAAGGTGCGGGGATACCATATGGATGTAATCCGTTTCCATTTTGATCAGTTCCTTTGATTTTTGCTATCCAGTTATTTCAGCATTCCCTGATTCAAGTTACTGAATTGTAGTCATGCTAATTGCACATAGGGAGCTTCTGCTTGAAGGATAACTGCTTCATTGACTATAAGAGCTTTATTCTTAGAATGACAACCCTTTGAGTTAGGGACTATTATCCACATTTTGCAGTTGAGGAAATTGAGGAACTGAGATGTTAAGTAACGCACCGAGGTCACAAAGGCGATCGGATTTTAGGCTCTGTTTAATTGCCTTTCAAAATAGGGCTTATAACTAAATCTCAAATCTATATAGTGACTTAATTATTTTCTGAGGATGGCATGTATTTTATACTTCACATTAAAAATTTCATGAACATAATGTAGTTTTTGTTGATTAAAAAGAAACTTAAGGATCTTACAATATTAAGGGTCATCATCCATTTTAAGAATTAGGTGTTGCTGATGGCCTCAGAAAAAGCTTTATGTTATTTGGACTCTCTTTACTAGATACACATGTGTACATTAGATAATTGAACATCCTTTTGCAAACTGCATTATCCTGTATTGGAACTCTTCATCCTGTAGGCAATAAATCTTCCATACTTTGGGGCGTATTTGGTCAGCATAGACTGTGTTAGGATGTCAGCCTTTGAGGAAACTAAAAGCCTAGCTCCACCTTTGTAACTGACTTTTTCTGCCTCTCACCCTTTCACGCAGCTGTATGATTTTGGCTTTTAAGATCCTCTTCCCACCAACTCTCCGTGCACTCAGCCGAAAAGAATTGTGCCTATTCCGAGAACATCACCGGCCTGACATAAGACAGTTCAGCCAGTGGTCAGAAACAGATCTTCATGGACACCGCCTCCTCCAGAGAAAAAAGCCTGTTCTGTCATTCCAGGAAGGCAGTCTAAGACCACGTGCCACCTGCCTTGTTTCCTTGCCAGGGTCGCATGTGGGACTCTGCAGTGGCCCCTGTGAGATGGCAGAGCAACGGTTCTGTGTGGACTATGCCAAACGTGGCACAGCTGGCTGCAAAAAATGCAAGGAGAAGATTGTCAAGGGCGTATGCCGAATCGGCAAAGTGGTGCCCAATCCCTTCTCAGAGTCGGGGGGCGATATGAAAGAGTGGTACCACATTAAATGCATGTTTGAGAAACTGGAACGGGCCCGGGCCACCACAAAAAAAATTGAGGACCTCACAGAGCTGGAAGGCTGGGAAGAGCTGGAAGATAATGAGAAAGAACAGATAAGCCAGCACATTGCAGGTGGGGTGGAGAATACTGGTTTCTCATCTTACTGATGCTGAGAGTAGAGCCCAATTTCTTTCATCTGTCTTGTTTTAACTTTTTACTAGGAAATAATTTCAAACACAGAAGAGTTGCAAGAATAAAAATAGTGCAGAGAATGCTCATATTCCCTTTACTCAGATTTACCGATTGTTGACATTTTGCTCTCTTTGCTATATCAGTTAAGCCCTTTCAGCAGACAGAACTAGAAACTACATGTTTGTACGTATATACAAAGCACACGTATTGCATAGACACATACGTATGCCCACTTACATGCATAGTCACTTATGTGCACATTCTAGAAATCTTACACTGATACTCAGAAATCCAGTTAGTCCTTTCTGACCTTCAGTGTCCTCATCTTTAAAGTAATATTCATATCTTCAAATAAGTTTAGTTCTAGTCACTATGGGAGGACTCTAAAATGGGCATCTATCCTTGTTCTTTGAGAGGGAAAAAAGACTTCCAGGAGAGGAAAACTACTCCTGTATTTTCTTCTCAAGGTCCCCTGCTGCCCTGCTGGGCCTTGGCCATTGGCCTCAGCCTTTGTTACTTCTTGGCCTATCTCATTCAGAGGAAGAGAAATACAAGGTAGAGTTAAACTGTCACATATCTCAAATAACTCAGCAGCTGGAATTCTTCCTTCCTATACCAAATCAACATGCCCTGTTTATCCATCTTTATTTTACTTTCTTGTTTATGTGTAAATTGGGGCTAATTCCATAAGCTGAGACCCTCAAGTTTTATCTGTTGACATATGATTTCTGACTGCCTCCAAATCTGGAGAATAATATATGTAGGATAAGAGGTAGAGAGTGTTGATGAAAATTTAAGTTACTAATGGAAGTAAAGAGTAATTGAGTCTTTTGTCCACAGAATACCCTCTCCCCAGTGCCCTGTTACTCACTACCTTCACTCACAAAGACTGCCAGCCAGCAGCCAGCATTGGGTTAATACCATGGTAGTAACTTACTAGCCAGGCTATAAGAACAGCTGATAGATTCTTTGCGAGCATTTTCAAGGATCTTTCACTGAAGGATATTTTCCTTCTTTTGGGATTCTACAGATCTGTCTTCGAAGGCAGCAGGCACACCAAAGAAGAAAGCCATTGTCCAGGCTAAGTTGACAGCCACTGGCCAGGTGACATCTCCAGTGAAGAGTGCCTCATTTGTCACCAATACCAATCCCCGGAAATTTTCTGGCTTTTCAGGTAAGATAGGTTAGATACTTTAGCTGTTACAGTCCTCCTTTTAATTTGGTATCCTGTTTGGGACTCCAGTTCAGAGTAACGGGAAAATTTTGTGCTTTCTAGCTTCCTTAAATTGACCATTGAACAACATGAGTGTTAGGGGCTCCAAACCCTCTGCACAGTTGAAAATCGAAATATGATTTATCTGCTTTCCTTATCCGACGTTCCCATATCTGCAGTTCCACCATGCCCTCAGTTTCGCATCCATGGATTCAGTCAACCTCAGTTTGCGTAGTGCTCATTTGCTATTGAAAAAAATCCGCATGTAGGTGGACCCATGCAGTTCAAACCCATGTTGTTCAGGGTCAACTGTAATTTGCTTCAATCTGAGCAGAGCGGTAACAACTAATTCTCAGTGCTCTGCTTATGTATCATGTCTTTGTATACTTTAATCTCTTGCAGCAAAAAGATGTTTGTTTTGTCAAGACTTTTGCTCCTTGAAGTAGTTTACCTGGGTCAGACAGATTATTATAACTTGCCCTTCACTTCCTTGTTTTTTGATAATGAAAAACCCTGAGAAATTACATCCCTAAATTTGCCCAAACTAGAGATGAAAGTGGAGAAGGGAGTTGTCCTGTGTGGCCTTGTGGAACAGAGAGCTTTGGGCTGGGGGCTTCTACACATGTGGTTTCATTTGTTCATCAGTTAATTTTGGGAGGTACTTTTATTAGGCCCACTTTATGAATGAGAAAGCTGATGTTCAGCATCATTATGAAGTTAGTATTTATATTGAAATCTGTTTAACTCAAACACCTGTGCTCTTTTATTTGGAGACATTCTTGTGACTGACTCAGGTAAAGAAAATAAAGTCAAAACATGTTGCCCCAGAAGCTGTTTGGGGAGGTTGCTTTATGTGAGTGAAAGAAGCCTGGACTTGGGGTGGGGTGTATAGCTCACTGGTAGAGTGCATGCCTTGCATGCACAAGGTCCTAGGCTCAAGCCCCAGTACCTCCATCAAATAACTAGACAAATAAACCTAATTATGCCCCCCCAAAAAACAAACAAAAAGATATCTATATAAATATTAAAAATTTTTTTTTAAATCTGAAGAAAAAAAGAAGCCTGGGCTTGAGGTCGAAAGTCCTGAGTCGTGGTCTGAACCTCTGTGGCCTTATCTGGCAGTGGGATGAGAACACTGTGAATGGCAACACCCACCTCGGTGACCCCACATGCTCACAAGGAATGAGGGAGATAAAGAGTGCCAGACTCTGGGCTTTTTAGTATTTTAAAACTGAGGTGTGCTTGTGTTCTGTTTAATGATAGGCCAAAGATGGAAATAAGGAAGAGTCCAGGTGACAGGAGGGCAGCATGTTTCTGGAAGGGCCCGTGTCCTAGGGAGGGAATTTGGGAGAAACCAGGTGTTCTAGTTCTTACAACCTGCTGAACAAAGATGCTTTGGAGATTTTGTCCCCTAAAATCCTCTTTAGACTCCAGTCGGAGATGAAGATAGATTTATAATATACAAAGCCCAGACAAGAAGACACTTAGATCAGCAGCCAGCTTGCTAATGGCTTTGCTGCAAGCTTGCGGAGTGAAATTTACTTTGTAAATGGTCACAAGGAGGTAAGAGAGGATCACTCGAGAGTTGTGCAGTTATTTTGGGGTGTCTGGAGGAAAGCTCATTGACTACCTTTCTTTCTACAATAAGAAAGTGGTGATGGGGGTGGGTGGCGGTGCTCCGGGGCTGGGAATGTCTTGTCTCCTCATCGAGAGATTGAACTAGATCATCTTTAAGTCTTCTTGCAGCTACGACAATCTGCGATAGCAGTAGATGCACACTGATTAACATGTCCTTTGATTTCTGCCCCCTTCCTTATCCCGTCTTTTCTGGGTTCAGCTTGACAGTTGCTCTGAGATCATCCTGACCACTCTTGGCATGAGAGCGGCCCTTATTCTTCTGTGAAGCACTCGTATAGAGATACACATCACCTGGTCCTCTGTTTGGTGTGGGGCCGCTCTCTCTTTACTATTAATACCTTTGAAATTGGGGAAATTACTGACCTCCATTTCTTTACCCCTGAAGGGAGTATAATGATATCTACCCCTGAGGGGCTATCTTGGGGGATTAAGTGAAGCTACATACAGAGCACCAGCAGCATGTCTGTCAGTTTCCCTTTCTTCCTTCTCAACAAGGCAAAATGAATTATCTCTGCTGTTTCTTTCTCTGACAGCCAAGCCCAACAACTCTGGGGAAGCCCGCTCAAGCCCTGCCCCTAAGACAAGTCTGTCCTCCAGCAAATGTGACCCCAAGCACAAGGATTGTCTGCTACGCGAGTTTCGGAAGTTGTGTGCCATGGTGGCTGAAAATCCTAGCTACAACACGAAGACCCAGATCATTCAGGACTTCCTTCAGAAAGGCTCAGCAGGAGGTGGGGCCTCAAGCGTCCTGGGTGGGCTTTTCCTCTAAAGAGCTCAAAGTCATGGCTGGCTTCATGAGCATGTGAACTCTGTAGTTGCGTGGGGCCCCATGCTTGGTTTAATGCTCTTGTTGTTGCTGTCTTTAAATTCTTAATGCTTTTGAACAAAGAGCCCATGTTTTCATTTTGTATTGGGACCTGCAGAACATATAGCCAGTTCTGCTCAAAGCACATTGGCATCTTTCTTATTCTGCCCCCCAGGAGACCAGAAGAACCTACCCTGTTTGACCAGGAGGAAAATTTCACTATCCTGCATGTTTGATTAGGTTTTTGTGAACCACTTGCACAGCTTGGAATGGAATTTTCCAGTTCTGTTTCTTTCATCCACTAACAAATGATCATTGAGCATCTGTAATGTGCTCATCACTCGGAACACTGAAGTAAAAGTCATGACTGTGCCCTGCAGGAGTTTATCCAGGAGCAAAAAGGGAGGCAGATACATGAATAGCCAGCTAATGCTGTGCCCCTGCTGCCGTACAGAAATGCACGCAGTGCCCTGTGGTTCCGTGGCAGCAAGGGCAGCAATGCAGACATCTCTTTTGGTTCCTTGAGTTTATGTATTTGTTTAAGGTCCATTTCTCAAGAAGCGTTTTTTCTTCTGTCTCCTCCAGATGGTTTCCACGGTGACGTGTACCTAACAGTGAAGCTGTTGCTGCCGGGTGTTATTAAGAGTGTTTACAACTTGAATGACAAGCAGATTGTGAAGCTTTTCAGCCGCATTTTTAATTGCAACTCAGATGATATGGCACGAGACCTAGAGCAGGTCAGAGGAAGGGGAGGGTAGGTGGATTCCAGGTGGGTTCTGCTGAGCCAGGCACTTGTACCCTCTCTTTTCTGGTTGGGGTACTTACTGTTTTAGGAAACCGAAACCCACTTGAGCAAGCTTTTATTATGAGAGGAGCTGAAGGAGAGGCTCGAGTTGTTAGTTCCACAAGGTTCTGAGGATTGAGCTCGTACCACTGTTGAGCCTGAGAGGCCCAGACCTCAAGGGGCTGGATCTGAGACTTCCCACTGTTTCTCCAGGGCTCTTGTCCTACACCCTATTTTTTTCTGGCTTTTTTCCCCCCATCACTGGGGCTTACCATTCTGTTTGGTTTGTTCATGATTCCAGCCTTGGCACTATGGAAAGTTTCTATCCAAGCACCCCCGTTATCTGATGACCGCATCTGTCTCTTAGTTCAGATTCTAACAGGACTCAAATTGATTCAGCCCTGGATTTGTTCTTGTGTCACTTCTCAACTAAGGCAGGTGGCCAGATCCTATGGTGGATGGAGGTGCCCTTTCCAGGAACTGTGGGTGGGATAGATTCTGTAAGAAGTGAGGTCAGTATGTGTGAGTTGGGGGCAAGAGTGATGATTGAAATCTCTGATTCACCTTTAGTCCTGGGGGCTGGGAGGATACGCTTGGCCACTCTGGGGTTGCTGCAGTGGCATTTTGGTTTTTGGAGACAGGGTGACGTGTCAGAGACAATCAGAGTCTTCTTTGAGCAGAGCAAGTCTTTCCCCCCAGCTGCCAAGAGCCTCCTTACCATCCAGGAGGTGGACGAATTCCTCCTGCGACTCTCCAAGCTCACCAAGGAGGATGAGCAACAACAGGCCCTTCAGGACATCGCCTCCAGGTAGGGGCACTGCCCAGTGGGGATGGGCTGGGGGAGGTGGAACCACTAGGGAAGGAAGGTTTGGAAGTCCAGAGCTCTTCAGAGACCAAACTAAATCATCCCTCTAGGTGTACAGCCAATGACCTTAAGTGCATCATCAGGTTGATCAAGCATGATCTGAAGATGAACTCAGGTGCAAAACATGTGTAAGTACTGGCTCCTCTTGGCGGCTGAAGCTGCCCACTTTGTTGCCAGCTGGTGTCAGGACTTTGGAGTCCTGATTGGGATTTGAATCCTGATTCTACCTTCTTCCTTCCTTTGGGACCCATCACTTGAGCTCGCTCAGCCTCAATTTTTCTTATATGTAAAGTGGAGATAACAGTACTGTTCTCACAAAGTATGGAAGATGTTCAGTATGTATGGTATGAGTCACTTGCCCACTCCAGCCCCTCTTTGCCAGGGTAGCATCCATGTAGCACAGTGTCTCAAAAGAGCTGAGATCTCCAAGAGCTTTTTCTCCTGTACAAGGCTTAAGACGATAGAACATAACCCCTTCCCCATATATTAGGATCCCTCCTCTCCGAGGACAGACAGCTGTCTAAAGCAATAAGGTCAAAGGCAATGGTTTTTATTTCCTTGCTCTTGTCCACCTTGGCAGGTTAGATGCCCTCGACCCTAATGCCTATGAAGCCTTCAAAGCCTCGCGCAACCTGCAGGATGTGGTGGAGCGGGTGCTCCGCAACGAGCAGGAGGTGGAGAAGGAGCCAGGCCAGAGACGAGCTCTGAGTGTCCAGGCCTCACTGATGACCCCGGTGCAGCCCATGCTGGTAAGGGCGCTGCTCTGGCCCTGCTTTCTGCTCCTCTCCCAGGTTACTGTCCTTCCCTGTGAGATCTGATAGGGTAGATGTTGATGGCCCATGCACAGTGGCCACAGGAGTTTGGGGAAGGAAGAGCAGTGATTTGGAGTGTGTCTCTCAATGGGGGAGTAAAGGCAAAGGAGGAGACAGCATGACCTGGTGGAAAGGCCTGAGACCCAGACCCGGCTCTGCCACCATGAGCTATAGAATCTTACGTGGTTTACTTCAGTCTCTCTTGGTCTTTAGTTTTCTTGTGTGAATGATGTCTGAAGTATCTTCCCAGCATGGTTCATCTGTCATCTTTCCTGAAGTCAGGTGGTTGTATTAAGTAACTTCTGAGGTTCAGTGACTTGCCCCGAAGTAGCTCTGAGAGTTGGTCGCAGAGCCAGGCTTCCTATGACTGGGTGACTTGGGCCTCCTTTTTTTCCGGAAAGGAATGATGCCCAGCTCTTCTTGGGCCTCTGCTCATTTCATGAGAAATGGAATTTCCTTTCTGATATGGGTTTTCCTGTGCAGCAGGGCCCTCCGAGTCTGCTGCCATGCCTGCATGAGGCCCTCTGCATTGTCTCAGCGGAGTGCGGTGCTTTTTATGGAACTGTCTTGTGTGTTTTCCTGAAGCCTCGGTCTAGAGTTCTGTGTTTGGGACAGAGAAGTATTCTTAGGAATGTGAGACAGCCAGCACCAAAATAATGAGCTCTCCACCCACGGGACAGGAGTGGTCACCTCCATTCGTGGCCTTTCTTGGCTTTCATAAGAATTTTTTTCTGGGATCTGCTCCACAGCCCATCGTCTGAAGAGTGGCCTGGGTCATACAGCTTACTGGTCAACCGCACAGGCTTTGGAGTTGGGCCTAGATTCACATCTCATTCCTGCCCTTTACTGGCTGTGTAATCTTAAGTGAGCAGTTAACCCCTGTGAGCTTCAGTTTTCTCATCCATAAAGTGAAAACAGCCATATTTATCACATATGACGTCATCAGTGAAATGAAATTATGTGTATGATCTGACATGTAGAAGTACCCCAAAATGCTAGTCGTTGTTTGAATCGGTGGCACAGGTAAGTGAATAATCGCTCCTGTGTCATGTCCTGTCCCAGGGGTCCCTAATCACTGCGACCCTGCCAGCCTCACTGCCACCTGCACTCTTTAACCTTAGCCTCTACGTACCTCCTGTGCTGAGATAACCGATGTGTTTAGTGAAAAGCCAGAGGCCCTGCGAGACCTTAAATTACTGAGAAGAAAATAAAGTGTTTCAGTGGAATTGTATTAGCTCTACAGTGAACTGCATTCGTATATTCCTCAGTATGCAAGCTCCTACGTCAACTGCAGTGATGCTTTTATAGTCAGAGTGTGGCACTGTCCAGCCTTTCTGTTCCCACCCCCTGTTCAGCGGCCTGCCCTGCGAGGGTGCTCTGGCCTTCAGCCCCTGGGACCTGGGCTCTCGGCTCTCCTTGCTGAGCATCACCTCGTTGGAAGAGCACCTGTAAGTCACCAGGCTTTTCATCCCCTACCCTAAGGCCGAGGCCTGCAAGTCCATCGAGTATGCGATGAAGAAGTGTCCGAATGGCATGTTCTCTGAGATCAAGTATGACGGGGAACGAGTCCAGGTGCACAAGAACGGGGACCACTTCAGCTACTTCAGTCGCAGCCTCAAGCCCGTCCTGCCGCACAAGGTATAGGTTCCTTCCGTCCCCTGGGACTCTTACCCATCTTGCACTTAAGAATCTCAAAGCCAGTGTTCCATAGCCATTCCAGCCCTGGTGCAGCATAGGGGTCTGTTTACTGTTTGTTGAATGAATTCATGTATTCATTTTTGAAGCCTTCCAGTAATGCAGGGCTGCTAAGTAGGGACAGCCAAAGAGCACAGACAGTCAGTCAGCACAGAGCCCCGGGGGCAGTGATGCCCGGACAGCAAGCTCAGCTGGTCAGTGATGTGCAGGGCTTGTCTTCTGTGTTTCCATGTCCTACGTGTTCCTTCCGAGCTAAGTCACAGCTCAGGTACAAAGGACTGTTGAGCTCTCATTAATTTATTCAACAAGTAGTTATCAGCGGCTTCGTCTGTGCTGGGCACTGTTCTAGCTAGTGGATGTACAGTAGTAAAAAGAAATGGACAGGAGTTCTGCCCTTCCAGAAGCTTACATTCAGATGTAAACACAATCCCATAGGGACTTCTGGGAGCCCAGACTCCTGCCCTTAATCAAGGGACATTGAGAACCTCACCCCTCAGCCCTTTTCAGCTCCCAGGGTGTCTGGGAGCCTTTGGGGGTGTGTCCAGAGAAAAGTGGCAGGAACATCTGGCTGCAGCAGCTTGGGAGTAGATGACCCTCCTGTCCTTGCTCCCCCTTCTTTCCTAGCTCAGACTCTGATTCTCAGAGCCCCGGGGGAGGGGACGTGGTGTGGGGCTCACCTCCTTGCCCCAGCTTCGCCTGCCCGCTGGAGCACCAGGCAGTCAGAGAGCTGAGCACAACCTCCCCGCGAGCATCAGTGCGGGCTCACGTGCTCCGTGGGGAAGGCTCATGGTCAGACTGCTGAGGAAGAGCTCCCGGTGAGCTTGTTCAGGGGGCATCTCCGGCTCCTCAGGAAGGAGTTTGAGCACACCTTTCCAGCGTATGAGCCCTTTCCCTTCTCTTTTACTTAGTTTTATTCATTCGTCCCTGTCTCCCTGTGCTTTGGTTCTTGAAGGGCTGGGTTGAGCGTGGAAGCAGAGTGGGATGTGCAGGCCTTCCCTGTCCAAGCGTCAGAGGCAGTGAGGGCCTAATTGCCCTGCCTGGGGGAGGAATGGACCACAGTCATTCTCTCTGGACCTCCTTGGTGGCCTCACTCAGCAGGGGCCACTGTGGGTTACAGTGGAACCTCTTCCTGTCTAGGACTGTCAAACACTAGCACTCCGCCTTTAACAGGAAAAAATCCAATTCCAAACATCTTTTCTTCTCCAGGTTCAGAGCTCCCACTCAGAGATGCCCCTTCTCACGTTTCCTTGCTGCTCCTAAAGGGGTTCATTTCCTCCTTTCCAGCCGCTCTGCTGTCCCACTCAAATCTCTGCCTCCCACTTTTCCTCCCCCCTTTCCGTGTTTGTCTACCCCACTTTCTCCCCCTCATTCTCACTCTCAGTTTCTTTCTTTTTCCTGCAAACTCTGCTGTGCAGCCCATAGAAAGTGACCTCAACATGGGCTGACCTCTTCCTAGTTCTGGGCAGAGGTCCTGAAGCATAGCTGATTCCTCCTGAGTAGGTGGCTGCCGAGGCCTAGGTCTATTTTGCACGTGTTGGTGTTTTTTCTGGGGCCTGGCTTTTGCTTTTTGTGGCTCAGCTGCCTCGCCTGAGTGACCCTTCTGCCTCCAGGTGGCCCACTTTAAGGACTACATCCCCCAGGCTTTCCCTGGGGGCCACAGCATGATCTTGGACTCTGAGGTGCTCCTGATCGACAACAAGACAGGCAAACCACTGCCCTTTGGGACTCTGGGAGTGCACAAGGTACCGGCTCAGGGCTAGATGTGCAAACGAGTGTGTGCATGTGTGGGTGTGTGCGTGCTGGAGGTCTGAGTGGAGAGGAATGTTACCACTTACTTTGGGTCAAGCTGATCTTCTTCCCTGAACTGTTTCTGAATTTAGCCCTGAGTTTAGATGTTTTGTTTTTGTGTTTTGCATAAAAAAGAGCTAGTAGTGGCAACTTACAGTTGAGTCGGTCCCCATTCAGGACCATGTGCCAGGTGCCTTTATGGCCCAGGGGCTTCACAGCATAAACAGGACTTTTGTATCAGGTGCTTCAGAGGATCTCCGGAAGTGGACTGGGACACCCCATTTTTCATGCACTCTTATTTTTGTCCCTCGTGTACCTACTACTTCATTTTCCCTTACAGAAAGCTGCCTTCCAGGATGCTAATGTCTGCCTGTTTGTTTTTGATTGTATCTTCTTCAATGATGTCAGCTTGATGGATAGGTGAGGGATCTATTTTTGATTCCTGGGTGGGGAGATGGGGGCTTCAGATTGGAAGGGAGGGAGAGGGGGCTGGAGCATGTGCCTCTTTGTGCCTAGGAGCTGTAGCAGGAGGGAGCTGAGAGGGAGCATAGTTGCTACACAGTCCCCATCAGTGGTAGGAAGAGCCGATGTGTTGACTAGATCTCAGCTCTGAAAACTTAAGCCACAGAGGAAACGCAGCCACCTATAGAAATTTCTCTGCTACAGCAAAATGGACTATTGATGAGATACAGACTGTGAGCACAGTGGGGTTTCAGTTGATCTCTCCACCATTACCTACAGTCCATAAGGCAGACGGTTTTCAGCTCGGAGGTTCTGTTTTTGGAAGAGGCTGACAACAGGAAGCTTGTGATTGTTGGGGTTCTGTGCTTAGGACCATCTTAGAACTAGCAGTCTTAGCTGCATCCAGTTCTTGGGCCTGAGAAGCCATTTTGGCCCCTTCCTCACTTAGGAATGTGTCCCTGCCCCCGCCCCTACACCGGCCCACATCCCTGAGTGTGGGGGGGAAGGAGACAGCAGGGAGAAAGAACTGTGGGTAGGAGCTGGGGGGCTTGGGCTTCAGGTCTTGAGCCTGTCACCAGCCCGCCTTTGGCCAGGGGTGAGGCAAGGCACAGAAAATGAGAATCGGAGTCAGTTTTCAAGTGGGACCAGAATGTATACTGTCCGTTTGGGCTGATGAAGTAGAAACGGGAATTACAATAATGAAGTGGCTCTGTGCTTTGGCCCACAGCTGCCCACCTTTCGTCCCGTGGAGCCCTTGTCACCTGGGACGAGCAGACTTATTACAGGACACGGGGGCTTTAAGCCATGGCAGACCCTGTTGGGAAGCTGCAGTCTATCGCTGTGCCCCTCCCCTCCTCAGAACTCAAGGGGATGGGAGGGTCCTAGCCTGCCCTCAGCTCTCCTGTCCCCCCAGGCCTCTGTGCGAGCGGCGGAAGTTTCTTCATGATAACATGGTTGAAATTCCCAACCGGATCATGTTCTCAGAAATGAAGCAAGTCACGGTGAGCAAAGACCCCACCCTAGGCAGTGCCCTAGAGCTTTGTATATATATTTAAAAAAAAATTTTTTTTTAATGGAGGTACTGGGGATTGGACCCAGGAGCTCATGCGTGCTAAGCATGTGCTCTACCACTGAGCTATGCCCTCCCCACTGAGGGGTTTGAAAGCAGGGCAGAGAACCCCTTGGGTCAGATGTGACTGGGTAAATGAGTCCTGATTATTTTCTCACGAGGGAGGCTGATTATATAGTCATACCTCGAGATATTGTGGGATAGGTTCCAGACCACCACAATAAAGCAATATCACAATAAAATAAGGCAAGTGAGTTTTTCCCTAGTGCATAGAAAAGTTATGTGGACACTATATTGTAGTCTATTAAGTGTACAATAAGCATTATGTCTTTAGGGAAAAAAAAGTACATAACCTTAATTAAAAATACTGCTAAAAAATACTAACCATGTGCTGACAACACAGGGCTGCCACAACCATTGTAAAAAAGAAAACCAATATCTGCAAAGTGCACGAAAGCAAAACTTACAGTAAGACAAGATCTGCCTGTGCTCGTCCCCACCTAGGAGGGCAGGGCCTGAAACACTCATCTCAGGTGGGCTCCCAGGATCTCAGAGCCGCAGCAGCTCTCTGGTTGGTCCCTGCTTGCAAGCCCTTTGTTCCTTATGTTCAAGTCAGAGTGTTTGCAGCGGGCACTCTGCTATTGTGTGGAAAGGAACCACCTCTGCTTCATCCCACAGCCTTTCTCTGTTCCCACACCAACCTCAGAGTCTCTCCTGTTATCCCTCAGAAAGCTTCAGACTTGGCCGACATGATCAATCGGGTGATCCAAGAGGGTCTGGAAGGGCTGGTGCTGAAAGACGTGAGGGTAAGACATCACATCCTTTGCTTTCTCCTGCAGACTCAGCCCTCCCCCGAGCCTTTCCAGCCCTGGCCAGGAGGTGGTGGTGGTGGTCTGAAGTGCTTGGGGATGGGTGCCGAGGGGGCGCCTTTCCAGGGTTCTGGATCGAGAGGATGGGTTTGTGTGTGTCTCCTGTAGTGGGTGGAGCAGAGTGGGCTGGGCCCTGTGACAGACCCAGTATGTCCTCCTCCCTCATGGGTGGGTGGGCTGGGGAAAGCCGACCCTCGTGGAGCTTCCACTCATTCTAGTTTGTGGTCTCTCTCGTGCTTCCCCTCAGGGCACGTATGAGCCTGGAAAGCGTCATTGGCTGAAAGTGAAGAAAGACTACTTGAACGAGGGGGCCATGGCTGACACAGCTGACCTGGTGGTCCTTGGGGCCTTCTATGGGCAAGGGAGCAAAGGTCAGGGTGGCCTCTGGCCCCTGGGATGGTACCTCCTTGAAAGGCACTATCAAGGTCTAGGCTGCCTTTTTCCTAGGTTGATCAGCTAGCACGACCAGTCATGGCTTCCAAAGTTCCGGGATCAGGGGCCTCAAGGGCACCCACGTTACCTCAGGCAGGGACATTGAGAGCTGCAGACCTGGGCGGGGGGAGATCAGGCAAGAATGCCCTTTGCTGGCCTGGCTCAAAGAAGCTTCTCACCAACTGTTTCTTCAGGGCCTGGCAGCTTGCTCCTCAGGGAAGATCTTAATTTCCTGATTGGAGGGGAAGCTGGGGTCTGAGGAACTGCGGCTTGTAGGCATTCTTCTGTGTGCCAGGCACTATTTAATTCCTTTTACTCCGCCAAAGCCCAGCATTATGTGTGATTATTCCTAATTTGCTGAAGAGGAAACTGGGGCTCATAGAGGTGGAACTTAACACAGCTAGTAAGAGGTGAACTCTGGCACTCTGATGCCAAGGCCCAGGCCCTTTCCTCTCCAGCAGACTGCCTCTCTCAGGGCTCGTGGGGCTGGCAGAGAAGGCTCCCTCCACCCACAGCTTAGCCCATCCTCCCCTCAGGTGGCATGATGTCCATCTTCCTCATGGGCTGCTATGACCCGAGCAGCCAGAAGTGGTGCACAGTCACCAAGTGTGCAGGAGGCCACGACGACGCGACACTTGCCCGGCTGCAGAAGGAACTGGACATGGTGAAGATCAGCAAGGTGAGGAAGGGACCGGGGGCCTGGCCCCTGGACTGGCCAGCACGGCTGAGACAGGCTGTGCCTGGTGGGCTGCAGGTTTCAGTTATCTGTCTCAGCAGAGAGGAGAGCTTGCTGGTTGGCCAGAGGAGCAGTATTAGGCCCTCCAATCTCTGAGCACCTACCTTGTGGAAACTGGCCTGCATGCCCTCTAGGCCACACCATCTGGGCAGGGAGGATCCCACGGGGTGCGGGTCAGCCTTCTGTGATAAGTCACCTCTTCTGACGAGCTCGTGACTAAGAAGGGCTTTAAGTCTTGCTTTGGCAACAGCCCAGGATGGCATCTTTTCTCCTCCAGGATCCCAGCAAGATACCCAACTGGCTGAAAATCAATAAGATCTACTACCCTGATTTCATCGTCCCAGACCCAAAGGTATTAGCCCAGTGGCCTGGGGTCCTCCAGCCCAGTAAAATTGAGTGTGTACATTTTCTATTGCCACCAAGACGTCAGTTCAGTCTCACTGGCAGTCCACCCAGGGATGGGGATCTGGACTGTTTAGCCAAGTGACAGGCAAGGGATGAGCAGTCAACACTGAGGGAACTCTCAGTAGAGAGAGGAAGGGACTACCCATTCTCCAGTCACAGGGTCTGCTCTAGAAGTGACCTGGCCTAGTCCCTTCCTGCACTGACAAGAGAAGCTGGGGCCCAGTCAAGAAAGGGGACTTCCCTAAGGTCACACAGTGTCAGCATCATCAGTGGGACTCGAACCCATCTCTCACCTGTGAGCCACTGCTTTCTTGGTTTTGTCTTCTTAACCTCTGAGTGACCTGACTTACTCCTGACAGAAAGCTGCCGTGTGGGAGATCACAGGGGCTGAATTCTCCAAATCTGAGGCTCACACAGCCGACGGGATCTCCATCCGATTCCCTCGCTGCACCCGAATCCGTGATGATAAGGACTGGAAGTCTGCCACTAACCTCCCCCAACTCAAGGTGCCAGCTCCTAGGCTGCGTGTGTGCCGTCCTCCCCGCCGCCCCAGCCTGGGAACCTTGGGCACCTGGCCTCATGTGTTCTCTGTCTTCTCCTCTCTCCCATTCACCAAGACAGGCAAGGAGGGCAGCTATTAGAAAGGGAGACTGAACTGTTGGGGGCCAGGAGCAGCAGCACTGAGCCTCTGCCCCGAGTAGACAGCCCTGCCTTCACTGGGCCCACTGAGCAGCCCTGGGTCCTGGAGAGGGAGAGCTCTTGCCTCCGCCTCCGCCTCCTGTGGGGGACCTGGCCCCAGGCCACGGTCTCTACTTGTTGATAAGAACTGGGGAGCAGAGAACAGTGATCTGTGCCGATTATTCCAGAAGCAGGGCCAGAGTTTAGAAAAATACCAAGGAAGCCGCCACTTTTCCCTGCTGCGTCTCTCTCCCCTTTGTTCTTCAGCCACATGCTCCTGAGACCTACCACGCAGACTGCCTGAGGCCAGTGGCTGGGAAGGGAGTGACACACCCGACCTTCTCCCTCCTTCTCAGGAACTGTACCAGCTGTCCAAGGAGCGGGCGGCCTTCACCCTAGTGGCCGGAGATGAGGGGAGCTCCACCACAGGGGGCAGCAGCGGAGAGAATGAGGGCACCTCGGGGCCAGCTGTCTCTCACAAGGCTCCGAGGGCCTCCCCCAAGCGGCCCTCGGCCAGTGCCAAGAAGGCAGGAGAGAAGCTGAGTGGCTCCGACGGTAGAGGCGGTAAGGAGGAGGGGGGCCGGGGTGATGAAGAGCGGCTGTGAGGACGGGGTTGTGTCCAGCCATGGGCCAGAAGCTCTTCTGCTGGGCGCCTCCTGCGCTGTAAATCTGAATGACAGGACGCAGGGAGCGCCCATCTGATCAGGGGATAAGCCACCTCTGAACTAAGGCTCAGCTTACACCCCTTCCCCCCGACTCACCCATGCTCAGAGCGGAAGGGCCTGGCCCTTCTCTTTGCTGCCCTGACTTCAGAGACTATCATCAGCTCCCCTGCTCTCTTAGTTCTCATCCCGAGCTCTCTCCTGCAGGCACCAAGCTGGCTGCAAAGCCTTCCCCTGTGAAAGTGGGAGAGAAGCGGAAGGCCCCCGATGAGACCCCGTGCCAAGCAAAGGTGAGGGTAGCAGTGCGCCCAGGGGGCCTGGTGTTCCCAACTCTCTGCACTTGGAACTCTGAGAGATGAGCAAAGGTGTTACCAGGACTAACTGCCAACCCAGCCCCCTGCCCTCGTGCAGGCGCTCGTGGCTGTGGGCTGGGCTGGCCGGGACGCAGCTCCACCCCGTGCCCTCTTGTTGCCTTGCAGAGGCGGCCAGCCAGCCAGCAGAGAGGAAGGAGAGCCGTGCCCGCAGGCAGGAGATAGAACAGCCAACCTAGCGGAGAGGCTGCAGGGACCCCTCTGCTGCCGCCCCCAAGTCACAATTGACATTAAAGGGGAGAAAGCCGTCTGGGTGTGGGGGCGCAGCAGTGTGAGTTTGTGAACCTGGCCAGCAGGCGAGGAGGGGAAGGCACTGGCTTGGTGGCCGTCCTTTCCGCTCTCGTACTCCCTCGTCAGTCTTTGGTTTGACAACAGGTGTCGAGCACCTGTGGAGGCCAGTAACTCGGCTCAACCCTGGAGGAGCTGAGGGCCCAAAGCAGATAGTCAAGTCAACATTTGGTCACTGCACGGTGATTGTGCCACCCCCACCGAGAGTAAGCACCAGGGTCTGGGAACTCAGGCCCTGAACCTAGTCCCCAGAGGACCTGTGGGGCCTTACCATCTTCTCCCTACCTGCAGCCCTCAAATCCGCGCACAGTCCCAGCAGCGGTCCTGGCCCCTCGGTCCAGCTGGTGCACAGTGGACTGCTCGATTCAGCAACATCCCTGCGTCTGAGTGCCACTGACCCTGCCCACCAGCCACTAGATGGTCCTTAGAGACATGTACTTTTCCATTTTCTAGGTCCCCAGTGTTAGGCCCCGTCCCCTCCCCCCTTCCTTCTTTTTCCCCTAGGCAAGGATGGAAAGCTGTGTAGTCCTGTGCAATCTGGAGTAGCTAGAGGATGGGGGTTTTGACGCCTTCACCTTTTCTCCAGTAAACTCTTTCCCCGCGTGACCTGACCCCTAGGCTCCCTCTCTCTGGATCTCGTTCTAACCTCCTTCTCCGCTCTTCGCTCCTCTGGGTGGAGAACCATCTGCCCCAGCACAGTCCAGCCCCACCATGACCACTGTACATTTGCAGGTGCTGCTGGACATCTTCACTGGGGTGCGGCTCTACCTGCCGCCTTCCACTCCAGACTTCAGTCGTCTGAGACGCTACTTTGTGGCATTCGATGGGGACCTGGTGCAGGAATTTGACATGGCCTCAGCCACACATGTGCTGGGTAGCAGGGACAAGAACCCCGAGGCCCAGCAGGTCTCCCCGGAGTGGATTTGGGCATGTATCCGGAAACGGAGACTGGTAGCCCCCTGCTAGGACTGCTGCCTCCCCCTCCCTCACGCCGTACCCTACCCCACCACGCTACTCCTGGACTGGGCGCCGGCTGGGCAGGCAGACATAGGACAGCAGGAGGTGGGGACAGTCTTCCTTCTCCAAGCTGCGCAGCTTCCAAAACCCACCAACCGTGCATGGTCTCTTCCCAGCGAGAGTTAGTTGCTGTGGGCATCACCAGTGAACTCAGTTTCTCCTGAGGTTCACATAGATCTTTCAGATCTGGGTGCTGGTTTTGTTGTCTTTTTTTCCCCCCTTCTTTAAAAAGCAGCTTTTCTTTTTTTAAAAAAAATAAAATAAATGAACTATCTTGGCGTTCTCTCTGTCCTCCCACCCACCCCCAGCCACTGTAACTCCCCTAGTGCTTAAGGAGTGAAGGGAAGGCTGGCTGTTGAAGCTGTTCACAGTGGCAGTCTTCTGTCCCTCGCCTGCCCCTTAGACTTCCAGGCTCATTTTAAAGTTGTATTTAAAAAGACTCCTCAGAAATGCTTATATTTGGCAAAACTTTTATTCAGCCTGGCTCTTTTTGCCAGGAATGAAGCCTCATTTGAAAGAAAACAATGAATTTTATGTCTTTAATTCTCTGTGTTCTCCTATTCCAGGGTGTGGGTCTGGTTTGAAGGGAGGGGACCAGGATCAGGTAGGAAAACAGGGCCTATATGAAGAATAGGGAGGTTGTCTGGGCTGCTCCTTGGGGAGACGGGGCTCCAGGAGAATCTGCCTCCCCAAAATATGGACACAAGGCTGCTCTTTAAAAACCCACCTGAGAACAGATCTACACAGCCTGCTTACAGAGAATGGCTCTTATGCCACCCGAGGCTGATTTATTTGAATAAAAGGAAAACAGTTCAGCATAGACAAGTACTGTTCAATTGAAGTTTTAACAGCACCAGAATCCTGTACATCACTAGCCGGTGTGAACCAGCTGCATTCGCCTGCTGAGCACATGTTGAGCACGTGAAATGTGCTAACACAGCTGAGGAACTGAACTTTTCATTTTCATTCAACTTTAGCGAGTACCACACTGGACCATGCAGGTGTAGACAGACCTGTTTCAAATTGAGCCCTGAAACTTAACAGCTATAACTGTAGAGGAATGGGCAGGGAAAAATCAGTAAGTACACTCAAGATGCGTTACGTGAGGCACTTAGCACGGAGCCTGGCATGAAGTTGTCTACAGAGTCGGGAAACTCACTGGCATGAGCCCCTGCCCAGGGGAGGGGGCCTGGCCTGTAACTTCAGAGCCGTCACACCACTTCCACTTCCACAGCCTCGCACCTGCGTGTTCCAGCTCCTGCTGGTCTGAGTGCAGCCTCATCATGGCACCATCTGGTTTTGAACTGGCTTCCAACTCAGTTCTGCTGACTTCTGAAGGTCCATTCTCATTCTCGTTTCTTAACAAATTGGCAGGCTTGTTTGTCCAGCCCCTCTGAGCAAGGTTAACGTGACTCAACCTCTGAAACTTGCTCAAGTCTGTGTGAGTTGGGGCCCCTCCCCCCCCCCCCGCCCCCACCGGTGTGCTGGGCTAAGGTCCTGCTCTGCTGGGAGGCCAACTACAACCTGACTGACCTGGGTTTCCACCTGCTGGTTAAAACATGTTGGGAGGAAGAGGCAGGAGGAGGTGGTGCCGCCCTGACTCTAGGCCAGGATATTTGGTGTTTCTGAATAGACACCATTCAGTCTGGCTTCAGGATTGAGAATAAGACACTCTTTCTACCCTCTGTGGAGACCAAAGCTGCTGCTCCTCTGAGCACTGACCTACAAAAATTTTCATCGCCCTCTCCAGCCGCCTCAGGCCAAGCAGCTGGACAGGGCAGCAGAACGAGGCTCTCCCCTTGGGATTCTGCCAGCAGAGCTGCCCTCCGGCCTGGCTGACCCAGCCCCACCTGCCCCTGCGGTCTCACTCAGGGCGCACTTGCCCAGCAAAGAGGCCTGCCCCCTCACTGGGTGCGCTACCTGCAGGCCACTGTTGGAGGTGTTTATTTCCTTCCAGTCTTTCTGACACGTTTGTTTTTTCTGCTGCTGAGGTTATTTACAATTTTGTGTCCATGTACTTCCAAAGATCCTAAGCAGTATCTTCTTACACCTCCCTGGCAGAGCCCTGGTGGCCTGCCCTCTTTTGAGCCTTTGTTTATTTGCTTCTGGTTGGCAGCAGACAAGAGGTCATCCTGGGTGCTGTGTGGGTCAGCCGCCCAGAACAATGAGGACAAAGTGCTGTGGCTCAACTTCAAGCCTTTACACCCTTCTGGCACAACACCTTCTCCTTCGGGCAGTCACAGCGCAGAGTTGCGCTTAATGTAGCTCTCCCAAAGGCTGCGTTCTCAGGAGTCCCTTCTCCTGGCACCTGCTCAGGAAGGTATACAGACTTGCACAGACACGGCAGTCTGCCTCAAGGCTGGGCCAACCTCAGAGCCACACTCCAGCCACCACAGCTGCATCCACAAGCTCCTGTCCATCTCCCGGGGTCATGTGAAGACTTAACTAGGCACCCTGACTGCCCTCAGATTCCTTTCTACCCACGTCTTTAAGGTCCAGCTCTACCAAGGCGGAGTCAAATGAACTCACCTGATGCTTCTTCAAAGCTATTTTAGTCTGAGGATTGGTCCTTTTCCTAGCCTGCTCCCATCCTCTTCTAGGCTTTTCCATGACCAAGGCCACATGGCCCAAGCATCTCCAAGAATAATGCAGTCTATCAAGAGCATGCCTGTATGCACACGGCCTGGGATTAGCCTGTGGTTTATCAGCTCACGTCAGACTTAACAGACCTCTGGCATCCTCACATCAGATTGGACAGGCATCTATAATGGAACTTTATTACAAAATTATAAAGCAGAGCTCTGTAACAAAAAATACACATTTGGGTTTGCTTTAACACCCAAGTAAGTCTGAGAAAATATTAATATAAGCCACTTGAAATAACACATTCACATCCAAAAGAGTTCAACAAATTTATACAATATATATTGAGCACTAAGTCCTGTACAGCTTACTCTTACTAGTGTGGATCCAGCTATTGCAATGTATTATGAACCAGTCAGCTATCCAAGGCTTTTAAAACAAGTCTCAACTGAAATCTCAGAACAATCACAGCAAAAGCCATGGAATAACTGGAAGAATTAGATGTTTCCATGATAATTAAGACCAAGGATCCATGAGGGGCAGGAGAGAGCATTAAAGGATCAAAGTCAGGGTTTCTGCCTAGATTAGATAGTAACTGAACATGGGGTCTGGGGATTCCCAACGTTTATCTGGTAAATAATGAAGAAGATAACAAAAAATGGGGGGGGGGGGGTTGACACCTTTTTCCCCAAATGGAAACCTTCACCAAAAGAGATTAGAAGAATTCAAGGCAGGTTCTTTCTCCAAAATGAGTAAATGACATCAGTTCTCTTATTGAGGTTACAAACCAATCATCCGGATATTAACTCATGTCTAGGAGGGAAACAGGTAGGGAGAGGTAAGGCCTCAACAGAGAAAGCAAGTTTTAAACAGGGAGACAGAGCCAGCTTCTGCTCTGCAGTTATTGCTAGGCTATAACGGAGCTGCATACACGCAGACCTGCTTCACAGTGGGACTGAGAAGTAGCTTGAATCCTTTGCTAAACTAGTAGGCACTGTAAACTAGTATTTACTGTCCAGCAGAAAGGTGAAAGATGGTGTCTTCATAGGGAAACCTTGAACGCCCCCCGTTCCCTACAAAGGCAGTAGCCCAGAATCCAATCACTGAGGACTTGGTATAACGTGGAGGTACGTGGCCCAGTGTTCAGCTGACAGCCACTTTATGAAATTATTTCACTCCCCCAAAAAGGATTAGCGGTACCAATAAATAGGTTCCCTTAGAGGTTTCTCACTGCTTTCCAAAGTCATGGTTGGTTCTTCAAAGTCTTGGCTGTGGGGGTGGGGAGGCATGACTGCCAAGGCCCTCAGGTGTTTAGGGTTTGCATAGTTCATCCAGTGGTAATGGCTGCACACACGCTCTTCTGATCATATGTATGTTTGTGCTTGGCTAAGGTTCTCCAGCAGACTTTCCTTACGCTCTTCCAGTGGTGAAAAGACCCTAATATCACTAACTCATTCCACAGTCCTTCCTAAAGGGCCTGGAGAATGCCTGTTCCTGACCTGCCCCCAAGTCAGTAGGCTAAGAAAGGGAATGGGAGTAGGGAGTCCCCACCAACCTGGGGAACTAAAACTTCCAGCTGTCTACTCAAGGGCTGAATCCAGCCTCATTCAGTACCTTCTGAACCTCTCAGGTACTCTGTCCTGCATGCTTGGCCTCCAGGAACTTCATGGGAAGTCTGGCTAGAGAAGAGTCAGGCTCTCTGCCTAAGTCTGTGCCTTCAGTCAGACCGTGTTTAAAACCTCCACGGGAAAAAGACTTCATTCTCAAGGGAGACTGATAGAAGCCTTCTCTGTTGGAGAAGTCAAAAGCTAAGCAGAAAGCCACTGCTTCCACCCAGTGCTTTTCCTCTTCTCAAAAACTAGAATGAAGGATGGTGCAAAGTCGGGCCCTAAGAGGAGAAGCAGAGATGATCCATGCACCAGCTCACGCACAGAGACCAGAATTTCCCAGGAGTTTGAGAGCTAGATGCTTTGTTGGCTCCCAAGGTCCGGTCAGGAGACTGATAGCTTCCAATCCCAGCACTTTAGGAAGCAATTCTTAATGACTTCAAAAACTTTCAATGGTATTTGTGTTTCATTTCTCACCAAAGATAAGTTTACTGGCCCAAATCCTGTCCTAAGGAGGATTACTATTGGTCTGGTAAGCTAACATCTTTTTGGTCTGAAGAAAGAATGAATTTTAAGTAATGAAGCAAGAGACTTTAGCAAAGGTTGGTTTTAAAGCACAGAAAGCCAGAGAGACCAGAAATGAACCCAGGTGTGCTGGGGAGGAAGAGAGGCATCTCTACCAAGACTTCTCATGGGTGAAACAGAGGCACACAGCTCAGGCGGGTGGGCAGACTCCAGGAGGAAGGGTGAAACTGTTTAGGTTCTCAGAGGAAGAAAGAGATGGTCCAAACTGTGGAAAGTCCTCTCTTCATCAGTCACCATGATCACCCCAAGATCACTGAAACTGGGACTTGCCCGTGTGATCTACCAGTTCCCACTGGCCTCAGGCTCTGCCGGCCCCGAGCTGCACCTCTGAACCAAGACAGGCATGCCAAGAGGTGACACAGCATCTTTGCTTGCCCTGGTCTTGGGAACACTGCAGATTTCCTTGTTGGCCTGCCCCCTGCAAGCTGGCCAACTGCGGGCCTAGATACCTTGAGCTATGTCCCTGTAAGGCACTGAAGAAGCCGGTACAAGTCCTCAGGATCGGAAGACGTGTACGGCTCGGATCACGTACTGCCGGCAGATGGGACACTCGTTCATGCGCTTGCCGCACTTGGTACAGGTCACCATGTGGCCACACTCCAGCAGAACACAGTCAATGGGCGAGTCCATGCAGATCCGACACAGGTTCTCTTCTAGACTCGACGGCACTGCTCCCCCTATACACACACAGAGCAGAAAAGGGGCAGAGGGGACAGTAAGAAGACTGTCTTAAGCGTATGGGGTGGGGACGGGGTGGGGAGAACAGGCACACTGTGAAACCCCCCTAAATCCACACGCTTCCTCAGACAGAACTAGAAAACTCTCCCCCAGTAACTAATTCCACTTGCTAGTTCGATCTGCACCTCTGTAGGTCAGGCTATAGATTTGAAAAGTAAAGAACTTGAAGATCAAAGGCTCCTAGAACATGAGAATTAAATACAGCAAAGTCCTCAAAGCTTAAAAGAAGTCATTTTTGTACAATTGAGGCTGTAATCCACTGAATGAATGGCACTCAGGGACTCAGTATCCCCTGAGGCAGAACATGCTGAAAAGATAAAGCTGGTTCAGAAAAGTTCAGATATAGACGGAGCTGTAAGGAATAGTTCATTAAGGATCACGAGGCTTATCTGTAAATACATCCCCAATTTAATAAAGCCAAGGATCACGGGAGGCCCCTGCGCCATGCCACAGACTGCCCCTGGGCTCCCTCTCAGACCCCCTGGTGCCACAGCCCAGCAGAGATCACGGCTCCCTCCTCTGTGCACCCCACGCACAACTGTATTCATACTCCAGTGACTGCTCATCACGCTGGATTAGGATTTCTGGTTTTGCCTATTTGTCTCCCCCACTACACTATATGGGCTCTGAAATTCAACAAATTCAATCAATTTCTACAATTATATAATTGGCTTCTGCTTTATGCTCTGAGGTCTGATTCTCATCTCTGAACCCCTGAAACGCCAGTCACGTGGGAGACGCTCTCTGGATGTCTGATAAATGAACATGCCCCAAGGGACTGATAACAGCTCACATTTACTGAATGCTTCCAGGAGCCAGGCGGGGTCCTAAACGCTTTGCATGTTTTAACTCATTGAATCCTTACAAAAACTATGAAGTAGGTACTCTTGTTACTCATTTTATAAATGAGGCAACTGAGACCAAAGAGTTAAGTGGCTTGCCCAAGGATTCAAATTAAGGCAGGCAGGCTTCTGGGCAAGTGGCCTGAGGGCAGGGACTCCAAGACAGTATTAACTGCTCAGTGCAGACTGTTCTCAGTGACAGCTCACTGGCTTGTGCCAGTGGTAACATACAGTGGGCACGGCCAGTATCCTCGTTCAGCTGCAGGAACAGAAAAACCTTCACGTCCAAGCAGACATCTCCAGCACATTTTAACTGGTAGCCTGACCTGGCCTAGTACCAGCCACCTCTGCTGTTCCCCAGGGAATTCCCTCATCCTCTGTTGCTTCTGCATTTCTTTTCTTGTTCCTGGACTATTCAAAAAGTGAAGAGATAACTGTGGTGGGCTGGCTATGAGAGTTAGTGAAACCTATTTACCCCCCAGAGGAGCTGTTGGCCCTACCAGGGAAGGTTTGGAAACAACTGAATTATATAAATACCCAAGATGAGCAAGAATAATTTACACAATTTCACTACTGATTACTTCTCTCAGGATTAACAAGCTCATCAAGTCAGGTGCCAGCATTGTCCCAGGGAATCGGAAAAAGGAAGGAAGACACCAAGTAGAGTGGCCAGATCTTGGTATTAGGAGAGGGTCTAGATCTCCAAATGATTTGAGGGAGCTCAACTCTCGAAACTTTATCAGCCAGAAGACTGTGCCCCACTCTGGGCAAAAGGCCATTTTACTAAATAATGAATTTGGAGAGTCTTCTGAAAAAAAGTTTTAAAATGCTTTGCAGGCCCCTACACTGAGAACATTCATTCTTGGCGAAAAGCTTACAACCATACAGCCTTCAGGCTTTCAAAAACGGCTGACATATTTTAGAATGATCCAGTATGATTTCTGCAATGCATTCAGGGGGTATCCAGAGGCCCAGTGGTGGCTGAGTGCCATACAGAGCACTAGATGTGACACCTCCCCTGATTTGTTCCCAGAGCAGCTCTAACCACTACCCAGCCCTGTATAAACAAGGTTCTCAGGTCATCACACCCTTTCTTTTGGGTTGGTACCAGAAGCTGATAAATATCCAAGTGACTTCCCTGAAGGTGCACAGAGACCCTCCCAACTCAGACCGAAATAGAGTGAAAACTGTAGGGGAGGGAATGCCTTAGTCCCAGGAGTAAGGAAGATGACCTGGACGTGCCAGGTGCCACCACTTGCTTTGTGGAATACCTTACAAATACTGGTTTCTGCACTCTGACAATCCAGAGGTATGCAGATCATGCTGTCCCTAGGTGTGCTGCCTGCCACTCCTCTCCCTTCCCAGGGACAGCAATGGGTTTTTCTAAAGATGCTGAGAAGCCTTGGTTCTCAGTGAACTCCCGACACCCTCTCTGGATACAGATATGCTCAAGATTCTCAGACTGTTAACAGGAATCAGGGCTGATGGAGGGAAAGGACAGAAGAGCTGAGAGCCTAAGCCTGTTCCCAAACAGGAACAACTACGTACCGTTTTGGTCTTCAGCACCACACACTGAAAAGGGAAGAGAAAGAAGTTATCTGAACATGTGATGGCATGAGAAAAGTCTCCACCCACCCTGACTTCACTTCTGAACTCTGACTGCTCCCCTGCTGGGAACCAGGCCGGCCAGGAGCCCAGACAGACCCCCCGCCCTCCTCACTCACACTACACGTGGAGAACTCACACACAGCTCCTGCTGGTGTGTCTGGTCTAGTCTTAGAAAAAGGGATTCCACTGCTTTGTCATGAACAAAACTGCCAAGTAGGAAGGATACTTCATAGGCACAATGTCCTTTTTTATTGCTTTTGAAGCCAGGATTAAAGTCAGGAAAGGAGGCGCAGTCTGTTCCAGTCAGCCAGGGAGTGTGGTGCAGTTCCCAGCACAGCCATCTATTCCCCAGGTCCTCACCACTCTAGGGAAGCTCTGGGGACAACCCAAAGGGAAGAGTGTGATCAGGTGACTGGTCAGATGTCCCCTAACTCTGATGAATTTGAGCTCCTGGGAGAAAATGTGAAATCTGACTTCAACCACTATTCGCAGGCAAGGAATCAAAATGTTGACCTGAGGGAGCCAAGCCAGTTGTGGCGGGGGGGGGGGGGGGGGGTGCGGGGATGAGGGTAGTTTCTGAGTGAAGTCATTTCAGGAAATGCGGAGTTCCAGACAGCTGAACACACCTCTCTCTGTAAAGTATCTTTTCCCCCAAACTTATTTGACCACAGACCTCTGGGCATGGCTGAGAATGATACCATGTAGAATGCTTTGGGAATGAACAAAAGGAACAACCCAAGTGCAGGCAACACAGACACGGCCCTCCCGCGCGGTGCGTGCAGAGCTGAGTGCTGGTAGAGGGGGCAGTGAGTATGGGGCGGGGGACGGACGTATGGTGGGAAAGGCCAGAGGCTTAGACCAGGAAATCCTCAGTTCAAATCTGGGCTCTACAAGAAAAGATGTATTAATGCCTATTTCACAGACTGTTGCAAGGTTCCAGTGCCTAACCTGATCCTAGCACTCAACTCCAAAGGACAGCTATTATTAGATGGTGCGAATGCGTCAGGTGACTCCTTCCTGGGCTAAAAGCATGGAAATTTAGTCAGGTTGATGTCAACTATAAAGCATGATAGCCAGCACTCTGGAAATCTGTGCAGCTGCCACCCAGAAGGCCCCTCACCCAGGTGCTGCAGTCCCTTCTGATCCTTGTACAGCCGCGTCACCCTCTCCATCAGCTCCCACTTCTCACAGCAGCCCTTGTAGTTGACGAAGTTGCGAGCCAGGATCTCTTTGAGCTGACGCACAGTCAGACCTTCGATGTCCTCCAGGTCGGTCAGGTCAGACAGAGAGGCCCTCCGGCCCGGGACGAAGCTGTCCTCTGAGTCCACGGACTGCAAAGGCAAAGATGAGATCGGTGGGCTTAGCACCCCAGCCCCAGCCAAGGCTCTCTCTCCAAGGACTCTAGAGCCCTCATCTCCCTGTAACTTTTGATGACTGACCTCAAGAGGAATAGGAACAGAGGCAAGAGGAGTACCTGGTACGGTGCTTTGCACCACAAAATAGGCCATAGCCTCTTCCTGACCCAAGTTCCGTGGGCAGGCACGTCCAGCCACACACCGACCGATCAGTGTGACCTGGCAGGAGGAGCGGCACCGGTCTGGGTCAGATGGCCCCAGTTCTGAATCCTGATTCCTCCACTGATTAGTGCTCAAAGAGTATGGGACAAGCTGCTCACCTCTGAGCCCCTCTGCCCTCCATAAAGAGGAGGCCCCACCACACAAGCTCCTGTGAAGGTGAAATGTGGCAGCACAAGGAACCCATGAGAATGGTGCTGGCCACCCCCCACCCCAGGAGAGTTTCGCTTTCCCACGGAAGAAGCCAACTTCCTGGGGAGCGCTCTTCTCTCCGCAGCCTCGACCGCAGCTCCACGGCCCTGACGGCTGTGCCCTCTGGACTGGCCCCGCCACGGCTGAGGCCTGAACCCCTTCTCACCTTTCCTCCTGATTACCTGGCCTCCTAACCCTGACGATGGCTGCTGTGCACTAGAAGCAGAAAGAAGGGCCAGGATTCACACAGCGGCACCAGGAGCCTGCCCCCTGGCAGCTCCAAGAATCAAGAGACGAAACTAGTGGGCCATGCAGCTCCCCACTCTCCGCTGTGACCTCACAGCTCCACACTGACACCTTCCAAGGTCGCTGTGGAACGCTAGCACTAAACTCCACCCCTGAAAATAGAGTGTCAGAAGGACTGTCATCACACACTGATCCTTCTCTCTTCACTCTGAGTTGGCTGAGAGGTTCCTAGGGACAGCCTCAGAACATGGGGGGAGCAGAGGCCCCACCTGGGTCTCCTCCTCAGCAGGTGCTCTGGCCGTGCTCTCCAGGTGGATGGGCTCCTCTTGGTCCTGAGACACATGGCCATTGGCCTGTGGGAAGAGAAAGGTGCCATGACATCCACAGAGATGTCCCAGGGCTTTGCACAGCGCAGGCCTCTCCCCAGCTCACACAGTGCTCCCGTCTCCCCCAGCAATCTGGAATCTTGCACAACAGCATTACAAAGGCTGCTCTTTAACAACACTGTCAGGCAGAAAAACAACACAAATAGATTTCAACTCTAGAACAAGAGCGCATTAATTCTGCCCACCACCAGGATGGCATTACCGCCACTCACCGTCAGTTTAGTCTCAGCTTGAACACTCTGAGCAGAAGGAAGGTCACACACCCACTGCTCTGCGGACTGCTCTCTGCCATCGAGTTTCTTCTTGATAATGACTTCAAACTGCCCTCCCTACAACTTCCACCCACCATCCCTGGTTTTGACCCTCAGACCAGTGTTAACTATTTTCTTCCCAACTGTTCATATCATGTCTTCCCTTCCTCCACACTGAATCTCCCTGGCCTCCCCATCTGGCCCAGATGAGACACAGTTTCCAGACCCTCACCACCCTACCCCCTCTTCCAGTTAATCGCTGCTCTCACATTCTAGAAATGTGCTCCAACCAGCAGGGTGCACTATCACTAAGAGCTGTCTTGAAACCTGGTCAAAATGGTTTTCATGCATTTAAGAATCTATTAGCCTAAGACTGTATCAGACAAATGCCTGTGCTTAAGAAGTTTCATTCTGCTTAGAATTCTAATTTCTCAAGACGTTCCTCCAGGAAAGAGCAGTCAGAACAGTGAGTCTCCTAAATCTCATCACCATATAAGCCACAAATCCCTTAACTAGATCCTCTTTACTCACTGCTCCCAGCTGGCAAAGGGCCTAGTGTGAGCCCAGAGCAAAGAGGTATCTGAGCTCACAGGCCTTTTCCACTAGACTCTTCAGAGCACCAGAAAAGGGACAAGCTGAAAAACCAGTCACTCACTGGCCCCAGCCACTCATCTCAAATTAGGATGCATAATATGGAGCTAATTAAGAAGAGAAAAGTAACCTCATGGTGGAAATGAAGGGCAGGAGCCACCAACACCACCAAAAATGCCACGTGATGACGGGCTCCCATACACAGCATACATGTATGAAGAAGATGCATCCAAAACGTGTCCAGTTTCCTCCTAGCTTTAAGTGGATGTGGTACCCCTGGCCTCCTGGTGTCACCTTGGAGTTACAGTCTTTCAGAGCCTAACCTCTGCCTAAGTAGACAGCTTTTACATATCCTTTTTGTTTTCTCCAAGAAAGAGAAACTAGATCTCATGCTGCAGAGCACGCTCCTCTCTTCTTGGTTTGCCCGCGGGCTAAATCAGAATCTACCACAAGGATCTGCCGATCGCTGGGCTCACTCCACACACTTCCTCCACCAGCAACTAGTGCCCTGGAAACAGGGAAAGGAAGGAAGCCTAGCGCGGCAAGCACTCCGAGCAGATGGGCACCCTGGGTGCAGCTCACTGTACAGCTGTCGGGCAGCCTTGCACAAGTCACCTCGCTTCCCCGGTTCTTCTGGCTTGCAAAATGCAGACCTCACAACATGGGATGTGAGCTGACCTGTAGGCCATCTGACAAAACCAGTGAAGTACCCAATGAGATCTGATAACACGGTATGCCCTGTGGGTACAGTTTGGAAACTTCTGATTAATAAAAGGAAGCTTAAAACCAACTCCTTTTATTGAAAAACCCACCTGAAGTTTTTTTTGGGGGGTGGGTTCCCTCGCGGTACTCTCCTGGCTCCCCACAGAGAAAAACACTCACCCAAGCAAAGGGAGGAGGTCAGAGCAGGAGGTAAAACCTGTCCAGCAGACAGAGCCAGACTTTTGGAAAGAGTTAAACTCCAGAGCATGCTGGGGAGAAAGCAGCCAACAAGGGAGCCAACAAGGGAGTGAAACGAGCTTCCTGCAGGTAAAGAGAGCTGTCACAGTGGCTTTTATGCCTCAGTGCTCGTCAGAGCTGAATCAGGGCCCCGTCCTGGCAGAGGAGGTGATCATCAACACAAGGCAGCAGCCACCCACACCTGTGAGGGACGGACAACACCCCTACACGCTGCTCTGAGAGGCTCAGAGCTCTTCAGACATGAGATTGTGCTAGTCAGTCCTTCCAGCATCCTGCCAAGAGCAAAAGTGGTCCGGACTACTAACCCCATTTCACTGTAAAGGATCAAACTTCGCCCATGTTGACCCAAGGGTCAGTGACAAATTGGACGTGGAAACCGGATCTCCTAGGTCCTAAACCTCCCACTACTGCCCAAGCTATAGAAATAAAAGGGTCACCAAAGCACTGAAGTTTATCTATGGGACATCTTCCCGCCTCCCACAACGGTGAGGTCCACCAGCATCACTCTAACCCTGTAGCTGGTTTCTGTGTCTACCTTCCCCCTTTAGAGGGGCTTTCTGAGGGCAGGAGCAGTGGATTACTCACTTTCATCCTTGCCATGCCTATTTCGTAATTCATCCGCTGTGCTGTGCTGACTATCCCCAGGCCCGACTGGGATGCTGAAGAGGCTGCTTACTGTCCCCCGGCCTGCCCACCACTCCCCACCCGGACAGAGGCTGGCAAGAGAAGCGGCGTCCTTGCAGGAAGTCAGTGTTTCCCTCCTCTCCCTTCCCTCTACACGGTCCTTTTTTCCCTCTGTGCCTTGTGATGGCCACTGAGGAACCGGATTCCTTATCCCACTAAGGAAGACAACGACAAAGCTGAACAGAACTAAATGGAGAGACTAACAGTGAGTTTTCTCAAACTATTTCTGTGACAATTAAACTTTTAAAGCTGCCTAACTGGGATATGTATGTATTTAAAACAAATGAAAAACAAAAACCTGGTACCCTGAGTCAGTATCTCTGGAAAAAAGTGAAAGCAGGAGTCTGATGTCCAGAAAACATCCGCCAGGATCAGTAAGCAGAACGGGGTCACATAACCGAGATGCTCGGCCTCGCCCCTCCCACCACGCAGGGAGTGGGAGGAAAACGAGCCCCAAACTGGCAGAGACCGCGAGGCCGCCAACAGCCCGTACCTGAGCCCGGGCTGGCGGCGCAGAGGTGGCCGGTGCAGGTGAGGAGGGGAGGCTAGGGGAGGTAGGCGGTCCCGTGCTGGTGTGAGGCTGGCTCAGGAAGGCCTGCTGCTCGGGTAAGTCTGGGGACAGGGTAGGGGCGTGAGTCCTGCCCTCCTGGGCGCTGGCAGGCTGCTGGCCGAGCACCAAGAACACCAGCTCCTCCTTCTCCCGGCACATTTCAGTGGAGATGTCATGGAGGCTGAGATAGTCCCTCAGGTCCTTCACCTTCATCTTCATGAGCTCCTCCCGCTGGAAGGCTGTGGCTCGGAAGCGTTGGCAGAGAAGGCAGAGGCGGGGCCCGCTCCCGACTTGGCTCGAACAGGTCATGCAGAAGTTTTTCTTACAGTCCAAGCAGGTCTGCTGTTTAGAGCAAGAAGCAGAGGAAACCACATCAGACCGTGAGAAGAAGACAGAGAACATCGGGAGCTGAGGGCAGCCCGGCCTGCGAGGCCTCCTCCATCACTCACCGAGCTCCTCCTCCACCCGGGGCACAGGCCACCTTGCAGAGCTCAGGTTAAAAGCCACTCAGAGGTGGCAGAGGCCCTGGACACACCACGTATCCACACACACGTGGATTGTTTCAACTGAGGCTCACTTTATTCATCTTGTTGACGGGGAAATGGAGGCTACCAGCTTTGGAATAAAAAAGCCCTGCATTTTTATCAAGTCTCTGGCCTCCATTTCTTGTGGCACCACCTTGGCAGTGTAACTTAGCCTCTCTGGCCCTCAGTTTCCTCGTCTGTAAAGCAGGCAAGGTAACAGCAACCAGCCCCTGGAACTGCTGCAGTGGGGAGAGACTGCATTTGGCACGGCTGACACATGAGCCTTCCGTAAGTGTTCACTGTTCTAATTACTGTTTCTAGGAAATACATGTCAATGATGAGATCCAAGATTCAAATCCTGAACTATGTATGATTTTTTCCACTTTATCGCTCAGATAAGAGAGCAAATGCATAAAGGTTATGGTGGGGACTGTTGTTACTGCAGATACTACTAACTGAGTTTACTGAGGGGCTACAATGCGCTAGAGCTATACTTAGCTTGCCATTTACTTCTTAAAGCAACCCTGCAAAGTACCTGTTTCACAGACAAAGCAACCAAGGCCTAGAGAGATTAAGCACCACGATCAAGGGCCAGTAGCAAAGAGTGGAGCTGGGTTTTACTCCAAGTATGTCTGAGTTTAACGCCCACAGTCATGCTGCTTCCACCAGGCCCTGTTGCCTAACGGCCCCACGCCAGCCTACAGCAGAGAGGAATCAAGGGCCTGGCTCTCTGTCTCCAAACTCCCAACCCAGGGCCCCATCATCCACTGAGGCTGGTGCCCAGGCTCCCCACCCCAGGAAGGCCCACTCGGAGAGCTGGGAATTCAGTGGTGCATGAGAGCATATCCAAGGCAAACATTTAGACAGCAACAGGAGGCCCTCTGGACACGATGAGGGAGCTCTCGTCTGTGAAAGTACAGAGCGTCTCGGATGGGCGACAAGAGCGCCTGGCAGGCAAGCTGGTACCGCCTGGCAGCAGCTACTCCCACAGTCACAGACACCACAACACAAGAAGGCTTGCAAGATTCGCAGGAAGCAAATCCCCCGGCCTCCCGCAGGCTAAGCGAGCACACTGACACCTGACCGAGCTCTGTTCCATCCAGGAGCAGGCCACACTCCATAGGGGTCATCCCTGGGCCCACGGGGATGATCCTGGAGGGCTCACTAGCTAATCCCTTAAAAAAATTAAAAATGTTTCATCCTGTGGTGACTTGAGTATTAATCTAAATATTTCTGCTCCATCTTTTCTAAGTATAGAAAGCTATTCAAGCTAACAAGAATGCCCAAGAGACTTAGATTCCCAGAGTTGAAATCACAGACACTCTTGTGTGGAGCTGAAGTCAAACTCCACATAGCTGAGGTAGTTATATTTAGTTTTGTCTAAGTGTCATTCGTATAGTAAAGGGACATGAGCTACCATCCATTTTTGACTATTAATACTTGGAAAGCACTGGAAAGGACACATATCAAGCTTCTTTATTCCCTACACTGTTACAACCAGACAATAAAATGTTCAGAAACTGATCTGAAAGGCTGCACAGCTGTACGCACCATCGTAATGGTTCTGGGACCAGCACTCAGGTGGAAAATGGATGTTTTGACGTGTGGCGGTTCATTTGTATCTAAAGCTTTTCTACTGGATAATGAGATGTGAACTGAGTGATGAACTGAGTGAAATGACCAGAAGTCCAGGTCATAAAGCTGTAGGTCCTGACCTGGAATATTATTTAAGTCAATGCAGTTTGGCAGGACCTAGGCCGACACAATTAAAAAACCCGGAGTTGCTAAAGTAGCCAGATCTAAACAACTCTCTTCTTCAAAGGTGTGGGGCTTACTGGATGTAAGGTCAGAATGCAAAGGCAGCAGCCCAGCTTCTACGTCTCCACCCCCAGCTCACCAGGAACTCTGAAGTCCTTGCATCTGAAACATACCCTGAAGGAAAGGAGAAAGGTCTAAAAGCCCACTCTGCAGAGGCAGCAGAGAACAAAGGAGAAGGAAAAGCAGCTGTCAACAAATGTGGGAAGAATGTGCAAAATTTGTATCAATTCTAGCTAATGGTGCAAACCAACTGAGTAACGAGGTGGGATGAAAGATACCTTAGTGGAGCCGAAGAGCCTGCACAAACTCCAAGAGCCACATAATCACGAGCACTGGAAGGCCTGGAAGGCGGCAGGGGCTCCTCGGCAGGCACCGCCCCACAGAGGCGCCCCCGCACTGCTCCCCTTGGCCCAACTGCCCTTCTGTGTTCTGCCCCCTTCGCAGCCATGCTCCCTGGCACCGGCCAGCCCCACATTCTACCCCCCACCAACCCCTCCTCCGTACCATCCTTCCATAGGCATTCCCTCCTGCAGCCCACTAGGGGAAGGGGCAGCCCGAGGAGTGACACACTACGATTAAGTCCTGGCTGGCCACCTCCCAGCTAAGGGGACCTGTGCAAAACATATAACCTCCCAGAGCATCAGATTCCCCACCTGTAAAATCAGATGCTCAGCCTACCTCGAAGGTCTACAGAAGTACTACACAAGATCAAGCATATCAAACCTTAGCAGGAGGTGGGCACTCCATGCACAAAAAGGTATCACAGTCACCTCTTACTCCCTTTCCCCTGGGCCTCATCTCTGAGCCTGGGCCAGTACCTCGGAGCCACCAGCTCTTTCTACACTGAGATTTGAATACCTCTGCCGTGTTTCCAAGCACAACCCCCCTGCCAAGCCACCACCTCCTCCTCCTCCTCGAACTGGTCCAACAAAAGGGGCTGGGCACCAAACTCCCTCCAAAACTGTCAGGGCTGCAGCTAAACCACATGGAGGTGTTACCAATACTGATGGGATATTTGGTTTGTTGCAAAATTCCAGCCTGCCATTTCTCTCTGAGACTGGAAACTCTAGGAAGGCAAGGGCTCCATCTTTCTATCAAATCCTTAATTAATGCTGTCTGTGCTTTGTACCCAGTGAGCGTTTAGAAAATACTGACCACGATGAAGAAAGGGAAAAAAAAAAGATAGTATCCATGTAATCATTTCAATTCAACCACTTCTAGAAAAGGCATTTCAAAAGCCTATGGCTGGCTGTTAAATGCCAAACCCTTAAGATAAGATGCTGATCCACTTAAGCACGAAATTACAAGTACAAAATCCTCATAGGAGAAAACATCCTTAATATTCACAAAATTCACAGTGCGTTCAGCAGTCCCACGGATCTGTCTCTTGCTTCAACAGCGTTCGGATGGAACAGACACAGGGATGTTCCTTGCTCCAGCCTCCAACCACCCTTCAACCTTTTTTCCAGTCGCATCCTTCAGAACCAGTCACTGTGCTATCTTCAGCCTCTGGGACCAGCCAACACCATTTTGTGAGCTTAACTCCTTATTACCAATCAACCATGAGCTCCCAGATTCTTCAGAATTATTCCAGTGAGGTTGAGGCTTCCATCAACCCACTGGTCAACATGCTTCTGCTGGCCTCCTACACCTACCTCTCTCTGGGCTTCTATTTCAACCTCGACAATGTGGTTCTGGAGGGCATTGGCCACTTTTTCCGTGAATTGGCTGAGGAGAAGCCCGAGGGCAGGGGGCATCTCTTGAAAATGCAAACTTCCAGGACATGCAGAAGCCATCTCAGGATGAGTGGGGTAAAACCCAGGACGCTGTGGAAGCTGCTATTGTCCTGAAGAACCTGAACCAGGCCCTTTTGGATCTGCGTGCTGTCGATGTCACAATACCATGTACACATACACACCGTATACGGAGAGAGCTGATGGCTACTCTGAAGCTTTATTAAGTTGCACAGTCTTATATAGCAAAGAAGAATGACAAGGGAAATGGTTAACAGGCAGCGTCTGGCTCAAGGTCAGAAGACCCTTTATGTTTTGGTAAATCATGTTCGTGTTGGCACCAGCGAGCCTTACAGCTTATCAGGGCGGAATGTATGAGAAACGGCTGCTTCACAATATTCTTCTTGGACTCAGGCGGCTGTGCCTGTCTTAGGTTGCCCCCCTCTGGGGATCTTACCCGTCCTTGGCTAACCAGCCTTCTCACCTCTGAGTCTGCAGCTTTTTATAACTTGTTTACCATTCCGGCCCAGGGCTCGTTCCTTGGTTCCCACAGGAGGGGGCCTACACATGCCCATGCGCAGACCCACATTTCTGTGACTTCCTGGAGAACCACTTCCTGGATGAGGAGGTGAAACTCATCAAGAAGATAGGCAACCACCTGACTAACCTCTGCAGGCTCTCTGGTCCCCAGGCTGGGCTGGGCGAGTATCTCTTCAAAAGGCTCACCCTCAAGCACAACTAGGAGCCTCTGCAAATCAGCATCCTTTATGGAGCCCCTGCAACCCAGCGTCCTTTATGGAGCCCCTGCAACCCAGCGTCCTTTATGGAGCCCCTCTGGTGTCAGGGATTCTGCCTGAAGCCTCTCTGCAGTCACCAGGCAGCTTTTTAACCATCCTGGAGCCCTCTCCCAAGCCTTGGACCAAATGAAACAACAAAGCTTTTTGCAACAACAACAACAACAAAAAAAAATTCACAAAATTCATTGTGAATTACACAAACTTAATTCATCCTTTTGTGGCAAGAAAATACTGTACCAGTAACTATCTTTTACCATCCAAACTGGAACTTTCCTTCCCCCTACAAGAGCTCTTCTTGCTACAGAAGCTTCCTTGTCTCTGCACGGCTGCCCCATCTTCCTGTCAGACTCTGAGCTCTCTATTAAAGGAGGATGATGTTCCTCATCTCCGCTGTCCTAGCCCAGGCAACACCTGACACAGTAGATACGGAATAGGAAAAAAAAAAAGTTCCTTATTTTAATCACTACCACACTCCTAGGTGCCCAGGCCATATCCTGTCTTCTTTAGTCTGACCTTCTCCTCCTCCATCTCATCTGCTCTCATCGGCTGCATGCCCTCGTACCTCAGTGGCTAAGTACTTTTTGGGTCTGAGCCTCAAACTTTCCATCTGTAAAATGGGTTAACAAGCACTACTTCACAGGCTCTGGCACAAAGAGTTGCTCATGGAATGGTAGCTACCTGGATCATTCTCAGCCACCACTCTAGACCAGGCTCTGGCACTGTCTCACAGGGAGCACTCCTCCCACCACTCTTATCACACCAACGTCCTCATGAAGCCACGTCTGCTCCCTGAAACAGACCCATAAGGTTGTTGCTTTGTTCAAAATCTGTCTAATGGTTCCTTGTTGTCAGGTGGCGACAAACTCCTTAAGAGAGTTTGGCTGTCATGGCCCTTTACCACCTGACCCCAACTTTGCTCCCCTCAATTCCCAAGTATCCTGCACTCTGGCCAAACAGGCCACTCGCAGTCCAAATACCCCCTGCACCTGCTCCCCATCTGGTGCCTCCACTCCAGCCACTGCTCTGCAAATCAATAAACCTCCCTTCACCCGATGGGAATTATCAATTTGCCAACAATGCCTGATTCCCTAGTACTTAACTTATGCAACTGACTATCATTAGTTCTTTGTAAATGTGGGCCTCCTTAACTGGAGAGTAGCTCCCTAAGGGAAAGACCTATGTCGTAGCACTCTCTCGGCAAAACTATAACCTCTAGCTGGCTACCATGCTGCTGGGACAGAACTGGGCTTCAGGGAAATCTTTGGCACAGAACTGTGAGCCATAATGTTATGAAAATAGAAACTCTTTGATCTACTTCCTCTTTTTCAAATTATTCTCAACTCAGATGTCCATTTATTCATTCATTCTTCTCATTACTTCTTTTTCCCCCCTTTGGTGGTGGTGCAATTAGGTTTTTATTTTTAGAGGAGGAACTGGGACTTGAACCCAGGACCTCATGCATGCTAAGCATGTGCTCTATCACTTGAGTTATATATAACCTCCCATGTGTCAGTCACCATTCTAGACGTTGGGGATAAAGTTGTGAGCAAAACTGACAGAAGCTTAGAAGACAGGCAATCCACACACATATGTATGTCGGGTGGTGATAAGCACTATAGAGAAAATAAAGCCTCTTCTCACCATCACCTAACCATTACTCTCCTTTCTCTGGGGCGGTTTTCCCCGCTCAACCACTTCCTCCTTCTGGCTGAGCGATGTCAAGGATGCATTAGGTCCCCTGGTTCTCTCAAGTTTTGAACTGACGTGCTGCCCCTGAGCCTGGGTCACCACCACTGTCCTCTGCGCTGTCCCTCTCCATCTCTGCACCAGAGTCTAACTGACTTTTAAAAAAGGGTTCAAACAAACTTACTGCAAATTCATGCTGCCTCATTAAATGAGGGTTTTCCCTAGTCCTTTCTGGCCAGGTATTTTGCCACTTCTATTAGTCTTTCCTAGCATTTCTCACAGCGTAATAATGGAAACAGCAAGCGCTTTGACTGTCCAACCGACTCTTGATGGACTTGAGGAGTCCTTGAAACCTCCACCTTAGATAAAGAAAACAATCTTCATCTGTAAAATGGGAACAAATAGTAGTAGTACAGACTTCTTAGGCTGTTATAAGGATGCAATGAGATAACACATTTGAAATGCCAAGGTCAGTGCCAGGCATGTAACCAGTACCCAGCGGCCTTCTCTCCACCTCATCTCAGGTCCTAACTCCACCCACCATCATGGAGAGGACTGAGGCCACGTGGCGCTGAGTTCCTCCTACTCCCCACTTCAGTTTCGACCTGTTGACTTAACCTTTTCATATAAAAGGAAAAGCAGATCTCCCATGAGCCACAGCCCCCAGCCCCCAGCCCGCAGAACTCTGGTTGAGTTCTCCGTGACGGGGGTAGTCAAACAAGTTAACAACAAAGCCCCACCATGGGCCCACCTCCCCCGCACCACAGTGAGGTGCAGGCAAAATTAAGCCTACAGGCAAAATGCCAGTCCTCCATCATCTTACAGGCACAAAGGTGTGGGTGGTCAACACTTTCAGCTGCAGAAATCGACATGCTGTCTTCTGGGAGAGGGTCTGAGAGTCAAAGACCTATGTTTGAATCCTGGCTCTGCCACTTAATAACCATGTGTTCTTGGGGCGCTACCTAAGTAGAGGCAAAAAAAATGAGTATTTTATTGTTTCTTGATGCTATCTGTCAGGAACTTGACAGTTACAGTTTCCTTTTTAACTGTTAAACTTTAAGCCTTAGTTTCTCATATGTAAAATGAGAGTTTAGGGACTCTAAAACCTAGATCAGGACTACTGCGAGGATTAAATGAAACAAAAACTCCATAAATTGCTTAAGAGAGCCCCTGGCATACAGTAGATGATTTAGAAAGTATTTTTTCCTCTCAAATTTCCCACTGTCATCATTTTAACATCACATTCTGGGCAGCAAACCTGATTCTGCAGAAGGAGGCAGATGCAGTATTCTTTCTCCGGGTCAGGGCTCACCTTCGGCCCTGGCCATGCCTGACCTCGGGAAGAGGGACGGCCCACACCTGCACACCACCACCCAGCCAGTGATTTCACCTCCTGCTTGCTAACCTGGAAAACATGGCTACATGCATTTCAAAATGAAATGGCTACAGTCAGTAAGTTCCAGGCTTCATCTTCTCAGGGCCCCGCTGTACCTGAGATGTCCTTGACACTGCTTTCAATTAAAACAACAAGTTCACCTGCAGTCAGGCCTCTGTGACGGCACCTCATGCAGGAAACCACAGTGAGGGCCTGCTGCACGCCAAGCATTGGGCCGGGCGCCCTTCGCAGCTTAACTCGCTTTACTCCCACGACACTATGAGGTGTGAGATGGGGACAACGATTACACCCCCACTTTCTAGATGGGGAAAATGTGTCTCCACACAGGTTAAATCATACAGCTAAGAAGTGGCCAAGCCGCTATCTGAATTCAGGTCTAGCGGGGCTCTGAATCTATGCTGAGATGCTTTGCTTTGGCTTAGTTAGTTTTCAAATGTCTGTGAAAGGACGGGTCTGGGTCACCAGCATCACAGAGGCACAGGCGAGGGGCAGGTATTACACAAGAGTCAGCAGGCTTGCCCCAGGACCTAAGGCTGCGGTGGCCAAGCAGGCCGAGACGACAACACTCACCTTCCTGGCCATGTTTGCGAAGTGGGCCCCACAGGCCTTGCAGCTTGGTTCCGAGCCTGTCGGGGAAGGGAAGGAGCTGTACCCAGGATTGGAATAGGCCTGCGTCCTGGTTCCCTGGGGCGGTGGGGCCTCCTCAGGCTGTCCATCCAGGCAGAACCAGTTGCAGCAGGTTGCCCACATGATAAAATCTGGTGCAAGGTAGAAAGGAGGAATGGTCAGAGTTAAGACACACCTCGAGTGTGTTTCCATTTCGGAAGGCACAGGTGAGCGGGGGTGTCAACCCACACTTGCCGCCAAGGTTGAGGTGAAAACGGGTTTCCAGGGGCCACAGACTTCTTCCCACCCCCTCCACCAGCACCAGGGTTACAGATAAAGGTGAGTATAGACACCTGATCTGCCAGGACAGGACAGCACGAGCAGCCGCACTGACACACCACCTCTGGAAGGCTGCGGATGCCTTTCTGGGTTTAATCTGACATCTAACTTCAAATAAAATCTTTTGCCTTAGCAATTACAAGTGGCCTAACAGCTGCTTTATTTGGGAACATGACCTTGCCCGTGGAGCTCAGACAGAACTTTAACATCCACGCACGTGCACAGACACATAAAATTCCACACTCACACTGACTGTGGGGAGGAGGCATTATTTCCTTTATACAGATAAGGCAACCCAGGCTCAAAGAAGTCAAGCTAACACAGAGAGAACTGGGATTCTGAAAATCAGCTCTTCTGACTCTAAACCCAACGTCCTCTGCCCTTCACCGGCCACCCGATTTCTTCTCCCACCACCAGCAGAACTTCCTGACGGCTCCTACCTCTGTACTTTCGACCCTACATAAATTTCTATCAGGGCAAGGGGAGAAACAGGGTGGAGAGGGATAAATTGGGAGTTCAGGATCTGTAGATACACTACTATATGTAAAATAGATAAGCAACAAGGTCCTACTACAGAGCACAGGGAGCTATATTCAATACCTTGTAATGGCCTATAACGAAAGAGAATATGGAAAAGAATATATGTGTATAACTGCATCACTATACTGCAAACCAGAATTTAACACAACATTGTAAATCGACTATACTTCAATTTAAAAGAAATTTTTTTCCTATCACAGCACCTGTGAAAGTTATGCTTTTTTTCTATCACTAAAGCACACATTCCTTGAGGGCAGGGACCACTTCTTACTCACGTCTGTTCTGTGCTCAGCACTGTCGCGTATGCAGCAGATGCTCCACAAACATTTGCTTCCTCACTGAAGCAGTGCCTCTGCGGACTTACTGAGAAGTGTTGGGTTATTATTCCTACTTAATGTATCAACTACAGGAATTAGGGACAAGGGGTTGACGATATTTTTTTTTTAATCACAGAACAAAGAGGATGCAATCTCTAAATGTCAGAATAAACTAAAGATTGTCGGGTGGAGCACCAAAGGCTGAGCATTGCTGTGATGAAGATGCGCTTTTCTCAGCAGACACAGGCAGCCAACATGGACACCTGGGAGCCTGAACTCTGCTTACAGAGATAAGAAACGAAACATTTAGCACATTAATCAATAATTAGTTCGCACTGTACTTCTGCTCTGCTTCCTGACTCACTGAAAGTGCTTTTATCAGGTGGTAGTTCAAAGATGTACTAAGCAAGAAGGAACTAAGAAGCCAAGTGGTTCCACTTGGGTTATTTTTCAGAGAAAAGGAAGAGGCCCAGTGGGGAAAGGAACTTCCTGGTTCACACAGCTCAACTGGAAGCCTCTGCCTTACTCTAGGGCCTTTCCAGCTTCCCAGCACTGCCTCGACATACCTGTGATACCGTGTGTTCACTCCTGTAGGTGTGTCCCATAAACATCTGTGTCCCCACTTGCCTGTGAGCCCCTTGTCAATAGGGACCACAGCTGTCACACAGTCCCCGGCAGAGGGGTGGATCAACAGGACTGGTGAATGAATGAGTCATGCAGGGTATTTAAAGCTTAACTAACCACACATTCATTCCATTTTTTACTCATCAAAAACATTGCTCTGACTCACTATTACTTGTCTGAAGACTGTAAATTCTCAGGAGACAGAGGCCTAACCTGCTTTCCAAACTCACATGGAATAATGAAGCCAAGAGCACTTAAATAGATGAGTTCTTTACTGGCAAGAGACTGGAGATGCCGAAGAGTGGTCGCCCTCTGAAAGAGGAACTTTGTAACTCTTCAACTCACCTGCTGAGAGAAGCATCTGGAAGGGTGTGTAATAATACAGAGAACACAGGATGTGGAATCAAAGACCTGGGCTGTCACCTACCTGGAGAAAGTCATAACCTTTCTTTTTGTACTTCATCTTTCTTATCTAGACATTCTCCAGACTATAAAATACGAACTAAATCTTAGTTGTTGCTACTAGCAGTACAACAGTGTTTCCACTGCAATTTCTCTGGGAAGGAACAGGTAAAAAGAAAGCCTAGAGATTTCATCACAATTACCACTCAGTTTTCTGGCTTGTCCCAAACAGGGACAGAGAGATCTCAGACAGAATTAGAAGGATGTGTCAATGAACTGAATGAGGTGGGAGAAGAGGAGGAACAGAACAGCCTTGGGGCAAGGCCGTGGGTGTTTCACTAACTTCTGCCAAAACCTCCACTCACCCACGCACACGGCCCTTATAGAATCCAATGCCTTGCTGTTTCCCGTGCTAGGTGAGTATGGTCAAGTGTCTACCCTCAGGGAGCTCATGGTCTAGTGTGGGAACTAGAAAGGTAAAACCAAAAATTGAAAGTTCAGGGTGATCAGTGCTTTAACGGAGGTTTGTACAGGGTATGGGGGCTACAAAGATGGAAACGATCAGCTCCTTGGGGGTCGGGGAGTGAACTATTATGGGAGTAAGTGGGAATTTACCAGAAAGTCAAGAGCAAAAAGACTTTTCAAGAAAAAAACAAACAAACAAAAACAGCATGTACCGGGGCTTTAGAGAAACTACAAAGCACTTGGTTGGGTCAGAGGTAAGGGTTAGGGTGGATGAGAGCACAGCAAGTACACCGGCAGCCAGAAGGACCCTGTCTTCCCTGGGAAGGAATCTGGACTTTACCCTAGAGGTAATGAGACACAATTAAGGGTCCAGGCAACCAGGTTTTGTGATTTTATTTGCATTTTAGAGTGGCCACTGCGGCAGTAAGCAGTGTGAGAACAAACCTGCCAGGGGTGGGTTGGAAGCAAGATACGGGGCTATGGGCAGAAGAGAAAGGGACAAAGATGAATTATTCTTTCTAGAAACTTTGGCCATGAAGGGAAGAGAGAAGGCAGCAGCTGAAGAGGATCCAGGTGATGAGATAAGAGAAACGTTGACAAATTTAGACTGTGGAGGAGACCCCCAAAGACTAAGAGGTTAGAGAGGAAGGGAAGCTGGATACACACAAGTGACAAGTGTGAGGGTCTGGGGTGGAGGGAAAGTGACAAGTGACAAGGTGTAGGGTGGACCACTCCCGGGCAGGAGAACGCCCACCTCTTCCACCACAGAGGGGAACTGTGGTGAAGACAGATGGAACCAAAGACCAGCTGACAGCATTAGCAGGGAGAGATGGAAGAAGGAAATGTGGAACCACAAGGAGAAAACCACCTTTTCCTCCACACAAGGAATTTGCGTGTTGCAACCTTTTCCTAAGAGGTCAGGACTTTGCCACATACCGGGCAGACCCACTAGGGAAGGCATCATCAAGTAGGGAAAACTGGAAAGCTGGCCAGCTGAATACTGGTTCAATTCATGTGCTTTTACCAGCCAAGTGGGAAGCACCAGATGGGCTGGGCACTGAGAGACCAAGAGTGATTTGCACAGGTCCTTGCCCCCAGGGACTCCGGGCTCAGGAAGGCACCAAACACAGCTCAAGCTGGCCATCCTGGTTCAGGGGCTAAGAAAGCTCTCCCTTAGCCTCACAGGAGTCAACAGAACCTGTCTTCGCAGGACTATTTTCACTCTCTCAACTTCAGTTCTCATCCTAACTGCCTCCTCTGAACAGCTCTGAAAGAAAAGCCATAAGCCTGTTTCAGTATCTGGGTCCTCCTACAAGGACTTGACTCTGTGGGAAGACTTGACATCTGTCACTTGGTTATCCCACAGGCCCCACGTGTGGCTGGAGAAGGCAGCCACCTCCCGGAGATGTGGACATGTGGGGAGCCGGTTACTAGGGAAGGGTCTCCAGCGCTCAACTCCCTGAAACCTGCTCAGCCTGCTACCACCACCGGGTCACCAAAGTAAGCAGGTTTTTTCTCTTTGTGACTTATATTTAAATACCAAAGGTGCATTTCCCAAAGTGGTCTTGCCAAACTGGAAAGACTTAAGCCTAAATGACAACTATGCTCAGGGTTATTTCAGGGAGGGAAACAAAAGGGTTTGTGATTTTTAACACTGCCCTACAAACCAACACTTTTCTCTTGGGAGTATGTTTTCATCCCTCAGCGCTCAACAGATACAGGCAGGTGGCACCTAATGGTGTTACTTAAGGACTGAAAGTGGGACCACAATTGTGGGGTGTACAGAGAATTCTCCTCCCTCTCTGATCTGCAAACCTCCTTCTTATCTTAAAAGAAAATAATCATCAAATCTTCACTGAGGGCTTGAAAATTCCTTCCCCAATTCCCCTCACCCTCTTCAGAAAAGATGGACTTGGCGATTTAATTTTCTGTTGTAGTCTGACTGCTTTCCTGTTGAGTTTGTTTGAAACCTGCCAGGCTCTCCTCTTGTGCTTTGCCTACAGAGTGAAAAAGACAGGTGAAATAGTACAAGAAAATGTACCATTCTGTCTGAAGATCCCTGTGGTGTGAGACAGGAACGGCTAGCTAGCACATGAGATCTTGTCTGCTTGAAGTAAGCTGGTATTTCTTGGGAGACTGAACTCTGTTGAACAGGAAAATCATAGTGCTAATAACAGGGTATGCAGAGAACAGTTACAGTTAGAGGCAAGAGGGCAGATAATGTGATTTCTCCCCTATTAAGTCCTAGAGTCCTAAGTAATTTTAAAGCAATCACTTTCCACTTGTCCATCTGCCCAAGGCAAATGATTTTACATTGATAAGTGGTTGTCACAGACTTTCCCATGGAAGAGAGAAGGGTCAGAATGGACTTATGGAATAAAAAGGCCAGAATGTCAGTGTCCTAGTAAAATCAGTGCGAGTTTGCAATGTAACTCCAAAACCACCTTGCTAACCACCAAGATCTTAAGGCAGTAAAGTCAAGTCCCCAAGGTTCTCACCCAATCTGTTCTGATTTTAATTAACTGCTCCATGCACCAAGGTACTTCTCCAACAGGTTTTCCACGGATGCACAGACAGCAGTATCTTGGAACTGACATACTTAGGGTGAACAAACCCACTGTATAAGACATTACAAAAATCCTTAAAAAAAAAAAAGATAATAATAATAATTAAAATGCCCCCAGTCCTCAAAGAAGTACGTTTTTGACATGGCAAATCAAAAAATGGCTAGTTACAAGCCTTAAGAATCATCTCCGGTTATTGAAGGAGAGGTGCCTATTGTCACTACCGTATTCTTGCAATTGTTAAAAGCATCTATGCTTTAAGTGCAGAAAGAAAAGTATCCCATATTATGGATCATTAATACAGAACGGGCTTTGCTTCATCTTGTATACTATCCCTAAAAAGCAATTAAAGTACAACTGCAATGGCTTCAAAAGGAAATGCTATGAAAAATCTATCAATATGGCTTAGCCATGCCTCTTTGAGGTAACTGTGTAAGTAAGTATATATTTTGAGAAGTAAAGAAGAAAGTAGCCATTCTCCACTGGAAGACTGCTTCTTATCTGCCAGGCACTGAGCTAGGTACTACCTAGTGATATTTCATATGATCCTCACAATGAGGATTCCTTCTTCCCATTTTCAGGTAAGAGAATCAAGATTCAGGGAAGTTAAGTAACTTACCAAAGGTCATAGCTAGAGGGTGTAATGCCAGGATTTGAACCTAAATCCCTTAGACCCTGAAGCCTATGCTCTGTAGGCTACAAAAGAAATGTTCCCAATTCCACCAAAAAAAAAAGGAAAGAACGAAAGAAAATCAGTCTGTCTGCCCTGTAGCCCACTACCCCCCCCCCACCCGAGTATCAGCTTTCTACCTTTACTAGAGCTTTCGCATCAGCACACAGGCACTTTCTAGGACCTCCTAGATTTTAAAAAAATCTTCCTTGTCATAAGTACAAATAACAACCACAGCGTGTTACAACCAAACACATACTAGAATGGCTAAAATGGAAAAGGCAGATACCAGCAAGTGTTGACAAGCATACAGAGCAACTGGAACTCTAACACTGCTGGCAGATGAGTGAACTGGTACAACCACTTTGGAAACACACACGAGTGACTTTGTAATTCCACTTCCAGGCATATACCCAACAGAATTACATTCACCAAAGAAGTGTACAAGAATATTTGTGGCAGTACTATTTTAACAGCCCTAAGCTGGAAAGGACCCAAATGTCTGTCAATAATAGAATGGAAAAATAAAGTATATTCATCCAGTAATGAGAATGAACAAACTACTGCTATATGCAACATAGGATGAATTTTATAATGCTGAGTGAAAGAAGATAGGCACAAATGAATACTAAATGATTCCATTTATATAAAATTCAAACACAGGCAAACTAATACATGGTGCTAGAAATCAGGACAGGGGTTATCTCTGGATAGTGGATGGAAGAGGGCACGAGGGGGCTTCTGATAACGTTTTTTCTTAATGTGAGTGCTCGTTATACAGATTTTTACTTCATGAAAATTCATCAAACTGTACACTTACAATTTTTACACTTCCCTAGTTACATTTCAATTAGAAGTTTATATAAAAGAGTTTTTAAAGCATCTAATACTTTAATTTGTTAAAAAAAAAAAAACAAACCAATAACCAAAATAAAAAAACCCATTTTGACTCCACACCCCCAACTCCTCAGTAAAGGTCCTTTTCTCAGCTCTTCTCTACATCCAAATTTCTCCAAATATTTGACTCCATTTCCTCAATCTCTAACTCACCCTTCAACCTTCTCCAGTCTAGCCCGGCCCAGCCACTCCACCCAATCTCTACTCTGCAAAGTCCCAAGGACTTCCAAGTGGACATGCCCAAGTAACACTCTGCTACCTTCATCTTACTCAACCTCCCAGCAGTGCTGGGCACAGGCAACCCTTCCTTCCTCCTTGAAACACTCTCCCCTCTAACTATCTCTTAGCTTCCAGAACTCTGCATCCTTGGTTTTCCTCCCACCTCAAAGCTTCCTGCTGGCTCTTCTCCTCCCTCTGTTCTTAAATACAGGTTGTGCCTAGGCCGTCTTCAGGGCTCTTTTTACCCACACTCTCTCTCCTGAGGAGACCCTGGTCAGGTAGCTTTAAACCCCACTCTTAAAAGCTGAAGAGTCTTGAGTTCTGAGCTCCATCTCCCCAGCCCCCAACAGCGTCTGGGTCACCATTTCTCCTCACTCACTCACATCTCCCTCCTCAGGCCCATTGAATTTGCTGTTTGTTCCTTCTGCCTGGACCCTTCCCCCAGAACATCACACGCTTGGCTCCTTCTTGTCATTCACCCCTCAGTTTAACTGTCACTTACCAATCTCGTGCCTAATACTTAGTACAAGCTGGTATTACCTGCATCCTTGTTAACTGACCGCCTTAACTAGAATAAAAATCCAGAAGGGCACTAGGACCAGAAGGGCAGAAGGACTCTGCTCTACTGCATTTCCAGCTTCTAGAATGGCTTCCCGGATAAGAGAACAGCTTCCTAACCAGTTTCCCAGCTTCAGTTCTTGCCTCTCTCCAGTTCTTTCCCCACAAGGCACCATCCACGTCCCTCCTCCTCCAACACGCACACTTAGGCTCTCTCATTGGACTCCCATTACACTGTAGAATCAAAAGTCCCACCCTGTACATGGTTAAAAGACCCTGCACGTGCTGCCAGCCCCTTCCCACTTCCCCAATTCATGTCCTCCTACTTTCCCCGACCACTGGCTAAGCTTCACACCATGTGACCTCTCAGTTCCTCAAGGACACCAGGCCCCCTCCTGCCTCAGGGTCCCTTGCACTGGCTCTTCTGCCTCTAGCCTGCTCGTTCCCACCCTCGGGTCTCAACTCAAGTGGCACCTGTTGAGAGGAGCCTCCCTCCCCAGTCACACACACCCTCTTGCCCTTTCAGTTTAGAGAATTACCCTAATGGGTAATCACATCTGTCTGTTTACAGTGTAAACGCCAAGGGCAGGCACCTCCTGCATCACCTAACACAGTGCCACTTCATAGTAGGCAGCCAAATAATTTGTGGAATGAACAACTGAGGTCAGAGAAACATTGAGTATTTTGTCAATACAGCCCATGAGGCAAATACTAGTTATCTCCCCGTAGGGCCCAAGGCATTTAACCAATATTTATATTGAAATACAGTGGCTAGGAAAAAGTCCTTTATCAAAATCAAAGGAAGCTAGATAAAATAAACAATAAGTTTACACTGCATAGTACAGAGAACTATATTCAACATCTTGGAGCAACCTAGAATGAGAAAGAATCTGAAAAAGAATGTATGTCTGTATATGGATGACTGAAACATCATGCTGTACACCAGAAATTGACACAACATTGTAAACTGACTATACTTCAATTAAAAAAAAAAAAAGGGTAGCTAACCTTGGATAGGTTACTTAAGATTGTTGAGTCTGCTTCCTCACCTGTGAGAGAGTAATACCTCCCCTGCTGGAAAGTAACTGAAGGGATGAGAAATAACACACATAAAGTGCCTGCCCTGTAAGAAGTGCTCCGTGAATAGAGCGTCAGAATAAATCATCGCTAAACTCTTCAGTTACAATTCTAAAATGGCCACGGCCTAGCTGTTCAATCGTGACTATTAATTAACAGTGACTATTTAATCGAGAGCCTCGCTCTCTCTGGTCAAAGTCTGTCCTTTCCACCACGTGAGAGACTGGGCTGGGAGGGGGCTCTGACGCCGCTGAGCCCATCGCCCACACAACAAAGACACAGTCATGACCCTTAGGACTCACCTGAGATGTAAGATCATCTCTCAGCTTGGAAGGCTGCTTATTTTCAAAAATAAGTTAGTCTGAAAAGAAACACGTACTCCCTCAAAACTCTTTTAATTTAAAACAGAAACTGAGTCGCAATTGGAATTTTCCAGCAAACCTGCCTGAGGGGTTTCACCACAGAAGGTGAAGATTTAAAATGCTGGTGACAACACAATGAGCATAAAACAGGGCCACTGGTGCATTTGTAAGTAAGCAACTTGCAGAGCAAATCATATCACAGACAGGCCTCCCTTGCTGGGTGTAGGGCAATGAAAAGCATGATCTCTGTGGTGCTGAGATTATTTCTGAGATACTTATTTTAGAATGGAGAAGTCAGAACACCTAAGTCACAGAGGAGACAAGTGTACTATGGAACTTTAGAGCCCCGAGCCCTGAATCTGAACAAGAACCCTGCTGAGGTGGTGTATGAGCTGGACAGAAACAAGGGAGATTTCACAATCTGGCAGAGAGCATTCCCAAAGGCTTTAAAACCTAATAGACATTTTCCATCCTCGAAGGCAGTCCTTCAGATGTGGGTGATGGATAACGCGTATTTCCCAGATAAGAATTTTATTTCAGGGCTAAATTTCTAGAAAACAGAACAGTAAAAATTTTTTTTTCTTCAATAAAGGTCCCAAATATGCTTTACTCTGGTTTTAGACTCAGTCAGTCCTGACCTTTAAATCCTAGCCAGAACAGTGAATAACTGAAGGAGCTGGAGAAAGTTGCTTTTTACGGCTTCAGCGTAGCAGGAATAAATTCACCTGCACCTCACAGGCTGGACACAGAGTAGGTGCTCAGTATAAAGAGGAAGCAGACCTTCCCTGGGCTTTTCGATTTTATGTACAGGGCAAAAGGCCGCACTAGACACTCAGTAAACAGCAGACACTAGAATAAGGCACAGGACTCCCGAGAACGAAGCGCTCGCTTCTCTACAGACCAGCTTCCAGAGCCTCCTTTCACACTGACACGAGTGTGAAGACTTCAAAGGCACCAGGCCTGGCTCCTGCCTCCTCCAGGTCCCAAGTTACACTTCAATACAAATGCTCAAAGCTTGGGGTGAGAGGGAGACTCTCCTGTGCTCTTACTTCAAGCGTAGGCCAGGGGAAAACAGGGAGTTATTCAGACTCAGGGATCCTGAAGGTCTTTCTCAAAAGGCTCTTAGAAAATATTTTTTAGGGAAAATGGTACAAAACACCTAACATGTGCCCAGTGAGTTGTTACATTTCCACCTCTTATCTCATTTAATACAATGCTGCAAAAATCAGAATTCCAATGCTCATTTTGTAAACAAAGAGGCTGGACCCTAAGGGCTGGATAACTGGACCAGGGTCACACACAGCTAGAAGGTGATGGGGCGGGACGTTAAGTCCAAGTTCTTTGAGTAAACTGTGGTCCTGCAGAAACTGTGGTCCAGACTCAGTATCAGTACTTCAAGGGCCTGTGCGCCGGGAGAGCAGGGTGAACGGCCAACTGGGAGAAGCCATGGGAAGGGCCTCACATGGCCAGCAGGGGGACATGCCTCATACCAGTTCCCGTCCCCTTCTAGGGGCGCCCAAAGGGGCACCTCCCGCCAAGCCAACTTTGAGGACTAGAGGACCTTGTAAGAGGCACAGTAGACAGAAAAAACATCCCTGGGAATCCAGAACTTTTTGTTTATACATCCAGGGAATCATCTTCAGGGTACTAGTGCTACAGACACACCCCCACTTCCTAAAGACAAAGCCCTTGGGCGATAGCGAGGCTGCAGCTCGGCTTCTATTCCTGCCCACCCGTGCTGTTCCACTGGAGGAGGGGCTTCTGACTTAACTGTCTCAAGTTCAACTAAGTGCTTTCACGGAGAACCATAGTAATAATGAAAGGCAACCGGCAGAGCTCAGGGCCCCACCCCCTGGCTCTCAGCTCCAGCAACCCAGCGCCTCTTTCAGCCCCTCGAATGCCAAGCTTACTCTAGCTTCAGTAACCTCCCTCGAGCTCTTCTCTCAGCCTCGATTGCTGTCCGCACCCCACCTCCCTCATGAGGCATTTACCTTTCTCAGGCAAACCTTCTGTGGGCTGTACTCTCACAGCATCCTGCACACTTCCTGACAGCTGTCATTTATTCACCTGCCCAGCCCTCTTCCAGCCGCAGACGATTCCTAGGACCCTGGGTGGCCAGGGGAGTACACTCTGAGGGGACTAGCGTTCTGGCAGCACCGCGTTTAAGCAACCGGCTGATGATCATACAATTCTTTCTAAAGTGCTCTTCTCCCGAGGTTACGGTTAGGGTGTGGAAAGTGAAACAGGAAACAAGAGCAGAGTCACTTTACAGCTTTCTTCCCACCCTACTGCAAGGCAAACGTTAACGCCAGATATTTGCTGAACTATTACTCACGCTAATAGCATTAGAGCTTTGGTGGGGGGGGGATGCAGGGGCAGACATTCAGGCTTGAAAACTCCACAATCGTGATTCCAGAGTTTTAAACCCATATAACCACAGCTATAGCTTTAAGGAAAGATCTCATAGTAACATGCCTGCCTCACACAAGCTGAAGATCATTTAAGTGAATGCTAAGATTACTTGAAAAACAAGAAAACAACAGGAACAGACTGACCTTCTAAAAGTGACAGAAAACTGTTACAATTGTCAGTTATTACAGCATAAAAGACCAGAAAGGGAAAGCCCCAGAGATGTACAGGATGGTCACTTCCAACCCTTCTCTGCATCATGAGACACAGGAGGTGTCAGTGTCCTCCCAGAGGCTGAGATGAAACTGCAAGGAATACAAACAAAGGTGAAAACAAGAGAAGTGAGATGACAAAGGAAAGAAATGCTAGGAATCAAAGAGAGAGTCCTTGACCAGATACACCTAGGTCCAAGGAGAGCTTTGCCTGCTGCTACTGACACGCCCAGCCCCTGCCAGGCGGAAGAGAAACCTGACAAAGGGGTGTAAGAACCGGTACAGAGGGCGTCTTGGAGCATAAAGTATTCCAATGACAATATGAAGAAGGGAAAAAGGAGAGAGATTTCACTTCCCACCAGTAACAAATGAGCTCTTTTTCTGAAGTGCTAACTGTTGTAAACAACTAAAAAACACACATAACAATCACAAGTTATAAATGTTCTTGTAAATTCCCTGGTTCCAACTCATCTATGACAAATATCTGCAGAGGGACCTCAGCATCTGCTCTGAAGTTCAAGGAAAAGTAATTCTAACCAATGGAGTTGTGCCAAAATATCACCCTCGGGGTCTGACCAATTAAATGGCTGCTTCTTCGCACTGTGTTTAGGAGAGATGACAGATTGAACACTGCAGCAGAGAAACCTACACACTTAATTTCAGCCCAGGCATTCTGCCCCAAAGGGCAAGTCAATCAGGAAAGAATGCCGTGCAGAAGGAAGCCTTCTAACAACGCTGAAAACAGAACAAACGGACCTGCAGTTCAATTACCCTGGGATCCTTCTTCCATCAGAACTGGTGACAAAGCCCATTAAGAGGAAAGGGACCCTCATCCCCCTCGGTACTCCTGTAGGAAACAGGACTTACCAGATTAGCTTTTCTGAACCTTCTAACTGAAGAAGCTGCTTTGACAAGATATTATCACAATGACTGACTAGTGGGTAACCAGGATAAAAAATGTTCATGAGGCTGGGGGCTTGGCGAGAGGTTTTCTGGCACTCCTGTGCTCTGGGAAAAGGTGGGCTTCAGGAAGGGATGTGTCTAGGATCAGACTTAGGTACTTTACCTTTGCAAAGCAGTCTGCACAGAAGTGTAGCCAAACGTACTGGGTGTGGGAGGAACAAAGACTCTAGATTCTGGTGTTCTTTAATCCCTTTAAACTTTCATTTTCTCAAAGACAAAAGAACCTGGTGAAAGGGTAACTGAAAGGATTAAAATAATGCATGTCAAGCATTTACCCTAGAGCCTAGCACATAATAGGTGCCCAATAAAATGTGGCTAGAAATAAGTTAAAATCTTTTTTAAGGGTCTTTAAAGAGACGATTTAACTGTGCTATCCCCTATTCAAAAAGAAAAAAATGCTGATACCTTTTATCAGGCTCAATCTCATTTTCCAAAGATCCTACAAGAACTAAATGATTCCAGGCCCATCCCACCTGCTCTTTTAAAATCCCTGAAGAACTTGTCTCTCTGAGGTGGTCAGGACTGGTTTATTGGCAGTGCAGCCCTAGGCTATTACATTTCTTTCCAGTTCTACCCCATTGCTAATAAGTTTGTCACTTTTTCCACAACAAAGGCAGCTTCTACCTTAGCTAAGGAGAGAGGTCCCCTCTCATCCACCAAACTCAAAGAACTGAACATACACACCTCTGGTCCCCACCTGGTTTGTACTGCACTGAGGTTAGATGGGGTCTGGGGAAAAATCCAGGATGAATTCAGATTAACCCCTTCCTCCCACAGACCTTTGGCTTGGTTTGATGTTTGATCTCAATCTGAAAATTACGCTGACTTTCTGAAATGTGTTCTGCTCCCGTCAGGATGTGATATGCCCACTATCTACGCCAAGCAGAAATGGAGATTTCTAGCTCACCCAGTACCACAAAGACGACCTTTGTATTCTCACAGTATTCATTCTCTCCTTGCGAAGAGCACCTGTGCTTACCCCCAGTCTTCCCATTTTATTCTTTGCCCATATATCCCACAACAAAGTGCAAACTGCCTCATATTCACCACTCCCTGACAGATTCAAGGAAAAAGACACCTGTGCTGATATCAGGAAGTAATGCTGCTTTCATCGGCGCTGGGATCTGCTGCTACTTCATCCATTTACGCCTGGAATTACAAAGTGGAAGGACAGATCTCTTTGCAATGCGGCAGGGATATGAGCACACAAATCTTGACCTGTCCCTTACTCATTAGTTTATGGTTTGAGACCATCAGAACGGACCTGTTCTGAAATAACTCAAGCAGTTACAGTAATCTACAAAGATCCCAAGATCACTCCCCTCCAGGTAGTTACTTTACAGCCAACCCAGCTGCCTAATGAACATAATAAAGCAGATTCCACAGTGGGAAGCAATGAGGAATGGGAGGGGAGGTACAGAAAACAGGGGTTCTTAAGGACTGTTTTACCAACTGAGTGACCCCCAAGCAAATTTCCTTAATCGCTTCTCCAGAAACGTGCCTACCGGTAAAACAGGTCAGCAGTTAGCATTAGATCCAGCCTCTGAACTCAAAGAAACTTTCAAAGATTAAAACGACCCTGGAGTAATTTGTAAACTACCAGGCTCAGGAAACACTCAAAAGGTGTGCCAGAAATCCTAGAACTCAAAAGGAACCTGTAATTTAAAAGGCTGGTGAATTACAGGCTAAAATTTCCTGTTGTTATTAAAAAATAAATAACCAAGCACAGCTTGAATCCTGCCATCTACCAAAAGTCACAGATAAGCAGTTAATTCAGGAGATTCATTTTACAAAACATATGGATGCAATGCAGTGTAAGCTAGAGAAAAACCACCATGCTCCAGGAAGAAAGAATGACCTGACCCCTAGAAGATGGGCACCTGTATAAAGGCAAGGGCAGTAAAGGACATGCTGCCTTAGTTCTTTTCAAACCAGAGAGACTTCTTCAGCCAAGCTCAAGTATTAGAAGTCTCGACTTATTAACCACATCAAGTTTCAAAACCCAGGCATGCAAGTTAGAGTAAAGACAAGCCCATCCTGTTTGCACTTGACTTCCTGTTCTGGGCTGTCTGATCTCTTTACAGGGCTGCTCCCAGGCCACAATAGGTAACCTTTCCTATCCGCCAACCACTGGTTCACTGGACAGTACTTCAGTGACGACAAAATCCATAATTCTACGAGTAGGGTAAAAGATACACCTGAAACTGCACCAAAAAACAATCATGAGTGTCTAAGACACTTTCTGGGTTTCCCATGCTTCATACTGACATCTGACCTAGAGTAAACAATAAAAATGTAACACAAATAGTGCTGAGATAAGAAAATTAAGCCTAAAACAAAACTTGGAATATGAGGGCTGGGAAAAAGAGCAAGAAAAATTGGATATGTTTTTATTATTAATGTTGGCCTCTTTTCAAATGCAGAAGGAACAGTTTTCTGTCAGCCTGTCCCCACTGAGCAGATTCCCAGAAGGGAACCACAACAAGTGATCACTACATTAAAAGGTCCCTTCTGGTGAAAACTGTCCCCAGTGCAACCTGCTACCCGCCTCAGTCTACTTTTCAGCACTGTAAAAGCCTTCAGTTTTAGAGACCTGAAGCCTCCATTTTATGCCAAACTTCCATTGCTTCCAAAGAGCTAGTGGGTCCCCCAAGCCACATTCAGTGTTGGGAGTAAACGCTGGGCAAGGAAATGTCCCAGTTTTCATGGGCAAGTCATTTAGCTTCTGTGGGTCAGCCTCCTCATCTGGGAAACAGGAGGGTTGGACTACATTGATCTCTAATGTTTATTCCAGCTGTAGAAAAAATTTCAGGGATTCTACACTAACAGTTAGCAGAAGCTTCTGTGGCTTCCTGCATTATTTCTTTGGTCAAATAAGATGCCTCTATTATCCCACTTCCCGCAATGTGAATACACCCCTTGATCTGCTTCCCAACTACCTGAGGGTTTTTCTCCCGTTCCCTTGAAACATGGATCAGAAAGTTTCCCACTTGAAAGCAATATTCTACAAAAAACCTCGAGGATTGCTCTTTACACATGGTCTTTTTATTAAGACTGTAATATAATCACCACTTGGTTCCCATGCTGGTCATATGATTCCTGGAGAGAACAGAGTCACAAAGGATGAAGAAAGTTGACCAGCAACATGTGGCACTCCCACACAATGACAGCTAATGGGGAAAGAATGAGGCAAATCTGGGTAAGAAAAGGGAGTGGTGAAGGCAGGTTCACTGAGTCAGTGCAAGGGGAGAACACAGCAAGTTTAACAGAAAAGAAAATGGGAAAGGAAGGAGAAAAGTTAACAAGAAGGAAGAATACAAACCGATAGGCAGAAAATTAAATCTGAAATTCTGCTTATCCATTCATCCAACAGACATCGAATGTCTACTATGTGCAGGGAACTGAACTAGACACTAGAGGAGATACAAAGGTCAACCAGAAAGATCTGCTCAACGAGGTTACAGTCTAGTAGGAGAGATAAAGCAGGTACACAAACAATTGAAACATACAGCAGAAAGTGTACCTGCCATAAAGGAGACATAAAAGAGTCCTCTACTATGAGACCCAAAGGAGGAAATGATTACTCCCAGTGAGGGATCAGACAAGGCTTCACAGAAAGAATGACATTCCAAGCTGAAAACACAACGGAAACAAGGACACACAAGTAGGAAACCAAGGACATACAGTCAGAGCAAGTAACTAGATTTGATCTGAGATGTAAGTGGGCATGAAGGGAGAGATGGTAATAGTAACAGCTAGCGATCCAGAGAGCCTTAGCTAATTTGGATAGCTGGAGTGGAGCCAGACTGAGTATTCCAAAATCAGGCTCAGAATTTAAACTTAAATCCAGGGAAAACAGAAGGGGAGGAGGAGGGAGGCTGACAAGTTAGGAGCTGGAGGAATCTCTTAACTTAACCCATAAAATGAAGATAATAAAATCAACACAAAAGCAAAGAGTGCAGATGCACAAAATCCCTCCAAAGAGACACAATGTCTTCCAAACATAAAGCAAGAAAAGAGGAGGACAGAAAGGCCCTGGACGATGGTATTAACATACTTAAACAAAGAATGTGACCACAACAAAGGGTGATCAACAAAAAAACTGTAAAAAATCTAGGAAAGACAGAGGGGCCACATTGACTCCAGTCACCCAAGGCAGAGAAATATTGCAGCCTGGTGACACACCATCTTCTCTGCAGTGGGACAAGGTTCTTTCATAAGGCTTAAATGGGAATAGCATATAGTAGCAGTTATGGGGATAGGTTCTTAAGAGTCAGAGGGACTTGGTTCCAATCTGAGTTCAGCCTCTTACCAGCTTGGACAGAGCCTTGTTGTCCTCATTTGTAAATTGAAGACAATTGTGCCTACTTTGCAGAAGGAGCTTTGGGAGAATTAAATGACCTACTGTATGCAAAACACTTAGTACAATACCTGGTATACAGCAGGCAAGCAATAATCTCAGCCTGTGTTCTCCCCTACAAACTATCCTAGCACACTATTCTATACTCACTAATGCAAGTTTGGTATCATTGTATTTCACTTTTCACATCTCCTGATATTGAAAAGCAATATCCTGGCAAAATAAAGAATCCTGTTAACAGGAAAGGAATCCACTCTAAAATAAAAATTGGCCTTCCATTCCGAGCACACTCAGGTCTGAACAATCCTGTCTCCAAAAGACTGATCATTTCCAGGTAGAAACAAAATTAATTTTTTCACCCAAAAATGAGACCTAAAACATACTGACAAAAACTCTCAAAGATCTTTCTGAGAAGCTAGATGGCCCCCAGCAGGCTGGTCCTACCTAATGCCACTCTCAATCTACAGGCCAGTCTGGACGATGCCCTCCCATACTGCTCCACTTCCCACCTCTCTCATACCCTTCAATCACACACTGTGCTGAAACGTTTTATCTCCCTCTCTAACCTTCTAGAGGTCAAGATCCCACCTTATCCATCTCTGCATTCTTTTTTCCCATATCCCAAAATGCCTTGCATCAAACAAAACCATGATAAATATTGATCATTAAAAATCGATTTCACTTCACAGTTTGTATTCCTAGAGTTTGTGTTTTCTATTAACTGTGAATTATTGAAAGGGACACTGAGTGAGATACATATAAAAACTGTAAAAGCAATTTTAATAAAAGGCACTTTGATTGCAAGGTTAAAAAAAATCAGTTTCAAACAGGACTTTTCTTAACAACACAATCCACTGTGATCTGCCATTCCTGCATCCCAAGGTCTTCTTTCGATTTACTGAATTCTTATTCTACCCTTTTCTTCCCCTCCCTTCTCCAACCTCTCCACACTTGAGCTACCAAGGATTACAGAAAAGCCAGAAGACTGTCTTTACTGGGTTCTCAACAAATTCATACAACTGGGACCAAGTCATCGGTGGGCTCAGAAATTTTTTATTCATCTCTAGTTGATGTTTCATAGCAACTTTCCAAAGAGCGGTGTTGTGCACGATTTAGGACATGGGGCCTGGAGTTAGACAGAACTCAGTCTTCCTGTGTGACCTCAGTCGAGGTGCTTAACTTCCCTAAACTTCATCTTCCAAATCTGTAAAATGCAGTACCTAGATGAGGTAATTAATGCAATACAAACCCTTAACAACAGAGCAAGTGCTCAAAAAATGGGAATGCTTACTGTTTTCTTTGTCTAAGTGATGCTCCAACACCTATCCTCTCTTCTACTCCTTCTTTGTCAGATAACCAGATACCTCCTCTCTCCTTTGCAAAACAATTCAACTGGGTTCTCTGTCCATCTGAGAGGCAATGGTGGTACAGTGGAGAATGCTGGAATCAGGGGTCCAGCTGGTGCCACATACCAGATATGTAAGCATGCACTCATTGCTTCACTTGTGACTCAGATTCCTCAGGTGCAAAATAGGTATTTTAACCTGTTCCTTGTAGAATCACTGTGAGAATTAAAGGGAAAAATACGAAAAAAAGTAGTAAGCAGATAAAGAGAGGGAAGAATAAGTGAGGTGATAAGGCTTTCAAGAGAACAGACCTGGTTTCAAATTCCAGTTCTACCCCTTAACTAGTTGTGTGACCTTGGGTAAGTTAATTTCTCCAGACCTCAGTTTCTTGTCTGTAAAATGGGGAAATAACTTCACAGGGTTAAGAGGTTTAAAACAATGTGCAGACTACTTGGCATGTAAACTTCCCATCCTGCTCTCTATGCCTCTTCTTTTCTCTCCATCTCAAACACTCCCCTTTATTCTCTAGACAAGTAGAATCCACCATTCTTGACCATCTTGACATCTCCAATATATCTATATTTAACAGCAAATCAGACAAGTACTGCTATACAAATATACTGTGTCTCATCTAAAACAGAACAGTAAAAAAAAATTGCAAAGTATAAAGTAAAAATATGTAAAAACTTAGTTCTAGTAACTCTTTCCCATATCCCAAAAGAAGGTCCTATATGCCCCTAGAACTTGGAAATTCATTTTGGAGGTCACTATACTAGTAAGTAAACTGTTTACAAAGACAAAGATAATAGAACAGACTTGGTATAGCTGCCAGCACGGTGATTGGCAGGGAGTAGATACTCAGTAAGTTTTGGTCCCTTATGGTTTTTAGAAGAAAACCTGTCTCTACACACATACCTCTCTGTACGAGTTTGCACGAAGTGAGCGCTCAGCTCAGTATCCATGTCTCTTCAATTCCCAGCTTCCTCCACAGAGGTGCTGGTACCCTGCTTCACTTCCAAGTTACACACTTGTCCATGAACTCCACTCCACTCTACTGAAAACTCTCCCTCCAATTCACCAATGCTCTTCTGATGGCTAAACACATAGCTTTTTCCTACATCCTCAACCTTCATGACCTCCCATGTACTATGACCTGCCTTCCTCCTCTTTGGTTCCCACTGAAAGGGCAATAGCTTGACTCCCCTCCCACTCCAAAGCCCAGTTCTCCTCCTGGTCCTTCCCGACTCCTCCTTTTGCCCCACCTGAATATCCCCTAGGGCTCTGTACTAACCATTCTTCCTCTCCTTCTCCAGTGAATTCTATTGATTCTACTTTTAAAGTATATCCTGCAGATATCCGATTCTCACTATGTCCCCTGCCACACCCTGCTTGTTAGGCCATTATCCATTCATTATCTTTCTCAAGAACTAGAGCAAATGCCTCAATGGTCTCCTCTTTGCCACTCTCTATTCCCCACACAGTAATCAGGGTAAACTTTCATTTAAAGACATATATACTCTGCCTGCTACTCTCCTGCTTTAAAGCCTCCCGTGTTTTCCCACCAGGCTCTTTTGTAAAGCCTAGACTCACTCAAAGGCCGCATGCCATGTGAGTGGGCCCCGCCCACCTCTCCCTGTTTCAAGCCACTGCCCCCATTACCCCCACCCCACATCCATCTTGTGGGCACAATGTGGTGGCCAGTCAGTGACACAGTGATGCGTGGGTTGGTAAAAGAACTTACCAGACATAAAGTAAGGGAATAGAAAGGAGTTTGTTAGGGTACGCTGTCATAGACAACAGTGGGCCGCACAGGCGAGGGGTGCCTACATGAGCACCGAGGGCCAGCTGTTGGGGTGTTTTATAAGGTAGGGGCACAAGGTGCCGGATCCTCTTGTGCATAAGTCTCTGATTGGTTGTAGGTGAGGTAAGAGGTTTAGGGTCCGTGAAGGGCGGTGGGGTTTGACTCTGATAAGGAGGGCATTACCTGGGGCTATTAGTTTGTCAGGGGAAACACGCCCAGTAAAGAATGTCAGACACTTGAGAGCCCAAGAACGGAGGTCGTTGGACTTAGAAGGACATTAGTTTGCCCAACACACCTCACTCGAGACCCTTGGTGGTCTCCTTTTATTTTTACTTCCTCAAAAATAAGAAATCACTTATGGCTCCAAGGCATGCACACTTGTGGTTCCTTTCCTGCCAAGAACATTCTCCAGAGCTCTTTTCTCGAAGCTGGTTCCTCATCAGCTCACCTTTCCTACACAACGCAGAGTACAGCTCAGAGTGGAAGCTCAGTAAGTGCTTGCTGAATGAACAGATTCTTCACTCCTAGTCAGATAACCCAAGTCTAAATATCTGGACTCAAACTTACCCTTCAGTTTTAGTAGCCATTTCTAAATTCCTGCTGTAATAGAGAATAACCTTTGTTTTGTTGGAAGTTTACAGGGACACCATGACCTGGCCCACTTAGACAGCTGTAAGAACAAAGAATGACTGCAGCAAGAAGTTTGCAACAATCAACCACACCCCCGCCCTTGTTTTTTGTGTAAAAGGAGCCTGTATTCTGACTGGAGCACGATGGTTCTCCAAGGCATCAGTCCACCATCCTCTCGGTCTGGCAGCTTTCTGAATAAAGTCGCTATTCCTTGCCCCAACACCTCATCTCCCGATTTATTGACCTGTCATGTGGCAAGCAGAACGAGTTTGGACTCGGCAACACTGCTAGATATCCAGGCTTCAAATTTAGTGTACCAAGGACACTCCAAACCAAACCCAATTTTCTGAATTTATACGAGCAGTATAATCCACACTTTCTGCTTCAGAACTGTAAATTTCCCATTCATTTGCTCCACCTGTCGAAAATTGATCACGCATTAAAATCAAATTCAAATATCACTTCGTTCATTCATGCTTTCAATCAGACACTTATTCATTCAACAGATACCCACTGAGTACCTTAAGTGAGGCAGGCATTATGTTAAGATACTGGAAAGCAAAGCAGACCTATTTTTGTCTATTACATGTCAGTCAAATAATCACACAAATATTTAATTAGAGACTAAATAAAATTTGTTATGAAGGAAAAAATGTTAGAAACTCAGAAAACATAAACGAGGCATCAAGAAACGCTCCTTTGATGGTGCGCTGACGGAACAAGATGTAACTTATACTTGGCAGACTGGAAGGCAGAGCACTCCAGGCAGAGGGTTCAGCCAAGTCCTGGAAGTGGGAGGAGACCGGCAGGCCTATCTTAAGGCTCCTACCATTCTGCCTCATATGTTATATTCATCTGGGTCTGTCTTGTTCCCTCCCACAACCTCATCCTCAATTTACTGATAGTTACCTGAGAGAAAGGACATAGAGTGTCTCATCCATATCAATATCCCCAGAAGATACCGATCCACATGTCTGGTACCTAGGGAGTCTACACTTTTAAAAAGCTCCCAGATGACGCGGATATTCAGCCAAGTCCATAAATCACATGCTCAGGTGACAAACTCAATAAATGTGTATTGATTATTATCTCATTTAAAATCTCTAAGGTCAAGGTGGTAAACTGTTTCCAAAATTGGCCAACAATTCCAACCATGCTGCCTGCCCTTCTGCAGTGTGACTCTGACACTCTACCCTGTAAGAGGCGAAGTCCATGTCCCCTCTCTTTGGATGTGGGCCACACATGTGACTAATTTTACCCAAAAGAATGGGGCAAAAGTGTATGTGTGACCCCCAGGTCTAGGCCTTAAGAGGCCCTGTAGCTGCACTGTGGTTCCCTTGGAAGCCAACCACTGCGTAAAAGCAGCCCAGTCTAGATTAATGAAGGATGAGAAGCCGAGAGAGATGCACCTCATGGAGAACCAGAATGTCCCAGCCAACAGTTAGCAACAAAGCCCCAGACATGTGAGTGAAGCCATGTGGAATCCTCCAGTCCAATGGACATCACATGGAGCAAAGCAGTATGTCCCTCTCTCCTGAATTACCAATTCACCCAATCATGAGCAATAAAATGACTGTCACTTGAGGCCACTACAAGTTTTAGGGTGATTTGCTACACAGTAATAGATAATTGAAACAGGAATTCAACACCCAGTCATTCAATGTTTCCCAGCTTTGATGATCAAGAAACTCTTCCCCGTATTCATTAAAATTACTCCTCCTCCAATTTAAGCCCATTTCCTAAATCTTTGAAGTACAGGAAGACCAATTAATCAGAACCCCCTGGCAAAAATTATTCTTGTACTGGAAGATGATAATCAAGCCATCCCTCAACTTTTCCTTCTGTAGGCTAAAATCCTTCTTTAAAAAAAAGACTTATAAAGATAGGACTTATTTTGTTAACTTTTTCATCATTTTGATCCTTCTTAAGTAGGGAGGGACTGATGCCACATACCAGTACCTAACAGAAGCTATGTCCTAGCCCTCATGGTTTGTCTTTCTATAATCAGATTCCACAGTCTCACATAAGGCACATTAGCACCCAAATGTTGTGAATTACCCTACAAACTTAATCACTTACTAGAATTACTGTGAAACCTTTTCTGCTCTTAACACTGCATTTTGTGATGACTCCTTCCACTCATCAACATGGTTTGACACTACACTACTGCAATAGATTTTAACAAATTCTAGATATCTGAAGAACAACGGAAAAGCTTGAGAGGTTGGAGTAGGTGCACCATTCATTTCAATCAAAGTCTCTAACCAGGGTCCAGGCCTTTATACAGGCCAGGAGGGCTCTTGGTACCCTCTCCTCCTACCTCAAAGGTAAAGTGACCTTGCAAAAGGCAAGATCTTTGACACTCGCCTCTTGAGCAAAGGTACCTTTTCTGTAGAACTCAACAGGGTATATTTATCTACAGAGAGACAACCCAGTTGCTTCACGCAGTGTAAAAACATGTTTTCTCTCCAGGTCTTACCTGAATGTATGCTTCAATGTCAAAAAGTAGCTTAATAATCACTGATAAAATAGGGCTAATTAAGTCTACCCAACACAGGGTATTTACTGTAGTATCAAATAAAATGATACAAGGAAATAATTTTCTAAGATACTGTAAAAATGTTAGGTAATACTGTGAACTAGGTTTCAGCAAGTCCTATAAACCTTCAAATCAACTTTGGATGTTTAGCTGATGGCTTTAGGCGATGTGTACTGGAATAGGCACCATGGGCTCAGGTTCATCAAATTGGAACCAAAGACATGCCACCTAACTAGAGACCTCATGAATTGTCTAGTACTACCAAGAGTAATAAAGATGTTTAGACTAGTGGTTTGACCCTGGGGACCCACTTCAGGCACTGTCTGATGGTGCCAGGCTCTAGCTCAGGGTCCAAGCTCAATCAAGGATCTCAACAGCCTAGTGGAAGAGACAGTCCTGCAAAAGCTCAAATAAGAACAACTCTGCTAGAGGAAGTCAGGGAAGGTTTAAGAGATGAACTAAGTCCCCTGGGGGATGAGTACTTTGCCAGTCAGAGAGGGCAGGGCGCTAGGAAAAGGAACAGTGTTCTAAAAGGATGTGGTATAACCAGGAACTGGAAAAATGAGAAGTTCAGTGAGAGGTTGGAGAGGAAATGGCTGGGAAACAGAGAGGGAAATAAACGGGTAACAGTAACAGGTAGGATAGGGTCAAATTGTGAAGGACTTCACCTATCAAGCTGAGTAGGAAACAAGGGATGATGGCACTGTGAAATCTTGAGAATGAAAAGATTAGATTTAGCCTTCAGGAACTTAACTTTGGCAACAATAAAGAGGTTGGAGCAGAGAAAGACCCATGGTGGAGTGACAAAAGCCCAGTCAAGATTTGATAAGGCCTTGAATCAGAAGTTACAAATTCAAATTACTAGAAGCAAACTACATAAAATATGACATCTTCATTGTGTAAGGTCTGGGAGAATGGTGATCTCTGTAATCTTGGAAGAATGCAGGCTCTGCCTAAAAGTATTCACACACAAAATTTTAAGTCTTTGGGCTGGTTAAACAAAATATCTAGTTCTGACCTCTGATAAATTAAGGCAATACAGTAGGAATGAAGAAATGACACATCCAGTAGTTCTCCAGTATAATCAAAAGAATTTAGCAACCACAGATTTAGCCTATTTAGAGGACGTAAGGCATAAAAAGAATGAACAAGAAGATCTGGTGGAGTCTACGGCCATACCATCCTGAACGCGACCAATCTCGTCTAAGAAGATCTGGTGGATATAACTAACAGAGTTCAAACATACAGCAATACAGGCAGATAATAAGATACCGGGTAAGGAAGATAATGAGCTGTTATGTTCATGTTGAAATGAAGATGCCTTTTGAAGAACGCTGGTAGGTTTCTCAAGTTGGACAAAGCTTGTCAAGATTTGTCAAGTTGGAAACAAGGATCCGAAGTTTGGGAGAGACAGCTGGGCTGATGAGACATACTGAGGATAGCTGAATTCATGGGCACATCTGAGATCCTTAGTGGAAGGGGTGGAAGACCAGTGAAAAGAAACCCAAGGCAAAGCCTTGGAGCATCTCAGCATTTATGGGACAGTCAAAAGAAAATCAGAAATAATGGAAGGATACTCTGGGAATTCAGAAGAGACAAGGTAGCCTCAAAGTCAAATGAAGAGGGTTGCTGGGGGAAAAAAAGGATTGTTCAATAGTGCCAAATGCTGGGCAGAGATTAAGTAAGATGGAGGCTGAAACCAGGACTAAGACACTGGGTTTGGAAATCAGAAGCTTACTCATAATCTTCAGGAAAACAGGAGTAGGGTAACGGAGGTAGAAACCAAAATAACAAAGAGGTGCTAAGAGGATCAGAGTTGAGGAAGTACAATGCAGTCTCTTCCTCATTCTAGCCTTACTGAGAACCTACTATGTGCCAAATACCACAAATATAATTCTAACAAAACAGTCACTGCTTCTCAATATACCTTATCCGATGGAGGAAACACAGGGTTCTCCTGAGAGTCGTCCAGTCTTGATGAGTAAGAGGAGACTTCATGGCAGAAGTGATTTCCAGGCTAAAGTCAGTTGTCTAGGTTAAGCTGGGGCACGGTGTTTCAGAGGAGGCTTGTTTGTGCAAAGGTTTGAAGTAAAAGAGAACACAGACCATTTGGGTGTAATTGGAAGGAGCAGAGGCAAACTTTAAGGGGGGCAATTGCCTAGTGATGAGGTGGAAGATTTAAGAAGTTTCGGATGAAGAGCAGGCAGGAGATAGGGCAGCAGCCTCAACAGAATTAGGCATAAAGGGAAGTTCTTCCAATACCTTCATAATACCACAAACTCACTGGTAAGCTAGTGTTCTCTACAATTTGATGTTCCTAATTATTAGGCAGATAAGCAAATATGTTTGCCTCTCTCTCTTTCTTTAACAATGGTTTAGTTTGACTAAACTATTTCTCAAAAGACAAAAAGAACAAAAAATGTAAGATGGACAAAGCTGTAAACTTAACATGTTTGATTTCTCTAACATTTATATCATAAATGGTCTCATTAGGTCTAAAACCACATCCAGATCCCAAATGAAATGAAAGTTTTCCCCAGATTCCCTCCAAAGAGCTGAAGGACTAACTTGAAGATTTCCAAATTGATAAGGCGTTGACTCACTCCTGAAGACCAGGGATCTCCCCGGTTTCCACTGGAGCTCGGTTTAGCTAACGACAAGAGAAAACAGTCTGGGGTTACCTGATGTTGCCTGTTTCAAAACATTGCCAGGGCAGAAAGCAAGCTGCCTCCAGTTCCTGCCGCTGCTGAGGTCCTTGGAGCCCCGTTCAGATGAGATCATCTCAGGAACCAACAGCAGCGGCTTTCAGGCAGTGAATGGTGCTGCCTGGGGACGTATCTTTGGTAAGCAAGATTGCAACAGAGCAGGCGGTTTACCCAGGGCAGTGCTGACTCATGCCTGGCAAAACTCTATTTCCCAAAACAATTCAGCCTGAGCCAACCGCAATCAACTCCAACCTAGAAAAGAAGAGGTGCCCCATTGATTTTTTTTTCAACCGAAAGCTGATTCCTGGGGGCAGGTGAACCTCATTCCTCGGCTGCTGGTCACCCAGAAAGTTCCAGTGGTTGGTCACCTTCTGAAATTTCATCTGAGAACAGCCTGGGGCTCAGCACAGCAAGATTAGTGAAGGGAGCAGGTTCACAAGCTCTGAAGATTTCCCCAAGAGGCTGATAAAGAAGTTACTTTGCATTTACAAATAAGTACATCTGGGTCGGGGGGGGGGGGGGGGGGACGGACACCCGCCCAGTCATTGCTAGCTGCTCAAATCATTAGGGTGAATCTTTGTCAGCTACGACCAGAATCGCTGCTCTTTTCCCCACGAGGCCTTCCCTGACCTCTGTTTCCTTAGACAACTCATGTTCTCTAATCAACACATATATACTGGATGTTTGTGTGTGTGTGGTTTAATCAATTGCCACATTCTATATGCTAAAGCTAAATTAATCCACCACCACACCTACTAGATGTTTAAGGAAACTAGGAGTCTGTGAAAACCACATTAACACTTATTTTTAAAAGAAAAATCCTTAAATGTATGTCCATTCTCATTTATTGGCCAGCTGATTAAAAAATCAATTCTAGAAAGACTGGCTCATCCACAGCTGTTAATTATTATTGAATTTGCCCTGACAGGCTAGAATTGGCATTGGTGCTAGACAAAGACAACAAAAGATTAAGTCCTTGCTGTCTATGTATTTTCATTGGACAAGAACGAAACTAAAGTTCATCTCAGATACTTCTGTTCCCTGCTCAAAATTTCCCACGGTCATCAGCTATTCCTTAGCATGGGCCTTCAAGGCCGCCGCACCTAGCCGTGGCCACCCTGTGATACATGGCTCACGCAGCACAAGCTCTGGACAGAGCTGCCAATCCGGCTTGTCATTCAGTAAATGCTAGAATTAAGATGTACATGCAGACAATTAGAATTTGGGTTTAAAAAACTATGCTATTTAATTCTATTCCTTTTCACAGGGCTAGTTTGTTTGTTTGTTTGTTTGTTTAGTTATTTATCCAACTCAATTCCCCTTAATTACATTATTCCAGCAGGATAATCACACTGGACTTTTAGAAGGTTTTACAAAAATGTCCCTTCTTTTTTTTTTTTTTTTTAAAGTCTTGATGAATTTGGTTTATGTTTTTAAATTGAAGTATAGTTGATTTACAATGTTGTATTAGTTTCTGGTGTACAGCATAGCGATTCAGTTATACATATATATTCACGTTCATAATTTTTTCATTAAAGGTTATTACAAGCTATTGAATATAAAATGTTCCCTCTTTCATTTCCTCCCCTTTAGTGCTCTCCTTCTCAGAAAATAGTTGTGCTTAAAGTTTTCCTACAGTCTATGTTAATTTGTCTTTTTCAAATGATAAAAGCATCTTTACAGCAGTTGACAAGCATTATCTCATGGACCACACTTTAAAAAATATTTCTGCAGTTGATGATAAGTCACAAACATTCCAATACAGAGCAGCTCTCAAGGCATGTACAGTGTAGACACATACGGAAACTCTTCTGGAAAAAAATCAGTATTGTTAGATGCTTCTGACTCATTCTGTATTAGTAAACTTTAAAAAGGGAGAGAAGATCCGGACGGTACTGTGCCCAGGAAGTAAATGCAAATTATGTGAAGAGCAACATGAAGGCCAGAAGCATGAGAAAAACTTCCTAATCCTGCTAAGATAAACACCATTCAGCAGGTGAGGAGGGCTGTCTCAGGTCATCATGTCCCTGTTTGGGATTCTAAACAGTTCCCATCACTTTCCCCGAAATATAACTATACTCTATTCTAGTAACTTGTTTTAGATGGGAAAGGTTGAGGATTACACATGCAGAGCTTTAAAAAGAGGCTACCTTTGAACTAATAACTTCAGGCACTTGAGGTTTTATAAGGTTATAGGAAAACTATTAAGAATATGAGGCCGTATGAGAAATAAGAAAAATTACTGTGGCTTCGTGCTTAAGTTCTTTCAATACATTGTTTTAAAATTCAGACAAGTAATTCAGCACCCAAAGCTATACAGGCTTACTTTTTATGTGTGGTCACAAGAGATATTTAATATGTACACGTGTGTATGTATGTATATGTGTGTATATGTGGGGTGTACGTATGCATTTATACAGACACACGCTTTGCAAACACCACATCCATTACTTTACTTGAACAGATGTATGTAATGCCATTTATATCCCACATTTGGGGTTTTTTCTGATAGACCTTAACATTATAAACAATAAGCAGGTGTCAAGAGAAATTAAAATATTCATGTCTTATAAGCCTGTAGTCTTCCCAACCCATAGAAAATTACCAAATACATACAAAACGATATGGGAGGACACACATGCCCAGGAGGGAACTACCATGGGAGCAGATCCAGGAGGTTTTTAGCTTTATCAGTATTTGAATGAAACATATATTCAAATATTACTTCGTAACTTAAAATTCTGTTTAAGTTTTAAATTTTTTACTGTTTATAAACTCATCTTTTCCCCTTTCACTCTTTCCTCTCAACACCTTCCTTTTACCTGCTTCCCCTTTCCCAGCATCCCAAATGATACTGCACGTCTCCTTTTTAACAAAATTAACCTCACCTAATGCCCATATCCTTTTTCTTTTTTTTTTCCTACCCACATCATTTTTCTGATTGAGAAGACAGTGAATTGATAAACTCAAATTGTCAGGAACCAGTGGCTTTCTCACTTTCTTGATAATTAGGGACATTGCCAAATTCTAATCTTGGGTGTTCAGGGACCTCATAACCATTTTTTTTTTTAAACTAGTCTTCAAAAAAGACTATGAATGTCAACCAAATAGCTATCATTGAATAAATCACAGAAATTAAGCATGAAAAATGAAGTAAACTTTAGGATACTCGAGAATCAACTCTAGGGGTGCTTAAGAATTAACAGGGTGCTTAGTGAAAATGATCATTTCCCAACCAGTCCCTCAGACACTTTGAAGTAGCAGAAGTGGGAGGAGGCCCCAGAGTCGGAATTTTTAATAAACATCTCCCTCTCCCAAGTGATTCTGATACACAGAGGCCTTGGATAACGTTTTGAGAGACAGGTCATAGCTCTGTTCCCTAAGCACTATTTACAGGAAAAAGAAAAGTTCTTTTTTTTTCCCCAAAGGCCATCAAACCGAAATGCAGTCTCACAGTGCAGGTCTTAGACATTCATCCCCTCACCCACAAAAACTGCCAAGAATATAACAATTGAACTGTATTTATTTTGCTGATTGAAACATTATTTTCTTCAAGCCTCCAGAGGCAATTATCCTAACTACTCTTAAGGGTTTTTCTCTGTCCAATCGCCCAATTATACTGAGTCGTTTTCACACCTGGTATGCAGTACAAGGTGCTTAATGGAATTTTTACGGCTGCGAAAATTAAAGTTCACTTGACTCAACAGAATAGTCAAATAAAACAAAGGAGAAAACCTCCCCAAAGGCACAGGTTGAAAGCAGAGGCTTTTGACTTCCTGACGAGGCAGTTTTGCCCAGAAATTCAAACCATGGATGCGCTATAGCTCATATGTCCTGAGAGTACCCAAATGCCAACTTATCACCACAGCATCAGCCAGCGCAGGCTTACTGTAACATTTGGAAGCACAAACCTGCCATATAAGATGGCCTCTCCTGGGAGACAGAGGCTGTCGCCATGGTGGGGATCATTCCATCATGGGGCCAGAAGGACCAGGCAGTCCCTTTAATCTTTAACAAGCCACTTTAGTGTTCAGATATAGGAACTGGCACTGAAGAAGGCTCAACCTGCTTCACAGCCCTTGGCTACAAAACCAGCCCCGAGCTGCAGGAGGGCACGGAGCTGAGTCTGTCTCTGCTGGTGCCGTTACCAGAATGTTCTGTAATGTAATTTGGGGCACTTCATTAGCCACTGTGGCTTAATACTTCATAGTTCAGAAGGGTATCCAATATCAAGGGTACAGCAACTGCCTATAGCAGGTACAATGACATACTAAATTATTAAATGTCAGGGATTGACAAAGTCGCAAGCCCACAGGAAAAGGAAGAATCCAAAGTTGACAAGGGCAGTCTGATGACCTGAGGACAGGATCTGGAGAAAGGAAGTCAGCCACGTGACCAAACTGCTATCTTGGGCAGCTCACCTCAGAAACCCGGCAACAGAAATCTTGAAACCATTTGATGGGTGTCACTTTCTATACAAAGCTAGTTCTTCATTTTTTTCCCTGAGCTGCTAATACAGAAGATGGACAGGGAGAGGGCCCTTGTCATCAAACTCCGTCACCTCAACAACTCCAACAGCTTCATACTGAAGTGCCCGGTAAGCTCGTGTCCTGTTCCCCAGGAACCGCCCTCCCAGAACAGACTCTGTAATCCAACTCTGAAAATTTCCTTAACTCATAACTTGTATTTATTGCATACCTTTGGATTCTTCTCCTCCCCAAACACACACACATACTCTCTCCCTCTCTCCTCCCTGCCCACTTCCCATTCTGTCTCTCCCTGTCACACTAATGCCCTGACTCCAGTAAGTCAAACTTCCGAAACTGTCAACCTGGTTTCCACTAAAAATGCCATGAGATTAAGCTACCTTCCTTCAGGTCCGCAAGTCTAGGGGGCCTTTGTTGACATGTGTTTCATCTTGATGGGTGATTTCTAGCCAAGCAGTTAAGACTACCTGTTTACCTATAGTTAATCTTCAAACTGGCTTCTGTAGGCTAGGGAAATAAAAGGGTAAGACTGCACAGTGTGAATGTCCCATCAAGGTAATCAAAGTAATGGACAAGGGAGAGAAGACAGAAGGAGAGATTTCAAAATAAGAACTGAGCTGTGCATTTCAGTAGCACTTAAGAAAACACTCCATCTGACTAGGAAGCTGACGAGCAGACAAATACCCAAAGGACTATACATTCTCTAAAGATTACTGTGCTCACAGTCCTTGCTTCCATCAAGGTTCCGCAAGAGATCACATCATAAAATCAGACCTGCATTATTTATAATAGAGTGGACAGATAGATCCTAACCCCCAGAATTCTACTGATTTACTTGCAAATAAAGTCACAATCTTATTTCAACCCAAACCCACGTAACAAGGAATAAAATACATATTGTTTAGGTCTTTCAAAGGTTCTCTCTCTCACCCTTTTACAAGAGAACAAAAAAGAGCTACAGAAAGAAACTTAAAGCTTTGTTGCTGGCATAAAGCACTTAAAAAAGAATCACAGGGGAAAATGCCCATAATATACCAACCACTGGGGGAAAAAAAAGCAGTACAGAACAGCAGGTGAGGAATACATACATATACACACACAGAATACATACATAAATATGTATAGAGAAAGATACAAAACGCATATAGTTAAGTCTAGAACCATCTAATAGTAGGTACTTTGGGTAGAGATGAAGGTTTATTTTCTGCTTTATATATACTCATTTGTGCTATTTTAGTATTTTTTTAAATGAGCAGTGCAAGCTAATTAACATTACCAGAAATAAAGTACCAAAGATCACTGGATGAGAAAAATGAAACAGAACACTTTGGACAAGTTGTTAGGGCCACTCTGAGCCAAATTTTCAGCATATTTAAGGCTATAGTCATTGAGGCAAACTTATGAAGAATTAACCAGAATTCAGTCTGGGGTCAGCACTGTTCGTTCGCTCACCATCACTGGCAGCACTGAGCTAGAAGCAGCGCGGTGCTGGGTCCTGCCTGGCAAAGGGCGACAGCGAGTCTCATGCAAACAGTCCTCGCATCCCCCAAGGTCAGTCTTGGTTACTCTTCCCTCTCTCAAGGACACCAGGGCAGGGGATTCAAAAGCAGGTCAACAGACCACTGAACACTGTACGGAGGCAGAGCACATAGAGGGCTAACCACACACAACTCAAAAATCTTTGCTCTTTGTCAGTCAAATCAGGTTTACAAGTAATCTCATGAACTTAAAAACCAGATAAGCTGTAAGAAAAGTTAAAATAAAAAATGGGGACAATACCAAATGCTGGTGAGGATGCAGAGAAACCGGATCTCATATGCTGCTGGTGGGACGGAGTGGTACAGCATTTGGGAAAATAGTTTGGTAGTTTCTTTAAGATACACTTACTGTAAGATTCAACAATTACATTCCTGGGTACTTAACCCAGACAAATTAAAACTTGTATCCCATACAAATATCTGTACCCAAATATTCATAATGGCTTTATCTGTAACAGCCCCACAGAGGAACAACCAAAATGCCCTTCAATAGGTGAATGGTTAAAAACTGATATATTCATATCATACTACTTATACTATTCAGCAATAACAAGGAACGGACCATTACTAAATACAACTTGGATGCAGGGCATCGTGCTAAGTGAAAAATGCCAACCTCAGAAGGCCACCTAGTGTTATGATTCCATTTCCATTAACATTTCAGAAATGACAAAATTATGGAGACAGAACAGATTACTGGTTGCAATTACAATTATTTATTCAACCGTCCCATCACTACAGGGAACTAAGGAAGGTGAAAAGTTTGTAAAGCAAAGCAGATTTCTTATGATTCTGCAGTCCCTACTATGCCAGGAAAAAAAATTCTTTAAGCATGGGCCAGTCGCTGGCCCTACATTTTGGGCATTACCTGTGTCCTATCCCTCCTATGAGCTTCCCCAGGGCCATGATGAGCAAGGGCAATGAGCCAAGAGGCAGCAGAAGTAACCCATGCATAGTGAACCTTCACTGCAATTTCAGCTCAGCATTCAGCCAAGTGTCCTGCTTGAAATCAAAAGCATCTGAAAACAGCAGCAGTTAGACAAATACATTGTAAAAGATTTGGTTACCAAGGTGGGGCACCTCACATGCAACAGACTTCTTACTACAGAGTTTTTCCTACAAAAGCCTCAGTAGCAGTCTCCAAAATGTGAGGGACAGGTTAGTGGAAAAAATTTTAAGTGATGCTTCCTCTATGATTCTCTAAGCCAGTCCTCACAGGTGCCCACATGTACTGGAAGCAGGACACGTGTCTCAAGGCCAGATAACAAAGTTTTACTTTCTACATTTATCAGGGCTTCTCACTGAAAGTGATCAACCACCATTTATTCCACTATCACTTATAACACCACTAGGCCTCTAGGGACACCAACAACTATAGTATCTTGTATAGAAGTCAATTTACTGGGAAGGCCTATTGACAAATAGGACGACACTTTAAAAAAAAAAAAAGAAAGAAAGAAAGAAAGAAAGAAAGAAAGAAAGAAAGAAAGAAAGAAAAACCACCAGTAAATCTTCATCTAACCCAATGCTTTAGTTCTTTGGCCAAATGTGCTTTTAAGGGTGACTGGTTGCTTTATTAAATATAATTACAATTTGAGAATGAGGAATAAACTCAAACAATCCTTCAGTGCTAAGAGAATTAAAACTAGTAAAGCAAGTAACAAATGTTGCTAATATTCTAAAATTACATTCCACACAAGGAGACCCAAGTATAAAAGGATAATTTTCAGCCCACATTCTATGAAATGGAACCTATCTTTAAAGACTTACTCTGAGAAGTAATCATAATTAGATGAGCTGATGGAGTGAGAGGCAGCTGGGGCCTGATGGTTGGGAGCGGGGCCTTTCCAACCAGACTACTTGGATTTAAACACTGTGTGACCTTGGGCCCATTCTTCAACTCCTCTGTACAGTGTTTTCTCAAATGTGGAACACAGATATTAGCGCCTACACCTCACAGAATTGTTGGGAGGATTAAAGGAGTTCATACAGCAAAGTCCCTGGCAAACAGTAAGCACACAATAACCACTGGTAATTTTCATACAGGTAAAATACGGCAAAAAGAGAAGTGCCACAAAGTTATAATGACAGAAGTTCCCCGTGGGCTGGCACACACCCTGGCCACATGCTACACTACTGAATAGTCTCTAACTAGGAAAGAAAGGGCCAGGGAGTCAACAGTCTCATCACAGCCCCCATATTCTCCCCACACTGGTTAGAAAGATGGGAGTTCATTCTAGAGATGTTTAAAGAAAAAAGGCTTGACTTAAATAACCTAGACACATGCAATAACACCTTTCTCCCATTTCTAGCTTTCCCAACTATTCAGGAACAACCACAGACACTTTGGAATCACAAACATAAATTGTTTCCAAAAGTGTTAAACAATGCTTGTCCAAAAGCCCCAATATAGCTAGTAATTTAGACAGCTGTGCTAGGAGCCACAGAAGCTGCATTTTCTAACTAGTATTGCTTCTGAACAATTGAAACTTTCTCCAGCGCAAAGTCCAGACACAGGGAGCAGTGTTCCTTGCAAACATTCAAACAGTTTCATTATTGTTTAACCACCAAAATAACAGCTCCAATCATCTATCAAGTTTGACATTTCATCCAACTAAGCAATGAAACCAGGACGCAACACATGCACGGAGAGATTTTTTTCCCTTGCTCCAAATCAACACCCATTTCGACACTGTAGCCACACAAACTAATAATGTTTGTCCATAGACTACTTACAAAAGGCTTCTAAAAACTAAACACAAACTGAAGAGCCCCAAAGAAACAGTGCATCCTCAAATTTTATTTTCCGTCTCCCACCTTTAAGCATCTTTATTAATTGTAAGTAAAGTTACAGGCCAAGAAGCTGGAAACTCCTTTTTTTTTTAATTGATTTATTTTAAAATTTTTATTTTCTGTGGGGGTAATTAGGGGGCTTTTTTAATTGTTTTTTTAATTTTATTTTAATGGAAGTACAGGGACTTGAACCCAGGACCTCATGCATGCTAAGCATGCGCTCTACCACTGAGCTATATCCTCCCTGCTTGGAAAGTCATTTCTAACACTAAGTCAAAAGAGGTAAATATCTCTCTTAATACAGAAACCAAATGCAAGCAATATATTCTTAAATATGTTGAAGGTAAGTGTCCTTGCCTCATCAACTATTAAAATTGTGATTCTGATCTAGCAAAGCACCAAGTCATGAAACTTCTCTCCCTAGGTAAGGAGTTCTCAGTTGGTTGCTTCAGTGACAGCCTAAGGAAGAAAATCAAGGACGTAAGTTGATACCAAGTTCCTAAGATGTCCTCAGAACCACTCAGAGCAATGCTATTCGAAGTGTACAGTCGCACATCCTCCACGGAGATCCATGTCAAGATAAACACAAAGAAGTCATAATAAGTATACACTGCTGTGCACCCAAGACTATGTATGACTTCCTGATAATTCATTTTCCTTGTACTTTACAAAAATATTAGTTGGCGACAGACTGCAACTTTACAAAGTTGGTCCTTCACCAAAGACAGTCTGAGAAGCACTAACTTTTCACACAGTGGAATGCCATTTCTGTCATTTATTATTCTGAAGAAATGAAAGTACCCTTTCCCTCACCATCCTACAGTTTCTGATTTGAAGGTAATTAGAGAAACCACTAAGGAGGTACACCCTGGTGTAACCAAATGGAAAAAGCAAAGAATTATGAGTAAAAAGATCTCACTGCTGGTATGCAAGAGCCAATTAACTTGGAGACCCTGGGTGAGTCAAGACCTTTTATTTCCATGGGCCTTAAATCCCTCTTCTGTAGGATAAAGGCAGCCCCCTAACATCAGCATTCCCAACGGTGTATTTTTTTTTTTAATGTGGTTCCTTGTTGCAATAATACTTTCTCCAAGTGTGGTCTGCAGATAAGTGGCAGCAGAATCCCCAGTTTCATTCCCAAATGCCCAGATTCTATAGGTCTGGGTTAGGAACCAGGAAAGGGCAATTTTTACAAGCACCCGGTAGACTCTGATGCACACTAAAAGTTGAGATCTTCTGCAATAATGCATAATCTTACTAATGCCTCTAGGAATTAAAAAAAAAAAAAAAGGTCACAATTTGTGTGTAATCCCAGATAAAGAAATTTTAGGTAAAAATACTTTTAAGTCAGTATATTAAAACTTACAGAAAGAGGAGGTGAGATGGATATAGCTCAAGTGGTAGGTAGCATGCTTAGCATGCACAGGGTCCTAGGTTCAATCCCCAGCACCTCCTTCAAACATAAATAAACATAATTTACTCCCACACACACAAAAAAAAAACTTGCAGAAAGCATATTGTAATATGCTTTTATAATATTAATAATATGTAACAATAAATTTCAACTTTTCCCCATTTTAAAAAATGTTTGGTTGGGAAGACCAAATGCATATTAAAATACACTATAAACACTGACATGCTATGGCCTCAAGAACTGAATTCTTGACAGGATATTCAGAACTCCTGAATTCTGGATAACAGTAAAACAAAACTAGTGGTTTATTTTTACGTTTGTGCTATTTCTAAAAAGGTAAGACGAGGCAAGGGATTTCAGGCAGCTACTTGTGAGCGTTTCCACAAATAACAGTGCAGGTGTGGGTAGCCAGTATCTCAAAAACCAAATTAGATACAACTGCCACCATATTTTCATTTTTATTATTAGTTTTGGTATTACAGGAGACATGATAATCAGCTCTAGAAAGATTTTTAATCGGTCAAAAAATTTTTTTAATCAAATAAATCAAATTTAGGAATCTGATGAAGATTATGTGGAGGTGAAGCTACAGAACTATCCTATTTATGTCCCCCATTACTTGGGTGGTTCACTGGTGCTGTTCCTCAGGCTGCAGATAAGCAACCACGTTGACAGCCTAGACAGTTGGGAAACACTGAACTAGATCAATGGGCATGGGGGTCACTCAGAGTGCCCTGGGGTGCTGGGTCCAACCATATGGCCAGGGTGGCAGGGAAGGTGTCAGGCTCTCTGGGAACATCCGGGCATTCCTCTCCCCACCAGCTCTGTCGCAAACACTGGCAAAGGTAAATTTCACTCTGACACAGAATGATTACGCAAGTTCTTCCATCAGGATATGATACAATGACCAAGAATGGTACCTGAATCTAGTCACACCCAAAAAGTAGAAGAGAGGTAGACAAAAGTGAGAAAACTGGAAAGCGTAAAAATTTTCCACTGTGGCCTAGGCACGTCCTAGTCCCTGCAATTAGCCCTCCCCACCCCACGCACGAAATTTAACCCCTAACTGTTCCTCTTCACCTCCATAAAACCCAAATTGCCCAAGCAATGACTGCTGGTCTGCAAAATCAATGCCAAGACAATTTTGCCCTCTTCCTGGGAAACATCCTTGACTAAGGATTCCTCAAAGTAGCTCAACTTCAGCTGACCCATTCTCTCCAAAGCCCTGAAAAACACTCTGCCCTCTTTCCCCCAATTAGGACGCTCCTTCTGCCCAGCATTTTCGAATAAAGGCTCATGCTCTAGTGGATCTGCTTCCCATGTAAAATAGTATTAGCATGCTCACGAGGGAGTATAGTCCATTGGCCATGCACACACTGACACGAGACTAGGAAAAGGTTGGAAGTCAACAGAGGGTGAGGCTTGGTTATTTCTCAAGCAAACATTCTAATCATTATGAAAGTGAAAAAAAAAAAAAAGGAAGATTCACAGAAATTGCTAGAGGGACAATAAGCTTTCCTATAACACAAAATATATTGAATCACATGCCCTAAGTCTGGATGCCTGTGATCAGGACTAAGACTAGAAAGATTTTTCAAAGTAAATGAAAAGGGTGAAATAAGAGGAGGCTGGGGTGGGAGAGGAGGCGGCTTCATTTACTTAAGAAAAGCTTTTTTTCCCAAGTCTTTCAACATAATCCAGCAGTTGCAAATAAACAATGGTGCTGATTACTAACGAACTGCATTTAACCACTCAGGGGCCGGCAGAGCCTCCGGTTGTTCTAACTTCCTGTAAGTTTCAGGGTGACTAGGCAACATGTCTTCAAAGTGCATCAAGACAGTTAAAATATTTCAGCAAATCAGACTGGCTCCAAGTGGTTCAAATGGGGGCTTCCCCTGCCCTTAGCACTGGCCTGGTAGAAACAAACGCTGTCCCAGGGAGAACTGACCACTCCACAACCCAGAGATAATGAAACCGTATCTTCATATGCAATTGTAGAAAAGGCATGTGAAGGTCAAACTAGGAGATGTAGGCTTCACCTGTAGCACTGGAGAAGGGCAGCTTTTAAAAGTCAAGTAACATCAGCTCAACAAAATTTTTTTTAAGTTCAAATTTAGCACATGAGTGGTAGCTGCTGAAAAAGGTTGCTGCGAGAACGAGAAGGTTTTACTTATCTTTTTATAGGAGAGGACGATGGAGAAACTACCACCCAAGGTCACTTTCCATTAAAAAAAAAAAAAAAGGTTAGCAGCCTTAACTGAGGTAAAAACCTTCATAGGTTGTAACTCCGTGCAATCAGCGGCCTGGTGAGACTCCCCTCACGAATCTTGTAGGAAATTAAGTGCGGATTAGAGTAATTAAATGTAAAGTCTCCTTGAGAGCAACTTCTGTTCCTGAAGACTGGAGCCATTTCTGTGAAATCACAGAAAAATTGTGAAGAGGATTTGCCAGGCACTACAGCCTTTTCACTTTCACATCAGGTCTGCAAACGCTATGATCTAAAAAGAACAGAGCAGCGATTTGGGGAGGGAATTAAATAATACAGCTTATCAGAGAAAACCACTCGGAGATTCTCTAGTCTTTGCAAAAGTTCATGTGCTCATGTAACTATAATATACTTAGGGGTTTCTGAAAATTACACACATTTCCTCAAAAGAGATGTAGGGAAAAATATAATCACGGGGTAAAGGCCAAACATTGTCTCTTCTGAATGCTTAAATAGCCAATTATGTGTCTTAATACATTAATTCTGTAGACAGAAAGAGACTATTACAGGAAAGTTGAATAAGACATCTTAAAAATGTACCCTGGGGCCTAAGTCCATTCAACTGACACTAAAATCACCCCCTCGAAAAAACAGTTTTTATGCAAAATCTAGTATTTTAATTTCCCCGCTGCCAACAGAAATATAGAGCAGAAATTAAACTAATTATGTCAGCAGCACAGTGAACAAAACTTTAATTGTATTACACACCAGTTAGACATTTGCCAAATAATATAAAGGCCCTTAAGGGTAGAAACTTCTTTAGAATATAAATGATTCCCAATCAATATGACAGAAATTAGTCTGTTTGGGCAATAAATAGATTCACATTTACATGGAAAAATTTAATGTAAGGCATTAACATAGAGTATAAGAAACAAATCTCTAAAATGGCTTTAAATCATTCTGTGATTTACGTATGTCATGTCATTAATAGGTCCTTTAAGTCGGTGTTGTACTAATCAGCTTTATTAACATCCTGCTCACAAAAGAGCCTATTCATTTAGCTGGGAGACAGGTGTTAGCAACCAGCAACCTCTTTTCACCTCGAGTTCCAGGGGCCTGCTCTTCAATGATTGTGACAAGATTGGCAAGTCGAAAGGGAGGGCAGTTTAAGAGGGAAAGGGAGGAAAGAGGGAAAGAGAAACAAAAGAGACTGAGAGGGGAAAAGGAAGATGAGGAAAGAAAGGGATGTCAGGTGCTACTTGTTGGGGCTACCCTCAAAGCCGGGTAGCCTGATCTGAGCTCCCGGGCTACCACCCAGGTATGTCAAGCAGAATTTGGATAATGTGATTTATTTATTCCTAGAGACAGTAACTCTGGATACTTGCCTACACTCCACTCGTTATGAAAAATTTTTTTCAAATGTTCTATGACTCATTCCTCTTACCCATATTCTCTAGTTCTTAACTTTAGTCCTCACTCTTTCATACATTTTCTAGAAGAGCTGACTGAGTAGATATTCCTGGAAAGAAACAGAAAGAAGGGTGGATTTAGAAAGACATCTTAAGCCTACAGAATAAAAATCCTATGAGAAAGTGGGAGAAGAGAACCTTCACTGAGTCCCGTACAATGTACAAAGGACAGATTTTCCCTCTTTTCATCCACGTAACAATGCTACCAGGTATTATTTTCAGTTAGCAGATGAAAAAAACCCACAGAGGTTAAGTAACCTGTCTAAAGTAGCAAGGCCAGGAGGTGGATGAGCTGGGATTCAAAAACAGGTTTATTTCCTAAGTCGTTACACTTTTCCTAAATTCAATTCGCTAAATAACATATTTAGTGCCCCCATTCTGCTTTAAGACAGATGGTTCTGTATTTCAGCAATTTTTCTAACTTCCATGAACTCAGCAAAAGACCTGTGACTAAATTTTATTGCCTATTAAGCATCCATTATTTTCAATAAGTGCTTCAGCTATGCAGAGATGAAACATCTGGCAAGTTGGCTTTATTTTTAAATCCCACATACACAGAATTCCCAGGCAGCTCTCCTACCCAACACTGATCACAACTACATTTGACTACCCATTCAGACCTCCAGTGGTTTCCACATTATCATTCATTTGTCCACTCAGGAAATAAAGGAAGCTACTTTCACCAACCCTCCCTCATGACTCCTGATAGATAATACAGCAGAGGGGGCCTCTCTGTAAAGTAATTTACATGAAAGTTATAAAAGCTCTTTGTTATCTGTCATGATTAGGAAATGGGTTATTCTAGCGAATCAAACATCCTGAATAACATAATGATGCTTTTAAAGGGACTACCAATTTATAAAGAATTTCAAAGCAATGCAACAGTGGTCCCCAAATCCGGCTACAGATCAGAATCACTTTGGGAGCTTTTTGGAAGTAGGTGCCCAGAATGGTTTTTAAATATGTAGATTCTCGGTCATCATTCATTCACTCTAAAAAAAAAAATCTCCACGAGGTGGAGCTGGGAAATCTGTATTTTTAAAGAACCCCCTCAGTGACTCAGTTGCAAATTGCTAGGTATCAAATCTTTTTAAGGAGTGGCTGGCTTTGGAGAACTCCTTGCAAAAAGACACACTAAAAAGGCTAAAAAGCGGCACTGAATGCAAGGTGACCTTCTTTTGATGATTCAGGAGACTCTGGGATCTGCCAGTGCCTCTGGTTCATCATTCACAACTAGTCACAAGTCACTGTACTGGCAAAACCAGAAAGGAAGGAAAGGTTTCATATTGGTAGAAAGCTGGAAAAACCAGCTTTTGTTTTCCCATCAGATTTTTAAAGAGCTGGTTTTTCCCCAGAGGAAAATCAGATTTTATGCTTGCCTTGAAAAAGGAAAATGTTTAAAAACAGGCAGATTCTCTTAACCAACTGCTCCAATCCAGAACGTTAACAAGTCCAAATGCATCAAAAATGTGGAATATTCAACCTGAACTAGAGAAAGCAGAGAAACTTCATGACAGTGTTAATGAAGATAAAGGAGGATAATGGGTTTAAACTAAGAATGGCATCACAGGATTAGATAAAACCACCATCCTGACCATGGCAACTGATAAATCCTGGAAACTCTGAGAGCTGAGGTCTTTCAACACCTAAGGTCAATGACTCCTACCTACCCAGGAAGGCTTCTATGTGAGATATAAGAGGATATCCTATTAAGAGCCCAATTCGCTTTAGGATTTTAAAACTATCAACAATATAAAGTTACAAAACAAGAAAGTAACACACCCTCTCTCTATTGAAGGAATGGGAATTTATGTTCGGATATAAAGATTGTCCTTAAAAACTGCCAGAACCTTTCTTACCTAAACACAAGTAATGACTACCAATAACCAGTAATCAAACAAAAATAATAACCAGTAACCATTACCAAACCAGTAACCATTATCAAACAATAATGATGAAGCAGTTCATCCCTTGAAACTTCACCAACAGCAATTTAAACTATAGTCTCATTGAACTCCAAATTATAACTCAGCTCTGTATTGCAAGGATTATGAGAATCCAAGGTGCAGAGGTTAAATTTTCCTCCCAAAACATAAACACTACGGCCAGTACAAGTTTAATATAAAAGTCTCTAATCTATCTTTAAAACAATAGCAGTATTAAAGGTTCTATTTTAAGAATTAAAAAATGAAGGTGGAATTAGTCCCCCTGACACTCCTTAGGTTTATGTTTTCAGAAAGTTCTAGGCACAACATTCTTAAAGACGGGTGTGGCTGTATTAAACATCACAATGAACACGTTAATTAGGGAAGAAACTGCCCTTTTTCGTTATTGTTGCTGTTTGCTTTGTCTTTTTAAATGCTGGTAACTGAAAATGCTTTTTCCACTGCTATTTTAAGAGCCCTTAAAGAGGCATTCCTATTAGATGGTGCTAAGCAGAGTTATGTCAACTAGCTTGGCCCTGAGAAAGTTTGAAAACAAATTAATTCCCAACCTTTCTGAGAACAGCTCTCTTTTGATGCATATTATTTTAGCAACTGGTTAAATTAAGTCAATTTAGAAGATTTACAACTCTTGATCCCAAGGTAAACAGTCAAGAGGATAATAGTTGTCTTCCTGATCAATATCAAAGTTTTCAGTGGGCTGATCTAACTAAATAGAGACATTAAAATGTGTGTGTGTATCTTAGATTACATGGACATTTTCTTCCCGCACAATCAAGTTATTAGTTAGGTCTGCCACATCAATCTGCCATTGTTACACACAATTTTCAAACTTAAGAAAATAACATATCTATAACACATAATTTATCACTTGTACTCTGAAGTCCCGAATTATTAGGAAATACGCCGTAAGTCAGAAATATTGCCATCATCTATTTCCTTCAATGTGATAAAGAACGCGATCAGGATAAAAAAGTTGTCAAACCTAAAACCCTCTGAATGAAAGGAAGGATCCCTACCAGCTCCCAACCCCAGAATTCTGTACGCAAACTCGTTCCAGCACCATGCCCCCTGCCTACTCCCATTCCTAGAAAAATGTTCCAAGAAGTGGACAACCTTGGCCACATCTCAGGAACCTGAACTGTCACTGGGAAAACCACAAGTGCTCCCAAAACAGTTGCAGCAGCAGGGGTAACACGAAGTCTTCTCTGTCCTCTAAACCACCTGTAAAAGGGATGGGCAAGGAACTTAACTTTCTTAGAAGGCCACATGCACCTGGGAGTGTTTGTTCATCGTCACTGTGGCCTTGGGCCAGGGTGCAAAGTGGCCGTTGTGGGCAAAGCCCTATTTCCAAGCTAACAATAATTCTTCCCTGGGGTAGACTGGGAGGAGCACGGTACACTCTTCCTTGATTACACAAGCAGTTTTTCCCCTAGAACAAATGCCAGACCAACAGAAAGGAGAAAATACACTGTTGTTTCTATCTTCTGCCAGCCTGAAATCAGGCTCTGAGCAGACATGCCTGAGACGCTCTGGCTCCCCGGGTCTAGCATACTTCCCCAAGCTTGGTCAAGTGTCGCGTGGGCAGCCGGCTGCAGAGGCCCCACTTCCCTGTCCGTCTTAGCCACTGGCGACCTCGCACACATCACCTCAAACGAACAGAGGACAACTCCCAAAAGATGGAACACGGGACCCTGCGAGGGGCAGGATCGGGATGCGGGAGAACCACATCCCCAAACTTCTCCAAGGAGCCTCCAAACTCCAGCCGCGTCCTTCTTCCAAGAACCCCTCTGGCCTCCTCCACTAGGAAGCAGGGTCAGGCTAGTTCCTTTAAATGCTGACGCAGGCAGCCCCGTACCTGACTCAGTTTCCTCTGCAGTAAAGCTGCACCTTTCCCCGACAAACCAAGTGAACCCGCTGATCTGCAGGGCGAGTGGGGATTTCTGAAGATAACGTCTCCAGTTACTGCCCCCACAGGTGAAAACCCTTCCTTGAGCGGACTTTTAACGGGACAGGTGCGGGCTACCCCGAATGCGCAGACTTCCAGCGAGGCAGGGCTTCCCCCATCCCCTGTAGGCAGGGGAAGTCCCAGGCCGCGCCCGGGAAAAAGGAGGCGCCCCCAGACCACAGCCTGGTGAGACCCGAGGCCGAGCAGCGCCCCCCACCCCGCTCTCCCCCAGGACTCCACCCCAGGCCGGGCGCCCCGCGGATCCCAGCGCCGCCGCCGCCGCCTCACCTGCCGCCGCCGCCTCCTCCTCACCTGCCGCCGCCGCCTGCCCGACCCGCACCTGGGAGGGGAGGGGAGGGGAGGGGCCGGATCCGGGCCGCGGACGCCTCAGGCAGGGGGGCTGCGGGCTCCTCCGCGGCGACGTCTTGGGGGCTGAGGGGCACCGGGGGGCGGTCGCGACATCCTCACGGGCGGCCCCAGGAAGTTGCCCCCCCCAACCTCATCCCCTGCCGCCGGGCCCGGTCGCTCCCGCCCCTCACGCGGCCCCGCCTCCGGCGTGGCCCCGCCCCCCTCGGGAGGGCGCCTCCACTCCCGCCGCGCCTGAGCCACCATAGAGAGGGGTGAGGCGTGCAGCGGGCTAGAGCGTAGCCTCCGCGCGTGCCCCCTGGCGGAGCCCAGGTCGCTGGAGGCGGGGTCGTATGAGGCTGAACCGGGTGAGCAGTCGGTACCTACCCTAAAATCAGGGCGTCCGCTGCTCCTCTTGCCTTGGTCACCGAACTCCACGCGAGGAGCTCGAGGGTCTCGGTCTGTGGTCCAGCGTGGTGACCCTCGGCGAGTCCAGTAACATCTGTTTCATAATAAAAGTTTGAAAGTGGCCTCACCGTCCTAGCTCATTGTTCCGCACAACAGTGGCCATTAGCCAGTGATGTCTCCTAAATTACTATGGAAGAAACCCAGGCCCTTCACTGGCTGATTCCAAGTCCCATAGCTGATAGGTGTTAGAAGCCAGATACGTAGGCTATCGAAACTCATGTTTGTCCCATTCTCTGGCACCTCCCTCGCAGAGCATTTCCCAGTCTAAGCCCCAAGGTTAGCTAGTTTCACCTTAAGAAGGTGAGAAACTGCTCAGAGGAAGGCCCAACTCTTCTGAACTCCAATTTCCTCATCCCTGAAGAAATTGGTATGGTTGGTATGAAGCCAGTTGAGAGGATTAAATAAGCACATAGAAGTGCTTAGTAAACTATAAAGCTCTAGAGTTGCTTGGGAAATCATTACCCAACGTGGGCTAATACAATGCCTACTCGTGAAAATAATATAGTCGGGGGGAGGGTATATCTCAGTGGTAGAGTGCCTGCCTTGCAAGCACAAGGCCCTGGATTCAATCTCCAGTACCTCCATTAAAAAATAAATAAATAAACCTGATTACCTTCCCCCCTAAAAAAAAAAAGAAAGAAAGAAAATAATACAGTCAGTTCAAATCCTTCTTCTGGTGGTGTCTAGTGACACCTAATTTTTTTATACCTTAGATTCCTATCGAGACCTCCTAGAATTGCTCTGAGCAATTTGCATCTTTCTAAAAATTTTTAAGTTGAACTATAGTTGATTTACAATGTTGTGTTAGTTTCAGGTGTACAGCAAACTGATTCAGTTATACACATACATATGTGTACTTTTTCAGATTCTTTTCCACTTGTATTTTAAAATAAGGAATATCACAAGGAAAAGTAAAGTGAAAATAATATTTATACATGCAGACTCTGTCACTTTACATGTATTAGTTTCAATCTTCATAACCCAGCAAACTAAGTACTATTATTCCCACGTTACTAATGAAGATCTGCAGGTTAAGTAATTTACCCAAAGCCACACAGTTAGGAAAAGGCTGAGTTGGAATTTGAAACCAGGTCTTTCCACCAAGAGGAATGCATGGAAAGACTGGCCTGCTAGAGGCCTCCCGCCCCTGAATTTTATGTGCCCATCTTTTTCATATATATCTATTTTGGTAACTTTTCTTGATGCAAGTCCCTGTCTTCTCTACTTCTCTCCAGGCAGGCATTTATTGTCTTCTCTTTTCCGCTCTCTGACTCCTTTTCTCTTGAGATGCCAGGCCCTTGTTCATCCTCCCTTATTTCTGAAAGGCATTTGTGACCTGTGATGAAGGCCCAACATTCCCCACCCAATCTCTCCTTCTCTTAGTGTTAATTATAGTCATAGAAAGTTAATAGTCCCAGAACAAGGAGGGAGTGAGACCCAGAGATGTCTTTTTGTAAGTTGAGTTTCCAAACTAAGTGCTCAGTTCTGAAAGGGAGGCACTTAAGTCACTGATTGGCCTAATAACTGGAGTCTGAATTCATGACATCCTGTGGAAATCATTTTTTCTGGGCCCTGTGGTCCATATTACAGCTAAATCACTGGAATGCTGCTAAATAATGTGCACATCACTAAATCGAGGAGGGCTCGGAGCTGCATTTACCCACACTCCTCCTTTCTCCACCTTCAACACTATCACATCACTATTTTTCATCTTTATGGTGCCCTTCCACAGAGGCACTCAATAATGTACCCATTGTGGAAGTAATCTGAAATCCTTTTCAGCAAGCAATAGTATTTAGTAGTAATAAAACACTAATTTGTCTACCAAGTGACATATTTATAGGAGCTGTATATTTTGACATATTTTTATTATTTCTATTCATTTGCTAAGTACTTTCCAATACATATTTATGAAGCACATGCCTTTCCCCAAACAGCAGTGAAAAAAAAAAAGAATCGTATTATTTCTTTTGTTAGTAGTAGCATAGCTTTTAAGTCCTAGAGCCCTGATTTTTGTTACTTTAGGTTAAGAGCCAGAAGAGTTAATGGTGATTGAGCACCTACTATATGCCAGACTCTGTGAAAGGCACTTTACATAAATTATGTTTAATTCCCTTGAGACATATATTTTACCAATATAGAAAGTGAAATTCCCCTGCAACGTATATGTTACCAACAAGACAGAGACATTCCCTTGTCCAGGTACTTCAGCTAGAAAGGACTCAGCAGCATTTTGAACCTAGATTTTCCCGATTCCAAATCCCAAATCATCAGTCCACTTCACCAGCCCCCTCTTAACTTCTCTGGACCTAACAAATTTTGTAAAACACAAAGTATTCCTTTCTGAGAGAGGCTGTGTAGGTTATCCCAGAATGGAACAGTTAGCAATAAACAGACATGGGATGCTAACCCCAATTTTTCTATGGGAGGTTATCCTCTGAGGGAATTATTAATAAATCAGTGGCAGGGTGTTTCCCAAAAAGATGGACCAATGCAAGAATTCTACTCATTCCTGGAGACATGACCATCTACAAAGTTTTCAGGGCACAGTGCAAATGTTGGGCCCTTGTTCAAAAGCATTGAGAATTTCAGGATGGCAACAGCAGACCATTAAATTAAGCCCAGGGCTCTGTGCAGCTGCACTGGTCACACTATCATGAAGGCAGCCATGCCTGAACACAAGGAAGCTGTCACCAGTTTCTCCTAGGCATCCTGGGCCTTACAATGATACAAAATTGCATAGTTATTATATGCCTAGGGAAGTATTTGGTGTTTAACATAAGCTATACTGCTGGAAAACAGTTCTATGAAGCAGGAATTATTTTCCCCATTTCCCAGTTGATGAAACTAAACTTAAAGAGGCTAAGTGACTCATCCAAGGACATACAGTGTCAGCTGAGACCGAAGTAAATGAGATATAAATCTTGTTCCTTGACTTTGCATCCTTTTCAGAATAAGCTCATTGTCTTCTGGCAAAACCCAGGCTTATACTGAGACTATTACACCCAGAAACTAGAGAGGCAGGAAGAGCTAGGGTTCAAAGGAGTCAAGCTTGTGCAGCAGCCGATGTGCACTTGCACACCTCCGGGATGCATGGACCTTCCACCGGCTGGGAGAGAGAATTTTACGCATGTCAAAGGGAGTGGCCAGTACCTGGCCTCCCTCTCCAGGATAGACAGGAAACACAATGAGGTCTTTACCTTGATAAAAGGTAACTACAGGGAACCTACAGCATCTTACTTGGTTATCATATATTGGCCAACAGCTTGCTAAAGTCAGGAACAAGACAGGGATGATGGCTTTTGTTACTTCTTTTCAACTTAGCACCAGGAGTTAGTTTAGCCAGTGCAATAAGACAGGAATACGTGGGAGAAACACCTTTTTGAGGGTAAGCTTGGGTGAATAATCTACCTAACTGTAATTTAAACTCCATGCATCACAGAGCCTTCTCCAATGCCTATCCCCAAGTAATTGAACCATTTTAACTCTCCCTAGTGCAACTCCGTGCCGGAGCACAGTAAAAACCTGGTTGGGGTGTGCATCTAAATCCCTCATCTCCTCCTGGCTCACATCTCAGGGATGCATAAACCCTGTTGTTTTTTATTCAGCTTTATTTCCCCCCAAACCTCCTGTTCACTTTAATAGAAATGATATCTCCCTTTTTTGAGTGTTTGTCATTCTCTCATAACTTCTGCAGGGGAAATTGGAAAGCACTGAGAAAGTAGATCTCTGGTCCAGCTTTCATGGTGAACAAAGATGAAAAGAGGTTGGGACAGGTAGCCTTGGCTGCTCTCAGGGGAAAATATGAATAATTTAATTGAAATATTTACATATTCACAGCCAAAGGCAGCATGGGGATGGAAAGAAGTAGGGTCTGGAATCAGACAGATTCAAGTGTGGATTCTGGTGCTGTCCACTTACTAGCTTTATGTCCTTAACCTCACTGGATTCCCATTTACTGTCTATAAGATGGAAGGCTTTCCTAAGGTCTAAATAAGATGTGGACGAAAAGGACCTAAGCACACATGAGCCTGGATGAACTTGCCTCCTGGACTCTGGCACACACTAGTTGCCCACCCACCATCGAGCTCCTCCACGCACACCCCGTCTTTTCTAGTATAGCACCCCCTTTCCCTCTGATGGCCATGTGTCTCCAGCCCCTGCTCCATGCCTATTTCTCCATTGGTCTGAGCCAGTCACAGTGGTTCCATTTCCCTTGCCATGGTTAAATGTGGGTGCATGAAGCAATTCTGCACCAGTGCAGTATGATGTATAAATCTGCTTTGTTGGAAAAAGTTCTCAGTTTTCCTGGTTCTTAAAAGGACACAAGGAGGTAATCATGTTCCTGCCTGTAGATACCATCCTGCCTGGACAAATGCTCAGAATGGCTGCATCCAGGCTTTGATGAGAACGAGCTCAAAGACAAAAACCAACCCAAAAGGAGAACAGAGTAGAAAGATGGAACGACCCTATACACCCCTTGATGACAAAACTCTGAATGAGTCAACCTTGGACTTCACGTTACTAGAGACAATGAATGTTCTTCTTGTTTAAGCCTCTTTAAGCCAGGTTTTGTTATTTGCAGCAGAGAGCAGCCACGATACATGGACCTTTAGCCTGAGTCAGACTTGGGAGTTCAAGTGCCTGACTTAAAAGCTAGCACATAGTAGAGACTCAACATTAAATTCTAGTATCAAACCAAGAACATAAAACAGTCCTGTATAAAAAGACATGTAAGAAAGACACCCTGAGGACTCAATGACAGGATCATGTTGAAAACATTGTGTTCTTCCTTTGCCATCTTTAAAATAAATTAAAGCCCACACATTTGTATATTTAACAATTACTGAGCTCCCACACTGTGGAAAGAACAAAAGAAACATTGACATGAGAACCCTTCAAGTGTGTCGTGGGCTCATGGGCAGACAAGTAAGACAAGTATGAGTGAGTGGTACAGGAGGATTATGATGTCTATCTAGACCACAGCTGAGACGTAAACAAGGGTGGATGTCAGGATGGGTATGCACCAGACTCTGAGTGGGTGGAGGCAGACACAGAAGCAAAGGGAGCAAAAGGCACGCGGGCAGGAGAGCCAGGCTGGCCTGAGGCCTGTTAGGAGAGCCCGGCAGTGTGGTTCGCCCGCAGTGGAGTGTGCGGGACCAGGACAAGGGCAAGGTGAAGCCCTGGTCTGAGACAAGGCCCAGGAGGGAGTGGGTTGGGACAGGCAAGGTCCCACAGGAACGTCATGGGTGGTCTGGAGCAGCAGTGAATGGGGCATCTTTCCGTGGCCAGAGAGGCCTCCCGGGTGAGCCTATGGCATCTTCAGCTGGAGTAAGTGCTCACTGGGGATAGAACTGCGCCATGCGGAAGCATGAAGACAGAGTCCTGGCCAGGGAATCAGGAGTCCTGGGTTCCAGTCCCTGTTCTGCCACTGGCGCTGTCATTTCTCCTCTTTGGGCTTCAGTTTCCTTCTCCACTAAGTGAGAGGATAGGTCATAAGATCGTTCTAGGCCTCTCAGGCCACAATATTCTAGGGTCCTGAGTCAGGGACGAGGCACCTGACACCACACACAGGAAGCACGGCAGATAGCAACCAGGCTCCACCTCGAACGCCAATGCCAACTAATTGGTTGTGGCTGTGTGGACTGCCACGTGGAGAAAAACTGCAAAGGACACCAAGCTCTGCACAGAGTGGATGCTTGATCGATTGGTGATGCCTGCGTGGGCTCAGGATGCCCAAAATGGTGCAAGTAGTAGGGATGTGCCATTCCCAGCTTAATGTTTTGTTTCCTACTATGGTTGCAGATATGTGCCGACTGCTCAAGATGTGAGGATGCTGAAGATTCATTTCTCCCAGGGGGCCTGTGAAAGCAGCAGTGCCAGGGTTCCTTCAGTCTTAGGCTCACCAACCCTGTCCTCACTCAGGCAGGTACCCTTGGGACAGTCTGTCACCCATTCCTGGTCCTCGATGCTGTTTGCTTTTATTCCTGCTGTGTTCATCACCTCTAGATGTTGTACCCTCCACCTGTAACTCTGACCCCTGCTTCCTGCAGGCAAGACACAACTAATTAATTACACAACAGGCTCTCGAACCGAGAAGGGTGACCCTCCTTTAAAAAAACCATGGTCAGTAAACACTCCTGATCATTTCTCCTTCAACTTTTATTTCCCCTTCCCTGGTGTCCTCCTGTGCTCCCAGCCAGGGTTACAGCTCACAGATGAATGGCCACAATGCCATAACAGACAGGGGGTTTATTTCATACACTAGGGCACTAGGCTGTGGTACAGCTGGCAGGAAGAGAAGGGTAATTATACTGCATCTTGGAGCCATAGGCAATGAATTTCTGCATAAAGGACTACATTTGCCATGTATTATTTATGCCAGCATCAATTTTCCCAGCTGGCTCTATTTACTGTGCAAATTCTCCTCTGTCTGTTTATGGGCAAGGCCATGGTTCAGCACCTCTGGTTACACTATACTGTGGAGGGGCCCCACAGGGCACCATGCACGTTAAACAAGTGGCTGGACTCACTGCAAGCAGGTCACATCTTCCCTTCCTGTTAAATTATATCCCTGGGACTGCAATGAGCTCGTGGTCTCACTCAGGCACGGTGATGCACACAGGTGTGTGAAACTAAATCAGCAAGAGGGGAAAAAGGAATAACCATTCTTTGGGGTGTCACTGGGGGAAACCAAAAGACCACCTTCGGAGGGGGGCAAATTAGATGGCTCTGGGGCTCAGGGAATTTCCTTTTTATATTTTTAAGGGTGGGACACAGATAATGAAGAGTTTTGCATTGACAAGGTTACTTCTACCCAGTAACTCAAAGATCGAGCTAAGGGAAAAGGAGCCCCATTTTACAGATGGAAAAACAGAGACAAAAAAATAGAAGAGAAGGGAAACAAAGGCAAGCTAGAGGCCTCAGGCTCAGTCACTGTGTTAGGGTGGCGCGCAGGTATGATAGTGACACACAGGGTCACCCTCCAGTCACCGATGTGCCTCTTCAGAGATGCCCAAGCCAAGGTGAACTTGGCTCCCACTGGAAACATACGTGGTAGAAACAAGGGGGAGAAAACCTAGTACCAGCATGAATTTCTGGGCCCTTTCACAACAGCATCCTCTCTCACCAGTAGTGCTGTGTTCCCAGAGAGAGGAGCTGAGGACTGAGATGTCTGCCCAGCCTGAGAGCTTTTCAGCAGCCCCAAGAGCTACCCCCAATTACTCCACAGGAGGGCTGGGGGCCTTGAGGCCTCTCCCTTTCCCAATCAATAGCACAGTCATGTGTGATCTCCTTGTAACTGTGGGCTCTGCTCTGACGTCCCCCAGGTCCCAAGGTCGACCATCTCCTGGAAACCTGTTGGCTGGAAGACAGGATCAAAGTGTGAGTTTTTGGGTTGAGCAGCCCAGGTGGGTAGCCTCTTTGGCTGCAGGGTCTCAGCATCCAAGAATCCCCCAATGAGACATCTGCAGGCATGGAAACCACCCTCAAGGGCCCAGAGTCCTGGCTTTCTCCTGGGGCTGGCTCACCAGACGGGGAGATTTCATCAGACACACCATGCGCTGACTATCTGATGCTCCTGTGCCTTTGGTGACGTCCAGGAGAAACCGGGTGCTGGGTACAAAGCTCCAGGAGCGTCCGAGGGCAGGTTTGAGCTTCCCAGTGTCCCTGTCTCGGGTCATGTGGTTGGTCACCTGCAGTGGAAAGAATCACAGGCTTATAGATCTGCAATGCTAGTACAGAGGACATCTGCTCCTGCTGCTTCATTTTACAGATGGAAAAGCTGAGGCCTAGAACGACTTCCCCTAGCAGCCATAACTTAGCAACGGTCTGGAATTAGAACCCTGGGCTCCTGACTTATGCATAGGTCTTGCCACTAAACCGCAATGCCTCAGGCTTGACTCCAACAGAAGGGGATGGGGCACGTGTCTGGGAATAAGCAGTGCTGTCTGCTTAGGCTTATTATACCCCCAACCCAGCAGATGGGCATCCTGAGACCATGTCCACCCACCCCTTTGTGTCAGAAAGTGCACCTCTGTGTATGGCTGGGGGGATAGTTTGAAAAGGGGGGGTGTCCTAATCTGGTCGGTCAGCTCTATTCCGCCCAGGCTAGTCTCAGGTAAGAAACCCCAGCTTCACCACATCCTCTTAAGGTTCTCCTTGCGCCCCCTACTCCCATCCCCAGGCAAGGATGTGGCCTGTTCATCATTGAATCCCTGCTGCCTAAGGCAGAGCCTGGCACATAGCAGGTGATCACATACGTCCCATAGTCAGGAGAGGGAGGCCTAGGGACCCAGTATAAGAACAAAAGGATAGGAAAACAGATCCCCTTTCGCTGCCAGGGGGTGCACAAAAAGTAAAACCATGCCGACAATTCGGCAATGTCATATCTAGACACTTAAAAATACGTGTGTCCCTGACTCACTGATTATACTTTTAGGAGTTTGAGGAAATATGAGATATGTAAAGAGACTTAGGTATAAGGATGTTCATTATAGTTTTATTTAAATAGAAGAAAAAACTGGTGATGATCTAAAGGTCCCAAGCCAGGCAGCAGAGTGTCATGGTACATCAGGAGTTGCAAATGTGGTGTCTGAAAATCACGTATCACTGGAACACAGCCAAGCTCATGTGTTCAGGGATTGTCTACGGTTGCTCTCATACTACATAGGCAACTGAGCAGTTACAACATGGACCATATGGCCATGAAGCCTTAAATATAGCCGCCCCTCATTATCTGTGGGGGGTTTGGTTCCAGGACCTCCAGGGATACCAAAGCCATGGATGCTCCTCTCTTATATAAAATGGCGTAGTAGTTGGCCCTTGGTATCCACGGATGCAGAACCCGAGGATAGGCAACCGGAGGATATGAAAGGGCAATTGCATTTACTCTCTGGTCCTTTAGAGAAAAGGTTTGTTGACCCTTGTGATTTAGGTATTAAACAAAATATGTAGTTGCTAAAAATGGCATTCTTAAAAAAAAAGGCATTCTTAAAGAATCTATTTAAAGACATGGGAAATGGTAAATTTGGGGTTTTTTTAAACAAGTTTACAGTTTAGTTGGAAAGTCTGTTAAAAGTATGTGTCTATATTCAGAGAAAAAGATTCCATGGAGAGAGATAAAAATATATGTTTTCTGGGGATGTGGACATTGATAAATTTGACTCATATTGAACTTTTTTACCCTCTTCTATGAGAAGCATGCAGATTTTAAACAAATTATTTCATAAGCAGAGAAAGTTACTTTAAAAGCAAAATATTCCTTTCTATGAAGCTCTTGAAAAGGCAAAACTATTGGAACAGAAACCAGATCGGTGGTGGTCTGGGGCTGGGGGACCTTTCTGAGTGATAGAAATACTCTGTATCTTGACTGAGAGGAGTAACAAGACCAAATACAACTATGTCCATTAGTCAAATTTCAAACAGGAGAAAATCACTCTGTGTGAATTACACCTCAGTAAACCTGACAAAGGAAGTAAAAAGAGAAAGAAGACTGTCCCTGATCCCTTGGCCATTTATGGCCTAATCCCCTTATGGTCTAATCCCCTCGTGGTCCAGAGCTTTAGATGACCCAGGGAAGCTGGCTATGACCTTTTCCTAAAGGGCCACTTTGAGGGTTCAAAAGCTGCTGTTTAAGGGAAATAAGGAGCTATAACAGGAAACTGAGCTCATCTCCCCACTTGGTGAAGCCCAGGGACCAAAGGTAAAACCAGTCCACTGGCAAAGCCCGCCTCCTCACCACCACGGCCACGCCAAGGTCCCGGGCCAGGGTCTTCAGCTCTCGGGCCAGCTGCATCATCAAGGCCAAGCCTGGAGGAGAAAAAGCAGGGAGGGTGGGCAGCAGGGCACTGGGGATCAGGCTGGCCGGAGACTGGACTCCAGAGCTGGGAGGCAAGATCATGACCGCAACCTTGGGTTCTGCCACACCACTCACCTTCCCTCTGCTGGCCTCCCAGAAGTGGGGAGACCACCGCGGTGACGGAGTCCACAATCACCACCTTCAGAGTCCCTGAAGAACTGCTCACCTGGGGTGGAGGGGTTGATGGGAAGCAGGGAACATGAATCAGTTGGCCTCTGGGGGGCACCCAGTATGGGACAAGCTTGCTTCTCTGTCAGAAACTGGTAGGAAATAATCTCCCCCAGCTCAAAAACAGCTGCGCAAGCATGATGGAATTTCAGTTAAGTTTTTTTCTCCACCCTCGTTTGTATGTGTGACAGGTTTTATTGAAGACTTGGGTGGACAGAGAGCGTTTAAACCACAGGACATCACACATACCCTCCAATAATTAAATTTGAGAAATCCCTGCTCAGATCCTGTGATCCATGGTCAGGAAGTTTCTTAGTAGAATCTTTCTCCTTATGGTCAATCCCCCCTAAAATCAGGCCCCTCTTTTCCCTCTCCTCTTACTCCCCAAGTTCCTCACTTTCTCTACTGAAGACGTGAGCGTTCCCTTTACCTCACTGTCTCCTTCTGCCATGCCTCGAAGGCCTCATCGTCCACATCTAAAAAAGGTTCCAGATACAGGCTCTCTAGACAGACACCTGGTAGAACTGTACATTTCTGTCTCGACACAGTGTTCGCTTCCTCTTGGTTTCTTGGACCTAAACTGTCCTCCATGCTTCCCTTGCTTTCCCTCACTCCTTCTGCCCAACTCATTCACTGAATCTGCTTCTGCAACTTTTCACTTTATGTTGGCCGAGTCTTGGATATTCAGCTTCTATGCTCTGTCTTTTACATGTCTCCCCCTTCATCGTCCAGTTAACTGACTCTTGGCCAGCCGTCAGCTGGTCTAAGAGACCATGGCAGAAAAGACTAAAATCAGCTTAGCCCTACTTTACTCTCTGGGAGAGCAGGGTGAAATTTCTGGCTGAAACCATGGAGCTATCAGGTCACCATGGGGCTTTCAGATCACCTGGGGCAGACAGACCCCACAATGCTTGTAACCATGGGGCTGTCAGGTCACCAGGGGCAGACAGACCCCATGATGCCCACCTCTAGGTATTCAAGCCCCCCATGGTCCCTTCCCCTTGACTTTGGGGGAGTCCTGTGACTCGCTGATGACAAAAATGTCAAAGATGTTTGGACACTGCTCTCTTGATTAGATTACATTATACAGCAAAGGAGCTGCCACTCCCATGAGTACATCATGTTGTGTAAAGTCCCCTGTTGCATTTTGCTTTCACTCTTGTGCTGTCTTGAAGCAGCAAGTGGTCGCGCTGCAAACTGTCTATGGAAAGGGCCACATGGCAGGAACCATGGGAAGTCTCAAGGAGTGGAAGGTGGCCTCTGGCCAAATGCCACCAAGAAACTGAAGCCTCAGGGAAGTGAATTCTGCTGACAACCTGAGGGAACTTGTAAGTGATCCTTCCCCAGCTGAGCCTTCAGATAAGAACACAGCCTAGCTACAGCCTGGATTACAGCCTGATGAGACCGTAAGCAGAGGACCTGGAAAAGCTGTGCCCAGACTCCCAACCCACAGAAACTGGAAAGTAGTAAATGTGTTATTTTAAGTCCCTAAGTTTGTGGTCACTTCCTATGCAATAATAGACTATATACCATGTAATGGTCCTAGAGTAAAAAATATAGTCTTTTGACCTGGGAGTTGAGATATCTGAGTTATAAGCTTCATTCTTATCTCAAATATGCAGTAACCTTGGGCAACTCACTAGATGTCTCTGGTCCCCTCTCCTCATCTCTAGAAACGAGACAGCTGGATTAGATCAGGACTGCTTCACTTCATGTCTCAACACACAGGGGGTGATTACCAGCTGATTCCTATAGCAAGTATCTGTTCAACTATTACACATTCTAAAGTTTGTAAAAATGACTTACTTTGTATATAATACTGGGTATGCCCATGGGAATATGTCATGCTTTGGGGTGAGAGAAAAAGTTTAAGATGAATTAAACTATTCTCTCTAAGGTGTCTCCCAAACCTAAGAGTATATAAATCAGTGCACCAAATCCTGCCTGAGCACCAGCGAGCTGGGAGAAGTCGGGAGGGGGCGGGAGAGTGGGCTCACCTGCTGGGCCACAGTGCCTCGCAGGTCCTGTATCACATCCAGCATCTGGAAGATGTCAAATGCACGCACCACCTGGATCCTCTGAAGAGCTCCTGCCTGAAGGGGAAGGAAAGAGAAGGGAGGGTTTTGGAGAAGAGGAGCAGGGGGTTGCACAAGATGAAGAGAGATTTTTTTGAGGCTGAGCAGGAAGAGGCACTTAGACGCCAGGACTCAGGTCCAGGATGGCAAATGGGCTCTGTCTGATGGGCCAGTTCTCACCGTGGTGGCTGCCTGGGTGCTGAGCTGCAAAGCCAAGTCAGAGCCCGTGGGAGGGAGTAATAGGATTGATTAGTATGTCTGCCACGGGCAAGAAATGGCGTAGAAAACACAGAGGCTGGGTGTTTGGCAGCCCTGAATTAGGGTATGCAAGGGGCTGGGTTTCCTGGGAGCATCAGTGTGGGTAGCATCCAAGCTGGGATGATGTCATAATGGAGGAGGCTTGCAGAGTACAGGCAATATTCGCAGAACAGCAAGTTTCAAAGCCAGAAATGACTATTCACCCAAATGGCCAAAATCTTCTAATGTCAGATAGTGAGATCTTACTGTGTCATAACCTCAAAGGAACCCAACCCTCTCCTGCCCTTTACCTGCTCCTCCTCGTCTGGGGTTCTGGCCTGAAGTAGCTGGAGGATGCGGGAGGCTGTGAGTCCTCCATTGGAGTCGATGTACAGAACGTTCTGCTGCAGGCCATGGGACACGTGTGCAGACACACAAAGACACACCTGAGCAGATACAGGCAATTGGGTGAATCTGAGCCCTCAAGGAGGGCCCAGAATGGGAGCTCCCATCGAATCTCATCCAGATCCCAGAAACAAGAGTCGGCCAAGTTGGTGCCCTCCTCCTTACCACCCAGCTTCTCTCTTTCGAGCTCTGAATCACCAGCACCCCGGCAGGAGCTTCCCCAGGGATCCTGGGCTATGCACCCACCTCCCCCAGTCCTCCTGCTGCTGGCCGCATGTGTACCTGGGTTTTGCCGCTACCCGGGCCTCCCACGATTTCAGTCACTTCTCCAGTATAGAGACCAGCATCGAGCAGTTTGTCCAGGCTGATGGCAGAGAAAGGGGAAGAGAATGGTCCACAGATGTTCTAACATTTCTGGCCAGGAGGCTTCTCCTGATGGAGTCTCCTTTGGAGGGGAGCGGGCCCGGCTAAATGTTCCTCTGGCCCTGCATCCTCTCACTCTCAGCTTAAAGATCACCTCTGGGTGATCACCTCTCTGCAGAGGTCTTTGCCGCCCCATCCAAAGGTCCTCCTCATTCTCCATCTCAGACCCTATATTATTAGTTGTTGTTGTTGTTGTTGTTGTTGTTGTTATTATTATTATTAGCCCCTGTAGTAGTATTCCATGGTACAGAGGCACCAAGTTTGTTTAACCATTTACCCACTGAAGGACATTTTAGCTGGTTCCAGTTCGGGGAAATTATGCATAAAACTGCTCTGAACATTTGTGCACATGTTTTGGCATAAACCTAAGCTTTTATTCCTCTGGGAAAAAAATGCCCAAGAACACAACTGCTGGGTGGTATGGCAAGTGCATATCAATGTTACAAGAAAATACTAACCTGTTTTCCAGAGTGGCTCTGCTAGGTTATTTTCCCACTAGCAATGTGTGAGTAATCCAGTTTCTCCACATCCTCACTAGCATTTGGTGTTAGCACCATTTTTCATTTCAGCCATTCTGGGAGCTATGTGGTCACATCTCACTGTGGGTTTCACCTACATTTCCCTAATGACTAATGATGGTGAACCTCTGGTAATACGTCTGTCCATGTCTTTTGCCCATTTGCCTACTTGGATTGTTTGTTTTACTGCTGAGTTTAAGAATTCCTTAGCTTAGGGTATAGCTCAAGCAGTAGAACGAATGCTTAGCATGCACAGGGTCCTGGGTTCACTCCTCAGTACCTCCTCTAAAAATAAACCTAATTACCTCCCCATGCAAAAAAAAAAAAAATTCCTTAGCTTGAAGCTTTTAAGATGTGATTAGCCATGATGTGTTATTCATCTAAACAGGTACAGTTATGTTTACTCCTTGAAATCTACCTTTTTCTATCCCAGTAGGTAATCTGGCATGAAGAATGGGATCCTGATCAGAAGAAATATGCGCTCTATCGCCCTCGTAAAGATTCACAGCGCACGTCGGCACTAAGGGCTCTCAGAAGGTCTACAACAAGGAAATCTGCTTCATTTGGGTGAACCAGCATTTCCCAAGCTGTTGACTACAGAACTCTCCTCCCCTCCCAGGTTCAAGTTACGTCCATCGTCCATCGAGTACCCAAAGAATACTTGTGAGGAAGGCTAGAAACCTAGTGGGTCATCTTGGAATCTCACCTATGTCCCCCCTGGAAGGAAGGCTTATCACATTTCTTCAACAAGCCTCCTGGGGTCCCCTGCCCTTGACTGGGCCCCACACCCTCCCCCGCCATGTCCTTCCCAGCCCCGCTCACCTCCACCCCAGGCCTCCGCTTTCACCAGACAGCCTTCCCCAAAAACGCGGACCAGTTCGAGCTGGGTTCTTGTACTGAGGGGGATGACACATGACTTCAGGGGCCTGGTCTGCCACTTACTAGCTGCAAGGTCTTGGGCAAGACACTCAACCCGAGTCCCAGTTTCCTCCTCCACAGGATGATGACTTTCTTCGTAACATGCTCGGTGTGGTTGTGAAGACCGATGAAATAATGAGCTTGGAATAAGGGTGCCTGGTTCCCGGCGACCACTCAGAGAATGTCCACCTGGTCCTCACTGAGGTCCGCCTCCTTCACAGAGCTTTCTGGAACCACCTGATCTCCCCTGCACTGACTCCCTGTGGCGGCAATCCTGCCACTTTACCACCTGACTGCTCCCTAAATTCTCCCTCTGTACCTGCTGGTTTTATAAGCTCCCAAAGGCCAAGCTGGCTTCTGGTCAGTCACCCCCTCCTGACGCTGCCTCCATGTGTGCTAACACCTCTCTCTTGTGTTCACCTGCTCTTCTCACCCACCACACCCCACACTCCTTAAGTGCCGGGGCCTTGCCTCACTCCAACAGGTATCCTCTGCACGCACCTGGCACCTGTAGGCACTCAGCCAACGCTTGATGAATTACAGACCTGAACCCCCAGCCGGGGAAGCAAGCCCTGTGCTGTAGGAACCTTGCCAAGAGAATGTGTTGTGGGAACAGCAAGGGCCAAACCAATCCAAAGACTTCTGCGGTGGTGGAGTTCTTTTTCAAATTCTGCACCAACAGGCCAGGAGAGAGGTCAGATTCCCTCGGCCAGAAGCAGCCCGTTGTCTTCCAACTCTTCCCCTCCGCAAACACGGCAGAATGTATTCTTGGCCCCTCCAGGTGCAGAGTATGGAGAATGTACCAAATTCTGGCTCAAGTGCCCCAGGGCTGGAGGCTCACCTCTGCCCCTCGATCCTCTTGAGCTAAACTCAAGTAGGGTAAATAATCACTAATTCACAGAGTCACTTAAGAGATTATATAAATATGACTTACTATGTGTCAATGGCTGCACATAGTAGGCACTCAGTAAATGTTTGTCCTGCCCTGCTTTGTTTTGTTTTTGGAAAAGGAAATGTTTTATTCCTCTCTGCGGAGAGCAGTATACAAAGGTGGCAATCATCCTGACTCCATACATCACTGACACAAAAATGCCCCCTCAAGGATGCCCAGTTATCCGCCCCACTTGAGTCTTAGAGAATTGTCAATTAGTGAGTAGGGCAGAACGCTAAGTCTCAGGAAGATTTTTTTGAGACATTTTTGTGGGAAGTTTAGAGTCAAGGGGAAAGATGAGACCCAAGAGTGGGTGTTCCATCCTCCATCTTCCTGGGGACATCCAAATCCCAAAGGTTTTCTGAAGAAAGGCACCTCTCTCAGCAACCCAGGGAGGGGAGGCGCCCAGACCTACTGCCTGGATGTAAGGCTGAGGTGGGGAGAGGACAGGGTTAAGCAGCAGAGATCACAGATCCAAGGCTGAGGAGTGAAATGCATGGGGGAGAAAAGGGGACTGAGAGAGCCGAGAGGCCCAAGTCATAAATTCCACCCTGTCCCCAGTTTGGAGCAGAAACTCTTCTTCCCAAGACTAGAATGGAGTTTTAGTTCAGGGACTGGCCTTGCTCCAGGGCACAGAGAGGCAAGCCAGGCAAAGATCCCATGGGTGGTGAAGGTGGAGAGGTAAGGGGTCCCGACCAAGAGATGGACACGCCCACAATGAGCACTCAGGCCACAGCGGGCGGTGAAGCTACAAGCCAGGATCAGGGAGGGAAAACTGCAGCTGTGTGTGTCTGAAATACAGAATTTTATCAGCCCTCTGCAATAAAATTTAAATCACCGCTTCTTCCACTCTGCCCCTTGCCTATGAGCTGTCCCCAATCCTTTCTCCCAAGGCTGGAGGACTGGGCAGTAAGAAGGAATAAGAGAAAAACCGAGGCCAGTAAGCGGGGCTGCAGCAGAGACTTGCCCTGCCTCTCCCCACCCCCACTCATTCTATAAAAAGGATTCTCTCTTCCTCCCCTTGCTGGACATATAGGCTGTTGGGATGAAGGCCGGGTAAAGGCAAAGGGAGAAAACACCTAGCGCATTCTTTCCCCTGCTTTGATGTGAAGTGTAGCTGCAGCAAGGGGCACAGAAGTTGAGGCAAAAATATGGGGGACAGGAGAGCTTGGGAGCATAAGCCTGTCTAGAGAGGAAGAGGGTGCTTCTCCTGCCCTTTGTCCAAACTGGCTGGGAGCTTTACTCCAACAACTACAGAAAAGAGTGAAAAGGGGAAGCATATAAGGGTTGGGGTGGGGACAGAGTGGGTGGGGGTGGGGGGCAACCACAAACAGGTTGGAGATTGAAGGATCCCTGTGATCCCCCAAGATGGCCCTGAGAGCATCAGTTGGGGGACTGGATGAAAAGTCACAGCAGACATGTGCGTTTTTTGAGGGAGTAAGGAGCCTCTCTGGCCCCATCTTTAAGTGAAAGGGGAGACAACGCCACAAAATAGTTGCTCTGATCTGCTGAATAACAATGAAATACTGACATCTTGTGTTATAGGACAGTGGTTCTCAACCAGTGGTAATTTTGCCCTCTCCTCTCACCTCCTCCGGGCGGTGGGAGGGGCGGGTCATTTGGCAAGGGCTGGAAACATTTTGGGGAAGAAGGGATGTGCTACTTGCATCTAATGGGAAGAGGTCAGGGATGCTGCCAAACATCCAACTATGCACAGGTCACCGGCTCCCCTCCCCCCAAATAATTACACACCTCAAAATGTTAGGAGTTGGAGAAACTCTGTCACAGGGTAAGAGGACTCAGAAGTCTTGACCATCCAGCCACGCTGCTCTCACCACTGTTTGAAAAACCCTGCCTTCCCTAGGTTCCAGCGTCAAAAGCCCAGCTGGAGGCTGCCACGGTCTTCCCGCCTCTCACCTTCTCCCCCAAGTACACACACAAACCTTCCAATGCCGGTGGACAGGATGGCAGTAGAGGTCTTCAGTTCCTCGTAGAGATCAGCGCCATTGAAGGGGAAAGCCGAGAACTGAGCCAGCAGCACCCGCCTCAGGGCGACCAGGGCCTGCGGAAGGGGCGGGGCGACTCAGGATGCGGCCCTGGCGCTTCCATCCCAAGCAGCCCAGAGTACTCTGCAGTGACCCGGTAAGGGAGGGCGAATCCCAGGGTCTCATAGCCCCCCCTTAGCAATCTCTGGAAACCCTTTGCTCAGGGATGGGCATTTAGAGACACCCCGTTTTGGAGCGTGCAGATCATCAGCTCACCTTATAGGACAAGCCACATTTCTGGGCTACCTCCTCCAGGTCTGCAGAAACGAGGTCCACCACTGCAAATTAAACACGTGGGATTGATGCGCAGGAAGGGAGGCCTCGGGCCTCCAGCACCGGACTTTTCCTCGCCTAAGGGAACAAGCCGAGCCGCAGGACCTGGCGTGCAGCCTGGGACACAGCGGGGGTTCCATCCTTCCTGGGGCGTGGTCGCCCTACTCCCACCTTCCCGAGCTCTCCAGAGGCTGTGGGCGGAGGAGGGAGGGGAAGGGTGTGCCAGGACAGGAGCCGGCCTCCTCGCTAGGCCCAGCGGTGTGGTCAGCACTGGCGCGCGCCCGCGGTCACCTGTCTTGATCCCGCGGCTCCGCAGAAGCTGAACCATGTCCTGGGTGAGGCCCGGGCACAGGCCGGCGCGGAGCACGCCCATGTTCGCTGTGGGCCCGGGGCCACTCGTCCCGGGGGCATCCGTGGGGCCCTCTTTTCAGACGCCTCCTTGGCGCCCTTTTCTGGACCAGGCACGGGAGGCAGGAGACAGCGGCAGCGGTGGCGACGCGGTGGGTGCGGACCCCGCTGGGGCCCCGGCGCCCAAGGCCAGCCCGGCCCTGCAGCGGCACCGCGCAGCCGCTTCCTGCTTCCAGACTCCAGGGCCTGGCCGGCGGCGCCACCTGCCTGCCGCGGGGCGGACGCGCAGGCTCCCGCGACCCAGCGATTGGGGCGGAGACGGCGCTGGCGGAAAGGAGCCACGTTCCCCTCGCCGCTGCCACCACGCTCAGCGCCCGCGTAGGCCTCCACCCTCTCCCGGATCACGCCTCGGTGCCGGCCTCCCAGGTGCTGCCTTACGTTCTGAGCGCTGGGCCCGAACATCCGACTGCACAGACCATCCCTAGGCTCAGGGACCTACCCGATAGTGAGGAAAGGCAGTGAAGAGGAATCAAATAAATCAGATAATTACCGATCATATGATCAGTGCTAAAAAAGCAGCAGAGCACAGAGAGGGCATCTACTTCTCTATTTTCCAAATAAAAGAGTTTTTAAATGAACAACAAAATCCCTGAGTATCTAGAACACAATGATTTTGGTATTTTTAAATTCATTTGCTTGACCTCATCCTCTGGAAGAAATAAAAACTTTACAGGGTTATCTGCTCAAAATCCAATGCGGTAGGTGCTTTGTTCATCTCTATTTCACAGATGAGGAAACTGAGGCTCAGTGCAGTGGAATCAATTGTCAATGTTTTCACAGCTTATACCGCTGGACTTAGAACGGACAAATCCACATCTGGGTGCAAAACCAGTACTGTTTTAACAGTGCCGCCCAACCCCTCAAAACTGTTATGTTTTGCTACCATGAAGTGGTTTCCTTGAGAACAGAAGCAATGTCTGGTCCCCTTCTGTATGTCCCTGCAGCACCCACCATTGTCACTCAACACATGAAGACACCTGGGGTGACTGTGTGGCAGAACTTAGAATTCTAGGGGGTCAGGTATAGCTCAATGGTAGAGCGCATGCCTAGCATGCACCAGATCCTGGCTCCAATCCCAAGTACCTCTATCAAAAAATAAACAAGTAAACCGAATTACCTCTCTCTGCTAAAAAAAACCAAAAAATTAAAAAAAAAAAAGAATTCTAGCACTGAAACCTGAGTTTAAGTGAGCTATGAACCCCATGAATCATCGGGGCTTTCCCTGTGCCAACACAACTGGACACAGGGGGTTGCAGCCTAGGATGTCTGGATGGAGAGTCTCAGCAGTCTATGGACAAAGTCTCCCGTTCCCAGACTCATTCCAGTACTGGGTCCCCTTCCTCAACGCCCAGCGTCTTTGTCTCTTCATCCATTGCCTCCATTTCAGGGCAGGTCCGAAGAGCACAGGTGGCAAGAAGCACTTTGAGCTCTTCAGAGAAGGGCAGGGCTGCTGTAGCCACAGAGCCTTAGAGCTGGAAGGGGCCCAGGGGATGCTGTAGCCTGTTCCTGGGTTCTGCCTGCTCCTGACATTGGCCCTGGGCAGCCGCAGCCTCAGATCAAGGGGGAGGCTGGCCCCTAATTGTTACACTCTGGGATGCTTATGAAGTCAGCTCATTACACCCCCATCCCACCCAAACTAAGGGTGTGTCCACTGCCTCCAGTTTCTCTCTGCTTCCTGTCAGCTTGGTTGTCCTGCATGGTGACGGCTGTGGTCCCAAACAAAGATGGCATCGGAGACACGTTATAAAGTGGGAGATGGGGAGGAGGCCATGCTGAAGAAGGAAACGCTTAACGTTCTGAACGCACTCAATCAAATGCCGAAGCCCTTTCCGAACCCCAAATCTATGAACAGGACCGTCACTACCAAAGGACTCCCACTTTCCTCAAGGGGCAGTTTGGTTAACTTCTTGGAGGAAGATGCCATCAATCTACCGTAAGACATAAGTCTGGTCCTTTTCTCCTGTTTAAGGCCAGAGCTGGGGGCTGGGGAGAGGGGCTTGAAGAGGTGGTACTTCCTTGAGTTATCACAGCCCAGACTCTGGACTCCCAGGGAGGAGCACGTGTGCAGGTTGCCTATGGATTCCTGACCCCAAATCAGTTCTTGGAGACACGCTGGCCTCTGGTTCCAGGAAGCCTTCTGGGATTAGTCAGAGGTTTGCTGACCATACTGCTCATCCTGCTTTGCCCTCACCACCCCTACACAGACATCGCTGCCCGACTCCACTCGCCATGGCTTCTTTCCCTCGGTCCTCCCTAGTGTGACTTCACCTGCCTGATTATGTCCCCCCAGTAGCCTGCCTGCCTTCACACTGCAATTTACTGTTCTTCCTCGGTGATTCTGTGTTCCCTTTACTTCATTTTACAAAACTCTTTGGGCACTTACAAGGTGTCTGGCCCAGAGTTAAGTTCTGGGAATGCAGAGCCAGAAAGCACAGTCTCCCAGCCTGGGGGGGGGGGGTGTGCTGGAGAGGGTGTCAGGCAAGAATCAAGAATATTACCGCATGGTCTGCACTATGACAGGACAACCAGAGGGGACTTAGTATAACTTGGGAGAGAGTGAAGGTAAGGAAGGCTTCTTGGAGGAGGTGATACTCTTAGGAAGGGAAGGAGTTAGCCAGGGAAGGGCCGGTGGTATGGGTTGATGTGGGCTGAGGGAATTATCTGCAGGGAAGTTGCATGGGTGTGTGTCCCGTGCAGTCACACACAGCCCCACACTTAGAAGGGGCCCTGTGCTTGGTTTAATGCTCGGATGTCACTGTCTTGACAGTCTTAGTAATTTTTGAATTATTGAACCGCAAACTATATTGCCAGTCCTGATTATATGAAAGGGGTATGGTGTCCACTCCGTAAGGGACCTGTACATTAGCCTGTATGGCTAAAGTGACGGATGCCTGTAGGAAGCTTCACGGTATAATGGGAAAGTCTTGGGCTTTAGAGCCCAAGTTTAAATTCAAGTTCTACCGCTTAGATATGTGGCCATAGACAAGTTGATTAAGATCAGGGACTCTCAGTCCCTCAATTGTAAAATGGGGCTGGCGCCATCCAGCAGGGCTGTAGTGAAGATCGCAGAGACTTTTCGTCCAGCATGGAGCCCAGTTCCCCTTCAGCACTGGTGTTTCCAGTAAGTAAATCTAAAACAGAGATTCATTAAGACAATCTATAGGATAACTGACATCAATGCCCAGACTGTTCGGCCTACAAAGGGCCTTGCTGGGGGAATCATCTATTTCAAATGTCCACCAAGCGCTAGCACAGGATGTTCGGGCTGATCAGGATTTCTTAGGAGGAGGTCGATAGGGCTGGAGCTCAGGGAGGAAAAATGTGGCCTTGATGGACCAAACTCGAAACTGGAGGCTGGCCTGGAGTAAGGGATTTCGGGGTGTGTGTCGGTTGCCAGATCTGACTAGAGAAGTGGGGGAGATGGAGTAGGGAGCAGGGGAGGGGACCCAGAAAGCACGAGGGGCAGATGGGAGCTGAGTGGCATGGGCCCCAGGAGATCTAGGTTCTGGTTCCAAACTCTGCCATCAATTCACATTGGTCGAGGTGCGTGCTCCCCAAAGGCCCTGTGACTGCTCTCTCTTCATACTGTGGGTTGTGACTCACGAATGGGTCAGAAACTCATTCTAGTTGGTGGAGACCGGTATTATAAAAATAAAATAAAATAGAATCGAAAATTCCACAGCACATCACACACAGAGTAAGTATTAGTTTCTGAAACGTTTTAGTTATATGTGTATGTGTGAGTATACTGGCTTGCCAAGAAATATGTATTTCTTATTTTGGGTCAAGATAAAAAAAAGATTAGAAGGCCGAATTTTCTGGATTCTGTATTTCTTCAGTAAAAAATTTTAAACAGGTGGGGAAACATGTGCAAGGTTTCTCTTTGTAATAACAAAGAATTGGTAACAATAAAAAGATTCCACTTATGGGAAAATAACATGCAGTAGTTCAAATGACTGAAGCAGAGCAGATTGATCTAAGAAATACGATGTTTTTTAGTAAAAAATGGCAAGCTGCAAATGGAGATGTACACAATGATACCACTTATTTGTATAAAGTTTAAAAATATGCAAAATAATGACATACGAATGTAACAAACCAAAACAACACATGGGTAATAATAAACATAAAATTGTAAATTTACCATCCTGGCTGCCCCTAAGTGGAGGATGAGGAGATAGGTCGGGGAGCAAAGCATATAGGGGGCTTTAACTATACTGCTAAAGCTTTAGTTCTGAGCTGGATGGTGGCTATATGGAAGTTTAATATATTATTATTTTTTTCTCACTTTATCATATGGTCATCATTTTCAGTTTTATTGAAACATAATTGACACCTAACACTGCATTAGTTTAAGGTGTACAACATGATTTGATAACCGCATGTATTGTGAAATCATTACCCCGATAAGTTTAGTTACCATCCATCACCACACAGTTATAAACTTTTTTGTGTGATGGGAACTTTTAAGATCTAATCGCATAGCAGTTTTCAAATATACAATACAGTATTGTTAGCTATAGCCATCATTTTGCATATTACATCCCCTTTAACATATTATTCATGATGTCTTTTAGTGTATCTAAAATATTTAATGATTTAAAAAAATTTATCAAGGATGAGCCACCTGTTCTCCTTGCTTAGCCCTGCAGTAAACCTTTCTCTGAAAAACTTTCTCAAAAAAAAAAAAATTAGAATGGAAGAAAAAAGTTTTTGAGCATTCACCCCAATATGTGTATATTTATCTGTACTGTTAATTTTTTATGCTATACATTAACAAATATTGTTAAATGTTATAAAATCTAAGTAAATAAATCAGTAATTACATTAAATAATAAACAGTAGTAAATAAATATTAATAAAGCTTAATATAGTATTTTTTAGATACTTTTAGATATTTTTCCATATCCCAGTAGATCATTGTGGTGTGTGTGAAAGTTTTAGCAGTGTTTCTAAAAATGTGGTTCTCAGAATACTTGCAGCAGAATCATCTGAAGATGTTATTAAAGATGCTTTAGCAGCTTCCCTGGTCCTATCCCAACTGGGGACCAGGGACCAGGAATCTGCATTTTTCACTAATAAGTGCCCCGGTGAGGTTGATGCACTGCCACAAAGCAAGACTGTTCTGAGCTGTTCAGAAGCAGCTGGGGGCGCTGGTAAGTTGGGCCCAAGGCCTGCTCACCAGGAGCTTCCAGGCAGCAAGGGCTGGGGTTGCCGGTTCACCTGTCTCCCCTCCCACTCCAGGAAGCAGATGCCAATGGAGGATTCTGAATGCAGCTCCGATGACACCAGCATCTCCCCGATGTCATCCACCTTGTTGAATCCCATCAAATTGGCCGTGACCCAGCCCAACAGCAGCTTCTTTGCAGGGATACTGGAGGGCGAGCTGAACAAACTCAGCTTCTCCTCGATGGCCAAGTGTACAGAAAAGGGGAATCTGGCCCTCTGCCCCCAATCTAAGTCCCAAATAGCCCCTGGGGGCCTGCTGGACCTTGACAATCCGGAGGTGGACACAGACACCTCCTCGACGCCCTCGGAGTCCTCTGTGGTCATGGATGTGCCAGAGGCACCCTTCATCTCTGAACACACGGTCAGCGATTCCACAGCTGTGGTACGTTTCCCTACTGATGCACTTGGTGAAGGCTCACTGGCCACCTTCGATGTGCCAGGTACTGACCTGAGCTCACTGAGGGGTGTGAGGATGCCTACTGCCTACATCCTGACTTCAGGTTCATGGGTTGGGAGAAAGGGCATGTCTGTAAAGAACTACAGTGCAAGTTAGAGAGGGCTCAACGCTGTAGGAAGAGTTCAGATCCAGGGCCACCAGGGATCCAGAGGGAAAGAAGCATTGCTTCCAGGTGCAGGAATAAGCTGGGTGGCTTTTAGTAACATTTGGGCTTGGCCACAGCGGTAGAATTGAAACATCTAGAGATGGGGAAAGGCATTCCGTGGAGGGCTGACACTGGCAAAGGCTCACGGGTGAGAAAGGGAGGGAGGAACCACCCAGTTCCTGATCCAGGGCTTCTCACACTTCCCTGAGCCTGCAGATCTGATCATCTGGTTACAAACAAGATTCCTGGGCCTCATCCCTAGAGGTTGATTCAGTAGGTCTGGGTTGCCTGAGAATCTGCGCTGCTAACAAATCCCCAGGTGCTGCTGGTGGTCCACGGACCACATGCTGAGTAGCACTGTCCTAGATACAGGAAGGAAACAGGGCAGGAGCTAGTCTGGGGTCATTTTCCAGAGCTCCTCTAATGTTACGCTACTTTATAGATTTTTTGATAAGCCATAAGGATTAGTTTTGGCAAAGCCTAATATGGTGATAGTTGCAATCTGAGCTGTATTTTGGAAGATAAATCTGGAAGTTCCATTGTTGGATGGCCTAGAGCACTGTTTCTCTAAGTGTGGTCCCCAGACCACCAACAGCATCAATATCATATAGCAACTTGTGAGACTTTTTTTTTTTTAATTAGCTTGTTCGAAATTTAAATTCTCACTCTCCCCACCCCCTACTTGGGACCTCCTGAACCAGAAACTGGGGACAGGGGCCAGCGATCCATGTTTCAACAAGTTGTCCAGGGCGTTCTGATGCACACCAAAGTTTGAGAACCACTAGCCTAGACAGAGGAGAAACGAAATGGCAGACAAGACAGGTGATTGCTAAGATCCCTTTCAACTGACACAGCCTAGAATATGCAGTGAGGGTACACTGTGAGGTGGGTAGGGCTGCCCAGGGAATGCAGCTTATGCTCTGGGCTGGTGGGTCCACATCTAGCGTTGGGAGTGCCCTGTAACAACTTTCATCAGCAGAGCAGGGATGGGAGTGGGGCATTCTGACCCACATTGCAGGAGGTGGTGGGGGGAGGCCAGGCCAGGTCTGAGGAAGCCTTGGGGGTTCTCTTCCCCTAGATTTCCTGGACCTATGCCCCGGGCAAGCAGCAGGTCAGTTTCTACCAGGTCCTGTTGCAGGAGGTGGTCAGGAAAAATGACAATGAGCTGCCCAAGGCAAAGAACCGCCCATGGATCTTCAGCAAGATCTTGGGCACCACCGTCAAACTGATGGAGCTGAAGCCTAACACGAGTTACTGCCTCACTGTCCGCGCGGCCAACACCGCTGGCGTGGGGAAGTGGTGCAAGCCCTACAGGGTGAGCCCTGGGAGAGGAGGGGCCTGACGGGAGCGGGGGGCAGGACCTGGGGCTTTGGGATTGGGAACCCCCCTACACCCTCACGTCTCGTCCTCCTGCTCACTTCCCTTCTCCCCGAGCATAGAAGAATCAAGTCCCAGCTGCTCTCCTCTGGGAGGTTAAGGCACTTTGGGGCCCTGGGAATGCAAACTGATCTGTTCATTCATTTCTAAACTTTGTCTTCCAAAGCCATTGGTTTTTGGATTCTTCAACTTAGTACCGATAATTGTGAGTGAGTCAGGAAGTCAAGGGCATTGGGGGAAAGAGAGGGAAGAGGCTACAGGGATACAAAGAAGGGGACAGCCTGGGGGTGGGCAGGAAAGGCTCGAGGAAAGACAGCCCTGAGGTTGGAAATAGCACACAACTGGGGAGGCACAGCTATTTTTTAATTGAAGCATAGTTGATTCACAATGTTAATTTCTAGTGTACAGCATAGTGATTCATTTGTACATATATATATATTCCCCTTCATATTCTTTCTCATTATAGGTCATTACAAGGTATTGAATACAGTTTCCTGTGCTATACAGTAGGACCTTGTTGTTTATCTACTTTATATCTAGTAGTTAGTAACTGCAAATCCCGAACTCCCAATTTATCCCTACCCACCCCTTTCTCTCCTGGTAACCATAATTTTGTTTTCTATCTCTGTGAGCCTGTCTATGTTTTGTAAGTAAGTTCATTTGTGCCCCACCCCTTTTTAGATTCCACATATAAGTGATAGTATATGGTATTTTTCTTTCTCTGTCTTACTTCACTAGTGTGATGATCTTCAGGTACACTCACATTGCTGCAAATGGCATTATTTTATTCTTTTTATGTCTGAGTAGTATTCCATTATATAAATATACCATAACTTCTTTATCCAGTCATTTGTTGATGGACATTTAGGCTGCTTCCATGTCTTGACTATTGTAAATAGTGCTGCTATGAACACTTGGGTGCGTATATCTTTCCGAATTAAGAGTTTCCTTCAGATATATGCCCAGGAGTGGGATTGCTGGATCACAGAGCAGGTCTATTTTCAGTTTTTTAAGGAATCTCCATGCTGTTTCCATAACAGCTGCAACAAACTACATTCCAACCAACAGTGTAGGAGGGCTCCCTTTTCTCCACAGCCTCTCCAGCATTTACCATTTGTGGACTTTTTAATGATGGCCATTCTGACCAGTGTGAGATGATTGTAGTTTTGATTTGCATTTCTCTGATAGTTAGCAACATTGAGCATTTTATCAAATGCCTATTCGCTATTTGTATGTCTGCATTGGAGAAATGTTTATTTAGGTCTTCTACCCATTTTTGGATTGGGTATTTTTGTTTGCTTGTTGTTATTGAGTTGTATGAGCTGTATGTAAATTCTGGAAATTAAGCCCCTGTCAGTCTCACTGTTTGTAATTATTTTTTCCCCATTCCGTAGGTTTCTTTTCGTTTTATTCATGGTTTCCTTTGCTGTGCAAAAGCTTCTAAGTTTAACTAGGTCCCATTTGTTTATTCTTGCTTTTGTTCCTATTGCCTGGGTAGACTGCCCTAGGAAAACACTGCTATGATTTATATCACAGAATGTTTTGCCTATGTTCTCTTCTAGGAAGTTTATGGTATCCTGTTCTGTGTTTAAGTCTTTAAGCCAATTTGAATTTATTTTTGCATATGGTCTGAGGGAGTGTTCTAACTTTTCTGATTTGCATGCGGCTGTCCAGCTTTCCCAACACCACTTGCAGAAGAGACTATCTTTTCTCCATTGTCTGTTCTTGGGGAGGCACAGATTTGAATCGTGCCTCTTTGCTCCTGTTTCTGGTGTCAATGAATAGTTCGGTAAGGCTGCTGGAGATCCCATTTAGCAAACAGAACAGGGAGCGAGGGGTGGCAGAGTCAAAGAGGTGAGGTGGCAGGCTCAGATCTGTGAAGGAATCCTGAGGACTTATGTTTTATTTCAGTTCGCAACCGTGGCCAATGACTTGAGCAGCTTCCCTGAGAACAACCCCATCCAGATCACTGTGCGGCGCAAGGAACCCCAGCGGAAAACTGTGTCCCTTGGGCTGGAGGACATGCGGAAGCTAGAAGATCTGGAGTACCTCTTTCCCTACTAGAGGGGGGCCCTGGGAAGCCCCTACCTTCAGCTTCGGCCCAGGGCCTTCAGGAACCAGAACCATGAAATGTACCACCTGCACCATGCCAGGGAGCCGCTGACCACCCTGCTGGCCCTGGTCTGGTGGCAGTAGTCCCAGACCACCACCTCTGGGCTGGGGCCAAGGCTAGATGGGAGCTCCACTCACCTGGAGACACCAAAGACCAGGCCAGGTCAGCCTCCACTGCCTGCAACTACTAGGCTTCCTTCCCCAGATCTGGGCTGGTCCAAGTCCCTCATTAAAAACTGGAGGTCACCAAGCACCCTTAAACTCTGCTTCATCCTCCTAATGGCTTCAGCTGAGCCACTGCCACCCATCCTCCTGGCTTCTGCCAGGACCAAGAATCCAGGTGGGTGGGGGGACAGGGGCAATGAGATGTTACTACCACCTCCTGCCTGGCTCTGCCAACATCACCCTTTCCCCGTAAGAGGAAGAGGTGGTCCTCAGAGACTAAAACACACCAAAAAACCCCAGCAATGTTGGACAGAGGTAGTGGCAACCAGCAGACTGTCAGCATCAGACCTGAGCTCTGCAGGACATGGTGCAAAGTGTACAAGCTTCGGGGGGAGGGTCTGATTTAACCATGGCCCTTCCTAGATGTGAGGGCATGGGCAAACCACTCAAGCTTCCTGGGCTGGGTTTCCTCACCAAAAATATGGGGATGCTGAGACCCTTCTAGGCACGGCCACAGGGTTACTGTGAGGGTCACGTAGGAGCACAGAACAGTGCCTGGCACTGAGCAGGACCTCAGACCTCTCTTTGTCCCTCACTCAGTCCCATTGCAGAGATGTGCCAGGTGGAAGCCGAGAACCACAGCCAGGTGATGTGCAAAATCCTAAAAGCACAGATGGGAATGGGGGATGGTGAGAAGGAACAAAAGGTCAGAGATGCCGTGGCCCCCAGCAGCCCATACAGGGATGGTTTGCAATTCAATCTGGCTAGATGCGCTTTAGCGTTGGAACAGAAGAAAGTGGAGGCAAGATGAATGGAGGGTAAGACCTTGCTCTAGGGTCTGAGGATGTCCTTGTGGGGCAGACAACCGTCACCCCAATCACACTACACTAACTTGCACTGGAGCTCTCACCACTGCATGGCCTGTTAGGGGGAGCCCTCTGGGACAGCCCTGCCTTCCTCTCTGTACCCCGAGAGTCCAGTGGTGCTGCATGAGAGGTCGAGGAAAGCACCCCCAGAGCAGCACTGGCTGGCACAAGTCCCTATGATGGTTAAAGTGTCCACCATCTGTGCTGTCCAGATCAGCAGGCAGCCCTGAACTAGTTGGACAACTGCATTTCTAACTGAAGTGAATTCGAGTTGATGGAAATAGTCACACAGGGTTGGTGCTACCAGAGGGGACAGCACAGACTGAGGTCACCCTCTGGCCACTGACATACGGGCTTCAGCTGGCCTCCCCAGCTTTGACTGGCCTCCCCCTCGGAGGCACAGGGGAAAGAGAGGAAAGGCAACTCCCTGGCCACTATAATTTTGATTTGTTTTGCCCAGAGGGAGGGTGCTACATAGACTGACCTAACACAGTCCTCCGTTGAGCCCTACGAAGAATTATAACTCAAACGAACAAAATATAAATTATTTATTTGGTCACAGAATCCGGGGTCTGACCCTGAATAGAGAGGACATTCAGAAAAGGAGGCAGAAGAATCGCCTGGCCTCACACCACTCCTGCCGGCACCAGCGAGGTACTGGGTGCTGGCCCAGGGCTGGGCTCAGTGATAACCTCCCATGACCTTTAGTCTCCTGCTCTGGGAAGGGACCCCACTTGGGTCTGTCAGAGGACAGCAGGCCACACTCGTTCTCAGCCTTTGGTCTCTGTTGGTGCAGGCGGCTGGCAGAGGCTGGGTCCAGGTGATGGTCCCAGAGAACTTGGGATTTCTCATCTCCTCCATCTGTGGAGAAGGGGAGGGATGAGGATGGGGATCCCAGGGAGGTGTCACAACCCCAGGAGCCCACAACAGGGGCGAGCTTGTGGTTCCTCTTGGGCTTCGAGAGTCCAGCTACCCAAACTGAGGTGAGGCACCCCTGCTGCCTGGGCCAGGACCTCTTCCCGGATGTCCAATGACAACAGTGACGATCCTTTAACAAGTGTGCAAAGCTCAGGTTCCAGTGCGTTCACCTATCTTTGACCCTCCTGTCTACCAAGGTTTGACAACTCCCAGGGGACACGTGAACTCAGCCCTCTGAGACTGTACACTGAAAGGCAGACCCAGAATTTGAATGAGATCTCAAGACTCCAAAATCCAGCATGCTAAGAAGTACTGCCCCATGCTGGAGGGTACCATCGGGGTCTCCCATGATCCCCGTGATTCCCACAGCCCCCCGACTCGCCCAGAGAGCCCTGAGAACCGGACAGTCACACAGCCGAGCACACCAGCCACCCCCTCCCCGACACTCACATCCGGAGACACTTGTCCTTCCCGCCACTCGCCACTCTCTGGCCGTCGGGACTCCAGTCGACAGCATATACCTAAACCGGGGAGGGGCAGGGGCACAGTGAGGATGTGGGAGAGGCGGGCCAGGCTTCGCTTCCCCCTCCCTCAGCCTCGTGCCCACAAGGGTTGGCCGCACCTCATCCGCATGGCCTGGCAGGTCTGTGGCCAGCTTCTGGGCCTTCACATCCCACACCTTCAATGTGCTGTCACTGCTGCCACTGACCAGGAGCCGGCTGTCGGCTGACCACGCAATCTGGTACACGGCAGCCACGTGGCCACGCAAGGAAGCCAGGTACCTGGGCCAGGGGAAGATGATGGATATGAGCTCTTCCAACACGTCTGAGAGGTCCTCTGTGTCCACAGCAGTGGTCTCAACCTTGGCTGCATGTTGGAGTTATGTGGGAACTTTTACAGGCGAACTTAATCACTATTGGTCATTACTTTGCAAAACTTCTCCAGATGAGTTGCTTCTAAGATGCCTCCGGGCAGGCCTCTGTGCCTGCTCAGCTCTGCCAGCCTCAGAATCCAATGCAGCCATCTGCTTAGCCCACCTGCATGACAGCCCCCAGCCCCCAACAGGTGCCTGCTGACATGTGGCTTGGAGATACAATGGGCCGGGCCCACCCGGAAAGTGGTCGGGACAGACTAGCTGTGTCTGCGGGCACAAGTCACTGGGCCTGAGACTCAGAGTCCTTACCTTAAAAGAACTGAATGCCCTCTCTCATGGCTGCTGGGTGAAAATACACGGAGACTGACACACAAGTGCCCTTTGGCCTCAACAAGGGTCCCCTGCTCCTTTTCTCTTCCCGCCCAGGCCTCTGCCTCTCCTAAGTAACCCGAGAGCTTGTGCCTCATCACATCAGTGCTTCTCAGACTCAGGTGACCTTAAAATGCAGATTCTGATTCTCAAGGTCTAGGGTGGGGCCCCAGGCTCTGTGCTTCTATCAAGTTCCCGGGTGATGCGCCGTCTGGTCTGTGGACCACACTCTGAGGAGGGCCCGATAATGTCTGGACCACAAAGCTACACTCCTGCGTGGCCCTGGCCCTCCGCCAGCTGTCAGATCATTTCTCTCCTTAGATATGAGATGAACTAGCATTTTCAGTGCCCTCTTAGTGCTGGTGCTAAATACATCACCTCATTTAATCCTTGTAACAAAACTGAATCTGCACATTCAGAAGAGACAGATGCTCAGAAAATCTAAACACTTGCCAAGGCCACACGGCCAGGAAGCGGCAGAGCCAAGTTCCTTCCAGAGGAACAGCACTCCCTAGCCCTGTACCCCAGGCCCAGGACCCCCACTCACTTGCCCGTCCTGCCATCCCACAACTTGATGGACTTGTCGAAGGAGGCACTGGCAACGACACGGGAGTCTGGGGAGAAGAGCACCTGGTTGATGAGGGCCTGGTGCCCTGTCAATCGTGCCAGGGGCTTCTTGTCCTCCGCCGGGGACCACAGGAACAGGGTGAAGTCGTCTGAGCCAGACACCAGCCTCTCTGGGCCCTGGCCCTAGAGGAGGCAGAAAGCACACCATGTCAGACACGGTCTCCGAGAGGAGAGCCTGACCTTGGCAGCAAACACATCACTGACTGCTCAGGGCCAGCGTGGAGACCAGGACTGGAGAAAGGAGGCTGGGCCAGCACTAACTCACAGGGGTTACTTCCCCCAAAAGGAAACTTCATGCACATGAGACAGGGCTATTTCTATGACATAATTACATGAAAAAGCAAGGTACAGAGTGGTGTGTTAAAAAGGGGAAGTGTTTTACATGTGGGTTTGTATACGTGTGTGTATTTGTACTGGGTGCAGTGTACACATATACACGTATGTGTATATCTGAAGTCTCTGGAAGGAGACGTGAGACACTGGTAACACTGGATGCACCCAGAAAGCAGGGATGAAGGTTAACAGAGATGAGAGGGTTTCCACCATCTATCTTTTTGTGTTCTTTGAACCTTAGACCATGTGAATATGCTACTGAAAACTAAATAAAATTTAAAAAGAGAGACACCTTAGGACTGCAAATAAATAGATAAGCAAATAAAACAAAATGAAATAAAATGATCCCCAGCACAGTAAGATTTTTAGGATTATAAACTAGGATTCTTAAGAACAACTTCCCAGAAAACATAAGTTCTGAGCTGCGGCCAGAAGGGAGAGGGGCCCGAGCACCCGCAGGGTTTTCAGGGTGAGCAGAGGCAGAGTACGGCACCGGGGATGCCGGTGGATCCTCACCCGCACGAGGTTGTAGCGGCTCAGAGCCCTCTCCTTTAACTCCTGCACTGTGTCCAGGTACCGAAGGAGGAGGAATAAGGCCGATTAGGAAAATCCAATGCAAACAGCAAGCACCCCCGTCCTACTTGCACACATTAAGCTAGAAAACTGGGTCCCCCACCAAGCGGCCCTCTCCCCTCCTCCCGCTCACTCACAGGACCCTTGGAGGTCCCTGGCATTCACTGAGGCCTCGGCTGGCTCGAAGGCCCCTGTGCGCAGGGCATAGTCAGTGCTGAGGGCCATGGTGTTCACCCAGTGGCCGTGGCCTTGCAGAGTCCGGCACAGCACGCCCTAGGGCGGAGGGAGACAGGTCAGACACACATAGAGCGCTCCCCAGCCTTGGGAACCTGGACCCCCAGATCAGACCCAGAAGACGGGCGCCATGGGACTCAGAAGCACAACCCTTACTGTGATCCAAGTCAAATCACCCTGCTGGGCTCATCTGTAAAATGAGGGCACCAGCCCAGATCAACGTTTCTGAAAATAAGTTTCACGGAAGGGAAATGTCAGAATAAAAGGGCTCTGCTCAAATAAGTTTGGGATAGGACAGGTTCGATAGGGCTCAGTAGGCTTCCTACAGCAGGAATTTCAGAGCCCGACCACCTAACAGACCTGGAACCTCCACTCTAGTGCGGCACCACCCATAGGACCCCTTGTTCCCCAAGCGCCTCGCCAACTGGCTCCCAGACACGTTCAGGAAACACTGGTCAACGTTCCTTCCAGCACCCACATCCCTGGCCCGAGATTTCCCCAGGCTGGTTCTGGAACCCTCCCAGCCCTTACATCATGAGCCCTCCAGACTTTGATGGTGCGGTCCTGGGAGGCGGAGTAGAGAAGCCCGTCCCCTCCCCACCGGAGACAGGTGACTGACTGCGTGTGCCCGGTGAGGATGCGCTCACAGCGGCCTGCGGTTGTGTCCCAGACCCGCACGCTGCCGTCCTTGGAGCTGCTGGCCACATAGCGGCACTCGGGGTTGCTGGAGAGGAAGAGAAACGTGCCTTTACATCTGACCTGGCAATGCCTGTCTTCCCACAGTGCCTCCCCGGGGATAACGTCCTTACAGCTTCCCGACCCCAAGATCTGGATGCATTGTAGGGTGGCTCTCAGGCTGTGTGATGAGCACCCTCTGCCCCCACCTACCACAACACAGGTACTGATCCACCACCTGTCACGTGGTCACTGTGCCAGACTGCCTACCCTGTCCCCTCACGTGAGACTCCTCTGCACCAAGCAGGGGAGGGGTACAGTTCTGAACCCCTGGCTCCTCACTCACCCCAGCTCTGTCAGCGTCACTTACGCATGGAGGGGCTCCCAGCTCAGGGCTGTGATCCACTTGCTGTGGCCCGCAAGGGTCCTGCCCACTTGCTTCCCTGTGCTGGGGTCCCACAGGAGAATCTGAAGGACAGAAGCTCATCAAATAACCCTCCCCAACCTTCCCCTGGCCCCATCAAAGGTATCTGCCCATTGCTCCCACCCAACCCTCCCCAAAGACCCCAGAACCTGATTCTGACCCATCCCCCAGAAAGGGGGCCCCAGGGTTGTTGCCTCGTTACCCTGACACCATCTACCTGGCCGTTCTTGCAGCCTGAAGCCAGCTTCTTGCCGTCTGGGGACCAGGATATGCTAAGGACCCAGTGTCTGTGTCCTAAGAAAGCAGGGGAGGGAGAAAGGGGGACCACACCTGTCTTTATCCCCAGTGCCGAGTGACACCTGGCACACTGCAGAAACACCTCAGCTAGCTGCTGAATAAATGAACAATTGAACAAAAGAGATGAGGCTCCCCGGGCAAAGGGAGACTCCTCCCCAAGTGCCAGAGCCATGCAGCGTGCCGCCCAGGTAATACCGCCACTACAGTTCCTTACGTGCTGCGAGACACAAAGTACTTTTACATACGTCAGCCCTTGTAATTCTCACGATGGCTCCAGACTACGGAGCAAAGCATGAAGTACCATCCCCATTTTCCAGATGAGAAAACTGAAGCTTAGAAAGGAAGTATGCCCTACACACAAGGTCGCCCAGCTAGTGTGTGGCCCCCAGGCCAACAGCTTCAGCACCACCTGGGAACACGAAAGGCAAATTCTCAGGCCACACCCTAGACCCAAACAGACAAACATTCTGGGGTTAGGACCCTGAAACTTGTATTTTAACAAGCCCTCAAGGTGATTCTGATATATGTTCAAGTTTGAGAACCACTATGGCAGAGGCTGGATTTAAACCAGGTTCTCTTCACTCCTGGTCAGTCAGCCCCTGCCCGTTTGTAAGTGGCGGGCAGGACTCAAGGGTAAGGTCTCTACTGAGGAATAGGCAGCTGCTACCTGGATGTTAAGGGGCTAGAACCTGCTCTGGGCCTCATCAGGAACTAAAGAGCAGATCACCTGCTCACCCCTGAGTTAAAACCCCCTGAGTGGTGAACTGCATACCGACCCTGGCATGTGAAATGCGGTGTCTCAGTGCTGAGATCCCAGAAGCGCACAGAAGTGTCTCCGGAGCCGCTGGCCAGGTACCTGGGGAAGAAGAGGGGCTGCCGGACCTCTGCAGTGGGGACAAGGCGGCGGGGAACCCACCCGGAACACGGGACATGCACACTCCTGCTGCCTAGACAGTCGTCTTCTGGGAATAAATCTGGGACTGGACTTCTCTCTCTCTCCTAAGAAGGAGAAATATAACGCTAGTGCCATCTGGGAGAAAACCCCCAGAGGCCATTTCTCTCCCTACCCTTCCTAAAAGGAATGACTACAGACATAACCAGGTTTAAGGCTTCCCAGTATTCTCATAGGATTGTGAGACTCCAAAGGGACCTGTTTCAGATGAAGAATTAACTCAGAAAGGTTAAGTGACTTGCCCAGGTCACACAAATAAGAAGGGGCAGAGCTGAGCTTACAGTTCAGATCTCCTGAGATCAAGTCCAGGAAGGGCTCTTCCAAGGCAGATGTCCTTGGCCCTTGGGACCCAAACTTCCCACTGGGGAAGTCCCTTACTTGCAACTTGAGCCCAGAGCCTGGGTCTGTGGTAGGTAGCCTGAGGCCCCACTGAGCATAACTTTGGGGTACCCCCTCACCCCAGCCAGAGGAATCCCTCCATGATTCTGCAGCTGCCCTTACTTTCCTGTGGGACTAAAGGCCACGGAAATGACCGCCTCGCTGTGGCCCTCCAAGGAGCTGGTGCAGCGGGTCACAGCGCGGACCCTGAAGACAGCCTGTGGCTGGTAGATGATGTCAAGGACCTTCTCTGTCTCCACCGCCTGGGACTCCAGCGTCCTCCCCAGGGAGGACACAATCTCGGTATCATGGACATAGAAAGCCAGTGGCAGGGGATCCTCCTGGAAGACAACAGCAAAGGGAAGCCCTCCCCATCAAAGGATGAGTGGGGCCACCTCTACCAGGTAGGCCCTCCTTACTGAGCTGTGGGCAAAGCTTCCTTCTTTTCAGCCACCCTGCTTGGGATACTCCCATTATTCCCCATGGAACAAGATCTTTTTCATCCTTGAAAAGCAACTGCAGGACACTTACCTACCACTTTAAAATCCTTTATCTGCATCTCACAACCACCCTGGGAGGTAGGTATTAACATTCCCACTTGACAGAGCAACTAAGTGATTAGCCCAGTGTCCTATCGCTAATGACTAATTCAGGTTCTTCAGAAAGAAAACCGAAGTCCAGAATTAGGATTAGTATATAGCACTATGCAGCGTTTTCTAAACCACACCGGGCTGTATAATGTGTAAGAAGCATCCAAAAAGCTCACTGAAACTGCAGACTCTCTGCTTCACCCCAACGTCTGGTATAGTAAGTCTGGGGTGGGGCCCAGGTATTCCATTTTAATATCCTTCCCCCACCCAACAGAGGGTAGCATTTTAATAAACACGGGCTTAGGAGAGCATAGGTTTTGGGTCTGACATTTGGGGTCCAACTCCAAATCCACCACTTACTGCGCAGCATCGTACAAGTGATTTAATGCTTCCAGACAACACTGTAAAATGGGGATATTAATGATAACGGGGATATAATGAGGGGCTTTGACGAGGAATCAATTTGACAATGCACCCAACGCGTTCAAAACCAGGTCCCTCTCCGCAGGTGGACCCGATGGTGGGCGTGTAAAGCGGTCTCGCCCTGATCACGTCTTCAGACCCTTCCCAAGGGAGACGGCACTGCCTAGGTGTATCACCCCTGTGGGTGAGTGGTGGGGGCCTTTGTATCCCAGACCTTCGGTCTCCAGATCCCCTGTAGGCCCGACCAGGACGGCGCCGCCAGCCCCCAGCCCGAGGGAGGAGACGCGGGACCGCTGAGCCCGCCGCTCACCTGGGCCAGCAGCGCGTTGCACACGAGCTGCAGCTTGTCCGGAGTGATGTCCACGGGCACGTCGAACGGGGAGCCCAGCAGCTGCCCGCCCTCATCCTGGAACTGCACTAGCAGCCGCTGCACGTCGCGCGCCGCCGCCTCGTCCTGGGCCGACAAGCGCGGCGGACATCATTCACGCCGCCCAGACCGGAGGGCTCTCACTCCCGCCTCCCTCCGGCCTCGGGGACCCCGGCCCCAGCGCCCAGCCGCCGCGCCCCCACCCCACTCACGCACACCCACCGCCGCCGGTGCCTCCATCTTCCGTCCCCACGTGGAGGAGGAAACTCCCGCCGGCCGGAGCGCCGCCCCCGTGGTCCGGCGGTGCCGCAGTCCGCGACATCGCCCTCTGGTGATGTGGAGGGGAAGTGTCGCACTGCGCTTGGACTCCAGCGATCGGAGTGAGCTCACCGGGTACCTGCCTCCACAGCTTCCCCCGGACGGGTTGACGCCTCCTCATTCGGTCCTTCCCAGTGCCTTGCAAGATACAGACAATCTTTTGTTTTTTGAGAACTGGGATTCTTGCCTCAGTTTATGGGCGAGGAAATCGAAGCTCTGAGCGCTAGATTTTCTCCAAGATCGCAGAGATAGGAAATGGGAGTGGCTTACAAAGCCAGAGCCCACTGGGTTGAGGGCAGTTCTGCTTCTTTTTTATTTAAATGGATGAAATCAATTAATAATACTTGATGAGTACAGAAGCCAAAACTTCCTACAGTTTTCAACACTGTACAGCAGTAACAGTAACAATGATAATGACAGCAGTGTGTCAAGAATTGTTCTAAGTGCTTTACACATACAACTCATTTAATCCGCACAACTCTCTCCTGGTATTATAGATGAGGAACTAGAGCAGAGAGGGACCGCGAGCGCTCTGACTGGCCACCTGGGATCTTCCTCTCTCTCGCATCTTGGCGATCTCAAGCTCTGCCAATTCCGCCTCGCATTCTCCTACAGCAGGCTCTTCACTTGCCTCCCTGTCTCTGCTCTTGCCTCCTCCCTTGCATTCGGTACAGGGCAACCAGGGTGATGTTTCAAACCCAAGCTCTGGTCTGTTACTTTCTGCCCTAAAACCCAACAGGGGCTCTCATTACAGGCAGGAAAGTATCATTCTTTCCCTCACCCTTGAAAGTTTTATTGAGACATAGTTGACATAGAACACTGTGTACTTTTGGGGGGAGGGTTGGTGGTAATTAGGTTTTATTATTATTTTTTTAACAGAGGTTCCAGGGAGGTTCTGGGAATTGAACCAAGGACCTTGTGCTTGCTAGGTAAGCACTCTACCACTGAGCTATACCCTTCCCCAGGCCGAAAAGATCAGACTCCTTATAATGGTCCACTGGGCCCTACTTACTTCTCCTGCCACTCCTCTCTTTAAGATCAAATCCTTCTGGCTTTTTCTTAGTTCTTTCAAGGCCTGACCCTGCCTGTATCCCTGCTTTGCACATGCAGTTTTCTGTCTGGAACTGGTATGAACTGAATTGTGCACACACACCCCCAATTCGTATGTTGAAGCCCTGATCCCCCAGTGTGACTGTATTTAGAGACAGTCCATAAGGAGGTAATAAGTCTTCGGCTTCTAGCCTCTACAATTGTGAGAAAATAAATTTTTGTTGTTTAAGCCACCTAGTCTGTGGTATTTTGTTATGGCAGCTGGAGCTGACTAATACAGGCAGGAATAGTTCTTCATTCTTCAGGTCTTGGTTTAAATATTGAATCATTTAACAAAGGTCTCTGCCAGACATTGTTCTAAGGGCTCTCTCTATTAATTCATTTAATCACTTACTAAGAGAAATCTTCTCGGAAACAATGTCATGTTTCCTGATTACAAGTTTGCAAAACGTCTTAGTATTCATATTTAGAAAGCACAGATCCATGGAATTCTTTCCTCCATCCATTCAACAAATATTACTGAGCACCTACTACATACCACACACTGTGAAAGACATTTGGAATATGGAAGTGAACAAAATAGGGACAAATTCTTACCCTTATGAGCGTTCTCTGCTTCTGTGATCATTCAGTTTCTGGCACATAGTAAATGCTTCAGAAAAGCTTGTGGAAACAGGCTTACAGACATGGAAAACAAACTATGGTTACCAAAGGGGAAAGGGGGGTGAGGAATAAATCAGGAGTCTGGGATTAACAGATACACACTACTATATATAAAATAGATAAACAACAAGGACCTACTGTATGTATAGGGAATTATATTCAATTTCTTATAATAATATATAATGGAAAAGAAACTGAAAAGAAAAAAAATGTGTGTATGTATATGTATAACTGAATCGCTTTGCTGTACACCTGAAGTTAACATTGTAAGTCAATTACATTTCAATAAAAGATTAAAAAAAAAAAAAGAAATGCTTGTGGAATGGATTACTGAATCAGAATTTGAATCTAGGATCCCTGGGACCTAAAGTCACTTTCTACTAATGGCAGACCCTTTACCATATTATGTCACTGCTACAGAGCACTACTCCACAAGGGGCCAAGGGTTTGGGACACCGCAAGGGCAGGGAATTCACTAATCCATTCATTCATTTGTTTATTCAATCAACAAACATGCATCAAGGCTGGCCCTTGTGTCCAGCAGGGCAGTAGAACTTGTCCAAGGTCACATAGCTGTGTTTTCAAGGTCACAGCGCTAAGAGCAGAATCTAGTGTGAGTGATCTCACCTACGCTTTTTTCCTTCAGCGTCTTTCTCAGCCCTGGTCAGGTAAGTTTGAAGCTCTATGGGAAAAGGTGGCAGAATGGTAGTACATGGAGCTAAGCATCAGTATGAAGACTTCATTCAACAGTCATCGGGCACTGACTCCGCCAGGCTCTGTGCCAGGGAAATCAAGCTGCACGAGATGCTGTCCTTGACCGCTGGGAGGGAGCTCACAGGGCGGGCTCAGAGACACTGAAAGGCGGGAGAATTCTGAATCCAGGTAGGGACAGCCTCATCAGCTTGCCTCAGGAACCTTCAGTTGGATGGGGAGGAACAATTCCTGCCCCAGGGGACACCTTCTCTGGTGGCAAATACATAATTTTTTTTAATGAAAAAAAATTAAATTAAATTATTTTTCCTTATTTGAGGCATAGTTGAGTTACAATATTATATAAGTTTCAGGTGTACAACATAATGATTCATGATTTTTAATGAATACATAGTTCATGTCCCGGGAAAACCCCCTTCTGATAAGGGGGACTTCGCTTGTCCCAGTCAGTTAGCGGGTACAGTTCTTGGTCTCAGGGATTTTCCTGGCTGCTCCAGCTCTTGCTGTGGGAGAAGAATTCGGTCTGGTGGGGCAGGGGTATTCAGAGCCGGTCCTGAGGGAGCTCCCAGTCTGATGGGAGAGGGAGGCTGAATATATCTACTCCATAGAGACAGGGAGGAACCAGAGAAGACGTGCAGACTGAAACAAACAAATAACTCACTTCCAGTAAACTGACGCAGCAGGTCCAATGGTCTTTCTGAAAAGCCAAGGCCATTGTCAACAAGTGAATGTGGGAGCGGTTGGGGAGTTGTGGACAAGCGGAAGAGGCGAAGGAACTTTCTTTCCTCTTCTTCCCTCCTCCCTCTCGACAGGCATTTCTGGAAGTCTCCAGTTGTTCTAGGACCTGAGCAGCTGCTCTGCAGTCCAAGTCTGACAGCCCCTCAGCTGTCACTCTGTTCCCAAAATAGCAGCGGTGGGGGGATGGGAGAGGGGTTGTTTGTCTGGGATGGAGGTGGAGAAGCAGCATTATAGCTGTGCCTAGAGAGGGGGGTGTCAGCTGGGGGATTCCTGTTCCTCTGGATCTTTCGCTCCCTCTTTGGGGCATGAGTGCCTGAGCCCCCAGGACTGGCCCTGAGCGGGGTGCCAGGGTGGAGGTTAGTCAGAACCTCCACGTGGTAATGACTGACCAGTCTGGGGAGGGGGAGGGCCCTGAGTATCGATGACAGACTCCAGGGGCACCTGCCCCTGTGGCCAAATAAGGCCTGGAGCCACTGGCAGGGGCGATAAAGTCTCCTGGGTGGGGGCTGGGAGGGACAGACTGACTCTGGATGGCTGGGGGTTCACACGGGAGCTCAGAGGAGTGACACCCCCAGGGAGAAGGACCAAGAGCATCGTCCTTGTGAGAAAGTGAGCTGGCCTGGAGTGCTCCTTGGACTGGGGAGGGAGAAGGGGGACCCAGAGGGAATTTTAAGGCCTGTAGTGAGAATTCAGGCCCTTGGTGGGGTGGCTTCACCCGTCCAGCTGGGAGGGTAGGGAGGGAGGCACAGGGACTCTGAGACCGCCCTCCACTCAGGCCCCGCTCAGAGCAAATGCTGCGATGTCCTTCCTTGTAGTGGACTCGCGGGTGCTGGGGTGGCTCCCCTCCAGGCAGCACCCTCAACTCCCATTCTGGGGGGTGGGGACCCTAGAGCCCCAGACCTCAGGCCACAAGCCCAGGCTGGGTCTGGAGGGAGGGGCTGGCCAGACGGACCTGCTCCTGTCCCGACAGATGGCCGAGATGGAAGCTGCGCAGCTGAAGGAGGAAGGGAACCGACATTTCCAGCTGCAGGACTACAAGGCTGCGACCAAGAGCTACAGCCAGGCCCTGAAGCTGACCAAGGATAAGGCCCTGCTGGCCACGCTCTATCGGAACCGGGCGGCCTGTGGCCTGAAAACGGTCTGGGCTGGGGAGGGACAGGGGGCTGAGGGTGTGGAGGCAGCCCCCTCACCCTGATCCCTGTGTCTGTCACCCAGCCCTCTCACCTGGACCCCTCAGGGTGGAGAGCGGCACCTCCCACTGCTTTCCTGGATCCCCCGCCTGCCCCACTCCTCTGCGAGACAGAAACCCATCCAGATGGGAACCAGCCTAATGGGAACCGGCATCGTGCCGGTGGGGAAGGTGGGGGCTTCTCATATGTTATTTTGTGGCATCTTACCGACAGCCTGGGAGGCCACTGCTGCTGTCAGGCCCATATCACAGGCAGAAACTCAAGGCTCAGGGCTCCATCACTGGCCCAAGATCTCCAGGTCGTTAGTGGCAGACCTGGGTTCAGTTTGCCTGATGCCAAAGCTCACCTGCTTTTCCATGCCCAGTGGGGGCGCTCCTCTGGCCTCTGACAGTGGCAGCTCCCAGCAAGCCCTCTCTGCACCTCGGGGACCCTCTCTGGCTGTCTCTGCATTGGACCTGCACTAACTGAGTTTCTTCCTTCCCCATTTCTCAGGAGAACTATGTTCAGGCGGCTTCAGATGCTTCGAGAGGTGAGGCCCCTCACCTTGCCCTTGCCCTCCCTACCCCACCCCCCCACCCCACATCCCTGTTTTGTCTAAGAAGCTCTTGAGACCCACAAGAATTACAGATTGTATAAACGTCACCCTAGGCGTTGTAGGCGGGGCTTCAGTTGTACTGCTCTTATGTGAAAGGAGAGCTCGAGAAAAGCCAGACTGGAGTCACATTTTTACATATTAAATATGCTGGGGGCAGCTTCTCTTCTGAGAAGGATGCTTGCAGAAATCCTTTTGTCACAGTAATGACACAGCCAGTTTGTTGTAAGTTAGGATATGCTCACAGTGGGGTGGGGGTGGGGTGTCCTCAGAACCAGGGCATCAGCCTGGTCCACTCTGGGGGAGGCCAGGCATCCTGAGGGGAGGACACTAGGAGAAACAAACATCCATCAGCGCTGGCCTTGGAGTGCCTCAATAGCCTATAGGATAGTGTGTGATCATTAGAATAGAATGGAATTGAATAAACAGTGATCAAAATGGGAAGTCTTCTCCTGGCCGTATTTTTAGGGCTATAATATGCAGGGTGAAGGGGATTTTCCTCTGCGCAGGTCTGTGTTGGATTTTGATTTGGTCACCATTTTTTAGGAGAAACAGAGATAGTCTGGAGTGAGTTCAGAAGGGAGGGGCCCAGCTGGGAGGGGACATCCCCTGAAGAGCAGCTGAGAGAAGTGGCAATATTTAGCTTGAGCTCCCAGGTGGGATGGAGAGCTGCTTTCAAATACCTAAAAGGCTGTCACAAGGAGGAAGGATTGGATTTCATCTCACAGGTTCCAGGGCTGGACTTAAAAGGGCAAGTTTACAGGGAGATACATTTGGTAGGAAGAAGGAAGAGCTTTCTGCCTTGGAAGGAGGGAGCTCCCCACTGCTGGAGGTATGCAAGCACCAGTTGGATAAGCACTTGGCAGGGATCATGGAACAGAGGCTGGAGCATCAGACATTGGGCGAGATAACCCTTAAGCTCCCTTGCAACCTTGAGACTGTGATTCTTTCTGCCTCCCTAACAAAGGGGAGCCTTGGGCCAGATAGTCTGCTTGGGTTCATATACTCCAAGACATAGAAGCCTTGGAGTTGGGGGCAGCGGTGGGGGATGGAGGAAGGTGGTCTGCACGCCAGTCCCCTGAGGCCCTCCCTGTCTCCCTCGTTAGCCATTGACATCAACTCCTCGGACATCAAGGCTCTGTATCGGCGATGCCAGGCACTGGAGCACCTGGGGAAGTTGGACCAGGCCTTCAAGGATGTGCAGCGCTGTGCCACCCTGGAGCCACGGAACCAGAACTTCCAGGAGACTCTAAGGAGGCTCAACACCAGCATCCAGGAGAAGGTGAGCGGGTCCCCTTCCCACGAGCCCTGGTTACCTCCCCTTATTCCTGGTAGGGACAAGTTAGGGGAACAGGACCCCAGGTCAGGGCTAGCCAACCTCCACACTTTTGGATGGAGTGGGCACGTGGCGAAGAACAGCCGAGCAGGTGCACCTGTCTGTGAGTGATCAGAGATGCTGTGATGCTTATCCGAGCATGCAAGCCAGCCAGAAGTAGAACATCAGTCATTCAAATTCCAGATGGAGGCCTCTTTAAAAAAATTGCAACTTAGTGTGTCCTCAGTACAATCTTCCTCTCTTTCTAGGATGACAAAGGCAGCAGGAAAAATCTAGAAAAGGTGAAGGGAGGGTATTACTGGGGAATGGAGGAGAGCCAGGAACCAGTAAGGACAGGAAATCTTTTCTAGGAAAATGAAGTGGTGTTAGGAGAACTTGGACCAGAAGTGAAGAATCCTGCACCCTAGTCCTGGCTTAGCTACCAATTTTCTGAGGGGCTCCTTGGGGTGTCGGCTTCTCCACTGTAAGAGCAGGAGGGTAACTGATCACACAGCTCCGTGCTCCAAGACACAGTAACTCCTGTGTGCCTGGGGCAGCCCCCAGGGGGGACCACAGCATAATGTCCAGAGTGCAGACCCAAGGGCTGACAAAATACAGACTAAAGAGTGATCAGAGTAGGGGTGGTGAATGAGAGATTCCCCCACCCCCAAGAAAGGAAATGATCCCAGGAGGGAAATAGGTGGCACTGTGGACCAGCAGAACAAAGCAGTGGGAGGTACTGAAGGAGCTGGGAAGATGGGAGACGATGTTTGGTTACGTCATTTTATGAAAGTTTCAGAGCATTGGGGTTGGGGTTGGGAGAGTGAGGGATGAGACATTTGAAAATAATGGTTTTAATTTGCTTAAACAGGGACTTGAAAACCATTTCAGGGTCTGATCCTGTAGATATATTTCTGTTTTAGCCCATATTTAAATATCTACTAGGTAATTGTTTACTCAACTGCAAAATTGGGGTGATGATACTTTGCCTTCCAAGACTTGTGAAGACCAAATGGGCCAGTGAATGTAACTAGACTGTGAGCTCTGTGGGGCAAGGACTTGATTTTGTTCACAATTCTGTCCTCGGCATCTGTCAGTGTCTGATTCGTAGTAGCTGTTCAGTAAATGTTTGTTGAATGAATGAATGATGGAGGGCAGCAGGAAGACTAGTTACCCTAATACTAACTGAGATGAACTTTATATGGAGCCGACTGAAATGATACGGATGTCGGCCTGCCTCATTTCCCACTCGCTCCTCTCTCCTCAGCTTCGTGTGCAGTTCTCCACAGACTCGAGGGTTCAGAAAATGTTTGAAATTCTCCTGGACGGAAACAGTGAAGCCGATAAACTGGAGAAGGTGAGTGCTGGGCAACCATCTGGTCAGCAGAGGGCGCTCTCGGGACCCGCTGGGTAACAGCACATCGGCTGTAGGCTCCGCCCCCAACGCCCTGCCAGGTTGCGGGACCGGGAGTCGGGAAGCGGCTCCTTGGAGGAAGCGGACAAAGACGGGCCAAACGTTAAGCAGTTTAGAAAACAAGGTGAATTATAAAAAGGACCGGGATTAGGGTGACACCACTGAGGAGAGTCATGCAGCAGGGTTGGATCCTGTCTTTATCTTTTTGATGTTTTGTTTATCACGGATTTTTTTGCATTGCACTGATTTTGATATTTTAAAATATTGCAATAAATATCATTTATCTTGATTACAGAGGTCTTTGGTGTCCCTGTAAATTTTGCAACCAAGGGGAGTGTCTTACTTGCCTCACCCTAGTTTTGACCCTGAGATACAATGACACATTAAAATGTTTTATTCTATTTCAAAATATTGCAAAAAGTCATTCTGAAACATGAAAATATTTATTCATAATATTATCCTCTTAGCCAAATTTGTTGCATTAGAAAAATGTTTTTCTATTCCTTCAGAGGAGAAAAAATGAACATCTGAATATTTATAAGAACTTGACAGACAGTGCCTGGGGAATTTTTTAGTTTTATGGTCAATAAGTCCATATAATATGCAAATATCTTTTATAACAAACTCTTATGAGGATTTAATGAGTTGTTCTAGATAAAAGCGCTTTGGAAAGTACAAAGCCCTTGACTGATAGTGATGACGGTTCTGCTGATGCTTGCCTGGAATTCCCTGATCAGCCTCCTCCCCAGCATCTTACTCTCCATCTATTTGCCCACCTCTTCCTCTTCTTGCCTCATGAATTCTTTGCCCAACCCCATGGTCTGAAGTCCTGCTCCAGTCCTCCTCTCCAGATCTGGAGATTTTGACCCACAATTGGCTGCCTGCGGTTACAGAGGGCCGACTGTACTATGCCATTTTATGTAAGGGACTGGAGCATCCATGGATTTTGTTATGTGTGGGGGTCCAGAAACCAATCTCCTGTGGATACTGAGGAATGACTGTACATGTATCCTCAAGGAGGAAGGTTTTTGGTTGGGAAGATACTTGAAAACCTAGCTCAACTGTCTACTTTTATAGAAATCAATCTGGAGCCCAGAGAGGTGCTATGACTTGCTCAAGGTCACACAGCTAGCATGTGGCAGAATCAGCACTCAAACCCAAGGCTTTCAAATCCCAGCTAGTGCTTCCTCTGCCCACAACCTCCAGCCTTCTGGAGCAACCCTGCAACTTCAGATTACCCTGAACAGATGAACAGAAAAATGTCAAAACCATATTCAAGGAAAATTTTAAAGGAAAATATTTCTCCATGTAAAGACATTTCACTTCTGTTAAAAAATAAACTGAGACATATTAACATTTTAAAGAGTTTATTTGAGCAAAATCTGTTTGCACTGGGCAGCGCCAAACCAGAAGTGGTGAGGGACCCTCCACCGACAGGGACTAGGAGAAAGACTTTCACAGAAAAGAGGTGGAAGCAAAGAAAGGCAATTATTTGATTGGCTGTGGTTTAAGCAATTACATTACTTGGGAAAGCCTACTTAGCTGTTTATGATTGGTTGTCTCTAAATTTCAATTTCTTAACCTTAAGGCAATACAAGGTTAGGTTTGGGTTTGCTTACTTAGTTGTAAGGCTTTGAAGCCACCTCAGTCTAACAGCCTCCTTAATTGAACACTTCTCTACCTTTAAAAATTCCTTATCCACACGCATATAGACACAGTTTTATTTTACCATAAGTGCAATCCAAGTGAACCGAGGATTCTGTTTCTACTTATCAATGTTTTTTCCAAGTTACTCAGGAGTCTTCTCATTCGTGACTTTCGTGGCTGAAATATAGAACTTTATTGCAAGTCACTTTGTTTCCTGTTTTGAATTATGTTCTTGGGTTACGTTTCCAGAAATGGGATTACAGGGCGGGAGAATATAAAGATGTCTTGAAGACCCAGTCCTCACACCAGCTCCTCACCTTGGCCCATGGCCGAGACCTCGGTAGCTAGACCTCCCTCACGACCTTCATGGTTTCCTCCCTCCTTCAGGCTGCCAACAACCTCATTGTCCTAGGCCGTGAGGAAGCAGGGGCAGAGAGGATCTTCCAGAACAACGGCGTGGCCTTGCTGCTGCAGCTCGTGGACACTAAGAAGCCTGAGCTGGTGTTGGCTGCGGTGCGGACCTTGTCCGGCATGTGCAGTGGACACCGAGCGAGGGTGAGGCGGGGTGGGGTTCATGGTGGGGATGGCTGCCAGTCTGAGGACCTGGAGTGGGCATGTGGGCAGGGCGTGGCTGGCATGACAGCCCCTGATACAATGTCTAAGGTGTCCCCCTTCAACCTTGGTTGCCTGGTCCCGGATCCAACAGAGGCTGACCCTCTCGTTTTCCTTTGAGCTGGGAGTGGGTCTAACTAAGCAAAGATAAATTCATTGAAAGTGGTTTATGAGGAAGAGCTGAATGCAAAGGCTATGAGGAGAGTTCACTGTTTTTCATATTAAGTCTTTGGAATCCAGAGTGCATCTTACATTCAGTCCATCTCAAGTGGACTTGCCACCTTGCACGTGTTCAGTGACTTCCCCAGCACGAGTGGCTACTATATTGGACAAAGCAGCTCTGCACCTCTGGAAAGGGGCCTGGATTGTGTCAAGGGCCTTTCCAGGCCATGGGCCCCATGAGGCATCAGCTGCCTGGGCGAACGTCCCTACTGCCTGGGTGGCTATCACCCACCCCCTAACCTGCCCGGCAGCTGGAAGGGAAGGGAAGTGTAGGCAGCTGACTGTGGTTCTTGCTGGGGTGGGGTGGGGGGGGGCTTCTAGGCCACAGCGATTCTCCACGCCGTCCGGATAGACCGAATCTGCAGCCTCATGGCCGTGGAGAACCAGGAGATGTCTCTGGCCGTCTGCAACCTGCTCCAGGCCATCATCGACGCTCTGTCTGGGGAGGACAAGCAAGAGCATCGAAGGAAGGAGGAGGCCCTGGTTCTGGGTAGGAGACAGTCTTCGGTTTTGGTGCCGGCGGGTAGGGGGCAAGGAAGAGTCAGTTACCACCTCGGACTGGGCACTCCCTCTATATAGAGGTGTTCAGGTTTTATTTTTCCATTTATTTTCTGATGATGAAAGTAACAGAGGCATAGCAGCATTATTTACAACAGCTAAAAGGTGGAAGCAACCAAGTGGCCATCGACGGATGAATGGATAAACAAAATGTGGTGTCTACGTATACAATGGAATATTGTTCAGCCTTAAAATGGAAGGAAATTCAGACACGTGCCACAACATGGGTGAACCTTGAGGAACATTATGTTAAGTGAAATCAGCCAGCCACAAAAAGACAAGTACTGTGTGATTCCACTTATATGCATTTTCTAAAACAGTCAAACTTATAGAAACAGAAAGTAGAGCGGTGGTTGCCAGGGGCTGGGGGAGGAGGAAATGAGGAGTTATTATTTAATGGGTGTGGAGTTTTACTTGTGTAAAATGAAAAATGTTCTATGGATGGATGGCGGTGATGGTTATGCAACAACGTGAGTGTACTTAATGCCCTGAACTGTACGCTTTAAGATGGTGCATCTTATTTTATGTATTTTTATACAATTAAAAAAAGAAACAGAGGCTTATTGGAGATATTTGAAAGATTTTAGAAATATGTGAAGATGAAAAAAACAAGCCAGTCTCCAGATAATCACTATTATCACTGCCATGTGTATCCTTTCAGTCTTTTTTTCTATCCATCCATATAAATATCTATTTAACAAAGCTGGAATTCAGCTATGGGCGGTTTTGTGTTTTTCCCCTTTCTAAGCATTGTAGTAGTATTGCATACCATTTAATATTCCTAAAGAGGATTCCTTTTGACTTTAATAATTATTATTTTGACATTTGTCTCATTCCTGCATATATACACATACAAGCTCATGTTTCTTCCTGCACATCCAGGTCCTAGACATCATTTTCGAACTTCCTGCTCAGCCTGGGAAGGGCACAGAGGCAGGTTCACTCATAGAAAATTTGACCTTAAATAATTCTATTATATTCCATTGTATGGCAATATTATAATTCATTAATCAGCCCTATGCTATTGGAGATTTAGATTGTCTCTAATTGCATGCTTATAAAAAAATTTCAGTTGCCATTCTTTATGTAAATCTCTGTTTGCATTTGTAATTATTTTCTTGGAACAAATTCCTAGAAACTGGAGTTAAATGCTATGAATGTAAATAAAGCTCTTTCACATTCCTTTCTGAGGGTGCAACAATTTGTGCTCTCACCAAGTGATGGTAAGAGTTCTAGTCTCAAATCATTCTCACCAGATTCGAATACTGTCATTCTTACTGATACTCTCCCATTCAATAGGTAAAAATTATCTTGCTTGGATTTTTTAAATTAACTAATGATATTGATCATTTTTCCTTATTCTTATTAGCCATTTGGTTTTGTCTTGAAAAGGCTTGTTCATGTTATCTATTTTTCCTCTTGGAGTATCAGTGTTTTTCTTATTGATTCAGCAGAGCTCTTTGGAGATTAATAATTTTGACCTGTCTGGAGTCCTGAATTCTTGATGTGGTTCTGACTTACTGTTGTAATGATCAGCAAGTCATGTTCTTTCTCTGCACTAGAATCATTGGAGGGTCCAAGATGTCTTCACTCATGGCCGGCGGTTAACTGGACGTGCTGGCCAGGGCACCTTGGTTTTACTCCTTGTAGCCTCTCTGGCAGGCAGCTTAAGTTTCTGTGTAACATGGCGGCTGCATTTTGAATGGACAAGCCCACTGTGCAAGGGTTTTTAAGCCTCCTGGTGTGCCATAAGATCACAAGACCAACCCAGGGCCAGTATGGGAGGAGACTCCCCAAGAGCATGTTTCATTGGGGACTGCAACTTCCTCAGGAGGTAGTGAGCTGTTGGACATCTCTGCTGAAGAATTCTTCCATATAGTGATTTCAGCTCTATCTGCTTGTAGCTCCACCCACCTCTGGTCCCAGTTCTGCCCTCTGGAGTCCCACAGAATAAGTCTCATGACATACCTTTATCTCATGTCCACTCATGTCTTTCCTTCTCTTGTTAAATAGCCCCATTTCTTCATCATTGATTTATATGACATGACTAGGCGATTTTTCATTTTCTACCTGCCTGCCCTTGGGCTCCAACTCAGAATGAGGACAAAAATCTCCAAGTTCCAGAAAGGTCAGACAGGGCAAAAGCAGGAAGAGGCATTTGCTTTTAAGATCCGCAGTGAACAGGGAAGAGCTGGTATCCCAGCAAAGGCTTGAAATTCAGGCTCCCAGCATGCCTGAATTTGTGGGGAGTAAGATGTATGTAGGGAGTGTAAATTTCCTTTCTGGAAAACATTTTATTAAATCAGTGTAGTAGGAACTGCATGAAGCATCTCTGGATCCCTGCCAGTCATTGCCTGGGAGTGAAGAACTTTCTAAGAACCAGAGCTGTTCACGTATGGAATAGGCTGTTGCAGAGGTCAGCGTTCAGAGTGGCTGGAGGACCCCTTGGGGGTGTTGTTTAGAGAGTTCCCTTCCTTTTTTTGGAGTGAGATGGGCAATACTATACTTCCCTGGGAAATTCCAAAATCTAGGAAGCAGTGGATTCAGTATTTCCAGAGTCCTTCCAGAAGCCTCTGCCATCACTGGTTCTACAGCCCTGAGACTCCCTAGTCCTTTTGATTTACCACTGTCCTCTCCTTCCTCAGACACCAAGAAGGACCTGAAGCAGATCACCAACCACCTGCTCGACATGCTGGTCAGTAAGAAGGTGTCTGGCCAGGGCAGGGATCAGGCCCTGAACCTGCTCAATAAGAATGTCCCCAGGAAGGACCTTGCCATTCAAGACAACTCACGCACCATCTATGTGGTGGATAACGGTGAGGAGATGGGAGGGCCGGGGCTCACCCCAGCCTTTTCAGTGGGCAACCAGCGTACCAGGCACCTAGCAGAAAGTGGAAGGGGTATGGCTCTTGTCTGGGAGAAGTCTTCATTCCCAACTGAAAAGCCGGGAAAGTGTATTAGCATATTAGGATCCACCAGTGTACTGGTGAGGGTGTAGGTCAAGGTTCTGAATTCAGGACCTGAACACACGCAGAGAACACAACACACTGAGGAACATCTCGGTGGAGTTTCCTGACAAGCGAGGAAGTCTGGGGAAAAGAGAATATAAAACAGTATTAGAGGGAGGTTATATATCAAGGCACAGATTGTCAGCACTGGTAGAGACCTCTGAGATCAACTAGTCTTGATTTTGTAAATGTGAAAATAGAGGCTCATAGCAGGAAGGGGATTGCTCAGGTTCGGGCAGAGTCAGGTGTAAAACCTGGCTCTCCTGGCCCCATCCCAGGGATAAGCCACTCTGGATAAGCCATGCGCTGCCCAAAGGCAGGCGGAGAGAGCTGGAGATAAGACACAGTTGAGTGAGGGGGCTGCTTGTGAGGACAGGGCCCAGCAGGCATCTTCCACCTGCTGCCGTCCATCCCACAGGCCTGAGGAAGATCTTGAAAGTGGTGGGGCAGGTTCCAGATCTGCCGTCTTGCCTGCCCCTGACTGACAACACCCGCATGCTGGCCACTATCCTCATAAACAAGCTCTACGATGACCTGCGCTGTGACCCGGAGCGCGATCACTTCCGCAAGATCTGCGAGGAGTACATCACGTGAGTTTCCTGAAGGGGCGGGCTCTGTATTAGTCATCGGTGGCTGTGTAACAAGTTACTCCAAAATTTAGGAGCTTAAAATGAGAGAAACCATTTATTGGCTCACAACATGACAGCAGTTTGTCAGAGGCTTGGTGGGGTAGTTCTGGCTTTGGGGCTGACAAGTTACAGTCACATGTGGGCCTGGGCTGCAGTCATCCGAAGGCTGTACTGGGGCTGGGAGATGTGCTTCCAAGATGGCACACTCATGTGGCCCCCAAATCATACACTTCTCCTACCTCCTCCTTGGCCAGTTTTCTTGACCATGCTTGCCCTGTGTTTTAGGGGCAAGTTTGACCCCCAGGACATGGACAAGAATGTGATTGCCATCCAGACAGTGTCAGGGATCCTGCAAGGCCCCTTTGACCTGGGCAATCAGCTGCTGGGACTGAAAGGTGTGATGGAGATGATGGTGGCGCTGTGTGGCTCAGAGCGGGAGACAGACCAGCTGGTGGCTGTGGAGGCCCTCATCCATGCGTCCACCAAGCTCAGCCGTGCCACCTTCATCATCACCAATGGTGTGTCGCTGCTCAAAGAGATCTACAAGACCACCAAGAACGAAAAGATCAAGATCCGCACGCTGGTGGTAAGTGGGCCGGGTACCAGACTCATCCGGGACACAGGGACACCCGGAGAAAGGAGACGTGAGGAGACCACGTGTTAGGAGGCACCCAGAGCAAGGGGACAAGCAGGAGGCTATGAGAATATGGATTCAGAATGGGGGATCCTGCTGCGGAGCCCTGACGACGTTCGCCCCAATGCTTTGGAGTGAAATTAACACTGCTGAGTTTTTGTCCAGCAAGTAGTTTTAGTGCAGACTCCAAAAAGTCAGTTTGGGGGTGTGTAGGGGGGTACAGCTCAGGGGTAGAGTGCGTGCTGAGCATGCCTGAGGTCCTGGGTTCAATCCCCAGTACAACCAAAAAAGTCAGTTTTTCCTTAATCAGTTTCTACATAGCATAGTGAAACCTGCTGCATTTTTTTCCATTTTATTTTTACGGAAAATACTTTTATTGACCTTTTTCTTGTCAGCAATTACAGTGAGGATGTGAGTCACTGATCTGGTTTTTCATATCAGTTTTAAAAAAACGAATTTTATCTGCTGCCATGGTGGGTTTTCTCTTACGGGAGACATTTTTTCCCCAGGTAAACACCTGCCCATCCGAATTTGTCACCCACAAAATATGATTTCACTGCCAGTTTTTGTGTCATACGTTTTCTCATTGCGATTTCAGATCTGGTTACTATTCTCCTGTGCTGACTTTTCAAAATGAAGACACAAAGCATCAGTAGAGGGAAGGGGTAGGGTAAAAGCCTCCAGCTTTGTGGACGTCTACCCTAACCGGGAAGCCTCAGGGAAGGCATCTCGGAGGAGGTGACACCTGAGCTGAGTTCTGTAGGACGCGCTGAAGTTTATCCAGGCAAAGAAAAGGGGCAAAGGATTCCAGCCCCAGGGACCTGTTTAAGCCAGGCTTTGTCCCCAAGCCTTGGTGTCTCTGATCCTCCATGTCTCCCCTCCTCCGCAGGGACTCTGTAAACTTGGTTCTGCAGGCGGCACAGACTACGGTCTCCGGCAGTTTGCTGAAGGGTCCACAGAGAAGCTGGCCAAACAGTGTCGCAAGTAAGGGGGTCTTATTTCCCCAGGCCCACCGTCTCCTCTCCAGGATGTGCCCTAGTGGATGCCAGATAGGCCACCCACCTGCTGCCCACTCCCCTGAATCACTTCACTCTTGCCCCTGGCATCCTTCCCCAGTGTCTCCCCTCCCCCAGGTGGCTGTGCAACGCGTCCATAGACACCCGGACCCGGCGATGGGCAGTGGAGGGCCTGGCCTACCTCACGCTGGACGCTGATGTGAAGGATGATTTTGTTCAGGACATCCCTGCCCTGCAGGCCATGTTTGAGCTGGCCAAGGCAAGTGTGGCCCTGACCTCTGGCCTCAGGGTTGGTTGGATTTGGACTCACACAGCCTCCCCTGAGCCTGAGAAATTGGATCTCTGTGTCCTCATTCTGACTCTACCCTTTACTCTTCATGTAAACCAGGGTGGGTCATTTCTCTTTTCTGATCTCATCTTTCCTCTTCATGCCTTCCAGGCAGTGGGAGGATGAACAAGAGGTTGGTTTTTTTTTTCCCTGGGACTCCTGGGACTGAGGTCTTGAAGGACTGAGAGGTGGTACCTAGCATCTTCTGGGCCCGCCCCTCCTTATAAGTCCCTCCCAGACTCCTTTCCTCCTCTGCTGGACCAACCCTCTGGCTCTTTTTCATCACTAAAGGGCGGAAGTATGGGAGGGAGTTTCCAGCAGAAGGAGTCTAGCCCCCACCGCATCCCACCCCAGTCTGATGGAAAGCTTTTGAAAGGGGCACAAAGCAAAGAGGGCACTCAGAGGACTCCCATTTATGCTCTCAAGGGTGTTGTTGATGGGGCAGGAGAAATTGCTGCCCACCTTATGCGAGCAGAGACAAGAGCCAAGAGAGGAAGCTTCTTGGAAGCAGCGGTTTGTTCTCAGGTTCCTTCTGTGCCTGTCCCCTCTTCTCACCTACCTCCTGCCTCCAGACCCCTGATAAGACCATCCTGTACTCGGTGGCCACCACCCTGGTGAACTGCACCAACAGCTACGATGTCAAGGAGGTCATCCCTGAGCTGGTGCAGCTCGCCAAGTTCTCCAAGCAGCACGTGCCTGAGGAGCATCCCAAGGTGGGGATGGGGGTGGCTGGGAGGGGGCCTATACCACCAGACCGTCAGAGAGGTTTGAAGGAAAGTTAGTGATGTTCAGGTGCTGTGCAGTCTGTGTCTGGGAGGATTTGGTGGAAGATACAGATACATTGAAGAGGATCATGGTCAGTTTCTCCCACTAGGTGGCACTCTGTTTTTTCTTAGTTTTAATATTCTGTGGAGGGGGAGGGGGAAGGGGAATCAGTAATTTGTAGTCTGAGAGACCAAATGGAGCCATGATGAACGTTTTGCAATTTATGCTGTTGATTTCATGGACATCAGACAGTTGTATTTCACGTTTTCCACATTTATAAAAATTTCATTTTCTGGGATATCCAGGTTTGGGGCTATGGGTACGAATGATGAGAAGAGGAAGGCTATGGTTAAGCAGCAGCCCAGATGTCACAAATCCCCTTGCGGCCCTCCCCACAATGATTCCCTGCAAACAAAGTTATATTTTGTGTGTGGTTTGCATGTGAATATATGTGCATCACACTTCTAGCCAGTAAAGCAGTTAGTTTTTTTAAATGATCAAAATCATATAATCATGATGCAAAACAAACAAAAAGGGGGACAGTTAGGGAAAGAAAATGGCTGCCTGCAATTACATCATCTCCCCACTGACCACTGTCAGCCTTTTTGTTTATCACCCCCCAGAAGCTCTTTTGTTCTGTGCATTTTTTCCTTTTAATAGTTATAATCAGAATGTGGTCATCATTTTGTACCCAATTTGGGAAAAATACTCCAGGGGTTTTCCCCCTTGCTATATCATTCTCTAAACCAGTTTATAAAGCTGCATGGTTTTTCATGCAAGCGAGTGTGTATAGCATGTTCTGCTGCCGTGAAGTTCAAACTTGGCTTCTAGAGATTTCCCACAAGCTCTCTAGCTACTCTAAGGATTATCTATATGGAGTATTTAACTCCAGGGCGGACTCTGGGTTTCCAGCAAAACCCAGTCCATTGTTATGTCAGCTCTGTCTGCTCTCTCTCCCCTCTCACTCCTGCCCACCTCCCCTCTCTCCCCTCTGCATGCTCACCCTGATGGAAAGCCAGCCTTCTGCAAGAAAGTCACGTATGGGTCATCTAGTGATCTAGTGTTTTGGATGCTCCTTCTATTTTACTCCTCTGTGAACGGAGTCTTTGAGATGGATTTCCTTACCATCATTTCATCTCCCCAGGACAAGAAGGACTTTGTAGACAAGCGGGTTAAGCGGCTTTTGAAGGCCGGCGTCATCTCGGCGCTGGCCTGCATGGTGAAAGCAGACAATGCCATCCTCACCGACCAGACCAAAGAGCTGCTGGCCAGGTGCGGCTGTGGCAGGCCAGGGCTGGGGGCTGAGGGGCCCGGAGGCAGGAGGCTGGGCAGGGAGATAGAGATACTGGGGGGGGGGTGGTAAATGAGGGAATGAGCCACTGGGGGCCTGGAGAGGAGACTGAAGGAGGTCAGCACTGAGAAGCGACATGGCAGGTGGGCCATCACAGGTGCAAATGCATTGGGAGGAAAGAGGTCACTGTCCATTCTGCTCACCTGGTTCCCAGGCCCTGCAGTTCCCGAGATGAAAGGCACGGATGTGCAGCCCGATGTGGAGGCAGACAGGCTCACAGTTACAAAGTGCAGTGGGTGCCACGAGGAGGGACATACAGAGGGCTGGTTGGAGCACAAGCCGTGGCACCCAACTGGCCAGACTGGAGGGTAGGTGGGTGGGCAGTCTGGAACGCCTCCTGGAAGATGTGACAACTCAGGGAAACCCTGATGAACAAAAAGGAGCCCCTCAAATGCAGTGGAGGGAAGGGTTCCAGGCAGAGAGAACAGCATATGCAAAGACACTAAGGATGGAGGGAGAATGAGTGAATGAGGACGGGGTTCTCCTGGAATATGCCTGGAGCACGAAGTCCTGGGGACAGAGGGGTGCTAGATGAGAACAGAGAGGGAGGCAAGGGCCAGAGCACAGAAGTCCTGGGGCGCCTCCATGTTGAAGAGTTTCTCCTGGGTGGCGGGCAGCAGGAAGCCATTTGTTATGAGCCTGAACAGAAATAGGGCAGCTCTTTGCAGCTGCATCTTGCCTCATGTCCTCCCCAGCCACTTATGTCCATGGCAGTATCTTCCCAAGGTTAGTTCTGGGGCAAGCGCACAGGGGTAGCACTTCCCAAGGCTTCACTGGGTCTAATCTGTTGGCTCTGAATGTCCTTTATCCTTGTCCTCCAGGGTATTCCTGGCACTGTGTGACAACCCAAAGGACCGAGGCACCATCGTGGCTCAAGGTGGTGGCAAGGTAATCGGGCAAGATAAGTTTCTTGCCATTCTAGAAAGTGCTCCAATGGGGAAGAGCACATGCGTGTGTGTGTCTGTATGTCTGTGTGTGCACATGCTCCTGGCCTGGCCCAAGAATAATGCACTCCCTACCCCAACCCAACCTCCTGGAATACGGTCATTCAGGGATCTCTGCTGTCTGTGCCCAAAACCAGCTTCTGCCTGAGTTTATGATGCGGCATGAGATTTACTATGGAATCTCATTTTTCCTCCTTGCTTTTGGAAGGAATAGAGACCCTGGGCTCCACTAGAGGAGACTTGTCCTGTCCTCATTTGTTCCCTTCTTAGCTGCATAACCTCGGGCAAATTACTTAATCTCCCTGAGCCATAGTTTCCTCATCTGTAAAACAAGGGAAAAAAATCACACACCCTATACAAAAATAAACTCAAAATGGCTTAAAGACTTAACTATAAGACAAGATATGATAAACCTCCTAGAAGAAAACATAGGCAAAATATTATCTGACAGAAATCTTAGCAATGTTCTCCTAGGGCAGTCTACCCAGGCAATAGAAATAAAAGCAAAAACAAAAACAAAACAAAACAAAAAAACCCCAAAACCAAATAGGACCTAATTAAACGTATAAGCTTTTGCACAGCAAAGGAAACCATAAATAAAACAAAATGACAACCTACGGAATGGGAGAAAATATTTGCAAATGATGAGACTGACAAGGGTTTAATTTCTAGAATACATAAACAGCTCATACAACTTAATAACCAAAAAACAAACAACTCAATCCAAAAATGGGCAAAAGACCTAAACAAGCAATTCTCCAACAAAGACATACAAATGGCCAATACGCACATGAAAAATGCTCAATATCACTAATTATCAGAGAAATGCAGATCAAAACTATAGTGAGGTATCACCTCACACCAGTCAGAATGGCCATCATTCAAAAGTCCACAAACGATAAATGCTGGAGAGGGTGTAGAGTAAAGGGAACCCTCCTACACTGTTGGTGAGAATGTAGTTTGGTGTAGCCATTATGGAAAACAGTATGGAGATTTCTCAAAAAACTAAAAATAGACTTACCATATGGTCCAGCAATCCCACTCCTGGGCATATATCCAGAGGGAACTCTAATTTTGAAAAGATACATGCACACCAAAGTTCATAGCAGCACTTTATACAATAGTCAAGATATGAAAGCAATCTACATATTCATCGACAGATGACTGGATAAAGAAGTTATGGTATATTTATACAATGGAATACTACTCAGCCATAAAAAAGAATAAAATAATGCCACTTGCAGCAACATGGATGCACCTGGAGATTGTCATTCTAAGTGAAGTAAGCCAGAAAGAGAAAGAAAAGTACCATATGATGTCTCTCATATGTGGAATCTAAAAAAAAAAAAAAAAAAAGAAAAAAGAGGACACTAATGAACCCATCTACAAAACAGAAACAGACTCGCAGACATAGTAAACAATCTTATGGTTACCAGGGGAAAGGAGGTGGGAAAGGATAAATTTGAGAGTTTGAGATTTGCAAATGTTAACCACTATGTATAAAAATAGATAAAAAACCAAATTTCTTCTGCATAGCACAGGGAACTATATTCAATATCTTGAAATAACCTTTGATGAAAAAGAAAATGAAAACGAATATATGTATGTATATGCATGACTGCGACACTGTGCTGTGCACCAGAAATTGACACACTGTAACTGACTGTACTTCAAATAAATAAATAAATAAATAAAATAAAACCAAATGTTTGTGGCAAAAAAAAAAATCACACACTCACTTTGCAGAATGTCACAAGGATTAGAGAAAATTCACTTAAAGTGTTGGCTCATGGTAGGCATTCAATAAATGACTGCTGTTTTGATTAGGTTTGACTTAGGCAGAAAGCAAAACATCAGTGTATCGATCTATTTATTTTTCCAAAAACCAAACAAACGTATGGATGGGTAGGGGAGAGTGTGAGTGAAGACCTCCACGTGTGCTGGGAACTGGGGGGAGTGAATCTGTGATTAAGAATTTCAGTGTTTTCTGTGATGCTCAAGAACTGGCTACCTTGCTGAGTCTTCCTGAACTTTGGGTGGAACAGACAGCAGCTGGAGAGGGAGGGCGTGGAGAGAGGCCTCTGCATGTCTGTGACCGAGGAGTGACTGTGCCCTTTCTTGCAGGCTCTGATTCCTCTGGCTTTGGAGGGCACAGATGTGGGCAAAGTGAAGGCAGCCCACGCCCTAGCAAAGATCGCAGCGGTCTCCAATCCGGACATCGCCTTCCCTGGGGAGCGGGTGAGCAACTAGGGGGGTGAGAGGGGGTGATGGGAGGAGTCTCCTCTGCTCCCAGGGACCTTTCCCCTTGTCACCCTACCCCTGGCCTGGGAGGGGGGGCATGGTGCCCTCACGAAGAGGCCAATGAATTGGAGGTGGGTGGATTCCAGGTCTGGCTCTGCCTGAACTAAAAAGGCTGTCCTCTCGGAAGCTCAGTTCTCTCGTCTGCAAAGTAAAGGAACTAATCCCGCCTCTCAGGAGCACTGTGAAGGCTGAATCAGACAGTGGGCGGGCAAGTGCTTTGGAAATTCTAGAGCTGGGCAACTATAAAGGACTGGGGGAACACGGTATCCATCCGACCACAACTTGACCCTCTCCCCCATAGGTTTATGAGGTGGTGCGACCCCTCGTGAGTCTCCTGGACACAGAGAGGGACGGGCTCCAGAACTACGAGGCTCTCCTGGGCCTCACCAACCTGTCTGAGCGGAGTGACAAACTCCGGTGAGTGGGATGTGGAGGGGGCAGGGGTGAAGAGAGGCGTCCTTAAATTGAACATGTCATGTGTACTGTGCGTGCTTTCCTTGGGGGACAGGATCCAAGGCAGGGGGTAGAAATGACTGTGAGAGGGATCTGAGTTAGCACTTGGAAAACCACATTGAGTGTACAAAGTCAAAGGAACTATAAAGACACTTCCATCTGCAGTAGTGAAAAAAAGAGAGCAAGTGGATGCGTGGGGATACCACGTATTCCTTCTCGGAAATGGGGGATCATGGAGTATATGGAATGTATTGGGTTGAAATTCTTTTGATTGTGAGTGGAGAAAACTTACTCCAACTCCAAACATAAAGGAAAGTTAATGACTCATGTAAATAAAAAGTCTGGGGTAATCCGGATTCAGGTGCGGCTTGATACAGGGGTGTCAAAGCCGTCCCAGGTCCTATTTCTCTCCACGTCTTCTGTCTGTATTGTCTTAATTCTCAGATGGGCTTTTCCCCTGTCTCATAATCACAAGGGCTGCCCCAGATCTCACACCTTCTTGGCTTCATACACAACAGGAGAGAGAAAGAAAGCCATTCCCCAGCAATGATACAAAAAAATCTCCAGCTGGGTGACTTGTTTATCCCAGACTCTGTTGCAATGGCCAAGATGCTGGGCTCTGTCACTGGGTGCCCCTCTTGGAGGTGGGGGTGGGATTAATGCCACCTAAACCATGTTGGCTAAGGATGTGGGATGGCCCAGGGGTGGCCAAAAACACCAAATGCTCACTGCAGAAGACTCAGTGGCCTCTCTTCCTCCACCCCTCACACCCTAGGCAGAAGATCTTTAAGGAGAAGGCCTTGCCAGACATTGAGAACTACATGTTTGAGAATCATGACCAGCTGCGGCAGGCGGCCACCGAGTGCATGTGTAACATGGTGGTGAACAAGGAGGTGAGGAGGGCTGAGGATGGGGATGGGGGCTGATCAAGGCACGGAGAGTTCGGCCACAAGGCAGGGCCTGGCATGAGACTGGGGGCTGTTACAATGGTATTAAGGTAGCGCTTTGCCAGAGAACCCAGGGATCCCTGAGTCTTTCCTAGATTACAGCACCCCTCCCTGTAGGGACCCCCAGGAGAATATATGCACAAAGGAGACAAAGGAAAACATACAAAATAACATCATCCCCAGCTGGGGCTTTGACCCCAAAGCTTGGGCTGGATGGGGTCAAAGTGCCATTTCCCCAAGTTACTTCCTAAATAGTCTCATAGGCAGGGCCTCTTACAGATCAAGAGAAGCTGGACCACTTGCAACTGCTGCAGCTCCACAGGTATAAAAGAATGAAGCAGGGCAAAAACAGTGACAAACAATTTTAGAATATGTTAAACATTACCATTTAGTGAATGATCACTGTTTCCATAGAAACTGCAATGCACTAGGATAATGCAATTCACAGGAGAATTACAGGATTTGTAAAAACAAAATGAATTCAGAACATGTCAGTGGCTTCATGGTCCAGTACTGGGATAAATTATCACCATGCGATGAATGAATGTCTTTCTTTCCATCCTGCTGGAACACTGCTGTGTCTGTAGGTATTAGTCTCATCAGAGGTAACAATAGGGTGGAAATCTGACGTCCTTTGTTACCATGAGAACCAGGCCAAGTGGCCCTCCTGGGCTCTTACGTAGGGGTGAGTTTGAGAGCCACTCTGTTGCCCTCAATTCTTTTTAAAATTTTTTATTACTTTATTACTATTTTTTTAATGGAGGTACTGGGGATTGGACCCAGGACCTCGTGCATGCTAAGCACACGCTTTGCCACTGAGCTGTACCCCCATCCCACCCTCAGTTCTTCCCTCAAGTCTTGGATCTTCTCCCTGTTATAGGAGGAAAACCTGATCCATGAAAGCCTGTTAATCAAAAGAAATAAAGCTACCACGGGTCACCAGGGAGCTGGCCTGAGGCTGGGCTGGGGGCCTGGCAGCCAAGTGGGAGGAGAGAGTGCGTCCAAAGAAAGGGGAAGGGTGAGCAATGAGAGGGGGAATCGCCTTCCCAAAGGAGCACCAGCTGCCACAACAACCCAAATCAAAATGCTCAGTGGTCCCAACAGGACAGAAGCTCATTTCTCACTCACATCATTTCTTGCTCACGTTGGGGTTGGAAGGTTCACTTCCAAGCAATGACCTGGGGATCCAGGCTTCTTTGATCATCAGTAAGTATCACCAGAGCCCTGCGCCACAAAGAACTGTCTACCCCTCTGCCACCTTGGGAGTGGTCTGCGTTCAGATGGCGAGTGAGGAGACAGACCACGGCACGGGGGAGACCCCTGTAGCACTCAGCCATGGTGGCCTGGAAGTAACCCCTATCACTTGCCTTCCATGAGGAAAACTAGTTCATGGCCGCATTTGGTCCCCGGGCCCTGGGAGGCTCTTCTCCTGGCTTTCAGGTTCTTGGGAAGCCGCATCCCTCACCTGGTGAATGGTACAGCAGCTCTTGAGTACCACATAAACTACACAACTGTCCCTTGCTCTGCCAAGCCTCTGTGCCTCAGGGACTGCAGAGTCATTTTATGGCAGACCCTGAACGCCTATCTGTGGTGGGAGAAAAAGTCTGGGCTTCCCCAAAGAGAAGAGAAACACGGCTCCTCAGGAACATCTCCCCTTCAAGAGTCTGGGCTTGCCCTTTCCCGAGGGGTGGAGAGTTGAATGCAAAAAGAAGTGATGGAGGATGCTATGTGGGGAATCCCTTATTCTCTTTAACCTTTTAGCTGGAGGAGTTGGCTGCCCCTTCAGCTAATCAGAGAAGACTTCCTGGAGGAGGTGTCATGGGCGAGCCGCTCAAAGGAAAACTCCGAGGGATCTTGGGTCAGACACTGTGGCTCAGGATGCATCTTTCCCTCTCCAGGCTGGGCAGGTGGGGGCATTTTTCTCTGAGCCATCTGCCTGCCTCCCCTAGGTACAAGAGAGGTTCCTGGCTGATGGGAATGACCGGCTGAAGCTGGTGGTGCTGCTTTGTGGGGAGGATGATGACAAGGTGCAGAATGCAGCTGCAGGGGCCCTGGCCATGCTGACAGCAGCACATAAGAAACTGTGCCTCAAGATGACTCAAGTGGTGAGAGCGGGCCCTGGGGGCAGGAAGAGGCTGGGCGGGCTCTTAGAGAATCTCCCCACCCCAAGACCTCACTGCCCTGTACGATCCCCTGGAGGGAGGCCAGCCCCCATGGTAACTCTTCCCAGCCCCTTGGGGATCTGTTCCTACTACCTAAAGAGAGAAGACTTGATACACTTCTGCCCCTTACGCTCGTTTATTGGACTCCCTAAGTGTGCCAACTCAAATTGCCCACTGCCTTTGGTGGCGCTTATGACTCATTACTTAAGAATAATAACAACCACTAACTACTGCTGTGGAGCCCCCAAGCTCCCCCAGAGAAGTGTGGATGTGTTTGGGGTACCACAGGGAGCTCGCAGTTTGGTAAAGTGGCGGCAGATTCTCTTAAGTGAATGTGAAGACCAGATCCTTTGGAGGGACTGTGGCCATCTCGGCAGGAGTAATAGAAGTGATGTTGACACAGTCACAAACATGGGGGTGCAAAATGAAACCTTCCTTGTTTCACCAAACTGAACTTAGTTCGTGGGCATCATTGCCACTGACAGTGAAAAAAATGTAGACATCTCAATTCAAACATATTAAAGCAAGTCTACTTTAAAAGGCAGGCTCTTTTAGATAGTCAGCTTAAGGTAAGTGTGTGTGTGTGTGTTTTCTCTAAGTTCCATGGGGGCTTATGGTGTGTGTGTGTGTGTGTGTGTGTGTGTGTGTGTGTGTGTGTGTGTGTGTGTGTGTGTGTGTGTGTGTGTGTGTGTGTGTGTGTGTGTGTGTGTGTGTGTGTGTGTGTGTGTGTGTGTGTGTGTGTGTGTGTGTGTGTGTGTGTTTTCTCTAAGTTCTACGGGGGTTTATGGTGTGTGTGTGTTTTCTCTAAGTTCCATGGGGGCTTATGCTGTCCTGGCAATAGAGGAGGGGTCTCTCTCTGGGATGTAACTCATCCTGCTTGGCCCTTGCCTTCAGCACTTTCCCGAAGGCAAGTTTCTCAGAACTATAAGGTGTGTAAGAGTCACCTGGAAGGCTGGTTAAAACACTTTTACTAGATATTCTTTTTCATTTGTTTTTTAAATGGAGATACTGGGGATTGGACCCAGGACCTCGTGCATTCATCGAATATTCTGATTCAGTAAATCAGAGGTGGGGTGCTCTGCGACTCCTTCACTTATGATGCTCCAGGCACTTCTCTAAGTGTTTATGTCTATTATATCATTCCACCCTCCCGATGACCCTGTGCAGTGGGCATGATGATTATTATCCTTAGTTCTCGATGAGGAAACTGAGCTCAGAAAAGTAATAGCCTAAAGCCACACAGCCAGTTAGATAGGAGGGGACTGAAAGCCTTCAGGACTGCTACCCACTCCTGACCACTTCTTTTGTCTTCCCGAGGGGCTCAGGAATCCTGGCTGCATTCCTGTCCCTGGGAGCGATGGGTGCTGGACCCATGATCAGTTACCCATCAGCGTTCAATCATTCCCTGAACCCTACCACAGCTACCTGAACTTTCCTTTCCTGTCCTTGTGATGGGAGAATCAGTGCAGAGTTTACAAAAATCTGCTCAGAAGCAATAATTTGCCTTTTCTTCCTGCGTCTGTCTTCCAATCTGAGAGGGGTGCACGTAGAAAGGTATCCCTGCTGACTAAAGAAGGGTGTAACAGGCACGAGGAAGCAAAGGGGAAATCACTGGATTAGTGCCTAAAATCATCATTCCTGTCCACATCTACTTTGGGGCTCTTACGATGCTCCAGCTCCCACGTTAAGCTCTTTCCATGCGTCATATCACTGAATCATCACAATGCTGTGAGGTAGGCATAAAAGATGACAGATGAGGCTCCTGAGGCTTGGAGAGGTTAAATAATTTAGCTAAGGCCATACAGTTGGTAAGGGGCTGAATTGGGACCCGAACACTAGTCTCTCTGACTCCAAATCCCATACTGATAACTATTCTATTCTGTTGCTCATGTGTGTCTGTTGAATGATATGTCTAGCCTCCTGGTTCTGTTCTCAGCTCCAGCCCTGTGTCCTGGGGTGACTGGAGGGGTCTAGAGTCCTGTTTTCCCCAAGCAGCCCCAGTGGGGCTGCTTCATAACTGGGAAGGGAGGAGAGAGATGGGGGAGGAATGGAGGAGAGGACACATTCCAGACCCCAGTATTAATTCCAGTTGAAGTCAGGGCTAGTGGAGTGCATGCCTAGGGCATGCCTCTAAGGGCACCTGGGTGGGCAGAAGCAGGCATTGCATATGTGTCCAGGGTTAGAATCCCCCTTTCTGAACACTCTCCATCCCCATGCCACTCAGGCAGGCAGCGGGCCTGTCCTTTGCTTCTCAAGATGCTTAAAAATTAAATGGATGGGTGAATGTTTGCTCTTTACTATTTCCAGCTGTGTGACCATAGCTAAGTTATTTCCTTTCCCTGAACCTCAGTTCCTCCACTTATAAAATGAAAGGACTGGATTATCTCAAGTTCCTTCTAGGTCTCTGATTGCTGCCCTGGCCCTGGTAAGGAGATGGGCATCACCTAGCGAGTCCCAAGGGGCTCCAGTAGGCAGAAGCTGAGACCCAGACAGATAAGCAGATATATGTTTGCCCTCTCAGAGCTCAGAATCTGAGCCTGGCCAATGCTTTCTGTTTATCTAGTCCAAAATCTCGTTTGTCTGTCCCCCAACTGATTCCTCCAACCCTTCTTTATCCTCCTCCCCACCTCCAGACGACTCAGTGGTTGGAGATCTTACAGCGGCTTTGCCTGCATGACCGCCTGTCAGTCCAACACCGGGGCCTGGTCATTGCTTACAACCTGCTGGCAGCTGATGCTGAGCTGGCCAAGAAGCTGGTGGAGAGTGAACTGCTGGAGATCCTGACTGTGGTGGGCAAACAAGAGCCAGATGAGAAGAGGGCAGCAGTGGTCCAGACAGCTCGGGAATGTCTCATCAAATGCATGGAATATGGCTTCATTAAACCAGTGTCTTAGACAGGAGCCCAGGGGATGCTGGGGCTGCTCCTGTACCGTGCAGAGTTCTGAGCTGAGACCTCCTGGGGTGTCAGTTCAGCTGGGGATCACAGCAGTGACAAGGAAGCCTCCATATAAAAGACGGACGTAATTGCTCCCTGAGTTGTGACTCTTGCCCTTTGCTCCAGGAAAGATTGGGTCTTTCATTAGCTCTCTTACTCCTTACATCTTTTATGTTCCAGAGATTCCTAGAATAATTTTCATCTGTGATTAGGAAGATAGGTTGGGGAATTCTTTCTGTACCCATTCCAAAGGCCAGGATAAGCGGCTGAAGTTCTTTATGTTGGAAAATGGGTTGTGTGGTAAGCTAGGACCTAACAGGTGTGTGAATATAAAGGTTAATGCTGGTGTATCTGGATGCTGATCTGTGCTGGTTTTTATATCCTCCCTTCCATACTGTTTGAATAAGCTGCTTAGAAATGCATGTTTCAGCTACAGTGCCCTGTCCCAGCCAACTGTAATGGAAATATAGTTTATGTTCAATAAACGGTGTGAGATGAATTTTGCAATTTGCTTGGGGAAATCTTCCAAGCAAGATGGATGGGATGAATATAAATAAGATCAACTCAAAATACTTTAAGAGAATAAAAAAGGAACTCATTGGTTCATATATCTTGTCAATACAGGGAAAGGCCTGACATTGTTAAATCTAGGGCTCAAATGTTGTCATCTGATATTATTTTCTCTGTGAGTGCCTTTATCTCTCTCTCTCTCATCCCCCTGCCTCATCCCCTGACTTTGATTTCCTCTGGGTTGAGCTTAATTTCTGGCAGGCTCCTTCCATGTGGTGGGAAAGACAGTCTCCAGAAGTTCCAGGCTTCCATAGTTGTTATGGTTCATAATTATGGAAGAGAAGACTATTCTTAATAACCAAGCAAAATTCCCAGGGACAACTCTGATATATCTAGCTTGCATTACATTTCCATTTATCACATTAACAGAATAAAGAAGAAAAATAACGTGATTATCTCAATAGATGCAGGAAAAACATTCAATAAAATTAAACAATTCATGATAAAATGTTTCAGTAAATTAAAATTAGGAGACTTTCTTAGTTTGATAAGGATTATCTACAAAAAGGCTACAGTCCAAATAATATTTGATGATCCCCTGAGACTAAGAATGAGACAATATTTGCTATTAGCAATTCTATTCAGCTTTCTACTAGAGGTTCTAGCTAGTACAATGAGGCAAGAAAAGGAAATGAAAAACAAAGATTGAAAAATCAAGAAATAAAACTTTCAAATAATTCATACAACAGGACTATACATGTGTGCATGTACATATATATATATGGGAAAAATCTACAGATGAACTCAGAAATGATACGTGAATTTAGACAGAAGGTCAATTTACAAAAATCAATTGTGTTTCTGTATACTTGTAACGGGAAATTAAAATTTAAAAGATGATGCCGTTTACAAGAACATAGACCACATCAAATACCTAGGAATAAATCATGAAAGACACTGAAGGACTCTACATAGAAAACTGTAAAATATTGAGAGAAATAAAAGAAAATCTTTATAAATGAGAGATACCATGTTCATGGATTGGATGACTCAACATTCCACTGGAGATGTAAATTCTCCCCAAATTGACGTAGAGATTCCATGAAACGCTAACCAAACTTTGAGCCTTTTCGGGGACAGAGACTGATAAGTTGTTTCTGAAATATATATGAAAATGCAAAGAGTCAAGAATAGTAATGACTATCTATCAAGAAGAAAAATAAAATTGGAGCAAACCACTTGAACAAGCATGTCATAAAAGAGGCCAATAAGTATATGAAAAGATGCTCAACCTCACTAGTTATCAGGAAAATGGGAAATAAAAGTATTATGATATGCTACTATAGACTTGTCAGAATGGCTAGTATTAGAAACACTGACAAAGCCAAATGTTGGTGAGAATGTGGAGTAACTAGAATGCTTACACATTGCAGATGGGCATGTAAATTACTACAGCCGCTTAAGAAAATGTATTTGGCGGTATCCCCTAAAAGTGTCAGGCAGTATTCACTAAAACAGCCCGCAACACCTAGGTACAGGGCTAACAGAAATATGTACTTACATGCACCAAAAAGCATGTATACAATGAAAGAGAACATTTTTCATCATGGCTCCCAAGTGGAAATAACCCTAACGCCCATGGAAAATGGGTAAATTGTTCCATCCTCATACCGGAGATGATATACCAATGCAAGTGAATAAACAACTGCTACATACAACAATGTGGAGGTAACTTACATACATAATATTCAGTGAAAGGGGCTGGACCTAACGCCATGTCCTGTAGAGTGAGTGATTCCATTTGTACAGGTTCAAAACCAGGCGAATCTAGCCTATGATATTAAAAGTCAGGGTACTGTTTACTTGCAGTGAGAAGGGAGTGGATAGTGATGGGGAGGGACTCTAAGAGAGCTTCTAATTCTTGGTCTGGGTGTGTTGGCTTTCATCAAGCTTATGGTTTGTGCACTTTTCTGTATGTTATGTTTCATTTTTAAAAGCATAATTTAAAAAAGTGACTAACGTTCTTCTCTTAGAGTGTGAGGATTACATAAAATAATGGATCTCAAGCACCTGGTTCTACTATATGAATACTCAATATTAATTAGCTCCTTTCCTTTCATCTGATTGCTATTCCCTGTTCCTTAGGGTAGAGCTCCCCTATTCATGGATCTGTATGTACTTCAACAGGTCACCTGGGGAAACAGGGGACTGGTGAGTAAGCCAGTTCACATTTACAAATTCACGCAATGGCGGCCACCTGGCCTCAGTGTGTTTAGGAAAATTAAGGGTTGTGGTGGTGGTGAATTTACAAACAGCTAACTGGTCACCTAGGCTCCACGGCAGAGTGGGCACAGCACTCCCTGTAAGAACAGAAGTTGGAGCTGGGATTGGACTAAACCACCCAGGAGTCCACAAGGTGCTGTTTTACTTACTTTTCCCCACTTTGCGTTATGTTCTTGGCTCCTTTATCATAAATTAATTGACTATATACATGTGCATTTATTATTGGGCTCTCAATCTGTTCTATTAATCTATATGTCTGTTTTTTACATCAATACCATTCTGTTTTGATTATTATAGCTTTATAATGTAGATTGAAATCAGGAAGTGTGATGCCTCAAGATTTGTTCTTTCTCAAGATTGCTTTGGCTATTCAGGGTCATTTACAGTTTCATACAAATTTTAGGAACATTTCTTCTATTTCTAAATAATGCCATTGGAATTCTGATAGGTGTTGTATTAAATCTGTAGATTGCTTTGGGTAGTATGGACATTTCAATGTTAATTCCTCCAATCCATAAACATAAACTATCTTTCCATTTATTTGTGCCTTCTTCTATTTCTTTCATCAATGTCTTATAATTTTCAGTATACAGGTCTTTTACCTCAGTTAGATTTATTCCTAGATATTTTATTACTTATGGTGCAACTGTAAATTAAATCAATTTCTTAATTTCTCTTTCTGCTAGTTCATTATTACTGTATAGAAATGCAACTGATTTCCATATGTTGATTTTGTATCCTGCAACTTTACTGAATTTTATTACACTTAATTTTTTGTGAACTATTTACTATTTCACAGATATAATATCATGTCATCTGCAAATAATGATGGTTTTACTTATTCTTGTCCAATTTGAATGCCATTCATTTCTTTTTCTTGCCTAATTGCTCGTTTTAAGAATTTCAATACTATGTTGTATAGGGTGGCAAGAGCAGGTATCTTGGTCTTATACCTGATCTTAGAGGAAAAGCCTTCAGCTTTCACTATTATGATGTTATCTGAGGGCTTTTCTTGTGTTGAGCCACATTTCCTCTATAACCACTTCTGGACCCTGACTCTGCCCATAAGCGAACCAGCACTAGCCCCAACTTTCCTCAGTCAGCCAACCAGGAGCTGGCAGCCTCTGCACAAGGTAAGCCCGGGCAACCAGCCAGGCCAGGGGCCAACCAAGCCTACCAGCCCACCCACACAGTCAGCCTGCCACAACAGAATGACCCATGCACCCTCACAGGGGGAACCCCTAGAGCATAATGAGTGACGAGAGGGGAGTGCGCTGCTGGGACATATAGGACATCTCCCACAGAAGGCCACTTCTCCAAGGTCAGGAAACATACCTACCAGATACATAAAAATAAAAATAATAACTTAGGGAAAATGAGGCAAAAGAGGAACATGTTCCAAACAGGAACAAGATAAAATTTCAAAAGAACTAAGTGAAGTGGAATAGGAAACCTATCAGAGAAAGAATTCGGCATAGTGATCGTAAAGATGATCAAAGAACCTGGGAGAGGAATGGATGCACAGAGCAAGAAGTTAGAAGTCTGTGGAGTATTACTCAGCCATAAAAAAGAAAGTTTGCCGTTTGCAAAAATATGGATCGATCTAGATGGTGTTATGCTAAGTGAAATAATTCAGACAGAGAAAGACAAATACTGGATGATTTCATTTATATGTGGAATCTAAAAAACAAAACAAATGAACATAACAAAACAAAACAAAAACAAAGTTACAGACACAGAGAACAGATGGTTGCCAGAGGGGAAGGGGTTGTGGGAGGAAAGAAATAGGTGAAGGAGATTAAGAGGAGTCTCCGGGGGATGAAATATACAGTGTAGATACTGTATACAGTGTGGGTAATACAGTCATTAAATATGTAATACCTTTGTATGGTAACAGATCATAACTAGACTTATGTTGGTGATCATTTTGAAATATGAAGTATAGAAATATGGAATCACTATGTTGTTTAACAGGAACTAACATAGTGTTGTAGGCCAACTATATTTCAAAAACAGCAAACAAACTCACAGTAAAAGAGATCAGACTTGTGATTACCAGAGGCATGGCTTGAGGGGAGGGGGAATTGGATAAAGGCAGTCAAAAGGTACAAATTTCTAGTTATAAGATAATTGAGAGGGGAGGGTATAGCTCAGTCGTAGAGTGCATGCTTAGTATGCACAAGGTCCTGGGTTCAATCCCCAGGACTTCCATTAAAATAAATAAACAAACCTAATTAGCCCCTCCAAAAAAGATACATGAGTACTGAGGATATTTTTTAAAAAAAGGAATAAAGTAAAAAAAAAAAATTAAAAGCATCAGGAAAACATCTCATAATCAGTGTAATTGTTTGTAAAGAACATAAAAAGACTCTGTGGACAAACTACTAACAATAAAAAGAAAATTCAGCAAGGTGGCCTAAACTCAGTATATAAAATCGATTCCATTTCTACACACCAGCACCAAACAATGAGAAAATATAACTTTTAAAGAAAAACCTAATTCACAACAACAAAAATTAAAAGGACCTAGTAATAAATGCAACAAAAGATGTACAAAACTTGTACACAGTAATGTGTAAAACTTTAAAGACATTAAAAAAGATAATATAAAAATCCTTTGACAAATATTTGTGTGTGTGTGTGTATATATATATATGTAAAAAAGTTATAAATAAATGGAAAGTACAAAGACTGATGTAAACATGTCATTTCTTCCCAAATCTATCTATAGATTCAATGTAACTGTAATCAAAACTCTGAAAGGGTTTTTTGTGGAGCTTAAGCAGATTCTAAAATTTGTGTAATAGATTAAATGATTAAAATCACCAAAATAGTCTCAAAGGAAAAGAATGAAAATAAAGAAGCTTACCCTACCAAATACTTAGCATAATATTACAATATTAAGACAGTATAGTGTATGTAGAGACAGACAAATTGACCAAGAGAACATAACAGAGATTCTAGAAATATGGCCACACACAGATATACTCAGCAACATGCTGGAGGTGGCATGGCGGATGGGCGAAAGTGGAACTATTCAGTAACTGGAGCTGGGTAACGTGGTTCTCCACATGCAATAAAATGAAATAGCATCCTTACATCACTCTCCATTGAGATGGACCGAGGATTTAAATGTTTAATGTGAAGTGCAAAACTCTAAAACTTCTAGAAGAAAATGATGGGAAATATGTTATTACAAGAAATTGAATTTAGTTTCCTGTGCTATACAGTTGGTCTTCGTTGTTTATCTATTTTATATATAGTAATGTGTGTCTGTTAATCCCCGACCCCTAATTTATCTTTCTAACCTTAAGATAGAAAAGGATCTGTTACACAAGACACAAAGAGCACTAAGCCACAACATTTAAATATTGTCAATTTGACTATATTAAAATTTCAAACTACTGATTATCATAATATCCCTTAAGAAAAGAGAAAATGCAAGCCACAAACTTGGAGAAGACATCTGTAATTTGTAATATCCTATTACCAAAAGAGGATTTGGATTCTAGTAAATGACTCCTACAAATCAATAGGAAAAAGACAAAAGCCTAATAACAAAATGGGTAAAAGGCAGAACATGCATTTCATAGATATAAATACATAGAACCAGCAAGTATTTGGAGAGATGCGCAACCAAATTAATAACTAAGGAACTGCAGATGCAAAGGGACACTACCTTATACCTATTTGAGTGGGAAGAAGGAGGATGAGAAGAAAAATGAAGAGAAGTTTGACAGTTGGAGAAGACGTGGCATTTCTAATATATCGTTGATGTTTGTATAAATCTCTCTACTCTTACATTAGTATAATACTGGAGTGGTGGTTTTTCTCCTTTACACAAGAATTATTTAGGGACTATATTTAATTTCCTTGTGGATTTTATTAATGTTTAAGCTTATATTATCAGTCATAATTTTTATGTATAGTATTTTATAAGTCTTATGTTTAGAAAAATGTTACTGAACGATGCAAAGCCTTAACATTCATATATTACATCCTTAAGCCAACAGTGCAAGCCTAATGCATAGTCCAGGGCGTATCTGGAGCATTATTTATCATAAGCAACAGAAGCTAAAAGTATATTGTTTGGGGGAAAGACATTAACTGGGAGAGGGTAGGGAAGTAAATCAAGTAGCATAATTTTGGAAATCATGTAACCTGGAATTAGGCAAATGCAAGACTGAACCCCAACTCCTCAAAGTTCTAACAATGTGGCCTATGGCAAATTACTGAATCACTCTGAACCTCAATTTATTTATCTGCAAAATGGGAATAATACAGGTATCCACTGCATAGAATGGTTGTAAGGGTTGATTGGGATTTTGTGTATATAAAGCTTATGATATAGTGTCATGTACATAACAAGCACACAATAAATGTTATTATACTACTAATAATATTAGTGGTCTTCTACTAGGCACTTTGTGTGTTACTTCATTTAATTCTCCCAGGAACCCTAAGACAGTATATTACTCTCATTTTACAGATAAGGAAATGGGGTGAGAGGGGTTCAGTAGTTGTTGTTAACTGGGTGAGCAGGGCTGTTCATCTACAAGGTCCAGCAGAAGTCTGCTGTCACATGGGCTTGGGTGTGCAATTAACTGAGGAGGACATAAGAATCCAAGGGTGGTACTACCTAGCCTCTCCAGTTTTCTTTCTCCATCATCCCTATCACTAGACTTCCATCTTCTAAGGGCCTGGCCCAGAAAATCATGGTTGGGGGCAAGTTCCCAGGGGGCCCCCAGTTCCTCCCAGCACAGCCCTGGGCTCCTATCGCCTCACTCAGGATTACAGGATTCCTAGGACTCAGTCTCTTTGGACCCCACCAACAGGGCCCCGGGTGGGAATGAATTCTGTTCCTGAGGATTCCTTACGAATTTAAAGTTGGAAAAGGCCTCTCCAGCTTTTGCCTCCTTTCTTGGGTTTCTTTCTCATCCCCAGGTTTGGAAGGCAGCTTGTCTGTGCCCCCAAGTCCTGTTTGGACCAGGGGAGCAAAGCCCTCAGTCTGGGGACCCAGACTGAATCCTGGCTCTGCCTCCAGTCTCCTACTTGACTGGGAATGCAAACAGCTCCCTCATGTCCCCATCTGTTAAAAGGAGTTATTATGATACCTGCCCTAACCATCTCCATAAATTAATATAGAGGACGGTGATGAAGATGTTTGGGAAAATTCTAAATCCCCACAGAGGTGTGAGGCCCCACTGCTTTCCCACAGCTGTATTTATTAGGGCTTGTATTATTTACCTGCCCTTAGCCCTTCCCATCACCTCCTCTCCCTTCTTGGGCTAATTTCAAGGTCTCAAGAGGGTAACAGTATGCTGGAGAAGTCCCATGACAGAGATGGTCTTGGCCTCTCTTTATCTCATTTCCGTATATAAAGCCCAGCACCTGCCCCCAGAGTAGCTGACTGCATTTGTGCACAGTCTCAACCCCTTTCTACAGCCCTTTCCAGGAAATCTTGCTGGATGGCCCTCCCTCTACTCCCGTGTAACCGGGAAGGAACTTCAGTTGTTACTGAGTAAGTCAAGCCTCCTTGCTTTACAGATTCAGCAACCAAGGTCTCAAAAGTGAAAATAAGAGATTTGCTCAGGATGACCCATCAGGTGAGTGGAAGAGCTGGGACTGTAACCCAAAGATTGAGGTTTGGCTTTCAGGCGTCTTTACCAATTCCCTTTTTTTTTTAGATGAAGCTCATTTTCTGACTTTGTTAAGGGTGAGTGGGAGGAGATTCAGTGTTTAATTTCTCTGCCAAAGAACCCAGTCCTTACTGGACAGCCTGACCAGATCTCTAAGACCAACCCTAGTGCATGAAGAACCTATTGGAACTTCAGAGTAGGGAGTGGTCATGGCAGAATAAGGGGAGCCTAGAACTCATACGGACCCCCAAGAATGGTGATCTAGGAGTGCCTCCTTGTCAGTGATTACTCTTGTGATCCCATCAGACACAGACACCCTGGATGGACAGCCTGGTGAACAATCAGGATTTAGGAGACTCTTATTTAACCTTGTCCCTTGTTGATTGAGGGCTGCACAGAAGCTACTAGGGGAGCATATCGTTCTGGCTCATGACTTACTTGTTTCTGATGAATCTATCTTCCAAATGTAGAAAATATGTGGGAAGTTTATATAAAGAGCTATATGTCAGTGTGTGGATTACCACAACCACTGCATGCCCATCTAGACAAATGGAGGACTCACCCCTACAGCAGTAACCTTGTACTTTTCACTTGACTCTTAGCCCCCTCCGAATCTTACCCATTCCTCAAAGTCTAGCACAAATTTCCCCCTTGTCCATTAACTAACCCTATCCTCACCACTCTAGCTCACAGTGATGCCCTCTGTCAGAAAACCTCTGTCAACCATTCAGTCATCCATTTATTTATGAAATGATGCATTATTAATTTTACGCATATAGTTCCTAAAGTTGAATCAGCCATGAGTCTCATCCTTAAATTGGACTGGAGGAAATACACTAAGTCACTAAGTGATTGCACTAGAAGGCACAGCGGTAAGTGCCATGTAGCATACAATTAGAGTGCAATGGGAATGTTGAAAATGTAAATATCACCTTAAAATGGGCACAGATCAGGGAGGAATTCCTGGAGGAGACAGCATTTGAGCCGAGTCTTAAAGACTTTGACCCTGTGGCATTGGAAGGACATTCAATATAGAGAAAACAGCGTAAGCAAAGGTGGGAATATAGGAAGTTACAGAGTTTGCAATCTGATGACATGGGTTAAAATAAAAAAGAGAAACCAGGGGGCAACTGAAGACTGTGGCTGTGATCCACCCAAGGCACTCATCTGGACTGGAGCTATGCAATCTGCAAGGCAAGACTGAGCTCTACAAGGGCATGGCTGTCACGAGGAAGAAAGTGGGTGTTTGAGTCAGAAGAATGGGTCAGAAATAGACTGAGAGAGAACTGCAGGAGAAGGACATGGTTTGATGAACCTTGAGGTGCCTTGATGGTGTGTGTAAAGGTTAAGAGCAGGGGTTCTGGAGTCAGAATACTCGGGTTAAAACCTTGCCTTCAACTGCTCACTATACGGTATGCACACTCTACCAGCTGTAACTGACATTTAATAATATGGTTTTGATATCTTTCAAATCAGCACAGAGATCTTTCCTACAGCTGCATATCCTTTGGAAGGATATGCCATAATTAATTTAGTCAGCCCTCTAATAATGAACAGATAGGTTATTTTTGATTACTTGCTATTACAAACAAATGCTGCAACAAACAAGCTCACACATACATCATTTCTTATGTGTGACTATACATCTGGTAGATAAATTCCCAGAAGTAGAACTACCAGGTAAAAGGAAAAACACATTTGTAATTTTGAAAGATTGCCCATTTCCCTTTTCAATCCTACCTTACAGCTACCATGCGAATTCCCCTCGTGGTCAACCCTAAGCTGGAAGCATACAGGGAATGGGGCTTTGGGGATGTAGTTCCACTTAGATAATTTGGCAGAACTGGTAAATTTTAACAGATTTGTCAATTTTGGTTATTTAAAATTTGTCTATATTTTGAGTCATCCTTGCACTTTTTTTTTCATCCTTGCACTTTTAATTATTAAAAGTCTCCAGTTTTCTCCCAATAACTTTCTGGTTTAATATTTACATTTAAATCTTTGATCTATTTAGAATTGATTTTTATCCAAATATATGAGATATGTCTACAACTTACGTATTTCCCAGATAGCTCTGTTATTGCCCCAAGAGCATTTACTGAATAATATATTTCCCCATTCCTTTAAGATGCCACTTACATCATATACTAAATTCCTATATTATTTTAGGTCTATTCCTGGACTTCTCATTTTTTTAAGCTTATAAAATGTTATTTCTCTAGCTTAACAGAGGTATAATTGACAAATAAAATTATAATATATTTAAAGTAAAATGTGATGATATATGTTCACATTGTGAAAGGATTCCCCTGTACCTGAGAATGAAGTAATGCTGTTGAGGAAAATGTAGTCAAAGAGCGAACCAGTGTGTATGCCTGGGCCGTGGGAGAGTCCTTACTTGGGGAGGAAGAACTTAGCAGAGAGCTCAGCATGGAGAAGGAAGTCTGTTTCTTCTTTTTGAATAAATATACTGAAAGGGCTGATTCTTCATCTCTTTGGATATTTCCTTGCAGAAACGAATGCAGCCAGAACCTGGGGCCAATGGAACAGATGTTACTGAGTTCGTCCTGCTGGGCTTGGTGGAGACACCAGAGCTGAGGCCAGTTGTCTCTGTTCTCTTCCTCTTTGCCTACGTGGTCACGGTTGGGGGCAACCTCAGCATCCTGGAAGCCATCTTAGTGGAACCCAAACTCCACACCCCCACGTACTTCTTCCTGGGGAACCTATCAGTGCTGGACATTGGGTGCATCACCGTCACTGTTCCCTCCATGTTGGCTTGTCTTCTGTCCCACAAGCACACAGTTCCCTATGCAGCCTGCCTCATACACAGCTTTTCTTATTCCATCAGCTGGTTGGGGTGGACTGCTTCTGGTTGACAGCCATGGCCTATGACCAATTCCTGGCCATCTGCCAGCCCCTCACCTACAGCATCCGCATGAGCCAGACAGTCCAGAGGATACTGGTGGCTGTGTCCTGGGCTTGTGCCTTCACCAATGCACTGACCCACACTGTAGCCATATCCACACTCAACTTCTGTGGCCCCAGTGTGATCAACCACTTCTACTGTGACCTCCCACAGCTCTTCCAGCTCTCCTGCTCCAGCACCCAACTCCAACTCAATGAGCTTCTGCTCTTCGGTGTGGGTTTCATACTGGCAGGTACCCCCATGGTTCTCGTTCTCACCTCCTATGCCCATGTGGCAGCTGCAGTTCTCTGAATTCGCTCATTGGAGGGCAGGAAGAAAGCCTTCTCCAAATGTGGCTCCCATCTCACTGTGGTCTGCCTCTTCTATGGGTCTGGTATCTTCAACTACATGCGACTGGGTTCAGCCAAGCTTTCAGATAAGGATAAAGTTGTTGAGATTTTTAACACTGTCATCAACCCCATGCTGAATCCAATCATCTACAGCCTCTGGAACCCTGATGTTCGGGGTGCCCTCCGGCAGGTGCTCATGGGGAGGTGGTCACTGGCTCGTTGACAATTTGTGTCACCTTTTCCCTTTCTCTTTTTGGACTAAAGGAGAAATTCTCTGGGGCCAAGAACTAGGACAAATGGTCCAGAACTACTCTACTTCCCTGAGCACTGGATTGTTTTGTAGAAGACAATCGTTACTGTTTCCCAAAGATGTCCTGCCCAGTTACAGGCAATGGGCCTGTAGGCTCTGCTAGGTCAGCCCCCTTGACAAATTACAATGTCAGTCCCTGCAAGCTTCAATTCTGGGTAGAAGTGAAACCTGGAGGCTTTGAATGCTTATAGGTGCACGTCCTACAGGGAATGACTCTTGGTTGTTTATAGGTGGGGTTCTCCCAAATATACAAGCAACCCCCTCAGGTGGTCCTATGATTCCTTCAAGTTCAGGTATGGTTGGTCTGTTTATAAAACAAGCCCAGCGATCAGGGTAATTTTATTTCTCCCATGAGGCTTCTCCAAGCCAAAAAGAGCAGCTCATTCCTCTCTCATCACACAAGATGCCACAGAATATAGAGGGGACAGATGGGAAGCTGAATAGTCACGTGTTCTTTAGTAACTCTGGAGACTGTGACCCCTCTGGGCAAAATTTTAAAACTCCATTAACATATATGATAAATCTTATAATACAAAACTGAAATTTCCTCATCTATCCTTATATGTTTCAAATCTTTTAAAAGATAAGCATTTATAACCTAAATATTATTTAAATATTAAAAAAAATCCAGAATACTCAATATGAAATTCCCCTCTGAATTCTCATTCTCAGTCCCCAAACCTGATAGCTGAGACAAACCGTATCTGTAAATACAAGTCATATGGTGATATGAACTTACCAGCCTTTAGACCAGTCATTATTTAGCTGTATTTTCCTTCTCATTCTTTAAAAGGAACAGTGGGTAATAGCTGGTGTTTACCTTTCCAGACAGACAGACAGACAGACAGACACACACACACACACACACACAAGCAAAACACCATATTGTTTTGTAATCTGCTCTTCTCCTTTCCACATACATAGTATAATTCTTAACATGTCATCCTACAAATCTATCTTATCCATTTTAAAGGCTGCAGAATATTCCACTTTATGTATAAACTATCATCTATTTAACCAAACCCCTATTGATATAATTTCTTTCTTTTTTTTGCAATTGCTAATAATAATGGAATTAATGTTTACTTAGTATAAATCTTTCCATATATCTGAAATTATTTCTGCTGGTTAAATTCACAAAAGTGATTTGAGTGTGTGTGAGTGTGCACCCATGCTAAGGAAATACAGATGTAAAAATTGGTAAATATTCTGCCTTTCTATTTGCCAAAAACATATGCACCATTTAACATCTTGACTGGCAGTTTACAAGAATATTTGTTACCTCACTTGCTGACTTCACTGGGTATTATAAATAGAACGTTTTATCTTCGATAATTAGATCAAATATTGCATTATTTTTTAATTTGTATTTTTTGTTTATGAGTGTGATTGGACAGATTTTTAAATATATTTCTTTATTATTTGTATTTATTCTTTCAAAATTGTCTGTGTTTTTGTCCCTTTGAGGGTAATTTATCTTTATCTTAATGACTGATGGAAACACTTCACATTTTAAGACAATATCGCTTTGCCATTATGTTGCAAATATATTCCCCAGTTTCCCATTTGTCTGTAACTTCGTTTAGGGTGTCTCTTGCCCAAGTTAAGTTGGACATTTTTATGAAGTTTGCCTTCTTTGTTCTGTGTCATGCTTAGGAAAAATGACTTTTCCACTTAAATGCTGTATAAATATTTCCCAGTGATGTTTTTCTAGTACTTAACATTTCTTTATAAGTCAGGTATTTGATATATAAAGGATTTATATTTGCATATGTTGTAACTTTTCTTATTGAGAAAAACTGCCCTAACACCATAAAGTGTAAGCTTGATCGTATACCATGTATGTGATATTTTATATATACATACTATATATATATATGTACAGTCAGCAAGAAGGCAGAATAGGAGGTTCCCCTACTCATATTCCCTGCTCAGTAACAATAATTTAGACAAAAAGTGACCTTGTGGGAGCTCTGGGATCTAGGTAGGAGAGAGTGAGACCTTGCTGGAGCCCAAGTCCAAGGAGGGCCTTTAAGAAAACAGGCTTGTGCCCAGGTGGCAGACTTGCAGACAGTAGTCCTGGATACAGACTTGGAAACAGCCCTGTGGACTCAGCTACAGCCCCATTTGGCCTTGATTCTGTCACCAACAACATTTGCCAAGGGACCCAGAAGGAGAAGACAGACTCCACGATGCTTGTAACCATGGAGCTATCAGGTCACCTGGGGCAGAGAGACCCCATGATGCCCACCTCTAGGTATTCAAGCCCTCCATGGTCCCTTCCCCTTGACTTTGGGGGAGTCTTGTGACTCGCTTTCTGACGAAAAAAATTTCAAAGGTGTTGGGACGTTGTTCTCTTGATTAGGTGACGTTATACAGCAAAGGAGCTGCCACTCCCATGAGTACATCATGTTGTGTAAACCCCCCTGTTGCATTTTGCTCTCACTCTTGTGCTGTCTTGAAGCAGCAAGTGGTCGCGCTGCAAATTGTCTATTGAAAGGGCCACATGGCAGGAACCGTGGGAAGTCTCAAGGAGTGGAAGGTGGCCTCTGGCCAAATGCCAGCAAGAAATTGAAGCCTCTAGGAAGTGAATTCTGCTGACAAACTAAGGGAACTTGCAAGTGATACTTCCCCAGCTGAGCCTCCAGATAAGAACACAGCCTAGCTACAGCCTGGATTACAGCCTGATGAGACCCTAAGCAGAGGACCTGGCAAACCTGTGCCCAGACTCCCAACCCACAGAAACTAGGGAGTAATAAATGTGTTATTTTAAGTCCCTAAGTTTGTGGTCACTTGTTATGCAATAATAGACTATATACCATTTAATGATCCTCTAGTAAAAAATACAGTCTTTTGACCTGGGAGTTGAGGAATTTGAGTTATAAACTTCAATCTTATATTAAATATGCAGTGACTCATGCAACTCACTAGACGTCTCTAGTCCCCTCTCCTCATCTCTAGAAACAAGAGGGCTGGATTAGATCAGGACTGCTTGACTTCATGTCTTAACACACAGGGGGACATTACCAGCTGATTCCTATAGCAAGTATCTGTTCAACTATTACACATTCTAAAGTTTGTAAAAAAGATTTACTTTGTATATAATACTGGGTATGCCCATAGGAATATGTCATGCTTTGGGGTGAGAGAAAAAGTTTTAGGGGAATTAAACTCTTCTAAGGTGTCTCCCAAATCTAAGAGTATATAAATCAGTGCACCAAAGCCTGCCTGAGTACCTCTCAGGTGTAGCAGGGTACCAACCCAAATGCCATTCCAAACCCCTCTTCCTTGTTAACAGGACTCTGAATGTTCAAGTACTGGGCAGAAATCTCCTGATGTCAGAGAGAAGGTGGGCCCAACCCCTGGTCTAAGACATACACATAACTCAGTTTTGGCCAATTCAATGTAAGGGGAAGTGGGAAGGGTACTGGTAGGTTCCAGAGAAAGATTTTTCTTCCTTGATAAAAAAGAGGTAGAGAAAAGAGACGTCTCTCACTGTCCCAAATATGGATGTGATGTGGCTGTGTGGAGACACGATGCTTAGAGCTATAGCAGCCACTTTGCAATCATGAGGGGGAAGAGCAGGAGGACCAGGCACATCAACCAAGAGCTCTGATATTACGGACCTGCCAACCTCCAGACTCATGTGAGATAATTAAATGTCCTCAAGGTTCAAGTGTCTGTCAGGCAGACTATTACTTGCAGCTGAAAGCAATCGTGACTGATCCAGCAGGGGAATGCAGAGATGAATATGACATGATCCTGCACTTAAGGGGCTTATTGTCTAATGGGGAAGATGGGCAATACAACGAGGAGGCACTCGGGAATGAATGAAGCACCAGAAATCTGATCCTGGGAGTGGCAGACACAGCTAGAGTCACCAGACTGTACATCAGCGTTGCCAAGCAGAGTCTGTGGTGCAGAGAGCACTGGCAAGCTGGGGGAAGCCGGGAGGGGGCGGGAAAGCGGGCTCACCTGCTGGGCCACAGTGCCTCCCAGGTCCTGCAGCACATCCAGCAACTGGAAGATGTCAAAGGCACGCACCACCTGGATCCTCTGAAGAGCTCCTGCCTGAAGGGTAAGGAAAGACAAGGGAGGGTTTTGGAGAAGAGGGGCTGGGGGTTGCACAAGATGAAGAGAGATTTTTTGAGGCCGAGCAGGAAGGGGCACTTAGACACCAGGACTCAGGTCCAGGGTGGCAAATGGGCTCTGTCTGATGGGCCAGTTCTCACCATGGTGGCTGCCTGGGTGCTGAGCTGCAAAGCCAAGTCAGAGCCCGTGGGAGGGAGTAATAGGACTGATTAGTGTGTCTGCCACGGGCAAGAAATGGCATAGAAAACACAGAGGGTGGGTGTTTGGCAGCCCTGAATTAGGATATTCAAGGGCAGCATCCAAGCTGGGATGATGTCATAATGGGGGAGGCTTGCAGAGTACAGGCCGTATTCACAAGTTTCAAAGCCAGAAACGACTATTCACCCAAATGGCCAAAATTCTTTCAGTGTTAGATAGCAGGGTCTTACTGTATCATAACCTCAAAGGAACCCAACCCTCTCCTGCCCTTTACCTGCTCCTCCTCATCTGGGGTTCTGGCCTGAAGTAGCTGGAGAATGCAGGAGGCTGTGAATCCTCCATGGAGTCGATGTACAAGACGTTCTGCTGCAGGCCACAGGCCATGTGTGCAGACACACAAAGACACACCTGAGTAGAGACAGGGCACTGGGTGAATCTGAGCCCTCAAGGAGGGCCCAGAATGGGGCTCCCACCGAATCTCATCCAGATCCCAGAAACAAGAGTCGGCCAAGTTGGTGCCCTCCTCCTTACCACCCAGCTTCTCTCTTTCGAGCTCTGAATCACCAGCACCCTGGCAGAAGCTTCCCCAGGGATCCAGGGTTACGCACCCACCTCCACCAGTCCTCCTGCTGCTGGCCGCACGTGTACCTGGGTTTTGCCGCTACCTGGGCCTCCCACGATTTCAGTCACTTCTCCAGTATAGAGACCAGCATCGAGCAGTTTGTCCAGGCTGATGGCAGAGAAAGGGGAAGAGAATGGTCCACAGATGTTCTAACATTTCTGGCCAGGAGGCTTCTCCTGATGGAGTCTCCTTTGGAGGGGAGCGGGCCCGGCTAAATGTTCCTCTGGCCCTGCATCCTCTCACTCTCAGCTTAAAGATCACCTCTGGGTGATCACCTCTCTGCAGAGGTCTTTGCCGCCCCATCCAAAGATCCTCCTCATTCTCCATCTCAGACCCTATATTATTAGTTGTTGTTGTTGTTGTTGTTGTTGTTATTATTATTATTAGCCCCTGTAGTAGTATTCCATGGTACAGAGGCACCAAGTTTGTTTAACCATTTACCCACTGAAGGACATTTTAGCTGGTTCCAGTTCGGGGAAATTATGCATAAAACTGCTCTGAACATTTGTGCACATGTTTTGGCATAAACCTAAGCTTTTATTCCTCTGGGAAAAAAATGCCCAAGAACACAACTGCTGGGTGGTATGGCAAGTGCATATCAATGTTACAAGAAAATACTAACCTATTTTCCAGAGTGGCTCTGCTAGGTTATTTTCCCACTAGCAATGTGTGAGTAATCCAGTTTCTCCACATCCTCACTAGCATTTGGTGTTAGCACCATTTTTCATTTCAGCCATTCTGGGAGCTATGTGGTCACATCTCACTGTGGGTTTCACCTACATTTCCCTAATGACTAATGATGGTGAACCTCTGGTAATACGTCTGTCCATGTCTTTTGCCCATTTGCCTACTTGGATTGTTTGTTTTACTGCTGAGTTTAAGAATTCCTTAGCTTAGGGTATAGCTCAAGCAGTAGAACGAATGCTTAGCATGCACAGGGTCCTGGGTTCATTCCTCAGTACCTCCTCTAAAAATAAACCTAATTACCTCCCCATGCAAAAAAAAAAAAATTCCTTAGCTTGAAGCTTTTAAGATGTGATTAGCCATGATGTGTTATTCATCTAAACAGGTACAGTTATGTTTACTCCTTGAAATCTACCTTTTTCTATCCCAGTAGGTAATCTGGCATGAAGAATGGGATCCTGATCAGAAGAAATATGCGCTCTATCGCCCTCGTAAAGATTCACAGCGCACGTCGGCACTAAGGGCTCTCAGAAGGTCTACAACAAGGAAATCTGCTTCATTTGGGTGAACCAGCATTTCCCAAGCTGTTGACTACAGAACTCTCCTCCCCTCCCAGGTTCAAGTTACGTCCATCGTCCATCAAGTACCCAAAGAATACTTGTGAGGAAGGCTAGAAACCTAGTGGGTCATCTTGGAATCTCACCTATGTCCCCCCCTGGAAGGAAGGCTTATCACATTTCTTCAACAAGCCTCCTGGGGTCCCCTGCCCTTGACTGGGCCCCACACCCTCCCCCGCCATGTCCTTCCCAGCCCCGCTCACCTCCACCCCAGGCCTCCGCTTTCACCAGACAGCCTTCCCCAAAAACGCGGACCAGTTCGAGCTGGGTTCTTGTACTGAGGGGGATGACACGTGACTTCAGGGGCCTGGTCTGCCACTTACTAGCTGCAAGGTCTTGGGCAAGACACTCAACCCGAGTCCCAGTTTCCTCCTCCACAGGATGATGACTTTCATCGTAACATGCTCGGTGTGGTTGTGAAGACCGATGAAATAACGAGCTTGGAATAAGGGTGCCTGGTTCCCGGCGACCACTCAGAGAATGTCCACCTGGTCCTCACTGAGGTCCGCCTCCTTCACAGAGCTTTCTGGAACCACCTGATCTCCCCTGCACTGACTCCCTGTGGCGGCAATCCTGCCACTTTACCACCTGACTGCTCCCTAAATTCTCCCTCTGTACCTGCTGGTTTTATAAGCTCCCAAAGGCCAATCTGGCTTCTGGTCAGTCACCCCCTCCTGACGCTGCCTCCATGTGTGCTAACACCTCTCTCTTGTGTTCACCTGCTCTTCTCACCCACCACACCCCACACTCCTTAAGTGCCGGGGCCTTGCCTCACTCCAACAGGTATCCTCTGCACGCACCTGGCACCTGTAGGCACTCAGCCAACGCTTGATGAATTACAGACCTGAACCCCCAGCCGGGGAAGCAAGCCCTGTGCTGTAGGAACCTTGCCAAGAGAATGTGTTGTGGGAACAGCAAGGGCCAAACCAATCCAAAGACTTCTGCGGTGGTGGAGTTCTTTTTCAAATTCTGCACCAACAGGCCAGGAGAGAGGTCAGATTCCCTCGGCCAGAAGCAGCCCGTTGTCTTCCAACTCTTCCCCTCCGCAAACACGGCAGAATGTATTCTTGGCCCCTCCAGGTGCAGAGTATGGGGAATGCACCAAGTTCCGACTCAAGTGCTCGGGGGCTGAAGGCCCACCTTTGCCCCTCGATCCTCTTGAGCTAAACTCAAGTGGGGTAAATAATCACTAATTCACAGGGTCACTTAAGAGATTATATAAATGGCTGCACATAGTAGGCACTCAGTAAATGTTAGTCCTACCCTGCTCTCTCTGGTCCCATCTTTAAGTGAAAGGCCACAGAATAGTTGCTCTGTACTGCTGAATAACAATGAAATACTGACATCTTGTGTTATAGGACAGTGGTTCTCAATCAGTGGTAATTTTGCCCTCCCCTCTTGGGAGGGTCATTTGGCAACGGCTGGAAATGTTTTTGATTTTCAGGACATGGGGAGAAGGGAAGTGCGACCTGCAACTAATGGGAAGAGGCAAGGGATGCTGCCAAACATCCTACTACGCACAGGAATGCCCCCCGCCCTCAAATAATTACACACCTCAAAATGTTAGGAGTTGGAGAAACTCTGTCACAGGGTAAGAGGACACATAAGTCCTGACCATCCAGCCACACTGCCCTCACCACTGTTTGAAAAACCCTGCCTTCCCTAGGCTCCAGCATTTAAAGCCCAGCTGGCGGCTGCCACGGTCCTCCTGCCTCTCACCTTCTCACCCAAGTACCCACACAAACCTTTCAATGCCTGTGGACAGGATGGCAGTATAGGTCTTCAGTTCCTCGTAGAGATCAGCGCCATTGAAGGGGAAAGCTGAGAACTGAGCCAGCAGCACCCGCCTCAGGGCGACCAGGGCCTGCGGAAGGGGCGGGGCGACTCATAATGGCCCCGGCGCTTCCATCCCAAGCAGCCCAGAGTACTCCGCAGTGACCTGGCAAGGGAAGGCGCACCCCAGGGTCTCATAGCCCGCATTAGCAATCTCTGGAAACCCTTTGCTCAGGGATGGGCATTTAGAGACACCCTGGTTTGGAGCATGCAGATCATCAGCTCACCTTATAGGACAAGCCACATTTCTGGGCTACCACCTCCAGGTCTGCAGAAACGAAGTCCACCACTGCAAATTAAACACGTGGGGTTGACGCGCAGGAAGGGAGGCCTGGGGCCTCCAGCACCGGACTTTTCCTCGCCTAAGGGAACGAGCCGAGCTGCAGGACCTGGCGTGCAGCCTGGCACACAGCGGGGGGGTTCCATCCTTCCTGGGGCGTGGTCGCCCTACTCCCACCTTCCCGAGCTCTCCAGAGGCTGTAGGCGGAGGAGGGAGGGGAAGGGTGTGCCAGGACAGGAGCCGGCCTCCGCTCTAGGCCCAGCGGTGTGGTCAGCACTGGCGCGCGCCCGCGGTCACCTGTCTTGATCCCGTGGCTCCGCAGAAGCTGAACCATGCCCTGGGTGAGGCCTGGGCAGTCCGGCGCGGAGCACGCCCATGTTAGCTGGGGGCCCGGGGTCGCTCGTCCCGGGGGCATCCGTTGGGCCCTCTCTTCAGACGCCTCCTTGGCGCCCTTTTCTGGACCAGGCACGGGAGGCAGGAGACAGCGGCACCGGCGGCGGCGGCGGCGGCGGCGCGGACCCCGCTGGGGCCCCGGCGCCCAGGGCCAGCCCAGCCCTGCAGCGGCACCGCGCAGCCACTTCCTGCTTCCAGGCTCCAGGGCCTGGCCTGCAGCGCACCTCCAGGCCTCAGAGCGGACGCGCAGGCTCCTGCGACCCAGCAATTGGGGTGGAGACGGCGCTGGCGGAAAGGAGCCACGTTCCCCGCGCCGCTGCCACCACGCTCAGCGCCCGCATAGGCCTCCACCCTCTCCCGGATCACGCCTCGGTGCCGGCCTCCCAGGTGCTCCCTTACGTTCTGAGCCCTGGGCCCGAACATCCGACTGCACAGACCATCCCACTAGGCTCATGGACCTACCCGATAGTGAGGAAAGGCAGTGAAGAGGAATCAAATAAATCATAATTACCGATCATATGATCGGTGCTAAAAAAAAGCAACAGAGCACAGAGAGGGCATCTGCTCTATTTTCCAAATAAAAGAGTTTTTAAATGAGCAACAAAATCCCTGAGTATCTAGAACTCACAACGATTTTGGTATTTTTAAATGTCCTTTGCTTGACCTCATCCTCTGGAAGAAATGAAACAACTTGACGGGGTTATCTGCTCACAATCCAATGCGGTAGGTGCTATGTTCATCCCTATTTCACAGATGAGGAAACTGAGGCTCAGGGCAGTGGAGTCAATTGCTAAAGCTTTCGCAGCTTGTACCCCTGGACTTAGAGCAGACAAATCCACATCTGGGTGCAAAGCCAGTACTGTTTTAACAGTGCCGCCCACCCCCTCAGAATTGTGTGTATGTTTTGCTACCATGAAGTGGTTTCCTTGAGAACAGAAGCAATGTCTGGTCCCCTTCTGTATGTCCATGCAGCACCCACCATTGTCACTCAACACATGAAGACACCTGGGGTGACTGTGGCAGAACTTAGAATTCTAGGGGGTCAGGTATAGCTCAATGGTAGAGTGCATGCCTAGCATGCACCAGGTCCTGGGTTCAATCCCAAGTACCTCTATCAAAGAAAAGAAAAAAAAGTAAACCAAATTACCTCCCTCTGCTAAAAAAAAAAAAAAAAAAAAATTCTAGCACTGAAACCTGGGTTTAAGTGAGCTATGATCCCCATGAACCATTGGGGCTTTCCCTGTGCCAACACAACTGGACACAGGGAGGTTGCAGCCTAGGATGTCTGGATGGAGAGTCTCAGCAGTCTATGGACAAAGTCTCCCGTTCCCAGACTCATTCCAGTACTGGGTCCCCTTCCTCAACGCCCGGCATCTTTGTCTCTCCATCCACCACCTCCATTTCAGAGCAGGTCCGAAGAGCACAGGTGGCAAGAAGCACTTTGAGCTCTTCAGAGAAGGGCAGGGCTGCTGTAGCCACAGAGCCTTAGAGCTGGAAGGGGCCCAAGGGATGCTGTAGCCTGTTCCTGGGTTCTGCCTGCTCCTGACATTGGCCCTGGGCAGCCGCAGCCTTCAGATCAAGGGGGAGGCTGGCCCCTAATTGTTACACTCTGGGATGCTTATCAAGTCAGCTCATTACACCCCCATCCCACCCAAACTAAGGGTGTGTCCACTGCCTCCAGTTTCTCTCTGCTTCCTGTCAGCTTGGTTGTCCTGCATGGTGATGGCTGTGGTCCCAAACAAAGATGGCATGAGAGACACGTTATAAAGTGGGAGATGGGGAGAAGGCCATGCTGAAGAAGGAAACGCTTAACGTTCTGAACGCACTCAATCAAATGCCGAAGCCCTTTCCGAACCCCAAATCTATGAACAGGACCGTCACTACCAAAGGACTCCCACTTTCCTCAAGGGGCAGTTTGGTTAACTTCTTGGAGGAAGATGCCATCAATCTACCGTAAGACATAAGTCTGGTCCTTTTCTCCTGTTTAAGGCCAGAGCTGGGGGCTGGGGAGAGGGGCTTGAAGAGGTGGTACTTCCTTGAGTTATCACAGCCCAGACCCTGGACTCCCAGGGAGGAAGGAGCACGTGTGCAGGTTGCCTATGGATTCCTGACCCCAAATCAGTTCTTGGAGACACGCTGGCCTCTGGTTCCAGGAAGCCTTCTGGGATTAGTCAGAGGTTTGCTGACCATACTGCTCATCCTGCTTTGCCCTCACCACCCCTACACAGACATCGCTGCCCGACTCCACTCGCCATGGCTTCTCTCCCTCGGTCCTCCCTAGTGTGACTTCACCTGCCTGATTATGTCCCCCCAGTAGCCTGCCTGCCTTCACATTGCAACTTACTGTTCTTCCTTAGAGATTCTAGGTTCCCTTTACTTTGTTTTACAAAACTCTTTGGGCACTTACAAGGTGTCTGGCCCAGAGTTAAGTTCTGGGAATGCAGAGCCAGAAAGCACAGTCTCCCAGCCTGGGGGAGGTGTGTGTGTGTGTGCTGGAGAGGGTGTCAGGCAAGAATCAAGAATATTACCGCATGGTCTGCACTATGACAGGACAACCAGAGGGGACTTAGTATAACTTGGGAGAGAGTGAAGGTAAGGAAGGCTTCTTGGAGAAGGCGATACTCTTAGGAAGGGAAGGAGTTAGCCAGTGAAGGGCCGGTGGTATGGGTTGATGTGGGCTGAGGGAATTATCTGCAGGGAAGTTGCATGGGTGTGTGTCCCGTGCAGTCACACACAGCCCCACACTTAGAAGGGGCCCTGTGCTTGGTTTAATGCTCGGATGTCACTGTCTTGACAGTCTTAGTAATTTTTGAATTATTGAACCGCAAACTATGTTGCCAGTCCTGATTATATGAAAGGGGTACGTAAGCCAGTATGGCTAAAGTGATGGATGCCTGCAGGAAACTTCATGGTATAGTGGGAAAGTCTTGGGCTAGGAGCCCAAGTTTAAATCCAAGTTCTACCCCTTAGATATGTGGCCATAGACAAGTCAAGTAAGATCAGGGACTCTTGGTCCCTCAATTGTACAATGGGGCTGATGCCATCCAGCAGGGCTGTAGTGAAGATCGCAGAGACTTTCTGTGCAGCACGGAGCCCAGTGTTCCTTCAGCACTGGTATTTCCAGTAAGTAAATCTAAAACAGAGATTCAGAGACAGGCAGAGAGAGAGAGGGGCGGGGGTGTGGGGAGAACCCTTTTCTTCTGACAAATGGTTATCTGGGATCTTGTCCATGAAAACAGGATCAGGAAGGGGTAGTTCTGATTTAGTTTTCTGAGGTCTGCATCCCTCTACCTCCTGAAGTTTTACTGTGTATGTGCATGTGTCTGTGCGTGTCTGTGAGTACACAGGCACTCACAGAATCCTGCTGTCTCAGAGAGAAGCTACAAACCCACCTTGTATTCCCACATTCAACGATGCATGGTAATAGACCCCTCCAGAAAATTAGGTTGTTTCATTGTCAAAGCACTGATGGGCTCAACTCTCACGGAGTCTCAAAGCACTCAGAGGGCTTGTCTGCTACCATGCATGCCAAGGGGAGGCAATTTGCCTCTTGTGTCCATGAAAAACCATCTTCACTCATGTGATAGACATCTCAGGGCATAAACACTTTCCAGGAAGAGTATGTTAGTGGCCAGCATTGCAGGGGACTCCTGGCTTCTTTCTAGTGAATTTGAGGCTCTCACTCTGCCTCTAGCATTCACATTCATGCATCTCCTGCTCCTCTTCCTGAAGGTATAATTTTATTTCACCTCTCTCTTCAAGGTTTCTACAGAAATCATCTTCCCCCAGATGACCCTCTCTGCATCTCACACTGTGGTTTTCTATCCCGCATTCCATGTGCTCAGAAACCTCTCTCCTCTGGTTCCATTTGTTTAGTTCTGTGCCAACTTTGTATCCTTTTCTGGTGTTACATTTCCTTATGCTCTTTACTTCTTTTATTTTATCCCCTTGTGGGTGTCTGGACCCTTTTCCTGTATTATTGCTACTGTATACTACTGATTGAAATCTGTCTTCACCACTTTAAGTAGTACCTGGCTTTGTTTATTTTTAGAAAGGGGAGGTGTCCAGGACTAGCCTTATTATTTACTTATTTATTCTTTTAAATAAGCACCCCAGGGACATTTCAGTACAGAGGTCTACAGATCATATTTTGAGAAATTATATTTCCCTTTTCACAATTATATGGATGTCATTTCTCTGGCAGCCTTTTTGAACGGGAGCTGTATTTTCTGACTGTGGGTCCCGTGGCTAGCACTCCTGCAGGGAGGGAGCCGCCAGGAGTGCCCCACAACTATAGGGACAGGGAGGCGGGGAACACCTGTACCACTAATAGTGGAAACTGCCCGAGGACAGAAATGATGACAGGAAAAGGGGGGCCTGTTTCTCCCCTGACCCCTTGGGGACCTCTGAGCTAGCTTTCTGCTGAGCTACTGAAAGGGGAAAGGAGTGAGTCTCCAAGGCCATTCAAACTCTTTCTCATCACTTCCTGGATTCCCGATACTTCCTGACCCCCCACCCCCAGGTTACACTTGGACCTTATTATCATCTGGAATCTACCATTAAAAAAATCTCAAAAGTCCAACCTTTCCTTCACTGAACATAAGCGCTTGTCCTTCCAGTTCTCACTCACGTGTACCCATCACACACCTGCTTCAGCTGCATCAAAACCTCTGGTCTGGCGCCCCATTTTCTCCCAGTTCCTACTTAGTCTAAACCCCCAAGTTGATTTCCTGGCCTCTCTACTTCCAGGTCACCTTCAAAGTACTCTTTCTAAAACTCAAGCTTGATTGTGTCTCTTCTCTGCTTAAAACATTGCAGTCTGTGCTGTCTGGTCACGCCCCCGTGCCTCTGCCAGGCCCCCGGGACTGGTCCCCTGCTCCCCGCGCGGCCTCACACAATGCCTTTCCCGCCTCGCGCTTCGTGCTTGGGGACAGCAGGCTGCGCACCACGCGAGCACACCTGGGGTTTCACGCTTCTTGCCACTGCACTGTCCTCTGTCTAGACCAGGCCTTTCCTTCATCTCATGAGCCTAAACTTCTGTGTGGCTTTCGTCCTCTTCCCCTCCTCCAAGCCATCCCTCACATTTACTCCTTTCCAGCCAACCAAGAGCTGAACCACCGCTTGGCACACTGCCATTGTCATGTCAACACACTGTCTTCTATGTACACCTTCAGGAGTCTGTCCCTCCTCCCCAATCTTAGGAGTGCCTGGAGGGCAGGGACTGTGTCCTAGCCAACTCTTCCTCCAGCACCAGGCACAGTATCTGGCATGTAACCCAGGCCCAGGACAAGTCCCAACTTTTTCATGGACTCTCCCCAGCTTCCTAACCTTCCCTCCTCTGAACCCTACAAGTTTTCTGTGTCATTCTTGCCCTAATCATATGTTGTCTCATTTCATTATCTTTTAAAAATGCCTAATTCCTCTGACAGATTTCATTGGAACCAATGAGAATTTTCACTTAGTAGCTGTTGGCCTTGTATCTCCCTCCCTTGTTCTATCACTCAGATCTCAGTAAGGAGCTGGGCTCCGAGCTAGTTTGCCCATCAGTAAGATGGGGACAGAGGCAGCCCTAGGTGGCCATGGTTTTTGTACCAGCTGACTCCCTAGAGCCAGGGTGTGTCCCTGACCCAAGGAGAGACAGGCTCACCAGGTGAAGTCTCTGCATTCTGGCAAAAGCACTGCCCAATCTGGGACAAGCTGGGCAAAGCAGAACCTTACTCTTGGGCATTTTTATTTAGAAATATGGTAGGGTAGCATTTGAGACTAATAAAGAATTGTGCAAATTTGAGGTAATGTGACATAAAAAATATTACCTAAGCCTCACTCTATGTATCAACATTGAAATAATGGAAACATCCCCAAATAGGAACCTGGAGCTACTTGGAATCCTGGTCCACAATCTGGGAAGCCCAGCAACTTGAAGATCTTTATCCTTGGTTTCTTGTCAGCTCCCTGTCGTGTCCACCTCTCTTACTGACATCAACCCCCCACTCATTAGTCTGAGCGGGCATGGGGACTTTCTGTTCCTATGACCTAATGGTGTGACCAAAGTGCCTAGTACTGCACCTGGCCCGGAGCAGGTGCTCAGAAACAGCTGCCATCGTTCTCCTCGTTGTTGTCATTGTTATTGACTCATTCAGAATTTCTTTTACTCACTAATGTATTTTAACCATCACTGGCTTACTAAATGTGACCGACTAATGACTTTCTTTGCAGGAGTGGAAGAACCTTGCAGCTGATGGAGGTGGCACTGTCATTTGAAATCATGCGGCCACGGGCCTCTGCTGGGTGAGGCAGGAAGTGGGGAGGTTTGGTGCTGGGCTGAGCTGGACAGAGCTGAGCAGCACATGGCTGACCCTCAGTGGGGTCAGGAGAGGCCAGGGCAGCCCAGGTGAGGCCTGAGGATGGCCATCTTGGACAATGGCTGCTCTCACACATTCTTTATCCTGTCCCTCCAGCTAGCTCTCCAAGGGTTGGGATTTTTTTAGAGAAGAACAAGAAAAAAAAAACTCCATGTGAATTTTCCACCAACTTGAAAGGCTGGAGAACCCCCTACCATGACAGGGCACACATCTGTACACAAGTTTGAGAGCTTCAGAGAAAAGCCAGGCCTTGCCCTCAGGGTGGAGGCAGGCCCAGTGATGCAAATCTTCTGGCCTCCCCAGACCCTGTGAGTGGGGCCCCCGCCGGCAGAGGCAGCTGTGCTGTGAGTAACCGCTGCTGGCTGGAGCGGGGGAGGACACCAGCACCAGCTGTGCTGTGACTGCACGATCCTGCCCCCTGCGCAAGACACGCTTCCCAGTTCCCAGGGACTGATTATACTGGGGAAATGAGGGAGAGAAGCCCTTCTTCATCCTTCTAGTCATCCTCCTGTGCCCACATCACCCCTCGCAGAAGCACTGGCTACCATGAGAGATTCTAGCTTCAGTCTTGCTTTCTCCTGCCTGTGGCCCTTGTTCTTTGCTTATAAATATTCAACTATTTATATCTTAAGTTCTTACCACATGGCTAGAATTGGTTGTGAATTTGTACATCTTAGTTAGAGAAAAACAAGTATTTAATAATGAATTCTGAGAAGCCAACAGGCCTGAGGCGGGACGGGGCTCACATCGCGTCGCTCCCCTGTGCTGTCTCACTCTCCTCATCCGGCTCTTCCGACTCGATGGTCAGAACCACGTCAGCTGCGCCATCTCTGGGTGCCCTGGGGTAAGAAGAAAAATGCTAAGGCCTTTACTCTTGAAAGGAACAATTAAATTTTTCATTATTTCCTCATTTTGGATGAGAAGTTTAAGTTGTCCCCGATCACTCACCTCGCATCCCTACTGAAAATCTCTTCCTCATCAGAAGATTCCCCATCATGTAGCTTCTGCATCATATTTTTCTTGCGTGTGGCACTGAGAGGTTTGTACACGTCCCTGAGCCAGAACGGCCGCATTCTCCAGAAGCCCTCCTAGAACAGAAAAAGGGGAACATTCATTCTGCATCTCCCCTGCTTTCTCTGGCAACAGTACTTTATCCTCCTCAGATTTACCTGACTCTCAGTTTCCTCTGGGCATTTTCTATGCAGCACAAATCGAAAGAAGCCCCTTGGAAGAAAACACACACAATTAGTGATGCGTGCCACTTTCCACGTCTCACAGGGTGTCTGTCTGGTCTTATTCGGACTAAATGGGCACCTCAGTCAACACTCACAGCAAGCAAAGGCACCACAGACCTGGAGGCTGATGATAATTTGATGCACACTGGGCTCCCAGAAGCTCTCCACGTCTGTCCGAGATGGCCCCCCAGTGTCCCTGGACAGGCCTCTGAATGTGGCCGGGCATGGAGTTCGGCCAGACTTTCTGGTCCCACTCACTGCCTCGGCCCTGCCAAGTGCCCTCGTGCAGGGAAGACCCTGCACAGCCATGCTGGGCAGAAGCACGTGGCTGGACGTGTTCACCCCAGCCCTCTGCAGATGCAGTCTCACACACAGCACGTGCTGGGGGCTGGAGGGGAGGAGCCCCTATTTTCCTAGCTGCTTTGTCCTGTAAGCTGAATCACACCAAGTAAACCCGAGTCCAACTAGCACAGTTATCTGACTCACTGACTTTCACATCGCAGGCTGTCCCTGATGCGTAAATGAATTGTGAAATCAGTTGAAAGGCCATGACCAGCACTAAAACACAAAATATTCTTTTTTGAATATACATAGTATAGGAAAAAATCAGAGTGCAAAATCAGTTTGTTTTAGAAACTCCTTATCTCCATAGAGTATGTGGTACTGATTTGTGACATAAAAGGTAGCTCACAGCCCAAGAAGTGTGATCAATGAAGTCCTCAGTGGAAAGGAAGCATCTACTTTTTGATACTCATGAGCAGCATGGCCGTGGGGCAGGACCTTTTCCCTTCCTCTTTCTCCATTTCCTTAATGGAAGAAACACACTACTCTCTAAAGTTTCTCCCAGTTAAAATTGTATGAGGTTTGGATAAAGGGAATGGAGTGTGGGGGCCTGAAAACCAGCAGGATGACAGGGGATGTTTTCCTGCCACTTTCTAGGAAGGACTCATATATTCTCCCTTCCAACAACTTTGAGTGAGGCTGGTCCTCAAACCCTAGAACCATGCGGCCTTCCCTACCCCAGGACCTCCAAGGCCACTGGCCCAGCCCGGCCTGATGGCCACCACCAGAAGGAACAGGTAACAACCCAAACCTCTCCCCCTCCCCGTTCTTTCCTTAAAGGACTAGGAAAAGCACAGGCGTCTGGGCCTGTCCCTTTCCAACTCAGCTTTGGCTGGGGAGCTAGTTTGGCTGGTAAATAAATTCGGGCAAAGCATTACGATAAATAAATATTCTTCCTGCCTTTTGTGGTTTCTTCACTGTAAACTGAAGAGATTGAAATAGATGAAATCTAAGTTCTCCTCTAGTTCTAAAATCCTGCTTTAAAAATTACCAGACAAGGGGGAGGGTACAGCTCAGTGGTAGAGTGAGCTGCTTAGCATGCACGAGGCCCTGGTTTCGATCCTCAGTACCTCTATTAAAAATAAATAAACCTAATTACCTCCCCCACAAAAGTAAAACAAACAAAAAAATAAAAACTTAAAAAAAAATGATCAGAGTTGTACTTACCTTACGCTTTTTCTATCGCCCTTTGCTGCTGTCCTGTGAGAATAAATCTGTTTTGGAAGAAACATGATCAGAATTATTCATCATAATGATCATCTCCAAATTTTTATTCATTCCTTTTTATTTTAAGTCTTATCTACCCAGTGAGATGATGACTTTTTTGTGGAAGGAATGCTCTCTTGTTTACTAATCCTTTGCCTCTTTCACAGTATCTAACTTAGGCTCTTGGGCACAGCCGGCAATACATTTTACTGATTGTTTTAGGTAACATTCAACAGATAATTCCCAATAAAAATTCTTGTAAGTAGGAAAACAAAACAAAAGTATCTACCAGGAACCTAAGCACAGTTTTAAAGCCAAGAATAAGACTAGGATGTCTATCATTACAGCCACTATTGATCACTGTTGAGGAGGTGCTCATCACTGCAGTAAGAAAAATATTGGAAAGGAAGAGAGAAGCACATTTGCACATGAAATGATGGATATCCTTAAGGTAGGAAGCAATATGAGAATTCAGGAAGATGTTACATACAAAATCAAGAGATCAACATATAAACCTCAAAAACTTTCCTATATAACACAAAAAACTAAGAAATAGAAGAAATATCCCATTTACAATGTCAGTAAAACTGCATAAAGTACCTAGGGGTAAACTTAACCAAGAATGTGTAAGACCTATGCAATGAAAACATTGAAACTCTTCTGAAGGACATTAAAATGAAAAATGTGTATATAGCATGAGATACCATCTTCCTAGAATGTTGTAAAGATATCAATTCTCCTCAAATTAACCGACAAATTCAATGCAATCCTATTTAAATCCAAGATAAATTTACAACAAAACCTGGCTAGTTGACCTTTGGTAGAGAAACTGTGCAAGAATAGTTATGCAATGTATGAAAAAGACGGTCAAAAAGCAGGAGCTTACCCTGCCATTTATACAACATGTTCCAGAGCAACTGGAATTAGGCAGTGTGGCACCGGTTCTGGTGCAGGAAAAGACAATGGGATCAATAGAACAGAGTCCAGGTAAAGATAGTATTTTTAGATTAGTGAAGAAAGAATGAACCGTTCAGCAGAAAATTTTGAAACAATTTGATTTTCATGCAGTGGAAAAAAGTTAGCTCCCCTACCTCAACTACACTAAAAAAACCAAATTCTAGACAGATTATAACAGCACTAAGAAAGTATCAGAGACTATTTTTATGCCACGAGGTGACAAAGGCCTGGCTGACAAAACCCACTCGCCATGAGGACAGGGGGATACGGGGACAGACTGTCAACAGATGGCTACTCTTCCGAGCCCCTGCCCTCTCCTCCCCTGGATTGTCTGTCTTCTTCCTGTTCATTTATAACACTCTTTATGATAAGTAAATATTGGCTCTCATTGATTTTCAGTGTTTCAATCATTTCCCAATGTATTTATCTCTAAGGGGACGAGACAGAAGAGTGGAGTAAGGAGCTCAGGCTTCACAGTCAGGTGAAACTGCTTTCTCCTTTTGGTTTTGTCACTGGGGCCTTAAGCCTATGTCCTATATCTATGAAACAAGGATGCTACTGCCGTCCTCACAGGACTGCGGGGATTAAACCAGACAATACACGGAAGACTCATTGTCCTATGCTTGGCATAGGTCGGTGCTAAGTTGGTGTCCCAGACAGGGTGGTCAAATCCGCCAAAGGTTTCTGCCTGTGGCATCAGGCTCTGAAAGCTCTTTTCTACCACATGATTATAAACATACTGCTTTTATTTTCTTCTAATAGTTTTATGAGTTCTTTTCTTTCATGTTTATGGAGATATGTTTAAGGTGAGAAATGGGGACCTGCTATTATCTTTCCCCCAAATAGTTAGGCAGCTGTTCTACTACCATTTATTCATTTTTCCCCACTGATTAGAATATTAAACATGATGTTTCAAAAGCCTAAAGAACACATGGGTCTCTCTACTGCTGGGCTGTCTATGCTACTTCAAATAAATATTATGTTGCATTACTCCTCATTGTGGAATTGACATAATGCCTCATCTCTCTTCCACTTAACATCATTACTGTCAACTTTAGGAAAAACATTGCATGGTCCCAGTCCTGAAAAAACTTATCTAAGTGGGGAGAGGAAATAATGAAATTATATAAATAAATACAAATTCAAGGTTAAACTACATAGCAATTAAAGCAATAAAAGAGGAGTTTATAGAAATTCTACAAAAGCACAAGGCCATATGACACTGGCAGATGCAGAGGGCACAGTCTGGGCAATGGCCAATGACTAGCAAGCTGACACCACGCTAGTCCCCAGGTTCCTAGGCTCAGAAATGAGACTCTGTCTTCACCAAGAGGGATCTCACATCTTCCTATTGAGGCAGTCTCACTTTATCAGTATCATAGGATTGATCAGAAATCAGAACGCAAAATTATTACTCGTCAGTGAGAAATACATCTGTTCTACAGACAGGGCCTCTGTGTCTACACAAGCAGAGAATTTCCTTCTGTAGAGACAGGCCTCCAAGGCACACTGAGGCACAGCTGGAAGGCTACATGGTGAGAACAGGACTAGAACAAAAGGACATACTTTAGCCTGAGGCAGGAATTTATTTGCAGTGTTTTGATGGAAACTACCTACACAATGTCTCACACACCGGAGAAGAAAGCTGGAAGTAAACCTAATGAATTGACAGGATCACACTTCTCTCTCTTAGCCATGTCCTTTCAGCCCTCCCAGGGTGACTGACGGCTCCAGGAGGGAGGAGATGATGTATCTCATCATGTCACCCAACAAGGAAAGAAAGCAGTGACTGGTGAGGTGAAGTGTTTTGAGTTGAAGAAATTGTACTACTGTGTCAACTCTGACCTTCTTAAAAACTTGACTTTTCAAAATAGTCTAATGGCTTCTTATCTTGGGTTCAGTTCCACAGAGACCCCCTGGGACTGGAGCTCCTTTAAGAATCCCGGGCGTATAACTTTTCAATAAAAGCCCAAAGCCCATCTCAGTCCTTGTGACTGAAGAGGACTATGGAGTAGAAGCAGGTGGAAAGGTAGCTGTGATTTTCAGCTTGCGGGTTCTGAATCTCATTGTCCTTACCTCAAAAAGGCAGAAACCTATAACCAAGACAGCCACTGCTGCAGTCACAGATACTGATATTGCCAAGATGAGTTCGTTGGAATAGCCGTATCCTGGAACTTCTTCTGTGAGCTAAAAAAATAAAGGATAATTTCTTTTAAAAACAAAGAGAAAAGATGAAATATAACTATTCTTAAACCTATTCAGACACTAGCTCACTCTTCTTTTTTGGGGGGTGCGTGGGAGGTAATTAGGTTTGTTTATTTATTTTTAGAGGAAGTGCTGGGGACTGGACCCAGGACCTCGTGTATGCTAAGCCTGTGCTCTATCACTTGAGCTATACCCTTCCCCTTAGCAAACTATTCTTAAACTACTCTAAACCCCATCCTTTCAAGTGAGTAGCTTATAGGTTCTTAAAGAACATATCAGATCTCACGTGTTACTAATCTTAGCATCAGCATTTTCTCCTACAATTCACCTTGTGTCTTAAGCCTCCCCTAGGAATAGTGGCACCATTCTCTAAATGAGCACTGTGAGAGATTGCTGTCTTAGCCAGTCTCATGGATGAGATAAGATACAGACCAGGAGCCCCTGGTCTTCCTGCTTTGGCACTTTAATGGCATGTCCTACACTGAGTAGAAGTCCAGGTCCCCATGTGTCAGGCATTGCCCTCACCTCATGTGGCTCCTGCCCTGTCTGGTCACTCCGGCCTTCTGCGCTCTCACTGATGTAGTTCTCAGTTTTCCACAGGTCAGTATCCCCCTCTGCCTGGGACAATTTTACTTTTTGCTGCTCACTAAGCAGCTTTATCAGAAGGCCTGTTCTGGTGAAAAACTTGGCACAGGACAGCTTCACGTGCGTCTCAGAGCAGTCCATTTTGAGAGTTCGGATCAAATGAGAAATGAGGCCTCTCATATAATCATTTGGGATGATGGACCGTAGCTGCTGGTTTACCTGGATTTCAAACTGATCACCCAAGGATGAAGGCCCTGGGGAAGTGAAGCTGGTGGGTTTAGAGGGTAATTCAGTGTCCACGCTGTGGTATTCCAGTTGTGTTTCACCTGTGTGTTCAACAGTTGGCATAAAGTTGCCTGTAGTAACAGAATATGTGCTGGGTACATCCGTATGGGCAGCGACTTCAGAGATAGCTCCTTCTGGCACAGTCGCCTTTCCTGCAAGAGGGTCTAAAGAAGAAAATAATTCTGGTGGATTTTCATAAGAATTTAGTTCTCCTGAAGAAGAAATAGCTTCTCGTGAAGGAGAATTTATGAGGCTCCTCACTGCAGAGGAGGGAGGCCTGCCTGCGGATATTCTCCTGAGGAGCTCTTTCCTTTTCAAATTTCGATTTCTTTTGGCCTGGAATGCTCTGTGCATCGCACGAGAGCGAGGACCAAGGAACAGGTGTTTTTTTCTGGGACGTGAGGTTGGTTTAGAAGCTTCCATATTTCTAACTATACCTTCTGCATCTTCTAAAATAGTGTAGGATAAGTCTTTTGATTCCTGTTTAACCTCAGATTTAGGAGGGGTGGGGGCAGGAGGCAGGGAAGAAGAGACTGCTGCTTTGTCTTCATTTATAAGTGAGGGTTTTGTGTTGAAGGAGCTTCCCACTAACTTCCGGGGCCTCCACATCATGTGAAGCTGCCCCCCCGCTCCTGGGGACTGCCTCTTGAGTGCCTCTTCCTTGGCAGTGTTCTCCACAGCTGGCTGGGCATTCTGTTTCCTCCAATGCTTCAGTTCGTTGACACTTTCTTTGATGATGACATCTGGGTCCTTGAGGAGCCAGTCCACTCCCCGTAGCCTTTCCCCTACACTCTCAGTCTTTGCCGGGCTGTTTTCCTGTGGTTGGGCAGTGTCCAACTGCTTTTCATCCTTGGCAGTGTTCTCCACAGGTGGCTGGGAATTCTGTTTCCTCCGACGTGTCAATTCTTTGACACGTTTTTTGATGATGCCATTTGGGCCCCTGAGGACCCAGTCCACTCCCTGCAGCCTTTTCCCTACACTCTCAGTCTTGGCTGGGCTGTTTTCCTGTGGTTGGGCAGTGTCCAATTGCTTTTGAAAGGCCTGCCATAATTTGTGATCCAAAGGGTCAGCACGTACAAGCCTGGCAGCTTTTTCCTTCTTTTCAACTTCATCGATTTCTTTTTGCATTTCTGAATCTGACCATTTTTTCAGATGATAAAATCTCTGCAGTTTATTTTTATAAGGTAAATTGTTGGATTCAGGTTTAAGAAAACGGTTCCTTGTGTTTTTTTCCAAATAACCCAGGGACTTATCTCCATCTTGTAGATGTGAAAAGAGAAGTTTAATGAATGGTAAAAATGCTGTTTCTAAATCTTCTAGATTTCCCTCCGAGAAATAAGGCAGTACATAACTTAGTGCACTGATAATGTCACTTTTGTCATTAAAGTCTAGCTGTTCATCGATGAAGGCTGAGAAGCTGACACCATGTTCGTCTGAGGACGCCTTCTCTGGCTCAATAATCAGCTCGGTGCTGGTATTATTTTTCCGGGCTTGTAACACTTTCATGAACGATCCTTCTATGTTCCCTACAGCTGCTTCTTCACCTGTCAAAAAAGAAGTTTTTTTTGATAACTGAAGGCTGATGGACAGCTTTTTGCCAGTCCACAGCCACATATCCCAGTCAAATAAATTAGAAATCAGCAAACATCTGGGTGCCACTTAGAGAGGGGAAAAGAAACCTCACAACAGAAGGTGAAAAAGATATATTTTGAAAAACTGGCTATCTACTCAGAAAATCCCATGGTGTGAAACAGAGTAACAGTGTTTAGGATTATTCCACTGGTTTCCAGGGGCCAACTGCCCGGTACTCAAGAGAAGTCAAGGCTGGGAGGACAGCTGTTCCCCACTCAGAAGGATGCTCTGCAGACCCACTGTAACTCCTCACTTCCATACACCCTGCCCCGTCCTGCCTCAGACCCAGAAGAGTGCGAGGCTTCTGCTCTCTGCCTCCTCAGTGTGCTCGTGTCCTGCTCCCATCACAGGTGATCACGGCACCTGCTGCTAACAAGTCCTCATCTGGATGTGACCTTTTCCACCTACCCCCAATTCCTCGCCTTGGTCCCTGCTCCCATATATTTCAGCCCCCATAACAAAAGGCTCTATACAGAGAGAAACACCATGCGGGCAGGGATCTGGGGTGTAGGTTAAGGCATTTGCCAGGCTGTATGCTAATGTGGAATGTTCAACAAATCAATGGAATAATACTTGAAGTCCTAAAATGCAGATGGGAAAAAGCAACTGTTGTCAGATGCCTACTTTGCTTTCATTTCACTCCTAGTATCCCCAGCTTTACCTGGGGACCCATCTAAAGCTTCTGACTGTGTGAAGGTCATGTGTACTGCTGTGCAGTTGGGTCTCTCTTCCAGAAGGATTAAAAGTATTTTTGGTGGTGGGGGTTAGGGTCAGAGGAGGAGGTGAGGGTCAGAGGAAGAGATGAAGGGTCATGAGAAAGGAGGAACAAGGGCTCGCAGAGAGCCCAAAACCAGGGACAGGAGATCTAGGCCACAGCACTTCACACCTCTGATCTAGCTTTGCTCACCTGTAAAAGGAGGGAGATTAAAAATGCCTCTTCTGCCCACTTCTGGGGGAGAAGGGAGTAATATAATCAGTAAAAAAAAAAAAAAGTTTGGAAAATAAGCAACATTTTTATGTAAGTAGCAAAATGTTATTATTTATAATGTGCTCCAGATCATTGATAGAGACCAGTATTCAAGCTGTCTGAGCATGACAGCACACTTTGGAAGTCATCAAGTTAAATGCCAGTAAATCTAATGTATAGAAAAATTCTTGAAAGCATCTGAGTGTTTTGTGGATAGAAATGCTTGAGATTCAGAGCAAGTTCAGAGCTGGACAGTCTAAGAATAAAAGAGCCATCCCATCCACTGGAAAGGCTAGGGAGCAGCTTCTAGTTATGGAACCAGAAACTCTCAGGCTCCAAATAAAACATAAAACACCACCACTTGTATTCTTTAATGAAACTGCAAAAACAAACTAAACAAAAATGTATTTACACCTGCCCTATAAGACAAAGGGTACGTAAGACCTAATGGATATTAAATCAGTTTACAAACTGTGATGCACTATATGAATAAGTTCTCATTTGGGGGTAACGCAGAGAGCACAGTATATAGTATGTGGCCATGAATGTTAATTCTCTTTCCGCTTCCATGACTTTCTCTTGTTCCTCTATGTATGTGGATCAGTTACATTATTAAGCTAACAATGTAACTGAGGCATTATCAGTTTAATAATGTAACTGAGAATCCGACTTTTAGCAAGGGAGTAGTTCTTAGAAATTTAGAGAATTGAAACTCTGAATGAATGAATAAAAATTCAATTACATCATTAGTTTAAAATTTTTATCATCACTGATTAAGAATAAAAATTAAAAAAATAAATAAAAACTTAAAAGTTTATCATCAGGCAATGCAGACTCACCACAATGTGTCGTGTTTGTCAGGCAGTCACTGTCACAGTGCAGCTTGACTGTCTTGCAGACAACTTCAATAGTATTTTTAAATTGGCAGAGGCAGCAGGTCCGACGGCTAGGTAAGATCCTACAAATGGAAACACAATTAAATTAGTGGTAAAGGAGTGACTTGAGTAGGGAGGCAGGCCAAGGCCACCACAGGGAAGTGCAAAAAGGAGTTCTTGGGGCACATGGCCTGGAGAATTGGACAGGGACGAGTTGGCCAACCGCTGCTCTTAACTTTTGTAAATAAATACAGAGGACAGAAGTGCCCAACAGAAGGGTAAGGATGGCAGTGGGTGTTGGTGTGCCTAGGAAGAAGGTGACGGGGATTAGAATTGGGTGACACTGATCTGTAGTTTAACTCACAAGTATCTCCTCCCAACACCAAAATATTGTCCATTAAAAAAAAAGACAAGACATGATCAAATTTAAGAATTTCTGCCCTGTGAAAGACACTCTTGAGAGAATGAAAGATAAATCACAGAATACTTAGCTAATTACATATTGAATAAAGGACTTGTTTCCAGAATATATAAAGAACTCTCAAAACTCAGTAAAAATATAGACAAAAAATTCAAAAATATAAAGATGGAAAAGAAGCATGTGAAAAGATGTTTGACGTGATTAATCATTAGCGATGCTACACTGAAATGCCACTATATAATTACTAAAGTATCTAAAGTTAAAAATGATGATCATAGCAAGTGTTGGCAAAAATGTGAAGAAAATGGAACTCTCGTACACTGCTGGTAGAGATGTAAAATGGCCGAACAACAATGGAAAATAGTTTTTTAATTTAAACATACACCTACCAATGATCCAGCCATCCTACAGGCAGGTATTTACCCAAGACAAACGGAAGTATACATACATACCTACTAGAGAGGTTAAATTTTTTCTTAAAACCTGAAACATAAGGATCAGGTGAAGCTGAGGAGCAAGTGCAACTCTCATGCACTGCCAGTGGCAATGCAAAGTGGTGCGGTCATTGTAGAAAAGTTTAGCAGCTTCTTAAAAAGGTAAACATGCACTTGGCATAGGATGCAGCAATCCCATCCTTATTTTGTCCCAAAGAAATGAAAACATATATTCACACAGAATGTATGTTTACACATACGTGAGAGTTTTTAGAGGCTTTATTCATAATAGCCAAAATACTAGAAACTATTCAAATGTTCATCCCCTGAGGAATGCATAAACAAACTGTATATCCACACAACTGGACCACTACTCAGCAATAAAGAGAAATGAACTACGGACAGGTGCAACAGCATGGATGGATCTCCAGAGACTGGCTAAGTGAAAGAAGCCAAAAACAATAGGCCACATACCCTATGACTTAACTTACAAGGCATTCTGGAAAAAGGACAGTTATAGGGACAAAAATCAGACTGCTGGTTGCCAGGGCTGGTGGTGGGAGGAGGGGACTGACCTCAGAGGGACATGACGTGACTTTTGGGGCTGCAGAAGTTTTCTATTTCTCAGATGTGGGGGTGGCTATATAACTACATGTTTGTCAAAACACAGAAACTGTATATTTTAAGAGAGTGAGTTACATGAAAATTATGAAACTTGTATATCAATAAACCTGATTTAAGAAAGTAATAAAACAAGCCTATAAAAAACAATCAAGCAAAAAGAAAAATCCACTTACAGTTTTTCCAATTCAAGGGACATCATGAGGATTCTTTCAATTGTTGTAAGTGAGACGTGTGTTTTTCCCAGGTCTCTGAAGGAAAAGCCCAAACAGGCATGATATAAACCCAAAGACAAAAATTCCACACTTAAAAAGATAATCAATATGTGATTATTTCAATTCTGGCTTCTTACTTGCCATAGACAATAATTCCAAGGAGCTCTTATTGAAGAAATTTAAATTTATTTGTATCATTAAATTAATGACCTTGGTGCTGACCAGGACAATTTTTTGTTTTAATCATTAGCCTACCTCTCACTCTCAACTGCATCCACCTCCCTTGATTATTATTATTATTTTTAATAATGTACGCCTTATTCCTTTTTGCTTTCTGGGCTAAATCATATTTTTACATGTTTCATCTCTATACATGTTCTTCAACACAGTTTTCTTCCTCTGCTGGCTGTCTTACCCATATACATTCTTTCCTAATCCTTTTCTTTGCCAATAACTCCTACCTTAATAACCCGGTTAAAATTTAAATTATGACTTTTTAGCTAAAATCCTCAATCTCTGATGAAAGTAAAAAAGAGCAAAAATCAACTCAAGAGCCACAAGACTGTTCCAATACTTACAAATATCTTAATGCTGGCAATTTAAAAAGGTAAGTGTCTTCAACTGTTGTCAAAGGATTATGACTGAGAATTCTGAAAAATGGAATCACATTAAAATTAACTGCATATTCACTAATGCCCATGAAAGTTTATATTCATTATTTTGGTACGGAACTTGAAGGTAAAAAAAATTTTTTTTTCTGAATTTACCTATAAATCACCCTTAGAATTCATAAAGCACTCTTCATTTGGGAACTACCCAGGTATCTAGATGATAAAGTGGAGAACAGAAAAAGAAGAAAAAAAAGTAGATAGCAAAGAAAAAAGTACACCCAAGAACTTTTATAGGTCAAAAACCCTAGAAGGGACTATGCTGGTAGGAAGCCCTTCCTCTGTAAGAGATACTATTTCTAGTGTCCTCCATAGTTCAAGGCATTTTCCTTTCATCTCTAGAAATTTTTTAAATTTCATCATTTAAACTACCCAGTTAAAGACAAAAGTAGGACCAATCCCTTGGTTCTAGAGCTGAAGAGAAGAATACAAGAGGAGCTGGGGAGACCCAGACTCCCACCGCACACTCCCGTGTGTGCTTCTATCACAGCCTTTGCTGCTGTATATGGGATCACTGCTTACTTGTCAGTCTCCTGGACTGTCAGCTCCGTGAAAGCAGGGACTATACTTTATTGTCATTGTCATCTCTGTGCCTGACACAGAGCCTAATATTTACTAGGTACTTAATAAATGTTTGTTGAATAAATAATATTGTTTATATATCAACAAAGTGATAAATTCATTTTTTGGAACAAATTTTTATTCCAAAATGCTGGAATAGATTTTCTTCTCAATTCTTTAAAACAAACAAGAAAAAAAAAAAAAACAACCCAAAAGAAACAGGAAGAAAGAAAAGAAAATCTGCCTTTAGGTTAATTAACTCTACTCAAGAATCATTAGTGTACTTTTACAGAATATTATAAAGATAATCACAACATCCTTTGGATTGCCAAATATCTATGATCAACATTTAATATTTAATCCTCACTGTAACCTTATGTGATAGATATTATTATCCCATTTTACAAATGAGGAAACCAAGGCACAGAGTAGTTATGTAACTTGTCCTAAGTCATCAAGCTAGTAAGAGGCAGAGCTGGAATTTGAACTCAGTTCTGACTCCAAAGCCTGTGTTTAACCTGCATTTAAAAAAAAAAAAAAAAAAAAAAAAAGACAGAGTCTGTTTAAAATAACTATTACTTTAACCTTAATTTTGAGAGCACTAAATATAGAAATATCTTTTCAAATTTCATCTCCCCACCTGGGAGAGCCTCTATGAGAATTACATTTTCTCTTATTTCTTTTCTTCAATTTAATGCAGGGGAAAATATTATTTCAACTTATAAACATCCCAGTAATATGTCATTACAGGCAACAAAATGACAACTCAAGGGGTGGCACTGTCTAGACTTTCTAGATTTGGCACAAAACAAAGGAGGACCCCAGCCCCCAACACACATCTACTGTATTCTGACAATCTTTTCAAAGTAACTGTGAATGGATTTTAGGAATACAGTATTAATTTGTTCCCAACACTAACTCTGATTCTTTCATTAACTTTTTCTGCCATTTAAGATGAACACAGAAATTCAAGAGGAACAGGCTTTGTGCCTCTTCCATGACCATCTTTTCTAACCCACCACCCATTTTCTACTTCCTTGCCCCTCTAGCTTGTTACCCTCCTGCAGAGATGCTAGCATGGCTCTCATAAGTTTTCCCACCAATTTTCTTCCAGTATGAAAGGTTCTTGGGGACAAAGTCTTTGGCCTATTCTTCTTTGTAACCCCAGCACTTAGTGCAGGGCAGACACACAGCGCACATGGCACTCAGTGAATGTTTCTGAATAAACTCATTAATTTTTATCAACTGTGAGTCCACAATCTCCCCGTCCCCGGGTCGACTACATAACCATAAGGAAACTTAGATTCTTCTAAGGGACTCTTATTGTTATAAAATGTTTACAAAACATCATGAGTTTAAGACATGGTACTGATGCTACTAAAACCTCCTGGTGGAGGGACCTAATGAGCCCCCTCTCCGGTGCGCTGCCAAGAGAAAAACTGACCCTCTGTTCTCTTTCTGCAAGTTAGGCACCAGTAAACTAATGAAGAGGGGAGGGAGATGCCACTGGTGGGCACCTGCAGAACTGCTAATCCAGCTCAACACACCCTCAACACCTTCATTAACCCAAAGTGAACTGTGTGAAACTGGATTTCTGAACCACAAAATAGGAGAGTCTTTTCCAAACCCTGATTTAGAGGAGGCTCTTCACCTTGAGTCTAAAATCCCCTTCAGGCCACTGAACCTACCCGCTGTGATCTGCATGTGACATGGAGAAGTCACAGAATTTTCAAGATTCTGAAAAGCCCACACTTATTAGTAGTAGTCAGGAAAGAAAGTACATAGAATTAGGCTATAATGTTGTATCTTCTTTGTATTTTTCACATTAGAGCTTAACACAAACATCCACACCTCAAAGGTTCCTATTGGCCATAGATAATTCACTTCAATTTCATATTTTTGAAAAATAATGTTTTGGGTGGTTGGGGAGAGGTGCCCAGTGGTCGGTGTTCAGGAATTCTTTCTGCTTCACCATTTAAAAGAAGCTAATAGCTGAGGAAGCACCCATACCTTTTGCTCCCTGAAGAATTTTCCACTAAACTTAGTTCTTTGAAGCTCTGTGCTGCATACATTTTAAGCAGTTAGGAATTTTGCACATGAGCAGGAATTAAATTCAAAAGTGGAATTTTAAGTACCATTCATGTGTTGGAGCAGCAACAATGGGATTCCATGACAATGCTAATTTGAGTGTTTCTGTTGGACACCTTTTATTGCTCATGCCAAAGATCAGTACTAGGGAAAGCCAAGTGTTCCATATATGAGTTAGACAAGTCTCTTGCCCTCTTTGTACCTTAGTTTTCTCATTGAAAAAAAAAAAAAAAGAATGGATCTCAAGACAGAATTTCTGGAATTCATGAGCTTATTACACCCAGCTAAACAATTACCGATAACAAAAAACATAGTTTTTACATGTATTCATCTTCTATTTTACTTACACCTTCTGTAAAAACTGCATTCCATGCCAGGCCCGGAATGTTCCAAAGCTCAGGTCTATGATTACATTACATCCAAGATTTCTACAAAAAAGAAAAAAAGGAAAAAAGAAAGAAAAAGAAAAAGAAAAAAAAGACACAAGCAAAAGAAAAAAAAGGTGCTTTTTCAGAACACTATCCTTTGGCAGTAATTCTAATTTATACACAATGAAACATAACCTCATTATCCCTTCCATACACTAAAGAAATCTCCCTGTGGAAAATAGTTGCTTATGATTTATATTTTCATGATTTTATGTACATGGTGCATTAGATACAAAACGGTAAATTCTCAGTAAGTATTTGTGTTAAGTGATCCTTATTTCTGTAGCGAAGGGCAGTACCACTGACATTTTGGGCCGAATAGTTCTTTGTTGTGAGAGGCTCTCTAGTACCCTGTAGGGGGTTTAGCAGCATCTCTGGCCTCTGTCCACCAGATGGCAGCAGCATACCTATAGTTCTGATAACCAGAAATGTCTCTAGACATTGCCAAATGTCATCTGAGTGCAAATCTTTGCTAGAGACAAAGAGGATTAGCTACATAATTCTAGTAGCTTTCTACAATAAGACCTTAATAATATTTCAAAATGGGTAGCAAATTAATTTTATAAAAAATTAGGTTTTATAAAAATTCCAAACACAATGAATTTATATTTGTAACTTACACAAACTCCAAAAAAGGTAGTGATTCAAATGTACCACTTTCAATAAACTGTATCTTATTGCAGGATAAATCTCTAGGAAAAGGAAAAGGAAAATATTGCCTCAATTAGTACTAGATAGCTAATTAGTAGGAATAACTAGTAGAGGTTAGAAGAATAATAATGAATAAGTCACTTCTATATAACCTCTAAACCTTATGAGCCCCTAACCCCGCTCTCAGCTGTCCTAAGAGGCTCACTTTCATGATGTTCATAAACAAAACATACACCTGTATAGATCTGGGTAGATTTTGGAGGTAACCTTTCCTCAGAGCAGAAGAATTGATTAGATAACCTATTGTGGTCTCAACAAATTCTAGATTATAAGCTCAAAGTTTTTACCTCCACATATAATTATAATGTTTAATGTGAAAAGGAATACTCTCCTATTTACACACCTCCCAGTTTAATTCTGATTTTCTATGCCAATTCAGTACCAGAAGAAATAAAAGATAGCCTTTCACATGACTTGAAAGGGATTACTCCTCTTATTAATGCGTAATTTGAACTAATTGAGTATTATACTAAAATACTGAATTTTATTTGAAACACCCACACTTGACTATAGCTGGCTATCTTACTTCCACTGATTCTTAGTCTCTCCTTTCTACTGGGTGGGTGTAACTGTCTTCTGACTGGTGTTTGCACCTGTAGTCTCTTCCTTTCTCAGCCATCCTGTACGGTCACCAGATTAACTCTCCCGAAGTGGTTCTCACTTGGGAACTTACTTAAGAAATGCTCAGCTCTGCTCTGGACCAACTGAACCAGCAACTGTGGGGCACAACTTGTGCTTTAACAAGCCCTCCAAGTGACTGATTCTGCTGCAGGCTTGAGTCTTGTCCGAGAGCACTGCTGTGGGAATGGGGCAGCCTGGCCTGCTACCCTCGGCATGGCCTTTGAAGCCCTAGATGACCTGGCCCTAATCTCCTACTCTTCCTACTTGTACTCGCCAGGTACTCAAAGCATGTTTCCTGTGTTTTGCCTCTCTCCTACCTTCTTTTTGCAAATTTATTCTTCCCAAGTCTGTCTGATGTTACGCAATGGTCATTTAAGGTCCTGTTCAAACAGCACTGCTCTAATAACATTTTCCCTGATCCAATTTGGAGACTTTCTTCCCTATTCTGAGCTCCAAAACCAACTTACAGCTCTCATTGCCCCTCTTTACTTCTTTCTTTCTTATATAGCTATTCTTGCAGCCCATTTCCTCTTGAATGTATGGACTAGACCTGCTCATGTGCATTGTCTATCATGTTTAAAGCCAATGCATGGACATAAAGCAAAGTCAGACAGTTTTAAAAATAAACAATTAGCTGGGGAGTGAACAGAAGGAGGAAAACAACTGTTTTAAAAGAAACGTAGGTCTGTTACCTCATCGCTTCCTTTTCCACGCCTCTGCAGCACCCTGTCATCCACTCAGTGCTTGTGTATGATGGTTTGAGCTTATGTTTATTTTCCCGGTGAGATCAGGAGTTGCTAGAAGGAACTCTCTTACCCATCTTTGTGTTTACAACACTAGGCACAGTGCTCAGCATATTCTTTTCTACTGATTGGTATTTTTTAAAATGAGTGAGAATAACTTGTGCTAACATGAAATAATACACTAAGAAAGTATTTCATAGTAGAAGTAATTAAAGGCCTAATCCACTGAGCAGTCATCTCACTTATTTTTCTCCAAACTGTGTTTCTAAGGTTTGGAGCCCAGATGACAGAGGGACCCAAGAAGACTAATACAAAAGTGGTTGTCCCTTAAGGCTTGGATGGTTTGATAGTTAAAAAGGCTGTTTTTAGGGTCCTGTGAGGCTCCTTATACCCACTTCCCTCAGCCTTCTACATTTGCAAGAAGAATCTCTTTGCTAAAGAGCATCATTAGTTAATTAATGACATACACAGCTCTGGATGCCACGGACAAAGGATAAAAATTGATCTTTTATAGCAAAGAACACAGAATCTCCCTATCTCTAAATTAACAAAAATACTATGCAAGCATTTCTTTCCTTGTATAACGAGGCTGGGGAGTTTTTTATTTTGTAATTAGTGAAGTTAGGGGCATTTCTAATATGCTTATTTGGTGTAAACATTTATAACTATACCACTTGAACCATCATCTTAAACATTTTTAATATTGGTATTTTAACAATTCCTGCATTGAATCCTTAATACCAGTCTGTTCTCTTGGTAACTTGGTATGTCCTGGACAATACTGTTTACATAATTCATCTGCTTAAATATTTAATATTTAAACATTAGATTAATTTAGATTAAAATTATGAGTCAATGGCATTCATATTAATGTAAGTGTTCTATATTTTTTGGTCCTGTAGGTGATAATTGGAGCTTAACCTCAATTCCTCTCATTCCACTAAACCACCTTTTCCACACCTTTTCTGTGAAGGCCACATACAGTCTCTGTTGTGTGTTTTCCTTTGGTTTTCCCTGTTTTCCCACTTACAGCCCTTTAAACATCATCCTTAACTTGTGTGCTGTGTAAACACGGATCATGGGCTGGATCTGATCCACAGGCCATAAAGGTTCATGTGGGTGTCTGTAATTGCTCAGACCTCATTACCACTTTTCCTCTACAACTAAAAGCTGTTTTTCTATCTATATCTTGTCTATATAAATTTAAAAATTAAAAATGAATAGGAGGTATTTGATGCTAGAGATGGGCTGGGGCCCTACACAGACTGAGAGAATTACAGGATTTTATTGCTGGAAAAAACTGTAGAGATTATCTAATTTGAACCCCTTAATTACTTAATAGACAATGTAACTAAGAACTCATAAATAAATGATTAACTAAGTAACTTACAAATACCGGAGGGCTAACAAGCCTTTAAATGAATCCTTATGTAACTCAGTCAAAGAATTATCTCTGAGAATCCTGAAAAATGAAAAGGTTATTTTTGGATCAAAATGCAAAACAACTACAATTATTTACTACATAGGACTAACTCCTACATGCAGGGGAAACCTGGGTAATGGTACCACCCAAATACCCTAATTCTTATTCAATTTAGAGATGGTGATCTCTGCTTTGTTTTCATTTAATCATTTCTTCTCATGTCTTCCTTTGTGTCCATCTCTCTCCATCACACACACACACACGTGCACACACATGCACACTCCTATCCACCCTTCCTCACATCATATATTTAATGCCTACTCTTCAGATCACAAGTCCTTGGTTAGAACCCAGTGCTGGGTAGCACTAATGTTGCAGAGCTGCCATTCTTTTCGCTTTTCCCAAACCATATCTGGAAGTCCCAGACAGAACTACATTAGGGCTGCAAATGAAGCCATTTGATTTTTCCTCCCATTGAAAATTTTTTTTGAAAATTAAAATGTGCATAGAATATACATAATTGTTCACTTTAACAATTAGAAAAGAAATCCCCATGTAACACCATTCACGTCAAGAGAGAAAACCGTCAGCATCCCGGCAGCCCCCGCTGTGCTCCTTTCCAGTTACAACCCTCTCCCTAGAGGGAACCACTATCCTGACTTTAATACTGATTTCCTTGCTCTTTAAATGTAGTTTTGCCTTTTATACATCAGCTGCAACCAACATAATTTAATTTTGCTTCTTGAACTTTATGTAAGTGGAATCATATATGTATTCTCTACATTCTTTCATTCAACAATACTTTGTAAATTTATTTTTGCATGTAGCATGTAGTGTTGCATGTCTAGCTACATGTGGCTACCGAATACCTGAGAGTGGCTAATGTGACTAAGGAGTTGAATTCTAATTAATTTAAATTACTTTTAAAATTGAAATTTAAAAACTGATAGTGTAATTATTGGAAAATGTTAAGTATGTTTGCAACAATTTCAGTATGTGATACAACTTTTCAATTGTAAATCTTATGAAATCTAAATACACATAAAATTTAGCAACCAAATTGAGATTTCCAAGAGTTAGCATGGACAAAAACTATGTAGGCTCTCTCATTAATTTTTATACTGATTACATGTAGATATGACAATACTTTGGATATTTTTGAAGACTTAATACAAAAACATGATAGATATCTTATCAACAACGTATATAATGTTTACATGTTGAAATGATAGTATTTGTGATATAAGGGTTAACTAAATATATTAATATTTATTTCATCTGTTTCTTGTTACTTTTAAGTGGCTACCAGAAGCTGTAAGGTGACTTCTGTGGCTGGCATCACGTTTCTGATGGAGTGCATGACTTCCAAGTGTGGGACTAACCGCACTCTATTGACTCAACTACTGGTGGATACTGAGATTTTCTAGTCTTTACTTACTAAAAACAATGCTGCTTTGAACAGTCTTGTATTTGTATCCTGATACATATTTGCCTGAGTTTCTCTAGGAGGTAACAGGGATACAAAATTGTACTTCTAAGAAGTTGTGCTATTTCAAGTTGGCAGACTGAAACATGTCAAGCCTCTACTCCTTCAACTTCCACCAAAATCCCTAAGAATGATAGAAAAGATATAATTTTAAAACTACAACCTTAGCTCAAAGCAAGCAGCTCTACAAATGCTCCCCGACCAGAAATGTCCTGTAGCTGCCTACAGGGTGATTATTTGGGATGGTGTGGTAGGAGCAACCTGCAGCACATCAACCCCGCATCTTTGCTCCTTGATCCAGGCAGCAAAAAAAAAAAAAAAAAAAAAAGATTCTTCCTCTAGGTTGGAGCAACTAGTGTTAGAAAAAGGGCAAAGTCCCAGAACGCTGGAGGAAGGCCATGCACTCCCTCACTAGCCAGCAGAAGGCTCCTTCCACTTCTTGCCTACTCTCAGGAGAACCCATTGAGAGTAACCAGCCTCAGCAGCTCACTTCACTTCTCCCATAAAGCTGGAACACAGAAGCAGCAGAATCTCAACTACAAAGATAAACTGTACTCAGAAATGACCAATGGGACAAAGTCAACTCTACTAAGGACAGAAAACAAAAACAAACATAAGAGCTTATAGCCCACTCATCAGAGTTAACACAAGAGGACTTTAGAACAGCATAATTAGTATCCCCAGGCAGATGTAAACAGACAGTGCATCCGTTGCAAAGAATCAACTCAAGAATATATGAACGAAAAGTTCACATTAATTAAAAACAAACAAACAAAAAAAAACTCAGTACATGAGCAGCAGAAATGACAGTTAAAGAACAAATTAGAAAACTGAGAGATCCAGCCAATGACCTCTCCAGAAGGCAGAATGAAGGGGGCAGGAAGGATTCACACTCACGCCTGCCTCCTGGGTCTGCCCGAGGACTGCTAAGGCCTTTGCTCTGCCTAGTCTCACAACAAAGACTAGGAACACGCTGCGGGAGAGAGGAGGTGCTATTTTGCACCAGTTTCTTTTCTTTTTTCTTGTTTTGCACCTGTTTCTTGAACCTGCTAAGGAGGAAGGCCCATAACCAGTGCCTCCAAGAGTTGGAGGGAGGGAGTGGTAGACAGCCAGCACACAAGAAACTCTGTGAGATGGTAAAGGTAACTTTCTCTTGTCTCAAAGAATCCCCTTCCTGGCAGGAAGTATTAACAGTTGTACATCCTTCAGTAGCCTTGGGGATCTGAGCACATGCTATGTTGCCCTGTGAAACTATTTCCACTAAGTTCTGCATTTAAAATGTTCTGTTTTTCTCTCACAGTGTCTTTTGGTCACATTTATATTAATACCACCTCATACCTTAATTCCACCTCATAGATTATTCACTTACAGCTTATGAGAATTAACATGTTACTATCTGGAAACTGTGTGGCTGAAATCAAGGGCAGTTCTGTTACAAGATGGCTCATATTATACAGGATATAGTTCCACACATTTTCAAAAGACCATTAAAACAAAAACACAAAAAACTTAAATTCCCACAAAGAACTCTTGGAGCCCTGTGAATGCTTCAAAGACCCTGACCTCCATTTGAAACTGACCACGTTAGAAGGAACAGCAGAGATGGTCAGAAGATATGTGAAGGGGGAGTGGTCAACAGGTGGTGCTATGGCTGTTTTCTCACCTCTATTAAGTGGTTAAGTTTCATATTTCCATGGAAATGATCCAAAAAGAAAAAAAAAATCAGTACATCCAATGTCATTTATAGTAACTCTTTTCATAACTTAAAAAGTTGGAAAAAACTCTACTTCCCTACATCACGTAACAAAACTGTATGTGAACACCACAGATGACATACAAAGGTCATAGGGAACAATGATACATGAAAAAAATCAAGACAAAAATGAAACTCACATATACTAATTATAACTTTAAACACCGACAAGGATTCATAAGCCAGCAGAGACAGGGCTGACCCTCAGCTGTTGATGGCAGTGTCTTCTGATTGGCTGATGCCCATGTCAGACTGGCTAGAGTCTGAGTATCATAGAAGGACGGGGAGTAACCAAAGAGTATGTCTTTAAAATTAATGGTTTCTTTGTATCAAGCTGTTTGGATGACAGGATAGTAAAATTTTTAAAAAGAACAATACATTCCACCTAGAAGTAAAGTTTAGAGGATGGGTCAGTCACCAAAAAATTACCCCAAAAAGGAGCTTCAAATAAGCAACTAACTGAAATAAAATATACTGATCTCATTTAAACTAAACAAAAAATTTTAAATTATAGGGAATCGGAGTTAAAGCCAGATCTAAAACTTCCTCACACCAGGAAAATACCAAAACCAGGCACGAACTAACATTTAAGAAACATCCATGTTTAACTTCTGACCAGGGTTCTGGTCTAAGGCAACCTTCTGAATTTCACATTTATTCTTGATATCATATTTTTGACAATTATCCTTATCTCTACCTCTGTAACTTCTAGGAAACTGAGGGGGCTCAGGGTTTGTTTGACTTAACATATAATGCAAACAGTAGGCCATTCTGAAAGTGATTTACTCTCCTTCCTCTGCTTTCTTTCTCTCCAAAGCACACATCAGTACTTGATATTATATCTATCTATTATATTTATATATTTATTTTTATGTATTTTTAACCCCCTGAGAACTGTGCTATTTGGTCGCTTGTTCTTGGGCCTGTATCCCTGGCATGTAAATCAGTCCCTGGAACACAGTGGATCCTCCATAAATATTTGTTGGATGAATTCGGAAAGCGACAGTTTCTATCAGATACTGTTATTCAGAACAAATCCTCCATTTATTATCTACTTATAAGTATAGCATTACAGAAATGTCTTTCTTTGCCTGTACATTTATGACTCAATCTTTTGAGACAAGAATCCTTTGAGAATTTTGTAAAAGCAATGGCCCTTTTCCCTAGAAAACTGCACTTTCTTCAATACATGCAAAAATGTGCATGCAACTTCCATTTGTGGATCATCCTTTTAGGGCAGAGGTCTGAGAACAGAGTGGACTGAATTCAGAGGCCCAAACTTGGAAGGGAAAAAAAATTACATCTCCATTTTCCCAAATATCTAACTAAAATTAGCAATTCCTTCCATATGAGCCCAGGCAACAAACCATAGATCAGCAGTACAGCTAACTTGGTTCCCAACAGAAGTCACAGATCATCCCATATCATGTTTGTTGCAGCTATCTCAAAGTATCATTTATTCTCACCACTATCTTGGAATTATAATAGTTATTAGACTTACCATTATTCTTGTTATTTAATGTGTTGAGAAGCATATTTATTACTGTATCACTAATTTAAAAAATATTCTGAAAATGATTTCAATGTAACTGGTTTCCTTTGTTTTTCTATATATATTAATTTATTTTACATTTAATAACATTATCCTAAGAACATAAGCTTCTGCAGATCACCAAAGAGATATATGTGGTGGGGGTGGGAGATTAAGAAATCCTGCCCTCGGGAACCACTGACCCGAAGTTAGGAACTTCTGCTTATAAGGTACAAAACTCAAGTTGACTTAGAAATCTTCAAACCTTACCACACTCATAGTTTATCAACTCTGAAACACATGCTTTATAAAAATTAGTTTAATTTATTTTCTTAATATGTAATATATATTCACATGGCTCAAAATTCCAAAGGTATATATATAGTACATGATCTAAAGTTTTCCCCTTACCTCTGTCCCTCAGTCTACCATTCCCTTTTCCTCCCCAGAGAAAACTAATATTATCTATTTCTTGTGCCAAGTGACTTTCATTTTTCTAACAAGCTTGGGAAATAAAATCTCTAAGTTAAATACTATCATGAGAAATATAAACCACGTATAGTATTTAAGAAATCTGTAAACTAAAAAAGACTGCCTGGATCTACCATTTTTTCTTATCAGTAACGTATCAGATTAAGGGGGCATCTCTTTAAGGGTAGTCAAAATCCCTACTTTTAGATTACTATGACTGTTACGTCTTCTATTATTAATTTGGGAGTCATATTTATGATTTGTCTATTCTAGTTGAACAAATAATACAAACTGCCATGAAAAATGCCAGTTAATTGCTTTGAATGTAATTTTTCCCCTAAAATCACTTATGTTATCTAATCTGACTTACATACAAATCAATTAAAAAACAAAACAGATAAATGGGTAAAGGACAGACAATTCAGAGATGAAATACAAATGTTCAACAAACATATAAAGATATTTAAATTCACAGGTACTCAGAAAAATTCAAATTCAAATGGAACCCCTTTTATTCACCCTTCAGATCAGCCAAAAACATGGAGAATATCCAGCAGTGGAAGGCTGTGGGGAAACAAAGGCTGTCAGGGAGTGCTGACTGGAGTGTAAACTGGCACGACCTGTTTGAGGGCAATTAAAAGTTTATATCTACATAGTCTTGACCCCAAGGATCCCATTTCTAGGTATCTATTCTACAGAAATACCTGACAGGCTCACAAAGATGCACGTACAAGGATGTTCATTGCAGCAATGCTTGTAACAAGAAAACTGGACATAATCTAAACTCCTTTCAATAGGGGTATTATTAAACTGATACGTCCATACTATGGAATATCATGCAGGAGTTTAAATGAACGCGACAACCCTCTACATACTGGGAAGGAAAGAAATCTAAGACGTACCGTGAAGTTAAAGAATCAAGTTGCAGGTTGTTATCATTTATGTAAAAAAGGATAAGAAAGTCACACAACGAACTTATTTTGTTATCTGTAAATATGTATGTAGACAAATACATGGAAAAGATTCTGGAAGGACTGTTTTACTAAACTCAAAATTGTGTGGGTGGGGGATTAAGGCACAAGGAGGGTTTTCACTATACCTGTTATTTCATTTTTTTTTTTTATTGAGAATATAATCATGTATTACTTGTATAATGGAAAATAAGTTTAAATTGGTTCTTGCTTATCTGAATGAGGGCCTACCAAGTTGCGTTTTTAAATAAACATAGAATTTCAGTCAATAGGTTGGTTTGTAATATGAACGGAGAAATATCTTTTAACACAGCTGTTGACCTCGGAATTCTGGACCAAGAAGAATCTGACAAGGCAGTTAGTGTTTTGTATGCATATTTAGAGAGAATATACTCACAGTTTCTCAGTCCACCGGTAAGGCTTCCAAGCATTTTCATCAATGTAAGAAATAGAGTTTCCTTGGAAATCTCTGTGAAGAAACACAGTTCATAACCTTAAATAAGTAGGAAGAGAATGAGGAGAGTAAGTGAAAGAATCATGGCAACCTTGTGGGGAATACTCAAATGCAGAAAAGACCAGCTTTCTAACTCCCACAGCTTCTCAGCTTCTCAGCTTCTCAGCTTCCCAGTGGGCACAATTCATAAACATATAATGTGAGGCCACTGGCAAGCAATGTGGCATCTCCTCAGAACCTAAACTTCCCATCTGTCCAATTTCTTGGATATATATTGCCAATTATTTTGAATGTAAGTTTTTTTTCTCCCCAAATCACTTACATGTCTAAAATGACCCCTACAAATCAATGATAAAAATGGCAAAAATGTATCATTATCAGCAAATCAAGAAACCTTATGCCAGGTAACACCAAAGCTTTGGCTCAGTGCCCTCTAACTCTCTCCAGGTATTGGAAGGATAAGGACAGTTAGAAATTAGAGATTAAAATGCAAATACCTCTTAGACATATTGCATAAGGAAAAGCACAGATCACTGAACAAGGAGTAAAGTTATTACCTCATTAGGGGAAAGAATGCAAAGGAAAGAGCCTGGAAGGAAGGACACACATCAAAACAGTAACATAGTTATCTTATGGGTGGGAGGGAGGGTGGGGAGAGAATTTCACATTTTAGCCTGTATATACTTCTATGACACTTTCTTTTACACAGTGAGAATGTACCCATGAATTACACATGTTTAAAAGAAGCTGTTAAATGCCTGAGGTTCAGTATCAACCACTGACTGTGGATGACTTTGAACCTTTACCTTTAGCTTTGTCCTCTTCCCTCAGCAACGACGATTTAGTTTATATGCACATTTTTCAGGGGGATCAGACAGATACCTGTCTGTCCACCTGCCTACGGGACATTTCCACTCAAACAGAAGCCTTCTGGTTGCTTTATGTTCATCAATAAAACTGAACTCATCTCCCTCAAACTGGCTCTCCTTCCCAACTGTATGTCCACCTGTTGTACCACCATCCTTCTCCTCATCAACATATTTGATTTTTCTCTTTCCTGTACACCTCATCCCCCGACTCTAGGCAGTTACTAAACCTTGTTGGTTTCCCTTTGTCGTGCTCTCAGGATCTCCCTTCTACTACTGTCACAACCACGCTAATCCAGCCCGTTCTCGCTTTCCTCCTAGGTTTTGCTACAGCATTCTGTTTGGTCTCCCTGAATCCAACCTTCCTCTCTAGATCACACTACATATGGAATCTAAAATAAGCTTCTTCTTTTCATCATTTCTCTCTTTGCCTTGAAAACTTTCAATGGCTCCCCGTATCTTACAGCATATTTTTCAAACCCCCATTTGTGACAGTCAAGGTTTTTCATAAGCATATCTTTCATTGCTGCCTAACCCCATTCTTCACAGCTAGACTGATCTCTTAAATCCTGATGATTCCTGCAGCCACGCCTTTCCCTAGACTGTACTCCCTAGTTTTACTCTAACAAATCACAGCCAGTCTTAAAGTTCCAGTGAAAGTTTTAGCTTATCCATACAATTTCCCCTGACCTCCACACCCCAGTGATTCCAGGTTCTGGTTAATTACAGCACCTCTCTGTATCTTTTAATACTCAATTACACATCACCTCCCTTTTAAGGCATATTCCCTTTCTTCCCACCTATCACTGTCATGTTCTGGAGACAATGCCATACTTCTGTGGCTCCCCCAGTACTTAGCCTTGGGATGGGCATAAGATGGGTGCTATACAAAGAAATCCAGGGGGCAAAGATGAGTTCTCGATATAACTGAGGGATCGAATAATAAATATGGCTAACACTCAGATATATGCTAGGCAATGATGTAAAAGCTTTACATGTATTAACTCATCTAAATCTCACAATAATCCCATGAGATGGTGACTATGATAATCCCCATTTTCCAGATGAGGAAACTGAGTCACAAAGCTAATAAATGGCAGACCTGGATTCAAACCCAGGTAGTCTAACTCCAGAATCTCTACTCTTAACCACTTTTTTGTATTACCACCAATGAGATGGGGAGAGGGACGTGTTGCTGTAACGAGGATGGAGCAAAAATGGGAGAAAATAAGATGTTAAGAAATTAAATAATGAAGTCAAAAATGGAGAAGGAAAAAGAATAAGGGCAGTTATAAGTAAAAGACTGGAGAAGAAGGAATGATAGTAAGAAGGCAAATGAAGATAAGAAATCACTTATAAGACAAACAAAAGGTAAAAACAGTCAGTCAACGTGAGCTGGAGAGATGAGGAAGACCCAGGAAGACCTCAAAGAAAGGCTGCCAGGTCAGGCAGGATGCAGAGAAAAAAACGAGGAAAAGCAATTCTTACAGGACAGTCAAGGTGCCATTGTAGCTGTTGGGCTTTGGCATGGGCACTCTGCGAAGCCTCTCCTTTGGGCTGAGACCAACGCAGGACAAGGTCTCATTACTGCAGATGCAGAGCTCACAGATGTTCACAACTGTAGAAGCGCTCTGTTCCGGTTGCTCCTTTTCTGAGGTGTATGTTATAGAAGGCACCACCAAAGGCTCCGTTGAAGTAGGTGTCTTCGGTGACCCTGGGTGCCGAGTTATGGTAACGTCCTGGTCTACAGGTGGAACTGTGACTCGAGTCAGGTCTGGGTGTGCAAGTGCCACCTCAGGAGAAGGAGCTGTAGTCTTCTGGAGGACTGTAGAATGTCCAGCCTCTGTAGCAGGTTCTGGAGTTATGGTGATCTCCAGGTCTATATGATGAGGTGTGACGCTGGGCGGTGCTGGGTGTTGACCTTGACCCTTACTTGGAGTTGGAACGGTCACCTCCTGATGGGGTGGATATTGAGAGACAACCTCCTTAGGTGGCTCAGGAGGCTGCGTTGGGGTCTCCTGCCTTGTTTGAGAAAGTTCAGTGTTCACACTGGATGCTCCAGTTACAGTAACTTCCAGGTCCACAGTGTGAACTGAGACTGGAGTGACGCTTGAAGGGGCAAGTGTCATCTCAGAGTGTTTTGAAGGGGGAGATGTGGAATGTTCAGCCTCCGTAGTAGGTTCTGAAGTTATAGTAAGCCCCAGGTCCAAAGGTTTATCAGTGACACCGGGCGAGTTGGAATGCTGAGCTTGATTCTGTCCTGGTGTTCCAACTGTCATCTCAACCTCTTTAGGTGGCTCTGGAGGCTGAGCTGGGGCCTCCTCTGGGACCAAAGAAAGCCCCGGCCCCTTGAGGTGATCTGGAGTCTGAGCTGCGGTCTCTTGTTGGCCTAGAGAAGATTCAGCCTTCCCAGGGGGCTCCGTAGACAGAGAAAGAGGCTTGGACTGGATTGGAGAAAACTCAGCCTGTTCGGGGGAAACGGGAAAATGAGCAGAGCCCTCTTGCTGCTCTGAAGAACTTTCAGCCTCCTTAGCAGGCTCTGGAGTGATGACAACTGCGAGATCCAGGGGTTTACCTGTGGTACCAGGCATCACTGGACGCTGAGCTTCTCCTGGACCCGCAGATGAGAACGTCACCTCGTTATGGATTGGAGGCTGAGCTGTGGCAGCTGTAGAGGTCTCTGGAGGCTGAGTTGGAGGCTCAAGCTGGACTGGAGAAGGTTCACCACTTCCCGAGGGGGCTGGAGGCTGATCCGGAGCCTCCTGCTGGACTAATAATGGTTCCAGTTGCTCAGGGGACCCTGCAGACTGAGCTGAGGCCTCTTGTTGGGGCGGAGAGGTTTCAGATTCACTTGTGGGCCCTGGAGTTATGGTGAGTGCAAGGTCCACAGGTTTAACAGTGACACTGGGCCTCTGCAGAGACTGAGCTTGATCCTGGCCTGGAGGAGAAGCTGCTGTCACATCATGCTCTTGAGGATGAGCTGGAGAGGGTTCGGCCTCAGCAGGAGACTCTGGATGCTGAGCTGTGCTTTCCAGCTGGGTTGCAGAAGGCTCTATCTCTGCTGGAGACTGAGCTGGGCTCTCCTGCTGGGTGGCTGGTTTCACCACCTCAGGATGCTCTGTGGGCTGAGCTGGGCTCTCCTGCTGGTTTGAAAAGGGTACAACTTCCTCATTAGGCTCATAAGGCTGAGCCAGTTGTCCCTCTCCACCCGGAGAAGGCTCAGCTTCCTCAGGAGGCTCTGGAGGCGGACCTGTGGCATCCTGCAGGGTTGGAGAAGGTTCTGCCTCCACAGAATACTCAAGAGGCTGAGGCAGGGCCTCCTGCTGGGCTGTGGTAAACTCGCCTTCCTTAGCAGGCTCTGGAGTGACCGTAAGTTCCAAATCCACCGGTTTAAGTGTAACACTGGATGGGTTGGAGTGAGCTGGATACTTACTTCCAGGTTGAGCTGCTGCCTCATCACTTGCTGGAAACTGAGGTACATTCTCACCAGGGAACCCTGGAACTTGCGATGGGGACTCTTGGTGGAGTAGGGCAGATTCATACTCAGGGCTCTCTGGAGGCTGAGACAGAGCTTCCTCCTGGGCTGGAGGAGGTTCCACCTCCTCAGGGCTCTCTGGAGGCTGAGACAGAGCTTCCTCCTGGACTGGAGGAGGTTCCACCTCCTCAGGGCTCTCTAGAAGCTGAGACGGAGCTTCCTCCTGGACTGGAGGAGGTTCTACCTCCTCAGGGCTCTCTGGAGGCTGAGAAGGGACCTCCTGCTGAACTGGAGAAGTTTCAACCACATTAGTGACCTCTGGAGTTATAGTAAGTGCCAGATCCACAGGGTTAACAGTGACACCGTGCAGGTTTGATTGCTGAGCTTCATTCTGGTTGGGAACATTTACCTTATGATGTCTTAATGGCTCAACTAAAACCTCCTGAAGTCCTCCCTCCGCCTGAGGGACTGAAGTGCCTACCTCCTCAGGGGCCTCTGAAGGCTCGGACAGAGCCCCCTGCTGAAGTGGAGGTAGTTCTATCTCTTCAGTGGTCTCTGGACGCTGAGCCTGGGCCTCTGCCTGAGACAGAAAAGATTCACCCTTCTCAGGGGTCTGCAAATTTTGAGCAGGAGCCTCTTGCTGGAGTGAAGAGTCAGCCTCCTCAGTGAGCTCTGGATGATGAGTCTGGGCCTCCTGCAGGGATGAGGGAATTTCAGCCTCCTCAAAGGGCTCTGGAGGCTGATCTGGGCTTCCCAGAAGATCCAAAAGTAGGTTCTCCTCAGGATTAATGACATCCATACTGGAATCCAAATAACCATTCTGTAACTGTTTGTCTAGATCCTGAGGTTTTTTCCCCACATGGCCTGTAGTTCCAATAACAATTTTCGCAAGTCGTCGATGCTGAACTAAATCTTTCTTCAGGTTAGGGGGTGAAACAATAAACTCTGTTGGTCTGGAACTCTTACTACCTAGCGGTGGAATAAGTATTTGAAATGACTGGTGATCTTCATCTTGATCCACGTCTGTAGCTTTCACGTTATTACCTTTAGGTCGAGACAGAGCTGGGGCCTGATTCTGATCCCAGTCTAGCACTGGAAACTCCTCTGGGAGCTTTTGATACTGGGTTAGGTGGTCATTCCCATCTTGCTGTGGAACAGCAACATCTTGATACAGCCTTGCAGGCAGCTCTCCATGTGAATCTGTGTCCAGGTATGGAAGCAATGTCTCGGCTAACATCTGCGTGACATAATTAAAGTCCCCCGACTCTGAGTCGGGGGTCAGCTGGACAGAGCCCAGGGACCGTCTCAGGGGCCATCCCTGGACCAGAAGCCAGAGTGGTTGCCAAGCAAAGAGCTGCAGCAACCACAAATACTGGGGAAACATCATCCAAAAACGATTCGGGCACAGCGACACAGGCCAGTAGGGCAATGGCTAGGAACGCTGAACAGACACCGAAGCGAAATGGCAGCCTGGCTACACATGCGCCCCTTCCCTGCCTCATGCCCCACCCTTTAGTGACACCTCCTCTATTAGGTCACAGTGGAGATCTAACCAGAGTGAGGCTTTTCCCCAGGGCCCAAGCCATCCTTCCCCCAGCAAAGGTGACACATACCTCCTGCCTCTCTCCAACCCCAGCCTGGCCCCCCGGCACAATGAGGCAGGATTTGGTTTGCAGACCAGAGTGGCCCTGGACTCCAGCAGTGCAGGGGTGGGGGTGAGGAGGTGCACAGCTTCCCAAGGAAGTCACAGGGCCCGGCCTTCTGGGAAATTCAAAAGTGCTAGTCCAGTTCTGGACATCTGAACTCCTCCTCCTCAAAGCTGACATCTGAGAGACATTCTCTCTCTCCTTGGCCACACTGCTTCCAAGAAAAGTAGCTGACCTACAAAACGAGCATCAGTTAGGGTGGCAGGAGGGGAATACACTTTACAGTTAGTATTCTAAAATGTTGCCATGTCCTCTAAACTCTCAGGATCCATGTCTGATTATAAACTTCACCACTCTATTACTAGGGGTTACCACTGAATCAGTGATGACTTCAAAATTTCTGCAGGAAGGGTGCTGGAGCGGATGAGCAATTCATTCTGGGAAAGAGAGTCAGAAACCAAGCGAACAGCCCTTTACATTAGCGTGGGAAAATTTCCCCATCCCACCTTGTTTCAGCACAGCCATTAGTCTAGAAACAATTACAATGCCCCTTTACAGAGGTCTACCCTGGGTGCACACATGGGGAAGACACCTAGGATGTTAAAGTCAGCATGTTCAGGGGAGGTATAGCTCCATGATTAGTGTGTACCTAGCACACACAAGGTCCTGGATTCAATCCCCAGTATCTCTATTAAAAATAAACAAACAGTGGGGAAAGGGGTGGGAAGGGATAAATTGGGAGTTGGAGATTTATAGCTACTAAGTACTATATAGAAAATAGATAAACAAGTTTATACTGTACAACACAGGGAACTATATTCAGTATCTTCTAGTAACTTATGGTTAAAAAGAATATGAAAACGAATATATGTTATGTTCCTATATGACTGAAGTATTGTGCTGTACACCAGAAACTGACACAACACTGTAAACTGACTATATTTCAATAAAAATATTTTTTTAAGAAATAGAATATAAGCAAATAAATAAAAACCTCATTACCTCCTCCTTCTAGAAAAATAGTCAGCATGTTAAATAATTTTCTTGAAATACTGCAACTAGCACCCAGTTTACTTCCTTCACAGCCCTTATAATCATCTCTTTCATTTTAGTCCTTTTAAATTGTCTGGCACACCCTCTGGCCACTAAACTCCATGGAGAAGGAGTTTCATCTTATTCCCAGTGTCAAGCACATAATGGTTTTTAAATGGAATTGATTCCAAGATTGGCCAATGAGGAATGGGTCTGTTGTTATAATCGGCTTTCTGAAAACTTTAGCATCGATACTGAATCCCTTCCTCTCACATTTCACAAGAAGCTAGATTTCTTAAAGTCCAAACATGGATATGACTGAAGTGCCCCTGATTTAAACTGAATTCAAAATAATTTGATATAAATTGAATTAAAATAATTATCTTGTGCATAAAAAACTTCAAATACTTTTCCAAAATGTAACCATCTTTTCTTTCTCTACTTTCTTCCCTTCATAACAAATTTGGTAATGCTGGGGTGAGTTAAATAATTAGAAATCTAGCTGCAAATTAAGTTCTCAATGACATGAAACACATTTTTACTCCTTAAAAAAAACTTACATGCAGTATATTAATATTTTCTTTTAGAAATTACTTTGACAACTTAATCCCTAATTCAGGGCATCCATATAATTAATTTATAGAAAGGTTTTTCAGCAAAATATTTCACCTAAGATATATATGAGATGCTGAGGTCTGGGTAACAACACAACTTACTTGAAAGGCATTCATACTTATCAAACGCTGCAGCATAGTCCCACTTCAGGCCATAGTTACTTGGTTCCTAAATGCCTGGGATTCTGCTTGAGGGGAGTTTGAAAAGGCCTGTGTCTTCTCCTGTGTCCACAACTGTAGAAGCACACTGATGGCCCTCAGTCCTGCTCTCCAAATTTCAAATAAGCGGTCAGAGCCAAGGGTCAGGACTTCAGGAAAAGCCCCAGAAATCCCCTGCCTCAAAAGCAGTTTCAGAGTTTCACATTTCCCTAAGGATGACAGAGCTGAGTGGACAAGCCAAAGTCTTTCAAATCCTGCTGGTTGTTTTGAATTTCGGTGACACTGGCTGTGTGCCCCTCGAGTTTTTATCTCCTCACAATTGGATTAAATCCTGTACTTCCTCTTCAGTCCTAGAATCTGTGATCTCTTCAAAGGGTCTGTGCACCACAGCCATTTTACCGCTTCCTGAAATAGAGTTAACAAGGATAAGTTCAGAAGTTTTCTTGTTCTAAAACTTCCTGTATACAACGGTAGCACCCAATAATTAGACATTCTTTTGATTTCTAAAAGCAGAAAATAAGAGCATTTTCCTAGCAGTTCCCTCATCTGACACTTGTTTTTATCACAACTATTTGTGAAAATGTATATAAGAAGTTCCAACTTTGCTTGGTTCAAAAAACTTTATGATCTTAGAAATAAGAACTGAGAAACAATGACACAGGAAGTAAAAGCTATCAGAAACAAAAATGTTCAATTATAATGTGATTAAATAGTATGGCATTAGGTGGGGGTCAAAGTGAGTTCAAACCTGGGATGGACACCATTGGACTATAACAGATACTTCCTATTAGAAGCAAGGCAAGTGTCTCCTCCTTGGGACCGAAATTCCATCAGATACAATGAACAAAGCTTTGGAGAGAGAGAGAGAGCGAGAGAGAGAAAGAATGAGAGGGAGCACATTTGAACACTACTGGCAGAAACTGGCCCATGTACCTTTTGGACAATAAAACTTCCTTCAAGGCAAACTAGAGTCACAAGGCTTTCCGGTCTAAGGAGTTGTGAGTGCATGTAAGGAATACCTTCAGCATATTAGGAACAAACAAACAACCTGGACATTTAGTTTGGTTCTTAAAGGTTGTTAATCAAAAGTTGACAGCTGATGAAGATTCTGCCTGGTGACCAGGGAAGTCAACCTTCACAGGAAGGACTGCCATGGGTTCTAGGAAAAAACTCAGTACCAGCTGGAAAAACCTTTCTAGGGATCTACATTTGACTTTATCCACTCAAGTCCTTGTATAGGAGGCAAAGGACTGAAAATTTACACAAGAGTTTAAATCTTTAGATGATGATTTTATTGGGATAACTGAAGGCTACAAGAAACTTATTGGAAAGGACTATTTTAGCACAAAACAATTAACCAAAAATGGAAAAAAAAATTTTTTTTCCCTCTTCCTTAGCTTCTTGACAGGCAGTCAGCTCTAAAATTTTAAAGTCAAAGGTTCTGTCAGGCATCGCCTAAGATAAGAACCTATACTGCAAGGCAGAAAAACTCTGCCCAGGGCTTTAGTTGCTTAGCCACGGTGATGACGTATCTGAAGAAAAAAAGGGTTTTAGGAAGAAAGGAAAAAGGAGAAATCCCATCCCCTCACTACCCACCACACTGGAAAACAGACCTTTCTCCAGCCTGTCCAAGGGTTCCTCGGCCATGCCAGCTCCAGGACTCCTGCACTCATAGGATGGCAACACCACCTCTAAAGCACAGAACTCCAGGCTTTGCTTCTGATGTAGTGCCACAACATCTTCACTTTTCCTTTCTTCAAGGTCAAAAAGATCCTGAAGCTGGTAGAATTTTGGTGATGAGTTTTTTTGTTTTTTTGGTTTTTTTAATGGAGGTACTGGGGATTGAACCCAGGACCTCATGCACGCTAAGCACATGCTCTACCACTGAGTTATGCCCGTACCCAGGACTTTGAATTAAAGGCAAGAGTTCAAAATATTTTGTTATTAGAAGTAAAAAGTAAACTCCAGCAAGCCCAGTTAATAGTTGAGGTGTCCTGTTGCTTCAAAATCAAGGAAGACTTGCAAATGAATTACTAGATATGGGCAACTTTTTTATTATATACCATACTAATACTGGAGAAAATTATGAACACCACTACTAAGTCATTGAGATTATTGTTAATTCTACGTGGCAGGTCAATGCTCAGATACTTCCACTTGGAGGTCTCTCATATTCCCCACAATCCAGCTCTAGTCTTCTCTCTCAAATCTACGATTTCAATGTTGAAAGGAGTCTGGTTTAAAAATAAAACAGAGTCTGGTTACAGTTTATCTTTATGATCCTTTTTGATCATCCATTGAATCCAAAGTAGTAATTGGCCAATTTCAGGCATCTGGAGCTGATTAGGGCAAGGGCATTAAGTTGAACTGCCTTATGTCTAGTGCCCAGACGAACCTAAAGACATAAGAGACCTAAAAATATCACAACTTGACACAGAGACTTATTTTGGATACACCTGAGATTTATCAATGCCAATTTCATAAGAGAGGTTATGAAGGTTAAATAGGACCACAGTTTAAGCACTGAGTTCATAGGAAGCCCTAAATAAATGTTATTAGTTTTAAATCAATACTTCCCTGTATCACTTCCAGGGCCCCTGATTAATCAGAAGGTTTCCCTGACGTCTGGTGGTGAAGGTGATGATGAAAGCAACCAAGGAAGTCCTGCAGAAGCCTCTTACAGGCTTGTGGGTAAGCAAAGGAAGTAAATCATTTTAGTCCTGTCATCCTGCAACTCCTGCCTAAGAATATGACCTCAAGAGGAGATACGATGGACCTGCCACTGAAGTAAGACCTGAATCTGTAGCAGCCCTGCTCCCCAAGTTACTAACCCCTGTGAGAAGAAGGAACACACATACCTCTATACATTTCATAAACAACTAAAAGAATTAGCACTCTTTTAGCATCATCTGCATTAGCAAGCTTCTTTGAAAGTGTAAATATCTCGTTAACTCTCTAAGTAACTTACACATTACTGTGGATCTCTTACATTGCTAGTTCTTTCTTATATCTCTATTTTAATTTTAGATAGGATGTAGTATAGAAATATATTCATAAAAATTTAAACACAAATAAAGTCAAAGCATTATTCTTTTTTTTTTTCTTTCATCCAGCCTTCTTGCCCAAAAGATGGGAAGATGCAGTCAACTCCTCCAAAAAAAAGGGCACAGACAAAGAGGTAGATAAGAAAAAACATTAAGAGTCTCCGCCCAGGGAAGGCAACAGTGCCAGGTGTCTCCTTGAGGATACTCACAGGATGGTTCTTCCCTCACCAGGGGACCAGTCCTAGGCGTCCAATCTCCTGCTCCAACAGCTAGGTGGTAGGAGAACCAGCTTTAGGCTGGGTCCCACCCCTGGCTGGACTCCTGGGGCTGGCCCAGGCTGGGAGTGGGCTTCCTTCTCACTGCCGGTTCCCTGGGGGAAGCGGAACCAGCAGAGGAGCCCCTGCTAGAGGAAGACCATGAAGAGAGAAGGGAGCCACCCTAGCCCTGGTCCCCATCATTCTGTGCTTTCCCCTGATCTAGATCAATCTGACTTGGGCTGACCCTCCCCAACCCACTCCCGCCCATGTCTTCAGAAGGCTGGCCTAGGGGAGCCCCTGTGTGAGACACTGGCCTCAAGACCTCATTCTGTAAGGTGTTGACAAAAGAAAAAGTAGACATCGAGGCAACAGGAGAGGAACAAAGCAGCCAACACTGGAAGGGACTCAAGACACTAGGACAATCCCATCCCCTAACACTGGGGCACTGGAGCCCCAAAAGCCTGCTGGGCCCTCCAAAACCGTAACAGCCTATGGAGACCTGGACCTGCCCCTCTCTTCACAAAGACCTTCTCACCAGAGCTGCCTCATCTTCTGCTGGGTGGGGAAGAAGGGGCCCAGGAGACAATGGGGGAACAATCCTTCGGTCCTGCCCTTCCTGAACGCCTCCCCAGGGCACTCCCCTCAGGTTCCTGGGTCTCTCCCTCTCTGTAAAGAACACCACAAACACATCACTCTGTTCTGAGCAGTGCCTCGCTCAGTTCTCAAGACCTGTCCTTAGTCCCACTACTCAAACACAGCCCCTAGCCCCTTCCCCGTCTCTATTCCACACCAGGTCTCACCCTGCTCCTATTCTAATTCACGCTACGAAGCCAGCTACTCTGCACCCCTTGCCTCCAATGGCAACAGACCTGTTCCACCCAGCACCTAAACACCACAGCTGTCCCCAGTTACTCCCCAATCTGCACTCCCATCACTCTGCTACACTCCCACCTGCCACCACTAACCACTTGGCCCAGCGGAGCTCTGTAACTTTCCCCTTTACTCTGCCTCCACCATTCTCTTCCTCATACCCCATCACACTTACTCAGCACTCAGTACCCCAACCCCTTGACCCCTGCAGTCCCAGGGCCCAGGCGCTACTGACCGAACATGCCGAGGCCAGGGGAGGCAGCGTCGGACACGGACACCCGGGACCTGCGGGTTCGGTACATGGTCCAGCACATGGTGGTGGTGGGGACCTGACCAGGGCTCACGCCTCCTCAGCAGCAGTGCCGCCGTTCCGACTGCCGCCGGCTTGTCAGCATCCGCAGCAACAGGCGCGTGGCACCGGGGCTATCGGGGCCGCCCCCTCCCTCTCGCTCCTCCCGCGCGGAGCCAGGCGGAAGCGGCAGGCGGGGCGGGGCGCGGCACGCCTGCGACCCCCTCCGTTCCCTGATCACTGGCTCGCTCCCTCCCTCGCAACTCCTGCGGGTAACGGCTCTGGCCCGGTGCGCCCTGGCTGCCGGCGCTGCCCCGTGCTTTTCCGGGCCCAGGGCCCACAGCTCAGCGCCGAGTTGACCTCTGGCCCCGAGCCGGCAGACGGACCAGCGTGCGTAACTATATGTGGTCCGAGAGCCCCAAGCTGAACCACCGCCGCCTCCCCTACCCCCTCCGCCAAAGCATTATTTTTCATTGATTTGTTTGTGCATCTTTCCTCATCACCAATTTATAATCCCCTGAAGTGCAGGGATCACCTGGCAGCGCGAGGCTTGGGTGGGGAGTCACCTTGCGGGGCCAGGGTCTTGGGAGGGGGAGGAATCACCTGGCCCGGGACTGCCAGTTATTGGGGCAAGGGCGGCTTTCTCCATCCCTCCCCTCCACCCTGACCAGCTCTCCTGCAAGGCCTCAGTCCTGGGTCCAGAGCTCAGCTCCCACAGCAGCAAGGTTTTGTCACTCTGGGTGAGAACCGCAAAAGACACCAACTCCGCCATCCCACTAGTAGTCACTGTGCCTGCGCAAGGAGTGCCCGCGCCTTTTTTTTTTTTTTTTTTTTAAATGGGTCGCTCGAGAGGGGCTGGGCCAGCTCGGCGGGGGTGGAGCGAGGGCGGTGCTCTGACCGCTCATTCGCCCCTCCAACTCAGGCGGGTCTTGCCTTTAGTTCCCCTCCCGCAGCCCCACAGCCTCGAGGTCTCCCAAGTTTAGTGCTTCTGTTAAGTGTATTTTTAGGGTAGAGTCCAACTGGTGAGTTTACAGGATCAAGTGGTGCAGATGTCTTTATAGAAGCTGGCTTCATTTTCAAACTCCCACGGAAGACTAAAGTACTAGGTAGTTACCACTAACTACCCACGGAACTTTAAAAAGAAGAGAAGCAAGGGGTAGCAACGTCAGGTCATCACGTTGGGATTCCTATTAAAAGGGGCATTTTGATTAATCTGTCTCAGCTCGTCCTTGGTGACTTCCACAAGCTTCTGCCATGTGTTGACTAGCCAGCTTCCGGGTGTGGCCAGAGCAGGGCTCGGTGTTTTCCAGCACGTGTAGCGGGCGTTTCTGGATCTTGAACCTAAGTGGCTCTCTGGGAACCTGGTTGATTTTCCAGACATCCTTGTCTTGAGGCGGGGCTGTCCTCTTCACCTTGGTGTGGTGAATCCACAGGATGATTCCTGCAACCTTGAGAGCTGTTGGGGTGGTTAATATAACTGGGTTGGGACACTTCCAAGTGGGTTTGAGGGGCTCCTTTTTCCAATCTTTTACCCAGACTTGGTCCCCAGGTTTGTATGGGTGTAGCTCTGTTCCCAGTGAGACTGGGATCCTGTCAGTTACCCATCTCTGGACCTCTGGTATGGTCTTTCTGAGGCCCTGTATTTGCTTATGAAGTTTTAAGCTTCCCACTTCCTTAACATTTTCTCCTAGTCTACTCAGGGGAGGGGATCTCCTATACAAGATTTCAAAAGGGGAGAACCCTATCTTGGCTCGTGGGGCACAGCATACCCGCAGGAAGGCCAGGGGCAAAACGTCAGTCCAAGGTAGTTGAGTTTCCTGACTGAATTTTGCCATAATGTGCTTTAGGGCTCGGTTCACGTGCTCTACTGTCCCTGAACTCTGGGGTTTGTAGGCCACATGTAGACTCCAGTGGATGTTCAGTGCTTTTGCCACTTGTTACACTATCTCTACCACAAACGCAGGTCCATTGTCTGACCCTATGGTCAATGGCATCCCGAATCTGGGAGTAATGTCTCTGAGTAAGGCCTTTCTTACCTCTCTTGCCTTTTCAGTCCATGTCAGATATGCTTCTACCCATCCTGAAAAGGTGCAGACAAAATCCAGCAAGTATTTGTGTCCTCTGCTAGGCCCTATTTCTGTGAAATCCACTTCCATATCTGCAAAAGGAGCCTTGCCACAGGGCTGGATTCCCCTTGGCCCATTTGGCCCCTGTTTTGCATTGTTCTGGGCACATACGAGGCAGCGCTGTGAGACTGAGGCACAGAGGGATGGAAGTCGAGCAATCAGACAGTACCACTCCAGCAGGGCCTCTAAGGCAGTCTTTCCCAGATGGTTGAGTCCACATGGCTTAAGGACCACCTGATGGGCTGATTGTTCAAGTATGTATATCTGTTTGTCAGGCATCACCCACCATCCTTCCTTTCCTTTGGTTCCTTCTTCAGTCCTGGTCCATAGGTCTTCCTCTCAGCTGTATCTCGGAGGTGTTGGCAATTTGGGTGCTAGCAGAACCTTCGCGATGGTCCCATAATCTCTGGCGTGGCCCGATTGACTTGCTGCTTCTTGCATAGCCTGGTCTGCTAGTCGGTTTCCTCTGCTTACGGGATCATTTCCCTTTTGGTGTCCTTTGCAGTGGATGACCGACACCTCTGTGGGCTCCCAAACTGCCTCTAACAGTTGTAGTATCTCATCTTTACTTTTGATCTCTTTTCCCCCGGCTGTTAACAGACCCCTTTCTTTATATATGGCATTGTGTATATGCAGGGTAGCGAAGGCATACTTAGAGTCCATGTAAATGTTGACCCGCTTTCCTTTTCCCTTTCACAACGCCTGGATGAGTGCCCATATTTCTGCCCTCTGTGCTAGCCAGCCCTGTGGTAGAGGTTCAGCCTTTATTATCTCGTGTGCCATGGTCACCGCATATCCTGCCCTAAGCTGTCCATCTTGCACGTAGCTACTCCCGTCTGTAAAAAGTTCAAGTTAAGGATTCTGGAGCGGAATATCAGACAGATCAGGCCTGCTTGAGTAAACTTCCTCTATTATCTCCTCACAGTGGTGGTCAGGTGGGCCTTCTCCCTCAGGCAGGAAGGTGGCTGAGTTCAAGGTTTGCACCATCTCCAGGCGGATCCTGGGATTTTCACAAAGGAGCCTTTGGTAATGTGTCATCTTAGTGTTGGTCAGCCACTGATGCCCCTGGCTGTTCATCCGGGCAGTGACTGCATGCAGAAACTATATATTGATAACCTGCCCAAGAGTGAGCTTGTCTGCCTCCTTGAGTAGGGTTACTGTCACAGCCAACGCCCGAAGGCATGGTGGCTATCCTGATGCCACTGGGTCCAAGCGCTTTGATAAATAGGCCACAGGCTGCTGCCATGGCCCTACTGTTTGGGTGAGGACCCCTAGGGCTGTGTGATTCTTTTCATGGATGAACAAGTTGAATTCTCTCATCACATCTGGTAGTTCTAGGGCTGGGGCCCTGGTCAGCAGTCCTTTGATCTCATCAAATGCTTCTTCCTGCTTGGGTCCCCAGTCCAAGGGTTCCTTCCCAGATCCCACGGTGGCATTGTACAGGGGCTTGACTATGTTTGAGAAACCAGGGATCCAGATTTGGCAGAACTCTGCTGCCCCCAGGAATCCTTGGACCTCTTTCTTGGTGCCTGGCTGAGATATAGCACAAATGGCTTGTCTCCGCTCTGGGCCCAAAATCCGATATCCTTCTGAGACAATGAACCCGAGATACCTGACTGTGTTTTTACAGATCTGTGCCTTCTTCCAAGAAACTTTATAGCCAGTGTCCAATAGCAAGGCTAACAGGGCCCAGGTTCCCTTCCAACAGTCTTCTTGACTGGGGCTGGCCAATAACAGGTCTTCCACGTACTGAAGCAGGGTGCAGTTTAGAGCTTCTCCAGGGAAAGCAGTCAAGTTCATAGCCAGTGCTTCCCCAAACAAGGTGGGTGAGTTTTTAAAACCCTGTGGTAGGCGAGTCCAGGTCAACTCAGTTTTCCTGCCCGTGTAGAGGTCCTCCCACTCGAAGGCAAGTATTGGTTGACTGGCCGGTTCCAGCCTGGGGCAGAAGAAAGCATCTTTGAGATCTAGGCAGGTGAACCATTTGACTTGGGCCGGTAGGAGGCTCAGAGGAGTGTATGGATTCAGGACTACCGGATGTATCATGGTCATGGCACTGTTGACTACTCACAAATCCTGCACTGGCCTATAGTCTTTTCCTTCCACCTTTTTGATGGGCAGAAGGGGCATATTCCATGGAGATTGGTACTCTATGAGAATTTCCTTGTTGTGCAAGTGCTGGATGTGCTTCTGAATTTCCAGGCGGGCTTCCCTGGGTGTGGGGTACTGCCGCAACCTCGCCGGGGTTGCACCTGGTCGTAGGTCTATTACCAGCAGTGCATGGTTTCGGGCCAATCCAGGGAGTCCTCCTTCTGCCCAGATGGAAGGGAATTCCTTCAGCAGACAGTCAGTGTTCGTCTGAGTGCTTTCTGTTTGGTATAGGCACTATTCTTCTTCTCGGGGCATGGTCACCATCATAAGCAAAGTGTCTTTCCCTCTCAGAGTCAGATGCATTTGTTTTCCAGGAGAGAATGTTATCTGAGCCCCCAGTTTTTGTAGTAAGTCTCTTCCCAAAAGGGGGATGGGACACTCTGGTAGGTATAGAAATTTATGAGTCACCAGATGTCCTCCCAGCAAAATGGGTGAGTGGCCTGGTCCCCAGTGGCCCCCACAATAGTTGTATTTTTCTCAGTCAAGGAGGCCACAGATTCGGTCACCACCGAATGTTCCACGCCATGTCCACCATAAATGTCATCGGTTGGCCCCCCACCAACATCTCAACCGTTGGCTCCCAGGGGCCCAGGAGTAGAGAGCCCAGTCCCCCCTAGTCTGAGTCCAACCCTGCCAATCCAATGAGGGTACTCAGAGGGGGCTTGGGTCGGTACTTTCCTTCACTGGCCAAGGGCTTTCTCTTCAGAGGATTCTTTGCCTCTCCACGACGAGGACACTCATTTTTCCAGTGACCAACCTCCTTGCAGTATGCGAATTGGTCCTGCCTCAGTTGGGCCCTCACACACAGTCTCCCCCTCTGCGGTGGGGTGGGATGCTGGTTTGGGTCGGGGCTCCCTAGTGCCGCTGCCAACAGGATGCTTTCTGTTTCATCCATCTGTCAGCTTCTTGTTGGGCTTTGTGGTCTCGGTTTATGAAGACCTTGTTGGCCATCTCCAGCAGTTGAATAGAATTCATTCCAGCAAAACCTTCCAGCTTTTGGAGTTTTTGGTGGATGTCAGTGTAAGACTGGGCCACAAAAGCAGCATTGACCATTCGCTGGTTTTCAGGGGCCTCAGGGTCAAATGGGGTATAGATCCGAAAAGCTTCACACAGCCTCTCACAGAAGTCTGTGGGGGACTCATTTGGCTTTTGGATCACTGTGGTGGTCTTGGATACGTTGGTTGGCTTCTTTGCCCTGGCTCGCAACCCATGTAGGAGGGCACTCCAATATTCATGCAGAGCCTCTTATTTGGCTTGGGTGTTAAAGTCTCAGTTTGGTCTCGTTTCAGGGGCCGCATCTTGGGCCCATCTTTCTGTGTCTAGAGTCCCTGCCGGGGCCCGCCCTTGTAGCCACTTTCTGGTTTCTGTCAGGATACACTTTCTTTCTTCATTGTTGAAGAGTGTTAGGAGCAGCTGACGGATGTCATCCCAGGTTGACTGGTGGGTCTGGAAGATAGAGTCTAGGAGGTTAGTCATGGCCTGAGGTTTCTCTGAATAGGGCAGAGTGTGGTGTAGCCAGTTTAAGAGGTCCGTCATACTGAAAGGCTGGTAGTGTAAGATGGAGCGGCCAGGGTGCACAGAACCATCATCGTTTACTTGTTGGGGCCCTTGGGCCTCCCAAAGAGGCATCTGGAGGGCAGCCGCTGGCTGTGTGACTTGCTGGGCCAAGCGGAGTCTCCTCCCTACGGGCTCCTGGCTTGGAACCAGGGGTTGTGACAGTGGGGACACAGACGGAGGTGGACTATCTGGTAGGGGCAGCTGTGGTGGAGCCGTAGGAGCAGAGAGGACATATGTTGGGGGGCATCAATGGCTCTTCTTCAGGGTCCCCCTGAAAGATCGGCTTCATCATATCTTCCTTTTTCACCTTCAGTGTTTGGGCCACGAGAATCCTACACTGTCCTTGACCATTTGCATAGAACTGGACCCATGGAGGCACGGTTTGGGCAATCATCAGCCAAGAGTCAATATATGGGAATTGGCTGGGGTGCCCCGGGGTCCCAGTAATCACTCAGCATACAGCCCGGACAGCTGGCACATCAAGTGTGCCTTCTGAGGGCCATCCCACTCCAAATGTGGGCCATTCTAGCTCGCACAGTGTGCGCAATTTTCCTGGTGTCAATTTAACTCCATAGTCCCCTGAGAAGCCCTTTTTGAAAATTTTAATCATAAAGTCCAAAACAGTCGGCTTTGACTTTGAGGCACCCATTGTTATCTGACAGATTTTACCGCCTATAGGCGTGGGTCTGCTTTCGGCACCGCAGATGGTGACCCCAGTCTCGCTGTTTCCTCCACTCCTTGAAACAGTGGAGCTCCCCAAAGTCCCACTGCCTCACAGGGCCTAATACCTGCTTGGCTGCAAGTGTTGCCAATGAGTCGGGGTTTCTCCCAGGAAAGAAATCTCTGATGTAGTCTAAGGCTTGGACAAGTTTCAGGGGTCCTCATACAAAACCCTCTCTATAGCCTGAACTGACGAAGAATGGGGCTGAGATGGCAGGCCAGTGAAAAAACGAGTGGACGAAAAAGGGGGCCTCCAAGGAGGGGTGCAGCCAGTCCTGGGGAAGCCTTCCCTGGCTCAGCTCTTGAGGTCTCAGCATCAGACAGAAGGGGCAGTACTGGGGCTGGCTCACTAATCGCCACAAGGTATCTCTGAGGTCCAACGATATGGTCGTGTCCGAAACTTTTTCAAAGAAGTCTTGCCTAGTCCCTGAGGGCATAGGGGTTGCTTATTCGTGGGATGACCTACATCCCTTTCCCTCCCTGTGTGGCCACCCTGTGCCAGTGTAGCAGACAAGACAAAGGGAGGGACTTCCGCCGCATCCGCCTGGTCACTCCCCTCTCAGGAACAAAGGTGCCTCTTAGCTTTGGCGAGTCAGTATAATCTGCTGACTCCAATTGATACCCCGAAGGGTTGATACCGCCCTGAGCCATATGAGGTCACCACGGAACCGCAGGTTGGGACTCACTCAAACTCCGTAGCAGAGTGCGGTGGAGCTATGGACTTGAACCTGAAGTGCAAGTGGGTCGGGCTGCGCACGCGCACACACACACACACACACACACACACACACACACACACACACACACACACACACACACACACACACACACACACACACACACACACACACACACACACACACACACACACACACACACACACACACACACACACTCAGAGGTTTATTTCACATTTCTCCCCTCCAATTCGGGGATTCCTGACCTATGTTTCCAATCAGGGAACCCTTAGGAGGTCATGCCTCCTCTCCTGTCTGCTGGGACAGGACCTAACTATGGACTAGTCCCTGGGTTCCTACCTGATCCGGATGTGCTGCCTGGTGAACTGGTCTGTCCCTCCACCGAGGCTGGTCGGGGTTCAGCTGCCCAGAGGACTCAACCACCTCCGCAAAGGAGGACCCAGAATACTGTGGGGTGGTGGGCCACCTCATTCGCTTTCAGGGTTCCACGACCTCCAGGCCGTTGCTCCACTGCCCCGGCAACTCAAGGGGCTGGCATGGTTGGAATCTCGCTGGGGCCTCCAGAAATGTTACAGAAACCTGAATCCTGGTGAGAGACCAAGTGACACTCAGAGGGTTGAAGAACTCAGGTTTATTACGCCAGTGGGGCCACAGTTAACACCCCAAGCTCTGGACCCTGTCTGTAGGTTTACACAGGATTTGATACAGCTTTAAGTTTGCACCATACGCAAATGAGGTGTTAGAAATGGACCAGTCAGGAGTGAGCTTTTGGGAACCAATGGAATCTTAGGGGTAAATTTTGTTTTCCTAGAAGCAAACCATTTTACAGAAGCGCAAAAGTTGGAAGGCAATGGCCCTGCCTGGGAGGTCCTGCTGATCCCTTTGTAGGTTTTGCCTTCATTCCTCCCTTTTTATGCTCTCTTCACTCCTGGAAAAAATTCTCTCTCCCCCAGAAATGAACACACAAAATTTTACATGCAATTTCAAGCAGTTTGCCCATTTCTGGAAACCCATCCATGCATCCCATAGGGACCCAAAAGCCCCAGTCTAAGAACTCCTGCCATATAGCAGATTTTACTTTTCAGTATTCGTAATATACATTTAGGTTAGGTTTGTAAATTAAAATTTTCTCTACCTCCCTTGCTCTTCTTCCTACCCCTTTTCCTCCCAATCTCTTTAGCATATCTATGGTCATGAATGAATTCAGCTGAATGAAAAAACGGTGTTGAGTAACATCATTAAATGTAGAATAAAAGATCCAAGTGGGAACCCCAATATGCTACTTAACCAGATGTACGACCTCGGACAAGTCAATTAATCTCACTTGATCTCAATGCGTTCCCCTGTAAAACCAGAATAACAGTACCCTCGCCTATTTAATCTGATAACAGAGGCAAAGTTCCCTGCGCACAGGGGGCTTTCAGTGCTGGCTCCTTTCTTCTTCCTATTTGAGAGGATCATCCCTAAAGAATTTACAGATTATGGATAGCAGAGCAGAGACTTATGTAATTTTAAAGTTTGTTGCATGTATTTTTTCTAGTGAATATGATGTAGTGAAGATGAAAGAAAGGAAAAGATGGGGAAGGGAAAGTTTAAAAAATGAAATAGGCTACAAGCTACTAAAGTAAGAATATAAACTGAACTTTATCAAAACAAAAAACTTCTGTGTGTCAAAGGACACTATCTGAAAAGTAAAGAGATAACCCACAGAATGGGAAAAAAATAATTGCAAATCATAGATCCAATAAAGGTCTAGTATTCAGAATATATAAAGAACTCTTACAACTCAACAATAAAAAGACAACTTAATTTTTAAATGGGCAAAGCACTTGAATAAACATTTCGCCAAAGAAGATACACAAATGGCCAATATGTACAGAAAAGGATGCTCAATATCTTTAGCCATTTGAAAAAAGCAAATCAAAGCCACAGTAAGGTACCACTTCACACCTACAGGATGGTTATAATAAAAACTGGAAAGAAGCAAGTGTTTGCCAGGATGTGGAGACAATGGAAGCTTCATACATTACTGATGGGAATATAAACTGCCATTTTTGAAAATGCTTTGGCAGTTCCTCAAAATGTCAAACAGAGTTACCATGTGACCCAGCATTCCACTCCTAGGTATGTACTCAAGAGAACTGAAAATATATGGTCATACAAAAACCTGTACATAAATGTTCACAGCAGCATTGTTCAGAACAGCCAAAAAGGGGAAGCAATCCAAATATACATCAATTGGTAATGAATGTATACATAAAATGTATATCCACACAACAGAACACTATCGGGTCATAAAAAGGAATGAAGTACTGATGCATTGTACAATATGGATGAATCCTGAAAACATGCTAAGTGAAAGACGCCAGACTCAAAAGTCTATACACTGTATGATTCCTTTTATATGAAAAGGTCAGAATAAGCAAATCCCTGGAGACAAAATAAATTAGTGGTTGAGAGGATCTAGGATTAGGGAAGAGCAGGGAGTGACTGCTAACAGGTTCCATGGTTTTTTTTGGGCTGCTGAAAATGTTTTGGAAACAGATACTGGTGACGGTTGCACAACCTTCTGAACATACTAAAAAACACTGAACTGTACACTTTAAAATGGTGAATTATATGGTAGATGACCAATATAAATGAATAAATATGTAAATAAATTAAATGAGATAGGCTATCTGGACACTAGTAGTCCAAAGACAATATGAAATAAAAGATTGTCTGAAAATTAGGTACTTTATATTAAAATGACATTACTGATTTACTGGTTAGGTCATAAGTGATGAACTGGGCTCTAACAGCAGTGATGCAATGAGACTGACTGGAAATTTTACAACCATCCACAGTGCTGAGAGTCAGTGGATCTAGGCCGGCTCTATCTGGGGCTCTTCCATACTGCTTAGCAAGTTATTTTACTTTTTAAACTCCCAGTTTTCTTTACTGTACAATTAGGGGATTCCCTTCCACCACGGACATTTACTGTTTGTGCTGATTATTTATTTTCATCCTCTTGCCTAGTTCATCTGGTTACCTCCTGTAACACAGTATTTCCAGCCTTTTCAACATTAAGGGCTATTGTACACTCCCCTCTCCCCACGCCCCTGCCATGTTCCCATGGAGCACTGTTTTTAAATGTTGTGTGTAAGAATTTGCATTTAGGTCATTTTTTTTAAATTCTTTACTAGCCAAATACAAAGAAGCGGTCTATCATAACTTTTTGGTTAAACTGTCTAACTTTTACCAGAATTCCTATTTGACTTTCTGAACACTAAAATGAGCTTGTTAATGTCAGGTTGGGGACACCTGAGTTAAGGGAATGTATCACCTACAATCTCCAAATGAGTATGGACACTAAATGGGACTGAGCCCATAGCCTAAACTCTAGTATCAGTAACTTTTTCCAAAAACAACACTGGGTCCACAAGACTTTCTCAGAGGAGAGAGACATGACCACACTTAACATGATTCCTTGGATGATTCTATTCATTCCTCTGCCTCAGTCATAAGGCACTTAATAAGCTGAACTGGATGTAGATGAAATTTATGAAGCCTCAGATACTTGCCATATCCACTGCTATCTCACTATTTTTTTTAATGGTCCTTAAAAAAAATAAGTTGTAGGTTGAGTGAAACAAAACCAGGCAGCAATGCCACAACTATGTCAAAATTAAAGGCAAAAGTGCCCAGCTACTCTGTAGATGGTGGAGAGAACTCTACCCCACAGGGGTGTTCTATGCTGGATGTTGGCAAACTGAGCCAATGGCTCCTCCCTCTCTCGGGATGTACAGCTGAACATAAAGAAGAGGTTGATACCAGGGTCCAGGTTGTAACCCTAACCACACTGAGTTAAGGCTAACTCATCTATCACAATCTTGGAAGTGATGGGACTCTGTTTACTAAAACTGCTGCTACTCAAACATGCGGTTTATTTATGAATGTCCAGGTCTTTCTTCTCCAAAGAGAGAAACAGCTTTTTTTTTTTTTCCTGATTATAAAGGCTAAGTTCAAAGGTCAAAAAAGTTTACACACTAAGTGTTTCCTGTCCAATTCCTGCACTCTACTCTTCATTAACAAGCTCTGACACTATCTAACATAAGGAGAAGATACTTATTTATTTATTCCCTCAAATAATGATTGTATTGGCCCCAATCTTCACAAGCTTCAAACCTGTTTGGGGAGCAAGAATTATACACAAAAAATAAGGTTACAATTTGCAAATAAAACAAATGTTATTTTTTAAAGGTGCCATGTAATTATTTAAAAGAGCAAGAAAGATGTAGAAGGGACAGGCTATGGAAGGCCCTGTGAAGAGCATGAGAGCTGAGCCAGGTCCTGAAGGATGGAGGGGTCTGAAAAAGCAGAGAGGAACTGAGGAGACAGGCTGAGGAGAGGGCTTTGTGAGTAGGGCTGTCATTGTGAATAAGCAGAGCATACTAAGAGGTAAAGACACGGGTGCAGCCAGAGGGATCTTCCCGGGGGGTTAGTCAGTGGTAAGGTTATAAATGGAGAGTAGAGACAGAAAATGGAGGGGTTTGATTGGAGAGCGAGAGAGATGGGCATCACTAACAGTGGCAGAGAAAGCCAAAAAGTGAAATCAACAGATTTTCCTCTTTACATGTGAAGGATAAAGAAAAAAAAAGTATCAAAGATGATTCAGACAATCTGAACTTCCATTCCTATATCTAACAGGAAAACACACGTGGAAAAGCACATATTTTTATTACTGTTAACACGATCAGATTCAGAGACCTTATCTAGTTCTATCTTTTGCACAGTGAATAGGTAAGGTTTTTTTTTTTTTGCTAAATATTCCTAAAATTCCTTTACAACGACAAGCACTGCCAAAAAATTAAGTCCAAACCTCCTTCAAGATTAGACCCCCTCACTTTACCTTTCTAACCTCATTTTCCTCCACATCCTTCCACAAACCCTATTAGGGTCTGTCTACTCAGTCTCCCCTGAGCAAGCCATGTAACTCTCATGCCAGTCACTTGTGTATCCTGCCCCGTCAGCCGAGAATGCTTTCATCTCTCTCCCTATCAACTGAATCTCACGAATCTCTCAATATTCAGTTCAAACACCACTTCCACTTCCTGAAATTCCCCAGCTCCATCACTTTTCCTGTGTGTATTTCCACTATACTTCTCCTGGTTTTATTATGTTTATTTCATCCTATACTGTATGAAAATTATTTATATGTCCACATATCCATTGCAAGTGATTGGTTTAGAGGTGGGCCCATGATTAAGTTTTGGACAGTGAGACTTAAGTGGAAGTCAGCTGGAAGGCTTCTGAGAAAGATTCCAAATCTCTTAAAAAGCATAAGAAAGCACTAACCATCACCTTCTGCTGGATGTTGTCTTGTCTGGATATGATGCTTGGAACCGTGGTACCCATCTTGCATCCATGATGAGGGTTGGCTAAAGGACAAAGCAGACACATCCAAGTGGCAGAGTAGAAAGGTGGAAAAAATGTGGGTATTTGATGATGTCACTAAACAACAGATTTAAACCAATCCTAGACTGAGACATCTTGTTACTTGTTCTGATAAATTTTCCTTATTTTCAAATTATTTTGAATTGGATTTTCTATCATTTGAAGCCTAAGACATCCTAATTTCTACAGTCATGTTTGAGATACATATTAGACATCTAAGCAGACATGTCAACTAGTCAACTGGACAGAAGAGTGTGACGATCAGGGAGAAGTCAGGACTGGAGCTATATATTTGGGAGACAGCAGCACATGGAAAGAATACAAATTTGAGGGCTAGGAAGACAGTATAGAGAAAAGAAAGCTTTAGGGCACCCTAAGGGCAGAAGAAAAAAGGCCAACAAAGAAGAGAGAAGAAATTAACACTGATGTAAGACAAAAACACTCACCTGCAATGCACAGAAGCCGAGATTTAAAAAAATATTTTTTTCAAGAAAGAAGAACTGGTCAACTATATCAAATGCTATTATAACACTGAGTAAGACACAGAAGAGTGACTACTTAATTTAGTTGCCAAATAATTCCTTAACATGAAGGCCCTCTTGTCCTTCCAGAGCCTCCTTCTCCCTGGAAAATCAGCCGTCCTGAGTTAATTAGTATAATGGTTAAGGGCTCAGACTTGGGCCGACTTCCAGAGCTACCACTCATTAGCTGTGGAATCTACTCAACCCACTGGCCTCTCCTGTGAGAGGAAGCTGGGATGGGACTCCAAATGGAGAACAGGTCTGAGTTCAGTCTTTAAAGGCGGGACAGACCTGAGTGTGTTTAAAAGCTGGTGGGAAGGAACACCTTTTACCACACACACAAACACACACAACAAACTCCATTACAAGAAAACACTTTGGAATACATTATAGTAGAAGGTTAGTCCACTAAGCTTTTAAAAATTACATATAGAAGAAAAAGTATGATAAATACACAATCTTAAGCTCTACCTCATTGTAGAACATATCAACCAAAAGAAAAAAGATTATATATTACAATAAATAGTCATTGTAAAAAGCCAATGAAAAGTGCCTAATTTTCTCTTGGTTACACTATGAAGATGATTCCAATACTAAAACACAAAGTACTAAACCAAAAACTTTCAGTTTTTTTAAAAGCTAAGGAAATCTATAACATAGCTACCTAAAATCATTTGGAATACCCTCTTAAAACACTTTCAGTCTTTAATATAGTCTCAAGTATTTAATATATTCTGAAGTATTTTTCCCCTTTGGTTTTGCTGAAGAAATATGCTATCTGGACATAAGCTTTCTATAGACTTGTGTACAACAACCACATAAGAACATACTAACACATTTTAATGTTCACTTCAGGAAATTCTAAAATTTAAAACCACTCCAAATTAAAATATGACCACTTCAAAGAAAAGGGGATAATTTCAAAGTTAAGACCAAAGCAGCTTTTGATACAAACCACTGCATGTTGCAGAAACAGTAACCTACTTTCATTTTGAGTATAGTGTTTGTTGCCCTCAAGGGATCTGCAACTTTCGAGCAAGATTTTTTCATTAAATACCAGATAACAGGTAAAACAGAGGAGAAAAAAAAACCAATACATCTCAACTCTTCAGTTTAAGGGCGGTAAAGCATGGTCCTTAAGAACACATGCAAACACATATCCATGTATGATACTGAAAGCTTCTGTTAGTTATTGGTGAGATAACACTACAATTTTAACTCAAGGCTCAACTGCAGTACCTGTGGCAATTTAACAATCTGCTTGTGAGGAGCAAAAATCCCTCAGCATCAAGCAAAATTATTCTTGGCTATCTGCTCTGTGGCCCAATAATTGGTCAGTAACAACCTGAGCAGAGAAAGCTGAATTCTTAATTACCAGTTCCCAAAATGTGGTTCTCTATATTGAATTGTGAATGACTGTGCATATTTCAGTGAGACAAAAATCCCAAACATCCACATTTCTGAGTGGACAACCTGTTTGTTCCAAGACACTCTCTCCCCATAAGCCCGAGAGAAGTTACTTTAAGGGTATAAAATAAAGTAATTAGTCTAACAATACACACTTTAGACATTTATATTTTAACTGCACTGGAATGTCTAAAAAAATGAGTCTATGAGCAGCAGAGGCACCGAGTCCAAGAGGAAGTGAACAGACTCCTGGCTTGCAGACAAATGAGTGAGTAGGTGGAGGAAACATTTATGTGGGGAGGATGATTTTTATACGATGCTTTGCTTAATCTAAAGAAAACCACAGCTCTTCACAATATATGCTATAAATAGATGTAATCGGTCAAAAACTTGAATAAATATTTGCCTGCCTGCTTGTTTTGTTTTTAAATAACTTTTGTCATAAACCAAATCCAGTGAGTGAGCAAGATAATCAAGACAACATGACCAAGCAGGTTGCCCAGTCAAAGGCCTGGGGACATATGACAAAGACTAATTCCCCTTTGTCTGTTTATACTGAAGAAAAGATTTTAATTAGCAGTGTGGGGTTTTACTGTAATAGCTTTAAATATATTTCCCTTACCAAAATCACAGTTTTCACACTGGCTCACATCAATGCAAAATTTCTATCACCTACTTTTGGCAATATCCTTAAGAAATGTGACTAGAGCAACCAAAGATAGTTTTGATCACAGAAACATTGTTCAAGTAATTGCTCCCTCCTTCCCAGCTTCTCCCCACTAAAACCCCACATTTACCTAAGAGTTACAAAGTTCCTGTCAAATAAGTGTTAATCTCTTTTATAAGAAGAGGAAACTAAGGCCTGCTAGCTAAAAGGACAATGAGAGGGGATTCCGAGGGAGGAAGAACTAGTTGAGTATATCACTGCTATACTCTTTTAACCCTTCAAATAAAATCTAGCCAGAAGATAAAAGACTTCTCTTTGGGACTGAAGATGAGGATTGCTGGTAAAGAGGTAATTCTAGAGCTTCTAGTATTTTTACAACAAAAATGTACTATCTCTGTAATAAACAAAGAAACTAATCCTGAACTTAAAAACTAAATGAATTCATCAAATCTATTCAGATTCAATACGTAAGATCTTCTAGATGCAAGTGTTGCTGAAAGACAGTTGGAAAAAAGTGCAAACATAATTTAACCAAGCATAAAAAACACTTAAATCTACACCAAGCCTCGAAATATCAGCAGATTTTTAGTAACATTCAACAAATTGAGCACCTACCATGGGTGAGGTGCCACAGACATAACTATGAGCATGACAGATACGCTCCCTGGTCTCAGAAAACTCACAATATTGCCAAATAAATAGGGTGACTGTATATCCTACTTTGCTGGGCAAGGTCCTGGTTTATACCTATTTCTCCCAGAGTAATTATTAATAATGCCCCTCTCACATATCTCCCATCCTGGACAATAAATCATATGGTTACCCATTTATGCAAAACCAAACATACTACTGTACGTACATGCCAATAGGTTTGTAAACTATGTATCACTTCCAGGTTTTATCTTTTTTAAATTCATTTTATTCATTTTTATTATACATTATATTTTCTCAAATTATAAAAAGTAACTTATTTTGAGGGGGAGGCTATAGCTCAAGTGGTAGAGCGCATGCTTAGCATGCACGAGGCCCTGGATTCAATCCCCAGTACCTCCTCTAAAAATAAAGAAATAAATAAACCTAATTACCTCCCTCTCCCCCCAAGAAAAAAACTAAAAACAAACAAACAAAAACCTTATTTTAGAACTTCATCTCATTCTGATATATATCTGTCATACAATAAAACCAAAGATCTGCTTTAATCAAATAAGGGAAAATCAAAACCTGATTTTATCATATCAAAATGTATACAAAGTAAATAAATCAAATGAATAAAAAATAAAAACTTTAAAGACTATAAGCCCCCTGAGAACAGGTAGTTCTTTCTAAAATACTACTTCAACATTCCAGCCTGTGTCTAGCTCAGTACTGAGAACATATTATGGTCCAGATATTTCCCACTAAAAGGAAACAGGACAGGAAACACGTAAGTCTGGAACATTTTATCATAATGGAAAGCAAGAAAGCTCTCAAAGACCACCAAGGTTGTGTCAAAAAGACTCAGAAGCCAGGCTGATAAGCTCCTAACAGATAAAAACAGGACAACTGAGTATTAACAAGGATTAATAACAGTAGTGGGTTGAAACACACCAAATAAGCTTAAATACAATGGTCACCTTTAGAGGCTACTAAGAGAACCAACTCATTCTTTTAAAACTGCTAAGTGAAGGGCAAGAATCAAGCATTTAGTCTGCCATTCCTATCAGATATGTACCTTAAGGAAAATAAAACTGTTCTTTCCATCAGTGATCCATAACAGTACCAAAAAAGAAACAACCAGTGCTATATGTCTCCTGGTAGAATTATAGACCACCACCAATTAGTCTGGCCCCACATCTATGTATGAGAAAAACTGAATCTTAATCGGATCAAGCCTGCAAATCTAAAAGCCAATTTACAGGAAATAAAAGAGACTGAGGAACATGTTAAATGATACCACGTGCATACAATCAGCACAATCCTGACTACTGAAAACTATACAACCAATGATATGGGTTCTTCAACAAAAACCACAAGGAAAAAGAAAGACAGGAATCGGGCAGGGGCGGGGGGAGGAGAGAGAGAAAAAAAAAAAAAGGAAGGAAGGAGGATCTATAGATTTAGAGACTTAACAGACATATTTACCAATCACGTTTCTTTGGACCTTAATTCAACATTCCAGCCTGTGTCTAAATGTTGGAAAAACAAACTGAAAAACAATTATGAGTCAACTGGGAAGTATAAACACTGACTGAATACTTAATGATGTTCAGAAGTTTTTTAGTGTAAAAATGGTATTTAGTTGTCATTTTTGAAAAAGAATTCCCATAAATAATATGATATGATGTCTAGCATTGCTTCAAAGTAACTGAAGGGAGAGGGGTATAGTGAGGGCAGATACAAGATTAGCCGTGTGTTAATAATTGTTAAAGCTGGGAGATGGGCATATTAGGTTCATTATACTATTTTTCTTTTTTATATTTGAGAATCCTATAATATCAAAGATTGTTTCCAAAAGCTGTATTACTTCCTTTGAAAGACTAAAAATAATAACATAATTTAGAAACATATAGGTCACTATAACTTGCCAACAATGAAGAAAAAAATATTTTCTATTAACTATAATTGATTCTACATTAACCTTTTGATATGACTAGGAATTACAAAAGAAGTAAAATACAGTTTGAAAATCCCTCCATATGTATTATGACTACATTTAAAGCATGCGTTCTGGGCTTGTATTGTTCATTTTATGAGGGGGAGGTAATCAGGTTTCTTCATGGATTTCTGCTTGGAGGAGGTACTGGGGATCGAACCTCTGACCTGCTGGGTGCTGAGCATGCGCTTACCACTTGAGACATACCCTTCCCCTATGACTACATTTAATTTTCTCTTTTCACAATTTAAATTTCATACCTCTAAAAACTATAATGTAAGCAATATGATATATTTCTGGTTTAATAAAACTTTAATCCCAAAATATGCCAACATACAATGATCAAAAGTATAAAAGAAAAGTTAAACTTGTTAGCAGTAAAACAACTTGCCTGGTGAGATCATCAGTCAAGATAAGAATCCAGCCTTCTAGATAGTATCCACTACTGTATCCCAGATACTCATTTAGCTTCTAATTTTTCAATGACAGGACAATAAAACTGAACCAAAAACTTTTGTCTTCATGTGGAACTTACCATGTAGATCGGGTAGGGTTTTAGATCTGATTGCTCTTAAGTACGCAGCCATTGTTTTAGTAAGAACTGGAATTAAGGCTGCTTTATATGTGTTCTCCAGCTGACTCACTACACAGTATTCTCTGCTACCTTCATATATACAGGTCCAACCAAGAAACCATTATCCAAACAAAGTACATGCATGTTTACAGGAGAGAGGCTTAAGGGTGAGCAGAAGACCATTTCAGATGGTTTTCTAAGCTGGCTGTACTATGAGGTAACCAGGATTCTCTTCTTACTCTGTCAGTGCTGTGGCGCTGTGTTACCTTAAGCACAATGGGCTGAAGCATTTCGTTGTATCAAAATCAGATGTAAGCACAGACCACGGCAATGGTTCTTACCATTAAAAGAAAAACTACCTTCTTCTTCCCTGGTTTGCTCCCTCCATCCTAAGTCAGCAAATATCATGTATTCTTAGTTCTAAACTGCACATTTCATTGTTTCTAAATCAAGAATGCTACATACTTTTCCTCAGTTCTAGGATGCTACTGATTTAAGTTCTTATTTTATGGTCAAGTTTATGGAAGATCCAAATGAAGCAGCTATAGTCTCTGACCTCACGTTTCCAACTACATGTTCATTTTTGGCTGTTCCCTCTGCCTTACCCCAATATCTAATGAACCAACAAGTCCTATTTTTAAAAACTGTCCTTCCTGCTCTAACTGCTTACATAACCTCCCAGTTTAGGCCCTAATCACCTCATACACAGATTACAGCAGTCATTCTGCCTCCATCTTTCAAATCACTTTACACAGAGATCATCTAAAATACATTTTTTCTAAAGAATTTGGATCATGTAACTCCCTAGCTACAAAACCTTTATTGGTTTCTTGAGCCCTGGAATAAAGTTTAACTTCTTAGCAAAGTATTCAAAAACCCTCCACCATCTGAACCCAACTGACTTTTTCAGTCTTGGCTCCCAAAGTCCTCCTCTCCCACCTAACATCCTCATGCTATTTCTCAAATGCATCTTGATTTTTTCCACCTTTAAACATTTGATTATGTCATTCTTTCCTTTTACCTACTCACTGTCCCCTCTACCACCCACCCCAATATGACTATAAGATCCTAGCCATATTTCAAGACCTAGCTTAAGTACCTTCTTCATGAAGCTTTTCTTGACCACCATTTTTGTTTCCTAGAATGCTTAGGAGGATTTTTTTGTTCTTTTAAAAAAAAGTGTAAGCTAATGGGGGGAATACTCAGAAGTTCCATTTAAGCTGGGAGGAAAGTGATTTTAAAAGTCCGTATCCATATGATGTTGCAAATTTCTTCCTTCTCTTCCATAAACTAAACTTATTTCAAGAAATGATTCAAATTAATATAGTGAGTTTGGATGCCATGGGTTGCCTCGGGAGGGATTCTTTGTATTAGTAAGTGCAGAGTGAAAGATATCCAAGTACTACCCTATATATAATAGAACTCTGCCTTAAGATCAGCAGCTTTGTCTCCTACAAGAACTGCCTAATACTAATATTCTCTCAGAACCAGACACTGTAGACAGTGAAACCACTTGGCAGAAGTTAATTTCCCAGTAAACAAAAGGCAGCTATTTCCCATGTGCTCCTGGAGATAGGGACTGGTAACTACTGAGAAGGGTACCACTGTGCAAGAGCTACACTCATGATGTTATAAATCATGTTTCTGCATGGACACAAGGGGGTGGGGGAAAAGATCTTCAACCCTACCCTAAAAGGGACTTGGCTGAATGTCTGTGAACATCAAGAGATAACTTCTGAAGACAATAACGTCAAAGACAAATCTGTCTAAACAAATATAAAGATCCAGATACATTATATATAGTACATACATATGTACAATGTATGACTAAAATTAATCTATGAGAAGATATTCAAGCTAAAGAATAGAGTTTAAAAGCCTGAGTTAGGATATTTTCAAATAGTAAAAGAATGTCAGTTGAAAAACTAGTGAAATTTGAATTAAATCCGGTGTTAAGCTGACAGTAATGTACCAGTGCTGATTTCTCAGTTTCTGTAAGACTTTATTTAACAATAAGGGAACTGGATGAGGTGGTATATATGTAGGTACTCTCTCTGCAACTTTTCTGTAAATCTAAAATTATTCCAAAATTTTAAATGTCTTAATTTTAAAAAAGAGCACTTACAAGATAACATAAATTGAGCTGTAATCAACATTAATAGATTTCTTTGAATCAAAAATGTGAGTTGCTTCATTAGTTTTCCTCAAAAGTGAATTTTTTTTAATTGACTTTTTAAAACTTTGATGTTTTTAAACACTCTCAAGTTTACTTAGTAAAGACTATCAATTAGCAAATGGGCTGGGTCTTTTCAGCAGGACCCATGTACAAACATGTTTAGATATGTTTTATGGCTTCAATCTTAAGCTGGCAAATGCCAAGGTAACCTGACTGACTTCTGACATCAACTGGCATGGCTGACTACAGCTCAGAATGCTGTGTCAATATGGAGTAACCTTCCTTAGAGCCGTTCAGCACTATTTTCCTAAGTGTGAAGTATGTGTATTTTGGGACCCAGCCTTCAGGAATTTCCCATTAGTTGTTAATGACACAGGTATAAAAAGATGTGTATACAAGGGCATTCATAACAGCACTGTTTAATATAGCAAAAACCTGAAACAAATAATGGTACACACAGACACCGGCATACCACATAGCCATCTGAATTATGACATAGATTTATATTAACTGACACAGAAGTATGTCCACATTAAAAAAAAAAAAAAGACTAAAGAACATTGTGGGAATGGAAGCATGCAATCTCATTATGTATAACTAGGTACATACAATTATGCATATATAAGCTCCTATTGAGAGATATCTCAGGAGAGGGTTAAGGGTTGGGGAGGAGATCTTTTATTTTTCCTTTATATTTTTCTGTAATCCTTAAATAATTTTGGATAAGCATGTATAATTTTTTAGAAAAATAATGAAGCTATTAAAATAATAATGTTATATAGAAGCAATTTATTTCACACTCAAGTCAGATATTAAGGACAAGCACCCAAATACGTAACCTTAAAAAGTGATCCCCAATCACGACTGAAAATGATGAAGTATCTGTTATTAAACTTACTGTAGACTATAACCCTAGAAAACTAAGAAACAGTTACAAAAATATCAGATATTATCCAAAAGACTCTAGGTTGTCAATGCTAACCGTAACATTAGGTGTATAATTTTAGCTTATAGATGGACACATGTTACAGTATTATTATGCTTAGCTAGAGCTAAACTATAGTTATAAATATCAAGTTATTTCATATGAATTCTATTTATAAATACGTATATTGCTTATACTGTTTGTACTTTAGATGAGATCAGTCAATAGATTTTTGGGGGGCACAACCAAGACAAATCTGTCCTCTTGCCAAGGATTTCTCTCCATACCAACAAACTGAGGAGCTGCAAGAGAACTTACGACACATTCAATATTTTCTATTATATAAGAGATGAAGTAAGAAAGAAGCTCAAAAAAGTTACAAGGTTCCTGTAAAATCAACAGCTAGTTGATGGCAGAGCTGGGCCTACCACCTAGATTTTAGTCATAAGACTCAAAATGAATTAGTACTACATAGCTATTAGGATGGCCAAAATAAAAAATATTAACAATATCAAGTGTTAGCAAAAAAGCAGAACAAATGGGACTTGCAATGTTACTGGTGAGATGCAAAAGAGCACACAGAGCACAGTCTGGCAGGTTCCTTTAAAGTTAAACATACACACCATATGACCAAGCAATCCCATACCTAGGTGTTTACTCTGGAGAAGAGTAAACTTAGACTCACCTAAAACTGTAAACAATCCAAATGTCCTTCAACTGATGAATGAATAAGCAATCTGTGGTACATTCACAAAGTGGAACATTACTTGGCAATAAAAAGGAACAAACTGATACACACGAAAACTTGGCTGAATCTCAAAGGCATTATGTTGAGTGAAAGAAGCCAGTCTCAAAAGGTTACATACCGAATGATCCCATTTATATAGCATACACCAAAAGATAAAACTACAGAGACAACAGATCAACAGTCACCAGAGTGCAGGGTGGGGAACAGTGTGAATGCAAAGGGATTGCAGGAGGGAGTTTTGGGGTGATGAAGTTATTCTGTATCCTGATTGTGGCAGTGGTTACATGAATCTATACAGGTACTGATACTCAAAGAGCTGTATACATGCCAAAATGTCCATTTTACTGTACATCAATTTAAAAATTAAAACAAATTACTTACTCAGTCTCTGGTTTCTAAAAGCCAGAAATACTTATGAATTTTTAAATTCAATTTTAAAATTAATTTTTCAATTAGCAAAATAGAATGATTTGATGGGTCTTTTCTTACAAAAATCTCAATGCCAAGAAAAGAATACATTCAACTTGGCAAGTTACATAACCTCACTTTGTCTTAATTTCCCTGTTGGTAAAATGGGGATAATACCTACTTCAAAGGATTCTATGAGGATTAAATGATAGACAAATAAAATATAGACATACACATAGTATACATAACTTTGGGTATAGAAATGGAAGACAACTCCAACCAGGGAACTTTTAAGTTTTGCCTTTTTGGAGAACTAGGTTCTGACAACTGCTTTTCTGAGAGCCATCTCTGAAATACAGTCCAAGCCCAGAGTCTGATTTTCACACAGAAGTAAAAAATTCACTACTGAGTCCTTGATGTATTTTTATTCTGTACCACTCTACACAAGTACATTGTTGTTTAAACCAGGCTCTGTGTTAAAGGTTATGCTATAGAGTTTATTAAAAATCTCTTTGTATATATTCGTTAGTCCCCTCAATTCTATCTAACTTAATGAATAAACAGGTAGACAGTGCCTACGTGTGTGTGTGTGTGTGTGTGTGTGTGTGTGTGTGTGTGTGTGTGTGTGTGTTTAGCAATAGTAAGTGTACAATTCCTTAGAAGAACATAGCTCAAATGCTAAGCAAAATGAGGATCCAAACTTAACCCTTCCGGAGTTTCAGGTCTTTAAGAATTACTCCTCTAAATGGAATAAGTAAGGTTATAAATATGATGATTTTCTTCATGCCACATTTCTTAGCTTTCTATTTTAAACTCATACCTCTAAGCACAGCATTTATCATTCCTCCTACCCCCATTTAATCCAGTAAACATTTGCTTAGCATCTACCTCAAGAAAATCAGTTTTGTTAAGCTCAACTTAGGGCAGTGATTTTCAAACTGCCTGGCCCAATTCAATTTTTTTTCCCAAATGAAATAGAATAAAATAACAGACTGTGTCACAGATAGTAAGAGTAAGTACTGTTTCATGACGCTCCTGTTTCAGTTATGTGTGCGGGTGTGTATGTGAGTGAACACATGTGGGCATGCACACACTGCTTCTTACTGTGGATCATGGTCCAAAAGTTTGAAAAATGGTGCTACAGGGAATTAAATAAACAACAGTTCTAGATTTAGAACAGTCCAACCCTGCAGCAGTTGGCTTCTGTGGACATGTCTTTTAGTACTCACTGTATCACCTGACCTTAGAGACATAAGTCAACTTTAAAGAAAAAAAATCTCACTTTCCATCTGAGGTGATGAAAAGGTTGAAGAGACTGAAAGGCAGAACAAACTATCTTTTGGGTATTGTCATAATTCCTGACAAGTTAAAATGGATGCAGAAGTGTATACCTTCTTTACTACAACCTGACAGGAGGAAACTAGCCATTTGAAAATAGATGATTTTTCTACCATACATGTATTTTCCATATTCAATTTAACCATTTTCTCACTTAGAAATATTAAGGTTTTTTTTAACTTACCATATTATACAAGATTTAAATATACCTTATGTCAAACAACCAAATGTCTTCTTTTATTAGAGCAGAGCAAGACACACATTAGTATCATAAAAGTAAAAATGTATCTGCTTTTGAAAAAATTATACTCCTAAAAGTTTTTCTTGTACTTTATATATATATGGGGGGGGGGGAGGAGAGAGAGAGAGGGAGAGGGACTTTTACTCTTTGTGAATAACTTTTTTATATAAAAGCTGTATTCCAAAATAATCTGGCTTTACCCACTAGGAGACTATAAACAGCCAATTAAAAAACCTTATACTAAAACTAGTATTCATATTTAAAATCCTATTACTATTTAGAAAATTACCTAGCTCATTTCTTCTCTAGACTAGATAAACTACTGAGTTTCACATGCCAAATCTAACAAAGCCAATGCTAAAATTGCTACCTGTACTAGGTAGCATCAGTTTAGTGAAGCTGCTTTCCAAAAGGATTTCTCAGAATCAGCACAGCTGACATTTTTGACCCAATAATTCTTGGTTGTGGGGGGCTGTACCGTGCATTGCAGGATGTTTCGCGGCATCCTTGGCCTCTACCCACTAGGTGCCAGTAGCACACCCTGAGCACCACTGGTGACAAAGATGTCTCCAGACATTGCCAAATGACTTCTGAAGGCAAAAATCGCCCTTGGTTGAGAACCACTACTATACAGGTTTATATGTTAATCATTATTTCCATATTTGGGCAAAAAGAGGGGGAAATGGCATTACTGTAATTAAAGCAAAAAATCTGATCAAATGCAGTTTTTAATAGAAACAATGATACCTCAGCAGTTACTACAGTGCATGGGTACACAGAATCACATTTCACCAGCCAACTGGTTGGCAGCTCTACCAAATTTCAAAATATTCAAGACAAAGTTAATTATATTTAAGTTTAAGTATAAGTAAGTTTTTCAAGTCGCTAACTTGTTTAAAAACTTGGGTTTCCAAAACATTCAAATATATGGCAGTTATAAACCCTGTATTAAGTAAAAAATTTTAATAACTAGCAAAATAAGAATTTCAATATTACGAAATGAGGCAGTAAAAAGAAATATTTAGCAGTTACAAAAACAAATATTTCAAGAGTTGCAATTATTTTAGCGACATTTTCCATCATATTTAACCCCCTTTCAAGGATAAAAGAATATGGGGTTTGCTCTTAGGTTGACTTGAGAACTCTCTAAATATCATGAAAATCCAAGCTAGATCTTTGAGAATGTACTAAAAAAAAAAAAAGGTTTAAAATTGCTTTGCCATACTGAATATTTCAATATTTAATTTGAAATAGGTCATTATAATTCTCCTATGGATCAGCTGGGGGATACTTTTTAAATTAAAAAAAAATCCTTAGTAGATATATGCTTGAAGGATCAAAAATTTTATGTACAGAAGAGAATACAGTGACTAGAGGAGCATTATTCTAATAGCTACACCAGAAACAATTCAAATGTCCATAAATGGTAGAATGGAGAAATAAACTACATATATGCATACAATGGAGTATTATATGAGATAAACTAATTCCTGTTATACACAATGATACGGATGAATCTTATAAGCCAAACACAAATGAGTACATACTGTATTACACTTAAATATAGCTTAGAGATTTTCCACAGCCGTATATAGTTGCTTCACTCTTTTTCGTAGCTATACAAAATACATTCTATTGCATGAATATATCCTAACTTATTTATTCAATTCTATACTGATAAACATTTAGGTTTTTCCCAAATTTTTGCTGAGTTAATTTAAATGGCTTTATATGCTTGGTGTGCTAGAAATAAGATTCCCTACAAGGAGGATCTTTCAGGCAAGGGAACTGCAAACCCTAGCTTCTAGGATATTAACACGGGAAAAGCCCCTGGGCATCTGGGTCACAGGAACTGGGATAAAACACAGGTTAATCCACAAAATTGAGAATATAAACACTCTCCTTGCCACCCTCTCAAAAAACAAAACAAAACAACACTTTGCCATGTATTTCAACATAGACAGGCTGCTGATACTGCTCTAGATATGTTAAGGCGATATATTCAAAAGGGTGAAAACAATTCATAAGGGCCTAGTTATGAATCTAATTTTATAGGTTACATAACGTAATTAAGAAGTCATTTTCCATTGAATTCCCCAAACTGAATCAAAATTCCAAAGCTGAAAAGTATAAATGTGTTAAAGACTATATTCTTCAGCAGCATTAAAGACTAAAGGAATCACCTGACACTATATACCTTTGTGAAATCCAGCTAGTTATAACCCTCTGCATAGTAAGACCAAGAAATCCGGCTAAGGAGCCATTCTTTGCATCATTTCCATTTCTGTTCTCTTCCAACAATCCCTTCTCACCACACATTGACTGGTCTACCAAGAAACGAAAGAAGCAACTAGCTATCTGCTAAACCATTTGACTCTAGTAAGCTGGAAAAAATAATTTTAAAAAACAGCACCCCCTCCCAAGAAAAAGTTTACTTACCAAAATGTATTATAGTTGAGGAAAAAAAATATGTAACTCAATCACCTAAATTGTGTTTGTTAGTCAGTCTGGGCACACACAGCATTAGTGCTGTTGCTATTATACATGCTGGCAAGGTTGTTTTTTCAAGTGTTCTGCAAAATCTAAGGCAAGTCTAAGACCATTATTTGCCAGTCCCTCTTTATCAGCAATCCAATACTGATTCCACTGACAGGAAGCCCTTAGGTGGCTCAATAATAAAAGAAAAGAAGGCTTAGCAGATTCCCTTGAGGTAAATGCTAATAATGCAATACTGATGTGTCTACCTTACCTGAAGAGTCTCTAGCTAACTATTGTGGGTTCATGGACTTATCACTGCAAAATGATATTTTGCAAAAATGACAAGAGTAATTTAATTCTATAGAGCCCAAGAAATCCTATTTTAAAAGCTCTATGTACTGAATAAACCTATATACATGTCCTTGAATCTACTTTTCAAAGTAACCACTCTATTGAAATATGTTTAAAAAGGGAAAAAAATGTCATATTTCACCATAAAACTGCCTTTTTGAGTAAAAACAAGGCTAGGAACTATACACACAATCTAAAGGTATAGGCCCAAAGTGGAGAGCTGATAAAATCTGACAGGTAAAGGGAACTTGCTTTTCTTCCCTTCACCCACCAAAGCAAAAATGCCTAATGCACTCAAACTTATAGCCCTAATAACAGTTTATGATCAGAAGGGAAATGGGAATCCTTTAAGAAAACAATGTTCATAAGTGTTTTCAAAAATCAAAGATAACTGTTGTATAAACAAACAGATTAACTAGAAGAAGCATCTGATGTCTTCACTGATTCTACCAAGCACTTCATGGCTTGCATTAACCATGAAAATTTACACAAGGCTTTGCACGTGATTCAACCCTGGACACAGAACTCATTGAGCTACGTTAATGTCCTAAAATACCCCTTTCACCGCATAAGCTCTGAATAGGCTTAAAACAAGCACAGCCTGTGGGTAACACTGTAGAATTTGGAGCTAAGTTTTATTGTCTCCACCAAGTTCAGCCAGCCACAGAGCAACAAATCAAAGTTCCAATAAGCACACTGCACCTGCAAGACTTAGGTGTGCTCCAAGTCAAATATTTGCAATTTTTTCGTCCCAAATCTGCACAAATGAGAGTATGCAGCTCGCAGCACCAGACCTCTAAATCCTGTAAGCCAAAATGATCTGTAGTTTCACTCCCACGTCACTCACACGCTACCTTTTACTGAGTCCTTAACATGTATATGTGACAGGAATTGTTTCAGCAGTTTGCATATACTATCTTTAATCCTCAAAACAAATCCCACTCTGCTGATCAGGAAACTGAGGCTAGAGAGGTCAAGGTGACTTGTCCAATGCCAGAAAGCCAATGGAGCTTTAGTCAAACCCGGCTCTGCCTGGCTCCAGGGAGACGGGTTGTCTCCCAGATCCCCATTCAGCTACCATCACTAACTGCAACACCGGCTCACCTTCATCAAAGTAAATCCAAGTGCTAACAGTCTGAAATGATGACAGGAGATGAGAAAAAAATCATACCTTAAACCGTAGCACAAGACCCAGGAGTTCCTAGCAAGGAAATGCAGTCACCTTCTTTAGCATAACTAATTCCAAAGGCTATGGTTCAAAATAGAACAGAATCCACAGTTGGGTTTTTTTGTTGTTGGCTGTCTCTCAACTGACTTTTTAGAACAAGGGAAATGAAACTCAAAAGTATATTCACACTTCTGGCGAAATTTTCTAAAGCTCTTGAGAAAAGAGTGATTTTTAAAAACAGTTCACCTTTACAGTTTACTTCGATAGGCTCCAGACATTCAAAAACAAAATCACATCAGCAGCATTACTAATCAAGTTTCTTCTACGGACTTGAAAAGTATTTTCTTACCACACTACAAGATTACTTCCCATACTGAGAGCAGAAATGGAAACAGCTCTGGGTGTCACAAATCAGATCTTGAGGCCACAGTTGCAGAAAGTCAGTGCTGCTTCCCTTGAGTAGGAGCTGCTGATCTGAAACCTCCTAAGGGAAGGGTGTCTGAAGAAGAGCGCTGAAAAAAACTAAAAACTAAAGCAAGCTGTTTGTACTAATGAGAGCGAGCTGCTGGCACCACTACTCCTTAAGTGTTTCACTGCTATGCAATTGTTTTCCAGCTTCCAAGCTCTGAATCTGGCAGAGAGAATGCTGTTCTCACAGTCATAGGAGTTATATGATCAGCTGCTCTGTGGTGTGTGGGTGTTTAACTAGGTAAGTGACTGGTTACAGGAGGTTCTGCAATACTAAATCAAGGAAGTATGCTGTCCCCTGAGATTTTAACAATCTATCACTATACTATGCTGACAAAGAAAAGTAACATTTTTGCAACTTTGAAACAGTTTGGGTTTAGGATACGCAAATAATTTCTGACAGTAAAACCTGAGGCACTACACGAACAAAAAAAAATAACCTATAATATAAGCCACTTCAGTCATGTTTATTAGATAATAAAAAATGCAATATTTGCCATCTCAGCGTGCTTTCAAACTTCATAGGTACACTGCATAATTATTAGAATAAATGCTATTCTTCAGGTGTATAAAACACGTTCTATGCAAGATTCCAAAGCTCCCTTGCCTTTCAAAAAGCTGTTAATGCCGTAAATTCCTTGGTCTCTCAGAAGCCTCAAAATATGAAAAAAAAAAAAATGAAGTCACCAAAGGATTCTTTAAGTGAAAAATATCATCAGAACTATAAGCTCCTGGAGAGCTGGGGCCTGTGCTTCTTTTATATCACTGTCCATCACAACACTATCACACACTGGAAGAAATGTCTCTTGATTTAAATACAATCAAAAGGCAAAGGCTGGATGCAGAGGGATTTAACGAATAGCTGATATTTATCCCCTGCTTAATGATAGAATGGTGCAACATTCATGCCTACTTCCAGATTTCAAACATGGAGACTGAATTCCCTAATTATAATTAAAATTCTTCCATTAAAAGAAAAATTTTAAATGGGTGATTCTGATGGTAATATCACCCTGAATAAAGACATGAAATCATATTTAATAAAGCTGAAAAATCTTCATGGAGCAGGTACTCTACTACAGGAATGATAAAGCCTTAAGAGATCAGATCAACCTCAAACAACACAGAACGATTCCAGATAGGCACCATAAAACAGACCATGGACACCCCTGCTGAAATCTGCTACATTTAGAATATAGTGCAAGGAACATACATTATCAATTGGTCAGACTTAGACAAGTTATTTTGACTCCAGTTTTAACTTTTTCTGAAACTTTCACATACATCTTTCTACTGGAAGATAGGAAAATGGTGCCTTACAAATATCTAACTGTAATCAAAGAACAAAACACAAGGATACACAGTTAATCTACTTTGCTGCTTACTGCTCAGGACCAAAGTTATGCCAATCCTTAACAGAAAAACAAAACAAAGCAAAACACAAAATTCAAAGTCTTTTCACTTTTGCATAATACAGATCTTAAGCTGAGGTCCCAGGACCAGGTTCAAGATGACTGTAATCGCACACAAAATTATGTGTGTCTGTTTTATTGAGAAGAGGGCCCTAAAGGTTTCCATGACCCCAAAGGAAGGTTAAGAACCACTGAACTAGGTATTTCCAGGATCCCTAAAACTCAGCAGTGAACACTTCAAACAAAATTACACTAAAGGTAGTATCTACCCGAATACATGTGCACAGGTCCTGATACAAACAGCCAAGATACCTGCCAGCCCTATCACAGTACACCACTCTCAAATCAGCCCCATATGGGAATGTCACCTGCATTCAGGGCATACACTCACACATGCCAGCCACAGCAGCTCTTCATTCCCTAAGCATACACATGTTGTCAAGAAAGCATGTGCTAGTTGCCATTCCCAGAACAATACGGACCTAGCCATTGCTGGAAAAAAATATACAGACATTCTTCCCAAAATACTACCCTATGTATTTACTATGGCTTGACCATAGATGTTAAACATTACAACAAAATAAGTGAAATTCCCACACAGCATATGTATGTAATTAACTGGGAAAAAAGCATCACTCAGGTATTACTGAGGGTCCACAAGAGATGCATATAAGGGAAACAACTGTAATAATGATGCTTGAACACGGGGACAATCTGCGGACAATCAAAGACAGACTCACACAGCAACGTCCTGATAACATGGTTGTGGAAAGCACCCTTCTCCAAAGGCAAAAACACATTCCTTTGACTGGCACAGGCCATTCCTGACAATGGATCCGCGATGACAGAGACTGTTCGGCAATCAGGAAGGGGGGGGGGGGGTTGGGGGGGGAGAGAGAGAGAGAGTGTGTGTGTGTGTGTGTGTGTGTGTATGTGTGTGTGTGTGTGTGTGTGTGTGTTGGGGGAGAGATTGCTAGATGTGATCAAAGACTGGCCCTCTTCAAGAAGAGCATATGGGATCTTAAATCGTGAAGACGGTCTTCGAGGGTGAGGTAGGAGCATTTATCATTTCTACAGGAGACATCCCTCGACAACGGACATGTTCTGTACAGATGTAACTGGGGTGTCACTACCTTTAGTGGCTCCCATCTAAGAATCTTAAGTAGAGCCTGATTGGAGGGGAAGAGCAGGCGGGGGTGGAGAAAGGTCTGCATTACCCTCTGGGTGAGTGTTGGGCGGGTGTACACTAGATGCATTTTATCTCGGGCGGCACAATACTCCCAGGGGTTGGAGGTTTGGGCGCAACCGCAGGGCAGGGGAGGCAGTGGGTGCAAGCCACTAGCTGCAGGGCAAGAGAATGCTCGCAGGACAACCGGTGCAAACCTCCCCTGGGCCCGCTAACCCGTGCAACCCCGGCCTCCCCCTGGGCCTCGGGGCGAGCGGACTCTGCAAAACTGGAGCCTAGCTCGAGTCCGGGAAGGAGGGGACGAAGGGGCAGAAGCGGGCGCCCCCGGCCCAGGCTCGGGACCAGAAGAGCGCAGCGCCCGGGGCCTCCCCGCCGAATGGGGGCTGCTTCGGCCTAGCGCACGCAGCTGCCTCGGCGAAGGGTTAACCCGGCTCCCAGAGCCCCGGTCGGCTCGGCGGGTGGCGGAGAGGAAGGGCTGCTGCCAGGGGCGCAGCAGCGACTGTGGCGTGTGCGTGGGGGGCAGGGGCCCCTACTCACCCGGGCCGGCCGCCTCCGCCTCCGCCGCCCCGACCGCCGCCTCGGCGGTCCATCCCTGCGGCGGGGGGCCTGTAGCCGCGGCGCTCGAGTAACAACCGCCGGCCGGGCCGGCCCCTCCCCCCCGCCCAACGTCTGTCCCGAGGGCCGCTCCGCAGACCCGGCCTCGGCCGCCGCCGCCGCCGCCGCCGCCGCCGCAGCGCTACGTGGCCGCCGCTCCGACGTCTCGCGACTGCCTTCCGAGCGCGCGAGGGCGAGCGGGGCCGGCGGGGCGGGCGGCGCGCGGGGAGGGAGGCAGGGGAGGGGGTGTGCGTGTGTGGTTCTGTGTGCGGAGAGGGGGGCAGGGAGGGAGGACGAGAGGCGGCGAGAGCGCGCGCGCGCCCGCGGCCCCTTCCCTCGCCGGCCCCCCCGCCCAACAGGGAGCCCGACACCTCCCTCCGCCCGCCCCCCTGGCATCTCGGCCGCTGGGCGCGGCGGCGCGCATGCGCAGCTCTCGGGGCTGGCCCCGGCGCACCTTTTCTCCCTCCTGCCACTTCGTGAGAGCTCCGCCGCCCTTGTAACCGCTGACTCCCGCTCCACCCACGCCGCCCCTACTCCGCCCACTCCCGAGCGCCCAGGTAAAGGCATGGAGTGCGCGTGCGCACCGCTCTCCTGGGGTCTGGGGGCGTGGTTGCTGAAAGGAAGCCAAACCGTAGAGTGGGAGGGAGCTTTGGGCTGGCTGAGGGGTGGGATTCCACAAAGTAGGGGGCAGTTTAGGATTCGGGAAAGGTGAGGTGAAGAAGGGGGGCCAAAGTAGAAAAGTAGGCCCAAGTGAGATTTAGAAAGTAAAAGAGACTTTGGTTTATGAAATACGTTAAAAAAAAATCTTGGCTCTGCTCTCGTTACTGGAAGGCAGTGTGAGTGACAGGACAGAAATAAAAGGCAAAATATAAGCAGTGTGGTCATTCGCCAGATGAATGGGACAGCTAATAAAAACTGGAGAAATTTAGAGATTGCTGAAGTGGTCAGAAAAATAAATTTAGAGCCGCACTTGTTCTGTGTCCAAGAATAGGGAAGGGGGGGTGGTGCTTGCGCGTGCGCTTGAGACAGAGCTGCTGAAAGAAAGGAAGCCTCCATTGAAGTATTACAGCATTATGACTAATTAGCTATTAATCATTAATATAATTAATGGTATTATTAGCTAACAAGGTAGCATTTATCCAAGTTCAGAGCCAAGAGAGGGTGTCCATAATTGAAAGGGCTTGGAGTACGGAGAGGGGAAATGAACAAGGCAAGGTGAAGGCCTAGGGTGGAGTAGAACCAAGGCACGACCTTTCCCATCATAAACCAAATTTCCCTGATGTTTTCCAAATCTTACCGTAATTGGAACTCCTTATTCTCCCTCCGTTATTTAAAGCACACTTAGCAAGTGTTCCTGCACTGAGGCTGACCTCTCTAAACATTTTCTATTCAGATGCAGCTACTTCTCCCCAAAATAGCACCCCCCAAAAGAAATTCCTGTGGGAAGTAAAATAACCTGAGTCTGGGAAAAGGTTAGGGAGGAGACTGAAACTTTATAAAGGGATTCAAGGACTGACTCTATCCTTGGCTCCTTCCAAAAACTGTTGCTTGGATTTAATTACACTTGGACTCCAGAACCCAGGAATTGCAATTTAGCAACTGTGGGTCATGTTCTTCAATAGTGAGTGTCTTCCATGGATAAACACTAAAAATGATACCATATTTCAGCAGGTAGAGAGAAAATCTTCAGGCAGAAGAGGAGGAAATAAGCATAAAGTAGTACAAGGAAAAATTTAGATTCAATATGAAAAAGAACTTGGCATCTATGGGGGCCAGTGAGCCCAGAACATCTGAGATGTCTAGCTTTGCCTTCTCGGACATTTGATCCATTCCCCACCCTCTGATTGTGAGGGCCATCCTTCTTGGAAGGAAGGTATGCAGAGTGATGACTAAGGAAACAAGGTGATCTTCCAAATCTCTGGGACTCTTCACCCACAGGCCAACCCTCTGAAGGGCTCCTAGTAATTAGAATAGTAGTATGGTTACCTGCCCTTTGAGGAGTGCTTTATGGCTTTTGCAGAGAGGTTCTGTCCATTATCTCATCAGATCATCCAACACCCCCACAAAGCAGGCAGGACAGGTGGTATTCCCAATGAAGGAAGTTCAGGCCAAGGTAGGTGTATGGGCTCAGCCCAAGTCCCCCAGTCCAGTCAACTGTGGAGGCAGAACAGGACCCGGTCTTCCAACTCCCAGGGTGCTGTCCTTGGAGGGTTTGAAAGGCTCTGGAAAATGACTGCATATTCCTGTGGAGTGAAAACAAGTGGTCTTGGCATGTGAGGGAGAATAATTTGAATATTCAGTTCTAAGACTGCATCTCCTTTATTTCATGTTTTTCCCCCCTCCTTTCTCTCCAGGACCCTGGGACTTGCCCGATGTATCTGAAGCCTTGGTGACTGGTTCTCTGGAAGGCCTTGGGCCTGGCAAGGCAATCCCAGTTCCTCTGCTCCCCCTTAACTCTTACCCTTCAGGAACCTACCAAGAGAAGGGCGTCATCCCTTGACATATCACAAGAAGAGGGCGTTGGCTCTCAGTCAGCCTGCCTTCTTCAGCTGCGGGCACTACAGCTTAGCAGTCATGGCAGGCAGGGCTTAGCACCCACACTGGCCTTGTTGAAAGACAAGGCTTCTGTCATCCTGGTTTCCCGGCCCCGGATAGTTCCTCACTAACTTTTTCAATACGTGTGGGCAGAAATCAACAGGACCCATTTTTTTTTAATTTAAAAGCTTTAGTAAAAAGTTCTGTATACTTTGACAGTTCTGAAAACTTCACAGATTTAACTGAAACAGCAGCAGAGCTATCTGGTTTCTATAAGGTGAGCTTGATGGCCTGGTACAAGCTCCCTATTCACTGCATTTCTTTGCCTCCCAAGTTTCCAGGGGTGTACCCCTAGTCAATAATAGTTCTTAACACACGTACTTATGGAGGGGCAGTGGCCGTGGCTCCCTTCCAACTCATTAACTAATATAACCCCGTCCTGCTGCACCAGACTTGGGGCCAGAGCTTGGTCATGACCTTCTGGGTCCTCATTCTTGTAGTGTTGTGACCTTTGTTCAATCACTTCATCTTTGAGGCTTTGTGCAAAGAGGGGATTATATGACTCTTACAACCTTCCAGATCTGATACCTAGGATTCTACTCTAGAAAGCTGACTGTGTTTGTTAATACCTTGTAATTTCATTCTTTTCCTAAGAGTTACTATCCAATTTTCATCTCTAAGCCCTTCCTATAGGAAACTGCCCCTTCTACAGAGTGGATAAAGCTGTCCTGGTCTCTCCTTTTGTATTCACTTTTCCCCCCTCATATCTCTAAGTAATAGTGTTTAGAGACAGCCCAGAGAGCTGGACTCTTGGCTTGTCTGCCACAGGGCTTGTCTGTAGACGCACACATGCGCTCATGTGTATATGTGTATTTCCAGTCTTAAAGGAATGTGGTCCTTGGGCACTTTCATTCTGTGCCCCCTCAGCTCCCACCACCCCCACTTAAATTCCAGTGAAAAGTTAAAATGAATGCCAAGGTGCTCTAGAAGAAAAAAAGAGGATTCACTAAAAGACCAGATCTGTGAGTAGAGCTGTTTTGCTTTGGGGATAGAGATGAGGGAGGCTACTGAGACAGCCAGTGTCACTTCCGTCTCAAGCTTGGTTTTGGCTGTAACCTGGACCCAACACTTGGTTCACAGCTCCCTACAGCTGTGGTCTCTGTACATCACCTCTTCTATTTGAAACATCTCAGAGTTTGGAGTATGATCACTCTGGTGTCCTTGTCATCAAAATGCATTTTATAATTTTTTCAAAACAACAGGTCTGTGACCATTTGTACGAGTCTTTCTTCTCCAGTAGTTCATTTACTCCTTCCCTCAACCCTGGGAGGTAGGAAGGGCAGGAAATGTTCTTCCTGCTATTTTTTAACAGCGAATTAAAACCAAGGTCCAGATTTTAAGGGTAACATGGCCAGAAGTAAAATCTGGGTCCCCAGGGTCCAAGTCCAGCACTTCTCTGTGACACGATACTGCAGCCCTTTGCTGGACACCATACAAAGCAAATTGAACAGATGTGGTCTCTGCTCTCTGGAAGTTTGGACTCAAATGGACAGCCATGATTCTGGCAAACATAAAGGGACAAAAGTGATTCAATCAACTCACCTATGCCAATAAATAAATGGGTTAAATAGATAAGGAAAGTCATATTTACCTGGCCTACTAATTTTTTTTTTTAATTCCAATTGAGTAGAAAGGACAGTGTTAGTGAGGCTAAGGTTTTAGTCCAGTCCCATCTGCCTACTTGCTTTGCAAATGGAAAACTATTTGTAGCTGCGCTGCATGCCTCTTCCCCTCCTTGTCTTCAATGTTCTATCAACGTTCCTGAAGCTTCTACCAAGTGTCTGTCGAGCAAGGTGGGAATCAAAGACCATTAAGAAATCCTTTCTGGAGGGCGGGGTGGGTCCTGGGGGCAAGTTGGTGGCCTCAAGACGAGGGAGAGCTTCCTCCATGCTGCATCCCTGGGTCCCTCGGTCTGCCGAAGATGCAGGCCTCCGAAGGATGGGTTTTGCTCCTTTAAACCCCCTCCCACTACCCCCACCTTTTCCAAGAGTCCTGAGTGGTAATTCCACTTCTAAGTGGGACGAGTGTCCATTAGCAGATGTAAGGAATTGATAAAACTTCCTCCAATAGAGCATGCTGGCTCCCTCATGCCCTCCTGCTCAGCCCCGAGCCTTGAGGGGGTGGCTGCCTGTCTTCCACCCACCCAGGGTGGGCAGGAAAATGCAACCCCCTCACCGTAAGCTCATAGACTCATTTTAGCATAAGCAAATATGAAGTGTTCAGAGATCAGGAAGGTTGCTAGTGGTTGTTTAACTACCCCCTCAAAAAGAAAAACATTTTCTTTGAAAAAAATACAAAAAGAAATCATCTCTGCCCTCAAGCAACATCTTTAACCATTTTCCCAATTCAAACCACTGTGAAAGCTTTCGCTAACCCTACGTCAACCATCTCTATGGATGGAAGGACAGATCAACTCAGTCCCTGTCCTGTTGTTAGAGGTCCTGCAATTCATCTTTATCGATGCAAGATGGTCAGTTAGGACAGTGGAGAGGTGGGCTTTGGAATTTGAGGGATGTTGGTCCTACCCCAGAGAAACCAGGGCACCACACCACCTGCAATAGCTTAGCTTCCTGAATATCTAAGCAAAGGCCAAGAGGAACCCTGGGGTTAGGGAGCGTGGGCGCTGAGGGAGGCACCCACAACAGGAGAGCATCTCCCATCTCTTAAGTGGACTGTTGCCACCCAGTTCCTACCCTGGGGGTGCTGCCTCAGGGTCTGTCTACAGCAGAGTGATCTAAGGCAGTTAGGCCCGAATTGTGTTTGAGTCTTTAAAGGGGCTCAGAGATTCTTTTAGGCAGCACGATTAGTTGTTGTCTTTAATTGATGTGACATATGCCCCAGAGGCATGCACCGAGGTCCAATTGAAGAGATGGTTTTTTAAAAATTGGAATTAATTAATTAAAGAAGGCAGCTGCACGGGACTGTGAGCTAGTGCCAAACTCCGTAACCCTAAACCAGCCAACCCACCCAACCGGCCTCGCCACCTGAAGAACAGGCCCAAAGTTCTCACGGAGGTGGGATCAGAGACCTGGGGTGCAGTGCAAGACATGGGGGCTGCTAGGGGAAAGGACGAGGCTCAGGGAACCCTCTCTTAGCTTTCATGACCCCGCAGAAGGCTCGGCCGTGGAGAAGTATTTGGGCCAAAAAATGTGTTGGGGGGCTGGGAAATGGCAGAAAAGGGAAGGTACGGGGAGGGGCGGCAAGGGGGAGGGGGAAGATATCTAGAGCAAGGGGGCTGGAATGGGAGCTGGCGTTGCTAGCAGGATTGAAGAATGATGGAGCCACTCCAGGGAGGGAGTGGGAAGATCTGGTGGTGGAGAAGACCCTGTGAGCGGAGCTCAGAGGAGGTGGAGCCTGCACGTGGGGGCATGAATGTGGTGCCTGGGGCCTCTGGCATTCAGAAGAGGTATTAATGAAACCCCTGACCTGAGGTCAACAAAGCTGTGGCAGCTTTTCACAGGAGCTGGGCTAAGAACAACAATAACAATAATAATAACAACAATTAACCATAACGAGACCTTATCTGCAGCAGGTTGTTCCTGGAGATTTGTTAGGCATTAAGTCATTAATTCTCCTGGCCCCTCAGGGCCACATTTTTCTAGAAGTAACAGAGGTGAAAGAGGACACAGTTCATCCTTGTGCAGTTCAGACTCTTGCCCTTGGCTGGCAGGTTAGTTCACACACAAGAGGGGTAAAATCCAGGGCTCCTTTACATTTTCATAAACGGCATCATCTTTTGCCTTTATTTAGAGTCTCTGAAATAATGCTTCAAAGGGGCGCATACAGAAATGTAGGAGTCCACCAGATGGCTAACTAGATGGCTAAACCACTTCGATGGGAGATCTCAAGTCCCGCCTGACAGCACCAGACTGCACAGTATGCTGCATGGAGAGTGGCCTGGAGATGACCAGGAAGTGACCATCTGCTGGAAGCCCTAACTGGTGGCAGGGCTGAGCCTCAACCAGCAGACAAGGTAAGTTGGAGGACTTCAGGTGTTTACCCCCCACAGAACAAGGAGGGAAGTTTGGAGTGAGGGCTGGAGGTGAGTAAGAAGAGGAGGGTCATTCTAGATTGGAGCAGTCACATGGGATGGTGCCTGGGAGCCAAACCTCGAGCAAACCTTAGTACCAACAGTGACTAGCCTGGCAGATTTCAACCATTCTTTCCTGTGTGTGTTTCATGTAACAGTGACTGCAAATTATACACACCCAATCCGAAGGCAGACTTTCCTTCATATCCCATAGATGGTAAGAGTCAGCATCGTTATCCTAGTCAAGATCAAAGAGATCTCAATATAGTTAAATAGAACGGGTATGCTGGTCACCATTAGGTTGTGGAGTAGCAGGGATTATGTGCCCCATTCATGAAGAGGAGCTGAATGTCTTTGAATCTCAGAGGTGGGCAGGAGAAGAAATTGTCACAGCTGAAGTGCCATCACCATTCACGTGAAGGAAATAAGAGGGACCCGTCCTCACTATTCTGACCCTTGCTGTCCCTCGAGAACCATAGCCTTCCCTCCCTTCCCTGTGTTACTACGAAGAAAGTCACCTGTAAGAAGGTCCTGGAACTTTCGGGGCTTGAATACCAATTGACCTTGTTAATTGCCTCAAAGAACATACATAGTGTTACACGGTGAATTTAGGGAATGGGATGTTCTGGTTAGACAAATAATCTGGTTTTGAAAGTAGTACTAATCATATAGTAACATTTGAGACATACTAAAATTATTCATCACTTATCTGAAATTCAAATTTAACTGAGTGTCCTGTATTTTATCTACTTGCTGGTAAATCTCAAAGAGATCCATAGCCACTTTTTTTGGAGTTCCTTAGAGAAAAAAGCAGCAGGAAGGAGGGAGATACTTTGATAGCTTGGATTTATTGGAACTAGGAAGCAGAGACAGAGAGGATAGGGAAGCAAGAAACCCCAGACCAGGTGCCCGTCGACTCTGAGAAGCACACTTACCATCACACTAGATGTGGCGGAGTCTTTGGCCCCACGTCAAACTAAACAGTTTTTTGTTTGTTTGTTTGTTTGTTTGTTTTACAGAGATCTCAGGGAAGAAAGCTTAAGACAGAACATCACCTACTCTCTAATATTATCCAGCACTCAGATGGACCCCCAGCTGAGAGTGGGAACAGACAGGGGCAACTTCCATCCCTCGTTTCATTTCGCCAACAGAGAGGAAGAGGTGAGCGCTCCATTGAGAAACATGGTGCTGTTCAGAGGGGCTGTGTGTTCCTCCTGTGCCAGAGAATCCCCTGGTGCCTGGGGACCTCCTTCCCTATCGTGTTGGGTGTTGATGGTCCTGTGGAAATGGACCCCCTATGAAGCTAGGTTCTGCTCTGTGTGGCGTTGACCATGAATGTCTTTTTCCTGACTGGATTGTGTTCTCAGCACGTACTGGGCACCAAGATGTTCCCAATTTATTGAGTACTTTCCACTGTCCTGTTTCACCTCTTATCCCACGCAGTCCTTCCAACTGCTCTTTGAGTAGATATCTCCATTTCACAGATGAGGAAACCGAGAGAGAGAGAAATGAAGTAGGAAACGATGTAAGGTCACATTAAGTCTCACGTGGCAGGCTCGGGATTGAACCCAGGTAGTCAGACTCCTAAGCCTGCTCTTTTAACCATAATGCTATACTGCCCAGAACTCTAATTCCGTCACCCCACTCTCCTGCTCAGAATTCTTGAGGTGGGGAGGGTATAGCTCAGTGGTAGTGTGCATGCCTGGCATGCATGAGGTCCTGGATTCAATCCCCAGTACCTCCATTAAAAAAAAAAAAAAAAGAATTCTTGAGTGGCTTATTCTGTGATAAACAGGTTAATGGAGCCCTAAAGATGTCCACATCCTAAACCCTGGAACCTGTGAATATGTTACCTTACCTTGGTAAAAGGGACTTTGCAGATGGGATAAAGTTAAGGATCTTGAAATTCGGACCTTAGCCTGGATTATCCGATGGGTCCAATCTAACCACAAAGGTACTTCAAGGAGAGGCTGGAGCATTAGAGTCCGACAAGGAGATGTGACCATGGAAGCAGAGGGCAGAATGGTATGGCTGCTGGCTTTGAAGATGGGAGAAGAACATGAGCCAAGAAATGTGGGCAGTTTCTAGAAACTGGAGCGGGTGTAGAACTGACTCTCCCCAAGAGCCTCCAGGAGGAACACATCCTACTGATGCCCTGATGTTGGCCCAGTGCAACTTCTGACCTCCAGAACTGTCAGTAAACCTGTGTTGTCTGAAGCCACTAGGTTTGTGGTTATTTGTTACAGCAGCAGCCAGAAACTAATACAGCTCCCCTTGCTTAAAGGGAAATCTGAACTGCTTTACAAGGCAATCAAGGGCCCCATGTTCTCTTCCCCTTGGCTGACTGCCTAGCTGTTAGCTCATGGCCACCCCACTCCCACCCCCACCACGCTCTACACACTGAACTTCGTCAGGATCCTCAGCAGGACATGTCCTTTCTTACGTCAATGCCTTCGCTTGTGCTGTCTCTTCCACCTGGAACACCCTCTTCTCACTTGTTTGCCTGGCAAACTCCTCATCCTTTATGTCTCAGCTAAAACAATACCTCCTCTGTGAAGCTTTTCCTCCTTCCCCCAAAGGAACGTAGGGCTCCTTTCCTGCATTTCATGCCTCTGCCTCATTTCATGTGCACTCCCATCAAAGCCGTATTTTAAGGACCCATCTGTTCCCTTCCTGAATTATAAGCTATTTGAGGGCACAGGACCTCTCTTTCCACCTTTATCCTCCCTTAGCACCTAGCAGGGTCCCCAGCACCTAGCAAGGTGCCCAGCACATCAAATAAAGTTCTCCAGAGACTAGAGCTCCTTTCGTGACCTGTGCCCTGGACCAGTGATGCAGCTTCCCCAGCCCCATTTCTCCATCGATAACAAGCACTGGGGGCATCATCCCTTCCCTTCTCTACTGAGAGATGAAGACAAAGGAAAGCAGACATGGAAGTGTTTCAAATTCAAAAAGAAAAGGCGCTAATCAAAGTTGTAATATTCCATTTGTACCCGCGGTGTACAATGCTTCCTCTCCAAGTCTCAATTTCTTCAGCTGGGAAATGGGTCTAGAGGCAAGCTGCACCAAAGACGGGAACTGTGGCCGCTTCCCCTCCCTACTGTATCCCCATCTACACTGCTCTTTACTCTCGGGTGAATTCTCTGATGTTGGTTGGTGAAGACCCTGAGGGAAGTTCTTCCACATTCTTTGGATTCATGGTTCTCTCTAATGTACACGCTGATATTGGGTATCGTCTTGAGCAGAGGGTTCCCCACAGTCACCTTCTTTGTATCTGAGCTCTGTGACACTGAGTCACATGTGCCTTCCAAGCCTCCAGACTCACCTGAGGGTTCTCCCGCGGACGACAGATACAGGTTTCCCTCCGGCAGGAATTCTCTGACGTTGTGTATGGTGGTTGTATAAAGATGGTGTATAAAGGAAGGCTTATTCACATTTATTACACTTACGAATGTTCTTTCCTGTTTGAATTCTCTGATGTGTAATGAGAAGTAAATGGCTAATGGAGGTCTCAGTAAAGTCCTATTACGTCTCCAGCCCTGGGCTGAGGGGCTCCAAGATATAAAGAATGGCCTCTGCCCTTTAGACACTCGCCAACTGACTTGGGGGACAAGATTCACGTACATGAAACAGCTGGGGAACACAAGACATTGTGTAGTCGTGCCAAGCTGTAGAATTTGCAGAATTCAATGGGAATTCAGAGAAAGAAGCAGACAACTGGAGATTGACCAGATGGGAAACATGCATGGAAGAGGTGAGCCTGTAGCTCGACCTGAAAGGATGGTAGAAATGGTAGAATTGATATGTCAGAAACTGACACATTGTAACTGACTATACTTCAATTAAAAAAAAAAAAGAAATGGTAGAATTGAGGCTGGAAGAGAGAAGAGGAAGGTGTTCCCATTAAAGGGGGAGGGAGGAAGAAGGAAGAAGGAAGGAAGGAGGGAGGGAGGAAAAAGGAAGGGAAAGAAGCTCAAATGTAGGAATTTGCCCCTTGATTTAGGAAACTATCACAAATTTAAGGCAACAGCCTTTGAAAACTGTGCTTCTCTAGTGCTTTTCTTGTTTTAGAACTCAAGCCACTTTCATTTCTACCAGGCACACCTAAAAGGGAAAGCTCCGTCACTGCATTTTATATGCCAGCTCCGCCCCCCCGCCGCCCCCCCCCAGCATTCTTGGGGCCCATTCCACTTCCACAACCAGGAGTGTCACCCCCAGGGTGACAAAGGCACCAAAGCGGGGAGAGAACCCCACCTAGGAGAGGGTTCCAGGAAAGCACCCCAGACGCTTATATTCAACCAGGTGGGAGCTCTCTGTCCTCCACCCCACCCCCGCACCCCCACCATCACTTCCTCTAAAAAAATTTCCATATGGGATACTGACACTTAGAGAGAATGAGGGCCATCAGATCTGAAGGCCTTTCACTCATGTCAGTTTTATAGAAGTTCTGTGGAAACACTCGGAGTTTTCTTGTTTTCCCCATTCCACAGAGGGCGGCAGATGAGCCAGAGGGTGGAACTTGCAGTGTCTCGTCTTGGTCAGACAGTTGGAGGACTTTTCTGCCAATTACAGTGCTTAAACACTGACTCAACATCCAACAACTGCGTGAGGGGTTAGAGCCTTCATTCATGGACAAGTTTCAAAATGAAACACAGGGGCACCACTTCTCACGGGCAATGTAGTCAGAGAACAGAGCAGAGTGTGGATTTCATCCTCAACAAGGTGGCTGCTTTCTGGAGAGGTGGCGGAATCTCTTACTTCCCAGCACAGTGAAATTGGGAAATGCCTATTGCAGCCCTTCTCAGCTTCATTGCCCAAATGGTTTGTTTGTACATGGAGTTTTAGGTTCTTAATTCTGTCCCTGCTCCCTGTGTCCACTTCCTTAAGAGACTGAATTCAAGAAGGGTGTGGCCTCGCTCCTCTGCCCCATCTCAGGGGAGAACAGATTGGGAGCTGGTGCCTTGTGGGTCTTACTATGTGGACATCCTGTTGGAGCAGTCTCCACTCCTCCCCAGCACGGCACGCTCTGCAAAGAATCCAGGCAGGGAGTAAAAGAGATATTTGAGGACACGGTGAAAATGCCCAGACTCCCAGGGACCCTAGGTGGTTGTCCAGTCAGACCGCATGCCCCATTTTCATCATTAGTGTCTGTCCTGCCTGTTGGTTCATGAGCTCCCCCAAGGCAGGAAGCCTGTCTACCCTTGTCACCATCAGAGCCATCTCAGTCCCTGTTACAGTGCCTGATACACAGCAGCTGGTAGTAAATATTTGTTGAATAAACCAACTATAAATGTGGAAGTGATTCCCTTAAAGAGCTCTCTGCTCTGGTCCAGATGTAGAGTTACACTATTAGATGGGGGCACGGGAGGGGACACTGGTAGGTAATAATAAAAAGAGCTAGAAATGCCTGGGAGGGCTCTGGAAAATAGCCCCCAAATTCCAGGTGTGTCTGCCAAGCAACTGGGGACACTGCAGGTTCTTCAGCTCACGGACAGGGGGAGGAGGCAGGTGGGGGTATTGCAGGGTGTATTTGGTCTGGAACAGGGTAGGGTCCCTGGAAAAACAGTGCGTCCTGGAGCAGCCTAATCCCAGTGGCAAGCTCACAAAATGACTTAGGTGGCTGAAGGGTGAATGTTTCAGCCAGGTGAGTGTCAAGAAAGTGGTAAGAAAGGATCTGCTGTATAGCACAGGGAACCATATTCAATTTCTTGTAATAAAATATAGTGGAAAAGAATCTGGAAAGAAAATGTATATATGTATGTATATGTATAACTGAATCACTTTGCTGTACACCTGAAACTAACATTGTAAATTAATTACACTTCAATTAAAAAAAAATTTTTTTAAAGCAGCAAGAATTCCAGGAGCATTGCTCCTGTGTGAACTCAGAGCTGGCAGTTGAAACAGAAGCGAGGGCCTGAGCTCACGGCCACAAATGGCCAGGGAGGAAGAAGATGCCTCGGGACTCAGCCCAGGATGCTGGCGTTGCCCTGTGTAAAGTGGGGCCGAAACCAAACAGGAAAATGTGTCTTTCTCCAGAGAGCGCCTCCTGAGGGCAGCGCCATGTCTTAGGCATCTCCACCCAAGGCTCCAAGCACAGCACCTTGAGTAGCTACTTATTAAATGCTTGGTAAATTGAAAGCTTGGCTGGTTGGCCGGCTCTGGGAGGCACTGAGGAGGTGAGGACTTCTGGAGGTCCCGAAGCCCTGTTGACTGACTTCTCTCCTCCAACGTCCTCAGCCTCTCTTCCATGTTGTCCCACCTCGGCTCGAAGCCAGAAGATGCAGTCAAAGATCGCTACTCTCTAGATGGACAGCGCAAATGGGGAACGTGAGTCTAGCACCTACCAGCTGGGTCTCAGCCTCAGCTGGTGGGGCCACTCCCTCCCTTCTCCTTGGGTTCCCCACTGCCGGCAGGCATCTACTCAGTGGCCCCCCTGCCCTACCCGAGCCCCAGTCGTCACATTGTCATTCACATCTCCTCCTAGTCAGTCTTTCTCTCTTTGATCTCATCTGGGCAGGAAGGGACATGTCACCAGTGAAAGCCTGGCATTAGCAAATGTACATACACATACACACACACACACACACACACACACACACACACACCCTTTTCCCTGTCTCTGAGCCATCATCTGGCCCTCTGCCTCTGGCCTGGCTCATCCTCTCCGGGGTGCTGAGTGCAGCCTCTGCCTCTGATGGGAGAGAGCAGGGCATTTTGCCCAGCTGCGTCTGTGGCACTGACCTCCCTCAGGGGCTTGGGGAAGCTCCATCCATAAGGAAGGACCATCCAGAGGGACGCGAAACCATCAGCCTGACCTCATGATGCCCAAAGCACCTGGCAAGAAGGGTACCAGTTCTGTCGTCCTGGACCCAACCCAGTTCTCTCTTCTATGATCCACACCTTCCCTGGCTCTCTTCCAGGCCGACAAGATCTGCCCCAATTGGGGAAGGATAAACGTGGTCTAGTCAGTAGGGGTTGGCAGGAGACAGAGGTCTCCCAGGACCTCGGTCAAGTCATGCCCTGGCTCTGTGCCTCAGTTTCCCCCTTGAGAAATTCTGCCCATGCTTCCAGGGTTAGGAAGGTCTCTGAGCTGACTGGGGAGAAAACCCGCCATCCTGTGTGTTCCCTTGCAGCCAGGAGCCGTCAGCCCTGCCCCACCCCAGGAGGCCTTGCTAGCTGGTGATGCCCAGCCAGCAAGGCAGGGTCCTGGAAGATGAAAGCTCAGAGAAGCCAGAGCAGGAATAATAATGATAATCATCAGCTGTGGCGTCTCAACCATCCAGGAATGCAGGGCCCCACGCCCTGCGTGCCCCACACCCCAGGACACTTCGAGGGCTCCTCTCCCGTCGTTTTATTGAAGCGATCCCACACTCAGCCATTCCCAGCCCAACCCATCTGGGTTCCCAAGGACTGCAGTCCAGCCACCGGCTCATCCATCACCCAGGTTCCATGGGAAGCTTGAGCTTGACAAGACCCAAGCCAGCAGCAGGGGAGGACACCTGGCTCCTTGGAACCTGGGCTCCAGGTTTCCCAGAGAAACCTGCCTGCCCCTGGCCTGAAGCGCTTTCCCACAGACCCATCTGTCTGGTCAGTGTGACGTCCAGGTGCTCTGCCTGTGTCAATATCAATCTGAATTCAAGTCCTGTCTGGGCCACAAATTAACTCACCATAGGACTCTGGGCAAGTTTCATTTGGTTTTTAACTTCTTTGAGTTCCCTGCCTCACCTGCCCCTAAACTTTCCAAGGTTCCCCCTTGCTCACTGAAGATAAACCCTGAATCTCGTGGTCCAGCATGTGGCTGGTGAAAGGCTGGTTCAAATGCATATTTCCGACCCCACTCTTCTTTACCCTCTAGGTGCCAGGCGAACGTGACTACTCATTGTTGGTCATACGTACCCCAGGCTTTTCCATCCTGGGGCTTCCATCCGCCTTTGGGAGTGTCATTTCCTCCATTTCTATCTGGCCAGACCTTCCTAGCCTTTGAGATCCAGGCCAGAGGTCATTGCCTCCAGGACTGTGCCTCTCTTCCCACCATGGAATGCTGGCTCCTCTCTGTCTGAACCTCTCAAGCCCCTGGGTCCACCCTGTACTGTGGTTATGTGCACCTAAATTGTCCACGGGATTAGCAGCGTGCTGAGGTCCCCACCTTTGTGTCCGCCTAGTACAGCTCCCTGCATCCATGACACATACTCCATAAAAACATTTTGGGCATAAATGGTGGCAAATAATCATCTCCACCATTCCCACACAAATCTGCTTTGAAAAAATAAAAGTAATTTTTGTTATGCAGTAGAGTAGCTTTACAATGTTGTGTTAATTTCTGGTGTACAGCATAGTGATTCATTTACATGTATATATATATATATATATATATATATATATATATATATATATATATACATATTTATTTTCATATTCTTTTTTATTATAGGCCATTATAAGGTATTGAATATAGTTCCCAGTGCTATACAGTAGGACCTTGTTGTTTATCTATTTTATATAGAGTAGTTTGTATCTGCAAATCTAGAACTCCCAATTTATCCCTCTCCACCCTGTTCCTGCCTGGTAGCTGTAAGTTTGTTTTCTATATCTGTGAGTCTGCCTCTGTTTTGTAAATAAGTTCACTTGTGACTTTTTTTTTAGATTCCACATATAAGTGATATCATATGGTATTTTTCTTTCTCTTTCTGGCTTCACTTAGTATGAGGATCTCCAGGTCCATCCATGTTGCTGCAGATGACATTATTTTATTCTTTTTTAAGGCTGAGTAGTATTCCATTGTGCATATGTACCACAACTTCTTTATCCAGTCATCTGCTGATGGACATTTAGCTTGTTTCCATGTCTTGGCTATTGTGAATAGCACTGTTGTAAACATTAGGGTGAGTGTGTCTTTTCCAATTATAGTTTTCTCCAGATATATGCCCAGGAGTGTGGTAGCTGGATCATAGCATAAGTCTATTTTTAGTTTTTTAAGGAAACCTCCACACTGTTCTCCATAGTGGCTGCACCAATTTACATTCCCATGAATTAGGGTGATCTTTAACCTGCAATTTCTTTACAGGAATCTTTTTAACCCCCTTGTCCATTTTGTGAAGGTTAATTCAGTTCAAGTTAGATACTGTAATCCACAATGTCATTTAACCAGGCATTAAAAACTGTGACCCTTTGCAATTTTCTAGCCATGAACTGGGGAGTGAGGGAGGCCTGTCAGCCCCTGTGTTTCCCCCAGCAGACCCCATATGTCACCCCTGGCCCATGGCTCAGCCTCCATGCTTCCTTGATTCAGTCTGAAGGGAGTCTTCTGCGACCCCACCTCATTTCCATCACTACTATTTCCTCTTTCCGACACCCTCTGGCTATCTCAGCCACCTCAAGCTCACCCTTTCTAAAGGCTTCTTTGTCAAGCCCACTTTGTTCCCCTGATTCCCTGTCTCTAATAAGGACACCACTAAATGCTCAGTTGCCCAGACTGGAAACCATACAGTCAGCGCCCCCCCCCCCCCGCCATCCTTCCAAATGAGCCCACTTTCTAAGGCCCCTCCCCGTGGTGTCTCTGGCCCTGACCATTCCTGGGCCACTTAACCCACTGGCCTCCCTGCAACTGTTCTCTCCCTTCTCGTGTCTCCTCCACGTTTCTGCCAGAGAATTCTTTCAAATACACAAGTCTGGTTTGGTCTCCCCGCTCCCTTGTCTTGCCATCTGCCTCATGGATAAAGTTCAAACTCTTGGCAGAGGATCCAAATCCTTCCAAATTGTTCTCTCCCAAGCCCCTTCCCCGCTCCCAATCCCCAGTCAACCACCTGGGGGCCGCCACCTGGAACACCATCCTCCCCCTTCTCGGCCTGCTGACCTGTGTTACTTAACCTTCAAAGTCCAGCGGCACCTTCCAAACACTGAAGGCAGAGGAAGTTACTCCTTCTCCCTGCAGGCTAGCACTTGGTACAAAATTCTCTTGTGTTGTGCTCAAGTGTGACTGATTAGCTGTTTGTATCCTCCTGAAGATGTTGGTTCCTGAACACTTATCTTATTTCTATCCCCTCCCGTCCTCCGCTCCCTCCTAGCCTGGTGTGGGGCAGGCTCCCTGTGAAGGGCTGTTCCATTGACATGAGGCGCTAGGAACTTCTTCCCACCCATCTCCTTCACTGCCCACTACTCCACCTCCGATGGTGAACCCTTAAAAAGCAATTCTAGGTACCAGGTCCTGTTCTAGAAGCCTTGGGTATTGTAACTCACGTAACCCGTATTACAACACCATGAGGTCGCCACTCCTGGCATCTCCATCTTACGGATGAGGAAACTGAAGCACAGAGAAGCTTCGTGTCAGTCCAGGGTCATGGAGCTCAGCATCCCGGATCCAGAGCTCTGATCGGTGCCATGCCACCTCAGCAGCCTTCTCTCTGCTCTCTTTCCTCCGTAAGAGTGCCTGCTGATTCCAAGGCCAGCTGAACACCCTCCCACCCTGCCCAGCGGTGGGGCCGAGTGGCTTTCTCCACTAAGAGAGAATGACAGACACGACAGTCTCCCTCTGGTCACCCAAGCCCCACTCTCCTTAGGAGAGGCCCGCTGCCTGGCCACTCCGTTCCCGGGCCAAGACTCTTTGCGGAGATCTGAATCCTAGGCTCGGTGGGTCCAGATCACTTCTCTGGGAGGGTCTGCCTGAGCCATGCCGGGGGTCCCACCCCCAGCCCACCAGCCCCTCAGGCACCTGTTCTACCTGATCAACTTCCGGCCATTGATAACGTCTCGTCCTCCTTCTCTGGGGCTTTCTGTCTATTCTGCCTTGCTTCCCCACACTTCCTTCCTGTTCTTCTTTCTCTTTGCAACAAGCCTGGGTATTTTTAACCTGAAGTTTCCACTCACCTCTTACTGTCCAGTGGGGACTAGGCAGGGCTGCTGGCGGTGGTTTGCCAGCATTGGAGGCTGGAGTTTGCAGCCTCACTGCTGGGCACAGCCTTTGCCCTCACCCTTTGCCATCTCTGTTCAACTCTCCCTTCTCTGCTTCTGGAGTAAATACCCTAAACTGGCCATTGCTTGAAGCTTTGGAAACTGTATGGGGCACGGAGGGAGCTGACCCTGCTGTGATGCTGAGAGACTGTATATGGAGCCAGGTGAGAATCAAGGAGCGCTTGAGTGCTCATCAGGCCACCAGGGTCACCTCTCAGTCCACCTGTGTGACCACATGATGAGGCATCAGGGGAGCTGCTGGGCCGTGGTCTGCTCTGTCTCTGCAGATTTGGAGACGCAGCTCCAGGAGGAGGTCCCACCCCCTCCCCACCCTCCTGTGGCAGCGGTTGTAGGTCTCCGCAGCCAGGCAGCCCTTCCTGCTTCGAGTTCCACCTTGGCCCCAGCCTGACCCCCCATCACTCCGTTCTCGACGGTCTCCAACCCCGCAGCGCACAGGCTCCTCGGCCCCGCAGGTGCTTAACAGAGGAACTTTTGTTTGAAGCCCAGACCGACTGCTGAGGGAAGATAACTGGGCTTTTAGGGTTTCCTGGTTATTGTTGTTTGTTTTTAAGTTTGGTTTTTGTGCTCAGCTTTCTTCAAAAAGAGAACAGTGGTGACTAATTGAGTTGATAGCTGAGATTTTTTTAAGCAACTGACAGTGACTCACTGCGGGTGGCTGGGCCCACGGCTAATGTTCTCAAGGTAACTGATAGTCGTAATGACCGCCCCGGGCACCGCCGTATCCTACTGCGCCCTTTGAGTCACCGCAGCGAGGATTAAATATATTCAGCATTGTTTTTATGTTGGCTGTGTGTTTTTAAAATTCTAATTCCTTAAAAAAAAAGGCACCCCCCTGACTAAATTTTATGGTAACTAACTGATTACTGATTGAAAACCAGGAAACTGATTTTCCCTGTGGTCTAGTGGGCCTTCGGGACTTGTGGACTAGACAGAATATCTTCAGTCTCTCCTAACTGAGCCCACCACTCCCCACTGTTCAGCTGCCCCAGGGTCTGGGTCAATCAGGAGCAGTGATGCCTTCTGTCCCCACCATGAGCCAGGACTGCAACCCTGTCCTGTCTCTCCCTTCTTCTCTAGCAACCATTTTGGAATCGGTCAGTCATTCAGTCTACAAACATTTACTGGGCATCCCCCATGAACAGAGTGCCGTGCTGGTGGGTACTGGAAACAGGCAGAAGAAAATGTGGGTGCTGCCTTCGGGGAGAAAACATTCTCCCACCACAAACACCCAGAGAGCTGCTTACAAGTTCGAAAGAACTCCATCTCAGAACCAAAGGGGTAAGGGGGATCCAGACAGGGTAGGCTTTATTAGAAAAGGCTTCCTGAAAGGGAGAGATTGGAGCCTCACTCTGATTCTCAGTAAGGCTGTCCCAGCTGTGTGCCAAATAGGTGCACAGAGCCGGGGAGCCCTTCCTGGCCATGGGGCCCAGAACTCCCCCACCACCTCTGCCAGGAAGCTGCCTTGTGAACCCTGGGCTGCCCCTTCCCCTCTGGGCCAAGGGGGCGATAAGGACGGGGGACCAGCCCCAGCAAGGAGGAAGTGGCCTGGCTTCCTGTTTGTTTGTGAATCTCAGAGCAGCCACGAACACCAGCTAAGCAGAGCAGCCCCAGCCTGAGCCAAGAGCCCCAGGGAGTCCACCAACCAACCCAGCAAGCCCTCAACCAACCGGCTGGGACTCCAGACTGAGGACCCATCCCGGGGCAGCCACGCTTGGATGGCTAGCCTGGTAGCAGCCATGCCAGCTTGGCAGGAACAGGGGGTGGAGTAACGACTTCCCCAAAGGAGTCAGAGTCACACGTTCATAATAGGAAGCATCTGGGCAGCTCTAGGGGCTCAAGCAGTGCTATCCCCTCACCCCAAAGATGATTTCCTAGGACCCTGGGCGCAGCCCTTTTGCCCTGTGGGGAAATCTTGTGCAGAGATCCTTGGACCCTTTGAAAAATCAAGCAGCAAGCACTGTGGTTTTGTCTGCAACAGCAAAATACATGAAAACCACCACCAAATCCTCCAAAAGCCGATTGGTGACAACAAAACATCATAGATCCGCACCGGGGGTAACACTGTAGCCATTAAAAAGAATGCGGCGGGCTTGTTTGCGTCACGGTGGTGAGATGTCCAAGGTATTTCAGTAAATGAAAATAGCAAGATACAGGACAGTGGGGTCCCTTTTCTGTAAACAACCAGGACAGCAGAGGACAGGTTCATGTGGGCTTGGAGAAGTATGTGCTCCTGAATGCATGGCTTTTTTTTCTGAAAGGCAATTAACAAACAAAAAATAAATAACAGTGGTTATTTTGGGAAGAGGAACTGTGGGAGAAAAGTGGTGGGAAGACACTCACTGTTCATTATGTATCTTCCTGTACTATTTGCATTTTTAAGTGATGTGTATATGATACTGATATATATATTTAAATATCACCTGTGGGCAATGGGTTATGGTCCATTCTGTTTTATCCTTTATACTTCTCTGTATCATTTAAAAGAAAAAGTATCAAACCAATAAGTATTCTTTTTTAAGCCAATTTAAAGAACCAGGCAGTGTGCGTTTGCAAGAGGAAACTGGAGAGCTAGGATCGCAAATACTCCAGGAAAGTCGATGGGAGAAGATGGGGAAAGTGCTTTGCTCTAAGGTCTGTCCACATCAGTCACAGTGGGGCCCATTCGACCTCCGCTTTGTGGATTCCTCGTGGCAAACATTTGCATGGTCTCTGGCTTCCTTTCTACCACGCCCTTTCCCTGTTTCTTCCCCCATTTCATGGCCTCATCATTTAACTTTTGACCTGAACCAAACAATAAGAAACAGAAATCTGAAGGGAGAAGACACACAATATGACTTCAATAGACACGACCTGATCACCTGCCATTTGGACTGAGTCGTATTCGCCTCTTTATAAAGGGCCTGTGTCTGATTCATCTTCCAATCCCCTGAAGCTTCTAGTCCACGACTGCACACAGTAGGTACTCAATAATCATTGTTAGATGAACGAATGGACCAACCCAACTTGTGTACGTGACACTTGCCCTTTTCAGATGTGCTCACTCATAGAGCATCTACAAGGTGAAAGGTCAAACCACCCCCAAGTCCAGCAGATTTGATATTGCTCCTCCTCATGGGTGTTTGGGAAAGTGGAAGGAAACTCCTGGGGCCTCCAAAGGAGAATCTGATGTCCCCCCCGTGTCTCCTGAATTCATCAACAACTGGGTGGGCTCCCCAAACTGACCTCAGGCTGCCAAAGCCTGAGTACTCAGCACCCTGAGAGCCTCCCTGGTTTCAGAAAGAGTTAAAGCTGCGCTAGTGGCCATCTCCCACCCGGCAGAGAGAGGGGTAGCACCAGTTTGGCTGGTGGTTGGGGCAGGACACTTGGTATATTTACAGGCACAGGTGCCCGGGAGGTTCTGTATCAGGAAGTCGTCTGCAGAGGGTCACACCTCGATCTATTTACTTAGCCTCAGAGCTGGTGCTAACGTCCTCCTAGTCCCTTCCCTGGGATCTTTTTCTGAACATCTGCACCCTGGCACCCACAGCAGCAGGCAGGCTGCTGCCATCTGGTGGAGAAGAGAGGCTACAGCCTCGCCGGGCTGGGCCTGAAACAGCCTTGCGAGATGAAAGGAACCTTTGAGAATAGCTTCCAGGTCAGGGGATTTCACACTTCCGTAGCTGTGGAGCCCTTTCTTTGAATGACAGCAGTGACTGAGGCCTTCCTGTAAGACTGCTAAACTCAACACTGCTCTGGCTGTAGCAGGGGAATGAGCCCCGCTGGACCTGCTCGACATTCCTCCGAGCTACGTTGGCAAACCACTGGGAGGTTTACCCCTCGTTGTAAGGATGGGGAACCAGAGATATGGAACTATGAAGGGATTTGCACAAATTCTTTGTACAGAACGCACTTTGAAATTTGCCCAGCCAGTCTGTACCCCCACCCTCAAAAGAGGCCGGAACACAGCTTCCTGAATGCTAGATCAAGTCATCTGTCCCAAGACATCTGGGCTCCTGGGAGGAGGAGCCCAGGACTCAACTCCTCCTACAACTTCTTGTTTGAATCAACCATGGTCAGACCTACGATGGTCCCTAGCTCCCTTCTCAATAGCTGGCATGGAATCAGGGGCATAAAGATGCCCGCTGCTATCTCAGGATTCCAAAGAAGTTTCCCGAACTCTGACGTTTAGGGAGAGGCAGGCAGCCCCTTAGAACACAAACAGGGACAGGCACAGAGTATTTTGAGCACCTACTGTGTGCTGAGCCCTGCCAAACGCCTTCACATCTCTCATCTCCACAACTCCTTAACACTGCAAGGTGGATATCCATGTCCTTGGTTTTGATAAGAAAAAAGGGACGCTAGAAGTTAAGTGATTTACCCAAGGTCTCCCAAGCTAGTAAGTGGCAGCATCAGAATCCAAACACAAACGTTCTAATTCTAGAACCCATGCTCTTTCTACAAACTTAGTTGCCTTCTGGAGGGAGAAGTCTGGGAAGTCCAGGCCAGCTCGGAGTTTCAGAGTCAGCAAAGATTGCTGCAGTTCCCTGGCGTGAAGGGCCTTACGGAGCAGACATTGTCTCTGACTCCCATCTGCTATGGTCTAGCTGGGGATGGACGTGTGCTCATGAGAGGAATGAAGACCCCACATGCACTCACCCACCTCTGAGTGCAAAGGATTTCCAGGGCAAGGAGCCCTCCGGAAGCTGAGAGACGGGGTGGAAACAGCACTAGACAGTGGGGACACCTGGATTCCACCCTTGGTCTTGCCGCCTGCACCCTTTGGGACGTTGGACAAGTCTCCTCCCCTTCCTCCTCCAAATGAAGGGGTGGTTCCCGAGGATCTGAAAGCCTCCTGCTCAGTCCTGTGCTGCTGAGAGTCCAGTGCGGGTGGAGTTAGACAGGAAAGGAGGAAGTGAGTGCAGCAGGGGGGTTATGGACATGGGAGGGGGAGATGGCATTTCATCATAGGGGGCTGGCGGAGGCAAGCAAGGGAAAGGAGCGGTCACTCGTCAGACGGCCGGGCGCACCTGCTGCTGAGCACCTGGAGCAGATTAGGTTTGGCACAATCCACAAGGAGGAGCATCTGTGCATTCCCTCGGGGTCTCTGGTTGTTTGGGACAGACATGCTCTTAACCAAGAGACTCCTCTACCCAGAGGCTTAAGGTCCCAGAGGCTCCTGTTTCTCGGAGTCATTGCTGCACTGGGCTCCCTTCCTTGGCAGTGGCCTCCCCTGGCTTGGGAAGGACCGTCCAGCAGCAAACCCTTCCTGGAGGACAGTGGGGTGGAAAAGAAGAGGTTTTACCCCAGACCTGGAGATCCTCAGCCCTCTAGGGGGCCACTGAGTCCTTCCTTCCTGATTCCCACCCGTCTGCTATCACCATTCCCACCTTCTGCCTGGTTCAGAACCACGTGCAGCCACAGAGAACAGACGGTGTCGGCCGCAGGGTGATTTTGTCAGTTCACTACAGCCTCAGACACAGATACACCCAAGGACTCGGGTGACAATTACACTGTATCTGACTTAAAGCCCTCAGCCCTCCTTGGTGCTGGAGACTTCCAAATCCCAGGGTTCTTCCTTTCTCCGAGGCTACCTAATCCCCTTAAGTCAGAGATCAGCAGACGTTTCCTAAAAAGGGACAGAGAGCAAATACTCCAGGGTTTGCAGGCCATGTGATCTTGGTTGCAGCTGTTCACCTCTGCTGGTGTAACGCAAATGCACACAGCTCTGGTCCAGCAAAACTCGACTCACGGACACTGAAGGTTGACTTCCGTATGGTTTTCATGTGTCACAAAATAGTATTCTTTTGATTTTTTCCCAGCCATTTAAAAGTGTGAAAAGCACCGTTGGCTGGTGAGCTGTACAAAATCCAGCAGCGAGCTGCACGTGGTCCGAAGCCACAGTTTGCAACCCAAGTGCTTGCAGCTCGTTCAGCCAAACTTAGAGCATTGATGAAAGGCTTTTCTGGCTAATCCAGGTGGTCTGTCCTATCTTCCCAGGATGACAACAGCTTTAAGCTCCTCCAAAGTAGCCTTGCCCTTTCAGCCTCATTTTCTCTTCTGAAGTAGCTTGAGTGGAGGTTGCTGGAAAGATACCCTCCTCCCTCTCCACCCAGCATCCTGGGCAAAGGCATTCTCTTTCAACTATAAACTGGTTTCCCCAGGCCAGAACATTTCCATTCATTCTCTTTTCCAGCCATGTGCAACTGGCCTTGCCAAAGCATCCCAGCCTCTACCAGCTGGGGCAGGCCTCTTCACTCCCTTTTTTGTTCAGTTCTCAACCCCTGTGTTGCCAGAGTTCCAGAGCTAACGCCTTTTTAATAAAAGGAGACCTTATGTGCCAGGGAAGTTGGGAAGGGGTCGGCCACAGGCAAATTCCTGGAGACAAGGGATTTTAAGCTGGGCTTGAGACAGAGCGGGACAGGGATTGAGGGAGGGAGGAGAGGTGTTCCAGACGGAGGAGGAGAGGGTGAGCTGTGGGCAGGCAGCAGCGAGGGGAGAGTCTGCACGTGGCAGCCACAGGAAGCGGGAGGGTAATGAGACTGGGGAGTGGCTCAGGGTGGGACGTTAGCCGATGGGTTGGGCTGGACCCTGATTCACAATAGCTTGAGGCAACTTAACATAATGGCGTGGGAGAACTCAATGGCCTGGACTTCCAGCCCTCACATCTAACCTCAGTCCTTTGTCTCTATTCCTTCATCTGCTCACCCGACAGACATTCAGTAACTCCCACTGAGAGCCAGGCAGGTTTGACTTGGGGAAAAGCTTAGGGGGTGGTTGGGGAAGGAAGAAGGGAGAACATTGAATCACATCAAGATCCTGCCCTCCATACGTGTAGGGTAGGAGGGAGAACACACACACACACACTGCAACCCTAAGAGAGCGCTAAGTGCCTCTTGGGAACATGGATCAGGAGTTCAGGCAAGGGAGAGGTAATGGATGGGGGAGGCGGGCATCAGCGGAAGTTTCGTGTTAGACAAAGAGTCTCGGCTAGCACTCAAAGCATGGGGGCATCAGGACCTGGGAAATGTGGGGGAAGGGCTGTCTGGGATGAAGTGCGCACAGGGGCTGATGTGAAAGTATGGGGGACATGCAGACAAGAGCGAGGAACTCGGTTTGGAGCGTACTTCCAAAGGGCGGATGTTACTGGCGTTACTTTGGGGGCAGTTTGTTGTAGAGTCTGTCTCACACAAGTAGGTCTCATAGCATCCCTGCCACCTCCCCTCCCCAGCACCGAATGCCAGGAGCTGCTGCCCCTTTCCACCTGCATTTTCAAACACTCCCCACCCCACAGGAGCCACTAGGTAGGCTGGTGAAGGCAAAATAGAGTTGGATGGATTAGAAAGGTAGCAGGCGGAAGGCTTTGAATGCAGGGACAAGACATTTCCCCTTCTTTAAGCCAGGGAGGAGTGGCCTCTGAAGGTTTTTCAACAGGAAGAGGATGAGATCTGCTTTAGAAAAATGAAGTTTGGAGCGGTGTTCAGGATGAGCAGGAGGCCTAGGAAAGACAGGGAAATCAGTTGCAGCCTCCTGCGACCTTCTCACCCAGGTTACTTTCGGTCAGGGTGCGCTACTTTGCCCACAAGATTGGCGGATGGCAAAGACTGAGGGGAGGTCCTAACCGCACGTCCCCCTGCTGAGGCCGGACCAGCAATTAGAACAGCATTTGCTAAGCCAGGTATGAAGTTACCATTGTCTCTCGCTGTCCTTCAAATCGACCCGCCCGGGGATGACCACACAGCTCCTCCCCCATCGGTCCACGCTGGCGGAACTTGTATAAAACTAGCAGCAGTTTAAGGAAAATAGCAACTCTTCGAGGGTTTTCTCTCCTCCTCCCCATCCAGGGCCCACTGCCTTCCTAGTCTGTGACCCTCGGAGCCTGAACAAGGGAGCTATTCAGCCTGACCAAAGGACAGAAGGACGAAGATACTCCCCGCTCAGCCCCCTCCCTGGCCAGGCCAGGACAGGGCTTTTGATCGGGGCCCAGAGAATCCTGAGCTGATAAAGGCCCATTGTGGCAGCTTCTGGAGGAACCCAGAGGCCATCAGGGGACTCGGGCTCGTTAGCCAGTTAACAGCCCTTGAACATTTGTGAAAAGAATTACTTGGCGGAAGTCAAGGCAGAAGGAGGCCCCTGGGCTGCCCCTGGCACCGTCAGTGGCGGGGAGGCTACAGGCGAAACCAGCAGGAACCTGCCTGCCTGTGCTGAAGGGCTGATCCGAAGGCAGAGGGAACCCAGAAGCTGGGGAGAGACACCTGGGTAGGAAACCCAATCTCCTGCGAAAGGCATGAAACACAACTGCGATTTTATAAAGGGCCTGGGGAAGAGAGGAGCCTCCTGCTCCCGCCCCCAAGGGTGTCCAAAGCAGTAAACAGCAGGGAAGGAGGGAGGCCGAGGGGAAGCTGGTCTGGAAGCTGTTTAGGAATCAGGCTCTTTCTGCTGCAGCCGTCACACGCTCTGTGAGTCCAGGCACCGCACCATTCCCAGGCCTCACTACTCTTACAGCAAAAAGCCCAAGTGGGAGGAGATACCTTGGGATGACCGACGCCAGGGAGGCGGCGGGGAGGGGGGCTAGCTGGGAGGCCTGCCAAGCACCACAGAGAATGAGGTTTCGGTGGGAGGTCCAGCCGAGGGTCAGGAGCCCATTACACCCTGGTCTGAGTGCTCACCAGGGTGGGAAGGGACTAGATCCCTGCAGAGAGGCACTGGGAGGACAGCAGGGCGCAGCACCGGGAGAACTCAGCCCCCAGCCCACCCCAAATGTGCGCACGCGTCCCCACCTTTCCCAGCTGACAGCTGGCCCAAACACTCTGAGGAAGGAAATGCAGAATCCAGGTCAGAGACCAGCCCGCGGAGTTCTCTTGAGACTGCTCTCCTCGGCCAGGTGGTGAGCCAGGGATTCACCTGAGAGCAGAGGTTAGAGCAGTCAATGTTGAGTGCTCACCGCACATTCTGTTTCGTTCCTAAAAGGATTTGGGGTGGGTGATTTGCATGGATCATTGCTCAATTGTAGGTCCCCCCACCATTCAAAATGCATAAAGCTGGCCTCCCTTCAAATGCCAGGTCATTTCCTCATCAAAGCAAAGCAGAATAAGCAATTTAAGTGTACGACAGGAAGGGCACCCGAAGCCGTCTAACGATGTGGACGTCTAACCAGAGTGCGCGGAGGGCTCCGGCACACGTGTATTTGGTATCGACTGCTCACTCCTGTCTGCTTGGTGGGTGGGCCCACAACTCCCAGTGAGCAGTGGCACCAAAAGCCACAAGGGGGAAGCTGACGAACCCCCACCCACCTTTACCTCCTAAGACGTGCCATGTCACGACAAACCTCACCTGACACCACTGAGATCCATTTCAGGCTGGGGACGGGGCTAGAACACGGCACAAAGTGTTTTCTGAAACCAAAGTATTTTCTGCCTTGCTGGAGATTCTGTCTTAGCTGGTGATACAAACACGTGCACACATAAAGTGCCAGGCTGCTCTGGTCTAATCCCATGACTCCCACAAAACAAACCCGTAAGACTGAGCTGGAAGGTCTGGGTGTCATTTATTGACAGCGGTTTACACACAACTGTTTTCTTCTTGTGGTCATTTCCTTCAAGGCACAGGCAGAGCCCTCTAGGAGGGCAGTCTCTGAACGAGGGGGCCAGGAACGCAGGATGCGCACGTCCTTAGCAGGCATGTGCAGCCCCGGCAGGATGCAATCCTTCAAGCTGGAATTCCACCGGGTATTTGAGACACCAAGGTGGGAGGCGGAGAGGAAGTCTACAGGACTCGCATCTCGGTCCAGGCCTGCTCTCTCACTAGCCAAGTCCATTCCAGTCTTAGGACCCCGGGGGGGCAGCAAATCAGGCCCACCCACCTTCACAGGGTAGATTCTTCAATCCTCGCTGTCTGTACACACCTGCTTCCGCTGGCCCCAGTTAGACAATCAGCCTGATGGCAAGAGACAGATCGCTTCCTCTCTGCGCCTCCCCAGCACCTGCCTTCAGCTCGGTCTGTGCAGGAACCGCTGGAGAGAACTGAGGCCTGTGTTCACAGTTCTGCTGTGTGTGCCATCTTCCTCCAACTGTGAATAAACCACAGGTTGGAGGCTACACGGCTGCCCGCTGTGCTCCCAGCTTCTCACACATACAGCCCTGCCTTCCTTCTGTCAACTGCCAGTGCCTAGGCTGGGCGCCAGCAGGCCAAAGAGGGGAGCCAGGATGGTCTGTGGAGGCACCTGGCAATTTTTGGTAGGGAGGGGGATAAAAAAGGGGATGGAAATAAGAATGAAAGAGCTTCAGTTTAGATAGAGTAATTACAGATCTGAGGTGATCTAACTTTTATTTCCTTCACTTGAAGCCAATCATGAAGTCTCACAGTGATTTCTGGGGCGGGGGCGGAAGGAAGGTGGTGTAGAGGATCATCGGGCAGTGGTCCAGCTGCCCCAGGAGGAGCAGGCGGGCGGGCCTCACTGGGGCAGCTGGAGGAGCACCGACTGCCCGGCGGGCAGGTAGGTGATGTTCCGAGAGCGGGACAGCTGGTATGCGATGTCCTCTGCGGCCTCCAGCTTGCGCAGCTCGATCAGGCCATCGCCTGCGGTGGCGAGCGAGTTGGCGATCAGCTCCGCGGCCTTGGAGTCACCCTCCGCAGAGATGATGGCTGCCTTCTTCTGCTGCTCAGCCTAAGGAGTGGAGGCAGAGAGGGACCAAGATCACACCTCGGGGCGCTGGACAGTGGGCTACAGCTTCCAGAGGGCCAGGTTAGGCAGCCTCACTGGGTCGTGAAGGACCTCTGGGCATTTACCTCCCCCTCCAGAAGGGGTTAGCAATCCTCCTCTCTCATGTAATGTCCACTGCTCACCACTGTAGAGGCACGTTTCTGTTGGCTGTATGAATAGCTGTCTTATTTCAAACTCTTCAATAATATTAACAGCAACCCAGCCCAGCCACCTTACTCTGAGCCAGGAGGATCCCAGGCCAAGGAAAGCAGGAGAGAAAGGAAAGGAGAATCAGTCCTCAGGCTCATCCTTCTCTCCAGTCCCAAGTCAAAATGATGCATCGAAGTCAGCACAGCTGAGGAGGAGCAGCAGGCACATGACGCTCCCTCAGGTTGCTTGTGAGCTAAACTGGTTCCTGACCAGGAACTCAGGCACCCAGAACAAGCTCCCCCGGGCTTCCCCTTCCCTCGTCAGTAGGAGGGTATCTATCTGCGATGCGCGACCTTCACAAGCGCAGGAGGAGAGGAGCAAGCCTCTCTGAAATGAACACAGAGCTGTTCAATGAGGCTCTGGGACGGCTCACTCAACAAATGTTTACTGAGCACCTAGTACCGATCTCCAGGCGCAGTTCTGGACGTGTTCGAGGTGCTGGAGGTAGGCGGAAAAAGGAGGAAAAAAGTTTTCATTGATACTGAGTTTATATTCTCTAAAGTTAAATGTCCAGCCATATATTTCCTTTTCCTGATTCTAAGAACTAAAGTGCCTTGGATTAGGAATACAACTCCAAGAGAATTAGTGCTGGGGAGAGGGAGTTACAAGAAATAAATGCACCTTTGCAAAGACCCGAAGACCAGGCTCTATGCAGATACACGGTGTCCCAGCACACCCCGACACATCTGGATGGGTTTAGTGCTTGAAAAAACCCCAGTGACGATAGCGCATCTGGCGCAACGTTTGATCCTTTTTGCTGTCAGCTTTCACTGTGTCATCGCAGTTAAAAATGACTTCCCCAGTGAAGCTGAAAATATTCCAGAAGAAACATTTTTATTTGTGGGCGAGTGTTTTTGATCTTAGGGAAGTGGGAAAAAAAAATCACCCTTCAGTGATTTAGGAACATAACTTCACATATCCCTGACTAGGCCCCAAAGACTCTGGAACCAATTGCAGGAGTGCAGTCCCTTCAGTCCCCTTCTGATGATCCCGGAAGCAGAGATGACAGATGATGAATTTCCAGGCCACCCAGCAGACGTGGAGGCCGAGCACAGGAGAAAGGGGAGGGGGCTCCTGCCATCTGGTCGCACACTCACCTTTTCCACCACGAATCTGGCCCTCTCCGCTTCCTGCTGAGCCACCTGCTTGGCTTCTACCGCTTCTGTGAACTCCTTCCCGAAGGTCAGATGCGTCTAAGGGGAGAGAGTGAGCACGAGATAAGGCGGTGTGATTGCTAGACAGCACTGCCGTGAGGTCCCACAGCTGCCGGAGGGGGTGGCCAGCTATGGCTCCAGCAGCTGGAGGCATCGTGAGGCCAGACCACCCTTCCACCTCCACGTCTGCGTCCAAACTGGGTCCACAGCCCGGAATCCTTGGCCGCCCCACAGGCTCCTGTACGTCTTTCTGTCCCTCTCAGGTAGGAAACAGCCCATGGGCACCAGAAGGTATCTACTCCAACTGACCACCTCCCTAGGGAGGAGACCTGTGGGTGCCAGGACCCCACCACTGACTAGCGCTCTTCCAAGGTCCTGTGATGGCCTGTCTGAAGCCCCCAGAGAGATCAGATGGAAAACTGAGCCTGAGAGTGAGGGGTGCAGCTGGTTCTCAGGGATTCAAGAGCGTGATGCTCTCTGCTTATGGATTAACCAGTCCACTTCTTTCTCACAGCACCTCCGCCACAAAACAGGAAGAGGACGAGAGAGATTTCCAAACCATGATCTTGCAAATCATGCTATTCCCTATGTGTGAGTGCTTCTGGTAAAGAGTTTAAAAGAAAGGGAAGGCAGGTAAAGCTATTGCTTAGGATGAAGTTTTAAAATTCTGTTATGCATACACCTTCCCTAATAAAGTGAGTGACGGAGACTTCACTGAAGTGACCATCTATAGTGACAACGCAAACAATGAGAGCAGATCTCAGCACCCCAATGCCTTGTCTAGGGTAATTTATTCATCTAGCTTTTTATTAAGAAGGAAGAAAGGAGTGAACAGCATTGGTTCTGCTATCAAATTCTACTTGTTTCATTTCTTCCCCCATCCTCCCAATCTCCCAGTATGCTTTTTTAAAACATATGAGGAGCCCAAACTTCTCCCAGAGTAAGTCCCAGTCCACTGTCTCCCAGAATTTGTAACACTCCTAACTCTTAGACTGCAGCTTTCCTTCTCTGCCTGCTCCCTTTCTGGACCCTTGTTCAAATTTGGGGGAAGAAAATACAATCCTGAGAAATGAGAATGAAATGTGTAATTAAGGAATAAAATTTCTTTCTAAAAGGGCCAGCTGAGGGCAGCAAATTCCCCACAAAAATCTAACTTTCTTCTCACACCTCTCAGATACGGTTTCTTGTGGTCAGCCCGCATTTCTCCAGAATGGAGCATGTGGTTAAAGTCAAGCAAAATGCCAAGCTTCTCCTTAGGTTTTACTTAGCCTCTTCTCACAGCCGAGGAGTTCAGGTGAACACTAAGCAGGAGAGCCTGAGGAACGGCTCTGGTCAGAGAAGCCAAACAGCTGCAGCCTGGCGTCTCGCCAGTAGAGGGAGTCCACGAGCCCTTCTCTGAGGGCAGGCAGTTGCTGCAAGGGTGGAGCAGGACCCCGGGTTAGAGCTGGGTGCCGGGGACTGTGTAAACAGCTGCACAGATGTGGAGCGGGAAACAGTGCCTTTCCCGGGCGATGCACAGAAATGAACAGGAAACACCTTCCTCACCACTCGAAAAGATCACTCCAAATGACTTTTCCCAGAGAATCAGAAACATGACCCCTTCCCTTCACCTTCCTCACTCTGAAGCGCTACCCTGCCTGCACCGCTTGCTGCCTGCATCATGGCATCGGGTGTCGCACACACACACACAGACCAGTCTCGAGAGGATAGCTTATGCCTCAGAGACGTCCCTGCCCTTCCTCTGCACCAGACTTCGGGGAACAGAACCATTCACTCGCACTCTGTCACCCTTCCTGGGGAGCTCCCAGAGCTCGCTTCACTGAGCTTCAGACCCCAGGTGTCAGGAGATTCCCAGGGCTCAGGCTGGGAGGTCTGTGCGAGGAAGAAAGACTACCCACGCTGTGCTCTAGTCTCTACCAGGCAGTGTCTGCCTGCGTCCAACGGGGTTAACAAGACGTCACTTCCCAGGGAGCTCTGGGAAACACTTTGGGGAAGGTGAAAAATCTATTGGTTACGAACCACCTGGGTAGGGCCAAAAAAATCAGAAGAAAACTGTCTGTGGCACAGGGGAGGTAAAAACCCCCGTCTGAAAACAAACCCAAAGAGACTGTTTCATACTGTCAAGAAGGTTTGATGTTTACAAGCCTCACATCTAGGAATGGATGTGTCTGCCTGGAAGTGGAGCCAGGCACCTACACAGCTGCTGCCCCTCCCCACAGGCTCCCTGTGGCTCTTACCAGGGATACGTCATCCAGGATGAGCCCAAAGGTTGCTGCTCGCTCTGTGAGGTCATCGCTCACCTGTCTGGAGACCAGCTCTCTCTGGGTGATCAGTTCTCCAGCATCAAAGCGAGCCTAATTCCAGGGGAGGGCAGAGGAGCCAGTCAGGATAATGAGGAAGCGGAATCCCAGCCCCCTACCAACCACCCACCGCCAAGCTCTTCCTGACACCCAGCAGTCTCCTGGAGGCCCTGTTCACTCACCACCACGGACTTGAGGATCTCTGTCGTGATGGACGGCAGCACGCGCTCGTCATAGTCCTCTCCGATGCTGGTGAAGATGCGGGGAAGCTGGCTGGCAACCGGCCGGAAGAGGATGCGCAGGGTGATGTTGACATTCTGTAAATCTTAGGGGACAAATGCTGGAGTTAAAGATAAAAACCACAGTAGCCTTCTATGACTTCTCCTAGCCCCAATTTGCTACAATGTATAAGTTGCTGATTATCCCATCATAGAGGGTGCCGAGCACATGCGCGTGGTTTCCTTGGTAGAGAATCCAGCAGCGCACCAGAGGTAAAAACTTCTCCAAGGTTTCTAGTGATGACAGCTACTCAGTGTGTCCTGAACGCCCTCTGATACAAGCAAATTCAGGTTATATATCTAATAGGTGCTGTGGAATGTCTGGAACACTGAATATTTTAAGAAAACAGGCCAACGCCAAGAACTCTAGGGTAAGGCCTTTCCGAGGCCTGGTCAATGTGGCCCAAGGCAGGAATGTGCCCCCGAGAGGTTATCGTGGGCCCAGTGGAAACAGTCCACTCGGGACTACATGAGCAGTGCAGTCCCAGGCCTGGTTGCTGTCCTAACTCTGCTGTGGACTAATTACGTGGCCTCACTAAGCCTTAGTCCATCTCAGTTCATTTCCTCCTCTGTGAGAATGGGGATGATTGCATCTGCCTTCCAGGCACGCTGGGACAAACTGGAGGAGGAAACAGATATATAAGCACTCTGTCAAATGTACAACAGATGTGAGGGGTTATCAGCTCATCTAGAGGCTGCTTCTCATTACGTGGCCCAAAGGACCCAGGGAGGGAGGAACAACTTCCCCTGACAATTCACAGCTAACGCACCACACAGCTTGCTTGCGGCCATCAACAGCGTGGACCAAGCGCCCATGAGATGAGTTCTGAACCAGGCACTGAAGTGGGAAATGTTTACACACCAGTCCCTGGTCTCTCCAAGTTCCTACAGGGGTGGGGGTGTGGGCAGGGGGGGCAATTACGTTTATTTATTATTTTAATGGAGGTGCTGAGGATTGAACTCAGGACCTCATGCATGCTAGGCATGCATTCTACCACTGAGCTATACCCTCCACCTGCTTCTATCAAGTTTTGCAGACAGGTGCATCATGTATCCTTAGAACAACTGCAAAGTAGTAGAGAGAGAAATCCCAAAGCGGCGGGAAGTTTAGGACTAGGCTTTTAAGTTAAAATATGAATGTTCTCCACTAACCTCACCCCACTGTTGATTTCCTCTGATGCAGTAGGCAAGCCAGAGCCTTCACAGGAGGCTCCTTCCTGTTCCTGGCCAAGAGCGACAGGACAGACCAGGCAATGCCAACGGACCCTTCCCCTCCTCGGCCCAAAGCACTTCTCACTCTCAAGTGCCACACGTTCCTCTGCTCCCCTACAAGCCATACGACCCTGGCTCCTGTCCTCACCCCACTCCCCGCTAACTGCCTGTTCACACGTCTATCTCCCTATCTAGACAGAGCCCCTAGAGGCCCCCAATTTAGCCATCTTTGACCTACCCGACCCCCCGACCCTGCACAAAGCCTGGCACCATCACAGAAAGCAAACATCTGCTGAGAAGCAACATCCACGCACCCCTCCTCTTGCTGCAGACACAGCGCCGCGGAGCCAGCACCTGCCGTTCCATTCACTGCCCGTGCACCCTCTGCGCAGGGTGGGGGAGAACAGTGATTCATGTGAGGCTCTAACTGGGCATCCAGTGATGCATGAGACACAAGACTGCCCTCAAGGATGTGGGCCTCGGCCTGGGAGATAACAGTGTGAGGGCAGCACGGCTGGAAACAGAGGCCTTGGGAAGAAGGCAAAGGGTAAGTCAGCCATGAAAGCAAACAGGACGGCTGCAGATCGGCTTCCAGTCACCCTGGGGACCAAGAACCACTGGGAAGGGTCCACCGGGGGAGCAGAGGCACACTGAGATTTCTTTAAAACTGGATCACTACGTAACTCTGGAAAGACAGCTTTGTGCCTTTCTCCAAATGTGTACAGCTGTGTGTGTGTTTTAAGAACACAGGCACACCTTGTTTTACTGAGCTTCAAAGACTCTGCATTTTTACAAACTGAGGGTTTGTGGCAACCCTGCATCAAGCAAATTTATTGGTGCCATTTTCCCAACATTTTGCTCACTTCATGTCTGTGTCACATTTTGGTAATTCTTGCTCTATTTCAAACTTTTCTATTATTATTATACTTGTTATGGTGATCTGTGACCAGCGATCTATGATGTTACTACTACAATTCACTGAAGGCTCAGGGGATGGTTAGCATATTTAGCCACAAAGTATTTTTTAAAAATTGAAGTATAGTTGATTTACACTGCTGCTGGTTTCCGGTGTATAGCAAAATGATTCAGTTATACATACGCACATTCCTTTTCAGGTTCTTTTCAATTATAGGTTATTAAAAAATACCGAATATAGTTTCCTGTGCTGTACAGCACGTTCTTGATGTTTATCTGTTTTACATGTAGTAGTGTATATCTGTTAATCCCAGACTCCTAATTTATCCCTCCTCCTCTCCCCTTTGGTGACCATAAGTTCATTTTCTATGTCGGTGAGTCTGCTTCTGTTTCATAAAGTTCATTTATATCATTTTTAAAGATTCCACATACAAGTAAGATCATATGATATTTGTCTTTCCCTGACTTACTGCACTTAGTATGATAATCTCCAGGTCCTCCCATGTTGCTGCAAATGGCATTATTTCATTCTCTGCCATAAAGTTTTCTCGATTAAGGTATGTACATTGTTTCTTTAGAAATAATGCTACTGCACACTCAATAGGCTACAGTAAAGGGTCAACAGAACCTCTGTGTGCGCTGGGAACCAAAAAAATTCACGTGAGTCGCCTCATCACAGTATCTGTTTTTCCGCGGTGGTCTGGAACTGAACCCGCAGTACCCCTGAGGCATGCCTGAATATTTCTTTTTCTGAAGCCACATAAAACTCTTCAGGGAAAATATGCCAGGAATTATTACTACCTGAAGTTCAACTCCTTCTGGATCCCACAGCACCCCTTCCACCCTCTCTACTTGACCTGACCCACAGGCAAGCCTTACCTTTGCTACCAGTGATCACCGGCACGTTACGTGGTCGAGAGCGGCAGTCAAAGATAATTGGTTTCTGTACCCAAGGGATGAGGAAGTGAGTCCCTTCCCCTACGACAATGTCCTGCACTCCACGGAACCGATCAAAGATGACAGCTCTATGTCCAGCATCCACTAGGAACAAAAGATAATGATGGGTCAGAAAAATCCCCTCATTCTTTAACCAAAATGACCGTGTGTTTAAAAGATCCCTGATGCCTTCTGTTTACTTATTAAGTCTCCCCTCTCCTGCTCTGTCTTCCCACACTTCTGGTCTTTAGAGGCTTCTAAACAGGTACAGAACTAAGCCACCACTTCCCGTCCCATGTGTCTTCCAAGGACTCTGGTCACAGGATCTTCAGCATCTTTCTCCTTGAAACAATTGGCTGCTAGTTTTCTGATTAACCACTCCATCCCCAAACTCCCACCAACACATTTCCAGGAATCACCTCCTCAAACTTCTTTCCAAACCCACCAAGGTCTTCACTCTTACCACATCCCTTCCTGGTTCCAGTTTAACCCAGTGTTCCCAGAAGCAGCACCCTCATGATGGCAATCCTAAAATTTGGAAGGCCCCACTCTTTCTTTCCAATAGCCTGGTTTCTCTAAGATTTTAAGGGGCTATGGAGCTGTCTTGTTGATCCAGAGAGGAATTAGTGATGGTGATTACTGTCCAGCTGTGCAGGCGTGGCCAAAAAGATCAGAGTATAAACCTGTGCCACAGGAGCCAAGCAGGCTTTTCTGATTAGCTGTTTTCTGTCTCTGCTTTTTTGGACTTTATAGTTGGTCCAAATTATCTTCCCACTGAAAGTAATCCTCCTCTTGTCAAGAGTCACACTCGAGGTGGGTCAATCTACTGCTGCTTTCCAACAGTGAAGGTCAGAGACCATCAAAGTTAGAGGGGGTCTCAGACAAAAAACAAGTGCAACCCCATTGCCTGACCAATGAGAAAGCTGAGGCCTAGGGAGGGGGAAGCAACTTGCCTGAGGTCACACGCGAAAGTGGAAGAAAAGCCGGCCTGAACCGCTGCCACGCTGGTAAAAGCTGGGCAGTGCATCTCAAAGATATTTGCTCTGGAACAACCCAACCATAGCAGAACCAAAGCGCCCACTCAGGACAAAGTCACCAAAGGTCTAAAGCCCCTGCTGCTCCAAACACAGGCAGGAGAGAACAAACGAGATCTCCATTTCAGCTGGCCAGCCAAATTCTGGCTCGCTCCTGCAGCATTTGGGGGGTGCAGCATGACTTTAAATTAACAAGAGCAGCTGGAAACATCCAAGTAGGCTGGGAGGCTCTTTGTGAATAAAGGCTCTGAGTGAACCTATGGCTACAAGGACAGAGGCTCTGATGACCAGGCAACCACATGGCGCAGGAGGGCAGTAGGTGAGCCCTCTTGGTCACAAACACATTCACAAACAGCGGCTGCCAACAGGAGTGTCACATGGGCTCTGCAGACCAATAGAAATCCCCCGGCAAAGGGCAGTGACCTTACCATTATACAAGGCAGAGTTCACCACGCCTCCTGCAACAGCTAAGGCCAAGCCGAACTTGCCAATGGACTCAAACACTTTGGCAGCCATGTCTCCTGCTGGACCCACTCACACCTAAGGGGGGAAAAACAAACAAAACAACTTGATCCCCAAATCCTCAGAGAAAGCCCTCTCTCTCTGCTGGCTATTTCTTCCCCCACTCTTGAGGGCTCTGAATCATCCACTGAAGGACATTTCATAAATAACACTCTGCGGCCTGTAAACATGTATTATCAATTCCTCTGCTTTCTTCTTTTTCTGCCATTTAAGAAAAGGGGTCTGGGGCACTTAGTTCAAAAGGGGAAGGAGGCATGGACTTGATACCCAGAGAGAACTTAGCACCAGACCATACCACCTTCCCATTTCCTGGACAGGTGGGCCCTGGGAGAGAGAGGCTGTGTGGTTCTGGGTGATTCTGGTACAGAAAACAATGTGACCCCAATAGCAAAATAGCTAGCCTTTATACCAGGCAGTCTTCTAACAGCAGTTTGTGTATTTAATCCTCACACCAACCCTTATGAAGATCACTGCAGGTGAGGAAACTGAGGCACACAGAGAGATAACCTAAGGAGCCTAAGATCACACAGCTGAGTGAGCAACTAGGATTAGAACCTGGAGGTCAAATTCTGGAAGGCACAGCTCAACTCCTCACCACACACGGCTTCTCACATCAGGTATAAGGATGTCCTTTTATCATGGAAGCAGGAGCTGGATGACATTCTGGGGCTATCATACCAAGAATGAATCGGGCGACTCACAGACATGGAAAACAAACTTATGATTACTGGGCAAGGGGGGGGGGGCGGGGAGCGTGTAGGGAGATAAATTGGGAGTTCAGGATTTGCAGATACACACTACTAAATATAAAATAAACAACAAGGTCCCACTGTACAGCACAGGGAGCTAGTGAAAGACTAATAAAAGGAATATATATATGTAAACTGAAACATTATGCTGTACACCAGAAACTAACACAACCTTGTAAACCGACTATACTTCAATTAAGAAGAAAAATTTTTTAAAGTAAAGTTTACACATTTAACTATTAAAAAAAAAAAAAAAAAAAAAAGAACAAATGGGCCAGAAGGCTCTCAATAGCTGCACCGCGAGGGAGAGCCCTGGAGCGGGGGGTGGGCGGGCGGGAGCACCGCTGACCTCGCTAGAATCCACCCCTGCACTTAACTTTGTCTTGCCCCGCCCCGTCGTCCGCGTCCACTTCGGTCTCCCCGCTCCTCCTCCCCAGACCGCAACTTCTCAGGCTACCTTGATCTCTCCACGTGCACTTAAATATTCTTTTCCAGAGACCAGAACACCGAGTCCCCATCAGCCTTTCCTTTTTTTACACAGCTTCTGGATTATTCCTCACCCTGTCCCCATATACACCTACCATACTCTACGCAACCCCTGGCTCCTCCCGGGCTCACTCCCTTCCCCTCCGGCCCGAGGTGGATCCACACACGCATCCCGCCCGCCCAAACTCCATGCGAATGGGAGTGCAGACCGGGTCTGCAAGAGACGCCGGGACGCGAGCCGCAGCAATTCCCCTCCATTCTCACCTGCTTCCACTCTGACCTCCACATGAATTCCCCAGCCACACATACTGCGCGTGCGCTGGGCAGCTCCTCCTCTTCCCCGCCCTCCTTCCAAGATCCGCACTTCCTATTGGTGGGGGCGAGCGCTGTGCATTCTGGGAAGGGTGGCTTGTCCCCTTAGCCTAGTTCCCCGGCTCGTCACAGATGAACTACGATTCCCAAAAAGCCATGCACCGGCAGGCCCGCGCTGAAAAGCCTTTTCTCTTTGGTGGTACTAAATGCCCAGATTGTCGTAAAGCCTTTTGGGGATTGGAGTTTCTTGGGGGATTAATGCACGTGCCTGGCCTGAATCCTTGCTACAGCCTGCCAGAAGATGGGCCCTAAGGCGCTCAGAAAGAGGGGCTGGGCCTGCGGGTTGGTGGCAGGGTTGGGCAGGGGCAAGTTTATGGCCGCTGAAAGAGGACGGGTGAACACCCTGGAGAAAGTAGTGCTGAAGTAACTGGTGGGCTAAGAGATGGAGGGGCTGTCTTCTTTCCAAAAGCCCTGTCTAGAAGCCACCTGAGTTGTGGAACATTGATTGCTAGAGCCAGAGAGAACCTTAGAAACCATCTGGACTAGGAAATGAGACCCAGAGAGAGGAAGGGATTCATTCAGTGTCATGCACTAATTTAGCAAAGGGGCTGGGCTTAGAGTGTGGGTCCCGTGGAAAAAAAATTTTTTTTTAAAGACTTTAGGAGAAGTTGCAAGAATAGCACAAAAAACAGTGTAATCTTTACTCAAAATTCATCTGTTGCTAACAATTTGCTCCATTTGCTTTGTTGATCTGAAACAATAAAACAGCCAGTTATCTTACCAGCAAATTGGGTTTATTTGAGAACAGCAGAGAATTACGACTCTGGACATGCAAACTATGGCAACCCAGAGGCAAGTTTGCAGAACAAAGGAGAGGACCTTTCTTTTATAGTGGAGAAGTTGGAGTTGGGAGGGGCTGTTATAAACAAAGACCTGGAGGAAACTGGGGGTTTGAAGTGTAGTGGCTCTTCATTGGCTGAGTTGTAACACCGTCTTATTGGCTGGACTGTTGCTGGGCAAGGAGAAATTCAGGCCAGAAGAAATTTTTTCTCCCTCCTGCTGGATAGTAACCTAGTAACGTTCCTTTGGAGATGCTAAGGTATCTCTTCCTGTTGGATCTTTACCTGTTGGTAGGGTGTGAAAATTTCACCCTTCTGGCCTCCCAACTCAATTTTGAATGAGGTTTCTGTTTATGAATTTTTGCAGCTTACCAATTGCTCCTTCCTCCTCTCCCTCCCTCTTTTCCTTCTCTCTCTTTGTATTTTCTAAGAATAAGGACATCCTGTTATACAATCTGTATAAATTTAATCTACCTTCTGCACTCCATTTTTTCACTTGACCTAATAATGAACTTTATAGCAATCTCCCCCTACCAAATGCAGGATGCAGTCTAGAATTAGGTACTGTTTTAATTTTTCATATCTCTTTAGTCTTCTTTAATTTGACCTCAACCTTCTTTGTCTTTTATCACATTAAAACAGGAGGGGAAAAAAAAAAGAATGTTTCTCACTTGGGATCTGTCTGATGTTTCCTCATGATTAGATTCAGATTTTGCATTCTTAGCTGAGATACTACCTAACTGGCGTGTGGACACTTAATTTTAGTGAAACCAAGGCCATTTCTGGATTCTAGTATGATTGGATTCCTTCAACTTCTTTTTCCTGCATTCCTCTCCTCCCTGTCTGCTTTCTTTGTCCCCACTTGGCACGATCAAATGACCAGAGACGTGCATGGCAGCACTATGCAGGTGGTGTAAGAGTTTGCCCTAACCGCCCACAGTCTTTTCCTCTGCCTACCAGAATGCAAGCCCTGTGAGAGCTGAATGTTTAGTCTGTTGTCTTCATTGTTCTATTCCCAGAACATACAACAGTGCTTGGCACATGGTGGACACTCAACAAGTATTTGCTGAATGAATGAATAATGAAGGGCGTTGAAGTGGCTGGTTAGGCAGGCTGTGGCCAGGAAACGCAAGGCAGGATGCTCTGGAATGTGTCAAGATTAGCCTTAGTATGTCTGCTTCTATTCCAACCTCACTAGCAGGAATGTTGAAAATATGAAAAGAAACCAGTTTTATATGTTTTATAATTTTCAAGTCTGTGTGTCTACAGCATCCCACTTGAGCATCATTACAACCTATTATCCCGCTACAGTTAAGGAAGTTGAGGTTCAGAGGTTAAGTGGCTTGCTCGTGGTCACTCATGTCATCAGAGCCAGACTGGATGGGAACACACGTCTTCTAGGTCTAAGACCTTATGTTCTTTCCACTTGCCCATGTTGTGTCCTGGGAAGCAAAAGCAGCAGGAAAGCTCACATGACATGAGGGCATCCTGTGGACCTGGGCTCGTTGTGGTCGGAGAGATGGTGAGGATGAAGGATGAGGATATTGAAGAGGGTATCTAGGAAGAAGTTAATTGTGCTGAGGCAAAGATGAGGGGCAGAGCAGCACTGGTGCACCAGCTTCAGGAGGGGACCCAATCTGTTGCTACACAGAGCATTTTCCCCTCCAGCCAGGTGTGCAGATTGGAGATGAGAACAAATACATCTTGAACACCGACTGTGGACCAGTAGTTTCATAAATGCATAATCTTATTTAATCCTATTTTCATATTACCATTTTTGAAATGAAGAAATGGAAATTCAGAGAAGTCAAGTAACTTGCTCACAGTCACACAGCTGATAAATGGCAGGTATGGCTAATCTCATAGCCTGTGCTTTTCCAAGGTGTGGGAATGTGTGACCTGTAAGTAATATCTAAACAAAGGTTGATTCTACTTCCAGGCTCGGAGCCAACGTGGGAGGGGTGGTAATTATAGCAAATAATTATAGACGAACATCTTTTTTTCTTCATTCATTTAACACATATACATTGGAGGCCTCTTGTGTCATGCTAGACACTGGGGATACAGTGATGAAGAAGATGGAGAAGGCCCCTTTCCTCATGGAGTTTACATCCTGGGATGACAGGAGGGTGGTGTATACAGACAAAAGACAAGTACACAAAGGAATACATGATATGAAATATTGACAAACTTCATAAAGGAAAAAAATAGGCACTAGGAAGACGGTGAATCAGTAAGGAAGATTTTGACTGCAGGTAATAGAAATGTGGACTCAACTGGCTTGAACAATAAAGAGATATATCTTTATATATCAAATAACAAGTCCTGGGGCTGGTTAATTTAGTGGCTTACAAGGCCGTCAGTGATGCAGAATCTTTCCATCTTTCAGCTTTGCTATCTTCAGATGTTGACTTTTGTCCTCATGCTTGCCCCCACAAGGTCACAAGATGACTGTAGAAGGTCCAAGCTTAATGTTCTCACACAGCAGTAACCAAAGGCCAGAAGGCAGGGAAAGGGCATGTCATGTTTTTGGGCCCCTTTATGAGTGAGGTAAAGTTTCCCAGAAGCACCCAATCAGACATCCCTCTATGTGTTATTGGGCAGAATTGTATCATGTGCCATAAACTAGTCATTGGCAAAGGAATGGCATTGCCGTGTTGGAATCTGATGAGCCAAGAGTCAACCTCTGGGACTGGGGAGGTTGACTCCTCAATCACATGACTGCTTAACACACTAACAAATCAAAATTGGGGTTCTAGTTAGCAAGAAACAGGATGCAAGAGAGAATGAATGTTGGAATTACAACCAATAGTGTCTGACACAAGGGGTCTGTTTTGGTAAGCTGGTCATGGAGGCCTCCATGAGGAGATGACATTTAAGGCAAGATGTAAAGAAGTTAGACATGAATGGTGGGGTGGGGTGGGGTGGGAGGAGAGCATTCAAGCAGAGGGAACAGCACGTGCATGTCCAGCAGGACACGAAGCATGACTGATAGATTTGGCTGGTAAAGAGATGAGGAGCCCTTCTTAGATTCAGACAGTTTGTTACATAACGCAGACACCGAAAGGAAGAGTAGCCAAAGGTGCCAGCTCGTAGTGACCCCTGTGTAGGGTGACGCTGAAACAAATGGCGCCAAATGACTGCAACGCACACCCTGCTCCTAAGGAGCCAGTGCCCTGCTGCAGCTAAGCTGTATTATAATTAATTGCTGTATCCTTGGTTTGTTGCTGTATCCCTGAGGGTGGGGGCAGGGACAGAAAGCTTCAGACCTCATCAGAACCCGGAGCCTATGAGAAGCTGTCTCATGACAACTTTCCTGGTAGACAGGGAAGCGAGCGAGAGAGGCCCTTATAGTAGCTCCTCACAAGCCCCCCTTTTGTTCCAGGAGGATCACAAAGTGTTCTGCAAGACAGATTAAGCCAAGGTTCCGGGCTTGCCGATATGGACAACGCTGAGATGTGTAAGGTTGCCATGGCGCCATGGTGGCACCATTTCCCGACAGTGCAAAGACCTCAAGGCGGGCCGGACCTTGATCTACTGAAGGAACTGAATGTGACCGAAGCATACTGAGTGAATAGGATGGGAGAGTTACCCAAGATGACAGTGGTGAAATAGGCAAGCGCCAGATGTGGGCTTTGCTAAAAATTTGTAAGCGCAATGAGAAATCCCTGAAAGTCTCTAAGCGGGAGAAAACTCGACTGATCTTGACAGAAAATCCCCAAGGGAAGAGCCCCAGCAGGCGCTTTCCTCGCACATTGGTTCTTAAACCTTTTGATCTTGGGTCCCTTTTATGTTCTTCAAAGTTACTAAGCACCCTAAAGAGCTTTTAAAATATGGAATATATATATCAAAATTAAAATAAAACAACCTAGAAGTATTTACTTACTCATTTTAAAATGACAATAATAAACTTGTCATGTGTTAACATATTTCTACAGAAAACTGTATTTTCCCGGATAAAAATATCTAGTCAGGAGAGTGGCATTGTTTTACATTTTTGCAAGTCTCCAGTCCTTCATTCATTCTCAAGTTGTGCTATCACAGGTCATGTAGCTTCTGGAAAACTCTACTGACACTCAGGAGAGAATGAGAGTGAAAAAGTTAAATAATGATTTAGTATTATCATGAAAATAACTTTGACTTCAAGTATCCCCTGAAAGTGTCTCTAGGACCCCCAGGGTTACCTGGGCCACACCTGGAAAGCCACTACCTTAGAGTGAAACTCACCACTGGACACTCATGTGAAGCTTCCAACCAGCTTCTCAATGCTTGTATTAGTTGAGATATTAGTTAGAACAGTCTAATTTGCTATACCAAGGAGACCAAAAAATACAGTGGACTAAAAAAGATAGAATTTAATTTCTGTGTTCCACAAATCATTCACAGACCTAGTTTCCTTTCATTGCTTTGTAAGTCCTTAAAATTTTTTCTTCGCTTAATCATGGGCCGTCTGCGTTCCAGCTTGCAGGAGGGGAAAACAGGAAAATCAGGGCAGCAATTTTGTTGTAAGCAAATGAGGAAGAAACAGCACATATAAATCCCACTTCATTTTATTGGTGAAAACTTAGCTGCATGACCTCATCTGGTCACAGAAGAGGCTAGAAAATGTATTCTTTAGCTGTGCAGCCAAGTACCCAGGAAGAAAGGATTTGGGGTCTAACCAGCAATCTGCTGTACCTCACTTTCAAATATGAACAGACAAGTGATGTTAAGTCCATTTGAAAAAAGCCATAACATGAAAGAAAAACAAAACAAACAAAAACAACTAAGCAAAACAAAAAAGTTGGCAGAACCAGAGACAAGGCAAAGAGCATGGAAAATCTAAACCAACGAGCCAACCAACCCTATAATTGATATCCTCAGATAAAGGGAAAGACCCTACCATTCATGAAACTAAAACAAGCTATTATTAAGAAAAGTAGGTGGAAATAAAAGATGTTTTCACCTAAAATCAAGAACAGGTCGAAGATGCCCACTCCCATCACTTCTGTTCAACACTAGGAGATCTTTGCCAGGACAACAGCTACAATGGGCACACACACACATACACACATATACACAGGGATACAGAGTGCAAAAGATGGAGTAAAACTGCTTTTATTTTTTGTGTCTGTAGAAAATTCTAAAAAAATTTAAAAGAAGCTGTTAGGACCAATAAGTGAGTTTAGCAAGGATGCAAAACATAAACATAAGATCCATATACAAAAATCAGCAACAAACTGAAAGATGGAATTTGGAAGTTAAAAATGCCCTTTCCAAAAGCATCAAAAACATGAACTACTCAGCAATAAATTCAATACCACCTGTATGATTACAATAACAAATATTGCTAAGAGGATTAAAAGACCAAAAAAAAAAAAAATGGAGAGATATACCATACTTATTGAAGAGAAAATTCAATGTTCTGAAAATGTCAGTTCTCCTCATATTAATCTATAAATTCAAAGCAATCCCAAGCAAAATTACAGCAAGCTGTTTTGGGGGGCAAAAATTGACAAGCTAATTCTAAAGTTTATATGGAATTGCAAAGGACCTAGAATTGGCAAAAACAAAACAAAACAAAACAAAACAAAAAAACCAAACAATTTTGAAGAAGAGAATAAGGTGGGAAGGTTTAGTGTATGTGGAGGACATGGTGACCACACAGTTACAATAATCTAGAAATTCTCAGTGGAACAGATATATAATCCAGAAATAAACCCACACATCTGTGGTCAGTTTTGTTTGTTTGTTTGTTACAAAGACGACAGTGTTGTTCAATGGCAAATGGATAATCTTTTTAAAAAGTGGCACAGGAGTAAGTGGCTATGCATGTGGAAAAACAAAAGTATTTGACCCTCATCCTACTCCATACACAAAAGTTAGTCTGAAATGGATCATGGACCCAAACATAAAGTCTAAAACTATAAAACTTCTAGAAGAAAAGCAGGAGAGAATCTTCATGACCATGGTAAGGATTTCTTACATAGGACACAAAAAGAACAAATCATAGAAGAAAAAAAAATGGACAAATTAGACTCCATTAAAATTCAAACTCTGCTCTTTGAAACATTTTTAAGCTACGAACTGGGAAAAATTATCTGCAATGTACTTATATGACAAAGGACTTGTATCCAGTACATGTAAAGAACTCTTACAACTGAATAACAAACATATAAACCCAATTAAAATTTTCTTAAATAGACAAAAGATTTGAGCAGACACTTCATCAAAGAATGGCTAACAAGCCCATGAGAAATGCTCAATAGCATTAGTCATTGAAGAAATGTGAATTAAAACCATATGATTTCTTATCATAACATATAATGGGAAAAAATCTGAAAAGAAAAAATACATATGTATGTGTATGTATAACTTTGCTGTACACCTGAAACTAACATTGTAAACTAACTACATTTCAAGAAAAAATGTAAAACAAAAAACCCAAAACAAAATGAGTTACTACTATACATCCTCTAAAATGATTAAAATGAAAAAGCCTAAAAATACCAACTTTTGTAAGAATGTAGCATAACTGGGATGTTATAGCACAACCACTTTGGAAAGCTGTTTCGCATTTTCTTATAAAAATTAAACATGTATTTACTATACAATTCAGCAATTTCATTCCTAGATATTTATCCCAGAGAAATAAAAACCTATGTTCATACAAAGACTATATACAAATGTTCTCAGCAACTTCTTCCTAGTAACCCGAAACCAGAAGCAATCCCTACGCCTGTTGTGAGGTGAACAGACAGAAGTCTGTGTGGTGTGCCGTGAAATAACACTGAGCAATGAGAAGAAATTATGACACAGCAGTAATATGAAAGAACCTCAAAACCATGATTCTGAGTGAAAGAAGCCAAGTGCCAAAGAGTGAAAATTGTATGATTCCATTTATATGAAACTCCAGAAAAGACAGGTCTAATCTGTAGTGTCAAAAAGCAGATTGCTGGGTACTTGTGATCAGGATAAGGGGGTGACTACTTGCAAAGGTGGCTCAAGGGAACTTTCTGGGGTGATAAGAATTTTCTGTATTTTGATTGTGGTGGTGGTTACATGGGTGTATTAATTTGTCAAATTTTAACCTACTTAAATAGGTTCATTTTAGTTTTTTAAAATTTATTTTTGTTTATTATGAGGTTTTTCTTTTGTTTGTCTTTTGCAGGGGAAGGTAATTAGGTTTTATTTATTTATTTATTTAAAAAAATAGTTTTAAAATTTATTTATTGTTTTCAGGGGAGGCAATTAGGTTTATTTATTTACTTATTTATTTTAATAGAGGTATTGGGGATTGAACCCAGAATGCTAAGCACACACTCTACCACTGAGCTATACCCTCTTCCTTAGGTTCATTTAATTGCATGTAAACTACATCTCAATCAAGTTGATTGAAAAAAAAAAAGGAAGTAGAGAGTAAATAAGCTCCTAAGGGCAGAGGTGTTTGTCTTTCTTCACTGTTATATCCGTATCACCTGCATATGGTAGACACTCTGTAAATATTTGTTGAGTAAATTCTTGAAAACATTAAAAAGCTCTAGGAGATTAAAATTTTGAGATAAAATTTAAAATAAAAAATTCAATAGAAGGACTGGGAGATAAAATTACCCCCAGAAAATAAAACAAAAAGAGATGGATAATAGGAGAGAAAAGATGAGAGAATCAATTCAGGTCTGACATCCACTAATGGGATTTGCAGAAAATAAGAACAGAGTAAACAGAGGAGGAAAATATGATTACATACACTCAAAAAACTAAAAATAGACTTACCATAAGATCCAGCAATCCTACTCTTGTGCGTATATCCAGAAGTTTAATTCAAAAAGATACAAGCACCCCAATGTTCATAGCAGCACTATTTACAATAGCCAAGACATGGAAACAACCTAAATGTCCGACAGATGACTGGATAAAGAAGTTGTGGTATATTTATACAATGGAATATTACTCAGCCATAAAAAAGAATAAAATAATGCCATTTGTAGCAACATAGGTGGACCTGGAGAAATTCATTGTAAGTGAAGTGAGCCAGAAAGAGGAAGAAAAATGCCATATGATATCATTTATATGTGGAATCTAAAACAAAGACACAAATGAACTTATTTACAAAACAGAAACAGACTCACAGACATAGAAAACAAACTTATGGTTACCAGTAGGGGGAAGGGGTGGGAAGGGATAAATTGGGAGTTCTAGATTTGCAGACACTAACTACTGTGTATAAAATAAACAACAAGGTTCTACTGTATAGCACAGGGAACTGTATTCAATATCTTCTAGTAATCTATAGTGAAAAAGAATATGAAAACGAATATATGTATGTATATGTATGACTGAACTATTATGCTGTACACCAGAAATTGACACAGCATTGTAAACTCACTATATTTCAATGAAATTTAAAAAAAAATAGATAATACAGTGAACTGAAGGACTTGAGTTTCAGATTAAAAGATCACACACACAAATAGAGCACAACAAATAAAAAAGACTGACACCTAGACTCATCATCAGGAACTTTCAGAACAATGGGGACAAAAAGATTCGAAATGGTCCCAGAGAGAAACAAACTGGAATGGGTGGTCTGGACGTCTTGCCAGCCCCACCGGAACTTAGAGCACAAAGGAGCAATGCTTTCCAATTCTAAGGGAAACTGGTTTGCTACCTAGTATTCTACACCCAGCCAACTGATCATGTGAGAAATCAAGGCGTTTCCCTCCCGTGCACCACTGCTCAGGAAGCTACTTAAGGATGGACTGCAGCAAAAGGAGACAATTCTTTTTTTTTTTTTTTTAAAGGATTCAGGAAATAGGGGATCCAACCACAAGAGAGGCAAAAGGAATCTCTGGAATCCTGTTCAAGGAAGGTGACAGGAGCCCAGGAAGCACCCAGACCAGATGGGAGCAGCGATCTAGGGAGAATGTGGTGGAGAAAAAAAAAATTTTGTTTGAAAAATACTGACAGAAGATTTTAATTTCTATCAGAGAGTGTGGGGATTAATTAGCACTAAGTACAAGGCTTTGGGTGTAAGTGGAGGCATCACCATCGCGAGAGGAGAAAGGAAGGAAGGATGGGGCTGTGCAGGGCCGTTAGGGTGTTGTGGGAAAGGCAGAGTCACGTCAGGCGGTTTCTCAGTTAAGTACGTGTAAGGTCATCGGTTGAGAGGAAGGCAGAGGGGGAGGCATGAGATGTCTTGTGGAGTGGAAGCAAGACTACCAGAGAAACACAGCAGGACTGCTGGGCGGAGTCTGTGAGTGTCAGTACCTGGTGACCCTGGTCAGCCTTGGGATTCTCTCCAGCCATGGCCGGCTACTCAGGCCAGGCTTGGAGAATGCGGATGGTTGACTGCATCCAGGGTTGGGGTTTTGCCAGGTGGGTTATGACAACAGAAAGAGGAGAAGGGTGGAGGGATCGCAAGGGGTAGACCTTAGAATCTAGGCTAGGTGAGAAGGGGAGAGTCAGGAAGGGCTGAGGGCTGGTGAGAAAGTGGTACCCCACAAGGAGGTCTCAGTGAGCTTGCAGAGGTGTGGCCGCAGGAGGACCTGAGCAAGCAAGTTGGAAGGACAGGAGGTGGGACTCAGGGGTGGTATTTGGAGTTAGAGATTTCAGAGGAGGTGTAGTTTCCGGGGAGGATGAGGTCGAGGGAGTGGGGGGGGGGTCAAGAAACAGGTGTAACGAGCTGGGGAGAAGGTACATGGATCACGAGAGCTTCAAAGGACATGAGATTTTTAAAGAAGGGAAGAAGAAGGAAAAAGAGATGGGAAGCAAGGAAGACTCTTAGCCCTTCTCTAAGCCCCAAGGTGCTCAGGGTGCGAGAGAAGGAAAGCCTTCAATTGAACAGGTTTCAGGAGAGGCTGCCAGGTGGGGTGGGTGTTCCAATAGAGGGGAAGATAGGAGGGAGCCTGCCAGTCACAGGCTGGGGACACCAGTGGACCCTGTGCAAAGGCTGGGAGGGCTGGGGTTTGGGGCAGGTTGGAGGTGGGCAGAGGGATGAGAGTCAGAGTGACACGGGGTGACTTCTGGTGGGGATGGGGGTGAAGTGGGCAGTCAGGCATGGGGAGACCGGTCTGGGGGTCTTTGGGAAGGGGGCGGGCCCGGGTCTCTTCCTGTCCTGATGCTTTTGGCAGCTGGGCCTTCCTTGGCAACAGCTCTCCAATCTTACTGATGGGGATGCCCAGACCCTGCCTTCTGCTCCTCCTCTCCCACTCACCTGTCTTCTCTGCTGCAGCGAATTCTGAAGCGCCGTGCCTTCCCCATGGATCAGAGCTGCCTTAGCCCTGGATCACTTCTGTTTGGGTTTGTTTGGCCCCCTCGCCCTGAAACCTCTGGAGGCCACGCTGATTCACCTCTGAGCCCCCTGTGCCCAGACCATGCTGGGCTTGAGGCGATGCTCCCCAGGCCCGGGCTTGATTGAACTGAACTCAATCAGGAGGGAAGAGGGGAGGGAGGCTGGTTGATGAGCGCTCTCTGTATCCAGGCACATGTTAGATCATTTTAAATCTCGTCTGTGGTTTCCCTAGCAGAGAATTGGCACTCAGCAAATGTTAGGGGTTATTATTTACATCTAACACCTCACTGGATAGATATTATTACCTATCCTAGTCTTTGTATTCACTTAAGTATTTCTCAAGTGCCCGCTAGGTATCAGGCGCTATGTTAGACCCCGGGAATAATACTAAGTGTATATGAACGTGCTGGCCCAGCTTAGTTTAACCCCAGATCCCCAGATCCATTCTCTGTCCTGCCCTGTAGGTGGGGAGGCCAGTCCTTCGGTCCGCATCAACCCAGCCCACTTGCTGGCGACTTCCAGCCACATTAGGCCAATGGGAGGCACTGGTAGAAGATGGAGTAGGAGAGAAATGGAAGTATTTCTTCCTCACTCCTCCCTAGTTTTAGGCTGTGTTTCTGGCTGTGGCAAAACTGCAGCCTCTTTAAGTCCAACCCTTCCTTGTGGTCCTAGCTCTCAAGGGACTTTGGTAACAATATTGTCCTTCCCTTCCCCCACCCAGCATCCAACACACCCGGAGTGGGGACACACTGTCCTGAGCATCCCAGGGCCCTGAGCCTATGTTAAGTCCACAGAGGCCTCCCTGGCAGTGGCCTAGGGCCTAGTGTCCCTTTCTCCAACACAGCACAACTGTGTGCCCAGCACGTGCCGGTGCCAGTGCTCAGGAGAAGTGACAATGTGTGATCTGACCTTCAGAGTCTAATGCCTGATGCACAGAGTGCAGAATTTGTTGGAAGGAGGAAGGAAGAGGGAAGAAGAAGAGGGGAGAGTGGGTTGGCCTTGTGTCCAAGTCAGCCCCATGAATCCATTCTCTCCAGGTCATCACGCCTCAGGTCATAAGCAAACAGGTCACAGATCATGTAAAGGGGGCAACTCTGTTGTAAGGAAAAGACCTTGAACTTGAGAATCAGGAGGCTTTAGGTCTCAGCTCTGTCACTGCTGCCAATTCTGTGGCCTCGAACAATCCATCTGCTTCAGTTTCCTCCTCTGCTAAATGGACATGGGAGAACACACTTCTCATGTTTGAAAGTCACGCACAAAAGCACCTCAGGACTTGTGCAAATGTGAGTTGCTGTCATAATCACACCCAACCCCTGTTCCCTGGGAGGACGCCCTCCTCACACAGGACCCTTTCTTCTTGCTCCCTCAGAAATGCAGTCACGGCCAGGAGTGATGACAATATTTCACTCTAATTGGATACCACACACAACTAACTCTTTACATAGAACAGAGAGGAAAAATCATGAAAATTACACCACCTCTCCCGCCCCAGGACTGTTGAATAAGCAAAAATCTTCAGCTTTTAAAAGACCATGTGGGGAAAAAACACACACACATGGGGTCTGGGAAGTGTTGCGGATGCCCTGAGGTGGGGTGGAGGGGCAGGGAGGAGATGGGGAGGGGCTGGAGCCCGGAGGACCAGGGGCTTGGTGTAGACCCCCACAGACAGCTGGATGTGCCTTTCTGGGACATGCTTCATTTCCACTGAAGCCTGGAGGGACCTGGCACCAGCCATGCAGAGTAATCTGGGTTTTTAAAATTTTTTAATTATTATTATTACTGGGGATTGAATCTAGGGCCTCATGCCTGCTGAGCATGCGCTCTACCACTGAGCTATTACCCTCCCCCAATCTGGGTTTTTAAAAGGGGGAACTTAAGGGGGAGGGTATACCTCAAGTGGTAGAGTGCATGCTTAACATTCACAAAGTCCTGGGTTGAGTCCCCAGTACCTCCATTAAAAAAAAATCTAATTACCTTCCCCCCCAAAAAATAAAAGGGAGAACATCATGATGAAACTGAGAGGTTGGGAGGATGCTGGTCCTGGGAGTGTGTGGGAGGGGGAAGGGATCTGAGCGGGGGTACCCAGTATGTGTGAAGCCCTGTGTCAGACTCTAAGGAAACAGGTGGGGTAAGCATGCTTCTTGCCCCCAGGAGCTCTCAGTCTGGCTAAAGCATAGGACAGAACAGGATGTGGATCATAAGCTGTAGAAACATATCAGTCATGGCCGCAGGAGTCTGGCCTCAGCTCCAGTGAGAGTGAATGTCTCCAAACGTCCCTACAGAGGCAGGTGGAGTGTTTGTTGGGGGACTAGAAACTGGGACTGGGCCCATTTTGGAGACTGGTCAGAGGGAACTGAGGTCCTATGCTCCAGGGACTTGGACACCAAGCTGATCTGGGGCCAGGAGCAGTGCTCCTTGTGACCACTAGGAGGAGCCAGTGTCCTCGAGTGGACTGCTGGGTGGTGCTCTCCAGGGAGAGGGAGCCTTCCGTAGGTGGGGAAGGGAGAGCCTCAGAGGTCTCCAGGCCTCCCCCAAACACCTCCCCTTTGGCCTGCGCTCTGGCTTTCTCCTCTGTCACTCAGGCTGGTGGTGGGAGTGGCGTTCCAGGTTCTGTGGAAATGGTTAGATCGTGCATAAATCAAAAGCATATCCGTAGTCACCTCCCCAACTCAGAGTGGGAGAAACTTAAGGGGGCAGTTTCAGGCAGTTCATTCTACCCATCCGAGACTCAGCTTCCCCATCTTTAAGATGTGAGGATCTGATCATCTAGATGATTCCTGAGGCCCTCTGCTACAGTTAAAGGAAGGATTCCATCACCAAGGGGATCATGCCATCCCTGGTTCCCGGCACTGCCTTATCCCCTCTACCCTCAGCCTTCACTGGTTTCTGCAGGTGCTCACTGCACAGCTTCCTGCCCCTTCTTCCCCCTCCCCAGCCCCAATTCAAGAACAGTCCTCAGCGGTAAGGGGAGATGTTGTAAGAGGCAGAGTCCCTGGGAGCCTGAGGACCTGCGTGGAGACCCACGCTCCTGGCACCACCTGGGCCTCTCTCTCAACCCGCATCTCATTCCCAAGCACAGCCTGGTTCCCAGCTGTCAGCCAGGTGTCTCTGCCTGCACCCGAGCACAGCCAGGCTGAACCCTCCACACCCACTCTAGGCTGCTCTTGCTCTTGGGCTGTCCCTCCCGGTGGGGGGGAACCACCCTCCCAATCACCATTACCTCTCTCTTCTCACACTTCCCTTTTCCATAATCACGTGGCCCAGAAGTCCAGACAGTCTGACCTGGGAGGTGCCCACCTCTCACTCTCTCGCCACCGCTGCTATATTCTTTCCGGAACCGGTTGGTCTCTCTGACTCCAGTCTGTCCTCCCTCTAATCTATCATCTATCTCTGCTGCTGCCAGAGAGCTCCTTCTAAAACACAAATCTGATTGAGCGCATCTCTGCTCTAAAATCTTGGCGGTAGGCGTGTGGCCTACAGATAAATCCAAAGTCCTAATGAGGTTTCTGAGTCCATTCATGGTCTGACCCTTGCCTCCCTGGTCAAGCGCACTTCCCAGCACGCTCCTTGGACCATCCACATGCACTTGTCCCCACCCACCAAGTGGCCTGGGTTCTTTCAGGGTTGTTGCCTTGGTGAACAACATCCCCTTGGCCAAGGATTCTGACCCTGATATCTGCTTGGTGAACTTGGACTCCTTGAAGTCTGGGCTCAAGGCTGTGCAGACTTTCCCAAGTAGCCCAGCCTTTCCCAAGCATCCCACACGTCTTATATCTCTACTATCTGTCTGCCTCGCCCCCCGGGCTGTAAGCCCCTGTGCGGCTCTGTGTCTCCACGTCTAATCAGTGCTTGACGTGTGGCAGCGACTCAATACTGGAGTTTGAGTGAATGATTATATATATGAATGGCCTGAGAAACTGGATGCTGGGTTGGAACCTTCCTTTTTTTTTTTCTCCCCTTTTCCTTTGCTGGAGCCCCATGAGTAAAGGAAAATCAAGAGCAGTAGGAAATGAGGAGGAGGAAGTGGCGGAGGCCAGACCAGCCAGGGCCTTGTGGACAAAATAAGGAGTTCGGATTTTGTTTTTTACTGGCTCTCAGGTACCCACGTTTCATCATTTAGCTCATCCTCCTTAGAGAGTGGTAGTGCGTCTGCATCCTCACTCTTGTCATCATCATCCGATTGTTTTGGGGGCCTCTTCCCTCACGCACGGTGAGAACCCACCAACATTTATCTCGTGTGAATCTTCCATTCTCCCTGTTTCTACTTACAGGAGAATTTGTGATTCATTCTCAAAGCGGTAGGGCTTCAGAGGCTTTTAAGCAAGGCAGTGACATGATCTGATTTTCATTTCATAAAGATTGCTGCGTCTACTCCGTGGAGAACGCGTGGTAGGGGACGAAGTGGAGCTGGGAGACCAGACACAGGCTGCCGGAGCAGCAGTGGGTGCTGGCGCTAGCGGCAGGGCGGCGGCGGAGAGAGAGACAGTGGGGAGGTCGGCACTGGTTTCGGAGGGAGAGCAGACCGGGTTGGTTGGTGTATGAGTTGCGCAGGTCAAGAGAGAAAAAGACCTCAGCAGGGAAGTTTCCAGAATTTCTATACAGAAGGGTTTTGGGAGAAGTGATGCTGTCGAAAGAGGGGCCAAGGAACTGTCTAGAAGCTGTGTGCAGAGCGAGCACACTGTTCTTATTTACACTGTATCTATTTGGGGCAGGTGAAGAGGGATGCTTAGGGAGATAATGGAGGGGGAGGGTTTGCCCCTCCAAACCATTTTTCCCCCCTTAACGGAAGCACTGGGGATTGAACCCAGGACCTCGTGCACGCCAAGCATGGGCTCTACCGCTGAGCTATACCCCCTACCCCCAAATCACTTCTTAACACCATCACAGGCCACAGGGCCTTTGCACGGAAGGCTCTCACTGGAGCCTGGCTGGAGAGGGGATTTCTGCCCTCCTCCACACCATCTTGCTCTGCCATGCATGCTCTTCTACTTTCTCTGTAGCATTTATCAAGTGTTGGCGCACTTCTCAGGTGCAGCCCCTTCATAGAGCTTTTGGTGCCCTTTTGAGGCTCCTCCCCATCTCTCCTGCTTTGGGGACCTTGGCAGGTTTCTTGGAGAACCAGGAACCAAATGGAGGTCCAGGCCTTTGTGAGGAGCTGGTGCGAGGGCTGCACCAAGGGTTGGAGGAAAATAAACCCCCTAGACTTCCAGCTGGAAGGAGTCTCGACCCCGGAAGGTGGTAGCTGTCCTCCTACCCCTACTCTCACCCCCTCCCCCAGCTCCGCCAGCTGCTGGAGAGGGAAGCTGGGGAGGAAGGAGGCTTGGTGATTAAGAGCTCCGGTTGTCAGGGCTGGGGCCAGGGGGCACGCCCCCTGGGTGACATTTTCTCGCATTGTGTCCTCAGAACAAAAACGAGTCTTATTTGAGGAGCTGGAGGGGGGCGGGGGCAGGGGGCCGAATGGAATCGTGGCTCCAGGGAACGGCAATTACTCATCAAAGGCCAGGGCAGCCCGCGTCTTTGTGTGCCCTCCGCAGCCCGCCCGTGCCTGGCCACAGGCCCCCAGCCCTAGACCGCCCCCCCGCCCCCGCCAAGAGCAGGGCTGGGATCGTGTGTGGGCAAAGAGCTGTGGCAGGCTCGGCGGGGGGAGAGGTGACCAGGGCCGGCTTCCTGGAGGAGGGGAGACCCAAGGAGAATGAAAAAATGGAGTGGGTCTCCAGAGACAAGCGGGTAAGTGCAGGCGGGAGGGCGGGGCAGAACCTCTAAGGTGTCAATTCAGCCCCCGGATGGAGAGTCCTAGAGGGGTCAGGGGAGGGGGCTGCTTCCTGCAAGGAGGGCTATTTTGGGGCCTGAATCAAATCAAATCCGCCGCCGTAGCCCCCAGAGCCCCCAGCAGCTGCGCAGAACAGCTGTCTGACTGAGGGCGCAGAGTGGCTGGAACCTCGCTTCCTGCCCCCAGCTGATCTCTCCGGGGGTGTGGGCTGCAGGGGAAGAGGATGTGAAAGGGCTTTGAGCAACTCAGAAACCTGGGCAAAAACCTTGTGCCTTTCCTCCTCCTGGGCTGGGCTACCTTGGGGCTGACACTGGCCCCTCCTGCCAGTCTTTGTGGTGCTCCTGATAATGGAAGAGGTTCACCCCAGAAGCTCTTCCCTGCACCCTCACCCTCCTTTGAGCCCCAACCAGGTATCTCCCCTGCCCATTCTCTGCCCAACTCCACCACCCAGGAAGCCCTCCTGCTCTTCTCCTGGAAACCTGTGATGGGATGGGCCTCCTCCCACCCTCAAAGGCTAGTCATCACTCATCTCCCTGGGTTGTCTTGGTCTCCATCTCCCTGGGTTGTCTTGGTCTCTGTTCTGGGGTGTGTGTGCACAAACTGTCCCATCAGACTCACTCTTCCTTCAGTGAGGGGTGGGGGCTCTGAGGGAGGGAAGGGACTTAGCAAGGACAGAGCAGGGGCCAAGTCTCTCATTAGATTAAAGGCTCCCCCCACCCCAAGGCTTGAGGCTGGGGACACATCTCCTTCCCCTAGGGCAGTGCCTCGCAGGGCGCTGTCTCTCCCATCAGACCTAGATTTGATGCCTTCCTCCAGCAGAATCTCCCAGCCCTCCACTTGGTGTTGACCCACGAGGCGCTTGAGAGTTGGTGCTCTGGGAGACAGGTCAGCTCGAGGGCAGGTGCCTGTTCAGGCCTCTGATTGTACCAAGGGAAGCCCTGTGCACACATGCCCGCCAGAACCTGAGGCACACTTGGGAGGAGCACCAACGCCTCCTCCAGGGAGGCCTTCTGGGACAGGCAGGAAGGAGAGCCTCTCTCTTTCGGTCTACCCTGGCTCAAGGCCAGTCAGTGTCCACAAGTGTGACCAAGGCTGGGATGTGCCCTGGGGCAGTCCTGTCTCTCAGGTCACAAGTCCATGACAGGGTCCCTCGTGCCCATCTTGTGCAGAAAGAGCCCCATTGTCCCGGGGGCATAGCTGAGGGGTGAGTTCAGAGCCCAGAGATGTAGACAGCTAGGCTGGTCACCGGCGTTCTGACCACAGCGGGAGGGAGTCAGGGAGAACTGCTGGGCTGCCTGTTGGGGAAGGAGGCTGGCACACACAACAGTGCCCACGGAGCCAAGAGCCCAGACAGACACTGCCATCCTCACATAGGCCCACTGGTTCCCAAGACTCCCCAGCGTGCGCACACACACACACACACATGCACACGCACACCCCTGCCCTCCGGACAGCCAAGCAGAGCTGATGGCAGCCCCTCCTCTCCTCCTTCCACATTCCTGCCAGCAGATGCTGCATTCTTTCCTTCCGGGAGCTGTCGAGGCAGAATCTCACCACCTTCCAGGGGCGGGGGTGCACCGGACAGAGTGACAACAAGGGGAAGCAGGACTGTGGCACCTGTCCCTGGGGGCAGGGGCAGCCCCTGGAGCCCCACCCACACTGGGCTGGGTGCTTTGATCTCCCGTCTGGGGTGCACTGGTGATGGGGGCTGCCCAGGTTAACAGAGATGCACCTACCAGGTCTTTTCGCTAGCTCTGTTTCTGGATCTGAGCTCTCATCTTCCTCCTGAGCCCCACCACCTGCTCCAGTGAAATCTTCTGCCTCTCACTGAGCTCCCCACCTTATGGACCACCCCCATCTCACCCAATTCCGCTTCTCTCCCACTCCCGCCTCTGAGTCCTCGTTTCTGGAAGAGCAGCATCCTTTCCTTCTAATCTCTGCGGGCCCCAGAGGGTCTGGTCTACAACACAGACCCCACAGATGGTGGCTGAGACAGTTGCACCGGTCTGCCCATGCCCAGCCACACACACTCACACACACACACACACACAAACCACCACTACCACCATGCAGGCCCAGACTGTGAAGGCTCATGTGGGCCTGTAAGGTGGGCACACTTGGTACCAGCCATGTCAGCCGGTTGGGCCTCCTGGCCCAGCAGGGCTCACCAGGCTTCAAGCAGACCATGGGCTGAAGAGAAGTGAACGGCCAGGGGAGAGTCTAGTAACCAGACCCTGGCTTGAGCTTGATTTTGGCCCTGAATCCATCTGACGTGGGGTTCTGCAATCCAGCCTCCTTGCAGGATCATTCACAAAAATCACTCTTTCCCCTGCAAGCTTCCTAAAGCGAGAGAGGTGCAGTCCCCATTCCCCTCTCTCCCACCCAGGACAGTTCAGTTCAGTCGCTGTCAGGAAGCCAGAGAGGTAAGCAATGGGGTGAGAGGGAAGAGGAAAGAAAGGAAAATAGAAAAGCAGAGGGAAGGTGGGGGGAAGGGGAGAGAGGAGGCTGAGCCAAGAGATGGGAGGAAGGAGGCTACCAACCTCCTTCCCTCTGTCCCTCCCTCCTTCCTCCAGCCTGGCCATGCCAGGCACAGCTCCAGACACAAATGTGGCCCATTGGGCCCAGGCTCCAGACTGCTGTGAGGTCCTCCTGGGCTCACCTGGGCCAAGGGTGTCAAAGCACTCCTCACCCCACTGGAAACCCAGGCTGTGAGCCCCAACTCAGAAGGCGATTCTGGAAATCAAATAGAAGAAGACAGATCTGCCCCCAGGAACCCCTAGGAGGCTCAGCCCCTCCACTGCTGGAGACCCTCTCCCCTAGACCAGGACTGTGCTGACCACCAGGAGGCCAGGCCTGCTGGCAGAAGCGGAGCCGCCGCCCCCAGCCCTCCGCTGTGCCTGGCCAGTGACTATTTGCTGACTGTCTCTTTCATGTTGCTAATCGCCCGGCCCCGTCTAATTGATAATTAGCCTTGAGAGCCCAGCCTGTGCTTGGCTAATTGCTGCTTGTCTCACCCTCATCTCCGGCAGCGGAGCCGTGCCAAGGCCGCTGCCTGGGCTCTATCTGGGCTGCTGGCATCCGTACCAGGCTCTGTGGAGGTTTCTGCCGCCCCACCCTGCTCTAGCCCAGGGGGGCTGCGGGGCACAGTGTTTCTCAGTGGCAGTCTCTGGCCTGGCAGTGAGTGGTCCCCAACTGTCCCTCTGGGCAGCTGCAGAGGGTGGCCCCAGGCTTCAATCTTAAAGGAGACAGCCATGAGCGAGCCATGGTTCCTCCTGGGGAACAGTCTGCGAGGGGTCCAGGGATGATGAGATGTCTGAGCCAGGCCTTGAAGCATGTCTACGATTTAACCATCAGAGAAGGGAGAAAGGACATTCTAGGCAGAGGGAAAGGTGGGGTTGCTTGTAAAAGAAGGCTCTAGGGCTGTGAAAAGGCTGTTTGGGGACCTGGAGGCAGTTGGCCCAGTGTGACTGGATGGTCTGGCATATGGGTGGTGGGAGAGGTGGCTGGGGAGGCAGGCAGGGGCGGGATTGGGGAGGACTGGCTTTGGGCGCCAGGCTAAGGAGTTGGGTTTCATTCTCTGGGCAGTGGGAGCCATGGAAGGTTTCTGAGCTGGGGGGAGGCATGATCTGATCGGTTCTGGGGGCCATGTGCAGAACCAGGACAGGGAGAGAACTTAGGTGTCTGCTGCTTTGGTGTCAGAGGTAGAGAGGGGGAGGAGTGTGGGAGAACTGTTTTAGAAGAATCCACAGGATTTGTTGACCGATTAGAAGCAGGAGTCATCCATGGGGACCATGTGCTAAGGGTGGAACCCGTGAGGGGTCATCCCCTCCCTTGACAGTCCTGCTGGGGAGCAGGGCAAGGGGCATCTCACATGTTTTCCATGACTCAGAGTAGCCTGGGGACCCCTTTTTGAGAACTAACCCTTCTGGTCTCTTTAGGAGCCTCTTAAGGAGATGTTGCCATTGTCACAGAGCTGACACTGGCTGGGCCCTTACCATGGGCCCGACACTGAGTGCCTGCTTCTGAGAACTTATCTTGTTTCATGCTCAAAGAATCCTAGCTGGAAGCCACTATTATTAACTTCATTTTTCAGATGACAAAGCCAAAGCTGGAAGAGATTAAGTCATTTGCCAAAGGACACACAGCTAATAAATAACTAAGGCTGGATGTAAACTCAGGTCTAAGTCCTCAGTCAGAACTTTAAAGTCCCTTTGAAGTCCCTTTACTACCCCTCCTGTGACAACTATGCTAGACTAGGGTTTATCTTTTGATTTATTTTAGTCAAAATGGCACCAAATCTCCTTCCTATTTAACTCTGTCCAAATCCTATTGATCTGTTTAAGCCCAGGACAAAGCCTGCCTCCTCCAGGAAGCCATCCTGGATTTTGTAAGCCCCTCTCCACATGCTGGAGATAATCTCTCAGGTGTACTTGATTTTGAACCACACAGACGCACTTCTGCCACTGCCCTCTCCCCCCATCCTGGAGTTCCCTGTGCAGGGAAGGCCTGCCCTGATGGAGGCCCCACATGTGTTGTCCACAGTGGCCTGAACTGCTTGGGTCTTTTCTTCCCCACTGAACATTGAGGGTCCTGGATCCCTTGGTCATCTTTGGGCCCCACCCCAGCCTGGCACGGCGCCCCAGATCAGTGCCTGCTCGCCAGCTGGGAGCTGAGTGATGCTCGCCTGCCCAGATGGGGGCAGAGGCGATACCTCCACTCATCATGCCCGACTCAAACTCAAGTTCACCCCTCACAGCAGGAAGTTTTGCATTTTTCCTGAAGAGCCAGGGACCTGAGCTGAGAGCAGTAAGATTGGCCCAGAGCAGGAGTTTCCCAAAATCTGGGGGATTTCTAGGAAGATGGCTTTGAAAGGGATCACACGTGGTTTGGTGAGTGAGTCCTGGGGCTTTTATCAAAACCATCAGTGACATCTTGTGCTTTCCTTTCAGGGCCCCTATTTCCTCCAGCAGTGCTGGCCTCAAGCCCCAGGGAAAAAATGCACTAGTACTTTCCATCCAGCCTGGAAGGGGCCTTTGGTAAAGGCTGGTGGAGCTGCAGGGAAGGTGGACAGGTGGGCAAATGAGCCTATTTGTCCTTTGCTCCCAAGTGGGCCCCAGACTAAAGCAATCGAAGGCTGCGGATCGGAGATTCCACCGAGGGCACGATCCTGGGAGATTTAAAACATTGTTTTCAGCTGTGATCGGAGACCTGGGGATCCTTGGAGGTCCCTCAGGGATGGCCTGGGGGCACGAATGGGCATCATCTTACCTTAATCTCCCCCATAAGTGTTTAAAAATTTTTTTTTAATTTATTTTTTTGGGGGAGATGTAATTAGGTTTGTTTGTTTGTTTGTTTAACAGCAGTGTTGAGGATTGAACCCAGGAACTTCATGCATGCTAAGCATATGCTCTACCACTAAGATACACCCTTCCCCAATAAGAGTTTTTTTTTTTTTTTTTTCTCCTGGTTCACACAGTCTTTGTGGGCATGGGCCCGGAGACTAAGCTGCCTGGATCGGCTGGCTCTGTCCTGGCTTCCTGTACAAACTCGGGCAGTGGCCTGACCTTTCTGGGCCTCATTCCTCACCTGCAGTGTGGGGTGACGGTATAATCACAGCTATTTTAAGGCGGGCTGTGAGGGTTTAACCCACAGCACCACGCCTGGCCCTCAGCAGGACTTAATAAATTTAGCTTGCATTATTTTAACCATCTGCTTGTTTTTGTTTTTTAAATCCTCTCTAGCCTGCCTGCCAGGCCTAGGAAACAGCTTGGCACAAGGCAGGCAAATGCAGAGGCTGCCCCTACAACTGTCTCACTTCGGGAACCTTTCTTCCTGGCCAGCCAGGGCTCGGAGCAGAGGCAGAGAAGAGCCAGGTGTCCCATGGCTTGGTCCTTCCGGGAGGCCCCTCGGCCTTCCCACCTCTGAGAACATTAGGCCTTTGAGACATGCCCCCAGCCAGCCCCCAACCCCCCAGGCCTGACAATGGGGGCTTCAGAGGGGACGGGTGGCAGGACACAGCCCCCTCTGTGAACCGGAGCTGACCGCCAAGCTGGTGAGCCTCCGAGGACACATTCCTCACGGGGCGAGAAGCACGGAGGGGAGGGGGCTGGGCATCAGCCCCTCGGCCTGGCCCTGACCCGAGGAGCGGTTGTGGCCGGGGGCTTGGACAAAGGTCCCCTCTTCCCGCTCCCTGTCCTCCTGGTGCCCACCCGGGAAATGGTGCCAATGAGAGTCTGGACTGGGGCCAAGAGGGAAGGCGTGAGGCTTGGAGGGGGTAGGGGTCACCTCCAGGTTTGAATACGGCACCCACAGCGCTGCGGGGGCAGGTGGAGGCTGGGCAGGCAGGCAGCCATCCAGGGAGGAGTCTGCGGAAGCGGGTGGTGGCCCCACAGGCCTGGGTTCCCTTGTCGCCTTCTCTGCATCCTCAGTCCTCAGCTGTCTGGACCATCTCTCAGACAACACCTCCTTTATTCTCAAACCACCCCCCTGCCCCCTCAGGTTTTCCAGGTTAATCAGGGAGATGGGATGGCTTCACGCAACTCGACTCAGTGTGAGTAAAGGAGTTCCAACACCGTGTGACAGCCCTCTCCCCTTGTCAAGATCAGTGTCCAAACAGCCACATCTCTCCTCTGGCAGGATGAAGAGAGTCTGGACCAGCAAGTCCACCTTCCCCTAGTAGCCCCGCCTCCCTTCGGGCCTCAGCTCACCAGTTAGCCTTAACTGAGGTGTCCCTGTGGGCCAGGCCTTTACAAAGTTACCTCACTGAGTCCTCTCACAGCCTAGGAGGCCAGTACCATTCCTGTCCCCAAGAGGTGAAGCAGCCTGCCCAAGGTCACACAGGTAGGAAGCAGCAGAGCCAGGATTTGGACCCAGCAGCCTGACCCCTGAGATTCATTCAGCTGAAGCAGAAGCCTGGGAAGGATGCCCTAGTCCCTGCACCAGGCCAGCTGAGCCAGGACCAATGGTGGCTTGACTTCTACAAAGGATTCCTGCTGATGAAGCTAACAAGGAGGATAGGAAGATGAGACTGGTGCCAGTGAAGAAGAATGTGTTGATAAAGAGGTGGAATTTCTAGGAAATTCCATTAAGTTGTTCATTCATATATTCCGTCGTCCATCTAAGGAGCTCTATAGGGTGCAGTGGTAAACAACATGAGCCCTGAGGCCTGACAGACTGAGTCCAAATCCCAGCTCTGCCGTGATTCACTGTGTGACCTTGGCAAGTGGCTTCGCCTCTCTGAGCCTTGGATTCCACATCAATAAAACACGGATGGTAAAAGTTCTTGTTTTGTAGGGTTGTTGTGAATAATACATGATACGACACAGAGGAAGTGGTTTGTATGGTGCCGAGTGCAGAATGAACTCTCAATAAATGGTAGCTATTGTTATTACTTCTGCTCCTTGCCAGGTGCTGGGCTAAGGTGCCAGAGTCACAAAGATGAATGGGACTGCTCCTTCCCTTGGAGAGGCCAGTGGGAGAGACAGAGATGGACAGACAGTGCCATAGGTGCTGGGAGAAGGGCCTGGGAACAAATAGCCATGGGAACAATTACTGCGCCAGGAGTATTAAGGAAGGCTTTCCGGGGGAGGTGACCTTATCTGGGACATGAAGGACAGGTAGGAATCTGTCAGAGAGATTGGCAAGGAAGAGATAAAAGCCATTCCAGCTAGGCAACAGCAAATGCAAAGTGCTCCTGTGCTAAGCAAGCATCATCAAGGAGCAGTGTGTGTTCTGCAGGCAGGAGGCGCTGGGTCTGGCTCTAGTGTTGGGTGTGGGGTGGGGACAGCAGCAGCAGGTGAGGCGCTTACGCAGGCAGGGCCTTTGAGATCCTGCAGGGCCTTGATGTTCCTCCAAGGACTTTGCCTTTTGCCTTAACAGACGGGGGAAACCAGTTTTAAGTAAAGGCAAGATGTGAACTACATATAAGACAATCTCAGTGAAGTGGATCCTGAGAATTTAGGTTGGACATGAGACAATTTCTGATGATTGGGGACTCCCGGGTTTTCTTACAGGGAAATATGGGAGCCTTTTATTGGTGCTGAAGGAGCAAGTGGACAGCTCTTTGGAGAGTCAAGACACATTTCTGGACGTCTCTGAGCATGGCCTGCGGGTAGTGGAGATCCTGCCTGCCTGGGGAGTATGAATTGAGATCTGGGGTGTGTGTGTCTGTGTGTGCATGTGTGTGCACGCATGCGCGCGTGTGTGCCCCTGTGTATGAGTATTAGGACACTTGGGAGAGCGAAAGAAGGACCTGGATACCACCTGGAGTCCATTATCTAGACCTGGGAGAGGTAGACCCTCAGGAAATCAGTATCTTCTAAGAATAAAGCAGAGACCCCAGACAAAGAGTGAGCACCAGAAACTCTTGCTGCTCCGTCTGACTGAAACCCTTTGCTCCCCAAACAACTTAGAAGCAGCGGAAGGATCTAGAACAGTGACTCTCCAACTTCAGCCTGCTTTAGAGTCCTCTGGGGAATCTTGTTAAAATGCAGATTCTGATTCGGCAGGCGGGGGCGGGGCCTAATCACCTGCATGTCTAATGAGCTTCCCATTCCCCGGGGGCTGCTGCTGCCCAGCCAGGAGCTAGGTTGGGAGCGGCAAGGATCTAGAAGAGGGGTTTGCCTTCTGGCTGCACATTTACCCGTGCCTGGGGAGATTTTTAAAAGAAAAAAAGGATGCCAGGAACTCACCCAAGACCAAAGAAATCAGAATTTTTAGGGATAAGGCCTGGGCATCAATAGTTTTAAAACTCACTAAATGATTCTGATGCCTAGTGAGGCCATGAAAGAAAAACTGCTCCAGAACACGCCCATTCAGACTGGAGCACGGGGTTCAGAATGCCCCCTTCCCAGCGGACCAACTAGAAATAGAATGCAAATCACACCAAGTCCAAGCGCATGTGCCCGTGAACAGCATTCCTGGTAACTCCAGAAGGGCAACAGAGGGGTATCCATATCAGGAAGGGGACGGGGCAGGAAGGGCAGCCCCCTCTCAACTCTGTCCCCACCAGCTCCTTGGAAAGTGGCTTTGTCCAGTGTTTAAGGCACGAGGCTAAATATAGCCTGGGCTGGGGGCTGAATTCAGGCTATTGAGGGAACAGGCCTCTTGGCTGCCCTGCCCCAGGCCCAGGCCACAGAGAGCTAGAAAAGAGGCTGGGAAAAAGGGAGTAGGGGTGGGACCGGGTGAGTGAGCCTCCCAGGAGGTGGGGAGGGGTAGAAAAGAGTTGGAAGGGGAAATCTGACCTAGATCATCCTCAAAAATGAGGATGCAGTGTAGGGGGAAAAGGAGAGAGGTTCCTCACCTTGTGCTATGGACTGAACTGTGCTTGCCCTAGAAATTTGCATGTTGAAGCCTTAACCCCTAATGTCACTGTATTTGGAGATGACACATACATGGCCTGTAAGGAGGTAATTAAGGTTAAATGAGTTCATAAGGGTGGGGCCGTGATCTGATAGGATTAGTGTCCTTATAAAAGGAGACACCAGAGAATGTGTCACTTTTCTGCCCTCCTGCACACATGCACCAAAGAAAGACCATCGGGAAGCCAGAGAGAGAGGTCTCACTGGAAACCACAATGGCTGGAACCTCGATCTTGGACTTCTAGCCCCCAGAAGTGTGAGAAAATATATTTTTGTTGTTTAAGCCCCCCAGTCTGTGATTTTTTTTTACGGTGGCTGGAGCTAGGAAGTCTTGGAAGCGTAACTAGCCTGCCCATCCCCTTACCATGCTTTCACCCACTTCTCCCAGAGTCAGCTTCCCTTCCAGAAATGTATTCAAAGGGGGAATCCTTTGCTTCCCTAAAAGATGCTTACTCTAGTCTCCCACCCAACATGTATGAGGAAGTTCTTCTTGCAAACTAGCCACAATCTCTACAGCTGCAACTGGACACGTGGGAAAGAAGGGTGCTCAAACCCCCAACCTGCAAAAATACATTTCTTCGTTGGAGTGCCTACCAGAGGCTTAAGTGAGACACAGAGGTGGGGGAGGGGACACAGCAGAAAAACAATGGACCCACTCCTGGCCTCTTACACAACCACTCCTCTTATACAGAGCTACTCAGGCAGACAGGCATCTCCAGAGCACACACAGCATCCTTGGAACTGAGCTTGCTGTGGTACCCAACCCCACCCTGAGGAGTGTGGGCTCTGTGGCTCGTCCCCACCAGCCTGGAGTGTTTAAGTGGTGAGTTTGCACAGCAGTGAGGCCAGGGGCACATTAAGGATTAACTTCCTGGCTGCAGCCAGCCTGGCTCAGCCTTCCTGTTAGAGGATTCTGTGGGCAGCCTCTGCCCAGAGACACGGCTCTGCAAAACCACAGGCCCCTCCCAGGCTGGGGCCGCCACCCACCCACCAAAGCCCCCTGTGGCACCCAGGCAGGAGCTGTTCCTCTGCCTCTTGCCAAGGCCTTCCAGATGTCTTTGAGCAGCTGGCCAGAGCCTTGAGGGGGTCTCAGGTTTGGGGGCAGGTGGGCAGAGCTGTCCTGGCTCTGCTATCTCAGCTCCGAGCTCTGATGCTTAACAAAGTCCGAAGGTCTAATTGGTCTGATTACTTTATGGAGGGCACACTCCACCATCTACAGTTCCCAGGCTGGATTTAGGGGTGTAGGGGCATAGCTCAAGACTCCCAGAGCCCCCCCACCCTAGAGAAAGTCTCTGCTGCTCAGGGGGTCCCAGGCTGATGGGGAGACACAGCCCCTGTGCTCAGGGCTCCCAATCTGACAGGTGACTCTGAGCACCTCTGGAGATGGGTGAAATGAAGGTGGGAACACCAAGTTTGGGGGAGACAGGGAGGGGATTGCTGGGCTGGGACAGTTGCGGCAGGGATGGTGGTGGTGATGGCAGATGCCAGGGGAGAAGAGGGTGTGGTGACAGGGTGTGAGATGGTTTCACTGTAGACTTCTTTTAACAGTCACCCAGGAGAGCCCCAAAGGTAGGAGCTGGAGCAGAGCCCTGTGCCTTCTGTACTGCAGGTCCTGTGTGCTGGGCGGGCACCCTCACCCCTCCCCTTGCTCCCTGCAAGTGACAGAGGGGCTTCCAGGGTGCCTTAGGTCCAGACTGGTCCAGCCTGTCTCCAGGTAGCAGCCCCTTCACCTGGGCTCGGGGTGTTGCCTCCATCACCTCACTCTGCCCCGCTAGCAACGTCTGCCTCACAGCCCCAAGTAAGCAAGAAAAGCAGCCCCGGGTGGGGTGGGGGTGGGTAGTCAGTGTGTGGAGGGGAGGGGGAGCCATTAGGGAGCCGAGCTGCTGCAGGACTAGAGGATTCTAATCGATGGGCTCATGTTATATTTATCAGCCACAGTACTTAGGCGCTGCCCTGAGCAGGACTAATGGCCTCCCCATTGGAGACGCCATTACAGGAAGTGAGGGGGAGGGGCCGGGGTGCTGAGAGGAGATGGGGGTCTGGCAAGGTCTACTTCTCGTGTCACGCACCCCCCATCCCCCCAGCCCCTACCGCACAGGCGGCTGTCCTGAAGGCTGTTGTCATGGAGTGTGCTCCAGACTTCCGCTCTTGCCCACCGACTGGGAGGAATCTCCCAGAATCCTCAGCCAGAGGTCACCCCACTCATCCCTCTGCCTCCTTTCCAGGGCAGTCTTTTACCTCTATCCTTTCCGCTTTCCTTGACTGAAGCCACACTCTCCCTACCTCTGTCTGAATGACAGCCGTGTGGGCCAACCAGGTGGCTGATGCTTTCCTGGGGCGGAGCCAGCAGTGGTTGCCATGGTGATCTTTCAGGGTGGTGGGTGGAGGTGGGGTCTGGATACTTCCTGTAACAGCCTTAATTGCTCATTTATTTAGGGCAATTAGTCCCCAGTGACCCTCCCTTCCTTGACCCCAGCAATGACTATTCTCAGCTCACACTACATTCCACCAAGATGGGGTGGGGCCTGCATGAGAATGAATCGGGTGAAGAGGGGCGTGGAGGCAGGGTTCTCCCTAAGTCTGAGAATCCTTCCGTGTCCCGTCACTGGCATCTATTTCTAGCGTGCTTTTGGCCCTCTCTGGCAGTCCATTCAGACGGGTGCAGGGGTGGACCCACCCGTCCAGCTCTGTTGGTGGCCTCTGGGCAGCTGCACTCTCCGCCAACTGCACCGCTGTATTCCCCATCAGGGTCCTGCATGGCTCTGCCCCTCCCTCCCTAAGGCTGCTGTTCCCTTGGCTGAAACTCAGGGGCCCTCCCTGCCTGCCATGCTGTACCATGTCTCATCAGGCGACCACAAGGCCCCGTCACCGTGTGCCCCGGATCTGCACTCTGCTTCCTAGAGCTTCTTAGTCTGGATCACTAGAACTTTGGCTCTGGGAGGATCTCATTGCACAGATGGCGAAACTGACCCAGAAAGGAGAAAACAAGGATTCCTGGGTGAGTTAGAGGCAGAACCAGCACTAGAACCCAGTGCCCTTGATTCCCTGCCCAGTGCTCAGTGACACCACAATGACACTTCCTCCAAATTCCATTCAGACTCACTCTCCCCTGGCCTTGCCCCTCTTGTCCCTCTTATCTGCCTTCACCCCATCCTGACGGCAGAGCCTCCCAAAGGCCTCGCGTCTCAGCTCCGCAGAAACTTCGGTTCAGACTCTGGCTCTGTTGCTCTTCCAGGCTGTGGACACTTTCCCGTGCCTTCTGCACCCCCAGAACCCCCAGCTTTTCCTGCGCTCTGGGCCCCAGACTCCCTCTGCTCCTCTCAAAACCCTCCTGATGACTGTACCTGTGGGACTCCCAGTTCACCCTCTTCTCAAAGGCCTGGTGGTCAAAGGTTGAGGCAAGCTACTGGAGCCTCTAGAGCCGACCCCTTAGTTTTTCCTTTTGGGTTTGGAACCATCTTTGTAGGCCAAGCCACATGACAGCCTGGAGATCCTTGTAAGGAAGGGTCACCCTCTAAGCTGGGACATTTTCTCAGCCCTCTTCCCTGGTTGTACCCATCTCGAACATTCCATCATCAACCAGTGCTTGCTGCACCAGCTTCTCTCCTTGTCAGTGCTCCTTCCTGTGCCCCTGGGAAAGCTCTTCTTGGGTACCCCTGTTTGGGGACAGGGGGATGCTGCCTGGACTCAGCCTTGGTGTCTCCCTGGCTCTAGGACAAAGACAGCCATGTTGGGGGTGACCTCACCCTTTGGGCATCTTCCTATTGGACAAAGGGCTCAATTGTTCTCCGGCCTGGAACCAGGAGGTTGGAGGATGACACTCCAATCCTTGGGCGCTCTTTAAAAGCCCTGCCCTTTTTGCTGATGCTGCTTCAGCAGTGCAGTGAGGCAGGCCTCGCGGAGGGAGGCTGGCCCAACTGGGAGGCCAAGGGCAAAGCCTGGAATATCTGTTAAGAAGTCCTTCCTAGGGTCTAACCTCATGCTTGGGACGCTGAAGGCACTGCTCTGAAGGTAGAAGCAGACTCGCTCTGCTTTCTCTTGTTCAGCAGTGACCTCTGCTTGGGGGTGGGGGAGAGTCTTGTCTTCTATTCCCTGGGAGAGCAGTGATTTTCAGTATTTTTTCCCCAATGGTATTGGGAGCCTTCAAACGAAATCTTCCTAGAAGTCTGATCAGTAAAGCAGATGCAGATGGGAGCTACTTTGGTTGAGGTGGTGGAATTGTGGGGGGGTGGGGCAGAGACCACCTCAAGCCCCTTTACCCATCCCCCAACCCCCAAGGCAGCATCTTTGGTGGGGGAGGGTCCCCAAAACATAATTTGAAACACTGCTTTAAACTTCTCTGCTTCATGCTGCTCCCTGTGCATCCAGGAGCCAGGTCTCTGTAGGTGCTTAAAACCGGTTAACTAAATAAATGGATGTCTACATCCCCTCGCTTTTGTGCTATGAGGTTTTTTACTCGGTTCTCTTAAGGGCCTGGACTGGGTCTTCTCCCACTTTCCATCTACGCTGGGCATAATCAGCATCCTGGCATGTCCGTCCCCAGTTCAGGGGTTCCCTTTTGATTATACCTGAGCTAGCCAATGTCCAGGTGGGAAGGGCCATAACAAGGACATCAGCGGTGTCTGCTGAAGTAGCAGACAGAGTGGGGGCGAGCGCGCAGCGGTGGGCTGCACGCTGGTAATCGCACATAATCTGCCAACAGCCCATACACGGATGGAGTCCCCGAGACAGAGCCTGAAGTGGCGCAGAGCAATCAGGAATGGGACTCAGGAGGTACTCCAGGCCCCAGGGTTCTGAGCTGTGTTCCCAGGGCTGAGCAGGGCTGGGGCAGAGCCCAGGGCTGACTGCCAGAAGAAGCTCCAGAGAAAGGGACAGAGATCACCCCTCTCCGGGAAAATGTTCATCTGGAAGTTATGGAAGAGAAGGGTGAGGAGATGGAGCCTGGCGATGTCCCCTCTTGTACCCTGGCTACACAGTTGGATTCTTGGTCTGGATTTTCTCCTGGGGCTGGGCCACGCTGTTTTGCCCGCTGCTTCATTGTCTTTTGCCACTTTATGCGCAGATGTTCTGTATTCCTACCTCTCCCTGGAAATGAACCTCCCCTCCAACACACCCGTTCTTTTCTCATCCATGTCTCCCTGCACTTTCATAATCCTCCTCCTCTAGGAAGCCATCCTTGATCTCAGTGTCTCTATGCCCTGGCCTGCGTTCATAGCCCCTGAGCTGACTTCTGTCACAGGCCTCTTTCAGTGTTGTGATCATCCTTTCACTTAGAAATTCCTTGAGGAAGGAGACCCTATCGTTCCACCTCAGAATGCCCTTTGCCTGTTTCACAGCTGGGCCTTGTGGAAAGCAAGACAGGAGAGACTTGGAAGGAAGCATTCGATTTGGGGCTAGTAAGGCTTGTCTTGTGTGCACTGGGCTGGGCAAACACTCCAGACCATCAAACTCACCCTCACGTATACACACATCCAGACAGTCCGGCGCAGACATACAACCCGAGAGCCGGCACCCTCTCTCACACTGTGAGCCCCCACGTGGGGTGGGGTGGGTTGTGGGGGAGGAGGAGGAGGGCTCTGCCCTCCAGATGTTGGAAATCCAACACATCCCCTCCACCCTTCCCTCTCCCACTTCCCGTTCCATTTCCCCTAAATATTTACTGAATTTTATTTACATTCTTTGCTCGAGGTGCCCGGCCCCTGTCAGGTCCCATTTGCTTGCCCCTGTTCCCTCCTGCCGGCTCCCCTCCTCCTCCCTCAAATCTGGAGCCAGGAGCTGTGTGTGGTTGGCAAAAGCCTCCTCCAGGCCCATGGGGTGTTGGGGGCGGTGAAGTCAGTGGGCTGGCAGCTCTGGGCAGGGCTGGGGCAGACAGGGGCCTGTACACTGCTGCCTGTCCCCAGTCTGGGATCGCTTTAGTCAGCCCCCTTGTTTCACAGAGGCTTCTGGAAGGGACTGATGGATGTCAGATGCCAGGAGAACAATCACCCAGAGAGGACCCTGAAGGGAGGGAGGAGGGAGAGCTGGGACAGACGTGACGGTGAGGGGGACAGTTCTGTTCCTGGCATGCTGGGTGACTACCCAGGAGCTCCTCACCCCTAGGTGATCAAGGAGCCTGAAAAAATGAGTTTCCACTCCATTCCCAGGCTCCCAGCCCCTAGTGGTTGTTCAGTTGATATTTACAGAGACCTACTGTGTGCCAGGCGCTGTCCCAGGTGCTGAGGATGTATCAGCACACCAACAATTTTTTCTTACACCATGGAGCTCACTTTCTCTTGAGAGAGAATAAGTAAGTTATGGAGCTGTTAGGAGATTGTTAAGTGCTCTGGGGGGGACAGCAAGGTAAAGGGAGTGGGGGTGCCAAGGGTGGGGGTGACTTTAAACAGCATTATCAGGGGAGGTTTCATTGAGCAAAGCCTTGCCAGTGAGGGAGTGAGACGGGGGTGGGAGTGGGGTAGCTGAAACGGTTCCAGGAAGAGGCAGCAGCCTACGCAGCATGACCAAGTGTCTGAGGAGCAGGGAGGAGGCCACCATGGCGGGGCGGTGGGAGGCAGGGCGGGAGGCGAGGAGGAGATGAGGGTAGGGAGGAAGGTCTTTGGCTTTTCTCTGAGTGAGATGGGAGCCTCTGGACGGTTTTGAGCGTAGAGTGACAGGACCTGACATATTAATGCAACAGGGTGATTCCTGCCTCCCTTGCACTCTGCCTTCTACTCTGGTCACACCGCCTTTCCTTGCCTGCAGCCTCTTGCTTCTTAGCTACCCTTCCAATCCGCCTGTGGATTCTATAATGCACCCTTACTCCAGGAAGCCCTCCAGGATTGCTCAGAGGAGCCTGCCCTGGCTCTGCTAGATAGCAGATGGCCTTTTCTCTGCCTCTCCCTTTCCATGGGAGAGATGCTAAAGAGGAAGATTGTGATGCTTCCCTCAGATAAGCCAAGGGCCAGAGAGGGCAAGTCATTTCCCGGAGGCACCTCCCCCGATGGCTCCTATGAACCTGTCTCCTATCATCCTGAGTCTTTCATGGGTGCTCTGTCTTTCCTTTCCTTCCTCTTCCTCCCGCTAGATCTCCACCCTTTAAGGAAGAAACCAAAGCCTCCCACTTCTCTGCTTTAGGATGGGCTTGAGGAGAACCATTTCTAAGGTAAAGGTGTGGCACGCACTGGGCTCCCAAAGCCAGGGAGCAGACCGCTGAGAGGGAGCAGCAGCAGTGCGGACTGCAGTGGGATTCGTGGCTCTAGCTGGTACCCTCCTCTGCACCTGGTCCCTGGGGGGCTGCTAGTTATGAGGGAAACTCTATTTTCAAATAGCAACTAATTGCTAGCAAAGCAGAGGGATGGAAGGACCCTCTTCCAGCAGGGCATGGCACTGCGGCTTCCCCTGTGAGTCCCTGGGAGTTACCCCGAGGGCTCTGAGTTCCTGCTCCTGGCTTGGTTAAGCCTCCCTGGGTGACAATCCACCAAGTGCATCCTTCATCTGGGCCTCACTCATTCAAACAGCAACTATTTATTGAGAGCTGACTATGTGCCAGGCACTGTGCCAGCCGTGGGGATACAGAGAGAGCAAACCCAACTTGGCTCCTGCCCTCACCGAGGCTGCAACCTAGCAGGGAGCAGATGTCCATTAAATAGTCACACAAATGCAGTCAGAATGGCAGGCGCGGTCAGTGCAAAGAAAGGGTAGGACATGACGCCCTGAGAATATATATACAGAGCATCTGACCAGCCAGGGAGACTGAGGGGCTTCCCCAACGAGGCAACGCCCAGGCTGAAACCTGGAAAATGGGAGCACAGTCCAGGCAGAGAAAAGAGTATATGCAAAGGCCCTGTGGTGGGAGGGGGCGTGTAAAGGGCTGAGAAAAAGGTGGTTGTGGCTGGATTTCAAAGAGCAAAAGGGACAGGGAGCAGGAGATGTGGGCAGAAACAGACCATGTGAGGTCTTCTGGGTCATGTTTAAAACCTTGGTTGAAGAGCGGTGGCAGCTACTTAGCATTTAGGGGTTGCGATAGAGGGGTGACATGATCATTTCAGGGTGACTGCAGGTTGAGGGCAATGAGAATGGAGGTGGGGAGACTTGTTAGAAGGTGTTGGCTGTGGTCCAGGCAAGGGCTGATGCTGGCTTGAGCTGGGAGTTGGCAGGGAGTTAGTAAGGGAAGGAGGGTGGTGACAAGGAGGACTCCTGGGTTCCTGTCTGCAGGGGTTTCCACCTGTGAAGAGGAAAGAAGCAGCTCTACTTTCTCTGGGAAATAACTGAATTAACAGAGACCAAAGTTCTTCTCAGGAAGACATCAGAGAGAACTATGAGAATAGCATGGCTTACGCCCTACAAATACTTGTACCCTGGATCTCCCCCAAGTCCCCCAGGCCACCCCTGCCCCTACAGAGCCTGGAAGTTAAGAAGATGAGCATCTTAAACTGCAGTGAGCATGATTCAGGTTAGACTGCTCGCTGCCAAAGGGACTAGAGGAATAACGTTGTTAAGAAAAAGGGGCAGGGGATGGGAGAAGAGATATGATGCAGGCGGAGGGCCATGGGCCAGGAGCACGAGAGAGGCTGCAAACACCTGCACAACAGTCAGGATCTGGCGGAGATGAGAGGGTGGTCTCTGAAGCTGGTGCTGGCGTGGGACGCAGCTGCAAAGGAGATCCCATGCTCTGTACCTGCAGAGGAGATGCTCTCCAGAAACCGCCACAGTCTCACGGGCCATGGATGTTGGTCCACCGCCTGGAGCCCATGTTTGATGGAGACAACACACAGGAAATAGACAAGTGGAGGGTACAGGAGCTGGGCAGACACACAGGGAACCCTCCTGTGGGGTGGAGGTGATCTGAGATGTCTTCTGGGAGGAGGTGGAAGTGGATGAGGAGGGGCATTCAGAAAGGCCTTTGGAACTGCTGGATTTGTCAGCCCTCTCTGGCGCAGCTGGGATGTACCCATCTAAGCTGACAGCGAGTTGGGTGTTAGGTGATATTGCCCCCCGCCCCACACACTGCTTCCCTCCAGGATCCCATCTTGCTGTCAGTTTCCAGACCCCCAGTGAAATGATGGTGGGCTCATTAGTCTGCACCCCTCCTCCCTTTCTCTCTCCTCCTCTCCCACTCCAGTTGCTAGCACCACTGGCTTTGGAAGATCTGCACGCTTGGCTCCCTGCCCCCACCCTGCTCCTGCCCCCAGCCCCAGGGGAGCCCCAGAGTGAGCACCACTTGGCTGGTGGCCCAGGCAGGGTCCCATGTGCCTACATGCTGGACTTTGTGAAGGAACTGGACCATCCTGGTTTTCCATGAGAATTTCTCCACTCAAAGGAGGTCTCCAGGAGGAGCCAGCCTTGACCTATTAAGGTATGGAAATTCAAGTGCAGGAAGGATTTCCTGGGCTGCAAAGGGGGATGGCTGAGGGGCTGCAATTTGAGGAATCAGTGAGCATGCACCCTGTTGTGTGGAGGGTTCATGGCTGAGGGTTCAGAGTCGGGGAGAGTCAGAGTCCGGAGAGGAACAGGGACCACAATGACACACAGGCAAAGGCAGCCAGACTGGACCTCTGCACTGCATGTGGCAGCGCCCAGCCTGGAGCACGCCTTCTGTGAGTCCCTGTGGAGAGAAGAGGTTTGGGTTCCCAGCCCAGCTTTCCACTTGGTCTTCCTGAGTCTCTAGCTTCTTGTCCACAAAATGGGTTGTAATCCCTGCACTTTGTTTCTCAGCAGACTGTCACTGGGAACAAATGAAAGGGTGATGGTGAAGATGCTTTGTCAATACAGTGCACGCAATACAGTGCTGAGCCCATCACAGCGCCTGGCCCGCTGGTCAGGATTGAATAAATACTTCAGTGATTCAGTCCCCACCAGACCGAGCTCCATGCAGGTGGACACCTGGCTTGTTTTTCCTGGCGATGTTTCCCCCACGCCTGGCACATTGTAGGTACCTGATAAATGTTTGGATTGAACGAATGATGGATGAATGAATGATGAAACTTAATCCTACCCTTGGGAATGTCTACAGACCTGGAGGTGGTGAGCAAACCACAGGGCAATGAACCAAATTGGCTTTGGAGACATCAAGATCTCTGTTTGAATCCTGACTCCCTACGAGCAGCTGTGATTTCCTATTTTACGGATGAGGAAGAAGGCTCAGAGAGATTGAGTCACTTCTCCATGGCCTCGTGGCTCCCAGTAAGTGATGGGATCAGGATGAGAAGCCGGGATTCCACCTCCAAATCCTGGGCTTTTCTTTCCATAGAAGGATCCTGCTGTAGCCGCTCCACTGGGACGTGGCCGCCATGACTGTCTACTTGACTCGCTGGAATATTCTTTTGGGGGGGAGATCTCATAATTGCATAACATCTCAGGGACTCCCTGGTCAGGGGCTTCTGGGCCCAATGAGAGGTCATGATTCATTTCGAATATGCCAGGCTCAGAAGTGCACACAGCATGGGACTGTTTCTTGAGCTGCTTAGAGGTATTTCTTGCAAAAAAAAAAAAAAAATTGTGCATGATAGACTAAGTTTGGGGAAGCTGTGTCAAACATGGTAACCTGGTTGCACACTAACTTGCAGGACTTCTCAGAACCTTTATTATGTTCAGGTAGAATGTGAATATCAAAAGGGTGGGAAGCTCCAATAAAGAGTATTTTCCAAACTTATTAGGCCTCCAAACCACTTCTTCTGGAGCATCTCTTGAGACTGAAGTACCCTGGGGCACACTTTGGGATTTATTGCTGCCGCTGTGGAGAGTCCCCATAGGCATTTAAGCAGAGTCAGAGGGTCTGAGCGGTGTTTAGGAAGACTGTTGAGTGTTTTGGAGGACCCAAGACAGAAGCAGAGAAAGCACTTAGGAGGCTGAATCAAGAGTCTGCCGAAGAGGAGCCCTCTCCCTCTGCCCTCTCCCCACCCCTGCTTTGTCCCACTCTGCAGCTCCAGTTATGGGAAAATGGTCCTAATTTAGCAGCCCCCTCCCCAGGCAGCTCAGGCAGCAACCAGGTCCCCAGAAAAACTGGATAAGAGTAAAGACTCCCTTCACCACCCCTCCAAAGAGTCGATGTGGGAGACTGTACACTCTACGCAAGTAAGTCTCTGCATCCAGCTTGGCTAGACATCTAGGTGTCATGGCTGTTAGCTTACCTTGGACCTCATATAGACAATGGGTATTTGAGCCTTGTCCTCTGACTTGCTGAGATCCTGAGGCCCCCTCCTCCTTGGAAGTCTTCTCTGAGTTGACAGTTGGGGGCAGTGGAAACTTTTTCTCCTCCCTGTGCCCACAGGCTGAAGTTGAGTGATATTGCCTACCTGTCTCTCCTTTTTTGGAAACAACCCAGAAGACAGGTTTGTTTTCCAGCATGAAATCTAATTGAGTCGCTCCCCTCTTCAAGAACCTTCAGTGGCTCCTTATTGGCTTCAGGACAAAATCATCCTTGGAAGTGGCATAGAGAACCCTTGATATTCTTCAAGCATCTTTCCTGCTTCTCGGTCACTTTAGGTTCCAGCCTGCTGCATCTCGTTGCAATCACCCCCAAAATTCCATGCCCCACCCCACCATACTTCACACACACTATTTTTTTCTGCCTGGAACATCTTCCTCCAGCTGGTTTACCCAACAAATTCTTATTTGGTCTTCCAGTCTGGGCTCAAATTCTAACTCCTCTGTAAAGCTTTCCCTTTTCTGAGCATTTATGATGTATGTGGCCGGCACTGGGCCAAGCATACTCCGTGCACCACTACTTCATTTTCACAATCCCACGAAGTAAGTGTTCTAATTCATCCTACTTTGCTGAGGCTTAGAGAGGGTAAGCGACTTGTCCATGGTCACAAAGCTGAACATCCAGGAGTGGAGCTCCCTTGTTGCTTCCAGCTCCTGTCCCATGCAGGCTGTGCATCCCCCCATCCCCCACCAAAAGCCACTTTTTCCCCCTAATTGTGTAGTATTTTTTAAACTGAAGTATAGTCAGTTTACAACGTTGTGTGAATTTCTGGTGTACAACATGAAGTTTCGGTCATACATATACATACATGCATTTGTTTTCATATTCTTTTTCATTATAGGTTACTGGAAGATATTGAATATAGTTCCCTGTGCTATACAGAATAAACTTGTTATTTATCTATTTTATATATAGTTGTTAGTATCTGCAAATCTCAAACTCCCAATTTATCCCTTTCCACCTCCTTTTCCCCCGATAACCATAAGCTCGTTTTCTATGTCTGTGAGTCTGTTTCTGTTTTGTAAATAAGTTCATTTGTGTCTTTGTTTTAGATTTCATATGTTTTAGATATTGTATGGTATTTTTCTTTCTCTTTCTGGCTTACCTCACTTCGAATGACAATCTCCAGGTCCATCCATATTGTTGCAAATGGCATTATATTGTTCTTTTTTGTGGCTGAGTAGTATTCCATTGTATATATATCAGAACTTCTTTATCCAGTCATTTGTCGATGGACATTTAGGTTGCTTCCATGTCTTGGCTAATGTAAATAGTGCTGTTATGAACATTGAGGTGCATATATGTTCTCGAATTAGAGTTCCCTCCGGATATATGCCCAGGAGTGGGATTGCTGCATTATAGGGTAAGTCTGGTTTTAGCCTTTCGAGGAATTGCCATACTGTTTTCCATAATGGCTGTACCAAAATATACTCCCACCAGTAGTGTAGGAGGGTTCCATTTTCTCTACCCTGTCTCCAGCATTTATTGTTTGTGAACTTTTTATGATGGCCACTCTGGTGTGAGGCGGTACCTCATTGTAGTTTTAATTTGCATTTTTCTGATAATTAGTGATATTGAACATTTTATCATGTGTCTATCGGCCATTTATATACCTTCATTGGAGAATTTCTTGTTTAGGTCTTCTGCCCATTTTTGGATTTGGTTGGTTTTTGTTGTTGTTGTTGTTGTTGTTGTTAAGTTCTATGAGCTGTTTGTATATTTTGGAAAAAGGCACTCTTCTAAAATTGTAATTGAAGTATAGCTGATTGATAGTGTTATGTTAATTTCAGGTGTACAGCCTCATGATTCAGTTTTTTTTCTGATTACATTCCATTTTAAGTTGTTACAAGAGATTGGGTATGATTTCCTGTGCAATACAGTAAATCCTTGTTGCTTATCTATTTTATATATAGCAGTTTGTAGCTGTTAATCCCATACTCCTAATTTGTCTGTACCCACACCCCACTTGGTAACCAGTTTTCACTGTTTCACCATATGGTTCTCGTGTGCTTGCCTGTCTGCAGACCTACAAATCCTAAGCTGCTACAAGACAGGGGCTGGGACAGTTACTGTTACGTGCCTAACACTAAAGAGATCCGTAATTAATGCTGGCGGTGGAGGGAGGAAGAATGAAAGGGGCGGGTTTATTAGAGTCCCCACCTGAGCCAACAAAGCCCTGTGTAACTAGTACTTAATTAGCAACTAGTTACCTAGTGCTGCCGCAACAAATTACCACACATCTAATGGCTGAAAAGATATAAATTCAGGTCAGAGGTTTGAAGTCTAAAATGGTCAGTAGGGCTGCATCCTTCGGAAGGGGAGAGTTTGTCCCTTGCCATCTCTGTTTCCTTGCCTCCATGTCTGTTTCCTTGCCTCCATGTCTGGAGGCTGCCTGCATTCCTTGGCTCATGGCTCTTTCCTTGCATCACTCTGACCTCTGCTTCCATTGTCACCTGTTTCTGACTCTCCTGCCTCCCTCTTTCCCTTATAGGGACCTTGTGATTACATTGTGCTCATCCAGACAACTCAGGATCATCCTAATCACAAAATCCTTAAGATAATCACATACGCAGAGTCCCTTTAGCCATGGAAGGTAACATATTCACAGGTTCCAGGGATTAGAACATGGACATCTTTAGGGGAGGGCGTTATTCTGCCTGCCACACCCTGGAAACTCAGAGTGGATTAATTTGGAAGGAAGGAAGGTTTTTGGAATCTCAAATGACATCCCTGTGTGGCCCCATTTGAAATTGGAGGAATGGGACTACAGGATCCCCAAAGTCCTCTTCGGCAACATTTTATGAGCCCAAGATTCTGCCTCTGAAGCAGGATGGAATCAGGTCAGACCACAGGAGGACCACACCTCCTTCTGTCACAGATGAGAACTGCCCACTCTAATGTTAACTCTGACCCTCCCCAAAGCCCCTTCACCCCCCACCAGGCTACAGTCCTGCTCCTCCGGGAGTCAAGGCTGGTGCCAGGGCTCCAGGGATCTCTCCCACCCAGAGCCCTTACCTTCTTCTCCTGGGTTGGGACAGAGGGCTCTGGGCATTCTGTGTCCCCATAGAGCCCCACAGTGTGGCTCAAAGCAGGACACAGGGCCCCTTGAGTCCTCATCAGGTGCCTTGAGCTGGCAAAGCCAAGGGGTTAAAAAAAAAATGGCACCACTTCTTATTCAAAAATTTTTCAGGGAAAAGTCTGGTAATTTAACTGAAAATAAAATATTCTTATACAGACATCCTGGATGTGTTATGGAGGAGAATACAAAATTGGCTAGAATTTTGGAAACAAAACTGGAGAATCTATCATGGGGCAGCCACTGTGGGAAAAGCTGGAGGAAGAAAAGCGGAAGCCCTGCCGGAGGCCGTGAAGGGGCCACACCGAGGAGCTGAGGGAGAAAACAGGTGTGTGTTGGGGGGAGCTGAGAGTGAGGAGATTAAGGGCTGTTGAATGAGACCCGGGGGAGGTGGCGGTGAGGAAGATGCATCTCCCGCTCTTTCCAGCCACTGCCCCCGCCTCAGCCCTGTCCTCCACCGGTTCTTCCTTCAGAACCTCAACTGGGACCTCACATGTTTCCAGATGAGGCCAGATGCTGCGGAATGGGGAGGGGGCTGGCCCCTTTGGGGGATGAAGGAAGGACAGGAAGTAAGGGAGGAGGGAGTGTGATCTTCAGCCAGGGCTTTGATGGACAGGGTCCCGGCTAATCCTCACAGCAACTGGGGAGGCAGGTGTGGGCCCATTTGTACAGATGCGTCAACTGAGCCTCAGCAGCGCCACCGCAGCTTCTGAGATTGCCCACCTCCTCACCCACCGCCTACCGCCCCTTCCACACTCCGGATGGACAAACCACTCACACCTGCCCTGGAGGCCCCTCTTCCCTCTCCCAGTCTCGTCATTGACCCTCTTTCCCTTGGCCTTGCTCCCCTGTCCTCTCCTTGTCTCCTCCTCCAGGAAGCCCGCCTGAGGCCCTCACTCAGCTCTGTCTCTTCAATCTGTCAGCCGACATGGGTGTCCCACCTGCCCCCATCAGACTGGGAGCTCCCCAGGAGCTCAGACTGCTCCTCCCGTCAGATCACCGAACTACTCCAAGGTTGAGAGCTGCTCACTTACAGCCCTTGTGGAAGTGGGGCCAGGCCGGTCCCCCATGGCAGGCACCGGGCATGGGGAGAAGCACAGAGGCAGCCGCCCAGGGCCCCATATGAGGTGAGAGTCTTGGCCGCGTCCCCAGGCCCATAAGGGATGTTAACGGCCTCTGAGGGAGTGGATGAGGGTCAATCAAAGTGGTGGGCCGGGGGCTTACTGCCAAGTGACAGCTCCCTCCAGCTTCTGGCTCAACACTGGCACCTCCTTTCTGTCCCACTTAACAGATTATCTCATCCCGAGGCTGCTGATTGAAGGAGAGTGGTTTGTTCCAGCCCCCTGCTCCTCCTTCCTGCCCGCCACCACCAGAGTCCACCTCTCCCCACTCCCCTAGGACACCCAGGTCTGTCCTCCCCTCCTGTGGGGTGAGAGAAGATTGGGGTGGCAGCAGCGGGGAGATGAGAAGGGAGGAAGGTAGGGACGTCAGGCTGGCTGCCTGTGCTCCTGCCAGCCTCACTGTGAAAATCAAAATCAGTTGGCTCTGCTGGCTGACTGGTTCAAATCTAGGATCTTGGAGAAGCTGGAAATCTTGCTTGGAAGCAGGAAGTAGAAGCAGGGAAGCAGAGACGGGCAGGGGCCGCTTTGGGGAGGAGCCCGGAAAAGCCGGCCAGGCATGGAAAGAACCCTGGGCCTCACAGTGGACACTTAGTCCAAGGGGGTAAACAAGAGGGGTTGGGAGCTGAAGCTGGCAGGACCCTTGATGGGACCCTCTAGTTAGTGTGCCAGCCCATGGCCCTCAAGAGATGGTCCAGAACACCCCATTATTTTACAGATGGGGAAACAGAGGCTCAAAGGCAAATAGGAACTTGCTCAAGGTCACACAACCATGAGGCAGTAGCAGAGCCAGGACTAGATCCCAGGTCTGGATCTGGAGTTGGTGGCGGGGGAGGTCTTACTCCAGCACCAGGTGTCTATTAAAATGCGTGGCCATGAGGTTCTCTAATCTGCATATGATGACTATTTTTTACTTCATCCCAATTCTCCCCGTCCTTCTCCTCCAGATTCTAATAGCGGGCTTTCCCCTTGCGTTGCTCCTCCCCTGAACACCAGCCCCCTTGGACTTTGTCTATAGTAACCAGTGGGTCAGCTCTGGGAGACAGATGCAAAAAGGATGCCACACCCCATCCATTCATTCTCTGGGAGTCTCCAACCCCCAGGCTTTTCTCTGGCTCCTGCCTCTGGCCAGACCATTGATTTTCACAATTAACTGAATCCAAAGAGCTAGAGCCATCCTCTTAGCGTGTGTCCACCTGCCCTTCTCTCCAACCGATCCCTCTTTGTCTTGGGAGCCATCTCCCAGGACCACTGCTTGTCTGCCCTGGACAGTCCACCCCCAAGATACAGCTCTTGCTTCTTGTTCACACACCATGCCAATTATCCAGGATCCTCCGCAGGCCATGGAATCATAAAGCAAAAAATTCATACAACATCAGAGCTGGAAGGGACTTTAGAAATGTCATCTGCCCTCTACTCATACCCTCACTTAACATAAAATCACTGAGGCAAGAAATAACAAGTGTTGACAAGGATTCAGAGAAAAGGGAACCCTCATACGCTGCTGGTGGGAGTGCAAACTGGTGCAGCCACTATGGGAAACAGCATGGAGTTTCCTCAAAAAAGAGAAAAAAAAAAAAAAAGAATAGAACTACCATATGATCTAGCTATCCCACTTCTGGGTATTTATCCAAAGAATACAAAAACACTCGTCTGAAGAGATACCTGTACCCCAATGTTCATAGTAGTATTATTTACAATAGCTAAGATACGGAAGCAACCAGTTTCCATTAAAAGATGCATGGATAAAGAAGATGTAAAATATATATAAAATGTGAAATACTACTCAGCCATAAAAAAGAATAAAAAATTTTCCATTTGCAACAACATAGATGGACCTGGAGGGTATTATACTTAGTGAAGTAAGTCAGACAGAGAAAGGCAAATACTGTATATTTTCACTTACATGTAGAATCTAGAAAATAAAACAAATGAATACAACAAAACAGAAACAGACTCACAGATATAGAGAACAAACTAGTGGTTACCAGTGGGGAGAGGGCTGGGGGGAGGAGCAAAGTAGGGGGAGGAGATTAAGAGGTATAAACTACTAGGTATAGAGTAAGTAAGATACAAGGATATAATGTACAGCACAGGGAATATAACCAATATTTTATAATTACTTTAAATGGAGTATGAACTACAAAAATATTGAATCACTATGTTGTATACCTGAAACTAATACAATGTTACAAAGCAGCTATATCTCAAAAAGATGTGGTATACACACACACACACACACGCACACACACACAGGAATACTACTGAGCTGTAAAAAAGGTAACACCTTGCCATTTGCAGCAACATGGGTGGACGTTAGGGTATTACGCTAAGTGAAATAAGTCAAATGGGGAAAGACAAATATGGTATGATTTCACTCATAAGTGAAATATAAAACTAAGAAACAAACAAATAAACAAAACCAAAATACATGAACAAACCAAATCAAACAAAAACAAGCATGTAGATGCAAAGTATGGGATGCTGGAATGGAAGTGGGGGTAGGGGGAGGGTGAAATCAGTAAAGGACATCACGTGTGTGGTGATGGATGGAAAATAAATTTTTAGTGATGAGCATGGTGTTGGGTATACAGAAGCAGAAATACACTTCTGTACTCATGAAGCTTATATAATGTTATTATAATGTTATAAATCAATGTTACCACAATTAAAATTAAATTAATTTAAAAAAAACACAAAAAGAAAACTGAGGCCTGTAGAAGAGAAGTGACATGTTCAAGTCTTGCAGCAGTTTGGTTCAGAACCCAGATTCTCTGACTACAATCTTGTGTCTTCTGGTCCAGATCAGGTAACTTGAGTTCCAGGGGTCACACAGACCACGGCCAACTCCTCAGATCACCTTCCAGCAAGACTCCTTTCACTGGATGGTTTCCAGGTGGAAACCATCTTGGGAGCAAGGCCAGAAGAACAGGAAGTTGGAGACTAGAGAAAGAGGTGAGAGGAGGGCCATCCGCTAGTCTCTCATGCCTTTATTAAACATCTCTGCTGTGCCAGACCCTATCAGGGAGGCAGAGCCGAGCAGCCCACTGCCCCCCCCCCCCCAGGCAAGGACAGGCAGCCACCTGCTAAGGGCTCTGCTGGTGTGGAAGTGCTGGGCCAGCAGTTTGAGCAAAGTGCTGTGGGAGCACAGAGGAGGGAGCCGTTCATCCTGCGGGGCGGGGCAGGGGAAGCTGCATCAAGATGACATTCAATCGTTTTGGAAGGAGAAGTACAAGTTTGCCAGGTGGAGATGGGGAAGGGGGCTTTCTGGGCAGAAGTACAGTTGGAGCCAAGGCCAAGGGGAACGAAAACCTTGGCACATCCTGGGCAAGGCGCGCAATCCCACGTGGCCAGTAGCTCACTGGATGAGAGAGGGAGGTGGTCAGAGGAGGGTTTAGAAAGGTCTGCTAGGCTTACTTCTTAATGTTTTATCTTAAAAGTGACAGGGAGCCAACATTTTTAAAGATGGAAGTGAAGGGTTAGATTGTACTTGGAGACATGCATTCTGACAGCCACATGGAGGAAGGAATTGAGTTGAGGGGAGGCTGGAGGTCCATTTGGAGAGTCTTGGGAGAGTCTGAGAATTGTGCTGGTGAGAAAGGCCCAGAGTCTGAGCTACATCACTGCCGCAAAGCTGGGGAGGAGGCGCCCAGTGATGGGCCCATTTCACAGATGGGATGGACCAGATTCCATACTCTCATGCCTGGTTGGATGTGGAGGAAGAAAGGGAGGGGGGAGGATCCCCACGTTGCTGGCTTGAGCAGCCAATGATGGAAGGTACCTTCTGCAGGAGGGAGGAGCGGGCTGGGGAGGGTGGCTAATGAGCTCAGAGTTCAGCACGTTGAGTTAGAGGCCCCTACCGGACAGCTGGTCAGTGATGTCAACTAGGCAGCGGCATAAATGAAGCTCAGTTCCAGACAGAATCAGAGTCCCAGATGTGGCTCAGAAGGCATCTGCTCAAGCACCGAAGTCACAGACTGGGGTTCAAATCCAGTTCCCATGTTCTTGCTCTGGGACCTTGGACAAGTCCCTTAACCTCTCCAAACCTTAGTCATCTCATCTGTAAAACAGAGAAAGTAATAGCAGGAGAAATCAGGTCAAGTCACCGGCCAACACCTGGCACATGGCATCCAGAGCTGTGGCTGTGTCTCCCTCCGCCTTCTCGGACTCCCTCACTGCAACCACACCTTCTCCAAATCTGATCCCACCCAAGAGTGTCCAGACAGAGGACCCTTCCTTCACTCCCTTCCTCCTCTGCCGCTGCCCGGCATGGACTTGATGCCAACCACTGACCAGTCACCAGAGTCCAGCTTTGAGGCATCAGCCTGCTGTGACTGACATCGACACAAAGACCCCCACCGGCTCAGGAGAGGTGGTGAGGCACGGGCTGGGCTGGCAGGGTGTGGATGTCCGCTGCCTGAGCTGGGTCACTGACAAGCCCCTAACCTTCTGTGACCTTCATCTCCCTCCTCCCTCAGAGGAGGGGCAAGTTTGGATCACTGGGGCTGACTTGGGTTGGAAGCCTCATCTTTCCGACAACCTGACAACCCAGGTCTAGCCCTCAGTTCCTGGAGGATGGAGGAAAGGGGGAAAGAGCCAGGCTAACAGGTCACTCACTGGGGCTCTTCTCAAGTTGAAGCAGTCTGGCTGGCAGTAGGGGGTGTGTAGAGGGTGTCCCGTCTGGGAGCGTCCAATACCCTCTGCCATGACGTGTTTCCCGGGTACAGGGGTCTTCTCAGCAGCTGAGAGGGAGGGGCTCTGGGGAGGAAGAGGCCGGCTGGAAGGAGGAAAGACACCCACCCCACCCCCACCGCCAGGACCCCATTTGGGTTGGGGGGAGGGGCGAGCTGGCAGGACTAATGGGCTCATGATTCATCGCTGGGCTCTTCTCTGCGCTAATTGGCTCTGCAGGCCGCCTGATTCATGGCAGGGAGCCGGGCTCTGGGGGACCCCCGTGTCCCTCCCCCACCTCCCATCCAGGATGGCTGCATGAGGCTTTTAGATCCAGGATCTGTTCCAAGGGACTGCTACCCGGCATCCATCACTGCTGACAGACTGGGGCTCCGAGGTGGGGGCGGGGACGCCAGGCCCAGAGCTGCCCGGAGATGCTTCTGACCCCACCCCAGCCACAGAGGGGCATCTTAGCCAGGGCCTGGGCTGGGTCTCAGGGAGAAGCACGGGGATATCCAGGCAGGTGTGAGTGGTGAGGAGTGGTTTTCTAGTGGTCGACGGGGTAGGAGGTAGTTGGAAAACAGGAAGAACATTGAGGGCAGAAGAAAGGCTTGGGCAAGTGAGGACTGGGCTGGAAGGGAACTGAGAGATGAGGCTGGCGTCTCGGAGCAGAGGTACGCAGCATAGTGCTCCAAAGCTTCATCCTAAGGTGCCCAGAGCGAGACAAAGGCAACCTGAGGCTTCGCTTGAAGAACTGCTGTGATCTTAGCCGTCTGAGTCTCCGCAGCTCAGGACCTGTAGTAGAAAACTGTCATCCCCAGGCAGAGGCACTCTTGGGGACCTTCCCCTGACACTGTCTTGGTCCAGGCGCCCAGGGCCTAGGAGTGTTGTCTGCCATTCATTACCCTCCACAATGACAAGTGTCTATCAGGGACACTCCCTTTGTACAGGGGTTGGCAGGGCCTCCATTCCCTGGACAGGAACACCCACTGTGTTCCCCTATCCTCCTCCAGAGCATCTCACTACAAAGAGAGATTTTCAAGCCCTGGAAGGCCCCCGATGTCTCTACGCCACATCTGGGCAGCAGCGTATGAGGCCAGACCCACCAGGCTGGAGGGGAGGGCAGCGGTCCGGCCCGGCTGTCAGAAGCTGGGCAGGGTCCAGTCAGAGCAGGGCTAGGGGCTGGAGGGGGCCCGGCTTGAGCTCCAGAAATACCTCCTGCAGGAATCCATGAATGAACAACTGTCCTGCAGCCTCTGCAGAGGGAGGCCCAGGCCGGCGACAGAAGGAGATGAATGGAGAATACAGTCCACAGTGAGGCACCACCAGCCTCTTAGCTGCTCTGGCCAAAAGCCCAAGCGCCATCTCCACTCCTCCCTTTGACCCTCAGCCACATCCAGTGGTCAGCAGGGCCTTCTGGCTCTAATTCTAAACCAAGCTCAGAATCGGGCTCTGTCTCCACTGCCTCCAGCGGCTGTTAGCCCGACACTGCCACGGCCCGGGTCCGGCCTTTCCTGGCAGCCTCCACGCTGGCACCAAGAATCCATTCTCCACACAGCTGCCGGATCTTTCAAACACATAAATCAGATCGAAACCCTCTAGTGGTTTTCTATCACATTTAGCAGAAAAATCAACCTCCTTGCCTTACCTTACAAGGCCCTACATGATCTGGCCCCTGGCTACCTCCCTCACCCCACCACTGGCCAGTCTCACCCCATTCACTCTGGTTGTCTTGCTCCTGCTCAGTGTCTACCAAGCTCATGCCCATTTCTGGGCCATTGCACTGGCTGCTCCTTTTGCCCAGAATGCTTTCCCTTGTGGCTGACTCCTTCTTGGCCTTCAAGTGTCAGCACAAATGTCACCTCCTCAGAGAGGCCCCCCGTGCCTACTCCATCTGTAGCAGCCCCCCCAGCACTTTCTATCACATCAATTTACTTTACTGTTTTCAAACTCTTAAGACTACCTGACAAATTCTCACATTACTTGCTTAAAAATCTGTCCCCATCACAGAGTCCTGTCCCCCAAGCCTTCTCTGCACTGTCTGCTGTTTTCCAGGGGTGTCTGGGTCTGTTCCAGCATCTGAGGATTGAATGAAGGACTCAAAAGGCAGGGCTTGCCACCAGCTTTTCCTTTTTTCTTCTTCCTCTTCTCCTTCTTCCTCCTCCTCTTCCTCTGCCTTCTCCTTCTTCTTCCTCTCCCTCCTCTTCTTTTTCTTCCTCTTCCTCTCCTACTCCTTCTCCTCCTCCTTTTCTATTTTGTAGAAATGTTTTTCGTTTCCATGTCTTTCCCTCACAATTGGACAGGTGCCCCTCCATGGGCTTTCCATCCTCTTCACAGACCTTCTCTCACCCCACCTCATCTGGCCCCACCTCATCTTGCCCCACTACCTCTGCCAAGCAGGAAGCCTAGGGCCAGAGCTGTGGTGGGAGGGCAGTCACCAGAGGGTGGTCCCTCCCTGCCTAGGTTCTCTGTGGCTTTGTAATGGGACAGGTGTGGCTTGTGGGTTCATGGAGCTGGTGGGGAGGGGCATCCCAGCAGTGTCCAGGAGTCTAGTCCCCTCCACGCCACCACACCCCTTCTCTGTCCCCAGGGAGGAGGGGCAGAAAAAGACTGTTTTCAAGACATGGAAGCAACCTGTCATGGAAGAAATCTGTCCATCGACAGATGATTGGATAAAGAAAATATGGTACACATATCCCATGGAATACTACTCAGTCATAAAAAAGAATAAAGTAATGCCATTTGCAGCAACATAGGTGGACCTGGAGACGGTCAGACTAAGTGAAGTAAGTCAGCAGAGAAAGACAAATATCACATGATATCACTTATATGTGGAACCTAAAAAAAATGACACAAATGAACTTATTTACAAAACAGAAACAGGCTCACAGACATAGAAAACAGACTTACGGTTACTGAGGGGAAAGGAGATGGGGAGGGGTAAGTTGGGAGTTCAGGATTTGCAGATACAAACTACTATATATAAATTAGATAAACAACAAGGTCCTACTGTATAGCACAGGGAACTATATTCAATACCTTGTAATAGCCTATTATGAAAAGGAACATATATGTATAACTGAATCACTATGCTGTACACCAGAAATTAACACAACATTGTAAACTAACTGTACTTCAATTTAAAAAAAAACGGAAAAAAAGAAGGAGGCTGTCTTGGGAGAGAGGATCTCCCTCCCAGCTAGGGGCCCTCCCAGCTAGGGGGTGGCCGGGGTAGCCATGCCTTGCAGGGCCACTGTCTGCTAGGCCAGGAAGTCCTTCTAACCTAGTATCCAGCCACTCTGCTGCAATCTGAGCTCTCAAGTGACCTGAGTGACCCTAATCCTCCCTCAGGATTTATTTCTGGTCCCCAGACGCCACTACAGTGGAAACTGGAGGTCAGGGGTCAGGAGAGGGGAAGCCAAGTTCATGTCTTCGATGCTTAGAGGACAGGGCCAGCAAGGAACAGCTCTTATCTACAAGTAGCAGTGGGGCCAGATGGGAGAAACAAATCCCCATTTTCTGGATGGAAAAACTGAGGCCTGGAGGGTTGGTTTTATCTGAAGCTGAGGGACCAGGTTCCTCCTGCTGCTCCTGCCTGCCCCAAACCCCAGGGATCCCAACGCAAGCTTCCACCACAGACCTGAGCCCCAACGCCCCCGCCACCCCTAACCAAGAGGATCCCCTGAGATTTCTGATGCTCCCTGTGCTTCTTCCTCTCTTCTCCTCTTTCCCCTCAGGAGGGTTGGGCTTCTGGAGGAAGCTGGTGACCTTTGATCCTGATGGTGGCTGCTGCTGGCTCCACCCTGTGTCCGCACCAAGAGGCGGGTTTTGTTCCTTCTCTGAGCCCCAGTTCCTCCATTTGCATAGTGAGCCCAAGGGTCTCTTCCAACTCTGCAGCTGCTGATTCTGTGAAACCCATCTAGCTGGAGATCTGGGGGAGGGGCCAATGTCCAGACACAAGCATGGGGCGTGCCCACAAAGGGGAGCTGGGTGGAAGCTGCAGTGCCATCCTGAGACCTGTCACCTTGGCCACTCTCTGGTCCTCCTCATTTTATTTCCCCAAGCCCAGCCCTGCTAACTAACTGGCAGTAGGAAAGCTGGGGAGAGGGCATGGGAAGCAAGCAGCAGAAGGGAGGGAGGACCCTTCCCCACCAGTCACCTCCCTATCCTGCTCTAGTGTCAGCCATTGCCTGTCAAACCCCTACCCACTGTCAACTGAGGAAGGAGGCATGGCCCCATTCTGGGCGCTACCACTTACTGGGAGCCTCAGTCTAATGGCGGAGGCCCAGCCCCGGTCCTCGGATCCTCTTGAAAGCAGAGGTCTCCTTGGCCTAAGAATCTCTTCCCCGAGGTCTACTGACATCACATGAAGACTGATGTTGCTCCAACACCAGGAGAGACTTGGCAGCTGCCCCAGCTCCTGGGGGCTCAGATAGGGTGAGACAGGGATCTGAGACCACCCTGTGAGTGAGGCACTAAGGCTGTTGGGGGTGGGATAAGCCCACTCTTGGGGGCACCAGGAAAGGGGCAAGGAGCCCAACAGGTTGAATTTCTGAAAAATCTGCTAGGATCAAGCATATTTTCCCAGCCATCTCGAGTGTGGTTTTAAATGGAAAACACAGCCCGTCAGGGCAGAAGCATGTTTAGATGAAGAGAGCCCTCTCCCTCCCCCACTGCTTTTTTTCTGCTGAGGCAAACATGTGATTATATTTATTTCGCAGGCCTGGGAGGCCTGATTGCTGCCCCTCCCCTCTGCCCAGCTGGGGGCATGCAGATCTAGGCTTTACCACCAGTGGTTTCTTCCCCAAGGAGCCTGGGGGGGTGGGGGGTGGAAAGTTGCTGGGCTCACAGAGGGGAAAAAAATCTGGGTTCAAGCCTCTGCTTTGGGGGACTGGAGCAACTCTGGCAAGCCTCAGTTCTCTCCATCCGTGAAATAGAGGTGATCAGATCCCACACAGTAGCCAGCCTCCACTGTCATCCCCACGAACCTCACCTCCTGGTTTTCATGTTCGGAGTTCCCCTCCCACACAGAATAGGGTCAAGGGGTGTAAGCAACAGAATACTGCAGAAATGACAGTGTGTGACTTCTGAGGTCAGGTCACAAAAAACGTGGTTTCATCCTTATTCTTTCCTAGATCACTTGCTTGGGGGAAACCAGCTGCCATGTTGTAAGGACACTCAAGCAGTCATGGAGAGGCCATGTGCCGAGGGGCTGAGGCCCCCAGCCAACAGCCGGCACACCAGGCGAGTAGCCATCCTGGAAGTGGACCCTCCAGCTCCAGCCAAGCCTTCAGATGACTGCAGTGACACCTGACTGTGACTTCTCAAGAGACCGCTAGCCAGAACTGCTCAGCTAAGTTGCTCTCAAACTCCTAATCCTCAAAAACTATATGGCTGAATAATTGGCTGAAATTATTTTAGGCCCCTAAGTTTTAGCGTAAATTTGTGGTACAGCAACAGATAACTAATTTACCCTTGTCCTGACTTGGACCCCATCTGCAACTGCCCTCCTCACCCCCTCAAACCTGCCTCCCACAGGTTGTGGAAAAGGTTAGATGAGATTGTGACTTTGAAAAGCACCTTTCAAAATGTCCAGTGCTGTATAGATGTGAAGGTTATTAGATATGAGCTTTTTCCAGCACTGCCTTCACCCACACCACCCCCTGCACTCTCACATGCTTTGCTGCTGTCCACGGCTTACCTTAGTCTCCCCGCCAACCACCCAGAAGTCTCTTCCTTTTCATCTCTGCCTTGCTTGCTCCTATTCACCCTTCTCAGCCCAGCTTAAGTGTCATTGACTCCGTGAAGCCCTCTGCTTCTTCCCCTGGTGAATTAATGCCTCCAGCTACTTCCTGGTGCCATAACTGTCCTTGTCACCCTATTTACGTCTGCTTTTATATCTACCTCCCCTGTGGACCATTTTATTCACTTCTGTATGTAGGCATGTAGTAGGCACTCAATAAATGCACATTAGCTTTGCATTCCCTCCTATTCATTCTAGTCCTACTTAATAGCAGTTTGCTGTTTTACCTAGCTATCCACAAACACTTCTTTTTCCAAATAAGTTGTCAAGATTCACTCCCACCTCCCTAAAAAAATCTCCATCAATTACCTGCCCTCTGCAAAAAGAACCAAAATGAGGCGTGACTGTGGTCTGGCACTCAGCCTCTCTCCTAGGGCCTGGGACAGACAAGAGAGGCATGGGGAGGGGTGCAAGTTGGTCGGAGCCCCAGCACCCCACCCCCACCCATGGGGAATTGGCTCTGGCTCCACTGTTGTGAGGATGGGGGTCCAGGAGCGTCAGTGTTTGGTTTTCTGGCATTTCATTTATGCCTTGGAAGTTGGCGTGGGCTGTCAGGGGATCTGGGGAGGGAAGCCAGGCTGGTAGCAGGGGGTGGCTCCATGAGTGGTCCCTGACATTTCATTGGCTTCCTCCCTGAGCTGAGGGCAAGATCAAACATCAAACACGGTCCGGCTGGTGCCTGGGCTAATGGAGCTGGGCAAGCATCTTCCAGATGTGTGCAGCTGTTTTTCCCCACTTCCCATCCAGTCTTGGGTCCTCCAATCATGTCAGCTGCTCTGGGGGTCTCAGGTCCCCAGGTTTGGGGTTGAGAGAGCAGGCCTTCCTTTCTCTCACCTGTGACCACAGTTCTCCATGGATGGAGACACTTACACCTTCCTCCCTTCCTCTCCTTCTATCTAGAGATTCTTTTAGTGCACTATCGACTGGAAGTTCTTCTCGTTGTGTAACCTGCATCCTTTCTGCTGTAAGAATACCTCCTGGGACTAGAAGAAGGTAAAGGGGGAGAAACTCTCTTAGGCAGAGAGGAAGGAAAGGGAGAGGCTCAGGATGATTTGACAGGGGGAAATGTGCAGAGATAATGAAATATGTGAAGCTCAAGTTAATTTGAAAATGGGAGCACTCCACTTCCAGGCACTCAGCCGTCAGAGAGGATATCAGCCTCTTAGCCGCCCGAGTCCCTCTTCCCAAATGCTATAAACTTCTAATAAGGATGTAATACAATTGAATTTATTACAGACTTAATTGTTTACAGAAATTTACCCAGCTGCAGACATGGACCAGGAGGACTGACCCAGTGGGAAGATGGGAGAGCTGGAGAAACAGATGAGGAAAAGGACAAAGAATGGAGGGTGAAGGAGAGACGGGAAGAGAAAAGGGGGTGCCTGTGGGGCAAGTGTGTGGGCTGCTTCTGCAGGAAGGCTTGCTGGATGGATCAGAGCTGTGGGCTGGCTTTTCTGTCAGAGCCCTAGCTGGATCTAGAACCCTTCAGGACCTTCTGCTCTACATCATCTTCTCCTTGGCTGTCCACTGCCTCCCCTAACACAGAGAGGCATGCCCTCGTTCATTCATTCAACAAACAGGAGCAAGGGCAGGTGTCAGGCACTGGGGAGTCACCAAAATGGTGCCCAACATCAGAGCGCTCCCAGTCTAAAAGGCAGAGGCAGAGACAGGCGCAGACTTAGTCTACAACACTAGGACAATCGAGGAACCACAGCGCCTGCTGGGTAGTAGGTAGCCAATGAATGTTTGTTGAATGAATAATGTGGACATACTGCTGGGAAGCAGAGAGGAGAAGGGGGCCCATTTTGGAAGTTGGCCAGGTAGCACAGAGGGGCAGCATTTGGACTCTGAGCTTCTAGAAGTCAGGGGCTGTGCCCTAGTCATCTTTGGATTCCTCCATCCAGCTCAGCCGGTGGAATATGGCTTAACATAACTGAAATTTCCCAGAGTAGGGTACAGTGTGAGGGTCAATATCTAGGTGAAGCTAGGTGCGGGCGCTGATTGTCACCAGTGAGCACCTCTTGGCTCTGCTTTCTTCTTGTGTTGGTTTTATCCTCAGTCAGACTGTCCCCAAAGGATGGTAAGAAGGCTCACAGTATTCTAGCTTGGCATCCTAGCACAAAGCAAGCACTTCTTTCCTTGTGGTCCCAAAGAAAGCCCAGGGCTGACTTTCAGTGGGTGGATTTAGTGATACACACATCCTTAAACCAATCACGTGGTTAGGGGTATTGTATACACTAATTCACCAGGCTTTGATCACAGGACAATTCCCAGAGTGGGAGGAGGGGTGAAGGTAGTGTGAAAGTAAGCTTCTCCCCGACAGAAGAGTTGGGAAGAGGAGGTTTCCCATAAGCTAATAAGGGCAAGTGGTGCTGAGCAACAGATGTCCATGACAAATGAATACATGAATGACTGGATAAATGAATTGGGCTTTGATGGGTGAATAGGAGTTCACCAGGTAGAGAGAACAGAGAAGGTCACTTTATATTTATGTGTCGACACACAGAGTCTGATTTTACATTCTGTTTTATTTTCACCCCTGGCTGCCCATCCATGCCCATCCCCATCTGTGTGTCTGGATCACCCTGGAAGCCCCAGAGGGCAGGGACAACGTCTGCCATACTCCATCTGGGCACTGCCCAGGCCTGTCCATTTAGACACTTAATCAAGGTGGTTTGGCTCTGCAGCTGCCCTCCCTTGCAAACAGGTTTCTCTCTCCCTCCTCCAGGCAATCGGGGCTTGGCCAGGCCAATGTCCAGTTCTGGAGGAGGGGCTGGAAACAGTGAGGAGCCTGAGACCTAAGAAGGGGGTGATGGGGAAGTTCCTGCCACAGTCTCTCCTGTTGATTTGGGCTTCTTCCCTGCCCCTAACGGCATCAGAATGTCCTTAAAAAGTCACTTGTGAATTGTAAACATAATATTCTGACATTAAAGGAGGCTTTTTTAAAAGGAAAAAAACACAATGGCTCCCTTCTGGTTCTCGGACGCATGGCATACTGAATTTAGACAGAGTTGCAATTCCACTTTGTCCTCCTTACTCCTCTCCCCGGGCTGCCCCTTGCGTCCTAGTGGGAGCGTTTAACGACTACATGAAGGGCATCGCCTTCTTTGATGCCCCCGGTCCTCCGCCAGTGGCTGTTCAGGCTGCTGTTGGTTCATCTCCTTCATTCATTCTTTTATCCACACGTTCATTTACCCACAGTTACTGAGTACTTGCTGCACAGGCCTGTGCTGGGCAAGGAGGCCACCAGATGGTTAACAGACACACTCGCTCTCCTCCCCGAGAGGCTCAGCATCCAGACGGAGAGCGAAGGCCACCACCGACCGCGCCACTGTGTGATGGTGATGGGGGTCTGGAACGCGCAGGGTGCCTGAGGTCCCCATGGGTCACATAGGCTGGGACAAAATGGAGGGCTTCTAGGAAGAGGCGATTCCTGCGCTGAGTTGTAAATGAGGAGGAGGGAGTGAGGCAGTTCTAAATGGGGACACAGCGGGGTGATGAGGCTGGAGAAATAGAGAGGGGCGATAAGTCTCATGGGCTTTGGGTTTTTTCCTGGCTGAGTTCTTTCCCCTCCCCTGCTGCCATGTCTTCGTTCACTTGTTTGACCATTCAGGCAGCTCATTCACTCTTGCCTGCCTCCCTTGTGTGGAGCCCAACAGAGACCTTCTGTAGAGACTCAGTGGAGCTGCCAGCAGCCCTGCCTCAGGCTCTGGGGTGTATGCGGTGAGTAGGGGAGGGGAGGGTCAGGGGACCCAAGGGGCAGGAAGGGGTGAGGGGGCATTTATTTTTTAATTTAGGAGGAAAGGCCGAGTTCTGCTCCCTGAGATCCCGAGTTGGGCTGAGGTTGAGGGTCACATCATAGGCACCCCCATAAATGTCGGGTGAATCTATTCCCCCTTTGCTGGTCCACTGAAGGAGGGGCCTCCAAGGAGGTCTGGGGGCGGGAGAGGGACCTCAAAAGGCAGAGGAAGGAGAGAAAAGTCGCCGGGGAAATTACACGTTTCCGAAGCTGCCTGGGCTGCAGTAATGAGAACCAGAGAAAGGGCTAATGGAGATCAGATTGCCAGGGGGCTGGCTCCCAGCAGCCCCCTCCCCAGCCTGCTGGAAGGAGAGGCCTGGGGACAGGATGTGGCTGGGAAGGGCCACTCTCCCCACCTGGTCCAGGCCTTAATCTCAGCTAGAGTTGACGTGATGGAAGCTGAAGGAGGAAGACCAGGTGGACTGTATCCAACGGGAGGCAGCTGGAGGTGGGGGGTGGAGTGGGGAGGAAGCAGAGGCTGGCTGGAGTCAGCCCCCGTGGCCATGGGTTCCAGAGGTCAACAACCTGCCCTAAGCCCCAGGCCCTGTGGCCATGCAGGGCCAGGGAGGGGCACTCAGGAGCAGAAGGGAACCTAGGCTGCACCCCCTACCCTCAGAGGGATTCTCAGCCCACCCGAAGAGACTCGACCACTGAAGCCCCCACACTGGGGCCGGGACAGGGCCGGTGAGGGGAGAGCCGAGCTGGAGCTGCAGTCTGGCGAGCTGGGAGGCTGGGGCCATGGTCCACCTGCTGCGGGAGAAGACTGTGTGTCCACCTGGGGGTGCTCACAGCCGGAGGGTGTGATGAGGAAGGAAACCCAGCCCTACTACTAAGACTAGCACTGCCACTACTAGTACTGCTAGTAATCACGACCGCCGTCTAGAATTGAGCTCCCATATCAGGCCAGACCCCTGGTTAAAAGTTTGGTGACGATTTAACTTCGTGTCATCTTCACAACCACCCCAGGAGGAGGAAAGGGCTGACGTTACCATGATTTTGCAGGTGTGGAAAGAGGAGGCAATCATCTGCCCAAGGTCACGGCACTTGACAGAGCCCACCCAGCACTGGCCTCCCAGGCCTCAGCTCCAGCTGGCCCTGTGATCTGGACCCCAAGGGACCTAGGCCCCCAGAACCTGAGCCCTCTCTCTCCCTCTGTCTCTGTCTGTCTCTAGGCCTCTGCCTCTCTCTTCTCTCTCTCATCTCTTCTTGGACTTGGTCCTTCTCTCTGTGCCTCTGCTTCTGCCTCCTTCCTCCTTCCTGTCTCTCTCCATCTCTGTCTCATGCTCCCATCGGCCAGGCCAACATCCAGCAGGGCACTTTGTTCAGGAAGGCAAGGAGCAGAGCCCCCGGGAGGCTGGCTTGCTCTTGGCCTGGGTCCCTTCCTCCTGGCAGGGAGCCAGCGCCATGGCCTGCTGCTGGGGGCTGCCAGGGCACTTGGGTGGGGCACAGAGGCCACATGACTTCTCGAAGGAAAGGATGCCCGCAGCCTGGGAGGGGAGACACTGGGGGATGTTGGCGTGAGGCAGCTGGACACAAGGCAGGACAGCCCTGGAGCGGCTCCCCGGGTCTCTGGCAAGGGTCACACTACAAGGTGGGGATGGAAATGTCCGTCCCACCCGCCCCTCCTCCCTGTCACTCTTTTCCCTTCGACCCTTCTCTTTTCTCATCTTTCTTCTCCCTCCTTTTTCCCTCTTTTTTCCTCCTCACCCCTTCTCTTCCCCCCATTCCCGGCACTCATCCTAGGGCTTGCATTTTCCCTGTCGTTTCTTTCTCTCTATTTTCCCCTTTCCCCATCCCTCCTCCTCCTCCTTCTCTATCGATCAGTCTCCCCAGCTCTAGCCAACACAGAGGCCTTGGACGGTGCTCACAGTCTTGCTTTAAATTTATTGCCCAGTAAAGGAGGTGGCAGATGGAAGTCTCTGCACCCCACCCCCACCCTCCATGTTTCCTCATCTCGACAAAAGCCTATCTAGACATGAATGTCGTCCATCAAATGCACCAATATGGGGTTATTTATAGGCTGCCCCCTTCCAAGGAAGCTGAGTGTTTTTCTTTCCTCTCTCTCTCTTTTCTCTTTGAGCTTTCACATCTCAGGAGCAAGGGATTCGATGTTTGAAAAGCCACACAATGAGGTTCCCATCCCTCAGATTCTAGGGTAGGGGGGCGCAGAAGTGTCTTGATTGAAAATGAATTAATTAGAAGTGAGGCTCTTCAAGTCTCCGAGTTGAGTTATTTATAGTGTTCAGTTAATTTTGATAATTAACACTGGGGAAGAAAAGTGAGTTCCGGGCAAGGCAGTGCCCGCCAACAGAGACACGCTTCCCGCCCCTTCGGTTACCCCTCCCCACGCTGCTCCACTTGGACTCTGTCAAAATAGGCTACTCCCTGCCGCGGAGTCCCTGGTTTTTCTAAAAGTAGAATGAAGGAGGTAAGGCCAAAGGCCCGGGGGCTGCTTGGGTGAATATCTGTTTCTGAGAAGCGGGGACTCAGACTCGGGGGGATCTGAGGTCAGGTATCCCATTCATCTTGCATCAGGCCAGCCCCCCTCTCCTCTCCTGGCCAAACTTCTTTCCTGAAGCAGCAGGTGCCAGGCGGCTTGTCTGGGTTGCACTCTGTACTGTGGCCCACGGAACTGCAGGAGAATGGGGGAGGCTGCGCCCGAGGTTTGGCCATGCACGTACATTCTAGCAAAGCAGCCAGGGAGAGAGAGGCCTGCGGACAAGGGTAATGGCAACCAGAGACACCCCGGGACAGCCAGACTCCAGCCACCGAGTCTGGAAGGAGAGGGTGGATGGGGAGAGATTCTCAGAGGAACAGGAGGTTTTGCCTGGGATCCTGCTGGCTGCCCCCAGGGCAGGACGGGCATTTCAAGCAGAGAGGGTGATCCACAAGAATGGGGGGCATCCAGGGTGCCCCCAACGTGCGAGGCCAGCTCCATCTCAATCCACTCGCTCCCCCGTCCCTTGTGCTGTCCCCAAACTGATGACTCAGCATTTTCACACACACCGCCCCCCCCCTTCCATGCATTTGCACCCTCACTCAGACAGCCCCTCTGCTCAGAATGGCCTCCCCTCCCTGCTCTGGCAAGGTCCTCCCCTCTGTCAAGGCCCAGCCCACATGTGACCTCCCCTGGGAGCCTTGCTGAGTTGGTGGTTCCCCTTCCTCATGCTCTCCTAACTTACGTGGAGTTCACCGTGGTGGAGGGGGAGCTGGTGGTTAAGTGTGGGAGAGGGAAGAGATGGGGATGGACTCTAAAGGGTCCTGTGATCCCTCCCCTGGAGACGCTGGCAACTGCTTCCTTGCCTGGGGGCTGGGCACTGGGCTCTGGGCTGCCCACTGACACCAGGGTGGTTCACCAGGAAGGGATCACTTTTCTTCCCGGGATAAGGGCCAACTCCTCGCCCCCAAGTGGAGGGCAGGTGGGACCACCCAGCACAGGTAGAGGAAGTGGTGGGAGGCCCCTCTCTCTCCTGCAGCGTTCTCTCCCACTGGAGTGCAGAGGCGGTCCGGAACATGGAGAGGAACTTCAAATGCAACCGTCCTCTCTTACACTCTTGGAGGGAAGCTCTGCTCAGGGCTTGCCAAGGACTGGGGCCAGACCGGAAATGGGATCGGATCGGTGACCAAGGGCCGTGGGCTCCTGTTGTTCCTGCAGCCTGTGCCAGCTCCCCCGCCCTTCCCTCCTCCCCCTGCGGATGTTCTCAGGTGTCTCAACCAAATCCCTTCCCCTGCCACTCCTCCCTTCTCTCCTGGCTCCTGATCCCAGATAGGGGGAGGGAGGGAGAGAGAAGGGTAGAGCCTTTGTCCTCCTGATGGCTTCTCCCCGCTCCCCACCTCGCCATCTTTATAATAGAATGCGCTGTGTCCCTGTCTCACCCCAGCTTCTTAGAGACTTTCCCCCTGCTGCCCACCCAGCTGTTGGGTTGGGATCTGAAGTCCTGCATCAGGAAACCTGCTGAGGCTGCCCGGCTGCCCTCCCACACACACCCCTAGTTCTGTTGTCTCCAGTCTCTCGTCACCGGTACACTTGGCCACTCCTGTGTTCGCTACTAGGTTGTTCTAGAAGTTACTTATCCATTGGTCATTTTCCATCTTAAATTCTTTATGTCAAACCCCAGCCCTTTTTGAAGCTAATGACCTGTTCCCGCCCCCAGATTGGGGACTCCCAGTGAGGGTCTGTGGAAAGGGCCCTCCTTCTGCTCCCCACCCCGCCCCTGCCCCCAGGTGCAGACCTGCCCCCAGGTGCAGACCTGCCCCCCGCCACCTGCCTCTGTTCTCACTCTGCCCCCAGTGCCCAAGGCCCTGGCTCCCGCTGCCCTTTACAGACAGGGCCTCTGGGCAGCCCCAGGCCAGCCCCTGCGCCCAGGCCACCGCAGGCCAACCCTCAGACACCTCTGAGTGTGTTCCCCGCACTCTGCAGCCCAGCGGCCTTCGGGGAGCTGCTGCTTCGTCTCCAGCTTCCTCTGAACGGAGAGCCCATTTTTAATTAAAGTGGAAAAAGAGCTGAAAATCTGTTCGCATTTAATCATCTTGACGACCTTTTTGCTTAAGAGTTTCCAGCTGAGGGGGGGTGAGAGGGGGATTTTGAGTGGGGGGAGGCATTTCTTGAGACTGGGTCTGGGTTGGAAGGAGGAGGGAGAGCCTCTTACCGGGATGAATAATGGAACAGGAGCTGAGGTGGCTGGGGCTCCGAGTGCCGACTCAGCACTTTCCTCCACTGGCTCCTGGGTGGGGGGGCCCACTCGCACCTGCCTCCCCCTCCCCGGGGTACCCTGTGGGCTGGGCCCGGTTGGGGCAGCACAAGAACCTGGCCTCAGACTCTGCAGGGAGCGGGAGCCGGGGCAGCCTGGGAAGGATGGCTTTCCTCACATCACAGGCAGGAAACAGACCTGGAGAGGCCCAGTGAGTGGTCCCAGGTCGCACAAGGGGTGGGGACAGCGCTGAGGGGAGACTGCGGTCTCCTTTCTGCCCAGCCTAGGCTGGCGTTCTCCACAGCATGGTGCTGAAACTGCTCAACCACTCCACAGTTCCTTCCTTTGCAGCCACCACACTGAGTGACTTGGAGCATTTTGTGTACTTCTCTGGGTCTCAGTTTCCCCAACTGCAGATGGCCTCGGGGCGGGAGGTAGCTTCCACTTCTGAAATCCGAGTCCTGGCCTAGAGCATGTAACTGGGAACTCTCTGTGCTCCTGCCCCAGGCACACTCCTGTTTGACTGGGGGAGCCTTTAGACTAGGAGATCCCCCAGGCTCTGGGCCATCTCCCTGCTCCCCAACCCCTGAGGGTAAAGGAGAGGATGGTGGCATTGAGTCCCTCTCCATGTTTCAGACCCACCTCTGTGCTCCCATGGGAGAGGAGACTGCAGCCTAGAGACCCTGTCTCCCAACTCAGAGTTGCAGGACTTCCAGGGTGAGGACTTTTTCCACGTCCTTTAGACTGGAGTTTCCTCGGAAGTGGCCGGTCAGTCAGCAGGTGGAGTGGATGGACTGAGAGAGCTGGTCCAGGAAGGGCTGGCGGCCCAGGCCTTCTGTTCTTAACTGTTTAGCCCTGTCTCAGGGGACCCCTTGCCCAGCAGACCCCACCTTGGGATGGATGGGATTGTAAAGGGGGCCTCCTCCTTCCACTCCTCCCCCTCTCCTCTTGATGGTCTCTTTGTTTGTTTGTTTTTTTTTTTTTTTTTTTGCAGGGGGCAGTTAGGTTTATTTATTTATTTAATGGAGGTGCTGGGGATTGAACCCAGGACCTCATACATGCTAAGCACTGGCTCTACCACTGAGCTATACCCTCCACCACCACTTTGCGGAGGGGGAGTTCTTCCCTTGACTGGAAGACTGAACAGACTGTGTCTCTATGCCCTTTACCCTCCTCTGCTGGAAACCAACCCAGACAATCACACTTGACCCCACTTCCCAGCCACACCAGAATGAAGATAAGCTTGGGCCTGGGATGTCTCCGCCCCCAGCGATTCCCGTGGGAATTGTGCTGGAGCCTGAGGCCTGTCACAGTGCTGGCTCTTATCTATAGCAGGAAGGCCGCCTGAGCTGGGTCCTCAGTGCTGAAATGTCATCTCACCCCTTATCCGGTCTCCAGCCTGCAGTGCAGAAGCCACCAGCAGCGGCAGCAAATAGAATAAGAGTAATTGACATCTGCCCAGCTCCCGTGACACCACTCCAGACCTCTTTGATTCATCACAGTAACTTATGAGACTGGCATCTTATGCCTATTTCACAGGTAAGGAAACCAAGGCTCAGAGCAGGGGAAGGGACTGACCCAAGGGCACAAGACAAATGAACTGTAGGGGCTTCTGATGACTCATCCTCTCATCTTCAGGCTGCTCCAACATGGTGTAGCCCTACTCAGGCTTTCGTTAAAATGTCTTGACTGTCCTTCGATGCAGGATAAAAAGTGAGAGATGACTGAGCCCTTCAGAACTGCAGGGCAGCTCTGCAGACTTTCAGGGCTGGGAAGGATCCAAGTGGAGGGTCAGGAGGAATTTCTTAGAGGAAGGCTACTTGAGGGGAACACGTGCCATGGAAATGAAGGCAGAGGCTGGAGAGGGGGGTGGCCCCCAGAGTCAGTAAGAAAGACGGCTGCCCTGACTCTCTCCCCTGTGCCCTTACCACAAGGCCTGGAACTCTCTCCATTCAAGGACTTGGGTATAGCATTGCCCTCTCTGGGCACCTCTTCTCCAATACACAAAGTCTGGGGAGATTAAGTTCCTATCAATGTTTGAGCAAATTGATCAGGTGCGATTCCTTGACAACAAGTGTGGATGTAGAACGGGACGTGTGGGACAAAGGGTGGCCTTTGAAGGAAAAGACTGCAGATGGGAAGAGGGGAGACTGACCAACTCTACAGTTATAGTGAAGGAAGAGAGAAGACAGCTCTCACAGAGGTATGACCCACGGAAGGGCTCAGAGGTGAGAGAAGCTGACTAGTGTGGGTCAGAAGGAGCCCCTGGCAGGACAGGGTGGAGGCAGGAAGGGAGCACCAGCCTCTGGGGCTGGACAGACGGTGGGGGAGGGCACTGTGGACCTGACCCGCTTTGATGCTCCAGTTAATCTAACTGGACTCCAAAATTGACCAATTCCTCTCACCCACTATTAACACAGCCCCAGAATCCAACTGGGCTGACCCCAAACCAGTTCCCAGACCCTACCCTGCTTCCTCATTGGTCGGGTCCCCCTTGCAACCCAGAAGAAGTCATCTCAGAAGTAATCACTGCATCACGCTTCAAAGCCACTGAGCTAGCTCCTAATGGAGGGCAGTGGGTTTCACTTACCTTGCCTGGCTGCCTGCCCAGGCAGATGGGATGCAGCTGGGGGAGGCCCGGCACCTTCTTTTCCCCCTCCTCCCTCAGAAATTGTTCTCTCCTCGCCCATCTCCCTTCACCCCTTCTCTGGTTGGACACTGGCACTGGGGATTAGGGGAGGTGATTCCCCCACAGCAGGAAGAGTGAGTGCTCACTAAAAGAGCTTGGAAACTATGCCTTCAATCTAAAGACAGAGATCATTCCCTGACTTGCCTCAGCCCATCCTAGCCTGGCCAAAGCCCAGATTCTGTGAATGTGTGTCAGGAGGGGACATCTGAGGGTAGCATCAAAGGGCCGAGTGCAGCCCCTCTGAGATGCAGGTTCTAACTCCTCAATTCACTGGAGTGAAGCCTGGAGGGTAGGAGTGGCTGGGACATGGGGGTTAAGTGCTGAGATGTGTGGCTGTGAGGGCCTCCTGCTAGGCAGTGGCCACTTACGACACACTGTTGCTTCCTTCTGGAGGTCCTTGGGCAAGTGGCTTAACCTTTTCGAGCCTGAATCTCTTCATCTTTATATGGTGAACCCAGCACCTCCTTCCCGAGATTGCAGTGGGGAATCAAGGGAGATCATTGTGTGGCTCTCTCGGCCCACAGGACAGCTTAATAAATATGAGTTCTCATTGTCCGCACTCCCATTTCTGCTTGGAAGTAAGTTGGGGCTGCAGGCTGGTTCCCCAGTGACTGCTGGGGACAGAAACACGGAGCTGTGGGCTGTGTTCAGCAGGGGGCCTGGATCTCAATGAAAAGGGTGGACGGGGAGTATGTGTTAGGAATTTGCCTTCCTGGAGGGACAGGGTGATGGAGGGACGATGAGATGAAGAGGGGAGGGGCAAACCCCTCCTGCATCAACTCCTAAAGTTGCAATCTGACCCACCACTGCTAGTGCCATGATGGTTCTGGGGGCCCCTCCCCTGAATACTGCTGCCCTGTTGGTGCTGCCTGATCCCACTTGCTGGTCAGCTCCTTCGAGCCCTTCTCCATGCCCCACCCACAGCTGTAGCTTCAGGGGCTGAGGATTACGGGAAAGGGACCTGGGTCAAGGAGAAATTTTTGAAGGATGTTCATGTTTGGAGCCAGGAGTCATGATAATTAGGGCATTAGGCTCAGGCAGGCAGTGGCTCCATAGGGCCTCCAATATTGTTCCAAGGAAAGGGGAGGGACCCAAGTATTCAGCACTCATTAGCAGGGATCCCTGCTGCTCGTGGTGGTGCGGATGTCAAAAGGCAAGTGGTGGTGGTGGTCACGGCCCTGGCAGCTGTGGTGACAATGGTAATGGTGGGGATGATGGTGGTGGCAGTCACGGTAGTGATGGCAGTGGTAGCTGCAGTGGTTTTGGCAGTGATGCTGGTGTTGCAGTGATGGTGGTCACAGTGGTGCTGGTTTCGGTGTAGATGGCTGTGATGGGGACAGTGGTGGAGATTGTGCTGATGGTGGCGGTCCCAGCAGAGGAACATCCTGATCATGGCCATGCCATCTCTCTAATGGTCAAGCCAAGGGGTCATATTATAAAATAATCTTTCATATCAAATCACTAACACACTAGAACATCAGCTGCACGAGGGCAGCTGCTTTTGTTCACTGCTGTATCCTCAGTTCCTAGAACAGCATGTGGCCTATACTAGGTGCTCAATAAATACATGTTGAATGGCTACAGAGCTGAGGAACACTCTGTTACCTTATATGCCATTCAAGAAAGGACGTTTTAAAAAATGTTCCCATTTTATAGATGAGGAAACTGAGGCTGAGGCAGATGACATATCCTAAGACCACACAGAAGTAATTGATGCAGGGTGGGGTGGGGGATCTGCAGGCATTTGTGGCCAGGCCTGTCTGACTCTCAGTTCAGCACTCTTCTCTCTACACACTTCACAGCCACTCCCCACCGCCGGCACTCAGCACTCCATCGTGGTCTTGTGCTCAGGCTTAATCATAGAAATACTGCTAATAATAGTAACAATTGCTGTTTGTAATTGTTCAAGTAAGGCTTAAATGATCAAGACCATGGAAATTATTAATAACCCAGGCCCAGCCATGGTGGTGTGGGTCATATTAAATCGTGTTGAGATGGATAACCTTGGCAATAATAGTAACCGGGATCATAAATTAATAACAGGAGGATTTAAATTAATGCCATACTGTTGATACCTTGGTAGTAAGCAGTGCAGTGCTGCTGTTAGTACTAATGTTGCCCCTTCCTGCCTTCCATGAATTCAGCTGAGAGGAAAGGCAGGGCTATAAAAGCAGCAGGAGGAGACAGCTTAGAGGTGATCCCTGTCTGGAAGGAGGGAGTCCTCAAGGATTTCCAAAGAGGGGCTAGCTGCCTGGCCTCTTACGCCCAGCCATGGAGATGGTGGCTCAGCAACGTTCATGCTGAAGGCCACAAGGTCTACCTGTCTTTTCTGGGGGATGATCCCTGGACTTTGTTGGTTATATAGGAAAGAAATTCACAGTGTAGATTTTCTCCCCTCATGAATGAATGAATTAGCTTCAGCTGATCTGGAAAATCACCTACCAGCATGGCCCTCTTCATAAGTGCTCTTCATCTCCCCCTTCTTCCTATAATGTGGAAGGGTACTATTATTTTTTTTTCAAAGTCTAAACTGAGGTCCACACCTGGCCAAGATCAGGGTGATGGGATGGGCTTGTCCTCCACAGCTCTGTGCTCCAGGGCCTTCGTGTCTGGGAACCAGGGACAGGTTGGGGTGGGGGGCTCATGCAGGTTGGGGTGGGAGTGCTTCCCAACAAAAGACCGATGGCACACTCCCTGGATTGCCAGGGCCTATGATTTAGACCTGCTAGAGTTCCTGGGGCATGGTGAAGGTGGTCCTGGGGATGCCTACCATAACATGGATGGGTATGTGGATGTGAGTCCATCCAACCAATTTTCCGTTTATTCCCATCTACAGACCTTTACTGAACCCCTCCTGTGTACCAGGCATTCAGATAAGAAACCGCAGTCCCTGCCTGCAGGGAGCTCATCAGCTAATGGAAACACAATCCAATGAAGGCAAACTGTTGAGGATACACCTATGCTTTTGTGCATGGGGGGTGTGTTCATGAATGTGTGGGCACTTATGTGAGAGACTATACAAGTGAGGGCTTGTGTGGAGGTGACTGTACACATAAACAAGTGTGAATGAGTAGGTGAGTACGTGTGTTTGAATGCTACCACCACGTGGGCCATGAGTGTGCATGTGGGCATGAGTGTGGAGGTGCACACACAAGTGTAGAATGTGCAGGTCTACAGGCCTGCATGAGGATGCTGTGAGTGCATGAGCACATATATACACGTGTATATGTGAGTGTGTGTATTCCTCTGTGTGTGTGTGCATACCTGTGACCCTTTCAAACCCACCTTTTGAGAATTCAGATGATGTCGGGATGGACTCCACGTTGAATGTCCCCTCTGCTGCCTGCCTCCCCTTCCCCTAGGTCCCTGCGCAGAGACTCCCGCACTGGCAAGGGGCAGAGGGAGGAATGGGGTACAGACCAGGAGATGAAAGGCAGAGCGGGCAGTGGGCTTTATTGCTGATAATGGCTGCGTAGGGAGCAGGGCACCAGGGAAGAAGGGAAGATGGATAAGACAGTGAACCCTGCGAGGGGCCGCAGCCCAAGGGAGCCCCAGGCCCCTAGCCCACAGCATCCGGGACAGATGCGCAGTAGCGCGGGCCAGGTACCGGGGCGGGGTAGGGTAGAGTCTGTGAGGGCCGGGATGCGGAGAAGAGGTAGCGGGACACTGGGGCGCGGCTCCCCGCACGCCCTCCCTTCCCTTCTCCCCCCTCCCGGAGGTGGCCAGGCGGGCGGGCGCGGTTCCGGGGATGGGCGGGCTGGGCGGGGAGGAGGCGGGGCCGCCGCACTGGCTTCTCCCAACCCCTCCCGCCCGCAGCCAGAGGGAGCCGAGCTTCGGCCAACTCTGGGGGGCGGGCGCTGGAGCGCAGCGCAGCGCAGCACTATCCATCCGCGGAGCGGACTGAACTGGAAGCCGAGCGCTGCCGCGGGAGGCGGGCGATGGGGGCAGGTGCCGCCGGCTGCGCCATGGACGGGCCGCGCCTGCTTTTGCTGCTGCTCCTGGGGGTGAGTGCTAGCTGAAGGGGAGACCGCTCCCTTTCCTAGGACTGGAACCCCGATGAGTTCAGGTTTCCCGGGGGGAGAACAGATAAGAGCTTTGGGGTCCCAGATACAGGGGGTGGATGGCGGGAGAGGTGCTCCGTTGCCAGTATTCACAGAGGAGCGTCTAAGGTTCTCAGAGCGAAGAGGCGACCCTGAAATCCAGGGTAAAGATGCAGATAAGAGGAGCGCAGGGATGCGGGCCCTAGGGTACCGCGGAGGGTGTGTGTGGAGGAGCTGGGAGGGGTCTCTCAGGAGGGGTCTTGGGGTTCTCGGATGCCTGGGTTCTTCGGAAGAGGGCGCTTGAGTGCTGGGATCTCGAGGCGACTTTCCCCTTGAGCATCTTGATCTCTGGAGGGTCGTGGGACCGAACCCAGGCTAGAAAAGGAGAAGGAATCGGACGGGAACTAGAGATGCGAGGGGCAAGCGTGGCTTGTTCAGGGAACCGGAGACCAGGAGATGGAACAATGAAGGAGGAGACTGGAGGGACTTGAGGTAGAGAGGACCGGGCATGGGACAATGAGGACCAGCCAGACAATGGGGGGGAGGAGCGTGGGAGGGAGAGGTTCTTGGAGAGGGGCTCTCTTGAAGGGAGAAGTGGGTTAGGGAAGGCAGAAAAGGCGAGGGTGATAGAGAGATAAAAGTAAAATGAAAGAGGATGGAGAGGGGAGAGCGACCCTAAAGTGGTCGGCACCCCACCTGCTTGCTGAGGGACAGTGGGACCAGAAGAGAGCAGAGGCACAGACGCTTCCCGGGCTTGTCGCGCGCTTTTTGTCGCGGCCTCGGAGGGTCGGGGAATTGCGGCTTGGGGTCCGAGGCTGGGGAGGGAGTGCCCACTTCGCTGAGGCGAACCCGCTCCCCAGGTTCTCCTACGACCGGCGGGCTCCTACACATTTATTCTTGCGGTCTGAAGAAGAGCCGCGGACCGAATGGGACGGAGCGGGCGTCGTCGGACGGGTTCTGGCCGCCGCCACTTCTCGGGGTGCAGAGGGGCGGGACGCGCGAGGCAGGGAAGGTCCCGGCAGTGCACAGCCCGTGGTCGCGCAGACAAAGGCGGCCCGCAGGGGGCGCTGCGGCTCGAGGGCTGAGCCTCCGCAGATGTGGGCGCAACACCGGCCGCGCGCTGCCCCGCCACCCTGACCCCGCATTAAGTTAAACGACCTGAGCGCCCAGCCTGCGGTTCTCTCCGTTTCCGCGCCCAGGCGGGTGGGAATTCCGTCGGCGGCCCGCTCAGCTTTCAGTGAAAGACTCTGGGCACCCAGTGAAACGGAGGCGCTCGGACGCCACGGATTCTGTCTAGGCAAAGGACTGCAGGTCCTCGTAAGCATTGATGTCTGGCCGGTAGTTATGACAAGATATTAAAGAGATGTGACCTGGTGTCTGGCCATGAACAGAGTGCCTGGAAGGTTTGGCAGTGGAGGTGTCCTCACTCTCCCTGTCATCGTCATCTCTCATCTGAGCATCTGAGCGTCCTCAAATCCCCGTTTTACAGACAAGGAGACTGAGGCTCTGAGAGTTTAAACCAATTTGTCAGGATCCCACAACCAAGTTGAGCCTAGCTAGACTTAATCCAAGTTAGACAGTCCTTCACCTGATTCCCAGCTCTGTACTCCCCGTACCTCTTAAGGGGCAGCCCGGCGTCCCAGCTCAGAATAAGAGCTGCGTGTCTCGGCAGCGGGTGGCTGAACACCATCCCTAGAGTCGGGCGGGCGGAAACTGGGGACTGGGATGGGCAGAAACCACCCTCCGGGTTCTGGCCCCATCCCCGAAGCTCAGCCCCGCTTCCCTGGGCTGTCAGTACCTGTGGCTTCGTCCGGGGATTTGAGAATGACTGCGGGCACGTTTGCTGACTAACGCCGCGGGTTAGAGTGCTTCTCCGCCGGGAAGGTGGGGGGCGGGGAGGCGGGACTGGGGCGGCCAGTAGTGCGGATCCCGGAGGGGCGAGGGCGTGTGCTCCGGATCTGGGCTAGAGAGAGTGTCCCCCCCTCCACGAGAGAAAAGGCGAGGAAGGAGGGGAGCTGGGCGTGGAGGGCCTGGGGCTGAGAACGGTGGACCCCACGCAGAATCTGCCGCCTGCAGCCCCCGCGGTTCTGGCCTCCGCCTCGCCGCGGGGCTGCCGTCTAAGGGCTGACTGTGCGCACCGCGGCAGTCCGAGTCTCTTCCTGGGCCGCGGCGAGAGAGTGCTGAAACCAGAGCGCGTCCCGGCGGGTCGGCTGGCGGGCCACGCCGGTAATGGAGGCACTTTGTCATTCAGACGTCTGTAACCGGAGCCGCCGGGCTGGCTAATGCGCCTAATAGGGATGCAGCGAGGGTAGCAAATGCGAGGACGGGAGCGGTCGGGTGGGGGAGGCGACTCTGGGAGGGAAAGGGGTCCCCATCCCGCTGTACCAGCTTGGTCCCGTTCACGCGCCTAGATTCTTCCCTGGGGGTGCAGGGTGGGGAGGCGGGAATAATAAAATGGGTTGAATGCCTACTATGTGCCACGAACTGCCTTGGGTAATTTCTCGTGTTACTTAATCCTTTTAAAGTCCCAGCAATCTAGTTATTCCCATTTGACTGTTGAGGGAGCTGAACCTCCCGGAGCTACAGGCACGAAGCCAGGCTCCCTCAGTTAGAATGTGGTGGCGCCCTTGTTGGAAGCCAGGATGCTTGGCTTGGAGTTTACTCTTTCCTCCTTATGCCAGGCACACTCCCCACACTCCCCGTCCAAACTTCTAGATCACAGAAGGTCACTTGGCCCTGAACCACCACTAGACCTGGAAATTACACCTGTCCCGTGCCCTTGGCACCACAAATTTGTAACTGAGCCCCTTCCCCACCCCACCGCCTACTCAGAGCCCGGCCCCATTTCAAAGTCTTCCTACAGCACCCTTCTCAGTAATTAGCTCTTGTCTCAGATTCCAAACTCCACCCCTATCTAAAGGGGTGGAGGGCATGAGCCAGTGCCCCAGGGTTTGCGTGGATCTCAAAAGACCCTTCACATATTTGAAAACTCTCCAACCCATGATGGTGGCCAGTGACTCCTTTCAACTAAGGAACCCCTGGCTGAAGCTGTTGTGAATTGTTAGGACTCATCACACTGAAGACTTCATATAGTTTCAAATTCTTTCAACTATGTTGGTGTGTCTTCTATTTTGCCCAATTAAAAAAATTAAATTCTTAAAAGTCAATTCACCTAAAGGTGTTTCTACCTTAGTTTCTTGAAAACTTGGAAATGGGAAAAAAAGATTTGCAAACATTCTCAAAAGTGGAATGAAATCATCCCATCAAACATGGAATGAGCAAGTGTAATAAATGTAAATTTCAGGCAAATGTGTCCATCACTTTGGTAAATTGATCATTTTGGAGCAATTAGCCTGAATCCTAGTCATTCCTCTCTGCTTCTCAAGATTGCCCCACTTTGGACCAATAGAGGGTGTGGCCAGAGCGGTGCATCAGGCCACTTAGCAGAATGACCTCTGTGGGCCTCAGTTTCCACATCTGCCAAAGAGGGGATGAAGGCCACCTCTCAAGTCTTTCCTCTTCAGTTTCTGGAGCAGCTGTTTGGGGTGATAATTCCTCTCCCTCATGGGACTGGAACCCCCCGCAGAAGTTAGGGACCATGTCTCATTGGAAACTCTTAGTTCAATGCTCAGTAAATAGTTGCTAAATTAGTTAAAATTTAGGGAGAGCAGTTCCCCATCCTGCTTTGGTCCCCATACCCTCTTTAGACTCTTCTTGTGGGTAGGTTTTTTTTCATTTCTATCCTCCCCCCTACTCTGAGATGGCTTCCGCTCTTTGGGGATGGCTAAACTCTCCTCCCATTACCACTCCCCCCTCTCTGCCAGACAAGATACTTATTTGATAACTAACACTTATTGAACTCCTACTATGCACCAGACAGATCTGCAGGAATTACTTCATTGAACTTTCACAGCAACCCTGGACAGTAGATATCACCAACCCAATGTTCTAGGTGGGAAAACTGAGGCTTAGAGAGACTGAGAATTTATCCAAAGTAGCATACTATTAAGTAGCAGATCTGGAATGTTTTGAAATAGAAAACAAAACAAGCACAGGAAACACATGGTTACTAATTATGTGGCCTCAACTCCAAATGCAAGACTTAGGAGAAGAGAGGACCACAGGCAGCAACTGAGAGAGCAGGCTCTGAGAAGAGGGGCTTGCACGAGAATGTGCGAGAATGCTGCTCCATCCACCACTGTCACAGACAGACCCCCTCAGCTATCTGGAGCCCAGTTCCAAGTAACTGGAGCACAGCCAAAAGCCACAAAGGATGCAAGAAAGAACTTGGAGAACAGAAAAGAGGAATCCCAAAGTAAATAAACACCCTATTCATTTATTCAATGCTCACAGCGCCCCTCTGAAGCAGGTACTGTCATGATTACCTAATAATGAAGAAACTGAGGCAGAGAGCAATTTAAAACTTGCCCCAGGTCACTCAGCTCTAAGCATGAGCCAGGATTCAGAGTGATGAAGGCAACTGAGGAGGAAGGCAGTATAGCTCACACTTCTGCTCTGAGAGCTGGCTCCCAGCTGGTTCTGGTGCTGCTGACACTCCCTTGATACATCTCTCTACCAGGGCTAGTTACACAGTTTCTAAAGATTCCATTAGGCCTAATAAATTAGAATGGGGGAGGTGCTGCTCAGGTGAGGCTGGCAGCAGCAAGAATTGACAACTGATCTCTTGACAGGAAGGGAAGAGAGAAAAATTCTAAGAAAAACTGACAGGAGAACTCAGACAAACGTGTGGTCACTTGGGATAAAGAACACAGGGTTTCGCTTCATTGCAGCCCAGAAAAATCACTGGTGTAAATATTGAGCCCCTGAGTCATGGGGGAAATTGTGAAGGTATGTTCCAGAGACAGGGAGGTACAAGAAGGTGCATGGTTAAAGTGAAAAACACTAGGTGAGCCGAGCTATGAATCCTTGACTTTTGGGAAACTCAGCTATGCAGAAAATCAATCCCTGGGGTTCTAGTTAATTGAGGCCACATCGTATTTTCATGTTCTTAAATTTCATAAATATACACATTGGGTTCCTAATATGCACTAGGTACCAGCCATGGCAGCACTGAGGCAACCACAGTCCCTGCCCTCAGGGAGCTGACAGTCTAGTGGGGAACTCTGTAGAGTGTCAGCCCAGATAAGGATAGTGAAACAAGAGGACATGTGACAGGGCAGCTCTGCCTGAGCTGGGAGGGTGGGGGCAACAGGACCACTTACCTGATGAATTGACATTTAAGCAGAACCCTAAAGGATGAAAAGAAATCTGAACAGACCCTTCTGGAATCTTGCTCGCCTGCTGGGGGAAAGCCTGCATCTGGGACTATCCCCCCAATGCCAAGCTTCTGGTCTGCAGGTGTTCCCAGCACTGTGTTCCTGCCACCTGGAAGGAGACTGGTGGCAACATCCAAGGATCCCCGCCTATGCTACCTGCAGCCTCCTCACCAGTCTAGGAGGACCATAGGCTGCCTCCTACAATTATCCAACCTGTCCATCCTCCTGCCTCCATCAAACCCTAATGAGACCTCAGGATATTTTAAAGGACTGTAGGGAAAGAAGCATTTTTGGCCATGGTCTTGTCTTGCCAATGTGGAAGCAGAGGAATGCCCCAAATGACCTTTACAGCTTCCCTCTAGTCCCGTGACCCAAGAACCCCTACTTCCTGAGCATCAAATGGGAGCTGCATGGTCTGGAGCCAGGGAAACAGGCTTTGGAGTTTTATTAGACATTAAGTTTTTTTTTTTTTTTTTTTAAGGAGCAGAAATATAAAGCAAGCTGCCAGCAGCCCCTCCCTCTAGGGAATCTGGTGCTAAATCATTCCATCCATGAGCAAAGATGCCTTGGCGGCAGGAATCTGACTCCCCTTTCTCCTGCTTCCAGTGCTGTTCCCACTGGCTGCATGGGGGGCAGGGAGAGGGGAGGGCTGGTGGCTGGAAATCAAACCCTGGTGGAGCAGGGCTGCTGGGTGGTGAGAACAGCCACTTTCTCATCATTGATAACAGGCATCCTTCTCTCCCCGCTTGATGCCAGACTCTGGATGATTGGCTGGTCTTTTGCTTTGACCCTGAGCTGTCTCCATCTCTATCTATTCAGAGAGATGAAGACTCAGAGAGGGAAAGCAAAGTGGGTCAGAACTCCTAGGGTAGGGCCAGGATTTGAACCCAAGGCCCCAAGCTTCTGTATTCTGTTCTTGGGGACAGACACCTCCCATTTGAAGCTTAATATGTGGAATGGTAGAATTAAGGACCAGGAGCAGAGCCCGGCTAGCCTTTCTTAGAAAAAGATTCTCCTCTGAGTAGATGCATCCCATGCAGGTGTGCAGCTTAGCAAGTGGCATTTGGACTAGATTTCAGCCCCCTTGGCTGGGAGCCCTGTGCAAGCTGCAACCTGCCCACGGGTTCCTGATGACAGTCCAAAGGCCCTCTGCTGGGCCTCAGGTCGCCTTCCCCACATGGTGTAGAGTTGCTATAACCCCAAGATGACCTCTGCAGAAAGCCAGCATTCGAGGCTCTGGCCTCACACCCCTAGCAGCCTGCAGGGGCGCACTGTCCCCCAACTGCCTTTTTTCCTCACCAGTTTTCATGTGCCAAATGCCTCCCTGGTGAGCTCATCCTGGCCCAGATGGTTCCAATAGAAGGCTTTAGGAAGGAGTGTTTGCTCTCTGGAATCCACCCCCCTCCTCTTTCTCTTGCCAGTCTGATCTTCTGGTCTTCCCCAACCCAGGTGTCCCTTGGAGGTGCCAAAGAGTCATGCCCCACGGACCTGTACACCCACAGCGGCGAGTGCTGCAAAGCCTGCAACCTGGGCGAGGGCGTGGCCCAGCCTTGTGGAGCCAACCAGACCGTGTGTGAGCCCTGCCTGGACAGTGAGTATAGGGTGTCCAGTGGAGGGGAGGGGAACTGAATGGAAGGGAGGTTAAGGGGGCTGGAAGGCATGCCCAGTAGAGGCCTTACAAGTGCTCTGCATCCTGGCAGGGTCTCCTGCCCCCCACTGCATGGGCACCAGAAGTGGGTCTTACCCAGTATAGGAGGCAGAGAGGGATGAGGGAAGTTTGCAGAGGGAGGAGGGGGAATCTGATGGGGGATCCCCAGGGGGTGCCCTTTCCCAGCCCCCAAGCATAGAGGCCCGGTAGAAGAGTGTGGCCAGGTGGGAGGAGTCGCTGATGCTGAGACCAGCTAAAAATATCATCTGCACTGCAAAATCAATGGCTGCCACTTACCCTCAGTGTGTTTGGGGGGAGGGGAAGAGGATCAAATCCTAGCTGCCCTGGAGACTGACCTTGGGGGATCCTGGGAGGGTGTGGCTTCCCCTCCCCGCAGGCCAACTGTTCTCCAGCTCTGACCAAGGAAACAGAGCTTTCCCAGGCAGTGGGGATGGGAGTGGGAGCGCGACGACAATGAGGATGTTCTTACTTGGGGGTTATGCAGGGGATGGTGCGCTGTGGCCAATCCTACCTGGGATTTCCTTGAGGAGGGGAGACAGCCCCATCTTCCAGGGCTGCTGGATGAGGGAGGCAGAAAGATGGTGGGTCTGGGGTCTGCAATTCTGTATGCTTGACTCAGGAGTCTCTGCTGGATGCCCCTGGCCTCAGTTGCCTTCAGGCTGTGGGCTCAGTGTCCTTTTCCCAACTCTGCCTGGAAACCTTTCCTCACGGTTGATAGTCAGATCCTGCCTAGAAAGTAGACCTGGCACTCAATGCCCACCTGGAGGGCCAGTGGGAATTATACTCAGATTATTCTTTAATCAGGCTGAAAACAAGGGTATAGGAACCCTGAACCCACCCACCAGCCTGTCTTCCCATTGGATGCATGCGTGCACACAGCATATTTATCCTTCAGGCAGCCCCAACTTCTTGGTGTCTCAAACACACTGTTTTCCTATCTCTGTGCTTGTGGATCTTGTAACTCCATTCCCCAGTAGATGGATGCCTAGAGCCAGGTGGGGCTGTAAGGTACATCCTGTAATGCCTTAGTTACCTTGTCATCTGACCACCTCCCCTGGCCCTGGCCTAACAGGGTGTCCATCCCAGGGCAGGGTTAGCCAACAATCAGCTACCCTGGAACTTTCCACATTTGCCTCTATCATTTCCTAAACTGCTGCTCAGAGCCTCTTCTCCCTGGACCCTGTCCCAGGATGGGACCCCACTCCCTTCTGTCAAAACAAGGGGTGGGATAGAAGAGCCTGAGAGAGGGCATCTCCTGGGAAAGGGACGGGAGACAGGAGCAGAGACCTGCTCAGAATCCTCCCTCCCATTTCCTCCCTCTGCTCCCCTCCCTCCCCACCACCCCATTCCCCCTCACACCCCCTACACCCCAGCTGTGTTAATAGGCTGCCTTTACAAGTCAACTTTATGGGATGGAGACCCCAGCGGACTTTCCCTCTATCCTCAAAACATTTCCACAAGGAAACCCATTAAGCTCCTGCCTTCATTCTCTGCCAAAAAAGACCACATTTTTTTCACCCCGTAAAACCTTCTCCCAGGAGTTTTCTGCTAGTTTTCTGTATTTTCCCATGGTCAGGGCCCTCCCCTTCCCCTTCTGTGTGACTAGACCCATCCCCTGCCACATGCCAACCAGACTGGAACCTCTTGCATAAACTGGGCCTCCTGCCTTGGCTGTCTGTGTTTGGAAGTCCTTTCTGTTGTCTGACTATATCCCTGCTACTGAATTTCTTTGAATTTATCATTGCCTACCCCAGGGAGCCCACCCTTTACAGGATCCCTGCTGTGTGTCAAGGACTTCATGGTGGAATTTCACTTATTCCTCACCGCAACCCTGTAAGTGGAAATATTAGTCCCTGTTTTACGGAGAAAGAAAAAAAAAAAAAAACTCAGAGAAGTCAAGTAAAACACCCAGGGTCACACAGCTAATAAAGTGATGGAAGCAGGTTTAGACTCCAGACCTGCCTGATCTGCTTGGGAAGAGAAACACAGAGCTCTGCCAGAACTGATTTGAAACTGAAGTCTCCCTCCAGGCCCATCTCTGTCTTTTCTTCCCCTGCCCTCCACTCCCTAGTCGCTGCCCCCTTCACTTCTCTGCTTTTTCCTTCTTTGCTCCTCTAGCCCTACCCCCACCCCCAAGATAATGACCCTCCATCTCGTGCTCCATCTCATCTCTTGAAGCCTTTAGAAGAAGGTTAAGATAGGACCCCAGGGCAAGCCTTGAATTCCCTCCAATGGGATCCTAATCTCTCTACCTCTGCTTCCATAGTCTGAGCAATCCTCCTCCTGTTCTCAGGTTCTAAATCCCTCTTCCTGCCCTTGGAGCAAGGATACATTCTTTTGGATTCAGTTTGGCATAGAGTTCTCCACCCTGGGCTGGAAGGGGTGAGGAAGATCTGGCCCTGAGCCTTCACCTCTTTGCACAAGGAGAGGCTCCTGGCATCCCATAGCATCCCATAGCATCCATCCCCTTATTCTGGGAGTCACATCCCTTAATTGAGAGCATGAGTCAAGAGAGCTTGGAAATTTTTCCTTTGTGCCATTTGAAAGGGCAGTGGACTAGATACACAAGTCCTTCTTCCCTTCTAGCTGCAGTCCCTCCTGCTGTACCTGAACTTTCTTGCCAGGTGTCTCACACCTGCCCTCAAGAGCCAAACCCTTCAGCAGCGTTGGGTAGCGCCATGGGTGGGAGATTCTGTTGTCTAACCCTAGCCACGCCCATGCAGGCCACACCTGCACCCCCAAGTGTGTGGAGAGGAATGGAAGGGCAGCTTCCAAGGCGGGAGTTCCCTGGTGAAGGCTGGCCATGGCTGAGCTGGTTCACAGCTCAACTCTGGCCTGCGCGGAGGGCTGGGTGGGAACCACGTTCAGCCCATGATTATTCCTTAATCATGCTGGGAACGCTCTAAGAGAATTTACCAAGAAATTTACCTGGTTACTCCGTGAAACCTCCCGGCCAGAGCTTCCTCCTTCCTAGTCGGCTGCCATGAGCTTTCACACATCCGCGATCAGGGACCCAAAGAAGAGGGTGGGAGTCAATGAAGGGGCGGGGCGGAATAAGGGGGTCAGCTCCCTGGCCCAGGATGGAGAGGGAGGGTCTCCAGCCCCGGCGTCCCAAGTGCCCCAAGAGTAGGCGACTAACCTCGGGGCTCTCCGGTCCATCTGCCCTCAGGCGTGACCTTTTCGGACGTGGTGAGCGCTACCGAGCCGTGTAAGCCGTGCACCGAGTGCGTGGGGCTGCAGAGCATGTCGGCGCCGTGCGTGGAGGCCGACGATGCCGTGTGCCGCTGCGCCTACGGCTACTACCAGGACGAGACGACCGGCCGCTGCGAGGCGTGCCGCGTGTGCGAGGCGGGCTCGGGGCTCGTGTTCTCCTGCCAGGACAAGCAGAACACGGTGTGCGAGGAGTGCCCCGACGGCACCTACTCCGACGAGGCCAACCACGTGGACCCGTGCCTGCCCTGCACGGTGTGCGAGGACACCGAGCGCCAGCTGCGCGAGTGCACGCGCTGGGCCGACGCCGAGTGCGAGGGTGAGCGCGCCTGGGGGGCGGCTCAGAGGTCGGGAAAGGCAGGGCCGGGTCATGCCTGCGGAGTAGCCCTGAGGCCTTTGGCCAGCAGGCACCCTCCCGATCCTTCCCACCAAAGGACCCCATTCACTACTTTCCTCTTAAGGCCAAGTGTTTGGAAAGCCATCCTCATCCTCCCAGGCCGCGGCTATGACATTCTCACTCATTTTCCAGGGCTTTATTAATCTGTGGCTGCTGGCTGGGGTTTGGATGCGTGGCAGATGAGCAGCCCCGAGGTGTCCAGAGCACAAATAAGACATACTTGATCCTTGAGGCAGACTCTCAGAATTGGAGAAGGGGCTTGAGGACCCTTAGGAGTTGGGACTCTTTGGCTCTGAGACCCATAGTGACTCATGGCTCTGGGACCTGGGATGGAGTCTGCCCTGTCACTTACTAGTTGAATAATGTCAAGGAAGGAGGTCACTTCCGGCTCTGGATCTCAGTTTCCTCACCGTCATGCAGTTCTCAGGGTTGCAGTGGGTTAGGCAAGGGGGCTGGCTCACTCTGACTTGTGGGGAAGGGATCAGCTACAGTTGAGTCAAGGATGAAGTCAGGCCCAGGGGACACTAAGGAGGCCATGGGGACAGGAGCTTGGGGACCGAGAAAGAAAGGGAGCAGCAGGCCTGGGACTCGGAAGCCTGGGGGTGAGGCAGGGGGCACATGGAGGGCCTTCAGGTCCTGGGCTGCATAAGCCAGGTGGAGCAGTTTCTGGGATGAGAGGAGGAAGCACTATGGATGCCAGGGCAGAATGGTTTGGGTCTCTGGTTGGTGACATCCATCTCGGGAGAGGGACTGACAGTGCCTTTACTATGTCCATCGTCCTATGGCTAGACACCCATTTAGCTGTTTTCCCCTTGGGACCTAGCACCTCAGGGTGCCTTCTTCAGGGAGCCTGAGTTTGACGGGACAGAGACAGCCTTTGCCCCAGTCTGAGGAGGGAGGCATGGTCCCAGCACTTAGTTCCCAGGAGATGCCCCATTCTGGTGGAGGCAACACAGCGTCTGCCTTCAGTCAGCCCCAGTCCAATGGGAAAGATAGATCCCCTGCCATAGGGAGCCTCCAGTCTGACGCGTCTCCTATACACCCATGCCTTCCTTCCACATCCAGTGATCTCTGGCACAGGGAGCTCAGGGCAGAGAAGGCTGTTAAGCTGGGCTGAGGCCAGGTATGCATGTAAAGCTTCCTGCATTGGGGTGTGGGGTCAGGGAGGGAGGAGGAGTGGGGCACAGAACACGGTGGTTCCAGTGGTGATTGCCCTGGGCAGGGAGACAGTCAAGTAGCGTCAGGCGCAGAGCAGAGCAGGGAGGGAGTTTCAGCAGCCTGCGGCAGGCAGGCGGGCAGCACAGTTCCGGCGGCAAGTCCGTACCAGCTGGTGGGGGAACTCAGTCAGGGGCGCAGTTAGAGCGAAGGAAGGTGGTGGCTGCGGGAGGGCTGGACTCTGCCTTTTGGGGCACTCACAGATTCCTTCCAGTTACCACTCCACTTTCTGAGCCACCTTGAAAGGGTGTGTTTATCCCTGCCCCTCTTCCCCTCTCCACTCTAGCCTCTGAAGGGGTAAATGTCAGCTCCAGGGCAGAGGGAACATTTCTGGAAATGGAATTTGATTCCTGGTTTGGTTGCCCTCTCCCCTCCAGAGCATTGTACTTTCTTGCATATGCATTTCAAGTGTTAACATGGTGACTTACTCACCCTGGGGGTGGAACCCATCCCCCCACCGCCAAATGAAATTTGGGTTTAGGGCGAGTACCCTCTTTCCACCCCAAGTCTGACAGCTACCATTCCGGAAACGGCTGTCAGGACCTGCCGAGGGCTTAGTGGGTTGGAATGCTAGTGGACACGGCCACATCTGGATCTCATCCCGCCCCCATCAGGGGGGATTGGAGAGATGAGGGGGAGGCACCTTGGAAGGCACTGTCTTCAGCCTGGTCTGTCCTACCTGCCTCTCTCAGCTCTTCCCCACTTCTCTCTGTGATGCTTGATTCACTGACATGTCCCCCCATTCCTCGTACCTTCAGCCTCTGGGTTTGGGTGAATTAAACAGAGCTGTACCCTCAGCCTCGGAGCTCAGGCTACCCCTCTGGCTGGCCCTGTCCCTAAGTGAGCAAGAGAAGACCCTCCCCGGTCCACGCCTTGTCTGGGGCTGCCAGAAGGGAGGGCTGTGTCTCCTCCACTTCCTGCCCCACCTCTTCCAACCCCTCCCTCTCAGAACTGAGATGGGGGAGGGTGGGATAGGGGCAGCAGACGGCAGCCCCCTCCTCAGTGCCAGCCAGATGGATTCCAGATTCACATCTGGGGAACTTACTCCTCAGAAGGTGCTGAAAATGGGGACCTTTGAAGCAACTTCACCCTGAGCCAAGGAGGCCTAGGAGACCTGTGGGCAGGTTTGGCTCCAACTTGGGTGGGCAAGCTGGGGGCTGGGTGGGGCAGAGCTGGGGAGCAAAGTGCCCACCGTTCACCCCATTGGCGTGTCCTGTCTGCTTTCCCTCCCTGCCCCAGACGTGGGAAGCGAGGACAGATAATGTAGGCAACTTTGCCTAGACAGGTACCCCCAGGCTGTCCAGAGCCCACAACTTTGAGTGCTGCCCCTGACTGGGTGGCAGAATGGAAAATCTCAGCCACTCATGCCAGGGGGTGCTGGATCCCCTGCCAGGGAGGCTGGCAATGCCCAGCTGGCATGAGAGAACCTAGGTGGGTGGCAAGGCAGTCTCCCTCCCCTGAGGCAGCGCCGGCACCCGCTCTGTGGGCCCTCTCTCCAGCAGCAGTCCTCTTCCTTCTCATGCTGGGTTTGGGCTGTCTGACACTGTCCTCTCTGGGTAGCAAGATGAGATGTTGTGGGGACCACATAGGGCAGGAAATAGAGGCTAGCCTTTCTGTAAGGACTGGCTAGAGGGAGGCAAGCCACCCTGGCTGAGCCTAGAGCTAGGACATTAGAGAACGGAAAGGAGGCTTAGTGCCAGCTTTTGGGGAGGTGCTGCGGGGGAAGTTATCTCTCTGCCAGACCTAATTACCCTCATCCTTCCTTAGGACAGGGGTGACGGGGGCCGCCGGGGCAACCTGGGGCCAGAGAGATTACACTTCCCCAGGCTGACTCCAGCTGGAGGCTTCTTGGGGGCCCACTCTCTTCTTTGTGTGTTTACCTCCATGCCGGGCTTCTGGGTACCCGGTGTAGGCAGAGTAGAATTCTAGGACTGCAACTGCCACCCAAGATGGAAAGGAGCTTAAAGAACATCTCTTTTAATATCCCCATTCTATAGATGGGGAAATTGAGGTCCTGAGAGCTGAAGGGACTGGTCCAGAGTCACATAGCAAGTCAGTGACAGAGCTGAAGGGGACCCAGGTCTCCTGATTCTTAGGCCTTTGCTTCTCCACTATCATGACATCATATGCACAATCCCAGCGCTCACCCCTGTGTGTAGCAACTGGGCGTGAAAGCCCCTGGGGTGGGGCGGGGGCTGGGGAAGAAGCCCTGGGGGTCAGAATACAGGGGAGGGGCTCGGGGGGGACAGGGTCCTCACTCCTGTAGCCCTTTCTCCCAGAGATCCCTGGCCGTTGGATCACACGGGCCACACCCCCGGAGGGCTCATTCAGCACAGACCCCAGCACCCAAGAGCCTGAGGTACCTCCAGACCAAGAGCTTGTAACCAGCACGGTGTCCGATGTGGTGACTACAGTGATGGGCAGCTCCCAGCCTGTGGTGACCCGAGGTACCACCGACAACCTCATCCCGGTCTATTGCTCCATCCTGGCTGCTGTGGTTGTGGGCCTCGTGGCCTACATCGCCTTCAAGAGGTGAGAGGGGGGAAGGGAGACAGGGAGCCAGAGCTTTGCCCTCAAGGAGGGCTTTGCTGTGACCATGAGCTGAAAAGGCACACACTCCTCCAAACCAAGCTCATCCTCACTTACCATCAGCTTCCCCTCTCCAGGGTGTGGCAGGTCAGCAGGAGGTAGGGAAGGGGTGCCAGCACCCCATCCTGGTGCCAGCACCTCTCTACTCCCATGCTGCTCCCTCCCTGACTCCCCAGCCCCCAAATGCACACGGAGCTGTCTTTACCAGCTGCCTGTGTACTTGTTCCCTGAACCCCATTTATTCACAGTCACCTGTGGGAGTACATGCATCTCTTCCTTCCTGTGTCACATGTGGGATGTTATGGCACCCAGATCCAGAAGTCCAGGATGTGGAGAACTCCTGGAAAGTGTTTTAAATGTTTAAGTGCATTTTCCATTCTTTAAAAAAAAAATCATCAAAGTAATAACATGCTTGTTTGGGAAAATGCAAACAAGACCAATGTCCTGTAAAGCAAAAAGTACTAAAGTCCTCTTTTATCTTCCCAAATCCTACCCCTCGCCTCATTGGAATCTGTTTGGAACGGATCCCTTCCAGCCATTTTCTGTGCATTTATAAACACATGTGTTAAAACTTTTTGTAGTTATTCGTACACACGCAGGTTGGGTTGTTTTGTTTTTTTTAAGAGCATCAGTGGGATCACACTATGCATATTCTCCAAATCACTTTTTCACTTAATCTCCCTTGGGAAAGCTTTCCTCAGAACATATAGCTTATATGATCATTTGTAACCGCTCATTCAATAATATGGATGGATCATAATTTATTTAACCAGTCTGCTATTGATGGACCTTTGGTTTGTTTTCAATTTTTTCTTATTGCTTATAATAGCAGAGGAAATCCTTGGACATATCCCTGCACACATGTGGGAGTACTTTAGCAGGGTAGGTTGGGAAAAGTGGAATTCCTGGGAAGTCATTTATTTTTGCATCATTCATCCTCCAGACATTTATTGAACACTTGCCAGGTACACCAAGCCCCGGGTGCCACTCTGCCCACCCGGCACTTCCGGTGGGGGCTGGGGGCAGGTGTGGAGAGGAAGAAGAGCCTCAGGAATTGTGCAGGAAGTGGGGGGGGGTCACAGTTGGGGACCTACCACGCCCCTGGCCCCCACATGCCAGATAACAGAGGAGCCGCGTGGCCGGTGCAGCCCCTCAGCCCCTGAGACGGGGTCTGTCCTCTGGCTCCAGGTGGAACAGCTGCAAGCAGAACAAGCAAGGAGCCAACAGCCGGCCTGTGAACCAGACGCCCCCACCCGAGGGAGAAAAACTCCACAGCGACAGCGGCATCTCCGTGGACAGCCAGAGCCTGCATGACCAGCAGCCCCACACGCAGACGGCTGCAGGCCAGGGTGAGCAGTGAGGCTGGGCAGGGGGCCCGAGGTAGGGAGGACTGTGGTGGGTGGTGAGGGGGTGGCTGGCCGCCGGCGCCTCTGTGTAGAAGGATGGGAGAAGCAGGGTGAGCAAATGGGTAAGGAGAGTTCTTTCTAGTGGGATGGCGGGGAAATGGAAGCTCTGACAAATTGGAGCATCTAGACTCATCAAGCTAATTGTCCCCCTAGGGCTAATTACTCCCCAAAGTGGCTGCAATTAGCCTCCTGCCCAGGACTTCTGGGGAACAAGCAGTTAATTACGTACCCTAATTAGTGGCCCATAGCCCAGCTCCAGGACCCTTGCTGTAGCTGAGTCTGGAACCAGAAGTCCTGTGTCCTCAGCCTTGATTAATTGCTGGTGTTGGTGGTGGGGGTGGTGGGGTGGTGGATGGGCGGTGGGTTAGGTGGCGGGGATGGTGCTGGAGCCACGGGTAAGGAAAGGACATGAGTCAGCATCCCCCGGTGCCTCCACCAGCCCTGCCCCCCATCCAGGACCTCACCTCGGGCATTCCTCTGCTTCTAGACCCTCAGGGCTTCCCCAGATTGGGAAGAGAAATGCCTCGGCCCTTTTTGGGTCTAACTCCGGGCCCCCATGCCCGCTGTGGGGGAAAGGGGGTCCAATGGGTAGCACCTGACCCCTCCTGGGTTCTTGGCAGCCCTCAAGGGTGATGGAGGACTCTACAGCAGCCTGCCACTGGCCAAGCGGGAGGAGGTGGAGAAGCTGCTCAATGGCTCTGCGGGGGACACCTGGCGGCACCTGGCGGGCGAGCTGGGCTACCAGCCTGAACACATAGACTCCTTCACCCGTGAGGCCTGCCCGGTCCGCGCCCTGCTGGCTAGCTGGGCCACCCAGGACAGCGCCACGCTTGACACCCTCCTGGCTGCCTTGCGCCGTATCCAGCGAGCTGACATTGTGGAGAGCCTGTGCAGCGAGTCCACGGCCACATCCCCGGTGTGAGCCAGCCCGGGAGCCCCTGCCCTGCCCCCACATTCCAATGACTGATGCTCCAGCCACCCCCACGGGCTGGCGGCAGAGCTATGCTCTTCTGGGCAGGGCCTCGGAGCCCGGGCATCCGGACCACAGCCCCGTCGCTGCTCCTGTGTGGCCCCATTGCTTCTGATCACGCTCCCTCTCCAGCGCCAGAAGTGCCCCTGCTGCCTCTCCCACCCTGCCCTGACCCATCACCATCCCAGGCGTCCTGCTCCCTTCCCCCCACACTTCGAAGGGGGCCAGCCCCTCCCACCTTAGCAGGTTATCATATCTGGGGGTCTGACACCAGGGATGGTGTTGGGGGCATGACAAGGCCCCAGAGACTCAGAGGGAGAGACTGGGGAACCAGAGCCATGGACTCTACACTGTGAACTTGGAGAACAGGGGAGCATCATTGTGGCCTGAATCTCCCTCAGCCCCTCTCTCCCCTCCCCTGTGGCCTGAGATGCAGAGGATCAGGGGTTTGTCAGAGCTAGCAGGAGGTTTTGAAATGTAGTTCACACCCCTTGCTTTTTGTACAGGTCAGTGAGGCCCAGAGAGAGGCAATGACTTGCCCAAAGCCACCCAGCAATCAGGGAGCCAAATGTGGGCTGGCCTCCCCTCTCTGAATGAGGGGCCTAGGCTTCAGCTTTGTTTGAGGGCTAGGAGAAGGGGGCCAGGTGACCCTCTGGGAAGTGTCTCGAAGCCAAACCCAGTCTCCCCTTCACCATCTCCAGGCCTATCCAGCCCCTGTGGAGAGGGAGTGATTCACGCAAGGTCTGGTCCATTGATCCCTCAAGACCCAGGCAGGTTTGGGGTTTGTGGAAAGGGGTGCCACTTCCCTCTGTCCCCTTAGGCAGGTCAGGGTGGCATCCATGATGTGGCCCAGTCCGTAGGTACCCTCCATCCTAGCACAGTCCCAGAGCCAACCCAGGCTGCATCTTCCCCAAGAGTCAGCCCTAGGGGTCAGGGACTAACTAACTCCCCCACCTGCAACACACGGATTCTCTCTCACACACACACACACACACACACGATGAGAAATTTTGCTTTTCTCCAAGAGTTCTTTCTCTTGGGCTAGGACCGGATCCTGCCCGGGGCCGCTGCCAGAGAAGCATCGAAGGGAATTGAACTCTGCTAGCAGTCCTCCCTCGCCCCCGGGTTTGGCGGGCCAAGGACGGCTGAGGCTTGAGCTGGCGCCTGTCTTCCAAGGGCCTGTTTGTGGAGGAATGCTCCCCCTCCACCCCTTCCCTTCGAGCAGGGGCTGGGCCGGCCCGGAGGCCGCACTGAGGAAAAGTAGACCAGCGTGGGAACGCAGCAAGAAGGAGCTGAGTTAGACCCCATAGAGGGTCTCTCTCAAGTTTAGAGGACCCTCCGAAAGACTGTTTTTCCCCTAGCTTGGTGCCAGAAAGGGGCCATGAGGTCCCTCCTGGCCTGTTGTGTTTTGCTTGATATTGGAATGAGTGTGCCCCACCCCCTCTATTTAGCATGAACGAGCCCTGAGCAGGGTGTGCACGGATAGCCACCCCCTCCCCAGCCCAGGGTCCTCCCAGCCCTGCGTAAGGGACTGGGAACATTGTACGTAGATGGCATTTCTTTGACCTGGATCTGTGATGGGAGGAGGAAACTCACCTGCTGGCCCCTCACCTGTGCACCTGGGGAGTGGGACAGAGTCTGAGGTATTTATTTTCCTTCCCAGCAGCTGGGGAGAGGGTTGGGGGTTGCAAGTATGTTTTAGCATGTGTTTGGTTCTGGGGCCCCTCCTGTCTCCCTTTGGGCTGAGATGGAACCCTTTTGCCCCCCACCTCAGCTGGGGGCTGTGAGCTCCAGACTCCATGTCACCTTCCCTGTCACCTGCCCCTTGCATCCTGTGTAATCATTTCTTGGGCCCTCCTGAAACCTACACATAAAACATAAACAATGAGCATTAAATAGCAAAGAAAGAAAAATAGCGCAAAGAGATTTTCTGGAAATACACATGGTTTGAGTCGGTGGGGGGTTGTTGTGTATGTGCAGGGACCTGGGTATAATTTCCAACGCAGTGAGTTCCTGTCTTATTTCCCCCCTCATAATGGGGGAAGTTTCACAGAAATCCAGCAAATTCACATGTGTCACCATGGAGTTAATTGAAGTGGGAGAGGGAAGGAATGGGGGCCCTTGCCCCCAGATCTTGGAGAGGGAAAGTGAAAATAGCCATGCAGGAAGCTGGCCAGCTGTGAACTTGACCAGATGTCAGAAGTGAAACTGACCACAGGAGAGCCAGAGGCTTGCTAGGAGGGCCAGGTCACAACCCCACAGCTCCCAGCCACCCACATGGCCTGGGAGACATTCCCCCCTCCCCACATGCACACACACAAGGTCTGGCTCCAGATGGCCTGGCAGGAGCCTGGCTGGCCCTGCTTGGAGCTGGGCAGGCCCCTCCCTTGTGGCTCTCCCAGGCAGGTCCCAACCCCGGTTCCTGCCTTGCTTTGAGCCCTGCCTGGTCCAGGAGCTGCAGGGTTCCAGGCCCCGGGCCTGTGCAGGGCTCCCAAGCTGGTCGGGCAGAGCTGCTCAGCTTCTGCTGGTCTCTTGGCCAGGGCTTCTGGTGGGGCTGGCTTGTGGTTGCTAGGGAATGCCACGGAAGGCTTGCTTTCCCAGAAAGAACAGCAAACAAGACTTCCTGATCTTGGGATCCTGGGAGGGGCCACCCGGGCCACAGCCAAGAGTTAGGAGTGAGATGGAGGGAGGCTGTCTTCTATCTCCCACCCCCAGACTGTGAGGGTTGTGAGGAAGGTGGGGGGCAGGAAGAGGGCCAGTGATTCCGAGTAGGTGTGAGAAGTGATCCTGGTACTTGGGTACCCCCAGTGTGATGGAGGAGACAGTCTGTCTTGAGGGAGCCTCCCATCTAACAGTCCCAGTCTTGAGGATACCTCTAATTTGATGAGGGAGGCACAATTCCTTTCCTAGAAGAGCCCCCATTCTGATGGGTGAAGTGCCTCTAATTGGGTGGGAGAGCCGGATGCTGTCTGGGAATAAGGAGACACAACCCCCCACCGTCTGCCTTGAGGGGGAGACAGCAGACAGCCCCTGTGTGGTGTGTGTGGCCATGCTGAGTGGGGGGGAGGGGGGTCCCAGCCCAGACCCACCCCTACCAGGGGTTAGGGAAGGTTTGCCAGGAAAGAGACACTGAAGCTGAAGTCAGCAAGTGGAGTCAGCAAGCTGGGGGAGGAGAGAGTTCCTGGCAGAGGAATCAGCTCAGCAAAGGCCCTGAAGAGAGAGAACAGAGCACATGGGGCCTGGGGAGGCTCCGGGGCCTGGGGAGGCTCCTGCGCCTGGAGCTGAGAGAGTGAGCGGGAGGTCAGTGGGGCCAGATGGGGAAGGGCTTGCAGAGAGACACGCTGGAGCATCTGGACTGCATCTCAGAACACTGGGGAGCCACCGAGGGGGTTTAAGCAGGGGGTGCCGTAGACAGATTTCCATCTCAGGAAGGCCCAGCTCTGGCTGCAGTGTGGAGGGTGAGGGTAGGGCAGGAGAGGTAGGCCAGGAGGTGGGCGTCACTGGTGGTCCAAAGTAAAGGAGGGGCCATAGAGATGGTGAGAAGACAGCATGGAGAAAGCTCCTAGCACGCAGGATTGAGTAGGGGGCCTAGAGGTGACTGACACTGGCCTAGGGCTCTGGGGGTAGCAAGGCAGAGAGCCTTACAAACATTGTACAGAGATTCGCACCGCACACCACCACATTGTGAAGAAGCCCCCTCTGCCCTCCTTCAGCCTAATCGCCATCCCTCCTCTAATTTCCCTGCAAGGGCAAACATGCTTCATGGGCTTCCCATCTTTCACGTGGCCTTGGAGGCTGTGTGAGGCCCTGCCAACTCCTCCAGACTCACTGCCTGCTTCCAGCTGTCCTCTTCCTCACTCTCTGTGCTTCCCCCAGCCAGCCTCCTCACAATTCTTCAAGCTTCAATGTTCCTTCTAGCCACAGGGCCTTTGCACATTCTGTCCCTGCTATAAAACTCCCCTTCTTTCTCAAGTTACCTCCCAGTTCAGTGCTTCTTTGGGGAAGCCCTCGCTGTACTCTGGACACCAGTCAGGTTTCTTGATTCCAGGTTCAGAGAACATCAAGTTCAACTCCTTCTCTTTAGACCACTTATCTCTCTTAGCAATTAAGCACCCGTCTGAGTGATTATTTGATTACTGTAAACTCCAGGAAACCAGAGACAGGGTCTGGTTTCGCTCACCGTCTAATCCTCAGCCCTTTGCCTGGCACGTAGCTAGCTCTCAATAAAAAGTTGTTGAATAAATGAATGAATGTGCTTGAAAGCAGCACTGCCCGATAGAAATATAATATGAGTGACATATGTGATTTTCAAGTTTTTAGTAGCCATATTACAAAAGTAAAAAGAAATAGGTGAGATGAGCATAATCATATATTTTATTTAGCCCTCTAAATCCAGCATATCTTTTCAAAGTATAATCAATATTTCTAAATTATTATTATTTTTTTCTACTAAGTTTTCAAAATCCAGCACATCCCAGTCTGGATCAGCCCCATTTTCAGTGCTCAATAGCTGCATTTGGCTAGCAGTTGCCACGTCTGGCCACTACCTCTAGAGTCATACCTGCCAGGGCCGACACTCATTCTGAGCCCTGGTTCAGAGGGCAGAGAGATGCTCCCTTGTTTCTTCCTGTGTCATCAGTCTCCTGGGGCTTGAGATCTCTAGCTCTCCACCCCCAAGGCCTCTCTCCTCTCCCCTCAGGCCAGGGAGCTTCTCTTTGTCTCTTTCATTGCCTAAGTTAGAGGATGAGACCTTTCATCTTTGTCTGCCCATCAGGGCCCCGTCTCTTCCCCCAGTGCCTCCCTCGCCTCTTTCATCTGGTACAACGAAGCTAAAATGAGACTTGGAACAATAGGAAAGGCCACTTCATCCCTGGGGAGGGGTGTGATGGGGGCCACTGAGCCTGTAACCCACAGCTTCAGGGGAAGAAGGGACTGAGCCCAAGCTGGGGTCAGAAGGCACTTCCCACGGTGCTCTGGGCTGTGGGTTTTGCTGACCAGATGCCTGGGGAAGGCAGCTCCTCTGATAATACAAAGCAGATTTCCCCCAGCTTTGTGGCAGCTGGTAGGCAGGAGGCCAGGGGATAAGATTGAGCCCCCAGGCATCTGGATTCAGAAGAGCTGAGGCCAGGGGGAGCTCCTTCAGCTTCCAGCTCCCTGTCTTCCCCAATACCCTTGCCCTCATGCTGATCCCTCCCACCTACACCAGGCTCCCCTGGGCCCCACCTGGGCTCCAGATCACTCTCCAGCTCCGAGACCCCCAGTTCTCAACACACATCCTTGGGGATCTTTGATGCAACACCCTCATTGAGATGGGCACCCAGATTCGCTCTCCAGGCAGACCCTGAGTGGCCCTATTCTCCACACCCCAATTCTACCTATTCCAGCCCTCCAATCGTCTCAGAGGTGAGGTCAGGATCATTTCCCTAAGGCTCTAAGTGGAATAACACCAAAGAGTGTTCCAACACTCACCCCTCCATCACTCCCAGGGCACTCAGTCCTGCCCTCTTCCTACAGCATCCAAACACTTCCCAATCCCTTTGCTCCCTTCCCGCAACCCCTGCTCCAGCTGTTTCCAGCAACATTCCCAAAGGGCTCCTGGGAAGGGTGGGATTGGGTCTCCTCCCCGGGTGGGGACTGTTCCCTTTGGAAAAGTCTGGGAATGCACAAATACCCTTCCCATTTTCTAATGACTTATTAAATCTAGGGGGTCCCTCTGTGTCATCTAGGAGCCTGATGCCCTCCTAAGATGCCCTCAGCACTGTCTGGCTTGGGCCTGGGCTCAGCGTCCACATTCCAGAGGCCCACCCCATCCCGGGGCCCAAGGCTTTAGTCAACAATCCAGATGGTTCTCATTCTACTCCTACGCACCTTGGGATGCCAGCGATCCGCATTGGATGTGTGGGCCAGCAGCACGGCAGGCCTCCATTTGTCGACCTTGATGCCGCAGGCGATCATGCTGTGACCTCCTGGAAGATCACGCCGAGAGCCCAGAAGCCAGCCACCTGGGAGCTCCCCTTTCCTCACCTTGTGTACCAGTTCAGATTTTTCATGTTGTAAGAGGGAGAAAACCCAGCCCAGAGTGGTTTACAGGAAGTTACTGTCCGTCAGAAGTGAAAGGTCCAGGGGTTGGGCTGGCTCTAGGCACAGCTTGATTCAGAGACTCAAGCAAAATCCCGGCACCCAGTTTCTCCCCCTCCGTCTCTCGCCTCCATTCCCTCACATAGACTCTTCCCTTGTAGTGATATGTTGGCTGCATGGCTTCAGGTTCAAGCCTGTGGAAGAGAGACTCAGTCTCCATCCTGCAAAAGTCTCCAGGTGTCCTTGGTCCTGATTGGCCCATTTGGCAAATGGTGATCGCTGATTAGGTCACATGCTCCATCCACTTGGCAAGGTTGTTGCCCCGCCAGAAACTTTGGGACTGAGCAGGGGAAACTGAGGTACAGTCACCAAAAGGGGACCCTCCAAAAAACAAATGTAAGTCCCCATCCTAGATCAACACTTGGGCTCGTTCCTCCTCACCAGGCAACCTGAGCGGGACTCCACCCCCAGACCAAGTTTGTCTTTCTAGTAAGAATCCCCATGAAACAGCAGGGACATCATGGTACTATGGCATCCTGCAGCCACTGGGTTCCAAAGACCGAGCAAGTTCTCAAAGCTGCAGGAACCCGGGGAGGGTCCTGGAGGGGAGGCCTTAATTTGAGCCTTAAAGGATGGACAGGATTTGGATTTTGATGATGGAATACAGGTGGGGAGAATACTTCCGGCGGAGGAAACAGCTGGAGCCAAAGCACAAGAATGCGGAGTGGGGAGAAGCTGACTTTAACCTTCAGAGATAATAGCAGGAACAAGGTGAAAATCGAGGCAGGTCTAGCAGGGACTTGAATGCTAGGCTGAGGAATTTGGATCAAACAGAGAACTACAGAGGTTGTCTGAGCAGGAGTGTTCTGGAAGGAGTGGCAGGAAGACCAACTGGGAGGTTGATGCTTCAGGCACGGGAACTAGCAGTGGGGAAGAAAAGAGGGAAGCAATTCAGGAAATATTAGGGAGTACCTGACTCCCACGCTCTAGCTTTGGCAGCTGAGGGGACTATGGTGCTGTTCACAGTGACGGAGCCCAGGAGGAGGAGCAGGCTTTCATGGAAGATCCAGATTTCCATGTTGAAATAGAAACAGAGTCATAGATACAGAGAACAAGCAGGTGGTTGCCAGAGGCGAAGGAGTGAGGGGAGGAAAGAAACAGGTAATGGAGATGAAGAGTTACAAACTTCCAGTTACAAAATAAGTAAGTCACAAGTATGAAATGTACAAGATGGGGAATATACTCAATAATAAAGTAATATCTTTGTTGGGTGACAGATGGTAACAAGACTTACCCTGGCACTAATTTTGCAATGTATAGAAATACCAAATCGTTATGTTGTGCACCAGAAACTAACATAGTGTTGTAGGTCAATTAAACTTCAAACAAACTCATAGAAAAGGAGACATACAACATGATAAATATAATTAACATGGCTGTGCGTTATATATGAAAGTTGTTGAGAGTAAATCCTAAGAGTTCTCATCACAAGGAAAAAAATTGTTTTTCTATTTCTTAAATTTTGTAACTATATGAGATGAAGGATGTTCACTAAACTTATTGTGGTAAACATTTCATGATGTATGTCAATCAAATCATTATGCTATACACCTTAAACTTCTACAGTGTTATATGTCAATTACATCTCAATAAAGTTAGGGTTAAAAAAAGGTTTCCATATTGAGTTTGGGAAGTCTGTGGGGACATTCAGAGGAAAAAGGCAGGTGGCATTTGTTTTTTTACAAGTCAGAAGCTGGGAAATTCCAGGGCTACAACGGAACATTTAAAAATCATCTGCCAGCTATTGGATGAGGTCCCTGGGAGAGAGAGCCCTTAGGATGGTCCTGCTTCGGTGACCAAGGAGACCGAGGAGGCAGAGATGATCACGAAGGGCCAGTGAATTGGAAGGCCTGGATCTTGTGACATCAAGGGAGCCTAAGAAAGTAGCAAATTTCTAGGAGGAACAACAGGTGATTCCCAATGTAGGTGCTGCAGGGAGGCCTGAGAAGGGGAGGCTGGGAAGAGCCCCTGGATTGGATTGAGAGAAAAGGCAAGAGACAGATGGCAGTGGTCGGAGGATAGCGTGGCAGGTGAAACAGTGGACACGTCCCTGTATGACTCTCCTAGGAGCTTGGCTGTGAGAGGGTTTGCCCTGGGACAAGGACGGACTTCGCTGGGGGGAGAGAGGGAGGGAGGATGTGATCTCCTTGGTCAGGGAGCTATAAGGTTTATAGCCAGGCTGCCTTGAGCCAACCCTCTCATCTTGGACCCTGCAGCCTCGTTCCACCAGCTCAGCTCTTCTGTGTGTCCTTGAGGATCCAGGCCAGGGAAGAGGGTGAGCTTTGGTCCTCAGGGTCCTGCCCCTCTTGTTGGCCATCGTCTTGCCCTCTAGCCCCAGCCATTCCTCCGTCCCCCTCACATCCATCTCATCACCACTGATGCAGGATCAATTAGCAAGAACCAGTGCCTGGTTCTCAAGGAGTTCAAAGTTCGGTTAAAACAAAGCAGGAAATTTTCTAAAAATTCTAAATGGGAGGGAATTCTGCCAGGAGAAACACAAGCTAGCTCTGTCAAAATGCCACCTCTGAGACTTTGCTAAGCAGCCGTTAGGCCCTGTGAGTGAGCGCCTCACTCCCTCCCTCCCTTCCTGGGCTGAAGAAACTGCCAGAATCATATTAAGTTCATGCAGAAACCACCTTGGCAGTTCTTCCTGGGCACCAAGCCCCACCTCTTCCTGGGGTAACACAAGGGCTGGGCACGTGCCCAGAGAGTGCCACATGCCTGTCAGGCTGGGGCCTGCCTCACACCTCTCCAGGGAGGCTGCCAGAAACCCTGGACCAGGGCAAACCCAGAGGCGTTATTCTGGTGAGGGGTGGGAGCTGGGGAGGGAAGGCTTAGGTCTAGGCCAGATTGCAGTACCTGGCCAGCCAAGGGACAGGGGAGGGAGCTCAGGTGCCTGGGACAGGGGCTTGGCTCCCCCACCTGGGAACATGGCGATGTCTCCCTTGGCAGGGGAAAGTCTGCTTGGCTGTCTGGCCTTGAGGCTGTCTCAGGCTGACCAAAGGGAATTGACCCTCTGAATGCCTGGCAGCCCTTCATCAATGAAGAGCTTCCACTGAGGACAAAGTGGCAGCCACAGTCCAGCCTGGGGGACCTGCCCTTAAGGCTGCAGTGAGGAGAGGGGCAGAGGAAGGGGTAGGGGTGAGGCTGTTACTGGGAGCCACAGCCCGATTCTCTGGACTCTGGGCTTCAAATCTAGTGGAGGTGGAGAGGCCTTGGAGGTCGTAAGGGACTGGGGGCTGACCGGCGCCACCAACGTGGCTGAACTGAGCAGCACAGCTGCCTGTGAACTGGAGACAGTGCTTAATGATAACGGATGACCTTTGTCCAACTTTTAAAGTTGATAAAGCACTTTCACAGGTGTAATTTCACATGATGGTCTCGTTAGTCCTGCCAGAGAGGTATTACTGTACCCACTTTATAGATGAGACAACTGAAACCCAGAGATTTGCCCAAGGCAACCTGATAGGAAGTGGCTGAGCCAGCCTGGGAGCTACATCCACCCCGCTCCCTCTGCCCTCTTCTCCTGTTCTCCCCCCAGGCCAGGCAGCACCTTCTGCCAAAGGGCTGAGGGTAGAGGTGGTTGTGCTGGGAATGAAGTGGGGATGAAGAGCGGGGGTGAAGAGCTGGTCTGGTAAGGCAGGGAGCCTGGAGTGGGGACCAGAATTTAGATGGGGGATGGAAGCTGAAGATAAGCTGACCCCATTCAGGTATTTCCAAAGGCTCCTTCCCCTTTCAGAAGCCCCTGCCCCCTCCTGCAGAGAGCGGCAGGGACAGCTGGAACCCACATGGGTAAGAAAGGGGATCCCAGTTCAGAGCCTGGTGTCTTAACACTGATGCGCCACTGGTACCCCCTCCCCTCTGCTCCCAGCTCCCCACCCAGGCTGCAGAAGCCTGGCGCCATGGGGGAGCCTGGCACAGAGCCACACAGGCCAGGCTTGGTGGAGGGGTCATAAGACCAGGCTGGGTCCCAACCTGGGAGAGAGGGCTCCCTGCCTGGACCCCTCTGCCCATCCCCAACCGCCCACCTCTCTGACCCTCCACAGAGAGTCTCAGGGCCTGAGTCTTCAGTCTGGGATTCAGGAAAGTCCACTCTTTCAATATACTCCCATCCCTCCCTACACTGAGCTCTGCTGGATCCCACTGGGTAGCCCCACAGGAACCCGAGGTGGGTCCCTGAAACGAAGCTAGACCTGGCACAACCCTGGGTCACAGTGGATATCTAAATCATTGTCATCCCCATCCCGGCATTAAAGACCCCCACAGGAACCCACTCTGCCCTTCCAGCCTGTCCCCCACCTTGCAGCCAGACTGGGTGACTTGTATTCCCTGAGTCCCATCCATGCTTCCCATTTGGGGCTTATACTGTTGCACCGGCTGCCTTAGGGGCCGTCTTCCCAACCCTACCTGTAGCCACATCCCTCTCCCAGCTCCTCCTGGAAGTCCTCCCAGATCTCCCCTTCACATGGCCTCCAGACTATCTCCTCTGCACTGCAGAGAAAGGACCCTACTCCATTTGGGGCCCTTACTTTATCTTTTATTAAATTATAAGCTGTTTTATCGCTGTAACCCTCCCCATCCCCGCTGAGGGCTTTGCCCTCCTCCCTAGCACCTGTGCACAGCAGGTGCTCAAACGCCCATGGAGTGCTGATTGTGTTCCTCCTCGTGCAACACGTTCAGCCCATCTCCCTCCAACCTGCTAAGAGCACCTCCACACGGAGCCTTCACCCAGTCCAGCGAGGATGCCATTGAAAGAGAACCTAGTAGCAGGCTGTACTCAGACACGACAAAGAGAGCAGGAAAGTGGAGACAGAAGCGCATTAATGGGGACCAGCCCTGTGACTTAATCCAGCTTGACAAGCTTTGGCAAAAGCCATTCATGGCTGTCCCTTTGGCTCCAGCCAGGCCAGCAGCTCACACCTGTCCCCGATCCAGGCTGTCTAGAAGGAGAAGCCACCCACAGACATCAATCTGCAAGACAGACAGTCTGGGCATCCTCACAGGGGCGAGGGGAAGGCTGTGGGGTTGGGGGGATGTAAAGTAAGGGATAATCTCTGAGTTTGGCTGCAGCTGACACAGGGCTGGAGATGAATCCATCAGACACCTGTCTGCCTTCTTGGCTGCTCTCCCCTCCAACCCCCCCCCATCAGATTTTTAGTTAAGTCCTTTCTTCATTTCACCTGAACTATAAGCTCCTGGAGAACTAGGGACTGGCTCTTACCTTGACATCCAACACTGTGCCTGATGAACAGCTATTAGTATAATCACCCCATTGTACAGATGAGGAAATTGAGGCTCATAGAGGTAGAGTGACTCGCAAGGTCACACCACGGATGCACAGCAGATGGGAACCCATCTGAGACCTTGGGCCTTCAATACCCTGGACTCTTCTCACAGTCCCCTCTTGGGGGGCAGATCTCAAAAGGCAAGATATTCTCTGCAAACAAACTCCCGAAGCCAGCAAGTTCTGGAAGACTCAGAAGCAGAAAGCAGACTCCTTCCTCCCAACCCACGCACTCCCATGTCTTCCAAAGTCACCTCCTAGCTTAGAAGGCTCTGAGCAAGGTCACTGGACAATGGCCAGAAGGGCTTCTTTCTTGATTTTTCAGCAAACTCCTGGTCTCCAGCTTCCCTCTCTGACCTGGTTCTGTGGGAGGAGGACCTGAGGCTCCCTGACATGCAGCGAGCCAGCCAGTGGTGCCTGCGGAGAGTGACGCTGGGGTCTGGCTCCTGATCCTTGTCTTACAGGCACCCTGAGCCATCCCTGTATAAACAGCAAAGCTCTGCACTCTCTCTTCTGCCTGCCTTAGATCTAACCTCAGTTCCTTCTGCTATTTAGAGCAGATAAAAGTTGCTTGCAGCAACCCTTAAGAAGCTCCCAGACTGATGGAAAAGGCATGTTTCTTGACTCTGGTCAGCTCCCAGTCTGATGGTGGAAACAGGTCACTCTTGGAGGACCGCAGAGAGACAAAGAGCAGTGGGCGTCGGTGCAGGGGCCTTGGGGGAAGCAGAGGGAGGGCGACATGTAGGGGCAGGGTAGGAAGGAAGGCTGGGTGGGGGATTTTTTTGGCGAGAGGAAAGGTCCAGGGGAGACCAGACCGGGCGGCCTTGCGTGGGTGGGGTGGAGGCGCCTGCCCGGACTGGCCCAGGGATCGAGGTGGCTGAGCGGCTGGGGGGAGGGAGGGCAGGACCCCGGCGCTGGGGCCCCCATCCTGGACCCGGCTGCTGCAGCCGGAGAAACCTAAGCCTGGGGGCCGTCCTCCGTTCCCAATCCTCCAGTGCTAAAAAGCCCACGACATTTACGACTTCAGGAGGGTAAAGAGCCTGAGAAATGAATGGCAGACCATATGGATTTGTTTCCTGGGTTTAAAAAAAAAAAAAATGAAATCCTTCTAATTAGTTCGGGAAAAGCCATTGGCCTCCGTCTCGAGGCCCCTGGATTCAATTACCACCCGGCCTCTCCCACGCGCAGCGGCAAGGCCCTCCCCGCCCCCTCCACGCGCGGGGGTCAGCGGTGCCCTAAGCAGGGGTGGGGAAGCGGGGGTCACGACGGTGTTTTTATTTATTTCTGACGGATTCGATGATAAACGCCCTCGTGGCTGTTGCGAGTCTCCAGCGCCCAGCCCGGCCCCCACAGGGCCCCCTGGTCTACCGCCCCTGGGAAGGCCGAGGTCCTGGGACCCGACCTCCTTGGGTTACCCTCCTCTTTCTGCCAGTACACACTTCTTCACCTCAGGCGAAAACGGAGTCGTTGACCGAGCTGAAAGGTGGAATTATGGGTGTTCTCCAAAAAAATGTTTTTAAGAGTTGGTGTAATACCTTTTCTTCAATGCAGGGACACCAGCCACAAAAAAGCTCCTTACTCCTCCACCTGTGCTCTGGGTTCTCTCCAAGGCTGTCCCCTCAGTCCATAAACGCTCCCGCAATCTCCTCATCCTATAAACACCTTCTCTGAGCCCTGCCACCTTCTCAAGCCTCTGTCTTCTCACCTTCCCTGTCAAACTGCAGATTCTGGGAAAAAGAAGCCCCCCTCCCCCACTCTCAACCAACCCTGTAGTCCGACACCTCCCCACCTCCCTCCTGTCCCCAAGCTGGCCTCCGTCCTTGCCAGATCCAATGGGTGCTCCCAAGCCTCACCCTCCCTGCCAGCTCCCTGCACCTGTGCTCTGAAGAGGCCCTGGTCTCCCCTAAAACTGTCCTCCCTGAGTGGCCAAGACACGGCTGCCTCTCCACCAGCTTCTCTGCCCACTGCCCCAGGGCCAAAGCTTCCGGGTCCCCTTCTTTTACTCTCTCTAGGCCATGCTGTCTTCTTGGCTCACACCACCGTCACATCCCCACTCGAAATGGCTTCTGGGTCTATTACCTCAGCATCACCAATGTCCTGATTTCCTCAGTTTTCTGGTGGCCTGTAAGTACTAGCAACACCTTGAAGTCAACCAACTCACAATGCAACAAGAATCCATACTTTATCTGCACCACCCCTCCAAAAACAAAGCAACAGTAACAAAAGTTACTCCCTCAGCACTGTTATGTGTGTGTGTGTGTGTGTGTGTGTGTGTGTGTGTGTGTGTTTAATAAAGCAGTTTTCGGTTCACCACAGAAGTGGGTGACATGTAACAAGAGAGTACTTCCCACATACCCTCTTTCACCCCAACACGCATCTCCCTCTACCATCTATAGTGATACATTTGTTACAACAGATGAACCCACACTGAGACTTCGTCATCACCAAAGTCCATATTTACAATAGAGTTTAGTGTTGTACATTCTATGGGTTTGGACAAGTGTATAATGACATATATCCACCGTTATAGAATTGTACAGAATCATTTCATTGCCTTAAAAATCTTCTAATTACCCCTCCTGTTGACCTGTCCCTCTCCCAACCTCAGGCAATCACTGATCCTTTTACTGTCTCTACAGTTTTGACTTTTCCAGAATGTCATATAGTTGGGATCATACAGTATATAGCCTTTTCAGATTGTCTTCTTTCACTTAGTGACATGCATTTAAGTTTCCTCCTTGTCTTTTCATGGCTTGAAAGCTCATTTCTTTTTCAGTGCTGAATAATATTCCACTGTCTGGATGGACTACAGTTTATTTATCTATTCACCTACTGAAGGACATCTTGGTTGTTTCCAAGTTTTTGACAGTTAGGTGTAAAGCTGCTGTAAACATCCACGTGCCGGTTTTTGTGTGGATGTAAGTTTTCAGTTAGTTTGGGTAAATACCAAGGAGTGCAATTGCTGGATCGTATGGTAAGAGCATGTTTAGTTTTGTGAGAAACTGCTAAACTGTCTTCCAAGTTAGCTGTACCATTTTGCATTCCTGCCAGCAATGAATGAAAGTCCCTGTTGCTCCACATCCTTGCCCAGCATTTGGTATATCAGTGATTTGGATTTTGGCCATTCTAAAGTGTGTAGTGGTATCTCATTTTTGTTTTAATTTGCAATTCCCTAATGACATGATGTTGAACATCTTTTCCAAAGCTTACTTGCCATCTGTATGTCTTCTTTGGTGAGGTGTCTGTTTCAGGTCTTTTGTTCATTTTTTAATCAGGTTATGTGTTTTCTTACTGTGGAGTTTTAAGAGTTCTTTATATATTTTAGATAACAGTCCTTTATTAGATGTGTCTTTTGCAAAAATTTCCTCCCAGTCAGTGGCTTGTCTTCTGATTCTCTTGACATTATCACAGAGCAGAAGTTTCTAATGTTAATGAAATCCAGCTGACCGATGATTTCTTTCTCAGATTGTGCCTTTGGTATTGTATCTAAAAAGTCATTGCCATACCCAACGTTTAGGTTTTTCTTATGTTATGGTCTAGTTTTATAGTTTTGTGTTTTACATTTAAGTTTATGATCCATTTTGAGTTAATTTTTATAAAGAGTGTAAAGTCTATCTAGATTCAGCTTTTTGCATATGGATGTTTGGTTGTTCCAGTGCCATTTGTGGAAAAGATTATCTTTTCCCCACTGTATTGCTTTTACTCCTGTGTTAAAGATCAGTTGACTGTATTTATACGGCTCTATTTCTGGGCTGTTTCTTCTGTTCCTTCATCTATTTGTCTATCTTTTACCAATACCACAGTGTTTTAATTACTGTAGTTTTATATTAAGTCTTGAAGTCAAGTCTTCTGACTTTGTTTTTCCTCCTTTCAGTATTAAGTTGGCTCTTCTGGGCCTTTTGCCTCTCCATATAAATTTTAGAATTAGTTTGTGGATAGCCTTAAAATAACTAGCTGATACTTTGATGAGGATTGCTTTGAATCTATAGATCGTCTTGGGAAGAATTGAGATCTTGACAAAATGGAGTCTTCCTATCCATGAACATGGAATATTTCTCTATTTATTTAGTTATTCTTTGATATCTTTCATCAGAGTTTTGTAGTTTTCTTCATATAGACCTTGTACTTATTTTGTTAGATTTATATGTAAGTATTTCATTGGGAGGGGATGCTAATGTAAATGATGTGTTTTTAATTTCAAATTCTACTTGTTCATTATTGGTATGTAGGAAAGCAATTGCTTTTTGTATATTAAACTTATATCCTGCTACCTTGCTATGATTATTTATTAGTTCTAGGAGTTTTTTGTTGATTAGTTAAAATTTTCTGTATGGATGATCATATTATCTGTGAACAAAGACAGTTTGATTTCTTCCTTCTCGATTCCTTTTATTTCCTTCTCTTATCTTCCTGCATTAGCTAGGACTTCCAGCACAATGCTGAAAAGCAGAGGTGGGAGGGACATCCTTGTCTTGTTCCTGATCTTAGCAGGAAAGTTGAGTTTCTCACCATTAAGTGCAACATTAGCTATAGATTTTTTGTAGATATTCTTTATCAAGTTGAGGAAGTTCCCTCTACTCCTAATTTACTGATAGCTTTTTTTTTTTTTTATCATGAATGGAAGTTGAATTTTTGTAAAATGCTTTTTTCTGTACTTATTGATAAGATCATGTGATTTTTCTTCTTTAGCCTGTTGATGTGGTGGATTACATTCATTGATTTTCAAATGTAGAACCAGCTTTGCATATCTGAGATAAATCCCACTTGTTCATGGGATAAAAATTCTTCTTATACACTGTTGGATTTGGTTTACTAATATTTTGGGGGTGGGGCAGGTAGTTAGGTTTATTTATTTATTTTTAGAGGAGGTACTGGGGATTCAACCCAGGACCTTGTGCATACTAAGTATGTACTCTACCACTCAAGCTATACTATCCCCCCTTGATTTGCTAATATTTTGTTGAGGATTTTTGCATCTGTGTTCATATTGGTCTGTAGTTCTTTTTTTCTTGTGGTATCTTTGGTTGGTTTTGGTATTTGGGTAATGATAGTCTCATAGAATGAATTAGAGAGTACTCCCTCAATTTTTATCTTCTGAAAGACTGTAGAAAATTGGTATAGTTTCTTTAATAGTTATAGGCCTATTCAAATTGCCTACTAGTGCTCTTTTCTTAATTGATGACACTTCTGCCCACACTGGCTTAGAATCTTGGCTATCATTGACTCCATCTCACCTCAATTTCTAACTGCAAACCAAATGGCATCTACTAGTTCAGGTCTCCTTCCCTCTAGAGTAACTGAGGGTTTAGAAGTCAGGCTCCAGGAGACTAAAAGTGTTGTCCCAAATGACTGCTCACAGGCTGTGTGACTTTCAACAAGACACTGAATCTCTCTGATCTCAGTCCCTCTATCCATAAAATGATGAGGGTTGGTTGTCACAGTCACATATCATAGCGCACCACTCAGGTCTGCAGTGAACAATATTTACATAGTCAAATGCTGCTTTTTAGTTGCTTTTGTTTGTTTCTTTTTGTTCTTGTAAACAAGGATCAACTTTTAGGCAAATCATGAAAGACTTGTCTGTCGTTACAGCCTAGAAAATAAATGTTAATAACTTGATATCAAAAGTGTAGTTCACAGTGGCTGAGAGGTGGAAGCAAGAGAAGAGAGATGGGGACCAATGTCCACACTTCCAAAGTGGAGAATCACGGTGGGCTGAGCAAGTAATAGAGTTCTTGATGTGTTATGTTCAATGTTGCAGGATTGAGGAGTGAAGGATCTGAGGACAGCAGAGTGTAACTACATTTGGGAGGAGAGGAGGAATTGGGAGGTTGAGAGTCAAATCCTTATCAATCCTAAAAGGCGACCAATTAATAATGTGTAATGTTAATACGGCAAGGAAGAAATATTTAAAATATTTAAAATAACAGTATAAACACTAGAGATAAGAAGACAATCACCAGAATATCGAAAAATAAAAATGATTAAAATTTTCCCTGGAGAGTAGGACCCCAGATGGGGACAGGGAGAGTCCTTTTTCACTTTAATCCCTTTAGTTTAATTTTTAAACCATATGCATATATTACTTAGTTAAAACTAAAATGTTTAAATAAATTATAAATTTCAACTGAAGAATTTTTTACAGTTTTCTTTCAATTGTTTTCTTTATTGAGGTATAATTGACATATAATAAGCTGCAATTGTTTAAAGTGTGCAACTTGATAGTTTTGACATATGTATACAAGTGTGAAACTCTCACTATAGTCAGGATAGGAAATATATCCAACACCCCTAAAAGTTTCCTTATGCTCTTTATTTTTTAAATTAATTTATTTAAGAAAAATTTTATTTTATTGAGTTATAGTCAGTTTACAATGTTGTGTCAATTTCCAGTGTAGAGAACAATTTTTCAGTTATACATGAACATACATATATTCATTGTCACATTTTTTTTTCACTGTGAGCTACCACAAGATCTTGTATATATTTCCCTGTGCTATACAGTATAATCTTGTTTATCTATTCTACATATGCCTGTCAGTATCTACAAATCTCACACTCCCAGTCTGTCCCTTCCTACCTCCCTCCCCCCGGCAACCACAAGTTTGTATTCTATGTCTATGAGTCTGTTTCTGTTTTACATTGAAGTTCATTTGTCTTCTTCTTCTTTTTTTTTTTAGATTCCACATATGAGCAATATCATATGGTATTTTTTTTTTCTTTCTGGTTTACTTCACTTAGAATGACATTCTCCTGGGACATCCATGTTGCTGCAAATGGCATTATGTTGTCATTTTTGTGGCTGAATAGTATTCCATTGTATAAATATACCACTTCTTCTTTATCCAGTCATCTGTCGATGGACATTTAGGCTGTTTCCATGTCTTGTCTACTGTAAATAGAGCTGCTATGAACATTGGGGTGCAGGTGTCTTTTTGAAGTAAGGTTCCTTCTGGATATATGCCCAGGAGTGGGATCACTGGGTCATATGGTAAGTCTATTCCTAGTGTTTTGAGGAATCTCCACACTGTTTTCCACAGTGGCTGTACCAAACTGCACTCCTACCAGCAGTGTAGGAGGGTTCCCTTTTCTCCACAGCCTCTCCAGCATTTATCATTTGTGGACTTTTGAATGATGGCCATTCTGACTGGTGTGAGGTGATACCTCATTGTAGTTTTAATCTGCATTTCCCTAATGACTAATCTTTGAGCAACTTTTCATGTACTTATTTGCCACCCATGTATCTTCCTTAACAAAAAGTCTCTTTTAATCTTTTGCCCATTTTATATTAAGCTAAACATGAATTTATACTAATGTCTCCAATTCTAATCCACAAATCATTCTATCATTCTAGCCTCCTCTCCTTGCTTACCTACACTACTACACAGTGAGAAACCTGGCTCTTACAATCCACTATCCATTTACTTAGTTGTTCAATTCCAGTATACACACATACCGGTATCAGAATTGTGAACCTGTACCCCTCCAAGAAATAACTATCAACTAGAGTCCAGTGCTAATGTAAAGTTCCTTCTGACTTCAGTCTTATAGATGGGACTCACTCCCAAAGTTCCCAGTGCTTTTTCTTCCCATCTCATTTAGTGAGGTTGTTTCATACCATTTGTAATATTTTGTCACATTCTTCATTCTTTCCTGACATTTCTCAACTTCCTAAATGATTTTCTAAATTTGCATGCATTATGGCTTTCTCTTTGTGCTGTAAAGTTCCATGGGTTTTGACAAATGCATAGTGTCATATGTCCACAATTACACCATCATCATCCTAAAACAAAATCCCCTGTGCTTCACCTGTTCAACCTCTCCTTCCTCCCTACAAACTCCTTGAAAACATTGATCATTTTTGAAGGTTTTATTTTAATTTTTTAAATTCTTATTTTTTACCGAAGTGTAATCTATTTACAATGTTAGTTACAGGTGTACAGCAGAGCCATCCAGTTATACACACATATATATATATATTTTTTTTCAGATTCTTTTCCATTACGGCTTATAACAAGAAATTGAATATAGTTCCCAAACATTGATTTTTGTTAAAAAACAACAACAAAAAAACCCCTATTGCTATAGGTTTTTCTTTTCCAGAATCATATAATTGGAATCATACTATATGTAGCCTTTTCAGCCTGAATTTTTTTTACGTAAAAATATGCACTTAAAATTCATCCATGTCTTTTCTTTCATCACCAAATAATATTCCCCTGTGGATGTACACAGTTTGCTTATCCATTAATCCATTGAAACATCTTGATCCCTTCCAGGTGTTGGCAATTATAAAGAAAGCTGATAAAAACATTTGCGTGTAGGTCTTTGTGTGGACATAAAGAGTTCAAATCAGTTGGGTAAGTACTTAGGAGTGTGAGTGCTGGGTCATAAATTTAGCTTCACATGAAACTGCCAAGCTGTCTTCCAAATTGGCTGTACTGCTTTGCATTCCCACCAGCAATGAGTGAGAGTTTCTGTTGTTCCATATCCTTGTCAGCAGTTGGTATTGTCAGTTTTTAATATTTTAGCCATTCTAGAATTTAATTTGCAACTCCCTAATGGTAAATGATGCTGAGTATGTTTTCATATGCTTATTTGCCATCTGTGTATTTTGGGGAGGACATGTCTGACCAATCATTTGCCCCTTTTTAAAACAGGTTGGTTTGTTTTCTTATTGTCAAGTTTTAAGAGTTCTTTGTTTTTTTTGGATACAAATCTTTGTTCAGAAATGTGTTTTGCAAATATTTTTTTCCTAGTCTGTGGCTTTTTTTCCCCATTTTCTTAACAGTGACTTCTGAAGAGAAGATTTTTATTTTGATGAAGTTCAACTTGTCAGCCTGTTCTGGTCCTGATTTTGGTGCCATATCTAAGAAATCTTTGCCTAACCCAAGGTTGTAAAATCAACAATATTTTGTTAATAATTAATATGTTAATAATAAAGTTAAAATCTTTTCTGTTATGTTTTCTTCAAGAAATTTTATAATTTTAAGTTTTCCATTTAGGTCTTTGACAAAGTTTGAGTTTATTTTTGTATATGATGTGCTATATGGTCAAAGATTTTTGTGTTTTGGTTTTAGAGGGTTGTTTTGGCATATGGATATACAATTGTTCCAGCATCATTTGTTTGTTTGTTTGTTTGTTTGTTTATTCATTTATTTATTTGGGGGGGAGTAATTAAGTTTATTTATTTATTTAATGGAGGTACTGTGGATTGAACCCAGGACCTCATACATGCTAAGCACAGGCTCTACCACTGAGCTATGCCCTCCCCTGAGCTATACCCTCCCCTCATCATTTGTTGAAAAGACTACCCTTTTCCCACTGAATTGCTTCTGTACCTTTGTCAAGATTCAGTTGGCCATATATAGAAGTGTGGGTTATTTCTGGACTCTGTTCTGTTCCACTGATCTATTTGTCTATCTTTAAATAATACCATATTGTCTTGATTACTACAGCTCGACAGTAAGTCTTGAAATCAGGCAGTGTTAGCTCTCCAACTTTGTTCTTCATGCAAAAGCAAGGCTAGCGCAGTACTCCGTCTAGGGCTAATCACTCCCCATCACTGAAGTAAGACCTTCCCGGGTAGTCTGCGTGAATTGAGTTTGTGCAGTCTGGCTGGTGGGAACAGGCACTATTCCCAAATGGACACTGTTCTCTAATCCTCTTGGATCGTCTTTCCTGGCCGTGGGTAGTGTTTTCACTCCCATGTGCTGATCGGTACTCTAATCCTCCAGGCGTCTCCTCTGTAGATCTGGGGGTGGCCTCGGAGCAGATGTCTCCTCTCAGGTACTCTCTCCTGCTAACTCTAGATGCCTTGCTCTCCCCGGGCTGTCACCGCCACTCCTCCTTTCCAGGAGACCCTCTGGCTCTGCCTCCATCTCTCTCCCCGTGCACGGCCTGAAAGCCCTCTCCAGGCAGGAGCTGGGGCATCTTGGGGCCTGACTCATTGTGTCCTATCTCTCAGGGATGGCTACCTTCATTGCCTTATGTCCAGTGCCTTGGTAATCTTGTTTCACATAGTCTGTCTGGTTGTTTTGTGTTGTTTTGAGAGGGAGGGCAAAGACAAATCTTGTCACTCCATCCTGGGCAGAAGCCAAAGGATTTTAAAGTCTCTTCCAGCTTTAACTCTTGCTGTGTATTATGACTTCTGGATGATCTCCCTCTCCACGCACGTCTCCTTGCTGGAGGGGGGACGGCAGGCAGGATTTGGGGGCTCATGCCAGCAGAGAACGTGAACTCAGGGGGACAGAAAGTCACATGGCTTGAGCAGAGCAGATGGAAGAGGGGTGGGACCCAGGGAGGAGCTGAGGAGAGGAGACCTCGGGGGCCTGGGGAGTCACCCCAGGCATGTGGTGCAGCGACGGCTGATTCTGGCTCTGACTGACCCAGATCTGTCTGAGCTCAAACTCTGACTTTCTTGCAACCCTGCCTGCTCAGAGGGCCTGGCAAGAAAGATTAAAGGGGAAGAGGAGGGTTTGCATGGGGCCCAAGCCAAGGGATCCTGCCTGAGGCTCGAAGCCCCGGGGAGGAGCAGAAAGGGAGGCAGACCTGGGTTCTCCTGGGCCCAGAAGGGCCTCTTCCCTCCAGAAGACTGAGGGGAGCCCCTGCTATGTGACAGGCTTAGTCCTGAAGGTCTCCAGGAGTCTAGAGCTCCTACACAGTACCCTGTGTGGTGCTGGAGGCTGGGGGCTGGGGGGCAGGTGTCTCACGGTAAATACCTTCTTGTGCCCCCAAAGATTCTGGGGGTGGGAGTTGGTGTGGTGTTGTTGTGTCACCCTGGCAACTTTCTGAAAGGGCAGATGCTCAGCACCTCCACCTCCACGCTCCCCCGCTGGAGATTCAGATTATGTGGGGCTGGGCCTTTGAGCCCCAGGTGATGTTGTGGCTGAGATTGGTCCAGAATTCCATTTTGAGAGGCGTTGCTCTATGTGGTGGGCATCTTTCACCCAAAAGAGTGGCTGGGGAGTCGAGACCAGGTAAGCAGGCAGAGGTGCACTTGGGAGGGGGCAGCTGTCAACATCCCTTTAAAGTCCCTCCCTGGGCTCCCTCCCATCCCAGATCTTATCTCTGGGTGCTGTCCCTGGATGGAGCTTTCTCCGGGGCACCTCAGGATCCCTGGGGCAGGAGGAGGGGGCAGATCAAAGGGCAGGCGCCCCAACAAGGGAACCTGAGATGGCTTCTTTGTCTGCATCCTGAAGAGGCCCAGCCTGAGACAGGATGGATGGGAGCCCTGGGCCAGCAGGTGGGGAGGGGGTGTGAGTGGAGAAACCAAATCCTGGTGCATTCACTGTGGACAAAAGGAAGGGCTTGGACAGAGGCTCAGGCTCCTCTCACAGCTGCTCTGGCTGGAGGCTTCCGGCAAGGTCTGGGGACATCTGGGTCAGGTTCTCTTTGGGGGCAGGAAGAGCCCAAAACGGGTGGTGGTTTGTACATCTATTGGTTGGGGACCCAGGTCCACTCGCTAAGCCCTGCTTTTAGCTGATTCCAAGTTACCCACACCCAGGAGGGGGCCTGGGAGCAGAGCTGGGGGGGAGACTGGATTAGGAAGTAGTCCCTCCCAGATTCTCAAATCCCAGACACCCCCCGACATCCCCAGCCCCCTGGGAAAGTAGACTAGCCACTTGGGTGTAACACTATCCCCAGGCTCGGGGCTCCCCCACATCTGGAGCCCCAGCTGCTGACCCTCCATGGAAGCTGTGAACTCTTCCCCCCAAGCCTGCCTGCTCCCAACAACAGGAGCAAGGCCAAGGGAGCAGCAGCTGTCTGCTCGGGGGACTGTCTGGGCCACACGCGGGCGCCGGGGACTTGGTAGGGGGGTAAGGGGGGAGGATCCGTGTTTCACCTGCCTCTATGGTAATTTGGGGCCTTCCAGTTGGTGTTAGGGTTGTGGGGTATATTTAGGGGTAGAATTAGCCTTAACCCAACTTTGCTCTGAATTCAAGGGAACCCAGAGATTAGGACCCTCCAAACAGCATACTCCGCCAGGTTCCCCACTGAGACCAGTTGGGTCTATGTAGACTCACTGGGCCAAGCACCCAGTGCAGCCAGGCCAGGTCTGGAGGTGAAGGTGTTGGGGGCCGGCAGGGGAAACCCAGCAGCAGAGAGGACGCGAAGGCCCCAACGGAGCCTCCTCTTCTGCAGGGTTCTCTCGCATCCCTACCCCTCCCCTCAGCATTCTTCCTGAGGCTCGTTGTTCCCAAGCCCACCTAGACTAGTTGCAGAGTGTAACAAATTACCACAAGTTCAGTAGCTTAAAACAACACATGTTTATTCGCTCATGGTTTATAGCCCAGCTTAGAGTCCGGGTCCAGCCTAACTGGATACTCTGCTTGGGTCTCGTGGGCTGCAGTCCAGGTGTTGGTTGGGGTGCATCCTTTCCTGAGTTTCACTTTTTCTGGGCTCTCATGGTTGTTGGCAAAATTCAGGTCCTGAGGCTGCAGGACTGAGGTTCCAATTTTCTTGTTGGCTGACAGCTGGAGGCTGCTCTCAGCTCCCTGAGGCTGCCTGCACTTCCTGCTCTCCCTAGAGTGCAGGCTACTTCTTCAAGGCCAAAAAGAGGCTCTCTCTGATGTCAGGGAAGGTCTCAGTCTCCCTTTTAAGAGCTCTCATCTGATGAAGCTGGTCCATCCAGAATCAGCTCCCTTTTGATAACTCATAAACAACTACTTGGAACCTAACTATATCTGCAAATCCCCTTCACCTTTGTCATTTTCTATTGGCTACAAGCAAGCCATAGGTTCTGTCCATGCACAAGAGGAGGTGTCCCCCTAGCCCTGCTTCTGCCAGGCCATCCACTGGGGGGGGGGGTCTTTGAAACACGACTGCTCTTGGTCTACAGAGCTCTGCCGTCTCTGGTCTGTGGCAGTGAGAGTGCTGATGGCCTGGTCAAAGCTGATGCAGACTCTTCTTTCTTCTGCTTCCAACAGCAAAGGGCTGCAAGTGTACCCAAGGCATGCTGGGGGGAAGAGGTGAGGCTGAGAACTGGTTGCTTGGACCTTGTCCTCAAGGGTGAGGTTAGTCCCATAAAGAAGTCACTTTAAACCATTAGAAGAGTTCAGAAAAGCTGCTGGGGAAGACATGCTCTGAGCTGGCCCTGGTGGGATGTTGAAGGCTACCAAAATTGGCAGTGGGTGGGGGAAAGGCCCGCTCTGGTTAAGCGACAGCCTGATGGAGGTGAATTTGGGAAACAGTGTGGCTGTTGGCCACAGGGCTTTAGATGGAGAGATGAGACCAGAAATCAGAAGAGGGAGGGCTGAGACCAGCAGGCAGGCTGAGGAGGCAATGGGGAGCCACAAGCATGAACTTCTGAGAGCAGGGGAAGGACGCAGTGATGTCTTGCCATGGACGCCTCCTGAGAGGCTCGTCTCCCTCTCTAAACTGAGCCCCCACACTAAGAGCCAGATGTGGAGTTTTGCACTATGAACGCAACACTCAATCAGCAGAGAGGGGATTTCAAAGATCTTAGAGACAAGTCAGGGATACGAACATTAAACAAGGGACACAGACATTAACCAAGTCATCAATTACATCTAGAATATGAGCCAGGGGCAGAGAACAGGGCATTGTAAGAGCAAAGACCTGGGCCCCAAAATAGTCTGGCCAGTTGGTGAAGGCCCAGGGCATGGCGTGTCTGGGATGTCACACCCCAGCAGAGGAAAGAGAAAGAACAGGAGAGAGCCTCTGAAAGCAGCCTCCCTGTCCCCAGTTCTCATCCTCTCTCAAAGCAAAAGCTCCCAGCAGTGCTCCTCCAGGGTGCTCGGCTCGGAGCCAGCACACTCCCTCTGCCTGTGAAGCACCTGTGTGGACCCTCCTGCCCGGGCGCAGAGTCCACAGCCTGCTGAGGGCACAACCATGTGTCCCCAGGCTGTGGGAGCCCCTCTGTGTGACCATGGCAGTCTCAGGGGCCCCGCCTCACTGCTCGCAGCTCCACACATCCAGCCCCAGATGTTCCCATGCCTCATCGCCCCAGACAAAGCCCAGACAGCTGCACAGCTGGTCGGCCTGCGGGACAGCGGGCCTGCCAATAGCCCTGGGAAGGAGGGCGAAAGGGGGACACCTCAGACAAACAGAGCTGGCTCCCTGCGCTAAAGCATACACAGGTCGGAGGCCTGAGTGAGCAGGCTGGCCCGGGGCTGGGCTTAACCCTTTCTCTCCCAGCAGGGCTCCAAGGAGTCTCCTATCCACTCATCTCTGCCATTCCTCTGCCTCCAGCCAGGTGTCCCCGCCCCTCAACCACCCCAGCCGACTCTTCTGGCTGGACAAGGGAAGTCGTTCCCTGCTCCCTGGGGGCAGGTTCATTCATTTTCATAGCAACAAGACACAGGTCTCTTCCCTAAGGAGTCAAGGTCTGGAAGTTCTTTCTGTCGTCTGACCTTGCTCCCACTCTCTGACTCGGTGACTGCTGTCCACCTGCTACAGCAGCTGCTGACTGCCACCCCACCACCACCACCAATCTCCAGTTCCCTGCAGCCTCCAAGCGAGAAGCAAGAAATAGGTCCAGGAAGAGCAGGAGAAGCGATAGAGGCAGTGTTGGAGGAGGCTCTGGAACCTGTCCTGAGGGTGTTGCCTTGCTCTGGAGGAAGCAGGGTGCAGCAGGTGAAGCCTGGGCTCCCATCGCAGCCCCCCGCCCATAATAATGCGGCCCTAGACAAGTCACCGAGGTCTCTGTTAACCTGTTTGTGAGACGGCAGTGAATGTCAGAGCTGCCCTCCTGGGGCTCAGAGAAAGAAAGAGTTCAGTTTATGCGAAGTGCCTAGACTGGTACCAGCACCCAGGAACTGCTCCACCAGGGCTGTGTGTGACTGCTCGGACAACAGCAGTGCCAGCACGCTCCAGGCAGACTGGTAACCATGCTGGTAGCTGAGGCAGACACTGAACACGTAAGCAATTAGCATACGAGACCCTCCCAGACTATGAAGGTGATAGGAAGGCACTCAGAGTGGGGCTATTAGGGGTTCTGGACAGATGGGTAAGAGGCAGCATGGGGAGGGCTGGGGTGTTAGAGAGTGGCCATTTGTCCATCTCTCTAAGTCTGTGTCCTGGTGGCCGAACAGAGACTCAAAAGTGAGCAGGCACCAGGCCCTGCACCCAAGACCTTGCCGTCCTGACAAATGATCAGAGAGACGCAAGTTACAGGAGCGCAGAGCAGGCCTCCTTAATCCCTGGGCAGGCAGAGGGAGAAGAGAAGCTTGGGGCTATTGGAGAGAACGTTTGAGGCTGGGATGAGGTAGGGAAGCCCTGTGAGACCAGGTGTGAAAGGCTCTGAATGCCAGACAAGGAGTTGGGACATTCTCCTGGGGCAATGGGGAGCCATGGAGGGTTTGAAGTTAAGAAGTGACTGTTCAGATGTGGGTTTGGAAGGACCACTCTGGCTGCAGTGAGAAGAGATTGGAAGGATTGTCCCGGGGAGAAGCAGGGAGCCCAGGCAGGGGCCAAGCCTTTGCTTTTTGGAAGAAAATCAGTAGCTCCTGGCGACTGACTGGACCCGCAGAAGAGAAGAACTGGGTTTCCCTGAGCTGGACTACAACTCACCCCGCCCTGTTCAATCCAACACATCTCAACACATCTGCTGGGGGCAAGAGACAGCCGTGAACAAACTAAATCAGGATCTCGAGGAGATCCTAGCCGGTGGGGGAAAACAGACGCTAAACAAACCGCACTGGGAGTGGTGGCTTCTGAATTATTAAAGGAAAGCAGGACGGGCTGTCTGCTCTGGACCTGAGCTCCCTGAGGGCAGGGGCTGTGTCTCCCCCTCACACTGGAGATGCCTAAGCTGGGAGCAATGCTTTCTCCATGAGTCTGGAGGCTCCCTAAGAGATAGCCTGTTTCCTGCTGGTGCCGGTGCTGTGGTCCGGCAGCCAGGCGCCTGCCCGCTCCCCACACCTCCCTCGGGGCCAGGAACAGAGGGAGCGGGTCATGTCATCCTGAAATACTCTCCAGCCGCCCACCATTTCCTGAACTGAGCCCACTGTTCCCAGGGTGGCAGGGCCACCCGCTCTGTCTCTGCAGCACCTCTCAGGGTGTGACTGGGCCATGGGAGGATTGGCTCCCCATGGAGAGTCTCCGCTGGGGCTCTGCCCCTGCTGCCCTCTGTCCTCTGTCAGCTCCAACCTGACCTGCCTGCTCTCCCCCAGCTGTAAGCTCACTCAGCTGCTGACGTCAGGGAAGATGGCTGATTGGGTCCAGACGGGCGCTGGGCAGAAGCCAACGGTCCACGCTCATCCTCAGGAGGGGCCTGAGGGCAGGACCAGGTTTGGAAGAAGATCCAGGAGAGGCTGCTAGAACAAGGAGGGTCTAGGAACAAGAGCTGGGAGACACAGCCCCCAGCCTCTGTCCTCAATTCCCGTGGGTCTTAGGCAAGCCCCTTCCCTTCTATTAGCCTGTTTACTCACAAGGTGATGGCCTGGGATGGTACCACAGCCCCTCGGACCTCACTTTATTTTTTTATTCCAACAAGGGCAATACAGCTTGGAAAACTGTAAGGTCAGGAGACTGCATGTGAGAGCCCCAGGCAGCTAGATGAGAGGAAATGCCATAGAGAATGAGGGATTTGAGGCTGACACTGAGACAGATTTTTCTGGAGGGAAGGGGGATGAGCCCCTGGTCGGGCCCTGTGTCACTGCTTTCCAAGGCTCCAGCAGGAGGGACCTGTGGCCAAGGTAGCATCTGAGGATGCCTCCTGCTCTTTTGCAGGGATGTCAGGACTTCGTCCTGGTCAGGCTGGATTTTCCCTTCTGGCACTCATGAGATTTGACCTTTGACCTTCGGCTTAGTCATGGGGCAAATCTGACTGCCCACTGACCCCACACTGATAGGATTATGCAGACCCCAGTGCCGGCTCTGAGCAGGGCGGGCAGTCTGATGGGGAAGACACAGCCTTCGCCTTCAGGAGCCAAGTGGAAGGGAGGAGTCAGCCCCTCCCTCAGGGAAGGGACCTATCACACAGAGAAATGACCTAGGAGTCAGGCAAACACCAAACCCCCCTCCTCTGGCGGCAGTTGGACCCCCAACTGCGTGTGAATCTGAAACTGGATCGGGGAAACCGAGCTGGCAGCATGCCCAACAGTGAATGCCATGTGTTGGGAAGCTCACTGGGGTGAGGAAGTCCCCGCGCATCCCCCTGCCCCAGCCTGTCTGCGGACATGTGCTTGGGTGTAAGGGCTGGGTGGGAGACTGCACGCGCCTCTGTGGGCAGATGTCCTGGTACCTGTGTTCAGGCCTGGGAGATGGATGTGCTGGGGGCGTGGTCCCTCAGTGCTGGGGAGTGTGCTCCACCCAGAGGCTGACGGAGGGTCTGCAAAGGTGTGAGGTGCAGGTGTGTGCACGTGGCATGAGCCGGGGAAGCAGATTCCCAGGGGAGTGGGGAGCCTGGGCTCAGCGTCTGTCCCATGAGGTCACGCTGGGTGATCTGCACGCCCTCCCTGGACCTTGAGCCCCCTGAACTCAGGGAGGCGTCGAGGGCTGCGTGAGCCTCCCCCAGCTCCATCAGTCTGCGCTCTGAGTGCTGAGGAAAGCCCCAGGGGCCCTGCCCACCCACTGCCAGGCCTCCTGTCTGCCCTTGATCTCTCGCCTTGGCGCCTGAACAACTGCGCCTGACCAGTGAATGCAGGCTGGGCCAGCTGTCACTGTGACATCCATTCTCCGCGGCGGGCTTTGGAGCTCCCACCTAGCTCCCCAGCACCTCTCACCCTTCTCCTTCCTTGCTGCACCCATAGCTGGCAGTCAGGCCAGGGGCCGTCTGGAAGCCTCTCTGGCCATGGTGTCTCATGGGGTTCTAAGCCTTAATCCACGAGCTCAGAGGGACCAAAGTGATAAGGAGTTCTGCTCCCAGCACCCCCAAAGCCCCACTTTCAACTGCCCCTGAGGATTCCTGGGGCCCCAGCCCAGACCAGGAAGAAGTCGGCTTATTTGCGTATCACTTACATCTGATTTGCATGTGCCTCCGGGTTGGCCATTTCTAAGCAACCCGGGAATTCAGATCATTCAGGATGCTGAGCCTTTTCTAGGGACCTGCTTCTCTCCATCTCCCCTTGACCCAGGTGTCTCCTAAGGAACAGTCACTCCTACACACACACATGCACACCTGCACTTGTACACAGGCACAAGGGTATACCAGCCTCCATCTGCATGCAGAAACCCAGAGTCCTGTGTCCCAGCCCTCTGCACTCTCACCTGTGCCCCATGGAAGATGCACCGAGTATGTACTCATATGGGCAACTGCACAGATGCTCACATTTCTGTTTTCACACAGACTCAAAACTCACATTTATATACATTTGTCTACACGTGTGACCCCACAGCTCCACATAGGGGCCTGGGGGTTGCACACAGTCTGTGTGCCAAAGCTGGCAGCCAGTGAAGTGCTCTAAGCAACAGATCTCACCTAGACCCCTAGATGGGCACTCCTGTGTAATTGGCTGGGAGGAGGCAGCTCTGGTAAGGTGGCTGTTTTTAGTGGCTTTACCACCAGTGGGTCCCTGGGATACCACAGTCAGAGTAGCAGTCCTTTATTCAGAGTTTCATCTCCTCCAAAATATGGCTCCAGACTGCATTGTCTGCATTGTCTGCATTATCTCTGTTTCCCGCAACCCAGGCCTCCTGCCCTTATTGGTCTCCAAACATGGCTTCCTTGGGTGACCCTGTCTTCAGACTTTATTCACCCTGTTCCCCACCAAGAACACCTCCCTGCTTCCCTCCACCATAAACATTCACATCTTTGCTCTGCTGTGCTGTGCTGTTCCCTCTTCCTGGACGAGCTTCGTTCCCTGTCCACTGAGCACACTCCTATACATCCTTCAAAGTCCCACTTGGAATGTCACCTACTGGGTGAATCCATCTCTAGGATTACTTCTACCAGGCAGAAGTAAGCTCACTCCTCACTCTGCACATCCAGAGGCAGAACAGTGGGTTGAAGAGACGGGGTTGGCCCTAAAGATCTGTGTAGGGGATGTTTATGGGCTTGGGGGCTGCAACCCACCATTTGAAACGAGGGACAGGGGACTTTTTTGAAAACTCAAATTACATGGTGAATGCTTGGGTTTACATTATATTTTGTGTTTATTTTGAGGGGAAGAGCATAGACACCAGATTCAGACAATGTGGCTCCCACCCTTTCTACTGTGTGCCTTTGGGTGAGTGTTACAGCTTCTTGGGGCCTCAGTTTCCTTGTCTGTAAAATGGACGCACTGCAGGGGATTATGAGGACTCAGTTAGAGCTTGAACATTTATGGCCCAAATTCTCATTTTATTGAACAGTACAGACTAATTTTGCTCAAAAGGTTTTTGCTCACTTCTCAGTCTCCCCACTGCACTAGAAGTTCCTTTATAGCAAGAGTTATCTCTATCTACAAAATGGGGATAATAATAGGACAGACCTCATTTGTTTATAGTGAGGGTTAAATGACTTAGCTCACGTAACATGCTTAGAAGAGTTCCCTGCACTACTCAGTGTTCAGTATTATAGTTCTTACTGCATACTCTATCGTGTAATACTTACAATAGTCTTGTGTTTTTGGAGCTACTGTTATTCCACTTTACAGGTGGGAAAAGTGAGGCTCAGAACATGTAGGGGCTTCCTTGCCAAGGTCACACAGTGAGCAAGTATCAGAATCTAGATTTGAATCTGGATTGGGCAGAGTCTTAACTGCAGGTCAGGATGTGACAGTTCTGGACAGACTGATCAAATGTCCAGCCCAGGACTTCCTGATACAGCTTATTTGCATATGTCCACAACCCTTACTGTGTCCTATAGCACATAAGCCTGTGCTCCCTCTGGACTCAGCAACTGATGACAGCGTGGGGCACCGGCCGACGGAGGCTCATAGCTACCACTCTGAGAACAAGATTCCACCTGAGGTGGGGGAGACAGGGTGATGGCCCGGGTGAGGTCTTTCTCCACACTGACCCAGGGTGATGGTCATTTGGCCCCTCCCCACATCTCCACTCAGCTTCCCAGCCCAGAGCACCTGGCTGGAGAGACACTCTCTATCTACCCCAAATGTCCTATAGTGAGTGCCAGGACAAGGGTCCTGGAAAGTTTGCCCCGGAATGTGCTTCCCTACAGCTCTGAAGGCCAGGCCTCACTCACACCACCGCCCACTACATACTCTGATGCAACAGCCTAATGGGGGCCCCCAGTTCTGTTGCGGAGAGCCCTGGGAGCAACAGAGAACCAGGGAGGCAAGGACACATGGGATTCCCCTGTGGCAACTGGATTCTTCCAAATCATACAGCCGGCTCCCAGAACCAGTGGGAACCTCTTTCCCTGGCCTGTTGGGGGCTTGGCCAACAAGCAGCCAGTGTCCTTGGATATCCTGCTGAGGACCTGGTCCCACCCATGTGCCCCGTTAGCTCCAGAGAGGATGGCAAGGGTGGCCCAGATGGCCAGGATCCCAGGAGGGAAAAGCTAGGCTGGGGCCCAGCCAGCTCTGGGTTTGGGGGAGGCTACAGGGAGAGAGAGGGGTGGCAGAGATTAGAGGCAAGGGCATGGAAGAAATGATTTCTTGAATCTCTTCAGGCTTCCATCCAGCCTGCCCTCTTCAGCCCAGGCTTGGAGAACCGGACACTTGAATCCTGTGGACACTCTGGCGTGACCAGGGCTGTAGAGAGAAGGATCCTGTGGACCGGGAAGCAGTGGACAGCGGGGCACGTTCAGGACCTCAGCGTCAGCAAACGGCTCAGGACCGCGCTGAGCCTGGCCAAGTGCGGCGCCGCCGCAGCGCCCTCTGTTGGCCAGAGGCGGAGGCCGTCTGTTCACAGCTCTGCAATGGTTGGGGGATAGGGGCTGTGGGAGGGACTCAAGACCAATACAAGGTCCCTAGTGTCCCAGGAGTCAGCGCCCATTGAGGTGATCATCCGAGCTGGGAGAACCTTGGAGGCTCCTGCTTCAGTCCCTGTTTTGTTGCTGGGAAAACTGAAGCCAAGAGAGGGGAGATGACTGGCCCCCAGGGGGCTGGGGCCATGGGGCTGGCTAAGTCCCAGTGGGGGTGCCATGGAATGGCCGGGGATTTCCCCAGTCACCCCAACAATGCGCCTCACCAGCTGCCCCAAATCAACCTACTTCCAGGCCACTCCAAGCTGGTCTCCCAGCACCACCTCTGCCTCCCACCCCTTCTACCCAGAACCCTCTTATAACAATTCTAGAACCTTCCTGTCTCCCCACCAACCCCCTCCTCTGCCGCCATACCCTGTAGTCTTCTTCAGCCCCCTCACCCCCCCCGCCTCAAGAGACTACCCGTGCTCCCCGACAACCAATTTCCGACATAAATCCGCCTGCTTTTCTCTCATTATTTTTCCCCCAGGAAATGAAAACTTTAATTTCTTTCTTTTCTTTTTTTTTTATTATCTTTATTGGATTTTCTTTTTAATTACAAACCACAGTACTACATGTTCTTTGTAACAGCTAAACAAACCAGAGGTATCTAAAGAAAAAGTTGATAATCTCCTCTCTCCCTTTGCAGCCCCACACCCCCGAGATCACTAATGAGCTGAAGGAGTGTTGTTTATCCTTATTTCTCTAAGGTTGTCCACCCAACAGGTAGGAAGAATTGCAACCTACTACGTATTGGGCCCTGTGCTGAGCCTGGGTTGCTGGGGAAAATAAGGCCACGATGGCAGCCGCCCTTATGGGGCTTACCTTCCAGTAAAGGGAGGAGAGGCAATAGGGAGTAAATAAGAATAGTTCAGAAAGTGATGAATTCTTTGGGGTGGGGGGAATGGTGGGGTGATGGGATGAGAGTGATGGGATGTGAGGCAGGGACCAAGCTGCCAGGGAAGGGCTCTCTGAGGAGAAACAGTTGAGTTTATGTCCAGTAGAGGGCGCTGTAGGCCACTGTGAAGCGTTTGAACGTTATTCTAAAGGCACCGAAACTGAGCATAGGAAGGGGTGGCACAGGGACCCCTTAGGTGTTCACTGGGTGGAGAATGGATTGAAGGTGGGCCAGTATAACTGCCTGGAGACAGAGAGAGAGAGAGACAGAGACAGAGACAGAGACAGAGACAGAGACAGAGACAGAGATTCCTTCTTCTTATATAAAAATGGGCTCAGACTACATAAATTGCTCTGCCCTTGTTCTTTTTCCTTCCAGGCTTCCATGTCAGAAAATGCATCCCCAGTTCCAAAGGGGCAGCAGTTCACACTCTGGGCAGCCAGCACCCCACAGCCACCGCCACAGCCCTGGCTGTTAATCAATCTTTTAATTTTTCCAACCCAGAGGGTAAAAAATACAGCACAGCAATTAGAGGAGCAACATTAATAAAGTAGTATTGGCTGATAACCCAAAATATAGAATAAATATCCATGAGGACATATGGATTGAAATAAATTATTGAATATATTAATAAATGGGGGAGAAGAGAGAGATCTCCAGTGCAGAAGAATTCCAAGAAAATGATGCAGCTACTTCATCTTAAAAGAAGGGGCATATAATCCCCCACGCCTTAACTGCAGGCTGCACAGAACCACTTCCTTCTAAACAGTCTGGTATGGAAAGAGGCAGGCTAGGGAGTAGGGGATAATTTTACAGGGAAAAAGCTTGACAAACACGGCTTGAGTCAGGCGATCAAGGTCAACATCAGCTGTCACAAGTCATGTTGACAGTAGGTACCCTTGGCATGTGTGATGAGAATGGCACTTTACCACTGTGGTCATCCTCCCTGAAATTCACAGCCCCAGTCAATGAGAAAAAGATCAGACAAATGCCAGTAGAGGGGCATTTACAAAAAATCTGACCAGTATTCCTCCAACTGTCAAGTCATCAAAAACAAGAAGAGTTTAGAGGGGTGGGTATAGCTCAGTGGTAGAGTGTGTGCTTAGCATGCCTGAGGATTCCCCAGTCACTATTTTAAAAAAAATAGTCCAGATGAACAAGTTTAATTGTCATAGAAATATGTTTCTTTTTAAGGCTTTTCTTCCATTAAAAAGGGATTTTAAAAAAAACAAGAAAAGTTTGAGGAAAGGTCACAGCCAAAAAGACTAAATGCAATGAAGCATCTTGGATGGGATCCTGGATCAGAAAAAGGATATTAGGTAAAAACTTGAAAATTTGAATAAACTGTGGACTTTAGTTAATAATAGTATGTCAGGGGGAGGGTATATCTCAGTGGTACAGTGTGTGCTTAGCATGCAGGAGGTCCTGGGTTCAATTCCCAGCACCTCCATTGAGTAAATAAATAAATAAACCTAATCACTTCCCCCCCAAATAATCATATATCAATATTGTTTCTTTAATTGTAACAAATGTACCATACTAATGCAAGTTGTTAATAATAGGGGAAACTGTATGGGGTAGGAGGTGGTCTATGGGAACTTGCTGCTCAATTTTTTTCTGTAAGTCTAAAATTGTTCTGAAAAAATAAAGTCTACTAATTAAAAAAATACATATCTCATTGTTGTTTTAAATTATGTTTCCCTGACGTCTGCTTAGGCTGAGTCTCTTCTCACATCCATGTTCTGTCAACCGCTTGTTCATACTTCTGCCCATTCTTTATTTTTTACCTTTTTTCTTACTGGCTTACAAATTTTTTTCATAGTAAGGATACCAACCATTTGTCTGTTACACATGCTACAACAATTTTTTGCAGTCTGTTGTTGTTGGCTATTTTATTTTATTTATGGGAACTTACATCACTCAGAAATCTTTTTTTCCATAACCGAATCTTTCTTTTGTATGGCTTCTGGGTTTCCTGCCCCCACAAGTTTCAATAATTATTCTTCTGAATTTTCTTCTAATATTTTTAGCTCTTATTTTTCACTCTAAAACTTTAATCCATTGGGGATCTATCATGCAGGTGGTGTCAGGTAGGAGTGGAGGATTTGACTTTATTTTCTTCCAGATGGATCACTGATATGGCAGCATCTTTTATTAAATAAACCAACTTTCTCCCTAAATTGACATTCCCCTGTGACAGAAAATAGATCCTTAAATCTTCTCCTGAGAGACTGTTCTCTGTGGTTCTCCATGCTGTCATCAACATCCAGCTCAAAAGCCCACACACACCATCTTCTTAAAGGCTGTAATCCATTCTTTCCAGCTGGAATCAACTTTTTCCCCACCTGGCCTCCCATGAAATTCATTCATTCAATTGCACGCACATTTATTGAGCTCCTCCTGAGTGTCAGGTGCTGGACCAAAGAAGACTGTCCCTGGCTTCTAGGAGTTCACGGTCTGGGGAGAAAGGGGGGGAGAACAACGTGAGGACAAGTGACTCTGGGGGTACAATGGTGGGAGAGACAGCAACTCCATTTCAGAAAAGCTTCAGGAAGGAAGTGATGGCTGAGCTGGTGAAGTGTCTAATGGTGAACAGGTGTTCGCCAGACAGCCAAGGTGGAAGGTGGGCAGGGAGGCAGGAATAGCATGTGCAAAGGCACTGAGGCACGACAAAGCCTGGTGTGTTTAGGGAGCTGCAGATGATTCAGAAGCCCCAGAAAAGGGATGCAGGTAGGGAAGAGAATGAAAGGGGCAGGCTGGGAAGGTAAGCAGAGCCAGAGGACCTGCAAGGGGGCCGCAGAGTCTGCCCTCTCTCCTGAGAAGCCCAGTGTTGCAGTGAGTGTGCCAGCTCTCACCTCCTAGCTCCACAGTCCACCTGGGCTATCCTTGACTTAGTTCTTTTCTTTCAGTTAGCTACTTTTTTCCTCTATAAAATGAATTCATCTTAAAGGGACACTTTGTATCACTTCCATAAATGGGAAACCAGTATCCCTTGCTAAAAATAAAAGAAAATAGAAGAAAAGCCTTAAAAAGAAACATATTTCTATGACAATTAAACTTGTTCATCTGGACTTTTTTTTTTTTTAAGGAATCTCCCAGCCAACACAACAAATACCTCACTTGAGGACACGCTGGTGTGGTGGGCAAAAGCGTGCACTCTGCAACCCGAGCCACCTGCATCCAAATCCTAACTCTGAAAAGCACCAGCTGTGAACCCTTGGGGCAGTCACCTTACCTCCTGAAGCCTCAGTTTTGTTGTACAATTAAATGAGAAAATTTGGGTACCATTTAGTGAGTGTAAACAAGATGCCTTGGCTAGTTTGGGGCTGTGGGAAGCCTTCCAAGCATTTGAAAAGGAGAGGGACACCATCTAGTTTGCATCTTAGACATCAGTCTCCCTCTGGCTGTGTGGGTGGGTAAGGAATGGCTGGGAGAGACTAGTCCTGGCTGCCGTGGTCCCGGTGAGCAATGATGGAGTCCCAAAGCCTGCAGTAGGATGGAGGACATGCCACTGGACCTCGGGAAAAGAGACTGGAGGCAAGACTGGCACCAAGATTCTAATGAGGTGGATAGTGGAGCCCTTCAAGGAGTGTGGAACACAGGAGGCCTTGGATCTGTGGGTCAGGATGTGTTGAGTATGAATTTGCATACCTTGAGTTGGTGGAGTCTGTTGAATCCTGTGTTTATAGTTGGTTGACTTCGGGTCTGGTGATCAGGAGTGAGTAGGTTATGCCTTTGGGCTCAGGTCAGACCCCCTACACACATCCTCCCCACCAGGCCTGCAAGGGTCGGGGCAGGGCAGGCCAGTGCTGAGTCTGCATGAGTGTGACAGCTATGGTGGTCCAGGGCAGAACACCAGTCAGAAAAGCGTCTCCAGCGGCAACCTTCCTGCTGCCTCTCCATGTCTTCTGCTGGTCCGTTAGGCCTCCATGGCTGCAGCAGACCCCTCCTGGGCATCACTGGGATTGCAGCCCCTTTCAGGCTGTGGCCATTCGGAGGCTCATTCTCCCGACGTACATTGAAATACTGGGGGTCTGGGGCACTAGAGGGGAAAAATGACGACCCCAAATGGGGTAGAGGGAGAAAAAACTAAGGAAGTCCTCCTCCTGAACTCTCTGGGGTCTCATCTGGCTACCACCCCAACCTTGCCCCTTTCTCAGGGCCCCTCCTTCCCAGGGTCCCATTTCAGATCAAATCTGGAATTGGAAGGTCTTGATTCCATCCCCTCAACAGAAGTCCAAGTCAGTGCGGCTCTGGGAAGCCCTCCAACCTCCCGGATTCCCCTGACGGTGTCTGCTCTCCATGCTGCTCTCTGCCCTCACCCATCCCAACAGTGCAGGACTGGGAAGAGAGAGGAGTTCCTCCAGTGGAGGTCGCGGTTGTCCTTCCCTCCGCCGCCAGGCGTCACCACCGGCTTGGAAATGGAAGGCTCAGCCAGGCCGTCAGCCCAGCCAGCCTTTACTGGGAGGTGGGGGTACCCTGCGGGATGGAAGCCTCGACCCTCGGGGTGGCTGCCACTGGATGCTTGGGACTCAGTGTCCCTCGGGGGTCCGGAGGGCCGCACGCCCCTGAATTCGGGAGAGTGCGGCCGGGAGTGGAGGCAAACCCGAGGGCCAGGGTGCAGGTGAGCGTGGGAACCCCGGCTCGCCGGGCCTCTACGTCCTCCAGGCGTCCCTTCTGAGAAGAGGTAGCGGGAATTTCTCACTACAGACGTTATACAGACCCTTTCACAAATAAAGCGTCTGAGGCTCCGTTTCCATGCCCCAGGTGGCACGACCCCTCTCCCCCTCTCAGTTGAGGGGGTTTCCACACAGAGCTGCCTCCCTGCAAACTCCTGGCCCCAAAGGCGACGTGTGAAAATCTGGTTGAATGAATAGCTGAATGTGAATATAACAATAGGTGGCATTTACCGAGCACCTACTATGTGACAGACGATTTTCTCAACAAGCCTGTACTTGGATACTGTTATTATACCCATGGTGGTGGTGGGGGGGGGGGGGGGGGCAGGCACAAAGAGGTGAAGTCATTTGCCCAAGACACGGTGGCAAATCCCAGATTGGGACCCAGGCGATCTGGCTCCAGAGCTCGATGGTGCAACACCGCCTCTGAACGGCACACGCCTTTCGTTGTCTCAGGGCGTCTTCATCAAGCGCCTTGGCGCCAGGCACTGGCCAGCAGAGAGGGGGCACCGGGGGCGGGGGTGGCCTCGCCTTCCTCGCGGGGCGACGCGCCCACCGGCGGCGCCGCAAGTGCCCAGCAGGCGGCGCGCTGACCCCACTCGCGTCCCTCACGACACGCCCGCGCCGTCTCCATCGCCCCAGCGGGAGTCGGCGTGGACCACGGCGACCTGGGTCCAGCCGACAGGTGGAAGACAGATAAGCTGGTGCCAGCTGCAGGCTCCCTGCCAGGTGCCCTGCAGTCTAGCGGTCCAGCTCAGGCCCTGTTTTCTCCCCTTCGCCTCTCACCTGGGAAGATACTGACAGGTAGCAGGAAGAAGCTTGGCCAGTCTTCTTTTGTTCAAGTGCTTCGCTGTTCACAAAGCATTTCCCACCAGCTCAATGCAGACAAAAGTCCAAGGTGTACTATGTGTCCAGAGGAGAGCCAGATGTCCTCACACTCACCCAGTCCTCACCCCATGGAGGGGCAGTGTGGTCCCTCTTTATAGACAGGCAGCTGAGCCCCAAAGAAGACAAGAGGTTCCCCCAAGATCTCCCAGACAGCAGACCTCAGAGCCAGCCCCCGAACCCAGGGCTCCTGGGCTCCACGTCCTCCCCTTTTCCACTTTGCAAGAGCACGTATGGGAGCCTTTACAGCAAGAGTGAGGTCCCTTCTGGCTGGAGAGTCCTTTGAGAGGCAGGGATGTTGACAAAATGAGTCCTCAAAGCCTGAGGCAGGAGGCAGGCATGGTGTGGGACTTGAGTGGGACTCCGTCCCCTGCCCTATTCCCCTCTCTCTTCTGTCACTCCTCCCTACATGACCAGCCGTGGCAGCCCCATTTTGCACTCTCGCTGTGCTCTGTCCTTTGCAAGCTCCTCATACTGTCACCTCTGGTAACCCCTGAGCCTCCCACACTTCCCAGTCCTGTCTCCATCTGACCCCTACTCTGCCCCCAGCTCTCACTGCACCTGAGCACGTGAGACACCTAACTAAACCTGTCCAGGACCGGGTGCTGCATCTCTGCCTGCCAAACTGCCCCCTGTCCTCTGTCCCCCAGACTGGAATGCTGGGGGTCATCTTTGATGCTTCAACCCAGTCCTAGAGTCTAACTCCTTTCCATTCCACCCCTTGAACATCTTTTGAGGCCATCCCCTCCTTCCCATCCCTAGGGTTTCTGCCTTAATTCAGGCCACCATCACTTCCCAGCCTCCCGTTTTACCCACTCTCTTAAATCTCCTGCCACTCGAGTGGTCTTCCTAGTAATTGTCCTAAAGTGCAAATCTGCCCCCTATTCAAAACTTGTAAATTAAAAACTTGCAATAAAAAACAAAAATAAAAACATCTTAATCAGGGGGAGGGTATAGCTCAGTGGTAGAGTGCATGCTTAGAATGCACAATGTCCTGGGTTCAATCCCCAGTACTTCCATTAATAAACAAACAAACAAACCTACTCCCCCCCATAAATAAATAAATAAAATTGTACAAAAAAAAAGTCTTAATCACAGGATGAAGCCCCAAACCTAGACCCATAAAACTAGACCCATAAAGCCCTGGGCTATCTTTCCGGCTCTCTACGTCCCCTGCCCCACCACTACCCTCCCTGCCTGCAGTTCCTTCAAAGTGTCTGGGTCTTAGCATGGCTGCTCCCTCTGCCTGGAAGGCCCCTCCCCCAGCGCCATGGCTGACCAAGGCCTTCAGCCTTCAGACCCCAGCTAAACCGTCACATCTCTCAGAGCTCTCCCTGACCCCTTCCAGGTAACCCAGGACTTCTCTTTAGTTTCTCTCTCACTCAGAACTGGCTCTTCTTCTTCCTTCATACCACCTGCCAACATCTCAAGATTTTGTGTTTGCATATGCTTAGCCATTTAATCCCATCTTTCCCAGAGCCCCAGTTCTCCACGAGAATAAGGACTGCCATCCCTCGTTCACCAGCTGTACCCCCACACCCAGACAGGGACCCGACATAAAAGTAGACATCTGATAACTATTTGTGGAACAAATGAGTCTTTCATCTTGTTCTCATCAGAACCCCATTCCCAGGCTTGCTTTCATCTCTGGCCTTTGCATGAGTTGCTTCCTCTGCCTGGAAGGTTCTTTCCTTCCCCTCCCACCTGGGCTGATCCATACATCACAAGGCTAACTTCTCCGGGATTCGTCCTTGGACCCCTCTTTAGAATTAGGGTTTCCCTCTGGGCTCCCCTAGTCCCAGATACATAGCATTCTACCATAACATTTAAAAATGGCAAATGCCCAGGTAAACATGAGAGATTACTAGCAATGATGATCTATTCCTGCCTCTCCCCCGACCTCTCCACCCCACCTGGCTCAAGGGCACCTGCTCTCTGCCTTTCAGACCAGCCGGAACCCCATTTCCTATTCAGTCAAATAGGAACCTAGGCACCCCTGTGTTGTTTTCTTTCCTGCAGCACTGGGGAGGCAGGGAGGAGGGGATGGAGACAGATAGGGTTCTTCCAAATATGAGACTGAGGCAGGTGAAAGCATCAGAGGTGCCAAGCAAACAGCCAGCCAACCCACATCCAGGGTGCGCGTGGGCACCAAGGAGTCTGGGGGCTGAGGGGTGGGGCTACAGCATTGAGTTCTCCCCCTTCATTGAGCATCTGCCGCGCGCAGGGTCTAGTCCAGTAGGGGGGTGGGGATACAGAAAGGAGAGCCTGAAGGGCAGACACACCTGGGGTTACCTCCAGCACAGCTGTGCACAGAGTTTACTGAGTCTGTGGTCTCTCTTCCCATCCTGGGAGCAGCTGGAAGGACCAAGGTTGGGTACAGTTGCACAAAGAATCTTTGCCAAACCCAGTGGTCACTTTTACGTCACCACTTGGCCAGGCTGCTCTGCTCCTTTGAGCTGCTGTTCATTCCTTCTTTCCTGACACTCCCCACACACCAGTTTATCAAAGGGAAGTCCAGAGACCACAAACATCAGAGTTACCTGGGATAGTGCAAAAATACATGGCGCTGGGCTCCCATCTGCCGACCCTGGGGCGGGACCCTAGTGTCTGCATTGTACAGTAACCTCTGCTGGGTGCACACAGGAGTAAGAGCTCCATTGCTCCTGCTGCTTCCAGGACCAGCCCACCCACCCTCCTTGCCCCTGTCTACTGGTTCCTATCTGGAATCCTTTGGGGCTGCTTTTCCTCTGGCCACCTCTTAAATGCCAGGGTGCCCAGGGCTCCTCCATCCAAGCCCCTTACTCTTTTTTGTATATCCACACCTCCAGTACCCCAGACGAGACTTTCTTCTGCTCTTGGTTGGTTAACAGCACACAGATTTGAGCGACCAAAGCTGACCCCCACCACTCTCTCCCTGGAGCCCACTCTCTTCCCCCCGCCACCTATAGCACCCATCACAGCGAGCATCCTGCCTATGGCCCAAGCCAGAAACTTGGCTATCACACTTGACTCCCTTTCTCCCTTCCTCCCTTCTTTCAGCAACAACTAAATCCTGATTTGCCTCCTAAAGATGTTTTCAGTCTCCCCCTCCTCACTCCAGACCACTGCAGTTATCCCCTAACTGGTTCCCTCCCTCTCGTCTTTCCTCTTTCAAGTGAATTCTCCAAAAGCTTTCTAAAATGCAAATCTGACTATAATCACCAGCCTCCTTAAAACCTTTCAGAGAATCTTCAAGGTCCTAACCCATTGACCCGCACTGAAGACCTTCTATCAGCTGGTCCCCGCTTCTGGCTCCAACTTCCTCCCCTCTCCTCTGATCTCCAGTAACAGCAGACTGCTCCCAGTTCTAGCCTCCAGACCTTTGACCCTTCAGTCTTTACAACTCGGGCATCACCTCCTCCAGGAAGCCATCCCTCTCTGCTCCTGCCTCCATGGTCCTTGGTGCATCCATAGTACCTGGTAGAGGGATCTGTGATGCCACTCACCACACTGAGTTGTAATCATTGGTTTTCATGTCTCAGTTCTGCACTAGCCAGTGAAATCCTTGAGGGCAGGGATGGTGTCCCATTCATCTCTGTATCCCAGCCCCTGGCCTGGTGCCTGGCCCCGAGGACAGGCTTGGCCAGTGGTTGATGGATGAATGCGGAGGGGAAACTTGAAGGAAGTGAGAGCCAGGAAGGGCCGAGAGGGCAATGAGGGCAAGCCTGGCAGGAGGCGCAGCCAGAGCAAATGTGTGGGAATGAGAAAAGCAAGCTTCCCTTTATTGCATGCCTTACCTGCCCACCAGCCCTTGTGCCTGTGCTTTGTTTGCACATTCTGTCTCATTTAGTCCCTGTAGCAACAGACCAGGAAAAGGGCATCAGAGAACTAAAGCAACCTGCCCAAGGTCACACAGCCAAGCCTGGAGTGGAATCCAGGACTGTCTGGCCTGAAAACCTGTGCTCTTTCTGCTGGGTCACCCTGCTCTCCTGGGCACAGGACCTTCTGGAGATGACCAAGGAGTGGGCCCAGCTATGCCTCTGCCTAGCCGAGCACCGGAAACAGCTGCCCACGCTCCGGCCAACAGCCTCCTCCTCTCAGCTGGACCAGAGGTTCAGAGGCCAGGCCAGGATTTATCTGTTCCTTCCTCTCCTGGCTTAGTGGGGGGCGGGGGTATTTGACTCGACAGGCACCCCGCCGCCACCACCACCACCAAGGAAGGGCTGCTGCATCCTGTACCACCCAGGTGCCTGGGGAAGGCAGGGGGCTCTGTGATGCTGTCTGGGTTCTGCAGAATCTGTCTCCCTCATCGCACTTGGCCCAGGCTGATATTAAGATTCATCTGCATTCCCCGCGCACCCGCCTGGCAGATGGTGGGGGAGGAGGCTGGGTGCGTGCTGGGGGCTGCAGCCAGAGACCAAGCTGGTGCCTCGAGGGCCAGAGCAGAGGGCCCACCCATCGTGCCCCCTGGGCCCAGCCCAGGCTGGGACCACTGCAAATGCTGGGGTACCTCCTCAATCTCACAGCCTCTGAGGGGGTGCTAGGATCTGACCTTTGATTTTTTTTTCTAGGGACTAAAGAGGCCCTGCAATTCCAGGAAGAAAACATGGAGATATGGGGTGTGGGGGATGGGCCCCACCTTTGAGAACCTCAGATGAGGGTCTTTTTCTTTCTTCTTGCCCTGGAGGTTTGCAGAGACCAGAGCGAGCCAGAGACCCTGCTGGCAGAGGAGCCCCATGTCCCAGCCTGTGACTCCCTGAATCACAGGGAGGGCAATAGTGAAGAACAGAGAGGGTCAGCCTCCAGGGAGGCCTTTCCCACCTCATTCCCCAGCTTCTCACGAGGCTTATCCCCAACCCCAGCCCCAGAATCCGGCCTGGCCTCTAGAAGACTTTTCAGCCCAGGGCTCCAGTCAAAAGTTTGCTGTCACAGCAACTGGACTGAGAAGTACTGGGGGGGAAGGGAGGAGGGCTATCCCAGCCCCTCTGAGTAAAGTAGAAGAGGAAACTGACATGATAACAAAAGGAGTACAAGCTAGACACTTAGAAGAACTTCCCTCAGCACAGAAGCAAGTCTTGCAGAGAGGAAGTGGACTTTGGGGTGTGGGGAGAGGCTGCAATAAGGAAGACGTCCTTTTCTGGCTCTTGGAATGGGTTTGGAAAAAATGATCTTTCCAAATACCAAGTCTCTTGGGGTTCAGGGCAGGGCAGCAGACTGATATCCCCAATGCCCGCTACCGGGGACAGACGCCCTCCAAGAGGGGTGGAAAAAGTAGGGTTCCCTATCCCCGGGCCACCACCCTCTCCCTTCCTCGCCAAGAGTTACTCCGCCCCCGCGTCCTGCCCGTTTTGTCCTAAGTCCCCGGGCTGCGGGCCGGCAGGGGAGGAGTTAACTCCGGAGGTACCGGCTGGGCTCACAGTACCTGCCGCCGCCGCTGCCGCCGCCGCCGCCGCCGCCGGTGGGAGGGACGAGGAAGCCGGAGCCGCCTGGGCGCCAGGAGCGCTCCAGTCTGGCGGGGCGCTGCGCCGGGAGCGGCGGCGGGGCTCGGCGCGGCCAGGGGCGTCCGCCAGGGGGCGCGCCGCGACGGGGCGGGAGGGGCCGTCTGGTCTGGGGAATTGGCACAAGGACGAGCGCGCGCGCGGGTCCCCAACACATCTGGGAGACAGCGGCGACACTGGAACCGAAGGTGCATATCTGGAGCGGCTGAGCCATCGCGCAGCTGGGGCCCTTCGAGGCGCTAGGGGCGCACATCTGGGACCTCGAGAGGGGGCAGCGCCGGGCGCAACTGGACCAGGGGAGGGGGGCGGCGGCGGCTGCACAGCTGGACCTAAGGGGGCGGGGTCGGTCCTGGGCGGCTGGCAGAGCCAAGGGCCGCGGGTGGCCGGGCACTGGAGCATGGGACGGCGCGCCTGAAAGAGCAGGGGTGAGGAAAGGCCTGGGACCCCGAAGGGAAAAGAGGAGAGAAAGGGGCACGAGAGCAAAGAAGGAAGATGCAACTGACTCGCTGCTGCTTCGTGTTCCTAGTACAGGGCAGCCTCTATCTGGTGAGTGGTCCGCGGGGAGCTGCGCGGAGGGGCGGGGGCCCAGAGGATTGGGGGAGAGCGCGGGAAGCTTCCGAGGACAGAAACTTTCTCCCTTCCCCTCAACATCCCAGGGATGGAGGGGAAGCCTGGTGGCTAGGGGAGAGGGCGGGTCCGAGACCAGAGACTGTACAGAAAGGGTTAATTGGGGCGGGGAGAGGGTGCTGGGCTGGCCCACCCACTCGGCTGCTGGTGGCGGGAGGTGCGACGGGCACGAGGGAAAATACCCGAAGCCTGTCGCCAAGGGTTACTCGACCCCTTTCCCGGCCTTGGGCCGCGGGGCTGGGTAGTTGTGGAGCTGATGACCTGCCGGGGCAGAGGGCGTGGGCTTTTCTTCCCTGACCTCGGGGATCCGGAGGGCCCCGGGCTCTGGGTCCCCCAGAGCACGAGCGGGTCCAGGCGGGGGGCGGCCCCCGCGTCCCTCGCTCCCGCCTTCCCTCCCGCTTCCTCCCTCCCCGCCTGTTGTTTTCCTCTCCTCTCCCGGCTGCGCGCAGCCCGAGCCCCACAGGACCTGGGCAGGCGGCTCCCGCCCCGGGCGCCCGCGGCAGCTGAGCGGAGCGCCCAGAGCCCGCTCCCCGTGGGCTCGCTCGTGCCTTCCCGGCGGCCCAGGACGCAGGGAATCCACCCCGACCCCAGCCCAGGGTTCAGCTCCCCCCGCCCTCGACCCAGCGCCCGCCAACTGCCACCTCCCAATCCTGTCGTGAAGAAGCCTCAGCCTCACATCTGTATCTGCCCCTTTCCTCAAAACAATAATCCCCCTTTGCCACTGTGTGGAGAGCCTTCCCCTTGTCACAGCCCCAGCTGGAGCCCTTCTCCCCAACCTCCAGCCATTTAGCTGTGACCCCCGGGGCCAAGTACACACAGGTCTGCCGCCTTGAGCCCACCTCCCAGAGCCTCCGCTCCTGCTGTCCCTCTACCCTACCCTTGGGTCCTGACCCGCAGGGCCACCACACACAACCTTGGGCATGGCCAGGGTCAGAACAGGGGACATCATCTTGGGGCAAACTTCTTTGGAGCCCTTCAGACCCCAGTCTCCAGCATCCTGCATCCTCACCCTAGGGTGGCCAGCAAATCCAGATGCTGCCCAGCTGAGAGGTGGTGCCCCTGGTGCTGATAACAAGACACATAGGGCAAGTACTCTTTTCAAAAGCTGAGCAAACCCACACCAGGTGGCTGTCCTCAGGAAACCTGGTCCGTTCCCTGATGCCCTCCTGAGCTGTCCTATGTTTGAGCTGGTCAGGCTGCCCAGCGGGCGCTCCCCACAGCGCCTCCAGGAAGCCTACCCAGGTGTTGCCTGTCACTAGAGTTGATGCAGCAGAGGCCAGACGAGCCTCTGCGGAGCTTTACTGGAGATTCTGGGTGGGCTTGGGGATTGGAGAAAACCCCTAGAGAAGGACCCATCTGGTCCATGAGTCTGGGAGTTCAGTGGGATGGGAAGGATGACCCCATGTGACTTAGCCTTATAGTGATGTAACCTTTGAGTCTAGTGTCCCCATCTGTGAAATGGGAATAATAAGAACTCCTGCCTCCTAGTGTAAGTAATGTCCTAGCATGTTATCATCAGCGGTCCCTGGAGGAGTGTTTGGCCTTCCTGGGTGTGGGGCTCACCCCAGGTCTCCCCTCTAGTCCTCCTACCAAAATCTAAACTGCATTTGTACTTGAGAGAGAATTTCAGTGGGTTCTGTTTTCTTTTCCATTGTCTGTTAGTTCTCTCTGAGGATAGAAACCATTCCAGGGTGGGGATGGTGTCTCATCCAACAGACTAGGAAGTCCCAAAAGGCAGGGGCTGCACCTGTGTCCAGCACAGAGATGGAGCTCCCCTATCTGTCATGGGGCTCTTTGAGGGCAGAGACTATGCCTCCCTCATCAGCCTGGGAATTTCACAGAGGCAGGGATTCCAGCTCTCCCATGACGGGGGTGGGGGCTGGTCTGTCAGCACAGGGACATGCTTCTGCCATCAGATGAGGGCTCCCCCAAGATCAGGAGCTAGGCCTCCCCTAATCAGACTGGGGACTCCCCAGGAGTAGGGGCCTTGTACCTCTGCTGCTGTGATCCACTGGACAGAATTCTCTGCCATCCTTCCAGACTTTGAATAATGGCCAGAGGCAGGGCAGTGGGGAGAGGAGGTAGGGGTGACCTCCATGTCAGAACATGAGATGGAATCACGACACAAGCCAGAGTGCAAACCCAGCCCCCAGCGTAAGTGGGCAACATGCAGAGGCCCCAGGTCAGAGTGGAAGAGGGCAGAAAAATGATGCTGGCAGCGAGGAGCAGTGGACCAGAATTCCTGGGTCTTCTGGGGAACCAGAGCACTCACTCTTCCCCCCAACTCCCTCCATAGGTCATCTGTGGCCAGGATGATGGCCCCCCTGGCTCGGAGGACCCTGAGCACGATGACCACGAGAGCCAGCCCCGGCCCCGGATGCCTCGGAAGCGGGGCCACATCTCACCTAAGTCCCGCCCCATGGCCAACTCTACTCTCCTAGGGCTGCTGGCTCCACCTGGCGAGGCATGGGGGGTCCTTGGACAGCCCCCCAGTCGCCCGAGCCACAGTCCCTCACCTTCAGCCAAGGTGAAGAAAATCTTTGGCTGGGGTGACTTCTACTCCAACATCAAGACGGTTGCCCTGAACCTGCTCGTCACAGGGAAGATCGTGGACCACGGCAACGGGACCTTCAGCGTCCACTTCCAACACAATGCCACGGGCCAGGGCAACATCTCCATCAGCCTCGTGCCCCCCGGTAAAGCTGTAGAGTTCCACCAGGAGCAGCAGATCTTCATTGAAGCCAAGGCCTCCAAAATCTTCAACTGCCGAATGGAGTGGGAGAAGGTGGAACGGGGCCGCCGGATCTCGCTCTGCACCCACGACCCCGCCAAGACCTGCTCCCGAGACCACGCTCAGAGCTCAGCCACCTGGAGCTGCTCCCAGCCCTTCAAAGTCGTCTGCGTCTACATCGCCTTCTACAGTACGGACTATAGGCTGGTCCAGAAGGTGTGCCCGGATTACAACTACCACAGTGATACTCCCTACTACCCCTCTGGGTGACCCCGGGCAGGCCACAGAGGCTGGGCCAGGACTGGAAGGACAGGCCTGCCCACACATGAAGCCATCTGTCTGGGTACTGGGCAGGGAAAGGAAGAAGCCTCGGGCGGGGAGCAGGGGTGGGTGGAGAGGAGGTGCCAAGTGGGGCCAGGGCCAAATCTCAAGTGGTAGGGAAAGGGTCCCAGCAGCTGGCCCCAACCTGATGTTGCAGAGTGACCAGCACACAGGAGCACCAGCCATGGAGTGGGTTCTCCGGGCAGCCTCACAGGCTGACTGAGGGACAGGAAGATGCTGGGTGCAGGAGGCCCGTGGGGCAGGCAGACCAATAAAGTCATTGAGAGGAGCCTAAAACCTTGGCTCCCTCCCTGCCATCCTGAGAAAGAACAGCAACAAGGAGAGGGTTATTTCATCAGTGTGGACACCAAGTAGGCGCTGAAGGATGGCTGACACTGGGCATCCCGGGAGCCAGCATGGGGTGGGGGTGGGGGGCAGGAGGAACTCTCCAGCCCCACCCAGAGGGCAGCCCTAAGCCTTTCATCCTGGACGGTGGACTGAGCTGGGCTTGAGGCCGAAGTGGTGATCCTTAGAGTCTGATATCTTGACAGATAGACCATCTGCCCAAGCCAGGCCACCCTTTTCCAAACTTTCTTCTTCTGCCATTGCTCCCCACCCCAACCCTCATGCTGAAGGGACACCAGTCCTTAAGCTGAGACAGAGGGTGATGGTGGATCTCCCAGCACCAAGGCCACAGGCGGAAGCCCACCCGTGAGCCACGTGGCCCTCCTCTGCCCCATCCCTCACTAGATCCTCTGGGAGCTTCCTTGTTCAGCGCGTGATCCTTCCATAGCCAGCCTTGCCCATCAGACTGGGGCGCGGCCGGATAGATGCCTCCCTCGTGACCGGCGGGGCCATCAGCAGCTCTGGGCAGGGTGAGGCCAGACTGCGGAGGGTGCGCCGGACCTGTTCTGTAGTGTCTGTCTGTGGGTGGGGGGAGGGGGGAGGTTTTGTGAAATCACCTGATTGTCGACTTCTGTGTGCAGAATCTTGTTCTTGGAGCAGGGAATAAAGCTTTCCCAGGGCGTTGGACTCTGAGTGGTCTGGGAGGTAGGTTGGAGGTGGGGGAAAGGGCCACAGGTGCCCCTGTGGTCCAGCAGGCAGAAAGACAATACCTGGAGGCCAGAGTCGCAGGGCTCCAACAGCTGCTGGGGCTGATGCTCAATGATGGCTCCAAGGCTTCCCTCTCCACCCCCCTTCCAGCCACGAAAGCTGGGCCAGTGCTGTGCTGGTGGGGCTGGGGGTGGCATCTGCAAAGCAGCTGGGAAGGAAGAGCCAACAGGCAGGATGGCCACATCGGGGTGTTCCTTGTTGCCTTCCTGGATCCGCCATCTAGGTGGGCCCAGTGGGGTGTCAGCTCTCTGTCAGTAGTTTGCTCTGTGGCCTTGGGCAAGTCCATTCCCCTCTCTGGTTCTCTTTTCATTTCTTCTCTATAAAATGAGGAGCTTGTCCAGCCCAGAGGTTCTGAAATGTGAGTGGGCCCCTGAATCACCAAGAGGGCTGTTAAAACCCAGATTTCTGGGTCCCACCCTATAGTTGCTAATTCAGTAGGTCTGGGGTGGGGTCTAAGAGTTTGCTTTTCTAACAAGTGTGCCCAGGGAGATGCCAATGCTCCCTGCCCAGAGATCGCACTTCGAGGACCGCGCAGATGTCCTCTGAGTTCCTTCCTGGCTCCGGCTTCCTAGGATGACACGACCCCTCTGATGCTCTCCTCAGCTGTGATTCCCAGCTGCTTCTCCTGTGGCAGTCGCCTGGGAAGGGTCCCTTCAGAGAACCATGAGCACTGGGTTTCTGGTGTGGTGACATGCTAGGGAAGGAACAGGCCAGGGTGGAGTGGCGACAGAAGCGGGCTTGAAAGCAGCCATTGTCCTGCCCTGCCCTGCCCTGCCCTAGCCAGTAGAAGGGCTTCAGAGTGGCTGCCTGGCTGCCTGGCTGCCCATGGGGAGGGGGGCACCTCACCTGGGCCTGAGCTGGGCCCTTCGGGGCTCCGTGAGGGGAAGGCTGGGCTCCCACTACCAAGATCACAGTACCTGCTCGAGGGGGCCATTCAGGATCTGTATTCTTGGGAGGGCAGCACACAGGCCCCTGGAGTCCCTTTTGGCTGAGGAGCCAGAGTGAGGGGAGTCGGGGCGTGAGGTAAGGTGCTCTCACCACCCCCAGCCCATCTCCCCTGCCCACCAGCACTCAGCGCAGATTGGTACCCTCCCACTGCAGAGCAGAGCTGCACAGGGCCTAAGAGACCACCTTGCTGTAGTCCCACGTTGTACCAAGTGACCCAGGAGGGTGAGTGACCCGAGCCCACACTCCTATTCCAGCCTCTGCCCTGCAGTGTGCGTCCAGGGGCCGGGCTGGGTCTCCGGAGCAGTCTTGAGACACTCCCTAACTCCTCCATGCCACCGTCTCCGTTCCCACCCTGAGGACAGGGCTTGGGCCCTGCCATGGAGGGCGTGGGCTTGCTGGAATCTGGTGCATGGTCCACCTGTGGAAACACCCTGGACCCCGACTGTGACTGTGAGTGGCTCCCACAGCCCTGCGGGCAGGGCGGGCGCCGGAGAAAGGGAGGGAGGGAGGGAGCGCTGAGCGCGCCCCAGGCCCCTCCTCTGTCTGGCCCTGGCCTGGCTGAACTGTCAGCGGGATGAGGGGGCACTCTGACCCACCCCCTCTGGCTCCGCTGCTCCTCCTGCGGAGAGCCAGATGCTGCCGACAGCTGGAAGGCTGGCCTGCCTGGCACACAGTTCTGCCTGCACAGGGGGTGGGTTCATTTTAATAACTTCATTTCACCCTCACGCACACTCTGCCGCCTCATCCCTCCTTTTTCACCTTCCCCAGTAACGCGGCGGTACTTCTCAGTTAGGATTGTGCCAACATATTTCCTCCCGAATCATAATTCTTTTAGAATAGCCCTATTATAATAGCCCTTTGCGCCCTATTAGTCTTGCCATCACCAGATACTTCCTCGTCCGCTTAGTCCCACAAAGGTAAGGGCTCCATCAAAGCTTCTAGCTATGGAGGTGCCAACCTCTGCCCCCTTGATGAGTAATGCTTGGAGCATCCCCCTGGGAGATGGACCCCCAGTCACTGCCAAGTGCTTGGACCCCCACTCTTGCCACTGGAAACTCACAGGAGAGCACATTGCTCGGGAACAAGCCTATCTCCTCTCCCAGAGGGAACCTCTAGGTCCCACCCTCACCCCCAAACCTTTGGCGTTCCCCAGCATCATCACCCTTCAGATCTAGCTTCTGGTCCTGAGGCCCTGCTCCCCTGCCTGCTCAACCAGGCTGGGGAGCTGGCCCAGGACAGGGTCCTTGTCTCCTCTGTTACAGTGGCGCCTCTGCGGCATGCCTACCAGACTAGGGGCTCTTTGGGGACAGGAGGCCCTGGGGCCAGGTTCTGTGCCTTCTTTATCAGATTGGGGTCTCTCTGAGGGCAAGAAATACAAAATGGATGGAGAGGGGGAAGCTTGTTATTTCTAAGCATTGGAACACCTGGAGGTCGCCTCTGTCCTCCGTCTTGTGTACATCTAGGCAAGCATTCCCATCTGGGCCTCAGCATTCCCATCTCTATGGGGGGGTAAGTCTTCCCAGCAGCCTCTGATGCTAGCAAGAGGAAATACATATTAGGTCAACTGGCACTGATGACATCTTCCCCTTGATGGACCTCAAGTCAAAGCAAATGGGTGCCTGGGTTCCTCCTCCCTCCTCTCTCCTCCCTCCCCTCTCACTCTACTTCCCCGAGATGAGCAAGCAGGAACTGAGTCACCCCCTTTCCCATCCTTGGCAGAAATGCTAGTGACCTTGCATGTGGCAGACTTCCGTGGCAAGGCCCATTGCTCAGAGATGCTCGAGGTGGTAGGTGGGGAGGGAAGCTGGTGGAAGGGTGTGGTGGGGGATGGAGGCAGCTGAAGGTCATGTGTGAAGCGACTAGGGTGCTGGATTATTGAGTGGGTATGGATAAGGGGTTGTGGGAGACACAATGAACCAGTTGCTCCATGTTGGGAAGTGATCCAATGTCATAGCTGGGCGTGGGAGAGAGAAACGTCACTTCTGAAGACAGTCCTGCCAGAAGAACCAGGGGCTGGGTGACAGGCAAGGAGAGGAGCTACTGGCCCCACTAGGCAGAGGCAAGATCGGGCGAGGGCAGGCAGCACCTGCCCATTATACCAAAGTCCTGGAGTGGCAGCTGGTAAGCTGTCCCCAAGGCACAAACGCCAGAGTAGAACAGGCACTCAGAGGTTGGGGGCTGGGCTCTGGTTCCACAGGAGACCCCATTTTCTGTTGGCCTGCCAAGCTCAAGGCTGAACTGGTAACAATCCAAGCTAACGTGTCTAGTTCAAATCCTTCCAGTTCATCATCTCTGAGCCACCTGGCTAGATGATCCTAAGGGGCACATTAGCACCTTTTGAGCCACAGAAGCTACCAAAAAAACTAGCAACGTGAGTGTTGCAGGAAGATACATCTGGATCCCAGTTCTGGGTCTATAACTTATTAGCCTTGGACAAATGACATAATCTCCCAGAGTTTCCTTACATGAAAAACTGGGGATCTATTACCTGCCTTGGAGCATTGTTGGGAAAATTAAATGTTACTCCCTCCTCCTTGTTTCTGGATGTGTGTTTCTGTTCACGTCAGGCTTGCTCCTGGTGTGGGTAGGTGGAAGTGCCCCAGCCTGGAGGTAGGAGACCTCGTTTCCTCCCTGGTTCTGTCCCTTAATTCATGTGGCAGAGACCACTAATAATCCATTTCCCCTTTCTCCATAGTAATGGAATTCTCAATTTTTAGCTGAGCACATGACTGCCTGAAAAAAAAAAATTTTTTTTTGCTTCTCTTGCACCTAGATGTGGCCATGTGACTTAAAATCTAGCCAGTGACATATAAGCCAAGGAGTTCTTTGGCAACTTCCGAAAGTCTTAAGATCGTTGATGTACACGTGTGCCCCTTCTTCTTTGTTCCATCCTCTGTCCTGCTGCCTGGAATGTGTATATGATTGCTGGAGCTCTAGCAGCCATCTTAGACCATGAGGGATAAGAGCCATACCCTAGAAGCTGCAGAGCAATGAACTGGAAGAAATCCTGGCCCCTGAAAAATTTGTGGAATAGAAATATCACCCCAGTCCTAGGCTCCTACCTTCACTTTTTATGTGAGAGAAAAATCGAATTTCTTTCTTACTTCTATCAAATTTCTATCTCATTGGGTCTCCGTTTCTAGCAGTGATGTCTAGCTCCACTTGATTCGGTCGATGTGGTTGAGTACTTCAGTTCTGTTGACCTCAGTTTCCTCACCTGTAGAAATGAGGAAATGCTCACATATGTTGCCGCACGTCAGAGAGGTTACACAGACTCACGGGCAAGAAGGTACTTGGGAAAGCGCTGGTCCTCTGCCCCCTCTCTGGCACTGAGGCGCCATTTGGGAGGCAGAACAAGTTGCTGCTGCAGTGCAGGGGGCCCCTGAGAGGCTCAGAAGCATTCACTACCCCTGTCTGAAAGGCCTGCAATTCCCCAATTGAGCCCCCACACGTCTGAGTCCCCATCCACGTTCTGATGTTGGTGACACACAATCCTCGTTAAGGGCCTGACTGATCCCAGCCAGATGGGATCCTAATTTAATTAAAACCCTTTAATTACCTGCAACAACACAGCTTTGGAAGTCCAAGGCAGAAGGGGGCCTGCGACGGGAGGGGGATCTTTGACAGGGCAGAGTAGGGGCTGCCCTTTCGTCACTCTGGGACCCTGGGGTTGTAAGGCGCTCCTCCTACCAGGGTGGGCTCAGGCTGTGCGGAGCAGCCGTATGGCCCGTGTTTCTGGCTTGGTCCATTGCCAAGCAGGGGAGCGAGGCAAACCAGGCACTTGGGAGCAGAGTCCCAGGCTCTTGAACATGAAGCTGTCAGTGTTGGGTTTGTGCTTACACTGAGACTAACAGACTGTCTGAGCTCAGACCTGAGCCCCCCAAGACCCTGGGCCTGCCGTGGACACTCTGATTCCTGGTTCTGATCCCGCCTGAACTGGCCTGGCTTAAGAAATAGGGGTACCTCTGGCTCCACCAAGAAAAAGCTCTGCCCCTGTGAACTCGAGGTCTCACTACCTGGGGAAGGAGATGAAAGGGAGTGACTTAGGTGGACCGCACAGGGACCATGTGGTTTCTTGGGGTCTAGTACGCAGCCTCCCCTGCCCCCCCCCCCCCCCCCCCCCGCTGGCTGGTCCCCATGAAAGCAGAAGGAAGTAGCCCAGGCCAGGCTGGAGCCTCCAGGCCTGGGCAGGGCAGACTCGGAAGCCTAGACCCGGTGAGCTGGGCTATTTCTAAGCCTCATGGACATAAGATGTTAATACCCTTCTGTTCTCCCTTAGTACTTATTCATCCAGCAAATATTGTTTAATAAAGCCTCTCAAAGTCCCAGCTGGTCTCTACAGGGCCAGATCATCAAGGGAAGAGGTTTCAGTTCACACTTGAGCCATAGCCTCAAAGGAAATGTTCTGTTGGGGTCAGCATGATGTCAGTGGCTAGAACTGAAGCAAGAAACTCCAAGAAGAATGAACTCAAGGGGGAAAAGTAAGAGCCATGAGGCCACACCACTCCACACCCCAAAGGTTGTCCTTCCAAAGCTGAAGCTGAGGGGCGCTGTAGTTCGCTCTGATGAACTCCACCCCCCCCCCACCCCCTCACCCCATACTCAGAACTTTTGGCTCCCACCTTCCCAGCCCCTTCCTCTCTTCCAGCATCCGGCCTCCACTCCACACTCCACCTCGCTTCCTCTGTTATCTCCCAGCATCCACAGTCCTCTCAAAACAGCCTACTCCAATCTCTGACTCAGATTGAGTCTGGAGTGCTCTGTAACCACCAACTTGGGGGCTATCAAGCGGATGTCCCCCCAGACTAACTAGAGACTTGGATGCAGGAGCTGTTGTTCCCCATCAGATCGGACACTCATGAGGGCAGGGGCTATGTGTCCCTGTCCAGCTGGCCCGGAGGCTCCTCAGAGGCAGGTGGTCCTTCCTTGGCGGTTACATCTGAACCCTGGTGGCCTGCACACCAAACTCTCCCCAGGGGGGACCATCCCTGATGGGCCTCATTGGATGGTGCGCTGAGGCGTAATCTCAGCCTTCGCTCTGCCAGCTTGGGAGAGGAAGCAACAACAGGGGGACAAGCTGCTACACCGTTGTCACTCCAGCCTGCCCAGGTCCTCCTGGCTGGAGGAGACGGTGGGCAGGAAGTGGGAGGGCAGCAGAGGGGGAGGGCAGCATGTGGGTTTGGGCACACTCCTCTTCCCACCTGCCCCAATACTGTGTGTTGTCTTCTCTAGAATGGTCTTCAGAGAACCGGGTTAGCTCCAAGGGCAAAGTGAGAGGCACTGAGCATTACAGGAAAAGCCTGGGTCTTCTAGCTCCTAACCCAGTACATGTTCTTTACTTGCACCAGTCTTCCTTGCTCCAGATCCCCTTCATGACTTGCGGGGTGATCCTACCTGGGGACAGATAGCCTGCTAAGTCATAGGGAGCCTGGGCTCTCCTCCTTGGGGTCAGAGCAAGGCCATCTCCCAGCTGTGATGCGTTTGGAGAGAGTTGAGTTTGAGTCTTATTTGCCATGTGATCTTGTTCTAGTCTCCACCCCTCCTGGCCTAGATGGCAGTTCCTCCCCATCTGCTCACACGGTCACTGCGGGAACAGCTCACTCTGGCAGTGGGGGCATTGTGTCCATGTAAGGCTATTGCCATGTAGCTGGCGCCTGGCCCTCCCCGACCCGCTAGGATTCATGAGCAGGGGGAGAGGGCTGGTTTCTCTTTTTTTGCGGGGGCGGCCGTGGAGCACAGAAGTTGAGAGCACGGATTCTGCAGCCAGGTTGCCTGGATTCAAGTCCTTGCTCTGTCTGTTCCTAATTGTAGACTTTAGGCAAGGTATGGAACATCTTTGTGTCTCAGTTTCCCCATCTGTAAAATGGGGGTGATCTTTACCCATCAGAGGGCTGTTGAATTGGAACGTGTAAAGCCAATGGAACTCTGGTACAGAGGCAGTACTCAAGGGGAGCTGCTCTGAGTACAGCCCCACACTATTGCCCTCTCTGATCCTGGCCAAGCCTGGGGGTGAGAAGAATGGCCGTGGGCACTCTCATTCCCTGCTGCAGGAAGAACGGGCAGAAAAAAACATAGGGAAGTTCAGAAGTCTGTCATGTCGACAAAAGATGATCCACACAAAAGAATCTATGTTTGATTCTGGTCAAGAAACAGAGTCCTTGGTTGCATTCCTACTGCTCCCAGAATCCCACTTTTGCACTCCAGAAGCCCCTGTGGCACCACCCTCTGTTCCCCACCCGCCGAGACCTCTACTGGTAAACAGAACACAAAGCTCAGGGAAAGCAAGTGGCCAAAGGGCCTTTATTTAGAGCAGAGCTAAACACCCCAGGCAGTCAGCCAAGTGTACTCCCCAGGCTGAGGCAGCCTGCAGGGGCCCCTCCTGCCCTGCTGCGCCCCATCCCCACCTCACCTGTCTTTATCACCTCCATCCAGCAGATCAATTTCTCATCCGCCTCGATGGCCTGTGGTCCCTTGCTGGTCCCCCTGGGAAATGGGTGTGTGAAATATGCCCATCTCGGACTGTGCCTCTGAGGGTGAATCCCTGAGGACTGGGCCTTGTGGGACAATTTCTTCTACATTTTGAGAAGGGTCAAGGGCATGGACTACACACAGGGCCTGGCAGTAAATCTTGTTGACTCACAGATGAACTCTGAACTCTATCATGGGAGCCTTTCGCAGGGACAGGGAGGAGGAGGAGAAGGGAGGACACAGGTCAAGAGGCAGTTAAAATCCTGCCGGGCGGCATCTGCAATAAATGAGAATGATGCTGTTTGGGGAGATCGGGGGTAGGTGGAGGATACAAGAGTGTGGAAAGGTATATAAATGCCCCATTTACCAGTCCCAGCAGCTCCCAGGTCTGGGATAGGAGGGGGCCTGCTGCTGCTCAGTCAGGCTCTGCCATCTGCCACATCTCAGCGGAGATCAGCACTGGAGGGCTCGTTGTAGGCAGGGTTTTTTTATTTTTTATTTTTTTATGTGGCAGGATCAGGCTCAAGATGTCACTCTGGTGAGCGGTACTGGAGACAGGGGAGAGAAATGTCTAGGAAAACAGGGGAGAAATAATGGAAGCTTCCATGCTCCGGGAGGAGGGAAGGACTGGGAGCAGAAAAGGAAGGAAATAAAGGAAAGAAGCCAAAGAAGGAAAACCACGTAGAAAAGATGGGCTTGGCTTAGCAGGTACGCATCATCCCTCTCTCCCTGGCCACTTGGGAGGCCGCAATTGCCCAAGAAACAGGGTTTCAGGATCCCAAAGTTACTTACATCTTCTCCCCAAGCCCTATTTTCACACCTACAAGCCGAAGTGCTTCTGCCCGGTCTCTTACCTTTCTCTCTAATGCCGAATGTCAAGCACTCTTAGCTTTCGGAGCTTGTAACCACGATGACAGTGATGATGATAAATGAAGAACAGAAGAGCTATTCCAGGTGACTGAAAGATCTGGCAAAAGCTGACTCTGTTCTGAGACTCCTCCACACATTACAGCAGGTGAGAGTCTCCGAGCTCGCCGGACACCGGGCTGGCCAGTCCACACGGGTTTCTCTCCCCACAGGTAATTCTGCTTCAGGAGATCCCCCACACTCCCAAAGGTGTCTATTTCAGGGTCTTGTCGCAGATTTACATTCCAACCCAAGAAATCATAAAAAGAAATGGACTCAAAAGGCTACACGTGGCTTAGGTTAGGACCAAAAAGAAGTCCACGGCAGTAACAGCAGCAGCAGTTTACCTTTCTGGAGCCCACACATAGCAGTCACTGTGTTAAGGACTTGATATGTATTTACTCATTAAGGACTTGATATGTATTTACTCATTAATTTCCCACGAGAACCCTGAAATATACCCATTTTACAGATGAGAAAACTAAGGCTTACACAGCAGGTGCTTTGGGCAGGATCATGAGTGGTGGAGGGAGGTCACAGCCAGGCTCCTGGACTCCAGATGTTGTCCAAACACCACCCTTGGGTGGACCCTCAGTGCTGCCTGCACTCTCACTAACTCCTCCCCAGCATCTCGCTCCCACCACTCGGCCAACCCCCAACCCTTACCCATGAATTCTTGGCCATTGACCTTATTTCCTAGTTAACACTGAAAAACATACAAATCACCAGATGCAAGCTTGCTCAACTTCCCACTAGAGGTGAATTCACTTTCTGCAGGACTCTCTTCACACCCAGAGAGGGCGCCCCACCCCTTCCTCCCGATGCCCACCCACTGCTTCTCCTCCCTGCTGTCTCAGAACCTCACAGCATTCTGCTGGTCCTTTATTTTTTAATTAAAAAAAAAAATTATCTTATTTTTTGGCAGGGGGAATTAGGTTTATCTGTTCATCTGTTTATTTAAATAGAGGCACTGAGGACTGAACCCAGGACCTTGCACATGCCAGGCAGGAACTCTACCACTGAGCTATACCTTTCTCCATGGACCTTGGGACTTTTAAGTGCTTCCTTTCTACTTGATCCTGCCCATCCACTTTAAACAGGCTCATGTCTCTTCTATTCTATAGGAAAAAATTAAACTCCTCCCTCCACTCATTTCCCTCCTCCAGTCACTGCCTGAACTTTCCCTTCCCTTCACAGCCATACCTCCAAGACCCGCCTGTCCTCTCATTCCTCATGTCCCACCCACTCCTCACTTCGCCCCTACTGGGGTCCCTTCACTGAAAATGGCCCTGGCTAAGGTCGCTAATGACGCCATGTTGCTAGTTCCAATGGGCATTTTTATTCTGTCTCTTGTTCTACAGCGTCGGACACTTTTTAACAACTTGTACTGGCTCTCTGACATATGTCGTCTTCCTACCTATCTGGAGTCACTTCCCCTCCTCCTTTGTGGCTTATCCTCCTTTACCGGCCCTACAATGGAAGAGTTCCTTAAGGTTTAGTCCTGGGTCCCCTTCTCTCCTCACTCTATACTCCTCCTGGGCGATCCAGCACACCACAGAGCTTCCCAATTACACCTATAAACCAGTATATCCCAGAACTTCTCTTCAGTTCCGACCTCTCCTCTGAATTCTAGACTCATAAATTCAACAGCCCACATGACACCTCCATTTGGACTTCTCAAGGCATCTCATAATCTACAAACAAAATGAACTTAATGATCTGATTTCTCCGTTTATCTTCCTATTAGTCTCTATTTTGGTGAATCCATCCTAGTCACCTCTTTGTCCTTACTCTATCCAATCTATCATCAAGTTTTGCCACCTTGCCCCCTAAATCTCCCCAGTTGATCTCTTCTCTAGCCCTGTCACCTCTCTACTTCAAGTTCTGTTATCTCTTGTCTTCCTCCATCCCCACTCTCAACAGTAACTTTCCTGCACTTTAGCTAAAGATTTTATTAAAATGAAAATCTTGTCACCCCCACCTGCTTAATAAAACTCTTCCATGATTTCCCCACTGTTCTTAGTATAAGTACCCCAGTTCTACACGTGACCTGTGCAGGTCCTGCCAGATCTGGCCCCTAACTTGCTCTCACACTTCTCCACACTCCAGCCACCCTGCCTTCTCTGGGCTCCTGGAACACACCATGTGCCCTCCTGACTCTGGGCCTCACGTATGTGATTTCTTCTGTGTGGAACGTGCCTCTCCAACTTTACCAAGCTGACAGCTCTTCAACCTTCAGCAATCACTTCAAAAGCTGCTTTCTTTGGGAAGCCTTTCTAGATCCCCCAGATGAGATGAATTCCCCACTCCAGGCTCTCACAGTGCCCTACACCTTTCCTCAGAGCACTCAGCATGGCTTGACATCGTGTATTTGTGAGATTAAGACACTCTCTCCCCATTAGACTGTGAGGTCCAATGAGGGCAGGGGGGCAGTTCGTTTTACTCACTGTTTATCCCTAGATACTAGCACAGTTCCTGGCACAACATATATGGAATGTATAAATGAATTTTCAGTAAAGAAAACAGAAAGAGCTCTAAAAATTCATTCTTAAAAGGCCAAACCAAGGCAAGGTTCTTAAATATCGGTGGGTGTAGGAGACCCTGGGGATCACACATTGTTATGTTCATGTTGATCATGCTCAAATGCCCTTTCCTTTAGCTTTTGCTCAGAGGTAATGGGGGCATGAAGGATACACTGTGGAGACCATGTTCTCTGGAATGACTAAAGATTACATGGGATAATGTGTCAGAGGATATGCCTATTTTTCATTAGTGTTTCAATGAAAAGAAACACTTCCAACACTAGTAAGAGATAGAAATAAAAATGTTTATTTACCCAGAGAGATTAAAATGTATGACTACCGGTTCATGTATCAATGTCAATCTACCTATAAACTTCCAAAAAGGCAGCACTTCATTTCACCATTAAAAGTAGTGGGTGCATTTTAAAGTGCTGCCAGATAACAGGAAATAATGAAGCTCACAGATGTTGGAGGACAAATGTGAAACCACACCTGTGGTGTGCTGGGGCCGGTTCTCACTGGCTCTACAGAGCCAATCGTTAAATTTCCAGGAATTTTGAGAGCTGGTTGTTAAGTGGCCAATTAAAAATTAAATTGTACCAGTGTACAATTAACAGCAATGGTAATAAATACTCAAAATTCATCTCTTTCTAGTTATGCTTTACTACTGCCTGTGGCTTGAGGTTACACCCATCTTCTGTATCTGTACGACAGAAGTACTAGACAATGGTGAGCTGCAAATCCCCTTCCAGCTCTGCACCCAGTTAATGTCATCTTCAGGTTTGGCATGGGCCATCATAGGAGTATCTACACCATGTAAACTGGTAAATGCTCCCCATCAGGACTTACATTTTGAGGAACTGACCGCTATACCTTTCGTAGCACATCCCTGAACGAAACCACTGCCCACAAAAACATTTCAAGCATCTACAGTAGATGTGAAGCAAACTTTTTTTTACTTGGAAGAGGGATAGGTTAAAGTGCAGAAATGTGTGTCTGTCTTTAGGAAATCATTCTCAAAATTGTGTAAGGGTTGAAGGTGATTGCTTTCTTTCTCAATTTGAAGGTACAATTATTATACAAACATGACTTACTACAAATATCAATTACTAAAGTGTCTGGTTTTATGGAACAACCTGTACACCATTACTTCTAGACAAAAATAAATATGTTGACTAAACTGAGACATAAATTCTTAAGAGTGGGTGGGAGAGAGTCCCTTCCTCTCTGCTCGCCAGACTTGCGGAAAGAGGAGCTTACACTCAAGCTATGTTTGCTTACTTTCTCATCAGTTTGGCTTTGGCCTCCACTCTTTGACAGAAACTGCTCTAAGGTAACCGGCCACTGACCTCCTTACTACTTTTCAGCCTTCATTGCTGTGAGCTCTCGGCTTTGTTTCTGTGGGCCACTCCCCGGCCTCATCTGTGAGACCAGGGTAGGAGAGTGGAAATACTACTTGCCGCCTCAGTCCTGACCTAGCACAGCGTCTGCCACCTTCTAGGTGCTCAGGCATCGTTTGCCCAATCGGTGGCCTGAGTTTTAATCTCCGTGACCTGGATCAGTCATCTCTCTTCTCTGGATGCCTATTCCCTGAGACATGAAACCATGAACTATGTGGGGGTCCCTTTTTCCCCTTCAGTTTATCAAGAGCTCGCATGCTAGGGTCTTAATCGGGCTAACGCTCGCCCCTTTTCAGCTCAGTGCTTTGAGCCAGGGTGTCCATTTCACTGTCAGGCAAACTCTTCGATTTTCGCTTTCTCTCTGGTCCTCCAGCCTAAGCCCCAAAGCTATTCCTTTGCCTGCTGTTGCTTCTTGGCTCAGAGCCAGGTTGAGTGACCTTGAGGATGATACATTATCACCTTCCCAAGCTGTACAGTTGAGGTGAACAGGAGCTGCACAAGACAAGGCGGCCAGCATTCAGAACTCCTGTGAGATCTGTAAACTACAGGTCCTGGTGCGACATTCCCCTACCTGAGTTATGCATATTTTATCTGCAAAATGTTTTTTCCCCTAGAGTTGATCCCCTTCAACTCCTTAATCATTTGTGTTGCTTGTACTGAATTCCCCCAAGTCGAAAATTCTTTTTCCTCGAGCGGCAGGAATCAGAACCATTCCAGATGCCACCTTCCACTCCAGCATGACAGGATTTACAGAGGGGGAGTGATCATCTTGCTAATAGCTCAGCGGTATAAAGATCCCATCAGTCAACAACATTCAAGTTGCCACCCTCATCCGGAGGTCAAAGCTTCTGGTTCTCCCAGCTCATTATCCCAAATACTGATCATCCTGCACTTGCTTCCTTGCTCACTGTCTCCATAAGGCGTCCACCTATGGGGTCAAAGGCCCCAATGTGGCGCAGTCAACCTCTGAAATTAAAACGGGGGGGAAACACATCCACATTTGTGCATCAACATACATAAAGAACAGTGTGACGATACTCACCTGAATATTGGATTAGCAAGCAAGCCATTAGAAATGAATCTAAATGATGTAGGCCAGAGTTCAGTGGAAAGTCAAGAGATAAAGGAAACACATGGGGCTCAGGCTGATTAAAAAGATAATTAGTTGTGGAAAATATGGTTGGGCTCCAGCCAAGAATTTGTCTTTAACAAAGATAAACTGAAGGATCCAATACGGTCATGTTGCGGGGATTTAGTTGCTGTTCTTTTGTAAGAGTTGAAGAGCCAGAACAAAGCAAGTCAGTTTCAAAGTGCAGTTCAACGTCCTCCGCCGCCTGCCCCCATTTGTTGTTCTGCTCATAAACACACAAGCTGTTTCCTTTCATCTGCACAGGCTCACACAATATGGAGAATCCACAACAGATTTAAAAAATGAATGTGGAGTGGTGGTCAAGCCAGAAATCTTTGGGCCTAAGAAATAATCTTGATGTCCCTGGCTGGAATCTAAGAAGAAAAAAAAAGAGGATTCTCTTCAAAGATCTAAAAGGCCAGCAGATTTAGCAGTGATAAGGAAAAGAGAGGCATCTCTTACTTAAATGGTTAAACCCCATAAAGGTGTTTAGAGGCCTAATAACAACACAGAAGAGGTTCACTCTACATAAGGAATGGGAAAATTTCTCCAGGGATGGCCAGATACAGGGGGGCTGACAATACGGAAGGAGGGGAGCTGGGGAATGATGCCAGATATGCTATTTGGACCTGAAACTGCAACTCCAAAGGTTCTGTGAAACTACTTGCCTGAAATATTGTTTTGATAAATAAGCCATATCCTTGTGGAATTGAAATCTCCAACTGTTCCACTGGCACGGACATCTCTGCAGTGACAGCACATGCCCCAGATTGTGGGGTTAACTTGAATTAAATTTCAGATGTGGGGGAGCTGAGGGAGGGGGTGGTGGCAGTGGGAGGTTTATGAACAGTATGCTGGGGCTCTGATGTTGTCATAACCAGATGGCTTCAAATGTATCATTTAGACAAAAACAAACACATCCAGAAAGAATATAGTAATGACAGGAGAAGCATCGAACAGCTTCACCTGTACCTGGAATCCTAACAGCTTTGTACCCATAGGAAAGCCCACGTTGGAAATCTCTTAAGTAGAGGAAAATTCCAAGAGACCTTCATCTTGTCAGAAGCTTGGTGCCAGAAGTGCTACCCTCCTGAGGATATAAATTCCTTGGACCCACAGCTTTCTGTGAATGAGGAAAAGCAAACCTGAAGCCTGGTTTGTCCTCCTGCACCCTCTGAAGAACAGTCCAGCAGAGGCACCTTTCCAGAGCTTTGCTCTTGCTATTTCCACAGGAAGAAAGTTTTACCTTTTCTTACCTAGACACTTCAGAAATGGAACTTTTTCCAGTTACTTAAATAATCTTTCCAGGGTATCACGTTGGAAGAACTGTCGCTCAAGTTGTGTGACCTGATGCATGTCCCTCTGAGTTTCAACTTCTCTCATCTATCAGATGGGAAGACGCTAGCTACCTATCACTTGTCCTACCAAACTCATCAAGGTGTTGGCAAGTTCAAATGAGATACTGCGTATGAAGGTTTGCCGAAAACCCAGACGTGCAGAATCAATGCAGTTACCTAAGAGACAATACGGGCAGAGGAGACCCTGTGTACGTCCTGGTCCCCGTGCTTATATGCAAAGTGAGGACTCAGGAGGCCCGGGACAGCAGCCAGAACTCGGAGAACTGGGCACTTGCTGACATAGGTGACACTTAGGAGGAAACTGAGAAGTGCAATGGAGTGGCTTCTCATGAGGAAACCCTGTCTTTGATTATATTGATAATGGGTCATATCTACTCCATTCTAGGGATGGCAAGATAAATGAAAACTGGAAAACTGGCAAAGGCTAAAGTCACTGAAGGGAAATAGAAGGTGAAATACTTTGAGTATCCATCTAAGGTGTCAAATAACACACACCTTGGCCTCATGGCCAGGGTACCCCACGGTCCTGTCCCACACTGCTATAGGAAAGGCAGAGAAGCCCCGGAGCATTCTTCGAGCTCACTGGGAATTCAGACATTAATTCTTCTAAAAACACATCCAGTCAGTGATAGAACCAGTCAGAGAGAATAATTTCCCTTTATTGAATCTCCACATTCATGTCCCCTTGATATTTTTATATTTAGCTAAGGAGAAGGGAGATCAGGAGTTAGGTCTTAAAACACGTAGGGTGCAGCAAAGCCCACTTCCATTACCTGTGTTGGCATCAGGAGCCTGACCCCTCATTAGGATGTGGGCTGTGAGAGCCTCAAGAAGGACAAGGGACTGGCGATCGCTGGTAGCTCACAAAGGAAACTCGAGATTAGGGAGATGCAATAAATCCCTACTGCCTAGACATTTCGAGCATAATCTCTGCCAGATCAAGGATCAAACGAGGCCTTCAAAATCCCTTAAGAACTCAGACCCAAAAGACAAGACAGGTGAGTGAAACAAAAGACCAGAGATACCACACAGTACAAAATAGTAATTATTTATATTTTCAAAAAGAAAAAAAATTAACATTTGGAAGTTCTCCCCTGCAGGAAGGGGGCAAATTGGAAGGAACAGGACTGGCTCCTATGCAGGTGGCAAGTCAGGTACGGACAGCTGAGCAATCTGGGCTGGGAGTTTTTTCATACAGCATTAATAATAAAATTTCCTTTTCTCTTCTTTTTGCTGTTTTTGTTTTGTGTGTGTGTGTGTGTGTGTGTTTTGTTTTGTTTTTTTTTTAGAAAAGGAGGGGGGAGAAGAAATAAAATCAGAGAAAAATGCCAAAAAACATTTTCCACAATATCTAAAAACAGAGAATCATAGTTCTTGTCAAGACAGTATGAATTCTGATGAATTATTTTTTCCAGTTTTCAACACCAATAAAGATTTTTTTGCAAAAGCGACCACATCAGAATATTCATCTTCTGGATCAAATAACCTCCTTCCCCTTTCACCTCCGCTTGTCATTTTTCATAAAAGGATAACAGGACATATGCTGTTCTTGCAAACAATAAGTGCTAACAAGAGAGCTCTTCTGATACTTGCATGGTGGTGAGGAGTTTTCGCAAATATCCAAGTTTTAGCACAGCTGGATGGACTAAAATTTCTCTCAACATAAATACTACTGGTACTGGAATCCACAAATTGATTTTTGAGAAATTCTGCAAAAATCCTTTCTTCTTTCCTTTTCCCTTCTCTTAAAACTAAATGTCCTTTTTAAATTTTCTTTTTGCTCCAGGCACCTGATGATTTGTTCTGCTCAGTCAGATGCAGACAGGTTTCTCCAAAGTACCACCGCGGGGATGTCCTCAAGGCCAGCGCCTAAGCTGAATCCCCACAGTATCAAACTCCGCCAGGCCAGAGGAACACAGTGACGCAGCAACAGGGTTTTCATTAGGTTGAACAGCCCCGAGTCCCGGCCCCTTCCCTTCCCCCACCCCCATTTCCCCCAAGTTTATTTAGTGCTGTTTTAAAAGTCTGGGGCTACAATGCAGTCTTTTCCCCCCACAACAGAGTAAAAGCTCCACAGATTGCGCTGTCTACCTGGTGGTCAGGTCAGTGCAGCAACGGTGGCTGCTGCTTCTGGAAAACGAACGGAGTCTTAAAACAGGCAGGACCTTAGGACTGCTTCAGGCGCTTGCGCGGGGGTCCCAGAAACGGGCACTGTGCCGAGGCCAGAGAGCGGTATGCCTCCGCCACCAAGTGGGGGTGCGACACCACCATCGACTTCCACCCCGAGGTCTCCAAGACATCTGAAGCATGACTGGGAGAAATGTGGAGAGACGGGTTACCAAAGGCGGAGTGAAGGATGGACTAAACAGCCTCATTTCCCAGAGTCTGCTGTAACGGGTGTCAGTGCAAGAAACACTCAGACAGAACCCTTGATACGCATGAGAATTTGTTTGTTGGACAGTGTGCAGACAGGTGACCAAGTTATGGCTGTCGTAACTCTGCAAACCAGGACTCTGAGCCACTACAGTCTCAAATACAAAACATGACATGTTCCTCAGGCTCATGTACATCATCCGTGCTCTTTATACGTACGCACTGGTGACACCACTGAAGAGAGAGAGGGGTTCTCTGGGTCAGACAGCTCTGAGCTGCCGTCCGGCTTTGCCATTTACTAGTCCCATAACCACAAAGCAGATCATAGCCTGGGGCCTGCTTGATTATCAAAAAAGAGGATAATAACCACACCTCACTGAATGGTTAACATCTAAAAAGCACCAAGCAGGCGTCCAGCACTGAGTGAACACTCACTACAAGGAACATTATGCCTGGTGGGGGGGGGGAGGATATAGCTCAGTGGTAGAGTGCGTGCCTAGCATGCACAAGGTCCTGGGTTCAATCCCCAGTACCTCCACTAAACCAAATAAACAAAAAAACACCTAATTACCTCCCCCCCAAATAAAAAGAAACATTTTGCCTCAACTGGTAACTTCTTCGAAACAATCTCACAAACGGACTTAGAGGACACTGTTTCCTGTTTCAGGGCATTTTCGGTGTTGAATAATGTTCACTCATCTACCAAGCAACCTCTTAGACCCGTCTCACCCCAGAAGTGCTGTTGTGAGGGCTTCATAAGGCCTGCTCTCCTCCTGGGGCTTTTTCCAACTTTCACTCCCCAACAGGCAAAGGAGTAGAACACATCCCACTGAGAATTATTTCAGAAAGTGATATGGCCAGGTCACTTGTCAATCAGGATGAAGGAACAGATCTACTGGAATGAACATTTCTCTCTCAAAACAGTATTTAATGACCTCATTGACTGACTTATTATGCCTTCTCTTTGCTCCATTCTGCAATCGGCTGTTGGACAATTTTATTAACTCATAACAATCATACTTCTGTTCCCCAGACATCTACATGTCTTTTTTTTAAGCCAGTGACTGTGAAGTAAAGGTGCTATCATCTTAGGGTACACAGCTTTTTCAGGCCAGCAAGTTATCATTTTCATCAATTCCAACCCTACAAGGTAGTAGAACACCTCACCCACCAACCAGATTAGACTGATGTTAAGGAAAACCATTTTCCAGATTGTCAAGCCGAAGGGAAAAAATGATTAACTCTCTACTTATTTCTAAAAGGTTAATGAAGCTGCTTGCCTGTTTTACTCACTAATTCAAAGTCTTTCTCATTTATTTTTCTAGCTCTCCCAACAATACTGAAAGAACTTTGAAGATGCCAACTCACTAGTTGATGAAATCCACTGCCTGAGTTTTCAACTGATCTGCGCTGTGGAGGTCAGCCAGGATGAGAATTTCTGCGGCATTCTCCACGGAGAGGTTACTGCAGAGGGCATCCTCACACATGACCTTTAAACGCTCCAAGGCATACTGTAAAACACAAGCACTGCTGTCGTCAGCGCAGGAATGGCTCTGGGCTGACTGCTACTGAAGCTGTTTTCTTCAGCTGCACCGTCACGTAACTGGATACTGGAACAAAACTGCACAGACCATGAAAAGGCTACGGCTGCAATTACAAAACATAACCATACTCTGAAGGCCGACATGAAGACACCTAAAATAACCTGCAGAGCTGCCATTCAAGTGCTAAAGTCTATTAGAAAAATAGCAATTACAGAACAGATCCACATCTTCAAGTTTTACCTACCCTGACTATGATGGAAGTGTTTTCTTAAACCGTCACTACCTACCCTTACAGTGAGGCATCACTCTGCTTCAAGTCAACAGGGACATCACATTCTAAACTTCTGCAGTCCTTTTATTTAGAGCCAGACTAGGGTGAAGCACAGTCCTTTCTACTTAAGCATTGTCTAGTGTCACCAGCCCGGCAGGGTATTCCAACTGCCCATCAGGCTGTAAAAGGGAGCCCCGTGGCGACTTTTACCAGCATCTCTGCCACTAGTTGTTCCTGAATGAGGGTCAACCAAAGGCCTCCTTTTCAACAGAAAAGGATAAATAGAGACTGATTTTATTGGCGTGAGGTTAGGATTCTTAGAGTAAAAGAACAAAGCAACAGAGACCCTGGATCCAGTTTCAGTCTAAAAACTTCCTATTTTCCAAGTAAAGGGTTCTATATGCTCTGGAAACAAAGGTCCAGGTTAATACTGGGCACACTGGATCTAGCTGATTTGTTTTGACGCAACTGTACTACTTGCTCTCAGATATATTATGAACTTACTAAGGAACTTTTTAGGGATAAGGAGGAAGAAGGGATAAAAGAAGGCTCAAAATAAAATGTCATAATTAGTTCACAGGAGAAGGGTCTGCTCTGAGGGTGCCCACAGTCTCCGTATAGGTACCATCCTGGGAGCCTCAGAACTCAGTGACACAATTCTCCTCCAGGCTGAATCATGACACTCAAACCAGGACAATTTTATTTTTATGAATTCTGGGTGAGGAGGCATATCTGCTGGCACCGCGATCTCCTGCAGCAGAAAAAGAGTTTTATTGGTTTCAGTGCAGCTTTAATTTTTTTACATTTGAGTAACTGGAAAATAGTTTCCATGGAAAACAGGAATGACAGTAGACAAGCAAGAAAGTAGGCTGCCGTTTTTGTTTTAAAAGGCTGGAAAAGGTTGAGTAAATGTTCAGTCTTTATCCAGCACTGCACAGAATATTCATCTTATCTTTTCTCAATTCATTCTTTTAAAAGGACTTTTACTGCGAATAGCTCCGATCCCTACTGCATAATTAGACAAAAGTAGCCATTTTTCTCCCTTGGGGAGAAAGTTTTTTTTCTTAATTATGCTTCTGAAAAACCTGCCTAATGGCAGTACTTACCCCAGAGGTTGAAACTGTGTCTCCCAGGCCTGGGCAACGTGTTTTGTTTTGTTTTTGGTCTAATTATGCATGTCCCCAGGAGACTGGAAAAGCTCAGAAGAAGCTGTTTTAGCCTCTTGGGTGAATTCTAGATGTTTAGATCCTTCCACGAAAAATTTCTTGTTCTGTTTTCCTGAAGCTCACCAAAAGGTGTAAAGGTAAAAATGTTTCAAATAAGCTTAGAGCAAAGACTAACGGGAAATTCTGAATGGAATTTGATAATGCGCCCTTCAGTTACTTCTCATTCATAAATTTAAAGCACTATTGTGATTCACATGCTACATCTTTTAAAAAGTAAGTTAAGACATTGTACTGAAAAATACCATCCCTGGAATGTCAGTTCAGGCTGGTCCCCATGCTGTGTACGTACAGTAGGTTCTCAGCTGGTTCTCTGAGGAGCAGTGTTTAGCCCTGGCTCTGAGACGACCCAACTCTGAGCCTTTCTATTTCTGTCTAAAAACTGGACCTTATGGTACTACTCATCCTTATGGGAGCTAGAAGACGAGGCGGATAAATGCTTGGTATGCATAATTACAAGTGACTGCTTCACTGAAAATCAGACAGCGGGATGAGGCAGAATCATTATAAACTCATGTTTATAAAAAGCAAGCATTGGGCTGTGTCTTCTACTTCCTCGGAATTCACAGTGAGATTTTTCTTACTGTCTCCACTGAAACCAACTTTACTCTGTCAGAACTGAGCTAGACTGGAAGCGTGTAGGATGTTCGCTTTGCTTCACTGTACTAATAAAGTCCTGAAAGGTGATAAAAAGGATACAGCTATCATTCAATCCTTTTCACCTGTAGCACTGACTGGGTTTATGTGCCTCATCCTCTACAAACACTCCAAAAAGCTGATCAATAAAGATAAAACCTCCACTGTAAACACAGATACTTTCCCCGTCCTCAGGGGTGCAAAGGGAGGAGGAAGGAGACTACTCCTGGGGGCGAATCTCAGGAAGGCTCTGGTGCCCTTAGTTCAGAGCCAGCTTTGACCCGCAGATGGGGGCTGCAGCCTCACGGCAGGAAGAGGAGGCACCTCCAGCAGAGAACCCTCTTCCTCACAGGGTCTATTGCTGACTGGGTTTAAGCCCTTTAACCCCCTTGCCTCAACTGCTCCCCAATATGAGAAAGATTCCACGGCGTAAATAGCAATCCTTTCACCCTCCCCACCCCCAAGCTGTGTCTCCTCAGATCACAGGGCCTTGGAGGAACAGGTCACTGACCTCTTCTGGTGTATCCACATAATGAAAGTCAGTTTCCTAAAGTGTGTTTTGGGGAACACTAATCCCTGGAGGTGATCCCTGAGAATAGTGATTCCAGGGTTACTTAAACAGGAGAAATTGGTCTATCACATTCTCTTTTAGGAAACTCAGTGCACACCGATACACTAATGGTTCTGAGAAATCCTGCTGTGAAAGAGCAACACAAAAACCCCAATTTGACTTGGCTAAACTCAGTGTTTCATTAACCTTTTCCCCTCAACCTTATTTTGGGAATCCCTGGCCTGTTGTTTTAGGTAATCACCATTTTTCCTTGAGTCTAAGACCCACATTTTTATTTTCACGCTTTAACATTTCTCAAGTTGAAAAGTGTCTCAGTCAAAGTATACACTTAGTGCAGCAGCACCTCTCTTTCCCAGAGAGCTAGTCACCATCTTACAATTTTGAATGTGGCATATTTCAATAACTTCTTAGGTAAAAGTTGAAAATGCTAATAACCAGGACACTCGGTAAAAGTCATTCTCTTATTGACAAAGTTTAAAAAGTTAATGAACTCAAGAACATTCTGTAAATTATAAAGCCAAATTATAAATTATAAATCCAAATGTTAGTATTATCTAAATCTTTAATGTAACTGTGGTTAAATTTGAGATGGTGAAGAGAAGAGAGGTAAACATCAAACTTACCCTTCTTTTTCATATTTAGGGTGACCATATAATTTACCATTCAAAGCAGGACACTTTTGAAAATGCAAAGAGTGCTATTAATAACTGTGTTGGAACACAAGTGTTAACCAGGACTGTTCTGGCCAAACTAAGATACACGTTCATCTTACCCACAAAGCAACATAGAAACCCTGTCGTGAAACTCAAGAGGTCACAAAACCCCATAGTTTCGTAGTTATTTTTCTGTTCTTATCTCACCTTGTCGGCAGCTGCCAGCAAATCATCAGCCATTTTGTCGAGGTTCGGAGCCTTCCCCGTATAAATGAAGCACATCATTTCCTTAAAAACTTCAGGCTCCACATCATTGATTTCAACCCGATTCTATGCCAGAAAAATTAAAAATGAGAAACATGCCAAAGAACAAAATCCCTAAATGATTTTTGTGATTTTAAGCTCTAGTGAAGAGGAGCCTGTATCATTTTAAACCTAATATGAATGGAAAATTTCTCTTTGCCCTATTTGATTATAATAGCCTTTTCTCCCATCCTACATACCACCTTTGTTTTCTTTAGTACAACAGCAAGACAACTATAACTTTGATTTTTCACCATTCTTTTCCTGAGTAGAAACATGTCTAATATCCTCACCCAAGACTGTATGGATGATCTGCCTAGAATAGTGAGTCTGCTTTACCTAGAATGGTGGCTTCCAGACCACTTCTCTCTGCTCTCAGGAAGTGTCTGTCAGAGAACTATACTCCATTTTAATAGTACAATAAAGAAAAAAAATGGTCAGGAAAATAAATTTGCTGCCAAATTGGGAAATCATCTGATTCCAGTCACTTAGCTAAAAAGACACATCTCCATTCTGTTAACATACCTTTTTGCTCTCTTCCATTTCATGTTCAAACATGGCACTAAAAACTGGGGAACGAGCTACAAAGTGAAAAGGAAACAGGACAGACAGGGTTATCACACCAAAATCTCTTGGTTCTGTTATGAAGAAGAGATCATTTTCTTTCCTGGCCCATTGCTACAGAAATGGTGTTTTATATCAAATTATACCAGAATTGGAAAATTCCTTTCTTTTTATATTTACTGATAAGTGAATAATTATAATACATATGGGGGAAAAAAGAAATCACTCCTTTCAAAATAATTTCATATTAGTTCCAATCCAAGCATTCATCTTTCAAGAAAATTACTCAAAGTACCTATGTCAGATGACAATGGTATCCTCTGGGTAGATCTGGGGGCTCGAATGAAAGGTCCTTCATGGTCTATGAAGGGTGTCCTAATATTCGCATTTTTGCCTAGAACAATGACACCTACTCTCTCCACTTCCAGGGACCACACAGCAAGGAGGTCAAGAACAGGGCTCAGTGGCATCCACTAAACTAGATGAAGTGCAGGGTTGTTTACGGCAGGCTCTCCGTTCCTCCAAGCCCCATATTATCAACAGAGATGATAACGTCCCCAGGAGGTGAAACACAGTGAGATATCCTAATCATCTGTGGCCCTTCAAAGCTCAATGCTACCTGACAAATTCTCGTTCCTTAGTATTTAACATCTCTTAACTTTTTTCCCTGGGGTGGGACTAATGAAAGGACGTTTTTCTAAGCCATGCCCATTCTAGTCTAACGAACACTATGAAAAATAAGTAAACTTAATTTCAACCATGAAATTAATAACATGGCTATGAACTAAAATTTTATCATGCTGCCCAACAAATCAGGGGTTTTGGTAAAAGTTGAGACTACCAATCTCTACCTGAGAGGGAGAACAGATGGAACACATAGTAGGAGTTTGAGCCAACAGGTAACTGGAACTTTGACCTAGTTGATGTAAGAAAAGACTAATTTTAGATCTGCCATCTTCTAACCACATAATCTTGGGTAAATCACTTAACCTTCTGAGCCTCAATATTTTCATCTATTCCAAAAGGATATCAATTCTCATTGTTCTTCCCTCAGAAGGGTTATAGACTATAAGGTACTATATAAATACATTACAGAAGCTGAAGACTAAAGGGCTGGTGCATATTGTATGCCTGCAACTTACACAGTATCGTACAGTATCTACAAGTCAATAAAAAATAAATAAAAATAAAAGGCTGGTGTTTTTAACAAAGAGGGAAGGGTCTAAAGTAGCAATATGCTTAGAGGGTTCAGTGCACAGATAGAAGCTGATGTTATGAAAATAAATAAAATCACCTAGGATAATAAGCAGAGTGAAAAGAGAACAGAGGCGACCCTCAGGGAACACCAGTGTTTAAAGGGATGGGAGAAGAAGAGGGAGGCCACACACTAGAAGCAGCCAGAGGACCAGAAGAAAGGAGTCAAATAACGTATGATCTAAAGAGTCCCTCAAATTTAGGAACCAGCAGGTCATATAACTTTGGAAAACTGCTTCTGTAGCATGAAGGCAAACTGAGGATAAGCGGGAGGAAAGGTTATAGAGAGGGAGAATATGCCAAATCAAGAAATTTAGTTCTGAAAAAAAAAGAGACAATAACCAGGGGGAAAAGCTTGCAGGCCGAGGGTAAACAGGCAACAGGAGAAAGAGAGATGACAAGGGTGTAATGGGCAGAGTAAGACTTCTGAGAAGGCAGCGTGAGATGTGAAACAGAAGCAGAAAGCACAGTCTGATCTGGACACGAGGAAGAACTCCTCCGCTAGAATGCGGGGAGAAGCAGGCGAGGTGAGAGGCAGGTGCTGAAGAAGGGCCTCGGTTTTCTCGTGGAAGAGTAGCAGGGCCATTTTTGGGAGGTGGACAGTGGCAAAGGTTTGAAGTATCTATTATTGAGAAAAAGAAAGGGAGCTGACTATGTCTGCAGAAAGAGTTCTCAGCAGCGCTGAGGGCCTCGCTGGGCGTGGAGACACTAACCTAAGAGTTAATGACTTCCTTAAGCAATACTCAGTGACACCTACATGAGACAGGGAACGGGAAGGTGGTTAGGCTGAGCCAGACTGAGGTTTTGCCAGGTAAGTACTTTAGAATGAAGGAGCTGAGGGTCTTGGTAAGGAATGTATTGTTGCCTGAAGGTTCATGCAGTTTCCCCTTACGTCTCATGGCCTGAATAGAAGAGTGTGGCTGAATGCTATGCTTTCACATGAGGTAAGGCTCTTAGTCCTGCCTTATCACTTCCTCCTGTGTGTCAACCTCTCTGGTCTTAAAGACTAAGGGCCTATTACTAGAACAAGGTGTGATCTTCCATGTTACTGGCAACATTTTCAATCTTCTAATACATTTGTATGGAAAAGAGGGCTAAGACCTCCAGCGCTGGGGACCTGGCTACGTGATGGTTTAGTCCTGAGTCCGGAATCCTCTCCATTACATTCTAAGTCCCTGTCTAGGGGCTGTTAACCTGCTCTTAATCAGGGTTTTAAATTCTGATCTCTAGGTGCAAAGGCATTAAATACATGTCATCATCCACTCCTTGAAAGTGGTGGTCTAAGTCCACTATAGACAGAAAAAACAGAAGTACCACTTTTATGGAGTGTAGAATTTTTGGTTATGATAACTAATATCACTACAATATAAAAATGTTTAGTTGTAGTTTTTCTGTACTAGTTCAAAAAGCTGAAGTTAATTCAAAAGGTGATTATGCACCCACTGTTTTTCCTTGTTTAACCAAAACTAAAGCTCCCCAGGAATAAATACCAACCTGCTAAGATGGCTTTGTGAGCCTGGAATTCCTGGCCAGCAACACACAAACAACAGTCTGTGAACCGGGAATTCTCCCACAGTCCTCCTAACTCATCTGCCAACCGGCACTCAGGAACCTTCACCATATTCATGGTGTTCTGGCCAGAAATGTTGACGGAATCTTGCACCACACTCACCTGTGAAAGACAAGAAAACACAATCCAAAGCTCTTGTTACCAGGATTTTTCTTCCCAGCAGGAGGAGAGATGACTTTTACCTTGTTGTTACAATACATTCAGATACTGATGTTAGTCATATTCTCTTGAAACCACCTCCACAAATCAAGGCTTTATCCTCCGGATCAAGTAATTTCCAAATTATCACAATCACACTTATTCTACACCATCTCAGGACAATGAGGAGAGCGCCCCACAAATCTCCTTCTCCTCCAAACTTCTAATAAGCTCTGCCTCCTCTGCCCTGAAAACCTAGGCCAAACCACCAGAGGGAAAAAACAGACAGAAACAAATATTAAGCCTCAAGTATTCACCTTATGAATATGCCTTAAGCAAAAAGTTATTTACAAAGAACTCCTATAGAAACTACCACTTAAATTAAACTCTCTAGAGAAAAGAATCTAATAAGGCTAAAAGCACTTCACTTATTTCAGTTAAGTCTGGAACATAAGAATAAAATGCAGCTTCTATAGGTCCTGGTGAATATTTGGCACGTCCTCACAAGTGCTAGTTTAATGAACAGGACTGGGCTTGGAAGATCTTGGCTAGTGGTTACTGGGTGGGTATCTCACACACTTACATCCTTACTCAGTCATTTGTGACAATGACATACAAGACGACTGGCTCCAGCTAGACATGTACTTATTACAGCTTTGGAACAGAATGATTACAAAGGGTTTAGAGTGGAATTCAACTTGCCACTTGGCTTCAAGCAGCAGCATGTTTTAGCTGGTTGAATTAACTGTTTGATCTAGATAAAAACCCAGGTAACTTTTGGGTGGGTTAGTGAAACTGAGATGAATATGCTAGGATATGAAATAAAAGCGTTTATAAACCATACAACATTATAAAATAAATGTAAGTCACCAGACTGAAGAAAAGACCCAACAGATCAGTCTTCTGCTTAACAACCCTTGCTGTTTCCTCTCCTACATCATATTAGGTTGAAGCATTAAAATCAAAGCAGAATTCACAAACCTTGAGAATCAGCTCCCTATTCTTGCTGTTCCCATGAGTTAGATGAAGAAGATAGCTTAGGAACATCCTAAATGACCCAAATCTCTTTTAACCTTCAAGATGCAAGTCATCCCTTAAATGCAGTCATAAACCCAGAGGGAAAGTTAAAGCCCCATCCAAATGACCTGCAGCCTCTTCTGCGTAGGAGTCAGATATTTACTATCAGGTCAAGAAGTTTATTCATTTGTTTAAAACTAGCTGTTACGGTCTTGAGCAATGAAGCAGCCAAGTTAATCAATTATCAATGTGCTTAGCATCAGTAGCACATTTATCAGAGCCAGAGTATAACATTATTTTAATAGCTCAGGACCCAACACAAACCACCCCACAGAGACTGTCCTGTGTAGATCTCTAATTTGGTTCAGTCACTTTCTTATATTAACACCCTCACTTCTTTGATATAATATTAATATCGAAAGTAGAAGGTGCCTATTTCCAGCTGTAGCTTCAAAATATTGCAGATTTAAAAAAAAAAAAAAAACAACAACCAAGGAAAAGACCAATTAAACCCAACATCCTCATAGGGAAAGGCAGGAACCTCTTGGGATGGCCAATGAAGGGAATGGAGAAAGCTTTTGGCACTGGGTTCCTAAGCTTGAATTAAACCAGGTTGACAGGAGCCCAAAGTCATTAACACTTGATGACAATTAACTAAATGAGGTAAAATGAACTGGCGAGAGCTAAGCTAAAATTCAAACAGTTGTTACTAGTGAACCCTGTGCTAGTTATATGTGCACTTGGTAATAAGTGAGGCCCAAAGACTGTGACTCTTCTCACTGGGGCAATTCCTCTCTCTAGGCACAGACAGGAACACAGCGGGAAGGAGAATGTACCTTTACTGTCTGAGCCAGGCTTGTTCTGCAGATATATGGATGCCTGCTCTGAATGTCTGGCACCTCTTACCACCATTAAATACGCTTAATTAAAAATAAATTTTAAATGGCATTCACAAATGAGTCTTCAGAGCCCAAACTTTTAACTTAGAAAGGGATTGTTTTCCTCTGCAAATGATGATGCTAAGACGATACCATTTTGAGAAAAACTAAAGATTTTTTTAATGCCTATCAAGTTGACTATAGAGACTCATTCAGAATTGCAGCTGTGAAGATGATGTGACTGTGACATTTATGTCGTCTTGGAAATGACTGCATGAAAATGTCTCAGGAAGGCAGTACAACCCTCTAAATTTCAAGTTGTAAAACGGCCTCACTTTTAAACTCAATTCCTTTTCTTAAAAAATTTCATAAAAGACATAAAATTTCATAAAAGATTGTGCCATTTCTTGTATATTTTGTCTAAACATAAAAAGTCAAGGTAAGACCAATGGAAATATATTTGTAAATTCTATATAATTAAAACAATCAAGAAAAGATAAACAGACTGTATACAGATTGTCTATGGCAGCAGCACTATTTCTAATCAAGAGACTAGCAACAATCTAAACGTCCATCAGCAAGGGAATGAATAAACTGATCAACTGTTGTTGAATATATGTATGTATATGCATGACTGGGACACTGTGCTGTACACCAGAAATTGACACATTGTAACTGACTGTACTTCAGTAATTAAAAAAACAAAAACAAAAACCTGTTGTGTAAATATACAACAGACCATCATCACACAGCACTAAAATTCAGTGAACTATAGTTACATCCATAATATAAATTTTAGAAACATAAGGTGAAAACAGCATGTCCTGGATGACTACATTCATTTTCACACCATTTTCATAAAGCTCAAAAACAAGCAAACCTAAACAATATACTGTTCAGTCACACAGATAATAAATAAGGGAATGATAACAAACAATTCAAAAAAGCTATTTATTATCATCCTGAGTAAGGAGACATTAGCTCTAAGGGATAGGGGACAAGCATATACAGGTCAGTTCAAAGTTACTGGTGATGCTGGGCTAGGTGGTAGGTTTACTACATTATCGTGTTTTATAACCTATAATGATGTTACATATTAAACCACCCTTTCTGTAGGTCAGGAACAATCAAACATTAGCATTTTCATACAGTTCAACTAAGATATCCAAATAATCCATTAATAAAGTGATAAAAAATTAACAGACACACATATTTAAAATTTGGCAAAAATACATATATTCCCAGGCTATGAAGGGATATTCCATGTTTGATAAGGAAAGAGATGTTTTAAGAGTTAACTAGTGTCTAGGTAGTTCATATTTGGTATTTCATATTTGAACTTTAAGGGCAGCATTACAAAGAGGCACTGGAATCTACTACCTGTCAGAGGCATATGCGTTGAAGGTGAAATGCACACATCTTCACTGCTAACTGCTACTTGTTTTCAATATAAATAAACGGAGAGAAGATCAATAGAAGCTGAAACATTTCAAGCAGATTTTCTGTGGTCCAAATTATTAAAGAGAACGTGAGAAGTATAAAGCTTTCATGAGCCTCTGTTTCATTACCGAAGTAAACTCTCTGTTAAGAAAACTTGGTAGAGCCCATGCTTCCTTGGGTGAATGGCATTCAGCTCCACTCAGGGTAGCACAGCAGACTAGAGATGGAAAACGGAGAGCTGGCATGGCCCTGACACTAATCTGCTGCACAATGTTAGGGAAAATTACCTGACCTCTCTAGGCACTGCTTCTCTCCCCCGTAACGTGAAATGAAGAGAAGAGAACCAACCTAGCTCAAAGGATTGTGCTAAGAGACAATTCAGGGAATGCTTTGAAAGTGCCTCCAAATATGTTAACTAAGGAATATCAACCTGGAGGACTCGCCACATTTCCTAGCAGACAAAAAGATCACTGAGAATTGAAAATGGTGTATTAACAAGACCACCCATTTGGCATTTGTCAGAGTTTGTGATCTAAACATACCACTTAAATAAAGCCCTAACGCACAAATGTGTAAGTCTCAGTTCTTTACCTTAGGATTCCCTCTTGTGGCCTCTGGGAACAGCAAAACAAAAACACCCCAAACCTACAAAACAACTGTACTTATTACATCAGGACAGGACAGAAGTGCCCAAGCTGAAGGCTGAGTAAGGAATAGAACAGTGGAGTACTCATAACCTAAACTTGTATGTGGATATCAACTTCATAAAAGCCTCTAAATTATAAGAAAATGCTAACTAAACCAGTAATGAATCAAATACAAATATAAACAAAATAAACTTGTTTATAAATAGCCCGTCGGATAGGAGGGATCAAAGGTCAAAGGGATAGAATTTGCACTAAAGAATGCTCTAGTTTTGAAAAGTGCTAAGAACTTAGAAGAGCTGCAGACATTTTAAAAACCCACATATCCAACACCCCCCCCCCCCACGCAACTGTCTTGCGATGCTGAATGCTACTAAGTCCACAGAGAGTCTTGGAACAGAAACGAGTCTCACTAGGCACAAGCCCAAGAATGAGAAGCAACACTCAGCACCTGTGGCCAACAGAGAAGTGTGAGAGGAACAGATGGCACACCTGGTCCGATGGTAAGAAACCGATGGCATCAGCAGAACCCAGCAGACGTTTCCCTGTTCAACATCTCCTCATTTCCAAAGTGTCATCTCACTTCCCTTCTAAGTCACTAAGGCATTTCTAAACTTAACCACAGGATTTCTCCTAAGAGAATTTCATATGGGGAAGCGAAGGGAGACAGTGCCTCGGACTTAACCACAGGATAAGAGGTTGCCAAGTGAGGGCAGGCCAATTGGTTTCCAAATCAAGAATGTCAACACAAGGGTTGGGGCAGATGGAATGGATTTGGAGGTGGGGGGAAGCATATAAGAAAAGTCTGGACCCAGTGCAGACCTGAAAATGCTGCAAAAAGTCTACGGTATTGCCTAAACCATCAAATGCATTATTTAGAGGCGATTTCGCCTCCTTTAGAGAATAGTTCAAAGACTGGCTTTCGTTTCCAACAGAAACTAGAATTCTATTTAAAAATTTTTTCTGAAATATAGGATCTCTAAGAAGGGTGAATATTAAACTGATGGCTTGTTTATATAACATCTAACCTCACACAAAACCACCTGTTTTCATTTCTTCACTTGAGCAACTGAGTGTGATCTGTATCTACTTGGATTTATGTAGAATTCAAATTCCAAGTCCATTAGATAAAAAAACAACTGCAACCTTTTATGTATTTTATAGACATTATCACCCTAGTATTTCCTTCTTTTACTTAGCAATTAAAAAAGAGAGAAGGTAGCTATTATGCAAACTATATGTTATGTATTCAGTGTGATAGTTTAATAAAACTAGACCTCCCAAGTTTCCGAATCACCAGCAACTATCCTGTGGAAATGTTCAACGAGCTGTGACTTGGAAAAGAAGCCAGCTACTGCTTGCCAGGCCTCTTCCACAAAAGGGCAAGATTCCTAAGGGGCAGCTTCCCTGCTGTCTAGATGGTGACATGCCTTTGGAACTGTTATTGAGTTAACTTGTTAACTCACGATGCACCCCTATTATTTGACAGAGGACACTGGCAGTTGGGGAACTTGCCTGCACCCTCCCCATGAAAGCACAGCAGTCATTCTCATCAAGTCATGCTGCTCAGGAAGTGGCTCCTTGACCACGCAATGTATAGGAACACCAACATCCTGGCTGACTGGAGGTTTTACTCATTTCTTACAATGTGAGCTTATGAGTAGTTATAAGTGTACTGATAACAGCATGAAATGACTAATTAGTATATACTTACTAAAGAAACTACTTTCTAACTCACTCTCAGTTTGGGAATTTTACTGCAAGGCTTCTCCTATAAACCTGAAAAAGGCTCTTTAGGGAGCCTCTCACTGGGGAGAGAAGGACTCTCCTGACAGATAACTCTCTTAGCTAGCAATGAATTAGAGAGCTTTACATAACCTTCGGTCTAGAAAAAATGTTTCTCACCCTCCTATTTCACAATTACTCCAGCAAGACAAACTGGAGACACTCAACGCCTAGTAACAGTCATCCAGTTCAAAGAGCAGAAAAGGAAAGTGATCTATCAAACACACATGGACTTCAAACTCAAGGAGGAGCCAGAAAGCTTAAGGAACAAAAATACATATCTAGCTGCTGACCAGTCTCCTCAGCTTAAAGTAACAGTCCTTCTAAATGCTTTCTGAAAAGATTTCTGCAATGAAAAAGCCAGAAGCCTGATCAAAACAACTAAAACATCACACATAACCAGGACAATGCACAATCTTTGCTTTTAAGAGCAACAAGTGGAAAGCTGAGATGTCCAACAACCCTGAAATCATGAGACAGTTTTCAATCAGGCACATAAATAACATTCATGCAGCAGCACTCCACTTGGGGATCTTTCTCACTCTCTGTCCTTGATACCAAACAATTAAGTCTACGGATACCATCAGGTCTAGGAACTGCCACTTGCACAGCAGGGTAAAAGGACTCACCTCACAGAAGAGGGTAAGCTTGTCATCAGGGAGAAGCCCGTTGGCCTCGTCTAAGAGAAAATCTCTACGGATGAATTTCTTGAATCCCCAGTCTTTGCCTTGCACAAACCTATATGCCCGTTGACTCTCTGGGGTTAAAAAAAAACAGTTATATTTAGGGTTACTCAAAAAACCAGATCAAATTTACAACGTGTCAATGTATAAAGTTGCTAGATGTGAAAATAGAGTCAAACAAAGATAGCATTTACCCATAGCTTTGGTTTCTTCTCCCTTGGCATTCAGGATAGAGAATTTGAACTTTGCTCGAACTTCACTCTTTGGACAGCTGACCAGTAACAGGTAAAGTGACAGGTAATCTTTGCTTTCTTCATCTAGCCCTTTTGGGTTTACCCGCAAACACCTACCCAAAACAGGGGAAAAAATGTCGAAAGCATCCATGTTTGTAGGCTTGAGAAGTGACAGGTGGGAACTAGAACATCAGCATCAAGAGAGGGAGATGTTTACGAAAAACAAAAACCCAGGCCCCATACCAGGAGATTCTGATTCAGTAAATGACTACTCTGGAAATCACAGTTCTAGAGCAAACCGAGGCACCTTTTAAAGAGTAAACAACAAAAAGGGTTATCCTAGAATCTGACAACACATCCCTTGTATCTCTGCCTCTTTCCTCATAATCTCCCAAATCACTCTTTTTCCCCCTAAAATACTTTACCATTCAGCCTAGACTCAGTCTACTCTAATCCTCAGTCTCAGGAAAGGCAGCCCCTTATTTTGCTAGGACTGTAGCAGAAGGAAAAAAAAGTCAATGAGCCTTTCAATACCACTTGGGGAGAGAAAAAGAGTTCTAGAGAAATATGTGAACAGTAAATAATCTTTTATAGATATGTTATCAATCTGGCAATAATATACTAAGATTAAAATAAAGGAGGCAGTATGGAGGAAGCAGAGACAAAAGTAAACCCCCATTACACAGGGTAGAGTTCCAAGCTAGACTTCTAAATAGAGGCAGAGATGCCAATCTGTTACCAATGGATCAAAACAAAATTCAGACAGAATAGGTTCAACTGAGTTAAGTTGTAAATGTCATTAGCTGAACTGCATGTGATTCAGACACTGCTTCTACCACATATAATACATAGGCTGTATGTATCCTTAGGCCTTGACAGTGTTACGGCACCTCTCTCAAACAGGTGGCCCAATTCAGTGCTTCTTTAGGAAGTGCATATGCCACATACCTCACTGTATGTTGTGCTGAAGATATGGATTTAAAAACAATGCCTAAGAATAAGCCTCCTCTCAGAACCTAGTGGTACACTGCTTAATGTACGTGGCCAAGAAATACTAAATGACTGGAGAATTGCTAAACTCTTCAGTGGGTCATCAAAGGTCAAAAACAGTGGTTCACAGACACACATTCTGGTCTTTGCAGTGAGCACATGGTTGTATTCTTAACTGCCTGCTCTCCTCAGGAGATCACATGGTTTGGATGGGGTTGACACCTACTACCAGATCCTATTCCCCTTGCCACAGGGATCAACTGAGGGAACCTATACCTAAACCAATCAGGGCATGTATGACATACTCTTGGCCACACAATTAGTTCAAAGAAAGTTCAGACACTTTTGTTGGATGGTAGTGGGTTATGCCCATTGCTATTGACAGTCATTCTTCAATCACAAGAGAAGCTAGACTTGAGATGTCAAACAGTGTGGAAAGCCGAGCAGAGCACAGACAGATGGGGTCCTCAATCTAACCACTGGACTACTGGATCAAATTCTCTCCAAACCTAGCCACACCCTGGGCGCTCCAGTTACATAAGTAAATAAATCTCCTTCATTGTTTAAAAACAGATAACCTAAAAGTCAAGAGATTTTTACATTAAAATCTAGATTTCTTGCTTTTCTTGAAAAATGAGAAAATCTGGCAATGGTTAGCATTTATTTACACATAGCTAAAGTCAGCTGGAGCTGAGCAGACACCACATCTTTTAGAAGGATGCTCACTAGTTCCATTTTGCCAAGTGGTCAACACTCACACCAGGTGTGGGTATTATTTACAACACTGGCCCTCTTCACTTGTTTACATTACCCTACAGCCATTTGAGTTTGCTGATCCCTGATATACTCATCAAATTCAACAAATATGCAGTAAGTTTATCTATTACGTATCAGACACTGAGGAGTACATTAAGAACAAAACAAAGTCCCTGCCATCAATGAGCTTACATTCTAGTCAGTCTCCTGGGAAACCAAGAACAACAGGCAACTTTCAGAAAAATGTTTAGAGCTAGATGTTTTCTTCCTCACCATTTCAGTTTATCATTGGCTCCTGACGAAAAGGTTGAACTTTTAATGACTTCACCCATTTCCTCCCGGCAAAAGCTAAAGTTATTGATGGTCCACATGTAGGAGAATTTCACTACCTTGATCTGTTGATAGAAAACCAGGAAGCAATTAAATAGGAAGTGGGGAACCTGGAAAACAGGCTGGAGTTCAGAAAATCCCTCCCTCTCTCTGCATGATCTCACAGGGAGACAGCACTACTTGGCCAGCATGAAGGCCCAGCCTTTTCTGTCCTTCATCCACATTTTAAGAAATCTCACAGTGACCAACTGATTTTATAACTTTTCTCAACTTCTGAGCAACACTGGATGAAAAGTGAGAAAACATGGACAAGGTTGGCAAAGCAGATGACTAAGCCATACCTAAAATGAATCTCTGTTCAGAGTAATGTTTGATGATTTAGATGTTGATGCCACAGCCTAGGGTTGGAAATCTCAGACTTGGTTTCCCCTGGAGTTTCCCAGCAGAGGAACACACTTCCAACAAGGGGGATGTAGGTGGATCTAGTTTCAAAGACTCCCCCCTTTCAACCTCTAGTGAAAAACAGCAGCCGAGGGCACTCAGATTCTTTGTGGATACCCAAGGAATGGAAAGCTGACTAGTACTTTATCTCTTTGTCAAGCATATCCCAGAGAAAGAAGGAAACCCAGTGTAGAAAAGAAATCTGATTCCTTTCATCTACCAAAATCCTCCCAGGATACACCTACCTGTGTGTAGCACCAACTCTCAGCTACAGGGCCACTCGACATTTCTGCCGGAGGTGGAGGACTTGGAACCCTTGACATCGCCAGTTTGAAGGTTAAACAAGATTTCCAAAGTCAGGGGACAAAGACTTCTGTTCTCTCTTCACCCTGGTTGACCCAAGAAGCAAGAGGATTTTATTAGATTAATGGTATACTATCCTGCTACTTCCATTTGACCTTCCAGAGACTGGAAACTGTCTCCAGCATGGAATGCTCTACTCTTATCATTCAAATGGCTCCTCAGTATTCAATGTTCACCTCAGAGTGGATAACCTAACCTAAAGCTGTTTCCTCCTCACAATATCACCCTATTTTAATCTGCATAATACTAGTTAATATTATCTTACCAAGTGAATTTACTCAAAGGGTACTTAAAGTAAATCCATGAAAAGGCTTCCTAAAGAGGAGACAGCATGGTGAATATCACATACGACTTCACCACTGGCTTCTTTCCTTGGGGTACAAATACTTCACTCCGAAAGGCAAATGACCTTGTTACCTTTCCAACTACTGTCTCATCTTCTCCTACACTTCAGTGCAAACTTATTATTAAGAGTAGTCTTCTATTCCTCAACCCACTGGTAGCTGCTCTCTGGAAGGGCAACACTTACCCCTTTCTTAGATGTAGCATTAAAGATCTCTCCCCATTTACACTTCGTCAGTATCTGATTTTCCAGATTCTTCGCCTTGCTTTCTCTGTTTTCTGATCATTCCTCAATCTCTTTTACTGGATTCTCTTCTTTCATTGTTGTTCCCATGGTTTAATCTTCAATCATTTTCTCAATCTACATTCTCTTTTGCGGTAATTTTATCCACAATAGCATCAAATTTCTGCTGCTATACACGTTCCCCAAATCTCTAACTTTGACTTCTCTCATAAGCCTCAGACCATTTTCAAATAACTGCTATACATCTCAACAGGGTGTCCCAGTAGCAAATCAAATCCAACTCAAAATTCTCCCCTCCAAGGCCTTTCTAAGCATAAAAGCCATTCAAAATATTGGTGAATTTGGTTACAACTTTTAAGTACCATGAACAAAGTAAGAAACAAACTGAAAAAAAAAAAAAGCATGCAATGTATGGCAGAGATAATTTTATTAATACATGAATTGACATATAAATTGTTTCTATAAAATAAATAAGAAAAAGGTGAACTACCCTATAAAAATATTAGTCATAAATAAGGAAATAAAATAGCTCTAAAACATTTTACACCTGCGAGACGAGCAAGAAAAAAAATCAACCATACCATTATGTGGATGTAGGAACTCCATATACTGCTGGTAAGACTGTAAGTTAGTAAGTATATTTTGGATAGGAGTTTGCCACATCTAATAAAGTTGAACATATGTATACGCAAGACTCAGTAATCCTACTTGTAACTACACATGCACTAGAACAGCAGTTCTCAAACTTCAGGTGCAGCAGGATCACCTGTTAAACAGACTGCTGGGGCCCCAGAGTTTTTGATTCAGAGGTTTGGAATGGGCCCCCAAATTTGCATTTCTAACAAGTTCCCAGGTGACTCTGATGTGCTGGTCCTGGAACATTTTGAAACCATTGCCCTAGAAAAACTACATGGGCACAAGCAGACACAGGCAAGGTCGTTCAATGTGGCATTGTTACAAACAAAAAATGCCATTAGGAGGGAAATAGGTAACTAAATTGGGTTATTTCCATATAATGAAAAACATTTCAGGATTTAAAATTAATGAACTAGATCTACAGCACCAAGGAGATGAGATCAAACACAATGCTAATGAAAAAAAAGTTTTGGAATGTCATGTGCAGTACATCATTTACGTAAATTTAAGGTTTATATATTATTTACAGATAAATGCATAGAGTACTAAGTGAAAAAAATCACTGACAAGCTATGTATCAGATTCATGACCGGAGAGCAAGAAAGAATAAAGCTGGGAAAAGAACATGAGACATTTCAAGTTGACCTCATATTTGTTTTAAAATTAGGATGACCTGAAGCCAGTATGACAATATAAATATCTATTAGTTTGAAATGACAACTATGTTAGTGTATACTATCCTTTGTACTGTTCTACTTTATTTTTAAAATATATTTTACTAATTGTAGGAAAAGTGTAAGGATGTACTTATTCCATTCTATCACACATTGTCTGGTTTATAGTATACAAGGGAGAAATTCTTTCCTGAACACCTGGTTTGCTTTCAGCTATGGACAGACAATATGAATCTTGTAATTGATCATGTTGCCCTCTCTGCTTGGCTACTTGGAGGCAAATCTGTGACCCAACTCTTGAAACTATAGGCTCATATACTCATTCTATATGCAAATATTCTATACAGACTCATATGATCATTCTATTATGGTTTTATTATTTTCTTAACATTGTTATTCACTGTTTTAATTCCCTCAATTGTTTATTTTACTTTTTGATATGTTAAGTATTTCTGGGAAGTGCCTCAAATCCTTTGTAGAAAGAGGTAAAAATAAATAAAAACAACAACAAAAATCACTCAACTCACACATTCACTGGCCACTTAAGTCATAAGCATGGAGGAAGATTAAGGATATAGTTGCACCCTCACAGAGTAATACCATGGGTATTACCAGAGCCCCCATTGGTTTTAAACATTACCCTACATGCATTTATAATTAAAGCATCCCGTGCAATCACAGATGAAGTTAACAATCTTATAAATATGATGTGCTATTTCACTTAAGCTAGCAAACTAAGCACTGTAACAGCATTTAGGCCTCCCTGGTTTGTGCAATTCAGGATTCCACGATAATATCAAGAAAAGAGCCCTGTGACTGAGGTGGGCTTGCATTTGATGGAAAACACATTCTCACAGAACTGTTTATTTGTCTAGTAGTGAGTAAATGTAGCTTAGGCAGTTTTACAAATCCCAGTTACCATTACTGCCAGGAGGCGCCAGAATGAAATTTCAAAATTCCTAATTAAAACTTCCTTTTGGGCAGGTTGGCAATGAAGATGTAAATTTTGCATGTTAGTTAGGAGCATAAAACTTGACTCTGCAGGTGTGAGGTGCAGGCTCAGCTCTACACTGATCGATCTTAAAATACTAATTTGAGTTTATTTTGAAGTTTAAAAAAATACTTCAAATTTACCCCACAATTAACAATTTAAGAATTCTCTAGGCCTAAGATATAACTTTGGTCTTAGTCATTCTCCCCTATCTTTTTTGCTTCTTACTTATTTTGTAGCCAAGTCTTTTTTTTTTTTTTTTAATAGTATCACCCACCTTTCAATTTTTTAAAAATGTCCAACCCAGCAGCCAGTAGAACTGGAGAATCAGCTTTAGACTCTGAGGAGCTCTAACCACACAACCTGCTGAGAGGGAAATTGAGTAGGATAGCACAAGTCTAATTAATTTCACTCATAGCAGGCACCATGGGCAAAGTGTTCATCAGCAAGGTAGCCTGGTGTTACATGAACTCTCCAGCACTTCATGCGAAATGCCACAGATGCCCAGCAGAAAAACAATTTCAGAAAAGAAGAGGTCTATTTTAGGGTCATGACTTGAGAACTTTGTAGGAGACAAGTAGCACCAAAATATACTGTTCCTGGCTTCAAACAAGATCATCCAAATTCTCTAATGAGAAATTTATTTTCCAAAGCTTAGCAAACTTCCCAGTCTGCTGACAACTGTGAGGCTGAACATATCTGTTACATACCACCATTTATTTCCCTAGTCACTCTTTTAAACCCTGACCTGTGAGGCTATATCTCCTCTGAGTCACACCAAGAAATATACTTCAAAGTATATGTCAACTGTAATACTGCTCAATTTCCAGCGAAGATAGTAGTATCAGTTATCAACTAATAGTAATCTCTAACAGAAAGCTTCACAGTAGATACTATGGGACCATGAAGCTGTTAATCATTTCTGACAAGAGATTCAAGTCCATCAATATGATTTCTAAGTAGAATATTAAACTTTGGAAAATAGACAGAAGTAAGAAAGAGAATGTACTAATACTGCCATGATGCAAAGATAATGCTTCCAATTGAAGCTACAGAATGTACTTCTTTTCTACCTTATTTTACACTTAGGAACACTTCCATTGACTCCAGTAGACTTTAAGGAGCTTCAACTATTCTTCCTTGTACTCCCTTACCACCTAGCACAGGCTGCCTAGAACAGGGCATTCAGCAAAAATACTTTGATGACTGAAACATTTATCCAGTTGCATTCAAGTGCTAAATGTATTAGATTTGCAAATGTAATGAAAATCATTCATTTGTTCTTTTGGATGAGTTACACACAAAGCCCAAAACTCCTAGCCTGGCACTCTCAAGTATCAGCTCTGGTAAAAGTGAATTTTTCATCCAGTTATCAAGTATATCTTCATTCTACAAGGGGAGAAAGACTGGTTATTACTTCTTTCATTCTGAAAACATAAATCAGTAATTTGAACTAACCTCTTACATAATCAAGATACTTTCAGGATAGAAGATGAATTCCCTGTATAATAGAGAGAAATGTCCCGATATTTTAAACTGCTGTATATGCAGACAGGCTAGAACACTCTCTGGAAAGGGTCATATAGACAGCTTGTGCATTTCTTTAATCTTTCTTTTATTCCTTATAAGCATTCCTCCATCTTTAATCTAATCTGTTCATACAGAGAATTAAAATAAAAAATCAACAACTGACACAGTCATATCACATATATGATATCAACAAGTCAGCCTTATATCCATCAAGTCTTTAAATTACAGGATAAAACTGTGGACATATCACATTGAACCATGAAATTGTCTTGTAGGCCAAAGACAGTCGAAAATAGGCAATTTATGTGGTTTAACATAGTACACACACATATACGAGCTATGGCTGGGAACATGGCTTCTTGCCAAAGAATGGTTTGCTAGGGACTTTTTAAAAGCCTATAACATTTTTTTCTCTTGGTTTAAAGCCTTGTACAGTTTCCAAGTAAGGAAAAATCCCAATGTTGTAACTATTTTAAACCTGAGAGACGTCTGCATTTTCCAAAACAGGAGATGCCAAAAAGGCTGTTGACAAAAGACAAAAAAAAAAAAAAAAAAAAAAAAAAACCTATAGAAAGACTTAGGTATATCCACTTCTGAGAAACTTCCGTGACTTCAAAAGAGCGTTTGTATTTCTCCTGTTACAGTGTCCTTAATCATATACAGCCCAAGAGGTAACAACTTATTTCTCATTATCCCAAGGACAGATTATTACAGGTCATACTGACTTCCTCTGTTGCTAGGTTTGAATGACTTTTGAATATTTGTTATGGGTAAATTTTTTGCAGTTCCAGTCTAACAAAACACTAAGTGTATTTTTTTTTTTTTTAATTTAGAGACACTTCTGAAAATGAAACTAAGGGCAATCAAGAGCAACCTCAATGAGCAAAGGAAAGATTGGGGTATCTCATGTCCCTTGTCAGGTTCATGTTTGGTAAAATTTACAAGCTAAAGATGACTGCTTTTTTAAAAAATTGAGATATAACTGACATGTAACACTGTTATTTTTTTTTAAAAATTCTTTAACAGAGGAATTTAGAATTGAGTGAATCTAAAGATTAAGAAGAACAAAATCAACAGCCAAACAGAAAAATAGGCAAAGGACAGTCAATGGTTTACAGACATAGAAGTAGTAATTGTTCTTAAATATGTGAAAACAAGTTCAACTCTCATTCATAATAAGACAAATGCAAATTAAACCACATATTAATTCATCCAGTGAATTGGCAAAGATTAAAATGTTTGATAACACTTACCTAGGGTAAGGAGAACATTTCTGATTAGAGTATAAATTGTTATAAACTCCATGAAGGGAAATGCATATCAGAATGAATAAGAAATGCATACACCCTTTGAGCCAACAATTCCACGTCTAGAAATTTACCCTATGGATACATTTAATATGACAAATATAAGAGGTTTTCACTGTGGCACTATTTGTAATCAGGAAAAAACAATGGAAATAACCTAAAAGTCCATCAACAGAGTAAATTATGGTACAGACAATAATAAGAATCTATAAAAAAGGAAAGTGGAAGAGGCAAAAATATTTATTTCTATGTATATGTGCATGTCTAAAATATCTCTGTAAAGTTACACAAGACTCTAGGGACACTGGTTACTTCCAAGGAAGGAAACCGGGTACTTGGGTGGGAAAGAGAATTTCCATTGTGTTCCCTTTTGTACTTACTGAATTTTGAACCACATGAATATATTACCTTTTCAAATAATAAGTTAAAATATTTTAAAAGGAATTAGCAGCCTTCACAATTAATTTTTCTAAGTTATGAGATGGCTTATAAATCAGACCCCTATGAGAAGCCAGACAGGAATTCTTCAGTGGCTTCTACTGCTATCCAAATAAAATCAACTTTTGTCATGACTGCCAAAGAAAGCCTCAGTGCACCTCACTGACCTCATCTAACACCCTGCTCAATCACCACGTGTTAGTCACTCAGCCTTTAATTCTATCTGTTAAACACATCAGGCTCTTTCCTCAGCCTGGAAAGCTCCTTTTTCTCTCAGATATTTTCATAGCTGGCTCCTTCTTGTCATTTAGGTGTCCTATCAAGTGTAATTTCCTCAGAGAGGTCCTCCCTGACCACCTGATCTGAAGTAGTCTCCACTTTTAGCCTGACTCTTTTATCTCATTACTCTATTTTAATTTCTTTTTTATCACCACTAGTGAAATTATCTTGTTTTTATATTTTCACTTGTCTACTGTCTTCCCCACTAGAAGTTAAGCACAATGGGAAAACAGCATCCCCCTGTGCCTAAAATGGCATCATAATAGGCACTCAGTAAATATTTGTTCAATGAAATTGCTGTTGACTAACCAGACTCACTGTCTTTGGGGATCGTATTTTTCCTTTAATGAGCTCCAGTTAAAAGGTTAAAGTTTGGGAGTTGCTGAATGAATAACAGCTATAGGAAATTCAGGCATATTTTCAAAACAATAAAATATTTTAAAAAGAGAACTATCAGTTCATCTCCAATTTTAAAGAACTCATTTAATACATTCCAAAACTACATTCCTTTTTTGATTTAAAGAAAAAAAAAATCCAAGAAAAGCTGGGAGAAAAGAGAAACCTACAGGGCTAAATGGGAAGTTCCTGAACCCACAAGACAACAGTAATACAAGCACATCCTGGAAGTACCATTAGAGAGGCTAGACCTCTAAGTTATTTCAAGTCGAATGCTATATAATAAAATTCTCATACATTGATAAAAATGAGGCAGATCCTTAGCATTTACTTAGATTTGACCTATAATTTTCATATTTGACACAAGGTTTGATTCCCTTAAAATTGACACGTAGAGAAAAGATAATTAACATTAAATAGATACACATGTAAACATGTGTACAGATACAGATATAGAGACAGAGAGACAGACATACCTTTAAAACATGTCTAGACACATAACCAAGTTTTTTCTATACCAAGCGAAGATGTAGAACAAATTTTCTGCCATAGCTGAATGTTTATCTAATTAAGAGTTCAATTGTTCCTACTACTGTTGTATGTAAGGAAAACTTAGAAGAAACTACTACATAAAAGGAAAACTCAGAAACAAGTACAGTATTACATATGCACATCAGTACCTTTAAGATTTTCCCAGTTTACAGATTTCTTAGGCAGCACAGACTCTGAAATGATTGTAAGGATTAGATACGCTTTTGTACATAAAAAGGCTATTTTTTCCTCCTCCTCAATCTAAGTGTTATAACAGAGTTTTATAGAAATAGGCTGGCTAGTAAGCCAAAGTCAAAATGCAGATGAACAAGAAGGCACATGAAAGAATCTCAAGTTGTGGAAAGTAGAGGAATAAACAACAGAATGCTCCCACTGACTCCCAAAACTCAGCGTGTGCTGGCTGTTGACAGCCTTACTGCCCTTCTCTATAGGTTATAAATAACTTCAAAGTGTCCTTGTCCCCAGGGAGACCTTAGCAGCCAGCTCAAAGGTTAAAATATGGAATAGTTCTCATTCTGGATGGAACTTTTCTAATTAACAACAACAAAATACCAAAGAGCAGAAAAACTCCATGCCAATTTAAGTTAAGGGCTAGGGCATCATTCCCTCCCCCTAAAAACTAGCCATTATGTAAGAGTTGTTGATATGGACATATTAGCATAATTCTCTACCCCCAAAATATATCCAGGAAGAACACACTCTGCTCCAAACGTAGTCTGTCCTGGAAAAGGGTAGGTGTCACTCAACAGCCTTGAAGGACTAAATCTCCTTAGACCTTAAAAAGACTTATTGAGCTTTTGTTTTGCTTCTCAATTTAGGCACAAATGACATAACATCGAAGGAAAAAATTCCTGTCTCCACTTGGATGAAAGATCCTGCAGAATAAACCATGGCTGCAACAAGCACAGCTCTCACAAGGTCTGGGTTATTTTCATCAGGTGATGGGCTGCTGTTGTTAATTACTAATCCCCTGCTAGGAAAAAAATAAATCAACCAAACAAAGAAACAACCAAACTCCTCCAACCGCTTTAAAAAAAAAAAAAGGCAGATAGGGTTCATCAGGTTAAGCTTCTCCACACATCACTTTCAAAATCCATCATTGGGGGAAGTCTCAAATGGAACGACATGAATCCAAATCAGCAAACAAACCTGATTATAAAGGGGCTATTTCACTTCAAAGTGGATCTCAGTTCCAAAGGAAAACACCTTCAGAAATGAAGTTAGATAGGCAGAACCAAAAAATCAGCAACTTCTCTCTTTTCACAAATTATAATAATGTGTTGACTCCACTGAATGGCTTGAGCAAAAATCTCTAGGGCCACAAAGAGCAAACTTAGGAAAGATGAAGATTTTAGCACATCCCACATGTTATCAAAGATTTCTCCTCTAGGGTGAGAAAATTTATTCTAAAACAAGAGCTGGAACAGAATTTTAAAAAAGAAGAAGGAAGAGGAGGAGGAAGAGGGGAAAAAACCTTATGGCTACGAAGATCCTATTTATTATATAATTATATTCCCAAAGCTGTTTTGAGATTTGAGAGGTTATAGTTTTTCACCTTCTCCCCTCAACTACAACTATGAAGAATCTTATAAAATCTGAACAGTAAACAGATGAAAAGCTTGGCCATAATACAATTTAAGCATGTCCAATTTGCAAGGAATTCAAAAACAGAAGAGTCATTTCATGAAACAAATAGGGAGAAGTTGCATAACCCCACAGGGTCCTCTGGCCTTTACAGGAGCCAAACTCAGCACACAGTTCTCTTTGGTCATCGATGCTTTAGTCAAATCATGTAAAAATATTTCTTGTTTATACAATCTGGCTACAGAAAGGGCCAGAAAATGTATCAAAGAAGAAATTTTAAATTGGCCTTAGGGTATACAAGTTGGAATAAGTTCATTAACTTAGAAGCTGAAAAGACCCACCTCCTCCAGGGGATTTGGCCCACAACAAGGGTAGCCAATTCTCTTCGGCATTAACTACCATGTACTATCTAGCAGCACGTAGAATTCAGTGTTCTCTGGAGACACCTTTTGAGAGACACCTAGACTTCCCGCTAACTATGAAAGAGAGATCAAGGCACATGTATGCTTTAATCTTCTCCTTTAGGTATGGTGTAGAGAAATCTGATGACTGTTTACATGGACCCATATTCCTTACCTAGAAACCACCTGCAGAAAATAAATTCTCCCTTCTTTTAAAATTATTAAAAATAAGCTAATTTCTATGTTAATATTAAGGTTCCAACTATACTAAATGGAACAAAGGATGGGCCGGAAGTTCTTAGTTTTAAGTGTTCATTCCAAAATTCATGACGCAAGGAAAAAGTAAAACCACACAGGCAGACAAAACAGGGGAAAGTTAGCCAAGAATGTCTGTCTTAACACAACTTCCTGGCTCCTCATGATTTGTGTCAGGATATAAAAGATTAAAATGCAATAACACCTGTTTTACCCAATAAAACTGTGTAAAAACATACATAAGCATTTGAGGCAAGAATCTCATACCACAAAGCAAAACTTCTAAGATGCTAGACAGAATGATAGAAAGATTTACCTAAGTTACCCATAGACAGATGAGCTCAAGGTACATACACAAAGGTAATCTACTCAGAATCAAACTTCTTTTATATAAAGTAAAATGAAGCCCAGGAGTTGCTTTAAGGCATCTCCTTCAATAAACTATAATTTTGATTTCCCTGATTTCTAGGGAGAAAAATAATCTTACTCTAATCTAAGGTCTCCAGATCATGCATTAACAACCACTGCTTAAAATTTAAATCTCAACAACTTTTCTCCTCTCCTTCATTAGTGGAAAGCCTTATCCTATGTACAGTAGCCACCAGAGAAGATCTGAATAAATAATTATGGTCTGCTCCAGGACAGAATATTTAGAATAAAACCTGTTTTGAAATCATTTATGAAGAATGTTTCTTTAACACTGACTGTAATGCTCATTACTTTAAAAAAATTTGAAAAAACAACTTATATGCTTACCTTATAAGACTTCTAACTTTACATACTATTTGCACTGAAACGGAACAGTAGATTGCACTCAAGATGTGCATTTTTTAAAGTCATGGTAAATATTTCTATGCATTTCATTCCACTTCCGTCCTTATGATCTTAAACTATGTTTAAAATAAAACTATGTAAAAACTCACCAAGTCAGTAGGAAGACTCTAATTTGTCTTGTCTAACAGGAAATCTCTGTTGGAAATAGAGATGGTGAATCAGACTTAACTAGATTCTGAATCTCATACAAATCGTTACTTACTTTGGCCATTTCTGAAAAAGGGAAAATCTTACTAAAGCAGGTGATACATTTACTAGGATTTACTAGTCAAAATTACCATTCTTATATCTCATGTCTAGTTCTGGGTGCTCTATTTTTTAGTCATCTCTCAAAAAGACTGTATTTAGAAATTAAAGTCAGAAAAATTCAAGCTAATTCCTCTAATTAACTGACCTATGAGTACAGCAAAAATGAAATAAGTGGCCTGCCCTGTATCAACATTTACAAGAGGGGAGTGATCACTTTTGCCAGCTAATTCACAAAATGTTGAAAGAATTACTATAAAAATTTTATGTAAAATACCCTTTATAAAAAGTGCTCTGTGGATCAGTTACACCAAAGCAAGACACATTTAAACAAAGCCATGTATCCTATGGTTTTAATAAACAGCTGCTGCACTGAGATTGCTGTTGAAAACTGGTGAGATATTTTAGCTACCACCACCACCCTAAATAATCTACCGTAACCTACAAAGCGACTCAAAACAGAAAAGGGACAGGAGTGGTTGCATAGCTTCTAGGAGCATAACCTAGGCAGAAAACTGGTGCTATCTTCCCCTCTGTGGAAAAATGAGTTAAGCTTTTCCTGAAATTGTAAATGCTATCTTTAACTGGTACACTGGTTCTCTTATTTTGGTTAACCAAGTCTAGTTACTATCAGTAATGGAATGAGCCCTCGCCAAAAACTGTACTACAACCACCGACTCTAAAACAGGACAAAGTCTTGATCAGAAGACTTAGAGTGACAAGAGTCAGGTTGAATTCATTTAACAAATATTTACTGAACAGCAACTGTGTTTAAGGTTTTGGTATCTCGGTTAATTTGTTAGAATGAACACTTGTAGACCTAGTGGATTGGCAAAATTTAAAGAGTCTGACAATACTGATAAGGACTGGGAGGAACAGGGACACTTTCATACTGTCGGTAGGAGGACAAATTAGTACAGCCACTTTGGAAAACAGTTTATCATCTAATGAAGGTAAAGATCCAGCAATTTCACCCCCAAATATGGCCCAGGGAAACTCCTGCCCACATCCATTAGCACATAAACGAGAACATTCAGAGCAGCACTGCTCCTAACAGCCAAAAACATCATCGACAGTAGAATGGATGCACAAACTGTGGTATACTCATGATAGGATGCTACATGGCAACAAAATTAAACTACAGTCCTATTAACACAGATGAACTTTACAAACATATGGTTAGGTTCTGAAAGAAGACATAAAAGAACACATACAGTATCATTCCATTTAATGTATATAAAATACAAAAAAAGACAAAAGTTAGTTATATTAGTGTGCAATGAATCCTAGGTGGTAAAACCACAAAGGAAAGGAAACAATGATCAGAAATGTCAGATTAGTGATACCTCTGAGCTACAGTGTGGGTCAAGATCTAGAAGAGACAGCCAACACAGCATGCTGTTTCTGGGTGCTGGCAATGATACATTTCTAGGTCTCAGTGGTGGTTATCAAAGTACTTGCTTTTTATAATTAATCTTTAAACTATATAGGTATGTTTTGTGTATCTTTCTATAGGTTATATTTCATAATAAAAATGCATTAAAATAATACCACAATAAAATGCATATAATATCCAGTGAAATAACCCAACAGAGGATGTGTGTATGTGTATGTATGTATCTCCTCCAGCGCCTAAGGAAGAATACAGTGTCCTGCACAGAATGCACTGCTGGTTTTTCTTCCAAGACAATTCAGGATGAGAACTCAGTAATAAAGCAGAGCCACCCAGGAATAAATACCTATAGATAGGCTTTCTTATTATACTTCCTTTCTCTGAATTTAAATGCAATACCTAAGATGTGTATTTCCGGGAAGTTTTCAGTGCTGACACAAATGTTTAAATCTATGTATGACTATTCACCAGGAACCATTTGTTAATACTCAAATTACTATTAGAAGCAAACAAAAGCTCCTGAAAAAGCAAAGCCAAAATACAAGTATTTTGGGGTATTACCTTTTTAGTTTAATCATAGCCTCTGATGGAACCTCCAATGATTTTCCATCTCACTCAGAGTAAAAGCCAAAGTCCTTACAATAACTGAAAAGGCCCTGAACAATCTGGACCTCATTACCTCTCTCGCTCTCATCTCCAATTAGGTTCTCCTGAGCTCACCATGTGCCAGCCACACTGCCCTTCTTTGCTGTTGTTCCTCAGGCAGAACAGGCTCATTCCTGCCTCAGGGCTCGCACTCACCCTTTTCCCTACCGGGGTAACTCTCCCCCGGATACTCTCTTGGCGCACTCCCTCCTGCTGCTGGGCTCTCCCTAACAGTCATCATCTCTGTGAGGCCTTTCCTGACACCCTTAAACATGTCATCCTCTCCCGCCATAGCCACAAACCTATTCCTCCTTCATTACTTCATTTTTTTCTATAGTACATAAAGTCATCGACCATACTTTATTTGAAATATAAGCAGGCAGATTCTTGTCTGTTTTGTTGCTAGACCCAGACAGTGTCTGCCACACGGAAGGCCAGAAATAAATACCTATTTAATAAATGATTGAATTAATCTCCTTTTGGATTTCTGTCCTTGAAAGATTAGACAATAATTCTACACAATTGAAAAACACAAGGTTTCCCTTCTCTGACATCAAATTTATTAACAAAGTTTGTTTACTAACAAGTTTCAGATTTATGCTCTTATTAGTAATGAGTCACAGGTAAGACTTATAAAAATTGGTACAAAATAAATTATCTTTCCCCCTAACAAATGTGCAGTGCCTGTTTTAATGATGACAATGCTGGGAGAGCCCAGAGAGACATTCCAGAGAGACAAGAACTCTCCTGTAGTGCTCATGCGAGTATGCCATGACCACTGGGAGAATGACCCGACAAGATGCAGCAGGGAGACTGACTGACTGCTTCCTTTAGCTATACTTATCATTATTTTAAAGTTTTTAAGAATAAGCATGTTTTACTTTAAAGTCAGGTAAATGGGTGTTTTAAATAAAGAATTATGCAAACAAAATATAATTTTAAGAAAGTTCTTTATATTATACTCTGACTCCCACAGAAACAATAAAGTCTTCTGGTACAAATCCAGATGAAATATCCCAAGAAGGTAACTACAGTTAGAAGAAAAAATTATTTTTGACTTAGGAATTAACATTTTTTATAGCAGAGTTTCCAGAGTGGAAGGGAAAACAAAACTCCATGGTATTAGTGTTCTATATAAGAACATAATTTTATTCTAAAGGAAGATTTAAAATAGGAACATTTCTCCACAGCATAAAACATGGGCTTGATGTGATAAAGAGCAGGTAATGAACTCCATTCAAACTTAGTGATTACAACGCAAGGAAGATAATTCACTGAACAAACCTGCCTACCAGGTGATCTGACAGGTACTTCTGAGCAAACAGATAGAGCTTATACTTTTGGTGGACAATTCACCTACGTTAAAGCCAGAATAAGCCTATATCCAAAGTCTGGTTACTTGCCAACCACAATAACTTGTGATCTGAACTATAACCTAAGACAAACAAATCTGAGAGAAAATATACAAGCATATGATATTCTACAGTTATATTTATTACCAAGATTTCCATTTTAAGGTCTTATCAATTGTTTTTAAAAATACTTAGAACATAAATTCTTAAAGATAGTTGATACACTCAAGAAAGGACGTTCTACTCAGACACTTCAGCAGGTGGGTGTATTATTAGAGAAGAGTAACAGTTTTCCTTTTTAACACTTCAGCATTCCAAGTGCTCAAAGCTCTGAATAGGATCCACCTTTAAAGGGGAAAAAAAATATCCCTGGAACATAAAACTTAAAAATACACTCAACCTCACAATAATGACTAAAGTATAGTGGATTAAAGATTCCAGAAAAAAAATCATAAATGAAAACCATTGGTCATTGAAACATATGGTCCTTGAACAAAATTTATGTGCAATAATTCTAATCTAAGGTAAAGGCCTATACTTTTAAAATGTTTAATTTGGCTAAAAATGCTGCAAGAAATTCTTTTATAAATATCAGCTGTTTGGATCATGCTGAATTTATAAGGTAATACAAGAACTGCATGAACTGGATTGGTCACTAAATACTAATCTTACATTTAATGGGAGGAAGTATTCTAGGAGTTAAAAAGTAATAAAAGGGGGAGGGTATAGCTCAGTGGCAGAACACATGTTTAGCATGCACAAGGTCCTGGGTTCAATCCCCAGTACCTCCATATAAACAAACAAACAAACAAAAAACCAAATTATCTCCCTTCCCCTCTCCCTGAAAAAAGTAATAGAAGATAACTTATAAGGAAGAAAGGAAAAAGGTGAGTAGTTACTGACGTTTATAAAAAACAGCTATTGAATATGAGACAATAAAAATATAAAATACTAAACACAAAGGTTGCCAAATTTATCAGAGCCCAAAAAAGAATCCACTAGAAAAGAAAATTTCAGAGCCTCTGACCTTAGTAAAAGAAAACTGGCGTTCCAAGTTATGCAAGGTTTTCCTCAGCCCTCCCTCTCCCTCAAATGATGATTGTGAATACCAAAGTAGTGAACCAAATGGGAGAATTCAAATAAGATATTTAGGACAAAATCAAACCACCAAAGCAAAAACAAGGAATAAGAAGGAGGAGGAGTAAACTATAAGGGATATCTGTAAGGTGGCTGGTCACTGAAGTTTTGTCTGTAATGGCAAAAAAAAGGGGAACAATGTAAATATCCATCAAAGGAATTTGGGAAGACTGAAATATTTATACAGAGAAATAAAAAATAAAACAGCTAAAATGACGGACCTAGATCTATGTGTATCCAAATGGACAGATCCTGAAAAATGAAAATGAATGAAAAAAGTGACTGCCATAGAATTTATTTAATATATCCATACTCACACTCTGCACTGGATGCACACTAAATTCACAGCAGTAGGGTGTCTCTGGGGAGCGGAGGTGGGAAAAAGAACTGAGAAAGTGAATGGAGAGGACTTCAGCTAAAAGTGTCACAATCTCTACTTTTTGTTTGGCTTTCTTTCTTTCTTTCTTTTTTTTAAATTGTCAAAAACCTGAATTCAGAGGGAAAAGTACACTAGAAAAGCTCGAAAAGACATAAGAGCAACATTTTAAATACAATAATGTAGCCTGAATTAAACCAAAAAAAGCCAATGAAATCAGTCCAGATCTTCTCAGTAACAAAAAATCTAGCTCTTGGTGAAATATTTTCCCCAGTTGATGGGTGCTTAGCACAGGGGTTACTTAAGCAGAAGGAGTAAAGAGACAGACTTTGTATACTTCAGTAAGAAAGCACATTTTAAATAAAAATAATTCTTGTAACCCAGCTTATCTTCAGGGAGACTATAAATCCTCGAAAGGAACCATGTTTCCACAGAGCACCTTCTCTTTCTGCACCACCATCCACCTTCTAACCTCCCGAAAACTTGTCCTCCATCTTTCCCTAATTTTACTCATTCCCCTCCAAGGACCTCTTCAATCACCTCAAATTATAGTACCTAACTCAAAGACAGGGTTCTTTTTTGGAACTCAAGTCCAAAAAACTTGAGACTTGGAAACAATTTAAACGCTTTTTCTCCTCTTTCAAATCTGTTTTTCCTCCCTCTTGCTTTACATTTTCCAACCCCAACCTGTTTTTTCCCTCCCATTTTCTTGCTGACAACTGCTAGCAAGCCTCTGGCATGTTTACACTTTTCCTTTCTTAAGGGAAAGATACTCCAAGTAAGCCAAACAAAATCTCACTCCAAGGCCCAAAGATCAAATAAAAGGAAAAAAACTTTAAAGTAAAAAATACTAACCATATTTTGCTGCTTTTCATTTTGGCATTATGGCTAGGAATAAAGTTCTAACTACCAAATAAGAGCACAAAGCCAAACTTACTTGTACATTTTCTTATCCTTATGGCATTTACATTTATCTGGGGTCCTCTGTTTTACAAGTGGCTTTGGTTAAGAATTATAAGGTCACTGTGATAGATACTTAAAATGATGAAAAAGAAAAACTTACAACCAAGAATACTCTATACAGCAAGTCTCTTACTCAGATTTGAAGGAGAAATCAAAAGCTTTACAGATAAAAGCTAAAAGAATTCAGCATCACCAAACCAGCTTTACAACAAATGTTAAAGGAACTTCTCTAGTCATCAAACCATTAAGAAAAGAGAACAAAAAGAAAGAGGAGAGAAAAAAAAAAAGACCTACAAAAGATTGCTTTGGTAGTTCGGGGTCTTTTATGGTTCCATACAAATTTCGGAATTGTTTGTTCTAGTTCTGTGAAAAATATCGTGAGTATTTTGACAGGGGTTGCACTGGATCTGTAGATTGCTTTGGGTAGTACAGCCACTTTGACAATGTTGATTCTTCCAATCCAAGAGCACAAGATATCTTTCCATTTCTTTGTATCATCTTTGATTTTCTTCATCAGTGTTTTACAGTTTTCAGAGTATAGGTAACCTACTTGGTTAAGTTTATTTCTAGGCTTTTGATGCAATGGAAATGTTTACGCCAGTTATAATATCCTGGTTTTTGAAGTGAAAAAAAAAAAAAAGTAAATGAAGGGCCGCAAATGGCAAAATATCTTTCTTTCTTATGGATGAGTTGTATTCCATTACATACACTGCATCTTCTTTATCCATTCATCTACTGATGTGCACTTAGGATGCTTCCATATCTTGGCAATTATAAATAATGTTGCTGTTAATGGTAGGGTATATGTATCTTTCTGAATTAATTCCTATTTTGTGGTTGGCTTTATTCCTTTGATAACTATGGAAGTTCATAAAAAGCTAAAGCTCTAAACGTTCTTAGTAACAATGAACCATACATATATGTAAATTATAGAAATATGTGCAGTATATTGTATATATGTATTTACATGCAATATATTGTATATGTGCAGTCAAATTGTAACAATTCTACCTAATAAAACTGAAAAAAAATTTTTAAATTATAAGGCACTTAGAAAAGTTCTGTAGAGTTGAGTATATAGCCTAATGGAAGCCATAACCTCAAGTTTCACAGTGGAGATACAACTGGAGCACTCCCACCCCGGTTTTCCTTGTCTTCTTTAAAAGGACTTGTAAGGTCCTTTTGTGGTAAATGCTTTCAGCTATATAACCATTCCAGTATTCAATTCTTCAAAGTCTTCAAAGTGCTTTGACATTCATGATCTTATTTGGGATTTTTAACAGCTCTGTGAGGCATGCAGGGCAAGTATTTTACAAATAAGGAAAACAGAAGCTCAGAGGTTACAATCTATCATGGTCACAGGACTATTAAGGGGGCTGGGTTCAGAACTCAAGTGTTTCAACTTCTAATCCAATACTTTAATTCCTGCGACTAAGTGATTCTTAGATCAGATATGGTCTTCTATTCAACATCGAGGAACTGGAAAAATATCTGAGGATATATCTGTATACCCTAGTTTTCAATTTGATTTCATTTTCAAGTGGCAACTCTATTGAAAAGTATGCTCTACTGTTCTAACAAAATCTGAGCACCATTATTAATGAGATCTGGGCAAACTGTTGATAAACTCACTCCTACTTTCAACACTGGACCCTAGGAACAAATCATATGTCCTAATACTTTTTAAGTGACTTTCCATATTTTAACACCTCATCATCAGTAATTTATTAAAATAAAACGTCTACTGTTTTGACATGCCAGAGTAATTTTCTGGTCTGAGTTCACAAGAAACCAGTGTCTTTCCTCAGGAAATCTCTCCCTTTCTCCTTTTGCCACAAGCTTATAGAATTAAAAAGCACAATTTCTATCATTCCTTAATTATATTCGAGATGTCTAACATGACTAAAATACTAAATGGCACCATCTTCTACCCAGCTGCTCAAGCCAAAACCTTCTCTTTTCATATCCTATCTATCAGCAAGTCCTGTCAGCTGTCCTGCTTCCTAATATATTCCATATTTATCCATTTCTAATTTTATCCATTTCTGTGCAGTTTTCTCTCACCTGAACCAGTGTTAACTGGTTTCTAATTGATCTCACCCAGCTTCCTCTGTAGCACAATTTATTCACCACATAGCAGCCAAAATGAACTTTAAAAAAGTAAATCAGATTATGTCACTCTTCCATTTAACCACACTTAGAAATAAAATTCAGTCTCTTATCTGACTCTATACGGTCCTATAAAAGCTGGTTCATTATGCCAAATTCATCACCTACTCCTCTCCCACATCACTAACCTCACTGCAAACACACTGACCTTTCTGTAAATGACCCAAAGCCTGTATCCATCTCAGGACCTTTGTACTGTCTTCCCTCAGCCTGGAAGACCCTTCTTGTAGATATTCACTTTGCTTGCTTCTTCTTCTTTACATTTTAGCTCAAAAGTCACCTCTTTAGAAAAAGGCCTTCTATGATCACAGTCAAAAGTAGCAGGCCCATTCCTATCCCTTCCATGAATTTGTTTTGTGTGAATTAATCTTCTACACTGTCTCTAGTTTATATAGACTGATCACCTTCTGAATGCACGTATAGTATTGACATTCTGGTCTTGCAAATCTGAAAACCAGAACCTAGACAGTGGGGGCTCTGCTGAGATAATGCCCAGTTCAAAGTCAGAAGCAGTCCCCTGGTCTTTGCATCCAACAGAAACTCTATTAATAAACTTTCTTTTTCTTTTGGGTATAAAAATTTTTAACAAAGCCATCCTTAATCTTTGAAATTTTTCTTATTGTATCCATTTAGGCTTCTCTTTTTAAAAATTATAGTATCAAGCCTGCAGACTCTGTATTTTTTATTTGCCTGAAAGAAATCACTAGTTTTTCTGACCACTAAGCCTTACTCTCTGGTACACAGTTTATTTTCTATCAATTAAAGAAAACAAGTGATCATAATGGGACCGGGGAGCTAATCCGTTTTCTGAGATGGGAAATTGACTTACAAATAGAAAAATAAAAGGTAGACATAAGAGCACTTTGGAGATGGAGATGTAAATAAACCAAAAGTGGTAACAAATGCCTTATAGAGTGATAGTAAAAAGCAAGAAAATTTGCTAATACTACTTAATTCTTCAGGAGTAAAAGACTGAGGTGATCTGAGTAAAGTGAAGGGAGTTCTTTGATGTTAGCCTGAATACTCTTTGACAGCAAAGGACTTATACCCAGAGCATCCTATGTTGTGCCTAGCACACAGAAAGTGCTTCATAAACACCCAGTGAATAAAGGCATTAGCAAAATGTTCTAGACATATAAAAGGACTTAATGAACACCCAGTAAAATGATTTTGTTTTACAGATAAGGAAATTGAACCCCAAAGCAACTTAATGGCTTGCCCAATGTGATATATTACACATAGGCAGACAGGAGCAGGGCTAAAACCAGAATCCAGACTATTACAGTACCTCCTTATAGTTATGTTGGAAAAAGTATATGGTGGGCTCAAGAATTTCATTGCGGGTAAATGGAAGATAATGTACTGGTGAAAACAGTCAAACGATAATCACGGACGTTGAGTTCACTAATGATTTAGAATGCAAAAAAGACCTTGACGAAGCACTATAGTTACCCATTATGTAGAGTGCAACTGGACCAACCAAATTCCATTCATTTTCATAAAGGATGTTGGAAACAAACCAGAAAACACATGCCACATTGACATCCCCCAATCTAGCTTTCCAGTCTTACCTAATGCAGCTGCTCAAATTAAGTCAACTGTCAGGCTACGATTCCATTGCTCAGGATACCTTCACACCAGAATTAAAGTAGCTATAGAAACGGGATTCCTCCCGAAGGATGTGGGGTTACAAAGACAAATTTGCAACTCTATTTGTTCCTGGCCCTCTATAACCTTTTCTTCCTTTCAATTAAACCAAATCTTAACTGATTAAAACAGCACAGCCATAATTTGACTCTGATTCTCAAGATGTAAAAAGGCTCCTTTACTCTATTTCCTGAAAACCCTGTCCTTGGAAGAGTCATCTTATCAGCCAAATCTACTTACTATCACATGGTGGCAGGGGGGAGATACAGCTCAGTGGTACAGTGCATGCTTAGCATGTACAAGGTCCTGGATTCAATCCCCAGTAAATCCATTAAAACAAACAAACAAACAAACCTAATTATCTCCACCTGCCAAAAAAAACATTTTTTTAAAAAGAGAAAAAAGAAAAAAATATTATCAAATAGAGTGCCCATTTTGAGAAAGGCCTTTGGATTATTTAAATTTTGGAAGAGTTTCCCCACTTATACAAATAGTAGAATCATAGCAAAGATAGGTTTTTGCCCTAAGTCCAACAACTACTCCTAGCATTAATAAATGTGTTTTCATTCTTGAGCCCTAAAGTCAATCAACCATAAAAACTACTCATTGAATGCAGTGTGGACATCCAGTCCCATGTTAAACAACCAGCCTCACTACTACCAATTTCTTTGCTTGGTTTCAATTAAGAGAAAATATTTCTGGCCTTGAAGAGCCAGGAAAAGATTCACCTTATAAAGAACTGCTCATATTTTCAACAACTGAAAGTTCCTCCTCAATATATAAATTTTCCTCCTTCAAACAATTTTCCTATCATCTTTTACAGTATACTTGGTCTTTAAACAGCAAGCCATTTATAAGTAACAAAAAGTATTTCTCCATCTATTCATCCCTGGAAACTAGATGGAATAAAAACTCAGTACAATCAGTTTTAAAAATCTAGAAGAGTCAGCTAGCATTCAAATCAAAAAAGGAAGCTTTGGATTCTAGACACAAACTCATTTCAAATATTAAAAACTTACAGAACTCACAAATAGATTCACTTTTAAAGAACTGAGTCTCCAAAGTTACAAAATGTGGGTAAGAGTTAACACTACCATTTCACTTTTACTGCCGGAGGTGAACTGTCTTACATTAAGAACTGTCTTACAAAGGTCAACATTTTATTGGGTCTTCTAAAATCAATTCTTCAGAATGAGGATGAACAACAGTTAAATAAATTGTTAGAATAAGAACAGAACAAGTCAATATATTCATAAGCTTTTGCTGTCCTCAGGACCTGAATTCCAGTGTAGACTTTGCAGATACTTTCTCAAATCTAAGTCTTCTCATCTTTAAATTGAGGGAAACTGTCCAAGGATCTCTAAGGTCCCTTGTAGAGCTAAAGTTTATGCCCCTTTGGAAAAACTTTTAAAATTATATCTGCCTTTCTTCGTATATGCTTTTTAAAACTAAAAGCAATACATATTCAGCATAAATAATTCAAAAGTTACAGGAAGCTATAACTGAAAAGTAAACATTACCTTCCAGACACCCAAATCCCTCTTCCTAAGCCTAAAGACAATTCCTGTTTTCTTCTCCTTTTTAGGGGGGAGGAGAGATTAGGTTTATTTATTTATTTATTTATTTAATAATCATTATTATTGTCGGTAGAGCATGCACTCTACCACTGAACTGTACCCTCCTGCCCCCACAATCACTGCTGTTTTCTTTTGTATCCTCAGAAACAAGCAAAACAAACAAACAAAAAACACACAAAAATGTATGTACTAGCAAACACTCACACACACACACACACACACACACACACACACACTCTCTCTCTCTCTCTCTCTCTCTCTCTCATATTCCCTGGAGGCACACATATATTCTTTCTAAGGGTTGCAAAGAATTCCACTGTACCCTGATGTGTGGTTTCTGGGTTTCTGCTACTGCAGATAATGTAGCAAACAGGTGTATCTGCATGCTAGTGCAAGCAAGCCCAAGAGCCTACCCATTGTTTATTTTGACAGATAATGCCAAAAATTACTCAACAAAATGTTGTTCCAATATATACTCACCAGGTGACTGACTGCTCTATTCTCCCATACCTCTGAGTACAAGAGCGCATAAAGAGTAGGTGAGAGTAAGTGAGCAACTTGTACTGAAGAGTCTATGAATCCCAAGGAAACTCAGTTCTGCCCTAGATCAGGATGTAGATTTAACAGCACGTACGGCTAAATTCCTCCACATATAATCTGGCCACTTTCACCCAGAGATGGTTATCAGCATATTGAAAAATCAAGTTTCTTATCTTTGTCACTGGCAAAGGACCCTTTAATAGGGATCAGCTGTTTATCCCCAAATTAAATGGGATAGTGCATGATCTCAGAGTTGATTAAAAAAGGTGTTTACAGAGCCCATAGGAAGCAACTCTTGGTGTATTTTTAAAGTGTTTTTATTAAAAAAAATAATTGGCATAATGTCTAGCATGGAGTAGATACTCAATAAGTAACTTAATTAAATTAATATGTGTCATCCACTTTGAAAACGGTCATCTTAGTTTAGTAGGAAGTATTTGTAGAGGACCATGTAAACATCAGGCAACTTCAAGAGCATGCATATGTGTGTACATGGGTGGGATGTGCATGGAGAGGGGAACATATGGGTTTCTAAAAACAAAATAAACCTATACCAAAGCTCTCATTTTATTTTTCTATAATTTGCTATTATAAATATTTATTACATCTTCAGTGTTAGTATGCCATCACATTGTGGCAGGGATGAGGGAGGGGTGGAGATTACTTTGGTCTTACACTGAAATGTGGAAAAAAATGTTTTTTTAAACATTAGAACCAGGGGAATGAGGTACATCTACATCAGTATGTTTGTTTTCAGCAGAAGCTCCCTCTAATTTTACAAGAAAAGTAGGAAAATATAATTTAGGTACATCCCCTATGAGATTATTCCCAACACATTCTTTCCTCTCCACATGGAACAATAAATCGCTTAAGAAAATTGCCCCCAGTTTCTTCTATTATCAGGGGAATCACTAAAAAATAAAAAGCCTTACAATTTTAAGCAACAGGAAGCACTCAAATCAAGGCCAACCTTACATACACCTACACGTAAAACTAACCAAACACAGCAAGTCCTATTCTAAGGGCCAGAAGCATCTCTCAAAATAAGAACTTCTCTGACCAAACTAAAATTATCAGTAGGGCCCAACTCCAGACATTGGGCTCAGAGCAGATAGTCCAGGTATCCAACAAGGCATCAACTGGGAAAGGGAGGGGGAGCTGAACTAAATGGGACACAAAGTTAAATATAATGGTTACTTGACAAGGGTCCTGCCCATGATACCAAAAAATCATGTGGGAAGTCCCCCAATTCTACCACTAATTAAAAAACCCTTACCTGCAAGCCCTTTAAGACTGCTTGCAGCTGAAGAAAAACTAGGTGCTGGCACATTCTATCTAATGGAGTTCAATGTCCTGTCTACCAGACTACAATCCGCAGATGAGCAGATAAAATTTTTAGGTTAACAGTTTTCAAATAAAAATTATTATCTCAGAAATAACAAAGGTTACAATCACAAAATCAAAGAGATGGGTCTCAGACTGAGATGAAACAATCATGCCCTTCAATACAGTCTTCTGTTTCCAAGACACACTAGAATCTGTTTTTTGGACTTGAGATTGGTAGTTAAGCGGCAATGGATCAAGCAGAGAAAAGTAAATGACTACTTGAAATTAATCCAAATATCAAATCCAAAGACACTCAATTTAACACCGAGCTTGCACATACTTTCAAGAACTAAAGCATTATTTAGTTGGGTTGCTATGCGAAATGGCAAACTACTATGACATAAAAGAAAACAATGGGTTATAACTGGCTGCAGACATTCTGATAACCAAAGTGAGTATTTATCGGTTACTGCCCATTCTTGACAGAAAAGTTTATCCAATCAGATCATGCAATGTGAATACTTCCAAAGGTAAGGAGTAGTTTGGGTTTTTTCCCATTGTATGTGCTTTTAATGAGCATGCACTCTATACAAGGCACAGAAGTCAGGCACAGTCCAGTGGAGGAAATTTCTTGGTTTTCTATTGCTGAATAACAAAGTACCCAAAACTGATGTCCAATGTCTTTAAGACTTCCACATAATTTATAATTAACCCAATCACTCCTATAAATATCTCATGTCTATAAACTTAGACTTCAACAAAGTTAATGAGCTAATTCAAAATATCTTTATATTATAGTTGGCAATAAAAATACTGTTATCCTCATTCTTTATTCTAGAATAAAATTACAACCTTTACTTCAATTCCTACCTTACTTGAAAGAGATGAAAACATTAAAAAGAAATTTAAGAAAAAATTTTAATACCATAGATACCTATAGTGAAAAATCATCATAATTTACTGGTAGAAAACAGACTGGATTGGAGGAAGGGTATAGCTCAGTGGTAGTGTACCTAGCATGCACAAGGTCCTGGGTTCAATCCCCAGTGCCTCCAGTAAAGATAAATAAATGAAAGCCTAATTACCACAAGTAAGTTACTAAAGCACTTAATTTCAAAAGACAAGATTTCTAACAAGTCAAAAGCAGGCAAAACAAAAAAACAAAAGAACAAAAACCCCAAAATTTAAACAAGGATTTACTGAAAACAGAGGAATACTGGCCCCTCTCTTTTTGCTCCTGCCTACTAGCCAATCCAAATCACTACAGTCACTCCCATTTCATTAATTTACATGGCTTCAGTTACCATATACATGGCTGGCTGCCTATCTCCTCTGAACTGCAAACCAACTTCCTGCTATGGACGTTGGCATCTAAAATGGAGCAAGTCCAAAATGGAAGTCGATCTTTCTCCAAAAACCTAATTGTCTTCCAGTGATCCTACCATTCATCCAAATATTCAAACTAGAAACTTAGGAGTTAGCCTTAACTTCTCATTCTCCCTCAGTTACCCCACCTCCACTTCCCATCCACTCCCAATTTAGTCAACCATCATATCAATTTTACCTCAGAAATACAACCCAAACTTGTCTCTCTTCATCCCCGGGACCAGCTTAATTCACTCAGGACAACCACCAGCTTAATTCGCTCAGGACATTAGTATACTGCAATATTATCTTAATTGCAATACTTTCTTGTTTCATTGCTGCAGAGTAAGCTGTTTTTATGCCATGGCATCTTTGCATGTTTCCTTCATCTACTCTAATCTCGTCAAGTAGAATTAAATACTTCCTTCCTCTTCATTCTCAATGTGTAGATCTCTTGCTGTTATAATTATTTGTCTTTCCCACTAGACTGAGAGTCCCAGGAGGGCACTTAACTGTGTTATATTCACCTTGGTAAGCCTAGTGTCTAGGAAATGCCTAGCAAATAGTAGGTGCTTAACAAATGTTTGAAAAACGAATGAATGAACAGATCATGATCCAGATAAAATGGCCTCAAATACTTTTACTTTCCTTTGTTAAGATTCATGCTTACCAAGTGATCTTTTACTTAGTACAACACAATAATTACTAGTTGTCTCAGCCAAGTTATTAAAAAAAACTCTGTGCCGCAGACTCCTCACCTGTAAAATACAGATAAGGATGCCTTTCTCATAGGTTATTGTGAAGATTAAATGAGTTAAATAAATGTATAATGCTTAGAGCAGAGCCTGACACATAGCAAGTGCTCAGTAAACATTAGCCATTACTATTATTTCTTTAATAATACTGACACTAGGAGGGGAATGGACTGAGTAGGTACATGTTTTCTAGGTCATGGAAAAGATTGTCCCTCAATGTATCTTAGTAAAATGGCATTCTGATTTTCATCTGTCAGCCCAGTATGAGTTTGGCTAACCACTTTTCTCTGAGACCAATCAACTCTGGTGCACTAAAGAAACAACTTTAGTGGCGAAACTGAGGAATGGACTCTAAACAGTGAAGACCCCAACAAGTTAACAGCATCCTGAGAAGGCCTGTCATAAGAGCTAGTCAGTCACCTTACAACCTTGGTTCCCTCTAAAGGTAACACTGGTCAAAGGTAGTATACTTTAGGTGAAAAGAATGTGATACTAGGAGGGAGATACTTCAAGTATACCACAGATTAGCTTTGAACATGATTGCGTACTTTAAAGAGAAAATCTGAGTTTAAAAAAATACTAGTCATTTCTCAATTATCCATACTAAAGGAGGTGAAAACATTTTACTTTGGAATGTATTATGTAATTTTTCCTATAGATTTATATCCAAAATTATATCTGGGCTGAACTAATAATAACATATATTTACACAGTCTGGCTATATATTAAAAGACATCATGGGAGTGAATTCAAAATAAAAGAAGGAAGCCAGCATGAGATGAATTCCTACAGATAATTTATATGAGGATAATTTAAAACTGACTATTATTATGTACTAGTTCCTCTCAACCTCACAGTATCCTCGTGAGGCTCAATCTTAGCCACAAAATTCTTTCAAATGAAAATTTCTAAATGTCATTTAGAAATAAAAGGTGAGTACAAATGAGTTTCCAAAAGTGAATCAATCTAGACCTGGGAAGCAATGAATCATCCAATTGGAGATTTTTGCTCCCACAGATACGGGGGTGCCTAAGAAGCTAGAGGTGGGTATCAGACTAACCACAGGCCAATTTATTTCATAAAATCAAGGTATCTTGAAAGGTTATGTAACAATCTCAAGTGCCAGGAAGGACTTCAGCAACCACCCTGTCTAAACCCTTTGATTTTACAGAAGAAACTGAGATCCAAAAAAGCTGCAACATGTCAGCTTTTATAAGTTAACTTATATAATAAAATGAATATCTAAGGGTTAGGAAATTCATTTTTTAATATTTTCATTGAGATATAACTGACATACAACACAAGGAGTTGATATACATATATATTGTGAAATAATTACCACAATAAGTTTAGTTAACAACCATCATCATGCACAGTTACTAAAAAAATTTTTTTTCTTATGAGAACTTTTAAGATCTACAGGAAGTTCATTATTAAATAATTAACTTATATCAATAAATAACCTGTATTTCCAACAAAAAAGAGACTTTAATGTATTGTTTGCTTAAACTGGGCCACAAATTTGCTTTACCTTATAGTTCCCTACTGCACAACTTAAGATGTACCAAAAATAAAATCAGTCCTCTGGAACATAACTTAACTCCCATAACAAGCCTCTCCACTATACCACAACAAGAACTCTCCTTTCCAATTAGTCTTGCCGCATACTCTAACCTATTTGTCAGCTCATACACACAGATCATGTGCCTTCTTCAAATGTGTTCATACCATTCTGAAGGCCATAGACGTTCTCCTACCTCCTATTTGAATACTACTCTTCTGGATCCAGGTCAAGTTCCACCTTGCCTTGAAGCGTTTCCTAATCACCCTAGTCTACTCTGAATTCCCATCATACTTATTGTCACTTTCTTGGCAGTTAATAAATGTTACTCAGAATTCCTTACCTAGTAATTAATATAGGATGCCCAGAATTGTAATTGTTCTCTGCATATGTTTTTCCCTACCCCTCAAACTCTCTTTTGGTAGGTCCAGTGAGACCTAGGAATAGGTACTTTAAAAACAAAAACAAAAATACTTAGATGAGAAGAGGAAAATGGCTGATAGAAGAATAAAATTGATTTTTTCTTTATTAAAATATCCTTTAATGTTGTTTAAATATCTTTTCAACTATAAAGATACTAAAAGAATAATTAGGAGAAATGGAACATTGCATACCCTTTAAGACAGCAATTCTATATCCTAAGGAATCAATCTGATCAGTGTATAAAGATTTATGTATAAAGATATTTATCACAGCATAATGTATAAGAAAAAACAGAAAAAGGCAGTTCATTAGTAGAGAATTCGCCAAATAAAATACACACCCATACAATAGTTCTATGTAGTTACTTTAAAAGATTATTTTTAATGACATGAAAAACTTTAAGTTTTTTCTATTTTTCCATTTCTCCATGATTTAATAATCAGAAAAACCAAATATTTTTTCTGAAAAATTAGTGTAGATTTGAAATAATACACTCTTTATCACTTAAGAAGTGACACACTAGCTCATGAAGAGAAGTACAACTTCCCTGTTGTTGTCATGTTGTTTCTTCACGCCAGAAGTTTCTGAAATAATTTACCAATAACTTTCACTGAAGGAAATTTTCACTTATTCGTAGGACATTTCCATAAGCGGTGACAGAATGGCAAAAATGAGTCAAGTCATCATCAAGTCAAGTTATATTCTAAAGATTAACGACCATGACCACCACCACCATCCCATCATCAAACCAACAAGGCAGAGGGGAAATCCACTGATTTATTATCTCTGGTCAACAGATTTGAGTAAATGAAGATCAAGATGCTACTGTATCTTTTTGTTAACAGGATTTCAACTTCAATGGCTCCCATGGCCGTTCTACTTCAGATGCTGATCCACGGTCTCATACCTTAGTAAGGGTCTCTTGGAATTCTCTTTACTTCCCAGATGTGAATTTCTGAGTTTTTCTCTCTGAACTTCTATTCCCTCTACCAAGAGGAAGGGAAGACTCAAGATGAGAAAACACGAAAAAAAAGTGCAAAAGCCCTGAAGGAGGATCTAGCTAGGTACGTAAGAAAAGCCAGTGCAGCTCGAATATAGTGCACAAAGGAAAACACTGTACAAGAAATAGGCAGGTACCACATCACAGAGAGCCTAACAGGTCATGATAAAGACTTTGGATGCTGGGGGAGGGTATAGCTCAGTGGTAGAGTGCATGCTTTGCTGGGTTCAATTCCCAGTTCTGCCAATTAAAAAACAAACAAATCAACCTAATTATCTCCCCACCCACCTGCCAAAAAAAACAAACAAACAACTTTGAATGTTGTTATTTTCATAAATTTTTCCACTCCCATGGTGAATCAATTTTATATGAATAAAACCTAGATCTACGTTTCAAACCTCACCTGCTCTTCCAAAACCCAATGCAATAGATTTAACTGCCTGCCTGCAAGGCAGCCTCTCCTAAATGTCAATACATACAAAGCCAAACACTATCTTTTCCCCAAACCAGCTCCTCCTGACCAATTTATTTCTGCTAACAGACTGATCATTCACCTAGGCTTCACATCTCAAAGCTATCTTTCATTCCTTATCTACTGTTCATCTGCACAGGTCCTCAAATCTCAACCTATCTTTTTTCCCTAGTCCCAGTGCCACTATCCCAGTTCACACTAGCACCAATTCTTGTTCAGATTACTGGAACAGACTAACCAGTTCCCAGACTTTCAGTTCTTTCTCCAACAAATGTATCCTATATGATGTCATTTAGATACTTCTAAGACCATCAATAAGCAGATAATATACAAATTTATTATCTCAAGTTCTAACTTTACTTCAAGCTCCACTCATATACCTGCCTCCTTAACATATTTATACTTAGCCTCACGCATACCTCAAATTTAACATGTCTAAAATTGAACTTCTGATTTGATCTTCCCTCCCAATCCCACACTTACTCCTCCCATTTCTATCTCCCATTCCCATCTCAGTAGGTGGCACCTCTACCCATCCAATTGCTTGAGCCAGAAATCTAGGAGTCATCCCTGACACTTTCTTCTCCCTAAACCCCCATATTCAATCTATAATTAGATTCTTTAACATACTTCTCAAATAATCTACCTCTCTCCATCACCTGTGCCACGGAGGCCCACCTGCAAAGATTCTTATTTAAGTGGTACAAATGCAGCCCAGGCGTCCGTTGTTTTACCAGCTCCCCAGGTGATTCTAACATGCGGCTAAGGTCCTGGACTCCTATGAACCTCTCTGAGCTTATTTCTACTACTTTCTCCCTTGCTCACCTAACTCCAATCACCTTGGCCTCCTTGCTGGTTCCTTGAACATGCCAGGCACATACATTCCTCCTAGCTTTTGCCCTTGTTACTCTCTCTGTCTGGAGTTCTGGTTTATGCCTTCACCTTCTACTTCTACAGATATTTACTCAAATACTACCCTTGTAGTGATTTAGTGAGACATTCCCTGGCCATTCTATCTAAAATTGCAACACCCACCTCCACCCCAACACTCAGTATCTCTTTCTCCAGCTTTGTTTTTCTCCTTGGGACTTATCACTTTCTACCATACCATATATTTTATTTATCCTGTTTACTGCCTGAATATGCACTTCAAGAAAGCAGGGATTTTTGCTGGTTTTGTTTGTTAACTATATCCCTAGCGCCTAGAATATCATCTGGCACAAAGTAGGCACCTAATTAGTATTTAACTCTCAGCAAGGCCTTCCCAGACTCCCCCAATTAAATTTAAGCTCCCCATTATCCCCCAATAGTAACTTATTCCTTTCCTTCATAATATTTACAGTAACTTGTAACTATATTTCACTTATTCATTGAAGCTCCTCTCCTAGAATGTAAATTCCATGAGAATAGGGATTTTCTGTTTGGCTCATCATTATATACAGCATTCCTCATGCGTAAGTGGCACAGAGCAACTATTTAAAAAACAGTTGATGAATGAATTAATAAGTGAATGAGGTCAAATAAATTTTCTGAAAGCACACTCTGATGTTATTTTTTCAGTCCAAATCTTTCAAAGTCTCTGCATCACCTAACACATTAAACCCTGCCTGGCCTTCGTATAAGACCTGTTCTGGGCCAATTTACTTTCCTGCCTTATCTCCCATTATCCCATTTGTCTTCTGCATCAGCTACACTACACTACACTATTCATTATTTCCAGTACACACCCTATACTAACTCTGCACTTCCCCACCTCCACATTTTTGCTCATGACATTCTTTCTGTCTGATTTTCCTTCCTACTTCTGCCTATCAAAATTCCAGTCTTTATAAAATACCTACTCTTCAAAACCCAGCTCAAATGTAACCTTCACAGAAAGTCCCTCAACTCTAACTTTCCCAGTTGAATGATCTCTTCCCCTTTTAAACACCAAAATATATAATACTGGTGTAATTCCGCACTCATTTCAGAACATACCCCTCCTCAACTTTTACAAAACCTTTTGTTTATAGTCACTCAATAGATACTTCTTGAAATGAAGTTGGTTAACACCACTACTTCCTTCTCTGTCATAAAACATATTTAAATTGGGGGCTGGGGGCACTATTCTCTTCAACAAGACTCTTTAATGACCAAAAGATGAAAGCCGAAATAGCAGATTTCCAGCCTTAACTTTCCCTTCTATGCCTTTTCTGAAAAGGTAAGACCTTCCCAAATACAATTTTTGGAGCTCAGATTTTTTAATGAATTCAACTGCTTGGAGAAAAAAGTTAAGCTGCATGTGCTACTATGATGACATAAATTCCATAAGCTATCTTAAAATGGGTTCCCCTAAGATTATGACATATTTGAAAGACTACCTCGTTGAAAATCTGAATACCTTAAATCCTGTTGTTTGAAAACAATACTAAGAAAATACTTCTGTTCAACAAGAAATCTGAAACTTTCTATGATCTTTTAAGTATCCCATTCATATCTACATCATGTTAAGTGATATTAAGTAATGGTACCAGCAATCCAGTAAAGTTCCATCATGAAACACTTGTCGTACCTCAAGTAACAGACCTTTGTTTCCCTACCTACATCCTCTTATAAGGTTGTGGTTCCCAAAATGTAGTTCACAGATCCCTGGAGGTCCCTTTGAATGAGTCTAAGTTGAAACTATTTTCATAACAGTAAGATATTGTTTGCCTCTTTTGCTGTGTTGACATTTGCACTGGTGGTACAAAATCAGTAATAGGTATAACTGTTGCTGCCTTAGCATAAATCAAGGTAAAAGCATCAAACTGTGCTAGAGCTACACGTCTTTCACCACTATGTACTGGCGATTTTTTTTTAAGTCAACTTCACTTAATGTTTTTGATGAAGCAATAAAAATTATTAATTTCATTAAATCTGAACCCTCATACAGGTCTTTTAAGTATTCTGTGTGATGAAATGGGAAGTATGTAAAAAGCACTTCTACAGGACACTCAACTACAATGGCTGTCTGCAGGAAAAGCACTTGTGACTATTTGAGTTGCGAGCTAAACTAACTGCTTTTTTCATGGAATCCTACTTTTACTTGGAACAAAGGGCAAACTGTGGTTATTCAGACATGAATATTCAGCAGACATTTTCTTGAAAATGAAGTGATTTCTCTCACTTCAAGAAAAGTAAGTGACAGTGTTTGTTGCCAATGATAAAATCCGAGGTTTTAATAAAAAACTAAAATTTTGGAAATCTTGTAGCTGTTTGATTCCCAATACTTACAGATTTTTCTGATAAGGATGGTGATAATAACTTAATGTGGTTATTTTGATAGTGCATTATGAAATGTGTCATTTGGAAGAATGAACCAACATTGCCCAAACAACCAATGTATAACATAAAATCATGTATTGGTAAAAGGTCTATTTAAAGGACAAGAAAGACAGAAGGATTTTAATGTAACAGTGACATCAATATGATTTCAGATTCCACACTGCAACCTAACTTATAAACTACTAATTGTCAAATTTTGGTGTAGTATGAGAGAATAATATGCACAATTGTCTGAAAATACTCCTTTTTCTAATTACATGACCACAGAGGCCATATTTTCTTCATACATTTCAATCAAAACAATCTATCACACCAAAAGGACACAGGAGTATGTACACATTTCATCCATGTTAAATTCTGCATTTTGATATTGTTCTATAATTATGTAAGATTTTACCACTGGGGGAAACTGGGTGAAGGGTACACGAGATCTCTCTGACCTGTCTTTACAACTGCCTGTGAATCTGTAATTATTTCAAAATAAAAAGTTAAAAAAAAAAATCTATCACATCAGATTGAATTTGGAAGCAGATATGAGAATCTAGCTGTCTTCTATTAAGCTGGATGCCTAAGAGATTTGCAAAAACGTAAAAAATGCCACTCCTCTCACTAATTTTCTGAAAAGTTATTTTTCATATAAATATATTATTTATGTTAACATGAGATCTTTTTTAGAGTAACTAATATTTTTTAAAATGTTTTCTGTTTTAATTTCTAATTTGGTAACTATCGATAGACATACACCACACAAAAAAAAGATCAGTAATTTTTTTAAGAGTGTAAACAGTCCTGAGACCAAAAAGTTTGAGAACCACTGCTTAAGAGAATCTGCCTCTGGCTCCAGCCACCCCCACAATTGCGGTTTGTACCAAACCCTCCCTCTGCTAACCTCAACCAGAGTTGAAACTGGGGCAGACATCTTGTCCGGGGGAAACCAAGCCTTAGACTGACCAAATCAGATATTGCTCAGGAATCTGAATTAACCTTCATGGATACTGAGGTCCGCTGAAGGTGGAACACTAGAGTGCATTATTAACTCTAACTGCTGGAGCCCTTGGAACTATTTTGGTGCCAGCCCTTTCTGAAGCCTGGTTGTCCAGCTTTTCCTTAGATTCTATGACATATAAATCTTTTATATGAGCTATTCTAAATAGGCTTCTTTTCCTTATGATCAGAAATCCTTGACACCATAAAACCTCAATGCCATTACCAAAAGTATTTTATTTGATGTCCTTATCTGAGACACCAAAATACAACAAGGTTCTCTTCCATTTGAATACCATATCCCTATATAAAAATAAGTATCGCTCCAACAAAACTAAGAACTGAATGGAAACTGTGGGCTTATTCAGAACAAGAGACAAACCTAATGACCAGCTGCTAAGATAAGGGAGGCTGGATTTTTTCTAACTCACTTTTGGAGAAGGCCATTATATATCACGTAAATATAATTTAGATAGCAAATGGCTTCATTAAAATATACCAATCTGACAGGGTTTTTCAGGGAGGATGATGAACTGAAAAAGAACAAGGTAGTGAGACCTGCCCTACCAGGTATGAACAATTATTATAAAGCTATGATAATTACGGCAGTGCAGTACCAGCACAAGATGTGCAAACAGAGTGATGGTACAGAATATAGAGAATACAGATACAAACCCTCATATATTTACAAACATGTAAGTGGTAATATAAAGTAGGAAGGGGCAGACTTAACTTTTCAATAAATGATGGTGGGATACCCAGCTAACCTTATGGAAAGAAAATTCAATCCCTACTTTGAGGTTATACTTATGAAAAAAATTAGATCCCTACTTAACACCAAACGTCAAATAAATTCTAGGTGGATTAGAGACCTAAACGTGGAAAGCATAACTGTAAAACTTGTAGAAGAAAATTCAGGATGTAACTACTACCTCAAAAAAAAATATACACCATAAAGGAAAAACATAATAAATCTTACTCTGTCAAAGTTTAAAACTTAGTTTCAATAAAAGACAAAGTTAAAAAACAAATTTAAACACACCCATTAGGATGGCTACTATTGAAAAAAAAAACAGTAAATAACATATGTTGGTAAGGATGTAGAAAAACTGGAACCTTTGTTCACTGTTGGTGCAGCTACTATGTTAAACAGTATGGAGGTTCCTCAAAAAAATAGAATTACCATATAATTCAGCAATTCCACTTCTGGGTATATACCCCAAAAAACTGAAAGCAGGGTCTCAAATAGATATTTGTCTACCCATGGTCTACCCATGGTCATAGCAGCATTATTCACAATAGCCAAAATGTGGAAGTAACCCAAGTGTCCATCAGTGGATGAATTGATAAACAAAATGTTGTATATACATACAATGGAGCATTATTCAGCCTTGGAAAGGAAAGAAATTCTGACATGCTACAATCTGGATGAACCTCATGGACATTATGTTAAGTGAAATAAGCCAGATACAAAAGGATAAATACTACATGATTCCATTCAATGAGGTATCTAAAGTAGTCAAAATCATAGAAACAGAATTACCTATTTCTAAATGTCAAGAAAAAGATTATGTAAATCAAATTAAGGAGATGAATGATTACATATATATATCTTTTATTCCCCCTACAAATAAGTAGATTGATAGGAGGAATTAGAGGCTTTCAGAGAACTATTGCAAGACCTTCTTTGACATTGCTGGTGCCACAGCAGGAAGATTTATGCCAACACCTTCTTAGAAAGCAACAGTCAAGAATAAAGGTCTTACCTAAATGTCCATCGACAGATGACTGGATAAAGAAGTTGTGGTATATTTATACAATGGAATACTACTCAGCCACAAAAATGATAAAAATAATGCCATTTCCAGCAACATGGATGTCCCTGGAGAATGTCATTCTAAGTGAAGTAAGCCAGAAAGAGAAAGAAAAATACCATATGATATCACTCATATGTGGAATCTAAAAAAAAAGACAAGTGAACTTACATATAAAACAGAAACAGACTCACAGACATAGAATACAGACTTGTGACTGCCAGGGGGGAGGAGGGTGGGAAGGGATAAACTGGGAGTTCGAGATCTGCAGATACTGACTGGTATATATAAAACAGATGAACAAGTTTATACTGTATGGCACAAGGAAAAAGATTCAGTATCTTATAGTAGCTCATGGTGAAAAAGTGAATATATGTGTGACTGAGGAATTGTGCTGTACACCAGAAATTGACACAACATTGTAAACTGACTATAACTCAATTTAAAAAAAAAAAGAATAAAGGTCTTACAGTGACCCCATCACTCAGACCACACGGGCTCCACCATGGCCCAGGTGTGCCAGAAGTTCTTCTAGTTCCTGCAGGCCAAGCCATGCAACTCACTTGTCAAAGTGGCCCGGGGTCTCAGCCTCATGCTGCACAGCCTTATGACCCCTAGCCTCCCTTAGCTAAGCCTGCCTTGCCCAAAGGTGGGGTGGCACTGAAGGCCAGCAGACAGGCCGAGGCCAAATCAGGGTCATGTCTGCCTTTTACCTGCTCAGGCTCCCACTTCTGGGGTGTTTGACAGGTGTAGCCCTGGCTATGGTCAATAGGTTGCGGACGCCAGCAGGTTTAAGCTGGGCCCAGAGTGGGTATTCCACCTTCTTGGGTTCTGCCATGCCTGGAGCATGACCCCCTTCCAAGATTGTGACACCATCTGTGTTAAATTTTTCATGTTCTTTTTTACCTCCGATTTGAATCTTTTTGATTTTGAAAAACATTGAGAAATTCAATTAAATGCTTTTGGAATAAAGAGAGGAATAAAGGTCTTCACGGTCAAGTAAGAGTTACTGTCTGAATGTTTCTTACTCTGAGGTCTGCATCCAGCTCTCCCAAAGCAGCATGACCAACTCTGCCACACAGAGCAACTAGATGACTCCTGCCAGTTCTATTAAAACATGACCATAGTTGTAAGAATGAAGGCCCCAGTGTTTCCTAAAAAAGCTAAACTTTAGAATCTTTTTTCCTATAATGGGGGCTTGTCAAAAACAAAAGTAAAAGAAGCTACTGGATCTTAGTAGCAAATGTGTCAGCATAGCCTTTCAGAGTGATTCACTGTGACTAAAAACAAACACAAGAAACAGGTGTGCTTCCCTGAATACACAACCAGAATTTAATATGGAGTCAGCATTGTTATGAAATCAGGTTGAGAATAACTTTTATAAAAATCTGGATGTAAATATTGACAAGATGGTAAAAAGTAAAGTGAATTTCAGATGAATATCAGAATACTGTTACCGTCAGGCTTTGAGTAACCTGAAATCAGTAAATTACTCAAAATACCACTCAATGGTAAGAGTCCTAGAAAACATTTTCTGCTAAGGTAGGAATTAGTCCAGTCCCTAAAACAGCTTTAGAATGCAGTTGCACTGTATCTTTCATTTATATTAACCTTCATTAGTGTGACGGATTTTCAAAAAACACTGTGGATGTACCGACATTTTTGAGTCTACAGTACATGACAGAAATCCACAAGATTCAGCACTGTTCGAGACCCTGTGTTAAGACAGCTAGATATCAGAGTTCATGGCCTGTCTGAAATTTTTCCCTAATTAAGAACAATTTGTCTCTTTTTTGTGATGAAAATCTAGTGATAATGAAAAAAACATGTTATTACAGCATAATCTTATGTAACACTCCAAATCTGTTGGAGAAATTTGTGTAAATGAGGAAAAGGGAGGAAAGACAAACACATCCTTGTGCGTATATACACAAAGACGTTTTTACATAACAATCAAAACCTCACATCTCCAAGATAATATATACAAATTATCAGTCTCTAAGTTTTATTTTCTGTACCTTTCATCTCAGAAAAAAAGCAAGGTTGCTCATGAGAGAAGAAATCCCCCAGTCTCTTCTATAATTAACCTTACACTAAGGGTGTGGGGTTGGACGTCGGGGATGTGTGGGGTTGGACATGGTGGGGGTGTGGGAAGCAATGCTCTCTTCAGAAATACTACCTGTATTTCACAAAGAGTATTCAAGGTAAGGAATCTGTGAGATCTAAGATCCAGAATCCAGCAATGGCACAGAAATGTCAAACACTAGGTGCACTGTGTTCAAAGAAAGGCATCTTTAGTTTTTAGAATTTGGTTCCAGAAGCTCTGCAGGGAGATGAACAACATAATTTATTAAAAGGGAAGAAAATGTGATATATATAAAGGTACAGACATGAGGGGACATCTGGGACAAGAAAAATACAAAGTGATCCAGGGACTTCTTGTACCAGAAGCACTCATACACCAAGCTTAAAGGGCTCCCACAGGTCAAATATAGGACATTTTGAGCATCAACAAAAAGGTCCGTAACTGTTAGCAAAAAAAAACCAACCCAAAAACAGACTAAATTAAAATCCATGATTTTATAATGCTACTAAAACAAAGAGAGCAAGAAAAAGAAACAATTCATTTCCTATCATTAGAGGTGTTTATTACATATCCTTATTCAGAAAAATTACTGAAGGGAAAATTAAGAATTTACCTTAACTTTTGGGAAGAAATTATAATTTATTCCTGATTGATGAGGAAAACCTTAACAGAAGATTAAAGGCTAATCAATGTAAAAAAAAAAAAAAGCAGAATTAGAAAATTACCATTTTGTAATAACCAAAGAAATAACCATCCACACAAGGATGGTCATCAGGTGAAAGGCTGCTGGAGAAGTTTAACAAGCCACTCTACAGATTACTTGCAAATTACAAAAGGGAAAAACGTCTTTAAAGTGGAGAGATCTGATATTTATCATTTTGAACAAATGATCAAACAAACTCATCATCATTACATTATGACATTACGTTTCTCTTATTGTGATGCGACCTGGAATACAGAGCATAACCTATGAAGTATTATTACCAAAAATGTTTAACCTGAATCTAACCAAGCCTTTAGACTTCACTGCCAGTTTGTAGGAAATACAGGGATATGGAACAAATTAAATGAAACTGTGAGGAAACAGTTAGAAATTCCAGAAGTGGCATATTCTACAAGACAAATGGCCTGGTCTCTTCAAAAAGGCAATTATCATGTGGCTCCTAAATAAAGTGTTCTAGATTTAAAAAGAGACTAAAGAGACACGTTCGGAGGGGAAAAAAAAAAAAAAACAAACAAAACCAATAGCTAACAAGTGTTATCCTAGAGACAACTAGGAAAATCCGAACTGGATATTAGGGTTAGTAAAGTATTGTTAATTGCCTTAGCTATGATAATGCATTGTAAGAATAATTAAGTAAAACAATGTCTTTATTTTAAGAAGATGCATCTACCTCATGGAAGATGCAACTAAAAGGAAATTTAAGTACACCTGGGCTAGAACACCCCCAAATTAACTAAACTGAAATAAAAAAATTAAAACAAAGAAGATGCATCTAAAATATTTAAAGTATTAAAGTATTAAGGTGTCATGATGTCTACAACATAAACATATATTATATACAAACACACATATAAAGCAAATATAGCAAAACAACTGTTGAATCTAGGGGATAACTGGTATAAAGGTGATAACTGCACTATTCTTTCAATTTTTCTGTATGTTTAAAATTTTTCACTTAAACAGTTCTAAGAAAAGGGGGTGGGAGGGCTCAAAAGGCACTTCCTCCAGGAAGGCCTCCAAGATGAACTCTCCTCTAACATTATTCATCTCTTTACAAAGTCCTCTCAGCATAGAACACAGTATATTACTGTTCTTATTCTGTTTACTATTTGTTCTCTTATTATTTCATATATTCAATAGACTTGGTTTTCCAACAAAACTGTAAGCTCCTTCCAGCACAGACATCTTTTAATTCTTTTCAACTTTCTCACAGCTTATAGTGAAGTATCCATTTTGCAACTAGCAGACTTTTTTTTAAAGTACCAGTAGCAATATTCTGTGCAGGCACTCAGTAAGCACCTTAACTAACTGGATTAGCTTTTCAATTCCTCAACAGAATGGCAGTTCACTTGTATAAACAATTCTGAGTCACAGCTATCAAAAGGATATCATCAAACATCACTTATGGGCTTACAGAATTTCATACAGAGAAATTAGTATCAAGAGTTGAAAAAATTAGAAAATAGGTTTTACATGTCTTCCTAGCACTGCTAATGGATTTGCCGAGTTATCTAGGCATACGACTTTATTCTCATGATATTATTCTTCAGTACTACAATATCTTCCACCACCACCTTCATCTGAAAATCAGTGACAGTATTTATCCATAACCCCTGGGTGTAATGAAGCTTTATAAGCTACAAAATGAACTTTAAAATCTTAGATAAAAGAATGCACAAAGATTTTAAAAATCTGATAATACAATGTTGGTGAAGAAATAGGAAGACTCATACACTGCTGGCAAGAATGTAAATTAGTACAACCTCCAAGGAAAGCAATTTAGCAGTATCTAACAACATTAAAAATGCATATATCAAAAAAATGCATATATCCTTCCACTAGGAATTTATCCAACAGACACCCATGTGCATAAAAAGTACAAAGAAGGAATTAATTGTAGCACTGGAAACAACCTAAATATCCAATAATAGGAGCTGGTTGAAAGATAGCACATCTATACAGTGGAATACCTGCCATCTTTCAAAAAGGGAGAGGTACTCTACATACTATATGGAATGATAGCCAAGATATATTAAGTGAAAAAAGCAAAGTGCAGAATAACAGATATAGTATCTTACCATTTGTATAAACAACAAATAAAAACAAAAATACCAAAGCATAGTGTATATGCTTGTTGAAGCACTATCTCTGGAAAGGTAAACAAGATACAGGTAACAATAGTTTCCTTTGAGGGAGGTAACTAGATGGACGAAAGGAGGACAGTATTAGAAAAATTTTTCCCTTTCTGTGTAACTTTTTAATTTTATTTCATATGTATGTACATGCGTTACCCAGAGTTATTTTTTAAACATGGCTCTACATCAACTCGAATTATTTAATGAATACTTATCTTAATCCCAAAAGCATCTCATGCCTTCATACCATAAAAATTTTAAATAAAACCAGTAAATTCAACCAGATGAAGTTTCCAGATAAAAACAAAAGCATCTGAGATGACAGAAGCCTACTGAGAAGAGAAACGGACATTTATTACCTCCATAGTTTTACTTCAAGGTTTTATCAGAACCTGATGGGAGTGTGGATACAGGCAACATTAAACATCTCCAAGCACCAAAGCAACTACTCTGAAGACCTCTACAAGGAGAGGTCCCAGAGTACCAAATGGACATCAATCACTCCCACCCTAAGTGTCGGGTTGTCACAATAACTTATACTCAGTCTTCACACAGGGAAAAAAGAAAAAAAAGATGAGTCTCCAGCTCTTTTCCAAGATACAAGAAGATATATGCCCTCCAAATTCCTGTGCTTCCTCTGTGTCATCTCTTGGCTCCAACTGTAACCATGGCAACATAAAACAGCACAAAAGACAGCTGAACCATGCAAAGACCAGAGTAAAATGGGGAAGTGAAAAATATATATACTTTAAGGCCTAAGAACATAAGGTCCTAGAGTTAAGAATGAGACCAAAAAAAAAAAAAAATTGAGAGAAGAATATCAAAGAAAGAATACAAAGGAAAGGGAAGAGAAAATAAGGCTTACTAATAATGTTTCCCATCCCTAATTATCCAGATAGGAGACAAGGTTGGCAAACATAACTGAAAAACAGAAAATGTGCCTCTACCCCCAACAATTCAGCTATTCATTTCAATGCTATTCAGCAAACCTTTTGCTTGTAAGAGTTTATCATTTCTGCACCCTTTTCTGATGGCAGAAGCAGCAGCAAGTATCCAAAAGAGTGGCAACACAGGAGCAAACTAAGGGACCACATATAATCTGCCAACTGAAAACCCAGGTTGTAGATTAGTGAAATACCACTGTACCTTAAGTTCCTCTTTTAAAATTGCTCTTTGCAAATGTGAAACAAACATCACTCTTGTTACTTAAAATTAAAACTTCCACTGGGTAAGTTACTGTCCACCAATAGTTTCAGACTGCTTCTGTTTTCATGTGCTGAGCATATAATGTACAGCTAAAACAGAAGTGCTAAGGAAGTTCTTTTTACAAAAAAAAAAAAAAAAGAGGCAAATAGGTCACAAAGTAGGAGGGCTGGAGATGAGAGAACTCTGATGTCTTGATTTACAGTTACTACTCTAAGTCTTATACTCTTTGCTCTTTATCTTTACCTTAGCTAGTCCTGTGAGGATCATTAATAATTTTACTAATAGGAAACTCCCCTTACTTTCTTTTTTATGACCCCAGTTCTCTTTAGAAAGGCTACCAAAATCCCCTGCCAGAATAACTGAATGGGTTGGGGCACCTACTCCTATATCAGGGAGGTTTGCATTAAAGATACAGCATGACGGTGGGAGTACTCGAGGAAAAAAAAAAGTAATGCTAGAACAAGAAGTTGCAGTGACAGTTTCAAAAGAAGGGTCAGCATGGGGCATGTAAGCTCTGGGAGGCGTCTGTAGCCTAGGAGTCTCTAGGACAACATCAGATGCGAACAGTGCTTTGTCAATAACGCACTCAAAAACTTAAATTCTCCCTTTGGGGAAGGAGAACCAGGCTCACTACATGGCAGCAAGTCTAGCTTACTGCCTAGGAAGAAGGAGGGCGCGTGGTCAAGGGGCTCTTTATCCCGCAGGTCCCTGCAACATAGCGATGCGCATGCGCCCCGAGGGCAGCGAACAAGCACCCCTAGCGCGTTCACACTCGCGCATGCGCAGTCACCCATCTCGCCGCAGGCGACAGCTCACTATTTGGCAAGGGGGATGGGGCTGGGAAAATTATGGGGGTGCGGAAGGCAGGGGGCGCGTTTGTGTCTCCTGAATGCTTCGGATTAGGAGAAGGAACGGTTGATTAGGCTCTGGCATTCGCAGGCCACGTAACCCGGGATGTGGGAAATGGGGCAGAGAAGAGTATATGTGTGGCGCGGAGGGGAGGAGGGGAGGACTGGGGGGGGTCAGTCACCTCTAAGGGAGACGCTCCCCCACTCCGACAGGACAACCCTCTCCCTCGACTCTCCTCCCCCCACTCACCTGAGAGCGGCGGCGACAGCTGCTGGTCCCCGTCCCCCTGCGCTCGCCTCATACTGTCCGCAACATCCGGGACCTGCGGGACCGCCGATACACAAATACACACACACACTCGGAGCGCGCACACTCACACATACACACACACACCGAAACACACCGGCCGGGGCGTCATGGCGTCAGCACGCCGACGCAGCCAGCGCGTACCCGTCGGGCTCCACCCCGCGCGGCCTCCGCCCCCCTCTACTCCCCTCCCCTCCCCTCTCTGGTTTCTCCTGCCCCTCCTCCCTCTTCCTCAAGACTCCGCCTACCTCCCCTAGTGCGCATGCGTCCCGGCGTCTAGCCTGGGCCCGGAGATTTGGGTGGAAGGAGGGGCCTGAGAGGAAAGAGGCGGGAACTCGGAGGGGGTCGCGTGTAGGGCGCGATAGGCTGCGTTGAGGTGCGAGGACCAAATAGAGACACGCCAAGGGGCTGGGGGAGTCTTGGTGGGCGTAACAATAAAGGCATTTAACAACAGCAACTTAAATTTGCAAGCAGTATATGGATTACTAACAACTTTTATATATATTACCTTATTTTTCTAACCCACTCTGTCAGTAAAATATCTTGGGCGTCTTACGATAATGTTAGAGACTCTTAAGAAACTTTTAAAATTTAACATTTGGAAACAAACAAGACAAGACGGACCATCCTGAGGGAAGGCGAGGATATGGGCGGCTTAATTGAAAGGAAGCTGATTCAGCGACAATTTGTTTTGGACACCTGGTTCCCAGTCAGCCTCACATCCTAGCTTCCAAGGGCTATCACTGGTTCCTGAGTTGAGTAAAAGAAAAATGTCTCAGAGCATCTTCGTCTTGGGAGAAAAAAGCCATCTCCACATAGGAGTAATAACGTCAGTGATGGGACATTTGTTATTGCTACAATTCTTTCCTTTGGCTTAGACTTTAAAAAAAAAATGATTCTTACTGAACCAAGCAAAATAATCCCGAGCAGGCATTGTCTCTTTTCCACACTGAGATTGTATCGTTACGTAGACACGCACACAAATCCGAGAGGAGGCGTTGCATCCAAAAGGGCAACCAGATGAACCTGTGGATCATGGGGTGACAAAGTATGGACCCTGCCTTGGGGACAGCTACCGGAAGCTCTGCTTCTGTGGGACTGTCTCCAGGAGACAGTGCTCACTGTCTCCTGCCACATGCGTCCTGGCGCCAGGTGGCTGGTGAGTCTGTTCAGCAGGGAAGTCTGGAAGCCCATGAGCAAAGCCATAGGGGAGGCTATGACAGTGTCAGGCTGCCTTCCACTTTCAAATACACATGCAGACCCTATAATCTCACAGCGTTAAATGTCCTAGGAATCACAGACAAAACACTCCAAGCTCCTAAAGCTTACCCAGCCGATATTTCAGCCAAAATGATCAAGAAATGGAGATCCTAAACTCAACAGCATCGTGGCTCCTGTGCCTGCCCCACTTGAAACAAAAAGTGTTTTTGTCACCTATTGGGCTGATGCTTGAAACTTTCCAATTAGATTTCACTCAAATCATCAACAAACATTCATTCCTTTAGCTACAGCCAGCAAGGTTTTTGTCCTTGGGGAAATTCAGAGTGCCCCACAGGTAACCCAGTAACCAGTTACAAGTCACTGATTGTTAGTGTCACTGAGGCTGTTCAGTTCCCATTCTCTTGACTTCAGATTTCACAGGATAGCAGGGAAGAAAGAAAAGGGGTACCCTTAGGAGGAAGGAGCATGGAGGTGGGGAAGGGGAACAGAAGGAGGAAATTAGAGGCATGAACAACACACTTTAGGAACCTCACAATCGGGACTAATCATTACAGTTTAGTCAGATTCTGACTGCGACCTAGGAAGTGACTCCTTGGAGCTACTGAATCTGTGCCAGCGGCTCCTCCATGCTGGCCCTGACTCTCCAGAGATCTGGAAGGATATAAGAGTTCTATCCCCATCTGTAGCCTGGTGTGATAGATAGCCTGGTCTACTGTGGGGACCATACCGCCCACCTGAGATGTGATCCCACCAGCCTCTGTACAAAGGACTTTGATTTGATGTGGATCTGATTAAATGACTGTAGATGTCCTTGGAAGCACTGTGTGGAAGAATTTTAAACAGCTTCTCCTTTTTAATATGCACTTCCTCTTTGGTTTTAATTATTTTGTTCCTACATTTTCCCTTTCAATTTACTAAAATCTAGAAATGTAATTAGAGCAGAGGCTAGGCTCAGCGAAAGCTGCCAGGATTTCTACAGCATGATTAAATATACTAGGCATCCCTTTAGTGTGGGCCTGAAAAATAGGATTCTCATTATTATCCTTCCCTTATCCAGGAAAGAATCAGCACCATGTACAGATATGGATTTATTGAAAATGCAGCACTAATTAAAAACTCACCCAGCCTCTTGACGAGGTTTGGGGGGAAAAGTGCAGTTATTTAATTATTTCCTCCATTTACTGCTTTGTTGTTTTAATCACAATAAGCAAGAAGCCCCCCTCATTCTTCTGTCCTCAAAATAAAATTCTTCCCTCCCCTCATGAGAGAATTAATGAGGCTTTTATCTATGCAACAACAGTCAAGCTTACAATGGCACCAATTCAATTCACTGCTCTTTGTGATGGTAGGAAACATTCAGAACTCATTTTCTTAATCCAAAATACAAATGACTAAGTGTTCATTGGCCATCATGAGCCAGGTCTGGGCAAGGAATCTGTCCCAAAAGGCCCCTGGACGTCTGGTATTTATTCTGCCAACGAGGATCTTCAGCTCCATGTTATAGTCCGATGGGCAAAGGCATAGTTTCCCTTGAAAGAGTAGGGGAGGTAGAGGCAGGCAGGAATAAACAGATGATGGATATATGGATGGGAGATGGATATGCAAGAAGGAAGGTCCTTAGTAGGGGCACAGTCCTGTCTAGAGGAACGGGGAGAGATGACACAGCCTGGGACACAGGTGTAAGACCATACACAAGGAAGCATGCCAACAAGAACATGCTGCTCAGGTTATGCTAGGGCTGCGATGGGGTTAATAGAAAATTGGCAGTGAAGAATATTTATTGACTGATTAAATTTCGTAGTGAAGCAGCTGTGGCTTAATGAATGAGCTCCAGCCTCCTTGTCTGGAGACTCAAGTTCAAACCCAGCACTAACATTTAACTACAGTATAAACGTGGGCCAACCGCACCCAGGCTCAGTTTTTCCATACAAGCAATGGAGAAAATAATGCCCACCATAGCATATTACTGTGAGGATTAATTGAAATAGTATTTGAACATAGCACAGTCCCTCTACATAGAGGAGAGTAGACTCCACTTATTTGTGGATGTGTTTCTGAACTTGGATTTGGGGGTAAGTGTTCATATTCCTGCTGCTCTTCAAGCCCTGCTCTAATCTGTGTGCCATCCTTGCTCCTTTGCTCTATGCCTTTCTTTAGAATTCTTCAAGAAGCATGGAATCAAGGCAACAGCACAGATTTCTCAGCCAGAAGACTGACACTTGCTAGCCAGAGTCCCTGAACAAGCTCTCTGATCTCAGAGTCTGTTTCCCCACAGATCGGTCAGATTTCTGTTTGCAAGAACTGCCCCAAAGCTGGCTATATCAGCCCAAACTGGAATTTACTGAAGAAATATTTCTGGTTCCTAGAATTGACAGGAGTTGAAGAATCAGACTTGGAAATTCAGCAGAAACCAAGAGCTAATGAAGGAAGAATGACAATCTTCTTTAGCAGGACCTTCTGGCTGGGAAGCCTAATTGCTGGGCACCGCTTTGAAGTACTACCAGTAGATGCATGGTCCCTGCTGCTGCCAATGCAAAGGACATCTAACCTTCCACCCATCTTTGTGCTTCATGCTGGAAACCCAAAGTCCAAGCAGCAGCACCCTGTTGACCAATCCTAGACTACATCCTGGGCCCTGACCATCATGGGAGGCAGGGGTGGTGTAAGGGGCAGGGGCAATGAATAAAGGTCTCACTGCCATGGTGTCCACCATGTGACGGTCGGCACTCCTCTCACTGGCACTATCTGCAGCAGAATACTCATCCCAATCAGGAAGCAGATCAGATGCTGGATGGCAAACACTTCCATTGTGAAAAGGGGCATTCACCATAGAGTAATAAGCAGCATTTAATGACATATTTGTTCAAAAGTGCTTGGCATACAAGACATGGAAGCAACCTAAATGTCCATTGACAAATGAATTATATATATATAATGGAATGTTACTCGGCCATAAAAAAGAATGAAATAATGCCATTTGCAGCATTACAGATGAACCTAGAGATTATTATCAAGTGAAGTAAGTCATAGAGAGAAAGACAAATATCATATGATATCACTTACATGTGGAACCTAAAAAGAAATGATACAAATGAACTTATTTACAAACTGCAATAGGCTCACAGACATAGAAAACAAACTATGGTTACCAAAGGGGAAGGAGATGAGGGGGAAGGATAAATTAGGAGTCTGGGATTAACGTATACACACTACTATATATAAAATAGATAAACGACAAAGACCTACTGAATTTGACACAACATTATAAAATGACTGTAACTCAATAAAAAAAAGTTAAAAAAAGACAACAAAGACTTACTGTATAGCACAGGGAACTATATTCAGTTTCTTGAATCTGAAAAAAATGTATTTATATGTATAACCAAATCGCTTTGCTGATACCTGAAACTATCATTGTAAATCAACTGAAACTAACATTGTAAATCAACTACACTTCAATAAAAAAATAAAATTTTTTAAAATAGAAAATAAGGATTCAAGTTATTAAAATACCACAAAGAATTTTTTAAAAGATAAACAATAAGCCCTACTGTATAACACAGGGAACTATATTCAATATCTTGTAATAACCTATAATGGAAAATAATCTAAAAAAAACATATATATATATATATGTATAGCTGAATCACTTTGCTGTACAACTGAAACTAACACAACATTGTAAATCAACTATAATTTGATATAAATACATAAATTTTTAAAGTGCATATGAAAGACATTCTGTTACTTCACTTCCCTTTTTTATGAAACAAAAGGCTTGGAATGGTGTACATATATGAGGATTTGATCAATGTGCTTATAGATCTTGAAATTCTGAGCTTTTCACCTGGAGAAATGGCTGGGAAAGATGATGTTTGACGAGTGGAGTACCAGACAGAAGAGAAGCATAGGAAAGAGGGAAAGGAAAAACAGCAAGTTTGAGTCCAGCTTGTGTTTGATTTTTTTTCTTGGACTGGCCACACAGCTCCATCTCATTCATCTTTAAGACAGGTCTAAGAATTACTTGAAGTCATTGTTTCAAAATAAGTTTTAGAGGGTCAATATTTGCTTTCAACAAGAATATATTACCAAAATATGGATTATATTCACTGTTATGAATTATTTTCAGTGGTTTCTTGGTTCTATTCTAAATGGACTTGATCCACTACCTGTTAGTATTTGCCCTAAAATAACATTTACAAAATGTAGATAATTTGTTTAGCAAAAACCACATTTGTTTCCTCTGCCTCAACTCAAACAGAAATTACTTTGGATTTTACAATTTTAGATTATCCTTGCCATGGCCCTGCTTTATGAAGGTGAATTGATTGCAATTGAAAGTTTATTCTACATTAGAATCCTACTTTTAAAAAAGAATTTAATCTAAAATGCAATTATGGAAGGTCTGTGCACAAATGAATAGTCAACTAGCACTTACTGAACGCTCGCTGGGTACAGAGCTCTAAAAAGGTAGGGAAAAGGATAAGGCAAAAGAATTAGAAAGAAGAAATAGAAATATCATCCCTATTCACAGAAAGTTTTCAGCTTAGAATTTTTAAATTTCAAAACCAGTGGTTTTTGAACTGTGCTTGCTTCTCAAGCTCTGGGCTTCTGAAGATCTGCCCCAGGGACTCCAAGGAAGGGGAGAGCAGCAAAGGGGGCTGGGGCAGTCCAAGCCAAGCCCGCCTGGTTCTCCTTCCACTCATTCAGACCAGAAATTAGGCATCATCCTTGGGTCGTCTTCCCCTGGATACCTCACATCTAATCCATCAGGAATGCCCATAAATTCTAGTTTCAAAATGTCCCTTGAATCCTTCCCCTTCTCTCCATCTCTCCAGTTCCATTCAAGTTCTAGCCAACAGCTCCTTTTGCCTGAACCACACCGAGACGGTCCTAATTGGTCTAACTCTTCACTTGTCCCTCAATTCGGTCTTCACTCAGCAACCAGGGCTATCTAATGAAAACTTAAGTCAGATCATGCTGCACCCTTGCTTAAAACCTTTGAATAGCTTCCACTGTACCAAGAATAAAATCCAAACTCTGTCCTCTGCCTTGAAGAGTCTCACATTCAACTATGTCTCATGTCACTTTTTTTTTTTTCTCATCTTCATTTCAGCCACACTGGCCATCTATCAATTCCTAGGACCCATCACACTCTTTCCCTTCACAGGCGTTTGTGGTTACTATTCCCCCACCTGGAACACTTCCCCTCTAGCTCTTCACATGGCTGGTTCTGCCTCCTATTTCAGGTCTCAGTTTAATTTTCACATCCTCAGAGAACCTCCTCTGACCACTCACCTTATCCAAAATAAGGACATTCTTGGTATCATGGTACTCTGTTTACGTCCTTTACAACACTAACAATAATTTGTAATTGTTCTGTGTGTTTACTTGTGTATTATTAGCCTCTCCTAATCAGTTGTTGGCTCCAACCTGTCTATTTTGCTCTCCATAATGTTCCAGCATTCAGCACAGTGCTGATACATGGACAGAAGTTGCTTAGTACATACTGAATGAATGGATGTATCACAGAAAGCCCTGGACTTGTCTGGAATGTTAAAGAAGTTTGGAAGCGTGAAAGGAAGGTTAGGTAAAGAGTATGGAGAAGGGGAATGAGGAAAGGAAAGCCGGCCAGATAGATAAAGATCCTAAGGCCAGAGAGAGCATGGAGTTTTTGAGAAGCTCAAGGAAAATCAGTGTGGCTGGAGTACAGAGAGCAAGTGTGAGGGCTGTGGGAGGTGGGTCAGAAGGGTTAGGTAGAACCAGCCAGTATCTCTCCCCTGTGACCCAAACCACAGGACTGACAACGGGAAAGGAGTGAATTCCCGAAACAAAAGTCAGGGCCCTCTTGGCAGAAGGGGGAAATGAATGCTGGAGGTCAACAACAGAAGACCATTCATTACTGCTGGCACTCCTCAGTCTCCTTTACAGGCTCTTCCTTTGGCCATCCTTTGAATATTGGCTCTCCTTGGATTGTGTTCAGTTCCTCTGCTCTTCACGCTGTCCTCACTTGCCTTGAGATGGTTCCTTTACTCTCACAGCTCCACTGCCATCCATCTGCGAAAGAATATTCCAAATATATCTTGAGCCAGGCCTTTCTCTTGAGCTCCTGACTTCCACATCCAACTATCAACCTGGTATCTTCAGTTGGATGGACCACAGGCATGTAATACCGAGCAGATGTAAAACTTACTTCTCCTCTAGTATTCTCTTAGCTCACTAAGCAGCTCAAGCCTGAGAACTGAAAAGTATCCTTGACTTCTCAAGCCAATTCCATGCTGTAGCTATCTCCCAATTCTGCCTTCTTCCTTCTACCTTCACTGACACTTCCCCGATCCTTCCCTAGATCACAGCAGCCTGCCCCCCGGCCTCCCAGCCACTGATCTTCCCCCTTCCAGCTCATTCTCTGCTCTGCCTCCAGAGTAAGATTTCTAAAATGTCAATCTGATTGAATCATTTCTTTGCACTCCATCCTTCATTGCCCTCAATATGAAAACCATACTCCTTAATAGGGGTGAAAGGCTCTTTACCAGTGACCCGTGCCTTTGTCCCCGGGCATCTTTTACACTTCCCGTTGCACCTTGCAATAACATTTCCTGTCATATGAAGAGCCACATTCAATTCCCTGAGTAAACCAAGTTCTCTCTTTTTTCATATACTGTTACCTCTTCCCAGAACAGTCTTCTCCCCATCTTTCCCTCTCCTTCCCCCACCTCCCTCTGGTTAATTCTCTGCTGATTCTCCGGGGTTCAGTTTATCCATCTGTTCCTACAGGAAGCTGTGCACATTCCCAAACCCTGAGTTAGGTCTTCCCATGTTTCTCCTGCCATCGCATTATCCCCCTGTATCATGGTTGCCTGACTCCCTCTTTGTGTCCCTCACTAGGATGGTAAGATCCCTGGGGGAAGGGAGTTCCTTTTTTTTCTCTCTACTGTGTTTCCAGCACAGAGCAGCATTCCTAGCATGTAATAGGTATTCAGATAAATGTTCGTGTGTTGAATAAGTGAATGAATTCGTGAAACAAACATTCCTTTCAGGAACTTGGATCCTGTAGTTCCAGGCACAGAAGCCACCAGCAGCTTCCTCTTCCTGCATTCACTGCTTGGCCACAGGCTGGTCAGCAGCCTGTGAGAACCGTGAACATCCGCCTGAGAGGCTCCTTGACTCACACCATCCGCTGGGAGCCCAGTCTTCCCTAAAAAGGCCACCTTATCGGAAAGTGCCTGTGATGGCATTTATGAGCTCTATTTTTATCTATGTTGGAAGAGTCTCAAAGTTAATTCCCAAGCCAAAGACATTAAACTCAGGAACGTGGATGAGCCAGAAAGCATCTACGTGATGCCTTGAGTCACAGCTTTGTTTTCTGTGGCAAGGCTTCCAGTCCTCCCAGTCACTGGGCCCTTGTTCTTAAGGACTGGCTGACTCTAAAAAGCTTTTTGATCCCACATTCATTACAACTAGATCGTGCAGCCCTTAATGGTTTAGGAAATGGTGTCTCTTCCTTAAGATTCTCTTAACTCTGCTGGGGCCCTCAGAGCATAACACAGAATGGATTGCCAAACACCTCCCAGTTGATTCAAACCAGCTTTCTATCCCCATCCCCAAATGGAAATGAAATCGTGGGTGATAGCATTGCTAGCAGCAGGAAGGAACAAGGCAGTATGGCCAGAGGAGAGGGCTCCCAATGAGCTTGGCCAGAGAGATAATTGGACAGAAGCTACAGAAATGAGGAGAGTAACCCAGCAGGGCTGGCAAGCAAGTTGGGGGCCTGTGCCAGGGAAAGATTTCACTGTCAGAACAGGAGGGGGAGAGAGAGAGGGAGAGAGGGAGAGAGAGAAGGGAGGAGTATGGAGAAAGGAAAATGACATGGACTGGAGGGAGGGAGGAGGGCAGCAAGGCAGCAGGAAGCAGCAGAGACGGGAAGAATCACAGGCAGTTTGTAGAGAATGTAAAGAGGAGAGAGGGAGCATGAATTTCCCTTTAATCCGGGTTGGGTAATTTGGGAAAAGAGGATGTTGGAGAGTCAGGTGGAGGCCCCAGAGAGATGGTCACGCCTGCCGCAGCAGATTAGAAGTGAGAGCTGGGACCAAGTCAAGGAATAGTCTCACTCCCAGATTCAAGTTACCGAATTTACCACCATCCCTGCCTCTGGAAATGTAGGAAAGATAGGTTTTGTCAAAGAATGCTGGGACCGGAAGAACTCAAGCAACTATTTGAGCCCTGTTCTCTTAGCAAAAACCTAAACAATTCAGGGTCCATGCCCCACTGTCTCACACCCCAATTTCCCCTTCCCAGCAGCACACACACAGCCCAGGATCACAGCCCCCTGTGAGCCTCTGCCTCTGCTGGCTGCTCTTGGACAGGGACCACACTGGGCACTTGAGGTCTGGGCTGAGTCAGCACTGCCTGCAGGAGAGATTGCTTCCTGGAAAGTCTTGCTTCAAAGCTTCTGGATGACTGAGCACTGGGAGGAAGGAAGAGGCACGCTGGAGGCTGGCAGCATCTTTGGCTTTCAAGATACCTCTCACCAGAGAGACAATCATGGGACAGAAATTTCCATAGTCCAGCTTAAAGAGTCACTCCAATGTAGTTCAGGCTGCCGTGGCACCCTCCACCCTCTTTGATTCATGAATCACATTTTCCAAGCCTGAAAAGATTTCAGGACCAAGATGGAAGTTCTGACTCCTGATTGATCTAGTTCTTCTCCTTGGAAATTAGACACAATATACTTTCTGAGCCTCAGACGTCTATTTTCCAAAGATACGTCCTTATCCATTGGGGCAGCAAGAATTCATATGGGGTGCTCCGTGTGGGTGCGATGTAGCATCCTCTCTTGATAAATAGGACAGCATACCATTAACAGAAGTCAGCAGACTGCTCCAGTGGTCAGTCTCCTGCTCTGTCTCTGGGGGGCTGTGATAGAGAGGAGAGTCTAAGCCATCCCCACTCTTCTCTTTAACTTGTGAGTTTTGAGTCCCCCAGTGCAGGGTGAAGGATCATTTTGATTATCTCACTTTGGACAAGTGAGAAGAGAAAGTCTTTTACTTTGACCCCCACAACTGCTTGCTATGCAGGGGGCACTCTAGCGGGTAGGCAGTAGGTGGCAGCAGCTGCCAGACACCTTCCCCCGAGGATGTATCAGTTGGTGCCAAAAGCCTATATAAGCTCTTTCTGATCTCTGTGCCAGTGACTCCAGGTTCTGGAAGGAAGCCAGAAGTCCACCCTGAGCCCTGCATTCTTCTCCACCCCCTCATCCACCAAGAATGAGGAGGAATGGCTTGGGAGCTCACTGAGAAAGGAGCCGATGGTTCTTAGACACATTTTCCAGCTGTCACACCTGCTAACATGGGAACTCACACTCACGGGCACACGTACACTCAGCAATAAATTGTTTTGAGCTTTCTTGTTCCATCTGTCCCACGCCCAAAGCAGTAGTAATAACTTCCATCAACAAACTGTTGTTCCCAGGCTGTATCCTTCTCCCTCCCTTCTTTCCACCCTTCCACAAACATTTATTGATGTTTGACTGGCACCTACCCTGTGCCAGTTGCTGTGTTATAGGGGCTAAAGACGCAAGGACAGTCTTCAGGGAGAAAGTATAAATACTAATCAGATACAAGACAGTGATATAGTGCTGCAATATGGTAGGTGGCAAACCGGTGACTATGAGCCAAATCGGACCTGTAGACATGTTTAACTTAGCTGGTAAAGAATTTTTAAAATTGACAGGGTTCACGTAAAAATCAATATTTCCATCTTTTTTTGAATTAACAGATCTGGCAGCAGTCCAAAGGAGGTGAAAAGTCTCTGTCCCCTGTAGATGGGACATGCCCTCTTGGTTTGTCATAGGCTACATACACCCCCAATCTCACCCCTCTCCCTGTTGAGTTTAACTTGCTCGTTTAGTTCCCCCATATTCTCTACGACGATTGTGCAGGTGTTAGAATTTGGGATCTTTACAGTGAAAAGCCATCAGAGGACCCAAAGGAGGGAACGATCAATTCTGCTCAAGGGAGTCAGATCAGAGTTATCCCTTGAACTGAGTTCAAGTACCTTGTTGATTTGATTACTTGTTTATTGTTTCTTCCCTGCCCCCACCGTGAGATGCATCAGGGAAAGGCTTTTGGCAGCTGCCTCCTCCAAGCATCCCCAGCCCACAGCTGAGTGCATACTTGTGAAATTTACTGAATAAATGGAGTCGCTAGAAGCATCGGATGGAAGATGGAATTCCAAGCAAAGGGAACTACAGGAGCAAAGGCATGACAGTAAGTAGTGGAGTGAGAAGCTGCAAACAGTTCGTGGCGAACAGGGAGTGCCAGAAGGGCAAGGAGGGTGGGGTCAGGTAGGGTGGAAGTGGCAGGGACTGAAGAAGGGAACACAGACTCCAGTGGGATCCTGAAGGATTTTTTTACAGCGAATTAAGAAAGTGACGATGGGACCTTGGAAGTGATTGAAGGAATGAAGTCACAGGATCAGATTCTTGTTTCCCAGAGAGAATTCTGGCGGGGTGGTAGGGTGGGGAGAAGTGGGACGTTCCAGAAGTAAGACAGAAGCAGCAAGTACAAACTTCAATGTTTCCCTTCCCCTTTCTACCCCTGGAACCATCACTGGGGATCTATTTTAAGAAAATGGTGCCCCCTGCTGACTAAGTCTGGGCTTGCATCTCTGCTTGGCCGAAAGGGAAATTATAAAATGTTTGGCCCTGAACAAAAGTACCTGGAAAACTTGTGCACAGAATTGCAAGTGGTGATGTATCTGAGAGTGCCTTCCTTTCCAAGGAAAAGAGGAGCCCATGAGAATGGGTGACAATGACTAATTCCACAAACAGTGCTGCCGGATAAATACAGAACACCAGCTAAACCTGAATTTCAGATAAACAAGAACTAATTGTTTGGTATAATTATGTCTCAAATATTGCATGGGACATACTTATACTAAAAAAGTATGTGCTGTTTATCTGAAATTCCAATTTAGCTGGGCATCTTGTATTTTTATTTGCTAAATCTGACAACCCTAGATAAAGTGTGTTAGAGAGGCCAGGAGACAACTAGGAATGAAATTGGATGTGTTACTCCTCTTGGGTTTCTCTGCAAATTCAGTGTCATCTCTCTATCTAAACATAAGTGGAAATGATCATATTTTCAGAGGTTCCTAGTCACACAACAGCTCTATTTGGGAAATCACTTTTAATTAAATGAGCCCATGACTATCGTGATCCTGTATATGGACCCCTATGAGACTCTAAAGAGATCCCTGGACCCTTTTTACAGAAAAATAAACCTACTAGCTTGACATACGTGTGAACACTTGTGTTACACACACACACACACACACTTTTACATAATATTGCAGGAGTTCTGAGTGTTCGCTCTAGGGTTCTGGTCTGAATGTGCAGTTCCAGGGTCTTGAGTAGGAGGAAATGGTGTCTAGCCAGCCCCTAAGCTGAAACCTGATGCTTCTGCTAGCTCTGGCCACCCACACACCATGGCAAAACACACAAGTGGGCAGGAGGAACTATCCTGTCCCTCCCCTTGGAGAATGCCCTGAACCGCTTCCTTCCTCCGCCTCTCCCAGAAATGATAGGAGTCAAGCATCTTTGGACAGAAAACCCACCGGCCTTCGTGGACTTGTGCCTGAGCTGAGTGGATGACTCTGAATGAAACCACTCCTCAGTCCAAGACCTTTGTTCTGCTTTCCAGCCTTCCTGCCATGGCCCGCATAGCCCCCTGGCTCCTAGTCTGACTGCGCCTGTCAGAAATGAGCTTTCACCAGTAGGGGGAAATCTCCTGGAACAGTTTCTGGGCGCTCTGAGCTGGGTGACCAAAGCCAGGGCTGAACACCCCAGGAGCAGACCTTGGAGCAGAGGTGTGGAGTCTCCCTCCCACAGCCCTTAATGGAAAGCCTTCTGGCCCCCACAGCCTGCTCCCCTCCTGGCCCTGCAGAGGGAAGGCAGAAGCGGCCCAGGTCAGGCGGATGTTGTTTTCAGACTCTCTCAGGATGTTCTAAATGGTGTCAAACCTCATTGCATGTTGCTGCCATCTTTGTCAGCATGCTTATGTGACATTCAGCTCCAGCAGATTGCTTTAGGGAATGCAGGCCCCAGATTGACCAAGTGGTTTCAGGCAAACAATCGTAATGATATACCTGCAATGTATTACCACAGGATAACATTTTATGTTGAACATTTTCTGCAATTAATCAGTTTTTTATGACCTATATAGTGGTATGATTTCCAACTACCATTTCATTGAAAGGATTCTTTATTTTGAGGTGGATAGCTTCTCCTAAAATTTTGGGAGTTAAAATCTCCTTTTGTAAGCCATAATATTAGATTTTTTTAAAATGTCCTTACTTTAAAAAATAAAAAGCCAGCGTATCTACGTCAGCCCCCAAATTATTTGGAAATTCTAATGGATCGTGAAATCCAAAAGGCTGGGATTCACTGGCTTAGCTTGCTGACCTGTGACATGTGGTGTCACTCACCTTGGGCCCTGCCCTCCCACGAAGTCATGTGACCTTCAGCTGATGCGCTTAGGTGGATTTCAGGCTTCCTAGTCCAAATATGGGGACACTTGTTTCTGGCCTCAGCTCTCCCCAGGAGTGTTGTAATGATAAAATGTCATGAACTAAAGAGCTTTGGGAAAGGAGGCGCTCAGTAAATATGAGATGCTGTTCCTAAAGACAGCTGGTATGTTTCCAGCAGGAAGGGCTGAACGATCCTGCAGAGACCCAGGACAATTTCTCTGCCAGGACATCTGAGGAAAGTGACCGGCACCACTCATAAAGTGTGCAAACTGTTCCACTGACAAGTGGGACCAGACGGGAGACGCAATGGGCCTCCTGAGGAGCTTGGCTTCTCCCCCTCTGAGGGCACAGGTCCAAGATGCAACCAGATCTCGGAGAACCGTGAGTTCTAGTTAATCTCTCAGGGACATGCCCAGGGGCCTACTGCAGCTTGTCCCACCTCCCCTAACTTGTTTTTCCGTTTCTAAAAGGTGCAGATGCCCACTCAGTCCTCTTCACAAGGGTCTCACTGGGCTGGGAGAAAACACATCACCCAATCCCAAGTAACTCACTTGAAAGATGATCTAGCCACAGTGAATGTTTAATTCCTGCCCCTTTAAATCCTTTGAAAAATGACATATAACTTTTCTTCCTTATAATGGTTAATTCCAGAGCAGCTTTTCGTATGGTTTTACCCCAGATCACATTTGTACATCACTCCCCTTGCCCTGGGCTAAGAGGTGTACAGGAATGGGAAAAACCACTTTTACCATGAGCCTGAGCACAAACAGCTCAGGAGTTGAACCTGACAGTCTGACCAAAATAGATGTTAAGTATGATACACCCCAAACTAAAAACACCGTGCTTGGTTCCCTCTCCTCCACACATAACTGAGAATTAACTGCAGATGAAAGTCCTTTGATCGCGAGAAACCTGAGGCCGCCCAGGGTTAGTGATCAACAAGACTTCTGCTTGAACTTGTCTGGTATTTCACGTTTATCGGTACCATTATAACCTAGCGGCGTGTTACCGACTTCAGTCTAACTTGGCTCTCTCAGTTCCTGTGATCCTGTCGGTAAGCACGCCACCCCGCACGGGCTGGCAGCTTACACAACGTTTTAAAATATCTTCCAATTGAGCTGAACGACACCTCACTGCAGAGCCGCTCACCTGCCCCTGTGCTCTCACTTGAACTGATTAGAGGCAGGAGCACAGGGAGAAGCCAGGCGGTTTTAAACCCCACTTCCCACTTGGCACTGGAGCCAAAGCTCCATTTCCTCTTCCTTTCATCTCCCCACACTCCCCAGCTCAAGCCTCGCCTTGCCCAGACACCTTCCTTCGTAGTTAGCCCTGCATTTCTGAGATGCAATGATTTATCTCCCCATCTCCCTATTAGATTATGAAGCCCCGAGAGAGTGAGTGGTGGTCCTACTCCATTCTAAACTCCCAGTGTGTTCACAGGATGTGGCACACAGAAGGAAGTGTTTGATGAACGGACAAGGGACTGGGTGAATATACCAGAAATGGGGCTCCTGGCTCAGCAAGGATAGGACAGGCCTGCTCTGGTGTCAGGTGAGAGCCATGCTGAGCTGTTGGAAATCCTTCTTGCACTGGATTAGTATGAGGCACGCCTGAGATTCCGCGTTGGGAATGGTAGAGGGGAGAGGGGGAGAGGACTGGCCAGGGAAATGTCTCTTGTTAAAACAACTGGTCCAGGTGAGGACTGCTTGTGGACCCCCGGTCCCAGTAACACGCTCTGACCACCTAACCAATCCCCAGAAGACAGTTTGGAAGAACTATCAGTCCAGTAGGGAAGGACTAACTGATACAACCTTCAGGAGGAGAAAAACAGAGAGGGAAAAGAGGTGGAGAAAGGAAGGAAGTTCAGCCAGATGTAGTTCAAACCTCTTCTCTCAAGGAGGAGTTCAAAATGAGGGGGGCCTTCGGGGGCAGAGCTGCAGGGACACCCGGGCCCCTAGGGACTGAGATGAGTGCGAGTGAGGCAGGGCTTGAAAGGATGGGCGGGGGGTGGGAGGGCAGCCGCGCAGGAAGGAGGCTGGGCTCCCATCTGGAGAGCCAAGGGGCTGGGGCTGCTGAACAGATGGAGTGAAAGTTGCAGCTGGTGGAAATGCACTTTCATGTGTAAAGTTTGGTCCATAGAGGATTGTGATTTCCAGCTCTGAAGGCAGCAGTGGGCAGGTGGCTCAGCTCCATGCTCCGCCTTCTCCCCCCGTTGCCACCCAGAAAACTCGACAGCGACTGTCTGCCAGGACTCAGCCACTGTGCCTTCCGCCAGCAGCATCCCTTTCAACAGGCAGAAGCTGGCATGGTGACACCTTGGCACAGCCAGGATGGCGGCGGTCTGCAATGTTTTAGCAGCTGAAAGGGGCAGGGGAATAGGAAGGATTAACCCAGCTGCCCCAGGAGGGGACTGGTAGGACACAGGACAGACGTGGAGATGGAGGAAGGGAATCAGACCTTCCAAAGCTGTTCATGGCCTACACACTGGGTCTCTGCTCTGGTCTTGGTTGAGCTTTGGCTGAAGGGAAGGCAGCGGAGAAATGTGAGATGCAGCAGACTCTGAGGCTCTGGGCTCATTTTATCCCAACCTCAAGAGAAGTTTCTTGAGGACAGAAAGTATCTGTAGTTTTTAAAAGAAGTATCTGCCCACCAGAGCTTTAAGAGATAAACTGATTTTTACATTCTCTGGCTCTACCAGACAGCTACCTGTCCGGGCATATTTAGACCTTTGTCTGCAGGAACAGAGGCCACAAGCACAACTATACAATCTGTAAAAGTTCCTCCCTATGCTTAGGCTCCTGGGGGAACTGGCCACCCGGCCAGGTTAACCACACACACGGGGGAGCAGCCTGGGCAGTGAGCACCAAGCCCCGCCTCTTCCTTCTCCCTTTTTCTCTTTATTTGCCCCAGGCTGTGCTCCAGGTCATCAAGAACAGAAGCTGCCAACTCTGTCTTATCAAAATCCAAATGCATTTTTTTAGAATATGGGATTCTGTTTCCTTTAAAAAACAAAAAACAAACAAACAAAAACCCCAGACTGAAACCTAGTCCTGTATCTCTAGCGTGTCCATGTTCCCAAGAGATGTCACTGTTCACGATAATAACTTAAATATCCTTGGAGTGGAGGTAGTCCCTCTTCCTAGTGGGATGTCTTCTTGGCTCCTTTCCCAAACTTGGCATCGAGACCTAGACCTATGGAAAGAGAGAAAAAGGGCTTAACTTCCCAGAGAGAAATGAAACCTACAAAAGATGTGGCAGGGGGAGGTGGTTAGCCTTGGTTCTCCAAAATAAATGTAACTAGTTTCTAAACATTGATTTTATAAAACCTCCTCCAAGAAAAGAGATTGGCATCAAATAAACAAAATCACCAAGATGCTGGTAATTACGTATGTACATAAACTACAGCCAAGACTGAAAGAAACTTAAGAGTCAAACTTCTAAGCTAGTTCTCTCAGTTCATCCACAGCAGCATAAATTGATGGGGAATAAGTATAATAATTTTACCCTGCTCAGTATCTGGGGAAAGCAGAATGACTGGAAGGAAATCACTACGGTGAAACGCTCCTCAGGAAGACGGGATTAGAGGTAATGCTTCCTTTTCTTTTAAAAATGTTTTCTCTAGGGGGAGGGTGTAGCTCAGTGGTAGAGCACGTGCCTACCATGCACGCGGTCCTGCGTTCAATCCCCAGTAGCTCCATCAAAGAATAAAGAAATCTAATTACCTCCTCCCCTCAAAAATGTTCTAAAATTGACTGTAGCGATGGTTGCATATATAGTGAATACAGTAAAAAACAAAACAAAACAAAACTTGAATTGTAAAGATGTTTTCTCTAAAATAACTAAATTTCATAAATATACAAGTAAATTTTAGGGGGGGGGGATAAAGCTCTGTCACTGTCCCTTTGTGTGGCCCAGAGATGTCTGCTCTGGATGGAACTTACCCAAGAACACGAGCACAGTGCCCACCCACTGCATGGGGCTGATAGGGTTGGCGAAGAGGATCACAGAGGCCAAAATGGTGAAGAACTTTCGAGTTGTGGTGATGATGGAGCAGGTCAGGGGACCAAAATACACAACTGTCATGAAGATGAAGCTCTAGAGGAAGACAGCGAAAGACAAGGTCAGGCTGGTTCTTGGGTACCTGCTAAGATGTCTAAAGTCTGTTAGCAGGACATCAGGGCTAACCTTGCCACCCCTCTTCTCCCAGCCAGATCAGTCTGTCTTGGTACTCAAGGCACTCACCTGGCCCAGGGCACTGGTCAGGCCAAAGAGCAGGATGTTATAGATGACGGTAGGGTACCTTTCGGCAAAGCTCAAGAACTCCCAGAGCTCCCCAGTGAATAGGATTCCTAGGAAGAAATGTTAAAAGATGAATGGTGCATCTTGTGTGCCCACACTCGCATGAGTACACCTGCCTATGGTCCGCTAAAGCACTCTGAAGGAGCGTGGGGCATGGGAAGATGTATGGAATAGTTTGTATCATCTCATCAGGCATCTCCCTTCTGTTTTTCTGATTAGAGAAGCTAGACTCTTCCGAGAAAGGCCTGGAAGTTGAATTACTTCTGGCAAAGAGATTGAAAGCAGCGATCCTCAGAAGTTGTGACGATACTGATCCACACACCCCTAGCTCAAGGTACCCGCAAACCCGGTCGATTCTAGCCAGCAGCAGCCCCCTCTGTTAACCCCAGTGTTCTGTATGAAAAATGCTTCCTATGTGTGCCCAGATTTGAAAAAAGTTAGGAAGCACTGATTTAAAAGCAAACTCATTCATGTTTGAACTATATTCAGTATTCACCCCATACCAGTGTCTCATCCCCCTCAGAAGAAGACAAGTTCCCAGGGCACCCCAGTGTTTTACTACTGTGTCGTCTTGTGGTACAGGTCTGCCCCTGACGTGCCAGTAACGAGTAGCAAGCAGAGCCTGCTGGTGAAGGTTTCTCTAAGGAGGCTTCTCAGGGGTTTGGACATAAGGGCATCTGAGAAGTGAGGCTGACCTTCGGCCTGGGCAAAGTTAGCATCTGGCAGGGGAGCTAGAGATTAAGCAGATGCAGGCAGTCTGCCCTCTGCTGATGCATGGGGAGAACGGCAGAACTGCTCCTCACCAGCTCCCAGCATCAAGGTCGACCAAAGGTTGATGTTCAACATCATGTGGTTGGAGCCTGTTTGGTAGTGAGCCCGCATGTGGTCCTGGGAAACGCCTGTCAGTCCATCCAGGGTGAGAGATAAGAGCTGAAAAAGAGTGCGGCCTGCAGTGAGAAGGCTACCGGACCCCTCCCTAACATGGGATGCAGGACTCACCTTTCTGAGATGCCCCAGAAAGCTGCTGCCTAAGACAGAGTCCTCAGAACAAAATGCTGCCATTCAGTCACAGGCAGAGGGTGGGGAGAGACCATGCCAGCTGCCCTCCTCCCCCCAGGCACTGGAATGACAGGTTATCTGAGCCACACAGATGTAATGTAATCAGAGTAGGGCAGGAAGCCTACCACTTCCCAACATAATGACACACATTCTTCCACTGAAGCTGGAGAGAGGAAACCTAGTCCCAGTACGCTAGCCTCCTGGCTCGGAGCACAGTGCTCCCGAGACTGGATTCTGTGGTCACATTGCCTGGATTAGAATACTGGGCTATGTTAGCCACTAACTCTGCCAATTAACAGCCATGCGACCATAGGCAAGTGATTTAACTTTTCTTTGCCTCAGTTTCTTTATCTGTAAAATGGAGATAATGCTATCTATTACTGTTATTGTTGTAAAAATTGATGAATTAATATGTAGAACACTTGGAACAATGCCTACTCCATAGTAAGCAATAGCTACTATAGTACTATTTTTAACTCTGGCTTCCAGGTTTCTTGGAAAGCCACACTGAAAGACTTTTTGCTCTCAGGTCTCTGGGACCTCATACCAGCATTTAGACACAGGCCTTACAGTCATCCCTTCCCCAGGAGGAGATCTAAACAGTAGTGAAATATTTTAGGCTCCTCACTACCACCTGAGCAGAGCCAGGGGCCATGCAGTAAGAGACAAAGACCAGAAATGGGAGGCAAGAGACATCACAGCCTGTTTCAAGACATCGAACTGGCCTTCTGCCTGAGTAGGTGGGGAGATTCCTTTGTTAAGATCACTGGAAAAGGCTTCCTTTCCCACCAGGATCACGTACCAGGAGCAGCTCTCCATGGCCAACTGTGTGTTCTTCTGTCCCAACTACTTTCTTGGGTTTGTACATGAAAAGGGCCACTCCGGCCACAATTAGCAACACACACAGGTACTTGGCCATTGGGTACTTCTTCCTCAAAAGGGTCACTCCAAGGAGCATGACTACAGGAAAGAAAGAGAATGGAAAATTCAGGCACCCATAGGCAGTGATGAGCCCAACACTCTCCTCCTAGGAGCCAAAGACTATGGGAAAAAAGAATGTCTGAGAGAGAAAGCCTAGAAAGGATCAAAGGAGAGGGCAAGGCTGGCACCTAGATAGAGCAACAAAGTTGAACAAATAGTGTAAGGCAGGGAAAAGGTAGAGAACAAAGGTTAAGGGACCGGGAAGGAACAGGGCAAGGGTGCGGCAGTGGGGAGGAGTGAGAGGTTGAGAAAAAGAAACTGACCATCACATGGGATTTAGGGTATCTAACGACAATGTAAACACATGGGACACCAAAATGTCTCACCATGTGAAGCTTAGGTCAGCCTCTAGCTCACAATGAGGAATGCAACCTTACGCACACCCAACACCACAGGAAGTGATTCGGCTGACAGGATGGGCAAGGGGAAGGGATGGAATGAAGTCCCTAGAGATAGCTATAGTGGGATGACAAAGTCCAGAGGAATAGAAAGCTCCAGCAGAGGAGGAGAGAGTTTACTGTAGGAAGAGTGAGGATGGAAGATGAGGACCATTTTCTTCTGCTTACCTGGGATTGGCTTGCAGGATTTACCAAGGACCTGAAATTAAATTCAGTAAATAATTTGTGAGCATCTGTGATGTGCCAGGTACTGTGCTAGGTGCTGTGTTAAGATGAGTAAGTGCGGGGCCTGCACCAGAGAAAGCAGCCCTATCACATCCAACCCACCACCACCAAACCTCAGATCTACGGTTCTTCGTACTCTTAATTTCTCAGACACATTCTCTTTTTATTGAAGTCACAGACCCAAGGGAGATTCCTTCATCCTTTTCAAACAATTTCTGAGCCAACCCTCATCCCACTCTAAGGTGTCACCTGGGTTGGGTAGTTGACAAACTGTAGTGCTGAGTTGCTGGAGACCATGGCACCCAAATAGGAGACAGAACAGGCAGCATAGAGCCAGCTCCGAGTACGATCCACCCTGGCAGTGTCAAAAAACTGGATCACTGGGAGAAGACAAAAGAAACATACATCCTGGTGGGCCAAGGACGGACCACTGAGCAAAAGTCGAAGCCACATGAAGGGAACTTGTCTGTCAAATTACAGGAGAAGCACAAACTATTTCTGTCCTCTTAGACTGGGAAAATCTCTCAAGATTCTCTAATTCTCCAATCCCACCTAAGCCTACCCCAGACCACATGCAGAGCTGGAGTAGGGGGCTGCTCATTCAGTTCAAGGGACTAGTCAGGCCTGCTGCTAGCCCCCAGGGTAAAAAGAGAGAAAACTCAAAACATGCTCGACACTGACACATAAAGGAAAATCAGAAGGACAAAGAAAAAAGTCTGAAGTATTCTCATGAGGATCTGGAACACAGAAGATCCATTCTTTGCACCCTTCTGACTAAGAAGTTGACCTAATTTAAGGAAATAGGATTTCACCCTTTTCCAAAGCCATTAGTTTTATAGATTGAACAGAGGCTGTTGTAAGCGCTAAAACGGTTGGGGGTCTTCAGAGTTAGACCTGAAGGTTAGATCACTGCCTAATGCCTAGGATACAAAAGCAGGGGCAGAGGACACAACAGATTACTATCTAGGTACTCACAGATCTTGGCAAACACAGCATTGATCACACACTGGATGAAGACCAAAGTTAAGGCAAAAGTGAACGTCTCCTGCTTGGCTCCCTCCCCATACTTTCCTCTTGTTCTAAGAATGAAATGTATGAGAAAATGGGAAGGAATTAGTTCATTTCCCTCCGTATCATCTAGTAATCCAGAGCCACTGAAAGCCTTGAAATTATCTTGCTTCTCTAGATGTAGGGAGAGTTTGGTAAGGATCACTGGGTTCATTTACAACAGGAGCTGATTTTATTGGATCAGCTAGACATCGCAGGCCGCTGATGCCATAGCCTAGGGAAAGTATATCCGTAAAGGATGGAGCTAGAGGAAACGTGGAAAATTAGTTGGTGAAACAAGGTATCCCACGCAGCAAAAGAAAGGATCTAGGCTACATCAGCAGGGCCGAGGGCAAAAGAATCAACTGTCAGCAGGCATCTGGGAGTTCCAAAGAGGGGCCGGCACAGGTCATGGAAACCTCAGCCTGCAAAACTCAGCCCCTTAGGACCAACAAGAGAAAGGAAAAAAAAAAAAAAAAAAAAAAAGCAATTAAGGGAAGAAAAATAACCAGGTCACGAGAATCCAGAGACTAGCTTTCACGTTTTGGAAATCTGGGGAGGTTCAGCCGCGGCTGCAAAGGTGTCGGGGTGCTGGGAGGGCGAGGCGCAAGGGGGAACACCGGGGCCAGGGGCGGGAGGACCGCGAACCCGGAGACAAGGCGGGATTGGGGTGCGGGAGGTGTCTGCATTTCGACCCCGGAGATCCGCTCACATCTTTTCCTGCAGGATCCCATAGTAGAAATAGCAGACAAAGACGCCGAGGAAGCAGAGCGGCAGGCGCAGCCGGTCAGGCACCAGAGAGCTGCTAGCGGCCATGAGACGCCCGGACGACACGACCGGAGACCCGCTCACAGCCGGCAGCGGCGGCGGCGGCGACAGGTCCAGCCGGACATCGCCGACTGGCGACAGGGGCCTCATAGGAGCTGCATGCGACCGGCGCACCGCAGGGCCCAGCAGCCACCGCCAGAACTGCCAGCTCAGGGCCGCCGAGGGGGAAACGCTTCAGAACTGAGTACCCACTTCCAAGGAAAGAAGACCCGCCCCGGGGCCTTGCCTTCATCCCTGATGGCCAGGGGAGCTAGGAGCCCCGAAGGTAACGCCTTGCCGTCGAGACTTTCCGATCAGGCAACTCCGAAGACAACTGCGACCCTGAGCGAGGCGGGATGGCCTAGGAGATACGCGGGCGTGGAATGATGACGTTTGAGGATGTGGAGGTGGCCAATTGGCTGCGCCGTACTCGGACAGACAGGTGGGCGGGAAGGAGGAGTACGCCGGCTGGGCAAATCGAATAGTCTTTTTCCCGGTCGGCTGTCGGGTTTCTCTGCTGGGTCCTAACGCCTGAAAACTCTCAATGGAACGCCAGCGCCCCCTAGCTGCTGCGCAGCGTTCCCGACTCTACCCCCTCAACCCGAAGAGAGTTCAAGGCCTGGTTTAGGGGAGCCGTCCTCCTCCTCGGCATATCTCTAGCCTTCCAAGGGCGGCAGGGATCTTCTCTCAGCTCTGTCACTTAAAGGCAGGATAACCTACCCTTGTCACCTAAATTCTGGGCCACAGTTTTCCTAGTCTGTGGGTAGTCTTTAGGGATAATTAATAATAGCCATCTTGTCGCCTCTTGACTCTTCTGAGGATCAGATAAGCTGAGGTTTGTGAAAGTGTTTTGTAAACTGTAAATTGTGCCGTGCAAGTTTAAGGTGTTTATTAGTCATTACTCTTTCTCAGCTCTGATCTTATTTCCTCACATCCTGGAGGTGGAAATGGAAGCTTGCCGAATTGTCTTTTCTGCAGGGTCTTACAGCTCACCAACAATGGAGCAAACCCTCCGGCATTAATGAGCTCCTTGTTGGACTCCTCCCTGATCCAAGTGTTGGGCTTCCACTTGCTGACGCTAAAAACAGGGCCAGACTGACCCCAGGGCTTTCCACTACCACTCACGCCCTACCTTAATCCTTGGACTCTGGGCAGCTATCTGGGTAGAGGCTCCTTCTCCCCTTCTAGCAGCCTGCCCCTTTGGCACAGCCTCAGGCAAGGGAAGGAAACTCGGGGCAGCACCACACCCATCGCTCTGGGCCTGACTCACTAAGACTTTGGGGGTAGGCCAAACATCTTTCAGGGGAGGGGTAAGAAGTAGAAGATAGGGTCTGGCCTCAAACCCCTATCTTCTTTGTATTAGTTAGGGAGGGGGACCCCCACACATCTGCTCCCTTGCCCAGTGGCTTACTCTACTGTATTAGCCCAAGATTCCAGGGCACCGAGCTGGGTTTCCAGTCCCAGCTCTGCCTCTTTACCCGCTGAGACTTCAAACAATTCACTTGACCTCTGAGTCAAGTTTCCTCATCTGAAATGAATGGAAATAGAATAACAAGCAGGAGGGCACTGTAGTTAGAAGCATGGGCACTGGATTCAAATGATCTCGTTCCCAATCCGAGCTCCCCAACTTTGTATCTGTTTTTTTGGTAGTTATTCCATATTTTTCTTTCACTCATTAGTACAGTGGGATTTATCACATTGGGTTGTTGTGATATTTGTGTTATTTTATATAAAGCATTTTACAGTGTATCTGGTGCTTACCTAACCAATGAATGGCTGTTGGGAGAGCCTGGTTTAGGAGTTTGAGATTTTATGAGATACAGTTGTAGTTATTATGACTGCCCTTGGGGTAGTCCACTATTCACCCGTACAATGGTGATAACTCCTCTTTTGTGAAAATGCTTTGTAAATTGCAAAGTACCATCAGAATGTTGGGATGGCTATTCTCATTTACCCAAAAACCTAAGAGCTCTTAACTGGTGTGGCACTGTAAAGCTGAGAGGATACAAAAGGACAGGAAGTTTCTTCTCCCCTCTGTGTTGTGGCTACTAATATGCAAGGAATACTCAAAAGGAGCTAAAGCTTCCTTAAAACTGTGCCAAGAGATTCAACCTGAATGCCATTCCCTAGTCTTATTTCCCCTTGCTGGTTGGTGCAAGGAGCACCCACAATGTCAAACTGTCTCCCCTTGGTCACCCTCATTTCCCCACTGAAAACTACTCTCCCTAGGGCGCTTTTCCAGACTCACCTAAGAATGGATGACTTCCCCACCAACTGCTTCACCCCACCTGCACCACACTCTTCACTCTGGACAGCATTTCTCTGGATCCTGTTTATATGCCCATGTAAAGAATACAAGCCTGGTGGTGGCCTGAGGACAGAGCCTCTGTATCCACCCACATCCACCTTAGGTGTTAAGTATAGGCTCCTCTTGAAGACAAGGATGAAGTGACTAATGTGAGCCCTTCAATCTCTAGCTTGGGCCCTCCCTCCACAAAATATGTAACAGAACCTGAAGCTGCTGGGAATACTTATTTATTTGGCCTATTAACACCAAGATCTGCCAAAAAAACAACTTCTAAACACAGGATAATAAAACTTGAACATTAACATTCTTCTTCAGTTTTGTGTAAGCTCTGCAGTACGGAAAATATACAAACTTCAAACAGCTGCAAAAATAGTGTCTTTGGGAGAAAATAGAGTTTCTACACTGATACAAGAAAAATAGGCATTTTTCTAATCCAACCCAGTCCTGGGGCAAGTGGAGGGTGAGAAGCTGCCATTTGTCACCTGGAGGAATGGCAGCTCTCCCTCTCCCCCACTACCCACCTGGGGCTGGGCAGCCTGGGTTGCTGCTTAAGACAATCTTAGGGTGAAAGCGAGATGAGAATGCCACTTGGGAAAACGCTTGGTTCCCCCTCTGCCAGCAGCTGGATTGGTCAAGTGTTATGGCCCTTCAGGGCTGCTTTGGTCAGCTCCTCCAGTGAGAGGGAGGCACGGGGACTGGGGCTGAGAGGGTTGGGGGTCTCTTCTTCTGTGAATGCGGAGGAGAGGGAAGGCAATCTGCGGTGTCCCCTCTCCTTCAATCACGGCCAGCTTGCTCCATGATAAACCCAAGGGCCCTGTACCCAGTCCTCTGGATTCACACCCAGGGGTGGGGGACCCCAGACCTTCCGGGTAAGTTTTCCACCAAGTGAGGGAGGTGGCAAGAACACAGGGGTGGCTTGTGAGCTGCCCAGCTGCTAGTGGAGAAGGCGGGTCCCCTCACATTTGGAGGGGCCAGTGTCCATGAGAAAGAGGACCCAGGGCTTTGACACAATAAATGAAAGTGCTCGAAGGCCGAGAGGGAAGGGCTCCTTCATCCCCCACCTCAGGGGAGCTAGGGAGGGGCCTGCCACCAAGGCACTGGTCTCCGTGGTGAAGTGGTGGGGGTGGGGCCCTCAGACCACCAGGGAGCTCTGGAAAAGCACGGGCTCTTCTGACGGCGGGGTGCGCTGCCAGGGCTCGAATGGCAGTGAGGAGGCCTTGGAGGCCTCTGGGTCCTTCCGAGGCGGCGGCCTGGGGCTGGCCGGGGGGAGCGGGGACCCCGGACTTGAGGGGCAGTTACGGAAGATGAAGCCCATGCTGGGGAAGAGGGGCTTCATCAAGCTGACGGGGCAGAAGGCCGAGCCGGTCGGGTTGAAATGGACTTTGTTCTTGTCAGGACAGGAAGTCAGGAAGGCCCGGTCAGGACCTGGGGACCTGGAGGATGGAGAGAGAAACAGAGACATACACATGTGCACACGCACATACACACAGAGAGAAACAGCTAGTGAGGAGGAACGAGAGGTGTCACCGCGTCAGGGGGGCAGGGCAGCTGGGTCTCTGTTCAAACAAGCTGATCGCTTGACCAAAAACTGACAGGCTGCTGAGCAACAACCAGTGTTTAGGCCCCTCAGCTCTCCATGTTTCAGAAATATGGCTAAACAACAGGAAATCTACTTTCGCTAGAAACAGGAGGAATTAAAGCTAGACAGGAAGAAGAACTTCCTGACGTGATTCTAGAAGAGGAGACTGAGAGATCTTTTAATTTGAGAGATTTTATCAGTGAACAGTGTTTGCGGGGTAGACCACCTGCCTGACAGCAGAGATCCAGGCAAAAGTGACTTTCTTAGACGTTGCATAGCTTAAAGCAGGGAGTCTCAGCCTTAGCACCACTGGCATTTTGGGCTCGATAATTCTTGGTTATCTCACAGGGGCTATCCCGTCCAACGTAGGATGTTTAACAGCATCCCTGACCCCCACCCACTGTACGCCAGTAGCACAAACCCTCTCAAGTTGCGAAAACCAAAGATGTCTTCTGACATTGCCAAATGTCCCTTGGGGGGAAACTGTCCCCCAATGAAATCTACTGGCCTCAAGAATCTAATTCTTGAGCAGATTTGAAAGGTGTGATTTTCAAAACCCTTGGTGAGAGGAAAGGACAGCAGCTAGACCTTATCAGGAGATCTGGGTGCTAACTCACAATGTGGTCTTGGCCTGACCTGCCTCACCTTTAATGTGGAAAGAATCCCTGCCTTTCCAATCATGTAGGGAAAATGGAAGGATTAAAGGAGGTCAGGTCAGAGTGTTCTAGAGTAAGGAATCCTTGTGATAAAAAAAAGGAAGAAGACTGTCTGGCTGTGCTTTGGGGTGAAACGGTCCTGAGAAGCTGCTGCTTGTGAGGATTGCGGGTGAGAAGACACACGTGCAGGAAGACGGTCAGATGTACGTAGAGAAGAATGCTCTTTGTGTACAGCTTGATAAATCGATTGCATTTTAATTGTAGAATTCTAATCATTCCAAACCCAGGAAGAAGCGCGAGGCATGCAGAGGAGGGCTGAGCCTGGCACAGCATGAGACGTAGAAGAGGGGGAGGAAGGTGAGGGCCCATGTGTGGGTGTACTTGGTAGCCTGGGTCCCAGAGGGCTCCGCAGTGGCAAGGTGGCCCCTGACTGAGAAGGGCTTGAAAGCATCCGCCTTTAGGAAGGGGTGGGGAATGGCCAGAAGAGGGAGCACTCTCAGTGTGTGCATGCACGTGTGGGGAAGGTGACCCTGAGGAGACCAAGTAACGCTCGAAGGACATGAGGGCAACCAGCATGACCCTGAATGGCTTGATTCCCTCCCTGGCATATCCAGGCTCTCTTCCAGGATTGGCAGCCAGTAAGGGGAAAATGTGGCAGAAGAACCACTTAGCACGTGAACTTCTCAGGAGGAAAGTTCGTACAATGAAGAGACCCCAAGGAGCTGAGAATTCCTACCCTAGGATATCTCAGAAAGTAACTGATGGCTCAGCACCTCTCTTAAAGGGTTAACATAGGGGCAGGAAGCTAGATGAGATGACTTGAAACCTCTTCTGGCCTGATGAGTCTACAAAAGAATCAAGACAAGCAACAGCCTAATTTCAAGCAATTCCAGGTTGTAATTACTCAACCATAATGTGGACTAGGGATGGTACAAGAGCCCAGAGTCTGCTTAAGGTACCAGATCTGGCCTCTTCCCTCCACACCACCCAGAGGACCAAGGGTTCCTGGAGAGTTGCCAGGCAACACTGATGGGAGCAACACCCTAGCGCCCATGGTTTTCTCCTAAGTCCCTCTCTGGGCTATGGATGTACCTCCTGCTACTACCATGGGTTGTCCTCTCCCTTACCTGAGACACAGGTGGAGCCAGCAAGGCCCCAAACCCTGTCCAACTAGAACCCCACTCACACTCCGTAACTAAACCTTCTGACTGCCACCAAAACCACAGCTTCCACTGTGAATCTGCCCCAACGAATAAGAAGTTAGTGGGGGGAACCCAATGTGCTCTATTCTCAGCTCCTGCTCAGGGGACTGTGGGGCACTTGGAAAGTTTTGGCTCTTAATTCTCCCTGCTAATGGGAGGCAACTGTAGTAAAGAAATCAACTTCACAATGACTTCTGAATTGTCCAGACTGGTTTGGGAATATTCCATAGTCCCTACTTGCAAGTACTGGAAATTTCTGTCTGGGAGTTCATGACATTTGAACCACTACAGCTGCAGGGTGAGGAGATCTGTCTCAGAAGCAGTGAGAAAGCTGTTCAGGCTCCCCCGGCCACTCCGGTGGGCATGAGACCCTCCTAAGCTCTGCCTGAAGAGAATCACTGGTATGTTCTCTCTCTCTGATTATGGTCTAGCAAATTCTCACACCTTCCCTGGGGTTGGAAAAAATAGAAGAAACAAAGGGTTTAGGTTTCAGATCTCTTTCCTTTCCAGCTGCTGCTGCGTTTGTGGCTGGCATGTGGGCAGAGAGCAGGTTTCTATGGAGATAATGATAAGCAGAGATTTAGGTGCTCAGAGGAGGTAATGTCAACAAGTTTGATCATGGAAAGACTGCAATACCGATAATCTACAGGTGACAACATCTCCAGGAAGAGAGAGTCCAAGACTGCGGAGGGGCCCATTGGATGGGACGACACAGGGCTCAGCCCGCATCCCTATCCCTCTGTCGCATGCCCCGTCCGTCTGAGGTACTCACGTGGCCTCTTCAAACACACGCACTCTCTCACAGCCTTCTGGGGGCTCCCGTTTGAAGACATAGCTGTGATTGGGCCGAGGGGAGGCGGCAAAGGCAAGGACTGGAGATGGACTGCCATCTTCAAGGAAAGTTGGGTGGCCTGGAGAGGAAGCTGCAAACAGAGCAAGGCTGAGTCCAGCGGAGCTGAAGGAAGGTCTCTGCCTTGCCCAGCTCAGGCCTTTGTGTAAAGGGGTGAGACCGGGGGACGCGATGTGCTGGGCAGCGGTTAAGCTAATCTGGGTTGTTTGTCTGCACTTTACCTGAAGACATCTTTGAGGTAGCTTTCAAAAATACAGATCTTGTCATTCAGGATAAAAAATACAGTTGAACTGATGGAAAAAATCAATCTTCCCAGTTTCAATCGTAGTTTAAGATTGAAACTCCTAGTCTCAGAGTTAAAGGAATCCTAACGTCTGTGTCTCTGCCTCCTTCCAACAGGCACCGCCCTGCCTGCCAACATACCACAGCTTCTTCCTTTCCACAGCCTTGAAAGTCTATCCCTTCTTCCAGGAAGAGCTCTTGTACTGACTCAGAGAAGCAATCTTTACTCAGCCCCACTTGTGGGATAAAATTCCTCTCGCTTTCCACACAGTGAATGTACTTTGCCTAGGCTGCAAATATTGACTTTATCTGTTATTTATCTCACATTTACTCTTTATTATTCTAAGCTCTGTTTACCTCTGTATTGTTAGATCATGCCCTTGACCAGCCTACCTCGTGGGGTTGCCATGGGGATCAAGTTAGGTGACACAGGCAACAGTGCATTAGAATCTAAGGATCATTATTACTGGGAGAAGGGACTGTCTATTCCAGGGCACAGTCAAAAGTGAAGGTTTGGAGTCAGAAAGTTTGGGTTTTGATCTGGGTCAGACTGTGACCCTGGGCAAGGGACCACATTCTTTTATTGATAGATATAATCCCCTTGAAATGTACTGCTGGTAATGGGGACAGTGGACCCCTGAACAGGTACATGGGCTCCACACTATGGCATGCTAAACCACAGCCAAAGAATGGGATGGGAGGGATTGCTTCTCTGTATTATGGCGAGGATTAAATAAAACTCTAAGTGCAGAAACTCTATAAATTATAAATCAGAATCTATATCAAGGACTAGAATAATGTATAGAATAAAGATGACTCATAAAGATATTCTAGTTGGTTAGTAAGTAAAAATGCCCAGCCAGAAACTGATGCGAGGTAGAGAAGGGCCCGGAGACGGCCCTGTGCCTCAGTCTCCCAGCTTACCTTTGTCGGTGGGGATGGATGCCAGTTCCTCAGCTGTGCCCCGCTGCTCCTCATGGCTGGTCTGGCCAGAAGGCTGGGGGGATGCCAGGGGCATGGAGGGAGAGCTGGCAAGGTTTCCAGGCTCCAGGAGGAGGAGGGGGTGATCACAGCTGCTGCTCTGGGGGGGAGCTGGGGCGCGGTGCCCGTCTGGGATCTCAAGGATCTGCCGGGGAAGAATGTGGGTCTCAGCTCTCAAGCCTGTCTCTTCAGGCCGGCAGGGCTGTGGTGACCCTCAGGGTCCTCTATTCACAACACACAGTGACAGCAGGACACCATTTCCTCACGTCACTGATTTCCCCCACGACCCTCAATCTTGGAGACACCTCCTCCTGTTTCTCCTGGAGCACTTCGTTCTTTTGACTTTATGACATATTAATTTTATGGTTTCATCAATGTGTCACCCCCACCAGGCTCTAGGCCCCACAAGTGCAGGGACCTCCTGTGTGTCAGGCTTTGGGAACACAAAGGTGAGTGACACATAGGGGCATGAGAGGGGGCAAACCACCAGGACACTGCAGCGGCTACAGGCTCCTGCAGGATGGGCATGCAGACTCTTATTCTGTATTAAACACACCCCTCTCCTTTTTAACATTCAGTGGTACTTGTATCCACAGCTCACCAACCTGTGTGCGCATGTAAAATCCTACATATACACATATCAAAAATCAACTAGCAAGTAAATCATAAACTGAGGAGTGTGTCCATTAGAATTATATTAATACTGCCCAAATGGCATTCCCCGATTGTCCTGTGTCAGTACGGCAATGTGCCTGAGACTGCAGAAAGGGGAACGAATAATTCCGCCTGAGAGTGGGGTCGGGGAGAAGGCCGCACACAGGCAACTGGGCGTGAAGGGTGAACGAGTGTCACCAGGTAGAGATGGGAAAGGAAGTGGTGACACAGGCTCAGCTGGGTGACAGTGACAGTGACAAGTACACTGGGACGGCTGAGCTGGTGCTCTGGCTGAAGCGTGATGCCAGTCCCTTCCTCCCAGCTGGAGCCCTCCTCTCTGCAGGCCTCTGCATCTTCTCACCACCGCAAAGCCTTCCCCAACTAGGCCCCCATCTCTGCTGTTCTTGTGGTTCAGTCCGTTTGAAGTTGTGTTCCTCCCACAGGGTGCTGGTCGCATGCTGCTCTGTTGATGTCTGCACAGCCCATGAGCCCCCAGGCAGCCAGAGTCCCACCTCCCTGTGTCCAGACTCAGCAGGATGCTGCCGGTCCATGCATGCAGGGTGCAGCCCCCACTCACCCGCAGCAGCTCCTCTTCACCCTGCTCCTTCACAAACACCTCCTCCAGCTCTTGGTTGAGCCCTTCCAGGCTCCGGTGCAGGCAGGGGCTAAGTCGCAGGACAGGGGACCCTGAGGGGAAGCTGGGCGGGGATGCCTGAAGAGGAGGCAAATGAAGCCATCACTGAACCCCCCAAGTTCCCCTACAGTTACCAGTTCTGACGGGGTCAGGAGGAAGTAGGTGGGTAGCAGTCACGTCTACCCAGCAGAACCACGTGAGTAAAGGAGAATTTGGGGACAGTTACCGATTGCAATAGGTCCGTTCATGGGGTTTTCTCCATATGGTAGACCTTTGAGAGGCCTACAGTGTGCTTTTAGAGTCTGCACCACTGCCTGAATTATACAGAGGGTGGGGATGGAGGAGAGAGAACTTCAGAACAGCAAGGAGCCCTTCCCAATGTCACTCAGCAAGTCCAAGTTTGCACTAAAACTTCACCTGGAACCACGTGGCCACTGGGCATGCAGTGTGGTAGGGCTCAGAGGACACGCCCTGGAGGATGACAAAGGGGAGAAGGCTGGGGGAGAAAACGTACCCTCAGTGCTCCCCGCACAGCATGGTCCCCTTGCACTGGGGAGCCCCGCTCCTTCTCTTTCCCACTGCGGTTCAGCTTTGTCCTCTGCAGCTGCTGCTTCAACTTGGTAATCTGGTGGCCAGGAGAGGGGAAGAGGACAGGTGGGTGAAGCAAAGGAAGGACACTGGGTCTCCTCTCCCAGGCGTAGCCAGAAGCCCATACATAAAAGGAAGATGTAGGGGAGGGAATAACTTAGTGGTAGAGAGCATGCTTAGCATGCACAAGGTCCTGGGTTCAATCCCCAGCACCTTCATTAAATAAAATAAAAGAAAATAATAAATTAAATAAATAAATAAATAAATAAATAAATAAATAAATAAATAAATAAATAAATAAATAAACCTAATTATCTCCCCACAAAAAACAAAACAAATTTTAAAAATGAGAAATAAAAGTTAGATGGAAGTTCATCTTCCACCTCAAAATGCCTCAGTGGTGTTCAAAACTGTGATGACAGGTTCATCAGGCAAGCTGGATACCATATTAGCTAGATGATTTGATTTTTTTTGGAATCACCATGTAGTCCACAGATGGCTCAGGTTCCAAAAAATTAAAAATACGCAACACTGAAATCATTTCTGTCTTTCACAGATTCCAAAGGCATGGACTACTCCTCTATTAATAGAAATGGGAAATGATGTGTTTGAGTTCACTCCTCAAAACACATTCACAGCTATCTCAAAGGCCCTGGGACCAGGAAGGATGGAAGGATTTCCCCCCATTTTAAAGTAGACGGCAGTGGGCAGGGAGCAGCCTCTCGAGAAGGAACATCAGATTTGGTCCCAACTTCACATCCTGAAACAATTAGGGATTATCATCAACAATTGTGAATGTTCTCCCTGTCACATTTGGAATTCTGGACCTACATGCCCTTAGTGTAAATAACTTGCTCACTCTGATCATCACAAATTTTAAACACTTTGTATGTACCACTAGCATTAACTATTTCACATTCTCTCTCTGTTCTTGCAACCAAGAGGGCAGGAGCTACTCCCCTGTAAAGGGTAACTCCCAGAGAGCTGGCCCTCCCCTGGGCTGCCACACAGCATGCCAGGCAAAGAAGGGTTGGGAGCCCTGGAATCCAGTCTATGGCTTTCTCTACTCACCCCCAACCACTGGAGCCCTCGTGAGAGGGAGGGAGGGCTGGGAAAAAAGTGTTTGGGAACACATCACTATTTTCTTTTCTTTTAAAAATAAGGTTGGATGCGGGGGGAGGGTATAGCTCAGTGGTAGAATACGTGCTGAGCGTGCACGAGGTCCTGGGTTCAATCCCCAGTACTTCCATTTAAAGAAAAATTTTTTAAATAAATAAATTAACCTACTTACCCCACCACCACCACCCAAAAAAATAAGACTGGATGAATACTTAAGTAGTAAGTGAGGTTGGGGGCTTCCAATTCCCAGAAACTCACTCTCTGTCCTTCTCCAGTCTCTGAACCGCTTATCTGGATCCAACCTCAAAGTGACATGAGAACAATGGCCGCTCCCACCCTGTGCTTGGCTGCTGGAGGGCACCAGCAGTCGCTAGTTGAACCCTGCCTGCAGGAGGGTCTGGGCTCCTAAGGACAGAGCACCAGGAGGCTGGGAGGCAGCTACGAAGGTGCCATGTCATTAGGAAGAGGCTAGATCGAGGCGGGTAGACTGGAGATATGAGTCCACTTTGGAGTAGACGCATCCATGGTGCTGGGGGCAGACAAGAGGCAGCTACCCTGGCCAGTGAGTCAAAGGGGGCAGTTACCTCTTTTCGGTGGTCTGTGCTGCCCCAGGACGCTGAGCGCTTGTGTGTACCGGAGCTGGCCCGCTCGCCTTCAAGCTCTTGCCAGGACAGGGGGGTCTGCAGAGAGAGAAACCCCGTGAGACAGAGAAGCTTCTCGGGAAGGCCGTGGGGAAGCAGACGCACCATTTCCTGAACAGAGGTGGCGGCTCTCTGATGTCTTCTCTCACCTGCTCATCAACTGCCCGGACCCTGCCAGCATCCTTTATTCTTTCAGGCTTCTCTACCTGCACTGCCTCCGTCCTAATCCACACCCTCCAGGGAACTTTCCCTGATGAGCCAATCAGGCCGACCTGTTCTTTCCTCTCTTCCGACTTTCACACACGGATTGCAGCCCCAGCTATTCCAAGTGCTTCTCCCCAGTAGTGAGGATTAGTAGTGTCATTGTCCCTCCCTATACCAACTGGCTCCAAAAGAACACAGGCTCAGGGAACCAGCTGCATCCTCGATTCTCTCCTCATCTAAATGCCCAGCACAGGCCCAGGTTCCTGGGAGCCTAACAAAAGCAAGTTACCAGACGGGACTCCCTTCGGGAATCATTAACTGATAAAACAGGAAAAAGCTCCACAGAGATCCCCGCTCTCCATCCTGCCCCACAGCAGGAGGCTTCTGTGTGGGGCAGTGTCTCAAGCTTGTTCCACCATTTTCCTCTGTATGTAAGTGTGGGGGCCTCCTGAAGTCCCCCTGAATATAGAGAGGGGACATTTTCAGAAAGGAGGGAGCCAGAATTCTAAACTCAGCCTTGACTCCTGACCCCTCTTGGCTTTATCGCAGCTCTTTCTCCTGGGCCCTGCTCTGACCCCTTGTGAGAATAAGCCTCTCGGTCAGCCAACCTCCCTCCCTTGCTGCACAGAAGACAAACGATCCAAGATGGAGGCAGGGGGAGTTGTAGACCCACTTCCTGAGCCCCCACTGGACGGAGGAAGCTGTTGGCTCTAGGCATGAGGCAGAGGAGGACAAGATTCCGCTCCCCCAACAACCTTCCCTACTTCCATTCCAAGGGAGGGGCCCAAGGGGGAAGGCTCCAGTGGAACCAGTTCCCCTCTAACTTCCCTGCACAAGCTGCCAAAACCATGAGGGCCTGGGAACCATCTCCTCCAACAAATCTGCTGACCTCCCCCGAGAGGTTGTTGCAAACAGAAAAGGGGGAGGAGAGGAGGGAAAAAGCCCAACAACTCACCACCCAACAGCTGTTAAGAAGAGTGTGGTGGGGGCAGTCCAAGTGGGGCTGTGGGAGCAGGCTGCCCTGTGTGACAGCTGCTGTGCAGAGAGGCTACGGGGGCCGAGCCTCCCTGCCTCTTCCTTCTCCCAGCTGCCCACCCATCAGGACCTTCTACTGGGCTGTGCAACCAGCCAGGGTGAGACAATGGCCTCTTCCCTAGGGCCAGCACCCCAAGGGAGACCCTCCAGTGATGTGTCCCCTACTATTCTTTCTTTAGGAAAAAGGCGGACAACACATCCTCAGGCCCCCACCTCAAAGCCCTCGAGGTGGAGCTGGCTCTAACAGTCCTTGGAACCACGCAGTTGGTCTACTTCCTAATGTCCACATCTCTCTAAACCAGGGTGTTGGCAGACCGAGCCTTCGAGAAGGCTGCTGCAGCTACTGAAGAGAGAGGAGAAAGTTTACCTCTCCCATCGCTCCCCCAGCCCAGCAGATGCACAAACGCTCCTCTCCTCCCAGGGCTCCAAAGCCAAACCTGTAGATTTCTAGGGTCTGCTCATCAAAGCTCTGAGTCCCACACAAGCTTGTTGTCCCTGGAAAGGTGGCAGAGGCTGCAGAGGAGGGATGATAAAGGCGAAGGTCTTGATGCCCGCTTCCCCTCCTCTGGAAAGACCCCACACTCACAGGTGGCTAGGGGGAAGTAGCCACATTCAAGCTGCCACCGCTTCAACTGACATCTCTTGCAAACTCTTCAACTGCCTTCTTTCTTCTGAGATATGTGAGGGAGCAGAAGGAGAAATGGAGGCTAGCGCTGGAGGTTAGAAGGATGTGACAGTTTATGGCAGCGAGAATCATCTCCTCTCTCAGGCCAACTTACCTCACCTCAGTCTGCTCGGTGGCACCTCCTAGCAGCTACTGCCTACTCTGTAAACTGTGCTACTAAGGCCGTGCCTCAACACCTGGCCCTGGCCACAGACATCACCATTTTTCCCCCCATCCCCTGGGCTCTCCATCCTTGGCTCTCAGTCTTACAGGTAAATCTAGCGCCCTCTCCTTTTTCTTTCCTTATCCCTTGGCCTCAAAGCCTGGTCTCCTCATCCAAGATGGCTTGCCCCACCAGCTTTTCCCACCCTTCCCATCAGGGAGCCCTTCCTAACCAGTCCACCTCTGGCAGCCTGCTGCTTCACTCTGCATCTCTGTTCAGAGGGATTCAGGATATATATATATCATTTATGCGCTCAGCAGAGAGTTACTGAGTGCAAGCTAGGTGTCAGGCACTGTTCAGGTGGCGGGGACACAGTAGTGCATAAAAATGGCAAAAATCTTCATCCCCTTTGGAGTTTACATTCTAATGGAGACACAGTTTAAAGAGTGGTAAGCACTAAGAGAAAAATACAGCCATAAAGGGGAACAGGAATGCTGGACCAGGGAACATGATTTTGAATGTCAGGGAAGTCCTCAGAGAAAAGGTAACTTCTGATAAAAACACAAAGGTGATGAAGAGTGAGCCATGGTGATACTGGAAATAAGAGTGACCCAGATGGAAGGAATAGCAAGTGCAAAGGCCCTGAGGCAGGAGCAAGTCTGGTGTGTCTGAGGATAAGGAGGCCAGTGCTGCTGGGCCAGAGTGAGCAAGAGGCAGAGTAGTAGGAGCAGAGCTCAGTAGGTGTGATAGATTGAAAATGGCCCCCTAAAGAAATCAGGTCCTAGTCCCTGGACCCTGTCAATGTTACCTTATGTGGTAAAGTTTTTGCAGATGAGATTAAGTTAAGGATCTTGAGATGGGAAGATTATCCTGGATTATCCTGATAGACCCTAAATGTCATTACAAGTGTCCTTATGAGAGAGGGACAGATTAGACACTCACAGAAGATAAGGCTGTGTGACCACAGAGGCGGAGATTGGGGTGATGTGGCCACAAGCCAAGGAATGCTGGCAGCCACGAGAAGCTGGAAGCTGTAAGGAATGGGTCTCCCAGAGAGCCTCCAGAGAGATGACAGCCCTGCCAACACCTTGATCTTGGCCCAGTGAAATGGAATTCAGACTTCTGGCCTCCAGAACTATGACAGAAAAAATTTCTGTTGTTTTAAGCCACTAAGTTTGAGGTAATTTGTTGTATCAGCCTCAGGAACCTAATACAGTAGGTTATCCTGTGTCTGCACCTGTTTCCATGCTGGCCTTGAGCATCCTTCAGGCAGGCACGTGCACATGTGTGGGCTCTAGCCCCTCCAGCTGAACTGGGAGCATCAAGGGTGGGGACCATGCACTGCCCCTTACTTCCAGTGCCCCTGGGTAGCAGGTCCCTCCTCCTGGAGGTCTGGACCAAGGTCTACTTGGAGCACAGAAAAGTTACAGCTAAGAAAGGCCACTCTTCAAAGAGTGATTCTTCATGGCATAACAGAGGTCAAGCCATGCCACATGACAGCACCGTAAGTAGTCGTTCCAGAAGGTCCCCTGGAAGCAGGATAAAGCTTGAGCTCTGTGGGCCAGTCATGTTTGTCAAAGGGACCCACATACTGGAACAGATTTATTTTAACACCCTGGACCAGGGGGAGTAGCTGAGGGAGAAGCAGGGCTACTTACTAGCCATGAGTGGTGTCGGCCAACTAAGCAGATGATGCTGGGATTATACAAAACTGGATGTAGGTTAGACCAAGGAAGCTTTGCCTGGGATTCTGAAATCCCAGAGCAACATGTGGGATAACTGGGTGGGGGCAGAGGACTGCTTTCCAAAGAGCAGCCTGATAGAAGAAGGCAGGGGTGAGATAGAGCCAAAACCCCTCCAAACTGGAACCTGCTTCTCTGCCCCACTCCCTCCACCCAACTATGTTTCTATCCGGATTCTGAGGTGGGAAGAGTCCTGGTCCATGCTGTCTCCAGTGACCTTGGCTGGGCCCTGGGAACATAACCCAGTGTACCTACACAGACATGCAGAGCAGCATGGTGCCTGGCCTAGTGCAGATGGCCAATAACTACGTGTTGAACTGAAATTCATCAGGGAATCAGCCCCTTGGGACCCAGCCAGACAAAGAGGCAGGAAAGGCTCTGAGGGTGGTCTGCCGGCCAGCGCCGAGGACTCTGGCTGCAGGTGGCCAAGGCCACCATCTCTGGCCCTACGGTGACTGTGCAACCCTCAGATTTCCCATCACGGACCCATTTTTAAATAGTCTGTGCTGTTGTCAAACCATATACTGAACAACTAGCCCTGCTCACCCATTTGGAAAATAGGCACTGAGCCCAGGCCCCCATGCCTACAAAGAAAGGTGGGCAGACTGAGTCGTGTGTCATCACCAAATGTGGAGACACTGGACTGGGAAAAGGAGGAGGATGGTGTACAGGCAGGGAAAGTCACAGAAAGGGAAATCTTCCCAAAAAAACCATGCCACCTCTGCCTCTGGCCTTCAGGGTACTCCCTAAGGTTTGTCAAGAATTTAAACTAATTTTTTTTCTGAAGAGTAAGCTAGCAAAAGACAGTCAATCATAAAAGCATCCCCACCTCACCTGGGGCACATAGAGGACCCGGGGTAGAGATGAGCAGATTGGGGGCCCAGGCAGAGCCAGTACACAGGGTCCCATCTGTCTGCAGGATGAGAACATGAGCGGGGGATCTTGGCTCCAACAGTCATTCCAGATGTGGTGAGACCACTTCCTCCCTCCAGCAGAGTGCGAGAAGACTCCCAGCAAGAAGGGGGGTGGGGGTGACCGCACCCTTGTGTGTGCTGCCATCACCCGCCCTGGCCCAGGCCCAGGCCCAGCACCAGGAGGGGCCAGCCCAAAGCACTTGATGGCCAGCTGACTGACTAGCTGACCTTGGGGGAAGGCAGTCCAGAGAAGGTAAAGCACATTCCGACTGACCCATACAGTCCTGACAAAGTCCTCCGACCCACAAAGAAACCCCTAGATGATGCAGACTCCACGCAAGAGCCCTCCTGGTCCTCCCTGACCGACCCCTTGGCATCCAGCTCCCGCTGCACCCACACCCTTCCTCACCTCCACCCAGCTGACCCCTGGGAGACCTGGTCATCCCTCTCCCATTGTGCATCCTGGCTCAGAACACGCAGCAGCTCCAAGGAACCCCTTCCCCAGTTACCACATTCACACACACCCCCCTCAGAAAAACCTATTTCCCAAGTAAGATCCATCCACCTCTCTTCCTCACCTGCCTCAAATATTTGGGTGAGCCAGCTCTCCACGTCAGACTGCTTCAGTTGCCTAGGAAATACCTGTGCTCTCCTCTGTGCCCACCTAAGAGCTTGAGACACAGCTAAGCCCAGGGAGGGAATACTGGGACTGCTGGCAACCTGCTATATTTAAGAATGTAGAGCTTCAACCTCCATCTTCTGCCTTGTGAGAAGTCTTAAGGAGGCAGCATGCCTGGCTGTCTGAAAGGCAGATGTTCTGACATGAACTTGCCAGGCTCTGGCTGGCTCTACAGGGTTCGGAGAGGGGAGCTGAGCTGCTCAGCCTACATCATAACTCTGGTGGCCATCCTCAGTGCAAGTCCTGTCCCCAGGAGTGCCAGGGCTGATGAGGCCCCCAGACACACTCTGGTGCTGGCTTGGGGTGGGGGTTGGGGGCTGGGGGCACAATTAAGAGAGTGGGAGTGAGGGCCTGCCAGATGTGGTGGACAGACTGACTACACTGGTGTGGCTAGAAGAGAAAGCGCAAAAGGGAAGGTAGGGATGAGAACAGCTCCCTCAAGCTCAAAGGAATTAGGGAAAGGTGCCGGCATCATCTATTTTTAGCAACTTAAAAGCTTTCAAGGACTCTGGTAGATCCCACCTCCCTACCTTCCCTCTAACCTTCTCCACACTTCTTGGTATCTCCCCAGTAAAACCTCTCCCTCATCTCCAGTCCTTTCTGGGTGATGTGGCCATGCTCAGTAGGGAAGGAGCACCAATTACTTAGGGAAATGTCAGGAGAGCCTCAGGTCCTCCTGGCGTAATCCCAGTGCTGAAGAAGGTTGCTTGTGCCCGGCCAGGGTGCTCAAGCAGGAATTTGAATGAAGCCCAAAACCTAGAAGCAGAAAATTCCCAGGAGGCCAGGAATGAAAGATGGGCAGGGTACATACTTGGGTTTGGATGCCTACGTTGATCAGAATGCTCCCACCTCCTGACTGCGGCCACAATATTGACAGGTTGCTAAGAGTTCCTCGAGGGCTGGAGCCCATCCCAGGGAAAAGAGGAAAGCTGCACAGCTCGGCCTTGCCAGACCCACAGAGGCGCATCGCTGACCTCTGTCTTGCTGTGGCAAGAAGCCCAGACTTGTTATATAAAAGATCTGGCCTGCAGCTGGAGCCTGAGCAAAAACACACAGCCTAGAGCCCGTGCCTCTAAATCCGGCCAGGGAACATCTGAGGCCAACTCTGCCTTGAGTTGACAAAGAATGCTATCTGAGGAGTGGGATGGAGGCTTCCTAGAAGGCTGGGAGCAGGAAATGACAGAGACGGGGCTAGGTGGGCTGCATGGAAGCCAGCTGTCTGACAAAGGAGGGTGCAATCATGAGCTTACACACTCAAAGCAACCTCAAGTCCTACTCCTCCAGGAAGCCCTCTGTGACTAGATACATTATTTGAACTAAATATTCCTTTCCAAAGAGAAAGGGGTATGTGCTCCAGGCCTGGGAGGGAGAAACATAACCTATCCTACTTGCCCTTTGCAGAGGATACAGGGAACAACAGTGTCCATGGCTCCCAGGAAGCAGGCCTACTCTGCTCCCTGGACTCTGCTCTCCCTTCACCATCTGCTCATAGATCTAGAGTGCTGTCAGCTTTAACTGCAGCAAACTCCTGCTGGTCCAAGGTGGTGTATTCTTCTGAGAATTCCCCTCCTGGAAACTGGGCCGGACGTTTGGCCCCATCTTATCCCTTGGCTCTCCGCTTGCTGGCCTTCACAGAACTGGCATCCAGACTCACCAAGGCCAAATCTTGTTCTCATTTCCTGGTTCTTCACTCCAACATGCCAAGAACAGTACTGGGCACTCAAACATTCACTAATAACATTCGAAAAGGGATCTCATTTTTAAAATAAATAAAAGAAAGGGACCGATGCGATGTGCTCAGCACAGGAAGGTGGGGGAAGTGAGCGCACAAAACCCATTCCTATTTGGCCGGCCCCCTCCCATCAGGCGGGGCGGGCTTGCTCCAGCGGCGTGCAAAGGAAGAGTGCAGGGCCCAGCATCCTCCAGGATGCAGGCCTGCCTCTGAGCCCGTGTTCTCCCCACCCTGTTTCCTCTTTCCTGAGAACAACTCATTTGTTCTGAGGTTGAACAGGAACGGGTTTAAACTACATCAAAAGGGAGAAGATTTGACTCTTAAAAACTTAACTGCTACTAATGTTGAAGTCCTGAATCAGAGTAAGAAATATCTTTGTATAATTTCACATAGGAGATGACTTCTTGCTCAGGCTAGCACTACCTCATTCCAAAACTGACCAATGGCCTGGATGATCTGCGGAGATTCTGTGCAACTTTAGGATTCTTAATGAAAAGACTGCTGTGAAGAAAAATACTGAAAGAGGGAGCCTGGGCACCAGGGGGCTCAGACGGGTTCACTGAAATCCCTGACTGGGCTGCTGACCAGGGATCAATGCTCCATTATCTAGAACCTTCCACTCTATTGCTCCAGTGGGCTCTATCCTGACTCAACACACTTTCTGGCCACCTCTTCCAGTTGTCTGGGGCAATACAAACTCCACTGAATGTTGGCCCATTTAATTTTAGCAAGGTAAATCTCATTTTTAAAACCTAGAATAAATTCTAAAGTCAACTCTTGCTTACCCACACATATTACTTGAAGGCAAACTGACAAACCCAGGTGGAATGCAAACTCATTTTCAGGGAAGTTTACAAAGAGAACCAAGCTGGTAAACGTGAGATGATGAAAAGTTACATGGTGAGTATGGACAGCCAAAACCCGGAAAAGTCATGTCCATGACTGCGAGTTGGTGAGTAGACCAAAGGCCTCCTCAGCCAGCCCACTGCCCCAGCCTTACCCCTGATCCCATTAGCGGAGAGCTTCATTACCTGGGTGGCCTTGTCATTGGTACAGCAGGTGAAGGTCCCATCAGCATCTCGTGGCCACTGGCCCAGAAGGTAGGAGCTGAGGATGGTGTCCAGGGAGAATGTACGTCGGACCTGGGGTGGCTGAGGCCTACACACTGGCTTTTCTGGGGCCACGGAACATGGGACGCTGGCTGGAAGAGAGCACAGCCCGCACACCTGGACATCAGCACAGAGGAAGGAGATGTGGTAACCAACCTTCTCTCGTAGAAGTCTTGCCGGACTGCCACGTCTTCACTTCTATCTACCTCTCTCCTAAAAGAATCGGAAGCAGCCCATGAAAGCACATACACTCTGATGAAAGCTTCCGTGACTTAACCAGCTGGTCTTTGTCACGGGAAACAATTTACACCATTTTACTTTGGACAAGAGTGACTTTACACGTCCTCTTTGTCTTGTTCCTAATGGATGACCAACTGTGAACTCCTAGGTCTCTGAATTAAGTTTCCTGAGACTAGGACTGTTTCCCATCATTAAAGAGGTCACTTGAAGTGGACAAAAACCAACTTTTCCTCCATCTTTTATCTCTTGCCCTTCTTCCTCTGTCCAGCAGAACACAAATTCACTGCACTGCATAAATTCAACCCAACTAACTGAAGGACTCTTTAAACTTCCTCCAAGACAGGTTAACTTTAGGGAACCAAGGTGACTGAGACAGAAAGAATGATGGAACTAATTTCAGCTATTCAAGATGGAGGAAAACACCCAAGTCTTTGGTTCTGTCTCTGACAAAAATAAAGCAATTATAAATCCACTCATTTTGTCTTTATTTTGGTTAAAGCTTTCTGGGAGAAGGTAAAAGTTGAAACCCCTGATAAAATGTAAGGGTTCTGGAATCATCTGTAAGTTTCAATCGTCTGCGTTGACCATGTTTTCCACGGCCACGTTCAAAACACTCTACTATCTTAAGCTCTATAAGGCTTGTTCCTTTAAACACAGCAAAACGCCTTCACATCTGTACTAATCTCTTGATAATTCATGGTGCATTAAGCACAGCAAAAGGAACTGAGGACGGTAGATATAAATAAACTTGAAGAGCTTTATATTAAAAAGACACTAACAGGTTGGCAGTTCCTCAAAAAGTTAAATATAGAATGACCATACAATCCAGCAATTCCGCTTCTAGGTATATGTACAAAAGAAGTGAAAGGAGGGTCTCGAAAAGGGATTATTCGTACACCCACGTTCACAGCAGCACTATTCACAATAGCCAAGAGGTAGAAACAATCCAAGTGTTCATCGATAGATGAATGAAACGGATAAAGAAAATGTGGTCTATACATACAATGGAGTATTAGTCCCAAAAAGGAATGAAATTCTGATACATGCTACAACATGGATGAAACTTCAAAACATTATGTGAAATAAAACTGACACAAAAGAACAAATATTGTATGATTCCACTTACATGAAGTACCTGGAATAGCCAAATTCATAGGGACAAGAAGTAGAGCAGAGGTTACTAGGAGCTTAGGGGGAGAAGGGAATGGGGAGTTACTATTTAATGGACACAGACTTTCCTCTTGGGATGAGGAAAATGTTCTGGAAATGGATGGTGGTGATGGCTACAAAGCATCGTGACAATATACTTAATGCCACTGAATCATAAACTTAAAATGGTTAAATGGTCAGTTTTACGTTATGTGTATTTACCATGATTAACAAAAAAGAAACGCCAACAATATGGACTTACATTCTCCAAATTCATTTAAATTTTTACACACAATTTTGACATAATTGTAATCAACATGAAATGTACATGATGTTCTGCTTTGTTCTACCCATTTCCAAGTGTCAACAATCTACATGTGTCATTTTTACAGACTACATAATATTCCACCAGGTTGATACACAGGAGTTTGCTTATCCACTCCCATATTATTGGACATTTGAGAGGTTCTCCCCTCACAGTTTGGTATCATAAATTTTACTGCATGGACAACTTTTAGTCTTGGTTTTTATCTAGTTCCTAACATATCTGTAAGTCATTTCCCTCAGCCATCACATAATATGTGCTCACATAATACAAATTAAAAATGACATAATTACAAAAGTAGTAAGTGTGAATTGTGGAAAAGTCAAGAAATACAAAAACAACAGCAAAAAGAAACTTTAAATCTCAACACCCAGAGATAATCATCGGTAATACTGCGAGATATCCTGGTGGGCCTCGTCTTCTGCGTGTGTGCATGTGTATGCTTTAAAATTTAAAAAGTGGGATCATACGGTACATACCATTTTGCAATGAGTTTTCACCTTATATCATAAACACCTTTCCAAATCAATATATGTTGACCTACAATACATCCTTTTAAATCTTAACACCCTTAAAACTCTTCAAAGGCTCTCTTTCAAAGATGGTACTCAAAGGCCTCATGTTCTGGTCCCACTTAACCTTTCCTTTACACTTCGCTCCTCTTCAAGATCTCTTTGTCCTGGACAAACTACACTACGCATCATTTCCCACCCTCCTCTCAGGCCTTCCCCCTTCTGAGGTTTTGCACACGTGCCTAGGGCTGAACTCTGATCCACCCATCAGGGCCGGCCTAACCATCTCCACCTCCACAGAGCCTCCTGGATCCCCTGGAGAGTATCTCAGGACTTTCTGATTTTCCCCAGACTTTGTACTCTTTTAGTACTTCCCAGCCTTTCTCTCAGATTACAAGCATTTGTAACTCCCAGATAACAAACAGCCTGTAGCCAAGGGCTGTGTCTAATTTATCTCTGTACCCCACAGCGCATAGAGCATAGCGCTGGAGCTGTGCAGGCACCTAAGTACTTGCATAAAATCAAAAACCTGTGACTACAAGGTGAGCCTGCTCTAATTAAACCTGGTTTATAAGTTTGTCTGCCCCGCACATCCATGCTCACCTGGCTCCCTGTGGGTAAAGCCTCCTGAGTGGCCGGTCCCTTTTCCTCTCTCTGAGGCCCAGCAAGGCCCAACCTCCTTGCTGCCCTCCTTGCACCTGTCACCCAGTAAGCAGTGACAGGCATGCTGGGTTCAAGCTCCAACTTCATATCGCCCTACACTGGCATTTCAACCACTCACTGTCCTGCCCTGGGTTTAAGATCAAAAGGTGGCAATCCAGATATTTCTGGGAACTTCTGACCCATGCGGCAGCCTGGCCAAATGCCAAAATGCTGTCCTGTGTTTCTCCCAAACTGTCTCTAAGAGCCCACCATTGAGGCAGGGGCCCCGGAAAGCAAGTGTACAAGATTCCATGACAGAGGAGATAACAGGCAGATGGGAAGCAGATGAGTAAGAGACTGGCGTAAAGACCAGAATACCATTATCTTCATTCTAGGGACATGGAGACAAAGCCACTGAACAGGACAGGTAAGACTGGAACCCAGCACAATTCGCCTCCTGGCCCTGTTTTGTCCCTCATCAGAGGTCCTGGAAGAACATAAAAGTAAGCAAACTCCGACTGACATGAGACACAGATGAGAACTTAATTTAAGGGGGAATTGCAGTGAGAAATGTATCCTGGGTTTCTATTACCAGATAGTGGCTCTTAGCTGCTTCATCGCTGTCGAAAGGAAGAGGGCTGTGACTCGGGCTGAGAAAGAAGTGGCAGGGAGAAAGATTTCTCAGAGCCACCTCTTTCAGCTCCTCGGCAGAAATTGCTGCAAAAATCTTTAGATATTTTTCCATCCTGAGACCCTATGTACTCTCTTCAGTTTACATAATACTTTCAAGTTCTGCCCCCTCCCTACAAAGTCCTTGTGTGTGTATACTCCTTTGCTCTCCTGATAGCCCTAAAAGGGGCTCAGGAAAGACTGATAAGGAAACCAAGGGACAGAGAAGTCCAGTCTCAGATTGGACTTGGCTGTGCAGTAAGTCAGCAGCAGTCCTACATCTAAATCCAAGCCTCCTTCCTCCTGAATCAGTTCACAGGGCTCACAGCCCTTCTGCATCAGGAATGCCCCTTGAGGGTGCAGGGATGCCCGCCTATAACCAGGATGAAGGACTGCCCTTTAGCTCCTTTGGGGTGGTGGGGGGTGGGGAGGGAGGAGTATGGAAGGCAGGCCAGGTGACCACAGTGATTTTTTGTTTGGCGGTGGGTCTGTTTTCTGGAGAAGTCTTTGAAACCAAGGGGAGAAGAATCTAGTAGCCCCTCAGGACAATTGAAGCCACACCCCTTTTACATCGTTCCCATTGATACCCTTCATGTCCCATCCTGTTGGAGGAGTCCAGTCTCAAGGGCAGTAAGCAGAGATGGCACTCTCTTCCAGGGCTAGGGAGGACCCAGGATCCTGGAATTTGGTGTAAGACTCCAACCACCCATTTTGGTGAACACTACGTGCTCTCTGGCCACCTCTGACCACAGTTATTCTCCAGGACTCTGAGGGCTTCATCGATTCTGACTTGCTCCAACATATACAAAAAATTAACACACACACACACACACAAAAGAAAGGAGGGTGTCTGGGGAGAAACCAAGCACCTCAATACAGAACCAACAGCCTCTGACCAAGCCCCCGCTCTGTGCTAGGCTGGCAAGGATATCACTGCATCTAAGTCCAACTGGAGGACTTGCTTCAGTTTCTTTTCCCTAAATGAGACAGCTGGGCCTCAGCCTTATTTCTACGGCAACCACATTGTAGTGAGGGGGCTGGCCCGCGCCTCACCAGACACAAGGTGACAGAATCACCGTCTGTCTCAAAGCCCTCAGCAAGGCCCCATCTCCCCTCCCAAACCCCTACATTCTTAGTCCCTTTGAGGAGACTAACATGCTCTGTTTCCTTCACGCCCAGGAAATAAGGGAGGGGGGCACTTAAAAAAAAAAAGATTAGGTTTTACAGGAAAACAAATCTACCACTTATTTTAAAAACCACATCCCAAATGGTCTGGTGAGCACCTGCTAACTTGGGCACCACAACCGATTAAGGGCAAAACCAAGGTGTCAGTTTCCCCCTCAAAACGCGACCAAAGCCCAAATCAGACACTGACATGTCTTGTGTCATCCTCCAAGGGGCCGCAGGCCAGAGCAGTGTGGTCCCCGGGTATCTGGCAGGGGCTCAGATGTGAGAGATTCAGTTCTGACCATGGGTCTGCCCTCAATGCAGTGTGACTACTCCACACTGTGCCCTCACTGGGCCTGCTCTCCCATCTGGCCAGCAGGAGCTCAGTCCCAGCCCAAGTCCCCTCTTAGGGACGCTGTACAGAACAGAAGATGAGATGCAAAAACACTCTTATGTCTTCATTAGGTAAATTATGTTAAACCAAATTACTGTCAGTTAACCACTTCCCCCGCCACAATCTTTTAGGATAGAAGGTGGGGGTGAGGGAGCCTAGGAAGAGGAGACGTGCAGGGTGAGTTCCAGCCACCACAGTCCCCTGGGAAGGCACACAGCTTAGTGCCAGAGCCCCTTTCTTTCCTAGTGATGGTCTAATCCAGCACAGACAGCACTCGGAGTAAATGGTGCAGGGATAATAAAGTCACTGGTAGGTGCGGGCATCTGCAGCTGCGGTCAGCACTCGAGTTGTGCCAGGCACTGAGACCTCCCTGCAACGTTCTTAGAAATCTCACATGTGAGTGTAGTTGAGATAGGGGGTCCTGCGCTTACCCCCCGCCGTGTGCACACCGGAAAGATCTGGGTATGGGGGTTCTGCCCTGCAACTGTGTGATTATGGTTAAAGGAGAAGTGTTGAGAAGTCACAACGGCTGCTTGTGGTTGGAAGATGAACTGGTTTCATTTCTGGAAAGTACCTCTCTCAGATTTGGGAAACAGACGGAGGGAAACGGGACAACTGGCCGTCCTGTGTGAGAGGAGACGCCCCTGTCATGACAGGCTGTGACAAAGCGGCGGGCTGCCTGGGCACCGGCTGGGTGGCTGCAGGAGGGTGGAGTGTCCTGTTTACAGTGCTGTGGGGTATTATCGGCCCATCGCAAGCAGCAGCCTCCACAGTCCGGCCACCTGGCGAAGCACCCTGGCACCGGGCCAGGCCATGTCACCATGCAGCCCAGCAGCAGCGGATGCTTTGGTTCTTGGGCAACGGCAAATGGAAAAAACAAAACAAAGCAGCGCACACCGGAGATAAGAAGCTTTAGGCGCTATCTTCCAGAGCCACTTGGCCCTACCTCCCAACTGCTGCATTTGCATGGCTTCAGAGAGAGGGGGCTCTGAGTGCAGAGGACCAGCGGTCAAGCGTTTGCATGTTAGGGGACAGGGAACAGGGCGAGAAGCACACAAAATAGGGCTGACAAGACACAACCCAGGGTGGCCAAGGGGCCTGGCACATCACAGTAGGCTGATTCCTTCAGCGGCAAATCATGAGCGCCCACCTCGAGCCAGCCCTCCAGTAACACTGGGGATACAGGGGACGTCAGACAGGAAGCTGTTGACCAGGTTGTGGTGGGGATGGCTGACACAAGCCCGGTGCTAGGCTCCAGCAAAAGCTCTGGGGGTTCCCACAGCCGAAGCCTCTTCAGAAGGACCACCAGTTTGTCTCTGCTTTTCCCTCATATCCCTGGCTGGAGATCACCTCAGGCCTCACCACACCAGCAAACCTCCACCCCAGGAACCCCAAGGAGGAGGGCGACAGCTCTTAGAAGGAGGGGTCAGGGGAAGAAGGAAGGCAGCAGACGACACAGGAAGTGAGGAACTGAGCTGCCCTTCTCAACTTGGCGGGAGATGGACCAGCGGGTGAAGACTCAGCAGCTTACAAGTGGGGTCCAGCCCTTGACCAGAGCGTCCTGGCTGGGCATCTAGAGGGGCTACTTCGCTTATTTTACTATCTTCAGGGCAATGCAGGGGAGAGAAATCTGAGAAACAAGACAAGGCTTCTTTCCACCCACCAGTCTCTATTAGCATGAGGTCTAGGGATCCCAAAATATCCAACCAGGCCTCCAAAAGGAAGAAAAGAGAGCCAGCCAACGAGACTTCACACATGGCAAAACTAAGCAACTAGCAGGTTCAACAAATAAGTTATTAGTCACTTTCTCATGTCATCAGGCTTTGAACCATTATGAGCACTAATCTTCTCACCTCCCCTCTTGAAGACAAACTAACTCTCATTATAACAGAAGCTGTACATGTTAGAGGAAATTTCAAAAATGCAGATTAGCAAAAACTGAAAAATAAAAACTACACGTGCCCCTACTCAGAAATCACCACTATGCACATCCTTTCTGTGCACATGTTTGCATATATATTTTTAATAAAATGAGGTCTTATTACACATGTTTTTCTAACCATATGCTTTTTTCAGTCACTGATCTTGCCCTCAGAAGGAGAAGCAGGCAGGGGCAGGGCTGCCCAGGAGGCTGAGGCAGGGCAGATGATTGGACACTGAGGGAGCAGGTCCTGTCCTGTCCCGTCTCCTGGCTGTGATGCAGCACTTTTATGGGGGACGGGCAGTAGGGAGGATGCTAATCTGGACAGGAGCAAAGTAAAACAGAGATTCAGAATTTCTAAACATTTCCCCAATACCAGATTTGCAGTAAGTGGGGGAAGTTCCTCCTTGCAGCTTCACAGGGATTACTTTTCCATTTCAGTACGTGTGTTGGGATTAAACGGTACAGGCGGTCGTCTTAGCTGCTTATGGTCCGGCACCGCTTAACTGCTTAACTCAGGGACATGTGGGTTTTGGAGGGAAGTTGTGGTCAAACCGAAATCCCCAATATGACTGTACAAAAGTTAGAAGCCTTCGCTGGAAAGCCCAAGGAGACCCCATCCATCCCGGCTGGGAAGATTAAACCTGGGACTTTAAACACTTCTTTCAACACCAAGCAGTAGCTCATTTCAACCATAACAAAGAGAAGAAACTAAAGAAAATTAGATTAAACTAGAAAAAAAGAGTAACAGCACACTTCTCTTACCACCAAGGCTCACCTAAAGAGAAAAAGAGTGCTATTTGTACACACGTTAAACTTCTCAGCCAGGACCTCAGTTAATTACTAACTCCATATTTCAGTGTGTAGCTCAAGTGAAAGCATTTCCAGCTGTGTGTCTGACTCCCCAGGATGCAGACCACATCCATCAGCAGATGGAGAGAAGGGCCAGGAGAAACCCATTTGGATATGTCACCATGGGCAAAAAAATCAGGAAGACGCTAACTCTTTGTGTCAGCAAGGAGGGAAAAAGGTGACCCTAAAGTGTGTGTGTGTATGTGTTTGTGTGTGTGTATGTGTTTGTGTGTGTGTGTGTAGGGTAGACAGCAGTGACTTAGACATTTGTTCAATCCCCAAGAAGCTGCAGTTAGAAGAAAAGGAAGTGGTGTGAACTTTTCACCTTTTATCTGAATTCTCTGAAGAGGAGTTCTGAAGGATTTCAACATTCATAGGACAAGACAAAATATGAGCAGTTACTGATTGGAGCATGCTTTCCTTCGGGATCTATCTGGCCTTTGCAAGAACAGCAGAAGCAGCCATAGCCTAGTCTTCTCCCCCTAAAAGCAATCCTCACCCCCTGGTTATTTGGGGATGGATTTCTGGATGGCTATAAACTCCAAGGACAGGAATAGGCCCTTCACTATCTTCACTTCAGACAACAATCTGATCCTTATCAAGCAGAGAAGAAATCGTTATGTCCAGTCAGCTCTTTAAACGTAAATGAAGTGGAGGAAGCACCAGAGACTGGGAAGGTTCATCTACAGTAAATCCTATGAGAGGACAACTCTGCCCTGATTTTTGTTCTGAATGTGTGTGCCCCACACACTCTCAGGGAGTCTCCTACATTAAGAGGGGGCAGAGCTTCCAATGTGTTCCAGGTGGGGCCTGTGAACACCCTCATGTAGAGAGGTGAATTGGTTTCTCCAGTGCCACAGAGCAACTTGAGACTCAGGCCTTCTGCCCCCACAGATGACTTTTCAAAGGACATTTCCCACCCTTGTGTTTCATTGTCAGACTCAACCGTCACAATCCCGGCCACCGGGTTCAGGAACCCCCGCATGGACTGGAAGAGTTCTATTCCTTTCCCTTGCTAGGAGCCAGCTCACTCACACCTGGGTCTCAGGAACACTGTTTTACCCACTGAGCATGTAGGACAGGCAGCAGGAGGAAGAAGACAATTTTAAAAGGAGCGATCCCATAGATAAACAAGTTTATAATGTATAGCACAGGGAAAGATACTCAAGATCTTGTAGTAGCTCATGGTGAAACAGAATATGAAAATGCAAATATGTATATTCATGTATGACTGAAAAACTGTGCTGTACACCAGAAATTGACACATTATAAACTGACTATAACTCAATAAAAAAAAGAAGTATAATCAGGTACAAAATAAACTACAAAGATATACTGTACAACATGGGGAATATAGCAAATACTTTATAATAATTATAAATGGAGTATACCCTTTAAAACTTGTGAAACACTACATTGTACATCTGTGACTTTAATAATTTTTAAAATAAATTTTGTAATATTAAACTTCAAAAAAAAAGTGCCAGAAAAAGTAAAAAGTAAAAAAATTAAAAGGAGCAATCCCTTTTCCCATGAGGAAAGTAAGAAGCAAGTAAGAGAAAGAAAACGAAATAAGAATAGAATTACAGATAATGTTCAAATAGTCAAAATAATTTCTGCTTTGTGAACAAACCATGACTTATTTTTAGCTTCATCCAGCCTGCCTTCTCCCTGACCTCAAGAAAAACTACCAGACAGCAACATATGTGTAAGCAGCTGATACTCAGTTTACTATCAGCTCAAAACAAACAAAATATCTGGACTTCGACAGAATTTGATGGCCTCATTTTGTCCCCTTCCCCTCAACGACTCCAAAACCCAAAAGAAAAATTTTTACTCCTCTTTAGAATAGCTCACAGCAATATTCACGTCCATCAGTGTTAATTTAGAACCAACTTTATGCAACTCCCAAAATAACAGCTCAATCAGGAAGAGTCATCAATGGATATCAACAGTTCTGAGCAAAACATTGTGGGGAACAGAGTATTTAAATAATGCCAAAGTATCAAGGGGAGGGTATAGCTAAGTGGTAGAGCACTGTGCTTAGAATGCACAAGGTCATGGGTTCAATCCCCAGTACCTCTATTAAAAAAACAAATAAGCCTAAATACCTCCCCTCCACCACCCAAATAATAATAAAAAATAAATTAAAATTTTTTTCTTGTCTTTTATGATATTAATATTTTTTACTTTATTCTTGAGGGTTTTTTACAACTGGTAATTTTTTTCTCATTTGCCCCTAATTGTTATGATTAAGGAGTTCTATATGATACAGAAATTACCTATGAAGCCACAAAAAGATATAGAGGAAACTTAAACATATATTGTGAAGTAAAAGAAGCCAGTCTGAAAAGGCCATAAACTGTATGAGTCCAACTATATGACATTCTGGAAAAGGCAAAACTATGGAGAAAGTTAAAGTATCAGTGGTTTCCAGGGGTTGGGAGGGAGGCAGGGATGAGTAGGTAGAGTTCAGAGTAAAAAAAAATTTTTTTTTAATTCCAAAGTACCTCCCTGTAAACCACTTACAAGAGAATAATGTACTTTACAATGGGAAATTTAGTGGTCAAGTGATCAAATTTAGCATCACTAGGAATGGTCATCCTGACATCCCCTGCCCCTGCATCCAAAAGTGATAAACACGAAGTACATAACTTCCTCCATGAAATGCTCTTGCCAAAAATGTTTTACCTGAATCGATTTGGGCCCCAGACCTAACTTCCCACCTGCAGGAAATGGAGAGGACAGAGGAACAAGTTAAATGCCATCATGAGGGAACAGTCAGAAAAATCCAGAATGTGGCACAGCGAGAAGGCAACTGGTCCACACTTTCAAAAAGTCAGTCATTAAAATACCAAAAACCTAAAAACAAACAAAAAAACAGAGGTGGGAGGGGAATTTTAAATAGAGAGATTTTTTCAAAAATGTAACCAAACTGGATCCTGGTTCAATAATACAAACAAAAGAGCCATCAAAGGGGAAATCTGAAAATGAACTGGATATTGGATAATATGGAATTATAGTTTCCTTAAGATGTGATAATGACATTGTGATTATGTAGAAGATTGTTCTTATTCTCAGATGTCACTGAAGTTAACTGGAGAAATATGATATTTGCAACTTATTTTCAAACAGTTCACCAAAAAAGCATCTGTGGAGGCTCAGACACACATACATAATATACACAAAGAGAAAAGAGAGTTTAGACAACTGTGGCAAAAAGTTATCAATGAGTTTAAGGTGAAAGGTAAATGGGTGTGCACTGTGCTTATAACCTTTCTGCAGCTCTACAATTTTTCCAAAATAAAGCTGTGAGGGGGAAAAAAAAACTGGCTTAATTTGAGAAGACAGAAATTAAATTCACTCCTTAACAAGGATCTAAACCACTTAGCAGTTCAATCTTGGCAGGCTGAAGTCAAATTCAGTTAGGTCACTGCTCTGGTCTTCTAATTTGGGGACAGAGAAGGTAGGCGAGAAGAAATGAAACAGTGAATGAGGCTTCACAGGAGGCAAGGAATTGGCAGATGTAAACCAGTACGCGTTAGAATAAAGATACTAAGGAAAGGAGACTTTAAATTAAGTGGCATGTCACCTAAGGAGTAAGACCCAGACTGCGGGCAGAATTAAGCGGTTTCTACAGGTCCAGAAACACAGTTGGAGTCGGACAGAACCTCAGAGATGCCCAGCCAAGTTAGCTATTTGCCATTCTTGCTCTTCACCAGGAATGGGGAAACCAGTGAGATCCCAGGGAGGATGGGTGAAAATAGCTAAAGGGAAGGCAGCTAGATTCCAGGAGGAAGGTGAAATCTCCTCTTCTGTGTGAGTACAAAAATGACAGGCAGAAAAAGACTTCTTTTCCTCAACTCAGAATTGAACGAGGGAGACTGTAGAGTCCGTCCCCAAAAAGCTCCAGGGAGAGATCATTTCATGCCCCCAGAGTTCTCCATACCCACCTGACAGAAGGCAGGGGTTTGTACCAGAAGAGTTTGAGCCTCCTCTAGTTTTAGAATTCCCCAACTGTTAAAGGGTAAGGAAGAGACGGTTACTGACCAACTCAGCTAAATTGAAGGCCCCAGAGCTCATGCTGTTAGCTGGGGCAAAATAAGTTAAAGGGGGAAAAAGGTACAAAATCAAAGGGAGATGTGCCTTACCTAGGCTGATCAGACAGCCGTGCTATGGGCCCCAGATCATCTCTCTCACCTCCTCCTCCAAGCAGGAGAGTATAAACAGTGCTCAGTGTACCTGGGGCTGGCCACATGCCTGGGTAAGCTGGGCGGGACTGAAGCTCAGAGGGCAGGTTTGCTCACTTGCTACACCTCAGTAGGTCTGTCCGGACCTCTGCTCTGGGTCATTTTGCTCGGGCTGGTGGGCAGGGAGGGGGCTTCTAAAGAGCAATTGCTCAGTTAAATTCGTCAAGGCCATTAAGTCACAGAACTTGCTTTGCCTTCAGGGTCTAAAATCGTATTAGGGTTACTCTGCCCAATCCTCAAAGCCTTGAAAACCTGCGTGGACCATTTTGTCCCCTTTGTAGAAAGTCTTCTCTGGTTAGCTCTGTCTCCTTACTCAGGTTCTACTATGTGTCTCCAGCTTCAAAAAGGAAATACTCCAAAGACCACTACGTCCCACCTAGTGATTCCCTGCCTGGCCTCTGACAGTCTGGAACTGATCCAGCCTGATTTAAAATCCTAGGCGAATTCCCAGGCTGTGCCTGGTGGAAAAACCCCAAAGTGTGCTGAGCAACATTCCAGGGCAGCCCCTGCTCTGAAGCCCTGGTCTTGCTGGTTGCCCAGGTCTCCTAAGGGAGGCTCAAAGGTTATATAGTGCCTCCAGGGTAAACCTTGTCTGAAAAGCAAGATTAAATGGCCCCTCCAGGAAGAGTCTTGAAAGGTATGACCTTGGGAAGATTTTTCCTACCCTCAGTGTATGACTGAGACCACTGATGACTTCATAGCAGAAGAATGCTTGTCAGGTCACCTTTCCACGTGCGCTTCCAGCGGCAGAGGAGGACACTGCAACACATATCACTGGAAGGTAAGTTACACCATCTTCCCCACATATGATGGGCTTTCTCTCAACTCTTAAATCAAGAGCTGCTTAACAGCAGTATCACCTTCTTTTGTAAATCAGAGAAAGAAAAATTCTCTTCCTGAAGCAAAAGGAGAATTTGATTCCAGGAAACAGCCTGGTTTGTTAATTACCAAGACGTCCTATCCAGGCCTCTAAGAACTGGAAGGGAAAGGCTCAGTGGTCACAGTCCCCTCTGAGCAGACGGCTCTGGCCATTTACACAGCAGCTCCAATGCAGACCTCTAAGCTGCAGGCAACCCAACAGGAATTCGGGGGCAGCCTTTTCTCATCCTCCTGTGTCTTGTCCTGATTCCGAATGCCATCCATCTGCAGATGATTTTAGGGTAGGACAGAGACAAGAGAATAGTGGGGACAGCCTCTATAACTTCATAACTGCCTAAGGACAAACAATCAAAGTATATAAACTGGCATGATAACACAGTAAATGCTCTTGGGTTGATTTCATGTAACTGGCTGGAGTCCATGAAAAAAATCCTTTGATGCCAACTTAACCACAGTCTCACACCCTGGGGCGGCTGGGGGAGACAGTTTAGATAAAGGACACATACTAAAATTAAAGATTTTCAAAAACTTGTCTTTTCTATGTTAAGAAGTAAAGTAAGACTCACTCATTTACCCCAGGTCTGGAAGCTGGGGGTAAGTGTCAGTAGTAACAATGTCAGGAATAATTTAAGTGCCTTCAAGGAGCAGACAGATGTATAGCACATGGTTTGGTGTGAGAGAAAAGGGGGCTGGGAACAAACAGTAGTGTTGGAACCTCTAAATCTGTCCAGTAGTGATTACCAGATGCACCCCTCCTGGGGCCCTGCGGTTAGTGGAAGGCTTTTGTGGACTAAGAGTGAAACCCCCACTTTGTGTATGAAGTTGTCACTCCTGCCCTCTCGGTGAGACGTGCCCCATGCCCTCCCTCAGTCTCCTGTACATTCACAAGGCAGTGGGCACAACACACCGACTGGTTCACAGCGAGAAAGCTGTCTGGCCCGGCCCATAAACTGGCATCGCTTTCAATAGAAAACTCAACTCCTCTGCCCCTCGGATCTCTGCTATAAAAATACAAATTGTATTACTCCATGGCTTGGCACAAGAGAGCCTTCCGATTTCATGTATTTCAAGAAATCAAGAGTTTAGTGAACAGCAGAGTGAGAGCGTTTCTCAGAATAAGGAAGCACTTTTCCCTAGAAGGTACCTGAACATCCCGAATGTGCTCAGCGGGGGCCAGCAGCCTCCTGCTGCCCTGCCGACCCCTCTGCTGGGTCACTGCGGGGCGCAGTCTGGGCTTAGACACACGGCAGCGGCACCCACTGGTTCTCAGAACATGATGCCAACCTTGTCCAGCTCGAGTAGCAGGGACAAGCTCCAGTCTCCCACAGAATGGTCAAGACCTGTGCCCAAAGCCTGCCTCCACCTCACTGTGCTACACGAACTCAAGACGAGTCACAACTTCTCTGGGCTTCAGTTGTTCTGACTGTTAAATGGGGACAATAAGAGATCCTATAAGGATGACAGAAGAAAACTTCCATTCTAAAGAACTCCCGGTACAGTCAAATTGGTCTCGCATATAGTCATTTTTTAAACTTTTTATTTGTAAATAATTTCAGATATACAGATGCAAGAACAAGAATAGTACACAGAACACCCATTATCGCTTTGACCCAGGCTCGCCTATCGTTAAACATTTGCCCCAGGGGGTTTATCATTCACTTCCTTTCACATGCGCCTTTTCTCACATAAGCACTCATACACACACTCTCCCACACTCACACCTGGCATCCGCATGTTCATACTCAAGACGCACACATACGTACATGCTCACATTCAGATACATACATGTACTGTCCTTTTTTGGGTTCTGTGTGGTGGTCTGTCTGAAAACAACCAGGAGGGACAGAAGGGTGGGAGGTTCAAGGTGAAGAGAAAGCAAAGGGGATGTGTTATTGGGTGATGGTTCCACAGCCCCGCTGCCCGCTCCCTGCTTCCAATGCATACAGCAAGCACTCAGGTGTTCTCGTTTAGAGATGAACTATCACATGGACAGGGACCAGAAAAAAGTACTTGTTACATAAGATAGTTGGTTACACTTTTCATTTTCTTTAAACAAGAAAAACCACAAAAGACAACAACAAAAGTATTTATATGAACCATGGAAATAGCTTTATTATATAGAATCATTTTTATAATGGGACTTGATGGTTCCACATAAGCATATGGTTACTAGAACATTCAAGAATTCTATATGAAATCTGGTTTTGCAAGAGAGCTGAGGAGGTAAAAGCTGCTTACATCCCTCTCTACGAAGCAGGCCTGGTAATTCTCCATGATACCAAGTCCCTAGATGGAGTTTTCACCTGAGTTCAAGTCCCTGCAAGGAAGACATCCTCAGGTAGAGCACGGTAGAGGGTCGGGAAGCCAGGGGTTCCTGACATGGAAGCTAAGTTGTCATCTGTGACACAATGCCACCTGCACCTACCCCCACCATAGAAATGTACCACCCACATTCATTACTGGGTGCTTTTGGGGGGTTCCATATAAGAAAGACACCCTTTCCTATCAGCCCAAGCTCAGTAATCAGGACTGTGACCCCACAGAGGCAGGAAAACCCCACCTACCTCCTGGGCCCTACCTGTCCCTGGTTAGCCTCTCTTTCCACATGGAGAGAGAGCACCGAATCCTAACCACTAGACCACCAGGGAGGGTTCTTCCCACATGGAAATTGCATACCTCAAACCAGCTGGAAAACTCAAAAGCTGTCAGTCACCACATTACACATATAATATAATAAGCATCACCAACCAGTCAGCCACACCAAGTGGATAGTTACTTAAGGGGCACTGAAGGACTTCTTTGCAGCCCATTTTCCTTTTTAACTCTCTTTTGGTCAATTAAACAAATGAATTTTCACTCCTGGAACACAGGTATAAAAGCAGAAGGGAAACAGGCTGGGCGTACGCTGGGCAGACTGCAGAGGATGCCAGCCTGGGAGGAAATTCACCGTGCAGAGCCCTGGATCAGGGGCAAAAAGGGCTTTATTAGTCACACAGGCTTGGGCAAGCCACTTCCTTACGGACCCTCAGTTTCCTTATGTGCAAAGACAAGCAAAAGCCACCTGCATGTACAGGACTGTTGCGAGGATGAATGAGAAACCTCGAGGGTACTGACTAGGAGCAACAAAAAGCTAAACACGCGGAACACACTGTCAAAACTAACACTGTTGACACTCTCAGCTTCCCTGAGAAACGCAGATGAGTTTTGGGGCCTTCCTGAGTTGGGATTCACAGACCCTTTCTTTCCACAGAAGCAGCTGCTTTAGTCTCCTGTGAACACAAAACTACCCAGGATTATGGTTCTAATGAGAAAGAGTCCAGGTGCGTTAAGATGTGCACGGGCCATGTGGCCATGCCTCTCACTGGCCTTCTCTCCCCAACCTAGCCATCCAGACAACGGACTATTGTGAAAACTCCCTGGTTGCAGCCCCTCTGTCATGCCCAATGCGATCCACTTCACCCTCAACTCCAGTTTGTGTGTCATATCTGATGGGCACGAGTGACAAAGACAAACCCCAAACAGGGGCCAGGCGTCAGGTTGTCAGCCAGCTCGCAGGTGTGCGGCAGGGAGCGCAAGTGTTATCAGCGGCGGTTCTCAAAGCCGTGTGGGCGATCAAGCACGCGCAGAACACAAAGCACTCTTAAAGGGAATGCGGTGTGGTGGGTGGGGACAGAGCGGGAGGAGGAAGAGAAGCTGCCTTTCTTTCCTCCCAATCACATTTCTACTCTGTTCCAAGTTATCCCCAGCTAGGCTGGTTTACAAAATCATTTTGACTAAGTCACGAAGCCGGTGGTTAGAGGCAGACTCCACGGATGAGGATGAGGGCTTGGGGAATGATAGTGAGAATCTCCAGCATTTCCCCCATTTGGTGGTAAAAAGAGAAGCAGATACAGCAGTGCTTCACGTAAAGGATGGTGCCTGGCTTGGGAGGGGGAGATTCCAGCCTGGTCATACCTTCGAAGCCACCCTAGGGCCAACAGATAATTCCGCTCCCTAGCCCAGAAAAGTCGCTGGTTCAGATTTTGTTTTTCTGCTTTCCTCTGCTAAATATTATTGCACTTCTAGGAATTTGGTGCAAATCTACCTGGAGTGAAAGGACTTCCAGCATTCCTCTCAGTCTCCTTGGCCTCTCACCCATATCCATGTCTCAGCCTAAAGCCAGGTCATCTGGCTTTTTTACAAAATCATAACAAAATCCTAAACATTGGCTGTTTCCATGGATCAACCTGGTAACTAACTGCCCAAGCTCACCCTCTGGCTTCAAGTGTGCAGGGAAGAGAACCTACAGGCCTAGCAAAGACATCCATGGAAATGCCACGTCTCTGCCACCAGCTGGGCTTCCAGCCCAATGACCAGGATGAATGGGAGACCAGGGATTTGAAGAGACAGAACACTAACACTTGCAGGGGGAAGGGTGGGGGTGCCTTGTAAGAGAGGTATTTTAAAGGGGGCACCGTGTGTGGGGACCAGAAGTGGGAAAAACCATTTCAAGTGAGCCTGGGGAAGCGTGGCTTACTTCTCCCCACCCCTGCTGCCTTTCCAGCAACTCCATCCAACAAGTATTTATTGAGCACAACACTCCCCATCTGCCCTGGCCCTCCCTCTGCAAAAACACTCAAATCTGTTCAAGCTGCAGGGTGAGTTCCATTGCACTTGAACTTGAAACATGAGGTGCCTACCTTTTAAAAAGGCAGGCACACAATTTCCAGCATGGGGCAGAAGGGACTAAAGAGATTTGAGAAAGTTAAGGAACACAGCTGACCAAACAAGGACACACCAAAGCCACTTTCAAAAGGGAAGGGAGAGGAGAGAGTAAAAATTTAATTTAACCTTAGGGAGAATAGACTGGTCAATTTAAAAAAAAAAAAAGCCTATTCAAGACACCCCAGTAATTCTCTAATTAACCCTACCTAACATTGAATATTCCTTCATTCTTTACCTCCTCCAGCTTGAATTTATATTTTATTCATTGGTGCACATGTTAGTAATTTGCTTTTGGAGTTGTATGTTTAATTCGAACCTTTGCCTCTTAAGGAGGTTAGACCTCAGTGCTCTCCTGCATGTTTTCAGTTAGGATCAGATGATGAGGGATCCAGGTAGCAGAGCTGGTGGCAGACTAGACCTATGCTCGTTAATGTAGTTGCCCCGAAGAGCCACCAACCATTTGCAAGACAGGGAGAACGGGGTCAGAGAAGAAGCACCCCAAACTTCCCACGCTGCCTGACAAATACTGCCCAACTCTAAGAAGCCACACTCAGGCAGCTTCTGGGAGAAACTCCCCCACCTTGAAGCCTATTACTACTGCTCAGATCAACTGAAGCCCTCGGGGGAGTCTTCCCAGGCCTCCCCCAACCTCCACCCCTTTTATAAAGTGCAGGCAGAGCTGAGCCCAAGGCGCTCTGCCACCCCCAGTGTCAGCTGTCTGAGGCTCATGGGTAGGGCAGGGCAGGGTAAGTGTCTGTGCACAGCCCAGACTTCAATTCCAGGTTCCCCAGGGGCTGGAGTTAAAAGTTTTCCTATTATGAAATACTTTGATAGCATTCTTTTAAGTTCATTAAAGCCACCCTTGATTGGCTGTGCTGCTCCCACACAGTAAAAGTCAACTGAGGCTTATTCGAGCCTAAGGATAAACATTTAAATGACTTCAAGTTGGGCATTCAGCTTTGTAGTGACCCCGAGGAAAAGTGTGCAGGAGAAGGCCAAGTGCCAGAAAGAGTTTTCAAAACCAGGAGGTTCAGTGGGGAGCGAGTGAGAGCAGCCAGCTGTCCAGAGCCTCCCACTGTACAGCTGTTCCCAAGAACAACTGGCCCTTCACAGCTCCACACAACTGGAGAGGAACTGGAGCACAGATCATTCATAACTTCAAGAATAATCCAAAACTCTTCTCTCTCTGAGATCAGGACTTGCTTTGGACCTAACAATGTGAATAGATCTGGCTAATGTTTGGTTAATTCATAACCCTGCAAACCAAATAATGGAGCCCTCTGTGAAGCCTCCACTTAGGCAGAGGTGGAGAGTTGACCAGATGCCCCACTCATCTTTTGTTTCTACTCTTCCCTGTTTCCTCTTCTGTCCATCTCAGAGGGGGGTCTAACTTACCAATCCATGAAGAAACAGTCCAGTCTCACTAAACTAACTTGCTGGGAACTGGGAAGGAAACAGGGCTTTCCCTTCTGAGCTGCCTGTGGATTAGGTGTACGTACGCCCAGGTAAGTCTAGTACAGCATTTGCACTAGTGTCATATAGCACTTGCTATATATGATAGTGTCAATAAGAACTCAAAAACCACACCTGCCCCCAAAATAGGTCACACCTTAAAGCCTGATCCTTTGGCACAAAGGCGCTACATGAGAATTTAAGAATCTGGAGGAGGATGCTTGATTTCTAACAGTTCCATGAAGATCAAGGAATAGGTGGCCTGGTACCCATCACACCATTCAGTAGAAACTAGCAGAACATGCAGGTGAAGTGTTTTCTGGCTATTTAAGTCCACCAGCCACTTCGGCAACACTCATATTGCCACCATAACTATGAAAATTTTGCATTCTTGCCTCAAATTTTCTTGATCTATCTATATCTGGAACCGGAGAGAATGATGTCCTCTTACCACCACACCCCACTGCTCTTCTCAGGCCCCCTCCACTGACCTCAAATAGTTTAAAACATCTCTGCTCAATGTTATGGAAGTGGACAGCTTCCCATATCCTTTGCTGTCCAAAATAGTGAAGAACGCATGGATCTTTGGGTACCAAAGGATAAAGAAGTCAGGCACTGTGGCCCTCAATTTCAAGGATGCCATCACTGGTGATAATATTTAAAAGTCAGATACTTCAGTAATGCATTTTGCTGACCATGTGCCTGGTGTTAGCAAAGCTATCAGAAGTAAGTTAGACACTGCCTCAATCACAGATTTTTGAAGAACAACTATAGCTCTTAAAGGATTTAACTGTACCCCAAGTTTCATTATAGCAAGATGGCTCCTTGGCATAGAAAAGTGGCATTCTATTCCAATCTCCAGGCTGTTTTGGGCACCAAAATCCAGGACCATGGTTTAATGAGGGCTTTCTCTTAGTGTCTCTAATAAGCAACCTCCTTTATGCGGTTCCACACCTGTCTACACATCCATCCCCCAAGGACTAAGTTTTCAAAGCACTGCAAATAATGATGCTGCCTTACATTCATTGAAACGACCATCCTGAAGGCTATCCTAATCGACATTTGAAAAACCTTTCCTATGTCCCTGTGGGGAAGTCATTCTTTTAAGGCAGCCATGATCTCACTGATCTGTTCAGGAAAATAAAAGGTAATGAGAAAAATTCAAAACAAGAGATAAGCCTAAAATAATTTCCATCTGATTTTGAAATGTGTTCACTGCAGTTGCGGGTTGTTAGGTTTGGAAGGAGGGTAAGAGGGGAGGGGATGCAAATTTGCCTAACAGTTAAGCTTTTATGTAAATCCAAATTAGTTCATATCTACCAAATGCAAGTCACCTGACAAGGGTGGGGGTGGGCAGCCTGGATTCACACGTGTTGATCTTCCATAAAGATTGAGAACTAACTGGAAACTTATGACCCCCACCCCTTTCTTTTCCCCTAAAATATGAGTAGGGATACAGGCTTGTTAGTTTTCTTTGGCCCCTGAGGACTTTCTGAGGTGTATACTACACACATTTGAAACTCATCTTTATACAGGAATACCGGTCAGGAACATTGTTGAAGACAAGGCTAGGCCAACTTTTTCTCTAAAGTGCCATGTAGTAAATATTCCAGCCTTTGTGGGCTACAGTATCTCTATCGCAACTACTCAACTCTGTCACTGTAGTGCAAAAGCAACCAGACAATACCTAAGTGAAGGAGCATGGCTGTGTTCCAATAAAACTTTATTTACAATAACAGGCAGAGGCCTGGATTTGTTTTGCAGGCTGTAATTACCAACCCCTAGTTTAAGAAGGGCCTGGTGAGTAGAGGAGGTACTCCCCTAGCACCCAGCTGGCCAGTGGGGCTGGTCCACTAGAGAAGAATTTGCAAAGCTGAACCGAACATTATCTTCATTCTAGGGACACGGAGACAAAGACACTAAACAGGATAGGTAAGACTGGAACCCAGAACACTTCGCCTCCTGGCCCCATTTTGTCCCTCATCAGAGGTCCTGGAAGAACATAAAAGTTAGCAGCCTCCAGCTGACATGAGACACAAATGAGAATTCAATTAAAGGGGGAATTGCAGTGAGAAATTTACCCTGGATTTCTATTACCAGTTCATGGTTCTTCGCTTCTTAGAGTTAACCTTCCTTTTTCTCTCCACTGTCTTTTGCCTTCTACACCCCTAGCTGAGGCTCATAAAAATGAAGCTGGTCCTCAGTTTAGGAAGACATCCCTTATGGAGGAATAGCCACAGAAGTAAATCCTGCTCTTTAGACCATCACCCTCCCCCATTTTTTAAAAAACAACATCTAATATATCTTGTCAAGAACACAACAGGGTGTGCGGTGAGAGATAACTGCACAGCCCTGAGCACTGCATCACTTTGAGATGGGAAACAGAAACAGTGATGACACTTAATTGTTCCTGAAACCCAGTCCCAGCTCACATGCTTTTTTAAACAGTTGGGTTTCAGAGCCCTGTTTAGAAAGCTCCTTTTAAAAGATGAGCAAATAAAAGTGCAAAGGGGAGGCCCTGAAATTCTGAAACCTGCAGTACTGGTTTCAGACCAATATGGGTTTGCTCTTTGAAGCCTGAAAAGGCAATGGGCTCTGGCCAACAGTGCTCTCACCTTGGCTGGGTGGAGAGAATAATAATACAAGAGCAGCAAACACTTCATAGCACTTTCTGTTTGCCAGGTACTGTTCTAAGCACTTTATAGCTATTAACTCATTTGATTCGTATGACGTAGATATTATTATTCACATTTTACAGATGAGGAAATTGAGGCACAGAAGTTAACTTCCTCCAGACCACACAGCCAGTGAAAGGTAGAACCTGGATTTGAAACCCAGGCACGCTAGCATCCAAAGCCATTCTCTTAAGGGTTTATGACTGCAAGGCATTTTCTTCTATCACATATACCCTACGGGCCCAGAGGAAACCACTTCTGCCACTTCTTAAGACCGAAGAATGGAAACCATCTGGACACACAAAAGGGTAAAAGTTAACATGTAGAAGACCTGATGTGCTCCCAAACCAAAGGCCAGGGACATGCCCTTAATGTCTGGCCACAAAGAAGTCCACAGGCTAAGGCCACTCTTTCCTCCTCCTTTCTTTCCTCTCTCTTGCCTCACTGAAAACCTACAAATAATCCCACTACAGATCAGGTAAGTGCCTTATTAGTGCCTCTGGGATACTAATAGGTAGAGAAACAATCCATCAGCCCAGTCCATAAACAGGCCACCAATCTGCCCTAGAGCAGTCAACATATTATACAGAGTTCTAACTTCCTAGGTTTTTACCAGTATCTTAGGGCCCCTGGCCCTAAAAAAGGAACAGGCCATGTGAAGAACCCAGTAATCCAAAACTATACTCGTCTTTCCACAGCATCCACCAGTGTTCATCTTTTTAATATTAGTTTTATAGTAGACACAAAATACCTGCTCTTAAAATATGATTGCTAATAGATTTCCAGCTACTACACAGGCAGGCTTTCTGTTGATTTCTACTAAAAGTGACTCAGGTTCTGGCGTTTACTGTTCTACTAATTTCCCTGGACTCCAAGGAAGCCCAAACAAAACCAACAGGTTTGTAGTCTTGTGGTTTGCTTTATAGCTCATGATAGGCATAAGTTTGTCTGGGCATTACCTTGCTCTACACCGACAGATTCTAGGTATCTGTTTACTAGATGGTTACCATCTTGCTACCAAATTTGACTGTTCCTGCACTAAAAGGTGCAATACTAACATTTACAATGAAGTCCAGACAGACTTGGAATTTTTACTTCAGAGACTCTCTTAATTGCATTTCTACCTAGGAAGGCAAGGTAACAGCTAAACTTTTAGGAGAGGGATGTGCAGCAACTAAGCTTGGCAATCACAAAAAGGTCAAGAAACCCTGGTTTAGAGAATGTCATTAATCATCAGATGGCAGGGACCAAGACTTTTGTACATTTGGTGGACCCTGAGGCTTTAGAAGTGTGCAATGATCTTTTCACATCTGGTGTGAATCAAATACAAGCCTCATTTTCAACTTATTGCCAACCTCCTCATGCAAGTAGGTTCCTTCTCCCATTCTTAACTGCCGGTATTTGTAGGGGACCCATTACAAGGTTAAGCAGCTCCTCCCTGGTTTCCCTACACCCACCACATCAAGCTGCTATTAAGACACCTTTTTGGTGCTATTCATAAAGTGGGGTATTTGCCACACTATATTTGATTGTAGCCCTCACCCCACTGCCACGTTGACTAACAAAACAGCCTTGGTGGGGGGAGGGGGGAAAGGCAAGGGGCAAACTGCCCAGGTCCTACACACACACACACACACACACACACACACGCACGCACGCACGCACGATGGTTGGAATGAGACAGCCATATTAAGCAGGTCAATGATCTGGGGATATACAACTTCTGAGCCACATCAAGAGGATTGTAGGGAATAGAAGCGGAGCGTTTGTACAGTAGTAAAAGCCGTTAAACGAACTTACTCCAACGATTCAGATGAAATCAGCTCCAGGAGGTGGCATAAAGGGAAGCGTACGGTGAAGTGATGGGGAAAGGAACGTCAGGGCTACAGAGCGGGATGCTGGGGCCAAACTCAAGTTGGAGAAGTAACACATGGCTCCACGGGACTCTCCTCCATGCCCCTCCCCCTCCGCGTGCAGACGTCCAGCGCCCACCGGTCCCTCGCTCCAGGGCCAGCCCTGCATAAGGCGCCCCCGTCACGCGCCACTCACTCCTTCCTCACACCTCGCTGCCACCCTTGCATCCTCCACTCACCTCCATACGACACCTCTACCCACTTTTCGGTTACGCCCCCAAAGCCAGCCTCCATCTGCCAGGTCCCTCCCCTCACCTCCCAGCCCGGACTCCCCTGCACACTCTGTCCCGTCGATGCACCCCGCGTTCACCGCTCCTGGCTCTCGCTCGCTCCGTCCTCGCAGACTTTGCGCGACCCCCTTTCTCTTCCTTCACCCCATCCACTTCCCCCTCACACTTCTCCCTATATCCCTCCCCCCAATCACGCGTTCCCCCCTCCCCCAACGGCTCCCTCCCCGGCACCCGCTCCAGGCCCGGCTCACCTGCGCGGCCACCCCCGTCCCGGCGCTGGTGCGGTTGCTGCAGCTGGAAGGGGACGGTGGCCCTGAGCGGCTGCAGCCCAGCCCGGGGGGAGCCGGCGGGAGCTGGGGGAGAGCAGCCCCGCCGGAGCCCCCCAGTCCCTCCGCGCCCCGGCCCCCAGGCACCTCCGCCTCTGCCGCCTGCTGCGGCCCCCGCCATCACCCGCCCGCCCGACTGCCCGGCTGCTGCCCCGCTGCCTCGGCCCCACAGCGAGCCCCACACGGCCCCCCAACCCCCGCTGCGGCTGCTTATCTGCCCTACGGGGCGGAGACCGGCCCCCTCAGCCCAGAGCTCTCATTGGCCTACGAATCCCCAGACCCCTCCTCCCAACCAACCCTTGACTTGAGCTTCCCTTTCCAAAGGATGATTGGTCGATATGCCTAGCGATCCACCCCAAGACCCCACCCCGATTCCACCCCCTCCTGCTGCCCTATGTCCGAGGGTCCGCTGATTGGTCTGTACGGAAGGGGGCTGGTTCTCTGGCGATGCCAATGAGAAGACGCAGAAAAGGGGAGCGTCACACCCAGTCCCAGGTAGTATGCAAATACGGTGTCACGTGACGTCAGGCAGCGCGGGGGCGGGGGCGAGGGCGGGGGCGGGGGCGGGGGCGGGGCCGGGTGTAAGATGGAATCAAGCACTAGTGAAATCCTTATGAGGGGATTAGGGAGGTGTCAAACTTTCAGCAATTGAGTCCTGGTAAGTACCGAGAAAGCAGTAACTTCAAAACGCATTAGTTTTGGTTTAACCTAAAAACACTACTTTTACAAGCTCCAAAGCAAGATTCTACAAATTAATATAAAGTTTGCATATATTTGCATGCAATTTGCATTATATCCGCGCACTTAATGGCTACTGTGCCTCATGTGACACCACATTTGTCTCTCTTCACGTTTCCAAGTCCCCACTTGGTGTTGGTCCAATCTGAAAAAAAAACAAAAACAAAAAAAACCCAGCTGCTAGCCTGTAAATTAAATTGAGACTGAAAAGGAGCAGGGAATTTCCCTTCAGAGTCGTCCATTCCAAGTCTAGCGCAGCAGAGTGGGAGAACAAAGTGACTGAGAAAATTGACCAAATTTGCAGTGTGACTCCATTAGCAAATCCTGGTCTTCCCAGTTCAATGATTTCTGACCTACAAGTCAAAATGAGACTGGATGGTTCCCACAGAGAATGCATGCGGCTGCGAAAAATCACATGCTATAATATATATATATATGAAGACATCCGGAAAAGAAAAGAGCATTTAAGTTACTATTAGAATTATTATTCTTCAAAAGAAAAATTATTACTCTGGGTATTCATTAACTATTTTGTTCTATATATGGAAAAAGTGAAAGGCAATCAACCCTGGATTGTCTGTGATAAGGGACTATCCAAATAATTAGATAATTCCCTCCAGATTTATATTTAGCTATGATATCTATTTTTGATCGTGCTACAGATTTATCTTTCTATTTCTGTTTTTGCCCAGTTTAATGTTAAAATGAAGGTATTCCCTGAAGCCATACTAACTAATCAGAGAAAAGGAGGTAATCTGGGAGCATGCTACAAGGCAAGGAGAGGTCATTCTTGGGATTAAATATTATGAAAGCAGATAATACCCAAATTGGAAATACAAGAGTTGGATGAATATTAAGATCAGCCTACATACAGAGAACAAATTGAGGCAATGGAACATCCTGAAGAAAGGTTTTCTTTGCAAAGATTGTACTGTTGCAGTTTTGAAGCATTTACTTCAAGATCTGACATTTGAAATCTTTTTTACTGAAGCAGAGATGCTGTTCTCTTTTTCCATGGAGAGGACAACTTTAACAAAGGCATATGGGAATGAACACAAACTGATGAACTGATAAATATTCAGTCTTTATAAAATTAACTCAGTATTTTTTTAAACTTGCAATTTATAATGCTTCTTAATTACAATTAGTTGAAAGTCTTCACATACTTTTTTTTTTTAATCTGCATGACAATCTGGAAAGAAAAAACTATGGACTCTCATTGCAGTGCAAGTAGCGTAACTGAGGCCCCCAAAGTTGAGTCCTTTTGATTCCTAGCTCAGATCTCTATCAGATCTTATTGGACCACCCTGCTTCACATCTTCATTAATAAAATCAGTAATGGTAGCTGCTAACATTCAGTGAGTTCCATTCTCCGTTCCAGGTACATGTTAAGCACTGTGCATACATCTCATGACCACACCTATGGGATGGGTATTACCTCCTCTTCACTGAGGCTTCAGAAAAGAGTAAGATTACTTACTGCCCAAGGTTATGCAGGCAGCCTGACTCCAGAGATGAGCTCCTAATCTCTATTCTTGTAAAAACCTTCTTCTTTTTTATTTATTTATTTTTTGAAGGAGGATTTAATTAGGTTTACTTATTTATTTATTTACCACTTGCACTATACCCTCTCCCCATGTGAAACTTTCTTATGAATACAGGATTGCTATTTGTATTTTACATACAGAGCCTCCAGAGATGCAAATTTGACTGAGATGTTAAAATTAACACTTTTCTAGTACTTTATAGCTTTCACATACATCATCTAATTTAATTTTCACTATAGGCATATAATAGGTAGAATATTACATGTACAATAGGTAGAAAATGCAGATATTATCGTCCTTATTTTACAGAAGGCTATGTCACAGAGGCTAGATGACTTGCCCAAGATTGTTCACTTAGTAAATGGCAAACCCAGGACTAACATCTTAGGTCTTTTGACTCCAGATTCAGGTACTTCCCCAACAAACACTTAATTTCTAGACCATTAGCCTGCCTGAGAGCCAAAGTGTGGGCTGGTTGGTTTCTTGAAACCTGTTCTTGCCTGACAGCTTTTTCCATTTTAGGACCCTCAACATGTAGATTCTCAGGCAATCTTTGGAGATGATGAGTGATTTTTACTGGTTGAGCCATACGGTGTGTGTTAGAGGTAAAAGCCCTGGAATGAGGAATCTTGAAATACTTTGAGCAAATGGCTTCCTAAATAAATAATAAAATAAAAGTTTGACTATAGAAGAAGCCTAAATCTTTAAACAAAACCAGCCACCCACCCCCATAAAAAGAATATATTTAATCTGGTCCAAAATTATCAAAGCATATTTCCTTACATGATAGAAAAGTCCACTTCCTTCTTCATTTTTCATAAGTTTCTTTTGATTATTGAAAGACGTTCAATTCAGATTGCATAATAGAAAGGAAAGTACACTTATCGTGCATGAGACTTGATCAATTTAGTGTAGGAAAGTTAAATTCCACCAAAAGAAAATATTCCTGCTTGTAATTTTGTGCCTTTTTAATAAATGTATGGGTTTATGACATTTTGGAATTGAGAAATACATCGTTAGGAAAGACGGGACTACATTTGTACTGAACATATGCAAGTATGTTCAAAGATTGCCAGATCCAACCTGTGAGAGAAGAGAGTTTGTTGTGGGTGCAAGTTATGATGCTAACAGCACTTACCTTTGATGGATTCAATCTGTGATCAGACATGTACTTGATAAAAATGATATTGCAAAAAAAAAAGTTTATTTTAGAGAAAAATAACCAAGCTTAACTCTTGAGATTAAATTTTTCTCTCCTTTAACAGGACACTCTACAGGAAAACATGAAAAAGGAATCAACTCAGCTCCATGAACCTCACAGAGATGTTCTAAAGAGAAAATGTCATGTTATTGGACAGATGCACATTCTTCCCTTGGAGAGAAGGGTAATGTGGGTAGTCTCAAGAAGGACACGGGGTTTAAATTTTGTTCTAAAGCCAAAGTACCGGAAATTGAGAGCCTGGACAGTGGAAGAAGAGTTGATGGAGGTAGCACAGCTGAAGAATTGGATCTTCTGAGTCCAGAAAGTCATGGTCCTTCTTGATAAGCTGGCAAAAGACACTAAGCTGACCCAGCTGGAGGAATGTGAAGGCAGGCATGCATAGGCGATCTCTGTCCTCTCTTCACCCAGGTATCACACCCAACCAGCTGTCTCTTATTCCCTTCTCTATCACTGATAGCTTCTCCTGGCGTGGGCATGATCAAAGGATAAAGACCTCATCTGAAGATCAACCCGTGTCTATTTCCTCCAATTAAAAAAGCCATGGCTTTGGGGAGGCTGTATGCTGCTAAGGGGAGATGTCTTGCCATACAGAGCATCTTCTAGCTTGCATGGAAACCTTGGTTACTGTCCCCCTGCCATCTTTATCACTAATTCACTTCTCACAAATTTGTTGAAATGACCCCTATGTGCCAGACACAGAGCTAGGCAATAAGGAATGACAATGATGTTCAGAAACATGATTCCTTCGCTGGAGTTCACAGCCCAGCAGGCCTTGAAGCCTGTAAGCAGAAGTGGCACTGGGCTAGATGCTATTCCAATCAAGACATGACCTGGCCCCTGCTTTCAGGGACGTCAGAGGTAGGCACTCAAAAGCATCAAAAGTGGAGATTATGTACACCAAGTATCTCAATAAATTGTTTTTCATCTATAGGAGAATTACTTGCCTCCAACAGCAAATGCTCAGTCCCTAGATCCCAGCCTGCTCTTAGGGTGTCCACAGCTGTCACAAGTAAGTGAGGACTCAAGGAACTGGAGTTATTTTTCCTACTGGTGTTGAATCAGAGGTGCAGCCCCTCCCCAAGCAGTCCCTGTAAGGCATAGGGTCTTAAGAACTGCAGAAGTCTGACGAGAGGTTTTGGGGAATTCTGGAAGATCAGATTCAGGCCTTATCTGCTGGCTACTGAATTAAGAGGAGGCTGGTGTTGTCATAGCCAAGAGAAGCTTTCCAGTTCTGAAGGCACCGTCCAGCCCTACTCCCAGGGCACCTTGACCCTCACCTTTTGCACAATATTTTAGGCCACAATATCCAACAGGAATGGAAATTCCAAATGACTGTTTTTACCCTCCAAAATCTGATACTCAGTAGCCACCATTCAGCAGAGAATAGAGAAGTCTTGATAGTCTTTGGTACCTGGGGGACTGTCTCTGAACTTCCTGGTAAATGTCTAAGTGCTTACGTCTTTGGCCCCCAGGTTCCAAAATAATAAAAATGGAAAATAAAATGACGCAGACACACAGTGTCTCTTTCTGACCTACCTCCTTCCCTCAGCCTCTGTCTGAAATGTCAGGCCCAGCTCCTCAGGGAACGAGATCCTGAGGAAATGGGGTCAGAACTGAAGGAGGAGCAGAGCAGCCTGAGAGGGGCTGGGAATGAGTGTGGAGGGAATGAATGAGGTTATGGGAACAGAGTAGGGAGGGGTCCTAGGCGTCAACATCTCTCTCACTCTGGTGGCCTCCCCCTCCTTATAGCCCTTCCCTGTTACTCCCGAGGTAACCGTGGCCTGGATTTTGACCTTGGTACTTGTCTGACACACTTTGTCCCTTGCTGTGACCCACCACTTTCCATCCTCTGCTTAGTTATCTCACTGTTCATTTTCCTTCTTTCAGGCTGGGTGACATTCACTCCTTAACTCTTCTTTTCCTCTTGGTGGGAATCAAATTTTCTTGCTAAACTGCAGCCTTTTTAAGCTGAAGATTCCTCATCCTTAACAATAAAAGATACACTGGATGTTATAAAACAGGTAAAGGGTAAATGTGGGATCAGAGACATCAAAATTTGGAATACCAGACCTAGTGACACTCCATGAAAAATACAAGGTAGATTTTTTTTTTAAGAATTGGAAGAGACAATAGGCACTGTATATGATCCAATCTCCTCGTTTCACAAATGGAGAAGTGGATGCCCAGACAAGGGAAGGATGTGCCAGAGGCCACTTGGCAAATCAGAGGCAGGGCAGGAGACCAGGGCTCCTGCATACTGTTCAGCGTTGCCTCAAAACATGAATAACTTCCAAAAGGATTTACATGGAATACTATTCAGCAATAAAAGGGAATAAACTACTGTTACATGCTACAACATGGATGGACCTTAAAAACTGTATGCTAACTGACCTTAAAAACCGTACACTAACTGAAAGAAGCCACATGCAAAAGACTACATGTTGTATGATTCCATTTATATAAAATATCCAGAAAGGGCAAACTTATAGGGAAAAAAAGCAGATCAGTGGTTGCCTAGGGCTGGGAGTAGAAGCAGGGATTATATCTGCAAACAGGCACAATGCAACTTTTTGGGGTGATGTAAATGATCTAAAACGAGCATGTGGTGATGGTTGCACTACTCTATAAACTTACTAAAAATCATAGAATTATATACATATAATATACATATAAGTGACTTTTACAGTATATAGTTTATGCCTCAAACAAACTGTTAAAAAAAGGACTTAGACATGTTTATGGATGAGATTTATGATGTGTGTCATACCCTGTTAATCTTTTAAGGGAACATCTCATGAAAAAAAATACCTACCCCCATGATACCCTTAAAAGGTCACTGTGAAAGACTTAAGATTTGGTTCTTTGGCCTATGAAATACCCAGGATGGCATTCTTCGTTTTAAATAAAAAGTATCCTCCTCACTAAAATTTGTAAGGTTCCTAAGGAGAGCAGGCATGTCTTGGTCCTCATTCTAGCTCGCTCGCTCTCTCTTTTTTAAATTGAAATATAGCCAGTTTACAATGTTGCATCAATTTCTGATATACAGCATAGTAGTTCAGTCATACATACACACACATATATTCCTTTTCATATTCTTTTTCATTATAGCTTACTACAAGATATTGAATATAGTACCCTGTGCTGTACAGTATAAACTTGCTATTTATCCATTTTTTTTTTGAGGAATCCTCTTGTATTTTGAAGTGAGAGACACTCTACCAAAGTTCAGTAGGTGTTCTGTGCAGTTCAGTGGGTCTGTAGATGTAATGCTTGGTGTATTTGTGGGAGACCACCAGCTAGCTATGAGTCACACTGCTCCACCGTCTTGGCACTCTCTCCTCTTGGTCCTCACTCTAATTACTACACCTAGAGTGCTGTGATCAGCATGTGGATGGTGCTTCACCAAAAAAAAATTAACATAAACTTTAGTTCTGCTGTGTCGTGTGGTTATAGATACCTTGAGGGATCATGTGGTTTCTAGAGCAGCACCTCAGTGGGAAGAGTTTGCATCCCCCCCAAATTACTTTCCCTAAGAGATCCAAGTCCCTGGAGAGGAGATGCTGGTTGCGTATGTTCCCAGAAGACTCTGTATAAACCAAAAGGCCTATTCATTTCACCTCCTTTAGACTTCTCTCCTCTCCACTATTGTTCCTATTTACCTCCTCCACGTTGGCCTCAACAATGCAATGACCCCTGGGGCAAATAAGCTACAACACTTGAAACATTGTCCATCTGATTGCACATCCCATCCTTCTCCCTTCCCTTCACACCACACACCAAATCAGGCATCAAGTACCATGAAATCCAATTCAAAGATACTATAACAGATGGGACCCGTGATGTGAAAATTGGTCTGTAGTTTGATTTCCTTCTGACCTAGGGCATAGGCTCAGAACTTATCTTCAGAGCCAAGAATCTTATCTCTAAAGGGCTTTTGTAATAGGTAACTGCAAAATATCGCCACAGATGCTCCCTCAGTTTTATCTTCTGTGCCTTTGGTATATGATGTCCCCTCCTCATCACACAATTGTATCATCTTCATCATCATCTGCTTCAGCTTCCAGAGAGACCTCACTGCTTTCAAGTGTTCCTCAACTGAGCCTGTGAGACACTAAAATGATTCCCTCAGGACTTAGGTGTCCCGTTTTTAGCCCATGTATCAGCTAATGTGCAGCTTCATAATTCCTCCCGAACCACATTATATGTACTTGTCCTTTCTCCCCAGTTCTGAGCAAAGGGACCCATCTGCTCTGGTATTTCTTGTCAGCAACTAGCGCAAGGCACCGTATCCAGCAATGTTGACGCAATGGTGGTTATTTAAGTATTTGTTTTTCCAACTGATATTTCTGATCACTCCTGAAAGTGGAGGCTAAAAGCCCCACAGACTGAAAGTAGGGAAGGCTCCAGGTTTTGTGAGGCCTCATGCTTATACCATTTGGGGGTTCCTCTTTAAGTTAAATAGTAAAACAATTATAGAGTTTGGTACAAGGACTTGAAGGATTCTCTGCAAGTGAGGGGCTCTGACTCTTAAGTTTCATTAGCTTCACTGTAAATCTTCTGCTGACTGAGAAAATGAAGCCTGATTACAACCCATCCTTTCGTCAGCCCTGACTGCATTAGGTGCCTATTTCTGGTTTTTCCTGTGGATATCCTGTACCTAACACATCTATTCCACAACATGGCTCTAGGTCAACAAAATGGCCTTGGCAGCCAAGTCTACCTAATGGAAAAGTCTTAAAGGGCTAAACGGACAATCCTCCCACTTAGTAACTTGGTGACACTTGGAGCAATGCTCCTTTCAGGGCAGGTGGTTTCTTGCTGTGCACGGTGGAGGGTGAGGACTTTGCACCCAGTTCTTCCTGGAAGTCCCTGATGGCTCGAAGCTTGGAGGAATTGTGCTGTTGTATAGCAGGAGGGCCTGGAATGTTCCACTACATTCCACCAGTGGCCTCTGTGACCCCTGTTTCCATTCAACTTGGGCAAAGGCCTAGTAGTCTACAAAGTAGCATGTATCCTGCTAGGGTAGGAAGCAGCTTGGTCTTGCTTCTTCCATGTCACTCTGATAATATCACACAAGTTGGTACCTTCCCTGGAAGTCCCACCTGGAAGCTCCATTCAAGTCTTTGACCTCCTGTTTGCCCAGAATGTCAAGCCAGGGTTTAAATATCAACTCTGTCAATTTTTCGGCCTATACACCCAGTTCTGAATTCTTCCCAAGGTAGATAAGAAATCCTGGGATCTCTGAACCAGGGATGGGTCTGCATTTCTCAGAGTGCCCAAGAAGCCTGTGCCACTTATACAGACAGTAATATGAGGACCCCAGGAAGGAAGTAATATAATCAGGATGCTACAGGCCATATACCCCTGCTACAAGCATAGAAGAAAATTTCTACTTTCTGGGAGCTTCCTTTAGGCTAAGCTATTTGCACACATAATCTTGTTAACCCTCAGTCATAGTTATTACATCCTATACAGTAGGTATACGTATCCCCAGTTCACTGGTGAGGAAACCGAGGCTCAGAGAGCTTGGGAAACGTGTTGAAGGTTATATAGCTAGAGGTGATGGGTACATTTTTCAAAGACTGAGGGGTTCAGTGGACTAGGTCAGAGGGATGCAGACCTAGAGGTCCACGTCTAATCAGAGTTCAGATTACAGACCAGACCCAGTCATTCCATGACCTACTCCCCTGCCTCCCTGTCCCTCTCCGAGCCCTAAACTACTCTAGAACTCTTTGTATATATCGCAGGGAAGCAGTGCTCAGGAATTATGGAGGTGAGTCTGGCAGGTTCCAGCTGTCCCTGGTATGGAAGTTGAACATTTTTTGGAACTTTTCCTTGGCAAAAGTACATCTCTTCTTCAGTGGACTAGGCTAGGACCAAATCCATTTCCTTTCTCCAAGCTTCCTACCTTGGGGGAGGACAGGGAGATGGGGAAGCTGGGGGATTTCCATTAAGGAGAAACCAGAGACGATGAAAGGAGGTAGAGGGGTGGTGCCGCCCTTTAAGAAAGCCTGCCAGAGCTCTGGAACTCTTAAGAAACTTCTGTAATGTGCCAATTAAAGTGAGAAAGCTCTTCATGGGGTCAGAAGAGAAGCTACAAGAGGCGGCCCTAGGGGAGACTTAGCAGAACAGGGTGGGAAGGGGGTAAGAATCTATCCAGGACCAAAGTGTGTTTCAATTCTGAAACCACCAAAAGCAAAAAAAGCAAAGGACTCACCCCTCAACTCCCCACCTCTGAGGTGGGGCAGCCAAATAAGGGGAACTTTGCCGGACTGTGTTCTCCACTGGCAGAAAACACTGGCTGCACTGCCTGCCAGAGCGCTGCTGGAAAGAGCCACTGACTGCTGAGTTGGGTTGATAAATGATGGACACCCCTGTCTGCTGCCCATTCTCTTCTCTTCTCCCTGCTCAGCTTGTAGCCTTCTGCCTGGCAGGGAGCCCCAAAGTAGGGGTGGGGAAGGAAGGGTCCTCAAGACAGTATTTAATACCCAGTGATTTATAGGCTGCTGGAAGGGGAGGGGGGAAGCCAGAGAGGGGAAGCCCCCGGGACTAGTTTCCATGACACATCAGCACACCATTGACAAGAGTCAAAGTATTTTCCTGATGCCTGTGCCTTCAGGCCCATGTTTGAGACAAGATATAGCCCTTACCACTTCTGGGGCCCAGGACTCTGGTGTCATGTAGGATGAGACCCAGGGCTGGCTGGAATGAGGCTAGTGGACATACAAGCAAATCGTCAGCCTTTACTTTAAGCCCTGCGCTGCTGGGAGAAGGAAGGAACAACTGAGGTTGAGCAGCTCAATAGCTGTTTTTGGAGGATTTATTTTCTTAATGTACAAGAATTCTTTTGAACCCTCCATGACTCCAAGAAAAACTATTTGAAATGTCCCTGCTTCAAGGGCCGGGGGTTAAGTGCCAGGGATGGAAGGCTGAATGCCAGGGATGCTGGTTGCAGGGATTCTTGGGACCCAGGCTAATGGCCTCCCTGCTGTGGGCTCAGGAATACCAGGCTCAGGCTCTGGTTGCCCTGAGAGATGCAGCCACTTTTACTTCTGATTGCAGGGCACCACCTTCTGGGATTTTCCCCTTTTCTGGTGAAAACCAGAGTAGAATATGCCCAGGGAACCAATAGGGCATGTGCCCAAGGGTCTGGAGGGCGCTGGAGATGATGTGATACAGGGGGAGACCAGTGCTTTATATAGTTTAGAGTTTGGTCCCCGCTGGTGGAGAGAAGATGCATTTTGTGAGAGTGCATGGTAATTGCCCTTCATAAGGATGATCTCGAAAGGTCAAGGGATGGGCCTTGAATAGCCCTAGTGTCCCTGAAACAGTCTATTGTATAGCTATTGTCCACACATGTAAAGGAACCCATCTCGATGCTATTCATACTTTTCTTTTTCTGCTTCTGGGATTTGCCAAGTGAACAACTGCACACTACCTTATCCCCAGACCCAAGTCTACCTATTTTAAGCTTCAACAACAAAATAGTTCAACATACCTTTCTTGAATTCCTACTACGTGCCAGGCATAATGCTGCGTGCTGGGGATATAGAGGTAAATAACATATGGTCTCTTCTCTGGGGAGTCCACAGTCTAGTTTTCAAAAGATTTTCCTTTGCACTGACTTTTGGGACTGGGTAAAAGATCTGCTCTACCCTCTTTATATTTTCATACGCCTGGATCATATCCTTAGCCTCCAACTTTCCAACAATCTTTTAAATTTTGCCTCATATGGTAACCTCCACTTTGTCCTTGACCAATTTAGATAACTTTCTTTGGATTCTGATCTATCTGCCTTAGGAACTGAGTGACCAGAATTAGGCACTATATTTCAAATATAAATGCTATATGAATGTGTGTACAAGACTAACACCATGTTTTCCAGCTTCTTTTGTTGGTCCATTGCCGTTCTTTCACACATCCAATAGTTCCTGCCTATTAAGCACTCTGCACTGTGCTAGGTGCTGAGAATGCAATGGTGAGTAAAATGGACACTGCTCCCTCAGAACCTACAGTCTGGGGTAGGTGTTGGGGTGGGTAGAATCTAAAGAATCCAAATAGTCACACAAATAAATGTATAATTACAAACTGAGACAAATGCTATGACGAAAACACCAGCGTGCTATAACAGTATAGAAATGAGGGACCTGGTCTAGTCGGGAAGCTTTGGGAAATAGTTCTCTGAGGAAATGACATTTGACCTGAGATCTGAAGGATTAGTGGAAATAGGTGAAGAAGAGTATGGGGAAAGACCATTCCAGGCAGAGTAAAGAGTATGTGCAAAGGTCCTGAGGTGGAAGGAAACAGAGCACTCTGGAGAATTGCAGAAAGGCCAGTGAGGCTGCAGCACAGAGAATGAGGTTGTGGATGGCCTGGAGAATTAACTAGAGGGAAGACCATGAGGGACACTGCAGGCCAGGTAAGAATTTCAGTCTTTATCCTACTGAAGCACACGGAACCAGTCTTTACAGAAGAGCTTGTTTTCCCACATTATTAGTGCTGCTTATACTTATCTTGAAGGAGAACAGTAATGATGGTCTGAACTGCTCTAGGAACTCTCCCAGTTTCCTGGCATGGTGTGGCTACGTCTGGCTGGCCCTGGGGAAGCCCCAAACTGAGGAGCCAGCCCCAGCCTGGCAGCCCTCAGGAGAGGGCTGGCCCCTGTCAGTATGGACAGAGGGGCAGGGGTGGAGGGTGGGTGGAGTGCTTTGCCTGAGGTATCAGCTTCACAGTGACATCTGGAACATCCCCAAGACCATGGCTCTTGTTCCTTGATAACTCTATCATGTGTAGCCCCCATTTAAATGGTCTGCTCATCCTGCCATCCTTCCTACAGCAGCTATGCACCCCACCCAAGCTGGGGAAGGCCTCTGGATAAGAACTCTGACTCTGCCCAGAATTTGAAGTTCTGAGTTCAGGCCTTTATACTGTCTGGAACCATGTATATACACATCCTTGATAGTTTTCCAGAGTTATTCATGGAGCCATGGGAGAAGAAGGTCATGAAGGTTGGACCTGGCCTTCCTGAGGCCCTCTCTTTCCTTCCAGGCGAATCTTTGGAGAATGTGGTCTGGTGTACTGACATCTACTGGCAAGGCTAGGCAGGTATGAAAATGGCCAAATGCCCCACTCAATCTCAAGTATTTCCAGACGAGTAAGAAAGTTATCCTTAGCCCCTGAGATTGGGTTGGGGTCAGTAACCTCAGTTGGTTAGAGCAAGACTAAGAACTCCAACATTGTGAGTTTGCACAAGTACTGATTTACCTTAAATAGAGAAATGATTTTCCTAGTTGTAGCTCGCCTCCCTTACCCTGGCCAGTTGATTCACATTTGGGTAAAATTAGTCACAAGGGAGATTGGGTAAGCACATGTAAATGACTCTGAGAGACCCATTCCTAGCCCCCATTCCTGGGAAGCCATCTCCCAACAAATGAAATGACCCTTGGTTTATACATGGCAGAACGCCAGGTTATTTTTCATCCTCCCGAAGTCGAATGGTTTATGAAAATTTTTTTCTAGGACTCAGTTTCTCCTGGGTCACCAGGAAAATAATGTCTGCAGAACCAGCTTCAAAGTTTGTATAGTGGGCAAGAGAGACTACAGCTTTTAAAGTGGCCCCTCAATTCTTGCTATGACACAACCTTCCTCCTCACTGCTTTCATCCATGTCCTCTACACATTCTGTTCACAGCCTCATTCTCTTTCTCAGTAGCATGCGTACTTGACAAAGAGTTTACCACTAGAGGTAATAGGGAAGCCAGAGCAAGAGAAGGAGGAGAAACTACCAGAGGAATCATTATGAAGCAAATGTTATGGCAAATAATACTGTCATAACTGAATGTGGTTCAGACGAAGCATCCGTCTGTCTGTCTATCTATCTACCCATCTCTCTATCTTTCATGCAAACTCAAAAGAAAATCACCAAGACCTCAGTGGAGAAATGAGTTATGGATAGGATTTCACAGAAGAGGAAACAGAACTAGTAAATAAACATGGAAAACTGAAGTATATCCTAACTAGAAATAAAATCAAAAGCACATATGAGGTGCAGTTTTCATTTTCACAAAAATTGTAAGATTTTATTAAGTGGTAACACTCAGTTCTGGGAACGTCCTAAAACTGGCATCCTCACACAAGGATGGTGACACTGTAAATCTGGGCAGGCCTTTGGGGAAAGAAATGAAGCAATATATAAGAGGGAGAAATAAAAACAGGAGAGCTATAGATGCAGGCAGATATTCACTGCAGCATTATCTGACATAAAGGACCCTCAATCATCCCAAAAAGGGAAATGAGAGTATGTCACTGAGCCACAATGCAGTGTCACACAGCGATTACAATTACAATTAAGAAAACTATAGAGAAGCATGGGAAATATTGAGAATGTATAAAAAAATATGAAATTTCACGTAAACAATGAGTGCATTTATACAAAATGTGCACATATAATAAATAAGACGTATGCATGTAGAGAAAAACTGGAAGGCAATATGCAAAAAGTAAAAATAGCTCTATGGCAGCATTGAGATGAAGGATGTCTTTTACGTTTTCACACATTTATTTAGTATTATTATACTGGGTTAATAATTTTTGAAAGGGGGGGGTTGGTGCAGGGAAACGTCATACCCCGCCTGCCCCTTCCTATACACACTCATCCTACATCGTAAGCTCTAGGAGGAAAGCATCGTGTCTGTTTATTCACAATGTGCACTCACTCCTAGCCCCATGCCTGGCACTTATCAGATGCTCAATAAATATTTGTTGAATGAATAAATGAAAATGCCTGCAGTCTAAAAAGTCTTAACCCATGATCACTGAGTACACTCCATCCTGGGGAACAAAGAGGAATCTGGTTTTGTTGGAATAAAAAAAAATGAAGCCCCATCCCCAATGGCAATTTCCTGGTCTTCTTGATAAGTGAATTTCAGCATGGAGAACCCAGGGAGAGACAGTTTGTTAAAGCAAACCCAATTACCACCCAGGAACATGTGCTGCCCTGAGGCCTCTGCTGCCATAACAACATTGCGTAACTATAACTACAGCCCTGGAGGGCTTTGGCCTGTCAAATAAGGAAAAGGACATCTTCATCTTAGGAGGGCTTTGTGCTCAGACTGACTTCCTTCGGGAGCTGGGATCAGGGAAGGGAGGTAGATAAGTGGAAGAAAGGGGGAGATGAAGGGCAGGAGTGGGAGAAGAGCTGCTACTGAATCAGGATTAGAGTGATTTTTTTTTCTTAATTTTAGCAGTTTTCAAAATGTGGTTATTTGACTGTTTAGTTTTGGTGGTTATTTATAACCCCAGCTGCAGAGGCGGGGAGCTGTGCCTGAGCCTGCTGGGATCTGTCCAATACCTTCCCCCAGGGTGGGGCTGGGGGTGGGTGGTGGTGAAGGTGATCCAAGAGCTGAATTAACCAATGGCCCAGAAGGTAAAAGAAGTTCCAGGCCATCTCCAGCAAGAGTAAGGAAGGAGGGACCACTAGTGACCATGCTGATTCTATTTTTAAGGCAGCTGTAAATGAAAAGATTTTAATACAAATTATGGTCCCATCAGCAACCTCTGAGAGTCTCCCAAGGGAATAGAGACTAGGCCAATACTTTTACTTAGAAGTTATGAGACTGACCTGGCTACACTAGCATTGTCTTTAAAAGGTCAAGGCATGCTTCCCCACCTTGACCTCGTGGACAGTTATCTGCCCACAGAGGAAACTGCAGTTCCTAACCTCTCCTGGTCAAAAAAGAAGCTTAGAGGATGGCTGGTTCTGTGCAAGTCTTTCCTAACTGAGCCAACACCCGGCAGTGCAAGCCCTGTTTACCAAGCCCTTTGGGATGCCAGGCAGCAAGGGAGAAGCTGGAGACAGTGTGGCCAGCCAGGTAAGGCTCCCAACCTCTAGGAACTCCCAGGCCTTTGAAGCAAACAACGAACAACTATGCTTTATATTTGAAATATGGTATCTATCATTTTGCTGGCAAGAGGAGCACTTTAAAGGAAACTGAGAGATCTTTTAGGGAGTTTCAAATGCAACTGCAGAGACAAGATAACAAATATATGAGAAAGAAGATTCGCAAGAATATACACGATACGTGACCCCCACTACTCCTGCCCTGTTGGGTTCCTCCTCATCTCTGGGTAAGGTTAGTTTTATGGCAGCATTCTAAGTGGTTTCTCTGCCACTCTGATCAGGCCCCCTCACTGCTTCCAGAACGAGATCTCCAAATTGCAAGTCTAATTGTGGGACTCCTCTGCCTAAAGTCCTTCTGAGATTCCCCACTTCACTTCCAGCCCAGGCTCCTCAGCAGGGCATTCAAGGCTCTGCATGAACTGGTTCCGAAAACCATTTCTGCCTCTTCTTTTGTCAACCACCCCAACTCCATCATGAGGTTAGTCACCCCCATACGATGCTGCTCCACACCTCTGCACTTTTGCAATGCTGTTTGTTCCCATTGCATGGCCAGCCCCTCTTCTCCTCGTCCACTGACAAACTTCCTCGTTCGATGGATTTCCACTCTTATTTCACCTTCTCTATGAATCCTTTCCTAAACCCTGCAGATAAAACACTCCACTTCCTCCTCTGTACCACTCCTGAACCTTGCTCATCTTTCTATATATTCTAGTGTTTTGGAACAAGCTTACTGGCCTGGGGAAACACGATGTTTTGTCCATATTGCTGTGATTCAATGCCCGATATATAATGCTTGGGTCATTATTCTGTGTCTCTTGAGCTGAAGTGAGGCTCAATAGACAAAAGGAAACAACCATTGAGACCATGTAAAGTTATATTCCCAAACATTCAGATGTTATAGCCATGACTAGGGTGACTGGAGTTATCAATATCAGTGACAGCAGCCATTTATTGAGCACTTACTCTGTCAGGAACTGTGCTAAGCATTTTACAACAATCATCTCCTTTAATCCTTATAACAACCCTGTGAAATGGCTATTAGTATCTCTATTTCACAAATGAGAAGACTGAGGCACAGATAAATTTTAAAACTTATCCAAGAGCAATGCAGACAGAAAGTAGCAGAGCTGAAATTCAAATCCAGAACTGACATCGAAGCCCTGTACTGGACACTAGAAGAGCTGATGAATAAAATAAATAGGAGTTATGGTCCTATTACCTGTTTTGGAAGGAGAGAGAGAAACAGAACATCTACCAAATTGTATAAGGCAAAGTATATAAAAAGCAGTAAGTGCAAAGTAACATATCACTGTGCTCCACTACCTTAGAGAGACTAAATCAGGAAAGACCTTCCGAAGAACGTAAATTTCAAAGAAGGTTGGAAGATGCATCAAGGCAGGAAGAAAAGCCTGTGCAAAAGTGTAAAGGCAGGAAAGTGGAGCTGCCTATGTGAAGTCTGGCAGATGAGGATGGGCAGGGGGCAACTGGTCAAAGGCTTTGAAACCAACATCAGTTTCTGCTTCGAGAGCTAATTGTGTCATGATGAAAATGACACTCAAAGTAAAGAGTATGCTCGGATCAAAAAAAGAAAAGAAAGAAAGAAGCTTTTAGGATTTTCCCTTCCCCATTCTAAATATACCTAGCTGTTCTACTTTCATCTAAAATACACACTTTCCTTACTAGCACATTCCTATCCTGTTGGTGTTAGTTTTTTTCATCTTTCTGCTGTCTAAAGGAAACTGTAAAGTCTTTTAGTGTTAGCTGCAATGTTTGAAAATTCAATATAAGAGAACAACTAATGTTGAACGTTTGTAATGCTGGTATCTGTATGATGAATGGCTAAGTCAGGATAAGATTTTATTCTAAAATACTAATTTCCAGGGAGGGATAGTTCATCATCTTTGAGTGCTATACATTCAGAGACTGTGCAATGGTAAATATACTCTGATTGACCAGCAAGGATTTACTGTGGGTAGAGCATGGTCTGGGCACTATTAAGTTTGGTATCAAAGAAGTGAGATACATTCTTTAACATCTGAGCTCCTTACCACTAGTCGGGGAACCAGAACTTCCAGGAGTAACCTTAGGAACACACCAGTAAGTGCAAAATAACAGTAATAGTGTGAAGTTAAATGCTTAAGCGATGAGGGGATACAAAAGCAGAGGAAACATGAGCCCTTTCCAAGTAAGTTCTTACATGCAATTCAACCTAAGTAGGTTATTCAAAGGTATTTATACTAAACATTAAAAGCTGCTTGTGTTAATACCAGCCCAGGATATCCTCCAAGGGGACTGCTAGCTAAGGGTCTGGAACTTCAACTCTTCAGAGTTCACTATTTAGCAAATCAATCAGATGTTTACCTTCTGCTGCTTTGTTTTTTAGATCCGCTCCTGGGGGAAATCTCCATCTTAGCTAGGCTCAGGTGAAACTGGGGTTCAGGATCCTAACTTAATGACTAAGCTTGCCTGGATTCCACACAGTTGCTGTGAGCCAAGCCTTGGTCCTCTCAAGGCTTTTTCTTCCAGCAACGTTAAATCCTCAATGCCTGCTCTCCACTTTCCAGCCTTTTCTTATTACTCCTCTTCCAACCTTGTATCTTCGACCAACTTCTCCATTCTAGGCCCTCTAAAAGCAGGCCCTATTACTATTATTTAAACATTAGTGACTTTCTGAGCTCCAACTTTACTAAAAATATTCCTTCCTCTTCCTCCTAACTCCTGGCTCAAACAGATTTCCAGAAGTCACTTGAGCTAACGGGTAACACACACACACACACACACACACACACACACACACACCCACCCACCCCCAGGCCACTCAACCCTCTCAAACCCATACAAGACGGGTGAAGGAGGTGGGTGCTCACCACAGAGCTAAATTGGTAATTCTTTGGAGCTACAGCTTCTGGAGGATGGTTCTGCCTCCTTCCGCGAGTGAACGGATTAATTTACTTGCTGTTTGCTAAGGGCAAGGACAGTGTCTCCTCTACCAGACAAGAAACTTTCTGATGATGGACGCTACCCTTTCGTTCCTTTTACAAGCCCCTCTTCCTAACACTTTGAGACACAGGATGGCTCTTAAAATATGGTTTCTTCTGCAAAATATCCCTTATCAACTTTGAGTTTATATGATAAACGGAAACGTCCTTTCGCCAATTAGGCAACGAACGGGTTAAACCCCAGCAACCTGATGGATTCTGGGGCTTTCCTGCCTAGACTTCAGAAATTAAAACGACCTGTAAGGGAAATTCTGCCCAAGGTAAAGATGAGAACCATTGACTTCAACTGTCAGGCTTCTGCCCCAAACAGGAATGGCTACCCACTTCTACAAATGGCTACCCACTCCCTAACTAAAAATGGCTGGCTCCAGTTTTCACCATCGATGCCGCTTTCTGCCCAACTCCAAAATGGCGTTCACTGCCCTCATCAGAGGAGGGAACCTCCCAGCACCCTCTCTGGCCCATAACGTCAGGTGACGCGAGCCCCAGCCGGAAGTGGAGGAAAAAGCGCCTCAGCCCGCGGCGCCTGCGCAGAAGGCTCTAGACGCTGTGAAGCAGGAGGCACTTGGGATCGTCCGCAGGATTGGGACTGCTACAGAGGCCGCCACGGAGCCCGCCGGAGCCACCGTTCCTACTGCTGCTGCCGCCGCTGCCCGAATCGGAACCGTCGGGCCGCAGCCGCCGGCAATGCCGCGAAGGAAGGTGAGAGGAACGGCACAGGAGGGATGGCGGGTTTCTAACGACAGTCGATTGAGCAACGTGACGCAGTTGGCCACGCCTCATAGTGGTCGGGTTCCAACTTCTCGCTCCCCCAAACCTAGCTCAGCAACCCTCTCCTCTGTCCATACCCAACAGAAAAATGTGGGCCCGACCCTGGCCTCGGCCTATGCTTGCAACTATTCCCGCCCTCTGCTTGCCTGGCTCGGAGGCGTTCTTCTCGTTAATTGGCCGCTGAAACGTCTGGGAGCATATTGATTGGCTGGTGACACCGCCCATTTGGGCTCAACGGTCACCTCCCCGCGTGTGGGGGCGGTGTCTGGGCCCGGCCCTACCGCTCGCCGACTGGCTGTAGAGAACGATCCCTCTTCTCTTGATTGGCTAGGCTTGGAAGTCTGTCCTGTGGGGGCGCGGTTTAGCGGGGCTGCGATTGGGTGGCACGAATCCCCGCCCTACCGTCTGGTGATGCTGATAGGAGAAGAGGCGGGGTTTTGGAGCACCCTTCCTTTCCCGGAGGGGGACACAACAAAGCAGAAGACTGGGTGATGGAGAACCAGCGCCCACTCCCGAGGGATCCTACTCTGGCTTGTTGCATCCAAGCTGTTATTTTTCCTTTACTAGCTTAGTTGGTCAGCGCCTCGAAAATGCAGTTTGTAAAAATTAGAAACTTTTTAGAATTAGATAGGACTTAATGATATCACCTAGAGACACCTATAGTCCTCTTCTCAGCTTAACGGACAGGCCAAATGGAGTGCCCTGAATTAAGCAATGGCAGAGCCAGGACTACAGAACAAATCTAATTCAGTTAAACAAATGTTTATTGACTGCTTGCTACATGCTGGTTGCTGGGGATTCTGAAATTAATTAGACATGATCCCTAGCTTAAGGAAATCTGAGTCTAATGAGAACAGACATAAATAACTGTACAAGAATCTAGTAAGTTCTCTACTTGGCAGTACATATACAAAGCTTAATGAGAGGGAAGTGAGAGAGCGGTTAAACCTGCTCTGGAGTAAGATGGCAAGTAGATTGGTGAAAGCCAGAAAGAAGGGCTGAGTTCCAGGGTCAAGCCAGGAGGGGATGGTCAGAGATGATCAGGGATTCAGATAGTTGCGTAATTGGACTAGAGCACCTTTAAGATCCCATTTCATCCTGTCAATTCTCTGTGACTCTCTCTGGGGCCTCCACTCATTATCTAGACAAATTACCCTTGAAATATTTGAAAAGCTGGGTGATATTCTTGCTCGTTTCTGCAGAAATCTTTCTCTTCACAGAGGCTTTCAAATGTTTACACTTTTTAATGTCGTATAAAATGACCTATTGGTAGGCGGTATTTACATGAAGGCTCACCAGAATCAGGAATAGTACTGGTGCCTTGGAATAGGTCCACAGTCCCCGTACTGCAATTCCCAAATACAGAGAACTCTGGAAAATGTATGTTTTTTAGTAACTTATTTGGTAGCAAACCCAGTCCTAAACTGTCCTGAGGATACTTAAAGTTATTGTGTGTCTCCTTTAGTATGACATATATTTTGCTGAAGAAAGAGTGTTATTTGCGGGATATATACAAAGTATTCCCTTTCCAAAAAATCTAAGAAATTATGAATTCTAAACACAACTGGTCCTAAGGGTTTTGAATAAAGAGTAGGGGACTTGTAGTTTGAAGTTTTGGATTTTTTTTTTAAACAAATACATTTCTCTTTGTGGTTTAGTAAAGGGTATAGTGTTAATGCTCAATTGATGAAAGTTATTTTTATGGCTACTCATACCTCAGGAGGCTAATAATTGAAGGTGATTTTTTAAAATCTGTTTTGCATACTTACGAGTCTTCGTTTGCAAGCTGCCCTGCCCTGCCCCCCTTTTCTTTTAATAGAAGTACTGGGGATTGAACCCAGGACCTCGTGCATGCTAAGCATGCCCTCTACCACTGAACTATATAACCTCCCCTCTTTTTAATGTACTTTTGGCGTTCATGTGGAGAAATGTCAAAGGTAGATAACATAAGAAAGAGGAATTTTACTCTTTTCCTTCTTAAGTTCTTTTGGGATCAGAGTTGTGGACCATAGTATTTTGAATTAGTGTGTGATTTTTAAAAACGTAATAGCTGTTCATGGAGACTTTGAACAAAAACTACTCTGAAGTTAAGTGGGGTCCAGCACTAACACTTTTCTCATTACCTTGGATTTTCTATAAGTGCATGGTTATGTCAACCAGACTATTTTGAGTAGAATACTTCCCCATTTGTGGTACTTACTGACCTTCAAATAGTCTTGTTTCAGAATTAATGATAATAAATAAGAATTAATTCTCTTTCTTCATTTACTTAATAAAGGTACATTATTTGTAGGTTGTTCCATTTAAACGCTCTAAATAAAGGGAAGTTGGCTGTGGAATCCTTTCTTACGTTTGAACTTGGTGTTTTCAGCATCATAGTTCATTTTATTTCCAGTGTTAATTAAAGTAAATGTTTCTGTGCTAATGTCTGGATCTATGGTGTTACAGAGGAATGCAGGCAGTAGTTCAGATGGAACCGAAGATTCCGATTTCTCTACAGATCTTGAGCACACAGACAGTTCAGAGAGTGATGGCACATCCCGGCGATCTGCCCGAGTCACCCGCTCCTCAGCCCGGCTAAGCCAGAGTTCCCAAGGTAAAAGGCAGTATCCTTCCTGACTGCACCTCACAGCTGACTGATCATCACATTATTGTGCTAGTCATTGTGGAAACTGGTCCCTTGATTTGATGTTGTTGACAGACTGGTAAAATGTAGAGTAAATGACTGCAGAAGTATCAGGTCTTTAACCATGGTTCTGTTTGGGGTGCTGTCCAATTTGTAGACCCAAAAGAACTGTGTCTGGTATAATCAATGTGTGACAGATGTCTGTCTTGAGTCATTTAATTTTTTATAGATTACAGTCTCCCTGTCAGTAAAATGAGAATATTATCTTTTTACTTTTTGTTAGAATGGTGTAGGGACTTAAAATAGTCTCTTGAACTTATTGGAGAAGGCCCAATACTTGTAAAAACATGTTTAATTCTGTAATATAGTCAGATAGACAGTTAATAAATATAAATAGTTGACCCAGCTATCAATTGTAGTGCAGTTAACCATCTGAGCTAAGATTTGGAGGGTACTCCTGACCCTTCTGGCTCTACTCTGGGATTCCCTGGGGAAGAAAGAAAGTTGTAATTAATACAGAAAGCCGATGATCAATGGATGATAATAAGTTAAGGGAGAAAAATAGAATACACTTTGAGCACTTAAATAGTGCGGATTTACTTACTGCTGTTATGAACATGTTGCAAAATGAGAGAAAAACACTTTTTTTTTTTAAGCAAGAAAGTGGAAACATTCTCTCTCAGCAACTGTTCCTAACTTTATTTTTGAATTTAACATTTCGGCTGAAGTATAGATATTGTTCCTTGATTTCTCCACTTTTAAGTTTTTCATTTTGTTGCACAATGGGAATATTGATAAATGGCTACTGTAATTCAGGTACTGTGCTGTGTCCTGGAATACCATGATAGAGAAATCATAGTTCCTGCCCCCAAGGAGCTCGCCGTGCAGTGCAAGATGTGAACTGATATGATAGTGCACTGTGGTAAGGGCTCTGAGAAGCTTGCGTAGAGTATTGTGGAAACCTTAAAGGATCTAGTAGGAATTTACAAGTTGAAACATGGCAAAGTGTTGTTACAGGCAGAGGGTACAGTATATGCAAAGGAACAGGCATTGTATTCTTAGAACGTGTAATTAACCATGCCTTGGACACCTGAAGGTTGTAAATATTGAAAACAACTAGGAATTACATGATCTCTAGACTTCCTTCATGACCACTGAGTTGCACGGCTCCTGGGAAACCATTCACAATGTGCTCTGTGTAAGTGACCTTCTCTAAAGCAAAATGTAGACTACATTGTAAATGGAGCCCCCTGGAGATACACAAACTGAAAACCTAGCTGTGTGCTAACTTTTACACAAGAGTTTGAAAATTTCAGTTTTCTTCTGTGAAGAAGCTATAAGATTTACACATTAGGTTATTTTGTGTTGTTTAAAATATGCTTTAATTTTAGCTTTGAATTTCTTTTATTCCTTTTTTAAGTGTCATCAGATTAGAATTGTAAAAAAGGCTGCTAGGTGCTTCAGAATAGATTTCTCCATCCAAAAGAATTTTAAAGGTTGTATTCTTTCCTTACCGTTTATGAATCTAATATTTTGCATCAGGGTATCAGAGAGGGTAATCAGGGAGGAAAAAAGACATCCTTAAACAAAGGAAGTATTTGTATCTTGTTGTATGTTTAATAGTAGAATATCTTTTCTGGTGGGTTAGAGTAAGGGAAGAAAGAGAATGTAGCTAATACTTATGAAGCACTAGACTTAAGGATCTAGGGAATCACATTAAGTGTATTATATGAATTATCTCATTTATTTCTCACAACAAACGTATAAGGAATGTGCTACTAGTATTTTCCCTTCTTTATAGATCAGAAAACAGGCTTGGAGAGATTAACTTGCCCAAGATGCCATAGCTGGTTAGTACGATGAAGTGGAATTGAATCACATTCAGTCTTGATTCCAGGGCCTAAATTATTAATTCTATGCTATATTGCTTATATTCAACTCAGTAAAATGGATGTTTTAAGGATTTGTTGGATTTTGTGAAATACTAAGAGGAGGGCCTATATGCTAATAAATCACACTGATGAGAAATAAAACAGATTTCCTTCTTTTTTCTTTAATTGTTTTATTATTCTAAAAATCGGGATCAGATTCCAGCCCCGTTCGGAATTTGCAGTCTTTTGGCACGGAGGAGCCTGCTTATTCTACCAGGAGAGTGACCCGTAGTCAGCAGCAGCCTGCCCCCGTGACTCCGAAAAAATATCCCCTTCGGCAGACTCGCTCATCTGGCTCAGAAACTGAGCAAGTGGTTGACTTTTCAGATAGAGGTGAGTGGGTATGGTATGACTTGGACCCATTATAGAGAGGTCTAGTCAGTTTCCTCCTAAGGGAGACTTGGAGCCACTGCAGATAGATGCCTCATACGGATAAAGTTCAGCTCGGTGAATGATGTCTGTCTGATTCCTTTCTTAGGTCTTGCTGAGGGCAGTTTGGTAGTTTAGTTTTCTTGAGGTCCACAGTAGCTAGAGTATATTAGATCAGACTTGCAGTAGGCAGAAGGGCCCGGAATCCTCTTCCCCACAGATGCAGAAAGCTCATACCAGATTTTCTTACAACCATGCTTATTATTAGTCCATTTGTCTCTGAATTTCTGAGGTGGAATGACCGTCAGTAACACCGAGTGGTAAGCTACTGAGGTTGTGATTCACCAGCCCAAAGCAGAGGCCTTAGAGTGAAGGCTGTAGACTGGTGAGCTTCTAGCTTGCCAACATGGCCAGTTGGTTTGCTTGCACAGTATTTACTTTTTAAAAGAAGTTTTGTTACCAATACTTGAAAATAGAGATTTCATATAAAAATCTGAGTTACTAGTTTCTTTTAAGAAATGGAAAGCTCTAGGAACATTAGGCAGCCATTCACCCACAATAATAATTGGCTGGCGCTGAATAGTAGTTATCCTCTGACAGGGACAGTCAGCTCTCTGGCCTTGCTCAGCCCTGGTGGGCATTTGGTTTGCCATCACCGATTTAGAATTAGTCAAGTCCATTCACACTCTTACACCAGGTCTGTTCAGTGTCATCCAGAAAGAACCATTTTCACTTGTCTTCCATCTTGTGTATTTCCTGCAAGGAGAGCGGGATGATAATGTGTTTTAAAAATTTATTTCCAACCATTGTGGATTACCCATGATTTGGGGCTTAGGAGAAACATAAATAAGTGAAATGTATTCATTAACCCCAAATTTAATTTTAGTCAGAATTTAAACTTGGCACAAGAGGAATGATGTTATTAGTTTCTCTTCATTTTCCATTTAGCTTTGTGGCAGATAACTGGCTAAAATTTACTGGTTAAATTATAGGAAGAGGATCTTGAGTAGCCCATAAACTCTTCTGAATATAATAAACCTTATAAGAAAATAAACCCTATTCATGAGTTCCACCAATTTTGTTTACTTTAGAAACTAAAAATACAGCCGATCACGATGAGTCTCCACCTCGAACGCCAACTGGAAATGCCCCTTCTTCTGAGTCGGATATAGACATCTCCAGCCCCAATGTGTCTCACGATGAGAGCATTGCCAAGGATGTGTCCCTGAAGGACTCAGGCAGTGATCTCTCTCACCGCCCCAAGCGCCGTCGCTTCCATGAGAGCTATAATTTCAACATGAAGTGTCCTACACCAGGCTGTAACTCTCTGGGTAAGTGTGCCCCAGCTTCATGACACCCCATGTTCCATGGTTCTCTCTCCCTCTGGAATTAAGATCACCCAGAAACGTTTAGTGTTCTGTTGCGACCTGGCTTCTTAGGCTCTTCAGTGATCACTGCTCAGAATATCAATGAATTGCCTGCTTGAATAAAAAGCATTTCTGCTTCTTGGTCTATTGTCCATGGCATATTTGGTTACAAGGAAATCAGCTCTGAAGCACCATTCAGTTTATTGAGAAGGGTTACCTGGTGAAAAATTCTCTCATTTTTCCAGCAAAAATAAAACAGAAGACCAGTTATCTCTAAATATCTCATTGTATGGAGCATCGGCCAAGCTTACTGAGGACTAACAGCATAAGCTGGTGGTGAATAGTGGTTGTATGGCCATAGCTATTAAGGAAATAAGAAAAACAGTTTGTTTTTTTTTTTTTTTTTGGTCAAGAGACAACCTTAAGAGTACAGATGAGACCCTGGCCTTTTGCGACTTCAGTGGTTTTAGATCTTGCGGCTTTGTGTTTGATAAGTATAAACTAGATAAGTATTCTCAGATAAATGAATGTTTCATTCATTTATGTTTATTCATTTTTTTAATGGCTAACTTTTCCCACTTACTGAGGGATTCTTGTAATGATTTAAACCTTATTGTGTGCCTTAAATGAGCTTAGGTACACATGTTGGGTGCATGTTTGTCTGAAGTTGGAAGGTGCTGATTGGAATATAAAGGGCCTTTCTATCTAGAAATTTAGCCTTTGAATGTGGCCACCAGTTTCAGAAAAAAGGTAGAATAGAGTACATTGCTGCTTTGCAGAACACCAATACATTTTCCCTAGTATTTTATTTATTTGGATCCTTTACTGAGTTTAGGAGCGGTTTCTCAGGTAATTTCAACCCATCAAAATGCATAAATAAAGCAAACGTTCCCCCCAACGCCATACCAGTTGTTACTCAAGATACTTGTTTTAGGCCTAAATCAATTTCCTTGGGATAAATAATGAAAAACAAAGAATAGACAATATCACATAGACATTTAGGATAAGAGAGAGCTAATATACTTGAAGAGGGTAAGGTGATCTCCTTGCCACAGGCAAGAGAAGGAGCTTTCCTCAGCTCTGCTAGTCACTATCCCTGCATCCTTCAGTTGTTACTTTTATGTACTGTGTTGCATGTTTAACCAGTTTGAGGAATAGTACTTAGAGGCCAATAGGCCCAGGGGCAGATAGACCAGAATGGGGAGGAGGAGATGAGGTTACAGTTGGGGCCTGATTATTTGCTGTTTATGCCCAGGTCTTGGCACCCTTAATGTGGTAGACCAGAGGGTAAATAGAAATCTGTTGCATCACAGGAAAGTTTTTTTTGACTTTTGGTTTTAATGTTCTGGCATAGTTTGAAAAGTATGAATGAACCTAAGGTTCCAAAATTATTCTTGATCCCGTTCTACTCTTTGTCTTATGCGGAACAATCTTTTTTTTTTTTTTTTTTTGGTAATTTTGGTATGAAAGTCTTATGTGCTTGTGAAAAATTGAAACCCTATAGGAGGTCTTGAGTGCTAAATAAAAGTTCTCCTTCACTCATATCCCCCAAACCATGCCCCAGATATAAAACTACTATTGGTAGTTGTTATGAATGCTTCTAGTAAGTTCCTATACTTATATAAGAAGACATGTGTATGTACATATATTTCTTTTTTGTTGTTACTTATAAAAAAGAAAATATACAATTGTTGGTTTGACATCTTAGATATCTTACCATTATTAGCACTCAGAGGTCCATCTGTTTAAAGGATATAGAGAATTCCATTATATTGATAGTTCAGAAATTACTTAAATTGCCCCCTATTTATTGACATTTAGATTGTTTCTCATTTGTAGCTACTCTGAACAATACTGTAATGAATAGCCTTATATGTATGTGTTTTTGTGTCTTTCTAGAAAATTGGTTGGATAAATTCATAGCAGTCGAATTGCTAGCTCAACAGAACAACTATCATTTTTAAACTTTAAATTTAGACACATTAGATTTGTTTTAGTTTACGTATTATAAAATAAGATGTAACTTGAATAATTTGCTCTGAAGTTATAGGTACATAATATCTGAAAGTTTTGCTATAACAGTGACACTTTACATTTGGTACATAGTGTTTGATCAGTGAGGGTAGTTTTTTGTGTCTAAGATAAATATGTGTATCTCTAAGATTACATTTTTAATAATAGAATCCTGGAGAAATTGCGTCCTGCGTATCATATATTAATTCCCCTCTCTTCCAATACTTGGACTGTTTTAAAGCTTACGTGATAAATCTTGTATAATTTTTAAATCCCTTTTAAAGTCCCCTTTATCCCAAATCAAATGTTTCTTTTTCCATGAAAGAAAAAGATTTTTGTAGATTTGCAATTTAGCTTTGCTAATTTATCTTTTTATCTCATCAGCATTGTCTCACCATCCCTCTTGATCTTAGTGTTTTATAAAATCTTTTGACTGAAGAGACCTATAAAAAGGATTTTTGGTTCCCTGCGTATTTTCACAAACCACATGAAAAATAGAAAAATGAAGAGATACCCCTTTAGATAAAATGAGCTTTCTGTGTTGTTACTCCTAACATTTTCCTCTCTTAAGAGGGCCTTGTGAGAACTGCCTGTTTAAAAATTTGATTATCTGTTTTATAAATAGATAATAAAATAGAAGTTTGATTATAGAAGAACAATCTTTAAACAAAATCGGCCACTCCTCCAAAAAAGAAAAAAAAAAAAAAAGAATGTATTCAGTTTGGCCCCAAATTATCAAAGTATGTTTCCTTATATGATAGAAAAGTCCATTTCCTTCTCCATTTTTCATAAGTTTCTTTTGATTATTGGAAAAAGTTCAATTCAGATTGGATAATGGGTAATAGAAAGGAAAGTACGCTTATTGTACATATGACTTGATCAATTTAATATAGGAAAGATAAATTCCACCAAAAGAAAATGTTCTTGCTTATAATTTTGTGTTTTTTAAATAAACTTATGGGTTTATGACATTTTGGAATTTGAGAAATACATCGTTAGGGAAGAAGGGACTACATTTGTATTGAAGATATGCGAGTATGTTCAGAGATTGCCAAATCCAACCTGGTGAGAGAAGAGAGTTTCTTGTGGGTGCAGTATGACCCTAACAGTGCTTATCTTTGATGTGATGTGATTACCTGTGATCATATACTTGGTAAAAATGATACAGCAAAAAAAAGATCTATTTTAGGGGGAAGTATTACTGTCTTTCATCTTGAGATTAAGTTTTGTCCTCCTGTAACAGGACACCTTACAGGAAAGCACGAGAGACATTTCTCCATCTCAGGATGCCCGCTCTATCATAACCTCTCTGCTGATGAGTGCAAGGTAATTGTATTCTCACTTATCAACATATACTTATTGAGTGCTTACCATTTGCCAGGCACTTTGCTAAACAGTGGGGACACGGTGTGAACAGAATGGGCAAGGTCCTTTTTCTTCTTACTTGGAGGAAACATGATAAGAAACAACTGTTTTTAAAAATAAATTAAACGGTCAAATAAAAGATTATTGTATATATTGAGTTAAGAGAAATTCATAAAGAGATTATCTATGGAATATTTAGAACTTCACCCTCTAAGTGCATTGATATTTTCCATTGAAAGTTATCTTCAAAGATTGCTAGGGACCTTTTCCAGTAACGAATAACTTACGTAAATATGTGGCTTCAATGTTTATGCATTAGATTCCCTTCTTATAAATCTTTAAAGACACTTGGCTTTTAAAAAGTTTTTCATAATTCTTTTTCTCTTTCTCTGGCTATTTCAATGGAATACTTTTCCTTTTTGTTACTCTCAATCACACTGACTCTTGGCTAATTCTTACTTCACATTCTTGAAAAATACAGTTCTAAATAATTTTTGGCATTTTGAAATAATGGATTTAGAAGTGAAATCTAAGATCCTATTTTGTATGTTTCTGTATGGGTTGTTGCAACCAAGGAGGAACCAAAATACTCATTATGGGGAAGCAAGAGTTGAAATTGTTATTCATAAAATGGATTGCTTGGGTAGTATTTGGACAGGTTATCCAAGTGGTTAAACTGAAGTATTAATTGTTGTTTCTGTGGTTGTTACTTTGCTAACAAGGCCAGGGTAACAGGTTTATTCCTGTCAGTTCCAGTTTCCTCCTAAGAAAAATTGGATTCCACAACTAACATTAATTCTCCCGTTTCAGAAATTTGTTCTCTTATTTACAAGTAGACTATAGGGTGGAAAATTTCTTTATGTGTTGTGTGTAGTCTTCCAGCAAAGTAGTATCCTTCCAATGCCTATGTGGGCTTTAAGGTTGAGGACACTTACTCTTACTTCTCTCATTCCAAATCTCTTGCATGAGCAAGGCAGTTTCTTCTGCTCTGTATAAAAGTGGTAGGTCATCCCATTATCTTCCCATTAGTGTGAGACCAGATCAAAGCAGGAACAGTTCTTCCAACATCTGCATCAGAATCTGACAAAGTAGTAGGTGATTCTTTCTCTGAAAATAACTGTGACCTCTGTTTTTTGAGGGTTGTCCTTTACCACTTGTCTCTAAATATAACAATCTGATACTGTGGATGCTTTTACATGAAAGTCTTTTACATATAAGGTACAACTTTTTAAATTGTTGGCTTGCAGCAGTATGAACATGTTACCTTAAGCATTTATTTTCAAAGAAGAAAAAATTTTTTCAGTTTGAGGAAGAAAATTCTGAAAAAAGGAATGCATTTCCTGAGTTTTTCCTCTTTTGTGCTCTCTTCTTTACAAGTGGAATCAGGCTCAGCATAATCCATCTTTACTACTGGATCATGTGCTTGGAGGATCAAGAAAATTTCCGAAAGATACACATTTTTATGTCATTTAGAATCCTAAATGGAAAGATTAAACTAATTCCTCACATTAAAAGCTCCAAGATTTTTCAGTTACTTGCATATACAGAATTACTCTGAGTTTCCCAGTAAATGATTGCAATTAGTGATGTCACCATTTTTGTTTAATCGTAGAATTCTGTGACTGCATGTGCTGAACACTGTTCCAGGTATCTAAGGATTCTCTCTGAATGAGACAAAAGATTGCATTCAGTGAGCTACTTTCTCATGGGGAGAGGCAAAAATGAATATGTAAATTTAATAAGTAAGAATTTTGTTTAGTGATAAATGCTGTGAGGAACAAAAAGACTCAAGAGAGAGTGACCGTTTTGCGGGTGATGGTGCGGCACTGCTATTGCTCGGGTTGTTAAGAAAGACATCTTATCTGAGTCATGGATCCTCAGTAGAAGGGTGAGCAGGCACACCGGCTGTGAGGTGGGCATAAATGGTTGGGTTTGAAGGACGGAAAGTAGGCCGGTGTGGCTGGAATGTAATGGAAAAGGAAGAAGCAGAATCCAGATCATAAAGGACCTGTTGTTCTGATGGCAGTGAAGCATTCAGAGGCATGGTATAATTTAATAAATACTTTTTAAAATCACAGCTTGCTAGTATGTGGAGAATGGACTGGAGGGGGCAAGAGTTGCCACAGGGTGGACTAGCTGGAAGGCTGCTCTGAAGTTCAGGCCGTAGATGATGGCCTGGACTAGTGTTGTATCAGTGGAGATAGTAAGAATTGGATGGATTTAGGATATGTTTTGGAGGGGAGTGGCGTGATAGACTAGCTGGCGAATTTGATGTGAGGTGTGAGAAAGAGGAGAATCAAGGATTCTCAGGTTTTTGACTTGATCAGTTGTTTAAAAATAGTTGCTGTTTATTGCCATAGGGGAGATTTGAGGCAGAGCCTATTGTGGGTCAGTCACTCTGTTCTGACCATGTTGCGTTTTAGTGTTGTTGTTAGAGAGGGAGTTGGATATGAGTCCTCACTTCCCAGAAGATGAAACTGAGACTCGGAGAGCTAACGTGATTTGTCCAAGGTCATAACTGCAGTTAAGTTTACCTGTAGACTTGACCTGACCCCAAGTATCTAACCTTTTCTTTGTACTTCTTTACTCTGTTTTTGCACTTCCTCACACTGTTTCTTAACCATTGTATAGTGGAAAGAGTACAGAGGCTCAGAGTCATCAGACTTAAAATCTTATCTTGACCACCATTTAGCTGTAATTATTTCACTTCTGATTCTCAGTTAATGGGTAGGAAAACAGAATGTGAAGCTTGCCGTATCTATTTCTTATAGAGATTGTGACAATAAATGTGAAGACCCTTTGAAAGTGAAAATACAATGTAAATCCAAGGGATTACTGTTGTGTTCTTATGCCTTAAGTAAACATAGTCTTAGAAGCAGGTGGATTTATTGACATTGTTGATGGTTGCAGGTGAGAGCACAGAGCCGGGATAAGCAGATAGAAGAAAGGATGCTGTCCCACAGGCAAGATGACAACAACAGGCATGCAACCAGGCACCAGGTACGGGCCTTGTTAAAGCTCTGGCCGATCATAGTTTGAGAGCCAAGTCTCTTGGATCCCCTCTGCCCCATAATGGTCTTTAGGTATATCCATGCCTCTTATATCGTGTGGTATGGTCTGACTGAATAACTGGTCTTCAGTCTTAAACCTAGAAATCATACTTGTTTTCCAAATAGGAAATTTTCAAGAAACAAAACTTCTAACTCATAAATGAAGGAATCATGCTATCTACAATAATAATAATAATAATAGATAATAGGTAATCTTGATTATTTGAAAGTTTATACTTGCTGCTCTATTTCTTCATCTTGCATCCACTTTTGAACACATTGTAATTTACATTCAAGCCCCTCCACTCAGCTGGCGTGTTTCCAACGTCACCAGTGACTTTTCCTTAGCATTTAACACTTGATTATGTCATTTTTCATCTACTTCTCTTTTCCCTTGGATTCCAAGATGCTGCTTTGCCCTAATCTTTCTGCCTCTCTAAACATTCATGCCAGTTAATTACACTTAATTCCTTGTCCCCGTCTGAATACCTTTGGTCTTTTCTCTTGCTGTTTTTCTGCCTACAACTCTATAGCTATACGAAGAACAGATTGTGTTTATCTTTCAAGGCCTTGTGTAACTCTCAGCTGTTGTAGGAATTCTTCCTAAATCTTCTACCATTAATGAATTTCTTCCTCATGTATTCCTGTTTGTAATGTTCTCAGAATGTTAGTTTAGAATTTGTCAAATATTATATATACATAGCTCATCATATGGATGTCTGTTTTTGTGGTTAGATTATAAGTGGATAGCAGAGGAGGCACGGTGATGAGGGAGAAGTTTGACTTTGGAGCCAAACAGATCTGGATTTGAATACTGCGATTCTCTTACTCTAGCTGTGTGGTCTTGGGCAGGTCAGCTAACCTCCCTAAACTTTATTTCCTTGTTAATGAAAAGGAATGAATAATACCTACCTGGCAGGGTGGTCAGCTAAATTATGCATGTAAAATACCTGTCCCCAGTGCTTGGCTGGTAATAAGCACTCTGTAAGTGGTAGCTACACTTTTCTTTGTTGTCTGTCTTTGGTTCTGTTCTTACTCACTTCAAAATTTTTTATTCATTTTTGTATCAGTACTTGGAAAACAGTAAACATTCAGTAAATGCTTATTGAACTGAACTGATCTTTATTTTATTCCTGTTGCTTCCATCCTTAACTTATATTCTGTTTAGATTAATATTAAAATAAATACATTTTCTGAATGCATATTAACTGACAAGGTTGTGGTCTAGGTGATGAGGGAACCCCATGTGGAATTTTTTAAATTACCATAGTATTCACAGGGTGGCTGTAGCACATCTGGCATTCCCTGCCCCCATCTCCCCTCCTTTTTAGTGTGTCTTACTTTCCTTTAGAAAAGTTAATTACATAATGAGTTTTCAAGATAGCTTCTCAATTTTCTTCCTTTTTCTTTTTAGGCACCAACAGAGAGGCAGTTGCGATATAAGGAAAAGGTTGCTGAACTCAGGAAGAAGAGAAATTCTGGGCTGAGCAAAGAACAGAAAGAGAAATATATGGTGAGAAAAAGTTAAATATTTAATTAGCATGAACTCTTGCTATCATTTGATTCCTTTTAGTCACTAAGTTTCTGCTTTTCACATTTGCCATTCAGTATCCTCTGTAAGTAAATAGACTCCCCTCTGGCAGTTAGAATTCACTACATATAATTCCCCATTAAGAATGGAACTGGGAGAGTCTTGAAAAACAAAAAACTGTTAGAATTTAGATGGAAAAAAAATTCAGTCCTCAAATTTTTAAACCTCACTTTAGGTTTAAAGGGTTAAATTTACCTGCTTGAAAAAATATCATGATATTGGAGATGTCCATGTAAGGAAAAATAGTCAAGTACAGCTTTTAATTCTGTGTTTTAATTTACATATCATGAACTGATTTCCTTGTTTCATTAAAAATTCTTTAAAAAAATTTTTGCATAATTTACCTCCCCCCTCCAAGAAAAAATTAAAATAAATAAATAGAATTTTAAAAAATTTGCATGAAATTTAATTTTTAAGTAAAGATTTATTATAAATTATATTCATAAGTATTTACTATTGAAAATACCAAAAATATAGAGAAGAAAAATTCCAATAGAAATCACCCTCCAAGAGATAAACCACTGTTAACATTTTGGCATCTTTTTCTGGTACATATTTTTATTTTTCATGGAGTTGGAATCTTTGCTTATTTAGTCATTAGAATAGATTATTAAAAGTATGGTTCGTGAATACTTAAGACAGCATGTTTTCAGTAAGACTGTGACAAACTTATGTATTTGCTTTTGTGGTAGTCATCACTGTCTTAAAAATGATAAACTTATAAATAAATGGAGATGGACCAGTGTGAGACGTTTGGAGGTTGTGGGGTGTTTGTAGCCAAACACCTACTGCAGACTTGTTGGGTTGAGGGTGGGGGTGGGGGGCTCTAGAAGTGTGCTGTAGGGTTGAAGCATGTATACTTCTGCTCTGTCTTGTTTAGTGTTTTTATCTACAAATCAGGTAGAGGGTAATAATAAGATAATACTATTATATTGAGTGCTTATGTGCTCGGTAGCCGCTCTGGTCATGTTGCTTACATAATTTTTGTAACAAAAATGGATGGCATTTCAACTATTTTATAGATAGGAAACTGAGATTTAGAGAGGTAATTTTCCCAGAACCATACAGGTAGAAAGAATGTCTGAAGTAAAAACTCCTGAAATTTACCTTACAAACAACTGCTCCCCAGTATTTCAGGCTAGGTGATTTAGACTGAACCTTCCTGGTAAAAACGCTGAATAGGATTTTTTAAAGCTTTAAAAAAAAAAAGTTTCGTGAAGCTGGAGGAAATAATACTTAGAGCCCAAGTCTAATGAATGAGCTCAAGCTCAAAGAAGATATTCATCAGCTGGGCCCAGATTAACCAGAAGAAGTTTTAGTGCGGATAAAGGTGCTGGTGAATGGTTTCTTCATATGCTAATACGTATGTGAAGTCTACAGTGTTCATTCTGGGATGAGCCATCCACTTCTCTTAACAACCATTATCTTCTATTCTCTGGGTAGGAGGTGGAGCCTAGGATGCAGGGGGAAGGGCTAGAATCAAAGGTTTAAAAGGGACGTTTCCCCTGTAGAATTTCTTTTCTGTGAAAGGACACTAGTGTAGTGACTGCCATGGTAAGATCTGATACTTAAAACTGAATTATTTTTACACTTCTAATTTTCTATGATTATTCCCTCTTTTGTTCTTGCTTAATATTTAGTTAAACATTTCTCAAAGAGGCTAGCCTTTTTTTCCTGTGCACTTGGGGCTGGAGTTTTAAAGGGGGAGCATTACAGTGCCTTTGACAGACTGTGTATAATGGCAGGTGCAGGAATTCAAGCGAAAGAGTTTACAAAAGACTGCTTAGTCCAACTTCCCCTTCCTACCTGCAGATTTTACTTTCAGTACAAAATCTTAGACTCAAAGGCTTAGGGATTCTGGGTTTTATTAGGTTGTGTTTTTAAGTGTGTTTTTAGTAGATCTCAGGATTCTAGGAATTGGTAGTGCCTTTGGGTTTGTATATTTTATTCATTTGTCCTGTCACAAGGAAGAAATTGAGGCATAGAGTTCTGAAGAATGAAACTCCCTTTTGGAGAGGTTGTGAGAGCATTTTCTTTCCAGATTCACTAGGGTGGGTAGTGGGTGTCTTCTGGAATTATCTTGTCTGATAAATAATATGTATTGTGCTCAATCCTAGTGCCTAATAATACCTGGCAAATAGTAGGCACTAAATAATAGCTTATGGTTATTCTTGGCCCTCTAGTTGGCATCCATTGAAATGAAATAGATTAAGTTCTTAGAAGCAGAGAGTATGACGCTCTGGTTATTTTCCTAGGAACACAGGCAGACCTATGGGAATACTCGGGAACCTCTCTTGGAAAACCTGACTAGCGAGTATGACTTGGATCTTTTCCGGAGAGCACAAGCTCGGGCTTCAGAGGATTTGGTGAGTATTAAAACCTCCAAGCTGAGGACCACTTGTGAGGGGCACTTGGAACTGCCAAGAAAATGATTAAGCAGTTAGTTTGATGGGGATTAAATGTACCTTGCTGCTTGGCTCTTTCCCCTCCCCCCAGCTATCCTCCTTTGAAACTGTCTTCCATCCCATTCATATTTAAAATTAATTACCTCTCCTCCCTTCCCTGATCCCTTAAAGTTTTCTCTCCCCATCTCAACTCCTGGAAGGACCTGTTTGGTGGAGGTGGTTAGCTGGATAAAACAGTTGGTGCCCCTAAGACTCAGCTGGGAAATTCACAATTCCGAGAACATCTGGACTGGAAGATACGCCTCTCTGTTCTCTTAACCTAAACAGAAACTCCCCTCTGCAGGGTTGTCTCAGTCCTTCATTACAGCTATAAAAGGAACCGTGGGGAATAATGGAAAAGGTTGTTGTCAGATATTTTAGAATTATTGTTTGACACAGCCAAGCTTTATCTATGTACATTAAGATGGTTTTCCCTTCTGTTTTTTATTTACAGTTAGTTAGTATTTAGTTTTGCTACACTACACACTACGCAGAATTTTCTGCTGCTTCGTTTTAAGAAAATTGTGATTGAGTGTACCTCTGATTTAGTGAATATAATGTGTTCAGGGAAACTTAGTTTGTAAAGTGAATCTTACCTTCCTTTGTAAAAAGAAAAATTATATCAATACTTTATTTGAAAATTCTCAAATAGACTTGTTGAAAGTTTTATAGAGAGTGGGGATTGATAGCTGCCCATGGCTGGGCTAGGCTGCTACTGCGGGTTTTCTCTGTCTTATCCTGGAACAGAGAGCATTTCATAGGCCAGCTTTTCACAACTCTCCACCTGGTTATGCTTCAGAATTATTTCCAAAGTCAGCTCATTGCTACTGAGTGGGGACAGGTATCCAAAAATATTTTCTACTTTAAGTTTCCAGAATTAAAGCATCATACATGTTTCAGAATTTTTTTTTTTTTTTTTTTGGTAGGGGTATGTAACTAGGTTTATTCTTAGAGGCGGTTCTGGGGATTAACCCAGAACCTCAGGCAAGCTAAGCATGCTCTCTACCACTTAAGTTATACCCACCCCGAGAAATATTTTTTTAAGGACCCGATTTGAGGGTGACCTTGCTGGGTGTATGTTACAACAATCCACACAGCTTTATAAAGGCTCCTACAGATACATAAAGCACATTCTAGAGGATCTTTTGTTTAGTTTTAGAATGTTTTGTAAAGGTGTAGGGAGTTTGTATTTGTGGTAGATCGCCTTTTATCATTCAGTTTGGTTCAGGCTGATAAAAAATAAAATTTTACCAAGGATTTGTTGTGATGTTCAAGAGAGGAGGCCCAGAGTATGGTAGGGAGCAGAGAAAAGCCACTCTCTTGTTGAGATCTGTGCTCTAGGCAGCGTACACAGTACGTTTTCTATGAGCCTTCCTGGTTACTCATGCCCCTGTAAGACCTCTTCAATGTAAGTTTCTCATGAGTTAAAAGCCAAACCTGATTTTTTTCCCCCCATAGCCTAGTATGTTGGCCTGCACACAGCTTACAGCAACAAAGATGATCAATTCTAATCGTCCTTTGATTTGACTTATTCTCTACAATAGGAAAAGTTAAGGCTGCAAGGTCAAATCACAGAGGGGAGCAACATGATTAAGACAATTGCTTTTGGTCGCTATGAGCTTGATACTTGGTACCATTCTCCCTATCCTGAAGAATATGCACGACTGGGGCGTCTCTACATGTGTGAATTCTGTTTAAAATATATGAAGAGCCAAACAATACTCCGCCGGCACATGGTAAGTTGTCTGGGATCCATGAGCATGGTCACGATAAGCTACAGGATCTCAAGATTCTGACATGTATGTAAGTATCTCTCAGTGATCCACAGAAGTGGGATGAAGGCATAGAAAGTTGAAGGGCGGGTTTACATAGCCTGTGGCAAGGCTGGTGCTGGGTGGCCCTTAACCACATCCTGTCATACTTATCTCCCTGTCTTTCTTTCTTGGTGCCTGCTCTTCTCTAGTTCTTCCTTGGGATATGGGTTACCTTTGCCTGCAGTTTCTCTGTGTCTCAAGCCAGATGAAAATAAATGGTCTTCATTAGCTAGAATTCATTAGACAGAGCTGGGACAGGATGACTCACCTTTCTATACATAGCAATAAATGTGTGTTGAGTGAACACTTATTTAGGGGAGACAGATTATGAAATTAACAGAATGGGTCCTTGGGTCAGCCTTTTCCTTGAGTTGCTTGATGCTTTTGGTTTCTGAGCAGTCTTCCTGTTAAAATAGGAATAAAGATTTGAACCTGATTTTATTGTTTACTAGATACGCTTACTAGGTATTTTGCAGCTTTAAGCCATTTTTCTTTCCCTGGTTGTGGAATGAGGTCTTAAAGAAAATTTCTGCCATGGAGCAGGGATGGGGAAGTCTTGTCGGGGGACAAGTCTGTCAGACAAGGAAAGCTTTCTTTTTTCTTGTTCCCATAGTCACAGTGTAGTTGTGGCTCTGAGGCCTTTTTGGGTCTCTTTTTGCTTCCCCTTCCGTCTTTATTTCCCAGATTTCCACACGCTGAGTATCTACATCACAGTCCTATGATTTCTCTCATAATACTCTTCTCCCCAGTTTGGTGATAACTGCTCTTTTGTCTTCCTGACTCGAATATGTGGTCTGTAATGCTGTGGCCCAGACTGCCACTGTGAACTAAGTCCTCTAGACTCCACACGACACTCACACTAGACTAGATGGGGAGGAATGCTGGAGGGGGGGTGGGTGACGGGTGGGGACTGGTCTCCCTGATCGTGGAGGTAAACTAAAATACAGTTTGCTTTGTGAAAGACTGGTATTTTTATTGATGTGACCTGCTTACCATTTATGCCCTTTTTCTTCATTTTTGTTTTTGTTTATTTATTGGCACTAACCAACAAAGTAGCCAAAAGATAAGAAATAGTACTAGTAGGGAGAGAAAACAAAGGTCTAGATTAATCTGTGGATCAAGTAAACAAACATTATGAATATTTGAGGCTCTCTACAATTGTTCTGTGAGTTACAAAAATTGAATTTCAGGAAATAAAAACCTGTTAATGCATACCTCTTGAGATTCCTGTTGCTTTAGGCATACTCACAGAAATGGGCTTTCTTTGGCCATTTGGTCAACAGTTTGGCTTCTGTTTCTAAACAAATAATAGTTGTTAGTTTGCTTATTGTTGGAAAGAGCCAGCATGAGTAGAGGGGTGGAGATACGAACAAACTAACTATAGGTGAAGCTTTCTTGAAGCAGTCCCAATTAGTGAATATTTGGATTTAAGTGTGACAAATTGGGGCATGACATAAAGAGTAAAATAATGCCATTTACAGCAACCTGGATGGATCTGGAGATCACCAATTCTAAGTGAAGTAAGCCAGAAAGAGAAAGAAATACACCATGTGATATCACTTATATGTGGAATCTAAAAAAGAGACGCAAATGAACTTATTTACGAAACGGAAACAGACTCAAAGATACAAAACAAACTTATGGTTACCAGAGGGGAAAGGGGATGGGAAGGGCTAAATTGGGAGTTCAAGATTTGCAGATACTAACTACTATATATAAAATAGATAAATTTATACTGTGTAGACAGGGAACTGTATTTAATGTCTTGTAGTAATCTATAATAAAAAAAAATATGAAAAGGAGTATATGTTTGTGTTTGTATGACTGAAACATGCTGTACACCAGAAATTGACACATTGTAAACTTCAATTAAAAAAATTGTAAACTTCAGTGAAAAAAAAAAAACACAAATTGAGGCATGATCCTTGAGTTGACCAAAAAGAGTCACAATAAAATTTAATAGAAAATGCTCTATAAACATACTTTTAAAGTGATACTTTAAAACGTATTTACACGAAACCTTTCAGGAAGTCACGTATTTACAGCAAGGAGTTCCCGGCTGCATTAAATCCATTGGCAGTTGAGGGTGAGAAAAGGGGTGACTTGTGCCCCCTTGTGGCCAAGTTCCCCCCACCCAGCTTCCTGCTACTAAACCAGGCTGCCTTGCCTTTTTTTTTTCCTAAGCCACAGAAGGCCTTGCTCCTATTTCTTTATAGTATAACAAAGGAAACCCTTGGAGAAAGGGCATGGTTTTTATCACTGGGCCTTTTTTTCTAATCTGAAAAAAAGAAGACCGTAATGGTTTAGGTGGTAACGAGAAGTTATTGGTAAAGGTGAGAGTACCTTTACTTAGCAACTCTAAGCTGCTGGAAATAAGCTGCTTAAGAATTTCCTGTTGGCACAAGACATTGTATAATAAGCTAAGGGTATTTTTTATTTGTCTTGCTTTTACATAGTAGATGATTTTAATCTCTTGAGTTGGAACAGTGCCAGAATATAATCCAGAAAACTTGTTCCAAACTGCTATGAAAATACCATAAATACATTGCAGTGACTTTAGAAGCCTTTATTTGGTTCACTGGGGAAAAAAAAATCTGTTTTTCTGTACATTGAGCTGTCCATCTCAGCTAACCAGATTCGACCCATGATTCATTTTCGCCTTTGAGCAGCGGTCCTACAGGGAAGATTTGTTTCCCTGATGTGGATTCCATTCTCTTGCAGGCCAAGTGTGTGTGGAAACACCCACCCGGCGATGAGATATATCGCAAAGGTTCAATCTCTGTGTTTGAAGTGGATGGCAAGAAAAACAAGGTAAAGTGGTGACATCAGAAAAAGGGGTGGGAGTGTTGTACATTCACAGGTTTCAGAAGCAATTTGTTTTATATCTGTCTCACCTTGTAAAGAAGATAGAACTCTTCTATTGGCCAAAATATACCATTTCTGCCTCATTAACAATAATGGTATGCTCTTTAGGCCTTTATCTGAGAAGTTTAAGAATCACTGACCCACGCTTAAACTCTGTTTCTCTGCTTCCAGATCTACTGCCAAAACCTGTGCCTGTTGGCCAAGCTTTTTCTGGACCACAAGACATTATATTATGATGTGGAACCCTTCCTGTTCTATGTTATGACTGAAGCAGACAACACTGGTTGTCACCTGATTGGATATTTTTCCAAGGTCAGCAGGATGTGGAGATTAAGAAGCTGATGACCAGAGCAGGGTGATTGATGTTGGCACATGGGGACTCAAATCACTGACAGAAAGAGGCAGTTCCCTGGGCAGTGGTGACAGCCCTTCCTTTAAAGGGCAGTAGGGGGTTGAGGGGAGAAAGCCACATATCAAAGATTATTTAATGAAAATGTGCAGTTCTTTATTAAAAGCTGGTTTACTCATTCTGGACTTGTGGGTTGAAGCTGTCTATTAATTACTGGCCAGGGCCCTGCCTGCTAACCCACAGTCCCATGTCTTGTCGTCAGGCCAGCTCTCCTGGCTTTGCTCTTCTCTATGTTACTAGCTTCAAACCAGGAATATATTCCTTTTGCCTGTTTTTTAAGCTGGACTCCTTCAGTCATAATGCTACTGTGCCTTCAAAGACTCAAGGCCAGATTTTGCATATGATTTTTTTTTACTATAACAACTGTTTAGAAGTATAATTCACATGCCATACAATTCACTCATTTAGTGGTTTTTAGTTGAGTCACAGAGTTGTGCAACCACTGTACAGTTGCCACAATCAATTTTTGTTAACCCCAATAAGAAACCCCATACCCATAAGTAGTCATTCCCCATTTCCACTCAATCCGTCCCATTCCTACTGTCTCTAGAAGTTTGCCTGTTGTGGATATTTCACGTAAATGAAATTGTATGATATGTGATTTAACTGAGTTTTCACCCCCTTGCAGAATGGGGGCTTACTTTTTGGATTCCTCTCTTCTCCAGTCGGCAGCCCGTTTTCGAAATACTGTTTTTAGAGATGGGTGCCCTAGGCTGACTCAGCATTCTAAACCTTCTTGCCTTGTTCTGTGACTAAAGAAACAGAGTCAACCCTCTTCAAATGAGACTGGAGGTCCCAGAGCTAGGGAAACCCTGGGATTCACGGCTTTGGCCATCGTAAAGGGTGTGGGTGAAACAACTGTGAGCCTGACAGCCACTTCCCAGGCCTAGTTGGCATATATTTTATAAGAATCCTTATTTTGTATGTGTGGGACTGCTGACACCTTTGGTTCCGTATTCTCATGACCTGCTTATCTGTTTGCTCTTGATTTTAGGAAAAGAATTCATTCCTCAACTACAATGTGTCCTGTATCCTTACCATGCCTCAGTACATGAGACAGGGCTATGGCAAGATGCTCATTGATTTCAGTAAGTGAAACAGCAGAGTCATAAGCTCCACAAGCAGGGACCACGTGAATATTGTCATTTGTCTTTTTGTCCTACGATCTCTGCAGTTCCTGGCATGTAGTGGGAGTACACTGGTATTAAGTGAATGAGTAAGTGGAGAAAACCTGATTGTCACTTGGCCTGATCATCAGTTGAACATGCGAATGAATACAGGACCCTGAGTTGGTACCTAACAGTGGGAGATATGGAGGATAGTGAAGTAAGCTCTTCAGGGTTATCCCAGTTTAAGATTTATGAACAGCACATAGATGTGTAAGGCTTCGAATTTGTTCCTGGGTGTTAGGAATTTTAGTCTTGTAAGGAATTGTCTGGAGGCGATCCGGATACCTGATAGAGGCTTTGGGTCTCATTAATCTTGGAATCTGTATTTGGGGATTTACCTCCTTAACTAAAGTTTATCTGCAACCCCCAAATCAACGAACGTGAGCAAGGCAGTAAAAAAAGGTCACTACACATTCCCAGATGAGGTTAAGCAAGACTCCTTGTTTTGGCCCTCTTTGTTTAAGCAGGTATCCTCTTCAGTCTGTTAGTGCCATGTTCTTATTTTTGTGCTTTTTGTTGCTATTTTAAATGGCCCCTAAGCGTTGAGCTAAAGTGCTGTCGACGAAGGCTATGATGTGCCTTACAGAGGAAATAGGTGTTTTGGCCAGCTGTCATTCAGGCGTAGGTTATTGTGCTGTTGGCTGTCAATTCAGTGTTAATGAATCAACAACAGTGTGGAAACAGACTCACAGACATGGTGAACAATATTACGGTTACTGGGGGAAAGAGGAGTGGGAAGGGATACATTTGGGAGTTTGAGACTTGCAAATGTTAACCACTATATGTAAAAAATAGATAAAAAAATGTGTTCTATATAGCACATGGAACTATATTCAATATGTTGTAATAACCTTTAATGAAAAAGAATATGAAAACGAATATATATATATATTTAAAAAATTTTTAAAAACCCACAACAATGTATATTAAATAGGTGTTTTTAAACACATAAAACGTGGTTATGTATTGATGGGTGAAGAAAGTGTGAGAGGCTCACAGGAATCTGACCCTCTATTTTCCCTAGAAGCAATAGTTCAGTGTTCGCTAATCCAGTGTTCTCTGTGACTTTGTATAACATAACTTCTGTAAATAATGAGGTTCAACTGTATTTTATTTCACGTTCATTATAATATGACATAGTTTCATCAGAATTAGAGTTCTTAGAATTAGCTTTCCAAACCTTTCTATTTAAGCCACCTGGGAAGAGATGAATCAGTAAATGGCATAATCCGCTGAGGGGTGGAGGGCATTGTATATCTTTGGATAGGTAATACCTCTTTTATAAATTGAACTTTGTGGAAACTTTCAGACGTACACAAAAGTAGCATAATAGTATAATCAACCCCTTGTGATGATTACCATTTTATAGCCAATCTTGTTTACCTATACTCCCACCCTCAATTATTTTACTGTCTCTAAAAGAACAAAGTCCATTACCTAAAAAAAATCCTTAATATAAATTATAGTTTCAGATTTTCCTGATTTTGTGATTTTGTTCTTTTTTTTTTTTCAAACTATTTTTACTCAAATCCAGATAGAACTGATACTGGGATTGATAGATGAAGCTTGTAAATCAGTTTTAATCTAAAAGTTCCTGCTCCATCGCTCTTTTTTTTTTTTTTTTTTTTTTTTTCCTTTTTCTTTTTCTTTGCTATATGTTTGTTGAAGAAAGCAGGTTGGTTATCCAGTAGCATTTCCCAGAATATGAATTTTGCTGACTGCATCCCATTGTGTTGAAAGTTAATGTTTAGATGTTAAAACTAGAGACTTTGTAAGGTTTAGGTCATGTCACCTCCCCCACCCCCTCAAATATTTCATAGGTGGTACTGAAATAATCCATTCTTAAAAGTTCAAAATTTTGAAAAAGATTAAAAGCTGTATAGTGAAATGGCTTCCCATCTCTGTTCCCATCTACCCTGTTCTTAACACAGAGTAACAGGTAACCATTGAAAAGTTCCTTGTGAAGCCTTCCAGAGTTTTTAATGTCTATTATAAGTAAATGCAGGTATGCATTCTCCCCCTTTTGTTTACACAAAGGCAGCCTACTAGACAGTAGCCACATAGTGTTGCATTAAATGACTGGACCCTAACTGATAGTGCAAAGCAGATTCTACTGCTTAAATCTTTTTCTATGTTGGTACATTGTTCTTTGCTCATAAGATGAGATACAGTGTCTCTGTTTCCCTGGCAGGTTACTTGCTTTCCAAAGTGGAAGAAAAAGTTGGCTCCCCAGAACGTCCACTCTCAGATCTAGGGCTCATAAGCTATCGCAGTTACTGGAAAGAAGTGCTTCTTCGTTACCTGCATAATTTCCAAGGCAAAGAGATTTCTATCAAAGGTTGGTTTTTGACTCTTAGAGAATGGTTGTTACCCAAGATGTTTGCTGAATATTCTGACTCCTCTTGGCCCTGTTCATGCTTTGTAACCTGCAAAGATAATGCCCCATTCTGTGTTTCCTCCGAATGTGAGAGTGGCCCGCTGAATATGGGCCCCTCACTAAAGGTACCTAAGGATTCCAGAGCAGTTGGCCCTTGGGACTGGTTATATGATTTGGTTTCTCAAGTCTCAGGTTGCTAACACTTTAATTCTCAACAAAAGTCAAGAAAGAAGAAAAACTTCAAGTCTTTTGGCACACACAGGGACTTCTAACATCCCTGTATATTTATGCAAGGGTGGAAGAATTTAGTTTGGTCTGTCTTTGACCTGATTTCTGTAGGGGCCAAAGTAGGTTTTTGCTGTCTTCTGTAGCTGTTTGAACCAGTCAAGTGATTGCTTTGTAAACTTTTTCTGAACAGGTTGGATTGAGTAGTGAAGATTCCAAACATTTGGAGTCCTCTAGATTTCCTTCAAGGGAAAGGGGGCCTTGGTAGGGGGTGGTGGGGGTCTGCATTTTGGCCAAGTTCTCAGTAGCTCTTCTGTTTCAGAAATTAGCCAGGAGACAGCTGTGAATCCCGTGGACATTGTCAGCACTCTGCAAGCCCTTCAGATGCTCAAGTACTGGAAAGGAAAACACCTCGTTTTGAAGAGACAGGTAAAGTTTCTGTCAGCCTCTTGCTCGTTGCTGAATATCCTGTGGGGCCTCCACACCTTAACGGTAACCTTCCCTTAAAGGAGCCTGACCACCTGTACCTTTTCCATGGTCTCGTTAGGCTTGTCTCCTGCCTTATCCTTATCAGAAGCTTTGGTCAGCTCCTGTCTTACATTCGGACGACAGAAGGGTACGCAGCGCCAGCTAAGCGGCTTTATGTTGCACAGCTGTCCTTCTGTGCTGATTCTGGGTGATTTTCTTAGATCGGAGGAGACCGCCCATCTGTGCAGGGGTATCTTCGTAAACTCCAGGGCTTGCGGGAGCGGTTTTAAATTCTTTTCACAAATGCCATCTCAACTCATGCCGACTTGAAATGTTTTAAATTTTAAGTTGACTCATAACATATAATAGGGGAAGATGAATAATGGTTTTCTGGTCTGACTGAGAGCCTCGTAGGAAGAAACGGATTAGGTAGGAAAGCATTATGTAAATCAAAAGACAGTTTTTTTAACACCTGTTTCACACCTTAGTGTATTATGAAACCTTTGTTGATTTCTTCTTTGCCTACAGTCATTTAGGAACCCACATATAAAGATACTTCGGTTGAATTTATATAATAATTTTTCCCATTGTTCTCCCTCAGGACCTGATTGATGAGTGGATAGCCAAAGAGGCCAAAAGATCCAACTCCAATAAAACCATGGATCCAAGCTGTTTAAAATGGACCCCTCCCAAGGGCACTTAAAGTGACCTGTTACTCTGAGCCAGCGAACCCCAGCAGTAGGAATCCGTACCCTAGGGATCTGTCTGTCATTTCTGTTGCTCTTGTGATTGGCAAGTACAGTATCCTTTGGGAAGGCCATCCCCCTCAGGACTGTCCTGGCTCCGACCTTCATGTACACTGCAGACGCTGGTTCTGAGGAACTGTTCTTTCGGCCTCAGTGAGGTTGCCTGGATGGGATCGCTGTTAGACTTGAGTGCAGATCCCTCGTAGCACTGACCCAAGGTGTTCTGTTTTGGTACTGTACCTGTCCAGTCACTGGTTCTCTCCTCATGTCCTCTGGCCCCATGAGGTTGTGTTGTGTCTTCTAAACTTTGTAATATTGCTTCTTGCCGCCTGGTCACCAGACCACCAAATAACGGTTGCCACCACCAGGACCTTTCCATTTATTCCTTACATGTGTTTTTGGAGGGGCAGGGGAGAGGTAACAAACACTTCTGAGTGTGTGTGCTTCCCTTTGGACTTCATCTCACTGTAAATTTTTTCCTCCATTTTTATCAAAAGACCTGTTTTTGATCAGTATCGGGCTGACCAGAGCCAAATACTTTTGAAGACTCTCCCAGGGATTTGTCTTGGTAACAGCACATTATCTGAATGAGATGGAGAAAAGAATTGAGCGGTGGTGATTCTGTACTTTGAGTTCACCTGTGGGCAGTGGGCAGCGGGCAGCGTCTTGGTGGAAAGGAATGGATACTACTTTTTGCCTCACCAGATAAAGTGCCCAGTCGTAAATGTTTTCTTCTCTTTACTCCCTGCCCTTTTTTACGTTTGCAGGTGCCAAAATAATTTCCAGTTCTCCCTTTCATGCTGCATGTTAACTGGTTAATTACACCACAGAAACCTTTCCACCAGTACCAGTGTGAGATAGCACACCTACACTTCCACATAAGTTGCACTGCTTTTGTCTGAACATCCTCGGAGAAGCGATTGAAAATGACTTCCGTATCTCAGCCCATGACTCAGCAAAGCAGAGTGTCCACCCCTGCCAAGGTTTGCTTCTCTTTTCAACAGTGCCTCACCCTCCCTCTAGGACTAAAGTGCTCACGCCCTTCCAAGAACTCCTCCTCCATTTCCTCTTTTGGGATTTACCACCATCCCCCCCATTCTCTGGTCTCCTATTTTTGGTGTTGTTTAAGTGAAGGAAGAGATGATCCCTCTAATTTCTCTCCAGCCCATTATAACCTGCTATCTTGGGGCAGCTTTTGATGTATGACATGTCACCCTTCCCGACTTGGTCTCCTACATCACCACTGTCTTCATGTGGAGCCCTCACCACAGTCCCCACTCTGGTCATTTGTGCCTTTCTCTTGTCATCTCTGTACACTACTTATATTCACTGTGGGTTGGGGGGAGCTAATTTTAAGCATGTTCAGTGGCAGCTCCCTGCCAGTTTCAGTGTCACTGTTAAAATTTATCCAAAAGCAACTTCACTGGGGTTTTTCTTAAGGGGTAAAGGCCTTTTACAGAAGCTAACCCTTCCCCACATGTGGTAGAATGTGCTGTCCTGTATCTACTCCTCAATAAAGCATGTTCTCTGCTCACGTCTGTTTCACCCAGGAGCTCTCATTTACAGATGGAACGGGTGCCACTGACTTGCTGCGAATAGTAAATGCACTCGGGATTTATTTTCCTAGCAGTAAACTGCCTGTTGAGGGATGCGGTTTGTGGCTGGGGGAAGGTTTTTTCTCCTTTGTGTTGCAGGCTATCTGTAGAGGGAGTGCTTACTCTGAACTTGTCTACTTGGTGGGATAAATTCTCTGCCGCCCTCTGGTTCCAGCTAATAGGCATGCATAGGAGCGACTAGTCAGTATTATTCATTCTTCTGTTTAGTTCCTTTTCTTGATTTCGAGGGCAGAAGAGCCAGCAGGAAGTTAGGGTAGATGGGGTACAAGCGATAGTTGTGGGAGGTGGAAATAGGTGTATCCCTTCTTAATCTCCAGGCTTGTTTGCCAGGAGCGAGCAGTGTCACCTCTAATCATTGTCTCTTGGGTAGAGATGGTTTCTGAAAGCAGCTGCATTTTCTTGTAGCATTTATCCAGTGCAGGAAAAAGGAGGCTGGGCATTTATCTGTACAGTAGAAAGGAGAAGGGTGGAAGTTGTATTAGGGTGGTTTCGCCCACTGTGGCCGGTAGCAGTGAGAATCCCTCCTGGCAGGTAAACTTGGAGACAAGGGTCCTCCTTGGCAAGGTTAGGTCCTGTGTGTCACTTACCAGGAGTGGGAGATGGGATGGACAGAAGCTTAAGGTTATAAAAAGACTGTTCTGACACTCAGAGATGTGCACCCAAATCTCCATGTTCTAGATATTGCATCAAAGGGAAATTTTGCTCTCTCTCACATTTTGAAAAATTTGAAGTAGGCAGTATGGATCATGAGAATGGAATGCTGAGAGGTCAGAGCACTTGAAGTTTGTGCACAGTCTGGATCCTAAGCCTTTGCTGATTACCACCGCCCTTTCCTCACATAGAAGAATTCTCTGGTTTAAATCCTTACAGGTATGGGAATAGACTGTTCACTTCCATGGTTACTGTGAGTAAAACTGCCCCCTCTGACTCCCTTTTACTTGCACAAAAGAAGCTCAGCTGCTGAGGCTCCCTCATAAGAAGATCGAAAGTCTGGAGTTATTCCTGGATCTAGCTCCCGAAACCCTCCAAGTAGAAGCCCCTCCTGTGTTTCTGGAGGAAGAGCGCTCTAGCACGTGTTGGTTGCTTCCCAGGTGCTTCCCATTGTGCTGGGTACTATCACACTGCCTCATTTGACCCCCATGCTAACCCAGTGCAGTAGAAATCCACACAGGTTTTGCAGGAGAAAACCGGGAACACAGGTGACATAGTAAGTGACAAAGACAAATCTCATTTTGCTCTGTCCGGCTTGAGAACCCACACCCTCCCATCTACCATTTCACTTCTCGGCTTTTTGATTCCTTAATGGTTAAACCATCTGATCCCTTCTAGTTAGATTTCCTTGCTTCAGCCACAGGCCCCCATGCTCCTAGTGGCTTCCATCACCAGAAAAATAACAAAACTGGTGAAACTTGCAGACAGAAGAATTGATTTTAGTTGGTCAGATAGGCAAACATTTGGAGGCCAGAGACCTAAACCAGGAAGCAAACGATGTGCCTCATTCTGGCTCTGCTTCTGATTTAGGAATAAACTGTCTAGTAAGCACCGTCCCTTAACTGACGTGGTTTCCTTCAGTCCTGACCGCAGCACCACTGTAAGGCGGGTATTATATCCCTTTTCCACACGAGAAAATTTGAGGCTCAGAGGTCTTGCTGCTGGGTTATAGAAACAGAATGAGAGCCTTGCTTCTCTGATTCCAGATCCCAGGCTTCTGACAGCGCTGTCGTGAGTCATCTGATGTCTCTGTGCCTGTTCCCATTTCTCACAAGGGGGCTAGTGAGTCATATTAAGTAATTTTTAAGAATATGGTGTGCCCTTTACATGGCAACATGATGCTTTTGACTTGTCCTCAGCTTTGGTTTGTCCCTGCAGTTCTGGGCAGATTGCCTGGCTAGGGTTAGGAATGGCCTTAATGGAGTTCATGTGAAGCCAGTGTAGAAAAAAGACTGCATCTTGCTTACAGCACACATTCCTCCTGGAACGTGAAACAAATGAAAAGCAGCTTTTTGGATGTATATTAGTAAGTTTTCAAGGGTAGGCATAAACATGTCTGCCTTTTTCCTCCATCGAAGAGCAGTCGATAAGCCAAATGACATTTAAGGAGCAGAGCTGTTATGACAGGTGCTAAGATGAAGCAGCATGACTCTCAGCAGGGAGCCTTACCCTTTTTTCTTTCCTTCTGAACTTTTGAGAATCTAATCAAAGCATTGGGTCTTTTTTTTTTTTTTAATGTACATAATGCAGATAGGCACACATTTGTCTACAGTTCAGGAAATTGAGCCTTTGAAGTCCGTTTCTGGATTGGGGGGTGTGGGGAGGTAAAGGAAACCCTGGTTTGAGAAAGCTCCAGTGAAAAGGCAGAATCCTGCCTTCTACCTGCCTTCACTCCCACCCCACCCCACGGCCCTGAGCTAGACCTTTGCAGGTTCAAGTAACAGGTCCCATTAAGTGAGGTACAGTGACTGCCGAGGGAGAAGGCCTGGTTCACTGGCTCGTTAGTGCCCTTCCTTCCCGTGGCCTCCCAGGTACACATACACACACAGTGCTATGCGGGATTTTGCATGTTTAGAGAATAAGGTAAAAACTTCACTCAATAACACGGTGTGTGCTGGGAATTCTAGAAACCACCTTTTGCTATTCACTGGGGATCATGGAATGACAGAATTGGACGGCCACCGGTTCTGCCCTAGCACTTTCTACTACAAACTTGTATGACTGCCTCTTCCAGACTGTTTTCCTGCTGATGGGGGCAGGATAATTGCCCACTTCCTTTGTGGTATCTTCAACAGAATGCCAATGAGTGTCACTAAGAAGGGAAAAAAAGACTGCCTAGTGGTGAAAAACGTCCCTTGTGCTGAAAGATCAGTTTGTCTCTTCTGCCTTGTGCAATCCCTGTAGATGCAGGACACACTGGCACCATGTGGGGGTTTGAGGGTTTGTGTACTTGTGCCCAGGAGTGGAGAAAATAACCTGTGCTGTTGCACAACTTTGGCTCCATTGCTTTTCCCAGATGTGCTGTGTGTGATACAAACACCTTTATCCTTGGCAAATCATGTCCATTCCAAGAAGCCTGTCTTTTTCTGCTGGGTATTTATTTCTGGAAACCACTCACCTCATATTTAGTTGGTCCCAAAGTTTTTAGAAACCTGTACTCCTATCTCACAGAAAAAGAAAAAAAGGTACGGTAGATCACTTCCAGAGGTGGTGACCAATAATTTCTCCCATCTCTGGATGTGTGTGCTGCTCCATGTGGGCTGGACTTTTTACTTGCTTTAACTAATCAAATGTGACAGAAGTGGTATTCTGGCAGCTTCCACTTTTGGTCTTGGAAGCCAGCTGACATTTCCAAACCAGGAGCTTGAGCTAAACTGAGTAGTGTTGGATGGAGTAAGACCATGTACAGGAGAACCAACGTGCTGCAGCCGGTAGCACCGCAACTCCAGACCCCATACTCCCAGCTGGATGCAGCCTCATGAGTGACCCCTGCCGACCACACAAAGCTAAAGAAACATCCTGCTGAGTCCTGCCAACCTGGAGAACCAGGAGAAATTATAAACCATTATTTGGGGATGGTATGACACACCGAAATGGGTATATGAAAAAGGATTTTTGAAATTAAATGGCTAGAATCCAGTTTGGCCTTGTAGGTTTTGTTAAACTGATGCCTGTGATTGGAAACCAGATGTGTCCAGAGGAGGACCACCTTGTGTAACACCAGGGGCAGTGTTCGAATTCCATGCAATGGCGTCTGCAGAGCCAGTTTAACCCTGGTTGGTCTTTCAGTATTTCTCCACTCTCAGTCATATTGCCTCTGAGGTCCCTCCATGGCCTTGGAATTCTTGGCCACCTCCTTATGGAAGTGGATCAGGAGAAGTGAAGAATAGCCTATCAAGACGTGGCTCATCCCTTTCCTGCTCCAGAATTCACAAGGCTTCCCATTGCTCATTGGATTGATGAAGTTCATGTTTATCTTGGCTTTTGAGTCTCCATAAGCTGATGGCCTCCCTAGCTTTCTTCGTTCCCCTGCACATAGCCTCAGTGCACAACGGGATTAGTCTGTCCCTTTTCCTGTTTTTCCTCGGGAATGCCTCCACTTCAGCCTTCCCCAAAGTGTGTCCTGTTAAACACAAAGAATTAACGGGCTAAAAGGGTACTGTACTCAAACTTGGAGAATACGGAGTTATATTACAGTGTGTTTCTTGAATTCAGAGCTTCTCAAAGCCTCCCTCTTGGGGTTTTCCAAGAGGGAGATGGAATGTAACATTTCCTTAAATGATTAGATCTAGAAGGATCCTTTGAGAGACCAATATGTTGAGAGGCAGACATTTGGAAGTTTCTTACCTATTGAAGTGGCCTGGCTAGAAAGGAATTCCTTGTGAAGACTTATAACTCTGCCTGAGATTTGCCCGTACATTTACAGCATAGACCAAGTAGGCGTAGGAGTTGAGTGTATTTGGAGTGAAGGACCCTTGGCTCAAATCCTTCCATTTCTGGTGTAGAGTGAGGGTGTCTGCAGAGTGAGGAGGGTACTTGTGGAGGTAAACTGTCTTGCAGAATGCCAGATACATTACAGACATTTCATTTGTACACAAAAATGTAGAACTTAAATCTCCTGGAGGACATCGATACTAAATACAGAGGATTTCTAGTTGTGATCCATGCTAAGAAGGGTGAAGGACAAGGTGTTGTGTGAGCGTAACTGGAGGGAACTCGTTGAACTTGATTATCAAGGAAGCCCTGGCTGAAAAAGAGCCTTTCTTTCTTTATCCTGGGACCTGAAAGATGAGGAGTTAGCCAAGGCAGGGGTGTGTGGAGGGACTAGGGCTATGTTCATATAGGGGAGAGCCAGAGCATAGACCTCAAAGCAGGCAAGAAGGTAGTCTAAGAAATTCTGCCTGGTGCCAGTAAGGAGGCTGAGGGGGGAAGGATCAGAGAGCACAGGGCCTTGGAGGCCAAGGACGAGAATATCAGGTTTATCTAGGAAACTGAACTGTGGCCAGTAGTGGACGGTCATGCTCTGGGCGGAGAATGGAGGGGGGTGGGTCTGGCAGTAAGATGGGAAGCAAGGAAGTCTTTCAGGAGGCTGCTGCCCTACAGGCAAGGGAAGATGATGCCTTGTGTTACCAGTGGTAGTGAAGGTGGCAAGATGAATTCTAGACAGATCTGGAAGAACCAACAACTAGGAAACATGTTTAGATGGGGGAAGCGAGGAGTAGAGGGTGGCTCCCAGGTTTCCAGCCCACAGCAGGGTACCTGGAGGTGCCACTTGTAGACAAGAGCTGACCACCATGAGTAGCTTTGGGGCTGTAGGTCAAGAGTTCAGCATTTGGACATGTTGAGTTTGAGAACTACCGGATATGTGTTCACTGAGCAGTCACTGCTGTTTATTTCAGTTACTTGTATTATGTTTGGCTCCCTCGTGGCTCTAGAGACAGACTCCCTGAGGACAGGAAGTGTGAATCCTCTCCAAGGACCTCTTATGTGCTGAACACTATCGTTGGCACTGGGGTAAAGATAAATGAGAAGTGGTCTGTATACTTGAGTAACCCTGTTGTTGAGGAGATAAAACTATTAATTTTAACATCACATATTCGTGCTGTGGTGGAGGAAGGTGCAGGCACTTTGGGAACTCAGTGGAGAGAGTGAGTGGGTAATTCTCAGTTTGGGAGAGCTTTACAGAGAAATTGACCTCTGAGTAAGAATTCACTAGAATGGGAGGAGAATGGCATGTGCAGAAAGCAGCTTGTGTGAACATGATGGGTCTAAAAAGGATCGTTGGAGAGCAGGGGCTGGCCTTTGCAGAGTGACCACCTCTCCCTTGCTCTCTACAGTCGGTAGGTCTTCTAGGACAAATTCCATCTCTGATACTTACAGTCCTGTCTAAGTGCCCAAAAAAGTACCAGCACAGAGAGGAAACTTACTAAATATCCAGTAACTTGTTTTTCTTAAATGTCCCAAATTTCAGACACAGGAATAAAATCTTCAGTCCTCTTTGTCACTCCTTCAGGTTGGCTTGTTACAGTGACCGACCGCCTGGGACCACAGCACTGGGTGTTGAGATGGCCAAGGCACCAGTGCCTGGTGGGGGAGGTTAGCAGTGGAAGGGGTGAGGGTACCCTGGGGGCTTCTGCAGTGTCAGGCGGTGGCTTGCACCGCCGCCCACTCCCATATTTCTCAGCGGACATGGTATGGTGTAAGGATGAGGACAGGTTTATTCAGAGCTCACGACGAAGAGTGAGCCTTAGGATAGAGATTCTTTCACTACACGTTGACTAGAAGAACCTTACTGGTTGTGCTGACACACTGGCCTCAGGGCCTTTGCTGTCACCAAACCTTTCTCTAGCACCCAGATGAGGGGCCTGCTCTTTCCACCCATGCCTTCTTCCCCTCCTTTTAAACAGCCTAACCACCCCACCCCCTAAAGAGTCTGGTGCCCCCTCAAACTCCTAAACCATTTCCTTCTTTTTGGACAGAGGGACACAGAGATGCAAAATGTGATGCAGCCTAGTGAACTAACGAACCGTCCTTCACTGTGGAACCCGCACAGCTCCCAGCTCACTCCTTTGTTCATCTCTAGGCTTATTACCTAGGTTTGCCCCCCAGGATTTCATTCTGGCTCTTTCTAAGCATCCTGGGGTCCTCTGTGTTCCACCTGTCTATGAACCACTGGGGCAGGACAGTGGTCTCCCCATCAGACTGGGGGCTCCCTGAGGCGGGAACTATTTCATTTCTCTAAAGCTCTTCCCAGTGCTCAGAGAGTGACTAGCTGCCTGTGTCTCAAAAGCACAGCAGTTAGTTGGAGGGCTACCTCATACACGAGCATTAACGAGGGCCCTGGAATCCAGTTCTTCTCCAAGTCCAAAGACACATGGATTTGGGTCCTTGAGGTTATGACGGTAGGTAGGGAGGGGGTGTCGCCCTTACCAATGTCCCAAGCCTGTCTTCCCACCTTCGGGTAGAACCACGGCTGTTTGGGATTTCCCTTTACAACTCTGGAAAAGGCCTCCCGGCCTGCTGACGTGCCAGGCCGCCGGGCAGGGTGCAGAGCCCAGGCCATCCCCGCCCTCTGCCCTGGACCAGAGAAGAAACCATTCACTACTCATTGGTTTATTGAGCCCCTGATGTGGCCCTGGGCACGGGAGACAGGAGTGGGGAGGCTCAGTCCTGCTATGCAGTGAGAGGTGAGCTGAGTGCTGGGGGTGGAGGTGGGCAGGGTCATTTGCTCACAGTGGTGACAACAGGGAATTTATGCATGACCGCCGATTGAGACCAAGAGTCCTGGGAGGAGCCCCAGTGAGTTCAGTGAGGGCCTGGTGGGAGGGACATGCCGGCGTTGAGCACAGGAGACATGGAGAAGAGAGCTGGCCTGGCCAGTTGGTTGGTTATAACGTCCAGGTAGGGAGAAAGGGGAGTTCATCGTCTGGGAAGCGTGTCGTGGGGGCTCTCACTCTGACCCGTGGTCCTCATCCTCTCTGCCTGGGGAGAGTGCTGTACATGGGCGAGGGTTAGGGGAGGCTTGCCTGGCTCCGCCACCCCTGGAGGCCCTCCGTTTCCCTAGCCCAGGTTTCTCTGGCTGCAGTTAGCTAGGCGATCAGATTACAGGTTCACCTGCCACATCTTCCATTTTTCCATCATAAATGCCTCCAGAGTGTGGACGAGCCAATCCTCAGTTATCCTCTCTAAAGAAGGGGAGTGGTAACCCAGTACTCAGAATGCCAAAGGCCCTCCTGGGGACATGGGATATGCCCTGGACGAGGAGACACAGCATTTAGTTCTGGCTCTGTTATCAGTTCACTGTGTGACTTTGTGGCCCCTGCCAGAAGGCGTTAGCTGATAACCACTTAGGGTGTTATCCCTCCCAGGGTGATTTGCACTTATTTACAATTGTTGAAGACAGGAAATATCTTCAGGTTTTCTAACAATGATTAGTGAGGGAATAAGGGGGATGTTCCAGGGTCTAAAAACCTCCACACCGTTCTCTGTGGCTTCAGCAGGCCCTCAGAGCAGGGAGCAGAGTGTGCTGTTGGTGGTGGGTGGGGAGTGGAGAGGGTACAGCTTCAGGGTTACAGCTGCTTCAGGCCTGGATCATCAAAGGGACCACCTCCCAGCACCTTGACTGCTCTCTTCCATGGGGCCCCTTCCTTGCAGCTTGTGGGAAGCCTGTTCTGTCTGTCCAGCTGCCTGGCCCCTACCCCAGAGACTGGCAGCAAAATACCTGGTCCTTCCTCAGGATGCCCTTGCGATCCAGCAAAAGCTCTCACTTACCTTCTGTAGATGGCCCTCCCCTGCCCAGGAGGCCCTGGACCACTGGTCCTCGCAGATACCCTGGTGATGGAGAGAGGAGATAAAGAAGAGAGGGTGCAGCAGAGGAAGGCTTTCTTGGGAACCAAGAAATACAGGCCAGAGCTGGGACCTCACTAATGGAGTCATTTCTCAATCAGCCTGAGTAGCTGAGGAAAGACTGTGGACTGGTTCATTCATGCACTGATTCATTCACAGATTCCTTCCTCTTTCCCCTCCGTGCTCTCTCCCTTATGCCCTTCCTTCCACAGACACCTCTTGGGTGCCTCATAGAAACTGCTGGGTGTCATGGGGACACAGGAGATGGCAGATTTCTCCCTGCCCATGGGAGAGGAGAGTGTTCTACTCTGGGGACACCAGCCGTGTGACCCAGCAGAACAGTGCAGGGCAGTGTGCAGAGGAGGCACGGTGCCCAGGCCATGGAGGCAAGCTCTGGGCAGGGCAGGCGCTCAGGGAAGGGGAGGTGGAGCCGGGAGTCTAGGCAGTGAGGACAGCCGGGAGGGTGTGCTGAGTCGTTAGGGCATGAGGTTTGCTCCTGAGAGCACTGAAGGTTTATGGGTAAAGATTGGTTTGTTTTCTTTTGATTTTGTTTTTCCCTTTTCACCCAAAGGGTTTTAAGCTGCTCAGATTTTCATTTTTAAGATCCTTCCAGGTGCAGGATGGGGAATGGATTGAATTGTTTTTCCAACTCCAGGCTTAGACCCAAGGTAATTTTGAAGCTTTGGCAGAACTAGATTCATCCCTGTCTACTTGTCCCCGCGGCTGTTCCCTGGGCAGGCAGAGAGCATCCCTCTAAGGAAACAAGCAGGAAGCCCAGCCCCAGCCTGCAGCTGGACCATGCTGACCCCACCCTCCACATGCTGGCCTGACATGTGCTCTGGCCAGAGCATCCCCTCACCTCCCTGGACAACTCAATCCTCCCCAGGGAGTGTAGGGAGAAAAAGTCTGGACAAAACTTACCTGCTCTCTCTGGCTGGATGGGAGGTATTCCTGGGGAAAGAGAGAGAAGGAATGAGGGCTGCACTGCTTCCCTGGGGGCACAGTGAGGTGGCAAGGGCTCATGGCTTTTCGGGGTCCCGGGCCTTTGGTGGTTCTTCAGTGGAACTCCAGTCATGTAGCTGGGCCACATAAGACACACACTTGGTAGGAGGCCACGTGTAGTGGGAAGTGCATGTACTTTGAAGTCACTGGTGCCTGGCACTAGCTGGGCATCCTTCGGGAAATATTTAACCTCTGTGAACCTTAGTTCCCCTGCTGGTGATAAAGAGGATACTGTGAGATCTCATCACATGTGAGCATAGTAGGTGCTCAATAAATATTTCTCTTATACCCTCACGCCCTGCTTCCCCATGGGTTGTTGGATTTGGAAGAGAATTCTGAAATGGCCCATCCCAAACTACATGTAGAGAGGAAACTCAGGCTAAAAGTGTTTGGTTACAAGTAGGTTTTCTTTTTTTAATGTATTTTTTAAAATTACAAAAGCAGTCTTTGAATACACTCCTGCTATAAAAAGAATCAAGTAATGTAGAGGTCAGTGTAGTAAAAATTCAAGTCCCTCTTAACTCTTCCTCACCTCCACTTCCTATCTTAGGTATAAACACCGTTGACAGTTTGATATTTATCCTTCTCGAACTCCCCCTATGTTTTCATATGTATGTGTGTAAGTATGTAGGTTTTTTTTAAAACGACACGTAGGTTCCCATCCTACATATTGTTATAGAACTTGCTTTTTCCACTGAACCAGTATCTTGGGGCTATTTCTATATCTTTCCCGAGATCTGCCTCCTCCATTTTAGCGGCCACAAAGGCTATGGACGTGCCTAATAGATTTTGACCATTTCCCCCATTAGTGGTTTTTATGTTATTTCCAAATTCTTGCTACTACAAACATGTTGACAATGAATGCCCTGGTCCAAATACCTCAGGATTCATGTATCAACAGTATTTCTATTTGCTAGACTCCCTATACGACCAAAATGAGACTATTGGTCAAAATGTATGCACATTTCCAACCTTGATGGATATTGCCAACACATCTTCCAAATAAGGCAGTATAGAAAAGTGCCAGGTTTTTTTTCATATCCTCACCAACACCACTTAAAAACATATACAATATTGACAATAAGAAAAAGAAAACTGCTCTCTGTTCAGACTGTTTTCTCCTTGTCCCCCCAGGACATGAATCCCGCGTTAAGCGTGCCCTCAGAGAACACAGGTTCATTTTACCAACTCTATCTGAGCCAAACAGAATCGACTAGAAAGCTTTGCCTGTAGCTTTACTCACACCTAGTGGCTGATCTCCAGCTCCACCTCTCTCCATGGTCATCCATAGTATTGAAGGCAAGGGTACCAGTAGAGTGCAAAGCGTTTGTCCCCACCACACTCCCCAGATGCTGGAGATAGCCCTGGTTTGCACTGTTGCCTGGCATAATTAACAATCTCCAAAGTGTCCTGGTTCGGATGGTAATTGATATGGACACTCTATACCACCATCGCGCAAGCGACCCCTACTGGACTGGAGTGAGGGATGCTGGGTCCAGGGCGTTAAGCTCTGCTTGATGTGTTGGAACCCACTCAGAAGCCCTCCTCGCTGGGCACCCGCCCACTTTTTGTCACTCACCTCCCACGTGCTTCCCCATCAGCCCAAAGAACTGGCTGGCTTTGCCCCTCTTCACCTCCCGGGGCTGGAGCTGAATGCTGGGGACAGCATTCTCCTGAAGAAGCAGAGGGTTAGTTAGACTTGGGGGAGGTTAGCGAGGAGACAGCGTGAGCAGTGACAACCTCAGTAACACTTGCTCTGTGATGGCACCGAGCTTTTTAGCATATTTTACACAATACTTAATAACTGATAGCTAACCTTTTGCCTACTATGTTCCTGGAACTGTTCTAAGGACTTTTATATATTAATTCACTTAATTTTCACCAAAACCACATGAAGTAAGTACTATCTTACTTCACCATTTCACAGATGAAAACACTGAGGCACAGAGAGATTGCCAGTGAGGATGTAAGAGGTGAAGGCAGAACCCGGGTCACCTGGCTCAGAGGCTTAAACATGGCAGTCATAGTCTCAGTTCCTCTTCCCAACCGCCATATGAAGTAGGGACTATGATTTATCGCTGTTTTACAGATTGGGGAACAGACTGGTGGAGGTTAAGCAACTTGTCCCAGGTCCCACAGGAGATGCTAGAGCCAGGACCCAGACTCAGAGAATCTGACCCCAGAGCAGGGGTTCTGCTCCATCTTGGGAAATGTCTTCAACATAGACAAGGAGAGGGCAGCTGGTGAACTCAAGGTGGGCACCCAGTACAACGCCCACTCTAACTCCTGCTCTCCTCTCTTCCCCCACACTCCCCCCAGGTCCTGATTTATCCTGCCCTAGAACCTGGGCCTCCATGAGGGTCATGGCATGTGAAGGCCACTACCCCAGGCAAAGACATTTCCATCCTTGAGCTGAGGGGGTGAAAGTTCTGGACCGAGGACCATGGATTTAAGTTATTTTTTAAATTAATTAATTTTACTTATTTATTTATTTGTTTTTTTAATTGTATAATCAGTTTATGATGTGTCAATTCTAGTGTACAGCATAATGTTTTAGTCATACATAAATGTGCATATATTCCTTTTCATATTCTTTTTCATTGTAGGTTACTACAAGCTATTGAATATAGTTCCCTGTGCTATACAGTAGGACCTTGTTTATTTTATATATAGTAGTTAGTATCTGCAAATCCCGAACTCCCAATTTATGCCTTCCCACCCACATTCCCCCACTGGTAACCATAAGTTTGTTTTCTGTGTCTGTGATGGATTGAAGTTCTCATTCTTCTATTAGCCTGTGTGACCTTTGCCAAAGTCCTCTCCTTCTCTGGCCTTCACTAGAGCCCCTGATGAAGGGTCTGCTCAGCTCTGCTGAGAGGGAGAGATGCTCACTAGTGGAGAGAGTAACAGTGGGTGACATTCATTAGACCATCTTCACATCTCTGTATCCCTAGTACCTGCCACAGTGCTGGGTACATGCAGAAGCTGAGCGTTTTTGGGAGACAGGACACTGAATGAAGGGCCCTTTCTCTGACAATCTGGAATAGGGGAGAGGATGGGGTCTCCTTTTCTAGGAAGGCTGAGAGGTGCACAGAGCCTTAGAGTAATGCAAGCCACCTGCCAGGAGGCTGGGAGCTGGGATTGGATCAGGGGTTTGCTCTTCCATTTCCAGTTCCCATGAGGCAGCGCTGGAGCTCCTGGGACCAGCAGGGGCCTGGCTGGGGTTCAGTGGAAACCGCTTCACCTCTCACAGTTTGTCTTGTCCCAACTTTTGGGGTCAGGAGTGGATTGTTTTCTAAGCCTTGGACTAATTCAGTCACTTCCAATCTGTCTCCTCCCCAGGACGTCAATGGCTGGGGCGGCTGTCTGGGGCTGGAGTCGCCTAGCCTGGCCAGGAACCAGAAAAGTGTCTTTGGAGATTTGGACCCATTTCTGAAAAGCTTATGAAAACCACTTTGCCTTGGTAAAAGGCAGTCTTCAAATGCAAGCTGGAGAGAATGGCTTTTTATGAATTAAATAAGACTCACCTTTCTCCCACCCACCAGATTCCTGGGGGCCATTAGGAAGCATCTTTCACTCAGAAAGGACCCCTTGTAGGGGGTGGGTATAGCTCAGTGGTAGAGCGCATGCTTAGCATGCATGAGGTCCTGGGTTCAATCCCTAGTACCTCCATTAAAAAAAAAAAAAAAAGGACCCCTGCTCCACTGCCCTCACCAGAAGCCCTCCTTATCTGTTGAACCCAAATCCCCAGCTCCAGGGCTCACTGCAGGCGGGGAGCCCTGAGAGCTAGGGAGGTGGTCAGATCATCCCTGACAGAGCCACCACTCCTTCTGTCACCTCACTTAGATTAATGGTTCCTATATCCCAAGCCTGGGTCTCAGGAAGCAGAGAGATGTTAAATGAGAGTGAACGGAAAAGAAGCATGAGATCCAGCTGCAGGGTGAGGTGCTTGCAGGGGGAAAAGAAAGCCCAGCAGCGCTAGTTGAAGTTGGTGAGGATGTTTCCCACATGGCTGTGTAGGGAGCCCCCCATCACCCAGCTTGGCTTCCCTGGGCCTGGGCCAGGTCCCCTGAGGTTTGGCACAGACTCCATAAAGCATGTCAAAACTAGGGGAAAAAAACCCTTCGGGGACATCTTCCCCCTCCCCCCATTTTACAGGTGAGGAAACTGATGTCCGGAGAACAGCAATGACTTCCCCAAGATGGCAGAGTCAGTGGAGAGGCTGAGACTTGAACCTGGGTCTCTCTCTCCTGCATCTTCTCACCTACACACACTTCCACATCCAGACTAACCATGAAGGAAACCCACCACCAATGGCTGTTTATTCGATGGCTCTTCTTCTCTTCCTGTGGCCCCAGTGTCCTCACCAAACCAGGACTGGGAGGAGCCCGGCCCAACCCCGTTCTGTCTGCCCTCCCAGAAACCTTCCCTTAGCACCAGGCCTGTTCGTCTCTGGTGTGTGTCCTTTCTCCCCTGTCTGGGAACTCCCTGAGGTCAGACCTTTGTCTCCTTGACCAAATGGGGTGGGGCCCAGATGCTGTGTCTCTAACTTTCAGATTTCTTCCGAGTGACAGCACTTGGGTCCTTTTAGAAACTGACAATCAAACCAGTACTTGTCAGGAAATAAGAGTTTCTATATGTGAGATAAAACAGTGATCCCACCCCAAGTTGACCCCTTGAAAGGAAATTCTAGAAAATGTCTTCTGATGCACAGGTACATAGACTCAGACCTTGGGCAAGGTGTACAGTTGTGCTTTTGAAGCTGCATAACCTTGGACAAACTGCTTGACCTTTCTGTGCCTCAGTTTCCTTATCTGTGAAATGGGGATAGAAATGGTACCTTCCCCACAAGGTTGATATGAGGATTAAATGGGTTAATATTTATGGAGCACTTAGGACAGTGCCAGAAACATAGTATATAATAAATGTTAAGTAAAGCATAAGTGTGCACGTGTGCGCACACACACACACGCTGTTGCTTCACATGCATGTGCCCCTTCGGAGTTCTGTCAGGCCAGGAGCCGTGGCCTTGAACCTACAGAGAGAGAGGGGAGGCAGACACCCTGCTTTGCAGTGTACAACCTGCTCTCCTGGCAACCATAAAGGGGATCTTCCATGGAACACCCCCAGCCTCTCCTCAGTGCTACCTACCTCCAGGGTCACGGCTACCCAGGACCTCGCTTCAGCGTCGAGTGCCAGTTCCTTGTCCCCTGCCACAGTACACGCAGACAGCCCCGCCAGGAGGAGCAGGGTGAGGCAGAGCTGCATGGTGAGCCCCTCACAGCCTGAAGACCGCCTTGAGGAGGCTGGTCCTCTCTCTCTGGCTCCTCGGTAGGTGGGAGAAACTCCACCTGTTCTCAGTCCTTCTGGCTACTCTGCTCCTTCAGCTTATCTGAGCCTGGGGGCCGTTTCCGGGACTCCCCTCCTCCCTGGCTGGAAAAGCCAATGATATCACAGCTGCCCAGAGAAGGGACAAGACCTCTTCCACTGCCACCGCCTCCATTGATCTCAGGGCTTAACTCTCTGTTGCGACACCGCCTCGCCTTTGGCTGCGTTCCCTCCAGAGGCAGGTGCACAATGGGGCAGGTATGCGGGGACCGGAGCTTCAGGCTTCCTGACTGGAGGCCCCGGTGGGGCCCTGTCATCTTAGAAATGGGGCAGGGGGACTGCCTGGCTTCCCCCCAAACCCGTAAGACAGGCCTCTCCCCAGAACTTAGTACTCTACCACTTGCCTCCCCTTCCCGTCCCTGAACCCCTTCCTCGGCATTCCGCTCCATCAGGAGTCCCCATGTGTGCACAGAAGCACATGTCTTGCCCGAAGAGGTAAGGCAATACTTAAAGAAAGGAGGGTCCTCACAAGCAGAAATTGGTATTTGCCAGAAAAATGGCCTCTTGCTCAAGCATCATCAGCTCTAAACTATCTTCCCACTGCTGTCAAAGTGTTATTTTAAAAGCCCAACCCTGACCCTGTCTCTCCCTGCTTAGAACCTCCCAATGTCTCCCCATTGCCCTTGGCATGAAGTTCAAGCTCCCTAGCATGGCACTCAGGGCCCTTCTCCACTTAGTTCTTCTCTGTCTCCCACCCATCCATCTGTCCATCTGTCTGTCCACGTATCAGTGTAGAACAAGGGCCCCATGGTCAGAGAGACCTGAAGTCCATTCCGAGCTCCGCCCCTAAACAGCTGTATGAACTTAGGCCCTTTACTTAATCTTTCTAAACCTTAGAACCTCATCTGTAAAATGGGATTATTGATAGCCCTCCTTTCCAAAGTTGTTTGAGGATGAAATGAGATAATGCATGTGGCACACTCAGCACAGTGCCTGATGGTAAATATTTAATTCCCATTAACGATCATTACTGTCACTATTATTGACACTGGGTGAGGCGCTGGGCCACAGAAGATGAATAAGACACCGTCTCTGTCCTACAGCATCTCAGCCTCTAGGAAAGGAGACCTCTGGTTGGCAGATAAGCTTGGTTCGGTTTGCTATGTGCCAGCAAAGAGGTAGGAGTGAAAGAAGGCGGTGTCCCCTTCCCAGGCTGCCCAGAAGCCATTTCCTGCCCCCAGACAGTTTCACCACCTGCTCCCAGACAGGACAAGATTCCTGCCCCATGCTTTGTCCTTGGCTGTTGCCTCTGCCTGGACTTCCTTTTCCACCTGGTAAACCATCCTTGGAGGTCCACTTAATGGTCACCCCCTCAGAAGAGTTTTTCTGTCTCTATTCCTGACTCCAGCAAGAATGATTTGGCCCCTTGCCTGGGTTTTCCCAGTATCTCCCACTCAAATCTCTTGCAGCGCTGCATGGGCTGTGGTGAGAGTTTGTGCAGGTTATGTTCTGCACAGAGGAGGCTGCCGATGGCCTAGTGGAGGTGAAACCCAGCCCTCACTCTTCTCACCTGGCTCCCTTTCTCCCAGAGGGATCAGCTGGGCTGAGGAGAGCTCTGTCAATCTGCAGTATTATGCCACGAGAGCACTGAGAGTGGGGTTGTGACGTGTGTGCTGGGCGCACAGGGGGTCCTTAAGAAATTTGCAATCACTGAGTCCAGGCCAGTGAAGACAGAGATGACTAAGGGCAGTTGGAGGTTTGGGGGAGGACATACAACCTCCACCCCCTTCCAGGAACCTCTTTGGTGAATCCAGCCTGATGGTTTCAGAATCCCTGCATTTGCTAAAATGCAGGTTGCCCAGGTCAGCCCTTTCTGACACAGCCAACCCTGGTCTGTGGGTCTGCCTCTACACAGCTGAACTTTCCTGAAAGCAGGGCACTTAATAGCTCACATTCCTTTTGGGGTTTTCCACTGTTGTTAAAATTACAGGGATTAATGGCCCCTTCAGATGTAGAGACACTGGGTTTCACACTCCAGCAGGTAGGGTTTGCTCTAGGTTACACTGGGAATTGGTGGCCGACTGGCATCCAGGGTCCACAGTCAGCTGCTTCCCAACTTCCCCTGGGGCCTTAGCCCACAAGGGCAAGCCGCACAGTGCTGGAAGCCGAGTAACAGCATGGGTCTCTGGACAGAAAAGATAGCTTTCCATTCTGCAAGACCAAACCTGATGACCTTAGGACCCAAGGAGTATTCTCTGAGCCTCAAGTTTCTCCATCTGCAAGTCGGAGCCACCCCTCATCTGGTGGTGGTAAATGTTTCATAAATGCTCATCCTTAACAGAGCTCAGCACAGTGCCTGGGACCTAGTATGTGCTCAATTAATCCTAACTTAATTTTTGTGATCATTCGACTTCTGGAACCCTGGACCTCAGCGCTAATCCCCTGGGCCGGCTGCGCGGGACTGGGTGTGGTGGGTGCACAGCGGGGAGGGGGGAGGGGGCAGGGGCCACGGGGCAGAGGAGAAGGCGGCGGGAAGAAGGGAGGGAAAATCCCAAAGGTCCGGAAGGCCGGGAGGGAGGCCGGGCACGGGCTGGAAACCGCGGCTATTTGCAGCCTTGCCCTCGGGTTGCGGTCGGGCTGGCGCTCGCGGCCCCCGGCATCCGAGCCCGCCGCCCCTCCCAGTGCCCTCGGTCACCCGGGCACGGCCCTGGCCGGCGCGCCCCGCCTCGCCCCGTCTTCGCGGCCCCGGCGGGGGGTCGGGGCGCCGCAGCCGAGCAGGGACGAGGTGGGCGGGAGCGGGCGGCGCGGGGCCACGGGCTGGGTCGCGGCCGAGGCGGGGCTGCCCGGGCGCCGGGTGGGCGCGCAAGATTGCTAAAGGCTGCGGTTTGGCTAAGATTGCGGAGCCGAGAGGAGAAAGGGCGCAGGAGGGAGGAGAGCCGAGAAGGAAACACGAGCCGAGGGCGGGATGCGGGCAGGAAGCTGACGTTTCCAGAGCGCCGACTGCGTCCAAAGGAGGTGGGATGAGTGGCCCCACTTCACCGGCCGGCTGGGCAGGCAGAGTGCCTCGGACGAGGCCGCCCAGCTGCAAAGTGGCGGAGTCGGGAGCCTGTAAAGCCTCCCCTACCGCGTGCTCTTTCCCCTCGACTGAGAATGCAAACGTGATCCGGGCCGGAGCAAGGAAGGGAACTGGCTAAGGGGCTGACCCTCTGGGTCCCCCCACCCCACATGATGCCGCAGGGGCCCTGCTTCAGTCTTTCCCGCGCCCTTCCAGCGCCCCCATGTGGAGGTTTCTTCCGAAGCCCGATCCCCCTCCTAAAACTCGGGAGTTGGCAGATCCAGGCGGGGCAAGAGCTGGGTCCCGGTCTCACAGCCTGCCCTTTGGTTAGAGAGACAGGATGTTTAGGAGTGGCTGGGCCGCCCGAGGGGAGAGCCTCCTGGGGTGGGCAGCGCGGTCCTTCCAAAGGAGGGGGGCGGGTAAAAGTAGCCCGGAGCCGGTAACTGGGGCAAAAGTCTTTGCACCCTGTTCTTGAACCCTTTCAGCTGCAGTGACTTAACGCTACCTCGGTTCTTTGGGGTTACATTCATGCATTCATTTATTGATTCTGGATTTGCTGAGCACCTTGCAACATGGGAGTTGCCCCAGAACACAGATGAAAGAAACAGACAAGCATTGTAACAGTGTGCCACAGCTGGGGCATCAGGGAGAGAAGAATCCTGGCCCCCTTTACCCACATTTACAGTGTGGATACACTTAAGACACTTGTCCTAGACAGAAGACATTGGGTTTGGAAAAGTGGGTCTCTACATGCAGAGTGCAGATGGAGCAAACAGCCTTAGCCCTCTGTGCCCAGAGGCTGTGTTATCTCTGCCCACAGGCATGGCAGACAATTTGGCCCAAGCCTGCGTTGCTTTTGGCATTTCTAGCCTCTCAATTATATCCCAAGTATCACTGGGAGGGCCTGAAGGTATAGATAGCCCAGTTTCAGAAGCTCTCAGAGTCCTGAGAATGATTTGAAACAGTCCGAGTCCCTGCCCTTATCAGCAAAGGTGTATCCTGGCCCAGGCCCAGGGCCCTGGGAACTTCTCAACCTCCTTCTGCATCACCTTTCTCCCCAGGGCCCTGGCCCTGACCTATCCATGTCATTTGTGCAATTAGGTTCTACAAGGAAAGACAAATGTGCACAGTGGGGGTTATTTGTCCACAAGAAGGATTTAAGTTAAGAGTAGAAGCAAAGGTTGGGAGGAGGGTATAGCTCCGTGGGAGAGTGCATGCTTAGCATGCACAAGGTTCTGGGTTCAATCCCCAGTAGCTCCATTAAAAAATAAAAAAACAAATAAACCCAATTCCCCCACTCCAAAGAAACAATAGAAGTAAACTTTGTTTAAGAGAGATACTGCAGAAGAGAACTTCATACAGCAGCTGGCGCGTTGTACATTGTAGGCCTTAGTAAATGGTAGCAATTATTATTGCTAATAATGTAATTAAACTATAACACTCATCTCGATTTTACAGGAAAGCCAGATTAAGGAAAGTGATTTTTGGCGTTCCCTGATATTTTGTCGTCAGGTTGAAGGTTTCCTAAGGGCAGGAACTGGGTCTCTCCTGTCAGACTAGGAGCTCCCTGTGGCCAGGTCTCTTAGACAAGACTCAGTGTGCCCACCCTGAAAGTTAGGGTTCAGAAGCTTTAGGCCTGAGTGCTGAGGCAGGTATGTAGAGCCACGCTGGTGGGGGATGTGGGCTCTGGCCCGGCCCTTGCCTCCCGTGTGGCAGTGAAGTCTCTCCTGAGTGCTTGTGTCTCAGAGCCTCTGTACAATAAAGACCGCCAATCTGACCCCATTAGTGGGAGAGGCGAAGCTCGTGATTCCAGTCGGTGTTTTCTTCCTGGATCCTGGTTAGTGAGTGTGGCAGAAAAGTGAACAGCTAATTGAAGATATAATTATAATGCACTGTCCTTTGTCTACGGAGTGGAGCCTCCAGACCCCACTGTCTGCAGAACAGTGTGTTTCTCAAGTCAGGGAGGACTCCGGAGGCTGCATGCCCGGGATGGGTAACTTGGCTGGCTGGGGCTGGGCGTGAGACTCAGGATTGACCCCGTCCTGGGGTCTCCTGGACCGCAGTCTGGAACACCTGTGCTCTCAGAGGAATGCTGAGTTCAGTGAGACCCTGTACGGGCTGCCTGGGGACTGGGGAACAAAGAGATGAGGACTTGAATGCCCGGCTGGGGAGTGTGGGTTTTATACAGCAGATACTGGGGAGGCACTGGAGGTTTTAGAACAAAGGAATTATATGGGATTGTATTTCCCACCCCACTTCGTGGGTTCCCAGGAGGGGCTGGAAGTGGGGAGGAACTGGCGACAGGGAAGATTTTCAGGAAGTAATTGTGGTAGTCTAGAGGAGACATAGTGGGCCTGGGGCTGGAGAGAAGAGGGCTGTATCAGTGTCTTTTGCAAAGGGTCAGCAGGTGTGAGGTCTGGAGGGAGGGAGTGAGGAAGGCATTGGGATGATGAAGAGGAAGGAGAGCAGTCTCTGGGAGGGTGGGGAGCTGCTGGTGAGTAACCGTTTGGAGGAACGGATCTGACAGTTTGATGTCTGTGATGGTCCAAGAGAGGATGCCAGGAGGTGGTCAGAGCTCGGGGGACAAGGTCATGGAGCTTTAAGGAGGTCAGTTCTGAGTTGGTAAATCCAGGGGAGATGAAGACAACAGAGGGAAATTGAGAATAAAAGGGCTAAAGCTTGAGATCTGAGCAGCCTCAATATTTAAAAGGCAGGTGATGGACAAGAGGGTGGGGTGAAAAGAAGAAACTAGAAGGATGGATGCATCAAGAGAGAGGAGAGGGTCAGACATCAAGACAAGAGATGCTTATAAAAGATACATATGTATACAGTCGTTCCTCGCTATCCATCCTCGATTGTTCTAGGACCCCCCCGCCTTGGATACCAAAGTCCAAAGATGCTCAAATTCCTTATATAAAATGGCATAGTATTTGCGTATAGCTTACACACATCCTTCTGTATACTTTAAATCATCTCTAGATTACTTTTAATACCTAATGCAATGTAAATACTGTATAAATAGTTTAAATACAATGTAAATGGTATGTAAATAGTTGCTGCCCTGCAACAAATTAAAGATTTGCTTTTTGGAATTTTTTGGAGTTTTTTTTTTTTTCTGAATATTTTCAATCCACAGTTGGTTGAATTCACAAATTTGGAACCCAAGGATGCAAAGGGCTGATTGATGAACAAACGTGTATATGTTAATGCCTAAAAAAGAGGCTGGCAGAATACACACAGGTGGTTGGCAGTGGTAACTTTGAGATGGTAAAGGGAGGTTTCTATCATCTGTTCAGTATCCTATATGATTTGAATATTTTATGATGAGAATATGTGTACGTGTTACTTTAACAATTTAAAACAAGATAAGCAGCCATCTAAATGTCTATTAACAGGAAAATGGATAGATCAATTGTGGCAGTGGAATAATACATGGCAGTGAAAATGAATGTGTTAAAATGTGTGTATCAACATGGATAAAACTCACAGGATGTTGAGCAAAAAAAGCAAGTTGCAGCAAGATACCTCGAGCATGATTCCACTTATGTAGAATTTAAAAACATGAAAAACATATATCCATATTATAAACGGATATAGACACATGTAGTGTGTAGAAAGTATACGGGGGAGGAGGAGAGGGGTTGGGGAGAAGACACAGATCGCTTCCATTTTCTCTGTAATAATTCCATTCTCAAACTAGGTAGTGAGCATTCAAGTTTGCTGTAATATTAGCTACACATTTTAATGTGCCTGATATAATCAATACATTTTGGAAAAAGGAAGATTAGAAGAGACATATGAAAAGCCACGGGGAGGAGGTGGGGATATGGCTCAGCAGTAGAGCACATGTTTAACATGCAAGAGGTACTGGGTTCAATCCCCAATATCTTCATTAAAAATAAGTGAATAAATACATAAATAAATAAACTGAACTACCTTCCCCCTCAGAAATAAAAAATTATAATTTTAAAAATTAAGAAAAGAAAAGCCACAGGGAGAGGGGTTTTAAGAAGGAGAGAAGGTGGGGTGAGTATAGCTCAGAGGTAGAGCGCATGCTTAGCATGTACCAGGTCCTGGGTTCGATCCCCAGTACCTCCTCTAAACATAAATACATAAATAAACCTAATTACCTCCCTCCCCCCAAAATAATATAAATAAGTAAATTAAAAAAATTTTTTAAAAAAAGGAGGGAAGAGTCAACAGTATGAAATGCAGAGCAAGTCCTGAAGTGAAGGGGGGTTGGGGGGGGCAGAAACTGGGCTGACCTGGGGTAGGGGAGGTCCCACCAGGGTTTTGGGTCCACAAGCACAGGGTCTGCTTTCAGTTTTCCTGTTAAGAGTCCTGACCAGAGGGCCCTGAAACCCATGATCAGCTGGTGGTCCACCTAGGAACGTCCCACTCTGGTCCCAGGCCCCGGCCGCCTGGGACTCATGAGGGAGCACTGACGCTCTTTGATATTGCTGCTGATGATACAGTGAAACTGTCTTCCTCTCTTACCAAAGAGTAAATGGGGTCATCACCCTGGGAGAGACTGAGGACCAAAAGGGGTGACAGTGGCCGGGCCAGTCAGGGTTGCTGGAGGCGTAGCTTGGCCCTGAGGCAGGCGGATGACCACGCTGACTCTGGCAGAAGTCAGCAAGTCTCTGGCGCCCAGGGGGTGGGTGGGCGAGGAAAGTGTTGAGGCTTGAAGGTTTGGGGAGGTAAAAGCCAAACCCTGGTGCCCAGGCATGGAAAGTGGGCGATGCCCAGGCTTGGCAGACAGCAGGCTGAAAGATGCCGTGCCAAACTGGGGAGAGGGGCTGCCAGGGCTGGAGATCAGAGGAGCAGACGGGGGTGGGGGGAAGGGCACTGTCAGGGCTTGAAGCTGGAGGCTGCCAAAGGCAGGGTGGCGGTGGGTGGAGTGTGGGGATCAGTGCAGCCAGGGGGTGGCCGGGAGGAAGTGGGCAGTGCCAGAGGAGCAATGGGAAAGAGTCAGTGCCAGCTTGGGGTTGGGGGACCGGGGGAGGGAGCCTCACACTTATTCTTTCCTGGGATCTCAGTCAGTTTTGCAACAAAAACAGAGGCCTCTGTTGGTGAGTTACAAAAACCTAGAGTTCAGGGTTCAGAGGGCCCTCTGGGGTCATCTTTTCCAATTCCTTCTTTGTACAGGTGGGGACAGCGATGTGCGTGGTAGGGGTCTGGCCTTTCTAAGGTCACCCAGTAAGTCTAGTGACAAAACCTGGGCCGAACCTGCCTGTGTGTCCAAGTCTGTGCCACACCTTTGGAGTGGAGTGTGGGGAAGTGATGCTGTAGTGCTGGGGAGTGAGGGACGCTAAGAGTGAAAGGCTCCAGTTTTGACCAAAGGGGCCCGTGGTGCTTGGGAAGATGAGGCCAAACACGTCCAAACCCCAGCAGCAGTGGAAGGCCATGTGCACCACTGGGGAAATGTTCTGGATCAATGGAGGAGCGCACCCCCTGAGAGCTAGAACATTTGAGAGAGAGGGTTCCATGGAAACTGTAGTTTTGGTGGAACTCTGAAAAATGAGGAGTCATTCAAATCCATTAGGAAAATTTATTTTCAATGGAAATCAAATGTCCTACAGTAGTAGGAAGGATTTTACAAGACAAAAATACATCACAAAGTGGGGGAGGGTATCACTCAGTGGTAGACCACATGCCTAGCCTGCACGAAGTCCTGGATTCAATCCCCAGTACCTCCATTGAAAAAAAACCAAAAACCTAATTATCTTCCTCCTCCCAAAACAAAACAAAAAACATCACAAAGGTGGATGCTAGGTGACTGGAGCTGACCTTGGTTACTCTGCTGTCCAAGGGGTCAGGGTGTGGGGTTCTTCTGATCAACAGATAATCCCAAGGCCTGCAGGTCTGTCAGGGGACAGAGCTGAGGGTTTTCTTGTAGCTTTCGTCAGCTGCAGCCCCAGGAACATGTACCTCAGGCCAAGACAGAGGTCAGTTGGGAAGCGCCCTGGACAACTTGAGTCCCCCTCCTCATGCCACAGTGCAGCGGCCTGAGGCCCAGGGAGAAGTAACACAATCTCCAGCACAGCCATTTTGTCAGCATTTCTTTTATTTCCGAGATGTGTCTGGGGACTTGATTGAAGGAGCACTTGGCATTCTGGGAGGGCGTTGGCCTGAAGGAGAACGCCCCAGAGGGCAGGCAGGCACTGCTCCTGGATGAGTGCTCAGGGGACTGGGCTTGGCTGGGCAGAGATGGAAGGGGCCATGTGCCCCGTTCTCCTCCGGTCTGGGGAGGGCTGGTGGTGGCCTGAACCTCGGGACCTTCACTATGTCCTGTTTGCCTGGGAGTGCCTGACTGCTTTGGGAGGGTGGCCCACCATCAGGGGAAGGGTGGGGCTTCCAGCAGCTCCTGGGGGCTGCAGGATGGGACCCATTTAGCCTCTGCAGTCATCTGACCCCCATGACTCAGGCCTGGCCCTGCCCGTGGAGGGCAATGGGCTAGTCTGAGCTCATCACCACTGCCCGGGAGCAGAAGTGGTAAACAAGTTCATCCTCTGCCTCCCGCCCCTGAGAGGAAGCAGGGAAGAGGGTGAGGTGGGGGCCCCCAAGCACTCAGCCTGGCCCAAGCCATCTGCATAACACAGGTGCGTGTCATGGGTGTCCACGGGGCCTGGAGGGTGTGTGCTGGGCTCTCGCACGTGGGCGACATGTACAGAAGTGTGTTTGCCTTCTCATGCATCTCTGGGGTTGCTGTGGCTAACCTTTTCCAAGGACCAGGTTGCTGGCGAAGGCTCATGGGGACCATTTCACCCCATCCCTCGTGTCTGGGGGCCAAATGGTTGAAAGCTGATGAGGTTGGGCCTTAGGACTAGGGGTCCCCGAGGAGTGATACCTGGTTTGACCTGCTGGATCTCAGCCTGCTGACCTTCAGGCCTCATGACTCAAACCCCTGTGCTGCGGTGGGATGGGTGGGGGAGGAGGGGTCCCCTATGGCTTCTGGGAGCCTCTGAGAGGCTACAAATGTTCTTCGGCTGTTGTTCTGGGCTGCTTGGGCCCGAGGCAACATTTGAAAGCCCCAGTTCTCAGCGTCCCCCCTCTTGCTGCGGGACCTCAGCCCATTCTCTCCTTCCATCCCACTCCCTCCTCCCTTTCTCTCCCTTTTGCTTGTCTCTGTCTCCCTCCTTTCCTTTTACACTCACTTGCCTGCTGTCCAGTCTTTCCTCCCTCTCCTCTTCACCCAGTAACTGACATTGCTATTTGTAGCCACCAGATGGCGCTAGCGCACCGTGTCCTATCCTTCCTGGGGGTACCCGCCTCCACCCTCCTCCACCGGCCCAGGGTGATTAACTACCCTTAACCCTTCACAACACACACACCCCGCCCAACGCCTTCCTGGGACTTTAAACATGGAGCAAAACAGATGCAGCAAAATATGGGCAGGGTCAGGGTGGGGGCCAGGAGCTCCTACTCCCTGGAGAAGCTCTAATACCCCTCAGGGTAACACCTCACAAAGGGGCAAAGGGCATTTGCAGACATCACAGCACATATTCACCTCAAACCCGTGAGGTCCTGTGTGCACTGTTCACACAAAGAGAGTGAAACCCAGGGAATGAATTCCCTCGTCCAGGGTGGGACAGCAAATGTGTAGTGGGAGGGAACGTGAACCCCAGCTTTGCAGGTTCCCAAAACTTGGGGTTCCTGGGCTGTCCGGGGCAGGCGGGAACAGGATGATGTGAGGGTCCCCAGAGCAAGTGGGGCCCTTGAGTGCTTTCTCCTGTGCTGAGGCCCTACCGTCCCTTTGTGCCTCTTGGTTTGTTTCTTCCAAACCTGACACAAAACGATCCTTTACCCAGGGAAGTGCCCACAAGATTATCTTAGCCTCCGCGTCTTCTCAGAATTGAAGCATCGTTACACTAACCAGTTTCTCCTTTTCCCTTTCATCTCTTTATGTATCTTCGTGCTCTCTCTCTTCTCATGAGGCTGAAATGTAGAAGAGGCAGCCCCTCTCTGCCCTCTGAGAGCCCCCAGGATGACGGGAAACACAACCCTGCCCCAGAAGCCTGTTGAAAGGGGGAGGCAGAAGTGTACCTTTCTGGGAGCTTCTACTGGTACAGAGCCAGAGCCAGGTGAAGGTATTCAAGGCAGGCTTCCTGGAGGAGGCAGGAGCCAGTACTAGGGGAAGGCAGGCTGAGTGAGGGCAGTGACTTCCGTGGCAGCTATCAGTCCAGGAGGTGCTCAGTGATCCTCATGTATGGGGAGCAGGGCGGGTGGGCTGTCACAGCCCTGTAGTCAGGGGAGGGGGCCATGTTGGCCCTATCTTGGCCTAAGCTTCCCTACTAGCCCATCCCCCTGCCCCACTCCCTCACTCACTGTCCCACTGGGAGGCCTGCTGTGGGCTGGGGACAGGAGGCCCAGGGTGGGGTCCCTTCCCCAGGGCCGGAGCAGGATCCTGGGCCGGCTGTGGCAGTGCCCAGGAGCCAGAGAGGAGCCGCCGCCCCCCACCCCCTTGGGCCCCTCTGTAATTAGGGCTATTTTTAGGCCCTTCTTCCTTCCTATTTCAGGCCTCTGGACTGGGCCGGAGAGTGGGCTGTCCTGGGGCCGCGGGCTGGAGCCGCTAAACTGGGCCGCAGCGTGGGAGCTGCAGCCACAGCACAGACCACAGCCCGGGGCGGAGTCCTGGCAGGGGGAGGGGAGCCGGGACCATGGCCAGGCCTGGGGCAGGGCCCCTGGGGGCGTGTCTTGGCTCACTGACCCCTCCCTGGGCCCCTCACTGATCTGCCCCGCTCTGGGCCCATCCCTCTGTTCCCTCCCTGCAGCCCTGCTGATTTGAGGCCCTGCATCGTGTGTGTCCAAGGTTGTGCAGCCCACACCTTCAGGACAAGGTCGTCTCAGTGGGGTACCAGAATGTTTATTATAATGATCAGCATTTATTGAGCACTTACTGGGTGCCAGATACTATCCCAGCACTTTACCTGTATTAATTCATTTACTATGTACAACAACACTATTGGAGGGCAGTGCTATTTTATCCCTATTTTACAGATAGAAAAACTGAGGCTTGGAATTAGCCCATTTCTCCTGTGCCAGGCTCACTTTCACATGGCCTGCTTTCAGGGAGCATTTTGTCTTTTTGGTGGGGGTTGGAGAGAGGGGTGCTGAGAGACATGGCTTTCTTCTTCATCTACTTCTGGGCTCACTCCCTGGATCCCAGCGCTCTGTCAGGCGCGGCTCCGGGCAGTGGCCTGCTGATCTGCCTGTCCACCGTCTGCCGGCCGCGGCCAGTCCTGCAGGCGGAAGGGTGGGTCTTGCCCAGCTGGTTCCAGTTAGGCACAAGAAAGCTGGCGAGGGGTATATTTAGCCCTGGTTTCTGGAGGAGCCAGAGGTCTTTCATCCTTGGAGGCGCTGGCCACACAGGGACCCAGCTTGCCAAAGCTGGGCTCGTGGGCTGCAGAGCTGACAGGCTTCAGGCAGGCAGCAGGGTTGGGGAGGAGGGGGGAAGAAGGGACTGATGTGACCCTGCTCATCTCTGGGGCTGGGGGGAAAGTGTCAGTGCAGCTCAGTTCAGATGTGTCTGTAGATTTGAAGGCTCCTACAGGCCTTGGAAGGCCGGCCTGGGGGAACATCAGCTGTCTGCCTCCTGTAGCCCAGACCCAGCCTAGGCCCAGCGCATCTGTGGTGTGGGGCTTAGTCCTGGCCTGGGAGTCTGGGGCTGGTTCTTTTTTTGGGGGGGGGTAATTAGGTTTTTATTTATTTATTTGCTTGTTTATTTATTTATTTTAATGGAGGTACTAGATTGAACCCAGGACCTCACGTGCATGCTAAGCATGCACTCTGCCACTGAGCTATACCCTCCCCACTGGGGGCCTGTTCTTAAGCAGGAGGGGTGGGCAGGGGGCCAAGTTCCAGGGGCAGGAAGGGGGTGACCTTTCCATTCTCTTCAAGGTGCACAGAGAGGCAATCACGAGGTGCCAAGTGGTGCTAGGTGGTGGGTGCGGGTTCGCGGAAGGCGCCCGTGGTTGATTCTGTGCTGTAGGCTTTTGGGCGTTGGGCACCCCCTGAGTGCTGTGTGTCGTGGGCCAGTGGGCTAGGACCTGTGTGGTGTGGGTGACTGTGTTGCTGGGTTCTGGTGGCGTGAGAGTGTGACATGAGCCACCAGTGGCTATGGCATTGCTCCGCTGTAGGTGAAAGCACGTGACCCCATCGTGATGTTTCTGGGGGGCAGTGTCTGAGGATGATGGCAGATGAGGGACTGGAGTTGTTTAAACTGCCCAGCTATGATCCTGTGGAGTTAATTATGCCCCTGAAGTTGGGCTCTGTGAGTGAGACTGGTTGTAAACACACGTGTGGATGCAGAGTTTGGGACTCGGGCTCTGTGTGTGTGTGTGTGTGTGTGTGTGTGTTGTCATTCTGGGTGTGACGAGGTATATGAATGCACAGCAGTGCTACCAGCCCCCCTCTCTGCAAACAAGGCCTGCTCCTGCTGAGGGTCATGCCCCCCTGCCCTCCTGGGGACCCCTACCCCAAAGCCACAGGCCCTCCAGGCCTGAGGGAGGGAACCCTACAAGTTGTAAGCGCCTGTCTCTCTCCTAATCCTCTCACCCCCACTCCCTCCGACCATCCCCACAGACGGCAGGCTTCTACCTGCCCTGGGGCGGGGCGGGAGGCTGGGGAGAGAAAGAGGAGCCTGCCCGCCTGCCCGCCGCCCCTCTGTCGTCTCTGCACTCAGACAAAGAGCTCACCCTGGGCTCTGTGGGCGTCTGGGAGACGCTGGGGGGATTAGCCGCCCGCACCGCCCTCTCCCCACCGCGTGCCAGCCCACCCGGTTGGCACGGACACCTCTGAGCCCAGGACAGTGCCCTCACCGCAGCCTCTCCAGCCCGAGGGTGTGTGTGTGTGTGTGTGGCCCCTGCCCCAACACCACGGTGGAAGCGGAGGTGCAGCCTGTGGAGGAGAGGGTCCTGGGGTCCCCACCTTCCCCTGCTGGTGAGGCCAGGTCTCTCCTCGGTCACTCGGCACGTGCCGGGCCGGCCCGCATCGCTGCCGGCACCCCAGGTCTCTGCATCTCTCATTCCTGGCCCCTGCACCCCTCCCCCACAGCGGGCTGCAGCGCCGACCTCCCAGTCCTTCCCTGTGCATTCCTGGGGGAGGGCACGGTCCTGCCAGTGAGCGCTGGAGGCGAGAGGGCGCCTTCTCTGGTCGGGGCTCAGCCCACCCTGGTGAGGCAAAACTCTGTTTCAGCATGGGGTCAAAGGGGCTCCATGGAGGACACTTGGGACTGACACTGGGTCTTGTGTCTCTGGAGAGCCACCTGCGGCTTCTCCAACAGAGGGAGCGACAATACAACAATATGTTGGTCGTGCCCCCTGACTTTGAGGCTTTGAGTTTAGCACTTTCTCTGTATTGTGCAAGACCAGAAATGACTTTGAAAGTTCTTTCATGTTTACTCTCAAGGATTTTCTTAACAGATAGGGCGGGTAGAGTCCCACGTTTCCCATTTCAGAGGTGTTTAGATTGAGGCTCTGAGAAGTGAAAGGATTTACTTGAAATCACACAACTGGTGAGCAGGACAGCCAGGATGGAGCCTGGAGTCTTGCTCTGTGAGTGTCAAGAGAGATGCTTTGGATCCCTCAGAATTCCCGTGGCTGGGCCTCTGCCTCCTCAGTACCCTGTCCCTGCCGCCCCCAAAGAGTCTGCTGTCTTGGGAAACTGGGATGGAGACCCGCCAGTGGGAGCTGCGTGAGATGAGCTGGCCCTGCCCTGAGTCACACCCCATCCTGAAGCAATCATGGCCCCATCGCGTGGACAGTCCTTGCATCCATCCCGTGCTTTTGCGGGTATTTATGGAAGCTCCTTCCTTCTTCCTGCCAAAAGCATTGGGATCTACTTTGTTCTTAAAGACGTCTCCATATCCTTCTTTTCTATCAAACTATTATTCTATAGGTTTAGTCCTCTCTTGCTGCAGATTTAGTCTTTTTATTTGCCCTTTTTATTTGGTCTTCGGTGGAGCCAGCCCCATCCCTTCCATGGGAGGGAAGCTGCCAAGCATGCCAAGATGGATGCTGGGATTTCCTAATGACGGGGAAAGGCCAGGGGGGTTAGGAATCTGGCTCAGTGCCTTCAACATAAAAGATGATCAATATACAAAGATGGATATATAGTGGTGAGTGGGTGGATAAATATATAGAAGAGGGTGAATGCATAGGTGAGTTGGTGGGGAATGCATGTGTGGGTGAATGGATGGATGGAGGAGTGACAGGTGAGATGTGTGGATGGGTAAGTGGGTAGTGTTAGGATGGACATGTGGGTGGGTGGTTAGATAAATGAATATCTGAGTGAATTGTTGAATGGATGGATGATGGGTGGAGGATAGATGGAAGGAAGAGTATGTGAATGTATGGATGCACAGAAGGATGGATAGATGGAAGGAAAGATGAACAGATGGATAGATGAATGTATGGAAGGGTAGAGATGGGAAAGTGGGTGGATAGGTGTATGAGTGAATTTGTGGTAGGGATTTGGGAGCCTGGAAGGGCCTTTAAAAGACAAGCTCTACATAAGGAATGAGTTTCTTACAACTACCTTGATTGTGAGGACAGTGGCTGGACTTCTTGAGTGTCTAGGGCTGTTCCTCCAGGTTTCCCTGAGGTTCAGTCAGCACTGGAGGAGCCCAGGATCACAGAGATTAGCTTGGCAACTGCCAGGTGGTGTGACGCTGACAAGAACTTGATAGCGGCAATGCTGCCCTGACAACAGAAGGTGGACACTGACCTGCTTTCTCAAATGAGAGGAGGCAAACGGAAGTTGTAATAAGACATGTGGAAGCTAGATGCCAGGAGGGGGTGTGCGTGGTGGGGGGATGGGTGTGGTTGGCTGTAGAGTCATTTCTCTGTCCCTTCCCAGGTACCAGGCCTATTCTTGGCTTCAAGAGTTTTCTCTTTTGTCCTTCTCCTGGGAAAAATCTTCCCCCGGGGACTCTGGATGGCCCCACTTCCATGATAATTATAGGAGCCTCATGCATTTTACATATGTCATCACATTAATTCTCACAGTATCCTTTCAAGGTAGGAAGTATTTCTCCCATTTTACAGATGAGGAAACTGAGACTCAGACAGATGAAAGAACGTGCCCAGAATCACCCACCTAGGAGGTTATTCAAGTCAGCCTGGCTTCTCTGCCTCATGCCACCTCTCATTTCTGAGACTATCACCCTCTCCCTGCAGGCTGGTCCAGCTGGTCAGCTGGAAAGAACTGGTCCAAACAGCAGCAGTTTGAAGGACACACCAGAAGGATGTAGGTGAGGCCCCCTAGAGGGGGGGGGCCCTAGAGCCCCCTAGAAGGCCCCCCTTCAAGAACAAGGAAATGGGCTCTAGCACGTGTTCCTAGGGCTGCTGTTGTAGAGGCCCACTGGCCTCTTATCTGAAATAAGAGACAGCATGGAGGATTTGAGTGAGACCACCAGAAGGACTTTCTGGCTTAGGTGGCTGTAGAACTCTGGAATGGGCAGAAGAGGGAGGGCAGAAAGACACATTCTTTGGAGAAGGTGACCTATGGTAGTTCCAGCACAGATGACTTGCTAACCTGAGACGTGGGGGTGCCTAGAGGTCACCTCAGGGCACCCTCTTGCAGCCAAAAGAGGCCAAAACTGCCTTGGTGGGAGCTGGGAATCTTGACAGCTAGAGCTTTGCAGATCCAAGGAAAGGCAAATCATGGGGACTGGTGCTGGGATGCTGAAGCTGGAGTGGTTCGGCACCCCGCAGGATCCCAAAAGTCGGGGCTGGGAATGCCAAGACATATTTTCTGGGAGACCCAGAGCAAGTAGCTGCAGGAACCACAAGGGAAGCCCGCCCCCTCCCCAAGCCAGGCAGTCCCTAGGGCCAGAAGCCTGCCCCACCCCTGGCGATGCTGAGAAGGTGGCAGGGATTAGCTGGAGCCTGAGCCCCAGGCCAATGACCAGGTGGCTCTGACTTCTGGCCAGTGCTGAGCAGCTGGATGGAAGGGAGCTGGGGGCTGGGGCAGGGTGGAGGTGGAGACTGGGAGGTCCAGGTGGGCCTGAGCAGAGGGCGGCCCCTCCTGTGTCTCCCCTTGCCTGCTGGTCTCCCTCCTCTCCCTTTGATGCTTCTCACCACAGACTTCAAACAGGCTGCCCTCTGCTTCTGCCCGCCCGCCCATAATTAGAGCCTCTCTCAGGCTGCCTCTCACCCTCACTCCCTTCCCTGCTCTTAGTCTGGCTCTGGCATTCTGTCTTGCCTTTATCTCTCTACTTTCTCTGTCTTTCTCCATCTCTTTCCATCTGTTCTTGATTCTCTGGACCTCTGGGTCTCTGAACTTCTGTCTAGATCAGGGACCAGTTCTGGTCCCCTGGCCTCCCTGGTCTGCAGTTACCATGGATACACACTCTCTCTCACGTCCTCCCCTTTTCAGTCTCCTGTGTGTTCTCACTCTGACTGGAGACTTGACTTCTTTGTCTTCATTGCCATATCTTCTCTCCATCGCTACCAAGCTCTGTCTCCATCTCCGTTTCTTTCTCCCTTCCTTTTAATGTGATTTGCACCCCTTCCCCACATTGAAGGCTACCCTCATCTGTGCCTTTCCCATCCAGAACCTGTGGCTCAGGCCCTATCCTGCTCCCTGGTGGAGACTGGTCCTGATGCAGACCCTCAGGGCAGCAAGCTGGGTCAGCTCCAGGCTGTCTGCCTCCTCCCTGGTTGGTGCCCTCTGGGCTCCCAGCACAGCCTCCAGCCTCCATGCCTCTTGCCCCTCCCTGGACTTCTTTCAGGCCTTTTCCAGATCTGTTTTTCATGCCAGGCTGACCTCCCACCCAGCAGGTCCGCTCTGTGGCCCTACGACAGGTGGTGCCCTATCTATTCTCTTTTCAGAGAGAAGGGAGGTCTTGTCAGGAGCTTCTCCATGGCCTGAAGAGGGAAATAGGGGATCAGGAACCCTACAAATCCCAACCCACCCCCTAAGGCACTGGGGCTTAGACTGTACCTTGAGCCCTGCCTGTACTAGCTCTGCTAGTCAGGCGTAAATGTTTCATCTCCAGCAGAGAAGAGTCTAGCACTCCACTCCCTCCTACCCTCCAGGGCACCTGGTGCTGTTGATCCAGGCCCTCTTGGAGAGGCTGGCCTTGAAGAGCAAGACTTGGCAGTGAGTGGTCTGGATGTGGGTGGACCCTCAGGACTGAGAGGGCCGAGTGTGCGCCCTCCCCTGAAGCTGCAGTTCTGGACTGGCCCCAGGGCCTCCCTGGACCTGTATCCCAAGGATGCCGTGAAGAGCAATGATTCTAAGAAGGACATGACTAACCCCTAGGTTGGACATGATGTTTTCCAGCTGACGATGCCCTTTCCTGGTCATGTGGGAGCCTCATGACCCCTGACACGGGCATGGAATGACACGACCGCGTCTTTTTTTACAGATGAGGGCACAAAGGCACAGGGATGCCCAGGTCCCCTCTCCAGGGCCCCTCCTCAAAGGGAAGGCAAGCTGGCTGGGCTGGGGGCTCAGGGCCCTTGGGAGTCCAGGCTCCAGACAGTGGGGGCTGCCTGAGGCCTCAGGTCCCTCAGGCCTGGGTAGTTCTGGCCAGTTCTGGGTTCTAGGCAAAGGTGGGACCCACTGTGTGGATGCAAGCTCATGAGTCAAGGGGAAGAGACCTCAGTATTGGGCATTTCTGGACAGGCTCCAGGAAAGGCCCTGCCTGCTGGACGCTCAGGGGACCTGGAGCCTGATGGGCTGGGGGAGCACCCCCTCTGAATTGGCCAGACCTGGCACAGAGAGGGCTTGTCCTGGTAGCCCAAGGATGTGTGAGTGTGTACATGTGCCCAGTTGTGAGGGAGTGTGTGATTCTGTGTGGGCCCGTGAGAGTGTGTACATGAGAATGAGTGACTATGGGTGTGGTGCACGCGCAGTGTGCCTGGGGCCCGAGGGGCTGTGACTACATCGGTAAGTGTGTGAGAGGCTGTGCTTTGAGAGTGCCGCAGTCCTTGAGAGCGTTTCTGAGTGTGAGTGAGCGAGGGTAGTTGTGTGGGTGTGAGCCCTGAGCATGCGTGATTGTGTGCATGTGAACTGACTTGGGTCTCTGACTTGAGAGGATATATGCACCCACGTTTATATATCAATGTGAGCGAGAGCAGGAGGGAGCAGACGGGGTGTAGGGGGTGAGTGTGCGCATGTGCGCATGCGTGTGCTGATGCGGTCGGCGGTGGGGCAGGCCAGAGCACTCAGGTTTTTGTCCCCACCTTTAGGGTCAGCAGCATTACCTCCTCCCTCCCTCCCTTCTCTGCCCTCCTGCCCTTTCTCCTTCTTTCTTCCCTCCCTGCTCCAGCTACCTTTTGGGGATCGAGTGCCAGGACCACTCCCCAATTCCAGAGGCACCCTGGGGACACTCTTTTCTCCCTTTGCTGACAGGAAGGGGTCCTCAGAGCCCAGGTGGGGTGGTTGGTTCTGGAAGGAAGGCCTCTCTGAGGCCTAGGTCAGAGAAGGAGTGGAGAGGAAGTGCCTCCTGGCCTCTACTCCCCTCACGTTCCCGAGGCCTGGCGTGGGAACGAGAGTGATTTTTCAGCGTCAGCGTCTGGGTCACACAGGTGACTGTGCCCGGCAGGGAGGCGGATCCCTGGCCTCACAGGCCCCTGCCTCTCCGGGCCTCTCAGCTCCTCGCCTGTGGGGCTTCTCTTCCTGTGTCTAACATCTGACTGCCTGGGTCTCACCTTCTCCTCCACCCCGACAACTCTGGCCTGTTTCCCCAGCTCTGCCAACTTGGCAGAGCCTCCAGTCTGAGGTTCCTGGCTGAAGAGAAGCCTGGGGGAGTGAGGGAGGTTTTTGCCTTTAGAAACTGGAGATTTGGGCTGAGGTGGGCGTGCTCACCCCAGACAGACTTGTTGCAGCACAACTTTGCTGCAGGGAGGGATGGGTCCCTGGGGGTGGCCGTCTGAGGGGGACACTGAAGCATTGGCTCTAGGGAGCCCCAGTCTGAGGGAGGAGGAGCAACCCTGGCCTGGAGTTTGGCCTCAGTTTGGTAAGAGAGATGAGACTCTCCGGATACCCAGAGAGCTGGATCCACGCAGAAATAAGGACACAATTCCCAGTTAAACAGAACCACAAAATCCTCAGCAGCCACTCAATTCTTTGAATAAATGAAAGGAGAAAAAGACAAGAAGGGAAGATGGAAGTAGGAAGAATAAAGGAAGGGAGGGTGGGGGGGGAGGAAGAAATGGGAGAGTGAGGACATCAGACCTGGAGGGGACAGGGGGACAGAGGGACAGAGGGGACAGAGGGGACAGATGAAATTGAGCTGTGAGGCCCTGGGCAGCCTCCTGAAGGCCACTGGGATGCAGAGATGCTGAGTCTTCATTCTGCAACTCTGGATGTTTGAGGCCTTTGGTGTTTATTTGGAGCATGGGGGCCAATCCAGGACCCTGGAGCCAAGCCCTGGTGAGAGTCTCTGCTTAGTTCTCTTTTCTGACTGTCTCCCACTAAAATTTTGGGAGACCCCTTCCAGAAGCCCAGAGGGTTGTAAAGGGCCTCTCTTCCTGCCCCTCCTAGGAGAGGAGGGGGTGGGGTGGGCCAGCCTGGATTCCCTGCCTTCTCAACAGCTGGCTCACTCCCCCTGGTGCTACTCCCTCCCTCCCTCCTCAGATCCCGGAAACCTGTGGCCAGGCATCTCCCTGACACTGTCTGGTCCAGCAGGTCCAGCGTAGGGAGGCAAGGGGGTGGATGTTAGTGAGAAGAGACCTCAGGTCGTCCCTGCAGGGAGTTGCTATTGGGGAGCTCAGAAGGACAGGAGCCCCTGGGGGGATGTCTGGGACCCACACACTCCCAGGTAGCCTGCTTGGCTGCAGCCTCAAAACCAGGCTCAGAGAAACCCAGAGGTGAGTAGGCAGGTGGAAAGCAGGTTCCAGCCACTCCCCTCTGGAACCATCCGGACCCCCACGTGGACCTGCTGTGCCTCCCTGAGCCCTGCTCTTATGCCCCAGGCTTTATCTCCAGGATCAGGTGTGTGTGGGGGTGGTCCTGAGACCTAAGACTGGTCTTCCCTCATCAGCTGAGAAGCTCTGGGAGCAGAGAAAAGTGTTCCCATCTGACTGGTTCCAATTTCAAGAAAGGGGATGTGTATGACCAAGGATAGACAGCTCTAGAATTAAGTCCTGGTGGTAGATCAGCCCATTTCCTCTTTGGTAGAGGATCAAGGTTCTGGACAGTCTGAGTGTGGGCCGCTCCCTTTGCTGGGTGTTGAGCGCAACCTCTGAACCAAACCAGCTTGTGTAGCAATTGCTCAAACAGCTGTATCTGCAATTGATTGACGCAACACATCTCAAATAGGAACTGCCTGAGTCTGTGATCACTTTACAGTTTGCACATTCACACACCTGATCTCATTGTGAACTTCTGGCAGGCCTGAGATGCAGGCAGGAGTGGGGTTGTATCCCCCGTTTTGCAGGTGAGGAAACAGAGGAGGAGAGCCCCTCCCGTTCAGGAAGTGTGCCAGGTTCTGGGACCTGAGGCCCCCTTCTTCCCACTTTCTTATTATTTATCACATTCGGGAAATAATTTGGTTCAGTCCCCAGAGCCAGGAAAGCAGGAAAGCATGGGGGCCCTTGTGGGTAGGATGTGCGTCTGGTTTAGACCAGGGGGCCAGGGCCATTGAGGAGCGATGGGCTCACATCTGCTGAGTGCAGACTCCTTCCCATCCCACCACAGCCGTGAGCCCCTCAGTGCTGGGATGGTGGCAGTCTCAGCACTAAATGACCCCTTCTGGGGAAGTTCTGCATAGTAGCTGCCCTTTTCCCTCCAGAGACAGGGCATGGTGGCCCTAGCCAGCATCCTGTGGGCTACATCCTGGCTCTGGGGCTTGTAGGGGCTGGTGGGAGGCCTGGGGTCTGGGTCTGGCCCCACAGGGCTGCCCTCTGTGTGTGGGTGGGAGATGGGCTCTGGTGCCATCTTACCCTGGGGGCTGAGTGCCAGTGAGGCCCCCTGCTGGTGACTGGCCAGGCCACTCCAGAGCACATTTTTTTCTGTGAGTGACAGCTCCCTTCCCACCCTGGCTCCTGGCCCCAAGACCCCTCCTCTTCATGCCCACTCAATCACCCAGACACCTCAGCTTACCGTCTCAGAACTCCCCCTCCACCTTCTTCCTTCCTGCTTTGTACTGAGCTCCTACTGGTGCTAGGCACCCAGTGGGTACCTTACCCAGTGATCTCATCAAATCTGCCTGAGAATCGGTATCATTAGCTCCCATTTTAGGGATGAGGAGTTGAGACCCAAGACAGTAGAGTGAGTCACCCAAGGTCACACAGCTGGGGTTCTGGCAGAGGCTGGAATTCAATCTGTCAAGGAAGGTATCCATGGAGGAAATGCTGCAGAGGGTGCTTGGAGCTTAGGAAGGGCTTTGAGTACCTCAGTGAGAAGCCTCAGCTTGATTTTGTGGGTGAAGGACATTCAAACAGGAAAGATGCACAGGAAAAGCAGAGAACCAGATGTCCTGGATCCAAATCCTGCCCTAAAAACTAGCTGTGTGACTTTGGGCAATTTACTTAACCTCTCTGTGCCTGTTTTTTTCCATTGGCAAAAAGGAAATGGTAATAATGCCCACTTTGTAGGCTTGCTAGGAGGATTAAGTGAGTTAATAAGCCTAAGGCACTTAGGGCAGAGAGCAGTGCATGACATCCATTAAGCACTGCGTTTTGCATCAGCTCTGGTCCCTTCCTTCTCCTTTTCTCACCACCTCACCCCACCCCCACCCACCAGTCTCTCTGAGGAATGAGAGATGCAGCCTTGAGTGAGGAACTGAGCCTGTGACCTGCCATGGGCACAGGCCTCCAGGTGCCCTGCAAGCTGCCCGAAGCCCCTGCCCGTCTTTCCTACAGCGGTAGGTGCCTGGTGGACAGAAGGTATGTATATGTGAGTCAGACTGAGGAGGAGGGCAGAATGGAAAAGTCTGAAGTGATCTGAAATAGCCTTCCTAATGCTTAGACGTGGCTGCCAGAGCATGGAAGATGCATGAAGGGGCTGCCTCCTCGTCCAGGCTGTGGGGTGAGAGAAGGTCTTCAGGTGTTGGTGGGGAGGAGTTGGGGCTGGCTTCCAGCCAGAGGGCAGGGGTAGCTGGGCTGAGAAGGAGGGACGGGTAGGCTAAGGAGAGGTGGGGTACCGGGTATGGGGTGGGGGGATAGAGGGCGATGGAATGATGAGGGTAGGTGGGATGCAACTGAAACCCACTCTGGGGTGGGAGGTTGAGGAGAAGCCTGCAGGCAGAGGCGGCTTGGCAGATGGGTTGGTGGAGACCCCAGGCAGGGAGATGAAAGTGTCTGGAGAGGCTCTGGCATCATCCCGGTGTGTTCCCTAATCCGTATTTGTTCTTCCAGAGGCTGGGGCATCCTCCCCAGAGCTTCATGGCCCCCTGGCCTGTCCCCTCTTGTCTCGTGGGAACACAGCCAACCCACCCCCACCTGGAGCCAGGAATGGGGCTATTGTCAAGGGCCGGTCTCCTAGGTGACCCTGGCTGGAGAGGTGTCCCTGAGAGAGAGGCACATGGCCATTCCTGATAGTGGGTGGGGGGTGGTCGGGTGAGGAGGGCTGGACAGGACCTCAGCTGCAGAAAAGGGGGCTCTCTCAGTGGGAATCAGTCGAAGAATAATCTAGTCCTTCTCCCCTCCTCCCTCTCTCTCCCACCCATATATTCTTTTTCTAGTTCTGAGTACAGTGCCTGCTTCACACATAGTAGGCAGTCAATAATTACTTGAATTCATAAGCAGAGTTAAGGAGGTGAATTCTGCAGTTTCCGCTAATGACCTAATGCCAGGATTCAGTTCCTTGGGCTGTGAGGACAGAAGTCAGGACAGGGATGGAGATGGAATTGGTGACGGGTGGGGGGGTGCAGTGAGACAAGATGAAGGAGTGAACTCCAGCTTGAGGCCCAGCAAAACTGAATCACTTGCACAGGGTCTTTTCTTGTCAGCTGAAGGTGGGCAGAGGAAAGGAAGGGAAATGGGTGGAGGGTTGGAATATGACTGGGGATATGAATAAAAGCATTCTTTTATTTTTAAATTAATCTTCACAAACAATTAAACAGGTAAGTAAGTAATTGGACATCAAATTCCAATTATGTTCCTTGAAGTCAATGCTTCTCACACTTAAGCTGTGGAAACATTACGGGCCTGATTTTTGCACTGAGACTTTTCAAGTCAACTGATTCAATATCAACCCAATTTTAAACTTAGCTCCTCATTAGCTGTGTGATTTGGGCAATTCCCTTGACTTCTCTGTGCATCTGTTTCCTCATCTGTGAAATGGGGATAATAATAGTACTTATGGCGTTCTTGTGTGGATTAAAATGAGGTGGGAAGCCCCATAAAAAGACTGGCAGGACTCCCAAGCAGGGCCACTACTCTGGTGCCAGCACCATCTGGTTCCCTGGCCCAGAGGCTCTATCTCACTTTTTGCCTCTGAAACAGCTTACTTACCCCTAAAATTCTATTGGTTCCCTGAGCTCACTTCTGATTGGTTATTTCCTTCATTCCTGATTGGTTATTACTCTCACTTCTGATTGGTCCACTTCCCTAACTTCTGATTGGTCCATTTGAAGTACTTCATTTGCATGAACTCACTCCTGATTGGTTAGTTCTCTGACTCCTGATTGGCCCATTTGCCTCACTCCTGATTGGTTATTTCTCTCACTCCTGATTCGTCTATTTCTACAAAGCTTGTTCCTGGTTGGTCAACTTCTGTTACACTTTATTTGCATATGATGTTGCAAAGTGTAAAACTGGCAGCCTATAAAGCCCTATCTAAACCTACAGCCAGGATCCACAGCTCGGAGTGTTGACTCCTTTGGGCCCACTGGTGTAATAAACCTGAGTTCTCCAACTCTGAGTGGTGTTTGGTCTTTCGTTTGGATCCAGGTTGCTGTCACCACTGAGTTATAACACCAGGATGTAACACATTTTTCCGCAACAAAATGACTTCGTGTTTGTAAAGTGGTTGGAAGAGGGCCTGGCGCGTTGCAAGTGCTGTGTTTGTTAAATAGAATAAGTAAATAAATACTTTCGAGCAGTAACATCTGTGAAATCATGGCTTGGTGCCCCAGTTAGATTTTTTTCACACTCACTAGAATAGAGAGCTATGAACTATGACTGTAAAGTCACCTTCCATACTGTCGATGGGAAATTGTCCCAGGTGAATCCTCCATGCTGTGTGCAAGTAAATTTTACGTGCTTCAATCCAGTCCCAGTTTGTAGCCCGTAGTTTTCGTGTGGGCACCACCATTGCATCCTGATTGGCTTCTTTGTCACTCTGGCTTGTCCAGAGCACCTCTGCTGTGAGCTGTCATGGCTGTTTGTATCCCAAGTTCCGCTGTCCGAAATGACCCGGCTCGAGGGGAAGGTGCTGTTCCCAGAGAGGCAGAGACACTGAAGCAGGTGTGATGTCTGTGCTGGGAATCTTTCCCAGGACTGTCTGTTCCCCATCCCAGAGATTCCATGCTCTGTCCCTCCCGAGCCCCTCATTTCAACTTTCTGTCTTTTCTGAACCTGGGTGAAAAGGTGGGCCCAGGAGTTGGGAATGGGAACAGGATAATTCCGAGGCCTGGGCAGGCTGCCTTCAATTTACCCTCTGGGCACCTCCTATTTGATCGGCTTCAGGACTTTAATTTGCCTGTTGTTTGAGGTTAACCGCCTTCCTTAATGAGGCTAGGGGTGGAGGGGGCAGGTTGGAAGAGAAACCCCCCGAAGGTGCGGGGGTTTGAGGGCTTCTTTAGGAGGCCCCTGGGTGGGTATGTGGGCTGTGAAGCAGGAGACGGCGCCTGCCAGCTCCCACCTCATCCTCCCAGGTGTGACCCACACGGAGCACATCCTGATTGTCGTAGGAGGGGAGGAGGCCTCCTAACTCACTTCCCTCTACTTCCTGGAAGCTCTGCCCAGAGGCAGGGTTTCACGGTAGAAAGCTGGAGTTGCAGCAGGAAGGTTCAGGGAAGACTTCTCACCAGACCAGGGTGGGTAGAGGGGCTGAGGGAGGATGTGGAGGGGATGGAAATAGCATCAGACGGGGGTGGGAGTCGAGGCCACCAGTCATACAGTAGGTCCTCAGACTCTGCTGTGCGTTTACGTTGGGATGGCAGGGTCAGCAGAGGGGCTTTCCTCAACCTGCAGCCTGATGTCTGCGGCCCACGTGTGCAGGAGAGTCCGTGTCCACATTCAAGACTACGTGTCCTGGCGTGTGTGTGCTTCTGACAGAGGAGAGAGCTGTCTCTTCCATCAGACTAGAGTCTCCTAGCAGGGCTGTATTTCCCCTGTTAACTGGGGGTTCTCTGAGGCCAGGCAGGGCCAGCGCTGCCTCAGTGCCCTGTTTCTGCTTCCAGAGGGTCTCACGTCACCCAGAGCAGAACCCAAGGCTCTGAACCTTCCACTCTCTCCACCCCCTTGGCTCTCTCTGTTCTCAACCTGCGTGCTCTCCTTCCCTTGGAGCACCACTGGGAGACTCCCTTTGAAGTCCTGCTGAGTCCTGTTGTTCTTATGATAGAGTAAACAGGCCCCTCAGAGCCAGGGGATGAGGCTCTGGTAATGAGGCTTTTCCGGGGGAGGGGGCCTGAGTGGGCTCCCATCAGATAAGTCAAGTCTTTTACTGCCTCCCATTTGCTATTGTAATGAGGGACAGGTGGGTCCAGGCTAGGCTGGGCACAGGGTACCTACCTTCCCATCCTGGCTGGGATGGGCCATGTGGCCATAGGATCTCCAGGGCCCCACGAAGTCCTGTGTCCAGGAATATCTGTGGACTGTTTCTTCCACCTCCAGTTGAAGGCATGGACTGTGCATCTCTACCCCGTGTACAGCCTCCGCCACACAGTTAGGAAAGGATTCAGGTCAGATCCCGGGAAGAACCTCCTGGGTCATAGAGTCCATGACATTGAATGTGCCAGATCCGGGTCTGCAGTGGAGCAGGACAAGGCGTAAATCCCCTGCTACAGGTTTTGGAGGGCCACCTCCAAAATTGCCATTGCTGGTCAATGAGGGGGTGGCGGGCAGGTTGTGGCCAGGAGAGGAAAGGAGGCTCAAGAGTTAGCGCTAAAAAAGACTGGAGGTTCATAAATACACAGGACAAGAAATACACTTGTTCCTCTTCTGGCTCATTTTCCTCTCCCAGGCAAGGTTCTCAGGTGCTGTGAAAACGCTGGGGAGAGAAGGGCCAGCAGTATTGTCAGCTGAGGCTGGGAACCTTCAGCGATGATTGGGAAAGCTGTACCTGTCACCTTAATGGACAACACCTAGAAGTCACTCTATGTGCCCTTCAGGAGGACTCACAGGAAGTCACCTGAGGCGTGCTCCTGCCTCCAGACTGATCGCTCTACTGTTTCACCAGGAGGCTGCCTCCGGAGTCAGATCCTGTGGGCCTAATCCTAGCATCCCCCTTGCTTCCTGAGTGGTCTTGGTCTAGGGGTTACCTATTTCCCCATCTGTAAAATGAGGATAAGCATTAGAGTGTCTCTCTCATTGGGAGAAAGGATGAGGTGGTTCCTGCAAAGCTCTTGACACAGTCTGGTGCTCACTGGGCCCTGGTGATTCCTCCAAAGCCCCTTTCAAGTGCTCGTCTACCCAGCCCTCCTGAGGGTTCTTTCTGCTGTCTGCCCACTACCCCTCCTCAGAGCATGACATGGCGTCCCCTTCCCAGCCTACTCGGGGGAGCAGGGTAGGTGGGCATGTTGGTCTTTTCTGCCCTCAGTTTCTCCTTCTTAAATGCTGCCTCCTCTTTTCTCCCCGTCCCGACCCACCGCCCCCCTCCAAGCCTGCAGGGTGAGATAATGTCTAAGAGATACTTGGAGTTACTTGGAGGAAGAGGCCAGACAGTGAGTGACCAGAGGTGATTATCTGGCATGACTAAAGCAGCGGTTTCCCTCCCCCCAGCCCAGGCAGAAGGGAGGGGGACATCTGAGGTCACGCTCCAGAAGAAATGTCCCAAGAAGGGCTAGACTTGGGGAGGCCGACCCTGGGGTGGGGGAACAGGGACGGGTGGAAGCTGAGAACTCTGCTTCAGGTGGATTTTCGCAGGGGAAAAAAAATGCCATTGCCTACAACAACTCACCCCTTTTGGGAGGGGCTTGGAGGCAGGGGGCTGGCCAAAATGGCCTCCACCCAGCATCTTGGTTCACCCTCCTCTTGAACAGCCATCCTGTCTCCAGCTCTCAGCCTCCCTCCTCCATGGACACTGTCGTCTACCCTTGTCCTTGGCCCCTGCCCTTTTCCTCTCCACCTCTCCGGGGGACCTGGCTCCCTCCCAGCACCTCCTCCCCATCCTGCCACTGCCCTGGGGTCCCCACTCTGGCAGTCCCTGTCCCAAAGTCCCTCTGAGCAGCAGAGCTCTCTGTAGGTGGAAGCCCCAATCTCCTCTCTCACTCTGCATCTCCTCTGCCTGCCCCGCCCCCCGAGGCCTGCTGAGGACCGGAGAGCTGCCCACTGGGGGTGGGGCTGGGCAGCTGGCCTCACATCCGACTCCCCCACCTCCTTTCCGCCGCCTGAGCCAGCGGGCGAAGGCATGCAGTTCCCACACAGGCCTCTGGGTGCTGCCCAACAGCTGTGGTTTGTCCCTCCCCCGAAAGGCCTTCACACCTGGCAGGTACTCACCTTCACTACAACCCTCCTCCCTCCCCCCCCCCAAGAGGGGCCGCCTTCATTTAGAAAAGAGAAGCAGCCACTAATACTAAATATTTTCATAAACATCTCTTTGATCCTAGTTATTAGTATTGCCAACTCCCATTTTACACATGGGAAAACCGAGGCGCGGGGAGGCCAAGTGGCTTGCCCCAGGTCCAAAGGCAGAGTAAGGAATCCTGACAAAGCCTTGGGAAGACAAGAATGAGCCTGCAGAACTGGGGTACCTCCAATGCCCGTGTGTGGGAAGCAGATACTCTGACTTGTTCTGGTCTCCCGGTGCCACAGAGAGTGAGAGTGGGAGAAGAGAGAGGACCCCTGCAGGGTTTCCAGTCCAGCCTTTGCTGTGGTCTTACTGCAGGACCTCACGCAAGGCCCTTCTCTATTCTTCCCTTACATTTTAGATTTCCCGTTCACACGTGTGCCAGAAAATCTCCTACAGGGGCATCTGGAACAGCTAAGGACAGTGCTGGTGGGGGACCTTCGTTCCCCTCCCATGCTCAGTATCGGGGTCTCTGCTCTCTCCCTGTCTCTGAGGGTCCCGCACAGACGCTGCCCTGGAGCTGGGTGGGGGAGGAAGGGATGGAGAGGGAGGTCTTGCCTCACAGTCATGGGAGGGAGTGGAGGGAGGGGAGCCCGGAGGGAGGCCTGATGTGCAGGGAGTTGCCCTACAGAGGGGGCTTCCTCCTCCTCCCTCTTCCTTCCCTCCCCCTCTCCCCCTCCCCCGCAGTGGACCTCCTGCTCCCTTCCAACCACACCCTGCATTGTCTGGGCAGGGCTTGAGGGGGTGACAGCAACACAGCGGGAGGGACTGAGAGTGTACAACCTGATATGAGGGTGGCAGCATGAGCGGGCCCCAGTTTGCTGAGTTGAGAGGCTTCGGGTTTGAGTATCTTTGTGTGTGTGTGTGGTGGGGAGGTGGGGGGTGTCTTTACTATGGGTTCTTCCACTCAAACTTTTTTGGAGGTACTGGGCATTGAACCCAGGACCTTGTGCATGCTAAGCATGCACTCTACCACTGAGCTCTACCCTCCTCCCCTACTATGGATTCCTGATACTCTATGAAGCCCCTACCCAGCCCACACACCCCGTGAAGACCCTGGTCAGTCTCCCTCCAAGGCTCTGAGGCTGAGCCTGCTACATTGCACAGGGACCAGAGTCCTGGGGCAAAGACCAAAATCTTTTTCCATAACCCCTTGCCTGTGCTGGAGCAAGTGCTCTGTAAATATTCATTGGAGCCAAGATGGGAGTGCCTCTCCTTGGGGTACCTGCCCTGTCTCCTACCCTCTACCCCCTAAGTTATGCTCACTAAAAAAATTGTGTCATTTAAGAAATTACAAAAGTGCTAATGCCTATAATACAGAATTCCTAGAAATAATACGAAGTCTATAGACTACCACGTGCTGCGTAAGCTGGCCCCCCATCGGGTGACAGTGGTTAACAGTGCTGTCCCACCAGACCTTTCTTTCTAAGCATTCAAAAAAAATGTTTTTTTCCAACATAAATGAGACTTTACTAACAAATAGTAATAGAGCAAACAGTGCCTTGATTTCTTCTTCCATCGTTCCTATCTGCATACACAGAGCCATCTCCTGTCTAAGACTGCAGAGCACCCACTGTGTGTACAAAATCTAACCTGGTTAACCTCTCTTACCAGGGGGCATCCGGGCAGTCTCATCTCAGGTACTGCTGAGCAAGGATGCCTGTCCGAGTACCTTCGTGTTGGTGGGAACATGCTTCTGTAGAACAGCTGCTCCAGTGGGCATGCGCATCAGGCCTTCTGAGAGGTGCTGCCAGAGCAGGGCGAGCTGCACTTGCATCACCATCACTAGAGGAAGACATCCTCTCCCCTTCCTGGTAATCTGATCTGATCCTGGGGGCAGGGTCTGCCTGTTCAGGAAGGACTTCCTCAAGTCTGACCCAAATCCTGGTGGGTGGACTGAGCTGGTCCCTCCTCTCCTCCCCTGGGAAAGGTCTTCCTCTGCAGGGTGGCCCTCAGCCGGCTGGGTGGTCTGGGAAGGCCCTGGTCTCCCTATACAGTGGTGTGTGTGTGCACTGTTGGGTAGGGGAGACTTCCTCTCCTTTCCTTGTTGGAAGCTTGTTGCAGAAAAGAGGAGAAAGACCAAGGAAGGTCTGGATAATCAGCACTGGCATGTTTACTGAGAGCTGGGGCGGTGGGCTCAGGAGGTACCTTCCTGCCTCCCAGGTCTTAATGTCTGGGAAGTCCACAGAAGTCCTTTCAAGGCTAGACATTTCAAAGCACTTCCCAGATACACACAAAGGCTTTTCTTGGGAGGCAAGTGGAGACCGTGGTTTCCACAGTTGTGAGGTGGGCGGGGAGGGGTAGCCGACTCCACCATTCTGGTCCAGCTGGAAGACTGTGGGGTCCTCCTGTATATGTTTATCTGTCTCCACACTCACCTGGCAACTCAGAATACCTGCGTCCTTAGAACTAAGAGGGTCAGAGGAGTCAGCATTATCTGTACGTGTGTTAACCTGATCCACAGGGCTATGGGTTCTCAGCCCCAAACCAGCCAAGAGATCTAATCAAAGGCAGAACATTCGGGACAACACCCAACTCCTTCGGGAGACTCTTGCTGATTTTACTCTCAGTCTCTGCACTGAACACTCATTCATACAGCAGACTCTTACTGTACAGCCAGGTACTGAGATCCAGCCTGATACATGCATTGTGTGTGTGTCCGGGAGACCAAGCCCACACACAATGTAAGTGCTTTGATTGGAGAAGCTGCAACAGGAGAAATTGATGATTAGAAACTCACTCACTGATGTACTATTACCTCAATTACCCATAATTGATGTCGTTCCTGGTGCTCTAACAAGCCAGGGGGAAGTCCCAGGTGCACAGAACAAAGCCCCGGGTGCTGTTCACTGGGAGCCAGAAAGCTGGATTCAAAACTGCAGACTGACTGCAAAGCCCTCGCTCCTGGCATTATTCTACTGCCGGCAACTGCGCGGGTGGTTGGAGAGGGTCAGGTCAAGGACCCTTGGTACATGTGTGGTACATGAGTGAGTGAATGATCGAATGCCTGAACACCCTGGATTGCAAGGGTCTATGTCACATGTGACTTTTCCTGGAGGCTGTGAGCATCTCTTGACAGCACAGAGTATGTCTGATCCATGTTTGAGTCCCAGTCCAGAACAGAGGATGGGCCCTGTGAATAAATGAGTGAGGGAATGAATGCACGAAGCCATCAATGAAGTCCACCTGAGTAACACTTCCTCAGGAGCATCACAGCAGGAAATCAGACCATAGGGCTAGAGGTCCCTTCCTGTCCAGGAAACCCAGCACCTTCAGGAAATTTCACTCTTGCCTGGTCTGGGCGGTGCTGTTGAGGCGGGAAGCCCCATGAAAAAGACTGGCAGGACCCCTAAGCAGGGCCACTAATCTCGTGCCGGCACCATCTGGTTCCCTGGCCGGGAAATCTGTCTCACTTTTTCACCTATGAAACGGCTTACTTACCCTTAAAATTCTATTGATTCCCTGAGCTCACTTCTGATTGGTTATTTCCTTCACTCCTGATTGGTTACTACTCTCACTTCTGATTGGTCCACTTTGCTAACTTCTGATTGGTCCATTTGTAGTACTTCATTTGCATGAGCTCACTCCTGATTGGTTATTTCTCTCACTCCTGATTGGGCTATTTCTACAAAGCTTGTTCCTGGTTGGTCAACTTCTGTTATACTTTATTTGCATATGATGTTGCAAGGTGTAAAACTGGCAGCCTATAAAGGTCTATGTAACCCTACAGAGAAGGTCCAGAGCTTGGAGTGTTAATTCTTCTGGGACTGCTGGCCTCATAAACCTGAGTTCTCCAACTCTTGGAGTGCTGCTTGGTCTCTCGCCCGGATCGAGGTTGCTGTCACAACTGAGCTGTAACACCAAGCTGTAACACATTGTTTGCAATACTGTGATGAGGCAGAGAGAAGCCTGGCTTGACCTCAGAGCCACGGAGGGAAGGCTGGGCAGGGGTGCCTCTGGGTCGCCAGGGAACCTTAAGAGGTCATCGTGTCCATACTCCAGCCTCAACACCAGCCCTCACCCGTCCTTTGCTCCTCAGGCAGGTGAACAGGACCTTTTCTGAAATGACCAGCCTAGAGCACAGTGCCCGGCCCTTAATTGGCTCACAATAAAAATTACTAAGTGAATGTCGAATGAAGGGACACGTTGGGGAAGGGTCTTTTTTACTCAGGTCACTTGTCATGGGGAAGTTTCCCCTCCAGTCACACTGTTCTCCCTGGGGCTACAGAAGGTTTGAGGGCTACAGCCCATCTGGTCTGAGTCTCCCAAACCCCACGCTCTAGGAACTGCTCATTGGGCTGGTCCTTTGCAGAAATTCTTAAACTTCTTAGAATCATTGATGTGCTTGGGATGGGGACGTTGAAGGGGAAAGTAGTATAAAATGCAGGTTCCTGGGTCCAGGGAATTTCAATGGGGAGACTGTGGGAACATTTTCAACAAGTGCTCCCCTGATTCTAAGGCAGATGGGTGATTTGTGGCCTATGTTTTAAGAAACAAAATCTCAGTGCTTATCTCCCTGAGCTGGGAAATGACCCTAAAGAGAGGCCAGGTTTTGTTTGTAAGGAAGAAGTTCTGTGGATCCATGGAAACATCGGAGGCTTAGGCTTGGTCCCTTAAAGCCCATCCGACACTTGCTGGGACTACTCTGCACCAGCATGACAGCAGGCCCAGGGAAAGAATGGGGGGAGCTCACAGCTCAGAGAGAGAGGGGAGAAGGACCCAGGTAACCAAGTAAGAATGTTCTGAGAAGAAGGCTGGGCTTGGCATGTCCCCAGGGGCCAATTTTGGGACTTATTTCGGTCACCAGTTTCCTTCTTTGGGTCTCCACTAAATATCTCTTGCTGCAAAAGATATTCTTATAGAGGTGCTGGAGATTTTCTTGGGCCTAACATGGCCTAGGGGCCCAGGAAGCAGGAGGATCCTTGAGGACAGTGGGACAGCTGCTCACCCCCACCCCATGGTAAGGAAGGAGGGGTTGCTGAGGGGCAGTCAGCACATCCAGAGGCTATACTTCCTGGTTCATCCCAGGCTGAAAGCCATTCTCTCTTTTTCTCCTTAGAGAATACTTCACTCCTCTCTTGGAGCCATCTAATGCAGCCATTGGGGAAGTTCTTGATGTCTGTCTTCAAACTTTTCTGCTTATAATCATCTTCCTGTGAGACTGGGAAAGGGAAAAGGATCTGATCCTCACAGCATCCTGCTTCTGAAGCCTATTAAAAATGCCCCAAAGCAGGAGGTGAGGGAGAGAGAGGGAAGGGTATAGCTCAGTGGTAGAGCATGTGTCTAGCATATATGAGGTCCTGGTTCATTCCCCAGTACCTCCATTAAAAATAAATAAATAAAATTTAAAAACCTAATTACGTCCCCTTTCTCCCCACCAAAAACCCCACAAAAAAGTCTTAAAAAAATGCCCCCACCATTTTCCTCACTGGCCAGAGAAGCTCCTGGCTCATTTGCCCCAATCCTACTTCCTCTTCTCATGTGCTTCCTCTGCCTTCTCTCCTCCCGACTCCCCTCCCAGTTCCTTAAGTGTGGAATGTAGGGAACCTACAGTTCCCGTGACACTCTCTCTTTGACACCCTCTCCTAGAATCCTAGAACTCCAGGCTGGTGTGTATGTGGAGAGGGGGCAGGAAGACCAGTTTTTCCAGCCCTGAGACCAGCCTGCCCCTGGGGGTGCATCCAAGCCCAGCAGAATGGCAACCCTGGCCTCTGAGGAATGTGGCAGATCCGGCTCTTGCTGCCTGACAGAGGGAGGTCGGAGGTAGCTTGAGTCCAGGGCCAGTAGGGTCGAGAGCCATCCCCTCCCACTGCAGCCGGGAATGAGTGCCGGCAGCATCCCTCCCACCACCAGTCCCCTCCTCTCCTCTGCTCTGGCCTTTCAGATCCCATTCCATTTGGCCGGGCCACCCCTCCTTTCCTTCCTCCTGGTTGGGGTAGTTTCTCAGATTGGCCCTCCTCTGCCCCGCCACACTACCTTCTCCAACTAGTGCCCCCTCCTCCTTACCGCCCTGACAGCTGTCTGTAGAAGGGCTTCTTGGACTGAGGGGGTCACTACTCCCTCCAGATTATAGACCTCTCAGGTTCAAGGACCCTGGCTATCTCAGTTACTGCCTATGCTCAGGGCCTGGCAGTCAGTGCCCAGTAAATAACACCTACCTGCCTGCCGATCTGCCGAATTGAATGCATGGAGATAACTACAACTTGCAGAGGCATGGGCCAGCTGAGAAGCCAGAGTCACAGCACCTGATTCTGACATGGCTCACTGGTACCCAGCTTGTACCTGCTGGTGCAGGGCCTGGAAAGAGCCATAATGAGGTGCCCTCCCCACTCCTCTGTTTGCTGCTCTCACCTCTCCATCCTCTTACCTTCCATTGTACTCCCCCAGCATCAGCCCAGCATCCTCCTCTCCTAATCACTTTTGTCCCTTGTCCTATCTCTGGCCCAGGATACACAGCGTCACTTCCCTCTGCTTATTTCCACTGCCCCTAGGAGCTCTCTCCTCCCTGAGGACTTCCTGGAACTTGACTGGCTGAAACTCTTTCTCTTGGCACCCTTTTCTCCCTCCAAGAGGCTTCACCATATGCAGCCATGAGCCAAGTGCCCGCACTAACCATTCCTGCCTCTGCCTGGGGGCTTTTGGTAGATGGATGGGTTGGTCTGCATCCTGGGGGTTACTCTGGAGTGAGCTGCAGGTGCAGGGGCAAATGCTGATTCACACAAGGCCAGGACCCACTCAATCTGCAAAGGTCCAGTCTGATCCTTAGCATATGTGGCTCTCCACTTGTGATCCCCCCACTAGAGTTTACTATTAATACTCATAACAATTATGCTTGGCATTTACTGAGCACCTACTCTATGCTAAGAACTTTACATGGTATTTCATTTCATCCTTACAACAACCTTACGTGATATATACTATTATCATTCCCATTTTACAGCTCAGCAGTCTAAGGCTGTTAGCTTTCTACAGGAAAGAAAAAACCTCAGTTTTTTTTAAGCCCTAGTGCCTAGCATGGTCCTGAGTACCTGGTGCTACGTGTAGGCACATGCAGATGTTCATCTGACATATAGTATGGTTGTGGGACATATGGTTCCATGGAGAGAGAGGGTCCTAGGGCCCCTCTCTCAGGTCCAAGGGTTCCATAATCCAAAGGAGCTGGTGCCAGACTGGGGACTGGCCTACTCTCTGCTCATTTCCTAAGAATTCCAGAAGGGTACAGAGACAGCAGGAAGAACTTTTGGACAAAGCTAGGTGTAGCTATCGAGGCTCTGGATCCCATCTGTGACCCTCTGTGGCCAGAGAGCTCTCTGGGTGTGCATGTGGGTGAATGAGTGAAGGCTCAGGGTGCAGGGGTGGGAGGACGGATGGGATGACCTGCCAGGCCCTCTGTGCCTCGAATCCTGGATCCTGCATCTCAGGTCTTCCTCCTTAGGCCCTGGGGGAGTCTCTGATGGGTGGAGTGGCTGTCAGGTCGGTGTCGTGATGTTCTGGGCGGAGGGCGGGGTGCAGTGCAAGCCCTGACCTGGTTGGGCAGGTTGGCCCACCCTGAGTGGCACCTGTGACCAGGCGCCAACCCCACCCACCGCCCTTTGAAGTCATCCAGCCTATACTCAAGGCCCAGCCCCTCTTCTGGGTCACCTCCCTGAAAAGAATTGGGGTCCTCTCAGGAGAAAGCTCCTCCTGCCTGGGGCCAGTTCCAGTGAGGGAGAGGGAAACCGGCAGGCCTGGGCCTGGCTGGAGGAGGTGTCAGCCTCCTTGGATGGGTCTCTGCCGGGACTGGCAGGGTTGGGCCAAGGCAGAAGGGGCCAAAGCAGAAGGCGCCAAGTGAGGGGGGGATTGATGAGGGGGAGGGGGGCTAATGAAGGGAGAAGGCTTAATGTGGGGGGAGGGAGTTCTGCCAGCGGTGACGGGGCCTTGCTGAGGAGGCACCCCGATCCACTTAGGAGCCCACCCAGGCTCAACCCATGGAAAAGTCCTCTCTAGCAGGACACTGGGATATTTTAGTCCCCTGCCCTGACCCCACTGCACTACTCTGCAGTGGGTATTTCTGTCTTTTGTAAGGTGTTGGGCAATCACAGTTTTAAGACAAGCTCCTTGATACCCCCTGCCCCCAGCACCTTCACCGGATCTGCATCCCGCCTCAGCGCCTAGAGCCAGCAGCCCCAGCCTCTGTCTGCACAGCCACCGGGTTAGCAGGAAAAGCCACCCCGACTCCTGGCCCGACTCGGCACGTGTTGAGCCCTGGCCCTATCCTACTCTGAAACTCAGGTCCCCCTCCCCAGAGCAGCCTGGCGGCTCTGGGCTGTCTTTCCCGCCGCCCCGCCCTGCTCTGAGCGGACCTCTAATCCGCCAGGAGCCTCCTCGGAAAACCATTAGGCAGCCGGGCCCCAGCCCTGCGGGCCTCCAACCCGCACCCCCTGCCCCGCCCGCCCCCCCCCCCCCCCCCCCCGTCCTCCCGCGTCGGCTCAGGGCCGAGGCCGCCCCAACCCTGCAGTCTTGGGCACCAAGCGACCCCTCGGGTTTGGCTCCATCCCAATTTCTACTGCGGGCGGATGTCTCCTTAGACCCGGCCAGAGGCTGGCCCTGCGCCTCTGGACCTGGACCGCGCCTCGCCCCTCGCCCCGGGCCCTGAGCTGCCCGGGAGGGCTGGAGGAGGAAGCTCACCCTTAACATCCAGGCTTTGGGGCCCTGCCATGTCCTCCCTCAGTCCCGCCAGTTTGGGGGTGGCCCGGAACCGTGTGCCGGGCAGGTCGCGGGGCCAGCGGCGGCGGGCGGGGGTGGGGGTGGGGTGCCTCCCGGTTGAGCTTGCCCCGCCCTTGAATCCCTGGATCGCACTGCTCAGGCCGCAGGACCCTGGCCTCCTGCCTCTCTGTCTCCAGATGCCCCCACTTCCCCACACCCTCTTCCCAGCCCTGAGCCTCTCCTCCTCTGGGAAGTCTGCCCCGAGGGCCACACCTCTCTCCTGGTAGACCACGCTTGGGCCACCCGTGATGGAAGGGGCACACAGTCCTGCCAGAGTCACAGAGATCCCGGTTTGGTTCTGGCCTTTGGCAAAGCCACCTGACCTCTCCAGGCTGTTGGCCCAGCCATAAATAGGGCTATTAACCCCACGTGCTGTGTTAGAGTGGTAGATGAGCTTGACCCAGTCAGTGTTTGGTGATCTTATGGTGTAGCCACGAAGGGCAGGGACCTGTCTCTCCCTTCAAGCTGGTCATGGCCTGTGCCTTCCAGCTTGACACCACGCCAGTCCCACTGCAGGTGGGGGCACCGCAGGTGACCCCTTTGCCTCACAGGTCGTACCGGACACTGGGAGCAGGTGTTTTTCCTTTTGTCCTCACTGGCCAAGGCCAGGAAAGGCCACCTGTGGGGCTGGGGGTTGGGAATTGAGGGCTTCTCAGCCTGGAGGGTAGGGAGGGGGCATGGCATGGTTCTCCCCAGAGCTCTAGGTTGACAAGACTCCAGGTTAGGGGCAGGACTCCCAGTGAGGGGACCGAGACCCCTCAGGGACGCCTCTTTCATGCCCCTCTCTTTATTCAGGGCTCCTGTGAGGAAGAGAAATGGTCCCGCTGGTTATGGTCATCGCTGTCTCAGCTCTGTGGCCACTTACAGCATTGGGGGAGGGGTCCCTTCAGGCCCAGGTGGCTATAGAGGTGACATCTCACTGATTTTTCCAGATCACTTACTCAGAGGTTGGATGACGGGTGCTTAAAGAAAATGAAGAATTAGCGATTGCTGAGGGGGCTGAATTTGGGAAGCAAATGGGGTAAAGCATCTTCTAATCAAGATGGATGACAGAAATGGCGACAGAAATGTTTACTGCATGAAATAAGATACGTAATTTTGTTTTTCTCCTCATGAAATTCCAGTCTTTTTCAATCAGGCCATTGGTGTGTGTTTAATAATAACAGTTTCCATTTATTGTCGCTTTCCCTGTCCAGGGACTGGGCAGCACTTTACAGGCCCTTGTCTTGTTTAGTTCCCCACCATCTCTATTCATTTATTCAAGATTCGGTCAAGGAAACATTTACTGAGCATCTACTATGTGCCAGGCATTATTCTGGATACTGGGGCTGGGGATGCAGTGAATTAAAAAAAAAAGAAGTTAGACAAAAGTTCCGCCCTCCTGGAGCTTACATTCTAGTGAAGGATAGAGAAAACAAACAAATGAGAAAATAGATATATTATGTCAGGTAAGTGCTCTGAAGAAATCTGGAGCAGCATAAAGGCACAGAGAGTGATGGGATGGGCTTCCCAGAGGTGGTGCTATTTGAGCAGAGATGTGCAGGAGACGGGGGAATGGGGTGGAGGAACAGCCATTTGAATATTGGGAGCCCAGCAGTGGAGGCAAGGGGAACAGCAAGTTTAATGGCCCCGAGGTGGGTGTTTGCTTGGCTTTGGCACCTGGTACACCAGGCAGCAAGAAGGCCAGTGTGCGGGAGAAGAGAGGGCAGGAAGCAGGATGGGGAGAGAGGAGTCTTTAGGGAAGTACCATTTTTAAGTCCATTTCCATGGGGAAACTGAAGTCTGGAGAGGTTCAGTAATGAGTGCAGAGACAGGATACGAACTAGGCTGTCTCCACTGAAGCCTGAGGGCTGAATCCCAGGGCTCTCCAGCGTCCAGCACAGGGGCAGGGACAGGAACGCTGGAGGCTCTGGTACTTTGAGATTTGTTAAGTATGTGATGAAAAAAGAAAGGCAGGCTTCCAACATAATTCTAATCCCCACAGTCGAGTGTTGTGTGGGCAGAAGGACCATACTTTAGTGTAGGCCGGGTATCTTGCATGGATCAGGGCATATAGAAGTTGCTCAATAAGTGTGGAATGAATGGAAGAATATTTGTTTTGAAGGAAAGAGAGTAGTTTTCTATGAAGCCTACAGTTTCTATAAGGAGGTTAAGATTCTTGCTGTGGGAAGATCCTGATTGGTTTGCAGATGAGGAAACGGAGGTGTAGAGTCATGGAAGATGAAGAACGCTGCTGTGTGGGGTGGGACGGTGTTGGGGTGGCTCTGGGGTGGAAGGCTCTGTTTTGCTGCTCTCCAGAAATGGAACCACCAAGGGCTCTTCTCTGGATCAGAGCCACGTTTGGCTTGGCTAGAATGGGGAATGGTGAGCCTTGAGGGAAACCCCATTGCAGAAGAATCTGAGATAAACGGGGCACATTTGGGAGTTAGGACTGGAGAACTTGGGCTCAGATAAGGTCAGATAAGCAAGGGAAGGGAAAAATAATGTCCTGGTCAGCCCCGAGGAACAGGTGCCAGAACTTCCTGCAACATTCCTTGCCTGCCTGTTTGCGCATCTCACTCCCGATCTGCGTGGCCTCCCTGATTTCCCCCACAGAGGCACCAATGTGCCCAGTGCCACGTGGGGTGTACTGAGTGACTCCCCGGACATTATACATCTTTCTGATATGTCTATTTGACCTAAAGATTTTTGGAGAAAAAAAATAATTCAACTGTACATTTTAGAGCATGCTTTTTATATTAAAGAAAACTTGGACATAACATGAAGTAAAATGTGCCTGAACATATGTACATGTCTATTAAAGATAAAACAAGCCTGAAATGAAAGTATTTATGAGTGAGTTGCTCCGAACAGCCTTCCCACCCACTGACAGACCCTGCTCTTACAGATACCCCATAGGGAACTTTGAGAAATACTGTTTGTCCATGGCCACCGAGTTTCCTCTCTGCCATTTGGGACAGGGCCCACTTCAGAATGGGGACAGGTCAGCCAAGAGAGGGCCAGAGCCCAGGCAAAGGCCAGGGGCCCCACCCAAGATGACAAGCGGGCAGAGCCCTCCCAGGTCAGGATCTGGTAGGTAGGGAGTGTTGGTTTCCAGGTTAAGATGTTTGGAGCTGGCTTCCTGGTGGCGGCGGAAGGGGATGAGTGTTGTGTCCACAGGGGCTGGGAGGTGGCAGGTTTCAGCAAGAGGAGGCCTGAGCCACCAGTCCGGGCTGGTCCTGGCACCCGCTGCTCCTCCCAAGACCTGCTGCAGACTCAGTCTGCACACAGCTACCACCCGGGAGAGGGAGGCCCAGGTGCCAGCCAGAGGGGCGACGGGGAGAAGGGCGGAGAGGGAGTCACTGCTTGAGAGCAGGGCAGGGACACAGGAAGGATCAGTCCTGGAGACAGGGTGGGAGGGGAAGGCAGGTGGCCCAATCTGGGTCCTGGGTGGGGTCAGGAGGGCTGGAGGAAGTGGAACTTGTTCTGGAGTTTCTCCAGTCCTGGGGTAAGTATTTCTGAGAGAAGGAGTTAGCTGAGGAAAGGATTTTCTAATCTCCAAGGTGGGAGGGCTGGGCCTGGGGGTGGCCAATAAAATAAAGGGAAGGGGGCATCTCGTTCCTTAGCCATTTGAAGTGGTGGTGTGGGCCAGAGGGCAGGCCCTGCTCTATGTTGGGGGAGACACAATGTGGCCTGCAGTGGTACACCACCACCATTGCCTGAACTCATAAAGTACTAGGCACTACTTGAAGATTTTTACGTGAACTCACTCATCCAAGCCTCACAATAACCCCATGAGGCAGGTGGTCTCAATTATTGCCCATTTTACTGATGAGGACACTGAGACATGGAGGGGTTAAGTCCCTCTCTGTTGGAAATCTAGATGGTGCCCAAGAATCTGTAAGGAAGTCAGGCAAAAAATCAAAACAGAGTCCTTCAAGTCCATTCATTCGTCCATCCATCCATCTATTCATTGATTCAAGGATACCGACTCAGCGGTTCCGTGTACCACTAGGCCAGAGGCCTCTGTGATCTGTGGTAGTCCTCACAGCATCCTCTGTGTAGGCTTCCCACTTAGCAGATGAGAAACCTGAGGCTCCAAGATGTTACATAATAGCTCAAAGTTATGTAATAATAGATCATGGTCACAGAGCAAGTAAGTGGCAGAACTAGAATTCATACCTGGGTCAGTATGAGTCTTTGGGCGGGAGGAAGAGCTCTTGTTAGGGAAGATAAGTCAACTGGGAACCGTGTGAGAAAACAGAAAGTGGAGGTGTTTTTATGAAAGAAACCAAGGGACTTTCCTGCATTCCTCCTTTCCTGTTTGGGCTCAGCTCTCTGGAAGCCAGGTCTACAATCCTGCCAGAAGGAGGCGCTCTGCTTAGCCAGGGACAATGAGGGAGGCAGGTGAGGCAGGAAGGAATAGGAATGACTAAAAAAATAAAAATTTATTTGTTGCTGGAGCTGGATGGACTCTGTTCATCCCTCTTCTTGCTCTCCCCTCTGCCCTTTCTCCCCAGGATGCCCCCTGATTTCGCTAACAGGGTTTGGCTGCCTCTGTCATCTTTGTCTATCTCCTAAGCCTCCTGCTTCCAACTCCGTCCTGCTCTTCCCTCCTGGAGCAGGCCACACCTGGTCCCACAGGTTATCACACCAGGTGACCTCCCTGCCTTCAGAGAACCAGGCAGCTCATCTGCCCCTCAGGGCGGGCCCCACCCCCCGCTGGTTTCCTGGGAGTGGAATTCCCCCCAAGGGAGTAGCACTGATGATTTCAACAGAATTGGGCCTTGGGAAGGTTTGGGATATGGGGTGAAAGGTGACCTAGGAAAGGTTTTAGGGGGAGGGTGGACTTTGGATGGTGGGCTACGGCACCCAAATCCATGTGCATGAGCTCCTTTTCCTGGTGCAGGACAGAGAAGAGAGTTCCTGAGGCCAGGACCTCCATTTATGCTCCTGCCTGGCTGATCCCCCCATCAGCCCTCCTATCCTACCTCCTGGAACCCCCAAACCCCAGTAGATGCCCATGTCATTATCACTTTCTGACCTGCATTGGAGAAAGAAACCCCAAGTGAAGTGGAAGGTGAGAAAGTTCCTCTCAAATCTCACTGGCAGCCCTCCTGCTGGTCCTACCTCAGTATGTGTTATTTGACATGAGCATTTAAGGGGTCAGTTTTCCTCAGAGTTGAAGAGAGGGAGCAAGGGCTCTCTTCGGCTCCCCTCACCAGCTGGCTCAGAGTTTGTGGCCCTAATGGGATCTGGTAAACTCCACTGCCTCCAAGAAATGACATCATCTTGTCTGAAATGATCCCCTAGCCTTTCCCAAGACCCCCTTCCCTGCTCTTCCAAAGAATATTCCCAGTTCCCTAGTTCCTGCCCATGCCACCCACTTCCAAGGGAGCAGATGGCTTCACCCCCTTCTCTTCCTTGCCCCCTTCCCCATGATCCCTAAACTCTGTGGCCCTCAGCACCCAGGGCCCAGTGGCCTGGCAGAGATGGAGGGGGGGCGGCCCACGCCAACTCCTGGGAGGGGTGTGTGTAAATTTGGACTCATCCCCTTCCCCCCAGCCTGCTGTCAGCTGGCCAGCCCCATCTCTAGAGCAAAAGCGCTTCCATGCGGGAGGGAGGGAGCCGGCTCTGTGGGAGAAAGATGAAGCCAGTCCCCCCACGTGTCCGTGTCAGTGAACAAATTGGGCCAATTTGGTGTGATTAGTGAAGAATTCACATCTGGCCAGCAGAGTCCTTCCCCCCACCCCAGCCCAGCCTGGCTCCTGCTCCCCATTAGAAGCTATTTTCTCTGACGGCTCCATTTGTCTCTGTAGTGGGGGATTTGACAGCTCCCTGGCCAGCCTGGGGGGCCTGGCTCTGAGTGAGAGGCCCAAGGCCAGGCTGTTTGCCCACTCCCTTAACCTGCTTCCATGGGGGATGCCATGCTCCAAACAGGGCCCAGGCACCTGTATGCCCCATGTCTCTGCTGTGTGTGTGTGTGTGTGTGTGTGTGTGTGTGTGTGTTTAGATCCACAGCTGGGTGGGGCTTGGGGAGCTGCAGCCCCTAAGCCCTTGGACTTTGGTTTCTCATCTTGCGCAGTGATGGTTATGCTCTGAGATCAACAGAAACTCGTGTTTGGGGTGGGGGGAGGGGTAGTGGCCAGGGAGGCAGGGTCTGGTGTTTCCTAAAAGAAAACATCTGGGCGTATATAGGGAGGGCCTGCCCCCACTTCCTTCACCCCTTCCCTGCCCCTCCCAGAGGCCGCAGCCACAGCTACCCCTCAGGAATGCCTGTGGATGGCTATTGTGCAGCTGGAAGGCTCACCCCCAGAAGTGGCTTCAAGGTAGTACCATGGTGGGGGTGTGGCCTTCAAAGTCTTGGGTCTTCCTCCCCCAGCAGTGACCCCAGGTTGCCTGTGTCAAAGGCAATTTGGGGCTATTTAAAGGAGCCTGACCTAGAGGTCACCTGGGCAAATCTCTTCCCTGGGGAATTACCACCAGATGGCAACCTGGGGCTTGTCTCCTGAGAGGTTCTCCCCAGTTGCCCGGGAGGGCCAGGGCTCTGCTGTTGCCTGGAGTGTGTGAAGAGGGCAGGGGTCTAGGACTTCAGTCCTTGGATGAGAATTCTCCTGGAAGAGGGATAACTGGGGAAAGGGGTCCTAGCTGCCAGCATCAGGGAGGGCTGCTTTCCATTGTGATGTCATTGGGTTTGGGGGTTGGCAGTGGAAGCTTCTAAGGCCTCCAGCATTTTTCCGATGCCACGTAGATACCTAAAGAAAACCAGGGGGAGTGAAGGGAATCAGCCATCTGTGATCTCTCCAACCTTCAAAGCCCCCTGAGAAGGGTTGACCAACTATCCCAGTTTTCCCCAGATGAAGAGGTATCCAGGGATGCAGTTTTTCAGTGCTAAAGCCAGAGCAATCCTGGACAGCCTGGGACAGCTAGTCACCCTACCTAAGCTCAAGCCCTGGAGACCAGGCAGAGGGATGGAAAAGAAACCAGTTCTTCTGAGATCTGCTGCCTGATTTCTTATTTGATTTTATTTTGTCCTTACTTGATTTTAGCCTGACACCTTATTATTATTTGTGGGCTCCTCAGCCTTCTTTTCAAGGTAGTGCCTGGAGTGTTGGAAGGATATCCTGACTTGGGGGGGGGCAGCGGAGCAGGGGGTAGGTAGCTTGGTTGTTCATCTTGAGGATCATGGGCTGGGGGTGTGATCACAGCAGCCAAGCTGGCCTGCTCTCCAAGGGCACCGACCACCCAGCACCCGTCTCTAATTAATAGAGGAACCGTCAGAACACCGCTGTGTGTGGTTCCTGGAGTTATTATCCCATTTCAGAGGTGGGAGAACTGAGATGGAGTCATTGGCCCCAGGGCTGAGTGGAGATAGAGCAAAGCAAGTTCTCGTGGATATCTGCACCCCCACCCCGCCCCCTCAGCCCATCTCCTGTTCAGGCAAAGATGAAGGTCAGGAATAGACCTCTGCCCCAAGTTGGGGAGTTGGAGTCACCTGCTCCTCTGCTGAAAGTTGCTTCAGCCCCACTCCCCAGACACTAATTGCATGACGGGGGACAGAACCAGAACGGGTTTGGCGGGAAGGGTCACGCTGGCAGGATTCCAAAGGCAGAGAGGGCTTCTGAAAATCTAGATATCAGACCAAACTTCTACCTGCTCTCACAGCAGCAACTGGCATCCCAGACATGGAACCTGGAGACGCCAAGATGTGAAGGAGATGGCTGAGAGTACTTGAGGAGGGAGGGAGACCAGGGGGCAAAGCAGTGCTTCCGCTGTCCTTGGGAGGAGGGCTGCCGGGGGCTGGTCCCACCTGCTCCTGCCCTGACCCAGTTCTCCTCCGTGCCTCTTCCCCCCTCCACCTCTAGATCCCTCTCCTCTGCACACAAGCCCAGGGCTCTTGGAACCCAAACAGGGAGAGGCTGGAAGCAAGAGCTGAGTTTGCACTTCAAACTGAGCCTGAAGTGCTAATTTGAAGGGGGATGTGGACAATTCTAGGAGGATTCTCTGCTGGTTTCCTGGGTCTGATGATGCAGGGGCTACTGAGGCATTTGGAAAGCTGCGTAGTTTAGGGCCAGGTTGCCCAGCTTCCTTGTTGGGGCAGCCCTAAGCCCTAAGAGGGCCTGGGTGGACAAGCTGCCCCTGGGGGGATTTCCTCTCCCAGGAGGGGTGCCTTGTATACTAGTCTGTGGAGTGGGCCAGGGCCTGAGCTGCATTTGAGGACAGGCTCTTCTTTAAGATGAGGACCCCTCTATGAAGCCCCTTTCCAGTCCTGCTGGCCTTCATGGAGAACCCCCAGGCCTAGTAGTGGAGGGAGTGCATTTCTACCCCCCTGTCAGAGCCAAGGACTCTCCTCACTGTCCTGATGCTTGGTCTCCATCTTGGGGAAGCCTGAAGGTGGGGTGTTTGCCTGTTTACACCCTGCTTGAGTTTGTTTCAAGCCAAAGGCAAATTCCTGTTTCCACCAACAGGCCCCAGGGGAGATCAAAGGCAAGAGCTCTGAGTTCAGGGAAGAGGAATTGAGGATGGAGGGTGCCACCACTTTGTAATGGGAGGGTTGAAATTTATGTGGGGAGCTGGAGCATGAGCAGGATACAGGGAACAGAGGCAGAAATTCCAAGGACCCCATCTAGATCTGGCTGTGCTATCCTGTCCTGACCCCTCCTGCAGGAAGCCCAGGTCATCTCTCCATCCTGACCTCACGGCAGAGGCTGCGCCCTGCTGCTCCTCTGTGTCCCCAGCAGGGTTTTCCTGGTCTCTCCCCTAACGCGGGACTCCCTCCAGAGCACGGGCCACCGCAAGAGGAGAAGAGAAGAGGCGAGGGGGAGGGGGGGCCGGGCCCTCCTCTCCCCTTCCCTCCCCTCCCCTCCCCTCCCCGGCGGCCCGCCCCCACCTCTGCTCCTCGCGGCGGGCAGGCGGGCGGGGCGGGGCGGGGCGGGCCCGCGAGGGGCTCAGGCGCGGCGGCGGCGGCTGTCACTCACGCACTCACGCGGGAGGAATGCAGACGGCAGGGCTGCCCTGTGGTCACGTCTCCGCCCCACCGACGGAGGTAGGCGCCCAGGTACCCAGCCTGTGGGCCTTGGGAGCCCGCCAAGCTGCTGATGAAAGGCACTGCAGATTAACCCTTTCTTGGCCGCACCCCCTCGCTGCCGCCAGCTGCTGGGTGGTCGCCAACCTCGAGGGGCAGAGGGGCGGGAGACCGGGGCGGAGGTTGGAGCAGAGGCTGGGCGTGCTGGCTAGTGAGTGGGCGGCCTCGGCCTCTGGGCGCTGGCGAGGATCCCCCCTGCTCCCCTCTGGCCTCAGGCCCCTTTGGTTCTAGGGCTGACAGGCTAAGAGACTGGTCTCCCAGTAACAGATGATAACCCCCTCTCCTACAAAGGCAGACTAACCTCCCATGCTGATGTGCCCTCGCCTGGAAAGTCCCTGAAGCTCTAGAGCACTGGGCGGAGAGTCCAGAATCCATGTATTCATGGCAGTAATTACATTGGAAGAGCCAAGAGGGTCAGCTCAGCTGTTAGACTCAGGGAAAGTGGGCTCTAAGTCTGAGTTTCTCCAGTGTGTAGAATTACAGGGTCAATAATCCAAAATATGGAGTTATTTATTTGTATCTGTTTTAGTGGCAAGCTACATTTCTTCCCTGAGCAGAGTCTCAGGGCAGATGCCTTGTATATAAATCAAAGTGGAGAGTTTCTGGTTGGAGTAGGGGGTGAAGTCCCCTTTCCCTCCCACCCATTTCATGAGAACACCTGAGAACACCTAGAGAGGATTCTAGGGAAAGCTCTGAGATCTGGGTACCGGATGAGATCCTTTTCAGCCTTGACAGCTTTCTCTTCCTGTTGTCTACATCTGCTGGGTGATGGAGATGCATCTCTGTTCGTATTTACTCTGTGCCCAGGACTCCCCGTGGGGCATTCTGTGATGCCCTGAGGTCTGGGCTCTTGCTTCCAGGGTCTGGGGTCTGTGTTCCATGCCCTCCAGAGAGGGCCCAGCATTCGACCTTGAGTTTTTTGTTCAGGGACGACATTCCCTCTCTAGACTCTACATGTTGTTGGACCCAGTGCCTCCCCACCAACCTTGTGTCTCCCAGACCTCTCTCTTCTGCTAAGAATTCCAAGAATCTAGGTGTGCACAGGAGTATCTGGTGGGCAGGAGTGAGGAGGGCAGAGCTCTAGGAGCAAAGCCTGCCTCAAAAGTTCAGATCTGTCCTCACAGATCTCTCCCCCAGCTTATCCAGCCTCTCTGGGGAGTTTCCCTCTCACCTAGGAGGGGTGGGAGCTCCAAGAGGCACAGGACATCAGAGGTCCAGTCAGGAGGCAAGGCCAAGTAGGGGCAGGGAGACAGGAGGACCAGTGCCCAGCTCCAACCCCCACCCACCCCTGACTCCCCCATGGTGTCTATGCCACCACCCTGGGGGAAACTGCTCTGAAGCTAGGAAACCAAAGGGGCAAGAGAACTTTGGTGATGGTTATGGTAGGAGAATTGGAGAGGAGACACCAGGAAGGACTACACGTCTGACCTACATGTCCAAATATAACTCAGCTCTCTTAAAAACCGGTGCCTTGGGTATGCCTTATCCAGCTTGAAGGCATCATCACCTCCAAGACAATATAACTAGAATTTGGAAGTCATCCTTAGTGTCCACTCCCTTCACCATCCAATTGGTCACCAAGCCCCATCCTTTCTGTAGCATTAGTGGTTCGAAGATGCCTGCTTTTCTTTCCCCTTTGATTGCTCCAGATTCAACTGAGGCCTCTTTAAACCAGTCCCTGGGACTATTTCAACAAGGGCTGGTTCCCCTGGCTCCAGGGGAGCACACCCCAACCCCCCATCCCTCCTCCGCACTGCACTAGGGATCCTGGGATCTCAGAACACAGGTTGGAACATGCCACTCTCATGCTCAAAAACCTTTGATGGCTCCCCATTGCCAGCAGGATAAAGTCCCAACACTGCCTGGCATTTACAGCCTACCCTGATCTGGTGCCATCTTCCCTGCCAGCCTGGGCTGCCACTATGTACTTCACCTCCTTCAACTCCAGCCACATCCAGTGGCTTGTTTCATCCTAGTCCTGCTGCATGCGTTCATGGCCCACCACCTTGGCTCACAGACAAGCTTGTTCCTGGCACTTACGGTGCTGTGAGGGAGAAGGATTAATCATATAATCCCATAAATAAATATATCCTTACAAACTGTGATAAGTTCAGGGTGTCTTTAGGAACTCAAAGAGAAGTTATAATGGGGGTGGGACAGATTTAGATCGGGGACTCAGAGAGGGCTTCTAGGCAGAAGAGGCACTTCAGGGTATTGGAGCTGAGTTACTTTTTGCATTACCCTTTCGATGCTTGGGGAGGTTATCTTTGATCTTTTGTCAGGACGAATTTCCCTGTCTGCACACCCAGATTTCTTGGCGTCTCTGCCAAGCTTGTATTTCATTCTGTCTTGAACTGGAATCTGTCTTGTGTGTCGCATTCCCTAGACCATGAGCAGGTGTGGAAAGGGAGTGTTGCTCATTCGTGCTTAGAACACCAACCACCCTTCAGCACACAGTAGGTCTGGAGCACAACAGGCCTTTGATGAGTATTTTTATTTTGAGGGTGAGGATGTGGAGACTGCTGTATTGAATGCGCATGGAATTAGACCTTAAAACAGGAGACATTCTCTGAGAGGTGGTCAGTGAGTTTGGCATAGAAGCGAGGGGTGAGCAAGATGGGCTTCTAGTCGTTGCCTCTCTCCAGATCTCTGTCCTCTGTCTAAATACTCCCAACCAACACTTCTCAATATGCCGCAGAATCCTCCCAGGCCCTAGGAAGCAACGCTCCATTTGGCCCAGCTTCCCGCCCCCTTATTCCCCCAACCCCAGATGATCCATTTTGGACTGAGGGGGGCAGTGGTGGGGAAGGGGCTCTCTTTCCTACTGGGAGAGTGGGTACTGGCATCAGCACCCATGGGTGTCATCAGCTCCAAATCTGGGCCTTCTTTGCCATCCCCTCCTCCAACGGTCCCAGCCACCACCCCCTGCAGGCTGCCATGCTGGCCTGACTGCAGGCCTGGGGGATAAAGGTGCCTTCTTTCTTGGTCACACCCCCATCACTAAATGCCATGCAGTCCCTTCCTGCTCTGGCTCCTGCTCTGGTGGGGGAGTGGGAGAGCAGTGAGCAGAGCACAGAGGGAGATTCAGGGTTAGCCTGCTTGGCTTTGAAGAGGGTAGGGATGAGGGTGGAGATTGATTTGGGAAGGATCCCAATCAAAAGGCTCTCTCTCCACACGTTGCCCCTCCCCCACCTCAGCCATTTTCAGATCACAAGGCAGCAGACAATTTCCCAGGTTTTCTGGTTCTCTCCTGCTTCCCTGGAGACTTTCCTATCAGTGGAAAATTTTAGATCTGAACAAAGAGTAGGGGCAGGCCGTTGAACCCATGAAGGTGCCAGGCTGACCCATCAAATCCCAGCCTGGTCCCCTTGGGCCAGGTTCTTTGGGTAAGCTCCCCTTCATGAATCCTTTGGTCTGATGGTGAGGGCCCAACTCCTGCCTCAGGGGGACCCCAGTGTGAGGGTGGAAGTCCCGCTCCTGTAGTGAGGGTCTCCCAGGGTGCTGAGGGTCACAGGATGAAATCAGGATATAGACACTTGGCCCCTTCATGAGGACCAGCAGCTAAGGTGCCCAGCAGGCTGTCCAGATTGGGTTGCTCTCTCAGTTCATTCCTCCCCCAGAGCAGCTGTGTCTGGTAGTCTCACTGCACTCTCTCTTGCTGCAGAGGCCATGTGAGTGGTGGTGCCAGCAGCACAGGTGGCAGCTGGCAGGTGGGGAGAGCGGGGGAGGAGGAATGTGCCCCAGGCCTGGGCAGATGCCACTGGACAGTCCAGTAATCCCACCCCCTCCCCGTGACCTGCTCACCTCTCTGCCTGCCTGCCCTGGTCCTGGTCCCTATGCCAGGGGTCACAGCCAGGTCCTGGGTTCCAGGTACCCATTCCCAGGAGGAGACTTAGCCTCCAGACACAAGGGACATCTTGTGGGGCATTAGTCATTGCCGCAACTGCCATTTTAGGACCTGGGCTGGCTTATTTCATCCTCATCGTTAAATACTGCATTATTCCCATTTCCCAGGTAGGGAAACCAAGGCTCAGGGGAATGAGGTCACTGATACAGTTTATCTTGTGCAGCCTGACATGGAGAAGCAGTGGAGCGGGCATCCTGAGCGTCAGAGGAAGAGGTCATCTTGTGGATCCACAGCTCCACAGAGGCAGGGATTTAATCAAAATGTCCTTAGCCCAAGAAGGAATTTTTCCCTAGAGTGAATGGGATTAGACGGGCTGGGAGTGAGGACAGAGGGGCAGCAGGCCAGCATCCCACAGCATGGACCCTGCACTGAACAATGTCTGCCCACCTTCTCCCCTCACCTTTCCTGCAGCTGAGGAAGCAGGTGGGGAGATGGTGGCTCCCGGAGCCCCTGATCCCAACAGAGAGCTTGCCCACCTCCTGTGATGGCCCAGGTGTTGCACTGTTGCAGGCCTAGCACAAACGTCCCTGAGACCCCCGGCCCAGGTGCCTCGTGGTCTTCTCCTTGGTGATGCCTCAGAACTCTGGCAGGGGCCTAGCCCAGTGAGTCCAGGGAGAGACTGCCCAGCTTCGCTCTCCAATCTGCCTGCTCCCTCCCCTCTCTCTGCTCCCTCCCCACCAGCTTCCCTCCCAAACACTCAGTCATTCATTCCCCAGACCACCTACAAACCACCCATTTGCCCAGACCACACAGCTCCTCTGCCCAGCTCAGCTCCCGGGGATAATGGCCGCCCCACCCCCATCCTTCCAGGACCCACCCCCAAGCCTAATTACCACCTTGGCACCTCCGGGGCTGGGGGGGGGGGGCACTGACCTCCGCTTGTGCTTGGAAATCTCTTGGGCACAGGAAGCCTGTTTTCTTCTGGACATCAAGGGGCAGGAGCAAATTAGAGACCCTCAACTGAGTCCCTCTCTGGTCCTTCCCACCCCACCACCCAGTCCCTGGGCCCAGGCTACAGGGGGAGGGCTGGAAGGCAGGATGGTGCAGACCCCTGTTTGCTCCTTGGTTGCCCAGGCCCAGTAAGGAGCAGACCCAAACTGCCCTCAGGTGCTGGTCAGGGAGGACTCCACAGAAAGAGCACTGGACCGAGAATCAAAAGACAAGGATTTGGTTCTGCTGCCCTGACTGCTTGCACTCTCCCCACCCATCCTGGCCTCAGTTTCCTAGTGCGTGAGAGGAGAGAGCTGTTCTCCATGGTCTCTAAGACTCTCCTGCTTGGGGTCTTTAATGCCAAGGGGGTGACTGAGAGGTGTCAACTGAGGGTCTCCGCACTGCTGCGGGACCCCAAGCAAAGAAGCAGGGAGAACAGAAGTGGATGGAGGAGGCTGCCAGAGGAGGGCAGGTGGCCAGGACAGGGAGATAGAGCAGGGTTGGCCTCACACCTGTCAATACCAGGTGGGAGGCGGGACTGGGCACCCTGCCAGGTAAGGAGTGCAGGAGTCAGGAAGTCCTCACTGGCATCTGGAGCTGGTGTGCTCTGATGCCCCCTGCCCCCACCAGCATCAGCAAGGTGGTGGCCAGGGAGGGCCTCCCTGAAGTGGCCTGTGATCCTGGAGGGGGCCTTCTGTCTTTCCCTCTGAAATGTCTACACTGACCCAAGCCCCAGAAGCTGTTCCATGAGGGCAGGGGACCCGTCTACTTCCAGTTCCCAGAAGGGGCCCTGGCTCAAAGAAGGTGCTCCATCAATGTGCGATGAATGAATGAGGACTGAACAGCTAGGGGGCGACTGAGGCAAACCCACACGTGTGAGCCTACCTGTGGCTGCAGGGCTTGGGGGCAGGGGTGAGGGCTTTACCCTCACCAGCTGAGCTGAGCTGGGCCCAGGCTCCGGGGACCGGGGCCACCAGGGCTGGGCCAGGGCGGATGAGGTGGTCTCTGTGGGGTCCCTCTCAGGATCCCTCCTTCCCCCATAATTACTTCTGATTAGCTTCACCACAAAAGCCAGGCTGGAAAGAGAGGGGTGTTTGGGACATGAGGGAGGGGACAAGGTGGAGCAGAGTACTCAGGACAAGCAGGGCCCCCAGCTGTGTTCCCTTCCCACAGTTTAACACACACACACACACACACACACACACAAACACACACACACACCATGATCTGGAAAATTCCAATGATGCTCCATGTACTGAGAGTAGCAGAGATCCAGGGACAGCAAGCACTTTAGACACTCATCCATATGTATTAACTCAGAATGGCCCCTCCAGAGTCCTTGGGAGGGATGGCGGGTGGGCATAACTTGTAGGCAGAGGGGAGCAGGAAACAGGATAAGCAGTTCAGGGCAGGAGGGAGCTCTGGCAGGCATATCCACTCTCCCAACTCAGGGCCCAACCTGGAGAAGTCCCCGGAGACCTTGCCAGGACCTAGAAAGTTCTTTGTGGTGTCCAGCTGCCCTTTCTGCCTCATCTGTGCTAAGATAGATTCACCATATCCACGGCCCTCACCCCCCCCCCCCACTCCTTTTGAGACAGTCCATGCTAGGGTCTTCTCTGGAGGCCAGGAGGCTGGCGTCTCCTCCTCTCTAGCCTGGGGTCAGGACCCTCCCTCCCACTTCCTTAGTAAGCAAGTAGGAGTTACAGCTCAAGTCACTCAGACTCCCTCAGACCCACTTTGCAAGAAGGCCGGTAGGGAGGGAGCAGCATGAGAAAGTGTCCTCTCCTTCCTGTTTTGGGGTAAGCACTAGAGGACTAGGGAAAGAGAAGAAAAAGGTGGGACATGCCTGCTTCCTCCAGAGCCTCATCTTTGGGGAAACTATTATGTAATCAGCAGTAGTACTAGCTAACAGTTAAAAAAAACTTACTCTAGGTCTGGGCACCAGGCTTCCATGCTTTACAAACATTCTTTCACTGGCTCCCTGTCTTTTAGGGAGACCCCAGCCTCTGCCATCCAAGATCTCCCCAGTTTGATGGGGGAAGCACTGACAAAATACCTCTCCTCACAGGCCCCTAGTCTGAAGAGAACCGACCCCTGCCCTCAGGGAGCCTCTAGTCTGATGGGGGAGACACAATATACAAAGAGAATGGACACTCCTGACTCGGCCTCCTTCCCTTCCCAAAAGGGAGCTGGGCTTGTGGAGGTGCGAGGGCCCGGGAGGCAGCAGTGGCTGGGGAAGGAACGCAGGCTTCCTGGAGGAGGCAGCGGGGCCGGGCTGGGCGCGCAGAGAAGGCCGCCCCAGCAGCGCTCCCACGACCCGGGCAAGGCCGTCTGGGCGCCGTCTCCGGTCTCGGGGCCTGCGGTCGGGGCACCGCGGGGCCGTGTTTGAGCCGGTCAGCTCCCCGCGGAAATTACAGGGGCGCTCAGCGCTGCGGTCGCGCCCCCCGGGGCAGCGCCCGCTGGTTGGAGGCGTTTAAATTGAAAGCAGCTTTGGGGAGAGGGGGCGGGCGCGGGGCGCCGAGCAAGGGGAGGGGGCGACCGGGCACAGCGACCCCTTTGTCTGCGCCCCGCCGAGGGGCGGAACCTTGCGGTAAGCGCGGCGCCCCGTCCCCGCGCTCCGGCCCAGCCTGTTCCCACGCCGCCTAGCCGGCTACGGCCCGCGACGCTCCTCCACCTGGTCTCTGCTTCCCCTCCTCCGGCAGCGCACGCGCACACTTCCTCCAGGAGGCCCTCCCAGACTAACAAGCACTGATAGTCGGGGCGTCCTGGAGTCACGGAAGGTCAGGACATCTGGGTTAACCTTTAATAGGCTTGGTGATCCTGGACAAAGCTCCTCCTTTCTCTGGGCCTCAGTGTCCTCTATAAAAATGTAGATACTTAACCCTCCTGCCTACCTCTCTTAGTAATCTTTTTTTTTTTTTTTAATTTTTAAAAGCTTTTTTTTTTGGAGGGGGAGAGAGATAATCAGGCTTATTTATTTATTTACTTTTAGAGGAGGTACTGGGGATTCAATGCGGGACCTTGTGCATGCTAAGCATACGCTCTATCACTTGAGCTGTACCCTACCCCCTCTCTTAGTAATCTTAAAGATGACTTGAGTCAATGTAGAGGAAAGTGTTATAAAAACTGTAAAGCCCCGCAAACATCTGAGAATAATAAATAATAAGAATAACTCCGCACCTCCCTGCTCTTCACTGTGCGGGTTGATTTGTGCACAGGTGTGCTTGTGCTGGAAATCCAGCTGCGGTGGAGGAGGATGGTGGGGAACCACGGTGGACTTCTTGGAGGAGGGGAATGTGGAGCAGGGCTAGGAAGGAGTGAAGGGAGCAGCACTGGAAAAGGGAAAGGGTGTCTTGGCCTCTTGGGGGAAGGTCAGAGGAAAGAGAGAGAGGTGCCAGAAAGAAGGAGGGTCTCTGTAAGATGAACAGGTCCTGCCTAGGGGCTGCAGCCTGAGAAGTGGCTTGAGGAGAGCACTGTTTGACTAACTGGTGGGTGGCATGTCTCCTAGGAAGGCAGATTGGTGTCAGAGCCTGGTGCAGCCCCAGATGGAAGGGGACAGACATGCCTGTTACCTCTAGGGAGCGTGCTCCCTTTGGCCCCTTCCTGTTCTTTTTCCTGAAGGCTCCGGGCACCCGGAGGCTGGTCCCTAGGCTCCGGGCACCAGGTGCTGGGAACTTGGCTTGTTGTTTCCTGTGCTTCCAGCAGCAACAGTGGAAGGTTGTTTGCCAGGCCTGGTGCCCAGGGACGTGCCCATTTGCTCCACGCCTGGCAGAGCTGCATGTTTCTGCTTTACTTCCTGAAGGTCCTTAGCGGGCAATCAGGGATGGGGGCAAAGCCCACTGTTCCAGGTGCCTGTTAAGGGCACCTGACACATACACACTTGGGGCAAGATGGAGGGCTGGCCTGGCCAGAGGGAAGGGGAATCTGTGAGGGTTCCCCGAAGAGGCGGTTGAGGAGCAGTCCTGGAAAGGAGGGAAAGAAGACTGAAGCCAAGTGGGGAGGAGGGCAGAGGGACCAGGCCAGGTGTTTCCACAGAGGAGGGGGGCTGTCAGGTAGAGTTCCATCCAGTCCTCTCTGACACCCCTTCAGGGCCCCAACCCCTCCTCCTGAGCCCAGAGACTCTCAAAGGCCCACAACAGAGAGGGCTTTGATCTGGCAAATGGGATGAGAGCTACGAGTGGGCTTTGGGGCACAGACTGGGGCAGTGAGGGGGGCAGCTCTGCCAGTCCTCTCTTACCTCCTCCCCTGGCCCGAGGGGCTGCTGAACCCACCCACCCACCCGGGCCAGCTCACTCACCCCGTGGCATGTCCCGTGCTCTTGTCAGCTGGCACAGGGCAGGGATGCTGTGGGGAAAGAACGAGGGAGCCCAGCAAGGGGTGGTGACTGCCCAGAGTGACCTGACTGGTTAGGGTTGGGCCACTGTGTCCTGAGAGCTGACCAGGTTCAAGGAACCTCCCTGACCCCCAGGCCTGGGACCCACTAGACACACTCTTTCCAGGGGGCAAGGACTAGAGGCCTCCTGGACACCACACTCTGCATTAGCAGCCAAATACTAACAGGACTCCATCCTCATCCCGGCTAAGAGCTCCACCAGAAGCCCTCTGAGGGTGTCTCTCCTGCCCCCTCTCCCCCAACCCCCAGGACCTCCCACCTCCATGTCCTCACCCCCTCAGAGCCCAGACTGGCTTCTGCATATGCCGCATATGTCTCAGACTGCCAAGGAGTCTTTCCCAAGCCCGATTCTTGCTGGATGCCCACCAGGTTGAACAAGGATGTAGATGGGAGGAGCCAGACACCCACAGGCCTTGACCTCCAGCCCCCATCATGTGCTAGACCTGAAAGAGGCAATGTCCTGTTTTATCCTTGCCCATCCTGCCCAGCCCTAAGGCCCTAGAGATCAGGGCTTTGGGCAGTGGGGACGGGCTGAGGCCTCTACAGGGACTGGGCCCCAGCTGACAGGCTCAGCATGGGGTTAGGGGTGACTCTCCTGATTCAAACACTTCCTCGGGGCCAGGGATGGAACTTTTGGGAGAGGGAGTGGAACAGGAAGAGGCTTACTCATCCACCTGGGTCATCCCTGTCATCAAATGCCCACAGGTAGGTACCACAGTCAGCAACTGTCACAGAGGAGTCCTTGCTCTTGGGAACTCAGGTCTGATGCTTTCAGAAAGGGTAGGCTGGAGGAGGGGACCCAGAAGGTGAGAAAGTGAATTGTCCTACATGACCTCCAAGGCTCCTTCTGAGTTAAGGCTCTGTACCTGTGATCCTAATTCTAAAACCCTGAGCTGTTGTGTTCCCAAGATATTGGGATTATGATAATTGTCGCCATAATAATGGCACCGGGCACTGTTAGAAAACTTTTCACTTATGGTCTCACGTACTGCTCCGCAGTGACGGGACGGAGGCACAGGGGGACAGGGAGCCCAGCCCAGCCCTGCTGTCTTGCCTGCTTCACTGCAGCTTTTGTGACCCTAAACCCTGCTCTCATAGGGTCCATAATTCAGCGAGTCACCGAGTCCACCCTCAGGTCATGACTCAGCATCGTTGGTGAGGAAGCAGCAGGTGAGAGGGGTGGATTTCTACAGGGGAGCGATGAAGACAACAGTCCTCTCCTCTTCTGGTCTGGAAAGTTCCTGGAGGAGGAGGATGGGCAAGAGAAAGCAGAAGTGGGGGAGGAGAGGGAGAGGCTATTTTCCAAGATGTTTAGGAGGCGTGGCCATTCCAGACAGCAAGGTGGGCAGCTGGAGGGAGGTGACATTTGAGAACAGAGGATTGGACAGACCCAGGGGGCAGGACGGAGGAAGGGAGTCTGGTCTGGCTGCATTTCCTTCCTCCACCAGCCCCTGGGCCCAGTGTCTGGGGAGTCAGACTCCGAGGGGCAAATGAGCCTGTGGGCCCTCTGAGAAAGCCTCCTGTCTCTCGACCCCTCTCCCAGCTGCGTAGCCCTCTGCTCCAGGCTGGAGGCCACTTTCAGCCACTTGAAGGCTGAAGCCCTAAGGGAGGGGCCTCCGCTGATCTCCCCCAAGGCTCATCACCTGCAAACAGCTGGAAGCAAACGAACGTTTCCTCTTCTCCTAGGGGAGGCGAAAGGTATGGAATCTGCAGACATCCTCCCTCCCCACTAAGGAGACAGGGCTGACTTCGAGAGGCAGGCATCATAGCAGGAATCTAGAGAGAAGAGAGAAAATAAACCCCGAGGGCTAGCCTTCAGGCAGGCGGCAACATCCTCACCTTGCGGAGGGAGACCATGGCACCAGCAGGTGCAGCCACTTGCCCAGAGTCCCACCGAGGCAGAAGCCTGCGTGCCGGTGGGTCTGGCTCTTTTCTGGCTTCAGGGTGTTAGGGGTCCATACTCCGCAGGTGCGTTCTGCACCCCCTCCTACCCCAACTCCCCCCGAACCCTGGTTTGCCCACGAAGGGACTGCAGTGTTGACTAGGTCCCTCCCAGGAGGCAGGGCAGAGAATACCCCCAGCGCAGACCGCTTCCCACTTCTTGTTGGTACCACAGCTTTCCTGCTGGCCGGCCTTTACCGAGAGCCTGCTACATTTTAGGCACTGGGCTGAGTGCTTTAGCAGGTGGCATGTTTAATCCTCATAACAGCCTGATGAGATAGGTCCTGTCACTCTCTCTGTTTTACAGATGAAGAAACAAAGGCTCAGAAGAGGCAGTAATGAGCTCAAGATCACACAGCTGAAAGCAGTGAAGGTGATTTGAATCCAGAATCCTCTCTTAGGCTCTATACCATTGCCTTTGGTGATACATGGCTGGATGTGTGACACTCGTCTCCCCTAACTGGGGTCCGTGTGGACTGGAAGAGCATACCCTCTCTTGCCTGCCTTCTGACCTCCTCCCAGCTGCCTAAGAAGGATTGGCCTGAGGCTCTGCCCCTGAGAAAAGGCCATCTCTCCCAGCCAGGGTCCCAGAGTTGCAGGAGGAATTCAGATAAGTTGTGAATCCAGTTGCCCCTTGCTCTCCCTTTTCACCCACTGGGGTTCCAGCCCCATCCAGGGTCAGAAGGAAATGACTTGTGTTTGGAGAGGGGAGAAGGGTGCAGGCTCACATCCTGCTATTTGCATGCTGTGGGACCTTGGACAAATTCCTTAACTTCTCTGAGCCTCAGTGTTGGCATCTATAAAGTGAGGAAATAAGAATACCAGGCTCATAGGGCTAATGAGAGGATTAAGTTGGAAAGAGTTTGCAGAGTTTGCAATAGTGCCTGCTGCAACAGTAAATGCTATTGCTATTATTATGAGCTGGAAAATCAAGAGAGGACTATTTAAAAAGAGGGGCCAGGAAATGTGGGCAAGTCTATTAAAAGGACATGGTTGATTTTTCGGGGGGTGGGCTTAGATCTCCTAATCTTTCAAGGCTGAAGATTCCTGAGAGGGGAGGAAAGGGTGGAAGGTTTCCAGGTGACATTCCTCCCATCCCACCTCCATCCCCAGCAGGATAAAAATTCCTCACAAGTTTCTAGACACTTTCATGTGGAAGCTGCCGAGCCCTGGCCTGCATTCCTCTACCCCTTCTGTCAGTTGGGGGCTGGTGGAGGGGGTCATTAGCCCCTTTTACAGCTTTGTAAAGTGTGAGGACGCCTGTACCTGAGGCCCCAGCTTCAAGCAGGTGGCGTGCCCTCCAGAGGAGGGACTCTGAGGCTGGGGACGAGGGAAGGGAGCCCGTCAAGGCGGTGGATGCTCAGGGGTGCCTGCAGCGTGCGCTGACGCCTGCGGTGGGGGCTGGGGAGGAGCAGGTCTGCTTATTTCCCTGCCGCCATTCCTATCTGGGGTTCCCCTGGAGACAGGTTCCTGTGGACACCAGGGGATGTGAACCCCAGCTGTGTCCCCGCCCCTGCAGTTCCTAGGCTACAGACCTAGAGAGACATCTAACCCAACTGGTCTGAGCTGGGGAAACAGGGGAGATGGAGGGTAAAGCTCCATGGGTGGGGAAGTAAGTGCAGGCTTCCTGGAGGAGAGGATAGGAAAGATCAGGGCTTAAGGAAGAGGATTAGGGCTGGAGCTATGAAGCTAGGTGTAGGGGATCCAGAGACCTGCTCTTTTAACCCTCTGCCTCAATGCATGTGTGTTCTGCACCCATTCATCTATCCCTCCATCGACCCACTTTGTATTTAAACAGGACCCACAGATGCCCCCTCCCCAGCTGCTGGAGCTGTTCCACCACAGGACAGGCTAATGACTGAAGTTCTGTGGGCAGCTGTTGAGGGAAGGAGTTCTGCACTGGATGGGGGCTCCCTTAAGTCCCCTCCAAGCTGTCCTTCCTGCTTGGAGCGCTGTGAGGTCTTCCACCTCAGTTCTGCCCTCTGAGATCCTGGAGCTCGTGGTCTTCTCCCTCAAGCCAATTGCTTCACCCATTTCTCCTGTCTCCTTCCCTGCCACCTCCAGCTCATCCCTCCTCCCTGCTTGACCTGACCCCACCACACCCATGTGGACTTCATATCCCTCCCCTCCCAGCCTCCCTACCTCTAGTGTGGCCCCTTTGCTGCAGCCAGGGCTGTTTCTAAAGGATATTGCTGAAAGTGTGGACTTGCCTTGCTTCCATGGCTCCCCATTACCTGCAGAATAACAACCAAACTCCACTATCTGCCCTCTGCAGGTGGGCCCCAGGCTCTTACTCCCTTTTACAGAGGGCTTTTCTCCACCATCAGTGCCCTCCTCTCTCCTTGCTGGCCAACTCACTTGGAAATAACGACTACTTCCAGTCTAGACTGAGAAACTGCCTACTTGATGAAGACTCTGGCTGGTGCCCTCAACCAAGGCAGTGATTGAATTGCTGTGATGGTTTCCTTGAGGGCAGGGCCACATCTTTTCATGTTTGTGTCCCCAGTGCTCAGTAGGGGCTCAGCAAAAGTCAACCAACCATCTGAATGAGTCAGTGGGTGAATGAATCCTCAGCCTTCTGCTTTGAGGACCTTCTATCTTCCCATCCCTGTTTGTCAAAACTTTCTCATCCTTTGAGGACATCTCAGTGCCTCCCCATCCTTAATGCCGTCCCTGGGGCCTCACCTGGGAGGCTCCACTCTTCCCTGAACTGCCTTCTTGTCATCCTGGTGCTCAATGACCTGCAGTCTTCTCGAGGGCAGGACCCGCGCCTTCCTTCATGTTGTTGGATTGTTAATCATGTTGACAGAACCTCTAATTTAAAAAACTTTCACCCATACCCTGTTCGTAATTAATTCAGCAGTTCCTGAGCTCCTAAGCTTAGCATGTGCTAGGCACTGTTCTAGGCCAGGACTCTGGGCTGCAGGGCCTCGTACTCCTGTCGGGGAGGCAGCCGTAAACAAACCCCCTGAACCTCCTGAGGTCAGGCCGCTGTGGCTTCTGGCCCCACTTCCAAGCTGAGTTAGTGAGCCCAGGGAAGGTGACCCTCATGCTGGGTCACCCAGACTGAGTGGGGCCGGGCCAGCTCCCAGGCTGCCCTTTCCCCTCATGGCCCAGCAGGAGTCCTTTCTCCCAGCCCAGGACCGCCCAGCTCAGATGGGTGCTCCATGGGGGGGGGGGGGGTCCACGGTATTGACTTTATTCTTAAAATGATAGCAAATGGCAGCTTCTTATTTTATTTATTATTATTGTTGATTGGAAATCCAGTAGTTCCCCAGCAAGCTGATGAGCCATTTCTGTTTCTGACATGAAAAGACATTTCAAGGGTGACTTGTTACTTTCTGGATAAAACCAAGGTTGGGGCCACTCTCCTTCCTCCACTCCCTTCCTCTGTTGCATCTCTCCTAAACGAAAGGTTAGTCTTCATCCCACACCAGCAGATCCTGTGATCAGGGGCTGGATCCTTGACACTCCTGTGCTCCCTTGCAGAGCAGAGAAGGGCTCCATCCAAATTGGGAAGTGAGTCCCCTGCCCTACCCAGAAGTCTGACCCCAGTCCCTCCTACTGTGGCCACCACCATCTCCCTGTGTTCTGGCCCCAGAAGGAGTGAGTCTCCAAGGGAAACCTCTGTCTCCTGGACCCCTTGCCCCATCCTTGCGGTCCTGCCTCTCTTGCTGTAGTGCAGGCTCCCAGCCCCCACCAGGCTCACCTGCTTGGCTCCTGTCCCAGGGGACGCAGAGATGTTATCCCTGGGGGTATGGACATCAATGGAGGCATTGTTCCCACCCATCCAAGAGCAGGATCAGGGAGGGACAGGACAGAGACCGGGAATGTCCCAGGTGCCACACAGGCTGGCTTTGTCCTCCTCCTCCTCCTCCGTCTCTCTCCCTGCCCCAACCCAGACCTCCCCTGGCCCCTTCCTAGGTCCCTCCATAGCCTGGGGCAGTGCAGCTGTTGCAAGGGTGGGGTTCAGGATGGCCTTGGGCAGTTCTGCCAGAGAAAGGCGTCCCCTCTACGGGATAGTGCTCTTTGGAGCTGGGGCCTCTGCTCGGGTAAGCCCAGCCCTGCCTGCCCAACTTGTCTGCCTGTGGCACCCCTGTCTGGGGAACACCCTGTCTGGCCCTCGCACTAGGCCGGCCCCCTCCATGTGCCATCCAGACCCAGCCCAGCCTTAGCTGCCCCATGGAGATTTCCCAGCCCCACTCACATGGATGGGCCCCCAGGAGACAGAACAGGTTGTATATATAAATCAGTTCCCAAGAGGTGACCTCAAAGCCAGGACTCCTGGATTCAGGTCCCGGCTGGGCTAGTAGCTATGTGACCTGGGTGAGTCACTGCACCCTGGAGGCTTCTTTGGTCCCCTCTATAAAACGACAGTGTTGCCCATCTTCCCTAAGCTCCCGTTGGCCTTGTGCACCTGCCTCAGGGGAAGTAGAGACGCTGCGGGAGACTGACTTGGGGAGAAAAGAGCCCCCACCCCTGGGCTGCTGCCTCTCCTTCACCTCCAGCCTGAGCTTTGTCCCCAAGGCATGAGTGACAGCCACAGAAAACTAATGGAAATCTGCATCGCTGCAAGTGAAACTGATCTCCAGCTCCAGATCCAGTTTCTCCTCTCAGCCAGCCCCAGGCCTCCCTCACACCTGCTCTGGTCCCCTTTGTACGTTGGGCAGGAGCGCTGGCTGTCTTTCACACACCTCCTGCCCCATTCATGCCTTAAGCCCAGGGCACCGCCTCCCGCCTCCTGGCTGGGGCACTTCGCTGTAGGCTGGCCAGGCGGGCACCCCAGCACCCAGCCTTCTCCCCCTTCCTTTCACCTGGAAAGATAACAAGGAGGGGAGACCAGGGTGGGAAGCCAGAGGGCAGACGGGAGGCACCGTGTCCCATCAGATGCAGCCAAAAGATCTCAACATGGGGTTTTGGTTTTTTGCTGAAAAATGGATACACTCAGGGGGGCTTTTTGGAGGAGGGACAATGGATTTAGCCCAGCAGTGCCCATGAGCAGGTCCTGCCCTTCTCATCAGGGCTGATCAGAGCCATTCATTTACTTATTCGGCAAATATTTATTGATGTTGACTGCATGAGGTACCAGCTTAGGTGTTGAGGATACAGCTGTAAACAAAACAAAGCCCCTGTTTTCACAGAGTTTATATTCCTGCCTGGGGTTGAGGGAGACAGACACATGACAGATAAGATGTTTGTTGGCTAGGAGACCTCTCCTGTTTAGGAGAAAAATTTAAATGGGTAAAGGGATAAGGAGTGACCAGGTGATAGTTTAGATCTGGAGATCAGCAGGCCTCTTTGAGGAGGTGACATCTGAGAAGAGAGCCGAGTGGACTGCTGAGGGAAGACATCTTGGGCAGAGGGAACAGTGAATGCTGGGCCCTGAGTTAGGGAGAGCTCGGCATGTGGAGAGAAGAGCAGAGAGCCCACTGTGGCTGGAGCGGAGTGAATGGAGGGGAGGGTGGCTGGAGATGAGTCTGGAATCAGATCACACAGGGCCTTGTGGACCGGGGGAGTGACTCTGGACTTTATTCAGAGTGAGATAGGGTAAAGAAAACAGCCAGGGTGCCTCTTCTTTTGGTCACCTCCTCCTCACTGCCTCCCAGGATTAGGGAGAAGTTAAGAGCTGCATTTGGGGATCAGACAGACCTATGTTTACTCATCCATCCTTCCATCCATCCATCCATCCATCTTACCATCCATCCATTTATTCCACAAATATTTATTGCACACCTACTCTGTGCTTAGTGCTACCATTTCCTAGCTGGGTGACTTTGGGCAAGTGGCTTGTTTTCTTTATCCAGAAATTAGGGCCAGCAAGAATTCTTTCTTACTTCAGAGACTTGGGGGATGAAGCCAAAGTGCTTACATCGCTTAGCACAGCACCGGGCACGTAGTGAGCCCTTCACACGTACGTGGTTGCCGTTTGAGTAGTTGCTCATATTGACAAGCTCCCCGACACCAGCCTTCTCCCACCCACTCAGGGTGTCTAACCTGTGCCCACCCTACCCTAGGAGCTTTCCCAGAGGGTCATCTTCTCTGTGTTCTCAGAGCTTCCCTGTGCTCCTTTCCTTTCCCAAACTGCCCACCCCTGTGCCCTGCCCTCTGCTCTCTGCCTCCTGTCCCATGTTTGGTGCCGGAGCTTAAGAGAATGTTCTCACATTCCAATTTGCCCTCTTTATTTGTCAGCCTGCCTCTGTCTGCCCCAGCCCGTTGGGCCACGCATTCGCCACCCCCTCCAGAAAAGAGTTGTGCTGTCTTCTGTTCGGCCCCAGTTAGGGGCTCAAAAGCCAGAGACAGAAACTTCACTTTCAGGGAGCAAAACCTGGGAAGAGTCCAGGCCTTGAAGCCTTTTGGAGTCAGAGATGCTGAATAAATCCTGGGTCCAGTACATCCTTGCTGGGTTTTTGTTTGTTTTTTATTGAAGTATAGTCAGTTTACAATATTGTGTCAATTTCTGGTGTAATAGCATAATAGTTCATTCCTACATACACATACATGTATTCATTTTCATATTCTTTTTCATTATAGGTTACAAGATATTGAATATAGTTCCCTGTGCTATACAGTATAAACTTGTTATTTATCCATACATCCTGGCTGTTGATTCCTCCAAGTCACTCTGTGTCTCTGGGCCTCGGTTTCTTTATCTATAAAAGGGAACAATAATGCCTGCAGGTGCAGGGCTGTTGGTGGCTCAGAGGTCACCTGCATACAGCTCTGATATGAAGACCTGCTTCACAGGTCACTGTTGACGGTGGAGGAGTCACCCTCCCCACCTCAAGCCAGGGCCTGGGGTGTGAATCCCAGAAATTGTATTCAAGTGTGCATGCATTTTTGTCTGGGGGGAGGGTTCACTGCTTTTATCAGACTCTCCAAAGGCTCCTGAGCCGAAAAGATGGGAACGTGACCAAAACCTTAAAAGGAGCTGAAGTCAAGTCTAGAAATTGTTCATTCATTTTGTAAAAACTCAATTATTCAGACATGTTTTTGGTGCCTACTCTGTGCCAGGCCCTGGGGGGGAGTCAAAGACACACAGGGATCCCCCAACCCCTGATCAAGGTGCTTCCCTTTTAGCAGTGGAGACAAATCACAGGGGGTGACTGCACTTTACAGTTTATAGCTCCTCCTCTGGGTCATCTTCAGTGATCCTTTCTGCTCCCCTGTGGGAGAGGCCATTTTACAGGTGATAAAATTAAGACTCAAAAAAAAAAAAATTGAGACTCAGAGATGCTAAGTGACTGGCCCAAAATCACACAGCTGACAAGCCAGGAGTGACGGACTGAGAGTCCAGCACCCGTGCCTCCCTCCTGGCATGTCCACCAGCCCACCGGGATGGAAAGCCGCTTCCTTGGCCCGGGGTACAGGGGCTCCCCCTCCTTTCAGCCTTTAGCACCCTATAGCTGCTGCTGCCTCCTCCTCCTCCTCCTTCTCCAGGCCTCAGATGCTTGATGCAGCCCACCCACTGCCCCCTGCTATGGGAACCAGCAGGACCCTGGCCTGTAAGGGGTTCCTGTCTGATAACATTTAAAACCACTTGTGTTTTCTTCCTCTTCTTGTTGAGGGATGCAACCTCTGCTTGCTAGAAGAGGCAGGCTGGCTTTGGAGTCAACGATGTTGAAGAAGGGGTGGCTTGTGCTTGAGGTAGGATGGGTGGGGTGGTGAGAGATGGGGGGGGCCCTGGGGGGCATTTGCTGAGGGACCCTCCCTCCCCACCCAGCTTCTCCACCCGCCCCCTACACCCCCCACAACACACAGTCTTTTTGATGCTGCTGAGGATAAGCTGGGCCTCAGCCCACACGAAACTCTTCATACACACCTCCGGCTCCAGGCGGTCCCCAAGACCTCGTCAGGGGCTGGCCCTGTGCCTGGGTCCCAGCCCAGGGCGCTGGGCAGCAGTGAGGGGCAGGAGGCCCAGCATGCTCCAGTATTTATTTATTTATTTGGAAGGCCTAGCACTTACACACCCCGACTCTGATTTCCCCCAGGGCCGGGAGGAGGGGGACGCTGCTGCCTGGGCCTTTGATGTGAGGGAGTAGAGATGGTGAGATGGTGAGGTGGTGCTGTGGGGTGTGTGTTGGGGGGGTGTGGTTGCCCGGTGATGTCACTTCAGGAGCCCAAGGATGGAGGGTGCCATGGCCAGGCCCAGGGGTAACTAGAAGGAAAGAGGCAGCAGGCCCTTCTGGGCTGGACCCTTGGCCCACAGCTGGGCTGTACCCACCAGGGCCAATCATTCCCTTGAGTCTGGGAGCATCTACACCCTCCAAGGGAGGAAGGGAGAAGACAGCAGATTGAGGGAAGCAGGCAGGAAGTAGCCACCAAGGCCCCATGGGCAGGGCCCAGGCTCTAAACAACTCCATCCAATACCGCCCATCCCTTATCCCACAGAGAGGCCCGGAGGACAGTGACAGCCCCAAGGAGGTCAACGTCCAGGTCAGGGGCATCGAGGTATAGGCCCGAGACCTACTCAGAACCACAAGGACTCACCAAGATGGGCTCTGTTAAGCGGGTCCTCTTGTCTCCGCAGTATGTCTAGGGAAACCAAGAGGATGTGCGCTGCATGATGAGGGGTGCTTACTCGTAAGTGAATGAATGAATGAATGAATGAATGAATGCAGATGTTGGCACAGATGCAAAAACAGAAAGACAGGAGCACATCTAGCATATCAGCCATATTTACTCCTGAGTGTCTTCTATGTTCTAGGAATGAGTACATGAAACACAGGGAACCTGCCCCCCCGGCCCCCGCCCAGGGTCTATGGGAGGATGCGGGGATAAGGGAGAGCTAGAGCCTGGAGAGCCATTCTTTTTAGCTCTGTCATTAGAAATAATTTCAAATTTAGAAAAAGTTTCACAAGTAAAACTAGTACAAAGAGTGTGCCCTTATACATTTCACTCAGATCAACCTATTGTTAATATTTGATCCGATTTGCTTTATCATTCTTTATTTCTCTCTATAACTGTATGTATTTTTCCCTGAACAATTGGAGGGTAAGTTAATACATTGTGGCCCTTTATCTCTAAATATTTCAGCATGTGTTTCCTAAGAACAGGGGTAGTCTCTTCCTTAACCACACTACAGCTATCAGTTTCATTAATTTGCATCGATACAATATTTTGTCTAGTCTACCATCCACATTTCCATGTCCCAATTTTGATTGGACTTAATTCAGTTGAGCTAATAATATCCTTCCCAGGATTTTCTTCCCCCTACAGTTCACAGGAACCCAGGAGGTCACAGAGCTACAGAGAAGAGAGAAATAGTGACAGAGCTATGCAGAGCCAGCGGGCCAGAAAGGCAAGATGCCGAGGTGGGTGGAGGTGACCATGCAGGTGGGGGGATCCCAGGAGTCCCCAGCAGGTCAGAATTTCCTGGCTCTTCTCTCAGCTGACCTTGAGAGCACAAGAGGACAGCCCAGGCCTGGACCCCTCAGTCCTCCAGGGACAAGGTGCTTCCACTTTCTCAGGGACTCCGTTTTGAAAGTGCTTTGAAGGTCAGATCCCCAAGTCTCAGCTTCTGGGCAGGCTCCCAGGTACCTGGGAAAGCTTCTTCTTGCTTGGACATCTGAGGACCGTCAACACAGAAAACAGAAAAATCCTCCATTTCAAGGAGGTTTATAAAGCCACACAGCCGGCATCCCATAAATCTCACCTGCCACCCTCCCCAAGATGATGAGTGAGTGACCCACCACATCAGTTCTTCCAGATGTCCCAGCCGGCAAGTCCCAGGCTCAGGCAGGGCCACGGGTGCCAGCGACAAAGCGGTGTCCCAGTCTGAGGGAGCCTCTGGGATTTATGGGTCTCCAGGATTTATGGTGGGTGGAGTCTCTACCCAGAGTTTCCCTGGACAGCCCAAATCCTCCTTCCCCTCTGAGGACTCTTCTAGAAACAGCCCCCACATCCCTCTGATGGGCTCTGGCCCTCTCACCGCACTCCTGATCAGGCTCGAGCTGGGCCTTCCAGGGCAGGGCCCCTGCCTGTTTCCCTCCCTGCTGTAGCCCCATGCCTAGAACTATGCCCAGTACCTAGTAGGTATCAATAACATTTGTGGAACAAATGAACAGTTCTTCTTTCTATTCAGGAGACCAAAATAGCACTTGTATTTTGTGGCTCTAAGGCTCCACCAAACAAATCATTGGGTTGTTAATCCTCGGGTCTGAGGCTTTGCACAGTAGAAAGGGGGAGCACACATGCTCCATCCATTGGTTAAACCCACCTACTTCCAGGTACCACCTATTGGAAACATAAAAGGAGCTGGAGACAGAAAGCACAGTGGGGCAGAGAGGAGTCCCAGGAAGAAAAGTGACTACCTGGTCTTTACCCCTGATGAAGGTGCAGTGGGTGTAGCTTGTAGCAAGAAGACTCATGGTTTGACATCAAGAAGGACTTCGCAATATATTTTGGTGAATCTTGGATGGTTTCATTATTGATGTGTCCAGAGGCAGGGGGATGCCCAAGATGACTTCTTGATCCTCCCAGATGGTCCTCTGGGGCCTCCCAGGCCCAGTCAAGGCTCTGCCCACCAGGCGTGGGTGGCTGGACTGTGGATGGTTGGCTGGAGCCTGCATCCTTGGTGTGCGCCAACCCGGCCAAAGGTGCCCCACGCACTGCCTGGCCTGGGATAGTGTCCAGACTTGGTCCCCAGGGTCCTCCCACCCCTGCTGGACAGCGGCCTCTCCCAGTGACTCAGCCCTGACGTCGTGGGGCGAGCGGAAAGGCTGAGGGCGTGGGAGGTGGTTGCTCCCTCCCTCCTGTCCTCACCTCCCTGGGCTCAGTCCCCATAACCTCCTTCCCTCCCACCATCCCTACCCTCTCACCTCCTCGTGAGTTTCCCATGAGCCCGTGAGCTCAGGGCCATTGCCTTTGCCTGTGGACACATGCCTTCTGTGCCTGGGATGTGCCAGGCCACCGTGGCTCATGAAACCAAAGAAGCACAGTGTGAGAGGCCCTGGTCTGGATCCTGTGTCCCCTCTCCTCACCTTTAGCAGATGATGGGCCACCCACATTTCTTAGGTGACTGGGGCATTCTTGGTGCACACTGAGGCCTCTCTGATCTGCTCTCTACCCCATGCCCTCAAGGGCCTCCCTTAGGTGTGTGATCTCAGCTTTTTGATTTCCCCCAGATGGGAGAAGGGCCCTGGGATTTGCACTTTCCCCCACCCTGCAGACCAGAGCACTCAGGCCTCCAGCTCTGTCCTGCATGCACCCCGCCCAGCCGGCCCCCTCCTTCATCCCACTTCAAAGCCCAGAGCCAGCAGGAGCTAATTACATGCCCCCCACCCCCCTCGCTTGTTAAGTGTCATTAGCCCCAGTTTACAGATGAGGAAACTGAGACTAAGGAGGTGGAGGACGTCACCCACCTCTATCCCCACCCTAGCCCCTGAGTCAGGACTGGCACAAGGTCTGGGGACCCAGCCAAGACTCCCCTTCCTTGGAGAAGCCCAGGGCCCAGTGCCCATTCTAGCTCCCACTTCCTGCCTTTCCCTAGCCCTTCTCTCCTTCCCATGAAGCCAGCTGTGGGTTTGAGCTGACAGCTGTGGAGCCCCTGGGATGAGGTGGGCAGGGAGCCTCTCTGAAAGCTCACAGATGCAAAATGCAAATGAGCCCTCCAATTATTATAGAGTCAGGGCGGTGGCACTTTAGGTAATAGGACCTGGGGAGTGGAGGGACCCCCCACCTTCCTGCTCATCAGCTTGCCAGAGGCCCCCCCACCCCCCACTATGGGAAGAGGTTGGCGATGCTGTCACCCTGAATGGAGCTGGGCTGGGTGGGGCTGGGTGGGATGAGGTGGGGTGGGATCAGGGAGGGTGCTGACACTGGCAGGACTTCGGAGGGCACTGCGCTGATGCTGTCAGCTGGGATGGCCCTGCCCTCAGGGATGAGAGAGGAAGCCTGCATTTCAGCCCTCCTGGGGAAGGCAGAGGCTCCCTCCGTGGTCTGGGAGTGCGGCCAGCTCCTTGAGCCTGTTTGACTCAGCCAACTGGGGCCTAGTGGGCTGCGAGATCTTTGAGACTCCCCCCAACAGAGGAGGACAAGGCCATCCTTTTGACAGACAGGGAGACTGAGGTCCAGAGAGGGGAGTGATTTGTCTAACTGGAACTGCACAGTGTGGAGCAGACCATGGAGGATACAGTAAATGAGAGCAGGGCTCCTGAGGGAAAAGTGAAGGCCAGGAGTGGGGAGTGGATGAGAAGTATGGGGGCCGTAAGGGGAAAAAGCATTGCTCACAAAGCTGTCACCTTCTCCAGTGCTGGGATTCATGGTACATTTCTTTCATGGCTCCTTTGGACAGCCAGCATGGTGGGCCTCTGGCAGAAGATAAACACATATCTGCTCAGTAGCTGAGTTTTTCAGTGCTAATGACTCCATGAATGCTCAGGGGTTTAAACTGCAGCAAGAGAGATGGAGGGCAGATTTCAGGGAGAACTTTGTACTTTTGGGGATGAGAGCCTCTGAGATAAGTGCCTAACATAGGAGGCGGCACTCTGCCCTGTCTGGTACCCTGGGTTATTCTCTGGGGTGAGGGTGGGGGGATGCCTCTGGCATCCACTCCACAGGCGTCCCCCTCCACACTGTCCTCACCATGCAGTGAAAGGCGCATGGGCTTTGTCTGTCATCATGGGAAGATCCCACGTCTGGGAAAACTAGAAGTGACGTCACTGCAGCTTTGGACCAGGTGTGTGGCTGCCCCTTGCTGAGCCTTTGCACCTGCAGCTGCAAGGGTCTCAGCTGCGGTCTCGTGGGGCAGCTGTGGGAAGAGGCATAATCAGGAAGCAGAAGGAACCAGAATCGAACAGCCTGGCTCCCCTCCTCCCGTGTGTCCTCACCCGTCTCCCTGACAGGACTTTCCAGCCCAGGATGTGTCTCTTCAGGGTCCTTTGGCTTGGTGACTCCTTGTTAACGGTGAGGACTGGATGCAGTGACTTGGGGAGGAGAGAGGTCAGGGCTCCTGGCTCTGTGTGCCTCAGTGGGGGTGTCATAGCTTCTCTGAGCTCAGTCCCTTCTGTTTTCAAATGAAGGGCTAGGACCTGAACAGTGGCCTTTACAGAGGTAAAAGATTCCACGTTGTCAAATCCTGCATAGAAGGACAATCTGGGAGGCAGAGTTAAGCAGACTTGTTGAGGGTAAATCAAGGGTGGGGTCTGGCATGGGCCCGCTCTCAGCCAATATGCTCAGTTCCAGAGTCTGTGTCCCCTCCCCTGGGGAAATCCTCTCCCTCCTCAGCCCTCATCAGCAGAAGCTCAAGTTTTCCCTGGAACATGGCTTCTGTGTCTTATATTACTGCCCACCACCCTTCTAGAATATAAGACCTTCAAGGCAGGGACTGGTTTCTCTGGGACTGGTTGGCTGGCTCAGGTGTAAATATGGCAGAGGCTGAGTCTCATGTGTTCTGGGCTGTCACAACTCTCTTGGCTGTCCCCACCCTGCGGGAGTTTGGAGACTTCCCCCTAGAAGGCCTAGCTTCTTCCATTTGGTCTGGTGGACAGAGCTCTGGCCCTGGTTCTGATGTCAACCTATGTGCTCCAGGCCTTCACTAGAGCCCTGGGCCTGTTTCACCAGACCATCTCCAATGACCCTTCCAGTTTGAACATTACATTAAAATCTATGTTCAGAAACTCCTTTGGTCCCACAAACTACCCCACCCTTCTTTCATTCGTTTGCATACCTATTTGCATAAATCTGCAGGAGTATCTAACAATGTCTGTTTTTCTGTTGAGCTGCCTTTGCTTTGATTTCTGGTTTCATCTTTCCCCTAAGTAGTTCAGTTTTCCAGTTACAATGAGCCAGAGACCTGCCTGTGGAAGATGCAGAATCTAGTTGGAAAACGTGAAAGGGCAGCATCGTCCTGACATTCCTTTGGGATCTGTGAGGGGTTCTGAAGGTGAAATCCGCTGCCCAAGAGGTCTTGGAGAATCAGAGGAAGCCTGGTGAGATCAGCCTAGTGTGGTAACAGGGGACCACTCAGAATGTCCCCAGCCCTGTGATCCAGGAGGGAGTCCAGGAAACAGGGAGAGGGGCACACAGGGCCAGACCACCTCCAGCAGCTGGCATTCCAGGCGGCCTGCCTCCACTCATGCCGCTCCTACCCACCTTGGTCACCGAGGGCTGGCCCCTGGGGGAGGGCTGGGGGACTGAGTTACTTCAGGCTCCCCCTCCATCTCAAGGAATTAGAGCCTTCACCCCCATTGGTGGCCCAAGGGGGAAAGCTAAGGGGCAGGTTCTGAAACTGCGGGTGTGGGTCCGGAAAGATACTGGGATGCGTTCTTCAGGGGATGAGGCCAGGCCCAGTGAGCCTCTACATCCCATACTCCCACCCCATTGTGCTGGCCCTGCTTATGGAGCTTCTCTAGGCCACTCAGAGGGGATGCGTAGGGAACCCCTAGGTCCGAGCTCCTCTTTTCTTGCCCAGCACTCTGTCTCTTTGACTGGACACCATGGCTGTCTGGATGGAGCCCCTTGTGAGGGGAGAACAATCAATCCCCGAGCTTATCCTATTCACAGGCTTTGCATTCTGCTCGCAGGGAGCCCTCCAGAGTGACGGGGGAGACAGTGATCAATCTGATGGGGGAGGTAAGACACCAATGTACTCAGCATATAGTTCCAGGGAAAGACAGCAGAGTGTAGACAAAGTGAATACTGAAGGGCTGGGGCACAGAGGAAAGGGTGAATAGAATCTGGGTAGGAAGTCTCAGCAGACTGCCCGGTGGAGGGTGCAGGGGGAAAGGAGCCTGGAACCAAGGAGGGCAGCAGAAAGGGGTATTGCCTCAGAGTGGGGAAGGCTTAGGAGGAGGGGAGAGTGCAGGGGGATGAGAATCTGGAGCCGAGGAGGATGGGAGCTGAGGGAGGACAGTGCAGGGCTCCAAGGAGCTGCCCAAAGGACAGCAGAGAGCCCAGGAGAGAAGAGGAGGGGAGAGGGTGGGGAGCCAGGAAGGTGGTGCCTCAGTCCTGGGCAGAGGGGCTGAGGGGTGGAGGGAGGTCGCTGAGTCCTCACAGGGCAGCAGGAAGGATGGAAAGGATGCAGGGGCCCAGAGGCAGGCCTGGCCCAGAGCCCTGACCGCACTCCCCCTCCCTGGTGCCCATCCTGGCCCACCCTGGCTCTGCCCAAGGCCAGCCGCATCCTGGCCCCCAGCTCTCCCCAAGCAGAGCCAGGCCGAGCCGGTGCCCGGAGAGCAGGGTGCCGCAGCTGCTGTGAGGGTTCAGCGTGGAGCCTCGGTGGGGGTTGATGGGAGACTGCCAGGCGCCGCTTAATAGGATTTTAATTATACAGCTCCAGCAAGAATTTTTTCCCCCCTGGGCTTGGGCCCTCACAGATACCTCCATCTCCCCTCAGCATCTTCCCAGCCCTGGCAGCCCACTCTCCCAGGCCCCCGATGCCCGCCCCCACCCACCGTGGGGGACTCTGGCTATCTCCTGGGGGCCCAGGAAGGGCCTGGCACCTGCCCTCAGCAGTGGTGGGGAGGACACTGGCTCTTGGGGAGGGTCCTGCCGTGGACAGAGGAGGAGCCCCTCCAAGGTCAGCATCCAAGGCTGAGCGTGGCTAGAACTGATTTTGGGACTGGGTGGAGAGGCAGAACCTACCCTTCCACTCACTGTGGACTCAGTGTTCATTTTTCCAGAGTGATTGTGCTCCATGCCGGGCCTTTCCACAGTGAGTGTCTTATGTGATGCTTACAACAACTGCGGGAGGCAGGCAGGGCAGATAGAATGATAATCTCCATTTTATGGATGAGGAAACTGAGGCCCCAAGAGTTTAAGTGACTTGCCCAGGGACACAATGAGTAAGGAGTCTGGACTCCATACTGGACTCCACATTCTGGCTGTGACCCTGAGCTGCCATCCCCGTCCACCCCTCGCCCATGCCAGAAGGAGCTGCATGCAGGTCTCCTGTTTAGGAAGCTCTCCTCCACTCTGTCCGTCTGTCTCCCGCTTATCCTTCAGGCATGAGATGTTACCTCCCTCATGTGTGGGTTTCATGCTCCATAGCTCCCGCATTTTGCCACCATAACCCATCACACCATGCTGGATTGCCTGATTATCTGTCTGGCTTGCCATTAATCTGGGAGTTCTTTGACTCATCAAGACAAGCCTTCCTGATGCCCACTGATCAAGCGCTCAGAGCCTCCCCAACGAGAAGTGCTCAGTGAAATACCCCCAGACCTCTCCTACAGTTCGGTCGCCGGCCCCCACCCCCAGCCTCCCAATCAGGCCCATGTCGGCCACTGGTGTGGCAGAATGACCAGATGGACTTTCTTAGTGTCAGCTCTTTGTCTGAGTAAGGCATTTGTCTTTCTTTTTGGTCTTTATTATATTTTTAACACCTATTTCTTTTTTGTTTGAGAATAATTCTATTATTATTTTATATTTTTTGTTTTTGTTTTTAAATGGAGGTACTGGGGATTGAACCCAGGACCTCGTGCATGCTAAGCACACACTCTAATTTGTTCTTTTTCAAGAATTTTTTTTTGAGGGGGTCAGGCAATTAGGTTTATTTATTTGCTTAGTAGAGCTACTGGGGATTGAACCCGGGACCTCATGCATGCAAGGTACACACTCTACCACTGAGCTATACCCTCCCCCAGAGAATAATTTTAGATGTATAGTAAAGTTGAAAAGATTAAACAGAAAGTTGCCATACACTCAGTTTCCCCTGTTGTTAACAACCTATTACCAGGGTAACTTTGTCCCAGCCAAGAATCAAACATTTCTATTAACTAAACCCAACACTTTATTCCCATTTCACCATTTATTATATTTTTAAAAATTCCACAACAGCATTAGAAATTCAACGTATAATAAGGATCTCCCTTCACCCCTTCCTTCCAGGTCCTCCCATCCCAGGGGTAATTCCTCATGCCCCATTCTATGTAGACACCTTCTTCCTACCCCTTTTCACCAGAGAGTGGGTCTTGAGCTCTGGCAGTCAGCACGCTGCTCGCCCTCATCTTCTGAGTGACCAGATGACAGTGGTTCTTGCCCACCCTCTCCCCTGCTGCAGGGAATGCTGTCCTCCCCAATTCCTGCCCATTCCTCGAAGCTCTGCTTGAGCCAGGCTGCTTCCAGGTGGCTTTAAGGAGCTCCCAGCATCCCTTTCTCTCACTATCCACTCAACGCCTATGTCTCCCTCCTCTTGACCAGCAAACAGTCATGGGTGATGACAGAGCTCCCCACACCCTGCTGTTTCTTGTACAGCTCTCAGAATACAGGAGGTACTAGGTAACGAGGCAGAGGGGAACCAGGTCTTCAGGAATGTCGCCTGGATGTTAAGTGACAGTGGGCAGTGCCCTCCACACTGTGGTGGAGCAGATAGGAAGGTAGAAGACCCAATGTCTGACCTCAGGGCCCCCCCCCCCAGCCTGTGCAGGAGGCACCCACACATCCTGGCCTGGCTCCTGAGTGACTGTGGCCCACAGAGCTCAGGCCAGGCCCACCGGTCTGTCCCCAGAGGGTGCTCAAGGCTGAATAGGGGTGGGGGCTTGTGGATAAACCTCTGCCTTCCCTCTGCTGGACGTGGCTTCTGTTCTTTTCTGCTGGAGGCAGGGGAATGGCCAAGATGTGTCTTGGCCTCAACTCACCCCAGCCAGAGGAGGAGGCTGTATCCCAGCCTTTCCAGGCTCATCCAGACCTCGGTCCACAGCAAGCCCTAGAGGTCAACTGGGAACTATTACCTCAGCCTACCTGCCCCCATCAAAGCATCGTCTGCTTCCCTCCCAGCCTCCTGGCAGGCTGCTGCCACTCACCAGTATCACGGAGGACTTACCGTGTCCCACCTGTGCCAGTCGGCCTCACTCAACACTTTCTCCCAAGGCCCTGGGCGGGGGCTTGGGGCTGGAAAGGAGCTGATGCCTGTGGTGGCAACCCACCCACCTGAGGAGCTGATCAGCCTGACTGGCCACTGGTCAGCTCATCCATCTCCCTGCCTCAGCACTGTGCCTGCCTCCGCCAAACTCAGGCAAAGAAGGAAATTTGGGTGAAGAAAATGGCGGCTAACATCTGTTCCTCCCATCGTCAGGCCTTCTCCCACGGTCTTACAGCCTCCTCCTGGCTGCCCAGGCCTTCAAGTCAGAGAGGACAGGGCAGGAGAAGGGCTCTGGAGACAGGAGGGTTCCAGGGGGTGAGGACTGGTGGAGGGGAGGTTGCCCGGGGAGGAAAGGACAGTGGGGTCTGTCTCAGGTGTGTGCCCATGTTTGCAAGGTAGGGAGGAGCGGGTCCCCCAGGCCCTCCTGGGCAGAGTCTGAAGCAAGAAGCTAAAGCCCTGGGGAAACCCAGGTCTCCGGCCCTGTGGGCCCCAAGCCTGGAGGAAGCTGTGGAGCTGGACAGCCCGGGGGGCGGGGGTTGCAGCATCAGCCCGGCTGCTGTGGCACGAGATGAAAGGCCAGGAGTGGGGCTGTTGGCAGACGGACAGGCGGGCGGGTGGAGGCGCGGGCTGCGGGGAGCAGAGATAACCATCTGCGAGGCCTGCCAGGTGGAGACATGGCGGAGTGTGGAGGACGCGGGTGGAGTTCTAGCCCTTGGGATCAGGGCAGAGAGCCTGGAGTTGGAATGGTTCCCTGTGAGGTCATCTTGACCAGCCTGATGCCTCCAGGCACTCAGCCCCAACCAAGCAGGCCCTGCCTGGAGATGGCTTCTGGGGCTGGATGCTCCTCCCTGGCCCCAGCCTGTGCTCCACCTAGCACCCGTCCGAGCAGTCCTGCCTGAAGTCTAACTGTGAGCCTTCTCTTTGCACTTACAGGCACTGCCCTCTGTGGGGAGGGTCTGCTAGCCTTGGCTTCTCGTTCGTCACTTGCTAACTGCTGGAGTACATCAGATGGCCCAGGGCTGCTTCCATTGTAGTCACCTTTTGCCCTTGATTCTGAATTTCTCTTACTTTAGCTGCATAATTATTTGTCGGTGTCCCTGTACCCCACCTTGGAAAGAAGGTTCTAGAGACCATGGAGAAAAGGAGAAAAAAAATTTTTGTTTCCTAAATCTCTCTTAATGTCTCTTCACTGTTCTCTACCCATACCCACTTCTCTGTCCAGGCTGTTTCTCACCCAGATATTGCTTCAACAGCTCCCTCTGAGAGTCCCCCAGACTCCTCATTTCCCTCTAATCCATTCCCCAGAGCTTCCACGGTGGTCTTGCTAACGTGAGACTCTAACCATATCACTTCCCTGCTCAACAGCCTTCAATGCGGGACCGCCCTTGGAGCCAGCAAGAAGGCCCCCTGCTCCAGACACGTCAAAACGCAAATACAGCACGGGTGCTACATTTGTTAAAGTGCCTTGGATCTAGTACCGAGTGCTGCATGGCCCGCCGATAACTCTCCACATCTGCTCTTGCGATTAACAATTGATCACATCAGGATCCTCTCGCTCTAAGTTCTTGAAACTAAAAGCAGCGGTGTCTGTATGCTGTCAGAGTACACCTCAGTCAGTGACACCAACGAACATTGTGCAAAGTGGGTGGGTGAAATAAAAAATAAATGGGTATACTTTTTAAATCCTTCCTTGCAGATAGCATACATGCAATAGGTTACTTTAAAAAAACATTCAAGAATAATGCCATGGAGTCTTTTTTGGTGGGGGGAGGTAACTAAGGTTTTATTTATTATTTATTTATTTATTGAACCCAGGACTTCATGCATACTAAGCACATACTTGACCACTGAGCTATACTCTTCCCCTGGATTCTTAAATAATAAAATTTCCAAGCACCCATGCTCTTGCTTCTCTTTGAGTTCCTGAAGTACACACAAATTAGCATAGCATTCAAAATAGATGCACATTGCAGGTGAGAAACATTTTACTGTACTAAATAATTCATACAACTCGATTTGTATAAATGGAGGTCTAGATGTACCATACATGAAATTTGATAGTGAATCTTTATATTGGCAATTTGATGGGCAATGAATCTTGGAATTACAAAGCACTGTATTTTATAAAAAATCTCATATTTTTAATTAAATTTACAAAATCTTAAACTAAACATTAGATTCACTTCAATAATTCTAATTTACTGCTTTGATGTCCATTAGCTATAATTTGTATTTTGCCTTTTAATATTAATTGTTATATTAGAATATTTTAGTCACATTAATATTCAGCCATATAAAACCCATGGCTTTATACAAATTTAAGTTTTATTACTATGAAGGCTTATTATCAAGGAAGGCAAGAAGAACATATTTTATTTAGCAGGTTGGTATCTCGATTTGTGGGTCTCCGTTAGTACTCTTGTCCTGGGCCCTGTACATTTTAGGGGTGGTCCGTTTCATTGCTACCCATTTTCTGCTGGACTCCTCCACGTGATCCACAGAGGCCTCCATGGCCTGGCTTCTGCTTGCTCTTCCAGTCCCATCCGCTGGATGACTTCCTGCAGCCCTGGACAGGGGGGTTCCCAGAACACACTGCGCGTGCCCCGGGCCTGAGATGACCTCTCTTCCTTTGCCATTGTCTGATGGGCAAATGCCATACTTCTAGTCTCAGCCCGCACGTGCCCTCCCCTGGTCTCAGCAGGCAGATGGGTGCCTTTGCAGATGCCCCACTCTGTCTGGAAGGCATCTGTTAAGGTAGTTCTTACACCATCATGTGAGGTTTGTAGGCTGCCTCCCCCTGGATCAGGACCTTCTTGCGGGCAGGGATGAGGGGGGGCTCTGGGAGGAGGCAGGGGCCTTGATGGAAAGGGGACCAGAGCTCAGTTCTGGCCCTCAGTGCTAGGACCATGGATGCTTTGATATGTCTCAAGTCTGGACCCTGCAGAAACTAAACGTTCTAGGGACACCTAGCTGAGACTGCTTGGTCTGTGCCCAGGTCTAAACCACCTGAGTAGGACGCAGAGAGCCAAGGCCTGTCTGTGGGCAGGTGGCTGGAAAGCCCTATTGTCCCCCACCCCCCGGCAGCTGCCCTGTAGCTATGGATGAGGGAGGGAAAGGGGGAGACAGGGTGTCAGGAGGTAGCCAGAGTGAGGGGTAGGGTGGAGGCTGGGAAGAGGCAAGGGCCAGTTGAGGAGGCCTATTGATACCCTCATCATAGTCTCTGGCTCCCCTGTTGGCAGAAGTTGGGGGGGCAGGTGGGAGATGAGGGTAGCCCTGCCTTCTCTCCTCAGAGGATGCCTTCCAACATGTTGGAGCCCCAACACTGATGGAGCACCTACTGAAGTGCTTCCCCTCACTTTCCCTGGAGAACCACAGCTTGTCCATCAGGGAGGCATTAGAGGACATCCAGTCCAATCCTCCCATTTGACAGAGGAGGAAACTGAGGCTCAGAGAGAGGGAGTGACTTGCCGCATGGGGAGTGAGAGACAGAGCCTGGGTGGGAGTTTGGGTCTTCTGACTCTTTGCCCAGGGTGCTCTCTCACTCTCCCTGGGACTTCCAGGACAAGGATGTTCTCTGCCCAGAGCCCACGGAGCCCACAGCTCCGAGAACACATCACAAGTCCCCAGTATGGTAGCGGGCCCCGTGGAAGAACTTTCCAATGCTGCCATCTTCTGTACCCTGCCCACCCCACCTCTGCTGGTCCACAATGCAAAGCAGCAAGGGAACTAGAGTGGCTCCGTCTCGCCTCACTTCCCCTTCCTCCTGTGGACCCAAGAGCCTGGCCTCCATGGGCCTTGCCTCCCACTGGCCCAGCCATCGCCTCTCTGGGTTCCTGAGTCCCCATCCAGCCTTTAGCTCCCCTAAGGCGCAGCTGCCTGGGATCTGCTTTCTTTAACCCAAAGGCCAGAAGAGGAGTCTGAGACAAGCCCCAGAACTAGCAAGTGAAAGGCTGGGTCCTTTGTTTCACCCTATTTATTTTTGTCATGATCATGATAATTGTCATCAGCATTCTCACAACAATGACAGATAACATTTCAGTGCTTACTCTATACTAGTGGCTCAGCTTATGAGGGAGTACTATTATTATTTTTCAGCTGGAAAAACTGAGGGCAGAGAGACTGAGTGAGGCCCAAAGGTGTCCCATTAGAAAGTGACAAAGGGGCAGACCCCATGATCCATGAGAAGAGCACAAAGCCCAGAAGATCCACCCTATCTCCAGGACCTCTGAGCCATGGCCAGGTGCTCCTCCTGCTTCCCCAGGAACCCCTGAGGAGCCTGCCAGGACCCCTACCCCCATGTCCACATCCTGAGACTGCAGCATGGTCAGCCAGCAAGGCTGGCAGGGGGCTGGGTGTGTGCAGACCCGCCAGAGAGGGGACCAGATTTCCTCCTCTCAGCCTCTGTCCTCTCGCACATCCTGCCCCTGCTGTGCCAGCAGGTGGCTCCGGATATGTCAGGGATGGACAGACACTCTGCTGATGATCCTGCTCATTCAACCAACAGACATGGACTTGAGCTTCTCTTGCATCCCGCACCGCACTGGGTACCAAGCAGACAGACCCAGGCGTGGACTATTTCCCCGAGAACTCACTGTCCAGAGGTGGTGATGGAAAAGAAATCTATTACCTTCATTCATTCAATAGATGATGACTTCTGTGTCCCAGGTGCCAGGTGTGCTAGTCTAGGCACTGGGGATACAGAAATGAAGAGAACAGTCCCAAATTCCTGCCCTTAAAGAGCTCACTTTCCAGAAAAGGGAAACAAAGTAATTAAAAGAAATAAGCAAGTGATATGGCCTGTAGAAGGGGATGCATGCTGTGGGAAATAAGCACAGGGAGGGGGTCAGAGAGTGGGAACGTGGCTGCAATTACACCACAAAACTAGTTGGTACTGTCCTCACACCAGTCACAATGGCCATAGTTGAATAGTCTACAAATAACAAATGCTGGAGAGGGTGTGGAGAAAAAGGAACCCTCCTACACTGTTGGTGGGAATGTAAATTGGTGTATTCACTATGGAAAACAGTATGAAGATTCCTTAAAAAACTAAAAAAAGACTTACCATATGATCCATCCCACTCCTGAGCATATATCTGAGAAAATTCTAATTCAAAAGAATAATGCATCCGAATGTTCATAGGCGCACTATTTATAACAGCCAATGCATAGAAATAATCTAAACGTCCATCGGCAGATGAATGGATAAAGATGATGTGGTATATATACACAATGGAATACTACTCAGCCATAAAAAGGAATGAAATAATTCCATTTGCAGCAACATAAATGGACCTAGATATTATCATACTAAGTGAAGTAAGAAAGAAAAAGACAAATACCATATGATAGCACTTATATGTAAAATCCAAAATATGACACAAATGAACTTATTTACAAAATAGAAAGAGACTCACATATATAGAAAACAAACTTATGGTTACCAAAGGAGAAAGGGAGTGGGGAGGGATAAATTAGGAGTTTAGGATTAGCAGATACAAACTACTATGTGTAAAATTGATAAACAACAAGGTCCTACTGTATAGCACAGGGAACTATACTCAATATCCTACAATAAACTATAATGGAAAAGAAAAAAAATTTAAATCTAATTGGTGCTGTGGCCATCTGGGGGCTCCAGGAGAGCAGAGAAGAGATCTTTGATCCCTCTTTCCACTGTGCCAACTCCCCTGGCGGGAGATGGAATGGAACTGGGGAATCTGGAGTCTCAGGCCAGTGGGAAATGATCTCTGATGCCCACATGTGTTAGAACCAGCAGTTTCTGTGCTGTGTGTACCCAGAATGCCGGGGGACAGGCCTGCACACACGTTGGGCACATGCTGAGCTGGACATGTATGTGCATGTGGGCGGTTGCCCAATTACTGAGCATCCGTGATATTTCAAGCACCCTGTCCCCAAGAGGCTCCGAGTCTCCTGGCAAAGAAGAGAAAGCATGAAACAATAGCCAGCATGAAAGCAGGGAATGCTCGAGGGAGAACCACAGAGCAAGAGGTTACAGAAGATTTCCAGGAGGCAGCAGAAGTTGAATCAGGCTGGATTGCCTTCACTAGATTAAGGCAAATAACCACAGCTTGTCTGTAATGAAATGAAGTGGGCTAGCTCTGAAGGTAGTGAGTTTTCATCACCGGAACCTCAAAGGAAGGAAGGCTTGACAACAGCTTATGAAAGGGATTCACGGACTAGATCGGAGGACAGTTCTGATGTCCTCTAAGATTACTGGGGCCCTATGAAGTTGGGGAAGCCACTAAAGAACAAGAGGGAGGATGGTAGCGTGAAAGCACTTGGACTTTATCTTAGAGGGCAATGGGGAGCCAGGTAGGGTGTCTTAGCAATGGGGAGACATGAGAAAGCTGAGTCTTGGGAAGATGAGTCGGACAGCACTATGCCAGACCAGATTGGAATAAGGAGGGATGTGGAGGGGAGGAGACCAATTACTGCACTAGCCAAACGCAGCAATGGGTGTGTGTGCATGTGAACACACGTATGTGATGTGTGTGTGAGCAGAAATCTCCCATGACTAGACAACTGTCTGTTGTGAGAGTGTTGAATGGTGTCTAGCCTTAAATCAGGGGCTGACCTAGACAGTCTCTCAGCCCTGTTTCCAAAGATTCAGGCAAGTGCAGGAGTAGACGTGGGTGTGCACGCACACTTGGGCAACCATGAGTCTCTACTAGTTAACACTGGTTATCATGAGTGCTCTGTACGGTGAGCAGGAATGCACACTGCAGAGTGGCTTGGTGTTGAAGTGGCTTTGTGGGCTTTATTTGGGGATGCCCCTGTTGGAGTGTATTAAAAGAAGAGTTCAGGGATTCTGCTGCCACAGGTGTGACACACAGGTGTCGGGGGAGAGGGGAAGGATCAGGGACGTCCAAATACTGTGTGAGGCTCTGTGAGTGAATTTTGTTCACACAGACTTGGGCAGAGGACTAACCTGGTGTGTGGCTCCAGGTGAGAGTCTGATATCCATCCAGTCTGGGGATACCTATATTGAAGGTCTGCACGAGCCGGGGGCTTTCTGGCACACCAGCCCACTGAACTGTTCTACCACCATGCGTGGTACATACTGCTTCCATTTCAACAGGTGAGGAAGCCCAGGATCCCAGAACAGTGCCGAGGGTCACAGCACTATCCAAAACAGAACCAGAGCCCAGGTTTCCTGTCTCTGAGCCCAGCACTCTTGCCTCGGTGGCCACCTCCAGCATCTGGAGAGAAGCATCACCAGAACACAGCTGTGGAGGACACGGCTCCCTTTGAGCATCTCCTCCCAGGCACCCACCCCAGGCCAATGTCCACCATCTCTACTCCCATACCTGCCCCCATCCTGACCTCGCCGGCCACCCTCTGCCTCCCCCAGGCCCTCTCTTCCTGCAGAGCCACAACCCCGCAGCCACCTCATTGCAGCGCCTGCCCAGAACAGCTCGCTCGCCTGTGTATTATCCATATGTTTTCACCCCCAGCTGGGTGCTCAGTTATTGTTCTGGCGCAGGAGGGCGAGGGGGCGGCTTGTGGGCGTAGCGACGCCGGGCTGTCTGCTCGGTTCTCCGCTTGTTATTACCTCTCCTCCAGGCTGCCATTAGCCTGCCTGCCCCAGAGGCCTGCGCAGGCTCCCTGCTCCTCGGCACCTTTGTTCCTTAATTATCACTGGGGAGCCCCACTCACCTGCCTGCCACTTTCTAAGAAGCTGTCTGGCTCCCCTTCCCGCCCTGCACCCCCAGGACCTAAGCCCCTACACCCCCTGGGGCGGGGACTAGTGTCTAGCAGCAGCTTGCCTCAGGCTTGCGCAGGCTCCAGAGCCTCAGGCCAGCCCCTCTTAGAAGCCATTTCTTTTTTGTCTGCCGCCTCCTCTGAGAACCCTGCCCAGATTGACACTGTCTCAGATCTCTGAGCTGGAAGGGACTTTAAACTACCATGTGATTCAACCCCCACCTCCCCACTTCCTCCCTGGATTGGGCCACCTACAGAAGGTGCTCAGTGAACATTCAGTGAGAGGATGATTAACTTTTGTAGCCTCTACTTGAATGCCTCCCTGATGGGCAGCTCACTCCCTCCCAAGGCAGGCAGTGCCACATGGAGGTGGCCGGGACTGTTATAAAACCACTCATCCACATCTGTCCTCAGGACTCTCCCGATTTTCAGGGTCTTAAATCTAGATTCCACCTTGCTATGTCTCCAAGTCTGGGGCTAAGTCCTGCCTCACCTGCTGGGGGCTCACTGATGCCCAAATCAGGCTGGAAACCTCCCAGTGAGAGGCTCTGTCCAGGGACACTTGACAGAGCGTCTTGGAGACTCAGCCGTGCCCTGGCCCAGCTCTAGCCCCTGGCTTTCCTGCTGCCTCAGGCCTCTGGCCGCTGTTCTTGGGCAGGAAGGTGAGGGGGAGGAGGCGCAGGGGTGAGAACCCTCAGGCCAAACAAGCTCTGACAGAAGGCCTGACAGCCGACAACAGCGGAGGAGGGCGCTTGCTGCACACACAGGCCAGGCTGCAGGAGGGCAGGCCTCGGGGAGTCAGAGGGAGACAGGAATCTCCCTTCCCCAGCCAGCCTGCCGCCTTGCTCCCTCACCCTTGCACAACTCCCTGCCAGGTGTACTGTGGGTATGAGGGTGTCAGGGGCCAAGCTTCTGGATGAAGGAACCGGGAGTGAGCTGACCCATGTGGGCACCGGGCATTGTCACCCTCACATCAGGAAGGTGCCTGCCTAGGCTCCGAGCGCACAGCGCTTCTCTCCGCAACCCTTTACCATCCTCCACTCATCTTGATCCAGTTGGAGCGCTTCCTTGGGAATCTCCATCTCTGTGTTCTTTAAGTGGGTTTTGGTATCCCCTCAGTCTAGGGGCTTCTTAGGGCAGGGTCGTGCCTCTGTCAATTTCAACCCATGGTGAGGCAGAGATTGGAGCCCAGCCATGGCCTCGTCTTGGCTCTGAGCATCTTGTGTCCCAGGAGTGCTAACCCTGAGGCTGAGAAGGCGCTTGGCACACGTTGGAGGGCCCTCTGGACAAACACCAGCTGGGGGTGGAGGACTCGGGTTGGGAAGCCACCTCCAGCCACCAGACCGTGACCTCAGCCGGGCCGCCCTGTGCTGCTCTCCGGATCTGACTCAGTCCCTTCCCAATGCTGCTGAGTGTCCAGTCCCAGGGTCAGCCCCAGGAGGCCGCCAGATTCCGCAGGCTCAACCCAGAAAGAGGCCACCCCCAACCCTGGTTGGGCAGCCAGGGCCTCCAGCAGGATTTGAGGGGATAGCAGAGGACAAAGGTCACCTGCTGGGTCACTTGTCCTACCATGTCCCTTCCATCTCTCGCCACTCAGTTTCTCCAGACCTGAGATTTCTTTCTAGGTGTCGGTGAGGGCCCTGGTCAGGAGCCATCCTCTTCACAGAGCCCCTGACACAGAGGCACCCCTGCACCAGGCTGAGGACAGAGAGACCCCAAGGGGCAAACAAGGCGTTACTTCCACAGTAGCCACTCCCTTGGGGTCTCCCCAAATCTCTCCCAGAAACTTTATCATTATGAGGGAGTAAATAAAGGCAGCACCACTGGAAATTACCCTAGAACCTGTGTCCAGATGTGCAGAGGAGTCTGGGTGCGACAGGGCATCGAGATTCTAGAAGGGAAGGGAGAGAAGTGGCCCTGAGTGATCTCAGCACTCGCCCCCTCAGCCACATGGATCTTTATAAATGTCAACCAGAGCATATCCTTCTTCTGCCTCAAACCCTCCAAGGGCCTCTCATCTCATTCAAATCAATATGGAAACTCTACAAGGCCCTACACCACCTGGACCCTTCCCACCTCTTGAGTCCCATCTTTGCCTTTCCCCTCATTCACTCCACTCCAGGCTGACGAGACTTCTTGCCGTTTCTCCCACAGAAACACCTGCCTCAGTTTTACCTCCCACCCCGGCCTCAGGGCCTTTGCACTGGTCCTTCCAACTATAATGCTCTTCCCTACATCTTTCCTTATTTTTGTCATTCAGAGCTCAAGAGACCTCTTCCTAAAGGCCTTCCCGGATGACCCGATCTAAAATTATGTTCCCATATCTCGTGGCAGCCCTGTCCCCTCTGTCTCCACAACTCAGCTTTATTCTTCCTCATAGCATGATCATTAGCTGAAATGAGTTTCTCTAATGCCTTGGTTATTGTCTGTCTCCCCCACTAGAATGTAAGCTCTCTGAGGATGACTGTGTCCTTAAGGCCCAGCACAAGTCCTGGCATAGTAGGTGCTCAAGAGATATCTGTTGAATAAAATGAATGACCTGGGGAGAGACACACACTGAAATAACCCAAGTGCTGGTGGGGTCGGTCCAAGTAAGGACCATGGATGTGTAGGACTGTAGGGGAGGAGGCCTGTCCTTTGGTTCCCAGGCCTCAACAGGCTGAGGGAAAAAGGGGAGGAAGGAGGGGACATGGTAAGGGGTGGGGGTTGCCAGTTACCACCTTCCTAGATTGCCCCCCAGACCCGACTCTGAGTGCCAGCGGGGAGACCAAGGAAGAATGCACCACAGTCCCCATTCCCTGGGCATCCCCAGTCTGGAGGGGATAGAAAAGAGTGCTTGTAAAATCCCCAAGGTCAGGCCTCTCCACTGAGCTCTGAGCCTGGGTTTCCAAAGCTGGAGCTGTCTCTGCTCGGCCCAATGCGTCAGGCTCAGCGGGTTCCAAACCGGACTCCTCATCCTTCCTGAACTTGTCCTGGCTTTCCCAGTTCTGTCAACAACCTCCCGCTCCTCCCGGGCAGGCAGACTCAGAAGCCCAGAGTCACCTCCAACTGCTCCCTCTCACTCACGCCAGGCCCTTCAGACTCCTCTCTATGTGGTGACCAGAGACCAAAGGCCCCATGTTGTCTGCATCCCATAAGCAGCTTCCAGGTTCTAACCAACCTGCTGAGGCAGGTTCATCTCCACTGGCCCCGAAATGCTCCCAGCCTCTGAAACAAATGCCACCAAAGCCTTGGTGGGGGCGGGGAGGGGAAGAAGGATCCTGCCCACTTCTGACCCCCATCCTCTTTGGGGGAAACTGGGTTTAGCTGGCAAGTGCATGAACTCTGGAGTTAGGCAGATTTCAGTTGTCTTACTTCTTTCTTAATCCTATGACCTTGGGGAAGTGACTTCTCCCAAGTCTCAGTTTCACCATCTATAAAATGGAGATAATGTATATTTCACCAGGTTGCTTGGTGATTAAGAAGGAAAACAGATAATAAATATCTAGCAAAAATCTGGAATACAGTTGATGCTTAATAAATGGGAAGCCCACCCCTTCCCTTCCAGCCTGACTCTCTTGATTGAGGACCCTCTGCTGCGGCTCCCTATTTCCTACTATGTCTGATCTAAGGTCCTCTACTTGGCTCTTAAGGATTTCCAGCTTCTGGCCTGACCTTGATTCAGTCTTCACTCCCAAGATTTCCCACACTCTCTTTTCTCCTGTATCCCCAGTGAGCACAACAGGGTCATTCTTCTCCTATGCCCTCTGTTTACACCGTCTTTCTTGCCCGCTCTGTCTGCTTGTCCTGCAAGGCCTCCTTCTCTAGGAAGTCCCTTCGAACCACTCCTGCTGGGACCATTCTCTGTCTCCTCCACAATCCTGCTACTTAGCCCATTTTACAGGTGAGAAGACTGTGGTTCAAAGTGGTTTGGTGACTTGACCCGGGTCACCTGGCTAGAAATTGGCAGGGGCAGGACTTGATCTGAGGCTGAGGAGGGTGTGTTCTGGGGGAGGACATTTTTGGGGGTGGGGGTGCACAGCCCGTTCAAAGGCTGGGAGAGGGAAGACCGAGGTGAGTCCGTACAGAGAGTAGGCAGATGGCCTGAGGAGGCGAGGGTACATGGGGCAAGGTCCTGGTTTGCTTTTGGAAGAGGAAGTTCTGAAACATCTCTCTGACAGACTAGAGAAAGATACAGCAAGACCCTCCTGAAAAACTGGTTGCGGCTCCAGAATTTCCCTTATCATAAAAAGCCACAGCTAATCCCTTGAGTCCCTGCTAGCTAATGTACTCAGCCTCCTGTCCCCAGAGCTTCTTAGGGACAGAGGGGCAGAGAAGATGGCATCTTGGCCCCCTCCTTGCAGAGGCAGGGATGTCAGGGAGGCTTGAGAGTGATGTCACTGGTGACCTCAGGTTTCTCACCCGTCTTCCCAAAGCAGTTTCTCCAGAGTCACTTGTTCAAGGGACTTGCCCAAAGCTGTCATATCACAGTCCCTACTGCTGTCACCTTAGCACTTGCCCTTGATATGGCCTCTGCTGAGCCTTCCCTAGCCCCAGCTCTCACTAGAGTTCTGGTCTTGAATTCTCTAGTTTCCAGTACTTGGCAATAGATACTCAGAGTCCCCAGCTCCCCACAGGCCATGCCCTCCATGCAGGCAGCCAGGCCCAGCTGGAATAACACATCTTCCCTCCCTCCCTCCCACGAGCATTGGACTATTTACGGCTCACCAGGGCCTTCACGCCCATGAGCTCACTGGTGCCTTCCCCACCCACCCTGGGAACCCGGCAGGGTAGGTGCCACTAGCCCCATTTTGCAGATGGAGAAACTGAGGCTAAATGCCTTGTGCCGTGAGTCCCCCAAAGCCCAATCTCCTGAATCCCGAGTCTGAAACTCTTCTCAATTTCTCCAAGAGGGTGGCCCAAACACCCCTAAATTTGAAGTGGGGGAGTTTCAGGCCAGGGTCAGATAGTAGAGGGATAGGTTCTGATGAGTTAGCCAGTCACAGAAGCTAGAAGGAGCCTCCAAGGCAGCAGACCTGGAGGGAAGGAATGGAGGTAAGTTTGCATGGCTTCAGCCACTGGCTGGGAAGATCCTGACAGGGGCACCTTCAGGGCTGTCGGAGCAGGACGGCCTGCAGGCTGGGCAAGATGGCTGGGGCTATGGTTAGGGTGCTGGCTCCCTGGGCTACGGCAGGGGAAAGGGGCAAGGGCCCAGCCTCAGAGCTCCCTCCTGGGCAACCAGACTTGGGTGGCTGTATGCTGGCTACAGCTGGAGGGACTCCAGGTAGACAGCTGGAGGGACTCCAGGTAGACACCAGAGGGGACTTCCTATCCACAGATTCTCTCTTTAGACAGAGCTCCTCTGCCACGTGGACAGGGTCCAGTCCAAGCCCTCCCTCATCACCTCGCATGAGGATTATGCCCCTCCAGTCTTCCCACCTCTCCTCAACTCCTGTGTTTGTTCCCAGGTCCTCCCAGTTGTCCAGCCTCCAGGATGCGCTCTCCCTCCCAGCCTGCACCAAGTCCCCGCAGCCCCTTTCAGAAGACCTCTCTAATTCTGCCTCAAACTGATAACAGGACTCTCCTCTTAGCCCAATGAGTAACAGTTTTAATCCTGTGTATTGGGGGGGTTCTGATTTCTCACAAAAGACTGGGGGCTCCCTGGACAGCAACTGTGTCTCTCCCATCAAACTGTGCAGGCCTCTGGCTCCGCCTCTTTCAGCCTGGGCAGCCTCTGCCCATAGGGGGCGCCCAAACAATGTTGCTGAGCAGAGACATACTTGCTGCTGCTAGAACTGGACCAGGCATGGATCACCTGCAGTGACAGGGACAGGGGAGATGTCACAGGCCTCTCCAAAGCGCCGACTTACTCTTCAGTTGACCTTGTCAAAGGGAGGGCAGAACTTTCAGATAAAGAAAGAGGTCTCTCATTTGGGGTAGGAGTCTGGGGACAAGACCATGACCACTAAAGAAGACTCCTTGACCTTCCAGACTTGGGGATGGTGAATGGCTTGAGGTGCTCACACAGCCCACAATGAACCCAGATGTCCTCCTTGGCCTGCTCTGAAAATCCCCAAGCTAGTGGGCAGAGGCCCCAACCAAGCAACCCCTATTTCCTTCCCCAAGTCTCTTGGAAAGAGTGGTGAGTCAGTTTGCGGCCATGAACTCATCCTAAGCAGTAAAAATAGGAAAACAAACAGGCTTCTCCTCCAGGCGGGAGGAGAGGGTAAGGGTGAGGGGGAAATGGGTTTTTCCCCAGCTGGGCAGAAAGGAAGCCATCTTTTGAAGTCCTCAAGAGTGAGGCAGGCTTCCTTATGGCCCCTAGAAACTCAACCACATCAAAGCCACCCAAGGAAGGTGGTTTGAGGGGCATGCTGTTTCACAGAGTCACAGTCACGCAGTGAGTGACACAACTGAGTCCCTGAGGGACACACAGTGACACACTGTTGAGGGCACGTAACCCACCAGGCGATCGATTGCATAGACGTGCACAATCACACAGCCAGACTGGGAGGCACACTCACAACATCACAAAGCCCCACACAGTCGCATACGTCCACGACAGCTGTCTCCTCCCAGAGACGCATATCCAGCCCCGCAGCCGCGTGCGCTCCCAGAACCAGTCTCCGAGAGGCACATGCAACATTGCACAGGCAATGCCCATTTCTACACACAGAGTCTCACAAACACAGCCGCACTACGGTCACATGTGGCCCACAACCACACAGCTCCCACACAATGCGTTGAGCCACGCCCAAGCCACAAAGAGTCACACACACGCAGTCTCGGTTACACACTAGTCACATGCCGACAGTCACAAAGGCAACATCCCCACATTGCAGACACCATCATGGAGACCCATCCTGGTCATGGACCCTCTAGGGCTGAGACTCTATGGGGGGTGGCCCCTTGGGTGGGAATGGGAGCGTCTGACTCACTGCTGCCAGCTTAACCCCCTCCCTCCTCTCGGCTGCACCTCCCTGGCCATCCTCTGTTCTGAGCCCCAACTGTTTTCATTCTCCAGGCTTTGCTGAGCCTCCACACCCCTTGCCACTAAGGGGAGGGGCATGTAGCCTTGGAGATGATTGAGTCCAATCAGCATTAAGCATCATCCATTTATTCAACACGCCGCCATTCAGCCCTGTGTGCCAAGTGCTGTGCTGGGGGCTGGTGAATAGAGAGGTTATTGTAAATCAGACCAAAATTTTCCACCAGTGTAATGGCTATTTCCAACTACTTGCCTGCGTGATCCTTGCTCCCATGCCTTGGCCTTGGGGAGGCCCCCAGCATGTCCAAGACTCTTCAATCTCATTTATTTTGGTGGCCATTTCCAATTAGGATTGTGTAATTGATACAATCACTGAAGGCAGCATGTGGGATAGACTCAGGACAGACTTCTGCGTGATCTTCCCCTCCCCTTCTCTGGGGGAGTGAGCTTTGACAGGCAGCTGGGTTGGAAAACACCCTGGACTGGGGTCCAGAGGGCCAGGCTTTCATCCAGCTCTAGGATGTCATCTTGGGCCAGTCACGTCCCCGCTTGTGCTCAGCCTCTCTGTGTGTAACATGAGGGCAAGGGAGTTGGGCCAAATCAGCTTCTCATGGTGGGCAATGGGGGAGGGAGATTATTTTTAATAATATGAAGATTTCCAGGTCCAGTCCAGACCTTCTTGATCCCAGAATTTGACACCCACTGGTTCTGGGGACCTCTGAGGCGCCTTCCAGCTCTAAGTGCTGGAGGCCGAGGGCTACTCCAGAGGCTGCTGAGGCCCCCACCTCGCCCGGGGTTCCCAGCATGCAGGAGTCACCACCACCCTCCAGGAGGTGGCCACATCATCAAGCTTGTTTAGAGGCTTGGGCCAGTGAAGAGCTTGTGGTTAGGGCAGGTGGCAACGAAATCAGAACTTCGGGACGCGGTTCTTGGCTGAGAATAGGCTTCCAGGGTGGTTTGGGTGGTTTGGGGACTCTTGGTACCTTTTCCAGGGATAACGATGCCCAGATTCTCTAGGAATCAGGTCCCAACCTGAGGCCTGGGGGGTGGGGGGGGCTTGCCTAAGAAGAGGAGCAGGCAGGCAGTGCAAGGTAAGAAAAGCCCATGGGACAGTTCCTGGGGACTTCAAATGGGGGTTCTTTTTATTTTGAACCCAGTTTCTTCCGTTAAGTCAATTTGCTTCCTGGTTTCTACTCAGCTCCTTTCCTGATGCTTCTAGGACAGAATCATATGCTGTCAGAATCAGAGGGACATAAGTGGGCACCTGCCCCATTTCTCTAGCCTGTGATGCAGCCCCTCAAGTATACACATCATCAAAACCCTGCATTATTAGCTTTCCATGTGCTCTGCACTCTGCTAGTCACTTTACAGGATGTCACTTGCTCCTTACAGTTTTAATGGTAGATATTATTAACCCCATTTTACAGTTGAGAGAAATGAGGCTCAGAAATTCTAAGCCATCTCTCCAAGCAGCAGAACTGGATTCAAACCTACTGCCATCTATTCCGGAGCCCAGGCTCTCAGCCACACCTTAGAGCACCCTCCAACTTCTCCCCAATGCCTCCAACCACAGGACTCTCAAATACTTACTGAGGACGGACTGTACACATGCAAGTTGGAAGAGGCAAAGCTCAAAGAGATGAACCTGTCCCTCCAGAGTGCCTGATTCCAACAGAGGATGTGAAATAATCACTCCATACAGGCAAAAGGAATTGGTGCCTAAGACAGTGGAGAATGTGCCTCCTTTGGAAAACTCTAATGATTAAAAGTGTCTTCCTTATATTAAACCTAAATATACATTCCTCCAACTTGCTGGCCTCAAAAATCACACAGAATCAGTCCGAAGCCCTCCACACTTTTGCAGACAATTCTCACGTCACACTGCCTGCTTTCCATAAGGCTGGTTGCCTTAATTCTCTCTAAGGCTTGACTTCTGTCTACTCTGCTCTGGAAAAATCCAGAGAACCTCAATGTCAGGAGGCAAGGGTTTCAATCCCAGCTCTTCCATATACAGGTTGTGCAATGCTGGGCAAGGCCCTGTGCTATTCAGAGCATCGATTTCTTCATCTGTGAAATGGGGACAGGAAGACTTGCCCCACTTGACCAGGTGGTGAGGATTAGCTGAGACCCTCGGTGGGAAAGTATTCCACATGCCACTGAGGGGCAGACCCTCACACGTGTCCCTGTACTTAGGAGGAGCTGAGGGTGGCTCCAGGATTCGCTGGAGAATGAAGATTGTCCTAAGCACCTAGATGCGCAGGACACAGTACCAGATTCCATGAGGACAAGGAGCTGAGGAAGACAGGGTCTCTGCTCTGCAGGAGCTTTCTGTCCTGGGAGTGATGCCTCCAGCCATCACCAAGTCCTCTAGGAACAAAAGCTTTATAATCAGGTTGGCTCTGGTACCCTCTGGGGAGATTAAGTGATGGGGACAAGCACATCTCCTGTGAGTGAGCTAAAGGAACCAACAGAAAGAGGAAGAGGAGGTAACTTATATGAAACAACTATTATGCACCAGAGTAATTTACTTCACAACACTGTGAGGGTGGGCTTATTATTATGTCCATTGTACAGGTGAAGAAACTGAGGCACAGGGAAGTAGCATTTGCCCAAGTCAATAAGGTGTGGAGATAGGATTAGAACTCAGATTTGCCTGGCTCCCAAACTGGTTTGCTCTCCTGGCTGCGCCATGGAAAGGGCCAGGATCTAGGGAGATGCTGCTGTTATAGCCTCTCACCTCTGAGGAGCAGCGGGAATGCAGGGAGGGACGAGGGACACTTTGGCAGGAACCTGCCTCCTAAATGTCACCCTATGGCTTCCTATATCATCCCTGCCCCAGGATTTCTCAAAAGTGTAAACAGAGGTGCACCATTTCACTCACCCTCACCTATTCATTCAGTGCCTGGATCCCAAGCATTTATCTCATGACCAGCCCTGTGCTGGATACTGTGTTCCCTGCGGTGAAAGACCCCATCCCTGCCCTCAAGCAGCAAACCCATCCGAGAGCATCTGAGAGGGACAGTGCCCCCAGAGGGGTGGCTACAGTATGGGGGAGTCAGGAGGATATCTTAGAATCTGTGAACCGTCAAGGGAGGGAAGCAAAAATTGTATGTACAATACGATTCCATTCATGTAAGTTCATAAACAGGTGAAAGTAAGTAGATACACGTGATGAAACTAAGGAAAAGCAGGGAAGTGATTAACATAAAATCTGGAATACCTAGGTGGCGGAAAGGATTACAGCCCAGAAGGACCGCTCAGTGGGGTTCCTGGGGAGCTGGCAGAGTCTTACTTCTTGCCTGGGTACCTAGTTTATAAATAGTCCTTAACTCTGTGTGCATGTGTGTATTTTATTTTAATTCACTCTCCTTTGTATTTTTTTTCCACAGGTTTAATACACAGAAATTGAAAAATTCACTATTGGATGGGACCTAGGCTGACCTCCCACAGCACCCTATCCAGAACTGTGCCTACTAAGTGCTTAAAAGAGGGTACTGGATTGCAGCAAATTTTGAAGGACCTGGAAGGAGGGTGCGTGGTCCAGCTGGATAGGAGGGGTGTGACCTCAGGTCTAGAGACAAGAACTTACTAAGGAGTTAGTTTGTTAACGAGAAGTTCTTGAGGACCAAGAGGATTTAGAGGTGTCTTTCCCATGACTGTCTGGATACCTAAGGGTCAGCAGTTCCCCAAACTGAAGCCTCAGACTCCAGAATTAACTTCCCTTTCCCTCAGCACCAAACCACAGAGCAGCACAAAGAGCACTGAGTCAGAGGCCTGGATTGGAAATCCAGCTCTGTACACACTAGCCAGGTTTTCCCTGGCAAAGCACTTCACACCATGGCCTCAGTGTCTTCATCTGTAAAATGGGGCTAATAAACCACCTACTTCACAAGTTACTATGAGGCCCCAGAGCAGTTATAGATGTGAAACTGCTTTAGGGACTCCTGTGTGTGAAGGTCATATTACTCAGGTGTTGGTCCTCTTTCTCCCCTCCCACTGCCATTTGGCAAGGAGGGCTCAGAATAAAGCCTTACTCTGATTTAGGAAGTCCCCAACCTCAGCACCTCCAATCTTCTTGGCTTGTGATTTTCTGGGCCTGAGCTTAGGGTGATTCCAGGAGCAAGTTCCCCAAGTTGGAGGAAGCCCAGCTGGGGAGGTGGCATTCCAGGCGGCATGTCAGATGGTGAGTCAGGGCTAGGGCGGCCCTCGGCCTCCTCTGGCTCTTGGCTCAGGGCCCAGGCTGGGTTATTCTCATTTGCATACATCTGCATATATGTAAGTTTTACCCGCGCACCCTGGCAGGGCCCGGGGAAATACACCTGTGCAGGGGCATGAAGGGAAACCAGAGTGACTGGCTGCCTGTTGGAGCACCCGAACCAAGAATCTTGGTCCATGGTCTATCCACCCATCAAATGCCTGAATCTTTGAAAAAGCCAAACACATGGCTTCTTCCCCAGGCTCCTCTGGTTGCCCAGGCCTGGAAATTTACAGTCATTCTTGCCTCTCTCGTCTTCCAGTACAGTCACTAGGCCCAGTAAAGTTTGTCTTAGAGCCACCCTTCTCACACTTCCCCTCCTTCCCATCACCTCTGCCACCTACCCACTGGGTCCTTTCCCTCTCACTTCACACATAACTTATTTGCAACAGCCTCCTAACTGGGCTCTCTGCCACCTGACTCTTCCCTTCTCAGCCTACTTTGAACACAAGCTGCTACAAGGAAGCCCTTCAGATCACATCCTGGTTGTCCCCACTTCCCACAGCCCCATTCTAAGTTCCTGGTTGGCATTGGAGGTCTTCCACAGTATGGAATCTCCTGGCTCAGTCTCAATTTCCCCACTTCCTTGCCTTCCAACCAAGTGTGTGTAGACCCTACTCACACCTTTTCTGTGTCTCAGTCTCCTCATCTGTAAAATGGGGGATAATAATAGAACTCCCTTGAAGGGTTACTTGAAGATTTCAAGGAGCAAATGCATGTGAAACATAGCATATAAGCCCACAATAAATATTGGCCATTATCGGTATTATTTCTCTGACCACCTTGGTGCATTCATCTCCTGGGGTCCCCTCTTCCTCAGCCCTTCCTCTTGCCCTTGCTGAGTGGTGTTTCTTCAGGTAAGACAACCCCTTGGTAGTTAAGAGGACAAGCTGACCTGGGTTCCAATTCTAACTTGTGGACAAGTTACTCAAACTTTTTGTGCTTCCATTTCCTCATCTGTAAAGTGGGGGTAATATGAATACTTACCTCATAGAATTTATGTGATAAATGAAATGATGCATGGAAAGGCTTAGCACAGTGCCTGGAACACAGAAAACACTTAATAAGTGTTAGCAATTATTATCACTATTGCATTACACAAGACACAAGGCCTCAGATTACCTGAAGTTCATCTTATCCTCCAAAGGTTCCAGAGGGTTCCTTAGATGTATTTTAAGGAACAGTGCCTCCACCTGGATCCCCCTGTGCATCCCACAGCCAAGGAACCACTACCCTCCCTTCCCCCACCTCTCTCCTGTGCATAGCGACTGAGGCAGCCAGTCCCCTATTAGGTTGGCTGGTGGTTAGGAGATGGGACTGAGTTTCCCCCTCCCCATTAGTTCTGGGGCACTTTCCACATCCAGAATTTGGGCTGGGGAGGGCTTGTTTCCCCCAGAGTTTGGGAGCCGCCCCTCACCCTAGGTAGAGCCAGAACTGCTGCGGGTTGGGTGCACAAGCTGAGAAGGGTCTTCAGGGGAGGGGAGGGGCAAACTGGTCTGAGAAGACTGAAAGGGTAACTCAGCTCAGTTCAGCTCCCCTCGGAGGCGCAGCCCCCACCCCATCCCGTAAGTACAAACCTTCCCCCATCTCTGCCCACTTCCGTGTCTTCCAGCCTTTTCCAGGCAGCAGTTGATGAACTTCTTGTGTTTGATCCTTTTCCAGTGGTAATTAATGGGGGTGATTGAGGACGGAGGGTAGATGGGTAGGAGGAGCTGCACGAGCCACCTCCCTCTCTTTAAACAGACTCAAGCGCTCAAGGGCCCCTCCTCTCGCCTTTGCGCCCCCAGCCCCCCTTAGCTGAGCCTGGTGGGGGAGGGTTTGGAAGAGAAGGGAAGAGCAGGGGAGGGACTGAGCTGTCTCTCACTCTCCCTCCTTGTCCACCCTCCCCCTACTCCAGACCTGATGCCCCGGAGCCCCACGCGGTGGTACACATGGGGAAAGGCTGCCGGGTTTGGTTGCAGGAGGGGTGCAGGTTGTACTTGTGATTATTTCTCCCATTTGGGAGTGCGCCCGCGTGTTGGTCCCGCTAGCCTCCCCAAGGCAACATTCCCCTCATTTTCCCAGGCCCGGCCTAGCAGAGGTAAAGCTATTCTCCTTCTCCCCGACCCCGCGGCCCAGACTAGGATGCAGGGACTAGAACTACCGTTTTCTTGTGAAAGAAAAACATTCAGGATCTCAAAAGGGGCTGGTCCGGGAGTCAGAAAATGAAACCAGTAACCACACAGTAACGTGCGTGTACCTGTGTGGTTGTGTGTGTGTGCTGAGGGTGTGGCGTGGTAGCCCACGGAGTGTGTAACGCGGCTGTTGGGTTATAGGAGTGTGTGTCTGTGTGTGCTGGTGCGCACACCCGCTTCTTCCCGTTTGTGCTCCCTGGACGGCCATTCCCACTCCAGCTACGTTCTACCAGCGGCTTCCCCCCAGGGCCGGGAGATGGAGATGTCGGCGGAACGCCCGAGGTTCTGGGCTAGGGTCCGGAAAGGTTTGGAGCACCCGGCCGAGCTGCCTTCGTTCGGAGCGCGCGAATTCGTTGCAGCCGGGTTGTCCTCTCGGCCTCCTGCCGGCTCTCGGTGCTCCCCGAGGGCACCCGGCGCGCCGTCCTGCGGTCTGTCCGCCCACCGGGTCCAGCGCTGGAAAGCCAGTCCAGAACTCCCGCGCCCCCTACCCGGCCGGTTTCCAGCTCCCGCGCGGGGCCGGGACCAAGGCCAGCCGCGTGGCTCCTTCACTGCGCAGGGCGGGGCCTCCAAGGCATATTCAAATCCGCCCCAATTTTTTTATTAACTGTTTTCTTTTTAGGGGGCGATGGGGTGGGGATTACTTGGTCCAAGAGTGGTTCGTAGTTTTGTTTTGTTTTTAAAGTGTTTGGTGACCTCATATATGTGTGTACTTTAAACGTCCCAGTCAAGCCCAAATAGAAGACTTTTCCCAGACTAGAGGTGAACTTTGGAAATAAAGCAAAGACGCGGGGAGAGTGGCTGAGCACCGAGCACACCGGAGAACCTCGTGGGGAGCCCGCCTGCCGAGCAGTGCCCAGATCTCGAGGAGGTGCTGACCTCAAGGTCTCCCCCTTCCCCGCCCCGGGAACTTCTCCCAGGTGATCTGGAATATGAGGCGGGAACGCCAGTCACAGCGAAAGCTCTCTGTGGGAGCGTGGAGGTGAGCTCATCCGGAGCGCGGCGGGGCTGGCAGTGACCTCAGGAACCAGCCCGCCGCGCCACCTGCGCCATCGCCCATTCACTGCTTCATCACAAAGAAGAAAAGCAGCAATAATCCATCCACATTTCAGGAAAAGTCAAATCCCAGTGTGCGTGTGGCAGAGCACGTGGACCTCTACAGACTGCCCCTTCCCCGGCCTCGCCGAAGGTGGGGGGCTTTTACCACGGCTCTCCCGGCCCAAAGGAGTGAGGATTCTTCACCTCCCCCCACCTCCACCAAACAGAATAATTTACAAAGTTTCCCCAAACCGAGTTACTACGAAAGCCCTGCCAAATCGGACTTAAATTCCACAGAGAGCAGATGAAACTAAACTAAAATTTCGTTTAGGAACCGTGGGTGGGATAGAAGAGAAACGGAGCGGATAATCCCGCAATGGCCGCCAAGGACCTTGGACCGGGGTCACGGTGAAAACTGCTCCCCAGGGCAGAACCATAGAGGTGCTGTGTGGAGAGCCTGCAGCTGGTTGCAGACCCCAGCGCCCGGCTTCCGTCGCAGACGCCCACCCTCCTTTGCTTAGGAGCGCGCTGTCCGCCCCCTACGAGCCCAGGGACTGTGCAGTGAGCCCTGTACCCACCACGTGTCTGGAGTCGGGAAGGGGCACTCGTTCGGAGGGAGTTCCCGATTTCAAGGGAGAGTCCGAACTCCGGGTGTCTTCGAGTGAAGCATACTTCCCACCTCTGAGGGCGCTGATTCTGCGCCAAGCATCCTTACGGGATCCGGTGGGACTGTGTTAGCAAGGCAACTGCAAAGAGCGTGCAAACCGCCGTGCACCGCGCGGATCTTTCATGTCCACTCACCGCGCCACGGTTGATTCCCGAGACCTTGGCGACTCCGTGTCCCCAACTTGGGACCCCGCTGGCGGCTCCCAGGCCCTGACATGTGTTCTCCAAGTGGGCCCCTTCCGCTAAGGGAGAGGACCTGAGTGAGAAAGAACTGGGAGAGTCACTCTGGCTTTTGTGACAAGCAGAAGGCTGTCGTATTGGTAATGACAGGAGAGAGTCCCTTGATTTTGCCTACTTACCTTACTTCCTCCCCTCCTCCAACTCCTCCTCCTCCTCCATTTTGGTTTTATTACTTTTGGGGATTTTTTTTTAAGTCGTTCTAAATTAAATGACAACAGCTTGGAGGTCTTAAGCGTAGCTCCCTCATTTTGCTAGATAAAATGAGTCTCAGAGACTGGAAATGGCTGATTCAGGTTATCACAGCCAGCCAGTTCACGGCTGAGCTGGGATGGGAACCCAGGCCTCAGACTTCTCAGGCCAGCAGTCTCCCACTTCTGATCAAACATAGGTTTACAGCCCTTCCTAAACCCCATGCCTATCCCTTCCACCTTTCCTCTCTCCCCAGGCTCCGAGGTTGGTGAGATGTGGCAACTGTCAGAGGCGAACCCTCCCTGGGGAGTCTGCATCTGAGGAGACCATGAAGTTTCCCAGCAAGGTGCCCCAGCTCTACACTCTCCAGGATGTGGGGAGAGAGAGAGCCCTGAAGAGGGAGGTGACGATGGAGGGAGAGGTTTCCTTGTTTGTAAACTGGGGATAATAACAGTACCTACTTCATAGGTTTTCAGCAAAGATCAGAGGGCTTGGATGTTATGAGTGTTTCATGAAGTCTAAAGGGCTGCAGGATGTTTCCTTCTGCTGCATGGAGGTGAGGATCCTGCATGAGGTCAGCGGGGACCCCATGAGAACTTAGAAGAGGCTCTCACTATGGGTCTCCTGCCTTTGGAGGATGCCCAAAGTCAACAGTTACAGGGGTCTGCTGGTAAAGCCACCCCTGCCCTTTCTTGCTAGGTCTAGCTTGGAAAGGATTCTGGGTACTTGGCCTTGGGAGGAAGTTCCACCTCAAAAGCACCTCCTTTGTGAAACCTTCCCTGACAGCCCACTCCACCCCGAAGGGCATCCTCTTCCTTTGGTGCATGCAGAGATGTCGTCCTTGGAACCCACCACAGTACTGTTGTGTGACAGGGAGGAAGGTCTGGAAGGATATGTCCTTGAAAGTTCTTAGCTCCAGCTAAGGAGGTGGTGGCATGGCTGGAGTTGGGTAAGAAAGGGGGAAAGGTGGTCCCATGTGGAAACAGCATTTCTCAACTAAGCAAACAGTGCATATCCTGTTGGATGACAGGGGAGTGGGTTTCCAACTATTCAGAGGAGGGGGGTCCCCCGCAAAGCCCCTTCTACTGAAGCTCCAAGGCTTCAGGCTGGAGAACTCAGAGCCAGGTGCCAGAGGAGTGTTTTCTTGGAAAAATTCATCTCTATGAGGGAGTCCAATTTGAAGCCAACTTGCTCTTCCTCCCTTCAGGGCACCTGACTGCACACTCCAATCAAACTTTCTGTCTCTCCTGGCCACCCCCTAGTGCCTTCTCTTACTCTTCTAAGCTTCCCTCTTTCTCTGATCTTTGTCCTCTCCTACTCACCCCCTCCCATTTTAAGACTGCTGCCTTCACTCTGCACCCTGATAATGAGAACACATGTGTATACAAACATGAATTGTCCACACACTCAAGTGAGAGAAGGTGTGTATATGGACATGCTAGGGAATCTGTAAGAACTTGTAGGTTTGTCCCTCCCCTAATATAAAGCAGCTTAGATATGTGTGGACTGGTGTCTCTCATAGGGTGGGTACAAGTACACAAATGTTTATATGCTTGGGTTTTCTGTATTTTCAAGAGTATACGCTGACAATTTGACTTGTATAGTTGCGGGCCTGTGTAAGAGACAACTCTAGTGCTTTTATTCAGGGGTATTTCTATTCATCTTTGGGTGTCTAAATGTGTGTACATCACAGCCCATATTCTGTATTTGTAGATCCATAAATGAACCTCTGTTCATGGAAGGATGTTAATGTGATCATCGGTGTAGACACCTGTGTGTTGGTATATGCTGTATTTGAATGGAGTCTCTATGTATTTGTGTACCTGTCGCCATAAAGAGTGGTATATGTGGTATATATATACCTGTGCATCAAGGTCTTGGGTACTAATGTTTAGAAGCAGGCCCTGCACAAAGACTGGAAGGTGTGGCCACTGAGCCTGGCTTGCTGTATTTCCTGCGCCCTCCGAGGAGCCATCATATTGGACTTGCCTCCCACCCCCGGATTTTGTCCGGCTTCGTGCTGGGCTTCAGCCTCATGCGGCGCCAGGAAAGGCGGGGCGCCGCACGGGCAGAAGCCCAGACGCCGGATCCCTCCGGAGGCCTCGGGGGCCTGCAGAAGCTGTGGTGTCGCAACCAAACCCGGGCCCCTGCCGGAAGCGGAAGCCAGGACGGGGGGCGGTGAGGTGCAGTCGCTGCGGTCGCCGCATGCCAGGCCGAGGACGCCCCGCTGGGGCGTGCGCGCCGCGCGCGTGCGGGGCAGGCTGGGCTCCGGGCGGTACCTCCTTTGCCCTGGCGTCTGTTTACCAACAAACTGCCTGCGACGCATTCCGGTGCGCTGAATAAGCTGCCGGGCTGGTCTCGACTCACGGACTGAAAGTCCGTGGCGGCGGGATCACAGCCGCGGGGCGGATCCCTGAGAATCGGAGAGCGCGCCTGCAGGTTCCCTGCGTCCCTGCAGCCGCAGCGCCTCCGCCACCGCGCTTCTCCCCTTGCCACTGGGGCATCGAGGCCACGTCAACTCCCTCGCTTTTCGGCCAGATTGCCCTAATCTCCTTGCAACCCCGGCACCCCTCAAGAAGCGGAACCCGAGATGGATGGGCCTGGAGCGTGCGCACCGCTCTCCTCCCATCTCCCAGTTCTGAATTTCCCTACCCCAGGCTGCCCTGAGGGGGCGGGCCCCGGCCGCAGGCCTCCGTGAGGTCACCGCGTATGGTAACCAATCCGCGGCGTCCAAGTGGGCGGGGACCCCCGTCGGGTCCCGGGAACCGAACCCAAGAACGAATTGGGGGGGCATGGATTTAGGGGGGAGGGGAAAAGCCATGGGGGGCACCCCCCGGAACCCCTTTCCCAGGCGCGCGCTCTCTGCTAGAAGAGGCTCAGAAAGACACTTTCTCCCGGATAAGTGTGGGGGAGGCTGGGTTGGGGGGCTCATCCGGCCCCAACGCCCGAGGCTCGGAAAAGAGAGTTGGCTGAGAGAGCAGACTCCGTGCGGGGCCATGGCCTAGGCCCTTCGGCCTCGGCTCCGGCCGCAATGACCTCTTTGCCCTGCCCCCTCTCTGGCCCAGACGCCTCCAAAGTCGTCTTCCCGGACATCGCCCCCGTCCCATCGGTAGTGGCTGCCTACCAGCTCGGCCTGTCCCCCACAACCGCAGCCGCCCCCGATTTGCCCTATTCCAGGCCATATGGCCACCTCCTGCCCTATCCCTACACCGGGCCAGCGACCCCCGGAGACTCCTACCTGCCCTACCAGCTACCCGCGGCGCAGTCTCTGCCGTCTCAGCAAGAGCGGGAGGCAGGTAAGTCGGGCCGCAGCGGTTCTTCCCAGCTCTGGGGTCCTGATCCAGTGAGCCCCTAAACTTCGCCCTCCCCTGGTTGGGCGCAGCTGGCGAGATTCAGACCTTACTCAGATTCCACGGGATCTGGGGGTGGGGGGAGGGCGAAGGGATGGGGCGGGAGAGGGGAAGGAGGGGCGGGGGCGAGTTGATCTAAGTCTCCTTTCAAGACCGACCTGGTTTCGATTTGCAGTTGTGTGAAGCCGGGCGGCAGGGCTCCCTACCCAACCCCCTGGAGCAGCAGGAGTTGTGTACCAACTTGTAACGGAAAACTGAAACAATCCAGATGTGGGTGTAGGTGCCTAGCCCCTTCCAGAGGATTCGTTCCATCGTGCACTCCTTCCCTTCTCCATGTCTCCCCTCTCCGTGTTCTTGTCTCAGAAAGCAGTGCTCAAGCCAAAAAGCCTGATAACTAGAAATTAGGTCACAGCGGAGGGCAGATGTGGGGGTTTATTCGGGGGCACCTCCCCTTCTCATCAGCGGGTCGGATGTGTCAGACCAAATCGGAAAACTGACCTGGTAGAAACTGGGGCTAAAACCCTACTACCCATTGTTCTAAGAATGTAGCCACAGGTGGGTCAGGCATTCTCTCATTGTGGATCTCAGCCTTCCAGCCAAAGGAACTGGCCATTCCTGTCATCTCCACCCCTTACCTTTGGGGTAGGTTAGGGCCCAGTTCCACTGCCTGGAGCAACTCTGAGCTCCTGAGAAAGCACTCACTGGAAGGCCTCAAAGAAGCCAGGGAGCTGTGCCTTCCTGGACCTGGGCCTTGAAGGAACAGTACCCATGCAACACTATACATAGACCCATCTATACTGGCTTGAGCTTAGACCTCAATTCCCCTGCACTCCCAGCCCCCAGCTAATTGCCCCGACAATTGTTTTTGGCACAATTTCCTCCAAGGATGCACATTCACTGGACAACTTAGCTGGAGTCAGCCCAGGACAAGATGTCCGCCTCTTTTCCCTTGTTGCTCTGCTGAGACATATGAGTTCATAAACGTCAGAGCCAGAAGTGACCCTAGAGTTCTGGGAGCTCAACTTTCTTGATGTACAGATGAGCAAACTGAGGTCCAAAGAAAAGGTATGCATAGGTCGAGAATATAGCCTGTTTTCCAGGGTAGGCCCTTGCAAGTTGACTTGCACTGCCTGGGGCCAGAGAATAGGAGTTTAGGGAACTTCCTCAAAGCCCCCAAAAGTTAACTGCCTTTTGTGCCAGAACTGGGGCTGCCTCTTTCCCCTGCTGGGTCTGTTGCTGGAGGAGGAGCAGTTAGGGGGAGGGGAGGAGAACTACAAATGATCTAGTTTCTAAAAAACGAATCCCTTGGCCTCTTCTCTTCAATATATGCTAATGTGATACATTAGTGTGTGCCTGTGTATCTGTTTAGTGGAGTGGTATTCCTTATTCTCTTAAGGACAAGGTTATCCAAGAGAATTGCTGCAATTGGGATTGGTATTTTCAGTCCTGTCTTATACACTCTTGCCTTTCCTTTTCTTGGTCTAAGGATCAGATAGTGGAGGGTTTCTTTCCTTTACAGAATTTTCCCCGATCCAGCGAAAACTACACGTCCTTAGACTAGACTGTAGCAATTTTCTGCTGAAACTAATGGGTTTGGCTCACTCTACATTAAATGATGGGATGTGAGAGAGGGCTCAGGGGTCTTCCTTTTGCCCCCACTCTATGTCCACCCCGGCCTCAGGGAGAGGTTTGGCTCCAAGTGAGCTGCGTGCTACCACCCAGATGAGCAGGCAGGCGTGGAGCCGCCTCAAGGGACGCCCTTCGGCTCTAGAATCGCGACCTGGGCAGATCCAGTCATGACTTGCTGCAACTGGTGTGGAGAAAAGCAGCTGTCGGGAAAGCAACTTAGAAAGGGGTCCGCTGGGAGAGTTAGGGCGCGGAGGGCTTTGAGAGTTCAGTAGCCAGGGCAGGCTCCCTGGCTCTCTGCGACTTGCTCAGTCCACGCAGCCAGAAAGGCGCGGGTAGTTGCTCGGCGGCGGCCCGGGGCGGCGAGCAGTAGGGTCGAAGCAGGGGAGGCCCGACAGGCGCGGGCGGCAGCGGAAACCCAACAGTTTTTCTGGGAATTGGCTGAGGTGGGGGTCGGCAGGGGTGGATCAGAGAAGCCCGCAGGGCCCGGGGCCACGGGTGAGGGATGCGGGGGAGGTGAATGCTACGGGTCAGTGCGGTCGGCGGAGGGCGGAGAACCTGACTTGAGGGGTGAGCCCGACCCATGGAAGAAGGCGGGGTTGGGGGTGGAGTGGGGGACGCAGGCGGACCCCCACCGCATCTAGGCACCCGAGCCGAGCGTTCAGTCAGCTGAGGTCGGCTGGCAGGCCCGCGAGGAATGAGACGAATCTTGCCCGAAGCCCACTGGCATCTCGATCGCTCTGTCTACCCCAGCCCTGACATCTGCACGGAATAGTCCCAAGGTGTCTCCGCTGAGTGGCGCAGGTTGGGGCCGCTAGGATCGGAAGAGGGAACCCCTCTCCCTCCCCCATCCTACGGCCGGGCCGTTCCCCCGCTGAGATTCCTCGAGAGGCTGGGCCCGGACGCAGGAGGTAGCCAGATCCCCGCAGCGGCATCGCCGCGCGATCCAGGAGCCGCCCGGAGGGCCGGCGCTGCGCAATCCCCGAACCCGGGTCACCTTCCCTGCCAGCTGGGAACTCCTCTGTGAGTGCGGCCGGGCGGAGGAGGAGGCTGCCCTGCCCCCACCGGGCTTCTAGGGCCCCAGGAAGCCGACTTCTCTAGCCAGCGGGTCTTGGAAGGTGTGCCTCAGGAGAGGGGGGCCCTTACAATAGGGGAGGCGATGGCAAACCCTGGGGCACTTTCCACCCACTGATACTGGGAGGGGTGCTCATCCTGGCGTTCAAGGCCCACTCAGCCGGGCCCCTCCGAACACCTCACTACTGGCAGCAAGGAGGCTGCCACGCAGACACTGTCTCGGGCCTCTGAACTGTGCTTTGGAGTTCCCTTCGCGTGGAACGCCCTTCCCCCATCCTCTACAGGCCTCTCAGCCCAGCCCTCGTCCCAGCCCTTCTGCCCCGCCCCGCCCCAAGCTGGCGCCACCGCACGGGGCTGAACTCTGGCCCCCCGCCGCGGGCACCGCCCCTACCCTCGCTCTGGCCTTTGCTGTCCTCCCAGGGTCACAGGACCGTTAAGAGTGGGAGCGCCCCGAGGGCAAGAACTGCTCACAGTGGACGCGGGGCTTGAAAGGAGGAGGGTGGAGCGGAAGATAGTGAAGGGCTGAGCCCCGCGCCTGAGTTTTTGCTAACCCTTGGCCAAAATGCAAACGAGATGCAAAAGAGCCCTTGAGCTGGCGCGTCCTCCCCTCTCAACGGTGCACACACCGTCTCGTGCTGCCCCCAGAATCGGAGAAGCCGCCGCTGTCCCCGGAGCCCTCGGAGCGGCGCCCACAGGCCCCGATCAAGAAGCTCCGCAAGCCGAGGACCATCTACTCGAGTCTACAGCTGCAGCACCTGAACCAGCGTTTCCAGCACACGCAGTACCTGGCGCTGCCCGAGAGGGCCCAGCTGGCTGCGCAGCTCGGCCTCACCCAGACACAGGTGGGGCCAGTCCCATCCTTTCTGCCCGCTAACCTTCCTCGTGTGTGTTCTCTGGAAACTCACTCCCAGGTGTGAATGACTGATGAGTCCCCTAGCCCTATTTTCACAGTTCTCAGGGTGGGTGTTCATAGCTGGCCCCCAGTAAATTGGGGGAATGTGTTAAAAGGTGTAAGGTGGGTAGGTAGAGGGTTGATTCAGTGGATAGAGGAGGTACCCAGAGAACTGGATACTAAATCAGAGGTAGGAACTTAGGGGCTATGGAGGACTGGAGCAGGTGTTCCCAACCTCTGCCCTTTTCCCGGGACAACTTCCTCCTGCTGGATCCCTTTCCCTGAGTCATACCCTTCCACACAAACACTCCTCCTGACCTTCCATTCTGTCCCCTTTTCCTCCCCATAGGTAAAGATCTGGTTTCAGAACAAACGCTCCAAGTACAAGAAGCTCCTGAAGCAGAACTCAGGGGGACAGGAAGGGGACTTCTCTGGGAGGTCCCCCTCCCTGTCTCCCTGCTCCCCACCCCTTCCATCCCTCTGGGATCTACCCAAGGCAGGGGCCCTGCCCACCGGTGGCTACGGCAACAGCTTTGGAGGCTGGTATCAGCATCATTCCCCAGATGTCCTGGCTCCACCTCAGATGATGTGAGTCCAGGAAAGGACAGGTCAGGTCCCCAGCCGTCCTGCAAAGCCCAGGCAGGACCCAGCCCAACTGTACCCCTTCTGGGCCTGAGGAAACCAGTTCCAGATGGGTTCCCTCAGGAGGATGAGGAGCTTGAGAAGAAAAAGTACTGGGTGGAGTTCTCTCCTCCATGCCTCTTAACCCAAACAGCCTTAAACTTTGCCCCACCCCCAATCCTAGACCAAGGACTAGACACCTTCCCTCCAGCGGGTCAAAGGCTCTGGAGACAGAATTATTGGCTGGAGTCCAGACTGTTTCCAGCATCCCTAGTCTAGCCACCCCTTCCTTGAGAGGACTGCAGTCCCACGACAGGCTGGGGTCAAGCCAGCAGAAAACACTGAGGGTTTTTCTCTTTGTGTGCCTTGGGCCTTGCCCAACCCCACTGGTGAGTGAACGCAGAATTGCAATGGACATGTCCAGAGTCTTCAAGTTGACCACCATCAAGACCTACCCACTGATTTTTCCTGGAGGTCAGCCCATTACCCCTGTAACTGATACACTTACTCACCATCCTAGGAGGTAAATGGGATACTGAAAATGTGGAGTTTTGTGGATCTATGGGTAATTTTTGCTTTCTTCCTAAAAGAGCCCTCTTGTCCCATGTCTATCCACTTTGAATAGAAAATGGATCCAATTATCCATCTAGTTCAATGAGTATTGAATCTAAACCCATTCCTAATATGTAACAAATCCACATGCCCACACTGTGAGGGAGGGGAGGGGAGGGTGCATCAGTAGGGTAGCACCTTGGGGAGAATGGGGACAAACAGGCTCTGTGGATAAGTGTACATAGAGACACCCCAAATAGGTGGGGGTGGGTCCAGCAATTCCCCTCCTCACAGCTGTCTGTCCAAAGCAACTGCTCATATTTATAACCAATCCGACTGGCAGCCCCCCAAGCCCTTACCATCCCCCCATATCATGAGCTACCAGGGATTAAAGTTTGAACAGAAAGCTGGGCCCTGGCTGTGAGGTATGTTCGGTTTCGTGACTTCCCAGGCTGGGAGTGACTGCTTGGCTTTCTCTTCTCCCCCATCTGACTCTTCCAGCACTGAACTAGAGCCACTGGATCCTAGTGTTGCTTCTGCCACTAACTAGCTATCTGGTTCTAGCTCTGGAATGTTCTAATAACGTCCACATGTTCAAACACTCCCGTGTGAAACCGGAAGATGCTGATACTGGTAATGACCAAAGTGTGAGTGATCCTCACAGCACATTCTCTCCCGGCCCAGTTCCGGAGGGAGCTGGCACTTCACAGCCCCCTGTGCCCACCTTCAGCGCTCACCTGGGGAGAGGACATGCCCACTGAGCCAGTGAGGGTCTCCCCTGGGAGAAGTGTGCTCCTTGGGGTGGAATGGCCCCAGCTCACCTAGTGGAAGGAGGGAGTGGGTGGGGGAGGAGAAGGAAGACCCAAGAAGGAGCTGGACTTTTTTTCCATCCAACAAACATTTGTAGAGCCTCTGCTCTGTGTTAGATCCTGGGGATATCAAGGTGACCTAGGCAGACCCTGTGAGCTAACAGGGAGCCAGAAGATGACCAGCCACTTGTATGGTAAGTGCCTGGTGAGGGGAAGTACAGAGGGCAGTGAGGGGCACAGTCTAGCTCGCACATACACACACACACACACACCCAGTGGCAGGGGGACTGAGGCCAGGGGCAGCAAATAATTCAGGGAATCCACCCCAGCCTGGCCCGAGGCCTTGGGGGTGGGGCCTCTAATTCCAGGCAAAAGACTCCCAAGTCAAGCTTCCCTCTTACTACCTAAACCTGTTCCCAAGCAAACTGGGGGCTATCTCAGTCTGAAGAGCCCTGCTCAGGCACCTGCACCAACCCTGGCTAGCCCGAGAAGCTCTGATTGGAGTCTTATGTAGGGGACAGGGCTTATAACAGTTAGTGGAAGCGCCCACCTCTGGAGCCCTGCAGTCAGTCCCTCCTAGGCCCTGTTCTGTGCTACTAGCCACCCCCACTCCCCAAAACACTTGTGGGAGGTTCTCCTGGGGATGACAAATGCCATGGGGTGGGTCAAAGTCAAGATCCAGGAGGTGAGGAATGAGGATGCCAAGAGAAGAAAGATCTTCCTCTTCCCATCAGTTTCTTCTGCCCCAGCCACCCCACTTCCCCTGCTCCATCTCCGTGGGATCTCAGGGGCCCTGGCCCCAGATTCCTCCTCTGGGTCTTCTCTGAGGCCATAGGTCCTCAGGGCAGCTGTTCCCTCCCACTGCAGGTTGCACACTCTTCTTTCCACAGACCTGAGATAAGATCTACCGCCCCATCTCGGAAAGCCTCCAAAGGCGAGATTAATTGGACAGCCCAACACGAGTCGCATCGTTAAAACAACAGCCCAGGTTGTAAAGTTAAGTAGCAGAAGAGTGTAATTACCCTCCCAGCCAGAGGCCAGCGGAGCTGATTCTCTGCCTCCATCCACCCATCCTCCCTTTCCAGGGGAAAAGGGAATCCTTTCCCACTTGGGAGCTGGTCCAGTTTCCCAGGGCTCCTGAGTGCCGATGGGACTGGACTTCCCGCAGAAGAGATGCCCTGTCCCCTCCCCACAACCCAGCTGAGCTGTAGGAGGAAAACCTGTGGTTTCTTCCTATGAGGATATCTCTCTGGGAAAACTGGGTTGATAAGGGAGCGGGGACACTACCACATGGTTAAGAACCGGTGGCCTCCATAGTCCAGCTCGCCTGTGTGACTTTTGGAAAGTTGCTTAACCTCTCTCTGAACCTCCTTTTTCTCCCCACTAAGATGGGAATACTAAGAGGACCTGCTTCCCAGTGTGGTTGTGATGATGAAATGAGACAGTGCTCGTAACATGCTTGACATGGTGCCTGGAACATAGTAAGCACTTAATAAATGGCGTTCATAGCAGCTGTGATTGTCAGAGAGGTGGGGTCACAGCGAGGGTGAGTTCATACTGCCACTGCCATCTATTCACCTCTTGCCTCTGGCCCTTCTGCCTCCTCAGGGTAGGGAGGAGAAAAAGGGGCTGGAGACTAAACTCCACGCATCACTGGTCACCACCTTTGAGAGCAGGGCACAGGCAGCGTCAGGGACCTCTCACCCGCTGGGTCTCAGCCACAGGAAAGCTGACTTGGGGCTGTCCTTCCCTCTCCCCACGTGCTGTTTTAAGACACGTCCCCCCATCACTCCCCCAAGAAAATGAGATTCAATTAATTCAATTAAAGCAATTTTAGGAGCAGCTCCTAAAGTCTTTCAATGTGAGATAATTACAAGTAATTTACCGCTGTGAAGAGGGAAAGGGCGCATGGGGTCTTGGGGGAGAGGCGTTAGCCCCCTCCCCGCCAAGCACACACAGATCTGGAGGGATTCCACACTGCCATCTGAACTGCCCTCCCATTGGCCAAATTACTTGCAGGTGGGAAGAAGGAGCATGTGGTGGTGGGAGGGGGCGGGGAAGACAGAGTGACAGTCTGCTCCTCCCCCACCCCCAAATCTGCCCTACAAGGTGGGGGCGGGGAGCTGGTTGTTCCCCGACAAAATGTCTGCATAGCCCTAGCAGCTGATTACTCAGCTCCAAACCTCACTTGAGTCTGGATGCCTGAACTTGCCTCTGGGATTGTATCCAGAGTTGATGGAATGCTACCCGGGGTAGCTGAGGCCTGGGTAGACAGGGCCTTCGAGAGATCAAGAACTTCCCCAGAATTTATAAGGGATGTGGGTAGAGAGGAGAAAGGCCAGAGAAGACACACGTTGACTTCCTGCTTCCAAGGAGGTGATGATCCACCCACTCTCTCTCCTCCCCTGATCAGCTTTCTAGTCCTGCCTGGCACCCAACCTCAACTCTTTCCCTTGTAGTGGTGGCAGATCTCCTCTCAGCTTTCTGACCTCAGGGCCACTGAAGCCTCTTCCTTCAGAAAAGCATCCTGCAGGTGCTTCCCACCCCCAGTTCACCTGAGATAACCCTTTCCTTGCCAGGGCTCATTTGGCCTGGGCAGAGGTGGAGGGGGTGATGGTGCTGAGAGGGCACTGGCGGCGAAAGGGAGGAGGCAGGGGCTGAGACCAGCATGTGGGGATGGGCTTCAGGCCTCTGCAAAGTCTCCTCTAAATCCTGTCCTCAAAGTACCTGGTTTTTAAGGGTCTATGCAAATAGAGCCTATTCCAAGAGGTGAGTAATGTTTTAACAATGGTGCTGGGAAAGAAAACTTCACTGACCCCAAAGTATTTCTTTTTCATATCTTCCCTTCTCTTCCGTCTGTCTCCTGGCGTCTCCCTTCCAAGAAGGAGTGAAGAGGAGGGGCCCTTCAGCTCTAGTCCGTCCCCTCTCCAGCCCTTGCCCTGACTCCTTTCTCTGGGTAGCATTGCTGCTGGACCTGGGGCAGCCAGGGAGAAATTCTGTCAGTGAGTCTCTGGGCGACTACTGTCTCTTCCCTTCCAAGATGAAAAAATAGAGAAAAGGGACTGCCTCCTCATGCCTCCCCTTCCGCCTTTCCTGGCCAGCTTAGATTGGTTGGGGTGGGGGTGGATTAAAGGTTCTTCTACCCCAGATCTCAAAATACAAAGGCCTCAGACAAATGCACAGAGACAGGCAGATGCAAGGACCCAGGCACAGGGACATCATAAGTGCACACGCGTTGCCAAAAAGAAGGTGCACGCACAGACAGGCAGACACACAAACCAGCGTACATCAAGTGGGCAGAGCCGCACACGGAGACACGTGGGCACGGGTGTAGGAAGCCTTCCATGAAAGTACATAGACATATACAGAGAAATACACTCACAGGTTGTGTACTCACAGAGAAGCACGCCACAGAGGGATGAACCAAGAAGGAAATGCTCCAGGACTGGAACATCCCCAGAAATACAGACCGTCTTCCCTGTGTGCAGGACAGGGTGGGATGGGCAGCGGGGAGGAGGGCAGGGCAGGTCCCTATCTCTCTCTCTCTTCTCCCACCCCTTCTCATTCCCACCCCCTTTTCCTGGTGGTCCATCTCCTATTTTCTGGGAATATTTCCCTGGTAAGCAGTTGGGGAGGGAGGCTGAAAGGACATAGAACCTGATAATTTTATTATGAATTTATTTTCTTTGTTCTCTGAAGCCTTGCCTGCTTCCTTTCCTGAGCTCTAGCAAGAGCTCCTGTCCCAGCCCTTCTTGGCACATCCCCCAACTTCCAGATGTGGCCATAGACTCCAGCCCTGGCACAGGAACCCAAAGGCTGTCCTCTTGGATGTCTCCAGTGATCCTTCTTCTCCACCACCCTGACAGCAATTCCAACACCAGGGAGAGAGGAGGGGGCCTGGAATCACAAGGTGGTCAGGATAGCTCTGCTCTATTACTTCTTGCTTTGACCGTAGGCAAGTTACACATCCTCTCTGAAGCTCAGATAATTTCTCTTCCTAAATTCTCCGTGTGCGCATGTGTGCACGCGTGGTGTGTAAGGGATTGATGTGTATCCACCACCACTTCCCACTCCAGTTTGGGACATTGTAAAGCAGTCTGTCTCTCCTATCAGACTTGGGGCTCCCCGAGTACAGGGCTTTGCTTCCTCCATCAGATTGGATGCTTTCTGCAGCTCTTTTCAACCCCAGAGTTTGATGTCTTTAAGATGCTCAGCCCCGTTGGCGTCCTGGGGGACATGTCTGGCCAGCCTAGGAATGAAAGAAGTTGGCCTCAAGCTTCCTTTAAACGTCAAGTTTTCTGATTCAGCTCCTCACTGTGCCAGGCCTTCAGCCTCTCTGGCCCCAAAATGGAGAGATTACTTCATTTCCAGGGGAGGGTGCCACTCTCCGTGGAATATATGTGGAATACATTCCCCTCAGCTTCATCTGAACCATACCCTTTCAGAGTTCAGTTGAACTGGGAGTCAGATGGAAGGAAGAGCCTTTGGCCAGCCTGAGGAACTCCACTCTGGCCTATAGCCCCTACTCTCTCACCCGCCTCACTTCAAGCTGAAGAGTAACAAACAAGCCAAATCGTCAGGCCAGGAGCAGGGCATCCAGATGATCCCACTCAGACCACGGGGGCATCATTCTCTCCCCACTCGGCTCAGGAATCCGGGTGGTCATCTTCTCTGTCCTGTTTTGCCTGACCTGTCAGGATTTGTACTCCTTCCTCAGACTGGAGGTTGCCAGAGAGCAGGGCACTGGCCTCCCTTCTTGGACTGGGGGGGCTCCCCTCTCAGTGGTTCCTTCCTCTGCCTGATCATCCCTTCCCCAAGCCTGGTGCGCCCACTCTTTGGGGGTGGAGGGCCTCAGTGTGTGGGGTTGGGCAGAGGACTAAGAGTGGGTGGGGACATGGGACCCTTGCCCAGGTCCCTGCCCCCACTGCCCACCATGCCTGCTACAGAGCCACTAGACAATTTTTCTCAAGTTGGACCCAGGAGCTGCTTTCTCTGTCCCTGCAAGCTGGGGCCTGCTGCAAACTCCTCCTCCCAGCCCTGGAGCCACCGGGAATTCTTTGCTCCAACAGATCCTGGGGGAAGCCAGACTGCGGGAGGCTGCTGACATGCCTCTGCTGGGCTCCTGTCACATTCCCCAAGCCCAGGGGGATCAGCTAGATCCACCAATGCAGGCTACTTCCATCCCTCCTGACGTCCTCAGGTCCTCCTACCTCCCTCTCCAAAGCCTGAGTCTGCCCTGGGACTCATCCCTGGCTTTGGCTCCCTCCCACTCCCAGCCCCTTGGCAGCTCCATCTAAACAATAAGAGTTATTCCCCCAGCCCCTCAGAAAATAAAACGTGTCTCCTCATCCAGAGAGATTTTATGGAGTCTCTGGAATGCAGACACACATCTGAGAGGCCTTGGGCAAGTCACTTTACCTTTCTGGGTCTTTATTCCTCACCTGTGTAGTGGGGATACTGATCAAAATGAAATCTCAGAAGGTCATGGAGACAGGGAGAGTGCACCCTTGGTATATTGTGAAATACACCAGGTATTCCAGGGGATATGGTGTCCTATTCCTTTGCCTTGGTTCCGGCATCAACCCAAATTCTCTTCTGACCCACAATTTACCACATAGTGGTGCAGAGTATAGTCATCCCCAGGAACACAAAGTAATAAAGAAAAGAGCCAGATACCTGAGTTCAAGTCCAACTCTAAGACCCTGGGAAAGTTACCTCCTCCTCCCCCTCCTCCTTCTTGAGGTAAGATTGGTTTATTATATAAATTAGGCAAGTTTCTGAACCTCTCTGTACCCTACCTTCCTCATCTGGAAAATGAAGGTAATAATAGCATGTGCTTCTTAGAGTGGTGAGAACTAAATGAGTTAAAACACAAAAGGCACGATAATGCAGTAAGGATTCAGTAAGGATTTGTTGTTAGTATTATCTCTGACAAAGCAAGGAAAACCTTCTCTGTCCATGAGGGGGTCTTGTCCATCCCTGTTCCTCTGTCAGTCTCCACCTGGGAGCAGAGCCCTGACTCCCCCAAACACCCACCAGTGTGAATGGTGGGCTAGAGAGAAGCTGCTTTGTGAAAATGGGAGGAAGTTATGCAGGACACTGGCTAAACAGTGAGGACTTCTGACTGTGCTTCCAGGATAGCCCTCTGGGCACCCCAGGTGGGAAAGTGCCTGAAGAGGTGAAACTATCCAGTACCTGCCTGGGTCAGAGTTAGTGCAGAGGCAGATGAGGCCCCTGAATTCTTTATTCATGAAAGATCATCTCCGCTGTAACTCCAGAAGCTCTCCCTCTAGATCCCCCACAAAAAAAAAAAAAAAAAAGCAGAGAAAAAAAATTAATTTTTACCGTCAAGAGACCCTGGAGGCAGGGGCAGTTAGAAAATTTTGGTATAGTGGCTGGATACAAGATAAACATAGGGTGCTGTTCTCTAGTCTAGCAATAAATAAGGAAAAATACTCTTGTTATAATGGAAACACAAAATAATAAAATACTCTGAGTATATAGATGTGGAGAAGCAGCTCTTGACCTGGTTAGTAACGGAAAGATACAGGCATACCTCAGAGATATTGTGGGTTCAGTTCCAGATTACTACACTAAAAATGAATATTGCAATAAAGTGAGTCACACAAATTTTTTGGTTTCCCAGTGCATAGGAAAGTTGTTTACACTGTACTGTAGTTGTTTACACTACATTTTGGTCTATTAAGTGTGCAATAATACTCAGTCTAAAAAAACAATGTACATACCTTAAAGAAAAAATAATGCCATTGGAAAAATGGCACCAATAGACTTGCTCAACCAGGGATTGTAACAAACCTTCAATTTGTGAAAAAGGCAGTATCTGTGAAGAGCAGTAAAGTGAAGCACAATAAACAAGGTATGCCTGCAAAGGAAATCATAAATAAAACGAAAAGACAACATACAGACTGGGAGGAAGTATTTATAAACAATGCAGCTGATAAGGGCTTAACTTCCAGAATATACAAACAGCTCATACAACTCAATCACACACACAAAAAAACAACCCCAATCAAAAAATGGGCAGAAGACCTAAACAAACATTTCTCCAATGAAGACACACAGATGACCAATTGACACATGAAAAGATGCTAATATTGCTAATTATCAGAGAAATGCAAATCAAAACTACAATGAGGTATCACCTCACACCAGTCAGAATAGTCATCATTAAAAAGACCACAAATAACAAATGCTGGAGAGGGTGTGGAGAAGAGGGAACCCTCCTACACTGTTGGTGGGAATGTAGTTTGGTGCAACCATTACGGAAAACAGTATGGAGATTCCTTAAAAACTTGAAAATAGGCTTATCCTATGATCAAGAAATCCCACTCCTGGGCATATACCTTGGGAAAATTCTAATTTGAAAGGATACGTGCACCCCAATGTTCATAGCAGCACTATTTACAATAGCCAAGACATGGAAGCAACCTAAATGTCTATCGACAGATGATTGGATAAAGAAGATGTGGTATATATATGTATATATACATATACACACAATGGAATACCATTCAGCCATAAAAAATAAGGAAATAATGCCATTTGCAGCAACATGGATGGGCTTAGAGATGATCATACTAAGTGAAGTAAGTCAGACAGAGTAAGACAAATATCGTATGAAATCACTTACATGGAATCTTTAAAAAATGGCGCAAATGAACTTGTTTACAAAATAGAAAGAGACTCACAGTTACAGAAAACAAACTTATGGTTACCAGCAGGGGCAAGTCAGGGGCGGTGATAAATAAGGAGTCTGGGATTTGCAGATACTAACTACTATACATAAGATAGAAAAACAACAAGGTCTTAATGTTTAGCACAGGGAACTATATAAAATTTCTTGTAATAACCTATAAGTGATAGAGAATATATATGTATAACTGAATTGAAATGCTGTACATCAGAAACTAACACATTATAAATCAACTATACTTCAATTAAACAAAATACAACAACAACAACAACAACAACAAGGTATGCCTATATTAAACCCTGCCCTCTTCCTTTCTGCTGGTGCTAAGACCCAGTGCATGGCTCTGTCCTGGGTGGCCATCCTTCCGTTACATCTGAAGCAAGGCAGCCTTAGGTTGGAATCAAGAAAGCACTTTCCCAGTAGAGGGGGGAATTCTATATGAGCCCTCCCTTCATAAGGAGGAAGGGTCAACGCTGGGCCCATTGAGGGTACCTAGAGCTCCCTAGGTCAACTGAGGAGCATCCTAACTGCACACAGGCTGGTTTTATCTAAAACTGACAGATTAGTTTGTTGTGCTCCTGTCACTGTACCAAGCTTTGTGTTAAGCTCTTTATATGTGTTATTTCATTGAATTCCCTCAGCATTCCTGAAAGATACATATGGTTAGCTCCATTTTCTAGATGAGGAAAATTGAGCTTCAGACAGGACAAATACCTACCTGAGGATATGCAGTAAGTTTGCCTGGATGTTTGCACATGTGTGTCCTAATCTATGATGGCCTGGTGTCTCTAAGGGCACAGGACAGGTCTGGGAACAACGGGGAAGGCTGAGCCTGGCCCCCTCCCTGCCTTCTCTCTATTTCAGTCTTAGAGGCCAGTGGGTGGTGAGAGGCCTACAGGCCAGGGATCCAGAAGGCTGGACTCTGCTTCAGATTCACTGGAGGACTTTAAGGGAAGCTATTGAACCTCTTGAGCCTCAGTTATCCCACCTGTGAAATGGGAAAATAATGGCACTGCTCTTGCCAGAGAGTTGAGAGCAGTAGATGAGACAGTGCCTGTGAAGGCTTCTGGCACAGGACTTGGTGCACAGTAGGTGCTCAGTTAGCATCCTCACTGCCTAGGCCTTCGGAGGATCTGAGTCTGCCCTTGGCAGCAATTATCTCCTGCTTCCCTTCCTTACCAGCTAGCCTCCTGCTCCCTCTGGTCTCCTGCTTCCCTCGGTTTCCCCCTTACCCTCCCTTAACTGAGGGCATGTCACCCCCTCCCCTACTGGTGATTCCTGAGCTCAGGGCAGGCCTGACTGGCCCCAGGGTTGGGCGTGGGACAATGCCACACGCATTGCATGATGTGTCTGGATGCCCTCAGCGTGCAAGGAAAGGCGCGCTCCTACTGCTGTTTGCCAGGTGTGAGATGAGCTACCAGGAGTGCGGGGACACCCTCCCACAACCCTGCACCGCCCCAGATAATTCTCCAAGGTGCGGAGTCTCTGGTCCCCGCTTACTCAGCAGACACCTCCAGGCCTGCTCAGATTCGCTCCAGGAGACAATCCAAGAATTTGACTCCTGAGGCCCCACCCTCCTCCCAGCCCCCTCCTCAGCTTTGCCTCCTTCTGGGGTGCCCATCCTAGCTTCCCTGGGACCCTAAATCTCTCCTTCTCTCAGACAGCCCACTCTAGGGCTCACCAGGCCAATTCCACATTCTCTCCTCCACCAGGAAGTCTCCTAAATTCACTGCCTCTCATTTGCTCGGTGACCTTGGGCAAGTCACACAGTCTCTGGAGCCGCTTCCTGACGATTAGATGAGATGATGTCCAGCAAGGGTGCAGTCACTGTTAGCTACTGCACTTGCTCAGAAGCAGCGATTGGGTGCTGGGCATTCCTCTCATGATCTCAGTTAACCTCCAACAGCCGAGAGAGGGGGACAGTTATCATTCCCTGCCCCCAGCCCCACAGTCCCTCATCTGATGGGAGTGGGAGGGATTGTGTGAGAGGTCCCAAGAGCTCTCTACCACTTCCCTTATTTACCTGGGCAGTTGCTGTCCCCTGAGCATCCTGCTCTCCAGCCTGAGCAACGTGCGCACGCGCACGGGGGTGGACACACCCAAGCCCCTACCCTCATGCTTGATATCCCAGTTCAAACCCTGCCCAGCTCTGCCCCCAAGACCCAGGTATAAAAGACTTCCCCAGACCCCTTGCTTTGCAGCCCAGAAACCTCTTCAGGGTGAACAAAATACTCCACATGGTCCATGCCCCGTTCCATGAGCTGGGGATGAGACAATGAAGGTGAGACACAAGTCCTGCCTCCACAGAGCCAGGACTGGGGGCCCGGAAAGAGTCACTCACTTAGCAGTGACCAGCACAGCTGAGTGACAAAGGAGAAAGGCAGGGGCTGGGGACCAAGGCTGAAGGTCCAGGAAGGTTTCCCTGAGGAACTGACTCCAGGGCTTCCAGGGGAGGGGGACTGGGCTGCTGCCAAGAGCTGGAGGCTAGCCTTTCTGACTCCCTGGCCCTGGCCTTCTCCGCCAGCCCCCTACCTGTCCCCTCTGCCACAAGCCCCACCAGGGCCCCCAGCTACACTGTCCTCCCACCCCCCATTCCCTGGGGCCGAGGAAACTCATCTCCAAGCACTTTTTGGCTTCTAAGTCTCCCAGTCTCAGGCTGCTGGGTGGTTGGTAAACAGCTTATTAAGGTGATTAACACTGCAATTAAAGCTGGAAAAACAGAGGCCAAGGTGCTGGCTGAGGGCTCCCCCTTCTCCCTCCTCTGTTCTCCCCCTGCCCCTCTCTTCCATCCCCTCCGGGCTTAGTTGATGCAACTCAGCCTGACTTAGCCAACCAGAGCCCTCACCTAGGGGCTGGGAGGTTGCTCATCAAGGGTCTTGTCTCAGCCGAAGTCCCCCTTCCCTCGGAGTGGTGGGGGCTCTGCTGGGCTGGGGAATAAGTGGTAGTGACGGTGCGTTGCTGAGGTGGATGGTGTGCGGAGACTGAATTGGGGTGAGGTCTCTAAGATCCCCTAGTGCCTGGGACCACCTTAAAGGGAGGGGCTTCAGGGGGAGGAGTAGAGACCATCCTTATCCACTTCCACAAGGGAGAAGGGCAGGGGCTGTCTCCTCGCAGAAGAGGGGCAAGGAGCTCCCTATCTCCAAGCTCTCGGTGTCAGAGTGGCTCCCTGAACATCTGAGGGGCAGGGAACTGCCAGACGTTGACTCTTCCCTGAGCCCAGCCTCCGGGGAAAAGTTTAGAGACCCTCTGGGTCCGTGCCTCCCCACCCTTCAGCATCAGCTCTAGCCAACACATGAGGACCTGAGAGGGTCCTGCTCTCAGGCTCCCCTACAAGCCTCCTTCCTCTGCAGCCCACGAGTCCTGGGAGGGGAGTTATTTGGCAGGTGGGGTCTCCAGGGAGTACGTTCCCAGACCCCCCTCGCTGCCTGTCATGCTGCTATCCTTTTCTCAAGGCATAATTCAAATGCCACCTCCCCCATGAAGCCTTTCCAGGTTTCCTTCCCACCCACCACCAACTGCCCCCGCCCTTTCCTCTGACAACTCACCTAGTCTCCTGACTGCGTCAGGTTTGCCTGGCTGGGGGCATCTCCAGGGTGGGCCCTGCTTCTGGCCTTGGAGCTCCTAGTCCAGGTCTGTGCCTCCCTTCCCCAGGCGTCAGTCATTCATGGTACCAGTTCCTAGAACAGTGCCTGGAATATAGTAGGTGCTCAATAAATATTGGTTGACTTACTCCTTTTTGGAGTACTCCTAGAGCTGGGCGGATCAAGCAATGAGGCAAGCACAGCCAGGGGCCTGAATCAGAGGCGTGGGAGGGGGGTGAGTAAGAGGCGAGGTGGGCAGCGACCCCCGTGTCCCCTGTCAACAGCAACTTTGATTAACTGAGCAGTACTCACCATGTGCTGGGTACCTTGTGAAACGTTTTCACACATTATCCATTTATTCCTCTCAACAATGACCTGCTAGGCACATAGCATTATTCTTGTTACAGGTGAGAAAACTGAGGCTTAGAAAGGTTAAGTGACTTGCCCAGGATCACACAGTCAGGAAAGTGGTAGAGGCCAGATTCACTCCAGGTCAGCTGACTCCAGCATGCACATTCCTGACCACAGCATAAGCTTTTCCCAGGATCAGCCCTGGGGAAGAAGCCCGGACCCTCCCCCCTCCACTTCTCCTCCCAGGGAAGAACCCAGGGAGGAGGGCAGGAGGGTTGGGGTGGGCAGAGCTGCCCAGCTCTTTGACCCTCTCCCCTGGGTGTCTTAGTAAATTAAGTCTCAGAAAAGCCCATTAGGAGCTCCCATTCTCCAGACAGACCTGGGTTCAGATTCCAGCGCTGTCACGTATTAGTTATGTGACCTGGACAGAGACTGGGCTTCTCTGAGCCTCAGTTTCTCCATCTGAAAAATGGGCACTATACCACCCACCTCCCAGGCCATTGTGAGGATCACACGCAAAGTGTCTGGCACGGAGTAGGTGGGTAGCAAATCCAGCTGTTACTAAGGTTTGGAGAACAGTGATCCTCAGGGCAGACTGGGGTTCCCTCATCCCCACTTCTTCCCCTGAGGTTGTCACGAGGCAATAGGTGTAGTCAAGGAGCACCTGGCAGAAAATGGGCTCAGCTGCCCCACCCAGGTGCTCTGCCAGGTCCCCCACCCAAGCCCCTGTCCTCGTGGCCCCCTTAGCCCCCTAGCACTGGTGAAGAGGGTGACGCCTGGCCTGGAGGTGAGGAGAGGAGGAAGGGGAGGTCAGGGGTGGGGCTGACCCTGAGGGAGGTCACCCGGGCAGTTAATCCAGCCTGACAGAGCAGGGATGCGCAGGGAGGAATTAGGGAGCTTACAACATCCTTTCATCCCGCTGCAGCCCGCCCGCCAGCCTGCCCGCCCAGCCTCCCTCCTTCCTTCCTCTCTCTTTCTGCTCTTTTTTCCCCTCTCCCTCCCTTTGCTGGCAGCCCAGCCCTAATAAAATGCAGTGTCTCCAGCAAGTCTGCCCGGCTGCCGCCTCGCTGCTCCTGCCGGCACGCAGCCCTCAACCCAAACTACTCAGTTCGCCCCGCCTGGCAGCTGCCACTTAACCCTTGCCAGCCCGGCTGGCGTCCGTGGGCTGGAGGCCCTCCTCCCTTCCGCCTCCCTCGGGCGTGGGGGGAGGGCAGGCCTATTTTCTGAGAGGGAGATGGGTGAGGTGAGGGGTGTGGGTTCCCCACCATTCTGGAGCCCTGCCCGGAGGACCCGTCGGCCACGAGCCGTGACTGTGGTTCCACAAGGCCCTTCTATCTTCTGCCTTCTCATCCTTACTCTGCTTTGTGCCTCACAGTCGCTCCAGAAGCTGAAAGGGTGGGGACCACTGTCCCCATTTGACAGATGAGGAAACTAAGGTTCTGAATGGGAGGTTCCAGGCTGAGCTGGGTCACCTTGGCTGCTGGGTGGAGTTGCTGATCCTCCATTCTAGACTTTTTCCATTATGGGGAGCTGTCTCAACCTCTGTGTGTATATGTGTGTGTGATGTGCTGGGGTGACCTGAGCGATGCGTGTGTGCATCTGTGTATCTCTTGGGGTGCATGGTTTGTGTGTTTGTGTGATGCTAACATGTTTCAGGTGTGCATTTGTGTCTGTGTGTGTGGCTGCCGATGACAGCACGCTTGCCCTAGGTGGGAGTCCGTGTGCGTGTGTGATGATGGAGATATGTGTGTCTTGGTTCATGTGTGTCTCTAAGAGAGAGAGGTGGCTTCCCAAGCATGTGCATGCATTCATGCTGTCTCCCAACTGCGCTGAGATATTTGCTCACACACCCCCATTCATCCTGCCACCTCCAGCTTTCTGTCTCCAGAGCCGTGGAGCTGGGCAGCTAGGAGAGGAGGCTGGCAGCACTGCTGGCCCAGGCAGTCAGCGGCAGCAGTAAGAAGGCTCTGAGTCAGGGTCCAAGCCCTCTCTGAGAAGGTCAACACAGGGCCCTCCCGTCTGTTTGCTTCCATGGTCCAATCTGGATCCCAATGCCTGGGGTCCCTGCCAGCTGTGGGAGCAGCGATGCTCCCCCTGCCTGAGGCCTCACCCTCACTCCAAGCTGAAAAGGATAGACAGGAGGGTGAGGGGCCAAGGAGTGCCTGGGTGTGGAGGCAAGGGGTTTACACGCGTGCGCAAGCATGTCTGCGTGTGAGCCCAAGATCAAAGAGCAGCCTTGAGGTGACCCAGCGGCGGCGGCAGTGGCGGCGGGCAGCTGGCTGGCAGGGAACGCCAAGCTGCCAAGCCAAGTGGAGTCAGGGAGGCCAAGGGCTGGGAGCGTCCTACTCCCCAGACCATGGAGACAGCCATGGGGTCAGGAGCACCTGCCACCTGGGGCCAGGCCCAGTCCAACCCTGAGCCCAGAGCCCCAGCAGTAGGTCCCCAAGTCTCTGACTCTCCCAGGAGCCCCTGGAGGCTCAGAGGCCCTCCCTACCAAACACCTCCCCCAACTCCCTGCCCTCCCCCCAGAGCTGTCTGCCTCTAGCCTCCAGTTCAAAGAGCCCAGTGGTTATTTTCTTCTTTTTTATTAATGTTATATATAAAGATGGGTCCAATAAGAAAGCAGAAATGGGAAGGCTGGGAGGGGGTGGGAGTTGGCTTCGTTCCTGTCCCCCTGGGGGTGGGACTCTTTGAGATCCACCACATTTCTCTCCTCGCGCCTGTACCTCCCATCAAACCCAAATCCAGCAGGAGCCCACATCCCTGTTTCTCTCAGTTCACGACGCACAGGCAGGTACATCCAGGAGGAAAGGGCCACATAAATAGGAAACCGCAGTAGGGAGGAGGCTGCTTCTCTCTGTCGCTCTTAAAAAAATACATACTATATATATAGCTACAGTCTTCGACCTCTCCTTTTCTTCAATGCTTGACCACATCAGGGGTGGAAGAAAGTAGCTCTGGGGGGACATCTGGGTCAGGAAGAGGCAGTGCCACCAACCCTTCAGACAGCCACCCCCTCACCCCTAAAGGCACGAAGTTATAACCCTCTCGGGGCACCTCACCAGCCATTCTCCATCTCAGCGGGAACAATCTGTTTGCAAGGCCACCGGAAAGGGGGTGTTTTGGGGTTTGTCTTGCCTGGTGTGTCTCCTTGGAGATTTGGGGTTTGGCGCCAAAACTGACAACTTACTGGAGGAGAGGAAGAGGTGGGAAGAGGTGGGGTGGGGGCGGGGCGAGCCGGGGCGCCCCGGAACAGGGGAGATTGGTCCTATCTGTTAACAATGCCCTTTGTCTTCCTATTTTTCAACAGCTTTTGAAACCAAAGTTGTGCAAAGTCCTGTACATGGAAGAAGAAATGGGTCCCAGGGAAGGATGTCTGGGACCCACCCCTCCTCTCCGACCAGAGCAGGGGAGGGGAGGTGCTCCTTGAGTTCTTCTCTCTAACGCCACACATATTAAAAGCTTCCCTCACTTGGGGGCTTTTCTTTGGTTTAACCCTCAAATCTGAAATGAGGGCTAGAAGTGCAGAGCGGGGCTGGTGGAGGTCCCCACCCTGAGTCCCATCCTCGAGGTCCAATGTCTTTGGCAAAGGGGATGCTCAGGAAAGGGGCGGCCACAGGTGGCTTAGGAAGAGGAGCTTAGGCCCAGCAGGTCCTGGGATCCACAGTGCCTGGTGCCCCAGCCAAGGCCTGACCTGCGAACACTCCACAGTCTCCCTAGTCCCCAAGGTCTCCAGTCTGGGGGACGAGTACTAAGTTTTAGATTCTGGAAGGTCATGAGCCACTTAAAGCCAATCCAGGCTCTTGGAGCAGAAGGGAAACAGCTGTCCCCGCTGGAGTGGAATGCCCCAGCATCTGGAGGGGCACCCCAGTGTCTAGGCAGCAGGGAGGAGGTTCAGGGGGCATCCTTGGTCCATGAAAATTTCATCTGGAAGCTCTTGGGTCCCTGTAGGAAGGGGCAAGGGAAGGGGGAAAGGGGGGCCCTTTCCCCTGTGCTCCTCGATGATTCCTGAGTGTCGGCGGCTCGGACGGAGGCACCTCCTGCCTGGTCCAGGGGTTCCTTCGTGAGAGGTTCAGGCCAGGTGGGTGCTCAGTACACAGCCCCAGGGTTGGGCGGGGGCCCGGGGGAAGCATGGTGCAGGGTGGCTGGCTGAGGCGGTTGCTGCTGTAAGTGGGGTCCACTCAGGTTCTGTGCGTGGTACCAGGAGTTGGTGGGGTCGTCCAGGTAGCTGGGGGAGGCACTGTACGGGAGCGGCGGGGGCAGCTGGCTGCGGGCAGGAGCCGGAGTGGAATGGGAAGAGGTGTCCCAGAGGGCAGGTGACGGTGGTGAGTTGCAGGCCATAGAATCACTGTTGTTGGGGCTGTGCTCCAGGGGCACCTCGCCATTCTTATAGAGCTTCTTGAATTTGGAGCGGCGGTTCTGGAACCAGATTTTCACCTGCCCCAGGGAAAAAAAGGGGGAGCTAGTTAGCTTCGCAAAATGCTAAGTGAAAACCCACGGAGGAACCCAGCCTAGAGAGGACAAGGCAGGCACCTACTGTCACACAAGACCCCGGCCAAACCCAGGCATCCTGACTCCCAGGCCAGCATCTATTTTCTATCTGGGATAGAACTGCAGCTGGGAACTTTTGACTACTCAGGTCCAAATTCTGCTCTGCCACCTACCAAGTGCGTGACCTTGGGCAAGTTACTTGATCTTTCTGGTTCTTGCCTTTCTCATCTGCAAAATGGAAATCATGGCAGCATAATTACCTACCTCTTGGGGTCATTATGATGCTCAAATAAGTTCAGGTAGATAAAGTACTCAGAACAGCTAGCCATATTACTGAAATACAGAAAGCACTGAGTAAAAGGCAGCCCAGGTGGGAGATGGGCAGTTTGTGGCATTTTGTTCATATTAGAAACTAGATAGGGGGGACGGTATAACTCAGTGGCAGAGTACATGACTAGCATGCACGAGGTCCTGGGTTCAATCCCCAGTACCTCCATTTAAAAAAATAAATAAGTAAGTAAACCTAATTACCTCCCCCTTCAAAAAAATTTTTTTTAAAAAGGAAATCAGATACATGGAGACAAATACACACCCACGTAAGCATCTCCATGTGCAGGAACGTACCCACTCACAGCTTCACACAGACACCAGACTATACAGATACACCCAGATAAACACCCCACAAACATGAGTACCCTCAGTCACACATTCAGGCAGGGAAGAGCCCTCCAGGGCTGGCTAATGGGGGTGACCTGGGGACTCCGGAGCAGGTGAGCCATGACTCCCCAAATTTCCCTTGGGGTATCTCCCCCTCTCCCTGCCGCTCCCCACCCCATGACTGGTACAAACAATGAATCAGCTCCTCACCGGGTGACCCAGATTCCCGGCGGACTGGGCCCCACGCAGCCGCAACCCAGGCCCGCCTGTCAACACCTGTAGGGAGCCAGGTGACCGACACTCCTCCCTTGAGCAGTGACAGCTGCTGGGGGCTCTAGGGGAAGGCTGAGGAGGGGGTGCCCACACCTCCGAGTCCCTATTCCCCTTAGAGGGGAACCTCTGTTCTTGGCTCCGGCCACATAAAGAGGTGGAGCATTTGGGGGCTGAGCAGGAATGTGGTGTTTTGATACAAGCACACAGTTTTGGACGTGCACTCACTGTCCTCCTGCACAGTCAAGTGTCTAGGCCCCTCCACCCTATAAACACAATGACCCTTGAAAGATCTCACTCCTTAAGTGGGCATTCCCACAGGTACACAGATCCATTAGTCTGTGTGCAAATATACATGCAGATACACGTGTATGTACACACACATGACTAGCCTTGGGGGCAGACACAGGCAGACTCCTATCAAGTGAGCGATCCACACTATTGGGGGGCTGTGGGAGGTGGGAATTCTGGGGTGGGGGGAGGACATCTCTTTGTGACAGACCTACACAGTCTCACATGCCTGTACACGTGCTAATTCACAAACTTTCAACAGAGGTTGAGATCTGGGGGTCCCTCCACCCACACACAAAGGTTTCAAGGGCCTGCCGGGAATTTAAGAGGCCATGCAGGCTCAGTGACGCCTGGGGAGCCCCAGAGTCCCGCGCGGCCCCACTGAACCCCCGCGGCCTTCGACCGCCTACTACTGACCTGCGTCTGCGTGAGGCCCAGCTGCGCGGCCAGCTCGGCGCGCTCGGGCAGCGCCAAATACTGGGCCTTCTGGAAGCGGCGCTGCAGGGCGGCCAGCTGGTAGCTGGAGTAGATCGTGCGCGGCTTTCGGACCTTCTTGGGCTTCCCGTTCACCATGCGCACCTCGGCTTCCGGCTCCTCCTTCACGGACACTGCGGGCAACGCAACGGGCGGTGGGTGGCTCAGCCTCAGCCCGCGACCCCGGTGCCCTCCAGGGCTCCAAGGGACGCCCCACCCTCCGGCGCACTGACTGGCCCCGGGACTTCCCGGCTGCGCACTCCGCGCCGCCGGCGCCTGGGGAGGGAGCCGCGGTCGCAAAGCCGGACCCGCGGCCGCCCACGACGCGGCGCTCCCGGCTCCCCGCTCCGCATCCCCGGAGCGAGGTCTGGGCCCAGCGACCCCTGGCGCGCACGGCCGCCGCTCTGCTCTCCGCGCTTCCCGCTCGCCCCTCGGCCCCACAGCTCCCCGCCACCCGCCTGCTGGCCTCCCCCTCACCCGCACCTCGCAGTCGATCGTCTCTCTCGCCCTTTCCTTTTCTTTCCCCCTTTCTTCTTTGTCTTTTTAACTTTTTATTTTAGAATAGTTTTTAGATTCTGTACTGCAAGCACAGTATGGAATCCCTTCCTTTCCTCCTTCCTTCCTTCGTCTTTTCCTCTGTCCTTTCTCCCACTTTGTCTCTCCATATTTCTGTTTTGCTGCCTCCAATTTTCTCTTTTTCAGTTTCTCCACTCCGTTGTTGCTTCCCTCCGTGTTCCCGTAATTCTGGGAGGTCTCTCTCCGTGTGCCCCATCACCATCCTCCCTCTCCCCAGTCCAGATTCAAAGCAGGGTCGCGGAGCTTCCAGTGCCCGCTGCCTACCCGCAAGTCCTCTGCAGCCCGATAGAGGACCGCCTGCTGAAGTGCCCGGAAAGCACCTGGATCAGGAGGTTCTCTGACCATGGCCAACCTCCGTCCTCGCCTCGCTCACCCCGAGCCTCACCTGGGACCGCGTCGCCCCCCGTGCACCACGCCCCAAAGGCGCGCAGTCTCCGGACTGGAAGGTCTTCTGACCCCTCTGGGGGGTCATCTAGCCCACCTTCCCTAACTTCGGACAGTACATTCCTAACCTACCACGCGTTCCTAGATTTTCAGCTTTCTTTCGCTCAGCACCTTCCAGTGTCTCCCACCCTCCTGCGACCCTGTGGTCCTCACCTGGGTCCTGGGCGGGCAGCGGCTGCTCCCGGTAGGCTCCGTATTGCCGGTAGGAGGCTCCGTAGGTATATTCCGACTTGGGCGAGTAAGCCCCGGTGCTTGCAAGCCCGTTGAGATTGAACTGGTGGTGGTAGGTGTAGGGGTTCACGGTCTGGCCGTAGGGCTGGCCTGAGTAGTAGTCGTGCTGGGGAGCGCTGTAGTAGCCTAGGTCAGTGACGGAAGACTCAGGCAAGGTGGGCGAGTCTTTAGAACCCGCATGGCAGCTGAGCGAGCTGGAGATATCCGTAAGGATGCTGCTGAGCTTGCGATCGAAGGAGCCACTCATCCTGGCGGGCGCCGCGCCACCCCCGGTCTGGACTCGGCCGGAACGCCGGAGCGGTCAGGAGCGCCGGGGAGGCAGAGGAAACGCGGCGGGGGTGTATGTCCGGAGGGCAGAGGGGAGGGCCTGGCAGCGCCTCTGGGGAGGGGAGGCCGAGGGGCGCTTAGACCATCGCGGGTCTTCTTCGGGCGGTGGCGGCGCGCCTCTCGTCGCGTCCCAAGCCACAGTCAAATGCTGCCAGCTCCGCCCGGCCAGCCGGTTATAGACTCAATAGTGAGTCGCAGAGGGAGGCCCCAGCGTTCTGATTGGCTGCAAGTCTTGCCTTCCAGGCAAAACATGCTATTGCTATTTTGTTCTCTCTCTCTTCCTCCCCCCCCCCCCCATTCTTTGCTGTTACCCAACACACACACACACACACACACACACACACACACACACACACACACACACACACCTCTGTTCCTTCTTCGGTGGATCCCTCCCCCAGCCCAGATTAAACCCCCAGTGGCTCTGCAGAGCCCCAGGATCCGTCAGTCTGTCGGTCTCCCTGACTGGGAGTGGAAGGTGGGCCCAGGTGCGACATAGAAGGAGGGGAACTTGCCCATTGGGTGTTTGTGGAGGGAGGTGGTCCAAGGTGGGTGTCATGCACATGCGTTGAGCAAATGACAGGCAGTCAAAGCAAATTGAGAAGGACCCAGGGCTCATAAAAAGTTCTGATTTCTTTTAAAATCAGAAGAAAGGAAAAAAATTTAGGTTGAAGAGAATGTTTGACTATATATTAATATATTGTCTTCACAGCAATGTAGTCATAAAATGTAATTTTAAAGTATGTTTTTACATTATACTGCACACCAGAAATCGACACATTGTAACTGACTATACTTCAATTTTTAAAAAGTAAATAAAGCATGTTTTTAATGGAGGAAGGGGCCCATCAGGCAAAAGTGCCTTGAGCCTATGAAGGTCATCCTTGGGCCCAAGGAGGCTCCTGTCGGAGAGAGACTGGGGAGGGGGCAGGTATGTGTGGACAAGGGACTTATGGAAAGGGTGGAGGTGTATAGCCTGTGTGTGGTGATATTAAGGTTATCTCCAAAACTATGTGTATGCTGTTTCAGAGATCACCTAGGCTTGCTGGAAGGAGCAGGGGACCTGGGGTCCCCATGAAGATGAGTGGGACACAGGCTGGCTCTCTGTGTGCTTCAGTAAGTTTGGGGGCAGATTCTGTGCATTTGGGACAGCACTGGTGGAAGGTGGGCATTTTTAGAGACCAAGTGTAGGGGATGGGTTTACTTGAGGTGTGTGACGTGAGGATTTCACATGTTCCACAGTACGTGCAGAGTTCACATACTTACAGAGATGTATGTGAGTGCAGGAACGTGCATGTGAGAAAGTGGATCAGTGTATATGGTGGGGGATAAGCAGTGTGAGTAGAGGGCTGTGGGATGGAGGGTCTATAAGTTAATGTGTAGTTGTATACAGCACCTTTCCAATCTCCAGTAGTTGGGAACGTCCCCCCAAGGAGGCCCTGAAGAAGAGGCTCTGCTCCCTGGGAACCCTCAGCTCCTAGTCCTGTCTGACCCACAAGGCCAGGCCTCTAGGTCATCCAAGTTGTTCCCAGCGTGTAGTCCATTTCTCCATTCCACCCCCAATTCTGCCCTCCGCCTCTCTTTGAAGAGAGGGGAATCTCCTCCAAATACCAGTTCCTAGCCAAATGCAACCTTCATACAGGTCTCCCTGTCAATCTTCCTGTCCCCTTCCCCTGCCAGGCCGGGCTAAGGCGTCCCGTGGGACACGCAGTGCCAGCGCCACCTTCTGGTCAGCCCTGGACTCTGCAGCCTCCCCGAGTCTCGCTGAGCCCCTAGAAGGGTCTTCTTCGCAGACTCCGGGAGAAAAGCGTGCAGGGGCCTCTGTAGCATTTTCCAAAATCAGACCGCCCGGGCAGTCTGCCAGGTTTCCAAGGGCTTTGAGAGCTGCAGTTGGTGGAGACAGAGGGCCACAGTCCGCGGGCCGAGAGGCCAGAGTGCCCGCCAGGTCCGAGTGGCTCCGAGGAGGCGGAGGCGTGGGAAAGGTGGGGGCGGGGGGCGGGCAAGGGGAGCGCTATCTGTCGGTCTATCTCCGCGTCCCCCCAGCGCCTATCGCCCGCCTCTCGGAGCCCGTGGCGGGGCGAGTTACCACCCGCTCTGGAGGCCCTCTGTTCTGTTGCCAAGAGGGCGCCTAGAGAGCCCGCGGCCTTGGGGGCAGGAAGGGCACTGGGCAGGCCGACTCCCCCTCCCAGGACCAAAGCTGGGAGGCTGGCAGAGCCTGCTTTGGAGCACTCAGCTCCCCCCAGCGTGGGGCAAGGCCCTTCTCGGAGGTTCGTTCATTCATTCATCAACGGAGAGGGAGAAATTCAGAGACGGCAAGGAGTCTGCACTTTGCTCACGTGGTCCTCACAGAAGCCACAATCCTTTGGCTCCTCACTGCGGCTCCTGAGTAAAGTGAAGGAGCACTAGACTGGGAGTCGAGAATTCTGGATTCATGAAAGGGTGGTGGTGGTGGTGGTAGTAGGTTACTTTAGAATAATTTCTAGGCTACATCCTGCTTTGAAATTCTAAGAGTTCTAGAATGGGTTAACACTGCAACGTTGGGGACTTAGGTGAGCAATTAAACAATTGTTTGGTAATGTGAGGTTGACATCTGGCCCTCTGTGCTCCATCATTGCCCTCTGTGCTCCGGGACACCAGGGACTGTATCTGTCCAATGCACTACTACCTTCCAGATACTTAGGGCAGGCCTTGGCACACACAACCGCAGTGCTCCATAGATGTTTGTTGAATGAATAACCGAGACCCCTTAATACTGAAGAGGGGCTGAATCATCTTGGCTGGGTATGCTTGCAGGCTTAGGAAAAGGGGCAGCATGAAGCAGGCACTGACAGCAAGCCGTCCCACTCCAAGGTAAGAGCAGGAGCAGCTTCCCAGATGAGGCCATGTGGCCCCAAAGGGGCCCGTTGGGCCAGCAGGACTGGAGCCACCAGACGCTGGGCGGGCACCTGCCAGCTCAGGATGGCAAGGTTGCTGGAGGATGCAGTGGGACAAGTGCCACCCACTGCATCTCTCCTGAGCCAACAAGATGAGCAGGTGTCCACCTGGCTAGAATCCTGCCCCTGGTGGAAGGGTGATGCAGGGCAGTCAGTCACGCACCTCTGGGAGGCTGACAGGAGGGACAAGGAGCAGTGCTGGCCAATGCCCAGGTTGGAGTCCATTACCCACCCTCTCTCCGGCAGGAGAACAAATACCCTGTTGAAGCAAGCTGTTGCTGGGAGCCTAAGTATCATGCCATCTGAACACAGCCACAGCAACTGGGCTCAAAGAGTGCCAAGTCTGAGGGGAGGAACTCAGGAAAGGGGTAGTGGAACCACTGAGTGAGCCGGCCCGCCCCTGGTCTTTCCGTTGCCTGGTGACCTGGCGCCATCTAGTGGTCACTCTAAGAGGTGCGTCCAGCTCCACTGGAGACTGGGAAGTGGGCCACATGCAGGGCCCACCATCATATCTTTAAGGAATGCTCTCTTTACTTATTTTAGGAGCCCTATCAACACTAAATATTCACTTTTTATCATCACCTTGCCTTACATTACAGCTGCCGCATCTCCCTCCTCCGACCCATCCTTGTCCAGCCAGTGGCTCCTTCCCTTAGTTTTCTCATTTGTAAGTCAAAAAGTGGATTATTAGATGGCCTCTGAGATCCCTTCAAGCTCTGATGTTCTATGATTTTAAATCCTAAGACTCTTGTCTGTTAATGGGGATCTCCCCTCTACCTTCTCCCCAAATCCCTTGGAGATGCACCCCAGGCCTCCAGCACTTAGCAGTCTGGATATCTTTCAGGAGCCCTTAATCCATCCCACAAATCTATCCTGAGCTTCTACTGTACTAGTTTCTGGGGATGGAGTAGTGAACAAGGCAGGCCAATGGCCTCCCCCATGGAGCCCAAGGTTTAGCGGGGAAGTGCATACCTGAGTGGCTATTTTCACTAACGTGAGTGTGGTATGTGCTGGGATGCGGGTAGCACATGCTGCTGTGACAGCCCAGGGGGCCCCAAACCCTTTATGAAGGTAAGAGGATATTTGAACTGAAAACTGAAGGATGTATGGGACTTGGCCAGGAAAGCAGGAATGAGCAGATGGAGAGGGTTCCCAGCCAAGGGAAAAGCTTGTGCAAAGGCTACTGGGACTGCCTGGGGGCATAGCATGGGGGGTGGTAAATAAAGCTGGAATGGAGTCAGAGCCCCAGAACACAGGGTCCCTGGATCCCCAGAGCAGCAGAATAGGCTTTCTTTAGAGGCTATGGAAAACCACTGAAAATTTTAACCAGGAGTGAGATAATGGATTTTCATTCCAGAAGGGTCCCTCTGGCTGCAATGTGGGGATGAACCAGAAAGACAAGTGGAGGCTAGGAGAAGCCCAGGAGAGAGGGGAATTGGATCTGGGTTAAGAAAGAGGCAGTAGGGGGTGGAGAGGATTGGATAGATTTGAGAGATGGTTAGAAGGCACAGTGAGAATGCCTGGGTGAGAACGACAAGGAGAGGGAAAGAGCAGGGAATAACTCCCAACTTCTGACTGAGAAAGTTGAGACCATTCTCTGAGAAAAAGAGAACACCAGGGAGAAGGGGTGCTTGATGGAGAAGAAGATATGTCCTGTTTTTTGGTTTTTTTTTTAACTTTTCACTGGAGTATAAAATTTATGCAGAAAAGTGTACAAATCACAATCAATGAATTCGCACAAACCAAACACAGCCATGTAACTAGCACCCAGGTTGAGTACCAGGTTGAGAGATGATGCCTTCAGCTACTACTCCCCTTGGGCAAACATGTCTTAACTCCTAGCACCACAGGTCAGTTTTGTATGTAAATGGAAGAGTACAGTGTGTACTCCTTTATTTCTGGCTTCTTTTGCTCAACATTATGTTTGTGAGATTTATCCATATTGCTGGGTATTTGTAGATCGTTCATTTTTGGTACTGTAAGTGGGTATTCTAACATATGAATGTACTCCCATTTAATTATCTGTTCTACTGTTGATGGGCATTTAGGTAGTTTCTGGTTTGGGGCCATCGTCAACAGTGTTGCTGTGAGCATTCTTGTACATATCCTTTGGTGCATATATGTACATGCTGCTCTTAGGCATGAGGAGTGGGATTGTGGGCCACGGAGTGGGTATGCATTCTGCTTTAGAAGATACTGCCAAGTAGTTCTCCAGAGTGGTGGTGCCATCAGCTCCATTTTTATCATGTTTAGTTTGAGTGTCTTTGAGACATTTAGGAGGAGCTGTCCAGCAGGCAGTTGGCTACATGGATCTGAAGAATCAGTAAAGAAACTGGGAAAAGAAACTGGGGTTGGAGATGTAAATTGGGGGTCTTTGGCATTTTGTGGTAAGTGAAGCCATGGGCATGGGTCCAGTGGTCCAGGACGGGGGAGGGGTGGAGGAGAGGACAGAGGGCAGAGGGTCCCAGGGCAACACCTGTGAGAGAGGAGCTAGAGAGGTATGAGGCAATACAGAGGGAGGTGGCCCTGCATCGGAGCGGGGCTGGGAGTGTTTCAAAGAGGAGGGAGTGGTCAGCAAGGTCGAATCCTGCTGTGAATGTGTGGTTAACCAGGATGAGGACTGAGATGCGTATACAGGATGACACCTCAAGGAAGCATTTGGTGATATTGGGAGGGAGGAGTGGGTTCAGGGGAGGGGAAGGCTGTTTACAGCCAGCCAAGGGGCGAGTGGGAGGGAGGGAGGAATCGCAGAGAGCAAGTGAAGTTTGGCTGTGAAAAAAGGAGGGAGTGAGGAGAGCGGTAGCTGGAGGGCATTTGGCACACGGGGAGGGGCGTGTGTGTGTTTTATATCGGAGCAAGACTGTTTAGATGTCAATTATAGCAGCCAGGAGAAAGGAGTTAATCAAGAGTGCCATCCCTTAGTAGGTGGGAGGGGAAGGATCTGGATGCCTGCCCAAGGGGTTAGCCTGACAGCAGATTCTCTCTTCCGTTGAGTCAAGAGAGAAGATGAACTGACAAGAGCTGGCTTTCACTGAGCACTGGTGCCAAGCACTGTTTGAAACATTCTACACATATGAGTTCATTCACTACCCCCCACTGCCCTATGAGGTGGGCACTCTCATTTCTACCTTTTGACAGAGGGGGAAACTGAGGCACAGAGAAGCTAAATAAATGCTGGATTCACAGTCTGAACCCAGGCAATCTGACTCTTCACCTCTGCAAGTCGGACAGGCATGCTGGCAGGTTTGGAATCAGAGGGTAATTTGATAGAGCTGGGTACTAGACACACAGGTGTTTGTTATGTACATTTTCTGTACTTGTCTGGATGTTTGAAACATTTCAGAGTAAACAGAATTATTCAAGACATTTGGGGGTTCCTGCCTGGGTGTGTATGCAAAGTAGGCATAAAGTTAATAGCTGAGAAGAGGGCAAGGTGGTGGGACCTCCCAGAGGTTTGAGGACATTGGAGAAATGTAAGTCTAAAGTGTAGCTGCTTCCATGGTGACCAGGGAGAGGACTAACCAGGGGGTATGGAAGAATGTCCAGGGGTGCAGTGACCCCAGGAGGCATGATGGGGGTCCCAGGTAGTGGGTGCTTTCCCGCTGGGCTCAGCACCAGCTGTGGGCAGATGGTTGTGTTGACCAGGGTGGAGATTGTCTGGCAGGCACGGAACATTAGCAAGGGTTGCTCAGGTGGTTTCCAGGGGAATTTAAGTCAGGCAAGGAAAGAAGTGGAGAGTGGAGTGATTGGCAGAAATTGGAAGAGAATCTAGGCTGGGGGGGTCCCCACGAGGTCAGAGGGAGGCAGCAAGGAGGTCGTGGAGGGAACTCTCTTGAGACTGGAGAGCTGGAGGATGGAGTTTATTCAAACTGCGGGGTTTGGGGCAGGAAAGGAGAGAATCTTAAATGAAGCCAGAGGTAGGAAAACCATCTTATTTATAGAGGAACAAATATAAGAGTTACATCAGACTTCTCAGAAACCCATGCAAGCAAAATCAGAGTGGCGTGAAATCTTTTTAAAGTGTTGAAAGAAACAACAACACAGAATTTTGTATCCTGTGAAATTATCCTTCAAAATTGAACATAAATAAATAAAAACTTCCTGAAACAAAAATTGAGGGAATTTGTTGCCAGTAGACTTGCCTTGGGAAGAAATGTGAAAGAAATTCTTCAGAGAGGAAAATGATATATATAAAAAAACTCAGTTCTATATAAAGAAAGGAAGAACATCAGAGAAGGAATAAAGGAAGGTAAAATAAAATATTTTATTTTTATTATTTCTAGTGACTTAAAAACTGTTCATATACTAATAGCAACAATGTATTGGGTGATTATAGCTTATGGATAAGTGAAACGAATTACAGCAAAGCTACAAGGGACAAGAGGGAGGATTAGAGAATACTCTGTTAAGGTACCTATACTAGCTGTGAAACAGAGTATTGTCATTTGAAAATGGACTTATATCACTTTAAATGTACATCACAAACTCTAGGACAACCACTAACATTTTTTTTTAAAGAGGTATAATTGGTATGCTAAGAGAGAAGAGAAAATAGAATCATATAAAATGTTTAATTAAAGCCAGAGCTGGTAGAAAAAAGAGGAGACTGATTTTAAAGAAAAAGGAAGAAAGAAACAGAGAACAAATGCAATAAATAGAAAACAGCCACAAATACAGTAGATAGTAATCCAACTATAGCCATAATCGTTTAACCATGAATAGTATAAATACACCAATAAAAGATAAGGACTGACAGAGTAGATAAAAAACAAAACAAAACCTAACTATATGTTGTTTACAAGAAACCTACTTTAAATATAAAGGTAAAATAGATTAAAAATAAAAGGATGGAGAAAGATATACCACGCCAACCCTAATCAAAAGAAAGCTGGCGTACCTATATTAATTTCAGACAAAGCAGACTTCAGAACAAGAACAATTATCAGGGATACAGAGGAGCATTATATAATGACAAAAGGGTTACTGCTCCAAGAAGACATCACAATCCTTAATGTATATGCACCCAAGAAGAGTGTCAAAATGCATGGGGCAAAAGACAATTGAACTGTAAGGAGAAATAGACAAATCCATTATTATAGTTGGAGACTTAAACACGTATTCATTAGTAATTGAGTTTGTTTATTCTTATTTTTTGAGTAAATGAGTTTGAATTACTAATGGGCTTAACAACAGCAAAGAGGCCGGTGTGGCTGGAAAGAGTGAGGGAGAGCGCCAGAAGATGGAGTCAGAGAGGTGGTATGGCAGAGACAGTGGGATTATGAAGGATCTCACAAGATATTGTAAGGACTTCAGATTTTACTCTAAGTGAGATGATAGGCCATTGTAAAATTCTGAGCAGAGGAGTGACAGAATCTGACTTGTTTTTGTTAGAATGTGTCTCAGTTTGGATCTTTTCAAGCTTATCCTACTTGGAATTCTTTGAGCTTCTTGGATGTGTAGATTCATGTCTTTCATCAAATTTAGGACATTTTTGGATGTTGTTTCTTTAAATAGTCTTTCTGTCCCCTTCTCCTTCTGGGACTTCCATAATGCATATGTTGGTGTGCTTGATGGTGTCCCTCAGGTCTTGGGCTCTGTTCATTTTTCTTCATTTTTTTCTTTCTGTCCTTCAGGCTGGGTAATTTCAATTGATTTTCTTTCATTCACTGACACTTCTACTTGCTCAAATCTACTGTTGAAATCTCTAGTCATTTTTTCATTTCAGGTATTGTATTTCTCTGCTCCAGATTTTCTATTTGGTTTTGTTTTATAATTTCTATTTGTGTGTGTGTGTGTGTGTGTGTGTGTGTGTGTGTGTGTGTATTTTTTAATTGAAGCATAGTCAGTTTACATTGTGTCAATTTCTGGTGTACAGCACAAAGTCATACATGAACATACATACATTCATTTTCATATTCTTTTTCACCATAAGTTACTACAATATAGTTCCCTGCACTATACAGCATGAACTTGTTATTTATCTATTCTATATATATCAGTAGGTATATGCAAATTTCTAACTCCCAGTTTATCCCCTTCCCCCTGGTAACCACAAGTTTGTTCTCTATGCCTGAGAGTCTGTTCCTGTTTTGCAAACACGTTTATTTGTTGTTTTTTTTTTTTTTAGATCCCACATATAAGTTATATCATACGGTATTTTTGTTTCTTTGCAAAGACTATATTCCTCATCATGTGTGGTCACTGAAGCTTCTGCTTTAATATCTCAGTGATCAGTTAGTGATTTGGCCTTTGTTTTTTAATGGATTTACTGAGGATTGAACCCAGGACCTCATGCATGCTAAGCATGTGCTCTACTATTGAGCTATACCCACCCCTCTCTTTTTATTTCATTTTAGTTTTTTCGACTTGATCTTAAATGCCAACCTTTAGCAGCTCCTTTCTTCTATATGCACTCCTCTGGTAGCTGTAATTTTTTCATTAGATTCCAGAGTTCCAAAAAAGTTGATTCTGTCAATTGGCAGCTTAATGGTTGCTTCAGTGGAAGGGCTGATTCTTGGAGCATCTAACTCTACCATTTGCCATGATGTCATCCCTGATTTGTTTTTGAAGCTCAGTCTTCAAGATACATAATTAAGTACAAAAAAAAAAAAAAAAAGCAAGGTGGAGAGAAATCTGTATTAGATGTTACTAGTCATCTAAAAAGGGGGGGGGGTGCTTATAAACAGTGAAAGGATAAGCCATAAATTAAAAAAAAATTTTTAAAATGACTCTTTAATGAATGTAGATACAAAATCTTTATCAAATTATTCAGCATTATATAAAAAGAATTATACACCATGAAAAAATGGTACTTATTCCAGGGACGAATGGATGATTTAATATTTTAAAATCAGTCAATGTAATCTACCATATTTATAGGCTAAAGAAGAAAAATCACATGAGCATATCAATTAAAGCAGAAACAAAGCATTTGACAAAATTCAATACCCATTCCTAATGAAAACTATTAGCACACTAGGAGCAAAGGTAAACTTGCTAAAGAACATCTACAAAAAAAAAAAAAAAAATCTAACATCATACTTAATGGTAAAAGACTGAATCCCTTATCCCTAAGATGAACAAAGCAAGGATGTGCACTCCATCAATGCTACTCAACATAATGCTGGAAGTTCTAGCCAGCTCAGTAAGGCAAGAAAAGGAATTGAAAATAAATACAGGGGAGGAGAGTATAGCTCAAGTGGTAGAGTAGGTGATTACTATGCATGAGGTCCTGTGTTCAATTGCCAATACCTCCATTAAAATAAATAAATAAAAATAAAATAATAAACCTACTTAAAATATACAGATCAGAATCCGACAATACATTTCATACACCATGATCAAGTTGGATTCATTCCAGAGTTGCAAGAATGGTTCAACATATGCAAATCAATCAATGTGATATACCACATCAACAGAAGAAAAGATAAAAGCCACCATGATTTATTTAACATAGAATTAGAAGTCCTAGCCATAGCAATTAGACAAGGAAAAGAAATAAAAGGGATCCAAATTGGAAGAGGAAAGGTAAAATTGTCACTATATGCAGATTATGTGATACTCCATATAGAAAACCCTAAAGACTCCATACAAAAACTACAGGAGCTGATAAATGAATCCAGCAAGATAGTAGGATACAAGATGAACATACAGAAATCTGTTTCATATCAGAAGGAAAGTTTAAAAAAAAATCCCTTTTAAAATTACATAAAAATAAAATACTTAGGAATAAACCTGATCAAGGAGGTGAAAGACACATACACTGAGAACTATAAAACATTGATAAAGGAAATTAAAGATGATTTAAAGAAATGGAAATATCCCATGCTCTTGGATTGGAAGAGTATTGTTAAATTGGCCATACTACCCAAAGCAATCTACAAATTTAATGCCATCCCTATCAAATTACCCATGACATTTTTCACAGAACTAGAGCAAATAATCCTAACATTTATATGGGATCACTAAAGACCGAGAATTGCCGAAGCAATACTGAAGAAAAAGAATGAAGCTGGAGGAACAACCCTCTCAGACTTCAGACAATACTACAGGGCTACAGTAATCAAAACAGCATAGTATTGGCACAGAAAGAGACATATGGCTCACTGGAATGGAATAGAGAGCCCAGAAATCAACCCACATTCCTACAGCCGATTAATCTTCAACAAAGGAGGCAAGAATATACAATGGAGAAAAGACAGTCTCTTCGGGAAGTGCTGCTGGGAAAGCTGGACAGCCACATGTACATCAATGAAGTTGGAACACTCCCTCACACCACACACAAAAATAAACTCAAAATGGCTTAAAGATGTAAACACAAGACAAGACATTATAAACTTCCTAGAAGAAAACATAAGCAAAACATTCTCTGACATAAATCTTAGCAATGTTCTCCTAGGGCAGTCTTCTAAGATGATAGAAATAAAAGAAAAATAAACAAATGGAACCTAAGTAAACACATAAACTTTTGCACAACAAAGGAAACCATCAAAAAATGAAAAGACAACCTACAGACTGGGAGAACATATTTGCAAATGATGCAATTGACAAGGGCTTAATTTCCAAAATATACAAACAGCTCATTTAACTCAATAAAAACAAAAAAAGAACCCAAACAAAAAATGAGCAGAAGACCTAAATAGACTTTTGTCCAAAGAAGACATATAGATGGCCAATAGGCACATGAAAAGATGCTCAACATCATTAGTTATTAAAGAAATGCAAATCAAAACTACAGTGAGGTATCACCTCATAGCAGTCAGAATGGCCATCATTAAAAATCTACAAATAATCAGTGCTGGAGAGGGTGCAGAGAAAAAGGAACCATCCTACACTGTTGGTGGGAATGTAAATTGGTGCAACCATTATGGAGAACAATATGGAGGGTCCTTAAAAAACTAAAAATAGAGCTACCATATGATCTAGCAATCCCACTCATTGGCATATATCCAGAAAAGATGAAAACTCTAATTCAAAAAGATAGATGCACCCCCAATGTTCATTGAAGCACTATTTACAACAGCCAAGACATGGAAGCAACCTAAGTGTCTATCAACAGATTAATGGATAAAGAAGATGTTTTATATATATATACACACACATAATATACATATACATATATATACAATGGAATATGACTCAGCCATAAAAAAGGAATGAAACACTGCCATTTGCAACAATATGGATGGATCAGGAGAATATCATACTAAGTGAAGTAAGTCAGACAGAGAAAGACACATATTATATGTTATCACTTATATGTGGAATCTAGAAAATAATCCAAATGAATCTATTTACAAAACAGACTCATAGGCATAGAAAACAAACTTATGGTTACCAAAGGGGAAAGGTGGGTGGTGGGGAGGGATAAATTAGCAGTATGGGATTAACAGATATATCTACTATATATAAAGTAGATAAACAACAAGGATTACTGTATAACACAGGGAGCAATATTCCATATCTTATAATAACGTATAATGGAAAATAATCTGAAAATATATATATATAACTGAATCACTTTACACCAGAAACTCACACAATATTGTTTTTCCCTTAATAACAGCTTTATTGAGATATAATTCTAACACAATATTGTAAATCAGCTAACTGTACTTCAATAATAAATAAATAAATACAGATCAGAAAGGAAGAAATAAAGTTATTCCTATTTGAGATGACATGATGTACTCCAAAGAAAATCCCAAGGAATCTACAAAAAAAAAACCCTCCTAGAACTAATGAGTCAGTTCAGCAAGGTCACAAGATATAAGAAGAACATATCAAAAAAAATCATTCTTTTATGGAAGAAGACATGAATCTTCTTTTACAGAAGAAGGCAATGAAGACATGAAATCTGAAATTTAAAATACAGCACCATTTATAATTGCTAAAAAAAAAAAGAAAAAAGAAAGAAACACATAGGTGTAAATCTAACCAAAAAAAGAAAAAGTGGGTGTAAATCTACCTGATGTTGTGTTGCCAACTGGGATTTGCGGTTCACGCTAACGGGTCATGGTTACTGCATCGCTCTGAGTAACAGCACTCAAGTGTGTACCTTCAGTGACCCTAACAGTCCGCTCTGACTTGGCCTGCGGATTGAGATAGTACTAGCCTAATTTTTAACAGTGTGAATATTGTGACCGTGTATTTTAAGAGTTCGGATAGTGAACATGAGAATGATGACAATACAATACCAATGACGTCACCAGGGAAAACCGGGTAAATGGACTGTGTTATTTTAAGGACAGATGGAAAGACACATACAGCTGGACTGGGGAGGTAAATAACCAAAACTGTGCCATATGCAGAAAAGAATTTGGGCTTGAAGAAGCCCACAATGAAGGAAGGGCTGGGAAACATGTACGGAGACTCACATGTACAGAATCTCACACATTCGGGATGAGACAGGCAAGGAATTCCAAATGAATCAGAAGTTTTTCATCTCCCCGAAGACAGCAGTTCTCGGTCACAAATAGTGGCTCGGGCATTCCACACAAATGAGCAGGCACTGTCGTTGAGAAATGTTGTTCCCTGGGTAGCTCTGTGGAACTGAGTGAAGTCACATTTCCTGATTCAGAGGGTGCAACTAAAATGTCCTGCGGGAGTGCAAAAGGGCAAGTTTTGATAACACATGTCTTGGCCTCTGATAGTGGAGACCTGATTTTGTCAGATCTCACCACTATCACGCCGATTAAGTCCGAATCAATCATGGTAACATGGTAACAAAAAGATGTCCCTCCCCTAGATCTTAGGTACTTTGGTTCAAAAAACAGAGTTTCAAATGGTCATCTTGATTTCTATGTTGATTCTAACAAATCCACAAAAAACACACAACAAAAGATTGTTGATATCTTATACAAATACAAACTAATCTTGCTCATCTGTCTTGGCTATCCAGCGGACAGGGCAAACTTTAGCAAATTCCATTCAGTCTATAAACCACAAAATAGAAAGGACCTTACCTGCTAAGTGGTCCGCACATCTTATGCACAGTGCTGCTAAGAAGGGTGTGATTTATTTATCTGTCATATTAAGGTTTTCATAATGAATGTTTTCAGTCACTTTTCAGTTTCCTCCAAATGTGCAGAAGCACTTAATGAGTTTATTGACCTTATATAAAGGAGGTGGCTTCTTTAGACATGGGCCTGGGACAGCTATCAGTGTCACCGTCCACGGCAGAGATGTTAGAATGATGACCTGCTGTAAAATCACATATTTAAAGGGTGAGATAAAAAGAATGTACTTCCCTAATTTGCAAGCACAATAAAGCTGAGAATGGAAAAAGGGATTACAAACAAATTTATACGTGATTTCCCGAAAACGGCTTGACAGCCTTTGGAGAGACCATAAGGAGCCTAGAAAAGGATGAACCAACTGCCTCTGAGTTGTTCATTCATGTGAAGGTTGTGAAAAAAAAAAAAAAAGGTTATAGAAAAAAAAACCCACTTCATACTTTGGAAATAAGACTGCTTCAAGACTTTCTCTATTTCTTTACTAAAACTTGAACTTATTTGAAATCTGTATTAGTCTGGAGTCTCCAGAGAAACAGAAACAATAGGATATTAGAGAGGTATATAGAGATAGATAGGTAGATTGATTGAATGATTCATTCATTCATTATAAGGACTTGGCTCACGTGGTTAAGGCGACTGAGAAGTCCCAGTATGTGAAGTCAGCAAGCTGAAGACCCAGGGGAGTTGATGGTATAGCTCCAATCTGAGTCCTGGGACCTGAGAGCCAGGAGAACAGATGGTACATCCAGTCCCAGTCTGAAAGTCAGGCCTTCCAAGGACTGGATGAGAGCCCCCACATTGCCAAGGGCAATCTACCAATTCAATGTACTCAATCTACCCATCTCATTCAGACACACCCTCCCAGACACATTCAGAATAATGTTTAACCAAATATCTGGGTACCCTGTGACCCAATCCAGTTAACACATAAAATTAACCACTGCAGAATCCAACTTTGATTCTGCAAGTTCAAATTACTTCTGTGCTTTGAACTGTTTTCCCTGCGCAGGAAGTTAAACTTCTGATGACATCTGAGTATTTTTAAATGGTGGCTAATTTACATACGAATGGTCTAGATGATGAATTCCTAGAAGCAAAAGACCCAACTGATGAACAGCTGGTCTGTGAAAACAAGCCAGTAGACAAAAGTAGATGAACATTTCTCAAGCACTATAAACTCACTTTCGCAAGTCTACAACCTGCGGCTGCCAGTAAGTAAAATCCCGCGTATTCCATGCTCACATCTTTTTGTTGAGAGGGTATTTACTTCCATGTCACCGCACTGGACTGACACAAGGAGTCAGTATACTGTGGGCTTAATAAAGGCAGAGCTGTATGTCCAAGTGAATTTTACATTTGACTGTCTGGAGTCGCACTACCTCACAAAAGAAGAGAAGGCTGTCCTAAATAAAGACCACAGGCAGTTCAAAGAGTATTACTGGAATAGAAAACAGAGTCAAATCACCCCACCATGCCCTGGACAGGAAGAAACATGTCAGTGCTCTTTTTAAAATTAAGTATGGGTAATATCTGTTTAGTCTGTCCTATTATATTTATGTTCTCCTTTTTCAAAGCCTTATGTGTATGTATCTTAAGAATACACAGTAACAAGCCCATGAAATGTTAGTATCCAAGAAAGTGTTTTAAAGAGTTAAAATAAATTTGTAAAACTTCATGAGGACAAAAGGAGATGTTATAAAAATATCGTTAAAGTTTTATCATACTGATTATTTGTTTAATGGGTCCTACTATCAATCAGTACTAATCTCCTCTTTTAACTAGTCCTGTTGTTGTTTTGTTTAACAGCATTCATGGAACAGAAAAGTAAATAACAGAGAATTAACATATAATTGCAAAGAAATCTTTTCATATTTTAATGTTAAAGTCATAAAGCATGTCTATATCATATATGATATTTTTACGCCCTTATTTTTTTTGTCTGGTATGACTGTGCCCCAGGTTGGCCTTCTAAAAAATTGGTCACCCATAGGTGAGGGGATTCGCTGCCTTCTGAAAGCTAGGGTCCAGGCAGAACCCATTTCACAGAGCTCAAATGATGTCCCCAGGTCCACTCTGTCTGTCTGTCTACTTTCTGTGGTCCCCTCCTCCCCCCACCTCCCAAGCTTGGACTTACATCACTCTCATCGAGCAGTCCTAGCCAGGAGAGCACGTCCCCAGGCGAATCCTGGGACTGAGTTTTAGTAGGTGCCCTGAACCACTTGTTCCGTGTCCAAAGGGAGTTGCCAAGCCTGGATGCACTCATCCAAATGGGAGCGAGGCTGGAGGGAGCCAGTCTCCTTAAACACAGGTTGTGGGAGTGGAGAAGTTGTTCCCTAAAGGGAAACTGAGGGGCTCTTACCAGAAGAGGGAATAGATGCCGTGCAGGCAGAAGCATCCTCGGCTGTCCACTACCTGGTCAGAAGGGAGCCAAAGCGCTTACTGCTCAGTTGTTTTTGGCCAGATCCCTGGAGCCAAACAAACATGCATCCATTTTACCACCATATTACATTGAAGGGATCTATCAATATGTCTCTCTTACCAACTGGACAGTGACTTTCTCAAGGACAGAGACCACATCTGATTCCTGCTCCATCCCCAGTGCCTTGCACTCAGCCAGGCGCATAGTAGATGCTCAGTAATACCCCGGGATCCTGCTCTCAGCTCTCAGTTCACACGTGCCTTGCACAGTCTCTTCCACTCCTATGGCTAAATCTGCAGCTCTGGCACAGACCTTCCCCCGAGTCTAGAGCTGGGCATTCTACCATCTTCTGGACACTCTAACTTGGATGTCCCAAATGACAGCTCAAACACTATCTGTTAGAAATTGAACTTGCTGTCTTCATCCCTACACAATCTCCTTCACTGCTCCCCTTCTCAGCAACGGCACCATCAATCACTAGTGTACTACGCTCTCATCTGCCACGGTCAGGCATTCCCCAAGTTTTATTGGTCCTGCCCCCAAATACCTCTTAATTCCCCTGCCCCCCATCCCACCCGCTGCCCCGCCCAGGCCTCAGCATCCCTCCTCTGAGGATGCAGCAGGTGTCCTGCACCAGGCCTCCCTCAGCCTGCCCCTCCTCTGGACGTTCTAGTCCAAAGCCCTTCAGTGCTTCACCTCCACCTTCAAGCCCGCACCAGCAGCACGTCAGCCCTGCCGGCTCTGCCTGTGCTCCAGCCCTGCTGAGAGCCTCGCATTCCCTAGGGGTCCTCTGGGAGCACCACACTTCCAGAATCTGTCCTTTTTCAGGTGCTAACTCCCTCCACTCCAAGACCAAGCTTGCCTCCAAGAAGCCCTCCATGATACACAGCCCCGTCCCCTAGCTAAGAGCCCTGCCTCTGGGCTCCTAGGCCCTCTATGCTTTTCTCTTCCCTACCTCGTGTGTCCACTATTGTACTTGATAGCAGTTGGGCTCCCGGTGTTAAAACCTCTGCCATTAGACAGGTGATCTTTCTACTTACCAGTCTCTCCCTCTAGACTCTAAGTGCCCAGAGGGCAGGATAAGGTCCCTTATCGCTGGGACTCCAGCCAGAGTTTATCACAGGGTTGGCACATCAGTTGTTAAATGAACGATCGGTGGACCAGCTACAGCAGATGTTGGCAAACTTTGTAAAAGGCCAGCTAGGAAATATTTCAGTCTTTGCTGGCCCCATGGTCTCTGTTACAACAAGAAAGCAGCCGCAGACGAACGGAAATAACATTGTATTTACATAATCAGGCAGCAGGCGGGATTTAGCTTGTGGCCTGTAGCTTCCTGAGCTACAGGGATGAATGCTTGGGGGGATAACTTCTGTCCCACCTTCATGCCCATGAGACCTGTACCTACTTGCTGTTCTGACCAGCCTCGCTTCTCAGCCCAGCCCCCATGGCCCTTCCTCCACCCTGCTTCCCACTCTCTTACCCCATTCCATGGTCAGTGCCTCCTCACCCTCTTCAAGTTCAAAGCTATCTGTGGACCAGAACCCAGCCTTCCTTCTTTCCCTGGAGCTCCTCCTGCCCAGCCACTGGGACGCCCATCATTCCCCTGTTGACACAGTGACTAGCCCTTTGGAAGAAGGAGTGCCGAGCAGATATTTACCATAAATAGGACTTCCTTAGCTGATCAGAAGCCCTTTAAGTTTGCAAAGCAGCTTACCTGCACTATTCCTCTCTGGTCAGCCCCTGCCTCTCTTGCCTTTAGTTGGCTTCCCCTAGAGGCTCGGCCCTCCTGGTCCCTGCCCATGGCGTGTCAATCAGCAGCACTGGTCCCCAGGAAGATGGGCACTTGGAGAGGATTAGTTGCTTGCCCAGAAAACTGGGGAGGGGCAGGTATAGAAAAAGCATGGGAGATTTTGTTTTATGATAGGAAGGAGGCAGAGAGAAGATGACAGTCAAGGCACCCGCCCTCGTCCAGCCCCATGGCCTAGGTTTGAGCTCCTGGTTAGGCAGAAGCATTTAAGTAAGAGACTACGTGCCTCTGAGCCCCAGCACAGCTGCTGCAGGGCCCACGTGCCTGAACCGAGCAGCGCTCTGGCACCCTAGGGGCTGGCAGTTTGGGGAGCACTGGAAACAGCACCCTGGGAAGGACCTTGGTGTTCTCTCCAGAGCATCCTTCGAGGGCCCTTCAAATTGCCTTGTGGGCAAAGGAGCTCAGCTTAGGGGGCTGGAGTGGGGGAGCGGCCTGGGTGCAGCCGGGTACCCATGGCTTGGGGACGAGTTTGTGCTTTTTCTTGGGCTTTCCCTCTGGGGGCTCCAGAGGTCTCGGCTGCCCCCAATAAAAGTGGGGTCTGTGACAAAGGAGAAAGGGAAGAGTGGATGTCAGGGGCAAGCAACCCGTGATTTCACCACAGTGGGATGCTTCTTGACAAGGACAGAAAGAAGGGGGCATCTGAGAAGTCACCTTTTTCTGCAGCTGACCCTGAGGGCAGAGAGCAGGACAAGGAATGGAGAGGGTGGAGGCAGCTATGGAAACTGCGCTGACGGAAGGAGGGAAGAAGCACTACGGACGTCAGCTGGGTGTGGAGAGGCAGAGGCACCCCAAAATATACAGATGGGAAAGCTGAGGCCCAGAGAGGGGCCATGACCTGCCCACAGCTGCACAGCGATGCCTCCTGTCCCCAAGCCTGGCATTTCCCCGTTTCAGAGCTGCCCAGCTCATCGCAGGCCCTCGTGGGTCCCCACGGCGTCCTGTTCTGGGAGGTGAATGGCAGTGCGGCTCTGGGCCCTGGGCGCCCACTGGGGCTGCCAGACACCCCCAGAGCAGCCTGGTGTCTGCCTGTCCTCCTCTGAGGAGGGAGAAGCCAAGTTTTCCACACAATTGAAGAGGCAGGAGAGATCAACCCATCCTGGCACAAACTGACCAACTGAATGCATCCAGAAGCAAGGGAGAGACAGGCAGACAGACAGACAGGATTCCTGCCCGCCCAGGGCCCGGCCCCTCCTCTGGCTGACCATCCTGTCTGGGTGAGGGGGTGAGAGCCTTCTCATCCTCTCATCCTTTTTCGGCCTTGAGGAGAGGGAATAGGAGGAAAACACGAAGGTCAGTCCATCAGTAGGATTTTCCAAGGAGCAAGAGTGAGGAAGAAAGCTCTTTCTTTGGAGGTTTTAAAAATTAAGAGGAATTTTCCCGAGTGTGCTGGAAAATAAGGTGATGTGGTCTGGAGGCAGGAGAAGGGTCAAGGTGGCCCTTGGGTCCGTCTTAGTGGTTACAGCCCAGAGTTCTGCGGTCTGGAGAAGGGCACGCTCGGCCCTGAGCGCCGGCCGCAGTTAGCGCAACCGCCACCAGGTGGCAGGCCTGCCCATTGCTCACCGACCAGGACTCTGGCTGCCGGGAACTCAGACTGGTTGATGTATTTGCTTATTCATCCATCATTTATTCATTCATGGTTTTTATTCCCCAAGCACTTTGGACTCTTCGTATGTGCCAGCAGGCATTGTGCTAGGTGTAAGGAGGAAACAAAAGCGGCCAAGACAAGGTTTCTGTTCTAGCATGACTCCTCTCTGCTCAGCAGCCCCTCTGATGCTTGGAGGAGGGTCCACAGCGGCAGCCAGGTGTCTGTGGGTCAGGGCTGCTGCCCAGGTCGGTTCCTACTGCAGCCGCATGGGATGGTGCCCCTTGCCCTCTGTTCTGCAGCGAAAGCCAACGGGCAGAGAGCCCTGAGCGGGGTTTGGACCGCCTCCCACCCCGGGATCAGGTAGCCCGCAGTGGGTCTCAGGTGTAGCCGCACAGCGGTCCCTGGGGCTGAGGTTTTCTCCATTTCTGTTCCTCCTCCCACCAGGCCCAACCTCAAACCACCAGCCCCATCCCCTCCTCCTCTTCCTCCCTTCCACTGCTCTTTTCTGGCCAATTTCCTCAGAAATGCCTATCCAGAGAGCAGAAAGTGGGCCCTGGGAGCAGACCCAGGTCCTGGGTAACCTGAGGTCACTGTAAGCCTTCTGCCTTCCTCAAGTTGGCTCCTAGCCCAGCCCCCTGCTCTGCGCTCCCAGGGCCAGTGTCACCTCCAGAGCACTGGTCTCCTGTGTGCTGGAAGCATGCGTCTGGGTGCTTTACCCCACCCCCACCTGAGGAACAGCCTCAGAAGTGCAGAGACCTCAACTTGTTCACTGTCCAAGCCCCAGGACCCCGCACAGTGCCTAACACGTAGTAGGTCTCACCTAGTGTGGATCATTGGAGAGAATGCAGCTTTGTAAAGGCTTTGAGGTCTTCCAAGGGAGGCTCCTTGGATCCTCAGGAAGGCAGGGTGGGCAGAGGTAAGCTTGAATCCTGAGAACACACCTGAGAATGTCCATTTTCCAAGGCCTTGAGTCGAATCGAAGGACCCCCTGACCAACCTCAATGAGGACCAAGGCGTCCCATTCTGATTCTTACGCACCAGAACTCCAGATCCAGCAGGGGTGGGGTAGTGCCTACTTGGGCCACACAGTCTTTGGACAGGGGCCCCAGATGGCTTCCTCAGTCAGCAGCCATGGAGCCCTGTCCTCTGGAGGAGTGCCAGCCACTGTTCTGCTTCACTTCTCTCTCCCCTCTCTTCCTGCCCCAGCTTCCCTGGCAACTGGCAACCCCCTCCCTTAACCCAACCCCGTGCCTTCTGACTCACGGTGGAGCTCAGCTGGAAAGCATCTGGCCCGATGCCCTGCATGTGGAGCACCCTCCCTCACACCTTCCATGCAGTTCCTCCATTAGAATTATGTCCACAGAAAACCTCCCTATCCCCAAGAAAATCCCCTGTCAAAAGTGGGGGTAGCAAAGCACCCTACCCCCAGTCCTCAGTGCCAGGTGGAGTGGGAGTCCAGATCTTATCAGCTCATCACATTCCAAACATTCCCTGTGGGCAGGGGAGGGGTGGCCAGAAGAGGAGAATGCTGCTTGACTTCCACATCCTGTGTCTGTCTGCTCCTGTTTCTCCTCCCATGCCTCACCCCTTGCCCAGGGCTCAGGTCCCCTCCTTGTGCCACCAAGGCCCTTGCGTCTTGGACCCCATATCTAGCTCCTCATCCTTTTCTGGTCTGTTCTGTTCTTCCTTTCCCTCCATTTTCTTTCCCTTCTCTCAGTCCTCTCCTCTATGTCACCCTGGAGTTTGTGGTAGAAAGTGGGGGGACCAGGCCAGGGGTCTCTCTAGGGCCTTTGTCCCTGTTCAAGGCATTCAAGAACTCTACCTATCATCTGGCCCCAACTCAGCACCACACCCTTGTGTGTCTTGGGTCCAGGACTTGCCTTCTCGGGCCATGGGCTCCTCCCACCCCCGAACTTAGAGTGCTAAACTCCTGGAGTCTGAATCTTTGGACTTTAAGGCTCTCCCAGGCTGATGGCCCAGATTTCCCCTGGAGAGAGAGTTCCCCCAAAACCTCCTTCCCAAATGCACAGGACCAGAAGTGAGGGCCAGCTCCTCCACCTGCCTTCCACCCCCAACAGTCCCAGGTCTCCTTCCTCTCTTGCTAAAGGAGGGGCTGCCTGCCCACCTTATTTACCCAGCATCTGTGGCTATTTGGACAAAGTTTTCCTTTTCCTAAAACACTTACACACACATCCCTCTGCCTTCTGGCCACCTCCCAACTCTTGACCAGAGAGCAGTGGCTGAAGGGGGACTGGGCTCCATGAACCTCGAGTTCTAATTCAGACTCTGCCATTAACTTACTAATCTGAGGCTTGTCAATATCCTACTCTAAGCCTCAGTTTCCCTGAGAAATGAGAAGAATGGACTGGTGGTCTCATGTTCCAGAGCCTAAGGGAAACATCCAGCTCCCTTAGACTAAACTAAAGTTTTGGTGGAAGACATAGAGAGGCATCATCATGGAGATGTTCCCCCTTTGCATCATGGAGGTGCAACCCCATTTTGTTTTTTGGGTGAGGAGCAGGCCACTCCTAGGGGCTCCCCTCCACAAGTGTTCCCCACCCCTCCAGCCATTTTCTTGTCAGAAAAATGTGTCCAAAAAACAGTGCCATTGAAGAGTATCTTCAAACACACACACACAGCCAACTTCAAGCTCAATGGTGAAATGCTGAAAGCTTTTCTATTGAGACCAGAAACAGACAAGAAGTTCACTAGCACCATTTCTGACTAGCACTACAGTTGCAAGTTTCAGACAGGGCAATGAGGCAAGAAATAAAAGTTATGAGGTGGCAGACCAGTGAGCAGCAAAGAAAAGAATTTATAGGAATTATAAAGGAAGAAATAAAACTACCAATATTTTACCATGACATACACAGAGAAAATTAAAAAAAAAAAAAAGATACAAACTATTAGGATAAAGAAGTGAATTTAGCAAGGTTACTGGATAGAAGAGCAGTATAAGAAACCAAATATTCTTCAATATATTACTGATGCACAATTAGGGAAAGGAATTTTTTTAAAAAAACACCATTTATACACCATAAAATTATCAAATACCTACCTAGAAATAAATCTAACCAAAATAGTGCAAGGTCAGTCAATACACAGAAAACCATAAAACATTATTGAGAAATACTTTAAAATATCTAAATTAACAGAGGAATATACCATGTTCATGGATAGAAGATATTGTAAAAGTTTTCATCCTCCACAAATCAACCTATAGAGTCAATGCAATCCCAATTAGACTCCTAGCAGGAATGTGTATGTGTGTGAGTTTGTATGTATAAATTGATAAGTTAATTCTAAAATTTGTGTAGAATGCAAAAGACCAAGAAATGCCATGACACTCTTCAAGAAGAGCAAAGCAAAGGAATTCCAGCACCAGATATTAAGACAGTGTGGTATTAGTGCAAGGATAGACCAGTGGAACAAAACACAGAGCCCCAAAACAGGTCAATATAAGTATGGCCACATGATTTTTGACATAGATAATACTGATATGCTATGCTGGGGAAAGAATGGTCTTTTCAAAATGGTGCTGGGTTGATTGGATAGTGATATGGAAGAAAAGCATATTTTTTCAATTAAGGCATAATTGACATATAACATTATAATAGTTTCAGCTGTACAACACAATAAATCTACATTGCAAAATGGTCACCACAGTAAGTCTAGTTATTATCTAGAAAAAAAAAGATATCTTGATCCCTTTTTCAACCATACCAAAAATTAATTCAGGATAAGTTTAGACCTAAATATAAAAGGTAAGACAACTGGAAGAAAACATGGAATATCTTCATACCTTTGGGACAGGCAGAGATTTCTTAACCAAGGCACAAAAAGTACTAACTATAAAGTAAAAAAATTTGATAAATTATTCTCCATTAAAAATTAAGACGTTCTGTTTATCAAAAGTCACCAATAAGAAAGTGAAAAGGCAAGCTACAGAGTTGGAGAAGATATCTGCAATGCAAAGGGCTTGTATCCAGAATATATAAAGAACTCTTACATATCAATAGGAATAAGTGGACAACCCAACTGAAAATGGGCAAGATGCTTGAACAGGCACTTTACAAATAAGGCTTCCAAATGGCCTGTAAACATCTGGGAAGATGTTCAATGTCATCAGTCACCAAGGAAGTGCAAACACCATAATTAGCTAAAATGAACAAGATCAAACTATTAAATATTGGCAGGGATGAGAAGATGTAGCACTCCTGCACCCAGCTGATCACTTTGGAAAGCTTTACGGCAGCATCAATTAAAGCTGAATAGATTCAACCCCTGTGACCTAACAACTTCCCACCTGGGCATGTATCCAACAGAAAAGCTTCTATTATGTCCCCAAAGTCAGGTACAAGAGTGTTCACCACAGCACTATTGTCAACAGCCACAAATTTAAAAAACTGGATATCCATCCATCAGCAGTAGAACAGACAAGGAGAGGGTGGTACGTTCATATGATGGTGTATATCCAGCAATGCAAAGGAACAAACTGCAACTGGAAGAAACAACATGGAGAATCTCACAAGCTTAACACTGAGCCAAAAAAAACAAAAACAAAAAAACAAGCCAGGCACAGAAGAACACATACCGTGCCGTGCCATTGATAGAAAGTTCAAAAACAGGCAAAACTAGTCTGTGGTGGTAGAAATCAGGGTGGTGGTTACCTTTGGGGAAAGGAGAGATTAGGAGGAGACACAAGGGGCTTTGAGGGGTGCTGGAAATACTCAATTTTTTGACCTGCAGTTTGGTTACACACTTGTGTTCATTTTTTGAAAACCCATGCTCTTTTCTGTCTGCATGTAACACTTCAGTAAAACATTCACATCACAACAAAATTAAGTGGTGGCCCAGAGAGACCCGTGGACTTGCTCAGAGTCACACAGCTCTTAGACAGTCCATTAAAAGTCCTAGGTTCTTACTCCTGCTTTGTTCCTCGTTCTGGAAGGCCCTGGGCAAGTTGCTTTCTATTCTGGGGCTCAGTTTGCCTGTCTGTGTGGAGTGGGAGGAAAACAAAACCACAGTTGCTATTATAAAAGCCGGCAGCAGAGTTCCCCTGAGAGGAGACTCTGCCTGGGAAATAACTCGCTGGGCTCTCTCTGGGCAGGAAAGGCAGAGCCCCGTGGCCCCAGCTAATAGCCTGGAGCACTCTGGGTTTCAGGAGAGAGTTCTTGAGGAGGGAGATGTGGGTGGGGCCAGGGCAGCAGGGGACAGAGAGACAGAGAGAGAGACTGAGAACCAAAACAACAGGATGGTGGGCAACCAGGGTGAGATGAAGACACACCTGTGGGAGGGGAGGGCAGCAGTGGTGCTTGAAGACCAGTGGCATCTGAAGATCATCACTCCTCTCCCTCCTCCACCACCCCCACCCCTCAGGAATGATCCCCCACCCTCACCGCCTTGGGTGACTAGTATTCAAGGAGGAATTAAGGGAGAGGGGGGCTGCATTCCATACCTGGGCTGACAAAGTGCAGAGCCAACAGCTCACAGGTAAGAGGCAGAGATGAAATAGAGAACTCAGCAAAAGCTGGAAATTAGAGGGAGACTGGAGTCCCAGCACCCTCGGGGTGGGGGGCTCATGCTGTTCCTGTAGGATTTTTAATGCAAGAGGGGAAGAGTGAGTGGAAACTCGAGTTCCCCAGGTGACTGACCCTTGGGTTTCATGTGAACGAGGCAGTAGAGATTGGATGTGGTTTAGGCCTATCCCGCTCAGCTGACTTGCCCCAAGCCCCTCCCTGCACTGGTGAGGGACTGCAGGTCAGACCCTTCCCACCAGACATGACACAGACACTGTGGAGGATGTCAGTGGTCAAAGGCCAAGACGGCTGGAGGAGACCATGGAGATTCACCTCACTGACATCCAGGAGATTAAAGGAGGCCCCCTTCCCAACCCACCCTGACACCTGCCCGGTCCAGGCCAGTCCTTGGATGGAAGTACCCCCACCCTCAAAGAAACAGGGGTTAAATGCAGGCCAAAGGCCCCGAGGGGACAGTCAGGGGCCCTGAGGAGCAGGTGACCTGTTGCCCTACAAATCGGGGCAGCTCCAGGGGAGTTGAGACTGAAGAACATTGGGCTTCAGCTCCCCCCAGGGCACCTGGGGAGAAGGATGTTTGCTGTAATATCTTAGTTGCCTCTCACAATTTGGAAACCCCGATCCCCTGAAGTCTGCAGGTGCCGCTTCCCGTGGGTCTGGTGTGTTTGCACGGAGGTGCAGGGCCTCCCCTCTCACAGACCTGTCACTAGCATGACCCCCGTTGATCAGCAGGGGGACAGCGGGAGGCAGTGTTGAACTATTTCTATCGCACTGCTGAGGCTCCAAGAGGATCCAGTCCAGACCTGAGGTGCACAGCCGGGAAGCCATGGGGGTGGAGGAGAGGCCGCGCCCTGTGAGTTGGCCGAGGGCAAGGAGCCCACTTTGCTCCTGGTGGTTAAGGAGGCTCCAGGCTGGTGTGGGAGTGAGGGAGTATCGTGGTGGACACAGCCCCCAAGAGAGATAGAACCTTCTCATCAAATCCTGTCTCCAAATGCCACCTCCTCCAGCAGGCCTTCCCAGATGCCCTCATTAGACAGGCTGCCCCCATCCTCATCCCCATCCCCTCACCCTCCCAGAACATAGGCACACTAGCCTCCCACCCCGTGGGGTCCCTGCTCTGCCCGTCTCTGCACCAAACACTAACTGACATCTGAACAGCAGGGGCAAGGGCTCCTCTGGGGCTCCTCCAAGCTGCCAACGCGGGCTTTGCACAGGGTGGGTGCCCACAGCACTTTCTGAGTCAACCAGAGTTACACCTGGGAGACTTCCTGGGAGAGGGAGCCCAGAAGAGGCAGGAGGACCTTCCAGAGATTAGGGGAGAAGAAGAGAGGCTCAGATCTCCTAAGATAACCACGTGTCCTACTGTACCCTGATTCTAGGCCAGACCTACCTTTTGCTGCCCTGGCTGGGAACCCCCCCAAAAGTATGGAAGGACCAGCCCACCTCCAGACCAGTCCCAGCCAGGGAATGCCAGGTCTAGGGGAGGAGAGGCTGTGACTCAGCAGAGGACCCATCCTTTACGGGAACCCTTGGGCCTGGAGTCTCTTAGGCAGACAGCCCCTCCCCACACTCGCCTAGAGCAGAATGGGGCTCCCCAGGAGGCAGGTGGGGCAACTCTGCCCACCCCCATTCTCAGGGGTGATCTCAGGGAAAGGGTGGCCTTGGGGGTAGGGGCACAGGTGTTTACATGGTTGGAAAGGCTTGGCTGAAGTTCAAATTTAGGTACTTAAACTACACCAAGGGTAAAAGAGATGCTTAGTTCCTATGTGGCTGCCCCAAACCTCCCAGGGCACGGAGGGGCTAGACAGGCCCTCAGCATGCCATGTGGAGCCACAACCACTTCTCCTGACCTGGCCCCTCCTCCCACCAAACCTCTTTCGGGTGGGCGGCACCTAGATTCTTGTCCCTGCCTGTCTGTGCAGAGAGAAGAGAGATGAGGAGAGAGGGGACAGAGACAGAGGAAGACAGGATGAGGGGCAGAAGTTGTGTGATGGAAGCAGTGGAGGGGGCAAGGGAGAAGTTTCCAGAAGGCACCTGGGCAGAAGCCCTGGGAGTGGGGCAGGGCTGCTCATTGTCCTGGCCCAGAGGGAGGGAGTTGCACAGGGGACTGCCCAGAAATTTATCTTAACTTTCTGGGGGACCGCCCCTGCCTCCCCACAGGAAACTGAGGGTAGTTCTGAGCGTGTGTCTAAGGGCTGGCCCCGTGATGGGGCAGTGTGCTCTGGGAGGTGGCTGCTTGTCAGGCCGACAGGCCTAAGGCAGCGCCCCTACCCCTGTCAAGCTCCTTGATTATTTTTTCCTGTTGGCTCTGCCTTCCAGGGACAGGCCTCCTGCCCAGGATGTAAGGCAGGCAGCAGCTTGTCTGACCCAGCCTGGCCCTGGGGGAGCCCCCACTCTTAGGGGTCCAAATAATCTGAGCTAGGGAGACAAAAGACACTGCTCCTGCCGCCATTCTGGGAGCCTGGGAGGCCCCCCTCCCTGCCCCCAGTTTCCCAACCTCTCCTCTGAGAGCAGCCTTTGGGATGCAGCCAGATTCCCGCAGGGCGAGCGGGTGGGCTGTGGGAGTTCCAGCAGGCAGGCTACTGTTCTTCTGCATCTCCCATCCCCCTTGCAGGGGGTGAGCCAGGCTCCTGCCTCCTCCGGCTTCCCCTCCCTGTGTCCAGGGCCTGCTTGCCCGGCTGAGACAAGAGTAATGGACGCAGCCAGGGTTTGACCCAAGGGCCTTGGCTCTGAGCCCAGTGCTAGGAACACTGTCTGTAAATATTTGGGGAGTGAATTGTGCCTGCCCCTCCTCATTCAGCTGACTCCTGTAGCCCCAGAAGGCTTGCAGAAGAAGGCATCCTTAGTGTCCATCTTCTGCCTCCGAGCTGGGAGCAGCACCCAATACCTTGGGGTGGAGCCTGCTGGGCCCCCAACCAGGTCTGCCCACAGAGAACACCACCTTCTTCATCCATTATGATGGGCTACTCCAGCCATCCTTCTGCCTCTAGGCTGGCCAGGGTCTAGTGTAGCCCCGTGACCCCATCTTGTTGATGGATGTTCTTTCTGAAATCTAGCTTCTCTCCTTCAGAGACCCTTTTACTTGATATTGGGGTGGAAATGAACCCTGGCCTTTGGAAAGTTCATTGTGGTCCTCACCCTGCTCTACAGTGCCCCGTCCTGGAAAGTTGTCTGCCTGCTGTCACCCAGTCTGGAAGGGCTCAGCCCTGGGTGGGTGCCTCCAAACTGCTTGAGGGTCCTCTTCCCTGCCCTAGGGGGAGCCTGGAGGGGAACACGCAGCCCTCCACTTCCCCCTCTCCCGTGGCCTCAGATCATGACAACAAGGATGTCGTTTGAAGGAAGTCTTGTGACAGTTCCCACATCAGGCAGCTGGGAATTGGAGGTAACCACCAGCCGCCTGCTGCGGGGGATGGCTGAAGTAGTCTCCGGGTGCCCCCTGCCCCATCCTAGGGCCTCGGGATAGGCGATGGAGCAGGAAGGCGGGAGTCAGGGCTGGGAAGGAGGCAGTCAGGGGTGCAACCTCCCTCCCTTGGTCTAACTCAGTATCTACCCCCATTCCATGAGACTCCCTTGGTCCTCTGTCTTGTCATGTAATATTGGGCAAGTTACTGCAGGCCTCCAGGGCATAGTTTCCTCATCTGTGAAATGGGGGTTGGAATAGGGCCTACTTCACAGGGTTATTTAAAGGATCAGATAAGGTAATGCAGGCAGGACGCTTAGCCCGGATAAAGTGTGTAGTAAGTACTCAGTAAAGGTTAACCATGATGACTAAGACTTTCAAGACTCAAAGGCCAAGTTCCCCAAGCTCAGGTGTGCTTCTCATGGTCTGGAGAAAGGAAGGTTGCCCAAGAAGTAATGTACTTTGGGACCAGACAGACCCCTGTTCCGACCTGCCTGGCGCTAATCAACTTCCTCCCACCCACTGTTGCCCTCCCCACTGGGTTCTCGTGGGTCCCCAGAGACTCGTCCCCACCCACTTCCAGCCTTGCCAGGCTGGTGCCCATCCCACTTCCAGGAAGAGGGACATAAACACAGCTGGGATGGATTTAGAGCCCCCAGCATCATCTCCGGAAGCGCCAGGATGGTTGGGGTTCCTGTCTGGGTCAGGGAGGTAGGGAATTCCTAGGGCTTGGGTTAGTGAGCCCAGAAAGGGGAGAAGCACCCTTTCCAGGAGCTAGGGAGGGAGGAAGCAGGGTGGTACCCCCAAAGGTCGAGTTCAGGCCCCTGCCACCTCTGCCTGCATACCTAGTGTGTGTGAAGTGGTATCTCATTGTGGTTTTGATTTGCATTTCCCTGATGACTAATGATGTTGAGCATCTTTTTAAGTGCTTATTGGCCATTTGTAGATCTTCTTTGGAGAAATGTCTATTCAAATGCTTTTAACCACCTTGCTGGCACCAAGCCACTAGGCTGTCCTCCCGGCTTCTATTCTCCCCAGCCCAGCCCGTCCTCCTGCTCAGTGCCGCTCTCACTTTAACCTTTAATGGCTCCCCATTGCTTCCAGCCAAACTTGCCAAATTGTGTTCTGTGAAAAGTGTTTTGTGAGAGGTTAAGAGAGGCTCCTTTGAAGATGGTTCAATGATCAAACTACAGTCCCAGTTTTGGGAAATACTGCATCCTCTAACCCATTGCCAGCACATGTTGGCCCAGAAGTCCCAAAGCAAACAATCCCCTCCTTAACCCAGCATTTCCCAGATGACTTTGATGACAGTCATACTCCCCCCACCTTGTGTGTATGTTTTTTTTTTTTACAGCTTTATTGAGATATAATTCACATATACAACTGATTCACTTAAAGTACAATTCAGTGGTTTTTTATTATTTTTAATTTATTTTTTTATTTTGTTGGCAGGGGGAAGTAATTAGGTTTATTTATTTTTAGAGGGGGTACTGGGGACTGAACCCAGGACCTTGTGCATGCTAAGCATGAGCTCTACCTTCCCCCTGCTCAATTCAATGGTTTTTAGTATTGTTACAGAGTTGTGCGGCCATCACTACCATCAATATTAGAACATGTTCATCACCCCAAACAGAAACACCATACTTTTCAATCTGCCCACCTCATTCCTCCCTCTCAACCCTGGGCAACTAAGAATCTATTTTCTCTACATTTGCCTTGTTCTGGGCGTTTCATATAAATGGAATTACACTATATGCAGCCTTTTGTGACTGGCTTCTTTCACTCAGCAACATATTTTCATGGGTCACCCATATTGTAATGTGTGTCAGTACTTCATTCTTTTTTATGGCCAAATAATAGTCCATCATGTGGATAAACTTTTGTTTATTCATTCATCAGTTGATGGACATTTGGGTTGTTTTTACTTTGGGGCTATGATGAATAATGCGACTGTAAATATTCATGTACAAATTTCTCTGGTAACATATGTTTTCATTTCTCTTGAATTTTAGGAGTGGAATTGCTGGGTCAAATGGTAACTCTATGCTTAACTATTTGAGGACATTCCAGATTATTTTTCAAAGCAAGTGCATCTTTTTACATTCCCACAGCAGTGTTTGAGGGCTCCAATTTCTCCACATCTTTGCCAACACTTACCTGAGGCCTTCTTGGTTTTTTTCATCCTTGAGGGTGCAAAGTGGCATCTCATTGTGGCTCGATTTGCACTTCCTAATGATTAGTGATGCTGAGCATTTTTCATGTGCTTGTTGGCTGTTTGTGTATCTTCTTTGGAGGAATGTCTATCCGGACCCTTTGCCCATTTTTAAACTGGCTTACTTGTCTTTTTATTATTGAGTTGTAAGTGTTATTTGTATATCCCAGACACAAATCCCTTATCAGATATATGATTTACAAATATCATCCTATGGGTTATCTTTTTTACTATCCTTTTTTTAATTAATTTTTTCCCCAGGGGGTGATTAGGTTTATTTGTTTGTTTGTTTTTAAGTGGAGGTACTGGGGATTGAACCCAGGACCTCGTACTTGCTAAGCATGTGCTCTACCACTCTTTGCTATATCCTCCCCCCACGTTTTGCTTTCTGGAAGATGTCCTTGGAAGCACAATTTTGATTAAGTTCAGTGTCTCAATCCATTTGGGCTGCTAGAGCAAGATACTGCAGACTAGGAAGCTTCTAAACAACAAATGCAGGTCTCACAGGTCTAGAGACTGGGGAGTCCAAGGTCAGAGTGTCAGCATGGTGGAGTGAGGGCCCTCCTCTGGGTCACAGACTTCTTGTTGCAGGCTCACATGACAGAAGGGGTTAGGCAGCTCTGCTGGCCCCTTTATAAGGACTCTAATCTCAGTCATGAGGGCTTTGCCCTCAAGGCCTTATAACCTCCCAAAGGCCCCACCTCCTAAAACCACTACCTTGGGGATTAGGATTTCAACAGATGAATTGGAGTGGGGAGGGGGGCACAAAAACTTCCAGACCAGAGCATTCAATTTATCTATTTTTTCTTCTGTTATTTGTGGTTTTGGTGTTATATCTAAGAATCCATTGCCAAATGCAAGACCACAAAGATTTACCCCCATGTTTTCTTCCAAGAGTTTTATACATTTAGCTCTTATATTTATGTCTTTGATCCATTTTGAGTAAATTTTTGCGTGTGATCTGAGGTAGGGATCCAACCTCATTCTTCTGCACGTGGCTATCCAGTCCTCCCTGATGCCACCATGTGTATTTACAAAGCATCCAGTAGCATCTCGTGGAACTCCGGTACTTCAGGAAACACCAATTGGGAAATACCGACCTACACAATCCAGGTCCAAGTATCTTAGCCTGGCCAAGGCCTCTCACCATCTTCCCCCAATTTGCCTTTTCCCAGTTTATCAGGACTGGCCTCTTGCTGTTCCTTAGACTTGCACCAGGTATTTCTGCCTCCATGCCTTAGTATATGCTGCTCCAACACTTTCCCCAACCGCTACCACGTTCGTACTCCCATCTTTTCCTGCTGAAATTCACTCATCCTCTAAGGAATGATAAGAGCTAACGTTATTGAGCACTTGCTATGCACTATTTTCCTAAGCACTTTATTTGCAGCACTTTATTCATTCAATTCTTACACTAACCCTGTGATGTATATACTCCTATTATCCCCATTTTACAGATGAGGGAATCAAAGTTCAACATGGTTCAGTAAATTGCCCAAGGTTACACAGTTAGCAAGTGATGGAGGGAGAATCTGACCCCAGACCATCTGACCCTAGAGTCCTTGCTCATAACAAGTCACTGTCCTCCCATCAACCTTCGCTTATCACCACCACACTGCCCGCTACTTCACTGGTACCAAAATATATTTATTGAGCTCTACTACATATTTTGCTGAAATAACAACTTAGCAAATGAGTAAAAGACTTAATGGAACTGCACTGTCGGAGCTGAAAGGGCCTCAAGCTTCCTGGAATGTGAGGTACATTCCAAAATAACAACCTGATCTGATGGATGGGAGGCCCTGTGACTCACCCGGGGTCACAAAGTGGGGCAGAAACCATGTCAGAACCAGGTCTCTCTGCCTCCCACAGGCAGTTTTGACACCGTGTTGTCTGCTCGGCCCCCATTTAACACATATTTACTGAGTTCCTTCTCTGTGCCGGGCTCCAATCTGAGCTCCAACTGAGGCAAACAGAACAAGACCCCTGGGACCCTGCCCTACCTGTCTGCCTGGGGACAGTAGAGCTTAGGCCTAGCAGGGCTCCTCCTAGGTTTCAAGGGCCATCCCCTGGGCTCTGACCCAGCTTTCACTGTTCCCTTGGAAGAAGCGCCGAGAATGGGAGGCGGCAGGTGGCCAGGGGCACAGGACTGGCCGGAAGGAAGAGCCCCAGGTCAAGTTCATTTCCTGGCACCCTTGTTTGTCCTGTGCCACTGACTTCTGCTGGCTGTTTCCGCCCCGCCCACAGCCTCCCTGGCTGAGTGGGCAGCTGACCTGGGACTGGAAATCTCCTACCATCCTCAGTTTCAGCTGTCTCTCCGATGGGCCCTCCCTCAAAACCCAACAGACCCAGATGAGAATCCTGCTCCCTCCACCAGCTACATGATCTGGGGCATGTCACTGCCAGTCTGGGCCTTTGTTTCCTCTTCTGGAAAAGGGGATAATGGGACTAACCTCATAGGCTTGTTATAAAAAATAAAGGACATAATGTACATAAGGGGCCTGGTACAATGATACTTCCAATAAAAGATATTTTCCCTTTTCTCAGCCTAGCGCTCCCCATTTTCCTCCTCCAGGAAGTCTTCCAGGATGCCCCCTTTACCCTGTCTCCCCATCCCTGTGTTGGGGTCTCAGTCTGAGCCTTGGGAAAGGCCCCCTGGGCTCCTTTGTGATGGAAGTGCTATGATGGGGTTGCCCAGGTGCAGATACCTCCACTAGCTCTCAGGGGTCCATTTCCCTGACATAGGCATGTCCACATCCCATAGTGAATGGGGCTGAAGGGGACCCACAGGGAGCCTTGTGAGTTTCTCAATGGACCAGTTCAATTCGATGCACATCATTGGCCTCCACTCCGAGCAGTGCACTGTGGAAGGAGCTTTTGGCACGGTGGAGAAAAAGCAGGCCTGAGCTTACTTTTCCTGGAGGACTGAGCTGTTGGGGGAGAAATAGGCACTGCCAACTCCACCTCCACCTCCATCCCCATCTCAATAAAAAATAACACTTATTGACCTACTACTATGTGACAGAGCCTGTGCAATTCTCTTTCACTCTCCACAATGACTCTATGGTTAGGGTACAATTTTTAACTTAATTTTAGAGAGATAGAAACTGAGGCACAGAGAGTTTAAGCAACTTTGCTCAAGCTAATAAATGACATCTGGCCAAGTGGGACAAATGCTCTATCAGATGGAGAAACAGGGTTATGCTGGAGCAGACAGCATCCACTGAGACCCAGGGGGCCTGGGAAGATGATGGGTTTCAGCTGGCCATGAAGGAACGGGGACTGTCAATGGACAGGAGGAAGCTGGAGCCCTGCTTGCAGGCAAAGGTCTCAAGAAGGGGGTGAGCAGACATTTAGGGGACGAAGATCTGCATGGCAGCTGGGACTACGTGAAGGGGGATGGGAGTGTGGAAGGCAAGGACAGAAATAAGTAGGACAGTCATGGAGGACATCAGGCCCCCAGACATGGGCTTTGGGTTGGGTTCTGCAAGGCATCCAAGGTAGTGTTTTGAGTGAGGTCAGATCAGAGAAAAGGATGAGGGCTTCCTGGGGCCAGGTGACAACTCTCTAGGAGAAGAGAAGGGAAAGGCATGGTGTGTGGCCTGATGTCAGGTGCCTCATGTGTGATCTCAGTTAACCTCCCAACGGTCCCTAGAGTTGGACATGATCATCACCCCTTTGCAAATAAGCTCGGGCTCAGAACTGACCAGAGGTAGGTTAGAGGCTGACAGCATTGGGGTGGGAGACCCCACTCCCGGAGGTAGGGCCAGAGCAAATGTGGGTTGCAGTGCTCTGAGGTCTTCCTAGGGTGTCTGTGGGTGCAGAGAGGAAGGTGGGCACGGAATGAATGAGGTGGGGGCCCCTGGGGTTACAACTGGGAACTAAAGAGCTAGAACAACAAGGGGGCTAGAAGGAAGGGCAGAGCTGAGGGGCTGGAGCTTGGGGTGTAGGCGTGAGAGGCCTGTGGGAGTTGGAGCCCCAGGGGATATCTTGGGTGAGCTTGCTATGGGCCCAGGCTGACCACAGCCTGATCAAAGCCAAAGCCCAGGCTGGTGCTCCTGGGGAGAGGCCTCTAAGAATTTCCCTCTGCCAGTGGGTTTGGGGTGCACCTCCTGGGCTCTGGCCTCCTTGTCTATCCCCAGCCCTCTGGGAGATTGCCAGCCAGACCTCTGCCTCCATCTAGAAAGCCTTAGAGGTCCCACAGACTCACTGGCTGTCCTTGCTGCTGACCCCTCCCGTGTCCCCTGCAGCCCACAGCCTACCCACAGTTATCGCCCAAATACCTCTCAAGTCCACCTACATCTCCCAGTAAGGCAGCCCCTCATCCCTTCTCATTTCTGTCCCCACATCAGCCCCTAATGGGTCTCCTTGATTCCCAACCAAAGGAAGCTTCTGAATCCACAAAAGCCATCATCAGCTTACTCCCAGGCGTGAGTTACTCTCATCAGTTCCCTTCAGTTCCAGCAAGCTGAAGCCCAAACTCCAGGCCCTAGTGCTTTCCGAGCGTATGTATCCTTCACAGCCAGCTGTGCTTGCGATTGCTGCCCACTGCCCTCCCTACTGCATCTCAGTGCCCTCGTGTGCCCCTCCCCACGATTCTGGCTGTCCTCTCCCCACCACCGACCCCTGAGTTCCCATGGTGGGCTGGGCTCTCACCCCACCCCAGAGCTACACCTGTCAGGGGCGCCACCCAGAACAGTTCCGCCTTTGACGAAGTGGCCTTTGCATCCCCCAAGCCCCATCCGACTTCTCCCCTCAGATGAGTCCCTGAAGTCCAGGACAAGGTGAGGAAGGGGTCCCCCAGGGAGAAAAGGCTGAGACCCTGGGGGATTCTTTTACAGGAAAGTAAAATCTCTATCATTGTCCTCCTCATGCTAACAGTTAACCAGAGAGGGCAGCACCAGGGCCTGTCTGGAACCCCTGCCTGCCCTGCCCCCACCCTGCCCACCCCTACTAAATCATTCTTTGTCCCAGCTCTTCCCCCACCACCCTTTCCTCCCTCCCCCCACCTTCCTGGCTGCCTGAGTCATTTATACCCCAGGGCCCTGGGTTCTGTGGGTGATGCTGTAACATCCTGCCTTATCCCTGCCAGAGAGTTCCCATGCTATCCTGCCAGGTAAGGATCCCTGCATTTTAATAGGAAACTTCAGGAGACGGGCCTTAAGCCACACGCAGGTTGCCCAATGGTGAGAGTTTCTGTGATCCCGGCAGGGAAGGAGAGAGCCATGAGGAAGAGGAGGAACTTCTGCTGCCTCCCAGATCAAACTCCCGCAGGGTGCTCTGCCTTGTACATCAGACTGGGTCCTGAGAACCGGCTTGTGCCTCCCCACTCAGTCTGCCCTGTAATCTACTCTTTAGCTCGCTGAAACTTGCAAGCAGATTTCAAATCAGCAATAACTGGCCTCACTGCCCTTCTTGCCACAGCCAGCCACTTGGGGTGAGGTCTGAAGCAAAGGAGTAGGGTCAGGGGTACCCGCTGATGAGGGATGAGAACTGGGAGGAGGCAACAACCTGTGTTACTCAGGGCTCTGGACTGCCCCGTCCGGAGGGCGGGGAGGAGGAAGTGAGTCAGTGGGCACAGCGATTCATGCCTCAGAATTCTGACTTTCCTTTTCAACCCACTGAGCCAAGACGTTTGTCCCAACAGGATCCTGTGGTGGGGGAGGGGATGGAAGCAAGAGGATATTTATGAGACAAAACTGGCCTCTCAGTCACCTCTACTGGGTTCCCTTTTTTAGGGCCATAAAGAGTATGTGGCCACCTGAATCCAGCCAGACAACAGTGGTTGAAGACCTACTGTGTGTGAGGGACCATTGTGGGTGCTGGAAATACAGATGTAATCAACAGTCAGCCCAGCTAGCTCTTGGTGAGTGATTTCTGGATCCCAATTCTGCTATTTTTCAACAAACCTGTGAGTCTGGTATTTTTACATCCAATTTATAGTGAGGAAACTGAGACTAAGAGAGGCGAAGAGACTTATCCAATGTCATAGCCCTGTCAGTCTATAATCTATAATCACACTGAAGCTCAGGCTCTAAGTCAGTGCCAAGTCCTGGGAGACACAGTAGTGATTACATCTCTGTGTGTGGGTGTGTGTGTGTACAAAGAGGTGCAGGGGGCAGGGGTGAGGGAAGAAAGTGAAAACTCATGGAAGATTTTGAAGAACAAGTGGATATTTTCCAAGTGGACAAGGGGGTATAGGGCAATGCAGGCAGAGGGACCAGCATATGCAAAGATCAAGTGGCATAGACTGGCTCTGGTGTGTCATGGAATCCTGCTGGGGGCGAGGCATGGGGACAAGGGAGCAGGTGGTGGGGACAAGGGGGAGATGCTGAACCTGTTCTAGACACTCTGAATCTGAGGACCCTGCAAGTGGCCAGCTGGTGTTGAACATCAAGGCTGGAGCCTGGAGGAGGTGCTTGGGTGGGAGTCATCAGCATGGAGGAGAATGCTAATGTACCAAGGGTGATCCCAGGAGGCAGAGGGATGAGAACCATAAACAGAAGCCCAGGGTGGGCTGAGGAGTCTCGCAAGGGAATGAGGGTGCTGGGCAGGGACAGTCAGGAAGGAGGGTCAAGAGAGGTCACAGAGGAGTTTAAATACAGAGGGCAGTCAGCAGGGTCACTGCTGCCACTGCAGAGAGGTCAGTGGCAAAGAATCAAAGACTACGGCTGGGTTTGCCCATCAGAGGAAGCTGGTGCCCAAGGAGGTAAGGTTTCAATGAGATGAGGGGGCTGAAGCTAGGCTGAAGAAATAGAAGGGACCAAGGTAACCGGAGGGTAGAATCCCTACTCTGGGGAGAGCAGACAGGTGACTGCACTCCGAGGATGTTCTGTCTAAGCTGTAGTGTCCTGGAAGAATAGAAGTTACCCACGATGACTGTGGGTGGGGTGGGGCCAGGGTAGTGGGGTTCCTGGTGGAGGTACTCAAGCCTCTTCCACCCGGGGCATCTCAGTATTCTCAGTTGTAAAGTAAGTGACATCTCCATCTTATAAGGTTATTAGAAAATACACATAAAGAGTTGGACACACAGTAGGTGCTCAGTAAACATTAGCTCCCTTTCTGAATTCAGTTTTACATAAAACACTCAGAGACACATAGTCACCTAGTCAAACACGTGTGAAGGCGTAAGGGACCAGGTGCACAGACATGTGTCCCAATCAACACATACCTAGGAGCACTTCACGGACAACCACACATGGCCCTCCACCCCCAGCAGAATCTCTAGGAAGTCAGTAGGAGTGTGGGGGGGAGGTGGATGAAGTCCCCCACCTGTCCTGATTTCCCACCTGAGCACAGAACCCTGCCAATAAGAAGGCGGCTCCCCAAGAAATGGCTGGTGAGGGCTGATGACTCAGCTTGGCTGGGGCTACCAGGTGGGCCCCCATGGCCTCCCAAACTTGAAGGGACCATCTTGGCATGAGGTAGGGACTGCTCTAGAGCCCACCAGAGTCCTAATCTCCCAGCCAGGAGGGCAAGGCATGTGCCCTGACGGCAGGGCATGTGCCCCAAGGCCAGGCCATGGAGGGCAGTGAGGGGACCCTATGGAGAAGGTCAGAGGAAGTAGAAAAACAAAGGGGTTGGCCAGCAGGGAAGTTTCCTGATGTTTGGGGTCCTCTCATCAGGCCCCTCCGTGGGGGTCACTGCCCATTTATCCCTGGAACCCCTCCAGTCTTCCCCTCTCCCACACGCCACGCACCCCACCACATCCATACCTGAAGTCCAAGTCAAATCCGCGCCCTGGGTCCTTCTCCCTCCCTCCCTCCCTCTGCCCCTGCCCCCACTCAGCCCACTCCACCCATTGCCCAAATTATTACAGCAGCCTCTTCCTGCCCCCCAGCGTAGTCCCTCCTGGCAACGCCAACATCATGGTGTAGCTAAAATGTTCTTTCTAACATCCCTCATTGTTCCACAATCACCAGCCCGAAAATATAACTCAGTGTGGGTTTAGCCTGTTTAAATTTGAGAGCTTTGAGAATGGAAGGCCAGGATGAAACTCTGGCCCCCTGAAGATGCTCTTATCCATCTTTGAACCCCTGGGGGTTCTCAGCTCTGTGCCAACATGTGTTCAGTTGTCAATGAATGTTTGAGACTGACAGATTCTGAGCCAGAGAAGTTTTCTGGACCTGGTGCCTGCCCCGCCCCCATATCTGGGTCACAGGAGAAAGGAAATCTGATAAACCCATTCACGCTTCACTGCTCCTCCCTCCCTCCCAGTAATTTGCATTTTCAATTCAAGTCTGAGATAGAGACTTGAGTCTTAATTCAATAGCTGAGATTGGGTCCACTTAGTTCAACAAATATTAGGAGCCTTGGGATATGAGGGCTGCCTGATGAGGAATAATAAGGGATTTCTTTCAGAACTTTCATTTCATAGAGGGTGAAATTGAGGCCTGGAGGAGGAAAGTAATTTGCCCAAGGTGAGAGGGCAGAAGAGAGCCTGCATTCACTCCCACGGAACCACAATTCCACTCCATCGCTATCTCTCCATCTACACGCTGCCCTTCCCGTGAGAAGTAAGTGAGGAAGTGGTGTGGTCCGGGTGGGGCTCTGGGAGAGCGTGGGGGGGAAGGGGGCACAGAGGAAGGCTGGTGTGAACACAGCAAGCACAGGATAAATGGAGGGTAACTTTACAGACGTTGTCATGTTGCAACTGGGAAACTGCACTGCAAACTAGGCTCCAACTGTTCTGCTTTCTTTCCCAAGGCTCCCTCTTGCTAGTCCCTTTCTTCTCACTTATCCAGGTACCCCTCCTCCAGGGAGCCTCCCTGACCCTACAGCAGAACCTACAGTTTGTATGTTGTTATGGTCACCCATAGAGGCAGATGGACCCCATCCAACGTTTGGTTCAAGGTCACGACTGATGATGTCAAACACACACCAAGAGGGTATGAGAAGGCTCATTATTTACATAACTGAGGTCTCTAGAGGAGTGGGGCGCCCCCCCCCCACCTCAAGCAGGTCCAAATGGCCTGAGAGAGCAAGGAAAGGAGACTGGCTTGTGTTTTCACTGTGGTGAGGGAGTGAGGCTGAATAAGTATTTGTGCAGAAAGGGGTTTCCACGGTTCGAATTTCCCGTGGACGCCAAAGGAGGGAATCAGGCTTTCTCATCAGCTTGTCCAGGTGCGGGGCCCAAGGGCAAGAGGGAGAGGGGATGGTTTCAAAGGTGTCAGCAGTCAAATATCAAAAAAAATGGGCTCGGACTCCTCATTACACATTTTATTCTCTGTGTCTACATTTCTAGGTGGGTCCCTTCTCCACAGGGAAGGGTTGGAGTGATAAAGCCACTGAGAGATCACTTGAGGCTACGGATGATAATGTCACTAACATCAGAGGACTTGGACCTTTGGCATGAACTTGGGATTTCTCTTTCTGCATCTCTCCAGCCCAGAGACGCTTCCAGTCCCCACATCTCCCTCCATCCCCATTCCATCTCCCCTAGATCTGTCTGACACTCCCCTACATTCCTTAGCTCTGGCCCTCCCCCTACCAGGCGGCCCTGCTCCCGCTCCCACATTCCCTCTGGACACTCCCCTGGAGTGGAAAAACCACCCTCATCCTTTTCCTGCTCTGAGCCCCAGGATCGGACATGCTGGTCATTCCTGTTTGGGATGGCCAAAGAGATAACGCCTGGCATGGAACCCATCTGTCATCACAGGACTCTCAAAGCTGTTTTAGGTGAGACCCCTGCCCACACTCATGTCCACTCTGGCCCTTGAACTCCTGGCCCTGGATGCTTCCCTTTCTCCAAGAACGAGATGGGGGACCCAGCAGCCAGCTGGATGGAGAGCAATGTAACTGTTCCACTTCCATCCAAGTCTGCTTCCTGTTCCTTGCCCGACATCTCCCAACCCCTGGAGGCTCTGGGCCACAAGGCAGACCACCGAGAGAGGTTGGGCAGCTCTGAGAGTCACAGCTCAGGAACAAACACTGCCCTAAGGACAGACAGGGACAAGTGTCCTCTCTCCAAACACTGCAGAGAACGTTGCTGTTACAGCTGCTTTTGTTCAGGCATGTCTGGTTGTCTGACCAACATCTGCCTGGAGTTTGTCTCTTTAAAGACACAGCTGTGGCCTGTGACCTCCAGTCCAAGCTCTGCCTCCCATGAGCTGTGTGACCTTGGACATCCAGGTTCTTTCTTAAGTCAAATGAGAAGTCAAATGAGGCCAGGAGAATGAAATGAGTCTGCACTTGAAAGGATTCATAAGCTGTCAAGTTCAGCTCAAGTCCCTTCCTCTAAATCTAATTCTGTACTCCAAATTCTTTATCCTTTTCCTTAAAGAGGGCTCCAAATTGTACAAGCTTCAGGCCCTACCAAACTTAGATCTGCCCTGAGTCTGGCACAAATGTTAATTATTAGCATAAGTGGTCAAGAAGGGCTCTGGGGTCAGATAACACAGGATTAAAATCCGAGTTGTGTTGCCTTCAAGTTGCTTAACCTCCCTGAGCCTCGGTTTTCTCATCTTATAGCAGAGCTAACACCTCAAAGATTGTTGTGAGGATTTAATTTAATAATATTTGTAAAGCACTTAGCATAGTTTCTGCTGTACAAGCACTACTCTATGATGCTTTTTGTTTGTTTGTTTTTATAAACTCTCAGAGATAGGGGCTCTAAAATGAACTTCAAGGGAATGAGCTGCTAAGGACTGAACTCCTGGACCAAAATAGGAAAGCTCCGTTTGCCTAGAAAAAGGAATGCTCAGGAGAAATGGGTTTTTGTGCTGCAATAAGGGAAATCTGCGTTAGACTCAAGAAAGTACAAGTATCTCTCGAAGCTCCTTTTTCAGTTCGATTCTTTTGCAGATAATTAGACCTTTGGGCCCCGCCCTCCTACCTCCCCCTGGTGCCACCCACGATACACCTGTAGGGGCGGGAGTCCTCGCGCAGTCTCAGTTGGAGCCTGGGTGGGAGGAGGGGACCTTTGGGATTCTGCTGGGCTGGGCCCTTAAGGCAGGGGTGGATGAGAAATGGGTACAGTCTGGGCCGAGCTCTCTGGCCACGCACTGCATTTTAAGGAGAAGGGACTTATTTTCACATCGACGGGATAGAGATGATACAAGAGGTATCAGAAATTACATCCCTTCGGGGAAAATGCTATCTTGTTGTTAATTAACATTAGCGATGCTTGGTTATTCCCATTGCTAAATATCTGTCTAGCTTTGCTGAGAGACCATTCCCAGCACGGATTAGGGTGGATGGGGGCAGGTTGGCAAAAGAAATAAATCTTGACAAGGACGACGAAGGGGCTGGGTACGAGGAAGAACGCCCAGAGACCGCTAGCAGCCTCTCAGAGACTCACAGCGCAGCGGAGGCGAGTAGGGCATTCCAGCCAGTGGCTTGCAATGTCGGTTCCCATATGCGCCAGCGCTGGGACTCTCCACCCTGACCCGCAGAGGTGGCCGCGTCCGGAACCGCCTTTCCAGCAGCCGTAGCAGCCGCAGCAAAGAGGCAGGACAGATCCCACCCCCGGCCCCGCCTGTCCAATCCATCTTGCTCGGGAGATGACGCTTCTCGGGAGAAGCAAGGGGCGGGGAGGGGAAATCCAAGCCTTTGGGGGCTCCCGACAGGTGTCTGGGGGAGAGGGCGGAGCCGGGTTAGGGAGGATGAGGAGGGAGGGGCGCTGCTGCCCCTTTAAGAGGCGGCGGCGGAGCCGGGACCTTTTCTCTTTCCCCGGAAGGAAAGCGTAGCCCGAGCCGGGCGCGCAAGGTGGGGAGGTGCGGGGCTGGGCGTGGGGAGGCGGGGCGCGCGCGCGGGGCCCCCCTCCCTCCCGTCCTCCTTGCGGTCGACCGGTCTGCCTGCCCAGATCCGCCGCCGAGCCTGGATCGGAGGCGACAGTGGGACCAAGTGGGCGCGGCCGGCACCAACTGGGGGTCAGGGTGCCCGGGGCAGGGAGGCGGTGACCCGGGACTGGGCAGGCGGGAGAATAGACCCTCGGACCGCCGAGGTTCTCTGAGAGCGCAGACCCTGAGCGGACGTGAACACGACCAGGGCTGGGAGCCAAAAACTGATCAGCGCTGAGGGGCTCAACGAAGCGGCCGGCCCGAGTGTTCTCCGGTGGCGCCGGGGAGCAGGTGAACAGGTCCTCACTCCCAGCTCCACGCCCTCACGCACTCTCGCCCGGAATCCCGCTCCCGCCTGCAGCCATGGGCCGCGGCCCCCGCGGCGCCGCCCGCATCCTACGCCCGACGCTCTGCGCTCTGGTCTTGATAGTGGCCGCCGGCGGCCGCGTCGGCTCCGCATTCAACCTGGACACCCGATTCCTGGTGGTGAAGGAGGCCGGGAACCAGGGCAGTCTCTTTGGCTACTCGGTCGCCCTCCATCGGCAGACGGAGCGGCAGCAGCGCTACCTGTAAGTGAAGCTGGCAGGGGTGGGGTGGGAGGGAGAGAGTTTGTGTACCGGGCGCGGATCCGGAGCTGAGTCTGAGCCCTGGGCCCTCTGGCTTCCAGGCCCGCTGGCTTCCAGGCTCGAAGGCCGCCTGCTCTTTCGAGCGAGGATTAAGGGGGCGGGGGCCTGGGCAGCCCCACTGCTACCGAGGCTTGGCGGGAAGTGGAGGGATTGGTGCAGGATGGGGGGGCAGTCATCATTGGCAAGTGCCGACCAGACCAGAACCTGTCTAGACTCAGCCCCTCAGCCTTTCCAACCTCCCTGGAGAACAGAAGTGGAGTCCTCGTTTCCTGAGCTCCCTCCCATTCTGGGAACCGAGTACTCGGTGTACTGAATGCCTCTTGTCTCCAGGGCTGGGAGCTGGGGGGAAACTGCAAGATAAAACACCTAATGGATCCCTCTTCCCCCTTTCCTAGGAAGAACCTATGGGCATATGCATTTAAGCCTGCCCCCACCTCGCACTTAGTCTGCAGCCACACCAGCCACACCCTCTGCAGAACTAGACTTGGAGGGCCTTCTCAACTGCTTGGCGGTTGGAGAGTGAGGTGATGGGCAAGTCTGGGCGTTTGGAGCTGTCCAATCGCTCCTTCTGACCCCTTGAGGATGGGGAAGCAGAAGTGAGATGAGCAGCTGTCCCAACTTCTGTCGGGTCTCCTGCACCCACCCCAACCCCCAGCAGTGATGCCCTCCCACCAGACTTCTTTGCATTCCACAGATTCATGTTCAATCTTCAACCCTGAGTGTTTGTTTTGGTTGAAGAGGGAAATGGTATTTTTCTCTTTCTTCTGTTCTCCTTCTCCAACAGCTGCAAGGAGAAAAAGGGGAAAGAGCTAAGCGTAAGGGAGAGAGGGGAAGGAGACACAGCCAGCTGCTAGCACAGTCCCCCACCCCCCACTCCCATACACACTCATTCCCAGAGGGGCATGTCCAGGTTTCAGGAGTTTCTCTGCCATGGGCTCAGTGCGCTGAGGTTGGCAGCTAGGGGAAGAGGGCAGCTGCTGGGGATGAGACTGCTCCAGTAGGGAAGGTTGTTAGGACAGGCCAGGCAGACCCTCTTTGGGTGGTAGCTCTAATGGTTGACCTCCCGAGATGTCAAACCTTGCTGAGCAAGAGGACATGGTAAGGTAAAGGGTGTGTTGAAACCTTTCCCAACTCTGGCTGGAACCTGCAGAAACTTGAGGAAGTTGAAATGTCCAAAGTCCATCCAGACTCTGCCCTGCTGGCCCAGCCCCTGCCCAGTCTACCTGCCTACTTGGCCTCAATTCCATCTAACTTCTGCAGAGTCCAGGGTCACCACACCCTTCCCAGTTCAGCCCCAGCAGCTGCAGTCTGGCCTTAGCCCATCCTCCATCTTCTGGAGACCCTAAGTTACCATCAGAACAACTTTCTGTACTGGTGCTCTTTCTGTCCCAGCCCAGAAAAAGATTTTCAGAATTTTAATGCTGAATCTGCAAGATATAAGGCAACACAGTGCAAAGAGAACATCAGAAAAGCAAGAGTAAATAATGCAAAGCTGGAATAAATAGTGGATTCTGTAATACTCTCCCCTTCTTTTTGCGATGTGACCTTGAGCAGGATATTTCCCTTCTCTGGGCCAGCTTTCCCCAAGGAGGGGTTGGGCCAGGATCTATATATTCCTTCCTGTCTCTTTTGGCCTATAAGAGGCAACTTGGCATCATGGAGGGAGAAGAGGCTCTGGAGTCCCATAGCCAGTTTCCCGTTTTGGATCTGTCCCTAATAACTGAGTCTTACTTTCCTCACATGTCAGGGGAAGGGGAACAGTGCACCTTCTTCATGGGGTGATAATGGGGCTTTAATGAGACAATGCATGTAAAACACTCTGCATCTGCCTATTTCTCTAAGGAGCAGCTAAGGGTTCTCGTACTGAAGCCGGGACCAGGATGCCCCCTCACTACCCAAGGGCCTCTCTCAGGATTTCTTTCTGGGCAGCTAAAGATGGCATTAGCCCTGCCAAGAGCCCAGAAAGTTCTAAAACTAATGAACCTCGGAGAGGCAGGTAGATATCGATAGAGTTCCTGGTCACTGTCTTGGGTATCCTCAGTCTTTTCCCAGGGTGGTTCTACATCTTGGCTCGTCTCCTCATCTCACTGAATTCTGCCTGTGACCCTTTGGGAGAGCCAGCTGGGCCAGCTGGGCTTAGCTGCAGGCAGCTGTGTAGCCAGATGTGAACAGCTGCCAGAGTGCACAGCTCAGGAGAACCAGCAAGTCAAGTTGCGGTCTTACATTCTGTTAGCTTTAAAGTCCCTTTGGGAAAGGGTGAGGGTTCATGGACTTCACTGAAGGTTTTCATGAGATTCGGGGACTCTGGAAAGTACATGCGAAATCATATGTGTTTGTGCATTGTTCTGGGGCTCGGAGGAGGGGAGAACATAGCTTTCATCATATTGTCAAAGAAGGCCTTATTCCGGAAATGGTTAAAAGCCCAGGTGTGTCTTTGTTTCCTGTCACTTTCATCTCTAGACTGAGGTTCCATGCCCACAACATCGGAGGCTTACCCCAACCCAGGCCCCACTTCCCCAGTTTCTGAAGTAAGAGGTCAGGATCAGGACAGAGGACCAAGGTGCTTTGGGCTTCTTGGCCAGATACATGAGGACCCCAGGGGAAGCAGAGGGACCATTCCTCTGGGAGATGATCACTGACCCCCACTTCTCCCAGCACCTGTTCTGTCATTCCCTCCTGGGAATCCAGGTATCCTGGTGTCCTGGTCTGGCCTGACTTTGTGGGCTTTGGGAGATAACTCTGGGGCCCTTGCCTGGAAATGGGAGTCTGGGAAGCCTGGGGCTGGGGTGGCCACGGCTCCTGGAAGATGATGTCATACCTGAGGTAGGCAGGAACCAGGCTCACTTGCTCTCCTAAAACATGTTTCTCTGGGCAGGGCAGGCGCCTGGCAGCCTCCAAGGCTCGTGCCAGAGGAAATGGGCATAGCAACTGTGGCTGAAAGAAGGGTTGGGTGCGCAGTGTCCTCTTCCTTTGGCTCTCTCCAGTGACCATGCCAGGCCAAGGAGCTTAAAACCGGGCAGAAAGTAGGGGAAGCCTGATCTCGTAGAAAATGAAGTGAAAGGGGCTTGGTCAGAACCAAAGAAAGAAAGAAGACGATGTCAGTTACAACAAGAGAAATTGAGGTTAGATGACACAAAGAATGCCCTAAGGGATCAAATGTGGAAAAAATACTAAGGAGCCAAGGAAAGGGAGAAGAAATGAGAAAAACAGCCTTGTTCTTTATTACCGAAGCTTGGGCAAGGCCTCTTTCTCTTAGCTTCTCTCATTCTCTCGCTTCCTTCAGCTTGTTGCTGATTCTAGGGCTGAGTCACCAGAGGGGAGAGGGGGCTGGGTGGGCAGCAGTGTAGGATGGAGAGCGCTGCAGTTCCAGCTACCACAGGAGCAGCCTCTGGGGACATGGCTAATTTGGGCAGCAGGATTGGCACAGAGCTGGGATCCAGGCATCGAGAGCTGCCCCCACCCCAGGGCTTGGAGCTGGAGCAGGCCCCCTCCTCAACCAGCTTCCTGGCCTAAGGAATAAGGCATGGGGGCCTGATGCCTGAGTGCCAGCCTCTCTGGCCCCTCCGTGTTAACTGAAGTCTTCCTACTTGGGCCACCCCAGTGCCTCCCTGAGATGAGAAGTCTGGGAAGTGGAATCTTACAGGCCATTTCTCTGAGTTTCACCCCACCCCTGTGTCCCTCAGGGGGCCTTCTCTGGGGTGAGCCAACCTGGTGCACTGACACCCTTGGGCCCCCTTCCCCAGCCTCTGATTCTACTGTTTTCTATTTGGCTGTTCTATTAGCTTTGAAGAATGGTGGGGAAGGGGTGAGGAAGTGCTTCTCTGGAACTTGGAGCCCAGGGGCCTCCCTGGAGGCCAGGAGGGGCTGTCTGTCTATAGCCAAAGGAGAGGGTGAAGAGGCAGCTGTTTAAAGGCCCTTAAGAGGTCATTTCACCATCTCCCTACCTCCTGGAGGGGCACCTGACCCCACCCAGCCCAGCCCGACTTCGGGAGAGAAGTTTCCTTTCTTCCTTGCTCTAAGAGCAGGGCAAAGCATCCCACCTAGCATCTCACTTCTGACTGTTGCTGGGAGGGTGGCCTCAGTGGTGGTCTGGGAGGGATCAGCTTCTAGACTCTGATCTGGACCAGATCCAGCAGCAGGAGCAATGTTCTCATTTGCATAGTTATTTACATCTCATTTGCACACCAGTGAGGTCTTTCCCACCCTCTGAATTCTCCCAAACCTGGCTGTGGCTGGAGGAAGCTGGACCTGACCATCTGCACGCCCCGCTTCCCCCATCCACTCCCAGTCTTCTGGCTGTAGACCCATTGGATCCCGGGCTGGGAGCCAGAGGGCCTTAAAGGGCCTCTGAGCGAGCCAAGTAGGAGCTAAAAATACTCCAGGGGGCCTGGGGGAGGCTCCCTGTGGAATCTCTGGGGAGGGAGGGGCCTGGGATGCAGGGTTGGAATTAAGGCCCTGTGCCACTGCCCATCACTGGGCACAAAATTGATGTGGGATGAGGGCCGAGGGGGTATAGATGGTAAGGGGATTTATGTCAATCCAATTGCTGTTCATGCCCAGCTCTACCTCCTCAGAACCTCAGGAGGCTAAGAGGAGGGGTCCCTTAGGCCACTCCCTCTAAGATGAGTAAGCTGAGAAGGTGTGGCCACCCTGCTTCTCGGCCACTTCCTGCCTCCACATCTTGGGCCTGGAAGCAGGCATGGCAGCACTTCCCTTGGACTGCACACCCTGGAATGCAATCTGGGCTCCTCAAGGCTCCCTTGCCCACTGAGGCCTGGACCCATCCCTTCAAGGTCATTGTAGCCATCTCCAGCCAAATCTGAGCTCCCGCCCTGGAATGACTCTAGCTGCCAGTACCCTACCCCCACCTTAGTAAGTGCCTGGTATCCTTAGGCCGTAGAAGTGTTACGTCTGTCTCATCCTCTGCCCACCCTAAACCCCTGAACTGGTCAGCTTTTTGCTGTCTGCTCCTGGCCCCGTTAATTGGTAGGGTGGAAATTCCTGGGTCCCTGCAGCAAGGCCTGAGGGTGTGCTAGGACCAGTCCTGGGGCCACAAGAGAGCAGACGGACAGTGTTCATGTTGGCCTCAGCTTCACAGTCAGAAGGCCCTTTTGAAGAATGAACCCATTTGTTCCCCCAACAACCCTGGAGGTTGGTGGGACAGCTGCTGTCCCATTTTACAGATGAGACACTCAAAGCTCAAAGAGGGAAGGGCAATCATCCCCTGAGGCAGAGCAAATCTAGAAACAGGCCCTTTGGCTCCCAGGTTGAGCTGTTCCTTTCCCACAGGCAGCAGCTCCCCTCTCTTACCTGTCAGGCATACCAGGAGCAGATGTCCACAGGTGGACAGGTGGCAACTCACTCGGCACCCTCCCCAGCCCAGATCCAGGACAACTAATCGGCCTGGCCGCCACATTGACTCCCTGCCAGCCTTCCTGCCAGAGCTCCTAGCCCTGCTCTGCCTAGAGAAGCCACACCCCTGCCTCCAGGAACCCTTCCCCAGGGTGAGGTGTGAGGTGCAGGCAGAGGTCCCCTTCCCGCCACCCCTAGGCAGTGCATTCCTGACACCCAGTAGGCGGAGGCACCCAGGCCCTGGCACGCCCAGGCCCTGCCCTGCTCACTCCCTGCAGCCCTCACTCTCAGGTCCCAGGCAGGAGCTGCAGGCAGGGCTGTTGTTCTGCACGTCCAGACGCAGGCAGGAGGCCCGGCGCCCAACTTCTGAGCTGGGAGCCTCAGGCCATAGCCCTGCTGGATCCTGATGGAGGGGCACCGAGGAGGCTGGGCCCAGCAGGATTGAGGAGGCAGTCCTGGAAGAACATCCAGCGGCTGCAGGCAAATGATGCTGAGAGAGCAGGGGGTGGTAGAGTTGGGGTCTCAAACTGGGGTGCATGTTAAATATGCAGGTTCCAGGGCTCTACCCCCAGATTCAATTCAGATGGTCTGTGGTAGGCTGAGGAATTTGCCTCTTTGACAAAAATCCAGGAATTTTTGATGCTGGTAGCCAAGTCTTTTGAGATATTTCAAGGCCGACCACCTTTCTTCCTCTCCTCCAGCCACCTATCTGGTATGGGATGGGCTGCCAGGGCCCCAAGAACCCTTACAGGAACTTGCAGTTGGGGTCCCTCAAGATGGGTTCCACTCAAGCTGGGGCAAGGTGACTGACAGTACCCACCTATCCCCACTCTCACGCCCATCAACCAAGAATCTGCCCTGGGTCCACATTACGCAAAGCATCAGGTACCCAGCACCCCACCCCCTCCCCATACCTCGTATATCTGTCTCAAAGTGGTGGGGAGTAGACATCACCCAGGTCACTTAGGGCCCTGCTGACCCCAGCACCCAGTCCTGGTTAGGGGTGAGTTGTCACCTCGTGCTCACATTCTTTAGTGCCGACCCCTAGATCTAAGTCCTCACATGGCTTGGAACCCAGGCCTCCAACGACCCACCTCACCCCACCTTCACACACTGTCTCCTCAGGCCACGGGAATTTGAACCCTCCTCCAGTCTTGCTCTCTTCCTGTCTACCTTCATCTCAGAGGCCAAGCATTCCTTCCCAAACCCAGATCTGATTATGTCACTCAGATGCCAAAACAGTCCTTTCAAAACCTAGATCTGGCCAAGTCACTCCCTTAATTATCCCTCCATGGCTCCCCTTCCCACTCTGCCCTCTTGTCCCTCCCCATGTTTCGGGACTCTGGCTGTACCGAGGTCCTTGCAGATCCCTGGCTCACACTTCCTGGCTCTTGCACATTCCAGAACTTTGCCCAAAGTGCTCCTCCTCCGCCATCACCTGGTGTGCCCTGGTCATCATCCTCAGACTCAGACCGAGGTCCCCTCTTCTGTGGGCCTCCCTGATGGTCGCCCATGCATAGTCTGGGCTAGTTTGTTCCCTGCTTTCCTCTCATGAGGCATTGCCTGAAGGTGTCTGTCTCCTTGTCTGCCTTCTACCCTGGGCACTCCTAGAGGGCAGGGGTGGGGATCCATTCATCTCCAGACCACAGAGTCTGGCACAGAGCAGATGCTCGGTAAATGCATGTTGAGCAGCAAGTTGTTTGAAGCGGGCTTTGGGGAGTTTGAGGCCGGCTCCACTTACCTCCTTGTTTCCAGGCTCCTGGCTGGTGCCCCCCAGGACCTCGCTGTACCTGATGGCTATACCAACCGGACTGGCGCAGTGTACCTTTGCCCACTCACTGCCCACAAGGATGACTGTGAGCGGATGGACATCGCGGAGAAAAGTGAGGGGAGGGCCTGAGGATCAGTGCTGGGTCAGGGGCCTGGTGGAGGGGGTAGCACAGAGAGAATGGCTGGAAGAGATAGGAGCCTCACCTGTGCAGTTTCAAGTCCCTTCTTGTCCAGCTGGGAAGAGGGAGCCCTAGAGGAGAGGGGGACCATGTGGGATCGGCGGAGCTCAGTCTGTGATGGGCTGGAGAAGGGGAGGAGGGGGTGTGCCCTGCTGGAGGGAAGAATCCTGGAGGGACCAACCCCTGCCCTCTGGAGGCTCTGGACGCTGGGAGGATGGGGTGAGGTGCCCTGGCTCATGATTCCTCCTGTGCCCACAGGTGACCCTAACCATCACATTATTGAGGACATGTGGCTCGGGGTGACTGTGGCCAGCCAGGGCCCTGCAGGCAGAGTGCTGGTAAGTGAGCTCACTGTCAATCCTGCCCTCCAGCCCTCTCCTTCATCTCCCAGAAGCTGAGGACGGAAGCAGCAGGCAGGAGAGGGATCCTCGGTGCACACACTGGAGCCTTGAAAATGTCCATTTCTGTGGCTGTTTGTCTCCACAGACATGTGTGTCCTTTCATCCTGCACTTATGGTGGGGGGGTCTGGCTGTCTCCAAAGGCCCGGCCTGGGTCCCGTCTGAATCACTCACTCACCCCCACCCCCAGGGGGTGCTCACCCTTTGTGGGAAAGAGCTGAGGGAACTGAGAGAGGGAAAGGGCAGAGAGGGCCTCGGGCAGTGTGGCCTGGGTGCGCTCCTAACGGGGAGGCTGGCTGGCGGAAGAGGCACAGCCCTGCTGCCCCAGCTCACCCGGCTTGGGTTTGGGGGCCACTCCCTGCTGTCAGTTGTCACCTCCTGCCTGCATTCTTCAGTGCCGGCCCCTGAGAGCTCAATTTTTGAGTCCCAGATAGACAGTTTGTTTTTCATTTTTTAAACTGATGTAATATTTATATACAATGAACACACAGATTTTAAGTTTCAGTTGAGTTTTGACAAATTAAACATCTGTAACCAACATGTATTAAAGAAATAACATATTTGCATCATTCCAGAAAGTGCACTCCTTTCCAGTCAGTGTCACCCCAGAGCCTTCACTGTTGTGATTTCTGTCACATTTGAACATTTGTAAGCTCCAGGTTTGCACCAGTTCCCTAAAACACCCTTTCTAGTCTCTGTTATGGATGGTGTGGGTCTCAGATTCCACTTAAGAAAGTTCTAGATCCTGGGTCCTTCAGCAGTTTTCCACGCACCCTTCCATTCATTCCGTACTTTTTCATGAGCACGTACTGCATGCCCCACGCTGTGCAAGCACTAGAAACTCAGCAGTGACTTGGGACAGACTCGGACCAGAGCCTGGGTTTGGCTCACAGCTGGAAGAGCACATAAAAGGCAAACAAACGAGAAGATAGCCTGGGTCTGGGTTTCGCCTGGCCCTGCTGTTTTTACAAATACCCTTTTCTGATTGATTTGTCCAAGAACTATTTTTGGAGCACCTCCAATGTGCCAAGAGAAGCGACAGCACAGCCTGGTGCTTAAGAGCTCAGACTCCAATATCCTCTGCCTCTCTAGATGCGAGATCTTAAGCAAGTTACTTAGTTTTCTGTGCCTCAGTTTCCTTATCTAAAATGGGGAAGATAATCGCCCTTGCTCCATAGAGCTGGTAGGAAGCGTAAAAGGATTAATGCGTGAAGAGCTTAGACTTGGGTCTGGCGTGTAGTAAGTTCTCAGTGTTAGCTGCCCCTATCGTGGCTTTTCTTATTTTCTGATAGTGGTCCTTTCATTAAGAGGGCAGCAGAGAAGCAAGTTCATAACCTGCTATGTATCTAGCTCCTTTTATTTATTTATTTTTATTTTTTGTGGGGGAGGTAATTAGGTTGATTGATTGATTTAATGGAGGTACTGGGGACTGAACCCAGGACCACCTCATGCATGCTAAGCACTCACTCTACCACTGAGCTATACCCTCCCCTCATCTAGAGCCTGAACCCCACAATCCTTCATCCTTTTCCCATTTTGTTTTGCCAGGCTGTCTAAGCCACTCTCAAATCCAGTAGCTTTTGGTCCTCCAAAAAAAGCATTCCTAACTTTCAGAGCAGGTTTCTGAATTCTGGAAAGTCAGTGCCCGTCCAGGCATCACTGTGGCAAGAAAGAAGAGCCAGGAGGCCTCTTTCCACTCCTCTCCCACAAAGCCAGGCACAGGGCCATGGAGTCGCTGGCCCTGGGTCCCTGTTCTGGGCTCAGCTGTGTGTGCTGGGGGGTTGGGGTCCCCAGGTCTGTGCCCACCGCTACACCCAGGTGCTGTGGTCGGGGTCGGAGGACCAGCGGCGCATGGTGGGCAAGTGCTATGTACGGGGCAACGACCTGGAGCTGGACCCCAGGGATGATTGGCAGACCTACCACAACGAGATGTGTAACAGCAACACCGACTACCTGGAGACGGGCATGTGCCAGCTGGGCACGAGCGGCGGCTTCACCCAGAACACTGTGTACTTCGGCGCTCCTGGTGCCTACAACTGGAAAGGTGGGCATGGTGCAGGGGGAAGAGGAGGAGCAGAGACCACCACCCCTGCTAGCCCCTGGGGCAGCCTGCCAGAGCGTCCACACCGGAGGGCAGAGGAGAGCACCCCTTTGCTAACAGCAGCAACCATTACGACCTCCGCTATTTTAAAGCACTTACTATGTGTGCCAGATGCTTTACACATATGATCTTAATTAATCTTAAATATTCTACAAAGCAAGTACTATTATATCCATTTTACAGAAAATTGAGCCTCAGGAAAGTAAAGTAAATCGCTCAAGGCCAACAGTAGGTTCTGAAACCTGAATTGGAACGCAGGTCCGTCTGACTCCAGGTTAACTATTTAAAAACTTATTAAAAAATAAAACACATTCCTGGTACAACTACTAAATGGTACAGTAGGATTTGGTAAAATAACGAGTAAAAGTGCCATTCCTCTCCCCTATCTCCCTTGTCCCATTTCCCAGTGTACACTGCTAAGTGTCTTGTGGATCATTCTAGTCTTATTTTAGAATATATAGATATCTTAAGAAACACACACACACACACAAACAAAATCATATTAAACTTGCTGTCTGCTACTTCCTTTTCACTTATCAATAAATTGTGGGCATTTTTTCATGTCAGTACATATAAGGCCATCTTTGGGGCAGGGCTGCAGAGTACTTGCCTGTATCAAAACCCATGCTTGTAATGACCACACCACACACTGCCCCTCAGGAGTCTGGTGGCTTACACCCCCTGCATCTCTGCCCCTCGTTCCACCACATAGTGTGCAGCAACAGTGACCCCTTTTTCCTTACTGCACCCTACTGCTGCAGAATCAACAGGCAGAGGGAGCCCAGAATCTTGTCCTTTGTTTTAATTGCGGTATAGTTGAGGTATAATATTATGTTAGTTTCAGGTGTATAACATTAGTGATTCAACATTTAAATACATTACAAAATGATCACATGATAAGTCTAGTAGCCATCTGTCCCCTTACAAAGTGATTACATTATTACTGATCATATTCTGTGTGCTGTATATTACATCCCCGTGACATTTATTTTGTCCTCTTGACTAACAGGTAGCCTGAGGTTTAGTCATAGCTCTGGGCTCACCTGAGGCCAAGGCCTCTGCTCACTTCTTTAGTCTTGCCTCCCACCCCCTGGTCTTTAGAACCTTGGCATTCAGCAGCTCTGAGGAGCAGAGGACAGGTAGGCAGCCTGAGTTTGGGGGCAAGATTAGGAGATGATGGTGTGGAGTCTGACTTCAATGTCTAAGGTGGGGGAAATCTCATCTAGTTTCCAGGTGTCAGGATGACTGGATTCCAGCCACGGCTGGACCAGCTAGCACTCCATCCCTCAGCCTCACTTTTCTCATCTGCAAAATGGGGGTCATCATTTTACCTCACAGAACTGTTAAAGAGGAAGTGGTTTGCAAGTGGCAAAGTACCCACAAATAAATGGGGTTATTATTATCCTTATCTGGGAGACTTATACTCTCTCTTCTCAAATCCCTGTGAAGGAAACAGCTACATGATTCAGCGGAAGGACTGGGATTTATCCGAATATAGTTACAAGGACCCAGAGAACCAAGGAAACCTCTATATTGGTGAGTCCAGTCATGGTGGCCCATTGGGTGGGGAGGAGGAAGGCGGCTCAGTCCCTGGCACCCTGGCCCTCTCACCTTCAGTGCCTGATGGAAGAATGAGGCCAGGTGCAGTGTGACTAGTGTTAGTTCAGCTCGCACACACTCGCTGACCATCACCTCTGTGTACTCAAGATAGAGTCTCTACCCTCATGGAGCTCACAGTCCAGTGTGCAGGTAGGACTGGAGGCTGGGCAACCAAGGTCCACTTTCTTGGCCAACCTAGAATAGGGAATAGAAGATAAAGGGGGGACTTGGGGGGATGAGTCCAGAAGGGGACAAACCTTACTGGGGCCTTGACTGACCATCTTCCCTCCATCCCAGGGTACACAATGCAGGTGGGCAGTGCCATCCTGCACCCCACGGACATCACCATCGTGACAGGTGCTCCGCGGCACCAACATGTGGGCGCTGTCTTTTTGCTGAGCCAAGAGGCAGGTAGAGACCTGCGGAGGAGGCAGGTGCTGGAGGGCACGCAGGTGGGCGCCTATTTTGGCAGCGCCATTGCCCTGGCAGACCTGAACAATGATGGGTGAGAATCCAGGGACGTTTCTCTGGGGCCAGGGAAAATGGCGAGGTGGGTTGGCTTGCCCAAGCCAGGGTGGAGAAGTGGAGGTTTGCAAATATGCATTTTTTTGCCATTGTTTGCAGGGATTTGCAAGTCAATTTTGCATGTTGATTTGCAATCACATTTATGAGATTCTGGGTGTTTGCGTGTCAATTTCATGACACCTGCATCTCCTTGTCTATGCCTATCACTTGTATGGCCCTAGTGGATGTGGGCTGTTTGGGTGCCTGCATGGCTTCTCCACAACATGTGTTTTCTATTAGATGAGTCACTTTGACACTTCCATGTCCTTCCCATGACCTATGGCCAGAGGCGCCATTTGTACATCGTGTGCCCTGGCACAGTTTTGCCGGCTAAGTAAGACTAATGCTGCATGTCCCATCTCCCCCTCCTTCTCTCTTCTGCAGATGGCAGGACCTTCTGGTGGGTGCCCCCTATTACTTTGAGCGGAAAGAGGAGGTAGGGGGTGCTATTTATGTCTTCATGAACCAGGCAGGCACCTCCTTCCCGGCCCACCCCTCCCTCCTTCTTCATGGCCCCAGTCGCTCCGCCTTCGGCTTCTCTGTGGCTAGCATTGGTGACATCAACCAGGATGGATTCCAAGGTATGAGCCAGCACTCCTACCCCAGCACCCGCTGACTGAGAGCCAGCTGCATACCAGGCTTGACAAAGCTCGAAGACGAGACGGGCTACGGCCCAGTTCTGGAGAGCTCACAGCAGTGCTGGGAAGATGATGTGCAGAGGGGGTCCTCAAGGCAAGCTCGATGAACCTCCTGGAGGGGTGGACCGACCATTGGGCAATGAAGGCTGGGCTGAGTGTGCACAATGGAGGGAACAGAAGGGGCGCAACATGAGTATGGTACACTTGCCTGATGTGCCCAAATCTAATGAATGCGGGGTGTTCACATCAGAGATGAGGCTGGAGAGGTAGTATGGAGGTGGGGTAGACACTTTGAAAGCTGGGTGGAAAGACTGGCACTCTCTATTTGGGTAATGGTAGAGGGACGTCCAAAAAGGTTTGGGGGCAGAAATATGATATAATAGCTTGGTACCTTGAAAGATGATTCTGGAGGTAGATGTGGGATGGATGGAGGGAAGAGCAAGTCTGGGGGTTGTTAAGATAAGGAATATAGTATATCAGGTGTGGGGTGTTAAGTGCTGGGACAGGGAGGAAGTCCCAGATACAGGGGGCGTCACTAATGCTCTGCAGGACTTGGGGACCAATCAGACCTGGTATGTCAGGGAGAGAGGAACAGATCAAGGGGTCGAGCCTGGCTGCCACAGGAGCACCTGGCTTATCTGGAAGTCACTTCTCTGACAGCCTCAACTTCCCAGAACATAGCTGAAAACTAAAAGGAAGGCAGAGGAGCCACTGAAGAGCCAAAGCAAGTGCTGGAAAGTTCAGTTAATGGAGCCTAAGAACTTACGATACAAGATTTGTCCGGTTGTCACTCAGGACCTATTACTCTTCCTTTATATACTTTTCTAACAAGCTTGGCTTTCTAGTCACCTAGACCTTATCGGTTCAAAAGCAGCAAACTAGCAAGTTTAAGAAGAGAAATCATTTTGGATTTATGTGTGGAAATAATGGTCAGAATTTTTTAAAGTCTGGACATTTTAACAGTGTCGTGATTAAAATCCAAGCCCCTAGTGTTCGACATGGGCTCAGACAGCCTCTTCCCTACTCATTATCTGTGAGGCTTTGGGCTTTCTGAGCCTTTTTCCTCATCTGTGAAGTGCAGACTGTAGTAACTACCACCAGCGCTCTTGTGAGGATTGGAGAGATGAGTGCTTAGTAAATACCTGGCAAAGTCACCAGCAGGGAACACCTGCTTTTGTGACCCTGCTGGTAAATGTCATTAGAAGAACCAGGTGTTCAGAGGGGGTGGTTGGTGGGGGAGAAAGAAGGTACTATAATAAGAGAAAACAAACAACAACCAGTGGTCAGGAATCCGGGCTTTAGGCCTGCCTGAGACATTATCTTGCTGTGTGACTTTGGGTAAGTCACCTCCCTCTCCTGGACCTAATTTCTCTCATATAAAAGGAGGTAATCAGGCACCCAATGGTCCCAGTTTTAATCCTGTGCCACAGAGCTCTGTTCCCTGATGCTCTGAGCACTGCCTGGCATGATGAGATCAGTGCCATGCTGGGCTCATGGCTGTGGGACCCACAGTATCCACAGTACCATGACCCATGTACTATCTCTCTTCCCCAGACATTGCTGTGGGAGCCCCATTCGAGGGCTTGGGCAAAGTGTACATCTACCATGGCAGCTCCGGGGGGCTCCTCAGACAGCCCCAGCAGGTATAGATGGACAGGGATTAGGGGGCCTTCCTCCTTTCCCTCACCCATCCCTCCCGATTCCCCCTGGGCCCCACTTCCCAGAGCCTACCCCAGAGCCTGTCCCCACCACTTCCCCCTGCTCCCAGATAATCCACGGAGAGAAGCTGGGACTGCCTGGCTTGAACACCTTCGGCTACTCCCTGAGTGGGCAAATGGATGTGGATGAGAATTTCTACCCGGACCTGCTGGTGGGGAGCTTGTCAGACCGCATCGTGCTGCTGCGGTGAGCCAGGGTGACGTGGTCGGAGCCTTTCTATCCTCCAGCCCTGTCTGTATGGAGCCCCAGCTCTGTCCACCTTCAGCACCAAGTCCATGCAAGCCTGAGCCCCGACCCCGGCCTGGCCTGGGGCAGGCCAGAGGCACTGATGTCTGTGTGTGTTCTGTGCAGGGCCCGGCCTGTCATCAACATCCTCCACAGGACCTTGGTAGCCAGGCCATCCGTGCTGGACCCGGTGCTCTGCACGGCCACGTCCTGGTGAGACTCTCAGGGCCCACTCTGCCCACCCATTCCTCCTGATGTATGGGCAGGCTAGGGGGCACCCTGGCTCCCCAAACCCTCCCTTGGCAACTCTTCAGAACCTACTGTTAAAGGGTTGATTCTTGGGTAAGCATTGCCCTCCCTTCACACCTCATTAAAAAGCAAAATTCTGTGAGGAGTATGTAGCTCAGTGGTAGAGCACGTGCTTAGTATGCACAAGGTCCTGGGTTCAATCCCCAGTACCTCCATTAAAGAAAAAAATTTGAAAAACTAAAAAGCAAAATTCCTTGCAGGAGGTAATGGGTAGACTGGGGGCAGTAGAGCATGGTAGGTGGGATTGGGAGCTCTGGACTGCTTGGTTCAAATCCCAGCTCTCCCCACTGCAGTGGTAGTGGTGGACTCTGGGGAGTGAGATCCTAGAAGAAGAGAGAAGAGGAAGACACTTAGGTGGATAGATGTGGGGAGGAGAGAGAGCCATCTTCAGCAAATTATTAGTCTGAGTCTCAGATTCCTTGCCTATAAAACAAAATTAATAATAATAACCAGTTCACAGGGTTATGATAATCAAATGAGGTAATGTACAAAAAGCCATTAGTATGGTGCCCTGTATACCGTTAAGTGCTCAAAAAATATTAGTTGCTAGGATGGTGATGATAACGATGGTGATGAGCCCAAGGTCGGTTTGTGAATGAGGATACTGGATCAGAAGGCAGAAGGAGACAGAGCAGGGAAGCAGAGGGCGGTGGGGAAGGAGATCTGGGCTGGGCCAACAACTGACTAATGACTTCAAGCAACTCCTTCTGCTCTCATGGCTTTAGTTTCCCCATTGGTACCCTCTAACCATGTTTTCTATGGCGCTAATGAAAGTGGGGAGAGAAGGAGCCAGGGGCGCCCCATACCAGCTCTGTGGTAATGCCCCTGCCTTTCCCCTGAAGGGCTCTGTTTCCCCTTGACCAGTAAAAGGGATGAGAGCCAGGACCTGGATATCTGGGTCCCACTGTGACCAAGCCCTCCTGTATGTCCCTCACCCCTCAACAGTGTGCAGGTGGAGCTGTGCTTTGCTTACAACCAGAGTGCCGGGAACCCCAACTACAGGCGGAACATCAGTGAGTGCTGGGCGGCAGGGTGAGGGGGGCCGTGCTCACCTGGTCACTTACTGACCACCCTGTGCACCTGCAGCCCTGGCCTACACGCTGGAGGCCGACCGGGACCGCCGCCCACCCCGGCTCCGCTTTGCACGCAGCCAGTCAGCTGTCTTCCATGGCTTCTTCTCCATGCCCGAGATGCGCTGCCAGACGCTGGAGCTGCTCCTGATGGTGAGGGAGGGGTGAGGGGCAGCATATGCTCTCCACGGTCCCAGGAGGAGGTAGCCAGAGTTGCCCAGGCTAAGGGTGAGGGAATGAGGTCTCCCCAGAGACAGGCGGTGGGTCAGCCTGGAAGGTCATAGGTAAGTAGAGGGTATAGTGCACAGTCCCCAGCCCGTGGCAGAGAAGAGATAGAGACCGTCGGAGTGGGATGGGGGCCAAAGTGAGGGGTGTGAGACTCAGCTCACCTTGGAGGAAAAGTGGCCCATTAGTGAGGGGCAAGCTCAGGCCCTCTCTGGGACATCAGGGTGAAAACAGAGAGCTCAACCTGGGGACCCCAGGAATAAAGGGAGGCTCAACCCTCCCCCTAGAGGGATCTCTGGAGAGGAGGAGTCCCATCTCCTCACTTGTGGATCAAGGCGGTAGGAAGGGGGTCAATTTGGTGATCAGACCAGAGGGGGTTCAGCCTTACTGGGGGTGTTCAGGGTGGAGGAGGGGTGCTCAACTTCTCCCTAGGGGCTTAGGATGTGAGGATTCAAACTTGGTTTGCAGTGCAGAGCTGGATTCATCTCACCTTGCTTTCCCAGGACAACGTCCGAGACAAACTCCGTCCCATCATTATCTCCATGAACTACTCTTTACCTTTGCGGATGCCTGAGCGCCCCCGACTGGGGCTGCGGCCCCTGGACGCCTACCCAGTCCTCAACCAGGCACAGGCTCTGGAGAACCACACGGAGGTGGGTGGGGCCGGGGCCGGAAGAGCGGGCGCCGGGAGAGCGTTGGGTGAGAGGACGCTGTGGGTGGTGGGCCCTTCACACCTCCGACCACCCCCAGGTCCAGTTCCAGAAGGAGTGCGGGCAGGACAACAGGTGCGACAGCAACTTGCAGATGCGGGCGGCCTTCGTGTCGGAGCTGGGGCAGCGGCTGAGCAGGTGCGCTGTGGGCCGCGCTGATTGGCCAAGGGTGCGGCGGATGTCATTGGCTATCGGGAATTGAGAGGCCAGGCCCTATTGGTCAGGGAGCCCCGAGAGACCAGATAAGGTCTGATGGAAGGGGCCTCAGAGCTCTCCGAGAGGGGCTTTCTTCTGAGGGGCGGGGCCTAACGGGGGGGAGGACCCGGGGGCGGGGCTTTGGGCTCAGTCCGGGACTCTTCCCTTCTCAGGCTCCAGTACCGGAGAGACTTCCGAAAACTGCTCCTAAGCATCAACGTGACCAATACCCCGAGCAGAGAGCGAGCTGGGGAAGACGCCCACGAGGCGCTGCTCACCCTGGAGGTGCCTCCTGCCTTGCTGCTGTCCTCAGTGCGCCCCGTGAGTGCCCTCTGCCCCCTCAGAGCCCTGTTCGGGCTCCACCGTGGATTTACATCCTTACGTACCTGTCATCTACATGTCCCCCCACTCCTCTGGGCTGGGCTTCCTCAGGGGCCTGCAGCGTCTCTGCTGCTAAGGGAACCTAGTTCTCAAACCTCTAGGGCTTCAGGCCCTGTGCCACAGGAGAGGGGAGGGGCAAGCCCTATTCTGGCCACCCAGACCTGATTTGTCTTCTTTCTTTAGCCTGGAGCCTGCCAGGCCAATGAGACCATCGTTTGTGAGCTGGGGAACCCCTTCAAACGGAACCAGAGGGTGAGTGCCAACCACACCCTCCCAGCCTTGTGGGTCCCAGGCTGCGCATCTGATGCATTCCTTATCCTTGCTTCTGCCTTTCTGCTTCCCAGGCTTCCTTGAAGCAAGGAGCCAGAGAAGGGGAGGGGGAGATACCCAGAGACTGTGAAAGTGGGGCCACTAGAGAGCTATGCATACAGCTAGAGCAGATGGAGGTGAAGAAACCAATTTTGTTGAGTACCTACTACGTGCCAGGTCCTAAGCCCAATATTGTGCTTCTTTTATATGATATAATTCTCACAATCTTCTGAAGAGACACATGCTGTTTTACAGAAAGGAAGCACAGGCTTAGAAAGTTTCAGTGATTGCTCAAGGTCGTGTAGCTCAGAAGTATCAGAGATGTCACTAACAGGAAAGAAGGGGAAAAGGGAAACAGATGGGGCAGGGACGGTGGAAGAATGGAGACATACGGGAGGTGGAGACCTCACCCAGAATGGGAGGAGGAGGCTGGAGAACCAACTTCCTAGCGTGGTAGTATCCCCTCTCTCCCCCTTGGTTTCACCCCTGCCTGGCCGCAAACACCCCTCTCTGCCTCCCTGACCCTCATGGCAGATGGAGCTGCTCATCGCCTTCGAGGTCATCGGGGTGACCCTGCACACAAGGGAACTCCAGGCACAACTGCAGCTCTCCACGTGAGTGACCTCGAGAAGCCAGTCTGTATAGGGGTTGAGGGGTCCTGAGGCCCTCCCCCAACCCCAGCCTCAACTGAAACATCTTCTCCCCTACGCTCTGCATTCCTTCCTCAGCTCAAGTCACCAGGATGACCTGTGGCCCATGACCCTGACTCTGCTGGTAGACTACACACTCCAGGCCTCGCTCAGCATGTGGGTACCACTCCCCCAACAGCCCGCTAGACTAAGCTAGGGCTTCCCTGTCCCCTAAGGTGTCTCTCAAGCTCCTCTGACACACCTCTCTTGGCCTGGTATCTCAGGCTAACACATAACAACATCACTATCATTATTGTTACTATTATTGTTATTATTATTGCAAAGCAGGTAGCAGTGGAGGGATCAGCAACCCTGGGGCTAAGGTGTTGGTGTGGCCCGATAATTACATGGGAGCTCATCGTGCTAAGGGTCTTATCTACTTCATCTCATTGACTTCTCACAACAGCCCCATGATACAGTGACCCCACTTAACAGATTAACTCCACTTTACAGATGAAGAAACTGAGGCTCAGAAAAGATAAATAACTTGCTTGAGGTCATACAGCTAGTGAAATGCTAGAGCTGGGGTTTATCTCAGGTCTGCCTAATGTCAGAGGAGCTGTAGTTAACCTTGGTGCCCACCTTCCCCTGCCAGGGCTCCTCCTGTCCCCTTTGACTCCTGCATCTTTCTTACCCCTAGGGTGAGTCACCGGCTACAAAGCTTCTTTGGGGGGACAGTGATGGGCGAGTCTGGCATGAAAACCGTGGAGGATGTGGGAAGCCCTCTCAAGTACGAGTTCCAGGTACCAGTGGGTCCATGGTCTGAGGGCGTGAGGGTTGGGGTTGGTGAGATGCAGGTGGTTTTCCAGGAGACAGTGGCCATGACCGACCCCAATGTGTACCCACAGGTGGGTCCAATGGGGGAAGGTCTGGCAGCCCTTGGGACCCTGGTCCTGGGGCTGGAGTGGCCGTACGAAGTCATCAATGGGAAGTGGCTGCTGTACCCCACGGAGATCACCGTCCGCAGCAATGAGTCCTGGCCCTGCCAGCCACCTGGAGACCTTGTCAACCCTCTCAACCTCACTCTCTCGGTAAGGACACCATGGGATCCTTCACTCCCATCTCACTTCACTTGCATGCCTCAGGGCACAAAGGCCAGCATCTTCCTCCTCCTCCCCTCTGGGGGCTACCTCTCCCCTTGCCCTTTCCTCTCCTCTCTTCTGCTCTCACTCCTCCCTCCACCAAATCGCCTTTTCCCTCTAGGTTCCTGGGGACAGGCCACCATCCCCACAGCGCAGGCGGCGACAACTGGACCCCGGGGGAGGCCAGGGCCCCCCGCCTGTCACTCTGGCTGCTGCCAAAAAAGCCAAGTCTGAGATCCAGCTGGTGAGTAGCCAGGGCAGAGTTGGAGAGGCTTGTGACCCCCCTGTCACAGGGCGTGTGGGCACCTGGGGGCACACGAAGCAAGGGAGAGAGGTGCTACTCACCAAGAGACCCTGGTCTGATGAGGGAATGCGGCCTCTGCCTTCAGGAGCAGAGCCCCTAGTCAGTGGGGAGACACTCATCTCCTACCCTCAGAGGGACCCCACTGCCCTTGCCTTCTGTTGGGGAGCAGCCAAAACAGTTGGCCAAAGGAAGAGACACTGGTTTTATTCCCAGGAGCCCCAGCCTGTTGGGGATGACGTAGCTGCTCAAAGCCCTGGACCTTAGGGCTGGGGAATGAGAAGGAGTAAGATGAAGGGTGGGCAGGGAGTCCTGGGTGGTGCAGGGCACCCTCTGTTAGAAGGGAGAGGAACGGGCCTTGGTAGCAAGTTGAGGCCTATCTGGATGGAGGGGTAGGAGTGGCATCCCAAGAGGAGGGAACTGGGGTGAACAAAAGGGGTTGGAAAAGGAGTGTCTGGGATTGGGCCCCGTTTCCATGAGCAGGGATCAGGTTTCCTGTTCTCCATGCCCCTGGCATCTAGATATGCTCGGCTCTTAAATGTGTAAGAGCAGGGTTGGCAGGGAGTCTGCATGAGTGAAGGGATGAGGTCAGGCTCCTTCAGGTCAGCCATGGGTGGGACAAAGCCAGAGGCCAAGCGGGGAGAATCTGGAGACCCAGCCTTGTCTCATGTCCTGTGTGCCTTGCCCACCTCAGAGCTGTGGCAGTGACCGCACCCGCTGTGTGTGGCTGGAGTGCCCCATTCCTGATGCCCCCATCATCACCAACGTGACAATACAAGCACGAGTGTGGAACAGCACCTTTATCGAGGTCAGTGCCGGGGTCTGGAGGTCTCCACTGCCACCCACCCGAGTGGGGAGAGCAACAGGGAGAGGGTGAGGCCACAGTTGCACGTGTGTGCCCGAGTGTGTCAGTGACAGCACTGAGATTTATGCATGATAGGTTGTATGCCGGTTCTTCTGTGCTGTGCCAGCGTGAAATTGTGTGCGCACATGACATCATTTTGGCTCTGGCCAAGATGACCTTCTCTCGTGTGTCCTTCGTTCTTTTGTGTGTCCATTACTTTTGCACCTCCCTGCCTTAGCTAATGCTGTTCCTTTCCCCTGGATGCCAGTTCCTATCTGTTATCTCTGCATGTCAACCCCTGCTCATCCTCCAAGATCTCTCAGATACTTCACCACCAGCAAGGTCTTTTCTGACTTTTCCAGCTGAAGATGACCTCTCCCCCTCTGGACACCCCCAGAACTTTCTGAGAAGCCATGCATGGCGCTTACCACGCTCTACTCTGGGTTGCAGTTCCAGCTTTCTCATGGCATCTATACCAAACCTTTTCTATAATTGACCTGATTATGCATCTTTTCAGCTTTGTGGGCCAGGCAGTTTCAGTTGTAGCTACTCAATTTTGCGACTTAGCACAAAGCTGCCACAGACAATACGTGGATGAATGGTGTGTCTGGGTGCCAGAAATACTTTATATACAAATCCAGGTGATGGGCCAGATTTAGCCCAAAGATGGGACCTAGACTGTGTGACCTTCATTGTCTCTGTTGTCCCAGCATCCTGCACAGGACGTGATGCACAGATGAATGAATGATGTGTGTATGTGTATGGAGGAGAGACCTGGTGTCAGGTCCTCTGGGGTGCTGCTTAAGGATGCTGTGTAGCAGGAGGGTGTCCTGGGGTGGGGGGCTGCTTAGGACCAGCAGGGAGGCTCAGAGGGTTTAGCTGCTTTTTTTTGACTCATTCTTTTCCCCTTCCAGGATTACAGAGACTTTGACCGAGTTAGGGTAGCCAGCTGGGCCACCCTGTTTCTCCGAACCAGCATCCCCACCATCAACATGGAGAACAAGACAGTGCGGGTGAGTGAGCGTGTTAAAGAGACCCCAGTGCCTGCCTGGCTAGGGCGTGGGGGCGCAGGGCATCTTCTCAGAGCACTTTCACACACTGTAGCTATGTGGTTCTCAATCTTGGCAGCACATTGGAATCCTCTGGAGGACTTCCGGTGTCTGGACTGCACCACTGAGCAATGAAATCTGAGTCTGTGGAGGTGGGACACAGTATTGGTATGTTTGAAAGTACTCCCCAGTGATTCTACTGTGCAGCCAGGGTTCAGAATCTCTGCTGGAGCTTATTTGATCCACACAGCATCTCTGTGAATATGTTCCATCTCTGTGGAAACTCGCAAAAAGAGTTCCCAAACGTGGGGGAGGGTGTAGCTCAAGTGGTACAGCACGCGATTAGCATGCACGAGGCCCTGGGTTCAATCCCAGCACCTCCTCTCAAAATAAAGAAGTGAATAAACCTAATTACCTCCTCCCTCGAAAAAACAAAAACAAAAAAGTTCCCAAACTTGATCCTGAGTTACATCGGGAAGAATAAATATGACAAAATTGCTAATAATATGCTGTGAAAAAGATAGAAGTGGAGATATGTAGGAGATTTGTATAGGAGGTGAAAGAAGAAAGCTCGCTACATTATGGTACATTTCCTAAAATAAATTAAGGTAGTGGAGGAAGGGCCAGAAAGATCAATGGAACAAATACAAATTTATTTTATTATACAGATGGCATTTTTAATCAGTAGAAAAAGGTAGATGATTAAGTAGTATTGGGAGAACACATTTGGAAAGAAGAAAGAAAGCCCTGCCTCACACCATAAACAAAAACACATTTGAGTTAGATTAAATATTTAAATACAGGAAATAAAATCTAATATACCAGAAGGAAATTCAGGAAATAATTTACTGATGATCTTTAATTATGCAGAGAGGGAGTTCTTTTATTAAACCCAGAAGTCACAAAGGAAAAATTTGACAAATTAGACAATATGAAATTTTAAATCTGTAAACAGCAAAACAGACGGTAAAAAAAACTAAAAAGGCAAATGATATATTGCTCTTTGAAAAGTTTATAGCATTTATGACAAAGCGTTGATAGATATATTTTTAATATGTAAAGATAAAGGGCAGCATAAAGACAAACAGGCAGTGCACATAGGGTGAAAGACAAGTGTTCAACTCAATAGTAAAGAAATAAAAATAGCAGTAGTAAAATCTTTTTCCTATCAGATTAGAAAAATATTAAAAAGAATAGTGCTGTCTGGTGCTGATGAGGAAGAAAGAAATGCTGTTGATTGGAGTATAAATTGATGGATTATTTTTGGAGATGAATTTGTCGATATCTATTAAATTTTAAAATGCACATTTCCTTTCATCCAGCATGATAGTATATCTTGAGGAGCTAATAGGACAAGTATGCGAACATAAATAAATGGGGATATTTTAAAGCATTGTTTATAATGGCATAAAATTGGAAACGATCTTAATGTCTTTCAGTAGGAGATTGGTTCAATAAATTATGGTACATTTCCTCCAGTGACTATGCAGTCATCAGAAGAGTTAGGTTGATCTTTATTAATTGACATTGAAAGATGATGAAAAAGGTCACAGACGAGTGTGTATAGTACACACGGATCCCATTTATGTGGAAGAAAAAAGAATATATGTTTAACATATGCATTTAAAAATACAGAAAGAGATTCAATGAAATGCTGAAGATAGCTATTTCTATAGAATAAAATTACTGGGAACCTTCAATTTTCTTTATATCATCTATATTTTTAAAAATAATCAAAATAATTTTTAAAGAAGTAATAGTCATGTATAGTCAGAAAAATACTTTTCTATATATAAATATATATAAAATATAATATGTAAATATTGTAATATGTTACAATAATATGTATTATATATATATCTTCATTGTAGGGAAAGAAAAAATGGTACTATATACTATGCATTTTTTGGTGTTTTGTTAAATATTTATGGAGTGCTTGCTGGGTATCAGGTATTGCTCAAAATAGTTTACTCATATTAAATGCATTTAATCCTACCCAGCAACCTATGAGGTAGGTATTATTATCATAATCCCCATTTTACAGATGAACAACAGAGAGGTTAAGTGACTTGCCCAAAGTCACACAGCAAGTGAATAGCACAGCAAGTGAATAGCACAGCTAGGACTTGAACCCAGGTAGTCTGGCTCCAGAACCCATGCTTTTGGCCACTCTACTATACCATGAGGTAGGCATTATGATCCCCTTAGAGAGCATGAAATGGAGATTCAGAGACGTGAAATTACTTGTCCAAGGTCCCACAGCTCATGAGAAATGGAGCTGGTACCCTAGCCCAGATGTGTGGGTCACAAACTCAGACTCCAGGCTGCCTCCCAGATCTGAGGCTGCTCCTTTGGAGTCAGCTCTGCACCCAGGAAAAACCAGGGAATGGAGGAATTTGCTGCTGTCAGTGGGCGAGCAGGGGCTTTTTCCAGTCTCTGAGTGACCCCTACTGGCAGTAGGTCAAACAGCAGGGTCCTGGGCCTAGCTGGAACAGAAGGATGAGTGAGCATTGTGCTAAGGGGCCCCTTCTCACCTCCTCCAGTTCTCAGTGGACATTGACTCTGACCTGGTGGAGGAGCTGCCGGCCGAGATCGAGCTATGGCTGGTGCTTGTGGCTGTGAGTGCCGGGCTGCTGCTGCTGGGGTTGATCATCCTCTTGCTGTGGAAGGTTAGGACACCCAGCCCCGCACTGGGTCTCCCCCTCCAGGACCTCCTGCCAGCAGACCCTCACCGACTCCCCCTTCATCTCATTCCTCACTTCCATCTTGTCCCACCCTTCCCCCATGTCCTCCCTACCTTCTCCCTGGCTTCCAGTCTCACCCCCTGCCCCATCCTTACCATACCCACTGGGATGCTCGTGCCTGGGTTAATGGGGGGACCTGCAAGCCAGAAAGGGGAACCAGGAGCTCTGGTTCCTGCCACGCCACCAAACTGGGGCTGGGACCCACGTATCCAGGCTCCCCGGCCCTAAGCCCTAGTCCACGAGTGCTGCTGGCAAGGACCACCCCCAGCTCCCCCTGATGGCCCCTCCCTACCTCCCCCCCTCCGCAGTGCGGCTTCTTCAAGCGAGCCCGCACTCGCGCTCTGTATGAAGCTAAGAGGCAGAAGGCGGAGATGAAGAGCCAGCCGTCAGAGACGGAGAGGCTGACCGACGACTACTGAGGGGGGCAGCCCCCCACCCCCGGCCCACCTGGGTAACGCGGCCTCTGGGACCCCCTCCCCAAGCCCCCAGCTGGCTGGGGCCTCTGATTCTGTCCTGTCTGCTCCTCTTCCTTTATGGGCCCTCTCTGCACCTCACTCTGTCCCCAGCACCACCCCAGAGAGCAGGCCACTCTGTTGGCCTCCCGTCCACACCCTGGGAGAGCTCAGGCTGTATGCTCTCACCAGCCCTCCACTGAGCCCCTCAAGGACTTGAGACCCCGAGAGGGATCCATTAAAAAACCCTTCTCTGCCCTCCTCTGCTCTCTGGGGATTGGAACTGGGTTTGGGCCAAGGCTAGGACCCACCTCTGTAGGCCACCACGCAAACTTGAGAGTGATTCTACAGGGAAGGAGGGGACTAGTAGAGACTGCACTTTTCCTCTTGTGAGCCACCCTCAGGGTGACAAAGTGACCCTCCCAACACTGTGGTAAGGGTAGACCACCACCCTCCTAGCTACTCCGGCAGCAATCTTGGCGACTGCCCCTCTGTCTCCATCTGCCTCTCCCTCTGCTCTCTGCCTTCCTCAACTCCTCCTTCCTCTGGGGCCTGGGGTGGGGAACCTCGTCCTCCCCGTCTCAGCACAGGGAGCTGGCGTTGTGTTTGGGTCCGGGGTCCTAGCTTGGCGGACCTCTGGGTGGGGAAGGAAGGGGCTGGGCATATCTTCCTGCTGGCTCAAAAGCTGGATGCTAATGGCCTTCGTCGTCTCCCCCACCTCCAGTGTGACTTTTTCAAGCGGACCCGCTATTACCGCATCATGCCCAAGTACCATGCCGTGCGGATCCGGGAGGAAGAGCGCTACCCACCTCCAGGGAGCACCCTGCCTACCAAGAAGCACTGGGTGACCAGCTGGCAGACTCGGGACCGATACTACTGACACCATCCCTGATCCCACCCCCTGTTCCCCCTGTGTCCCTTTCTTCTATTTATCGTAAGTTATGCCCCGACAGCCCGCAGGGGCTGCTGCCTTTGGCTGGCACCAGCAGGCTCAGGCACACACACCTGCTCAGGTGCACACATGTGCCGCCCGGTCATGGCCTTCTCCCTGAGGGAGGGCTGGGACCATGGACCTTGCATGGCTGAGCACCGCAGCCCTGTGCCCTGGACACATATGCACATGTGTGGGTCGCACTGCTTGTGGACTGTGTATGTGCACTCTGGATGGTGCGTGGACCTACATGTCCCAGCCTCTGCCAAAGGTGCCAAAACCAAGCCAAAGGGGCTCCACCAGAGCCAGGAGGAAAAGGCCCCCAATGTGGTGACACCTCCTCTGTTCACACTGGACCCATCATGAGCCATAGTCACTGAACTGACTCTGCCCTCGAGATGAAAACTACTGACAGGGAGCCAGGCAACCAGGACCCCGGCTGCAGCTCCCAGGACCCATGCCAGAGAGTGGGGCGCCTACCTGAGGTTGTCCCTGGGGCTGCTTGCAGGATCTGGCATGTGCAGACCCAAGAGCAGGATGAACTGGAAAGAAGGTCCCCAGGATGGCTTTCTTTCATGCATCACTGCAAAACCTTTGTCCTCAGCCTCAGCCGATCCGAGCACTAGCAGGAAATGCAGCCATGAAGAAACAAAGATGGACATGCTGCTAGACAGCCTCGACACACTGCTGGGACTGCCCTGGGAGCATGTTGGAATCCTCAACAGAGGAGGAGACCGGTCCTGAGCCAAGGAGATGTTGGAAGGATACAGAGGAGAGACCACTTCTCATCCACATTAACCATCCCAGCCTCTGAAGGCCTGGAGCGACCCCCACAAGATCACAGAGGGAGCGACACTTGAATGTAGAGGAGGAATGGAGCCCTGTGCCTGCTCTATCAGCCAGATTCCACTCTGCCCCCAGTGACCACGGGCTGGGGACCGAGAAGTGGAGCTCTTGGCTGTCCTTGGCTTTCAGAGCCAACTTGGCTCTGCCTCCTCCCCTGTGACCCATTAGATGTTGAGGCTGGTTCCAGAAAACCTCTCCTGACCCCTGCCTGTTGGCAGGCCCCCTCTCCAGCCTCTACCCCCTTCCACGGTACTGTAGCAGGGGAGTTCCCTCCCCTCCTTGTGCCTTCTTTGTATATAGGCTTCTCACGGCAACCAGTAAACAGCTCCCAGTTTGTACACACCGCAGCTGCCTCCATCCACCCCCACCTTTGCAGCCCCATTCAGTCTGATGGATCATGATATCTAGCTGACCCCCAGGTGGACAAAGCCAGGTGCAGGGGTCTTAGACACTGGGAGGGTGAAGTTCTGTGGAGGAGATACCTGCTTCTGTTCCCAGGGGTGCCCCTGTCTAAGGGGTGGTCATAGACACGTAACTGAGATCCAGAACATCTGAGGAGGGGAAAGACCTGAGTAGACTGGATGGAATCCAAAATGGCTTCTTGGTGGACAGTGCACTATCTCTGGGGAAGGAGGAGGGCGTAGAGGTGGTGGTGTGAGGGTCTGGAAGAGGCAGGAAGCGTCTTTGCTATAGAAACCGGTAGTCCTGGGTAATGATGGAGGGAGGCTGGGTGCCTGGCTGGAGAGATGAGAGTCCTAGTCTGGAGGCTGAATTTAGATAAGAACCTGCTTTACTGCCTCGGTTTCCCCATGACCACCCCTAGGCTCCATGATGAGTAGATCAGAAGGTGAACCAGTGACCCAAGACTGGGAAAGCTGAAAGGTCATAGTATCCATTCCCCAGCCTCCGGGCAGGAGTACCTGGAGCGCTAGTCTGCGGCTGTTCCTCCAGGAGTGCTCTGTACCCAGCCCACAGCCACCATATCGGGTCCAGTTCTCCACTGCCTTCTCTGTGCCAAGGTTATCTCTGCCACACAGACCTGGGGGGTGGAGCGAGGCTGTTTCCCTATGACTTCTTTGTCCTAAATTGTGGCACATTTCTTCTGTGAATTGTTCCCAAGGCTGTGACCTTTGGCAAGACAGAAAGCTGGAAATTACTACCCAGAGAAACCTGGAGACAGATCCTTGGGTCAGCTACTCAGAGTGCACAGACCCAGGCCGCTGTCCCGGGCCCCTCCTGAAGCTGCCTTCCGGTGGCAGCTGTCTGCCCTCCACCCTCTCTACCAGAACCCGCCTCCCGCTTTCTGTGCTGGGATTTGTCCCTTCCCAGGTTGACTGACAGTGAAATGTCCAGTTTCTCCAGAAAAAACCCCAGCCCCTACCCAGAGCTCCCAGAACCAGTCATTGGAAACTTCAGTTTGTTTTCCAGAATCTGAGTTATTCACTGGGTCAGGAATAACACACGTGTGGGTTGTCAAAGCAGAGCTCAGTCCATCTCAGTCCAGTCCTTTGCAACCACTTCCTGTGGCCAGCTTCCCAGGGGCCCAGCCCATCTCCTGTTGGATGAGAACTCACAGTCTGCTGTCCCTCTCTCTCTCTCTTTCTCCCTCTCTCTCTCTCATACACACACACACACACACACACCCCGAGTAAGTCATTTTCAGGACTGGTTCAGCTATACTTTAATGAAAGATACCAGCAGAGATGCAGCAGTGCCCACTTCTTATGAAAGGACCATTTATAATGCCAAGCTTCTTGAGCTCCTTGAAGCTGTAGCACCTCCAAACTGTTTCAGAAGAGGTCTTGGCTGTTGTATCACTGAAAGAACCCATAAAGTGATTCTCCCTCTTCTGGGCACGTGGCTGGATTGCACTTCCTGGGCCCCCCTGGTTGGATGAGGCCATGTGACTAATTCTGGCCAATGAGTAGTCGGCAGGAGAGAAGTGGATCAGTTCTGGGCCGAGATAGTTAACTGCTGGATGAGACTCTCCCAGTTCTGCTTCTGCTTCTGCTGCCGCGGCAGCCTGTGTTAAGATGAAGCTTCTGCCAGCCTGAGTCCCCGAGAGCCCCCCAACCAGCCAGTGTCTTACATGTAGTGGGAAATTTGGGGGTTCATTATCTCCCACCCCCCAACCTAGCTTGACTGATACACCACACCGCTCCCATTACCATCCTGCGGAGTCTCTGCAGGAGGAGTTTGACCCAAGCACGGAGCCCCTATTATGGAAGTCTAGCCCTAAGGGAAGAGTCATAGGAAATCTCTTACACGTAGTCTCAGAGATTACAGCCTTTTCCTTGTTACTTTAATTTTGACAATAATAGTAATACCTGCCATTTATTGATTATATACTGTGTGCCAGACACAGGGCTCGGCTTTTTACATACACTTTTCTGTATACTCTTCCGGGCAACCTGAAGACTGCACTCACCAGCATCATCAATGACTTAACTGCTAGCTGGGTGGATGTTTGTTGGTCCTCCCTGATATCCTTGTGGCATAGCTCCCTGATGACCCCCAACTTCTTTTTTCACCTTCATTTCCCTTCACTGTGCCAGATGCTGAGACAGAGCAGTGAATAAGACAGACATAGCCCTGCCCTCATGGAGTTTAAAGTCTAGTTGGGAAGACAGGTGAGTCAGCAGATGATTAACACTCAGCGTGATAAGAGCTAAAATGGTGCCAGATCAGGAGGCCTAAGGAACTGTGGAAGGAGCCCATAACCCAGCCCATAACAGTGCATCAGGGACCTGAAGAATGGGCAGGTGAAAGAGAGAAGAAAGAATGATCCCGACATAAGAGACAGCATTGCAACAGCTTAGAGCTTGGAGACAGGTTCAAGGCAGTAGATAAGTATGGCTGGGAGCTGAGCAGGGGAATGGGAAGAGATGAGGCTGGAGCGGCAAGCCAGAGAGCTTGTGTAAGAACTGGAAAGGCTCCAGTAAGAAGTGGTGAGGTGGGAGGGTGTAGCTCAAGCACTAGGATGCAGGAGGTCCTACGTTCAATCCCCAGTACCTCCTCTAAAAATAAACAAACAAATTTAATTATCCCCCTCAAAAAATAAAATAATAAAATGTAAGGACTGGGAAACTTGAAAAAAAAGTGGAGCACCATCAAAAGGCTGTGAGCAAGGGAACTAAACACGTTCAGATTTCAGTTGAGAATGACCCCTGAACCTGCTTCTTCATCTATAAAATGGGGATAATAATAGCATCTGGAGAATTAAATGAGATAATACGTGCAAACAATGTCTGGTACCTAGGTTATTATTCATTCAGCTAAGAAAGTCCCTTCCATTGTAAAGCCTTGCCCATAGTTCAGTGTTGACTATAATAGCATTTTGTTATAACCATTTGATTATTTACTTATGCTGCTCTCTCCCTAACTGGGAAATGAAACGACCCAGGAAAAAGACCATGTCCCAGTCCGATCTGTGTTTCTCGTTTCCAGCACAAAGCCTAGCACCTATTAGGCACTTGGTGATCGTGCGGCCAGGACCAACAGTGAAAAACACTTCAAAGGGCTAAGTCCGAGGACAGGACATACCACTTTCTACCACAAGAGGGCGCGCCATGTTCCCACGAGAGAGCCAGGCTGCTGGGGAAGGGTGGGCTCCCGACCTCCAGCACAAATCACCTTCCAGGACCTTTCTCGAAGGAAGCCTAGTGCGAAAAGGGTTGCTTGCTCAGGTCGAGTAGAAAATAATAAAATAAAAGTGTTTTGAAAACTTCACTTGTAGCACTGATGGTAGGGGTTTCCTCCGCCGAGCTAGGCGTTAGTTAGGGTTTTGACTGCGTGTTTTTTAACCAGAAAAGCAAAATGCCGTCTTTTCCTGAGCCGCTTGAATCTTTGTGCAAGCGTGTGGCTGCACGTCTACATAAAGGATTAACATGGTCTCGCATCCTGATCCCGAAGTTTGCAAACATTCACAGTCCCAGCCACTGTCATCCGGACTGGGAACCCACCAGGCCTCCTGAGAGAACAGATGGAGATGAGAACAAATGAAACAGGCCGCTTTGGGAGGAAAGGGATGCATTGAAAGCTACCCGGGCGATCTCAGGGAGGACTAGTGAAGGAGATTCGGGGAGGGAGCGGGGAAAGGAAGGAGTGTGAGAGGAAGAGGAATAACGGGCCTCTGGGGAGGGAGGGGTTAACCCAGGCTGCGGGCCCGGAGGAAGAAAGGGCGGAGTGACACCCGGGAGGCGGGCTCTCGCCGCGGCCTCTCGACAACAACAGGCCGCTCCAGGCAAACACGGGGTTAAGGGGGCGGGCCCAGCGGCAGCCACGTGCCGGGGCGAGAGACTATTGGCTCTCCAGGAGTTGTTTGTGAGCCGCCATTGGCGCCGTCGGGGCGCCGCGACGAGCCGAGGGAGGAGGCGGCCTCAGCGGCGCGGTGCCGGGCTGGGCCGAGCCGAGCGTCGGCGCTGCCCGCGCGAGGACCGGAGTCTGAACCCGAGCTCGAGGCGCGGCCGCCACCGCCATGCGTTGGGTCCGCGCGCTGCTGAAGAATGCGTCCCTGGCAGGGGCGCCCAAGTACATCGAGCACTTTAGCAAATTCTCCCCGTCCCCGCTGTCCATGAAGCAGTTTCTGGACTTCGGTACGAGTGGGTGAGAGGCGGCTAACAGCGGGGGCCCGCAGAGGGGGTGGGGGGTGGAGATGAAGGGGTCCTGGCCGGAAGGGTTAATGCGGAGGATAAAGGAGGCTGAGTGGCAGGGAAGTGTTGCTTGCAGGGATCCAGGCAGGAAAGGGTTAACAGGGAGGCAGGGGCTGGCCGGCCTTGAAAGAGTTAAGGGCACCCCGGCTGAAGATGCTCTCGACTGGATTGTTAGCGGGGAAGTGAGGGCACTGAAAAGGAGGGGTCCAAGGTGTCTTCCCAGGCTTTGTGAGGGGTCTTGGAGAGGAATGGGCAGTGAGGCAGTGATGTTAGGGCAGGAAGGGAGTAGGATGTATCCAGGCACTAAAGGGTTACTGGAGGTTGTTCTGGTGACTGGAAGAGTGAGGGTCAGAGAGAGAATGGGAGCGATGCTGGTGGGAGTAACAAGGCAGGGTTGGGAGGTGCAGCCATCTGGAAGGAGACGTGGCCTAGACATGGGGTCAGTGAGGGAAGGGGGCACTTTCAGAAGAGTCAACAGGAGAGGCCCTGACTAGTACACCTCAAACCACTGGAGGATCTGGCCCCCAGCTGTCCCAGTGGACAAGGACACTTGAAGATCAAATCTGCTGCGGCCTGGCCGTCTGTCCCCCGCTGAGCAAAGGCCTGGGGCACCATGAGATGGAGTCAGGCGGCTTGTACCCACCCTTGGCTGCCCTGGGTTCCTGGGCCCCGATCGCATTCTGGGGTTAGCTCTGGAACAAGAGCAAGACTGTGCCAGCGTGGCGACTGAAACAGGCATTGTGTGGTTCCTATCTGTTCATACAGTATTTCCATGGTGCCAGCTGGGGATTAGGAGGGAATACCCAGGTCTCTCAAGAGTTGAGGAAACAGTGCCTGGCTCAGGTTACAGCTGTGTCACTGATGGGAGGGGGTGGGGAGGTGGCAGCCAGAACATAGGGCACCTGTTCCCCAGGACTTGTCTGCCTGCCCCCCTGCCTTGTTTGCGCCCTCCATGTAGGAAAGCCCAGTCCCAGCCCCTAGCAGCTGTCCAGTCCTGACTGGACCCCCATTACACAGCTGGGAGGGACTCACAGTAGGGTTTGGTCCACTGGGAGTTTAGTGGGGGAAACAGACCTTCAGAGGATGACAACGTGCCCTGGGTGACAGAGTTGGAAGCAGAACCTGGACCAGAACCTCCTGACTCTGGGCCATGGCCTCATTCAGTTCTCCATCCCCTCTTTATCGTGAAGCCAGGGCAAAGACTGAGGTATTGGACCCCAGTTCTCAGGCCCTGTCTACCTCACAGGTGGGTGGGCATTAATGTATGGGCAACTCTACCGTAGCCCTAAAGACCAGCTGGGCCAGAGATGACACCGGGACCCTGCAGCTGTGGAGGTCCAGGCATAGCTCCCCTCGGCCAGGGGGAGCTTATCCTAAGGTAGGGATGGGTTTCCCAGGCTCTTTTGCCCAGCTGGACCAAAGTTCGTGTCTGCTCTGAGGAAAAGAAAGAGAAGTGAGATAGCTTGGGCTGGAGGCAGCTCCCAGTTGGCCCGGGGTGGCCCTGGCCTCTGTGGCTGAAGGCATGCGGGGTTCAGCTGGGGGTATGGGGAAGATGCAGCCTCCCTAAGGGTTAGGCTGGGTGGTGCGGTGGTTGGTGCACCGTAGGGATCAGGAGAGACGCCTTGTCCTGTGCCCCTGGTCTCTTCTCTGAACCCTCAGGAAATGAAAGATTTAGTCAACCTGACCCCCAAGATGTCCTCTGGCTCCAGTGGTTTGCGACTGTGTGGGCTCACCCTTCCCTCTCCCACCAGGGTCCAGCAATGCCTGTGAGAAAACCTCGTTCACCTTCCTCAGGCAGGAGCTGCCTGTGCGCTTGGCCAACATCATGAAAGAGATCAACCTGCTTCCTGACCGGGTGCTGAGCACACCCTCAGTGCAGCTGGTACAGAGCTGGTAAGACCCCTGGCTAGGTCTCTGCACCTCGCATTCCATCGCCAGGTGCCCCCTGCTCCCAGCAGCCTTGAGGGAGGTGGGGACAGCGAGGCATGGGCTCGGAGCGGTAGAAGTCCCGAGGTCAAGTGGGAGTCCTCGGCCAGGGCAGGGACAAAGACCAAGCTCCTGGCTTCCATGTCTGTGGGACAGGTCCATACATACCAGCTTCCATTCTCTGGAAAGCCAGGATCCGCCAGGTTCCACCTAGAAAACCATCATTTTCACAGCCAAAACCCCAAATCAGGCTAACGTCAGCAATTGCCATCAGCCCTGGTCCTGAAACCGCAGCACCTGTTGGATAATATTTACCTGGGTTAACTGTGGGAAACTGAAACAGGAAGAAGCGAGTCTTCACATTATATAATCCAAACAAGTCAGCCGGTTTGGGATGTTGGAAAACACTCAAATAGGCCCAGAGATGGCACAGTACCAACCCCAGAGAGCTTTGGATGGGCAAAGATCGAAAGTTTATTGCACAGAGCAACACTAGCAGGGAGAAATCCTCAGTAAACAAAAACCCTGTCCAGGGATAACTAACTGAATGGCATTAGCCAAAGGCCAGTCACATGAAGAATATAAACAACAATTTGCTCTGTCACTGGGCATGTAAATGGCTAATGATGGTTGGTCTTCAGTGGCACGTGTGCAGAAATCTTTTGCCTGTTCTTCTGGCTATAGCTGTGGTTTTCTTTTGGGTTTAGGGTGTCCACATCTACTTGGAGCCCAGTGCTGTGCTGGGTCTAGGAGGTCGGCGGCGGCAGCTGCCCTCGGGGAGCCCACCATCTCACAGGGAGAATAAAAGAGGGCAAACTAAGAGCTACATAGTCAGTGGTAGGAGCAGTGAGCTGCTAAAGAGTTCGTTTTATTTAAATTAAAATCAAAATATTATTTTAAAATAACATTGACTTTTTTTTTTTTACTTCGTTGCAGAATTATAACATGTTCACTTTGACATTTGGAGAACACAGAAAAGTAGATAAAAGAGAATGCCAACCACTACCCTCCACCCCTTAAACAAACACTGTTAAGGTTTCATAAGGTTTGACTGGTGCCTTTCCAGCCTTTTTCTATGCGTGGATATGCAAATGCATAACTCATTCTAATTAAATGAGGATAAGGGAAGGCTAGGCACGTGGTCTGTGCACAATGAATTTTAGTTGAATCAGAAAGTTGTGGGGCCTACTATATATAAAATAGGTAAATAAGGATCTACTGTATAGCATAAGGACTTACATTCAATATCTTGTAATAACGTATAATGGAAAAGAATCTGAAAAAGAATACATGTATATGTAACTGAATCACTTTGCTATCCACCTGAAACACTGTAAATCAACTGTACTTCAATTAAAAAAAAAAAAGCCCCTGCTTGTGCAAAGGTGTGGAGGCAGGAAAGGGCCGAGCTAGAGCATCTGAGCACAGGCTTTGTGGACATAGTGCTGTTAGTGCAAGCTGGCAAGGGAGGGACGGGGAGGGCAGAGCCCGATTTTCATGTAACCCAACGAGGTCACCCCTTGCTGGGCCCTGTCCCTTAGAGGTCCAGGACCTCTGAGCCAACCGGCATTTCCTGCCATCGGGCAGTGTGGAAGGCATGGGGAGGAGACAGAAGGTGCCATCTGTTGTCCCCAGCCTCCTCCAGCTCTATCCAGCTGAGTGACCTAGCTGCCTCTCCAGCTGGTCCCTGACTCTGGGGCAGGGCTTCTCAGGCCTCTCCTTGGACAGTGTGTTCCTAGGAGAGTCAGAGGATGCAGGGAGGGAGGGCAGGGAGCTGCTGAACTGCCTGTGATGCCCTGGGCCCCACAGAGCCCCTTCCTGAAAATCAGTTACATGTGTGGGGGCTTGGCCTGACCTCATTCTTCCCTCAAAGATGGGAAGTGAGTAATGTCAAGCAACAGCAGGAGGGAGTGAAGTTAGACAAGAGAGAACACTTCCCAGTGGATGGTTCCACTTAGAGGAGAGCAGGCCAAGTACTGCTTGCTAGAGGGTGCTGACAGTGAAGAGACAGCCTGCTGAGGTTGTTTCCGGAGAATGGGCATCAGATGCAGCGAGAGAGACTGTGGTCTGAGGGAAGGAAGGACTTCCTGACAGGGACAAGGCACCTGACTGTGAGAGAGGGCAGACCTCCCTCTCTCCAGGAGAACCACCTGCCAGCCTGGATGATGGAGGCAGTGGAGGTGGGCAGAGTTTGCATGAGAGGAGGGGGACAACCTACCAGGGAGACTTACAAGAGGGCCACTAGCCTCAGAATCTAATGAGTAAGGAGCGAAACCTCTCCTTTGGGAAACGGGCAAGTCCTGTGCCAATGCTATTAGTAGTAGTAGTGGTAATAGTTAATATGTGGTAACAGCTAATGGAGTTTCTACTCACCTAGGGGAGAGGTTGTAGGCAGGAATTACTGTGGGCAAATGAAGAATTCCTGGCTCCGTACACTCTTGATAAATGATTTCAGGTGGATAGACTTGGTGTAGTGGGATCCTGTTTTGGAGGTGACTGGAAGGTAGCGGAAAGCCCCGAATGTGGCTTCGGTGTGCCTGACTGCAAGGCTTGGCTTTGCTGCTTGCTGGACGCTTGCTGTTTGCCCAGGCACATGGTCTCTCTGAGCCTCGGCTTTCCTCTCTGTAAAGTGGGGTCCATTCTGTTTGTAAAGGTCCGATGTCACTGCTGGATGTGAAAGTGACAACTCTAAACACAAATGATGTGCCTGAGCTTGTGGGCGGCAGCACCTCCAGGTTTTCTTAGCCCGTGTAGTAATGGTCACGATGACAATGACAGAAGTGGATATACGTGGAGGGCCTGCTGGCCGTCAGGACCTGTTCCAAGTGTGTCCCCCTAATAACTCATTTAACCTTCACAACAAACAAAGTTATGAAGTAGGCCTTGTTATCCCCATTGTATAGATGAGGAAACTGAGGTTCTGAGAGATTAAGAAACTTGTCTGAGCTCATTCAGGGCATCAGTGGTCGAGCCAGAATTCCATCCCAGGCTGTGTGATCTGGAGGCTGCCATCTCGAAGGGAAAGGGAAGTGCCGCGTGCTGGGGCAGTGACCTGCAGTCAGAGATCTCTGAGCTCGTAGAGCAAGTCAGTGGGAAAGTAGATTTTCTTTACCGAGATGGGTTTGACGGCTGGTGTCACGGGGGCACAGAAGGAGTAACCTTGACAGTGCTCAGGAGAGAAAGGAGACAGACAGCCTGAAGAGGGGTGTGCAGTCCGCAGGATGTACGTGTAAGAAATGGAGTTGCAGAGTAGAATTAGATGACAGTGAGTCACTCCTGTCACCTACAGGGTCTTTGCAGGGCTTGCAGGGAAAGGGGCGGGAGGTGGTATGGCCAGCACCTTCTCCTGCACCTCTCTTGTCTATCAGCAAGGTGTGTGCACCCCAAACCAGTCCTTGTCCTGGAAAAGAATGACCACGCACGAGTTCTGGACACCTAGGGCCTGTTCCGCGCCAGGCCCACTGCTGGGCCTTTAGCCAGATCCTGCCACTAAATCCCTCAGATACCTCTTACCTAATCAGAGTGGAGACTAGCCACCCATGTCATCACTAGTCCATGCTGCGGTCCTACCAAGTGCCTGCTGCTTCCAGCCCCACTTCACAGATGCAGACGTGAGAGGCTCAGTGGCCTTTTGAGAGCACAACCAACAGCAGGACCCAAGTCGGCCTGGCTCAGGGCGGCGCCCGCCACCCTTCCACAAGCAGCTCCCACATCGGTCAGCTCTCCCCCCTCACAGGGCCTCCGCCTTGCTCACAGCCCTTGTCCCCCGCAGCTGTACACACTAGTGCACGGTGCATACACACGCACACACCCACAGACGCACACTCACTCCCCTACTCACTCAGTGCTCCCTCTGCCCCCACACAAGCCTGTGCACCCCTCCTCCCCATCACCACACACTCATTCCAGCATCCCTACGCCCACACCCACATACACTCACACTCTCTCACACACACACACATGCACTCTCTGCCTCTCCCCTAATTCCACCCCTCCTACCTCTCAAATCCAGGGCTCTGGACTAGCTAGAAATCTCTAGAAGGCAGGGTTCGAGGCTTCCACGTTACCTTGAGTCAGGGGAGGAAGTTCCAGGTCTCACCCCAGAGTCGTGGGCAGCCTTGCTCACCGCTGAGGTCAGCAGGCCAGGCCTTCCCTAAGGCGTCACGTTGGGCCCCACTGCCTGCTCTGCCTGGCCGGGGGCAGGAGACGCCTCTGTCATGGCACCACTGATCCAGACCAACCGTGTCTAAGCTCAGCTCTTTCTCTGGCCCTCTGGGGTGGGCAGCCCAGGAGCCAGCATCACTACCTCCCCAGTGTCTTTCCCTTTTTAGGGCCAAGATCTGGCCCAAGGATGAGGTCTGGTCTGCCAGGCCCATGGTGAGCTTCAGTCCAAGGCGAGGTTCCCCTGGAAGAATCATTGTCATCTTCTCTCTTCCAAGAGGACACCCAGGTCCACTTCCCTGAAGGAATGGCCCTGAGAGGGAGACAGGCGGAGGCTTTGAACCCTGCCTCACAGTCCGGAGCCGGAGGCCTGAGGCTGGCAGCTCTCCTCATAGCCGTGCTCGCAGGCACTGCCTGGTGCCAGTCTATCCTGGTGCCCTTTGCTCTGCTTCATTGGCCATGTGACCCGGCCCCCATTCTGCCCTTCAGGGTTCATTAGGCAGCCACAGAGGGGCGGTGCCAGCAGCTGGAGCTCTCACCCTACCCAGGGCGGGGCCGGGTGCAGGGAGTCTGTCCCTGCCCTACTCCCGGCCCAGCTGCTCAGGCCCCCCAGCTCCCACCCCCTCCCTCTCCGCTTGGCCCCCACTCAGCTGGTCTCCTCCCTTTCCTTCTCTACCTGTGTCCAGCATTGCATCCTTGCAGGTCCTCTTCCCAGATCCCTTCTCCCTCTAAGAATCATGTGAGCATGAAGCTTTATTGTGGGCATGATCAGGGGACGGGGGATGTGGAGTGACGCAGGCCTGTGAGAGAGAGTCCCAGCTCAGCATGTGAACTGTAAAATGGGTGGAGCTGTAGCGCCCACCCCACAGGGGATTGTGGAGGTTAAAGTTGGGGAACAGGTAAGCACAGAGCAGAGCCCTGGCACAAGGCCGGTAAATGCTGGCTGCCCTCACCATCGACACCAGCAGCATCACTGTTAGGACAGGTGTAGACAGTGAGCACTTGGCCATGTGATGTAGACTTGGCATCAGACCAACCTGGGTTGAATCCCAGCGCAGCTGCTTACTGTGTGGCCTGGGGCATATTACCTGCCCTCTCTGAACTGGTTTCCTTGTCTGCACAAAGGGGAAATACCACATGTTTGTGAAGGCTACTGGGAAATGAGAGACCCTGTGCAGACTGTGAACGCAGGTGGGCACTGACAGTGACTGGGTAAGTGCCAGCTGTTGTTAGTCTCCAGGGAGCCCGAGGTGAGGCCGTAGGAGGGCCACTCTGATTGTCTGATGGGGAGAGGGTACTGAGGGGAAGCTGGTCTCTTTTGCTCTCTGGGCTCCCCCTGCCGTGAGTGTGATGCCTCCCGCCGGGCGCTGTGCCCGGCCCTGGGTGGGGAGGGCAGGCAGGACCAGCAGGGCTGGGACAGCCCCCTTCCTGCCACTGGTGGCTGTCCAGAGCATGAAAGAGTCAAACATGGTGTGATTCAGAGCCTGTGCCCAGTTGGGAGGAGTGCGTCACGTGCCACCTGGGGACTCAGAGGGTGCACTCAGCTGTTGACACTGTTTGAACCACGGCTCATGTCAAGAACAGACATTTAGAGAGTGCTCGCTATGTGCTGGGCACTGTGTTAATTATCATATTTCTCACCAAAAAGTAGTGATAGCAGTAGGTACAAGACCCTCTCTTTTTCTGATGAGAAAACTCAGGCCCAGAGAGGTTCCATGACTTACCCAGAGCCACACAGCTCAAAGTTGGAAAAGCCCAAAGCTGGGAGCAGAGGCAGCTCCAAAGCTAGCTCTTCCACCCTCTTCTCTACTGGCTTGAGCAAGAGAGGGAAGAATAGCAGTTAGGAGGTGAAGGGGCAGAGCGCTTCGGGCGGGGGGAACCGCGGGCCCAGCGGGTGAGCACTTGGAGCAGCCCAGCACTACGCGGTGCAGGAGCACTGTGCGCATCGGACTGCTTCTGACTGTGGGGGGCCCTCTCCAGAGAGCCCGTTAGGCCCCAGGGGCCCTCCACACTCAGGGTTCTCGCAGCCCCTCCTTCCTGCTGGCTGGCAGTGTTTCTGCCCGAGAGAAGCTCAGCTCTCTGCCTTCCCCAGCCCGAGCTGCGGGCCGAGCGTGTTAGCAGGGGAGCCGTGGGAGTCCTGCCACACATTGCGGGGCAGGGGACAGTGGCTCCAGGTGGGCGCTGTCTGGCCAGCCCCGGCCCCTTTGGGCTCTCCATGGGCTCCAGTCCCACCCAGTGTCAAGCTGGGCATGCCCACCCCACCCCCGAGCCTTCCCACCCATTTAAAATCCAGTTCCCTAGGCAGACTGCACAGCTCCTGGGGCCCAGCCCAGACCTGCCCACTCAGCCCGGGCCCAGAGGGTGTGAGGCTATTACCTCCCTCACTGAACGCCTACTGTGTGAGGGCCCTCCACTGGCCACGCCGCCACCTGTGCCCCACGGGATGCAGTGACAGCCTTGCAGAACTGACATAAAGATCTGTTTCCAGGAAGGGCCCAGGGAGGTTGAGTGCCCTGCCCCAGCCTTCTCTCACTGCTGGCCTTGGGCAGGCCCTCCCCTGCTCAGCCTGTGCCTCAGTCTCCTAATCCAGGAGACCAGTGGTGGGGGTGGTCACTCAGCCCCTTGGAAGACTGCTGTTGTAGGATTCCAAGGCAAAAGTGCTCTAAGAACCTACAAATCAGAGGTTTCCTTGCATAGCCTACTATGTTGTCGGGGAGGCTCATGTTCAGACTGAGTGGAGGGAGAAAATCGGTGATGCAGCTTGTCTGCTGTGCAGCCCAGCTCAGCGTGGTGCCCACTGGAGGCGCAGAACAGAAGGGGGGTTGGGCGGGAAGGGTCCCGGCCCCGAGCTGAAGTGATGTCCCCTCCCCTTCCCACACACAGGTATGTCCAGAGTCTCCTGGACATCATGGAGTTCCTGGACAAGGACCCTGAGGACCATCGTACCCTGAGTCAGTGAGTGAGGCCCTGGCCGGGGGGGGGGGGGGGGGGGTGGGCAGGTGTAGGTCACAGCCCTGGGGGCAGAAATGGATATCCAGTCTGACGGGGAAACAGCCCCCGTCCTTGGTGTGCCCTGAGTCTGCTGGGGGGTCCAGGCCCTGCCCCTGCAGAGCTCCCAGGCTGTCAAGCAGGCGGTGGGAGATTCGGGGTGGGTTCTGGGAGGAGTGGGCTCAGAATAATCAAGTGGGTGAAGACACTGTGGAGAGGAAGTCAGAGTGGGGAGAGTCTGAGGGTGTCCCAGGGCTGGGGTGGGGTGGCGGCCAGTGTCTGTACCCTCCACAGGTTCACCGATGCCCTGGTCACCATCCGAAACCGTCACAACGACGTGGTGCCCACCATGGCGCAGGGCGTGCTGGAGTACAAGGACGCCTACGGCGACGACCCCGTCTCCAACCAGAACATCCAGTACTTCCTGGACCGCTTCTACCTCAGCCGCATATCCATCCGCATGCTCATCAACCAGCACAGTGAGCGGGCGCGGCGGGCACATTGGCTGTTCAGATGTTTACAGAATGCAAACTTCTGTCACCTCTCTGTGTGTAAACTCTTGTTACACTCAGAAACGGGTTGTTGTCTAGAGTTTCTCATTCCAGAAGTCTTCACTATGATAAGTTCCTCATACTCAAATAATTTCAAACCCAAGATGGTAAAAATTATTTTTAAACGTATAGCAAAAGAGGGGGATAAATGTAACATGGGATGTGTGGGGACAAGACTTCAGAGAAGAATTGTTCAGGCCTACAAAGGTCCAAAAATGGCCTGAGCCGGGGTTAGAGGGGTCGGGGCCAGATGGCAGGAGGGTTAGGAATAGAAGTGGAGAGCTGGGGAGCCAGGGCACGAGGCAGCAGTGAGGCAGGCTCTGTGCCCCCACCAGCAGCGCCCTCCCTTCCTGCCCACAGCCCTGATCTTTGATGGCAGCACCAACCCAGCCCACCCCAAACACATCGGCAGCATCGACCCCAACTGCAACGTCTCTGAGGTGGTGAAAGGTAAGCCGTCCCCACCGTGCCTGACCCACAGAGGTGCCCCAGTGACCCCTCCGAGCTTACCTGGCCAGAGGGTGACCCATTCCCCAGGGGGAGGGGGCAAGATCTCCTTGGGTATAATGTTGGTGACACCTTGTGTCTGTGCCAAGAGGACTGGCTGCTGGGGGGAGCCCCCTGTTCCCTGAATGGCCCCTGTCTTCTTTCAGATGCCTATGATATGGCCAAGCTCCTGTGTGACAAGTATTACATGGCCTCACCCGACCTGGAGATCCAGGAGATCAGTGGTGAGTAAGTGAGGCTGTGTCTGTCTGTCTGTCTGTCTCAGGGCTGGGGGCACAAGAGAGGAAAGTGAAGCGGGAGTCAGGAAATGAATTGTTGCCTGGATGAGGGAGAAGCCAAGCTATTATTGTATTATTGTTATTACTGGTTTATCTGGGAAATATTTATCAAGCAGTAAACAGGCAAGGTCCCTGTTCCCACAGAGCTTACATTCTTGGTACTGGGGAGGTTGGGGAACGGGGGCCCTTTAAGCAATGAACGAATAATAAACAAGGTAATTTCAGATCATGATAAGTGACAGGAAGGAAATAAAACGGGGTAACATGACAATGAAAGGCAGGGCCCAAGAGTTGAGCATATCACTTCCCTAAGTCTCCTGGCTCTTCCCGGCTGCAAGGGAGGCTGGGAATTTAGTCTCTAGCTGGGCAGTCCTGTACCAGTTAAAACTTTAAGGGACAGAGGCGTCTGTTACTAAAGGAAGAAAAGAAATAATGGATACAAGAGGTTGGCTATAGGGTGTTCCTACTTTGGATGGGGTAATCGAGGACCAGAAGGACCAGGGTGGTGGGGTGGGAGATTGAAGGTGTGATGGGTGAGAGAAAGAGACAGGTGTGCAGGGCCCATGGGCCACGGACAGGAGCTGGAATTTTGAGAGCAAGAGGAAGCCACTGGAGGGTATGAAGGATGGTAATGACAGGATCTGACTTCCATTCTAAAGATATTTAGAGGTTGGAGGAGGCAGGAGAGGACACAGGAAAAACAGTTAGGAGGTCATTGCAGGATCCAGGCAAGGGGAGGGGAAGGTAGCAGAGATGGAAAGAAGGAAATGGACTGGATCTTGGATCTTAGAGGTGAAGGGGCCAGGACTTGCTGATGAACCAGGGGCAGAGGGGAGAGGACCAGGGACCTGGAAATGACCTCTACCCTCCCCATCACCCACCTGCTCCTCAGCCACCCCAGGCCTGCGTGCCAGAAACCTGAAGTGTTCATGCCCCTGTACCTGGACGTCACGCTGCCCATATCCTAGCCTTCCCTTAAGACCTGGTTCAAGTCCAGCTCCTCAGAAAAGCCTTCCTGGATCTCCCAGAGAAGCCAGTTAGGCACCCGCCTGCCCCAGGTGTATCTCTGTATATTGCACGTTTGAATTACTTAGGGGCAGAGACCAAAAGGCAGGCCACTTAATTTCAGGGTCCCCAGGGCAAAGCCCAGGACCTAGCACACAGCTCTAGGTACAACAGCTAATGTGAAAGTCAGTTGTGCATTTCTCTGTCTAGACTTGAATTTCCAAAAGTGTAGGGCTGAATTTTATTCATCTTTATGTCTCCACTGCCCAGCACAGGACCTGAGATCCTTTCATTTATTGATCCATTGCTCCTTTAGTGAGCTGCTGCTGCATACAAAGCACTGTGCCAGGCAACAGGAAAAGACACTCAGTCCCTAAAACCAAGAAACTCTCTGAGATAGACTGATTCTTGGGAAGTAGGATGCTGGTGTCAGGAACATCTGGGCAGCCCCATTCCCTTTCCCCTAGGTGAAAAAGCATTCCAGGAGATTCTGGTAGCCAGATGAATGCTAGTAGACTAGATATAGAATAGACAGATACTATCGGAGTAGATGAATGATGGATAGATGGATAGATGAATCGAAGGATGGCTCTGTGCTCTGAATAAATTGATAGATGAGAAAGATAGATGTTTGAACAGATGCATAGAGTGAAGGATGGTTGGATGGATACTGAATGGGTAGATAGAGGAATGAATGGATGTTGAATGGATATGATTGATGAATGGATGGATGGATGGATAGATGGATGGATGGACAAACAGACATTATATAATGGATACTGTATGGGAATGGAACAGATATTGCATATGGATAGATAGTTGAATGGACACTGAATGAATGGATAGATGGATGGGTGAATGAGCAGATGGATGGACACTGGATGGTGGTTGAGTGCTGGGGGCTACATTCACCATTCACTCACCTCTTAACAATTTCCTGATCTTTGGTCTTGATCTTCCCTGGCAGCATCCAACTCCAAACAGCCAATTCACATGGTCTATGTCCCCTCCCACCTCTACCACATGCTTTTTGAACTCTTCAAGGTGAGGAGGCTGTGGGGTGGTCCTTTGTGAGGGATGGGGGGCAGTCAAGGCTAGGCTGCACTCACCCATCTCCTACCTCCTTCCCTGCACAGAATGCCATGCGAGCAACTGTGGAAAGCCATGAATCCAGCCTCACTCTCCCACCTATCAAGGTCATGGTGGCCCTGGGCGAGGAAGATCTTTCCATCAAAGTATGTGACCCTTGACTTTGGGGTCCAGAGAGTGTGGGGTAGAGACTTTTCTCCTGCCAGGAGGTGGGCTTAGGGAAGACCCTGGGGGTAAGGAAGACCATGAGAAGGTCAGGGGTGGGGTGTGGAGGAAACTGAGATCTGGAGAGCCCCTGACATGTCCCATCTTCCCCAGATGAGTGACCGAGGTGGGGGCGTCCCCTTGAGGAAGATCGAGCGACTCTTCAGCTACATGTACTCCACGGCACCCACGCCCCAGCCTGGCACCGGGGGAACCCCACTGGTGAGACGGCTGCACTCCAGTTCCACCACCTCCCAAAGAATGCCTGTTGTTTTTTTCGTCTCTTTTTGTCAAATTGTCTCTCTTCCCCATCTCTTGCTTCCCTGTCTCCCATGGTCTCTCCATCCTCGTGTGGCCATGTGTGATGTCAGTCTGCTGGGCCTCCCTGCTCCTCCCATCTCTCCCCAGTCTGCACCCACCTCCCTATCTGCAGGTGCCTGTCTGTTACCTTGCCTCAGTTCTCCCTGCCCCTCTATCTCTCCATAAGGTTACCACCTCTCTCAGTATTGTTCAACTCACCTCACCTCCCTGTCCATACCCAACGGAGTAGGCAAGGCTGGGTGTGGGAAATTGAGACTAAGAGGAGTCTCGTGATCTGCCCAGACCCCTGGCTTCCAGAGCTCCTCTCCCTGCCCTGCCTGCTGCTCCCTACCCCCAACATGCTCTGCAGCCTTCCTCCCTCCCTCTGCCAGTGATTTCCCTCATTCCATGGCCCACATCTTGCCTCAGATCCGTCCCTTTCTCATGTCCCCTCCCCACCCCATTTCCAGGAGTCCCACTGCATGACCCCAGCTCAGCATTCCTCACTCAGCACACCATCCCTGCAGCTCCAGGCGCCAGCGTCTCATCGCTCTCCCTTCCTGCCCCTTTGCAGGCTGGCTTCGGGTACGGGCTCCCCATTTCCCGCCTCTATGCCAAGTACTTCCAGGGGGACCTGCAGCTCTTCTCCATGGAGGGCTTTGGGACCGACGCTGTCATCTATCTCAAGGTGAGGGCAGAGCCTGGCTGGGGTTGGAGGGGAGGCTTGCTGACAGGTCAGGCAGGATTGGCCTTTTAGGTGTCTTTTCCATCCCTCCAATCTTTCCCTGATTCCGGACTGAGAATCAGAGCAAAGCTGCAGTTCCCCAACCACCAGACCCCCAAGTTGGCAGGCAGTTTCAGGGAGTCATGGCGCATGACTACGACCCCTGTCCTGGGAACCTTTGACTTGTCAGACTCAGAAGGAAGGTGGGGAACCACAGAGAACTTGTCATTCAGCTCAGGGGGAGACTGAGGCCCAGAGTTGGTGACCTTGTTCAAGGTCACACAGCCCAGCCTCCTCCCTCGCTCTCCCTTACCCTTGGAGTGAGCACCCTTTTTGAATCGGCAGAAGTGAGCCACAGGAGGGACAGACCCTTTCATGGGTCTTTCTGGGTTAGTTGTCTCAGCCAGTGTCTGGCACCTGGGTGGCTGATGTGTGGGCCACAGTCAGTAGTCACCAGAGCTCACGTTGGGGCAAGGGTGGTCTGCCAGACAGTGGGCAAGGCGCAGGGAAGCGGGAGAGGCTAACCCTGCTGCCCTCCAGGCCCTGTCCACGGACTCAGTGGAGCGCCTACCCGTCTACAACAAGTCAGCCTGGCGCCACTACCAGACCATCCAGGAGGCCGGCGACTGGTGTGTGCCCAGCACAGAGCCCAAGAACACTTCCACCTACCGTGTCAGCTAAAGGCCATCCACTCATCTGCACCCAAGAGGATGGACTGCTGTCTCTGGGACCGGCCACCATGGTGACCCTCCCCATCCCCCCCAGGTGGGGGGAGGCTCTCCTTGATGACCAGCTTCTGTCTCTGTGGACATCACTGTGGTGATCCGTCTGTGGTGGCCCCTAAGTGCCAATCTTTGTGTCCATGGTGACCCCTAGTGGTCTCCCTGGGTTCAGTCTCTGTGGACCGTGCCTAAGGATTGGGGGATGTCTCCATCCTGATCGGGTGTCCCAGTGATATGTTTCCATGGCAGGCCTCTGCTCTGAGCCCAGAGCTGCCACTTCTCTGCCGGGGTCCTAGGTCTCCCACACTGCCTCCCACAGCCCTGACCTCCCAAGCGGATGTCCTGGCTTGCCTTATTCCCCTGGCCCTTGCTGGTACCCTGGCCCAGGTCCAGTGTCAGTGTTAGAAAGGGACTGGGTACCCTCCAGATCTGGGGTAGTGAGAGGTCCCTGGCAGGGACCTGGTCCTGCAGTCTCTCCCTCTGCTCTGAGTTTAAGGTCAAGGTTAGGAGGGAGGGGTCTCTCACCTGGGGCTCACCCCTAAAGCTGAGGAACCTAGGAGGACCCAGAAGTCAGCCGCCCAGCCAAGCTGCTCAAAGCCCGCAAGTGGCCCCAGCAATGTTTCTGCCACCTCCCAAACCCTTCCCCTGCATGTCTTCACATGCATACACCTGCCTGCCCCAAACCCACCAGGTCCCCCTAAGTCCAGACCCCAACTCCCACTGTGCCCGGACACACACGTGCTCAGGGTGGCTTCCTCCCTAGAATGTTCTGTGTACATAGTTTTATAGCCCCGAATGCCCCCACCCTTCCCCTTAGCACACAAGGGGTTAAAGTTGTGTGCTCCTCCCAGTGGCTATAATGGTGACAGTGACATCCACAGTAAAGAAGAGATCGAATGAGACAGTGGCTTGGCTACTTTCCTGGGGGAGGGAGATCCATATGTACAAACACACGCAGTCTGCAGTCCCTGTGACCAACACAGGACGTGCTCCAGGCACCCATCGCAGCTCAGGACACGACACACACATGCCACAGGTACAACAGCGGCTGTCACCATCCATTCAGAACACTTGACAGTGCAGCACCCAGTGATCGGCCTGTTGCCCCACACACACACTTGGGGCCCAGCCCAGCCCCCAGCTGGGGCAGACTGAAAGGTCTCTGGCACATCGTAAGCGTTTATTGAAATAAACTGAGTAGTGCCTCCCCCTCCACATGCACGTGGGCACTTGGATAGCTCCTGGTGGCTTCAAGGACCTGGGAGCTTTCCACCCTCCCCACCAGCCCCTCCTCTGGGCCCAGATGGTTCTGGTGCCCCCATATCTCAGTTCCCTGCTGAAGCCCCTCTCCCAGAACAGACAGTAGAGAGGAAGGAGGAAGGGACTGAGACCCAAGGATGGGGTGGCCCTCAGGTCACAGCCCCTGGGCAGGAATGATGAGAATAGGCATGCATTGGGGCCTGTCTACCACTCCAGGCAGATGGGAGGAGGTGGAGGGATGTTTCTCATCAGAGGCCCCCAGCCCTACTGGTAACTCCGGCCAGTGCTCCAGAAGGTGGGCTAGCTGCTGGCCAGCACCATACCTGGATGCTCCCTCCCTACAAGGACAGATGCCATGTCTGCAGGGATAGACTCCACCCCGACCCCTCCTTGTGTCCCGCGGACCAGAGCCTGCACTGTCTGCCAGTTCTGGAGCCCACTGAGGCCCCAGTGGGGACAAGGACAGATGGGAAGGGTGAATGAACCTTTCCAATTTAGTGACTTCCAGGGGACCTCCTAGATTTTGCCTCTGCCTGGCTAGGGTGCGGATTCACCAGTTCAGTACTGCCTAGTCATTGGTAGGTGGTGTCCTCAGTCCCCATCAGCTCCCAAGTTTACTTTGTCCTCAGGGAGGGCGCAGGCAGCCTCTGAGGGAGCAACAGAAGTGGGCAGGGCTTGAAGAGTGGGTCAAAGACCAGGCTTTGAATGGGCCCTGGGAGGGGCAGACCTATAGGGGTGTCATCTCACCACTGAGACCCACAGGACAGGGAAGGGGAAAAGGAGGAGCTTTTCCTCTTCCCTTCCTTCTAAAGTCCTTGCAGAGGTGATGTGGGATAACCATGCTGCTTTCTCTGCTCTCCTGTTGAGGAGTGCAGACTGGGAGTCTACCCTGAGTGCAACCAACTTGCCGCAGTGCCCAGCGGCCTCCCTGGGGAGCAGACCAGAGCTCTCCCAATACCCAGTCACCCTGGAGGGTTGGAAAGGAACTACTTTCTCTACCTGCTCCTGCAGGGATGCTCAGCCTACCTCTCTGAGCCCAGGGCCTCTGGAAAGCAAGCAGGCCTCCTAGTTCACTGGCTGCCCCAGCACCACCTTGGCCTGAGGGCAGAGGGTCAGAAGGAGTCAGGTGCCTCTGGGCTTCCAAACTTGATTCTGCCCTGGCTTCTCTGCCCATAATCTGCCACGTCCCCCAGGAACCCTATGCCAAACAGTTCTTTAAATGGGATTTATGACTGGGCACTTTCCCTGGGGTCTCCCTTTCTCAGGGACCTGGGTCCAGACAGATGACAGGGTGAGAGGGCGTGTTCCTCCTGAGAGCAAGGGGCCTGACCAGCCCAAGCCTGGTGCCCTGGCCCTGCCTCCCAGGGTGGCCTGTGCCCGTGGGGCCCAACAGCTGCCCGTGCCGGGTGCCAGCGCCTCCCCGCCCCCCTAGCTCTTCTTGGCCTCCTGCTCCCTGCGCCGGAGCTTCTCACGCTGCCGCGCAGCCTTCTCCTGGGCCTTGCGCTCCTTCTCAGCGGCCGCCGCCAGCTCCTTCAACTTCCGCTTCACTAGCGCCCGGTCATGCGAGTTGCTGAGCCCCAGGCTCTGGGGGAGGAATCCAAGGGTGAGGGAAAGAGCCCCAACCCCCCTGGCCAGCCCAAGGTGGCCCAGGTGGATTCTGGAACTCAGCCAGGTCGCCACCTCCCAGACTCACTGATGGATCAGAGCCCTCAGGGCAGGAATTTGGAATGGGAGTGGTTGGGAGAGAGAAGGATGGAGGGTTCCAGGCCCTTTGCCCCTCCCCTTCCTCTACTCAGGATTTCAGCCTTAGCGTGACCCTGCCTGACCCCCTGAGACCCAGAGATGGGGAGCAACGTGCCCAAGGACACACAGCTAGTCAGTGGCTAAGGCCCCTCCCCACTCCGGAGACTTCCTGGGAGACCCTCACCACTGCTTCCCCAAACAACTCAGCAGAAGGTGCAGAACAGGCCAGAAACCTCCCAGCAGAGATCAGCGCACCCCTAGCCCCACCACCCCGCCCACTTCCCTCCCACAACCACCAGCCTCCAAGACTGAGAACCAGATGAGCTGACCGGGGGAAACTCCTTAAGAGTCGAGAGTCAGAGGATATGATAGTCTGAGAGGTCAAGGTTAACCTGGAGACTTGGGCTGGAGCTTGAAAGTCAAACTGAAGAATTTGGCTGGGGTCACACTGGGGACTCCAAGTTAGACTCGGGGGCCCATCACAGAGTAAAGATCAGGCCAAGGGCCTTGCCTAGAGGTCAGAGGTCAGGGCAGTGGTCTTAGAGGGAGCGGAAAGGTCAGGATGAGGGGATCCCAATCCTTGAAGTTTGCCTCAGGCTCCGGCTGCATCGGGGCCCTTCCACTCAGACCCACCTTAAGTTTGCTTCCGTCCAGCTGCAGTAGCTGCGGCCCATCCACCTGCCGTGCAGCAAACTCAGCGGCATACTGCTCCAGGTTGAGGCTGTGCAGCCACTGGCCTACCTGCTGACTGGTCCAGTGGTAAACAGTGGGGAGAGGTTCATCCAGGAACTGGGATGGAGACCAAGGAGAGTGAGCGGGGAAGACGTGGCGTGTGCCCTCATACCTGGCAGAGTCAGAGGTCAGGGCTTGCTTACCTCATCCGAAGACTGGGACAGTGTGTGGTAGGGGTAGGAACACTTGGTCGCCTGCCGGGGACCACTGGGGATCTTGGGGCTGCTGCTGGGGGGTGTGGAGTCATCACTCAGGGTGGATTCCTAGAAGGGAAGGGAGTGCATTCCACTGAGGAGTGCGCTGAGGAGAGCGCTCACCTCTAAACCCAAGGGAGTCACCCTTGACCCGCCACCCTCACCCAGATGGAGCTGATGTCCAGGCTTGGCACCAGGCTCAGTGCCCCTGAGCACGAACCAGGAACTGGAGGACACAACTCATGGGAGGCATCAGGGTCTGAGGCCTCAGGGAGGATGTGGGGCTAGAACTGAGCCAGGCAGAGTAGTTAGCGGGAATGGAGGAGGTCAGACTAGGTATCGCTTCCTAGATAGCTGACCGGGGTTCCCCAGGCGGGGTCAGATGTCCCTGTCTTGCACCTCCCCTGTGGCCTCTAGCACCCTGGCCTATAAATGCCTGGTTAGAAGTCCTTGTCCCCACTGGACTGTGAGCTCTACAAGGGCCTGGGCTGTGTCTGTTCACCATGGTATCCCCAGGGCCCAGGCCAAGGGAAGGAAGAAAAAGGGAGAGATGGAAGGAGGGCATGGGAGGAGGGATCCCCTTCTCCCCTGAGTTCCCAGCTTTCTGATCTCCTCTGCCCCTGTGGCACATGAGTAACAGAACGACAACAAGCGTAGGCTGAAGGACATAGGGCCTGGCACCTAAATCCAGTTCGGTCTGTGGGCAAATCCCTTCTCTCTGGACCTGGATTTGCTCATCTGTACAGTGGGGGCGAGCGTGCCTGCCCTCCCTACTTCACTGAGCCTTTGTGAGAGTAAAGCAAAAACATGCATTTGGAGTTTTGTAGACCGTGGAGCCTGGTGAACAGAAGCAGATGCTCACTGTTGCTTCTGTTACGTGGTATCATTTCTCCCAAAGGGTTGTGAGCTTTCTGAGCACTAGCTAGGTTGGGGTCCTGTTCACCTGTTTCCCCCAAGCCTCACTGCATGTATGTAGCTCAGCTCCTAAGACAGGACGTGGGGCTAGAACTGAGCCAAGCAGAAGTTAGCAGGAAGACAGGAGCCCCCAGGCTGCATGTATAGTAGGGATGATGGTGCTCAGTGATGTGTGTGGAATGGAAGCAATGAATGAACTACAACATATGAATGAGTGAGCAAGTGAGTGTATGAACTCAAGAGACTGGATGAATTAACGAATCTCTGAATGGCTCCATGGATGGACAAATGGACTCCAGGGATGCCTGGTCGCAGCCCAAGCTGGGGTGAAGTATGCTGTTAAGCCACCTGAGTCGAGGGGCCCGTATGGGGGCTAGAAGGCCATGGACTCACCTGAGAAGCTGACTTCTTAGGGCTGAAGCCCTCGTGTTTAGGGGAGCAGGCCGGGGAGGTGGTGCTGCCAGAGGACGCCGAGCCCTTGCCACTGTCTGTGAACCAGGAAAAGGGCAGGAACGGGGAGCCCCCTGATCTGCTGGACCCCTCCACCGACTCCCTGTGGAGAGAGCACCCTGCGTGGGTGTGGACACCAAGGCGAGGGCCAGGGCCCGGGCCCACAGGGAGCCATGGGCAGAAGCTACGGTTGAGGGGCTGTGGGTGCCTCTTACCTGCTGCCCATGGACAGGCGGTTGCTGCCCTTCTCCTTCCGGCTCTTGCTAGTGGATGCTCGGCGTAAGGTGACCCTGTGGAAAGGGCAAGAGGGAGGGGGACAGTGCTGCCCCCTGTGCTACCCCCATTCCCAAACCTTTTGTTCTGGCCCCTCCTCCACTCACCCCAGGTCCAGGAACTTTCGGCGAGTCTTCTTATCCAGGCCAATGGTAGGGCTGGCGGGCTCAGGTGGGCTGGCATCCCGGCTGTCATCTTTTGAGGAAGAGAAGGAAGGAAATAGCCCATGTGGTGGCTTGTCTGCCTCCTTCAGCTGCCAGTGAGGTGGTAGAAATTCTCTTGACTTAGAATCAGGCAACCTGGCTCTGGCGCCCTCCACTAGCCGTGTGATCTAGGACAAGTCATCACCTCTCTGAGCTTCCTGCATCTCAAACATGGGGATAGTAACTGCCTATTTCATGGAACCTAACAGGATGTTGATGACAGCCTTATACAAAGCATAAATCACTCTGAAAAAGGAGGGACCACTACTCCACTGTTAATTTTATCATGGCCAACTTTTAACCAATTTCCAATCATGGCTCCCATGTCACATCCTCAGAGAAGCCTTCCAGGATGCTCCCAACTGGTTGCTTTCACCCTGATACATGTTCTCCTGCCCTGCTCACTGTTTCTCGCGTAGCACTTACTACACCTTGTAAACATATATTTAATTAACGGATAAATTGGTTTCTTCCCCCTCTAAACTATAAGAAATTATTCGTTTCTTCCCATGAGGACGAGGACTGCATCTGCTTGCTCTTTTGTGTGTCCCAGTGTGCAGCAGTGTCTGGCACCTATTAAGGCGCTCAGGAAACGAGTGAATGAACCGTGGCCTTCCCCCACCCTCCCCCAAGCCACCCTGTCCCTCGGGTCGGCCATGCGTGCACTCCGGCGCCCACCCGACCGCTTGCCGGCAAGGGGCGCCGCGCCGGCCGCCGCTCACCTTCGCTGTGCGGCTCGGCGCGGGGGTGGCGGCGCGCGAAGCTGGGCGAGCTGTCGGACGAGGGCGCCGAGCGTGGCGGCGAGCACGAGGCGGCGGCCAGGCCCTCGTGCGAGGCGGTGTTGTGCAGGGGCCGGTAGCGTGTGCGCGGCGAGGGCGGCGGCTCGTCCTCGTCCAGGCTGCGCCGCAACCCAGGAGGCTCCAGACAGAAGGAGCCCCCGGCCGGGGACCCTGGGCTCGAATGCAAAGGCGAGCGCAGCCGGTGCAGAGGGCTCCCGCAGCCGTCGGTCACCTGGGGGAGGGGCAGCTGCTCACCGCCAACCCGCCTCCCCTTTCCCCCGAGGGGAGCCGGGACTCCTAGGTCCTTCTGGGGCCTGGAGGGAGGGTTTCTTCGTGGATCCTGCCTCCTTCACTTACTAACTGTGTGACTGTTAGTGAACCTCTCAGAGCCTCAGTTTCCTCATCTGGAAGATGGGGATAATACCTTCCTTGAGAAGATGAAATTAGCCAGAAGTGAACTACAGCTATTATTTTTTAGCCTTATTAGTCAGAAGTCTGGGGGTGTGGTTTCCCCGGAATTGTGGTTTGAAGGGATTATCCAGGGGCAAGAAGGGTGGGTGGGTTATGTGGATTGCCCCAACCTTGCCTCCGGGCCCATCGGAGCCTTCACCATCCTCTGCAGAGCTGGCACTGTCCCGAAGCCTCGAGCGGGAGGGCCGGTGTCTCCGGCCCTTAGCCAGTAGTTGGGCCCGGGCCTTGTGTAAACTGCTGTCCAGTCTGACGGTCTCTGGTACAGCCAAGTCCAGGTCTGCAAACCGGGGGAGTGGGGCAGAGACCAGACACATGAGGACAGCAAGCCCAGAGGCCCACCTCAAGCGGCCACCTGCACTCACACCCAGACATTCAACAAATGTCTCTGAGTGCTGGGCACTGGGAGTACAGATGAGATGGAAAACCAGGTCTCTCACAGTCTCCTGGGGAGCTGGACACGTCTGCTCATATACACAGCAGCGTGATGGAACCACTCACAGGCACAGAGGAGGACAGGGCGGCTCTGTTTGGATGAGTTGGAGGAAGAACCACCAAAACTGGGTCTTAAGGTCTGGACAGGAGTTTATAAGAAGAGGTTGGCAAGACTGGTACATGACATGCTGGGAAATAGGGAGGCTGGGGGCAGGGGCGGGGCACCTCCAGGGCAACGGGAGGGCAGGTTTGTGGAGGGAAGAACAGGAGAATGAGGCCTGAGAGAGCACGGTCATCATGGCTACTGGTGAAGAAGTGTCAAGTACACACCAGGATGTACATACATCACCTCGTCTACTCAAAACAGCCCCTGGACTAGGGACAGCTATTACGCACATTTTACAGTGGAGCAAACTGAGGGTCAGAGAGCAGTGGTCCAGGATTTGAGCCTGGCTAGTCTAGCTTCAGGGTCGCACTGAGACAGCACTGCTGAGCATCTAGAGTGCTCACGGTTGAACTGGAGCAGAGGGACCCCCCACAAGCCAGTGGCAGCAACAGAGAGGAAAGCCCACAGACCCCGAAGCCTGTCTCTCCCACCCTGGGTTCCGTGGCCCAGGGCTAGGTCCTGGATGAGGACAGGGAGGAAGAATATGCAAACCTAACGGATCATGCCTAAACCCTATAGAGTCATTTGCTCCACGTGAGAACTCAGCCTTCGCTTTGCAGTGTCCCTGAGCTTGCCACTGGGAGTCTCCAGGCAGAAAGGTTTCTTCCCAGACCTTAGCATGGGTTGAGACCTTTCTTCACCACTCTGTCCACCATGATCTCAGGGATGCCACCCCAAAACTCATGCCCGCCCTGCTTTGCCTGCTCCTCTTTCTCTTGTCTGCAGACACCCCCTAAGCCATCCCAGTGGCTGGACTACCACCCATGTCTATTTCCAGCCTGATCCCTCCCCTGAACTCCAAGCCTGGGCACCTCAGCACCTGCCAGGGAACTTGCCAGGTCAAAAGCACCCAGGCACCGCAAACTCAGCCTATCAAACAAACCCACCAACTTGCCTCAAGTGGATTCTCCATCCCCTGGCTCAGTGAAAGGCCCCTGTCCACCCAGTCACCCCACTCAGACAGCTCTGAGCTACCTTTCCCTCAGACCAGACCCGGTTGGTAATTCATGAATCCATCTGCCTATGTGACACCCCCACTTGGATGTCCAATTGGCATCTTTAACCCAGATGTGAAAATTGGACCTCTGCACTCCCCAAGCTGCTCTTCATAGTCTGCCCCTCTCGGTGAATGGCAGCTCCATCCTTCCAGCTGCTCAGGTCAGACCCCTGAAGTCACCCTTGACTCCTCCCCTCCCCTCCCACCCTACAAACTGATCCACCCACAATTCCTGTTAGTTCTACTTTGGAAATATATCTAGACATACTGAAATATTTATGGTGAAATGACATGATGTTTTGGATTAGGTTCAAAATAATCCAGAAGACTAGGAAGGGGATATAGATGAAATGAGACTATCCGTGAGTTGACGATTGTTGAGGTTGGGTGATGAGTACATGGGCGGATGATGGAGTACATTGTGCTAGTCTCTCTGCTTTTGATTTCCCACAATAAAACACTGTTTACAGGTGTCTGTGTACACACGCTTACACACATGCATACATGTGGGGAGAAAGAGGAAGGGAGGGGAGAGGGAGAACTCACAGCACCCCTGCTCTAGGTCACCATCACCTCTTGCCTCGATTATTACAAATCCTCCCAGTGAGTCTTTCCTCTGCCTCCCTTTCCCATTTACAGTCTATTTTCAACACAGCAGCCAGAGTGATCCTGGTAAAACATGTCAGCTTGTGTCACTCCTCTGCTCAGAACCCTCCAGTGACCTCCATCTCACACAGAGCAAGAAGCCTCCAGACTCAGGCTGTTAGGTGACTCTCCCCGACTCTCCCCATCTTGCTTCCTCCACTCCAGCCACCCTGGCCTCCAGGCTCTTCACACAAGCCCATCCTGTGCCTCAGGGCCTTTGCATTTCCTGCAAGGCCCTTGGCACAGAATTCTGCATGGTTCTCTCTCTCACCTCCTTCAAGTCTTTGCTTAAAGGCTTCCTCTCATCAAGGACTCCCCTGACCCCTCAATTTAAATACCCCCAGAACCCCCACTGCTAATTTTTTCCTGTATCATTTATCATTCTCTAGCATACCATTTATTTTACTTATTTAATTTATTGTCTCTCTCCATCCATTAGAATGTCAGCTACAGGAAGGCAGAGTTTTGTCTATTTTGTTCATTGCTCTAACATAGGCATCAAATAGTGTGTGTGTGAAAGAGACTGTGTGTGCATGAGTGTTATAAATGCTTTACAACTACTATTTCATTGAAAACTACCCCCAACCCAAGGAGGAAGAGACTCCGGGAATCCCCAGGGCAGCCTGAATTTCCCTGAAGGTCTATGAAGAGCAGGCCAGGGTTATAGGGAGTCTGGCTCCGAGACTTGGTGTGTAACTAACCAAGCTCGCTCTACTGCCTCTGAGGCCGAGATGGGAGCGACACGTGAGTCCAAACTCTTATTTTACAGATGGGGAAACTGAGGCTCAGAAAGGGAAGTTTGGCCCAGAGTTCAAAGGGACTTAAGGACAGCAGGCAGGTCTCTTGGCCAGAGCTCTCGCTGCTCAGGGGGCTGTGGCGGAGGGTGAACTGATGGGCACCCTCTACCCGTCCAGCACCGGGCTGGTGCCCAGCCACTGGGGCCAGGGGGATGGGCCCTTTGCACCTGGATCTGGGCCACATCAAGACCATGGTCTTACCTTGAGGGGCTAGGGAGCAAAGGGACTCCTAAGTGGCTTGGGGGATTTTCATGCAAAGTGGGGCCAGCCTCTCCTCCAGTCCCTTGCTCTACTGGGCCCCCCTCACCTCCTTCCATCCCTCTCCCATCTCTCTTTCCCCCTGGGAGTTAGCCCGGCCCTGGGCAGTGGGAAGCCATGAATATTTAATTGTCTTTCTCTTCAGGAAGCAGGCCAGGCGAGCTGCTACCTCAGCAGGTCCAGGAGAAGGAAAACAGGAAGGTTTGGGGTGTCGGGTGAGGGGATTGGAAGCTGAAAAGCCCAAGGACGGGGTAGCTCACCTCTGTCAGGCCAGGGGTCAGGCTGGGCCTGGATGGGGTTGGAGAGACTCAGTGTCTGAGGCCCAGAGGCAGTTCAAGGCTGGGGGAGTCCCCAAGGCAAACCCTTCACTCCACAGGCCCCGGGGAGACCGGGGAAAGCAGCGTTCCCCAGGAGCCGGGAGGGGGAAGCCACAGTTCCAGGCATTGCCAGGGCTTGTGGCTGTCACAAGGGAGAATGGGGTGAGTGGGGGAGGGGGAGGAGGAGAGGGTAAGGAAGGTGGAGATGAGAAGGCTGGGGAGGAGAAGCTGGGGGCCCCATGGCATTCGGCACATAGGAGCCCCTCCCGGCTGAGTTCTTTTAAAGCCTGCACATACAGTACCGGCTTTCTGTCTCCACCTCTCCCTCATGTTCCTCCCTATTCTTTTGCCCACTGACTCCTCCACCAAATCCAGTCAGGAAACAGCCTTTCCACCCCAGTGCATGCTGGGAACTCTGCCCCATCAGTGGTCTTTCTCTAGTCTACACAATAGAAAGACTGCAGCGGGTAAGTGATGGTGCAGGAGGTGTGTCCATGCACCCCAGTGTGTACAGAGGGTCAGCCTAGGGGTGCTGACGCTGAGTGTGTGTTATGCATTTTTTATTTTCTTGCACACTCATCACTGCAAGGTAAGTTCCCTTATTTATGTGACTTGGAGGTAATGTGTGTCAGCTGTGCTAGGGGATCCAGGTGTGCAGCACAGTGACTGTGAGCAGGGAGGTAGGCAGTCGGGATTTCTAGTCCTCGCTCTGCCACTAACCTGCCCTGTAACCTTTAAAGCAAAGTCATTTCCACACACTGTGTCCTTGGCTCACTGTCTGCAAAATGGGCACACTTCTTAGCAGTATTGTGAGGGTTAAATAATGCAGCACATGTGAGATGGGGGTGCTAACCTGGTACCTGGCCTGAGACAGGCACTTGATAATGGGCATCCTTATTATTATTGTTGTAGTTGGATATCACTCAGACAATGGTGACAAAGAAGGCCACAAGACACACACACACACACACACACACACACACACACACACACACACACACACACACACACGACTCCAAGGGACTCCTCCCTCCCAATGCCCAATAGCCTTGGCTAGAGATAGAGCCAAACTGAACTTACCGAAAACCTCATCCGCAGGTTCTCGGAGCTTTGAAGAAGCCATGACTCAAGAGAGCTGAAGAGGACAAGGGAAGAGAGAAAAAGACCTGGATAAGAGGTTCCATTTGGTGGAGGGAGGCAAGGGAGGTGCCGATGACCACCAGCTCTGGGCCTTCTGGCCTCTCATCTTCCCTTACAACTCTCCCTCTGGCCCCTGGAAGAGAAGTCATCTGAACCATACCCCAGATGTGGGGTTGGGGCAGGAGGCAGAAGCAGAAGGGTAGGGGCAGAAGCAAGTCCAGGGTGTAGACACAGGCTGAGTCCTGTGGTCCGGGTTCAAGCTGATTTGCTCCACATGGGTCATGGAACTTCCCCCTTCACTGTCTTGGGCCTTTCCATCATTAACATTCCCTAAAACTTTTAATCATCATAAATTGTCCAACATCAAATTTGGGAGAAAACTTGGAGATGATTAAATCCAATCCTCTCATTTTACAAATAAAGAAGCAGATGAGAGAATGACTGACCTAAGATCACATAACAAGTTAATGGCAAAATCTGAATCAGAACCCAGTCTCTTCCATCTGCTCATCTATCTCCCTCCCTCCTTATCCATGCACCTACTTGGCCATTCACCCATCCATTCATTCGCCCATTCATCATCCATCCAGCCAACCGTCTATCTTTCCAACCACTCATCCAGCCAACACCCAGCCCCACCCAACCATCCACCCATTTTTACATCCATCAGTTTATACCATCCATCCATCCATCTTCCCATCCATCACCCAGTCCTGCCTCCCCCGACTCCCATCACTGGTGTGCTCACCACCTGCCTTCCTGAACATGAGCTGTTCAGGAAGCTGGCATCATCAGCAGGGCCACTGTTTTCTTGACAAACTCACAGTTCTCACAGTTCTCACAGTTCTCGACAGACTCGCAGATGCAGAAGGGTATGAGAAGTACTCACAGCAGAACAGTGGATAGCCAAATCTCTGTGATGCGTCAAATTTGTTCTGGGAAGACGTATGGATGGGTAGGGGGTTTGTTTTGTTTTGTTTGTGGGAAACAAGAAAGGAAGGGCAGGTGGGGAAGCAGGATAGATGTAGCTGAAACAATTCGGGCAGGCTTCCTAGCAGATGTAGGATTGCAGCATCCCTAAACCAAGGCCTGCGGGTTAGAGGGGAAGGGGAATGCCAGATGAGGGGAGAGAGCGGAAGCTCAGGGGCAGGGGCACACTGCAAGGTTGGGACATGATCTCTAATTACTTCTTTTTTTTTTAACGGAGGTACTGGGGATTATCTTCATGCCTGCTAAGCATGTGCTCTACCACTGAGCTATAACCTCACCCTCTCCAATTACTTCTAACGCTTAGGTCCCCATAAGAAGGGCAGGGCACTGGACTAGGCCATACCCTTGACAGTTATAGGGAAGCTAGGCCACATGCCTGCTGGGTTCTTTTCCAACTCTCCTCTTCTGTTATTACATAGATGTCATCTCATTGTGAGTTGGCCAGGCTTGGCGTTCTTTGTATCCCCACTTTACAGATAGGGAAAACTGAGATGCAGGAGATAAGAGGCAGAACTCAACCTTGACCCCAGTCTCCTGCCTGTCAGCTCTATCCTGGGTGGTAATCTGCAGTCCTGAAGGCTGCTCATTAGAAAGGACATTCCTAGGAGAAGGGACAGGGGTCAAGGGAGGAGAGCAGCTCCATACTTGCTAGGACTGGATAAGCTTCAAAACTACCCCCACCCCAGGCTGGAAGCAGGAAATGAGCTGCATGAAGGGGCCTGGGATATGGGCCCTCCAAGAACACTCCTACCATTCTTGAACTCTGGGTGCTAGTAACAAAGAAGTTCTAGAATCTCTCTTCCTGTCCTGAAGAGGCCAGTGGGAAGAGAGGCTACCCCTAAGAACGAACCAAATTCCCTCATTCAATCGCAAAGCCTCATCTGATCAGGATCCAGCTTCCACCTCCTCCAGAAGACTGTCCTAGATGGCTCTCCTTCCTCTTATTTGTCTACATAATTTCTAAATCCACCCTCCCCCACCACTAGGAAATGAGTAATTTTTCTTATTTCATTGATTCCCTAGCTAGGTCATATCTCCCCCACATGAGATGAGAACTCCAGGAGAGGGACCAGTATCCCCATCAGACTAGGGACTCCCTGATGACAAGAAATGCCTCTCCCATCAGAAGGGAGGCTCCCCCAGGGCAGTAGCAGTGCTTCCTCCCTTAGTCGACCGACCAGAGAATGGAGAGCCCTGGTGTTCTTTATTCAAGGTCCTAGTCTAGGGTGGAGACTCTCTTGTGGATGTAGTCCTCTTTCAGTTACCCTCTGGGGTGAGCTGGAGCTTCTAACTCACACCAGCGCCCAATCTATCCTGAGTCAGCACAAATTGAATCTTTCTTTCTCACCCTTCAACAACTAACTCCCTGGGCTGTGTATGGGGGGGGGGGGCCCTCCCTACACTGTCCCATGGGAAACTCTGGGAAGCATCACATCAGGAGGTCACCAGGCCCTTCCCACCCAACCCCTCCTTCTTCCAAAACTGCATCTTGGAAAATTAAACAACCCTCATTTACACTCCTACAACACTACTCATCCCCGCTCCCCCCCCCCCACACACACTCATCCACACACATTCAAAGCAGGTAACTGCGGCAAGGTGGAAATGAACCTATTTTCTGGACACAGTCTGGGCTCGGACTCTACCAGGCCAGAGTCCACTCCTTCCTCCCAAAACTTCCTCATTCCCAGAGGAGGAGACGGAACACCAACAACCTTTGACCCTTCTGTGGGAGAAAGGGAGGCAGGTGAACTCCTGGGATCCGGGGAAGGAGAAAGAGAAAGAAAGGGGGCACAAACCCTGGAGAGGGAGTGGGGAGCAGGTCAGAGACAGGTTGGTGGAGAGTCCATTCACAGAGCTGCAGAGAGGAGGAAGAAAGAGCAAGAGAAGAGCCTGGAGCTGTGGGGCCAGGGGACACAGCAGTAGAGACAGGGCTCCAGCAGCCCTGAGTGAGGCCCAAGGGAGAGGTGGAGAAGACGGCACCAGCTGCCTGCCTGCCAGGACAGGGGCGGCCCCTGGAGGGGCAGGAAAGAGGAAAGGGGCCCTGGAAGAGAAGGAGCCCAAGAGAGAAGTGCAACTGCGAAAGGAAAGCTCAGGGAGGGATGGACGGCAGAGGAGGCAGTAGGCGAGGTAGGCGAGGCAGTGTGGAGCTAGAGAAAGTGGTGATCCCCTCCCGTAAGGCCCAGGCTGGGGGCATCTGGCAACAGTCGGATCCTCCTCCAAGCACCGCTGGAAATGGGGTGGGGTGGAGGACAGGGCACATTCTGCACTCCCAGGGCCCCTGTCCCTCAATCAGAGCCAAGTGGCTAGTTTCTGTCCAATCCATCAGTCCAACTCTGCACCAGACAAGATGGAGTTAAGCTCTCCCCCTCCCCCAACACCAGTTTTTTTAAAAAATTAATTTCTGCGGGCGGCGGGCAGAGGGAGAGGATTAGGGACACAAATCCTATCTCCATCCCGTCCCCTGACAGCCCAGCACCCCAGCTCCAGGCGGCCCCCCTAGGGATAGGGAAAGAAAGGCCCTTGTCGCTTCTCCCCAACCAATCCCACTCCGGGTCCCACCGCGAGCCCAAGTGATCCCCAGCTCCGCTTCCCTATCCACCTCGGGGTCCTTGGGGTCTCGGCCTCTCACCTCCAGCATCTGTCATCTTCAGCGTCCGGCGCCTCGGGAACCCCTCAGGCCCATGGTGCTGGGGGCGGAGGCCAGGCGGGAGATGGGTGAGGGACTGTCACCCCGGCCGCGGGGGGCTCTGGGCTGGCTCCATCCACTCCATCCCGGGAGTAAGGGTAGGGGTTGGCGAGGTGGGTCCTGGAGTCGGAGGGTATGTGGGGGGAGTGGAGTTCGGAGAGAGAAGGAGAAGGTTTGCAGGAAGCAGGAGGTGCGGCGGGCGGGGCTGGACCAGGAGACCTAACGGGAAGATGCTCCGTGCGTGTGTGAGTGAGAGAGAGAGAGAGAGAGAGCGCGCGAGAGGAACGACCGCCCCGCCCGCTCGCCAGGCCCAGCCGGACGCGGGGTCCCCCGCCTGGCAGGCGGATACTCGTAGCGTCGTATCCGCGGGGATCCGCTGGGTTCACCGGGGAAGGGGCGATGCGGGGGCGCGTGGCGGGGAGGCCAGGCGCCCGGGAGACAAAGAACGGGAGGGAGGGAGGGGCGGACGCGGCGGGAGTACAGGGGAGGGAGGAGGCGGCCCCGCGCCGAGGCCGGGCGAGAGGATTCTAGCTGCCGCTACTCCTCGGCCGGCCGGTGGCAGTCGGGCAGGTGGGAGCAGACAGAGAGGTGGCCCCATCTTAAGACCCACGGGGCTTCTGACTCCTCTGCAAGATCTGTGAGGGTTCCTGATTCAAGCAGTCAACAGAGCAGTCGGGTGTGCCGAGGCCCAAGGGAACCAAGGGGAACAGGACCCATCCGGTGTAGGCCCTCGGGGCTTGTGGCTTTGTCAGGGTGGATGGACAAGTCCGGGGGCCCTAAGGAGCCCTGGTGCTGTAAGCCCTGGTTCACAGAGGACACTTCAGCCCCGGGAGAGCACATTGGAGGGCACCCAGTCTGCGGGCTGGGAGGGCAGTGTGTGTGTGTGGAAGTGATCCAGGAGGATTCCTGGAGGAGGTGATGTGCTGGCTACTTCAGGCCAGGGAGGGCAGATGTGTTAGTGGCGCTTGGCTGGGGTTGCGCGGTGCAGGAGAGTTAGGGGATGGATGTGTCAGAAGTGGGGTAGTGGTGAAGGGAGGGCTTGCACTTTATCCTACCAGCCTTAGGGAGAAAAGTAACAGATGAGGGAGGGGCTCAGATTTGCATTTTAGGACAAACCCCTGAGCTCCTTGGAGAAGGCAGCCTGAAGGCTGGGGCATCCCTCAGGAGGCTGTTGAGAGGTGGTGGGGGGTGGGGGTGGGGGAATGAAGATCTATGATCACAATAAGAACTACTCGGGATGTAGAACTGGAGAAATTGACAGGATCTGGGGACTGGCTGGCCACTGCCCGAGGAGGGGACTAGATGGCTGCAGGTCTTGGCCTGATGCCCTGGAGATGGAGAGGCGGTGGGGGGATGAGGTCAGACTTGGACTCGGTGAACTGGAGGTGGTGGCAGGCCAGCCTGGGGAGATAATGTAATAATCAACACTAGCTACTATACTGCGCTGGTTCAGGAGGTGCACTGGTTAGGCACTGCACTAAGCACTTTCTCAGATTATTAATGTTGCCCTCATGATAAACCCATGAGGTAGGTGTTTCTATTACCCCCTTTGTTTGTTCAAGAGTGAGTGGTGAGGTGGGGCAAGGGGGTGTCCAGAGCTCAAGGGAGAGGCATGCAATCTGTAAGGACAGAGTTTCTTGATGGCCTGCCAGAGTCTCTGAGGCCCAGGAAGAGCTGTGGGAGGTGGCATGTTGAGCCAGGATGGTCTTGGGACCATGGATGAGGGCAGAGCTCATAACCTTTAGGTGCTCAGGTATCTAAGGAGATGTGTGTGAGTTTTGGCATCTCTGGCTGCCTTCAGAATCTGCTGGCAGCCATGGGTTGCTGGCTAGATTATGGAGATCTGGGGAGGAGAGTGGTGACTCTGGAGGTCTTATTGGGGCTGTGTCTGGGGTCTTTAAAGCAGACAGTTTGCAGGCATTTGCTGAGATCTGGGTGGTAGGTTGGAATGGGGGTGTTGATTGTTTGGACCCTGTAGGGAGTGGGGAGATGATGTGTATGTAGCACCAGTGCTGGGGCGGTTTCTTTGGGAGGGTGTCTGTAGGCCACAGAATCCAGGAGGACCCCCTGTGTTCCTAATGATGCCCAAGCTTCTGGGAGTTGAGAAACCTCCTTCATCTGATTTCCCTCCCCTGTGGCAAGTGTTGGGGCTCTGGCAAACCCGCTCAGGCTCCTAAGAACTGGGGAGGTGGCAGGGCAGGGCTGGGGTAACGCCTCACACAGGCTTGCCCATGGCCACTTGTCACAGCCCCAAACACAGACATACTTCACAAGTGAGTCACATCTCAGGCCTGAAAAACTCGCAACAAAGCTACACACATCTCCAGCCCCACACCACTCAGGCTTAGACATGGGGGGGCTACTTTCCAAAAGGGTTCTGTCTTTTGGAACATAGAATGGCCCAATACATAGGACAGATGAGGTTAGGACCCCATCCTGGATACTTAGCCCCAGTGATATTAGCAGACTCCCACGTCTGCCTCCCCATCCAGGAAGGTTCAGCCACTTCACTTCTTGGGAACTTCTTGGCTAGGTTGCCTGTGCAGGGTCTAAGTCACCTCTAACTCTGTAGACATGACCTGTGACCTTGTGGTTTGGTGGTTTCTGATCCTGGGATTTGGCCGCTTGGCTGTCTTCCCAGAATTGTTCCAAGGAAGGACCATCCACTTGTAAAAGAAAATGCCTTGAGAGACATGGCCACCATTTCCAGATTCCCGGGTGAGTCTCAGGTGGGTGGCAGGACTGGACTGGTCCTATACAACCCTGAGGTATAGAACGAGGGGTTTTGAGAGGAACCTATGAGAAGCCAGAATTTGGCTTGACATGAATGAGACTTGTGTAACAGAGCCATCCGGAAGGGAGTGGCCACCACAGGAGCTGACTGTCACTGGAGTTCTGGTGAAGGCCACTCATCTCGGGTTTGTCAGAGACCCACCAAGGTGACCCTGAAGGGCCCTAATATTGGGACTTCCATTCTTTAGGACAAGGGGGACTGGGGGAACCCACTTGGGGGCCAGGCCACTGAACACGAGTGCCTTGTGTGCACTTCAGCTCTCACACAGCACACAGTACCTGGAGCAAGGGAAGGCTGGTGTTGGGGGATGGTCCTGCTGCCCCCACTTTCATCTCTCTCTGGGACTTCTTTCAAATGTTTCCCTGGAACCCTGGCATCTGTACTCCCAGACCCACTGGTATTAGAACTGGTGAGTTAGCAACCAGACCTGCTGGCACAAAGTGGGAGATTATGACTACTTAAGGCCTTTCGGGCGACCCCTAGAGGATTCTCTAAGACCCTGGGGATAAAACTGCTCTATCACCTCCTACCACCAGCTGCCACCTCCAGGAAATCTTTGATCCTTATGAGTACCTTATACAGGGTACCTTGTGAGAGAAAGGCCTAGGTACCTCCATCAGGTTAAAGGACTTCTCAGGGGAGGGTCCTGGGGCCCAACTTACCATATCTAACCCATCCTCTAAATTCCATTAAAGGTCTTGTAAGAAAAGTGATGAGTCTAAGGAACACTCCAGAAACCCTGGGCTTGCCCAGAAGGAATCAATAAAAAAACAAAACAAAACATGGGTGCTGATGCGGGGGGGGCGGGGGGGGCGGCGGCGGTAAATGGTGGCAGAGAGGGAGTTTTCGGGAACAGGGGCTCTCTATAAAGATCCTCAGCGTCAGATGTAGCACTGGCAGGAGACCCCTGAGCTCAGACTGGCATCTCTGCCCGCCCCCAACACGAGTCAAGAAACCAGGCAGCGAGGCTCTAGGGACTGCTTTTATGGGGACGACCTGACAGAGGGCATGGTCCGTACAAAACCGGGAACAATACATACATATATATATTATATACAGAGACGCAGTCCTGCGGAAGGCGGGGCGGTGCCCCCGGCTAGGGAAACCGGAAGCTCCCCGCGGCCCCGCCCACCGGCCCGCCCCCTCCATCTGCCGAGGCCGAGGAGGTGAAGTTCCCGGCCTCGGAACTATGACAGCCAGCTCTTTCAGGGGTTAGGCGCACGTCTGGGGGCAAGAAGGGGTTGCTGAGAAATACTGATCGATGGCAAGGTCTATTTACAGGGGACGAGGAGAAGCCAAAACGGATGGGACAGGGGTTGTCTGTTTTTTAAAAAAAGAACAAAAACCCAGGCTGAGGCAGGGGGCCATAAGAAAGAGGCAAGATGAGAGATGGATTCTGAAAGGGGAGGGGACCTGGGGGGGGGGTCTCACTTCCCTTGGTCCAAGCCCCAATTTGGGGTTAAAGTGGGGAAACGGAGTCGATTTCACTTAGAAAGCAGGCTGCCAGCAGAGCAGCCCTGGTCTCCAAAAGGTGAGTAGTAAAATTTTGCCCTCCGGTCAAAACACTGGACAATGCGGTGTGGGTGGAGTGAGGCTGAATCTCTGATGTTAGTACAAGGCTTCCAGGTGGGGCCCTGGACAGGGCAGGACAGGGCCTGACTCTCCAGTGAGAAGCGCTCCCCTTGCCTAAAACCAGGCCCCCTAAGCTGATCTCCTCTCCTCTCTTGCATTCCCAGGCTTGGCCAGGGAACCTGGACCCCAAAGAGGCCACAGAACAGTTCCAGGAGGAGGTTATGGCTATTTGGCACCTGGGGGAGGGGAGGCACAAGGAGAAATTTAGGGCTGCTGCCCCAGTAAAAGGGGGAGCTGGAGACCAGGTGTCCTGGACTCTCCCCCTTTCACAAAGGATACATGAGAAATCAGTGCAGGGCCAGGCCCAGCCTCCAGGCTCTGGGTGGATTCTATCCCTCCTGTTTGGACAGACAGAGATGGGAGAAGGTGTGGAGGCAACCCCTCCCAACAGGAGGTCAGAATGCAACAGAACAGCACAATGATGGGGGAGGGGGTAAGGACTAAGAAGGTAGAATCTCAAGTCAAGAGGCCCAGGGGCCCCTCAGGAGCCCCATGAGTAGGGAGCAGCCTCCAGGTGGTGAGATGCTGGGAGAGCCCCCAGCCCTGCTGCAGTCCAGAGACAAAGGCTGGAGGTTGTAAAGTCTGGCAGTTTGGTCTGCAAGTCCTTGTGTCCATCCACCACCCAGGCCAGCCCTTGGCATCCCATGGCCTCTCTGCCTCAGCCCCATGGGCAAGAAGGAGGCCATCCTTCCAGCCACCTGTCTGCCTGGGCCACCTTAAGGGGGCCTGTGACACAAGCCCTCTGGTCCCTGAAGCTGGGGAAGGTGGGGTGGAGGGGTGGGGGGAGTCGGGGCACCTGTCCCCAGGCTGGTAGGGGGCGGGGTGAAGTATTGAGGACAGGGGAGGGAGGACAATAGGAGGGGATTAATATTGTCCGGTCAAGGAATGATTCCTGTTAAGTAGAATTGGAATTCCTCAGTGTTTGCAGGTTTCCTTCCAGTTCCGAGATCTAGAAAACAAAGAAGAGAGAGGGTCAGGCCTGGACACTGGGCATGGGCCCTGCCCCTTCTGCCCTCAAGACAGAGATATGACCCTAAGTTCTCAGCCAGCAGCATGACTCCCCCCTCTCCCTCAAGGATCCACAGATCCTGCGGTGCTAGAGGTGGGGCTCACGTGCTGCTCCCTCCTGCCCGCAGTGCACCTCTGGGCCTACCTTGTCCAGGAGCTTATCCATCTCCTCCTTCCTCGCCAGCTCTGACTCCTCCAGAACCCGGCGCTGGGCTGTCTCCTTTTTCAGGAACTCAATCTCCCTGGGGATCAGTGAGGGACAGACGGCAGGTAAGGGTCTGTGGTTTGGATTCCATCCAGAGAGCCCAGAGTCCTCTGTCTTCTCCTCAGCCCCACCTGAGTTCTGCTCCTCTCCTTGTTCTCAGGTCAGGAGGTCCCAGGCTTCCCAAAGCCTCTGGCTTGTTGGCTCTGGCACCGTCATTACAAGCCCAGGCACCCCCACCACGGGGCCCTCCCACTTCTGTGCTTCTTGCCTCCCTACTTGGCTGGGATGGGGAGGAAATGCCACCCCAGGCCTCTTGCTCCTCCCCGGGCCCGGGAGCCCCGGCCTCCGGAGCTCCGGCCCCTGGTCACATACTTCTGCTGGTAGTCCTTGATGAGGCGCTTGGCCTTGCTGTACTTGCGCTCCAGGGCTTGGTACTGGGCCTGGGTCTCCCGCAGGTGCTCGTCCACAGCCTGGCACAGGCTCTGAGCCTCACCCCAGTAGCCCTCCAGCTTCTCCATGCGCTCCTTGTTCTCCTCCACACTCTGCTCCAGCTGGGCCTTCTCCACCCGCCAGCGCCCTTTCTCCTGCTCCAGGCTCTGCAGCTGAGAAAGGAAGGAACAGCCCTGGGTGGGTGGCGGGCAGAGGCTCTGGATGATTTTTGCAGGAAGGAGCCCACCGCCCCCCCAACTACTAACTCTCCTTGGCTGAGCCTGAGAACCAAAACCCAGAGAGGGAGGAGGTGGGGCCTCAGCTTCAGAGTTTCCAGCCAGGGGCCTTGACACAGTGCCTCACTCCTAGAAGGTACGAGGCCCAGGTTAGTCACTGACTAGCTCAGTCTAGGGGTAACACCACTTCAGTCTTAAGCCTTAGTCCTCCCATCTGTAACGTGGGGCTGATGCCTTGCCAAGTTCACAAAGGCTACAGTGAGATGGTAGATGTGAAAGAACAGGGCAGGTGAGGGTCACCATTGCCCTCTGGGCCCTCTCTGCAGCCCCGGTCCCACTGACCAGTCCCTACTCTATGGCTTCCTAAACAATTCTGGTTCCTGTCCCGGCTCCCAGACCACCCCAGTGCAATCCTGGGGCCTCCCTTCTCTCTATACTCACCTCCCTCACGGCCTCGTGCGGAGCCCAGAGTCTCCAGACCACCTCCACTCCCAGCTCCTCAGAGGCACCCTGCCTCAAACCCTGCCCCACCAGTACAGACCTATTCCTCCTTTCCTGACTAGCCCACCTCTGTCCACAGGTGCCATCATCTCACTGCCACCCCAGTGCTCAGCCTCAAGCCTCTGCCTGCCGCCTCAAGCCTCTGCCTGCCCCTCCAACCTTGTTGGCTGCAAACACCCCTTGCCCTCTGTGTCCCAGCCACACAGGTCTTCATGCAGATCCTCGGACCTGCCACATTCCCTCTTGCTGCAGGGACTTTGCCCTCACCGTTCCCTGTGCCGGGAATGCCCCCATCAACCCACCCACTGCCTCGTCATCTCCCACTAGTTCACCCTTCAGCTCTCCGCTCAGTGTGTCACTTCCTCAGAAGTCTCCCGTGATCCCCTCCAATGGCACAGCCCACACGCACCCTGGCTGCATCAGGGGCCATCAGCTCTAGGAGCTCAGTGGCCCTGTCCCCTCCTCCAGAGCCTGAGTCAGATATCGGTGTGCAGACTCTAAGCTGCACAGGGCAAGGATCAAATCTGTTTCTGCCCATCACAGGGACTAGATGGTTCTGGGTACCTACAGGGCACCCAATAGATGTTTATAAATTGAAACACCTTTGACTTGCTTCTCCCCTTTGTGCTCTGCATCTACCCGGGAACATGACCAGTCACCTCGACCTGGGAAACGCAACCCAATCCGCTCTTCCTATCTGTACCCTCTCCTGGTGCCCTCGGCAGCCCTGCCCACCCTTGCCAGGACCCCACCCGGGGCCTCTTAACTGGTTCACGGGCCTCCAAGTCCTGCCCACCCTCATGCCTCCCACTTTGTCGGCAGTGCCCTTCCCCCTAGGGCCCCCATATGGCCACAGGACCAAGGCTGGAGTCTTAGTGGGGAGTCAGGATGCTGTAAAAGGCAGTCCAGCTCTGCCTCCCCTTTCTCCCCCAGGAACGGCTGCCACGGCCTGTGGGCCTCCTTCCAAAGCCAGTCTCCAAGCTCACGCTTGTCTCCCTGCCAGGAATGCCCTTCTTCTGCCTCAAACATCTCAACCCTGCCCTCCCCTGGGGCTCAGCTCTACACTTTCCTCTCTCCACATGTGCTGGTCTAAGCCCACATGTGGGAGTGCACACGTCTACCTGGGTGCACTATGTCTGCGTGGCCCTGTGTACCCCACCTTTCCCCGCCACACTGGAAGCCCCACGGGAAATGGGACTCCTAATGTCCAGGCCCAGTAGGGGTCCAGGACAGACTTTTGATATGAAGTCTGTGTATCTATGCCTGCAAGCGTGTTGGCACCCAGTGTGCCTATGTGGGTGTCTGTCCATGGCACACATGTGTGATTGTGGATGTCACGTGTGTGCACCATCTGGTAGCATCAGCGTCTGTGAGAACGCGCATGTCCTGTGACACTCTTCCGGAGCGATGGTCATGCCTGTGCGTCTCACAGCAGACGGACACAGAGGTCTTGTCATGTGGAGCAACAGGGCCAGGGTCCCCGTGTTATGTCTAAACAGAGTGGGTGTCTCTAGGTATCTGGGTGAATGGGTCTGCGGGTACTGTGAGCCTCGGGCCCAGGCTGGTGTGTGCCAGTGCGTGTCTATCTGGGGGGGTCTGCATTTATCGCTGGACTTGTGTGTAGAGCACACGTGAACGTGAAGACACCCAGAGTACTAGTAGCTAATAGCTCACCTTTTAGACACTGCACTAAGGACCTTACATGGATTATTCCATTTCATCCTCACAACAATCCTATGGTGTTGGCACTATCATTACCCCATTTTATAGGTGAAAAGACTGAGGCACAGAATAGCAAGTGAATGGTGGAGAGACAGGTCCAGACCTTGAGCTCTTAACACTACCCTCCCTCACCTCAGAGCAGCTTGTTCTATGTCTGTGAGTGGTAGGTCAGCGTGTGCAGGTGTGTGTGTGTGGGGTCGTCCCCCCAGCCCTCAAACCTCACCCCCTCCCCTTACCTTTCTTTTCAGCTGCTGGATCTCTGCCTCAGTCACAGCATGCTTGATCTGGAGCTGTGGGGGCAGAGGCGCAGACACTCAGCTCTGGCTGGGGCAGGCAGTGTTGCAGGGCTGGGTACTGGCCTGCCCTTGCCCTCCACCACCCCAGGGACCCCGCCTCCCACCTCCTTGAACTTGTGCACCAGCTTCTCGGGCTCCATGTCCACAGGAGACAAGGCATCCTCATTCTCTGCCAGCTCGAACACCTCGATGGCCATCTCGCCGCCCGGGAACGTGGGGCTCAGCTCCTCATCCTCGTCGGTGGCATACTCTCCCGTCTGCGAAGGAAGACAGGAGGCTGTGCACCCTGCCCACCCCAGCCTCCCCCAGCCCTGATGACCAAAAGGCTTAGAACAGCCGCAGTCTGGCCGTGTCAGACTGGCGGCAACCCTGGGATGTGGTTTATGCCTCCTCCATCAGACTGGGGCCACACCAGGGGCATGGTCTGTGTCTACCCCCAGCAGCCCGGAGAGTCCCCTGAAGGCAGGGGTAGTTCCCCTCCGAAACTGAGACCTCTGAAGAAACAGCCTCTGCTTTCCCTCACCACCAGCAGGTCCCCTGAGGTCTGGGGCTTTCTCCTTCCTCAGACCAAGGTTAGGGGTATGCCTTTCCCTCAGAGCGGGGGCTCTTTGAGGGAACTGTTTCTTCCTTGTAGGACCAGGAGGGATTTCTGAAGACAGAGGATGTGACTCCTCCATCAGACTAAAGGTTCTTTGAGGGAACGGTCTGCATCGCCTCCCTCAGGCAGGGGGCTCCCTCAGGATAGCAGTGGCCTGGGAAAGCGGCAGAGGCAGATGGCTGTAATACTGTATCAGCCACCAGGGGGCGATGATGCTGCCAGGCAGGCAGAGTCCCTACCTCCTCGTCATCCTCCCCGTACTGGGCGTATCTCTGCTCCATCATCTCCCGCTGCCATCGCTCCTGTTCCAGGGTCTGCTGAATTAGCTGGGCCACCTCACTCTGCTCACCTGGCCGCTCCCGGCCAATCATAAACCTGCAGGGGTACCAGCAATGTCCCCTTTGTCTCTGTCCTTAGCTGGATAATGCCACCATCCTCCCTGCTGGTATTCCCCTCTCCACACCCAGGTACTCCCAGGGGAGGTGAAATGAGAGGGCTGAGTCCAAAGGCTGCAGAGTGTTAATAATGAATGGGGGAGCTGAGGGCCTTTACTGGGTTTCCTCCCCGGGAGAGGCAGAAGCCCACTAGCCCTCCTAGCCAGTTCTGGGGGAGGGGAGATGTCAGTCACTTTGGGCTGGGCTGCAGGGGACATGACTTCAGGAGGTGCCAGTGTAGGCACTCTTCCCCCACCACACAGGGGAAAACGAGGCAGGGGACTGCCAAAGCTGACCCCAGGGCTGTGGAGAGGTGTCTTGTATGAGCTCCAAGGCCCTGAGCTTCAGGAAGGGGCGGGATGATGGCGACTGGAGATTAGGATGGAGAGGAAATAGTGGAACTTCCAGGCACCAGCCCCTCCTCTCCGTGGCCACCCACATCCTGTTTCTCTCTACCACCCTTTCCTGGGGGCAGTGCCCCTGTTGGAGGGGGCAGGAAGTGGTCCCTGAATGTTATGGCAGAGAGGAACACAGGGAGCATTCTAACCCAACCCCCTCAATTGACAGGCCCAGGGAGGAGAGTCCACCTAGGAAGACACTCGCCAGAGAAGAGGGAAGGATGAACCCCAATTTGGATGGCATTCTCCTCACACATCTGGGATCTTCAATGAATGAGTCGCAACAGGCAGGGGGAAGGAGATTAACCCTAAGAAGTCAGTTTGGAGGTGTGCTGGACAGTGGGTCTTGAGCCCAAGAGCTGGTGGCTAGCAGAGGTCAGCGGCTGGAGATGGGAAGGCAGACGAGACAAGGGATATGCGCACAGCAATTCCTTCTGGCAGGGAGACAGTGGAAGCTTCTCTGTAAGCTGGGCCACCCAGAGCTTTAACTCGGTGTGGGCAGGTGGGCAAAGTGTCCAGATGAAAACTGAGCCTCCTGTGTGCTCCCACTCCCCACCGCCCCGGCCTCCCGGGCCTCACCGCACGCGGCCCTTGGTGTTCCGGAGCACGGAGGCTGCAAAGCTCTGGGTCACTCCCACCAGACTCGTTCCATCCACCTCCACCAGGAGATCATTCACCTGGATCCTAGGGGGAGTGACATTAGTTAGGGGCCACGAGGGGAACTATGGAGCTGGGCTTGCCATGGTCCCCTTCCCATCAGAAACTCGAGACTCAGTCCCCACAGGGACCTGACACTTTGTCTACCTGCATAAAATACATGAGGCCAGAGGATCAGGTATCAGCCAGGCTCACCTGTGGGCAGTGAGCCCCAGGCAAGCACACCAGACACAGGCATCCGGGACCAGGAAGCACTTCTCATGGTAATCACACACTAGTCCCCTCCTCCATCACACCGGACAGACCAGTGTGACATCCATAGAGCTCATCATGGCCATGCACACAGGTAAGGGCCCGCCTACACATAGCCCTCTTACACGTCCATTTCTGCAGAGACCTGCAGATTTCCTCCACACACACACAGTCCCAAAGGGTCACCTCCCCTGATACAGGTACACAGCCCCCAACACCTCCAGCTGTGGCTCAGAGAGCCCTTGTTCTCCACACAAGGAGAGAGATGGCGGTGGTCTAGCCTGGTCAGCTGAGGGAGATGAAGGAGTGGGAGGGACCCTTAGCCACCTCCTTCCTCCACTCCTACCTCCCCGGGAGCGCCAGGCCTCTCTCAGGGCTCCCACACGGAAATGGAGGAAATGGCCTGTTGTAAACAGCTCGCTCCCACATGCCCCACACGGGGGCATGAGCTCTGGGACAGCGGACACTCTCATATGCACACACACTCTCCAAAAGGCCAAGAGACGACCATGGAAAAGCCTCTGGAAAGCTCAAATTAGGGGGCAAGTGAAAGAGCAGGAATGGTCACCTTTTCTCTGCCCCCAGCTCCACGCCAACTGGGCTGCAGCAGGCAGAAGCCCCCGAGCAAGGCAACCCCACCCTGCGCAGCACAAGCCCAGTTCTCACAGGGATACCCACTCTTCTCTGTCACATGGAGGGGTCTGGGTTTAGAGGTACCACAGATACCCCTGAAATCAATCTTCAATTCACAACAACCCAGGAGGGCCCTAAAGCCATTCCCACATCCCCTCTGCAGTACACCCCCAGAAAGGTCACTGGGCTGCGCAGGACTCCAAGAGGTCCTCCCTGAGCCCTCTGACCCACAGAACTCATGCCCTCCAGCCTCAGATGCCAAACACAGGTACGCAGGCACGGAGCAGCCTCCTCTCCGGCACCCCCTCTACCTCTGGTTCTGCTAGCACCACTCACCTGGTCCCATTCGCTTTCTAGGCTCCAGCATACCTGCCTGCTTTCAGTCCCCTGCGTGGGACGCCTTGCACACCCACTCCCTCGGCCTAGCTAACTCCTGCTCGTCCTTCAGCTCTCAGCTCCTACATCACTTCCCTGATACCCAGAGAAGTCAAGCCCTCCTGTTGTAGGCTTTTCCCCCATTTCACCATTTTCTGTGTGTCCACTTAAATGTCCATCTGCCTCACTACACTACACATTTCCCAAGAGGAGGGCCCTCATCACTGATTCCTCAGGGACTGGCACCAACCTTATGACAGAGTCAGAGACTCCTATTTGCTAAACAAACAAAAAAGCTCATATGTACTCCACCAGGCACAGAGCCTCCACACCCGCACTCTCCCCACCACGGCCCAACAAACACTCACAACCAGGACACGCAACACCCACACAGCCCCCCAGTATGCAAGCCCCAGTGGGGTGAGGGCTCCATCCGTTTGGTTCACTGTCCCCCCAGGGCCTTGACCAGCACCTGGCACAGCAGTGCTCCACCGACATCTGAGCCCCACACAGGTAGTGGCCCGGCCCGCAGGACGGTGGCTGATCAGGGAAGCGGGGGCGGTACCTGCCATCCCGATGGGCCGCTCCGCCCTCAGTCACGGTCTTGACGAAGATGCCCAGCTTCTCCAGGCCCATGTCCGCCCCGGCCCCCATGCCAATGATGCTGATGCCCAGGCCCTCGGAGTCTGTGGAGCAGAGGGTGATGAGAAGCCAGTAAGGGGTGGGGGGCTCCAGCCAGGGGCTTGCAGGAGACAGAGACCCCCCACCCCCAACCCTCACTCTGGGGTACGTACAGCCCCACCTCAAGAAGCAGCCTCCATGCTTAGAGGATGTCCCACACCTGAGGAAGGTTCATGGTTCTGTCCACCCCCTCTTTCCCAAGCCAACTAGGATACTCTTGGGTCACTCCCTGCCCTCTGCCCCACCTGCAGCAGGGGGTGCTAAGGGGAGTACTATTTGTATGCAGATGAAGGTGTGGGGTAGTCAAGGGGACAGGGCCTTCCCCTCTCTAAGCAGTGTCATCCTTGCTCAGAGCCTCAATGACTCAAGACCTCCTGCTTTTCTCTCTCCCAAGGCCCACTCCTCTCTCCATAGCTGCCCCTGCCTGTTTCATGGGCTTCTGACATCCAATATCATGATCTTCCCCTATGAACAGGCTTTTCCCATCCGCCACTCCCTGGCGCCTGGGAGTCACCTGGATTCTTCCCTCCCCCTCATAGCCTCTGCTAAAGCCAAATAACCCCAAGACCCTGCCGTTCCCACCTCCCAAGGATCTCTCAAGTCCACCCACTTCCTGTACCGCCATCATCTTGTCTACCCCACAGTGGTCCCTCTCCATCCACTTATGACCCTTTGCCCCACATCACAGCCTGGTATGGAGCAGGATGGAGAGAGGCAGAGGGGCACCGGGCCCCAGCTGACCTCTGGAACACCTTTCCCATGCCTTGCATGCTTCCAGTCCATCTTAGAAAAGAGTGGTCTATGAGGAGTTGCTTACACACCCCTCTTCCCCCACCATCCAAACCCAGCCAGGTCTCTCCTCTCTCCCACATACTGCCCTGATCTCCTCTGCAGAGCTCAACTCAAGCATCACTTCCTTGGGGACCCCCCTGAGTCTGGTCAGGTCTCCTGTTCAGTGCAACCCCTCTCTTCCTTTCCCAGCCTCTATTACTGTGCATTAGGATGCAGTTCAGCATGACCGTTCCATCCATGCCTGTCTCCTCTGTCGGTCTCCCATCATTGTTTGGCCCACATAGCCCAGGACTCAGCCCAGTGTGCTCCTGGGGACCTGGTAACTGCAGAAGCATGTGGTGCAGCATGACAGACAGGGGTGGTGGTGGTGGGCGCTTGGGCTGGGCTGAGTCCACATGGCTCTGGGGCACTGACACGGGCCCAGTCAGAGGTAGAAGCACAAAGTCCCAGTGGAAGCCCGAGGGTCCAGGGCAGAAGCTGGCATCAGGGAGGAGTCCCCTCCCAGGTGACCTGGCTCACCCTTCTCCAGCTCCACAGGGAACAGCTCCAACCTCTCCACCCGCTTCTCCAGCTCGTACTCAGCAGAGGCTGCCATGGGATCCACGTCCTCGTTGCGACGATCGTAGTCCTCGTTGGAGTAGGTGCTGAACACCTGGGGAAGAGGCCATTTGTCAGAGGGGCGACAGGAAGGCAAGGGCTGAACTGGCGTGAAGAGGCCGCCAGGGCAGGCTGTGCCTGCCACCCACCGTGGTCCCCTCCTGCCGCAGGCCTCTCCCACCCCCGGACAGGTGGCGATGAGGCCTCCCCTCCAGCCACGATGACCCCAGCTCGGAGTGAAGGCCCTTCTAGCTCTGGAGCTGTGGGGCAAGAGACAAAGGGAGCATTGCCCATCCACACCACAATTCTCTTCTGCAGCCTTGACCACATGGGCATGGCCAGCTGGAATAGGAAAGGAAGGTCAATGCTGGAGAAATTGTCAGACGCAGGAACCCAGGTTTCCAGGTCCCCAGGTCACAGAGAGACTGACACACAACCCCTGTCCCAGACAAAGGCGAGGGTGCACATGGACACAGACGGCAGGAGAGAGAGGAAAGAACAAGCTGAGCAGAAGAGGGGAAAAGGAGGAGGGAAGAGTGGGGAAGAGGCTAGAGGATGCCAGATGGGGAGAGAGGGGGGTGCGGGTGTGAGACGTGGGGAGGGGTGGGGGAGGGGAGCAGGGGAGAGCAGGATGGAGAGAGGCAGAGGGGCACCGGGCCCCAGCTGACCTGAACCTGAAGTTGAGGCGGGGAGGGGGAGGAGGGAGGCAGGAAGGACCACCTCTGCCCTCAAGGAGGAAGGGCAGGCCCTCCACCTGAGCTGCCCCTATGGCCTTGCCTGCCTGGCCAGGCCTCAGTCTCCCTCCAGAGCCACAACTCTCTGGGGTCTCCCTTTATCCCCAGCACACTATGAGGTCCAGCAGAGGTCCTGGCCCAGTGCCCTGGAGAGAGTAGGGAGATCGGGGAGGTGGCAGCCTCGGACACTGTCCACAGCAAACCTGGCCTCATTGTCCCCTTCACTCCTCTGCTGTCTCTCAGCAGAAAGGGGAATCTCCCAGCCTGACCCTCCTGCAAAGAACAGGGAAGGTAGGACAAGGCTCTGCAGGAGCGCCCAATTCGGGGCCCAGGCAGGGTGCCCCCAGTGGGAAGTTAATGAGCACCATTTGGGGTACCATGATGTGTTCCTGCTTCATTGCCCGCAGCGACAGGTTGGCACCACTTGGAGCCAAGTGGGGGCGACGAAGGGTGGCAGCAGCTCTATCAGATGGCTGGGCCTGCGGCCTGAGGAGCTGGAGTGGGGCACCGTCTCCACCGAGGCCCCTGCCAGGGCCCCTCTCCTCCAGGAGCAGACCCCATAGGCACCCAGGCGGGCAGTAGCATTCTTGTGTCCCAGTCTTGGTTTGGTGTCACCCCTCAAGCCCCACCGCAGACGCTCACTCCTACAAGGTGGCTCCTAACTGGGAAGGGCCTATGTGGTCACTTAACTCACTGGCCTCAATTTCACAGCATCAGAGAAAGCTGCGGTCAAACCCTTAAAGCTCCTCATCAACAGTGCAGTGGTGGGACTGCCCTCTTGACATCTGGCCGGTGGCCCCCAAGCTCCTGGGAGGGACGGGTCACTTTGCACATAGTGCAAGATGCCAGGTCCACTGCCCAAGGACACAGGGGTTAGCTCGCGGCAGGGCAGGATGATACTGCGACCAGATGGGCTCTGGTGGGTGGGCCACTGTGACTTTGTCCCCATTGCACAGGTGCCCCAGGACAAGGGCTGGCGTGTGCCTAGACCCTGCAAACCAGCTTTGGCCCACTTTTGCATTTCAGTCCCCTGACCCTCACCCTCCCATTTATCAGAGAAAGTCCCTTCATCCCTCAGTCTGTGTGGTGGCTTGGGTAAACCAAATCCCTCCCCTCATGCATGAGCGCATGCAATTACACATACACACACACACAAACACACACACACTGTGTGACCTCCAAAACACCCCCACAGCTTGTTCTGGGCTTTGCCCTCCCCTCTTTTCTCAGCCTATCAAATCCTGCCCCCTGCAGGAAACCCAGGCCTCTGGCTTAGAGGCCCCAGACCACTCCTCATGGCCTACCACCATGTATCCAGCCTATCAGAGGGCCCTGGACCCAGTCTCCCTTCTCCAGGTGACAGTCTGGAATTGAGCTCTCTGTCCTCAGCAGAATCCTCCGTCAAGGCAACAACTGGGTCATCTGAGAGGCACCAGACCCTGGACTTAGTATCAATGCAGGGGTTGGGGCAGAGAGAGGGAAAAACTGGGTGAGAGGAGGGAGTCCCCAACAAGGTCAAAAGTCAGACATACAAAGGTGGCGCTACACACCACAAGCTCCCACACTCAGGCGAGCAACAGTCACCAGGGAGTTAGGGAGCACTGCTCCAAATCATGTGCTATTTTTTACCCAAAAATCAGGGTAAGGTGTCAAATATAGACAGTCAGAGGTCCAGGACTGAAAGACGAAACTCCACCTCTGAGGGGATCAGGCAGCTCAGGGAACTGGTTGTGGTGGTGGTGGGAGGTCCTGATTGTCACAGTCGTCCCCATCTCTGTCCTCAGTGTCCCAAGAAACCCCCCATAATGCTCAATTCCCTCCCTCCAGGATCCCAGCGTCTTCAGAAGGGGAGAGGGGAGGGGAAAGGGCTTGTGAGGTCACAGCCCTGGTGAAGGGGCTAGCCCTGGAGGGGAGTAGCACTTTTCAAGCCTCCTGGGGTGGGAGATGGGAGAGGAACAGAGGAACTGGGGCAGGTGAGAGGAAACGTGGGTAGCTTCAGTGTCCAGTAGTTATGGCAAGTGCGATCAAACAGATGAGGGTTTGGCTAGGGAAGGGTAAAGGCTTCCTTCCCCGGGCCACCCCCAGGAAGCCAACTTGGGCACATGAAGCACAGCTGAGCCTGGGGCGGTAAGAAAGAGCCATTAGGCTGAATGTGTCAGCCAAGAATGGAGGGTACTAAGAAGGAGGGGGTGGTGCTAGGGTTCTTCATTCTCCCAGGGGATATCCCCCCATCATCAGCACTGTTCTGAGGATCTCAGAGCAATGGTACAACCCACAAACCAATCACCAATAGTGGGGGGGGGGCAGCTGAGGCACCCCTCAAAAAGGGACAGCTCCCACCCCTCCTTCAGGGAATCCAGAGAATGTGGCAAGAGCGCCTGCGGCCTGCCAAAGCCAAGAGCAAAAGCAGGAAGGCTGCTGCCAGGCACCTGGGGGTTTCCTAGCCCCACCTCCTTCTCTTCCACACCCTGCTGAAGGCCTAGCCTCCTCAAAACCACAGAAAGTGCCTGCTCGCTGTGGAACCCTACACCCCCACCTTGGGAGCTGGCCCAGCACAGACCCCAGGGAACCGGCCTCCAGTCACATGGCTCCAGCCCAGCTCACCCTCACAGACATGCTTCCCTCTTTCACTTCTGCAAAGTTGGGGTGAGGGCTACAGGCAGTCAGGAGGAAGGGCCACAGTGGGTCCCCTGCACCTTCGTTTTGGGAAGTTCCAGGTTCCTCCCCCACCCCTATGCAACTCCAGTGTAGGGGGAAAGCAGGGGGTGTTTCTAAGCTCCCCTGGCCTCTCCTACCCAGAATGGAGTAAGGACCAAAGTGGGGAGGCTTTCCTGAGGACATACACACACACCTTCCCACCGACCAAGCCGTGGCCTCTAGCAGCCTCTGGAGGGAGAATGACTGGGAAAGGAAGGCAAAGCAGGTGTCCCAGGGTGTGCGTGGGGCAGGGCGGGTGCGTCTAAGCGCTGGGCAGGGCAGCAGGCAGAGGAACCTGAGGGCAGGTCAGGGCAGGTCACCCTGTCTCAAGCCTGAAAATTTTCCCCTTCTGACAAACACCTGGAAGTCCCCCATGCCCCCCTCGGGGTGGTAACTTATGGGAAGGGGGCTGGGTGGCAGGGCTGACTCAGCCTGCCAAACCCGGCTGGCTGGTTGGCGAGGTGGGGGCGACAGCGTGCACGTGGCGGGGGCGGCGCGGGGGCGGGAGGGGGCTCACTTACTTGGATGGGCGCCGTGCTGAAATGGATCTTCCGGCTAGGGGCCGGGTCCTCTTCCTCCGAGAGCCCCGGTATCTCCACGCAGCCCGATTCGGGCTCGTAGGGGGGCTCCCCCTCATCCTCGTCTTCTTCGTCGTCCTCCTCCAGGGCACTGCCCCCAGAGTCCTCCCCCAGCCCACTGTAGGCGCTCACGTCCACCAAGTCAGCCTCCGAGAAATCCTCCTTCTTGGACTCGTCCGCCTCCTCGGGGGCCACGTCCGGGGCCCGGCCACTGCCTACCCCTCTCTCATGTGCCGCCACTGTCGCAGCCTCCTCCTCCTCCGGGGCCGCCTGGGCCTTCGGCTCCTCGGGCGCGGGGCTGGCGGTGGTTGCCAGGACGCTGCCATTCTCCAGGGCCGCGTGGACCGTCACCTCCGCCTGGATCACCTCTGCGGGCGCCGCCTCGGCCTCTGACTCCCCGCTCTCCTCCACCTCCACAGGCTTAATCTTGCGCACCTCCCGGGGCTTGGGGGGAGGCCGGGCGGGGGCCACTCGGTGCTGCGGGGGCTGCTGCCCCCCGGGGCCGCGTTCCTTCTCGGCTGGGGCATCCCCCGACGGGGCGGGGGGCGGCGGGGGCGGCTGGAACACCCGGGACCGCTTGCTGACCAGCTTCGAGTTGACCTGGGGAGCCCCGGCGCCCGCGACCCTGGGCAGCCCAGGCCCGCGGTGGAGGCCGGTCCTCGAATCGGCCTTCTCAAAGACAGCACTGAGCTGGCTGACCGTCGGCGACACGGCGTCAGTGTCCAGCTTGTCCAGCGCCTCGGTGCTGCCGTTGAAGCGCACCACGACGTCCAGCTTCCGGTCCTGCAGCCCGGCGCGCTCCTGCCTCAGCAGCCGCCGCGCCGCGGCCTCCTTGTCGCCGCCCGCGGCCGCGGGGACACTCCGTTCGAACAGCTTCCGCGTCTCCTGCAGCCGGGACGGCGGGTGCGGTGGCGGCGCGGGCTGCGCGGAGGGAGCGGGCTTGGAGTCGAAGCGACTCACGCGTTCCGACACGCTGGTGCCCAGCTTGAGCAGGGCGCTGTGGTCCACGTTCTCGTTCAGGCTGCTGGCCCGCGGCAGCGACAGGCGCACGCCGCGCTCCGGCGCCCGCAGGGCCTCGGTGGGGCCCGCGCCGCCGCCCGCCTCGCCCGGCGCGCCAGCCGTCGTGCCCATCTGCAGGAACATACTTTTGATACGGTGGACGTTGGAGCCATATTTCTTGTGGTGGGCCGCCTTGGGTGCCTCGTCGGGCCCGGGCGCGTCGGGAGGCTTCAGAGCCTGGATGCCCGCCTCGTAGGCGCTGCGGTGCGGGGAGGCGCTCCGGAGGGGACCCCCGGGCCCCCGCGGCTCCGTCTTCATCATAGTGGGGGGAGCCGGGTTCACATCCCCACGCTTCCCGCTCCCCCCTTCCAAAAGGCGGCTGGCCAATTCGAGACCACCGCCCCCTCCTCCAGAAAAAAAGGAACTCCGAAAGGCCTTTTTTAGGCTCCCCTCAAACCAAGCTGCCAAAAACAGTTAACCTCGCTTTAAAAAAAAAAGGGGGGGGGGAATCTCCGAGCGCCCTGTGTGGGTCGCCACCCCCAATCAAGCTGCTAAAGACAGCCAGCTCCTCTTACCAAGCCCGAGCGGCCTGGTATGGTCGCCCCCACCCAAATTAGAAAAGCGGCCGCCGGGGCCGGTGGGACCGCGCGCCCTGCCCGCGAAGCAGCGTCGGAGGCGCCGGCTCACATCGTCCGAGGCGGTGTCAGCGGGGCTGGTAGCCCGGGCGCCCCCAACCCCGGCCGGGGGCCTTGGTTCTCGGGGGGCCCGGCACCCAGGCGCCCATGGCTGTTCGGCCGGCCCGGACTGCTCCGCCGCCGCGCCACCCTCCCTCCCTCCCTCCCCCCCGCGCCCCGAGCCTCGGTCTTTCTCTGGCTCTGCCCGAGCGGCGGCTGCCCGAAACCGAGCGGCTGCCCTTCTCGCCGCCGCCGCTGGGGGACTGGCACGTCTGGGTCCTAAAGGGATCGGATTTCCGGGGCCCGGAACCTGTGAGCCCTCCCCTTCCCCTCCTCTCGACTGTATCTCCTCCCCTGCCCCTTCCTCGCCACAGCCTTCCGCTGACCCCAGACTCTGGCCAGTCGTCTTCAACCCTTCCATCCCAGCCTCTTACTGCGGCTTTTCAAGACCCACATAACCGCACGCCCACAAAATACTGGGGGGAGGCAATCCACAGTGGTCTCAGTGTGGCCCTTCACCCCAGAAGTGAAGGGAGAATAGTGGGGAGGGGCACAGGATCATTTCTTTCAAGATTCCTCGAGTTCCCTAGTATGGTTCAAGGCTAACAGCATCGCTGGGCTTTTTGAAATTTTTAAAAATTCAGATTTCTGAATCCTTCCCCAAATTATGAAGCAGAATCTCAGAGGCTGGCCCCGGAACCTGCATTTTAACAATTTCCCATAGGGAACCTTTTGCACCCTTTAAGGTGTGAAACCTTGGCCCAGTTTTTCTGGCCTTGTGGTGGAGGAGGAAGGGGAAGGGAGAAAGGAGATGATCCTTCTCTCTCAAGTGGCCATTCAGACCTGGCCTTTGCCTTCTGGAAGTCTGAAGAAGTGTCCTGTCACCTACCTTCCCTGCACCCAAGCTGGAAAGCTGGGGGCAGAATCCCTGTCTTTATGCCTCTACTGGGCTTTCTTCCCTCTCAAACAGAAAGAAGGAATTTTGGGGGAAGAATTCTGGAGGCTTGGGGCCAGAATATCACCAGTGAGAGCTCTAGCTTGTGTCTCTGACCTAAAGGATCCTGGCCACGGTGTGTAAGTGTGTGTAGGGAGGGAGGAGGAAGAGTGGTGGTGACCTACACATCCCCTGTCCTGGCAACCCAGAAAGCTGTTTTGATGCTCCCCCCAACCCCTACATACACAACAAGGGGCCTGGGATTGCCCTCTATCCTTCCACAGCTGCCAGGGCCTCGGAGTGAAGGTCTACCCCCAGACCATGACAGGCCCAGACGCACTGCTTCACTCCACAGATCAAGAAAATGTTGAATATTGTGGACCCTAGGACCCAGAAAACAACTCAGGCACAAAGCCTCCCCCAACTCCCAGCTGCTTCCTGCATCTCAGGCCTTCCTGCGGCCTCTGCCTCCTCCCTCCCCCCGCCCTCTTCCCTTCCATCCTCTTCCTCTTCTTCCCAATTTTCCCACTCCGTACCCCCCTTGCCTAGAAGGGCTGTCGAAAAGAAATCCTCTCACCTCCACTGTAGGGGTGTGCGTGGGTTTTGTGGGATATAAACTGGTTAGCACGTGCAAAAGAGTGTGGGGGATGGGGTGTGGGAAGCCGCCTGGGAACCCTGAATATTGGGACAAGGAGGGGCCAGGAACCACAGGACTGGGTCTTGAGGTTGGCAATTCTGAGGCTAAGGGAGAGGGACATTTGGGTTCTGGGCAGGAGCTTTGGGACTTGGATTTCCAAGCTCAAATCTGGGACTTGAACCCCTCCCCCAACAGCCCCCCCCCTCCGCCTCACTGTGGAAGTTGGGTGAGACAAGTCTCACCTAGTTAGGGGTTGGGAGGTTGAGCAGAGTGTCCTCAGAAGCTCTTGTGTGGACTGAGGGAGGGTGCAGGCCCCTGGGTGTTCTGCCCAGAATCTCCCACACCCTTCAGTGAGTCATCTTAACTGGTCCCAGCCCAAGGGGTCTGTGCCCACGCTTCAGGCCAGGTGAGGAAGCCAGCTTCTAAGGATGAGAGGAGCTGAGAACCAACTGTCAGGCCTAGAGACCCTACCCCTCACCCACCCCCACCCCCACCCCCAACCCCCAACAACGTCTCCAAGCAGCAGCTTGGAGTGAACTAGAATTACTGGGATGCTTGGGTTTCCCTTGTCCAGAGACTTCCAAGAGTGAAACCCCTTTTAAGTGCTTTGGGATGCAGGAGGGTCAGAGCCAGCCCAGAGCTTGGGTGACTGAGGCTAATGAGTGGGATCATTATTTCCAGGGCTCCTGGTTAGCTCCGTGACACCCCCAGCCAGGATTCCTGAAGAAGCTTTAATGGAGCAATGAGTGCTTTACCGTCACTCCTTCCCCTGGGGTCTGGCGCCAAGCCGGCTGGCCCGTGAGAGGCGTGGGGAATGGGGTGTTACCTCCTCCCCTCCATCCAGTCCAGTCCTTGCTGAGGTAGCGATCCCACCTGCAAGGAGGGTGAGGAGGGTGGTTACTTGTGGGAGGGTTACACCCAAACTGATGAGTGTGAACCTAATTTTCATTCCTTAGGCTGCGATCCTCACCCTCCTAGCTCAGTGCCCTGGGGCAATCTTTCTCTCTTCATCGTCCTTTGTAGAGTTGCCTGGTGTTTTTGAATGGTAGTTCCTTCCTTACCTCTGCCATGGAATAGAGGGTAGAGTGGTCCCCACAGTTGGCCCGGGAGCCAGGCTGCCAGAATTCAAATCCTGGCTCCACCACAAGCTGTGTGACCTTGGACAAATCCATTTCCGTAAACTGAGGAGAAAGTGGCTGGAACACAGAAGACAGGGTGTGTGCCTTTCCCAGTTTTTGCTAAAAAGGCTGGAGGCTTCTACAGGGAGAGATAATCCACCCCCAGCCATCTTCCTGATAAAGCCTCTCTCTGTTTTCCCACCTACCCCTAAATCTGATGAGGGCCCTCTGAGACTGTCCCTTAAGGCTTGCAAGTTTTAAACACCAGGTGTTAACTGCAAAGACGGGTGATGAAGGCAGAGAGAGACCTGATTTGTGATATATCCCAAGCCCTCAGCGCCCTGGGCTCAGGCCCGGGCTGGGCGCCAAGGCTGGCTTCTCTTCCCAGCCCTGGGGCCTTGAGACTCAGCGTCTGAAGTGGTGTTTCCATGGCCAGGGTCATCTGAGCAGAGGCTGGCCTAGCTGAGCAGAGGCTGGCCTAAACCCTGCTCTTTGGCCGTTTTGTGGTGAGCCAGTGGTCCCTGCCCCAATCACTCTCCTTCATCTGGTCACCTGTGCCAGGGATTTGGGCTGATCCGAGGGTGCTGGGAAGGCGTGCATGAGTGTACATGCTTACATATACAGAAGAACTCAAAGCCAGGATGTCAGTGTTGGAGGGCCTTCCCTGGCCTTTGGCTGACCCCTTCCCAGGGGGAATGAGGAAACTGAGACAGTGGGAAGTGACTTACCCAGTTTGGGAGGAATGAGACCAGGGTTCACAAGGTCTGAATTGAATCTGAGCTCCACCCTTTTGCTGGGTGACCTTGGGCTAGTCATTTCTACTCCCTAAGCCTCAGTTATCTCAAATTGCTCAAACTTGAATGTCTGAGTGTGTCTCCTGACCATGGACGATCCTGGGTGTCCCCAACTCTGTGGAACAGAGCAGAACATGGGTTTTGACGTTAAAACATCTTTGTTAGAATCTCCAGCCTGCCTTTCCCAGTTAAGGGACTTCAACAAATTTTCTTCATCTGTCAAATGGAGATAATAGACCAACTTCACAGTGCTGTGAGAATTAAGCAAGTTTTAAATACATAAAGCGTTTAGAACAGCTGCTGGCACGAAGTAGGAGCTTGGTGAGCTGGCTGTTACTGATTACATGTATATCTTTAACACATGTGGGTATATCTTTAACACACGTGTGCATGCGAGGGGAAGTATGGCTGAATTATGGGCACCAGTACTCGCATCTCTTGCATCTCTATGTGTGTCTTTCTTGGACTTTTGGACCTCTGGTTTCCTTTTAAGGTCCATTATATGAAATTCTGACACATAAGCACCCCCTGCCTGTAGCTCCTCCAAATATTTTGGGAATGAAGGTGACCTTTCTTCTCTACCTCCCAAAGGGTTTTTCATTCCCTCCTCTTAGTGTCTCAAGTCCCCCATTGCCCCTGCAGGGAGAGAGGTCCCTTGGGGTCCTCCCATAGCTGGGAGACTGCCTTGCCTGGATCCCTCTGCTCTGACCCCCTTTCTTTCATTCACCCTTCACCCTTCGCTCTAGTGCTAGTTGGAAAGTTCAAATACATCTTGGGGATTCAGGAGGGAGACCAAGAAGGAGTCGGGGTGTGTGTGTGTGTGTGTGTGTGTGTGTGTGTGTGTGTGTGTGTGTTGGAGGGCGGGGAATGGGTAGGACAGAGGAGAGATTTCTCCAAATCATCAGTTGCTTTAAAAGAAAGCCTATATTTAGCCAGGCTTGGAGGGCTTGTAAATATGTATTTTGCAAAGCAGACAGCCATAGCCATGGGAGCGCCAGGGAGGTCAAAGAAAAAAAAAAAAAACCGGAAAGATTGGGCAATATAATTTTGTCATCAGCAGATTCGAAGAACTCTTTCTCCTGCCTGCTGCAGCTGCTATTATTACACATCCCTGTGTTTTGATGATGGTTTCTATTTTTCATCTGCTCTGTGGATCTGCAGTGGGTGCCCAAGGAAGAGACTGGCTGTCAGAGTCAGCCTCCTCCATCAGCCTTTGCCTCACCTTCCCAGGTCAGGGGAGAGAGCATCCTGGCCCTGGACGCTCCACCAGGCTCGGCCAGGCGGGCGTGCACCTGGCACAGGAGGAGCCTCTGCAAGGAAAGCCAGCTCCCTAGTCTCCCCTAGTCAACTCCATGCACTTCAGGTGGCCTTGGGGGTGAGAGCTGGGGTGACAAATCTTGCCATTTCTGGGCAGTTCTACTTTAAAGAACTCTTCTTTCAGGGGAAAATATATATATGTATATATATACACTTTTTTTTTTTTTACTTCTAGTTTGAAAAGTTTCTTTAAAAATACAAAAAGTTCAGAGAATCACATAACAAAGAGAATTTACAAATGCTATCATTGGGTCATGTTTGCTTCAGGTTTTTTTATGTAAAAGAAACAGAACAGGAGAGTTTGGAGTTGAAGCCACTTTGTCTTTCTCTGCAGTCCCGCTGCCCGCCCTACCCACTCTCACCAACTGAGAATGCATGCTTTATAGCCCATAATTTTTTAATTACCATTTTTAATTGTTAAACACACATAACACAAAATTTCCTGTTTTGACCATTCAAAGTGTGCAGTTTGTTAACATTAAGGACATTCACACTGCTTTGCAACCATCGTGATTATCCATCTCTGCAACTGTTTCATCTTCCCAAACTGAAACTCTCTACCCATTAAACAAAAACTCCTCATTCCTCCATACCCCCAGCCCCTGGCAACTACCATTCTACTTCCTGTCTCTATGAATTTGACCATTCTAGGTATGTCATATAAATGGAAACATACCGTATTTGTCCTTTTGTGACTGGCTTATTTTGCTTAGCATAATGTCCTCAAGATTCATTCATGTTGTGGCATAGGTCAGAATGTCCTTCCCTTTTAAGACTAGCGCATAATTTCATATTTTCCTTACATACTTAAGTATTCACAAAGCAGCATATAGTAATGCTTTCTGTACTGTTAAAATGTGTATAATGACCATCCAACGGGTGGGTATCATTCTGTGTCTTTTTTCACTTGATACGCTTTTCACAAATGGAGCCACACTGATACATATAGCTTTGGTTCATTCATCTAAACTTCTGTTTACTATTTCATCATGTGAATAAGCCACAGCTTATCAGTTCCTCTACTGACAGGCCTTGGCGTTGTTTTTGTTTTGCTGTTATAAGCAGGGCTGCAGTGAACACCCCTGTGCTTGTCTGAACCCATCTCTGGAGTGTACACCTCGGAGCAGGAAGCCACAGCTGCAGGGCAGGCACCCTGCCTACTGGGCTGGCGCTGCCGGGCTGCTCTCTAGCGGTCCTGAACCACTTTACGCTCCTGCCACCAGCATTTGTACAAGATGTCCTGTCTAACCACATTCTTGCCAACATCTGCTCTTGTTAGACTTCCTATTTTTGCCAGTCTGATGGGTGTGAAGTAGTCTCTCATTTGACTCTGCATTCCCTGCCTCTGAGATGGAACATCATATCTTGTTCATTGGCCATCTGGGTTTCCTCCTTGTGAATTGCTTATGCTCATGTCCACTGCAGCTGTTGATACAGAGAGCCCAACTAGAAGTGGTTAGGAATTTTATTATCTCACATAACAAGGAGTTCTAGGTTTGGTTCATTCAGAGGCTCAACTGTGACACTGAGGAAGAGGTTCTTTCTATCTTTCCGTAACACCATCCTCATCATGTTGACTTGCCTCCAAGACGGGCCCCCTCATGGTGCAAGATGGCTCCGGGCAGCTCAGGCAGACAACAATGTCCAGAGGCAGAAGAAAGTGGATGCTTTCTTCTCAGTGTCTTTTTCCTAAAGACCCCGCAGGAGATCTCCCTTTTGGTCTCACTGGACAGAACTGCATTTATGTCCACACCTAAAACAATCATTGATTAGAGGAACCGTATTATCCTGCTATATTTAGACCAATCACTGTTACCCCTTTGGGAATGGGGAAGGTCCAGCCTCACCCAAAGCCTTGATCCTTGATTACTGAATCAGGGTTCTAGTAACAAGGAAGAAGGGAAAGAATACCGTCTAGGGTGGCACTCAAAAGTTCTGTGCTTTTTTTTATTGACTTGTAGGAGGTGTTTATATACCCTGGATACTAACCTTTTATCTGTTTCATGTGCTGCCAATATTGTCACCCAGGCTGCTGGTTGTCTTTTAACTTCATTTGTAATGTCATTTTCATAGAAGAAAGCGATTTTTTTAATGTAGTAAAATCATTCAATCTTTTGTGACTTATGTCATTCATCTAAGAAAACGTTTCCTACCCTGACCTCTCCTATCTTTTCTTCTAAATGTTTTAAAATTTTGTTTTTTACTTTTAGGTCTTTAATCCAGCTGAAATTCATATTTATGGCTGATGTGAAGATTGCTTATACGAAGGGGGGAAGTGTAGCTCAGTCGTAGAGTGTGTGCCTAGCATGCACAAGGTCCTAGGTTCAATCCCCAGTACCTCCATTAAATAAATAAATAAACCTAATTACCTCCTCCTCCCACCAAAAAAAAAAAAAAAAAAAAAAAAAAGACTGTTTATATGAGAAGTCAATTGTCACAGAACTTTTTTTTTTTGAATTGTCTCTTCTCGCTCACTGAGTTGCAATGCCACTGCCATCATAAATCAAATTCCCACATATGCCTGGATCTGTTTCTGGGCACTTTATTCTATCGATCTCTTTGTCTAGCCAAGCACCAAGACCACACTGTTTTAATTACTATCGCTTCCAAATAAGTCTTGGTATCTGTTAGGGGCTAATTCTTTTTCAGAATCGTCTGGTCTCTTATTAGTCCTCTGTTCTTCCACATGAATTTTAGAATCAGTTTGCCTAGTTCTCTGAAAAAATCCTGTTGGAATATTTAGTGCACTTGCATAGAATTGATAGATTTTTATGGAGAGAATCGTCTTCGTGACACTGAGGCTTCTCATTCTTGATCTTAACACATCTCTCCATTTCTCGATTTATTCCTTTTATAGCCTATAGTTTTTATAGTTTTATAGCATATAGTTTTTCTTCACAAATATCTTTTAATAACTTTTCTAAGTTTTTTTCTGGGCTCTGTACAGTTTTCATTTTATTGTAAATCATTTCTTTTTAAAAAGATATTGCAGTTTCTAATAAACGATTGCTCATGTGTAGACATACGGTTGAATTTTGTATTTTCTTTAAATTTGGATGTTAAACTTTGCCCAACAACCTCGCTGATCTCTCTTAATAACTCTGACAACATGCCTATGGGATTTTGGGGGCTTTCTATATAAGTACTCACACCATCCACAAAAAAAGTCAGTGATTTTGTTTCTTTTCTTTTTCCTAATCCTCTGTCATTGAATGGTGGCTGCTGCATCTGACTTCTCCTGGCTCACAGGCTGTGCCACTGGGCTGGCCCTAGGCAGCTATTGCCTTGCACTGTCAGTTATAAATAAATAAAAGACCCCTTACTTTCTCTAGAGCTTTACAGTTTACAAAGCACTTTTGCTTCCATTATCTCATCGATGATCCTTATTGCCTCCACTTTACACAGAGGGAGTGTCTGGATAGGAAGGGCCCTGGGCTCCAAGTCCAGAGATGGAGCTGTGCAGAATACTGTGCTGTGGGACCTCTGACAGTCCTTCCCCTTCCCAGTTTCTCCTGTAAGCTGAAAAGTTTGGCCAGGGATGGTCTCTGGCATTCTCAGACCCATGATGGATAGCTTTGGGCCCTAATGAGGCTCAAGGAACCCCTTTGAGGACTGAAGTTCACCAATAAAAAGAGGAGGAGGATTCTGGGTATACTTAGGTCCTCAGGCTGGTGCCCCCAAATGTCGTGGGGGTAGGGAAAGATGAAAATATCCTCGCAAGTCGGAGGGATGATACAGATGACAGGGAGGGTGGGGAAGACGGCATTGTGTCCAGCCCCCTGCCTCCATGCGGCTTCTCCTCCTTGTTTGGAAGAACATCCTCTGGACTCGGAACGGGAGGATGAGGCAGAGCTAGAGGCTGTGAGTCCCCTCCTCCGTCGCCTTCTCTACCGTCGCGCTCAGCAAGGACCTCTGACGCGTATCCCTGCCCTGGGCGGGGCGCTCTGGGGCCATCCGGACTGGTTACACGGCTCCGGCCCAATATTGCGCAGGCGCAAGTTAGGGCTGGAGCCGGCGAACGCGCCCTCTCGTGGCAGATTGACAGATCGCACCCTTTGTTGTAGGGCTGGGGGCGGCGAAGAGGATGCAGGAGAAGGATGTGGGTGGAGTCTGGGAGGCAGATGCGACAATCAGATAAAAATGACGAGAATCTCTTTCCTTTGTCCCTCTTGACGACATCTAATCCTCCGTTTTAGATGCAGATGAAGAAAATATGGCCCTTAGAGATCAAGAGACGGGTTCATAGAGATGGGAGTGGAATGAGCCAGAGTTGGGAAGATGATATATTATTCAATCAATCATTCATTTATTCAGTAAACATTCATTGAGATGGGGAGAGAAAAGGACAAAGAACTTAAAGTATTAAACTGAGACACTGATGGGCCAAGATGAGGCAGAAACCTGGGGAGACAGGTGCGGATGGCAAAGCAGTAGAGACAGAGAATCAACTAGCTGAGGTCAGGGCTGGGGTAGCAGAAGTGAAGTAGAGGCATTAGAACCTGGACTGGGCTCGTAGAGACAAGGCTGAGAGACTGAGATGCAGAACTGACCCCCCTCTTCTCCCAGATGGATGCTCCAGCTGGGTAGGACCAAATCAGGACCTCAAGATGGGCTCCTATGACCACCTACGAAGTGGTCTTGCCAAAGAAAATGGAACCTACACCTGATATGGCTCTTGATCCAACTACAATTTATGAGAAATAACAATGTACAGGAAATACAATTTGGAAGAAGTACAGCACTCAGAGGAACATGTTAAAGAACACCGTAGAGATGCCATCAGCAAAATCCAGACTGGAAAACTATACAGCAAATTACATGGTTACCCCAAGGAAAGAGAGAGAGAGAGTTAGTTGGAGGACGAATCTATAGATTTAAAGAGATTTCAAAAGGACCTATCAATTGCAATGTGTACATATTATTTGGATCCTTATTCAAACAAATACACTGCAAAAAGAAATAAGACATTTATGAGAAATTGGAAATTTGAACACTATAGCTCAGATATTAAGGAATTATTATTACCCTTAAGGTAAAATCATGTGATTGGGTATATTGATTGTGATTATGTTAAAAAAAAAAGTCATTATCTTTCATAGATTCACAATGAAATATTGAGGAAATTAACTGGGGGGGAATTGGGAGGGGTGCAGATGAAACAAGACTGTGAGTTGATCCTTGTTGAAGCTGGGTGAGAGATATATGGAGGCTTATTGTATTATTTTGTATACTTTAGTTTTATCTTACATTTTCCAAAATAAGGTTTAAAAAATACCCATGACCTCCCCCTCCCTATCCCCAGGCCTCAAGGAACAGAAGGTCCTGAGGGTTCCAGGAGCAGGTTGCAATCCAGACAGCTCGGAGGTGGGGCGGTCCTCTGGTGGACCTGAGGAGACTTTCAGGGGACTTCCGGTTGGCTCCTGGCAGAGTCCCTGGTTCTCCTGGTTTTGGGGAGGGGGAGACGGGTCAGTAAGGAAGGCTGGCCTTGGCGGGCCTGGTGGCCACTGGGTTTGGGCAATACTGAGGCTGAGGGTGCCAGTGGGTGGCTGTAAAAATAGCAGCCAGGAGAGGGAGGGGAGTCACATGGAACCAGGGAGGGGCTGAGGCCTGGGCAGGTGGCCAGGCTCTGGCACCTCGGCCTGCTCCCCCAGAGCCCTCTGACTATCCTCTACCTCAGACTCTTTCTTCCTCTTGCCCTCCACCTCTGAGAAGGCAGAAAGGTGCCAAGGTGACTCTGGGACGTACCTCGCTCTGTCTGAGAGCCTGAGCGGCCACTGACTCTGGAATCTGCTGGCTATCCACGACGGAAGGGATGGCCAGGTGGGGAGGGAGGAAGGGACAAGGATTGAGTAACCTGCCCACTGGTCACCCCAGTCTGCAGGCCAACCCCTTCCTCCTCAGGCCCATTCAGGGCAGGTCCCTGATGTCCTTGCCTGGGGCATTTGGTTGCGGGGGTGAGGTGGCAATCCCTTTTGTCTCAAGGCCCAGGAAGAATGCCTGCACAGGCACCAAGAGTTTTGGGACACATGGTCCCCTGCCTCCTTCTCAGGACATTTGGGGAGAGTGCCCCCCTGCCTGCTCTGAATGGGAAGCCCAGAGAAAGAAGGATGCCCTGCCTCCTTCACACCTGGACTGAGATCCTTTGGCAGATGCAGGGAGGAGGGGGCAGTGATGCTCCCCCTGACCCCCACCCTGACCCCCACCAGGACATTGGCAGGACCCTGGGTTGAGTCAAGCACCATGCTAAGAGCTTGCCATGCATTCAGCTGTCTGTCAGGTGGCCTCGGGGAAGTTACACACCCTTTATGCCGCTTCTCATCTGGAAAATGGGGACAAAGATAATACCTGCTTCATGGAACTGCTGTGGGGATGGGATGAGTTACTATATATAAAACCTTCAGCATAATACCAAACGGGGCAGCTCCCCCGGGGCAGAGGCCGCTCATCACTGCCCCTTCAGTGCCTGGGACATAGTAGATACTTTGTAAATATGTACTGGATTCATGATTTTGTGGATTCCTCAGGAAGACACCAAGAGGCCAGCATTATTCTCGCCCCTTTGTAGTTGTGGAAAGAGAGAGGCTGATGGATTTTTTTCAAGGCCACATTCTCCAGTGAGGGGTCAAGGTGGGATTCACATCCAGGGCTGTAGGCCTGCAGGCCTGGGCCACCTCTTTTACTCCCCTGTCTTGACCTGGCTGGTCCCACCCAGGGCTCTCTACCCAGACCAGGGGCAAGTGCTGGAGTGCCTGGTCTGAGGACTGGGCTGGGTGAATGGGCACCCTCATGTGCTCTTAAGGAAGCCATCGCCTTGCCCCCTACACCTGCTAGTTGCCGGGCCCTGTGGCAGGTCCAGGGATAAAAGGATGGTAAGATCCCAGTCCGCCCTGAAACACTGTGTGATTGGGCTGTGCACAGGGGCTTAAGGGGGTCCCAGCCTAGGGGAGGAAGGGAGGCCAGACAGGCTTCAGAGAGGAGAGGAGGCCTGCGCTGAGTCCTGAAAGGTGAATGGAAGTTTGCTGGTTGGGTGCAGGCTAGAAGGGAACTCCAGGCAGAGGGACCTGCTTGTGCAAAGGTGTGTGGACTCAGGAGAGAGTATTAGTTTGTGGGCAGCAGAGTGAGGCTGGGCAGAAGCCTGGGGTAGTGTGTGTGTGTGTGTGTGTGTGTGTGTGTGTGTGTATGGGGGGGTAGGTGAGGAGAGTAGAAGGCGGAGGGATTCTAGACCGGATGGCCCGGTACAGGAGAGGCCTGCAAGCCTTCAACAGGTGGGGAATTCAGGACAATGGGAGCCATTCGGGCTCTAAGAGGGGATCAAGGCAGTCAGGTTGGTGGTTGAGAGATAGACTCTGGCCCCCAGGAGGGGATGATTAGATGGACCTTGTCACACGAGGAGGGTGGCCACCCTAGATTTAGTGCCTGCTCTGGGTGGGGAGGGGGAGGGCCCCGCTGGCTGAAGCCAGCGCAGCTGCTCTGGGACACCTTCCCGTCCCTCCCTCCTCCCTGCCCCCGGCTCCTGTCTCTGTCACTCACAGGGCAGGGCCGGGCTGGGGCAGCCATGGCAGCCACGCTAATCTGGATTCCTCTCCTTGTAGGCAAGTTGGGATCTTCTTCAGGGCAGAGGCCCGGGATGGGGGTGTGGGAAGTTCCTCAGGGGAGGAGTCAGGGGTGGGGATGAGGCCAGGACCAGAAGGACTTTGGGGTGTAAATTCCACAGCCGGTGGGAGCTCCCGGGAACTAAGGCTGGGATCTCTGAGGGGTGGGGTGTCCTAGGCCCAGCCGGGCCTAACCGCACAGGCCCAGAGCGTCGTGGGCCCTTTAATGGGCTGGCTGGGCTGGCTTCTTTCTGGGTCCAGGCTAAATTTGGCCCTGGGAATGTGTGGGGGCTGTTGGGGCAGGTCCTCTCCCGGGGGATCCCCTTCACTCAGTTCCTACCCGCCTCTAGTGTGGGCCCTATTCCCCCTATATGTTGTGGGGGAGCCCCAGAATGGCTACCTGCCACCTCCAAGGGGTCCTGCCCTCCCTCCCCCAACTCCACTCTCTCCAACCTCCCGACAGCATGGGTTCTTTTCCAAGTGCTCTTAATACACACACGCACACGCACACGCACACGCACACTCAGACACACACCCCTCTCAGCCAGACATCAGTCCCTTCCCACTGTGACCCCCGACTGAGGGCCTAACATGAGGAGTGAAGGGGCTTCCATGAATCAAAACCAAACCAAAGTCTGGGTCTTGTCACTGATTAAAGTGTGTGGCACAGCCAGGACCCCACCGCATCCTTGCTGGGATCCAGCAAAGCCATCTGCCTCCTCGCTCACATTTCTCCTGTCCCTCGGGGACGCCAGGGGCTGGGTAGACAAGGCGAGCTCATTCCCTGGCCAGGACTGAGGTTGGTTTTTACGTTTGGGGCTCATGAGTTTCCACAGGTCTCCTGGCAGGGCTGGTGGGCACCGAGGCCCAGGAGACCACCCTGCACCCGCTTGTGGGCCGCGTCTTTGTACACACCCTGGACCATGAGGCCTTCCTGCGCCTTGCTGAGCATGTCGGTGAGAGGGGCCTGAGGGGCGCCAGGGTGGGTAGGGGTGCCTGGTCCAGGTCTGGAGAAGGCCCTCGTCGTGTCTCCAACCTTCTCTCCTTCCTTCCACCAGCTGTCCCACCCTCTGTCCCTGTCACCTACCATGCCCACCTCCAGGGACACCCAGACCTGCCCCGGTGGCTCCGCTACACCCAGCGAAGCCCCCATCACCCTGGCTTCCTCTACGGCACCGCCACCCCAGAAGATCGTGGACGCCAGGTCATCGAGGTACCAACAGGGACCCTGGTGGGCTGTGCCACTTGCAGCAGGGATCCAGTGTTCATTCATTGACATAAGTCACGTGCCTTTAATTTGGGGCGGTATCTCCGTCCTCTCCTGCCTGCCCAGCTGTACCACGTTTCTCCCCTAACCCTGGCTCTCAGCCCTCTACCCCATCCTCCAGGTCACAGCCTACAATCGGGACAGCTTCGACACCACCCAGCAGAGTCTGGTGCTATTGATTGGGGATCCAGAAGGTACCACCAGCCCTGCCCCACCCCACCAATGCCAGTCTTGGAGGCTCTCCCCTGGAAAGGGGTGTAGAAGGGGAGATTTTGGAGTACTGGGGAGGGGCAGGGCATCCTGGAAAGACTCTGGAGCTGTATTCTTGGCTGCTCTGCTGATAGGCTATGGGGCTTTGGGCAAGTCGTTGAGGCTGTGGGTGTGGGGGAAGAGCTTTTGAGGCTTGTGATGTGTGGGGTATTGAGGAGGAAGGAAGGGAGCTGAGGGGATACAGGGAGGAGGTTACGTTGGGAGGGCTTGAGAAGGATCCATGCAGGGCTGGGGGCAGAGCTGGGGGATGGGTGCAGCCTCAGGCACCCACTTGGCCCTCCCAGGCCCCCTGCTGCCATACCAGGCTGAGTTCCTGGTGCGCAGCCATGATGTGGAGGAGGTGCTGCCCTCAACACCTGCCAGCCGTTTCCTCACAGCCCTGAGAGGGCTCTGGGAGCCTGGGGAGCTCCAGCTGCTCAACATCACCTCTGCCTTGGACCGTGGGGGCCGAGTTCCCCTTCCTATCGAGGGCCGCAAAGAAGGGTAGGCATGCAACCCAGGAAGGCTTCTTGGAGGAGGAGAGGGCAGCTTGTCTTTTGTCTGGGTGGTTGGCATAGAACATGGGTCTCCCTAATTTCCAAGTGGGGCTTTACCCACCTTTTTTCATGCTCACCATGCCCATCTTCACTTCGCAGCATCATGACACTGTCTCCTTTCTTCTGGTCACCCTCTCATCTCTTGTCCTTCCTGGGCCCAAACCCTAGTTACCCTGAACTCTGCACTTCCTTGTGCCCATTAGGACATGAAATATCCATCCTTGTTCTTTCCTGGCGGGGACAAGGCCACCAGAAGACTGAAGTGCTCTGTGTACTCTCATCATAACCCCAGATCTCGGAGTGGTCGTAACCCCCAAATCTCCAGTGCCCAGTGATACCCTCCAATTTGCTGATGGTGGTTTCTATCTGGGCCCAGGGTGTACATCAAGGTGGGCTCTGCCTCACCCTTCTCCACCTGCCTGAAGATGGTGGCATCCCCTGACAGCCACGCTCGCTGTGCCCAGAGCCAGCCTCCTCTTCTGTCCTGCTATGACACCTTGGCACCTCACTTCCGCGTTGACTGGTGCAATGTGTCCCTGGTGAGAAGGGACCCTAGCTCCAGGGGTGGGGTGGGGCATGGCATCATGGTCTCCTGCATCCCACCTTACTCTCCCATCTCTCTGTTTCTCTTAAGTTGTTTCTCAGTTAGACACACACACACACACACACACACACACACACACACACCCTGAAGTTCTACCTTCTTCCACAAGAGGGCGACAGAATCCATGATCTGGACGAGGGATCGCTGTAGCTCCTGGAGCCCCAGAAGTGCCCAAACCAAGAGCCAGAACAGTCGCTCTCACGGGGCAGTTCTGAATCCCTTTCTCCACCAAAGACCTCTGTGTGACAGCTCTGTTTTTTCCTCTGAGGTGTCACCTAGCAAATCGACCTGCAATAAGGAACCGACAGTTCTCACCCCCGTGTTAGAAACCAAAGACGCTCATTATTGCTCTTTGGGATCCTGAGCTGAGGTGGTTAGGGCTCCTAGAGATCCTATTCCCAGGCCTAGGAACCTTTCCTGAGACTTGACCAACATTACGGGGACTGGTAATCCACATTCTTGAGCACTTGCTCTGTGCTAGGCACTATGCAATCAACAGATTTTATCCTCACAACCGCCCCGGGAGGTAGGTACCACTATTAGCATCTGACTTTACAGGTGAGGAAACCGAGACACTTCAAAGTCATTGCATCACAGCACTTGCCCGAAACAGAATTCAAACCCACGCAGTTGGACTCAAGAGCTGTGCCCTAACCATTGTACCGTCTCCTCGGATTTCTCTCCTGGCTCCTAGTCCTGCTTGGTCACAAGAGCTGGGGGAGGCCAGGCAGGAGGAATCCCTGTGGTTGCACAGAGTAGGGTGGCCCCAGAACTCCTGCCCTGTGCCCTGGGAGTCTCCGTGTCCAGCCACCCACCCCTGGCTCAGCCCTGGGCTCTCTGAGCAGGTGGATAAATCAGTTCCAGAGCCTGTAGACGAGGTACCCACTCCAGGCGATGGCATTCTGGAGCACGACCTGTTCTTCTGCCCTCCCACCGAGGCCACAGCCCGAGACTTCCTGACCGATGCACTGATCACCCTCCTGGTGCCCCTGCTGGTGGCTCTGCTGCTTACCCTGCTGCTGGCCTATGTCATGTGCTGCCGGCGGGAAGGACGGTGAGTGTGGGGAGCTGAGGGCAGGGAGGGCACTGGGGCTGGTGCTCACATTGGTGGGACTTCTTGTGGCACTTGTGCTGTCTGGGGACCCAGACCCCTCAGGGAGGAAAGGAGTGAGGAGCTCCTGGCCTGGCCTGGCCCCAGGAGGGGTTGTGGATAATAGCTAATCCTCTCCTTTGCTTTCCCACAGGCTGAAGAGAGATCAAGCCACCTCTGAGTGAGTATGAAAATCTGGGGGCTGGGTGGGAGCTCCCCTGGGTTATCAAGCTGGACCCTCTGACTTCCCTGAGCAGCACAAACAAACCAGATTACTCTGGAATGATGGGGACCATCCTTGACCTGTGAGCTCCAGCCCTGAGCTGGCTGGGTGCTGGCTTAACCTATCCTGACTTGGCGTTCTCATTTTCTGGTCTCCATGGAAGAATCTAATGTGAAACAGGAGAGCCAGGCTTCAGGGATCTGCTGCTACCCTGGGGTGAAGGGTTTGAGAAGCAACTTAAGAGGTTTCCAGCACACACACGCACACACACACATTCGTACACAACCACATAACTACACTTCCAGGTGAGTCAGACACATGGGGGTTCTAGGCCACGTTCTGCCTTGCAATTTCTGTGAACCTTTCTGGCCTCAGTTTCTTCACCTGCAAGCGGATGTAGTTGAATGAGCTAATGTCTATGGATGCTTTCAATTGCTCCAGCCCTCCCCCTGGCCTTACTTCCATCTCACCTGTATTTTGCCCAGGTTCCACCCCCCCATAGCCTTACCTCTCCTCTGTGCCCCCATACCTCTTTGTCTCCCCACCTCCCCTGAACCCCAGAGATTACAGGAAGCAGGTGTGAAATAAGTCAGGCTCCTTTTATTCGCACCACACTGAGCCCATGGCAGGCCTGGAACCCCGGCCTGCTTGCCCAGCCTGCCTGGTTAACTGCGGCGGCATTTGGCCATCCTGCGAACCCCCTTGATGAGCCGCTTGTGGCCCTGTTTGGAGCCCCTGAGCAACCGGCGCTGCCCAGGCTGGCGCTGTCCAGGCTGCCGCCGCCGCTGCAGTCTCTTAGCCTTGAGCCTGAACTTGGAGGCGTTCTTTTTGACCATGAGGAAGGAGGCCGAGGCCCCCTTGCCTGTCACCTGCTTGAGCATGCCCTTGTCCACTAAGCCCCTGAGCACTCGCTTGAAACGCCAGGCGTTGCGTGTCATGTTGTAGCCCCTGGTGGCAATGGCCTTCTTCAGAGTGGCCAGGGAGACGCGATTGCGTGCCCCCTTTTCCGCCACAATCCCCAGGATCACCTTGGATATGCTGGGCTTCCGGTGGGCTTTGGTGTAGGCACGGCGCCCAGCCTTGCTTTTGCCAGGGAGCCCCGACATGCTGGCCTGCTGGCCAGGACCCAGGACACTGTTGGAGGCCAAGGGTGCAGATGGGAGCGGCAGTGAAGTGTCTTTCTGCATCTCTTCCTGGGGCAGATGAAGGGAACTGGGTGTGAGGACCTCCAGGATGGTGGCTGGAATTCTCTACTGGGTTGCTCCTTGGTGGCTTAGGTGTGTCCCAAGTCCTGGTGCCCTTAGAGGCTTCCTTGTAGGGCTCTGGCCCGAGCCTTGCCCTGGGCAGCCAGAAGGAGGACCAGGGATGCTCACCCACGCTGGCCTCAGCAGACTTGTGCCTCAGGTGCAGGGGGTGGTGAGGTTATCTCTGTGGTGACCTCAGGAGGACAATGTGAGGCCATCAGAATCCTGTGAGGGTCACAGTGGCCTCATTGTTCCCTCCAGGGAGGAGCAGACAGAGATGCCTGGTAGTGTGGGCATCTGACATGACAGGCAGCCTGGGAAGAAGGGCTGTGGCTGAGTGAGCCTGTGGGTGGACCCACATGGTGTGTGTGTGCCTGCCAGCTGATTTAAGGGTGTTCTGATATTCCCAGTTGTTTTTTTGTTTTGTTTTTTTTTTTTTGAGTAAAGGTAGATTTATTTAGAGAGATACATACTGCATAGAGTGTAGGCTGTTTCAGAAGGCAAGAGAAAGGCCATGAGGTGTTGGGGTTGGGTGCTCAGGTTAAAGTAAAAGTAGATACACACTCCATAGACAGAGTACGGGCCATCTCTGAAGTTGAGGGACCGAGAGAGGCTGCCACGTGTCATGGTGTTGCCAGTTTTTATGGGCTCAGTAGCTTCATATGCTAACAAGTGGGAAGATCATTCTAACCACCCTGGGGAAGGGACTGGGATTCCCAGGAATTTGGCCACTGCCCACTCTTTGACCTTTCACGGTTAGCCTTGGAGCTGTCATAGTGCCTGTGGTAGTGCCATTTACCAGGATATATTACAATGAGCATATAATGAAGCTCAAGGTCTATGAGAAGTCAAATCTCCCACCATATTGAGCCTCAAGGCTCACTGAGGGGTTGAATCTTCCACCATTTTGGTGTTTATTGCTGTGTCATTCCTTGAATGGCTGTGCCCTGCTTCTTTCCCTCCTGTCTCATTCCACCCCCTCAGAGATTTTACTCCCAAAATCTTATGCGGGTGCTACTTCTGGGCTGAGTAGGAGCGTTGCCCCTGCTTATCAGGGAGTAAAAATCTCTGAATGACTAACCTAGGGGCCCCAGGGGCAGGACAGCCTTTTGTTTTTGCATCAGAGGGCAATATGGGCTAGAATCCTCACGTAGCCATCATCGGATGTGAGACTGTTGCAACCTGGAAGACACAAACTTTACCAAGAAATTAGAAAAAGTTTAAGAAGGAAGAGTAGGCTTATCACTATTAACAGTAAATGAGACCAGATGTCTTAATGTACAGGTTTTTCTGTGCCACACATTATCGATCTGAAGATAAGCACTCATAGGGGCCGAATTTTTCCTGGGCCAATAACCTCAGTTTTAAACCCGCCGTTTTGACCCCACCATCTCAACTCACTGGGTTAAGAAGTGCAAACATTTTTAGAATCAGAATTACACCGACATTTATGAACTTTTATGGGGACTAAAATTTCCAAAGTGAACAGAAATGTAGTTCCTTGATCTATCCAAGTTGATTTAATTCCTCAATCAACATTGATACAAAGCAATGAAAAGGATTTGCTTTTTTTTTTTTTCTATTTTCATTTTTATTTGGTAGATTTTTCCCCCCATTGGGATCAGTGATTTTTCTATGTAAATTTTACAAGGCTTAATTTTTTTGGCCTGAGCCAAATTTGATCAATTTTATCTTCTGCCGTTGTGGGTGTTCTCTTCTGACCAGCTATTTCCACCACGTCTAGCTTTCCTGGGGCAATTTTCTAGCTCTGATGGTGTCAGGAAAATCTGCTTCCTCTATCAATTTTGAATCAATAACCAATTTTACCATGTGCGATATTAGCCCTTGTTGGTTTGGATTTTCTGTTGATTTATTTCTACAAAATCCAATTCTTTTTTCTTTTTTTAGCTTTCTCAAGGCCTGCTATTTTCCAAAGTATCCACAAATTGTGATTCTGCTCCCTGTTTTTTGCCTATGTCAGATTTTAGTGGTCAGAACATCCTCCAGCTCAAAGACCCGCCCCTGGGATCTGTGTGCCTGAGGCAGGGCTGTGGGTGCCTGCGTGCGTGCGTGCGTGCGTGCGTGTGTGCATGTGCGTGTGCATGTGCGTGTGCATGTGTAGAAATGCCTGCCTGTCCATTTGTCTGCCCAAGTGCTGATGTGGAAGGACTATAGAGGAAGGCACTGTGGGTCTGGCTTCTTCTCCTGCTCTGGAAAAACGTCCCCAAAACATTTTTCCACCTGTGTGTGTTGCCAGAGTAATGAGACCCAGATGTGGGGCTGGGGGTGGGAAGGGGCCCTTGAACTACCCCCACCCCCACCAGGGGAGCATACCTGTCTGGCTGCCTCTGCTTCCATACTCTTCTCGCCCCCTTTCCCTCTCAGCCTCCCCTTGCCTGGGAATGGAAAATTGTGTTTTGGACAACTCAGTTTGCCAAATTCCAGACTCAATAGCTCATCTTGACCCTCCCCTAGCCTTAAGAGGATGACTCCACCTCCTCCTGCTGTTCCAGGAAGTACTTGGTCCTACTCCCCTGGGAGGAGTGTGGCTCATTCAGCAGGAAGCTAAAAAGTCTTTCCTGTCTAATCTTTCAGGCTCTAGCTGGAGTCTGTGCCCACTACTTGAGACTTGGACATGGGTGGGGATTATCTTCCTTCCCCAACCTGATCAGTAATCCAGTGCTAAGCATGATTGCTTCCGCCCTGCCTGGGAGACCCCCCCCCACACACCCCTTTAAGAAAACCAGTTCTTATGGTTTGTACTGAAAAGTCTGTGCCGTCTGCCTGACCCAGCAACCAGGTTGTCTAAAACAAAACATTTCCAGGCTGAGCCCCAAAATGTGGGTGGTTTCATGTGAAAGGGTTTGAACATATCCCTCTCCTGGAGGCCAAGTTCAGCAGTAATCACACTAAAATAAAACAACACCCACGATATTAATAGCAACTGAAGTTTCCCCATAATAATAATAATAACTACCATTTGCTGCATGCTGACCGGTAGACTTGTAAATGTTTTTCCTGTATGAACTCATTTAATTCATACAACAACTGCATGACAGTGGAGGAAATGGTGACACAGAGAGGTTAAGGAACTTACACAAGGTCCCACAGCCAGTAAGCTGTGGAACTCACATTCAAACCCAAAGCTGATCCTCATGCTTAACCATGCTTAAACCCTCCTTCTCAGAACGAACCAAAGTTGCCTCTGGACAGCAGAAAGCAAGCCCATGGGAATGTCCCATGAGAATGAGGCTCAGCCTTCTTAGGAGAAACTCAAGCTAGAGCTCAGGAAAGACTCCCTAATGGGTGTGGTGGTCGGTGCATTTGGGAGCTGCTGGGGTTTCCAGGGCGGGGCCTGGTTCCACTTCAAGGAGCCTTGGTGTGAAACACATACAGGGAGGAAGACTTAGTATCCTGAGCTGGGCAATGCTGGGGGCAGCCTGGGGCGGGGCAGGAGAAGGGCAAGGTACAACGGGAGCGGAACACGGGTCTGAGGATCCGAAAGATAAGCAGTCAAAGCCTTGCAGGAAAGAGCTCCGGCAAAGGCTAGGAAAAGGTGGAGGAAGTAGGTCGGCCCGACTGCTATGGGGGTGGTGGGGAGGGAAGGGATGCTCAGGGTGAGGAGAGAGTATTAGAAGAGGGAACCGATTGCTAGAAGGGACCCAGGAGGTCATCAGAATATAAAAACAAGATAAAGCCCAGCAAGCAATGGCCTCTGGAAATACATATCCTCTGTGGGTATCTATTCAAGTCTTAGTAGCTCAGGAACTCTTACCATGTGCCAGGCACTCTTCTAAACACTCAGCCTGCATTTTCTCATTTACTCTCAACAACAACCCTAGGAAGTAGGTTTTATTATTATACCCATTTTACAGTTGAGGAAACTGAGGCACAGACTGGTTAAGCAACTTGCAAAGGACATCCAGCTTTGAATCCAGGCTGTCTGCACCCAGATCCCATGCCTTAGTCACTGGACACTGAGCTGGCACCATAGAACTTTCTGTTTGTCCTTCCCCACCCATCATGTGTGTGCATCTTCCCCCACATCACAGGTGGGGAAGACTGGGGTGGCTCCGAGGTAGTGCCAAGCTGGGCCCCAAGTAGGGGCTGCCTCCCAGAGCTGATGACTGCTGGCCCTGTGCCCACAGCATCCAGATGGTCCACCACTGCACCATTCGAGGGAACACAGAGGAGCTGCGACAGATGGCAGCTAGCCGAGACGTACCCCGGCCACTCTCCACCCTGCCTATGTTCAACGTGCGCACCGGTGAGCGGCTGCCCCCCCAGGTGGACAGCGCCCAGGTGCCCCTCATCCTGGACCAGCACTGAGGGGCCTGCACAGGTGGGTCCGCAGGGAGATGTCAGCCTCATTTCTGGGAATAAGGTGGCCTCCATCTCAAGGCTGGGGCAGGTAGGGGGATGGGAAGAGATGCACCTCCACCTCCACGCTGCCTTCTGGAGGGCTGAGGGGTTCTGGAAGCAGGAGATCCAGGCTCCAGATCCCCTGGAGGGGGAGCCCCTTTGTAAGCTGTGTAGGGTGATATGGAGACAGGGTTGGGATTCAGGACTCCGAATGTCCAAGCTTGGTGGGCTCCTCATGGACAGGGCCAAGGTCCACAGGACACTGCACAGCCTGCAATCCTTGTTGAGCTTAATGTCACCGGCTTAGCTTGGCCCCATGTGAGCCCTGGAGAGCTCGGCTGGCCAGGAAGCAGCCACAGCTTGTTTTCCCCAGGTGGCCACCACCAGCACAGGCTGGCTCTGCCCCTCCCCCAAGGGCACACTCAGTCTCAATGCTGATGCTCCCTTGGGAGGACAGGCCAGAGACTAAGCCCCAGAGGGGCCATAGTTAAGGAGGGGGCCTCTCAATCCCTTTCTGACTCCTCACACTAGGCCTGGACCCTCCCCCACTGACCTGGCGCTGACGCTCAATTATCCCTTCTCCCCATGGTGGGGGTTGGGGGTGCGGGGGGGGGGCATGGACCAGAGTTTTCCCTCACCTGGAGGCAAAGGCCCAGCCTTGGGGCTGAGGGGAGGCCAAAGGGGCCGGAGCAGCCCACAGTCTAATGGTGGTGTCCCCAGGGCCAAGGACCCTGAGGAGGGCTGAGTATCTGAATATGGCATCCCATTGTTCAGAAATGTATAGGCGAGGAGTCATGAGGGCCCCAGGTTGCCCGTGGACCTCCTCCCCTTTGTCTCACTTTCCAGAATCCTTACCTTTGTACTGAATCCATCCACTTCTCATGGCCTCCACAATGACCTTCCCAGGCCAGCACCAGGATCTTGCTCCCGGACCTGCACAACAGCCTCCCTGTGGCCTCCCTGCCTCCTCCCTGCTCCTTCAGTCTCGCCTCCAGCAGCAGTCAGGCCCATCCTTTAAAAGGAACAGTCAGGGAGTCTCGCCTCTCTGCCCTCAACCCTCCAGCGCTTTCCCTTGACACCGAGTGAAGCCACACTCTTGGTACAGACCCGGTCCATCCCTCTGACCTCATCCCCTCCTTCCCTCCACTTGCCTGCTCCAGCCACACTACCTCCTAACACACCCTTGTTGCAGGGCCTTTGCTCCTGTTGTTCCCTCTGCTGGGAACCCCAGGCCCCTCCATGTCCACATGACTCCCCAATGAGTGCAGTGCAGACCCAAATGGCAGGTCCTCAGAGAGCCCCCTCCGGCCTGGCCTCCAGGGCACCCCGCACAGCCTCCTTGCTCTCTGAGGATGTGCTTTGTATGGGTGCCTCCTTGGGGTCAGCCACAGCTCGGGAATGTAAGCTCCAAGGGGGCAAGATTCTGTGTGCCCCCAGTGGGCGCAGTGCCTGCATGTGGTAGGCGCTCAGGAAGGAGAGGCCAACAGGGCTGGGCTGCTCAGAGCCCTTAAGGAACTTGACCTCCTCTCTGGGCAAAACGGGTGAGCAAGGCCATTGCTAAAGCTTCCACTATTATCTTCTGGGTCCTCTCCCCACCTCGATAGCCACTCTCCACCCGCTAGTCCGTTAGTTAATCCCAGAGCATCCGTGGAGGCAGGAGGAGGCTTCGCCAAGCAGTGCATGTGCTCAATAAACATTTGTTGACTGAAGGGCTCTTTAGGTAACCACCCCCTACCACACAGGCTCTCTGACAGGAGAGTGCCTCTGACCTCCCATTCACAATTTCTTCCTTTCCTGGGGGCCCCTCGTCTGGCCAAAACCAGGACCTGCACCGAGTCTGCTCTGATTGGAGGCTCCGTGCAGTCAGCCCGCTGTCTGGGGTGGCTCCTGTTTGATCCTTGTCCTTGTGAAGCGGGGGCTCCCGTCTCCCTGTCTCGTGCTCCCACCTTGGACCTCTGTGCTCTTCCCATGCCGGCCAAAGATGGGAAAGTCCGAGGCCAGCCCCGCTTTGGACTTTGCCTTGGGATATTGGCAGCGCCTCCCTCCCAGCTCAGCTACAGGAGCACACGGGAGCCTGGCTGCCAGCCGGGGAGGAAGTGGCCCAGACAAGGAGCTGGGAGGATGGCGTGACTGCGGAGGACAGCGGGCTGTGCCCGGGCACAGACACCCGCCCGACTGCACCTGGCAGCACGTGGGGACGGTGTGGACACACTCAGCTCCCCGTCTACTCCCCGAGGGGCAGGATTCCATCTGGCAGCCACACCCCAGCCCCTCACAACCGAGAACAAATAGCAGCTGTCCCCTCCATCCTGACATTTGACCTCACTCCTCTGTCCCCTCCAAGTGCCACAACCACACTGCCCACATGACCCCATGTGTCCACCTGCATCCCAGACCCAGCCCTCATGCATGGCCTGACTCTAGACATTTCCTCACCACCTCAAGTTGGTGAGGAGGCCCTCTGCCAGAAGTGGGGACACAGGGCACCCCTACAGCTAGCCTCAGCCCCCTGTGGACTCTTCTCCTTTATTCTTGAGACACGTGTACACACGTTTCACAGAGAGCTCCCTTGATGTATCTGTTGGGATTTGGAGTCATAGTGAGCAGGGCTCCGATCATGGCTCTGACAGTTTACTCATAGACATTAATTATAACTGTCTTGGGGCTTTTGTGAGAATTTGAGAGGACCAGGAGAGCGCCTGGCAACTGGCAGCTCACAAGAATGGAGACTTTAATACATACAAGCACTCCCATGGTCACCCCAAAACCAGAGGTTCATGAAGTTTCCCTGTCCCCTAAGATTCCAATTAAATGAGCTCAGTTTCCATTCTGCAAGTGGAGGCTGAAATTCACCTGGTCCTCGGCTCTGATCTGCTGTTCCATCCTGCTCTGTCGGGTATGGCAGCTACTGGCCTCCTGTGGCTGCTGAGCACTTGACATGTAGGTTCCAAATTGAGATGTGCTGCAAATGTGGTGATGAAATGATAATAGTTGGGGATATTGGAGTCAGTAAAAATATCTTATTAAAATTAATATCTCCTGTTTCTTTTAATTTTTTAATATTGCTGCTAGAAAATGAAAACTTACATATGTGGCTCACAATATATTTTTCTTGAGCAGTGCTGGTTTCATTTTCCTTCCTCTATCTCCACTGCAGATTGATCCAAACCCAGAACTCAGCCCGCTTCCAGAACACCCACTCACACCAGGCCTCTGCATGTGTCAGGGTTTTCCGAAGACCTGAGGAACGAGAAGGGTTTGCCTCACAGCAGTGAAGTCATCTCACACTTGAATATGTGATCTCCTTGTTCTAAAATGTGCTTTGGTCCCCACCCCACCCCATCTTCCTTTTCCTCCACTGTTTTATGCAGAGAAAACCCCGCTCTCTCCAGCACCCAAGTGCACAAACTCACCTTCCTCCCGGCCTTGCCGTGCACATCTTCTGCAAAGCGTTGGACTCTCTGTGTATGTAAGGGCCTGATTACCCTCCGAAACAAGGGCCATCCTTCTTCCCGGGTCTTGTCTCCTGGTCCGTGGACATTTCTCAGACCAGGAAATGGATGCAGCAACAGAGCTGCTCAGCATCACCGGGGTCCCAGCGGCCCTGGACTTCAGGATGGTGGCCTCCTCCAGCACGCAGCTCCTCCTCCTCTCCCTTCACTCCTCCCTGCTCTATCTGTCCCTTCATCCTTATCACACAGACCCTCTGGTGCCCTCTGTCCTGCCTACATGCACATACGGCCCAAATGCCTAGACACACGCATTCTCACAGCTCAGAGAGCATCTCTCCGGCTGCGGGTGTGTGTGTGTGTGTGTGTGTGTGTGTAAGCTGTCTCCACATGCACAGATCCTGCCCACCCCAAACACCCACTCATGTGCAGGGCCCCTCTGAACACAGACGTGTTTGCTCCTGGGTGGGTGCGTAGTCACAGGACGACTGAGGCAGACCCACCTCGCTCACCACACAGACTCCCACAGTCGTGGCCTTGTCTCTGAGAGCCCCATGTTCTCACGCGCCCCCACTCAGCCCCACCCGGCCCTGCATGCCCCCTCACCTGAGGCTCCCTCACTCCAGCTAGAAACCCCTCTCAACCTCACCCAGCTCTGTCTAAGAAGGTCTTGGAGGCACCTGGGAAGTTGAGGGTTAAGGAGTTGGAAAAAAAAAAAAAAAAAGAGGGAAAAGCCACCAAATTTCGGTTCTAGAAAATCCTGCCAGGAGTTGGGCTCCTGCCACAAGAGACCCAGGCTTCTGAAAAAGCAGCAAAAGTAAAAAACAATTCCAAATGAAGTCTCCTCCTTTTCTAGAATTATCCATCTGGATTTGACTGAAAAATCAGCTACAAGGATGTGGCCCGTCCTCTCAGAGAGAAGGCAACAATGAGCCAGCAGAGCAGGGTGGGGAGGCCACGCGGCGCCTCCGAGCGGGCAGCGGGTCTGGGGGAGCGGGCGTGGGCAGCTGTATTTAGGGCAGCAGTGATGTCAGGGGAGAGGAGGGCTTCAGTGGGGAGTGTGATACAATGGCCCCTTTGTCCCCCTCCCCTCCTGTCCGGCGTACACACTGGAACCACAATCTGGCCCCGCATCATGTGACACTGGGAGGGCCGCACAGCGGGGCTCTGCCACCACTCCTGCCCTGACGTGCGTCGTCCCCTTGTGTGCCCTCACACGTGCGTGTGCACACACTGCCTGCACATGCGCGTGCCCACCAGTAGATTTGCACACATGCAGTGTGCGGCGTAGTCACTGCTTTAGCTAGAGCTTTGCTGCCCAGCACCTTCGCCAATAGCTACGAGTAGCTAATAAGATAAATTACAATAAAATTTAAAATTTAGGGAAATGGGTATAGCTCCCCTAGGTAGAGGGCATGCTTAGCATGCACAAGGTCCTGGGTTCAATCCCTAGTACCTCCATTTAAAAAAAAGAAATTAAAAAAAAGTTTTAAATTGAGTCCTTCAGTGGCACTATTCACATGTCAGGCACTCGATAGCCACCTGCGGCTAGTGGCGACCGTACTGGACGGCACAGATAGAGAGCACTTTTGTCACTGCAGCAAGCACAGGCCCAGAACCTTCCATCACTGTCTGCTCCCACGCGGGGGCTGGTCTGCAGTTGCTCGTCCTCTCACACTTGCCCACACCTTTTCACATCAACGCTCACACCTCCACACTCTCACCTAGAGGGGCCACCTCTCCACCTCACCTCCCCTGTATCTTCGCCCGGACCCTGCGCCTAGCCCTGCATCACAGCACCTGGCCTCCGACCTCAGCTGGCTCCGCTCGGCCTGGAGAGAATAACACAGGGTGAAAACACGTCAGCCTAACGGTGGCACCGAGGTCTGGTCTTAATGCCAAGGTGAATTTCGCAGATGTGGATGGCTTTGGAAACTCCAAGGCGAACTCAGCCCCGGGGTTAGGCAGGAGAATGAAGGCACAGTGAGACATGTGAAACATAAAGGAAGGCCTGGAAGTTGAGAAGGGTGGTGCATCACGGGGAATTTTGTTCACCCTTTTTGGCTGGTATGACAGGTGTGGGCAGGGGAGGAGACAGTGACTGTGAACAGGTGGGTAGTGGCCAGGTAAAGCCTTTAATGTTAGGCTGGGGGTGTCTCTGGATCCCCCATGGAGGCAGATAGGGATGGGGCCAAGACAGCCAAGGGCCCCAGGGAGCAGGAGGTCCAGGTGGATGGGAGCTACCTAGGCTGGTGTCAGGCAGGCATCACCCATCAATCAACAGACTGATCAGAGGCTCACCAGGCAACTTCGGGTAATGTGCATATGAATAAACTTTTGTTTACCTGCCACAATTTCTAACTCTCTCTAGGCTAATTCTATGCTGTCCTGAATGTGGTAGAAGAGTGAATGATGAATTATTCAAGGCTGTAATTAACAACCATGACAACTTAATAACAGCCACAGTACTAGTATCAAAGGTGATGACCTCTGTGGACTCGTCCATCTCTCTGTGGACCCAAGGGTCTTTCCTGCCTTTGAGGCTTAGGCCCTGAGACCTTGGGAGAGAGGCAGGACAGCTTCTCCCTGTTTCTAGGTCTCTGGGTGCCTGGTCTGCTCTAGAGTTCTGACTCTCTGGATCCTCTGTGTCCCCTCGGACCTCACACTGCTGTCCTCCTTCCCTGTGACTGGGGACCTGACCAGTCACCTTCCCTCTGGGCACTTCAAACTCTCAGGCCAGCAGGGAGGGACAGGCAGAGGGAGAAGGAAAGGGAATGGAGAGAGAAGGAGGAAGAGGAAGCCAGAGGTTTTTAAAAGGAGAAGAAAGGGGCAGGAGGCAAGGGCTGGGCGAAATGACATCCCCAGGCCATTCCAAACCCTGGGATCTTATGTTTTGGGGACCTAAAAGGCCAAGGGAGACCTGAGGGGTCAGGGCCTATTGCTTTCGTGGTGGCACCAGGTACACGCCTGGACAGCAGCTCTCCAAGGTCCTGGGGAGGCTCTGCTGAGGGTCAGTGGTTTCCTCTCTCCTTCCCTGGGGAGCCCAGGAGAAGGAGAGGAGGCATTTCCCCCTCCAGGTCTTCTCCGGCTCTCAGGGCAGGCTCGGTACAGCCTCCTTGTGCTGCACTGCTGGCTGCTCCCTTGGAGGAACTCAGAGAGGGCGGGCGAGAAAGGAGACGAGGACAGATGACCCTCTGAGTTTCCCCAGGGAGAGGCTTTTCTGGCCGGGATCGAGGCCCTAGGTACTCCTTGCTGTCCCTCCTCCCTCGCCCAGCCACGGGCCTCCCAGTGCCCCTGGGGCAGTGCCATCCACAGCCCTCCAACCTTGCGGGGTGCTCACAGCAGAGGAGGGGCAGTAAGAGTTGATCGCATTGACAGGCTTGGGCATGAGGCTTGGGCAGCTCAGAATCTGAAGGGAGGCGTGTGTGTGTGTGCATGTGTGTGCGAGTGTGCATGTGTGTGCACGTGTATGCGAGTGTGCTGCACAAGTGGGTTGCCTGTATAGCACTGTGAGGGAAAAGAGGGGGTGGGAGAAGATTGCAGGAGAGAGTAGAGAGACAGGGTTAAGGCATGAGAAAGGCAAGAGGAAGGGGGAGGGACCATCGAGGATGCTAGATGAGCAGGGGGGAAGGGGCATAAACCCAAGGAGAGACGACCAACCACCCCAGAGCTCCCTTCCCAGGTCTCCCCTCCCCCGACTCCAAGGTAGGAAATTAGGAGGCCACTGCAGGTCTGTTTGGGTCATTTCCACATGCTTTATTCCAGCAATCAAAATAATTAAAAACATCTCAAATTATTATACACATACAAAATAGGTACAGAGTCTCTTGCTTCCTCCCACCCTTAAGGGGAAAAACTGCTTTGTGCTTTGGGAAATTGTGCTCTGAAACCCAGTGAGAGAGGACGCAGGACAGACGGAGAGAGAGGCCATGAGGATGGGATGCAGCTGAGAAGGAGAGGGTTTCAGAGGAAAGGTGGGGAGAAAGAGGCCGGAGGTGGTGAGAGGCGGCCGAGGGGATGAAGAAGAGGGTGGAGAGTGAGTGGCTCTGTCTAGAGCCAGCACTCTCTCCCTTCACGATAAATAGCACCTTTAGAAAATTCACAGGAGTCCCCATCCACAAGGAAAAAAAAAACAAAGAATAAAAAAAGACTTTGAACAGAAAGGAACATTTGCTGGCCTGAGGGGGGTGCATCTCGACTTCTATAGCACCAGTGATTCCCTCCCCACCCCACCCCATCACAGAGATGTAGCACCTTTGATATAAAACGGGGAGCCCCTTCCACCCTGCCCCCATCCCCGCCCCCACGCAGTTGCCCCGGTGACACACAAAGACAAGAACGAGGTAGTCCTTTAGGAACACAATTACACAAGGAACAGAGCAGTCTCTCCCACCAGCCAGGCTGCACAGGGGATGGACACGTTTCCCAAATCCGATGTTTCTGCTCTGTCTTGGCCCCTCTGACTTTCCTCCAAACCCGGTGGTGAAGGGCCAGTGGTCCCCTTGGCACACTCCCCTCAAAAACGAAGAGGAGTATGTTGCAGGGGCCATGGGGATGCCAGATGGTAAGGCTTCTTTGGCAGTCTGTGAACTCCAGGTCCCCCCAGGGTTTGGGGGTGCTGGGTGAAGGGAGTGGGCTAGGAGTGTGGGGGCCACTTGGGTGTTTTAGCATTGCCTTTGGTTGCTGGGCAGACAATGCAATGTTTCCTGTGTCTTTTGGGGAGACTCAGATTTGGGGAGCAGTGGAGGGGAGGCCCCAAGTAGGCATGGAGAAAGGAGCAGAAAGGGCAGCGTTGGGGTGTCATAAGCCCAACGGGCAGAAAAGGACTTACCCCCACATGGGTCTTCAAGCAAGTGGACCAAGCTTCCTTTTTTAAAAAGTTATTTATTTATTCTTTTTTTTTTTTTTTGGTAAGGTTGAATGCACTTTTGGTTTTTGGTCATGTTCAGTTGGTCAAAGATAAAAACTAAGTTTGAGAGATGAATGCAAAGGAAAAAAATATTTTCCAAAGTCCATGTGAAATTGTCTCCCATTTTTTGGCTTTTTGTGGGGTTCAGTTTGGGATGTTTGTCTGTTTCCAGGGTCAGGGGCGAGTGGACTGGGTGGGAGGGAGCCAGGTTGGAGTGGAGGGAGTTTACAGGAAGCAGACAGGGCCAATGTCGATGCCGAATTCTTGGTCTGGGGCGCCAACGTCCAAGGGGGCCACATCGATGATGGGCAAGCGGGAGGTCTTGGTGGTTTTGTATTCGATCACTGTCTTGCCCCAGGCTCCGGTGTGACTCTGGGGTGAAGGGGAGACAACGGGAGAGGGGTGTCATCCAGTGGGGCTGAGTTGGGGGAGGGACTGTGGCCGGCCTGGAAAGCCAAAGGCCAGAGTGGGGGCCCGCTGGGCTCACCGTGCAGCCGTCGTAGGTGACGCTGTAGGTGAAGCGGCTGTTGCCCTCGGCCCGGATCTCGATCTCGTTGGAGCCCTGGAGGAGCAGAGCTTTCTTGAGGTTGCCGGTCTGTTGGTCCATGTAGGCCACGCTGTTCTTGCAGTGGTAGGTGATGTTCTGGGAGGCCTCGGTGGACATCAGGCGCAGGAAAGTCAGCTGGATGGCCACGTCGGCGGGGTCGGAGCCCTGGCCGCCATACTCGAACTGTGGGGGCAAGAGAGGGAGGTGTGAGTAGCTGTGCTGGAGCTTCTAGTCCTGGCCGCCCTCCCTGGAGTCCCCTGAGAGAATCCCCATGAATCCCTGCCCACAGGCACCCGATGTCTGAGTCAGTATGACAGACCCAGGTCTCCTGCCTCCCAACCCAGCTCTGTGCATCCAACTGAGCAGTGGTCTGGTCCACCCATCCACCCAGGACCTACCCTCAGGCCCTTCTGAGCCCTGGGCCAGCCCATCTTATAAGAGTGGCTACAGGGTCCAGTTCCCGCACCTGGAATCCGTCGGTCATGCTCTCGCCGTACCAGACGTGCCTCTTGTCCTTGGGGTTCTTGCTGATGTACCAGTTCTTCTGGGCCACGCTGGGCTGAGTGGGGTACACGCAGGTCTCACCTGTCTCCATGTTGCAGAAGACCTTAATGGCATCCAGGTTGCAGCCTTGGTTGGGGTCAATCCAGTACTCTCCTGTGGCGGGGCAGGGCGAGATAAGAGTCAGGGGACACTGGGGATGGGGGCCCCTCAGGGCTCAGCCCCGTCACGGCAGGAGCAGGAGGCGCAGCCCGTGGCGCTCACCGCTCTTCCAGTCGGAGTGGCACATCTTGAGGTCACGGCAGGTGCGGGCGGGGTTCTTGCGGCTGCCTTCAGGACTGCGGATGTTCTCAATCTGCTGGCTCAGGCTCTTGAGGGTGGTGTCCACCTCGAGGTCACGGTCACGGACCACGTTGGCATCATCGGCCCGGTAGTAGCGGCCATCTCCCCCGGCCTTCTCTTGAGGTGGCTGGGGCAGGAAGCTGAAGTCGAAACCACCGCTGGGAGGACCAGGGGGACCAGGGGGTCCAGGAGGGCCGGGGGGACCCTGTGCAGAGAGGGAGGACAGTGGAGTTACCGGGGTTCAGCACTTTCGGGGCTGGAGGGCATGGGCAGACAAGGTGGAGGGCTACGTACAACAGGGCCAGCATCACCAGTGCGACCACGAGGACCAGGGGGACCGATGGGACCTGGGAGGCCGTTGAGTCCATCTTTGCCAGGAGCACCAGCAGAGCCAGGGGGACCCTGCAAGGAGGAAACTGGTTGGAGAAAGCCTACCAGAAAGCACGGCCCCACCCCTGCCCTGGCAGAGAAGCCCACCATACACTCTGCCTCCTCAGCCCCATTATGGCTCATTCTTACGGCCGGGCCAGGAAGCTTTGTGGGGTGAAGGACAGGAAGGGGGAGACTGAGGCCTGTGTGAGGTTGTCCAGAACCTCTCTTCCCTTCTTTCATCCCCTGCCCCAGACCCTTTTCCAGAGAGGCCAGAGACGCCTGTGGCCCAGGCAAAGGGCCCCGAAGTGAGCCTGGGCTTGGGACCCAGAAAGAGCAGGTAAATAGAAGACATGACTCACGCGGGGACCAGCAGGACCAGAAGCTCCGGAGGGACCTTGCTCACCAGGAGAGCCCTGAAGGAGAGATGCAAAGGCAGTTCAGGCTGAGTGTGGGTCAAATTCAGCCAGCAACCTCTCCCCGCTGGCCACCTCAGCATTCTGGAAGTCTAGCCCCAGGGTGCCCATAGGCTGAGACCCCGCCCCCCACAATCCCTTTTTGTGCACCCCTCACCCTCTCAGAAACTACTTGGAAATGCCCATGACTCTTCAGACCCCAGTCCCCACTAGGGAAGAGAATGCCTGTCCAGAGAGGGAAACTGAGGCAAAGTGCCTGCCACCGACCCATCACACAGCAGGGCTTGGGGAGATGATGAAAGGAGATGCAGTGGCAGCTGGGGGCTGGGGAGGGGCTGGGTGTACTCACGGGAGGACCAGGGGGACCCTGGAGACCAGAGAAGCCACGGTGACCCTTAATGCCTCTGTCGCCCTGTTCGCCTGTCTCACCCTTGTCACCACGGGGGCCTTGGGGTCCCTAGAAGAGAGATGGGGACAGGCTGTCAGGTGGAAGTTCCATTAGCACTGAGTGGGGTGCAGTTCACATGTGGACAAGGGTTCTGAGGACATGAGGGCCAGAGCAGCGCACTTACAGCGGGACCACGGGCACCAACGGGGCCAATGGGACCAGCAGGACCAGCAGGACCCTAGGGAGAGCAGAGAGAACATTAGATCCTGGTCAGGGAGAGCCCAGCTGAGGGCTGGCACAGCCTGAGATGCAGGATGAGACCTGCCCTCAGCCAAATTCCTCTTTCCTCACATCTTTTCCTACCATAGCCATCTCTCCCGAGCCCCAGATGAATCTTCATATAGATTCAGGCTTCAAGTAAGCTGGGGCAAACCTCACTCCCTGGGGGAGACAGGGTACTGTCCAGTGGGAGGGGCCTTAAGGTGGAGCTGTGGCTCAATTTTTTCAGAGAGGCCAAGGGCCCAGACATCCTGGTAGACTCCCTCTCCTCCCCTGCCTAGGTGAAGTCAGGTGTCCATCTGCAGGCCCACCGACAGGCCTGGAGAGTCCCTGGCCTGACCAGAGGCAGCAGGCCAGAGCCCAGCGACTTACAGTCTCACCACGATCGCCGCTCTTGCCAGCAGGGCCGACAGGGCCGGGGGCACCAGGAGCACCAGGAGCACCAGGGGGTCCAGCAGGGCCGGTCTCACCACGGTCACCCTGAGCGGGGAGAGGAGAGAAATCCAGGTCAGCCCTTGCTGAAGGGGTCAGGTCTAGTGGCAGGTGGGGCTGTGGCCCTGGTGTGCAGCCGTCTTACCTTGGGGCCAGGAGAACCATCTCGTCCAGGGGATCCTTCAGCACCAGGGGCTCCCTACAGAGAGGGAGGAGAGGTGAGCATCAGGGGGAGGGAGGCTCAAGCAAAGGCCAAAATGGCTACACTGAGGGCACTGGAATGGGGCTGGCAAACTCACTTCACGTCCAGACTCGCCAGGGGGTCCAGCCAATCCAGGAGGGCCCATGGGGCCAGGGGGGCCACGTTCGCCGTTTGGTCCAGAAGGACCTTGTTTGCCGGGTTCACCCTGAGGGAGAAGAAAGGGTCAGGCCAGAGAAGGGGTGGGAGAGGGCCCTAGGGCCTCCCAGCTCGTCTACCACATCTGTCCTCGCTGACGCCACCACCCTCATCCTGTGCCCTCCAAGTCCTGCAACAGTTCATCCAGGGGTCCGCAAGGTGAAGGGGCACTCACAGAGGGGCCGGGAAGACCAGGGAAGCCTCTTTCTCCTCGCTGACCGGGCAGGCCGACCACACCACGTTGTCCAGCAATGCCCTGAGGGCCAGGAGTGCCAGGAGCGCCCTGTGGAGGGGCAGACGAGGTTAAGATGAATTCTGGCGGCCAGGGACAATGCCCCATCTCTGGATTCCTCAGCCCCAACACTTACAGCAGGTCCATCAGCACCAGGGGCTCCTTTCTCGCCAGCGGGGCCAGGGGGACCAGGAGGACCGACTTCACCGGGACGCCCAGCAGGGCCAGTCTCACCACGAGGACCTTTGCTGCCTTCTTTGCCAACAGGGCCGGGAGGGCCAGGGGGTCCAGCATTTCCCTTGGCGGGGAGAAGAGGGGCTGTCAAGGTCCAGTGGATTCTGGAGCATCACTGAGAACTGTCAGGCCCACCACACTCCTGACAGCCTGTGGCCCACACCCTCCCAGACCAGCGGAGTCTCCACCACAGACACTTACAGAGGGGCCGGGGGGACCGACTCGGCCAGCAGCACCAGGGAAACCAGTAGCACCCTGTCAGAAGAGGACAAACAAGTCATCAGAGGAGAACAGCCCCCTTACCTGGCTTAGCCGCCCCTACCTCCAAACACAGGCCAGGGAGAGCCTCAGTGGAGAGTCAGAGCAAGGTACTCACAGGGGGACCAGCGCTGCCACGAGCGCCTTTGGGTCCGGGAGCACCAACACTACCCTGTAAGAGAGCATAGAGGTGTCAGGGACAGGCAAGTCCTGGGTCCAGCCTGCCAGCAGTTTGGAGCCCAGAGGGTGAGATACTCACAATGGGGCCAGGGGGTCCAGTGGGTCCAGCAGGGCCAGGGGGACCAGCGTCGCCTTTAGCACCAGCATCACCAGGTTCACCTTTAGCACCAGGTTGGCCGTCAGCACCCTGGGGGAGGAGGGAGTGTGGTGAGCAGAGGAGAGGGCTGTGCCAGCCCAGGGAATCGGGCGGTTCCACAGGGCTGAGGAAGGACAGGAACTCCAGGCGGGGAGATGCTTGAAAGGGAGACAATTCCACCTCCACCCTCCTTCCCTGAATCTCCCAATGCCTCTGTCCTCATCCAGTCACCCAAGGCCCCGGGTCCGCCTGGAGATGGAATATGAAGGGGATCTTGGTACTCACAGGGGGGCCAGCGAAGCCAGCAGGGCCGGGGGGACCAGGCTCACCACGGTCTCCCTAGAAGAAAAGGAGGCAAATGGAAAGATGCCCTGATCTGGGAGAAGGCGGGATGGGGTCGACTGGAGGGCAGCAGAGAAGCCTGAGGAGCACTCCCCAAGGACCATAACAGGTGGGGGCCAAGGTGGAGGAGGGACAGAAAGAGGGCCAGGGTGCAGTATGAGGGAGAGAAGGGCTGAGTACGGAGCCTTAACCAGGTCTTCTGTACTTACGGGGGCACCACGAGCTCCAGTGGGACCAGCAGGGCCGCTAGGACCAGTTTCACCCTGAGAGGGAGGGACAAGAGGCTCAAGGTCAGGGGTCCACACCAAATGGTCCCAGTAGATGACTCCAGGAGAGTCCCCCTCCCTCCTGGTTCCGCCACTTCGGGTCACCAGCTTGGAAAGGCAGGAGCTGCCTTGCCCTCAGAATCATGCCCAGGCTTGCTGGGGAAACTGTGTGTCAGGGAAGAAGGTGGGGAGGCAGCCACCTCACCTTGTCACCAGGGGCACCAGCAGGGCCAGGAGGACCAATGGGGCCAGTCAGACCACGGACGCCATCTTTGCCAGGAGAACCATCAGCACCTTTGGGACCAGCATCTCCCTAAAGACAGGGGAAAGCCTGAGACTTCCAGTGTTGGGCAAGGAGGTGACCTATAGCATCCTGCTTGTGTGACCCCTCTCCAGCTCTGCCCTGCCCCTACCTGTGCCAAGGACTCAAGATCTTTCAGTGGAAAGGTGTCTGTGTGGGGATTCTGGGGGAACCTAGGTTAAGTAGCCCCACGCCTTGCGTGGAAGGATGAATGAGGGAGCCGTTATGTAGGAGGCATTCCACCTCTTGTTGCCATGGTAACACAAGGGAAGGGAAGGGCCTGGACTGCAGGTAGAGGATTCATCAGCCAAGAGGCCAGAGAAGAAGAAGGGAGGTTAAGGAGAAGAGGGAAAGGCCCCAGGGAGGGGAAGGAGAGATGCAGAGGAATCCACAGCAGAGAGATGGGAACCAACAGGGCTCAAGGGAGGGGGAGTTCAACTTACTCTGTCACCCTTAGGGCCTGGGAGACCAGCTGCACCTCGTTCACCAGGCATTCCCTGAAGGCCAGGGGCTCCCTGGCTACCGGGGGCTCCAGGAGCACCAGCATCACCCTATGTGACAACCAAGAAGACTGGAGTGAGGCCTGGGGTCTCGGAAGTGGGTCACAGCTTTGAGCCCCCTCTCAGTTTCTCCCAGCCTTGGTTCTGAGGCCAAGGACAAGCAGTAGCTAAGAGGAAAGCTCACAGCCCAGAACCTTAGGCTGCACATGGACCCCACCCCAGTCTTGTCCCCAGTCCCTTCCCAACATCTAGTTGGCTGTGGTGACAGCCAGGCATCCACCCCCCACAGGAAGGGTGAGGCCTGGTCCTCATGCTGCCCTCACCTTAGCACCATCATTGCCAGGGGCACCGTTGGCCCCGCGGGGACCTGCAGGACCAGGGGGACCTTGCACACCACGCTCGCCAGGGAAACCTCTCTCGCCCTGGAAAGGAAGGACAGGGCACATGATGGCCGCTCCAGAGGCAGGGCCAAGCGCCGGACATCTTTGTGGAAGCAGCAAAAGGCTCTACTTACTCTTGCTCCAGAGGGGCCGGGGGCACCCAGGTCTCCAGGAACACCCTGAGGAGGAGGGAAGGACAGACAGTGAGTGAAATCCATCTTGGCCCTCCCAACTACAAAGGACTCCTGTCCTCCTCCGGGGGGCTGGCCCCCGGGGTCTGTGATTAGAGATCGACCCCCTCCTCAGCACTAAACTGGGATAATCCCTTTACTTCTTCTTAGGATGTGCCAAAGCCCACCCCTCTCCCCAAACTTGGGGTTGAGGGAAAGTCAGAGTATTTAGCAGCTCTAAAAAGAAGTCACCCAGACCAGCAGCCATGCAGCTTCTTCCAGGGCCTATCGGGCAGAGATGCAGCTCCCTGTTTCCCTCTGTGTAACGCCCTTCATGATGGGAAGTCCCTCCTCGTGTCTAACCTTGATCCCTCTAACTGATGGCTGTCCGATTAGCGAGGAGGGTTGGACTCTCCCTCTGTATTCCCTGCACTCCTCATCTTTCCAGCTGGCTGCTACCTCTTACCTGTTCACCAGGTTTGCCTGCTTCACCAGGAGGACCAGCAGGGCCAGGGAGACCCTATAGGTGGGAAAAGGGGGGAAGGAAGAGAAGGATTAGAATCTGGAAGAGTACAAAGGGGTGTTCCCCGCAGCCCTCTCCCAACACCCTGACAGTCATGAGGCCTCACCTGGAATCCGGGGGAGCCAGCGGGGCCTTGTTCACCTCTCTCACCAGCAGGGCCCTGCGTAGAGGGAATGCCATGGTCAAGGGAAGGCCCAGGAGAAGGGGCACAGGGGGATGTCTCCCCTTTCCTGCTCCGCAATGCCCCCTCTCTAGGCCTCCCTGTCAGGGACACTCACAGCAGGTCCGGGGGGTCCCTGAGCTCCAGCTTCTCCATCTTTGCCAGCAGGACCCTGTGGGGAGACAGTGAGAAAAGGCGTAGGGTGGTGAGGCAGTCGGGCAGCTGAGGAAGAGCGCATAGGCCCGGGGTGGGGGGGCCTGGGCCTGGGGCTCTGACGCCCTGGTGGTGGGCTGCAGCCTGCTGCATCCCCCCTCCTGCAGGATGTCGGGAGGTGACGTGGGCAGAGGCAGAAAGGGGACAGGGACCAAAGAGATACTTACAACAGCGCCGGGGGGTCCAGGAACACCTCGCTCTCCAGCTTTGCCGGGCTCTCCCTGTGGGGAAAGAGAGTTAGGGCTGAAGGGGCTAAAATGGGAAACTGGGGCGTCCTGGGTCCCACCTGCTTACTTTGAGTGGAACTTTTTTAACACCTTTATTGGGGTATAATTCCTGTACAGTGAACTACACACACTTCAGATGGACAATTTGGTGAATTTTGATAGATGTACACACCTATGAAACCACCACTGACTGGAATTTTTTAAAGGAGCTTTTTATTACTTTTTAAAAATTAACTGCGCTGGCAGCGGGGGAAGGCCTTTGCTGGCTTCAGCTGCTCTGTCTTTTGGCCTCTCCCTGAGCCCTCTCCTCTTAGACCACCTGCCTTTAGGCTTCTCTCTCCACCCTCTCCCCCCTTTCTTCTCTCCATCACAAGCCTGTGGTGATCTGAGCTGCAAAGGGCTTTAATCTCCTCTGATATCTCCTTTTGAACCTCAAAGAACCCACCAAGATTTAGGGGTGACTGTCATGTAAAAGGCCCATCCTCTCCCCATGTATGTATGTATGTGGGGCACCAACAAAACTTATTTGCAGGGATACAGCAATGGCAGTGGAGCCAGGAGAGGTTTCTCATTTATTTTATGGATAAAATTTATGGACTGAGGCCCAGAGAGGGGCAGTGAGTGACAAACAGCAAGTCAGTGGCAGAGCTGGCCCCAACGCCAGGACTCTTCTCCCCACCCCCACCCTGAGTGTGTCTGTCCCCGGCTCTGAGATTCTGCGTTACACCTCGCTGAATACTCACAGCAGCACCTTTAGGCCCAGGGAAACCCATCACACCAGCCTGACCACGGGCACCAGGAGGGCCTGGGGGTCCGGGGCGGCCATCTTGACCAGCGGGACCCTGAGGATGGAAGGTACAAAAGTAGAGGTGAGGACGGAGGGTGGGAGGTCAGGAGAGTGGTAGGGGGCCACACAGGAGAGTGATACTTACAGGGGGGCCAGTTTTGCCATCAGGACCAGGGCTGCCAGGGCTTCCAGTCAGACCCTAAGGGGAAGGCAGAGAGATGTGAGTAGGTTGGGGGACAAGGGTGGAGGACACTCTAGAAGGCGGATCTGTGGTCCTGCTCCAGAGTGCTTCATCCCAGAGCCCACAGAGAATGGGCAGGGTCCTGGGCCACGCTGGGCAGAGGGCTAGGGTCTCACCTTGGCACCAGGCAGACCAGCTTCACCGGGGCGACCAGCTTCACCAGGAGAACCTTTGGGGCCAGCAGGGCCAGGAGAACCACGTTCACCAGCGGGACCCTGGTTGGGGGAGCCACAGCAACAATTAGGGTTCAAGTCTGGGCCTCTTTGCCAGGGGCCGGCGTCTTCTTTCCTGGGCAGTGGACTGGGTAGGCGGGGCAGCGCTTTGAGGGGCATTGGTGGTGGTGGGAAGGTCAAGGTGAGGCTGAGTGTGAAGAAGGAGGTCTGCAGCCCCAGGATGGGGCACTGATGACTGGGTGGTGGGAGAGGGAGTGGGTGACTACACCTGGAAGAGGAAGGTAAGGTCCAGGGAGGAAGAGAGGTTACCTTGGGACCGGCGACACCATCTGCACCAGGGAAACCACGGCTACCAGGTCCACCCTGTAGGAGGAGAGGAGGTCAGTGAGCTCAGACACGCAGGCGCCAGGCTGCACTGGGGGTGGAGAAGGGGGCACTTACACGCTCGCCAGGGGGTCCAGGAAGGCCAGCGGGTCCAGGTTCACCTCGGGCTCCTCGCTTTCCTTCTTCGCCAGCAGGGCCAGGGGGGCCTTGAACACCAGTGGGACCCTGGGGAGGGTAGAGAGCTGGCTTGAGGCTGAGCCTCCAGCACCAGGGGCTCCCATTCCAGCTTGGGCCTCCCCCCAGGGGCTCCCAGGACAGACAGATGGAGCTGCAGGGGACTTACAGGCTCTCCCTTGGCACCAGTGTCTCCTTTGTTGCCAGGAGCACCAGGTTCACCCTGTGTCGGGGGAAAGAGGATGAGTGGAAAGTGAGGGATGCTCAGTTGGCCTGGATCTTCATGCTCCCCAGACGAGGGTCACTCCAGCCAGCAGTGCATGGGGTGGGGCAGGAGGGACAGGTGGTACTTACGCTGTTACCCTTGGGACCAGGGGGGCCGCTGGGGCCCTGGGGTCCAGAGGGGCCTCGGGCACCAGGGAAGCCAGGAGCACCAGCAATACCAGGAGCGCCCTGCGGGAGGCAGAACAAATTGAGCCCAGGAGTGGAGGTCATGGGATGGAGCAGAGGAAGGTGGGTACCAGGGGCAACTCTGAAACCTGCAGGATACTTACATTGGCACCTTTAGCACCAGGCTGTCCATCAGCACCGGGGTTTCCCTGTGGAACAGAGAGAGGTGGGTGAGAGACAGGCAAGGACTCTGAGTTGAGGAGGGTCACAGGGCACTGAGGAGGTAACACTTACAGCAGGGCCAGCAGCACCAGCAGGGCCAGGGGGGCCAGGCTCACCACGCACACCCTGGGGACCTTCAGAGCCTCGGGCTCCTTGGGGACCAGCTTCACCCTGGATTAGAAGAAAGAGCATGTCAGGAGCCACCCTGGGAGCCCAGCCTTACCTCCGGATGACAGGGAATAAAGTGTCGAGACAGAAGATCGAGAGTCAGGACTCCAAGATCAGAGAAGGGGACCCCAGGACAAAGGTGTTGGGGACTGGGCATTTCTCTTGCCACTCTGGGTCCCTCTGGTTTGAGGAGCAGGGAGACACCCACCCCTTGGCCTGTGGGATCTGTGCTCAGAGGAGGAGGGTAGGGCGTCTCACCTTAGCACCAACAGCACCAGGGAAGCCAGGAGGACCAGCGGGGCCAGTGGGACCCTGAGAATGAAAGAGAGATGTTAGCAAGAAGATGGCAGCTTCAAGTCACACCCTGGGACAGAAGAGGTCTTAGGGTTCAGACCTGCCCCCGGAATCAGCCCCAAGAGCTGGCACTGAGACCCCTCCCCACTCCCAGGCGCTGAGGTCTAGGGTCTGTACTCACAGGGGGTCCAGCAGCACCAGTAGCACCATCATTTCCACGAGCACCCTGCAGGAGAGAGGGGAAGCCAGGGTTACCTTCACTGAGCACTGCCCAGTCCCTTTAGTTCCTGAGGAACCCCTTCCAGAACCATGGGAGCCCCCAAGGGGCCAGGAGTACTTACAGCAGGGCCAGGGGCTCCAGGGCGACCTCTCTCACCAGGCAGACCACGGGGGCCCTGACAACAAAACCAAGAGAAGCCAAGTGAGATGGGAGACACAACCCTCTCCTCCAAGTCCCCGTCTTGCCCCTACACCCTGCTTCATCTCTTCCTTCTAGAACTGGACACACTTACCATCTGACCAGGAGCTCCATTTTCACCAGGGCTACCAGGTTCACCCTACAGAGCAGAGAATAGCGTTAGGAATTCATTCGTGAGGGGACCAGGGGCCAGGCAGAGGACCGCAACATTCATACAGCCACTTACCTTAGGACCAGCGGGACCAGCATCTCCCTTGGCACCATCCAAACCACTGAAGCCCTAAGATAGGAAGAAGGGCCAAAGTGAGATCCTATGGAGATGGTGGATCACCTTGACACCCTCCCAGACCTGAGGAGAAGCCTCAGCGGGCCATTACAGCTAACCCGCTGTGTCTGAGCTAGACTAAACCCCAAGTGGCCCAAGATCTCACTCCATCCCTTTATTGGGATTTCTTTCCCAATGAAGGGAAGTTCTTCTGGATGTCTACTCTCTCTACCCCTTGGAACTTATGTAGCTGCCACCCCATCAGGACACCAGGATCCTTTGGGGAAAGGGCTGGAATGGTGGGATGCTGGGACTTTGGGAACTTAGATGATGCAAAGGGGACTCACTCTGTGTCCCTTCATTCCAGGAAGGCCAGCTGTTCCAGGCAATCCCCGAGCACCCTAGAGAGAAAAGACAGACAAAGGCAGAGCCATTAGAAGGCAACACCGTGGACACAGCTCCCAAACGAAGTCCAAATGCAGCAAAACTAGGGGGCCAGCCCCACCATCCTGCTCACCTGAGGTCCAGGAGGCCCACGCTCACCAGGGCGACCAGGCTTTCCAGCTTCACCCTGAGAGAGAGAGAGAAAAGGTCACTGTGCCTGTGTCCCCTGAGTTGGAAAACCAGGGAAGGTCCAAGCCCTCCTGGGATTGGATGATTGAGAGTCAGGCTTAGGGGCTCAGAATCTTATCTTGGTTTATATCTATCGTGAAACACTTGCTTGGTGAATTTTGAGTCCCTCCAAAGGAATTTCTCTATTTCTGTCACCAGCATCTTAATCTCACCATATGGAGTGCAAATCTGAGGTGCCCAGAGTGGTTAAGCATAAGAAAGTCATTCACCCCAAGGGACGGGGTTGGGGACTGCTTTAAGGTGGCTGGGATGAGGGGAGGGACAGCCACCCCTGTTAGGAAGATTGGGAAACATCCCAGGAGGATGAAGATCTTTGTTCAAGAGCAGTCCCATGCATCAGGGACAATGTGCCCTCCTTCCTCTGGGTATCAGCTCTAAAGGTGATGGGGCACTGGAGTGGAGATTATAGGGACCTAGCCCATGGAGGTGGTGGGGGTCAGGTGACCTCTCCTCACCAGGGCTACTTACATCATCTCCGTTCTTTCCAGGGGGGCCAGGAGGACCGCGGGGACCCATGGGACCCTAGAGGAGACAGGAAGAGAGGATGTTAGGATAACCAAGATAAGAAAATAAGAAGGAGAAGGCTGGGATCAGAAGGAGGAGTCAAGAAAGATCCCAGATGGGGGTCCTTCAATAGGAGAATCCATATGTTTGCAGAGGAAGGGTGTGTTTGCATAGAGAGTACAAGTCCGTGGCACTTACGGAGGATCCAGGCTCGCCAGGCTCACCAGGGGGGCCTTGGAAACCTTGGGGACCCTGGAGAACAAGGAGAGCAAGATAGGGTAAGAAGGGCAGGTCCCTGCCAAACTTTCCCCCCATCTCACCAAGAAATCTCTGAGCACTTTCCCTACGCTCATCCCAATCCTCCCTCCAAAAGACCGAAGCCCAAGGTAGTGTAGACATCCTGGATACTCACAGGTGCACCAGGGGGGCCAGGGAGACCACGAGGACCAGAAGGACCCTACAGAAAGAAAAGAAAGGGAGGCCACAGTGATGCTTGTGTAGGAAAGGTTATCTCCCATGGTCCCTGTTCGAACCACCCAGTTGCCTTGCATCCTCTCTGGATTTTGAGGTCTCAAAGGTCATCTCGACCTCCTATATTATCTAGGCCACCCCGGATGCCAGATGCCTTCATTAGCCCATCTTGTCTGAATCCCCATCTGCTCCTCTGTCATCTACACCTCCTGCTGGTAGCTCACCATGGGGCCGGGCACGGAAATTCCTGTTGATTTCTCATCATAGCCGTAAGACATCTGGGGAGCAAAGTTCTAGAAGAGAGAGTGCATGAGAAAGCAAGGTCAGGATGGTGAGCTGAAAGGCAGAAGATATCACCAGTAATGGGGAAACCGATGTCATGTGCCTCCTGATGTGATGCGCTATGCAGACGACATTATGTGTGGCATAGTCCTGCCCAAAACGCATCACTTGTATCTAATCATGACACATCCAACCAATCCAAACTGAGCGACAGTCTGCAAAACAACTGGCCTCTTCAAAAAATTTCAGTGGCATAAAAGACAAAGCCTAAGGAATGTTCCAGATGAAAGGAACATTCATGACAGTGAAATGCAATCTGTGATCCTGGATAGGGGGAGAAAATGCTACAAAGGACGTTACTGGGACATTGGTGAAGTTTGAATACGGACTGCATGTTAGATAATAGTATTGCATCAGCTAGATTTCCAAAATATAATTATTGTTCAGTGGTCGTGTATGAGAATGAGAGAATGTTCTTGTTCTCACGAAATAACATGCGGAAGTATTTAGGAGCAAAGGGATGTAACATCAACAACTTCTCTCAAATGGTTCAGAAAAACATCCTGATAATTATATGTGTACATATAGACTGATAAAGGAAATGTGATGAACCGAAGGAGATGTGTGAGTTCTTTGCATTATTCTTGCAACTTTTCTTTTTTTTTTCTGTAAGTTTAAAATCATTTCAAAATATAAAGTATGCCATCTGCCCCTCAAAAACCCCAGCAAAGAAAAACATCCTGGGCGGGGGGGGGGGGAGGCGGCGGGATGTGGTGATGCCCAGCACACAAAGCCTTCCACGAACGCCAGGACTATCCACTTACTCCTCCGAGGCCGGGGGGTCCAGGAGGTCCGGGAGGTCCAGGAGGTCCGGGAAGTCCAGGCTGTCCAGGGATGCCATCTCGGCCAGGGGGGCCTGCGGGTCCCTGCAGCGGGAGAGGGCGGGCGGGGTGAGCGCAGGCCAGAAGCCACGCCCACCTCCAGCCCCCAACAGCCGAGAGAGGGCAACGCTTACCCTTGGGCCTCGGGGGCCAGTGTCTCCTTTGGGTCCCTATGGGGTTGGGGGAGAAGAAACAAAAGAAGCCGAGTTAGTGAAGGAGAACTGTGAAGAGTCCCGGGCGGGGTGGCGAAGTTGAGGGCAGAGGATTACCTCGACTCCCGCGGTTTCTTGGTCCGTGGGTGACGCTAGGGAGGGAAGAGACGCGGCTTAGAGGCAGGGTTTGCTCCAGATGCTCCCGGCGGCAGTGGCCTTGCCCGCGCGGGGCAACAAAGTGCTCCCCTCCAGCCTCACCCGCCCCGCCCCAGGCCCGGAGCTATACCCTCGCCATCGGGGCAGACGGGGCAGCATTCGCCCGGAGGGGCTTTGGCGCCGGGACAGTTCTTGATTTCGTCGCAGATCACGTCATCGCACAAGACGTTGCCGTTGTCGCAGACACAGATCTGGCAGGGCACCGGTTTCCATACGTCTCGGTCATAGTACCTGAGGCCGTTCTGTACGCAGGTGACTGGTGGGACTGTGACAAGAGGGGGAAGGTGGGGGCGGTCAGCGGCTCGTGAGTCTTGCACCTCGGGGCTCCAGGTACACCAACCCCATCATCCCTTCCCCTCTGTCTTAGAGGCATATTTAGATTTGCCATTTCCCGCCCCCCCCCCTTTTTTTTCTTTTTTGGTTTTTGTTTTCCCTTTCCCCAAATCCTTAGAAGCTCATCTGCTCCTCATCAGCGTCAGTGACAGGGCCGAGGCGCCTGGCCAGGGCGGCTATAACTCTTTCCAGTTCTTAGGAATTTAAACAAAGCTTTAGTCCGGGGTTGCTTCCAATCCCAACCTCAGTCCATATGCGCTGAAGCCAAGTGAAATAAAAAGCCATTGGGTGGGGGAGTAGGGGTGGGGAAGTGGGAAGAGAGAAACAACAGTAAGCGCTCCATCCAAAGGTCAGGCTTGTGGGGTGTGGTTTGGGTGGAGACAGGAGGAGGGGATGGGAGGAGAGATGGGAGGTCCAGCCCAGATTCCGCCCCATTCCCGGGGCAGGTGGGATGGCGTGGGCGGGGCTAGAAGGATGGAAAGGGTCTGGTTGGGTGGGATCCCACCCAGAGACTTGAGATGTACCCGAAAAGTAGGATACGCCCTAATCTCCGGCGCCCAGACATCTCAAAGGGCCTCTCTCGGGGACAATCTCCATTTCCCAAAGCCAGCCAGTGCCTCTGGTCACTCCTTAGCCAAAGAACTAGAAGTCCGCAAACAGTAAATGCAATAAGTTAACCACGCCCACCACGGAGCGTCTACCCAGACGGCCACTAGATGGCGGGCAACACTAAGCAATTTCCCTCAACTGGCCACTTCTTTCAGAGACAGAGGTTACCCCATCCCCAGGTTTATTTTCCAGGTCTAGGGGTGGGGTACACACCCGGCAACCACCCGGGTCTTCTCGCTCTAGCTCCTGAGCGGGGAAGCGCTGGACAGGGAGGCGTAGTGCCTAGTGTTGATCAGCAGAGGGCGCAAGGACCCTGCCTGGCCAAGTCCGCGCCAAAGTTTCTCATGCTCCAACCCGCCCACTCTACGCGCCCCCTCCCCTCCCCCCTCAGCCCAGCACCTCCGCTGCCCCCGGAACACTGTCTATCCTGCAGAGAGAGCAAACAATCTTTCCTTATGAATCATCCCATAGCCTTCGTGATTGCTTTTACATCTTGGGCTCCAAATTCCCCACTCGTCTCCCCAATCCCATCTTCGATGTACTTTCCCCCCACCCGGGGCCCAGACCCCATTTTCCCCGCTGTACTTCACAGTGCGAGTTCAAGACTCCTCGCGTGCCAGCTCACGCGGTGCTGCATCTTCCTCTCCCACTCTCGTGGGGAGGTGTTCATCCACACCCCCACCCAGAGTGCACTGCCTTCTATCCCAGGACGCCAGGAAGAGCCCTCACCGTCTTCCTTCCATCCCTGAGTCTCCGGAGCATCCCGAGTCTCAGTTTAAGCGGCGGACCCTCAGGACCAAGCGCAGGACAAGATACCAAACAACCCTGGACTCCCAAAAGTTTGGGACTTACTGTCTTCTTCTTGGCCTTCTTGGCCTTCTTGGCCCTCCTCTTGGCCGTGCGTCAGGAGGGCGGTGGCCGCTAAGAGGAGCAGGAGCCGGAGGTCCACAAAGCTGAACATGTCTAGACCCTAGACATGTAGACTCTTTGCGGCTGGGGTGGGGGTTAGCGTCCGCTCATGCGTGGCCTCACACTCCGCGTGCCTCCTGCTCCGACCCCGAGGAGAAACTCCCGTCTGCTCCGACCACCGGCCCGGGCCCTTTTTATACGGTCCTGATGGAGAGCGGGGAGGAACCCCGCCCCTGGGAGAGGGGGAGCCGGCTGCCCGTCCCCCAGCCAATCAGAGCTGCCTGGCCCGGCCCCCAATTTGGGAGTCGGAATGGAGAGGGGGAGGAGGAGGGAAGGGAAGGGAGTCCACCGCACATCTCCCCCCTTCACAGCAGCTCAGCCTCCCCAGCCCCCCAGCTCAGCCTGGGCCAGAGATGCTGCCGCTAGGGTGCGGCTAGGTCCTCAATGTAGTGTGGGCTAATGAGTGGGCAGGGGCATCTCTTCAGCTTTCTTCCTGGGTCCCCCAGTCTGGGGAAACTGGAACTGGGGAGCTGGATGGGTGCCTTCCAAAGATGGAAGGATTGGGGGTGACTGAGAGAGGGTCCCCTGGTCATGCCCCACTCACCCTCCTGACATCCTTGGCAAGAGCTAAGGGATGGATATGAAGAGACAGGCTAGGGACCACTCTAAAGCAGGAGAACCAGAGAACTAAAAAGATATGCCTGTTTAGGGGTGTCTTCTGGTGTGGCTGGGGTATAGAACTTAGAAATATTTAAGGAACAAATTAGAGGTTCATTTATAGGAATTAAGAATCAGATACTTGGTGGTGGGTGCTGGCAAGAGGATTTTTATTTTGAAGATGTCGTTTTTTTTCCTGCCAGGTCTTGAGGCCCCAAGATGGACTCAAATGCTCTCCCCTAGCATGATTGAGAGATGGGGTGGGGAACCCGAGTCACTGGGTGAGAAATTTGACTACGAGTTCTTTCCAGGAGGAAGCTCTGGTGTTGAGTGATGGGGCAGCAGGCTGGTGATGGGGAATTGCTAAGACTCTTCCACCGGAGGGGGAGTAAGTTTGCACGAGGAGGGCTGTGCTCTTGGCAGCTTAGAAAAGGGTCTTGTGTTAGGGTCTGTTGTGGTTGTGGCTGGGTTTGGTTACAGACCCTCCTACCCAACACAGTCAAACCGGAGAGAACTCCATCAGAGAACACTTGACCAGAGAGAGGGTGCTCCTTCTGGGAGCTGCGTAAAGCCCTGTCTCTGTCTGTACCTGGACTCAGGGTTGGGGGCTTATTGGGGAATTTGGGTGTCTGGAGGAGATTTGCCTTGGGGGTTTGGTATGGAATTACAGGGAACGATGAGTGACTTTATTTTAGAGGATGTTTCCCTCTGCCTTACCTCTTTCCTGAAAACCTAGGGCATTGCTATTTGTACCTGAAACCAGGAAAGAATCATCTATACCCTGAAAGGCAGTGGAGACCCTAAGAACAACAGGCTACCTTTGGAGAAGATGCCTCTAGAAGCCAGTGTCCTCTCTTCTCCAAGTCGTAGCTTCCCAACCATGCTCTACCCCCAACCCCAATCTATCCAGAGCCTGGCCCTGCCAAAATCCGTGGGCCCAAAGGAAGGCAGTGAGGGTCCCTTTGCAGCACCCCATCAACTCCAGTCCCTCCTGCACAGCTCCCCTACCCCCATCACTTCAGAGCTGCAAACGTGGAAGCGGGGAGTCCCGCCTCCCCCAAACCATCCAAGATTCCATTGCCTCCCCCCGCCCCTCTCCACGCCCTCCCCCAGCTGGTTTTGTGCAACGAAGGCAAAGGAAAAAAAAAAAAAAAGACCAAGAGAACAGAAGGGGAGGGAGCCACGTCGGCTGGCCGGCTGGCCGTGGGCAGCCAGGATGAGCGGTGCGGGTGGGGCAACAGAGGGAGACTGCAGGGGCTATAATTAAAGGGAAAATATAGAGTTTCCAGAGAGGCAGGGCTGGAGACAGCAATGGAGGGACGGGCCTTCATCAATTATCCCCACCATGTGGCAGCAACTTGTGGCCCAGGATCTGCCCCCGCCTAGTGCCAGCTACTGCAGGGCAGGATAGGGGGCTGAGGTGCTGAGATGGCAGTTCCTGCACCCTCCAGTGTGGATCAGGGACAAGGAGCACCCCCCTCACCTCAACAGGGGACAAGGGTCCTGCCCCTCAGAGTGGTCACCCTTTTGGAGTCGTTGTCTGGGGCAGAGGGTCACAGGCTTGGGGTGAGGGTTGGTGCGACCTGCCCAACCCCTGCTTGCTGAGTTTTTGCAGCCAGGAGGGCTGCTGCCCACAGCCCTCTCCCCAGATGCTCTCTGTTCAGGCTGCTCCTGGACCACCTTAAAGGACAGATTAAGAGATGTGGATTGAAAGTTGCTACATCTTGGGCCTGGGGTTCTGGAGAATGGCTAGGGACCCCTGAGATTGGGGGGTGAGCTTTGTGTGTATGACAGCCACTGCCCCAATGTCCGGTTTCAGACCTCCATCCCAGGGGCTGCAGGCAGAAGGTTTCCAAGCATGCTTTACACGTGGCAGAGAGCTGAGGCCCAGGGCCCCCTCTGCCACTTTTTCACTTGAAATGCGTGGCGGGCACCCAGCCCGAAGATGTGTCTTTAATTTCTGTAGCATGACAGCGAGAGGAAGAATGTACTTGGGGTCTCCTCCCAGCCTGGCTGGGCCTCCTTGGCCAGAACTGAGGGCTTGAGACTTGGAGGGAGGAGGGAGGAGGGAGAGGGCTGAGGCCGGAGAGGGGAGGAGACGCCACCTCATCTTTAGGAAACTCTGAAGCCCTGACTTCTTGTGGAATGTAAGACTTTGTCTGGCATTTGGAGTGGGGGGAGCAAAAGCCAAAATCTGCCCCCCCACCCCTAAGAAATGGTAAAGTCATCAGTGCTTAGGGAAAAAAAATTCCTCAAGAAGAAAAACAGAAGGAGGAAAGTGCTGAGCTCTGACTTCTCTCCCTCTCCAAATTTCCCCGAGTGCCCTCCCTCGACGCCGGAGAGTCAGGCCTGTGCTCCCCTTCCCCCTGGAGCCCCTCAAGCCCCGAGTCTGGACTCCGTGATGTGGGGTAAGGGAGGAGAGGCTACCCAGGTGCTGGCGCACCTGGCAGGCAGGCTGGTCAGACGGTCCTAGCTCTCTGCCCCCTGCTGAGGTCCTGTTGCCCTCTTTCCCATAATTGCCCCTCCAGAATGTTCTTCTGCCCCCACTCTGGCTCCAGACTGGTGACGGAGAGAGGGTCTTTGGGAGAGGGGTTGAGGAGAGAGAAGGGGAGGGGGCCTAAGAGTGAGGCTGCAGTGGACTCGGTCTCCGTGCGTCCCCATCGTGGAGCCCTGCCCAGTTGCTATTGAGGATCCCTAGGGGCAGAGTCTGGGGACAGATCCCAGGTGTGGGGGTTCTCTCTTCTTCCCTTTCCTCAGCATCGCACTGCCTGGGTCCTTTGGTCCTTAGCTAAGTTCCTTAGCTTCCAGGCACTGCTCTGCTCTTTCTTGTCTCAGCCTCAACCCACGTCCTTTGACCTGGGAGTTCCCTCCATCTCTTCATCCTTTCCAGGTTTAGAAGGAAGATGATGAATTAAGCTTGTCCATGTAGGGAGTTAGGTGCCTATGAGACATCCAGTCAGAAACATGGAGGGAACTCTCAGGTGTCTGGGTCTGGAGTCCAGAGAAGAGACAAACGTGGGGACCTCCCCCCACCAACCTACTCAGGATGTTGGTGTAGATGGAGCTGTCCCCAGAGAAAGTATGGAGGGAGGAGAGCTGAAGGGCTGAGACTAGGCCTTGAGGACCCTCGGGGTTTAAGGGTTGGGAGGGGGAGGAGGAGACTGCACAAAAAACAGGACAAGAGTAGGAGGAGTAGGAGGGCAAGGAGGAAGTGATCGAGGGTGTCATGTATGCAGAGGGAAGGTTGTTCTGGAAGGAGGAAGAGTTCTATGTTGCAGGGAAAATTAGTATGAAGGGAGCATAATGGTCACTGGATTTAGCAACATGGCAGTGACTGGTGCCCTAAGTGTGAGCTGTTTCAGTGGAGTGATGGGCAAGGAAGCCAGACTAGAGTGGGCTGAGGAGTGAGTGGGAGGCCAGGAAATGGGGTCAGAGTGCAGACAACTTGGAGGAGGAGTTTAGCTGTGAGGGGGAGGAGAGCGTGTGGACTTCCCCCCTCCCTCCCTCCTTTTCTTTTTCTTTCTTGCCTCACATCCCCCCACCCCACTCCTGTCTGTCTTTCTGTTCCCTACCTCCCTCCTCTTTCTCTCTCGTGGAACTCTGCTTCTTTTTCTACTCTTCCTTCTCTGGAGCTTCTCTTCCAGACCCCATTTGCCTTTCTCATTCATCCTTTTCTCAAATATCCACATCCAGGACCAGCCTTTATTTCATTTTCTCCATAGAGTGAGCCAGTGGTCCAGGCTCTTGAGGAGAAGGATTGATTTCTATTCCTGCAGATCCTGTTACATTCTCTGGGACCCCTCAGTCCAAGAGAGGGGAATTGGGGCAAAGAAACCAGGGAAGGAGCTGGGACAAGCTGGGAGAGAAGGGCTGGGGTGTGGTCCTTAGGTGACATTAGGACGCCCAGGACCACTCCAGCCCCACCGGGTCCACAGCCAGGTCCCAACTGAAAATAACGTGCTGGATGGGGACGTTGTCAGGCTTGGGGGCCATAGCCTCCCGTCTGTTCTGTGGTGATCACAAGGGAGGGGTCAATGCCCATCTTTCCTGCTGGAGCACAAGCTCCCGGGACAGGGACCTGTCAAAGTCATTATTGGATCAATGGCCCCATTCAGTGTCTCAAGTCAGAGTAGAGTCTCGTTAAAGTTTGAGTGAGTGAACTAACGGAATTGTTATTTCTCCTTTCTGGTTTCATTTAATTCTGCCCTTGCTTTATCTCATCCCCACTTCTTTTCTTTTTCTATTCTTTTTTTCCTATTCTTTTATTTCTCCCTTTATCACACTCTTAATCTTTTTCCTTTTGGTGTATTTTTCTTCCATTTCTAAGTTCTTTTCTTTCCTTTCCTTTTCTCTCCTCTGCCTCTGTCCCATTGTTCCACCCCTCCACCCACACACCCCCTCCCTCCCTCTTTTCCTCTCATGTTCTCTTTTAATATTCTTGGTGCTCCATCCCTTCCTGGGGGGCGGTGGCTGACTCCTGTGGGCATGCGCTCCAGCAGAGGAGAGAGCTGCAGCAGCCTCGGAGGGGCGGGGTTAAGGGGGGGCTAAGGATTGCATCACAACCAGATGTCAGTCTTGCTGAAGTGTTTAGGAGATAAATGCAAAGGTTTCTTGGAAGCTTGAATTTGGGGGGGGGGGGGGAGAGTGAGGACGCAGCCTGTGTGAGCCAGAGGCACCTGTCCAGACCCTGATCTCCTCCCTTCATCCCCACCCCCTCCCCTCACAGGTAAGCCTCGGCCACAGAAATCTGGAGTCTCTCCCTCTTCTACATTAGCCACCAGTTCTTCCACCTGGCAAACCTGGGAGTCTGGAGTTTCCTGGGCGGGAGGGTGAACAGGGGCGATCCCACTGCCCCAGCCCTGGGCAGAGCACCCCTCTGGACAGAGTCTGGCTTGGACAGGGAAAGGATCCAGAATTATTCATTCAGCATCGTTATATGCCAGGCACTTTGCTGGGCACTGGACATACAGTGCCTGCCCTCATGGGGCTTACATCTGGTAGAGACAGACACGAATGAAATCACATAAATAAACGTGTAATTGCAACAGTAGAGGTTATGAAAGAAGGGAACCCAGAGAGCCCTGAGTGGCAGGCATCCCAGGCAGGAGGAAGCATGGCAAGCTCTAGATGCTAAGAGAACCCAGAGAAGGCTCATGTAGCTGGAGCACAGGGAGCCAAGGCCAGGCAGGCCGAGGAAGCCACATCAGGAGTTTGTCTTTATCCTTACAGCTTTGGGCCCCAGTAGGAGGTCCAAAGCAGGGAGGGTCACAATCAGGTCTGCATTTGTCAAAGATCACCATGGTCACTCAGTGGAGCAGGTACTGGAGGATGGCTGTGGTGGAAGGTGGCTGCTGCAGGCAACCAGGTGAGAGCTGATGAGAGCCTGGGCCAGGTTGAAGGAGATGGAGACAGAGAAGGGGAATGGATTCAAGAGGTCTTTGGGAAGCAGAATTTACAGGCATTGGGGTTGGATGAGAAAATCTGGTGAAGAGCAGGGATGACTCCTGGTCTTCTGACCAGAGAGCCTGGATGGTGTGGTACCCTGGAAGAGAAGAGGCTGGGCGAGGACCCTGTTTAGGGAAGAAGATCCTGAGCTCAATGCCTGTTGCAGACACTCTAGTTAATTGTATTCAGTGGATGGTTATTGCAGACCGCCTGGGGCCAGCCCTGGGCTGGACAGAGCTCTGGGGACAACAGCTCCTGTCCTCAGGGAGTTCAGAGTCAGGAAGTAGGGTAAAATAAATATAAAAATGTCTTTCACCCAAGGCAGCACTGGCTGTGCTTTTGAGTAAGTTAGTTCATCTCTCTAACCTTCATTTCCCCAACCTGTGAAATGGGGTAGTAATAAGATCACCTTGCTGGCGCACCCAGCAAGGTAAATGGAAGCCTCCAGAGAGATGCGAGGGACGGTGAGAATGCCAATGAGAGACAAGGCAGGTTTTGTGGAGGAGGCTGCTTCTGAGCTGGGCCTGAGAGGGTTTGAAATGCAGGATTGGGATGGGAGGGAAGGCATCACCAAACCTGGGAAGCCTGACACACACAGAGACAGAGGCAGAGAGAGAGAGCCTTGGGCAGAGGAAATGTGGAAGACAAGGCTGGAAAGAAAGGCTGGGGCCAACTTCTAGAGGCCTGGAATTCAAGGAGAGAAATTTATAATCAATTTGGTGGCCACAGAGAGTCAGTGACCGCTTTTAAGTAAGGTATACTAGTGAGCCTTTTGCCAAGTTCTTGTCCAGAGAACCAATGCCTTGAAGGCAGAAGAACTCAAATGAGAAAGCTAGGGCCTTTGGGAGGAGGGGGAGACGCAAGGAAACCGGATGGAATTTGTGGCTCTTAGATCAACAAGAAAATATGGTGTGGGAGCAGGCAAAGAGGTAAACCAGATGATCCCTCCAAAGTTGGAGTTCAACTTTTTACTAGATTCCAGAACTCTGTCGTTTCAAGGTGAGAATATCATAGAACAATAGATGTTCAGTTGGAAGGAAATGGTGAACTCATTCTGCCTTGTCCTCCTCTCCTTGCACAGAGGAGAAAACCAAGGCCCAGAGAAGGGAAGTGACCTGCTTAATGTCACACAGCTGAGATTCAGAGGTCAGAGGTAAGATCTCTGCTGTACTTCAAGATCCTGAGTTTGGGGAGGGGAGGTGGGAGTTGGGGGTCAGGGGTCGAGGGGGTGGGGAACTGGAGGGGCCAGTGGAGCAACTGGGGATGGGGGCGCCTGCATGACACAGGGATCCCACATAATCCCTGCCCAGGCCTGGGAAGTTGCTCTCCAATTCTCTGCTGAGCCATGTGGCCAGAGGGGGGAGGGAGCCTGGTGGGCAGGGTGGAACTGCCACATGGAAGAGGCTTGATGTGAACCATCTGGCCTGGGCGGAGTGTGGGCTGCAGAGAGGGGAGGAGCAGGAGACGGGAAAGAGGCCACAGTGGGCGGGTGGACAGCGGGCTGGGGCTGGGAGTGGCCCGGCCTGGAGGCCCCTACCTTCCAGCCTGCTGCAGTCCAGATGCCTTCACAGCCCCGGCCTGGCCCATCCAACCCGCTGACCTCATTCCCAGCTCCCCTCCCTCGCAGGCCCCCCTCTGCCTGCCACGTAGACTGAAGCCTTTAGCTGCATCTCCTGCTGGGGAGAGGGAGGACAGAAGGACACAGGCACCCTGAGCCCGGGACTCTGCCAGATCAGGCAGACCTGGGGGAGCAGTGGTATTCCCTGAGCCCCCAGATCACTCTGGGCCTCAGTTTCCCTCCCCAAGCATGAGGCCCATAATGGAGGGGAGCATGACGTGAAGCACATTGGAGTGGGCGAGAACCAGGGGGGAAGTCATCAGGAGGGTGACCTGCTTCCTCACGACAGGAGGGTGTCATTCTCAGACCCAGGAAGACATAGGGCAGGACATCTTCCTTTCCTAAAGTGGTTCTCATCAAAGGGAGTTTCCTGAAGGTCTGCGTGCGGGCATCTTCTGTTCTACGGAGACTTTCTCGATCCTGCTGCATTGGGAGTGCGATTTATGACCAGGATGGCAGTGGGGAGGCACGTTGTCTCGCCTCCCTCAGGCCCCTCTCAGTGACCTCTCCTCCCATCCTGGATCCAGTCTCCAGGCCAGAGCCTCTCTTGGGCTCTGCCTCTTGACCTTCTGCCTTCCCCTCGCCTCCCTGCCCCCCGGGTCCTGGGTCCTCTTCGACAGCAGAACAGGGGGCTGTCCCACTGCAGCCGCCTCTCCTCCAGGCGTTCCCGGCCTGTGAGTCATCGGGAATGTCTGCTCTGGTTGTAGCTTCCTCCCAGGCTGTGGACCCTCCGGCCCCCCCCCCCAGGCAGGGGGCTCTGGACGAGGGGGAGGAAGGCTGTGTGTGAATCTGTGGCGAGGCCTTGCTTCCCCCGGTGCGGTGAGGATGGGCTTAAAAGAACTCCCCCAGACTCCACCTTGCCCATCGCAGATAGAGTGTCTCGTCCTTTCTCCCATCCCCCAGGTGGGGAAGCAGGCAGGGCAGGCAGGAAAGACCAGGACTGTGGGGGGGCTTAGGCGGCTCCCCTCCTCTGGGTCAGGGCCAAGCTGGGAACCTGCCCAAGCCTCTTTCGGAAGGGCCCGCCCCACATTCAAGGCCGGGTCTGGCAAGAAAGCTGGAGAGAGGCCCTGCTACCGCGGAGGACTCCAAGGATGACACGTCCTGGCTGGGTTGGGGAGTCCACGTCCGCAGGAAAGGGGGAGGCTGGTGCCTGGCCCCTTCCCACGGGGCCCCTGCACCCTGTGAGGCTGCCTCTGGTCCTCTCCTCCTCTCCTTCTCCCAAGCAACCCTGTCCTGCCTCCTCCTTCTCCAGCCTGAAGAAACAGCTGTGGGCGGAGGGGGGATGGAGGGGAAGGGCTGGAGTTAGAAAAGTTCCCATCTTTACTCCAAATGTGTCTGCTGCCCCCTTGTCCCCCCCACCTCCCCCTCATCCCTGGATTAGTTGTATAGAGACCAGATGTCTAGGACCAGACTTGCCTGGTGACTTTGGGCATTTTTTTTACTTCCCATTGCTGAGCCTCAGTTTCCTCATCTGTAAAATTGGAGCCTAGATCAAAAAAGTCCCTACTGGTGAGGTTGGACTAGGATTCTGTCTCTTCCCAATCAGATACCCGGGCACTCACACACATCCTCACCCATGCCCACCGGCTCACATGCTCTCTCTCACACACATGCATTCATCCACTGTCACACCTGCATTTGCATGTGCACGCACTTCAGCTTACTCTGGGGCCAGCAGATCCCCCACAGCTTCTCTGACAGAGCCCTTTCTTCCCTCCCACCCATCACACTGCCCCCGCCTTCCTGCCCCTTTACATTTTCTCCTCCCAAGGTCACTGGCAGGGCAAGGGCAAGAGGGAAGAGTGGGCCGTGAGATGTGAACCCGGAGTGTCACACCTCTGACCCCTGCCAAAGACCACTCCCGCCATGCCCTCAGGGCGGGGCTGGTTGAGGTTGGGTGGGAGGGAGATGAGATGGAAGAGGAGTGGAGCAGAGAGGCTTCGCTTCTCTTCCCAGCTGAGCCTTATTAACATTTACTTGCAAAAATGTCCGTCCATCCTGGGGCCTCCCCTGAAGTGTGATGATTTTAGCAGCTTGCACTGGCCGCCTTGCCCCAGGCTGCACCCTTCTAGGAACTCCTGCCTGAGGGAGACTGGTCAGAGCTCAGAAAGGACAGTTCCAGGGGATGAGCTATCTGTTGGCCAGGAAAGGCGTGGGAACTGGGCGGCAGAGCACACCCCGCAGACCCAGCCCGACCAGGAATAATAGCAAATGCCTCTACCAGGCTATGCCCTAAGCACGCCACACGTTTCAACTAACGTTCTCCTCACAAAACCCTCTGAGGTGGGTGCTATTATTGTCTCCAATTTCAGAAGAGGAAAGGGAGGCACAGAGAGGCTTGAGTCAGTTGCCTGAAGTCACAGAGCCAGGAAGTGGCTGAGCTGGGCTTCAAACCCAGGCAGCCTGGCTCCAGAGCTCACAGGCTTAACTGCTATTCATGACAAGTCCAGGAGACCCAAGATGGATGCAAGGAGTGCTCTCCCACCTAGTCTTAAGAAGTGACCATTTGCACAAACACACGCTCCATCTGTGTGCATGGAGGCTAAGGATCACAACATCGCATGGCTGGAGCTGGACCACAGGCACCGTCACAGCTGGAAAGCACTCAGGCGGTGGTGCCACCTCCCTCCCATCTGCCGAGGAACTGTTGTGAGCTGACGGCACCACACACATCATCTCATCTAATCCTCATAGTAGCTCTGGGGGTTGGGAGGTCAGTCTTAATACCTTGATTTTACAGATGGAGAACCTGAGACCCAGAAGGGACAAGGCATTGTCCCAAACCCCCTTCCTAGAGCTGAGAGGGAGCCCACATGCTCCAGCAGCCAGATCAGACTTCTTTTCATTGCCTCGCGTGGACACAGGAAAATCATACCCATGGTGCTCCTGCACAATCCAGGCTAAGAGTTACCGGGCATTTTCTGTGTGCCAGATAGTCAGTAGCAGCTCACTGAATGACTACAACAATCCTATGATGTTGTTTCTGTTAATATCCTTACGCTCATTTTGCAGATAAGGAGACTGAGGCTCAGCGAGGTTAAGCAACTTGCTTAAGGTCACACAGCTCGGCAGTTGCAGAAGAGATCAGGATCCAGGCTCTCACCACTATGCTATAGCCCATTCTCTAATACTGACTGGCTACTACCCATTCAGTCAGTCAGTCAGTAGCCGCTACTGACCGCCTGTTGGGCCCAGCACACAGAGATGAACAAGCCTGGCGCCCCAACCTGCCCCTGCCGGGTACCACATGGCAGATGGAGACTGCACCCGCTCTCACTCTCCTTCCTTCCCAGAGAGTCTCCTCCCTAGCGAGCTAGGACACGCGGTGCCAAAACCAGTACGGGAGGCAGGGCAATGCAAATGGGGTGGGGGTGGGGCAGAAGGGGGCAGTGCTGGGAGGGGGCAGGGACACCATTCTGCATCTTCCCCCATTTTGGTCTCCTGCTCACATCTAATCTATCTCAGCTCTTGTCTTGGCGTCTCTGCTGATTCTCTCCGTATCTGTCTCTTGGTGTATATTCATTTGTCTCCTGTCTTTCCCTGTCCTTTTATTGTTTATCAGCTGCTGTGTGGGCTGTGGATCGAGGACTTGGTCACCCACCACCAGAGTGGACATCATGTCTAAGCTGGGCCCACTTCCAGGGGACCCATCAGCTCTGTCCCAGGACCCTTCCTCCTGGCCTTCTCTCTACAAAGGACCACAGTCCTCTTCTCCTCAAGCCTTCCTCCCAGGCTCTCTCTGTCCATTGTCTGAACACTAGCCTTGATATCACCAGTCTGTATGTCTGGGATGTGACCTGCCTGCCTTTCACATGGGGGGAGGAAGCCATGTCCCTCCCATCAGAGGCAGAAGCATGTCTCCATGTTCAGACTTAGGGCTCCTTGAGGACAGGGATTGTGTCTCTCCCACAAGACTGAGGTTCCTTGAAGATACAACCTGAGCTTTCCTCATGAGTGGTCCATAAGTGTTAGAGATTTCTAAGGAAAAAAGAACAGAATAATTTTACTTATAAATTTGGAAATGCAAAATTGATTTAAGATTTTCATTACAACCCCATTGTGTTCTTAATAACTTCACATTCTTCAACATTGTACGTGATACAGGGTTTGCATTTGGTTGATCTATCTTGGCAGTTTGTCTCAGACGATATATTTTTATATCATTTATGGATTTGGGGTTATTAATTTGCGATGTGTAATGTCCTCAACTCAAGTAAGGAGTCAGTGGTTCAAAAGTGGCTTTCTGAAGCTGAAAAAGAGTGATGAAAATAGTAACCCAGATACTACAACTGAGAGCAGTGTTATAAAAGTAAATAATGAACCAGAATCTAGTTCCCAAAAATGCAAGTCTCGAAGAAATCGGACGTGTATGATGATTTCACACACGTAGCTGAGAAAGAAAAGTGTAAATAGTGAGTGTGGGATATTGAATTCCGACACTGCGCTCCATTGGACTGGATATCCATCCCATCCTAATCCCCAGAGTGTTGTGTGTTATGAAACTTTGTCAAATAGTGGCATAAAGCCATCAAGCCTTTCACATCATTTTCAAACAAAGCACAGTGACCTTTCTGGTAAACCATTAGAGCCTTCTCTCTCTTTCTTTTCCAGAACAAGAGTAAAATAAGCTTTTCCAGGACAAAATTGATGGATTCCCCCCCACCCACCCACTGAAGGCAGGAAGGAAGAAAAACAAAACTACGTAGGCAGCATTTAAAACTGCATTCCTCTTAGTAAAACACAGATACGAGGAACTATCTGAGAAGCTTGTAAAACAGCTGTGTTATTAATGACACACATTTTTCTCAGAGAGAGTGCAGAACCAGCTTTTGGTAAATTTCCTTTATCAAATGACAGTGTTGGGCATCTCACAGTGTCAATGGTATGCGCTATGAGAAAATAGTTTTGTTTTATTAAATCCTGCTGTCTGAGACTCCTCATGAAAGTTGTATATTTTTACTCTTCTAAGTTTAGGGTTGGGCTATCACAGGCAGTGAACATACTGGCATCTGAACAAGCTGCTTGAGATCTCAGAACTGTTCTCAAGTGGCATAATAAATGACTTTAAGAAATGGTTTTTATCTCATCTCTCTTTCCTAAAAGAGATGTGGGCCAAGGGAGAGGGACGGTATAGCTCAAGTGGTAGAGCACATGCTTAGCATGCACGAGGTCCTGGGTTTGATCCTCAGTACCCCCTCTAAAAATAAATAAAACCTAATTACCTCCCCCCACCAAAAAAAAAAAAAAAGACAGATGTGGGCCCAGGTATGTAAAGTTGGTTACAATCAATGATGTACAGAGTCTAAACACACTTAGCTTATATGTCATTCGTACATCAGAGAAAAGCATTCAGTAACTGTTAGTTTTATCACTTAAAACCCACGCTTCAGGAAAAAAAATTCTTTGCTTATGTGGTCATTTTGTGAATCATGATCTGCACTGAAGATTGTTTGGCAAACACTACTGAGGGAGAACCAGAAAGGGCTCCCTTCGAAGGATGAAAAAAGTTGTACCCGAAAGCTAATTCCATCTGTTTCTGGAACTTTCCTCAACATTTTGGCAATGCCAGCTATTGCCCCCTAATATTCCTTTCCCCCCTTCTCTCTCATGGTAATAGTATTCCCAATTTTTAGCTGTTTATGTGACCACTCAGAGTAAAAACTACATTTTTTTAAACTTCTTTTCAGCTAGATGTGGTCATGTGACAACGTTCTGGCCAATGAGATGTGAGCTGAAGTCTGACTTTCAGGTCCCTATGGGGACATGCATTTCCACCCACTTCCCTCCAACTACTGCTTGGAACTTCATTTCATTGTGAGCCGCCTTGGATCCTGCCCATGAGGGCAAGACCTAAGTGTGGCAGAACAAGAAGACAGAAGGAGCCTGAGTTTCTGAACAAGCTAGTGCAGAAGAACCACCTTTCTAGCACTGGACCGCTTGTCTCTGGACTATTAGATGGAAGAGAAACAAACTGCTGTTTTGTTTAAGCCACTATTTTTATGGATCCCTGTAACGAATGGCCAAACCTAAATCCTACCCAATACACAGTTGAAGGAAATACTGAAAATAGTGAGTATGATTCAATCTCATTCACTGAGCATACTTCTCAGCATCCTATGCAAAGACAAAGACGGCAAGTTCAAGAGTTCACTTTTCCACCCTGAGATATTCTAGCTATGGAGGGAAAAGGTTCCCACAAGGAGTTTTGAAAAGAATGATGAGATAAAACCATTTTTCATGTCACTGATAATGCCACTCAAAACCACTTCTAGATCTTAAAGGTCCTGCTCAGATGGCAAGATGTTCAGCATCTGTGTTGCCCAGACATCACCAAAGTGTTACATTTCCTGTTGAGTATCAAGTTAGCAGAATTCCTTAAAACCAAACTGCAGTGCGACTGCTCCATTATGAGAGTTTGATTCTTTCTCAATACTTGATGGTTTTTGTTTCTGAGCAGGAGAAAGGAATCAGTGACATATTATTAAGATTATTTTTAAAACCACATCCAAATATGACATCAGAACTTAAAGAATTCTTTCCAGAATCAAATTCAACCAAAAAGAGGAGTATGTTACTCTCTTTCTCAAAGTGAAGCACTCAGTCTTCTAACTTTTGGAAGCTTTGTACCTGTTGACCAAGTAGCCAAGAGAATGGAAAATAGTCTTCAGGGAGAAATAGCTCTGTGAGTTCTAAATTCTTGTTTGGTCTGAATTCACAACCATCTAACAGCCACCAAATATTTGCTGCCATTTCTAATGACCTGCTATTGAGGTTTAGGATTTTCTAATTTAGTATGAATAAAGAGTAAGAAAAGAAACTGACAGGATGTGAAAATTCCTCATGGCTCCTCTTTGTCACACAGAACACAGAGACCCTGCTGGAAATTTTCAGACAGTATCCTCTCTCACTGATATGAAACAATTATCTTTCATACTACTTTTGTGAAGTTACATTTTTAAAATGACTTTAGAAACACAATGTTGTTCCTAAATTTGCTTAAACTTGGTGGTTGGTGCATTCCTCAACGCCCGTTAAAGAACTGCTAATACTAACAGTGTGAGAAACATTCTTCCCTACGGCCTAACGTGGCTGCATTCCACAGCAGATAAAGAAATCCCTAAAGGGAATCCAAGGGGCCCCCTAAGATCTGGCAGCCCTGCTGGTCCAGTGCAGGCCCATGTGCCAGCTGGACTGACTACCTCCATCACAGCCTCTCCCAGTGGGTCACAGGCTCCTGCTCACACAGTGCCCGTCTGCGCCATCCCAAGTCTGGTGTGGGAGGTCAGAATGTTCTCACCGTCCAGACAGGACCCAGAAGTCCAGGGAACTTCTCTCCAAAGCCACTCAGCTTGTGGGGGAGGGGCCAGGATAAGAATCCAAGCCTTTTTATGGCCCTGGAAAGGCTCTTTCCTCCGCACTTAAATGTCTGCAAACAACCTAAACTGCAAAATGATAATGGCTACAGTGTACCTGGGACTCACTGAGTACCAGGCCCCGGCGCTCACATTGCCTCAATCTTCTCAACAGCCTCCTGAGATACTCCATATGCGATATATCATTAGTTCCACTTTACAGATGAGAAAACTGAGGTTCAGAGAGGTTAAGTAACTTACCCTGTCACATTGCTAAGGAGTGGCAACGCCAGCCTCAAATTGAAATCCGACAGCCAGGAAGGGGCTTTTAACCCCCACAACAAAAGACCATCGCACTGGACGCAGAGTTCTCCATCCTTAAAAATCTCTCCTTCCACTGGCTCGGATCCAGCTGCTCTCTCCTCACCTGCCTCACCACCTCTGCGAAGCTGGGCAGCAGCCTCCCTACTCCTCTCTATGCCCATGCCTAACTGCTTCCTCAAAAGGCCAGGGCAGCCTTCCGAATGCATGCGGGCTCCTTCCACCTGGCTCTGCCCCTGGCGCAGCGGCCCCCCTCACCTGGGCAGGACCTGAGCCCCCGGCCACCTTCCTGGGCTCCGGGACTGGGCTTGTCCGGCTCCGCATGGATCCACACCCTGCTGGCCCGACACCACCGGCTCTTCCCACGTGTGACTCTCCGGCATAGACGACTCCTGTCGCTCATGCTCACACACGTCTGCCACGTGTGCCCCTCCCCGGCCACTCACTGTCCCCAGTCACTTCTGTAGATTCGTTTTCCTCCGAGTCTCTAAAATCCGGGGCTTTTCCCGCCTGTCCCCAACTGTCCTGTTTCTGGTCTACCTTTCTGGAATGGGTGCCCCACCCGCTCCAGGCCAACTCCCAGGCAAGCTGGGAGGCAGGAGCCCCCTTAACTCTGCAGCCTTGACAGGGCTTTGGACCACGAGTTCTAACGCTCTTGGAGGCCTTGGTGCTGGCGCCCCTCCTCTGCCCAGAGCATTCTCCTCCACCTGCTGCCCAACTCCTACTCTCCCTTATGTGTCTCCAACTCCTCATCCTGCCCAGACTCACCCTGTCAGGGTTCTCCCACAAGACTACCAGAGCCCATGCCCTGCCTGGCTGGTGGCCCCCTCCCATCCCACCCTCCAGTGGAGCCCTGGTCTGTCATCTTCATCCTGGCTCAGGGCCTGGTGCAGAGTGGATGCTCGGTGAATATGCTGGGAGAGTAACTGGAACTCTTGAGAGTTTGGGCCCTGGGCTTAGACTTTCAATTCAAATCCCAACCTTTCCTTCTTATAGCTGTGTGACTCTGGGCAACTTACTTACCTTCTCTGTGCCTCAGTTTCCTCAGCTCTAAAATGGGGCTAATAATAGATCTTTTTTGAGGTGGTTGTGAGAACTTAAAGCAGTATCCGGCATAAATAATATTTGGTACTTTATAATTACTATTAACCTTATTTTTGCTGTTAGTTTACTGTTTCATATATGTCTCTTCCACTAAACAGCAGACTTTTTAGGTGTGGGAGGAATCCTCAATTCCTAACTCCCTAGAGCACTGCCCAAAGCATGCCAGCTGTCCCTTGGGTCCTGCCCTGAGAATTCAGTATTCTGTGAAGCTCCCTTACCTGGCCCCAACCAACATCCTGACCCCTGGCAGTGTTCCCACCCTACTCCCCTGTCCTGAGGGCTGATGTATCCCTGAAAGCCTGGCCCTCTGCTCACTCAACTTCAGAACAGTCCCAAAATCCAAAGGGAGAGATTCTGTCTTCTACCACATCTCCCATCCTGCAGCCCCTTCTCAGAAATTTCAAAGCCCAGAGAGCTGTTTCTAGAGCTCTGGATTTGGAGAGAGGAACCCTGTTCAGGAAGCCATTGAACAGCTGTGTGACTTTGGACAGGTCGCTTTACCTTTCTGAGCTTTACTTTTTCCACACCTGTAAAATGGGAATAAACCCAGTCCTGCTTCCCTCATAGAGCTGTCCTGACGCTCAGTTGCACAAACTGGAGACAGGGTGCTTTGTAAACAGGCAGTGTGAAGAAATGCAAGGCACAGTTACTATGGAGTTGGAAGTGTGGATCAGGACCAAGCCTGCAGGCGTCTGTGGTCAAGGCTGTGCCAAGGGTGTGACTACTGGGCTCTGGGTCCTCCAGCAAACTGTTGTGAGGTGGGGTTGACTGGGGAAAAGCCTAAGCCCAAGCTTTGTCCAGAGTCACTCAAGGACTACTGCTTGGTCCCTGTGTCCCTGCCACCTGCTCTCACCACTTCTCCAAAGTACCTTCACATGCCCCTGAGGGCCCCAAGATTCCTACTGAATCCTGATGCTCAGAGGCGCTGCCATGTCTGACTGTCAGCTCCAACTCTCCTTCCCCGCCCCCTCCCCCCGCCCCCGTGACCCAGTCCAGCTGAATTAGGAATTTCCTAACATTAGTCATGAATCTTTCAGTTGCAAGTGCCAACAGCTTAACTCAAAGTGGCTTAAGCTGAAAATTAAATCTATTTGGGTTGTTTAACCAAAAAGTCAAAACACAACTGGGTCTCTGGGCTAAAATGATACCAGGAAGACTCAGTTTCTCGGTCTCTTTTGCTTTTCTTTGAAATGGCTTTTTATTCAATCCGGCTCCATGTGGTGGTCTCAAGCAGCTCCAGGTTTATTTTCTAAAACCTAAGCAACCCCAGAAGAAAAACAAAAAAGCCTCTTTCACAATAGTTTCAGAAAAAAAAAGTCCCAACGTTGACCTATATTAAGCTAACTTGAGCCCTTCCCTAAACCAATGACTGTGGCCAAGCAGATGAAATATGCTGATTGACCTGGGCACACGCCCACATCAGTGACACAGAAACCGAGACTTGGGGGAGGGGAGGGCATAGCTCAGGGGTAGAGTGCAGGCTTACCATGCACGAGGTCCTAGGTTCAATTCTCAGTACCTCCATTAAAAAATAATTAATTAAGCCTGATTACCCCCCCAAAAATAAACCAAAAAAAAAAATAAAATAAAAGTTTATAAAAAGAGTTGGGGAGGGGCAGTTCCCCTAAATAAAATCTGGATGCTATTTCTGGAGGAAGAAGGAATGAATATTAGGGAAGCCAGAAGCAATGGATGTCCAAAACATTCCACACCTTGGCTGGTAGCATATACACACACACATACATATATATTTATATATATATAAAATACTTACATATACTTATGTACATTCTTATATATTATATATACTTATATACATACACATAATATTTACAAACTTTTTATCACCATCTTGTCTTCTCATTTGGAAATCATTTCAAATTTACAGAAAAGTTCCAAGATTAGTACAAAGAGCTTTTTTTTTCCCTGAAGCATTTGAGGGTAAATTGCTAACATGACATCCCACCATCCCCAAGTACTTCAGCATAAATCCCACAAACAATGACATTCTCTGAAATAACCACAAGGCAACTATACAAATTATAGATCTATTACTATAATTTATTCATGTTTCACCATTTGTCCCAATAAAGCTCTTCATAGCAAAAAGACCCGAGTCAGTATCACGCTTTGCATTTGGTTGCCACGCCTCTTCAGTCTCTTTCAGTGTGGAAAGAGACCACATTGAAAGCAGTCTTTTCTTGCCGATCATGACTTCATAAATTTTGAAGGTTATAGGCCAGCGATTTCATAGAGTACCCTTCACTTTGGGTTTGTCTGTTTCCTCATGATTAGATTCAAGTTATGCATTTTAGGCAGGAATATCACAGGAGTAATGCTATGTTCTCACTGCATCTTATCAGGTGATTAGTGACTTCAGTTTGCCCCATTAATGATGATGTTAATTTTGATCTTCTGATTAAAATAGTGTCTACCACATTTATCTACTGTAAAATTACTTATTTTTCCATTATAATTAACAAATTTGGGGGGGTACTTTTGTAAGGTACTATGTAAAGTCCCATTCCTCATCCAACTTGGACCCATTAATTTTTGCATCCAATGATATCTCTTGGCTGAAATATTCTGTATTATGATAGTGCCCTAATGTTGATTATCTAATGCCATCATTCCTTTTGTCATTGTACTCAGTGGAAAAGCTTTATATTTCCTTCTTTATATCAGTATTAAGATTATTATTTTGATGCTCAAATTGTCCAGATTCTACCAATGGGAGCCTCTTCAAGCTGACAGCTGTCTTTTTTGTTTCTGATATGGGCTGAATCATGCCCCCCCCCCACCAATTTATGTTGAATTCCTAACACCCAGTGTGACTGTACTTGGAAATTTAGCCTTTAAAGAGGTAATTAAGGTTAAATAAGGTCATAAGGCTGGGAGTCCAATCCGATAGGACTGGTGTTCTTATAAGAGGAGGAAAAGACACCAGGATGGCCAAGGGAAAGGCCGTGTGAAGACACAGCCAGAAGGTGGCCATCCACAAGCCAAAGAAAGGAGCCTCAGGGGAAACCAAACCTACCAACACCTTGATCTTGGACTTCTGGCTTTCAAGAACCCTGAGAAAAGTAATTTCTGTTGTTTAAGCCGTTCAGTCTGTGGTATTTTATGTCAGGCCTAGCAAACGAATATAGTCCCTATCATTCTTTGAGCAATTGCTTACTTTCTGGCATAAGATGTTCCTGGCTCATTTTGTATTTTACCTGCCCCAGCCCTGGGGCCAATAATTTCTCCAAAGAGTTTTAGTTCTTTTTAGCGGAAAATGGTACTTAGAAACCAAGGTACGAGTGCTAGGCGCTCATTGCTATTGCAATGCCACTGTTCCCAAGACTTCTCAAGGGATGGACCTGGGGAAACACAAAAACCTACACATATTCAGGTCAGTATTTATTTCTTTATCTGTATATGTTGAAAATTACGGGTTCATACAGATACCTCCAATTCTAATCCAACACAATAGGATTCATTCTAGTTTTCTCCCTTTCCCTTATTTGTAACATCCTCCAGCAGCAAGAAACCTAGATTCCATTATCCTTAATATATTTATTTATTTGATCAGTTCTCCTATTTACAACCAGTTTCTGTCTCAGCTGCCACTTCATTCTTGGTAGATACTGTCCACTCTCTGCTTGGACTCTGTTATCCCGTTCCAGGCCACCCATCTGCATGGATGCCCTCCCATGCTAGTGAAGCTGACTCCTCACACTGGGCCACCCTTACTCTTCTCAGGCTGACACTTCACCCCTGGCCACTCTATATGCATGGAACCCTTCTTAACAATACTGTGGTTCTGACTTCCCATGCCAGATCGTCCCTGTGCAGGGATACTCTCCTCCACTAGGCTCTAATAACCTGCATGGACCATTCCACTGCATGGATGCCCTCACTCCCATCAGGCTGACTAATGATACCACCCACCCCAACCTCCACAGTGGATGCCCTCACTGCCCAATGCTGGCTCTGATTCTTTGCTCTGGACCACTGTGGCTCTCACCAGCACCACCACAGGCACTTACCTTGCTCTGGCTCACCCAGTGGCTATAGGGCTGAATTGTTCAGGTATGGAAGGAAAGGAAAAGAAGGAAATAAAGGGGAAATGAAAGAGGGAAGGGGAAAGAGAGAGGAAGAGAAATTTTAAAAATTGAGCTGTAGCATATTTGCTATATAAAATGCACAAATGTTAAGCTCATTCACACCTCAGTGAATTTTTACAAAGCAAAACATTGCTAACACCTTAGAAGTCTCCTTCATACCCCATCCAATTATCGCCCTCCCCAGGATAAACCAACTTCTGTCACTCTGGAATAACTTTTCTTATTTTTTAACTTTATGTAAATGGAAACATATAATATATTGTTTTGTTTGTGACTGGCTTCATTTACACAATATTATATTTATGAGATCTATCCATATTGTTGCATGTAGCAGTAGTTTGTTCTTTAGCGTTACTGTATAGTATTCCATTGAATGGATATGCAGCTATTTATCTACCCATTTATTATTGATGGCTCTTTATCACGAGGAGTAATGTGGCTACTAATAAACTTGCAATGCCCTTTTGGTATATATGTGTGTGTGTGTGTGCACTTCTGTTGGATATGTACTGAAGAGTGGAACAGCTAGATTATACAAAATGCATATGTTTAGCTTTAGTAGTTATTGTCAGTTTTTTCTAAAGTGGTTGCACAAATTTACATTTGCTCCCAGCAGTATGAGAGTTCCAGTAGCCACATCCTTGTCAACACTTAGTATTGTCAGTCTTTTTAATTTTAGTCATCTTGGTAAATGTGTAGTGGTATCTCATTGTGGTATTAATTTGAATTTCTCTATGTTGAATATCTTTCCATGCATTTATTAGATATTTGGATACTTTCTTTTATGAAAAACATGTGAAGTTTTTGTTCATTTAAAAAAGGGATTGTCTGCCTTTTTCTCTTATTTTGTAGGATAATTTTAATAAATTCTGGATATAAGAGCTCTGTCAGATACATATGTTGAAGATATCTATCACTCTGTGACTCGACTTCTCACTCAATGATATCTTTTGATAAAAAGAAGTCTTTTATTTTACTGAAGTACAATGTATTAATTTATTATTAGCTATGTGTGTGTTGTTGTTCAAGAATTCTTTGCCTAATGTCAAGGTCATGAACTTACTGTCTTTTGTTATTTTCCATGGTTTTCTTCTAGAAGCTTTCCTTTTCTTTTGCTGTTCACATTTAGTTTTTATAGATGCAATTTTAAGTTTTAACAAAGATATATATGAACATGGTTTAAGAGGCAAAGAATTTACAAGGCATGTAAAGAAAAGCAGCAGTCTCATACCTCTTCAGACTTAATTTCCTGCTCCCCAAAGTCAGTGATTTTCAACTCACTCAGCTGATGTTTTTGAGAAAGCTTCTCCTTATCACTAAATAACAAGTTTTGTTGCCAATTCTTGATTTTTCAGTTTTGGGCATTCTCTTTTGACTTCCTTGTATGGAAGATGAGGAGTTACTTCTTTTCAACTCCTCCCCTCTACTACACTCAGTCCCACTTCCAGTCTCACTAACCTCCCAACATGTAATGTTAATTTTGGTTAGGCCAATATTCAGTGTTTACTCTGATTATGCAATTGGTATTGGTGTCTGAACTGTGCAGTGTACTATGATCACTTCTGCTTTTTGTTCTCCTGGAGTTAATCTTGCTTTGTTTTTGCTGACATTCATTTAATTTTCTATGGAATGACCACTATTTCAACCTCAGTTGTCCAAATTCCCTGTCAAGACATTGAGGCACAACAAGTTTTCTGTCAGTTTCCTCTTCCTGAAGCAACTTCCTCTGCAGCCTTTTTGTTTGTTTGTTTGTTTTTTGTTTTTGTTTTTGTTTTTTTTTTTGATCAGAGGGAGGGGTGATTAGGCTTATTTATTTATTTGGTTATTTATTTATTTGTTTGTTTTAATAGAGGTACTGGGGATTAAACCCAGGACCTCATGTATGCTAAGCACACACTCTGCCACTGAGCTATATGCCCCTCAGACCTTTGATTCACACCAATCCTGACTAATCGCTCCCTAGCTCCAGTGAACAACTCTCATACTGGAACTTCCTTTCACCATCCTCTTTAGGATTCCCTTTGCCTTGTTCTTACATGTGATTCCCTCATTTCTTAAAGCTCATGTCTTCTTTTTTTCTTGTTTTATTCTCTTGTTTCTTAGAATGTACCCTCCAATAAGTTCTTGAGAAGGAGTACAAAGGGATATACTTCCTGAAACTCTGAATATTGTAATTGCCTTTAACTTACCCTCATACTTGATTGATAATTTTGCTTAGTATAGAATTCTAGGTGCCAAATAATTTTCCTTTAGAATTTTGAAGGTATATTTTGATTGTTCTTCACATGTGGATTAATGATTCATCTAGGACTAGTTCTTCTGTACAGAGTGAGGTAGGAGTCAAAGTTCATTTTTGTTCCCATATGGGTGTTAAATTTATCCAATACCACTTATTAAAAAGAACACTCTTCTTGCTCATCATACCATTGGACTATATGGGTGTGGGTCTGTTTCTAGACTTTCCATTGTGTTCCATCAGTCTATTTGTCAACAAGTTTGCCAATACTACCTGTTTAAATTATTGTAGCTTTGTAATAAGTCTTACTAACAGATAGTTTAAATCCTCCAACTTTGTAGTTCTTTAAGATCATCTTTGTCATTCATGGCTTTTTGCATTTCCATATACATTTTAGAATTAGCTTGTCAATTTCTACCAAAAAAATTCAGGTTTTTTTTATTCAGTTAAAAAAATAATAGATTTGAGATTTATTTCACATGCCATACAAATCACCCGTTTAAAAGTGTATAATTCAATGGACTTCAGTTTTTTTTTTTTGCAGAGTTGTGTAACCATCTCCACAATCAATTTTAGAATACTTTCATCACCCTTCAAGAAAAACCTCATGCTCATTAGCAGTCACTCCTCTCCCCAACCCCCACTCCCAACTCTCAGTAATCATCAATTCTATTTTCTGTCTTTATAGATTTGCCTATGCTGAAAATTTTACATAAATGTGAAATGGGTGGTCTTTTGTGACTTCTTTCATTTAACAAAATGTTTGTAAAATTCATCCGTGTTGTAGCATGTATCAGTACTTCGTTCTGTTTCATGGCTAAATAATATTTCATTATATGGATGTACCGCATTGTATTTATCCATTCTTGAATTAATGGTTATTTGGGTTGTTTCAATATTTGGGCTATCAAGAATAATGCCACTGAACATTCATGTGCAATGTTCTGTGTGGACATGGTTTCATTTCCTTTGGGAAATTAGAATTGCTTATTAAATATTCGAATTTCTGGGTCACATGGTAATATTATATTTATCCTTTGGAGGAACAGCCAAACTGTTTTCCAAACAGATTGCACCATTTAACATTCCCATCAGCAGTGTACAAGATTTTATTGAGGTTGAATTGAATCTGTAGATCAATTGGGGGAAGAACTGACTACTTTACAATACTAATGCTACCAATCTGTGAATACAGTATATGTCTATTTTTTTTTAAGTCTTCTTTTCCTCTCAGTAATATTCTGTAGTTTTATGTGTAGAATCATGACTATACTTTGTTGGATTTGTTTCTGTTTTTTTTTTTAATTAAAAAAATGCTACTGTTGATGTAATTTTTAAAATTTTCTAACTTCTTACTGTCCACTTACAAAAATACAATTTATTATTGTATACTGACCTTGTTTCCAAAACCTTGCTGAATTTATTCATTCTTATAGCATGTCCGTAGTTTTTTTTTTAGTTTCCAACATACATAATCATGCTATCAGTGAATAGCCACAGGTTTTTTTGTTTTTTATCAAGCCTCACATCTTCTATTTCTTTTTCTTGCCTTATTGCACTGGATATGACTTCCCATTACAATACTAAATAGAAGTGGTGATGGTAGACATCCTCAATTTGTTCTAATTTCAAGGAGGTATTTTTCAATACTTTACCATTAAGTGTGAAATTTGCTGTAGATTTTTCTGTTTGATATTATCAGATTAAGAAAATCTCCTTTATTCCTAGCTTGGTAAAAAAAAAATTTATCATAAATAAATGTATTTTTATGAAATTTTTCACATATATTGAAAAATGACTTTACTCCTTTATACTTTTAATGTGGAGAATTACATAATTTGTTTTCAAATGTGAAGCCAACCTCTCATTCCTGGAATAAATTCAAATTTGTCATGATGCATTGTCATGTTTATATAATACTGGATTTGGTTTCTATTATTTTGTTTAGGATTTATACATATGTTTTTACAGAAATTGTTCTGTAATTATCCTTTTTGCAGAGTCCTAGTTTGCTCTTGATATCAAGGTTATGCTGCCCTCATCCAAAAAGTTAGGAAGTGCTTTTCATTTTTCTCCTTTATTCTCTGTAAGAGTTTCTCTGTAAGAAAAATTTGTGTTCTTCCTTTCTTTTTTTTTTCAAAAGTAAAATATCTTGTATCTACCATTATTCTACAGAATAACTCAACTGCCACCTAAATCCCACATTCCACCTCCCTTCCTCCCCTTGGAAACCACTGATCTTTTTACTGTTTCTATAGTTTGCCTTTTCCAGATTGTTGGACTCAGTATGTAGCTTTTTCAGACTGGCTCTTTTCACCTAGTAATATGTATTTAAGGCCGCTTCATGTCTTTTCATGGCTTGATAGGTCATTTCTTTTTAGTGCTGAATAACATTCCATTATCTAGATATACCACAGTTTATCTATTCACCTACTGAGGACATCATGGTTCCTTCCAAGTTCTAGCAATTATGAATAAAGCTGCTGTAAACATTCTTGTTCAGGCTTTTGTGTGGACATAAGTTTTCAATCATTTGGGTAAATACCAAAGGACACAATTTGCTGGATCATATGGTAAGAGTATGTTTAGATTTGGAAGAGACCACAAAACTGTCTTCTAAAGTAGCTATACCATTTTCCATTTCTACCAACAATGAATGTTCCTGTTTTCCACATCCTCACTGATGTTGTCAGTGTTTTGGATCTTGGACATTCTAATAGGTGTATAGTTGTATCTTGTTGTTTTAATTTTCAATGCCTTAGTGACATGTGATGTTGAGCATCTTCTCGTATTCTTCTTTTCCATCTGTATTTCTTCTTTGGTGAGTTGTCTGTTTGGATCTTTGGTGCATTTTAAAATTGGATTATTCATTTTCTTAAGGTTGAGTTTTAAGAGTTCTTTATATATTTTAGTAACAGTCCTTTATCAAATATGTCTTTTGTAAATATTTTCTCCTAATCTGTGGCTTGCCTTCTCATTCTCTTGACAGTGTCTTTTGCAGAGTAGAAGAATTTTAATTTTATTGAAATTCAGCTTATCAAGTCTTTCTTTCATGGATCATGCCTTTGGCATACCTAAAAAGTCATCACCATACCCAAGGTTATCTCTTACGTTATCATCTAGGAGTTTCATAGTTTTGCATCTTACATTTAAGTCTATGATTAATTCTGAGTTAATTTTTGTGAAGGGTGATAAGTCTGTGTGTAGATATACTTAATTTCACATGGATGTCCAGTTGTTCCAGCACCATTTATTTAAAAGACTATTTTTGCTCCATTGTATTGCCTTTATTCTCTTCTCAAAGGTCAGTTGACCATATCTATGTAGATCTATTTCTGGGCTCTCTAGGTTTTTCCATTGATCTACTTGTCTATGCTTTCACTGATAATATACCCTCTTCATTACTATAGCTTTATAGTGAATCTTCAAGTTGGGTAATATCAATCCTCTGACTATGTTCTTCTACTTCAATATTGTTTTGCCAATTCTAGATCTTCTGCTTCTCCATATAAACTTTATGATTAGTTTATTGATGTCCACAGAATAACTTGCTGGGATTTTGATTGAAATTGCTTTGAATCTGTACATCAAATTGGGAAGAACTGATTTCATCAGTATTGCATCTTCCTGTTCACGAACATGGAATAACACTACATCCATTTAGTTCTTCTTTGACTACTTATATCAAAGTTTTCTCATTTTCCTCATACAGATCTTGTACATATTTTGTTAGGTTTCTGCGCAAGTATTTCTTTTGGGGGTGCTAATATTGTGAGTTCTTTTTTTCAAATTTCACTTGTTCATTGCTGGTATATAGGAAAGTAATTAACTTTTGTTTAGTAACCTTGTATCCTGCAAACTTGCTATAACCACTTATTAGTTACAGGAGGTTTTGTTTTTTGGTCAGTTCTTTCAGATTTTGTACATAGACGATCATGTCATCTGTGAACTTTTTTTCCTTCCCAATCAGTATACATTTTATTTCCTTTTCTTGTCTTAATGCATTAGCTAGGTCTTCCAATACAGTGTTGAAAAAGAGTGGTGAGAAGTGACATCCTTGCCTTGTTCCTGATCTTAACAAGAAAGCTTCAAGTTTTTCACCATTAAGTATGGTGTTTAGCTGTAGGGTTTTTGTTTTTAACTTTTTTTATTTAAGTATAATTGATTTACCATGTTTCAGGTGTACAGCAAAGTGATTCAGTGTATGTGTATATATATATGTATATACACATATATATATTCTTTTTCAGATTATTTTCCATTATAGGTTATCACAAAATATTGAATACAGTTCTCTGTGCTATACAGTAGGTCCTTGTTGTTTATAGATTTTTGTTGATATGCTTTATCAAGAGGAGAAGCTTTCCCTCTATTTCTAGTTTTCTGAGAATATTTATCATGAGTGGGTGTTAGATTTTGTCAAATACTTTTTCTGTATCTAGTAATAGGATCATGTGATTTTTATTCTTTAGCCTGTTGATATGATGGATTAAATTAATTGATTTCAAATACTGAATCAGCTTTGCATACCTGAAATAAGTCCCACTTGGTCATGGTGTGCAATTCTTTTGATCCATTGTTAGATTTGATTTGCTAATATTTTGCTGAGGATTTTTGCATCTATGTAATGCTTCTGTCATACATGAACATACATATATTTCTTTTCATATTCTTTTTCATAATAGGTCACAAGATATTGAATATAGTTCCCTGTGCTATACAGTATAAACTTGTTTATCTATTTTTTATATAGTAGTTAGTATCTGCAAAGGGTCTTGTTTTTTGACCCACTCTGATTATTTGTCTTTTAATTGAGGCATTTGGATTATTGATATTTAAAGTGGTTATTGGTATAGTTGGATTCATATCTACCACACTTGTTACTGTTTTATATTCGCTGCCCTTGTTCTTTGTTCCTATTTTTGTCTTCCGCAATTTTTCTGCCTTTTGTACTTTAAATGGAGCATTTTATATGGTTCCATTTTTCTTTCCTCTCTTAGCATATTAATAATATTTCTTTTTTTAGTGGTTGCCTTAATGTTTGCAACATACCCTTACAGTTAATCCAGGTCCACTTTCAAATAACTATACAGCTTCATGTGTGGTATGGGTACCTTATAAAAACAAAATAATCCCAGTTCTTCCCAGTCCCTTGTATTATTGCTGTCACTCATTTCACTTACACATAAGCATATATATATATATATATATATATATATATATATATATATATATATAGTATATATACACACACACATAAGCATATATAATCAAATACATTGTTGCTTTTATTATCTTCCACAAAATTTGTCATTTCTTGCTCCTTGTTCTATTCAGACTTTCAACAGATTGGATGATGCTTTATTCATTCTGCTGAATCAAATGCTAATCTCTTCCAGAAATATCCTCAGACACACCCCCAAAATAATGTTTTACCAACTGTCTAGGCATCCCCTAGCCCAATCAAACTGACACATAAAATCAGCCATCACACCACATCAACAGCATATTAGTCATAGTTGTTTTAAATTCCTGGTCTAGTAATTCCAACATCCTGCCATATCTGAGTCTGGTTTTGATGCTTGCTGTCTGTCTCTTCAAACTGTGTTTTCTGTCTTTTAGTATGCCTTGGATTTTTTTCCTGATAGCCAGATATGATGTGTTGGGTAAAAGCAACTGCAGTAAATAAGCCTTTAGTAATGTGGTGAGATGTGGGGGGAGGGGAAGCATCCATGGTCCTCTGAGGAGGTCTTAGTCTCTTAATGAATCTGTACCTCTGGATTATGAACTTCATAAGTGCTTTTTGTTCCCTCTCTTAGGTGGGACAGGATGGTTAGAGTGGCTAGAATTGGGTATTTCCCTTCCTCAAGTCAGTTAGACTCTAAAAAAACTCCAATAATTTAGGCTCTATTGAAATCATTTCTCTTGAGGGCAAGCCTTGTTAAAAAGAACAGAAAGCTCTGGCTATTTTAAATTGGTTACTTTTCCCCTCCTCCTGCCAGAAGCGTGAGAATTTTCCCCCAATATTTACTGTGAGAAACTTGTGGAGTCTTGGAAGTGAAATTCTCTAAAGAGTAGAATTACCATAACTGGGTCCCTGAAGTTTTTAATTCTCAGGCTGTTCACACTGTGTCTCCTGAAATTCATCAATTATAGTTTAGGTTTTTCCTACATCAGCACTGGTTCCTGCGCAGGTGTTTGCTCATGGGTTTCTGCAAGGATAAGCTGTGAGTTTTCAACACCTACCTGCCTGCCTGCTCTCCAGCTTGAAGGGCAGCAATCTGCCCCATGATGGATCCAAGGAAGAGTGTTGACTTTTTGTTAGTTTAGTTTCTTAGTTGTTATTAGGGTGGCCTTATGACTTCCTAGCTCCTTACATGTTGGACTACAATCATCTTCAGTTTTTAAAGGACATTTTCTCTTTTTTTTTTTTCTGCCAGTTTGCCAGTTATTTTTACAGTATTTCACATATATCATTTCATTCTCTTCTTGTTTCCGTAATTTCTGTGGAAATGTAGGATGTCAGTCTTAATGATAGCATATAGTTGGTCCTCCTTTTTAAAAAGACAGTCTGATAATCTCTGTCTTGGAGTATTTGATCATTTACATTTGATGCAATTATTAGTATGGTTGGTTCTAAATCTACCCATTTTCTATTTGTTTTCTTTTAGTCCTAGGTATTTTTTATTTCTTTTTTCTTCTTTTCCTGCTTTCTTTTTCATTAATTGACTGTTAAAAAACATTCCTTTTATCTCTACTAATGTCAATAGCTATGCTGCTTTTTACATCTGTTTACTGGTTGCTTTAGGGCACAGGTTAGCATATGGCCCATGGCCTATTTTTTACAGTCTATATAACAAACTTTATTTTTTAGAGCAGTTTTAGATTACAGAAAACTGTAAAGATAATACAGAGTTTCATATATCCTGTGCCCAGTTTCCCATGATATTAGCATCTTGTATTAATGTAGTCCATTTGTTAAAATGAATGAGCAATTAGTAATACATTAACTAAAGTTCATGCTTTATTGGGATTTCCTTCGTTTTTGTAAGTTGGGGTAAAATACACATAACACAAAATTTACTATTTTATCCGTTTTTAACTATTCAGTTCAGAAGTGTTAAGTATATTCACATCACCGTGCAACCAATCCCCAGAACTCTTTTCATCTTGCAAAACTGAGACTCTCTGCCCATTAAACAAAAACTCTCCATTTTCCCCCTCCCCTCAGCCCTTGACAACCATTTTACTTCCTGTAGCTCTGAATTTGACTACTCCGGGTACCTCACATATGTGGAACAATAAAGTATCTGCCTTTTGTGACCCGTTTATTTCACTTAACGCCCTCAAGTTTCATCCATGTTGCAGCATGTGTCAAAACTTCCTTCCTTTTTAAGGTTGAATAATATTCCATTGCATGTATATACCTCATTTTGTTTCTTCATTCATCTATCAATGGACACTTGTGCTTATCCATTCGTCCATCACCTACATTTTACCTAATGTCCTTTTTCTGTTCCAGGATCCAATCTAGGATACCAGGTTGCATTTAATCATCGTGTTTTCTCAGGCACCTCTGAGCTATTACAGTTTCTCCACCTTTCCTCTTTTATTTTTTTTTCTTGATAGCCTTGACAGTTTTGAGGAATAATAATCAGATAGCTTGTATTATATCCCTTTATTGGGATTTGCCTGATGCTTTTCTCACGCTTTGACTGGAGTTATAGTTTTGAGGGAAGATGCATCATATAAAGAGTACATACTATCAGCATGACTTATCACTGTTGATATTGACCTTGAGCACCTGGTTAGGGTAGTGTTATCAAGTCTCTCTAAAATTACCCTCTTCGTCCCTTTCCATCATGTTGAGTAGTCACCATGCCCAGCCCACATTTAAGGAGTGGGAAGTTATGAACACTTCCTTCAGAGTTATCTATGTAAATTATTTGGGGGATTTTTGCCTCGGAGATTTGTTAGGAACAGTTTTTACGTTTTTTAAAGGCTGAAAAAATTCAGAAGAAGAAGAATATTTTGTGATATAAGAAAACAGTTTGAAGTCCAAATTTAAGAGTCTACAAATAAAGTTTCATTGGAGCACAGTCAGGTTCACTGATTTAAGTATCGTCTAGAGCTGTTTTCATGCTACAACAGCAGAGCTGATTAATTGCAATGGGGACTGTATGACCTTCAACATCTAAAATATTTACTGTCTGGTCCTTTACAGAAAAAATTTGCTGACTCATGCTCTAAGGCTTACAATGTGCATCTTTAACTTATCACATTCTTCCTTCAACTAATATCACTTTGTGTAAAAGTTAGAAACTTAAAATACTGTAGTCCAATTACCCCCTCTAATATTTTGTGTCATTGTTGTTATACGTTTTATTTCTACATATGTTATAAACCCCACAATACATTGTTCTTCTTTTTGCTTTAAATAGTCAATTATGTTTAAACAATTTTTAAGTAAGAAAAACGTATTTTATATTTATTGATGTATTTTCCATCTCTAGTTCCATTCACTCTTATGTGTAGATCCAAATTTCCATCTGGTATGTTCTTCTGCCTGAAAAACTTTCCTTAACATTTTTTAGAGTGTAGGTCGACTGATGATGAATTGTCTCACTTTTGTGTGTGTGTGTGAAAGTTTCACTTTTAAGGATAGTTTTACTAAATTTTTTAAACTTTTTTTATTGATTTATAATCATTTTACAATGTTGTGTCAAATTCCAGTGTAGAGCACAATTTTTCAGTTATACATAAACATATGTATATTCATTGTCACATTTTTTTCTTCGCTGTGAGCTACCAGAAGATCTTGTATATATTTCCCTGTGCTACACAGTATAATCTAGTTTATCTATTCTACATTTTGAAATCCCAGTCTGTCCCTTCCCACCCCCCTATTTTTACTAAATTTGGAGACTTAGGTTGATAGTCCCTTTCCCTCCACAACTTTAAAAATTGTATTCTATTGTCTTCTGGCTTGTGTAGTCTCTGACAATAAGTCTATGACAATTTTATCTTTGTCTCTGTATGTAGTTTCCCTTTTACCTTCTGGCTTCTTTTAAGATTTTTCTCATTGTCACTGATTTTCAGCAATGTGATTACATTGGACCTCATTGTCGTTTTATGTCTTTATGAGTGGTGTTGAGACTCTTGGATCTTTGGGTTTCCAGTGTTTGTCAAATCTGGAAAAATTTTATTCAGTAGCTTTTGGTTTTCCCCTGTCTTTCTGAACTTTGGCTACAACTATGCTAGACACTCAATATCCTTCCGTAGGTCACTGTGGTTCTCTTATGTTTTCAGTGTGCTTCCTTTATTTCTCTCTATGCTTCCTTTCAGAAACGTTCTGCTGATAGGTCTTTATATATCTTTGAGTTTACTGATCTCTTCTCCCACAATATCTAATCTGCTGTTAGTCCCATCCCTTCAAAATATATTCAAAACACACTTAGGTTTTGTACTTTTCACCTCGGAGACTTCAATTTGTTAGTCTTATGGTTGTTTCTTTGAAGTAATGTGCCTTTATTTTCTTGGTGCTTTGAAGATTTTTCTCTTTTAAAAATCTCTGTTAAAAATCTTCCTTAAGGGGGAGGGTATAGCTCAAGCAGTAGAGCACATGCTTAGCATGCATGAGGACCTGGGTTCAATCCCCAGTACCTCCTCTAAAAATAAATAAGTAAAACTAATTACCTCCCCACAACAACAACAACAAATAAATTTTTTTTAAAAGAAGTTTAAAAAAACTTCCTTAAAAATCTTTAAAGGGCCCGCCCGCCCGACAGCGGCGCGGGGACCAGCCGGGATCGCCGCGGCCCAGGCGCCGTGTAGGGGCCGGACTGGGGACCATGCTGGGCCTGCGGCGCGCCTTCGCCGTGGAGCCACTCAGCGGCCGGGATGTCACTGGCGAGGACCTGGCACGTGGCTGCCTAGTGCCTGGAGTCACCAGCACCTACAGACCGGATGCTGCTCCAGGGTACTCGTCAGACTCCTGGGAGGGAGGTGGCAAGCTGAGAGGTCTTGAAAGGCAGATACCGCTTCTCAAACTGGCCTTCCAGGACTCAGGAGTGGAGATGGTGGTTGGGGACAGCTCCCCGGCCACCTCACGGGGGCTTTCTCAAGACTCTCTGAACTTTGAGCCCATGGGGAGCCCTGAGACCCTGGCTCTTGGGGCTGTGGAGCCTCCTGCCCACCTAAGATGGCTTCTGGCCAGCCGTAAGCTGGAGCAGGTGCTGGAGCGGGCCCCCCAGCTCCTGACTTCCCCTGCCAGCTTGTCACAACACTACCGCTCCCTGAGCCCACCCAGCCAGCCTGGGTGTGAAAAGCCTCTTTTTGGAGCAGGGGTACAGGAGGCCACTGAGGCAGAGAGTGACCTAGAGGCACACCTGGAAGAAGCAGAGGTGGTGAGGCCTGAAGCCCAGGCCTGCCTCCCGGGGCAGGGTCTTCGCTACCTGGAACACCTGTGCCTAGTGCTGGAGCAGACGGCGAGGCTCCAGCAGCTCTACCTGCAGCTGCAGACTCGGAGGGCCTCTGGGGATCCTGAAGAGGAGTCGGAGGAGTCGGCTGTGGCCCCTTCATCTCCATCCTCTCATGCCCCAGGCAGTGAGGTCCATGAGCCATGGGAGCAGCTCAGCCAGACTGAGGAGACAGGAGCAAAAACAGCTTCACCCCCAAAGGCAGGGGTCCGCAGCCCCAGCCCTCCCAGGCTGTCAGAGGCCCCAGCAGAGTGAGCTAACGCCTTCCCATCCTCCCAGGGACACAAGGTCAAGGTCCTCCTCAACCAGATCCGATGGAGAAGCCCTCGACCTGCTGAACCCGCTGCCCTTCCTGACGGCCCTGCCCGCAGGACAGCATCAGGGGGCCTCCGTGAAAGGCCTCCATGCCACCCCCTCCGGAAGACCTTTATGCCATCGTTAGCAGTTAAGAAGCAAAGAACAAAAAACTTTTCTTTGCACTGAGACCTCCTGGTGCCAGGATGTGACCCCGAGTGGGAGGGAGCCTTCTTCCTCGCCCTTTGCCCTGTTGTGGGCACTGCCTGGAAAAGATGCTGACACTTGCCCTTCTCTCTGAGCCTGGGTCCCTGAGAGGCCCCAAGATGTGGCAGCCCCCAGGCTCCTCCCTGGTTGCCAGAAATCTCTGGGCTTAGGCAATGTGAACTAACTTATTTATCTATCATCCACAGAGTTTGTTCATCATGGTGATCTGTACCCAAATATAGCTTCTTTGTAATTGCTCTGTTCAACTTGATTTCTTCTGTCAAATATAGAAAAAAGTTGGCCAGTAATATTGCTTCTGCCCCATGCTCTCTTTCCTCTCCTTTTTGGACTCCAGAAAAATATGTTAGATCTTTTCATTGTGTCACATGTAGCATTAATGCTATTTTATATGTTTCCCATCTTTTTCTTTTTTTCTGTCTGTGCTTCAATCTAGGTACTTTCTACTAACTGATTTTCCAGTTCACTAATCCTCTCTCCTGCTCCATCTAATCCACCTTTAGATCTATGTAATAAATTCCTAATTTCAGTCATTGTATTTTTTCCATTCGAGGATTCCACTTGATTCTTTCCTCTTTATTTATTCCAATTCTCTCATGAAACTGTCCAACTTTTAATCTATTTTATTCTACAGAGGAATCAGTTACTTTACAACTGTGTCTGATAACTCCAATATCTGGGTCTTCTCTGAAACTGTTTTATTTTCTCTTTATCTTGGATGTCAGGCATTCATTAGTCCACTTGGCATACATGACAATTAATTTTTCTTAATTTGAAGCAATCTCAAACTCGTAGAAAGATCACGAATATAGTACAAAGAAACTTCTCCCTGACTCATTTTAGAGTGGGTTGCCATCACCTCCCTAACACTTCAGTGTGTAATTCCTATGAACAAGGACATCCTCCTAGATAACCACAATACCACTATCAAACTCAGGAAATTAACATTGGTAGCTTCCTGCCCTCTAACCCACAGACTCCATTTGAGAGCTTCACCAGTGGTTCCAATAATATTTTTATAGCAAAGAATCCAGTACAGAATCAGATGTTACATTCGGTTCTCAGGTATCTCCAGTCTCCTTCAATATGGAACAGTTCTTCCATTCCTTCTTAACTTTAATGACACTTTTGCAGATTATAGGCCAGTTGTTTTGTAGACTGTCTCTTAATTAGGGCTCGTCCAAAGTTTCCTCATGATTAGATTCAGTTTATGAGTTTCGTGCAAGAATATCACAGAAGCGATACTGTTTCGCTCTCATTTCATCCTATCAGGTGATGCATGATTTTAGTTTGTCTCAGCGCTGTTGATGTTCGCTTTGATCACTTAAGTTGGTGTCTGTCAGGTTTCTCCATTCTACCACTGTAAAGTTACTCTTTCTTCCCCTTACAATTAAGTACTTTGTGAGGAAGTGCTTTGAGAATGTGTAAATATCCCATTTCTCAACAAACTTTCCATATGTTTATTTATTTATGTCAGTATGGAGTCATGGATTCTAATTTTATTCAGTAAGTTATAATCCATTAACACCATTATTTATTTTGTTGCTCAAATTATCAGTATCCAGCCAATGAAACTTTCTTCCAGCTGGCTTCTGCATCCTTTTGACAAGTCTCCATCATTCTTTGAATACCTTTTTTAAAGGACTTGAGGCATAATTTAGGTACCATTCAATTCACTCATTTTAAGTGTAAAATGTAATGAGTTTTAAGATATTCACATATATGTGCCCCCATCACCACAGTCAGTTTTAGAACATTTTCATCATCTCAAACGTAAACTTGTAACATTTAGCTATCATCCCCCTATCCTCCCATCCCCACTTCAGCAACCATTAATGTACTTTGTGTCTCTGAACATTTGCTTATTCTAGGCTTTAATATGAATGGAATCATACCATGTGTGGTCTTTGTGACTGGCTTCTTTCACTTAGCATATGTTTTTGAGGTTCATTTAAATTGTGGATGTATAATTACTTCATTCCTTTTTGTGGCTAACTAATACTCCATTGTATGGATAGAACACATTTATTTGCCTGTTCATCAGTTGATGGGTATTTGGGTTGCTTCCATCTTTTGGTTATTATGAATAATATTGCTATAAACATTCAGGAATTAGTTTTTATGTGGACACACGTTTTCATTTCTCTTGGGTGTACTTAGGAATGGAATTGCTAGGTCATACGGTAACTCGGTTTAATCATTTCTGAGTACGTCTTTACATTCCAGCACAAGATGATCCAGGCTTATGTGTATTTCCCCCACCCCAGCCCTGTAACCAGCCATTTCTCCAAGAAATCCTGGTTCCTTCCATACTGGACAGTGGTATTCAGAAATTAAGACAAGTGCTAATTATGCTCATCATTATTAAGATGTAACTGCTCCCAGACCCTCTCAGTGAATGAAGCTGGGAAATAGACATATATATATCCATAAATGTACGTGCATTGACACGTGCATGCATAATATAAACAACTACATACACACACAGCAACATTTATTTCTATATCGGTTTATTTTGAAAATCATAAGTGCTTACTTATACCTCCACTTCCAGTCCGACACCACAGGGTTCGTTCTAGTTTTCGTCCCTTTGCATATTTATAATACCTTTTGCCAGCAGTGAGAGGCCTGGTTCGTTCCCTCAACAAATTCACTCATTAGCTCCGTCCTGCTGTGGGTAACCAATGTTCCACTGCCACTGCTCCCCACCCCACAGACTCCTGCTCCTGGGCTGTGACACCCTGCCTTAGGCCACTCAAACCACCCCTTCCCCACCACATGGCTGTGCTCTTCACCCCAAGAGCTTCTGACATCCCTCCCAAGCTCCCCTCTGGAAGCCCTGCCCCACCCCTTCTAGGGATGCCCTTCTCACCCCCTGTGACTCCACCTCTCGGCCCTTGGCCACTGCCCTGGTCAGATGTCCTCTTCACCCCCTCAGGGTCCAATCTTCCTTACGGAGGGGGCCCCTAGTGGACATCCTCCTTTTCTTGTTTGGGTTTCGATGCCCTACACCAGGCTGCCATCCTCCTTAGATGCTCTCCTTTCTCTGCTGGAGCTCTGACATTTGGGCCAGCTTATCTGCCCACAGGACTGACCTGTGACCGACTCTCTCTCTCCCTCTCTGCTCTGACTGCCCCCCACTGGAGACGCCCACCGTCCTTACTTCAGCTGAGCTCCCACACCACGTGCTGGGCCACTGCCTTCCTGCCCCTTGCCCCAGGGACACCTACCTTGCTTGGCCCATCTAAAGACTTCTGGACTGAACTGTTCTTGAAGGGAATGGAAGGGAAGAGAAAAGAGAAAGAAAGAACAAGAAAGGGGAGGTGGGGGAGGAAGAAGAAGTGTAGAAGGAAGAGAAAAAGCTCTGCTTGGCAATTTTTATTGAACAGCGGATGTTGTGTGTGACGTTGTAGAGTTTCTGGTTGACGCAGTGAATTTCATTTCCTCCTGGCAGCCAGACAAACACAGGTAAGTCGTCCTGATGCAGTGAAGCTGATCTACTTTGCCCTTATTTCTGGGTGTGGCCCTTCCCAGGGTCTCAGTTGGAAGCTGGTTTGAGCCGGCTGAGGAGAGGATGGAAGCTCTTAGAAGAAATGCAGCTGGGGACAGGGCTGGGGGAAGCTATGCTCAGTGGTACAGTGCATGCTTAGCATGCACTAGGTTATCGCCATTAAAATAAATAAAAACCTAATTACCTCCCACCCCCCAAAAATTAAAAAATAAAGTAAAAACAATTTTAAAAAAAATTAAAAACAAAACGCAGCTTGGAAGAGGAGGAGTCAGGGTGCCCTGGGGGCTCAGGAGGAGGGCTGTGAGAGACACTAGGGCGCATCTGTGCACAGATGGGAAGGAGGCCCGGCAAGAGGGAGATGCGGGCAGCACCCGCAGAACAAGAAGGTGGGGGGCAGAAGGGTGTGCCCTTAGCCTGCAGAGGGTGGACTTTGTTCAGGAGTGGACACCACCTCACCCTCAGGCCCTCCAAGTGCACAGGAGGGCAGGTGGGACACTGCCTGCGTCTCTGTGGGCTGCGGTTTCCTGGAGTAGCTGGAGATGAGGTCACTATGAGGGGGCAGCCATGATGGGGAGAGGAGTGGAGAAGGAACAGGGTACAGCCTGGGATGGCGACTCAGTGACAGAGGGAGTTTAGTTTGGGAGGAGGGCAGTGAGGGCAGGGGAGCTTGCTGGGGAGGGATTTCAGTGAGAGGGAAGGGGCTGGGTAGAGGGAGGGGGCTTATTAAACAGGAGGGGCGTGGAGGTCTAGGCAGGGAGCACCTGACAGAAGTGACACTGTCCCCACTGACAGTGAGTGGCCCCCTCCCTGCCCAGAGCCTCAGCCTCATTCTTTTCCAGGGCTGGGGGCGGGGAACTACAGACTTTCTGCTGCATGGCGGGTGTGGGGTCCTCCGCTAAGCCTCTTCCCCCTGGGGTCCCAGGGCAGGCGGGTGTCCTGGGTGGAGGGTGGCAGTGGGCGTAGGGAAGGGGCGGGGGGCTCGCTCTCTCCCTCCCTCCCTTCACCACAGGGGCAAGCAGGGGGATGGGGAGCCCCGGGCTGGCTTTGTTTCTCATTTTGCTCTTGGCTCTTCTGGTGGAAAAATCAAAGCGCTCCCCTTGGTACAGCTGAGGCGGAGAGGGTGAGCCTGGCTGGGAGGCTGTCCTGGCAGCGAAGTTGAGGGGCAGGCGGGGCCTGGCTGGGGACAAACTGCCCCCCTTCTCAACCCCCTCAGCTTCGACGTGGCTCTCTGGGCCCAGGACTAAGTCCTGAGTCTGAGGTGGAGGGGGCTGGGGCCAGGAGGAGGCAAGTCCTGGGCTCCGGCTCAGCCTCAAGCCCATAGCTCCCTCTCTCCCAAGGCTGATCCCAGAACAGTCTTCAAAGGGTGATTTTTAAAGTCCCCTTGGAGTCCTAGAGGGAACCACTGGGAAGCTGTAGCAGGAGGCATTTGAGTCAAACTGGGACAGGCTTTCTCCTCACAGAGGGCTTTTTCCAGAGGGGAGGCAAGCTGTGTGCTCTGAGGGTTCTCTGGGCAACCGCTGGGCATTTCCGGAACACCTGAGGATGTGGGCAGCCTTGCTGCACACTGTCCATGTCCCCTTCACGACCACCCCGAGCTCAGCATTAGCCATCCCCACATTAGCGGTGAGGAACCTGAGGCTCCAAGAAGTCACAGGTTGCAGAGCCTGAAAGTGTCCGAGGCAGGATTTGAACCCAGGTGTCAAGCTCACTGGGTGATCTCTTTCCCCAGCACGGGGACTGCTGGACAGCCTTTCTCCCCAGGGCTCTCCCTGGTGGGCTACCCAGCCAGGGAAAGAGCCTTGATGGAATCTTTAAGGTGCTTTGGGCCATGCCCCCACCTCAGCACCGTTCTTGGTCCCTCCTACTGTCCCCAGCCCCTTATTTGGCTGTGAGATGCCTGGGGTTACCTCCCTGAATCAGTCCTCCTCTTGTAAAGCTAGCACCACCCCCACTCCATTTTTCCAGCCACCCCAGTCCCTGGCCCTGGCCCCCTCTCTCTCTAGCCTGATGGAAAGAGGAGCCCAGAGAGGAGCCCAACCGCTTTCCCTCTGGAATCTGCTGCCTCGGCTTTCAGATGGAGAAACCATCTGGAGTGTGTTATGGGCAGTGGAGAAAGCTGAGAGCAGGAAAATGTGAGTTGGCCCCAGCGGCGGCGGCTCCTGTCTGCAGGAAGAGGGGCTCAGTGCTCTTCAGGGGATGGGCCAGCAGCTTCCCCCACCTCCTCAGTCCCTGGAAGGAGCAGATAAGAGATGTGCAGAGAGAGTGGCCTGGGGAAGGCAAGGCTCAGGCTTCCAGACACCTTTGCGGAGCCCAGTTTGAAACTGCTGATCTTATCCACCCTCCCACTTTACAGATGAGATCGAGGTCCAGAGACGGATAGTGACTTCCCCAGGGTCACACAGCAAATCATGAGGGCAAGATCAGAATTAGAACCCTTCCACCCATATGCACACACCTATGGACATTGGAAGCCCCCAGAGACAAGATGGAGGGACATGCAGGAGCAAGGGGCCAGGCTAGAGGCTGGATGATTCTTCTCTCCCTTGCTTCAGATGAGTGAAGTGAAGGCGCACAGGCTAACGAGAACAGGAAAGAACATCCTTCATTCTTTTTGGGTCTCCATTCCTTGCCTCCCCTCCCATTCCTGCCCCACAAGCCACCCTCAGTCGGGCCTCTCGGCTCTTCCTCTGGGTCCCAGGAGACCCTCCTCCACATGGGGCCCCAGCTCCAGACGTGGCAGGGCGAGCAGGAGGAGTGAGGTTTCTCTGTTCCCTCCCAAGTGCTGCGCTGGCGGCTCCCGAAATAAAAATCAAATGTGGGCTTGGCAGAGAGAGCAGGGTGGGAGAAGCAGCCAGCCGACAGCGCAGAGCGCTGGGGCTTCATTCTTTCCATTGTAACTTCACCTCCTAACCTCTGGCATTTTAATTATTCTCCTACCCGCTTGTTCTCCCTGGGCCAGAGGGTGAGCTCACCCTTTGGTCTCTAGCCTGGGAGGGGGCGGCCGCTGCCTGGACCCCCAGTCCCCATCCTGCTCCCGGGAAGCTCGGTGGGGGGCCAGGCTCGGGGCACCGCCTTGCTGCTCCCTCCTGCTTCTGCAGTCCCTGGGGTGGGGTGGGGAGCTGGAGGGGCCTGTCTCCCCGGCGGCCAGCCTGGCACCTAAGGTTCCATGTGTGAATCATTACGTCTTCACACCCACTGCTCCATTTAATGGTGGCCACTGTCTTAAGCTGAGGCATCACCGGCTCACCACCCATTTTGTGGACGACGAAGCCATGGTCAGTGTGTGCAGAGAAGGGCCCAGAACCCAGGCTGGTAGCTCCCGGTTCTGCACTCTTTCCAAATCCAGGAAGAGGGTAAGAATAGCACAGGCTTGCTCATTTCCCTCATCCCCCAGAATGTCCAGTTTTTTCCCAATGGTAAGTCATTTAAAGCATTGTTTTGATATTAAAACATACAAGGACATCATATGGGGTAGGAAGTAAAATGCCTATGAATTTTTAAGGTGGAAAACAAGTTCTCAGAGCTCTCCACCTGAGGCTGTCCTCAGATGCCAAGGAGCAGCATTTTCCCCTGGGCCTGACCATGAACTGGCCGAGATGCTGGTCGTATCTACTTGTGGTCAGTTTGCTCAGACCCCAGGCTGCCACTGAAGATATGGTGGGTGCTGGCAGGCAGCCTTGAGCTGTTCTGGGAGGCAGAGGCCTTCTTCCACCCCCAGGCCCAGAGCTGGGGCTCCCTGCTGATTCTGGGTGTCTCCTGTGGAGGCCAACTTCCGCAAGGCAAGCAGCACAGATGGTGGGAGCCTCCGCTCTGACCCCAGGGCCAGCAGCCCAGCAACCTTAACCAAGCCCTCCTGCTCCAACCCCCAAGTCCTGGAACCTCCCTGAGCTCACTGCCTCGGAGGCGCAGCCCTGGAGGGGCACCCTCTGTCTTCTTCCTTCTTGCCCTGTAAGTTTCTCTTGACTGAATGTCCCATCAACAAATGATTCTGGGCACCTACTCTGCCTGTGCCAGGCCTTGTTGTGGGCAGTTATGGTCTCTTCTCTAGTGGAGCTTCCAGAAGTAAAGAGTCAAGTGCTGTTCAATGAGATGAGCTCTGTGATGGGGGAAATTAAGGCTCTGGCAGCCCCTGGAAGAAGAATTCCGACCCAGGTGCAGTGAGAAGAGCATCAGGAAAGATGTCCCAGGGTAAGTGATGATTGGGAGGAGCCCAGAGGAAGAGCCTTGCAGCAGAGGGAACAGCGCCTGCAAAGGGCCAGGGGCGAGAAAGAGCCTAGAGCAGAACCCACAGGAAGGAAGACGCTTTGAGGGGCAGGCAGGAACCTGCTACGGGGGCTGCAAAAGCTCTTGGGGAGGAGGTAGGGTAGGAGGACATGATCAAACATGTTCTAGGAAGATTTCCAGACGAATTGTGGAGGACTGTTTGGAAAGTGATCAGAATGGAGGTGGGGTGGCCACTTGGAGGCTGCCACAGAGGTCCAGGTAGGAGGTGATGGTAGCCAGGCCTTGGCCAGTGGCAGTGGCGGGGTTGGGGTGGAAAGAGATGGTCAGATTGACAGAGATTTGGGAGGAGAAGTCACAGGACTTGGTGACTGATTGGCAGAAGGATAAGGGTTGGCTCAGGTTTCTGGTTTGAACACCTGGCTGAGTGGTTCACTGTCGAGCATAGTGACTTTGAAATACCCGGAGGGATCCAAGTGGAGATGCCCACCAGGTAGCTGGACACATGGAGGCCCCCGAGGAAAGTGCACAGAGAAGAGGCCAGGCCCAAACCCGAGGGGAGATGCAGAAGGCAGAGCCTACAAAGGAGCTGGAGAAGGAGTAACCGGGGGAGAAGGAGGGAAACCAGGAGAACGAGGAGCATTTTAAAGGAAGCAGCTTCAGTGGTTACAGAGGTGAGGTAGGAGGAGGCCTGAGAACGGATGTGCGGTCTAGGGACCAAGAGGCTTCTGCCTCTCTGACCCCCAGCCTCACCCAATCTCTGTGCCCCTGCCTCCCCCGTCTCTGATCTCCAGCTTCCCCAGCTTAATGCCCCTTCTCTCTTCCTCAAGTGCCCCCCTTTACCTCACTCTTTCTCTCTGCACCCTCTTCTCTTTGACCAGAAGAAGGCTCAGCATCTTTCTGAGGGAAACTTCATGCCACCCCCACCCCACTCAGGTCTTGGTTTCCCTTCCTGACTCCTGAAATCACACCCCACCCCCAAGAACAACAATCATCACATATACTTCTCACCAGAGAATCACCCAGAGCTCTCAGAAGCTGGAGCAGAGAGGGGCACACACTGCCATCTGGCCCTCAGGGCCACTCACTGCCTCCTCTGATTGAGCCCCCCTGGGGTGCCCAGGCTCCAGCACAATTCCAGGCAAGCTTAGCCCCCAGGGCCTTATGGTCTAAAGCAGGGAGAAACAATGACCCCAGCAAACCTATACAGAGTAACAGGAGAGGCCCAGAGAACAAGCTATGTTAGATCCAGCAGACGGATCCAAGCAGGCTTCATGGAGGAGGTGACTCTGGGTAGGGCCTTGAAAGGCTAGCAGAATTGGTTGGAGCCAAAGGGGTTTCCGGAGGAAGGAATGTGATGAGAAAGGGCATGAAGGTGGAAAGGGGGACCCAACATTTGAGTGGCAGCCAATAGCTCCGGGTGGCTGGTGGCCCCAAAGAGTGGGGCCAGAGGAGACAGGCGGCAGCAAGGTGAAGGGGCTGGATTGCCAAGGGAGAAGACTTCAGATTTTGTCCACTGCTGCCTCTTGATCCAGGGCTGTCTGATCTGGTGCTTTTCCTCTTTTCATTGATTCATTCATTTGGGAAATACTGCTTGAGTTCCCACTCTGTGCTAGGCAAGAGTAGAAGATATTTTGAAGGACAGGATAAAGTCCCTGCCATCACAGAGTTTAAGTTCCCGGAAGGGACACAGACTAGGAAGCTGTAAATAAACACTAACATTTAGATCATGACAGAGGTTGTGAAGAAAACAATGACTGGTCACTGAAAGGAGAGGCTGGGGCCTGCCTCCCCTCAGACTGAGGGCTCCCCAGGGGCAAAGCCTGAGTCTCCTCTGTCAGACTGTGAGCCCGGCGCCTCCAGGGAAGGACAGAGAACGGAGCGTCTGGGAGCAAGAGCTGATGTGGCTTAGAGCCCTCCGAGGAACGGCTGCATCCCCAGCTCAGGGACCCTCCAGCAGGCCCCACTTGTCCCACATGCTGACCACTGGCGCCGCCTCCGTGGGGTCCCCTCCAGGGGGCCATGACCCGGAGCCCCAGACTTGGATGGAGACTGAAACCCACCGCCTGCTGCTGGAGGAGACAGGTACAGAGGGGTCTGCGGGGGCCTCCTTGGGGGGACCCAGGGACAGAGGGTAGTGGGGACCTGGAAAAGGACCCCTCTTCCCAACCAGACCCAAGTGGGAGGGCTTCCCTCTTCTCCTCTGCGTCCAACCCCCACCCCATTAAACCCTTAAATTAACCTCAGCCCCACCCGGAACTGGAGAGAGTGCCCCAAAATAAATCCTAAATTACATGCTGCCTGGGGGCAACCACAACTCTCCTTCCTCCCTCTCTAGCAAGCAGACCCGCCCCACCCAATGCTGGGGGGCCTCCCCGCCAGATGGGCTATTTATACAGCTCCCCTTTTTGCTGTCTGGCCTTCTTGTCCTTGGGTGAGTCCCAAGCAGGCTACACAACGCTCCAGGGAGGTGGAAGTGGGTGGGGAGGCTGTGAGACTCTCCAGGGTCTGACAGGGCCATGGGGATACAATTTATAGTCCAAATCAGGATGCTCTGGGTTGCTGCTAAGAATCGCACCCTAGTTATAGCATAAATCTGGACTGTCCTGGGGATACCGGGCAAGTGATCACCCAGGAATGTGGTCCAGACACCAGCCTCCCAGAACACTGCCTTCCCAGGGATGAGAGAGAGAGAGATTGAAGTTGGGAGAGACACTGAGAGAGACTGAGAGAGAGAGAGAGAGAGAAACAGTGAGTGCTGCCTTCAACCCCTGGTCGCCCAGGGGAGCAGTTCTGAGTAGGGGGCGCCCACACACACATCTGCTGACGTGGGCAAGAGTGGCTTCAGCTCCAAGGACCTCAGGCATGGCTGGAGTCTGGGGGAGGGTCTGGAGCAAGAAAAGGAGGAGCTGGATATGGCTATTTGGAAACCATTGGCTTTGGACAAGGACTTCCCTGGACAAAGCCACTATCTAAACTGGGAAGCTGGCTCCAGCCACCAGGACTGCTCCCCTCAAAGACAAGAGGGAGGGAAAAGGCAAGAGAGAAGAGAGTGGGACAGAGACGTGCACATGGAGATGGATAATGACAGAGGAAGGGAGGGGAGCTTCCGGAGCCCCAGGCCTGGCAGCACTGTCTCTACTGCGTGGCACCCGTGGGCCTGGACGCCTGCCCACTGCCACTGCCCTTCTGTGGTCCCCTCCCCCCCACCCCCACTCCTTGCCCCCTTGCCCCCTCTCCCCTTCTCTCCTGGAGGATGGGTGAAGGGCTTCCAGACAGCCTCAGGAGGGGGACTCTCCTGCTGCTTCTCTGTGCCCCACCATGCCCCCTCCCTTCTGCCCTGGGAGCAGGCACCACTCCCCCAGAGAGCCACCTCAAACTGCCCCTCAGGGGGCATTGTCGGAGCCAAGGATCCTCCCTCCCCTCAGGTGCCCCGTTGGGGAACAACAGTGAGTCCAGAGAGAGGGCAGAGAAAAAACGTGTCCCCTTCTTACTTGGGCTCAGCCCTAGAGGAGGTGGAGGGGACAGGCACTGAGAGGCAGGGGGTTGGGAGGGGAAGGAAGTGGAGGGGCTGGGAGAGCCTGAGAAGGAGCTGGCTTCCAGGCCTGAGTCCCAGGGGGAGGGAGCAAAATGGCCCTGGGATTGGGCAGAGCGGGTGGTGATCTTGCTGTCTGGAGGACCATGCACACATCCGAGTTGACGTCTCACGCGGGTGATTTAGGGGATGGGGTTCCTCCTCTCTGGGCTTCACCCATGGATTGTGAGTGATAAGAGGGAACAGGACAGCACGAGATGAGCTGACTGAGTCCCAGCCACCCCTGAGGGTTATTTGCGTTCACAAGTAAAGTGGATGCTGAGAACTGTGTCGAAAACTGGGCGGAGCAGTCTGGGGTGGGGGGTGGGAGGGGGAGAGGAGCAACAGAGGATTTCTCCAGTGCTGCCTGACGGGGCAGAGGGCCCTGTGGCACGGGGGCAGGTCTCAAGTCACAACAGCCCTCCTTAGAGGTGTCGACTTGCCTCCCTATTAAATTTGATTATCCGTCTGTGTACCAGTCCCCATGACCCCCACCTGCCCAGAAAACAGTGTTTATGGGGCTCGGAGCATTAGACCTGTCATTTAGTTGGAGGAGACAACCCAAGCCACAGTGAGCCTGATGTGGAGAAGCAGTGCCCAGCTTGTGGCAGGCACCAGCCCAGACACTTAGTGCCCTGTTTACCCTGGCGTGGGCGGCTGGCACAGGTGGGGCTCTCCAGGGAGTGCCCAGAGGCCCGGCCAGCAGACCCACCTGGAGGCCAGAGGCGGCCAGAACAGCAGCTCTGTGGTGCTGGGGGAGGGGCGCACGGAAAGGCATCTAGCCCCGCTGCACACTGCACACCTGGGCCTCGCGCTTCAGCACACAAGGCGATAGCTCCCCAGAGCCCAGCCGCTTCTCAGCTGCCCTGCGAGAGGAGATACATGGGATCCCCTCAGCAGGAGAAACTGTCGCTCTGAGGATTCTGGAAACGCCCCCAAAGCTCCCCCCAGGAAGTGGGAGGCCAGAGGAGGTGGAGGAAGCCCCAGGACTTCAGAGCCCTGGTCTGATGTGCCTGGACACCTCTTGATGCCCCAGGTCCCAGGGACCCATCCTCCGCAACAAAAGGCACACGTGGCTTCGCTTAAGTGTGCACCATCTCAGCCCCCACCCCCAGCCACTCACTACACAGATGTCGTCTCGACATTCCTTCTCTACCATACAGACCCAGAGACCACACCCCCACAGCCTGGTACCATACAGACCCAGAGACCACACCCCCACAGCTGGTACCTTATAGACCCAGAGACCACACCCCACAGCTGGTACCATACAGACCCAGAGACCATACCCCCACAGCCTGGTACCATACAGACCCAGAGACCACACCCCACAGCTGGTACCATACAGACCCAGAGACCACACCCCCACAGCTGGTACCTTACAGACCCAGAGACCACACCCCACAGCTGGTACCATACAGACCCAGAGACCATACCCCCACAGCCTGGTACCATACAGACCCAGAGACCACACCCCACAGCTGGTACCATACAGACCCAGAGACCACACCCCCACAGCTGGTACCTTACAGACCCAGAGACCACACCCCCACAGCTGGTACCTTACAGACCCAGAGACCACACCCCCACAGCTGGTACCTTACAGACCCAGAGACCACACCCCCACAGCCTGGTATACACGACACACACAGAGCCTTCCAACACTCTGCTTACAGGAGTCAGACACGGGCGCTCACCCCAAGACACCCCTTCCCTACATATAACCTACACTCCTGCAATGAGGACACACACACACATACACACACAGACTCACACACGAGTCCTCTGCACCCATATACTCTCCTTCCAGTGCCACCCCCACCAAAGGGAACCCAAGGGCGTCTAACACTTCAGTCCTGAGCGTCTCCCTCCCTCATCTCCATTACCCCCTCCCACCCCCTCTCCCTGTCCCCCTCTCCACTTCTTGCCCCCCACCTTCAGCCCTTCTCCAGGAGATGGGTGATGGGTGAACCCCTAGCTAGGCCCCTTGCCCTGAGGCCTCATTCTTTTCTCTTCCCATCCACGCATGGTGGGAAATGAGGACTGCAATCTGGGCGGTTCACGGCAGCTCCCACTCCACTGGCCCGCAGGCTTCAAGGAGTTGGGGGCTCCAGAGAAAGGGGAGAAGCAGCTGGCAGTTCCTGGGAGAGGGGAGCTCACTTCCTTCTGCTCACCATCCCCCCAGTGGACCGCCCACCCCTCCCCATTCCAGGCTGAGTCATCCTTACATCTGGAGCCTCAGCACATCTGGAAGAGCTGAAGCCACTGCAGGCAGCTCCACGTGGACACCCCTCCCCCGTACTGCAACTCACCCCCCTCCACTAGCAGCTGGGCTCCACCCCTCAACCCCCACCTGGGCCAGGCTCCCTGTCACAGAGTAGGCAGGCATGCACCCCAGTGCCAGCCTCTGCGACAGGACATCCAGCGACCTCAGGGCCTCTCCCAAGTAGCAGAAACCATGGCCACTCAGTGCCCACTCCCTGGGCAGGCAGGGCAGCACTGGCCTTGGGAGAGGCCAGGTCCCAGGTTGGGGGAGGCAGGCGAGCCGGGCCTTGAGCAGGCAGTGGTTTGGCCCAGCAGGCAGAGGGAGTTTATCCTGGCTCCCAGCCCCGAAGCCAAACATCCTTCACTAACCTCGCAGACACATCAAAGCTGGCCAGGAAGGGGCCCTTCAGTAGAGGAAACCTGCAGTCCTGGCGGCCTGACAGCCTGGCTCCAGGCACAGGACCACCCTGTCCCACTCGGCAGCCTAGGCTTGGGATAGGCTTGGCAGACTCGAGGAAGAGGACACTTCCATCCCATCCCTCTTCCTTACCCCCTCCCCAGGGCTGCCAACCTCACATCCCAGGAAAAAACACTTCTTCATTTGTACTCGCTCTCATGTGATCCACAGATTATTCAAGGATTAGATGAATCACAATTTGAAATGGAAACAGCTACTCGAGAGTATTTGCAATCGGCCTCCATCCTCTGCAATGAGGAGCCTCATAAATTCTCCTCCACCAGAAGCTATTCGTCTTCAAGAGAAAAGAATTCTCAGAAAAATCCTCCAGAATCATTTTCTCCTTCAGACCCTCCTGCAGGAAGGGCGACTGTGCCAGAAGGAGCTAACCCTGAAGTCACTGCACGTGTGGATGTTCCCAGCACATATTCTGTTACTGCAGGCAACTTTATGCCAACTGTTCAACACACGCACAAAACACAATGGGAATACCACAGCGTGGGCACTGAATTACCCTCTAAACCCACCGGCTTCACTTTTCCCAGGGCTTTCATCCTTGGGTGATGAAATTCAGCTAAACCAGCCGCTACAGTCCCCAATCCCCAATAATGACATGAGAAGTCTCATTTCTCTTGTAATGCAGACGTTGAAGATAGACCGCTCTGAGGCCTTCGTGCTGCTGGCCTGTGCCAAGCTCATCTCCAGAACAGGCCTCCTGATGAAGCTTCTCAGTGAGCAGCAACCAGTCAAGGTGTCCACGGCAGAGGGGGATACTGACCAACAGAAAACGAACACCTACATCAGTGAGAGCACAGAGGCCAGAGTGAACAGACAGGGCAGGAGTCAAGTGAGGAGAGGACAACGCCTGAGACATGGGGACCTGGACTTATCAGTGTAGGACGTGCCATTACAGTGCAGGAATGTGGACACGGAGAAAGAGGCTTGGACTGGGACTGGAAACATTTCAATAGGAAAATGAGCAGAGCCCTCCTGGTGCTCTGGAGAATGTTCAGTCTCCTTAGCAGGCTCGGGGGGTAAAAACTGCTAGATCCAGGGGTTTAACTGTGATGTTAGGCATCACTGGATGCTGAGCTCCATCTGGACCTGCAGGTGAGAATGTCACCTTACTATGTACTAGAGGCTATGCTGCAACATCTGTAGAGATGTCTGGAGGCGGAGTTGGGTGCTGATGCTTGACTGTAGTAGGTTCAACCTCCTCACGGATCTCTAGAGGCTGAGATGGGGCCACCCGCTCAACTGGATCAACAGGACAGTGTCGAGGGACAGGGCCCAGGATCCAGCAAACTGATATGGCCCTGCAGGCAGCTCTCCATCTGTATTTGTGTCTGGCTAGGAAACAAAGCCTCAGGCAATTCCTGATGAGGCCGGGCCAACCTCTGCGCTGCAGAGGAGGGCGTCAAGTAATTCAAGCCCCGCAGCTCTGCCCAGGGTGTTGGCCCGTGGGGAGATTCAGGTGGGAGTTTAGGGACTGTGAAATCCAAGGCTCGATCAGCCCCAGGGAGTCAGAGGTCAGCTGGACAGGGTCCAGGGACAGCTCCGGGGGCTATCTGCCTGGAATAACAGGCAAAATGCTTAAAATGCAAAGAGGAAGTGTAGAAACAAAAAGTGCCACAGGGACATGACACCCCATCCCCCTTCTTCCCCCTCCCCAGGGCTGCCAAGAGGGTGGTGTTTGCCAAGGTGAGGCTGGCACCAGGACTAAGCTTTGGCCCCTAGACCAGGGCTCCCTCCCATACTTGCCCCTCTCCCACCCTCCGGGCGGGAGACACTGATGGCGGCCTCACTTTGTGCCACAGCCTTTCGGCCCCAGCCTGGAAGAGGCATCTGTGCTACATTGTAGGGGCACCGACTTCACCCCCCAGGCTGGCTTGTTCAGGAAAGGGCCTTTCCACATGGGTAAGGGAGGATGGACAGGGCAGGGGGCTTAGGGGTTAGGGAAGAATGGAGCTTCAGAAAACAGAAGCTGAAGTGGAGTCGGAAGAGGAGAACTGGGCTGCAAGCCACCAGCCTCTCTCAGGGGACAGCAGGGGCCAAGGAGGAAGAGGGGCTGTGAGGCGCTAACAAGGGAGGGAGGAGGTGCTAACAGGGCGACTGGGGTGAGGGGGATCCTGGAGGCAGACCCTTAAAGGCTGGCCCGCTAATAAGGAAGCCAGGGGGCGCTGAGAGGGGGCTGCGGCATCCACACGGGAGGCTGGGTGGTGCGTACACATACGTACACGCGTGCAGACACACACTGCATGCGCCCACACACGCATGTGTGCACACAACTCCAGCCAAGTCCGTCCTCGGCTGGGGGCCAGATGATGCGGCTGCTTCGAGGAGCTATGATTTGCAAAGAATGTGATCTCTGCCCACCTCTCTTCCTCGCCCCACTGCTCACACTCATTCTTTGCCTAACTCCCAGGTCCCTGAGAGGCGATCAGTTCCACAGATGTCCCAGGCTGCACCTTCTCCGCATTTTAGTCTAAGTCCCCAGACCCTTTAGAAGCCTGCCCCTCGACATGCCCAGCCCACAGAGGGGCTACCCATTCCACTGGCCGTCCTGAACCTCAGCTTGTGTGGGACTGGGAAGTTCTTCTAAAGTCTAACAACAGTCCCCTGTAACATCTGGATGTGAACAGAGACACCAGGCTGCAGCAGGACCCTCTTTCAGGGGACCAGTAAGAGAAGAGCCAGCAAGTGGGGCCCCCAGGGGGTCCTCAGCCCCTTTCTTCTCTCTACAGGGTCCTATCTCAGAGAGTCACCATTGAGTGTGGGGTGGGGCGAGCTATAGAGAAGGGGACGAGCAGGGAAGACTTGGGGAGGAGACCCAGAAGCAGGGGACCAGGGCTAGGGGGCTCTCAAGCCTCTGAACCTGAGTTAAGTCCTTCCAATCTGAGTCTTAGCGGCTGTGCCACCCCAGACAGCCAAAGCTCATTAGCTCAGCCTTCCCCCTGACTCCCTACCACCCACCTCTTGGACGTGTTTCCCTTCCCACCCCTGGCTCTGCCCCGGAAACCTACATTTTGGAAGGATAATGGCTTCCAAATGCCATTTTTTGGTCTCTGCTAAGACTCCACAAAGGTGAGCATTAGCTGAGCTCCTCCAACCCACTCTTTAGGATAATAAGCTCCCTGCACCGTTAATTGTCAGGTGGCCCGTCTCCCTCCACTCTCCTGGCCCATAGCTTAGTGGCTCAGACCTGGGGTCAATTCCAAAAGTCATCTCTCCACACCTACACCCATCACTTCAAGAATGAGTGAGGGCTCAGTGGCTTTCAGTTTTCAAAGAAACGCTGGGAAGGAGACTCAGACCCTGGTCTCTTGGCCAAGAATTCCTATTGGCGACCTAGCGCGCATCCTGCCTCTCTCAGAAGGTGGACACTGAGCCGAGCATCCCTAGCAGTACACCCCGTAGGAGTTGCTCAATCCCCAGCGAGCCATCTTCCTCACTTGGGGGTATGTGTACACATGGGGAGGGGGCAGGAAGCCGAAGAGGTGGATTCTCCAAACCACACAGCCCGTGCAGATGGGAGCCCGGTCAGTCTGGAACAAAGCCCCCAACTGAGAGCCCCCCACCAAGGACTCTGGGAATTCATTCCCTATCCCCTTGGAGAAATCTGGCCCCCTGACCCTGGAAGGCCCCCAACCAGCTTCAACTCGGGTGACAACAGAGCCAGTGTTTACTTGGAACAAAGCGCATGGGGAAATGAAAGCTGAATCAGAACTGGGCTGGCCCCTGCAGCCTGGTGGGAACATTAGGACATGTACGCACATCTTCAAAGAAGAATGGCCAAGGGCATCAGACAGGCCCAGAGGAAAGTCCTGCGTCAGGGTGAGCAGCGAGGGGACCATCACTTCTTGCAGGAAGACCCGAGTCTAGGCAGGCTTTCTGGAGGAGGTGGTATGTGAGCTGAGCCTTGAAGGATGGATGAGAATTGGCTAGATTTCAAGGAGGGCATGGGGCAGGTGTGCTAGGTGCAGAGGAAAGGAGGGAAGCAGAAGGGCTGGGTGTGGGGCTGGAGAGCACGTGGACAGGACCGGGAAGCCAGCACATCAGAAGGACAGGCGGGGCCCGTTATGAAGGACCCCACCGTCTCCCTGAGATGGGACTTTATTCAGGCAGAAGTGGGGAGACTCTGGAAGTGAGGGAGTGAGAGAGTGACATGCCCCCACAGGGGCAAGGAGGAGACCAGGCTGGAAGCCCTGTTGAGAACAGCTTGATGCCCCTGGGAGCCACACTGCTTGGGGGCAGTGGCAGGGGGACAGCTGACAAGCAGAGTCCCCAGTCCCCCTGAGCTCTCAGCCCGAGGGCGAGGCAGGCACCCACCGTGAGGCCAACCCAGGCAGTGCTCAGTGGGCAGTCGGGGAGCAGAATTGGGGACAAGCCAGGAAGACAGGGAGCTGCTCACATCCCTGGACCCAGCACCACTGCCACGTGCGGCCCCGTGTCCTCCAGGAGTAGTCAACACCAGATCACCCTCTGAAGTCGGTCGCCTGGCCCACCCCCTCTGAAGTCGGTCACCCGGCCCACCCCCTCTGGCCAGGCCCTTGGGTGGAGGGAGAGGACTTAATGGCCAGCAGAGGGGGCCAGTGAGCCGGGCATTCGCGGGTTTGGGGGGACTGGAGCTGGACTTTGGTGGCCCATCCAGAAGGGCTGAGAACAGTTCTCCGAAGAAAGGAAGACCCTTAACTCCTGGGCACCTCATTCTGCCTCTGGCCCAGCCCCTCTCACGGGCGTTTTTTAAAAAGCGCGGGCGCTCCTTGCGCTGGCGCAGTGCTGCTTGCGCTGGAGCGGCCAATGCGCGGAGTGGGATTGTGGAGTTGGTTCCTTTCGCGATTCCCACCAGGAGTGACAAAACCTTGCTGGTGTGGGAGCTGAGCTCCGAACCCAGGACCGACGCCTTGCAGGTGATTTGGCCAGGGTGGAGGGAGGGATGGAGAAAGCTACCCTCCCCCCAGTAACTGGGAGTCCTGGGCCCGGTGATCCACTCCCACCCCCGCCCAAGCCTCGCGTCCCAAGGTGACCCCCGCACTTAAAGAGCTTATGAACTAGTGGTGAGGAAAAGATGCACAAACAAATCAGTAAAGAATAATGCTCTGCGTGGGGAAGGGAGCGTGTAGTAGTGTCAGGGGTGGGGGTAGTAGCGGTGGTTCGGCACGGGGCTCTCTCGGAACGCAGGGATGTACACACGCTGGTCTCTCTGACTGCTCAGGCCGGAGGTCGACTGGGCACTGAGCCTCCGCCCGTTCCCGGGCCCGGCCCGGAAAGGCGGGGAGCCGCGCCAGCAGCCGGGGCGCACCAGCCAGAGCCCTTACCCGCAGGAGCTGCGAGGGAGGGAAGGGAGCGATCTAGGGATCGGGGAAGGGATGGCTCCGCGGCGGCGCACGCGCGCCGCGCCCCGCCTGCCCTGTCCGCCTGATTCCGCTGGGGAGAAGGGAGAGGAAGGGGGCGGCCCTGATGGCCCGGGTGCGGCGCTCCCCAGGACGGCCCCTGCGCGCCCCGGGTGGCAGGGCGGGATGGGGCCGGCGCGATCTGATCTCCCTCCACCGCCAGGGCGGCGGGAAGCAGGCGGTGCTGTGCGCAGGCGCGCCCGGCTGAGCCCTCCGCTTGGGGCGGCCCGAACTGGGCTGGGGCAAGCGGAGACGGCCTCCAGCTCCCGCCGGGGCCTGAGCCGCAACTGCTAGAAGCCGGCGGCGGTTGTAACGGCAGCAGGCCTGACGGCGGCGGCGGTTGTAATGGCAGCAGGCCTACCGGCCCAAAGCCGGCACAGAAGATCTAGGCACTAGGCCGCAGCACTTCACACCTCTGATCTTGCTTTTGCTCACCTGTAAAAGGACGAGATTTAAAATGCCTCTTCTGCCCACTTCTGGGGGAGAAGGGAGTAAAATAATCGGTAAAAAAAAAAAAAAAAAAAAAAAAGTTTGAAAAATAAGCAAAATTTTTATGTAAGTAGCAAGATGTTATTATTTATAATGTGCTCCAGATCATTGATAGAGACCATATTCAAGCTGTTTTGGGCATGAAAGCACATCTTGGAAGTCATCAAGTTAAGTGCCAGTAAATCTAATGTATAGAAAAATCCTTGAAAGCGTCTGAGTGTTTTGTGGATAGAAATGCTTGAGATTCAGAGCAATTTGAACCCCTTAATTACTTCATAGATAATATAACTAAGAACTCATAAATACAATTGATTAACTTAAGATACTGGATGGATAGCAAGCCTTTAAATGATTCCTTACATAACTCAAAGAATTTTTTCTGAGAATTCTGAGAAGTGACAAGGTTATTTTAGGATCAAAATGCAAAACTTCAATTATTTACTATATAGGACTAACTCCTATATGTAGGGGAAACCTGGGTAATGGTGCCACCTAAATACCCTAATTCTTATTCAATTTGGAGATGGTGATCTCTGCTCCGTTTTCATTTAATCATTTCTTCTCACATCTTCCTTTATGTCCATCTCTCTCCATCACACACATGCACACCCCTATACGCTCTTCCTCACCAAATATATTTAATGCCTACTCTTCAGATCACAAATTCTTAGAACCCAACGCTGGGTAGCACTAATGTTGTAGAGCTGCCATTCCTTTCTCCTTCCCAAACCGTATCTGGAAGTCCCAGACAGAACTATATTAAGGCTGCAAATGAAGCCATTTGATTTTTCCCCCATTAATTTTTCCCCCAAGCGACACTGACAAACATGCGGAGGCCACGGGAGGCCGCGCCAGACGCGGGCACCAGGGGACTGTGGGTTAGTGTCCTCCAGGAGTAGTCAACACCAGGTCACTCTCTGAAGTCCGTCACCCGGCCCTCCCGCTCTGGCCGGGCCCTTGGGTGGAGGAAGAGGACTTAATGGCCAGCAGAGGGGGCCAGTAAGCAGGGCATTCGCGGGTTTGGGGGGACTGGAGCTGGACTTTGGTGGCCCATCCAGAAGGGCTGAGAACAGTTCTCCAAAGGAAGACCCTTAACTCCTGGGCACCTCATTCTGCCTCTGTGAAATGCAGCAAAGAGCTTTGGGCCCCTTTCCTCTGCCCGGAATAAAACATTTATTGCTTGTGTTTATTGTACACAGTAAAGGTAAACATTACTGTGTGCCAGACACTGAGTGGCTGACTTCATCCTCACCATAACCCTATTACAAGGGAGGTACCGTTATCCACCCTCACCCCCTTCACATGTGAGTCTAGAAAGGCAAACAGAGAAGTTTAGTTTCTTCACTAAGCTCACAGCACACACCAGAGTAAATGGCACACTTACAACATAACAGCTGAGCCTGACTACGGCAGAACATTCTGGGGACTTTAGAAAGAAAGGTCCCAGCCCATAAGTCATTTATGGGTATCAGTGTCCGGCATAGTATGGCAGGGAGGGGCTGAGAGGAACAGAACTCAGCCTGGCTCTCGCCCCTTACCCAGGGCCTGGCCCCCAGGGCCAGGCTGCACCAGGCCACACAGGCCTCTCACCACAGCTCCCAGAGAGGAGTGCCTCCATCCCAGGCAGCAGCTCCAGAGGCCCGACGTGTGCGGCCTCTGAGGCTGTCCCTAGGTGTGGGGTCTTGAGATCTGCGTGGTTTGGGTCCTGACTCAGCCCCCATGTCCCCTGGGACTTGGCCTCCCCGCCCCTCTAGACTCCAGTTGGCTTCTCTAAGAAGGGAGCGGGTGGGCCAGCTGACCTCCGAGGCCCTTCCAGCTGGGCCCTTGTAGGACACACAATCAGCTCCTTCTTTAGTGAATGGGCCAGGGAGACACGAGCGAGTATGAAGACATTTCAACTTTGCTGCTCTTGGGAAACCCCAGATGGAATTTGGCATGGAATCTAGAAGGACCTATTGACTGCATGAGGTCTCTGGCCCCCCACCCCCCCTGTGTCCCCGCACATCTGCGCGCACACATGCACACACGCCCCGCCCACTGCCAGATTACGTGTTGGGAGGAAGATGTTGTCCTTGTCCAGGACCCTCCTGCCTCTAGACAAGAAAAGGCCCTTGTCTGCTCAGTGTGGGGCCCCACTGGACCCCCACTCCAACCAGACCTCACCTACCAAGAACACTGGGGCCCTGGGAGCCAGGATGGATGTTGACAACAGGGCTTGGTGTTTCTGGCTTGACCTGCGACCCCCCGCCTCAGACCCCTCAACCCACCCCCACTTGCAGGAAGGAGGATAGAAAGGAAGTTTGATGTCATAGAAAAAAACTGGTGACCCAGAGGCAGGTCCCAGAGGCCCTCTGGACTCTGCCCGTGAGCCTCACTTTCCCTTTGGGGAGACATGGGGCAGGGGACAGAGTAGGGGTTCTTCTCTGACATTTTAGGGATGTGGGTAGGGTTGCCAGATTTAACAACAACACAGGATATCCAGTTACATGTGAATTTCAGATAAACAACAAATTTTAGTATAAGTATGTCCCCAATATTGCATGGGACAGATTTATACTTAAAAGTTATTCATTGTTTCTCTCAAATTCAAATTTAACGGCATTCTGTATTTTGTCTGGCGACCATACATATGTGTCAGGTGTGTCACAGAGGGAAGCAACGCCATCCTGCCCTCCTCCTGCTCCTCCTCAGGACACCCACTGCCTGGTCCCTTCACCTCGTCAGCCTTCCACATCGACCCTTCATGTTCCTCCATGCCCTTCTCAGCACCCTCATTTCACTCCCTAGGATACCCACCCCCCCACAAGCTCACCCATCTTCCTCTCCCTTAAGGGTGAGGATAGGTCCTCTGGAGGGCTCCAGGTCTGGGCAGAGTGGCAGAGGGTGTGGGGGAGACGCCTTAGGCCTTGGGTGTTGGTGCAATGGGGCCCTGGAAGCCCAAGTCAGCAACAACTTCACTAAGGAGGCAGCAGTGTGGGTGCTGAAGGGAGAAGGCTCCAGCACTCTTGGAACTGGGACTCCCTTGGCAGAGGGGTGGGCTGGGTCCTGAGACAGCTGGAGGGGTAGGAGGGAAGAAATGCTGCCCCCCATTGCCTTCTCCAAGATCCACCACCAGGAACTGCGAATAGAGAGGGCATTGTCCAGGGCCAGACTCCAATTCCACTTGGATCAGGAACTGGAAGATTCTGTTCTTAGGGGCCAAGAGATAATGAGAAACAGAGACAGGGGAAGAGGGAGACCAGGGAGAGATATACTGGGAGAGAAAGCAGGAGAGTTGGTGAGAAACAGACCCAGAGACAGGGAGCCACAGGACCAAGCCAGAAACACGTGAAATGGAAAGAGACAGAAAAACACTCCTCCACCAAGACAGACAGAGTAACAAAGAGAAGAAACAGAGATGGGGAAACAGGGAACATGCAGGAATGGAGAGAAACTGCGTGGAGACAGAGATGAGGAGAAAATGAAACAGGAAGACAGAGACTGGGAGAAATGGGGAGAACCAAGGAGAGGTTAAATATAAGACAGAGACAAGATATTAAAACTGGGGAGATGAGAAACAGAGGTAAGGAGAGAGCTTTGAGAGAAAAAGAAAAGGAAGCCAGAGGAAGACGCTGTCCTTTCCTACTAGGTTGGGGGTATTTCTCAGTGGCAAAGACAGATTTGAGACATAGCAGGAGATGTCTAAATACCTAAGAACTGCGCCGCTCCTGGAGCCCTCCACCTTTCCCCAGGTCAGGGAGCAGCACCCCACCCAGCATGTCCATTTCAACCCCGCCCCAGAGGCTCCATCTCTCCAACTCCCACTCTGTCTCCAGACGTCTCATCTGTGTTTGGGTACCTGGTTTTCACCCACCGAGATGGCCTCCTACCCCACCCGCCAGCCAGGTCCCCTGAGGAAGCTCTGGGAGGCCCAGCCCCAGGGCCCAGCCCCAGGTCCCAGCCCCGCGCCGCCTGGCTCCGGGGGAATCTCGTGTTGAGCGATGCTGCCACGAGCCGGCCGGATCCGGGAAGCACATCGTGCCTCAGGGGCTGGCCGCTGGCAGCCGCGGGTGGAATCCCGCCCCTCCCAACCGGGACCGCCTCGGCGGGGTCTTTCCAGGAATCCGGATGGGCTTGCTTGCCCACGCCTCAGCCCAGCCGCGGATCCGGGGACAAGTCTCTGAGCCTTGGGGCTTTAATTTCTCCTGTACTCAAGTGGAGGAAGTGTAAGAACACCTCCTCCCAGGATTCAGGGGGAGGAGGTGCGGGGAGATGGGGCACCAATGTACTAGTAGTGCTCTGCTCCTGCGTCTCTTTCCCTACAAATCACCCAGGCCGTCCCTCCATCCCTTCTTGGGAAAAAAGAAGAGAAAACAAAAGTGACACCTCGCCTCCCCTCTCCGGCAACATCTGCCCCTAGAAGTCCAGGCGGGAAGGGACTTCAGTGGTCTGGCTCCCTCTGCATCTGGTCGGCGCAGCAGTCCCTCTCTTAAGCCTGTAACTACTTGGGGGTGGGGCGGTTGGGGGTTGGGAAGGGGTAGCTCAGTAGTCTTGAAATGACCCCATAGGTTTTTTTTGTTTTTTTGTTTTTTTACCAGTTTGTTGCTTCTACCTCCCAGACTTCGCGTTCCTCTCCCCTTCCCCGCCCTTCCCCGGACCCGCCCCGTGCATTGGCTCCGCCCCCACCCCAAGGCGGGGACCTATAGGTGGAGAGTCGTGGGGAAGGTCGCGGCCCCGCCTCTCCCCTCCTTCTCAGACACGCGGAAGCTCAGTGGCCCCCCATGCCAGGATGTCTAACACCTGGGTCCCCGGCCTCGTACCCTCCTTGCTGCTCGGCCTGCTGGCCGGCTTCCAACAGGTGAGCGCTTGGGAGGTAAAGCTGTCGAACTTTCGGGCCCACTCTGGTGGGTCAGGGACCTGCTTCTGGCGCCGGATCACCACCTTCCATTGTCAGGATTTCCTCGTGATCACAGGCAATTAGCAACTTCCTTTCTCTTTTTGCCCGGGAGGCTGGGGCAGCGGAGGGAGGCCCTGAGATGGCTTGGTTTCCTTCACCTCGAGGGTACCCTGTAGTGGGACCCACCGCCATCCTACAAAACTAGCGCCTCTCTGTGACTGGGGACTTTGACCCTCATATTAGCCTTGGCTTGTTCTTCCCGCGGCGTCAGAAAGCGGGGACTCTCTGGAGCCTGAGGTCTGGACGCCTGGTCAGCCTTTCTCCCCAGCTCTGTTTTTCCCATACTGGGTGACCTTGGAAGAAGTCCTGGCCCTCTCTGAACTGTGTTTTCTTGTTTGTGCCCTAGAGGAAAGGAGGCTCCCTCATCCCCTTTCTAGGAGTGGGGGTAGGATTCCAGCTGGTGATAGGATTTGATCTGGCTGCCTGGCCCAAGGCTGGGGAGACCTCTGGAATCATAGGTTTCTGAGATTCTGAGAGTTAGGGTTTCAGCACCTCTTCATTCCTCCCTCCCCCAGTGATGGCGGTGGTCTATCCAGTTCTGGGATGGGAGATTACCCTAGAAACTGACATGGGTCTGTTAGAACACAGATTTTTTTCTTCTAAAAGTCCGAAGGAAGCCCCAGGCCTTCTCCCTAAACATTCACGAACTGTGCTGACTTTTAGAGCAGCTCTGCCCCAGAAGCCCTGGCACCTCCATCACCAGGTGGCACCAGGTTTGTGTCACCTCTTGCTGATTCCTCCCGGCAATTCCAGGGGGCAGGCACTGTTAATGCCCCCAATTCATATGTAAGAAAGCTGAAGTTGCCCAGCATTACCCCAAGGCTTGATAAAACACAGGCTCTGAACCACCTCAGATAAGACCACTCCCTATTTACAACAGGGCTGGGAAGAGAATCTGGGAGAGGATCCCCTACTCCTCCAAACAGGAGCTCAGGATTAATTTATTAAACCTGTTCCTTGTCTGTCTTTCTTTGTTGGGGGCCAGGAGAGGGGGGAGGAAGAGGGGCTGGGATCTGAGGGAAAGGGGATGCACTGAGTGCCTGGACCCCTTGGGCTGTCCGCAACTCTGCAGTCACCTCCATGTGCTGTGTGGCCCTTACCCTCTCTGGGCCAACCTGCAGGGGTTCATTGATGCTCCTGACCACACTGGCCAAGGCTTGTGCAAAGGAGGTGTGCACATGGGATTGCGCACAGAAAAGGGGAATCAGTCCAACTATTTATTGGCTGTCATTGGTATTCTTAGCTCTGCCATTATTGTCGTTCGCATTGAAATGTTATTTCAAAGTATAAAGATATGGTGGTCTTGCCAAAGTTGGCTTCTTGTTCTTGAACCCTGGTTGTTTGCACTCCACCCCCAACTCCCCAAGCTGGGATAGGGTGACAGATAACCTCCCATTTGTTGTGTTTCAGCACCTGCATTCCTCTCCCAGGGTCTGGGAGCAGCCAGAATGAAATGAAACCAGGTTGTCAGTGGATGCTCCTCCATTCATTCTGCCAATATCATGACTGTTGGTTTTCAACAGTGATGAAACAGACAAAAAATCCGTGTGCTGGTGGAATTTACATTCTACTGCGGAGACAGACAATTAACAAGATAGAGTAAAATATATTATATGTTAAATGTTGACAAGAGCTAGGCAGAGAAAGTAAGCACAGTTAAGGGAAAGGGAGTACTTTGAGGGAGTAGATGAGATTTTAAATCAGATGATCAGAGAGGACAGTGCTGGACCAGGCTTTCAGATACCTGGGGGGAGGATGTTCCAAGCAGGGCTTATACACATATTTGCTGTCAATCAGGTTAAATTCTGTAATGATAGCCTCAAGGGCCCACAGAACTAGTGCAGAAGAGGTAGGGAGGAAGGAGCTGCTTCCAGAGAGGAGGGTCTGCACTTCTCGGAGCCAGGAACTCCCCAGGCAGGGATCTGAAGGATGAATGGGCATTCAGCAGGCCCTGAAGGCTCAGGGAAGAGGGCTTGCCCTTGTATGCAGGTGTAAAACAGCCAGGCATGTACAGGGAACTCCCAGTGAGTGTCTGTGCCAGAGGGGGAGGGAGGCGGGGCTAGGGCTGGTCCCTGGAGTTGGGCCTCAGGGAGTGGTTGCAGGGGGCTTCCCACCAGGTTTTGGGTGGTCAGATTCGTGGACTGGAACTGCAGCGGGTTGGGAGGGACACTGGTGGGTAAGTTGCTGGTGTCCTGGCCCATCATGGGGGTGGATTAGAAGGGTGGTCAGAAGGTTTAAAGAGCTAGGGGTGAGCACATGTAGCGGGAGGTGTGGTGAGGAGAGGAAGGAGAGCTGGGGCCACTGGGTGGCAGCTGGGTCCCCAGCCCTTGACCTGCGGCACATGGAGAGTGAAGTGAAGAGCAGGTTTGGGGGAATAGGCCAGCCCACTGGGGACCTGTTGGCCGTGAGGTACCTGGGTAACATCTGGGTGGAGACCCCACCCCCCCATTTATGACCCCAAACCTCTACCTCTTCTCTTCCACAGGCTGCAGCCACATGTGGTCTCTTATTGTAAGTCTGCAATTTGGGCTGTAAATTCCAGTGTGAGGAGGAGATACCCCAAATCCTGCCCTGCCTGCCTCCATCATCCTCACCCACTCCCCTTCTAGCCAGAAACCACCCCTCCAATCCCCCACCCAGAGAGGGAGACTCCCCCACTCCACCCCTTCCCTCCCTCCCTCAACCATCAGTGGGCTGATCCGAAACCTAATCCCCATCCTTACTGCAGTCTCGCGCCTGTCTCCCCTCTAAGGGTACCCCTGGAAAGCAGGGCAGACACTTTTAATATACATTAATGCTAAGAGGCCCAAGCGCAGTGAGGAAGGGCTCAGGTGGGTGGTCTCTGGGCAGGAAAGTGTTTCCATCAAGCCAGCACTGGACGTTCCAGGAACACCCTGTCCTTCCCACCTCCTCCTCCATGGGCACCAGCCACAGCTCCTCCTGGAGTTAGCTCCTGGACCCTCCCCACTGCCCCTCTCTCTACAACTACTTAGAGGTATGTTGTAGCCCCTATAACACTCAATCCCCACACCTGCCCAGTGAGGTCAGCAGGACATTCATCACGCCCATTTTATAGATAAGAAAAGTGAGGCCCAGTAAGGAATGTAACTTGGCATGAGTGCACAAGGCTGGTAGTGAGATGAGCCTGAAACTCAGGTCCTAATCCCAGCCATAGTTTCCTCCCGCTGAGCCCTTAGGGGGGTCCATATCCCGACCCTGCTAGGGGTGTGGCTCGTGCCCTGAGCAAATGGGTGGGTTTTAGGGAAGCTGGGATCCTTCTGTCTCCCCACCTTGGTAGCAATGGTCTCTCTTGGCCCCCTACCCCCAGCACCTGCCCTAAAGGATTCAGATGCTGTGGTAACAGCTGCTGCCAAGAGTACCAGCCAGAGGTGTATGAGCTCTTCTCCGGCCCCTTGAGGTGAGTCTAGGGCCAGTTCCTCTGGGCACAGTTCTCCAAGGGGTCTGGTCCACAGGCCTGGACTGGACTTCCTGCCAAGGAGAGTGGATGGAGGTCAAGGGAGGGAGGGAGGTGCGAAGGGGCTGGGCTGGGCTGGAGACTCAGTGATGTTGGTGGTTCCTCATCCCAGAACCTCTGTCATCGTCATCCTGATCATCTTGCCACTCTTGTGCGTCTGTGACCTGGCTAAGCGCTTCTGTCGCAAATGCAGAAAGCCGGAGCAGGACCCCCCGATGGATCACGAGGGGACACCGGAACGGCCTTCCGTCGCTCCCCCCGAGAGGGTCAGGGAATCCATTTCTGAGCCCCCACCTCCCTACAATGAGGTAGGTGTCTGTCCCAGTCCCTGCTTTGCCCCTCGGCTGTCTGTACCTCCCTATTCAGATTTTTAGAGCAACAGGGACAGTGGGGGATGTCTTTACAGCACGTCTCTGGACTCTAGGGAGGGCTCCACAGCTAGCACCGGGTCACCCCTCTCCCTAGTAAACATGCCACCACCAGCACATGGGTGGCAATGGTCAGTGGCAGGCCCTAAAAAGACTCTGTGTCCCCTCGTTTCCTGCAGGTGATTCTGAAGCCCGTACTGGGCCTGCCTCCCATGGAGCCACCCCCTCCCTACAGCTTCAATCCTGAAGAATATGCCAGGGTACACAGAGGCATCGACAACCCAGCCTTCTGAGCCCCCTCCTGCCTGGAACCCTGCCATCAGCCACCTCCTCCCCAAGGCCTCCTGGATCAAGCCGGAGACTCCGGGGACCCCTGGAATGCCCCTCAACCCATGCTGCCACACCTCTGCCATTTTTGGCTTTAACTTATTGCCTTGCCTACCCCTGTTCCACACCAGTTACCTCTCTTGTCCCATGGACTGGTCTGGAGTGATAGTGTCCACCCCTCACCCCCCATCCCAAGTTAGAGGCTGCCAGGAGGAAAGCGTGCACAGCTGGAGGTGCCGGGCAGTGGAATGGGCTGCTCTGAGGAGTGGAGAGAGCTGTGCCTCCGGGAGGTACGAGTCTTGACAGATGAGATGTGCTGGAGGGCACTGATGTACTTTGGGAGGCAGGACTGCTTGAGCTCTGAGCCACCTCCAGTTCTGCCTGAGGAGACCCTATTGTTTCCCTCCCCTCCCCTCGAGACACGTGTCCTATTAAATTTCAGTTGATGGTTGCTGAGAGTCAGCCTCTGACTGTGTGGGGAGGTGAGCCCAGGCACTGCTGGGGGACTTGGAGGGGGTGGGGGTCCCTGCGCCTGAAATTCCACCATTGATGATTCATCCAAGACCGCGTTGATGATGAGCCTGGGAGGACACCACGTCTGTGGGCCACCTTCTGGGAGAGGGTCTTTGCAGATAGTTTGACCTCTGGTTCCTTGAGATCTCTGGCTGCTAAAGAGCCTGGATGGGGAGCTAGGGGTGGGATGGGCGTGACCATTGTGTGCTTCCCCACCCCGTCCTCCCTCTGTTTTCCCTGGGACACGGACACGCAGAGCCCAGCTCTCTGATCTCTGACTCTCTCATCACAGGGGTGGGGAGGGGCAACAGAGGGGAGTGGGGGAGGTGGCCATCTGTGGGGCAGGGCCTCGGAGAACGTGGTCCACTCCACCCTGGGATCTCCGGAGGAAGAAGAGGAGAACCTTTCAGTCCTGCCTGATTCTGGGTACTGCCACCTCAGCCCGACTTGCGGGGTTAACCCCTAAAAGGAAAGAGGCTTTCACCATTGCAGCACAGGAGTGTGCACGGGGCCTTCGTCCCCAGGGGGCCTGCAGCAGAGCGTGGAGCTGGGAGCCTGGCATAAGACATGCAGCGTGAGAAACACCCCTGTGCCAGCGTCTCAGGGGCTCAGGCAGGTCTGGGATCCTCCACCCCAACCCTGCCTTTGCCCTGCTCCCCACAGCCTCTGAATGCTGGCCTTCTTCCCCAGGCAGAGGGCACAGAAGTGATGCTGGCCAAAGCTCCAGGGGGGGCTGAGGTAGAACTGGCCCTGGTGCGCCGGCAGGGATGCCTCCTCTGGGGCTCTCCCAATAATGCCCTTTCTTGGGGCATCAGGACCCAGGTAGGTGACACGGCCGGGGTAGGGAGATGGCACAAAAAGATGTTAGAAACAAAGACGCTAGAAACAGGGGCTCTGGTTGGGGATTCCTGCTGGAGACAGAGCCCCAGAGAGAACAGTAGCTACTGGACAACATAGCTCCAGAGTTGGCAAGAGAATGACCCCAGCCATAGGCAATTTCCCTTCAGTTTCGGGGACTGATCACAGGGAGCAGAAGGCAGATATGTGAGTGCTTTGTGTAAACTCCAGTTAGAGACGTCCCAGAGCCGATGCCGCCCTCGCTATGGTAAACACCCACCCCGGTGAGAGGATGTTAAGCAATGGGCTTTGCAGAACTGGAAGAGGAGGTAACCCTCTGCCTGGACGCTGCCTGCCTTTCATCAAAGATGACATAGGGTCTTTAAATCCTTCCTAGCAGCAATAGAGTGGCCTGGAGGAAAGTGGCTGTCATGAAGCCCAACATGGCTGGGACCTGGTGGCAGAAATGAACAGTTCTGTGGCTCTGTTCACTGTTTGTGGGAGCAGAAATAGCATGATCTTCCTGGGGGGCAGTCCAACAGTATCCATTCATGCCACAGATATTTACAAAGATCCTACTATATGTCTGGCACTGGGTCGCCATTAAAATTTAAAAAGCACATGACCCAGCAATTCCACTTCTAGGGATGATCCTTCAGAAATGCTCATACAAAAGAGCTCGAAGAGATGTCCATTGCAGCATTGTTGCTGGGGGTAAATGAAAACACCCTTAATGTCCATTGATACTACAAAGAATGAAGTGGATCTGAAGCACTGACCTGGCACAATGTCCATTCATTTATTGTTACAGAGAAATGGCAAGTTTCAGAGCAGTCTATGATCTCAGTTTGTACATATATACATTATATATGTGTGTGTGTGTGTGTGTTTCCCCCTTTGTAAATGTATAAAGAAGATCTAGAAGAATATTAACTCAACCACACTTGCCACACTTTCAACAGTGGTTGGCACTGTGGGATGGAGGGATGGAAGTAGTCAATTGTAAGGGAGGTTTCCTATTTTGTGTGCTTTGTCATTGCTTACATTTTCCAAAATGAGCAAGCATGGCTTTCACAATTGAAAAAAGATCTCTAATGGAAAATATAAGCAGCTTTGGAAGTTAACAAAGACTCACCTTGTGAACTTTGATCGACAGCAATTCATGTATTATCAGCCCTGCTATGAGGAAGAGGCTGGAAGGACTCAGACTCGTGGCACACACATGACATGCAAGGGACCCAGGGCATAAATAATTGATGGACATGGGAAAGCCTGGACACCTGCCAGCCATGTGAGGACATGTGATGCCTGTATGTCACACCTATGCGGGACTGTGATGGACACTCAGTATATGTCAGACATCTGGCTGGTGGTTGGGTGGATGAGCAATTTCACAGCAACTGAGAATTCATCCCTGCACTTCGTTTAGCAGCTCAAACACAACGAAGAATAATAAAAGATGGAATCACTTAATGAGTGAATGAATGATTAACTAAGTGAACAGGTGAGTGAGTGAACAAATGTGAAGATCTGCCAGGACATTTGAAATGACACAGGCAGCCTGGTTACCACCAAGGCAGCAAGCCTCGTGACTGTGGACTTGACCTGTCTGCAGGGGCTCCCCCAGAGGACTGGGGAATGTGGGAAAAGCTCTGAGGCAGGGAGCAGGCAGGGTAGGGAGGCAGGGGGACCTCAGGCTCCTGGGAGGAGGGAGGAAGAGAAAGGGGATTCAGCTGCTGCGGGAAGCTGGAAAGAGAGATGACACCAAGAATCCTACTCACCTCGGGACTAGGAGTCAAGACTCCAGCCTCTGACATTTTAGCTTCGGCATCCAGCACCTCTAGGTCTCAGGCCCCGTTTGCACAATGAACAGGTGGACCCCATCCAGCGCTGGCAGGATGTTGCTCTCTGGCTCCCAAGTTGGGAGGGGCTGAGTAGCTATGAGAACTCAGGGGCCCTCCTTGACTCCAATAGCCTTTTCTCTACCACATCTTGATCTTGTCATTCCTGGTCACCTCAGACCTCCCACCCTGTGAACATCTCCTCCTAGTCCTCCCGCTCAGATATTTTATCAGCCCCACGCCCGCGAATCTGAGCATGCTGAGAACTCCAAGTCATCAGCCTTAGCTTCTTGCAGTGCCGTCAGCTGTGCCCTTAATGCCTTCAAGCCAGCGTGGAGTCCTGGATCCCCACCCTCTAGCCCCAGTTCTAAGTCCTTTACCCTTTTCTCCATCCATTGTCCTCACCTGGAAAAATCCCAAACTCTGTTTGGAACCAACTTCTGCTCAAGAACCAGTACACCTGTGCAACTGGACTCACTTCAAAATCAAACCTGCAAATCTCAAGTGGACCCTCAATGCCTTAGAAGCATTACTTCCTCACTCTTGAGATGACAAATTCACATCTTCTCCTCTGAATCTCCCAAGCTCCCAAACTCAATTTCAGGTCGCGATGCAATCACACTAGAACCACTCAATTCTGCCCCACCCCAACTGCCGCCCCCCACCCCGCCTCTGGCTGCTGTGGAAACTGCATTGCCTTCCTCCAACTGGACTCTACCCCTCATAGCGTCCCAGGACCTCGCTCCTACAGTGATTCCTGCCCAGCCACTTCTCCCTCATCACTGGACCTTGATCATGATCACCTGTGCATCATCGTGCCCCATGATCCTCTTAGAGAATCCCCTGATACTCTCATCCCTCCCCTTCTCACTGCACCCTGCTCCAGTCAGCCCTTTGTCCCCATCATTACACGAAACAGCTCTTGTCCACATCACCAGTGATCTACATCTGGCCAAGGGCGAAGGTCAGTTCTCGAGCCTCATTTACTCAGTCTCTGGGCATTTGACACATTTGGCCACTTCCTCCTTCTTAAAGAATTTTCTTACCTGAACTTCTCTGACGCCACCCCCTGGTTTTCATCCTGTTCCCCACCGCTGCTTTCAGGTTTCTTCACTCTCCTCCCCCGCCACTAGCTCTGAATGACAGTTGATCCGGGATCCTATCTTCAGTCCTCTTGTCTTCACCTTCATTCCCTCCCGTAGTGGGTCTCACCCAGCTCTGTGACTTCATAGACCATCTGATGAACCTCAGATCTTTATTTCTGGCCAAGACTTCTTCCCTGAGCTCCAGACTTAGGTAGTCAACTGTCTAACACCTCCACTGGGATGCATTTCATAGTCCCAGCTAGGTCCTAGTTTCCTCCCCACCCCAAATCCAGTCCTTCCCAAGTTGTCCCATCATAAATATACGGCACTACCTGCCAGCCTGCTGTTCAGGCCCAAGAACTGGCGTATTATTCTAATTTCTCTCTTTCCCTCACCCCTGGCCTCCATCCTGCCTCCAGAATAGATCCATGTCCCCTTCTCACCGCTTCACCAATACAGCCCTAGATCAAATCACTGTCAAGTCTAGCCCAGGCTGTCCCATTGCTCTCCTCACTGGCTTCCTGCCTCCTCCATCATCTCCATCTTGTGCCCTGCATGCTTCCTAAAGCATAAACATGACCTGTCACTGCCCTGCTTAAAGGCCTCTGATGAAGATCTTTAATTACTTAAGAATAAAGAATTTGTTCAGATGCTAGTGCTTCACAATATAACTTTAAATTAAATACAAATATCTAATAGAAAAAAAAAAAAAAGCCTCTGCTGATCACCCATTGTGCTTGGAATAAACTCCAAAGCCCTGGCTGTGGCCTGCGGGACTTACAAGGTGTAACCCCTCTCATCTTCTCCCTGCTCACTGCATTCCAGCCACGGTGACCTCTCTCCGAGCCTCGACTGTCCCAAATCAGCCTGGCTCAGGGCCTGTAGTGGCTTTCTGCTTGGGACCCCTCCCTCTGTACTTCTCTCCGAGACTTCACAAGGCTGCCAGCTTTTCATCATTCTGGTTCCAGTTAACCTGTCACCTCAAGGAAATATTCCCTGAACACCCCACAGAAAGCCGCCCCTCCAGGCCCCCTCTGTTACACTAACCTATTTTATTTTCCTCACTGCACAGCCTCATCCTGGAAATCACCTTGTTTACATTATGTGCTTCTGTGTTGACAGTCTGTTTCCCTTCTCTGGACCAGCGCTCCTCAGGACAGGGACCTGTCTTGTTGGCCGCCCCGTCCAGAGTCTAGAACAATGCCCGGCCAGGGGCAGGCCTCCTCCTCTGTGGACCCACTCACTACCTGCAGCCACCTCAAAAGCAACGCCCAAAAGGTCCTGCAAGACAAACAACCAGGTGAGGAGCTGCCAGGCCTGCAAATACCCACCAGTGCCGTCTGTTTAACACCGGCCCTCCATCCGCGAGGAGTCACTGTGTTCTTTCTCTCTCTACCTGCCTCCCATTCTTTCTTTTCGTCACGGAATATTCAGCACCTCCCATGTGTCAGGCATGATTCCAGGGCCTGGGTAAAGGCGGCCCACAAACTAGACACCATTCCTACCCTCATGGAAAACAGATTCTAATCAAACAATCCAACAAGTGAATCTGTGGTTACACAGTGGGCTAAATGCTGGGGAGAGAAAACATGCACGTAGCGTTAGAGAACATGGTGGGGCGGGGGCCTGCTTTAGATGGAGCGGTCAGGCATGATCCATCTAAGGAGGCGACATGGAACTAATTCCAGAAGGAGAAGTAGACTGGTGTGAGATAGCATGGAAAAGAGCACTCAAGACAGAGGGCCCAGCATGTGCAAAGGCCCTGTGGGGAAGGAGCTTGGTGGCTGAAGACACTTAAAGGAAATCCCTCCCCATGATCCTTAACCAAGGGTATATCCATTTCCTAGGGTTGTCAGAACAAATAAACACATCCTGATGGCTTAAAACAATGGACATGAATCCTCTCACAGCTCTGGAGGCCAAAAGCCTGAAATCAAGGGGTTGGCAGGGTTGTTCCTTCCGGCGGCTCTGAGGAAGAATCCATTCCATGCCCTCTTGTAGCTTCTGGGGGCTGCTGGCGATCCTTGGCAGTCTTTGGCTTGTGGCTGCCCTCCAATCTCTGCCCTTGTCTTCAACAGCCTTTTCCTCTGTGTCTGTGTGTCCTTCCCTGTATCTCGTAAGTATACTTTTCATTGGATTTAGGGCTCATCCAGGATGATCTCACTTCAAGATCCTTACCTTAATTACATCCGCAAAGGCCCTTATTCCAGATAAGTTCACATGCTGAGCTTCTGAGGGGAAATGTCTTTTGGGGACACAATTCAACCCACTACAGAAGTCATAGCCTTAGACATTCTCACCCGGAGGGTACCTCAGAGATCCTCTGAAACAGTGTCTTTCAAAGTATAATCCCTAAAAAACTAGTTCTAGAGTGTATGTTTAAAAGGGGGAAGTAGCATTCTGTGTCCAAATAAATTTGGAAAATGCTGCATACAAATCTCACTTAGCATATTAAAGGGTTGAAAATTCACAGCAAAGAAGCCACATTATCATTATTTAAAGCAAAACATCCCTAGTTTATTTCACCATAAAACCCCATTTTCCTTCTCATAATCTCTGTGGAGTTCTGAGATCCTATCCTCCCATGGAAATTTGAGAGAAATACTGACGTAGTCCAACCTTGTCTTACTATAGACGCGATGATCAAAGTCCAGAAAAGAGAAGTGACATATCCAAGATCACACAGCTGGCAGGGTCAGAAGTTGGATTTAAAACTCAGTCTCCTTATTCCTCAAAAAACTAAAAATAGACTTACCATATGATCCAGCAATCCCACTCCTGGGCATATATCCAGAGAGAACCTTAATTCAAAAAGATACATGCACCCCATTGTTCATGGCAGCACTATCTACAATAGCCAAGACATGGAAACAACCTAAATGTCCATCCACAGATGACTGGATAAAGAAGTTGTGGTATATTTATACAATGGAATACTACACGGCCATAAAAATAAAAATAATGCCATTTGCAGTAACATTGTTGGACCTGGAGATTGCTATTCTAAGTGAAGTAAGCGAGAAAGAGAAAGAAAAATACCATATGATACCACTTAAATGTGGAATCTAAAAAAAAGACAAATGAAGAAACAGACTCAGAGACATAGAAAACAAACTTATGGTTACTTATGGTTACCGGTGGGGGGGAAGGAGGGGAAGGGATAAACTGGGAGTTCAAGATTTGCAGATACTAACTACTATATATAAAATAGATAAACAACAAGTTTACACTGTATAGCACAGGAAACTATATTCAATATCTTGTAACCTATAATGAAAAAGAATATGAAAATGAATACATGTATGTACGTGTGTGACTGAACTATTATGCTGTACACCAGAAACTGACACAATATTGTAAACTGACTATACTTCAGGAAAAAAAAAACAACCCTCAGTCTTTAAGAGATGAACAAATTCTTGAGCGCCAGGGGTTAGGGATGATGTGAAGGAGGGAGTGGGTGCGACTATAAAAGAGTAGCAGGAGGGGATCTTTGTGTTGGTGGAATAGTTCTGTATCCTTGATTGTGTGGTGGTCACACAAATCTACACAGGTGATTAAATGACACAGAACTATACACACATATTGTACCAATGTCGATTTCCTGATTTTGTGACTGTATGTAAGATGTAATTGTTGGGCATTACATAAGATGCAACCACTGGGGGAAACTGGGTAAAAGGAACTTGGGACCTCTGTACTATCTTTGCAGCTTCCTGTGAATCTATAATGATTTCAAAACAAAAAGATTTTACAAACTCAGTTTCCTGCCTCCAGGTTCAGGACTTTTTTTACCTTGTTAAAGTTTATTAGACCAAATATAGTTTCAGTTTATGTACCCAGGGCCCAATACAAAGGACAGTTTATTGCTTTTTATAGTTTGCCGTTTATATAAACTGCAGTAATTTAGATGTAGAGGGGGGTGATTTGCAGACACTCCATTGCAATGATGAATGCAAAGTTGGATGCATCTTCTTGCTCCTTCACGCCTCACCATGACTTTCTTGTAGCCAAGTGTGTGGCTCTTACTCACATAGAGACAAAGGGACAAGAAGAAGAGGACCACAGCTGAGTTTCTTAGTTATCTAGATGTACCTCCTTGGAGCAGGAATATATGTATTTTATATATACACACATATGTAATATACATATTGACATACATTATATTATATTATATATATAGACAAGATGTGGACTTTATTTAATAAAACAGTCAACTGGCTGGATTTGGCTCATGAGCCATAGTTTGCTGAATTCTGAATTAAAACATATAATATAAATGTCTTACTTTTCCATCTCTGATCTCCTACTCAGCTTGCGTATGCTTTTTGCTTTTGCTGCTGTCTTGTTTTTCCAATTTCTTTTCAATTTTTTTTTATTGTAGTAAAATATACATAACATAAAAATTACCATCATAACCATTTTTAAGTGTACAGTTCAGTGGTATCAAATACATTCATGATTTTTGCAACCATCTCCGCCACCCATCTCCGTAACTCCTTCCACCTTATAAAATTGTACCCATTAAGTAACAACTCTCCATTGTCTCTCCCTTCCCCCCAGACCCTGGCAACCATCATCCTGCTTTCTGTCTGTATGATTTTGACTACTCTAAGTACCTCTATCACATAAGTAGATTCATACAATATTTGTCTTTTGGGTCTTAGCATAGCATCTTCAAGGTTTGTCCATGTTGTGGTATATGTCAGAATTTCCTTCCTTTTTAAGGTTGAGTAATATTCTATGGCATGTACATACCCCATTTTGCTTATCCATTCACTCATCTGTTGATAGACAGGACATATGGATTGCTTCCACATTTTAGCTCTCATGAATAATGCTGCTGTGAACATGGGTGTACACATAGTTCTTTAAGACCTTGCTTTCTGGGGGAGGGTATAGCTCAGTGGTAGAGTGCATGCTTAGCATACATGAAGTCCTGAGTTCAATCCCCAGTACTTCCACTTAAAATAAATAAATAAATAAATAAATAAACCTAATTAACCCCAGCAAGAAACAGATTTTCACTAAAAAAAAAAAGGTCGGGGACGGTATGGCTCAAGCAGTAGAGCTCATGCAGTAGCATGCCCAAGGTCCTGGGTTCAATCCTCAGTATCTTCTCTAAAGTAAATAAGCTTAATTACCAACCCCCAACCAAAAAAAAAAAAAAAAAAAAAAGAAGGCTTCGCTTTCAATTCTTTTTGGTATATACCCACAAGTGGCATTCCTGGATCATATGATGATTCTATTTTTAGTTTTTTAAGGAACTGCCATACTGTTTTCCACAGCAGCTGTACCATTTTACATTTCTACCAACAGTGCACAAGAGTTGCAGTTTCTCCACATCCTTATCAACGCTTGTTTTCCATTTATTGGATAGTAGCCATACTAATGGGAGTGAGCTATCTCATTCTGGTTTTGATTTCCATTTTCCTAATGATTAGTAATGTTGGGCATATTTTCATGACTTTGTTGGCCATTTGTGTATCTTCTTTGGAGAACTGTCTACTTAAGAGCTTTGCCCATTTTTTAAAATCACGTTTTTTGGGGTTTTTTTCCCCCTAAGTTTTTTACTTTTTTGTTGTTGAGTTTTAGTTTTGTAATATATATTCTGGATATTAATCCCTTATCAGATGTATGATTTTAAAATATTTTCTCCCATTCAGTGGGTTGCCTTGGTACTCTATTAATTTGTCTTTTGATGCACAAAATTTTTAAGTTATCATGAAGTCCAATTTGTCTATTTTTTCCTTTTATTGTTTATACCTTTAGTGTCATATCCAAGAAATCATTACCAAAGCCAACATAATGAAGCTTTTGCCTTATGTTTTCTTCTCAGAGTTTTATAGTTTTAGGTCTTACATTTAGGACTGGGATCCATTTTGAGTTAATTTTTGTACATGATACTAGGTAATGGTCCAACTTCACTCTTTTGTATGTAATATCCAGTCTCCTCAGCATCATTTGTTGAAAGACTGTTCTTTCCTCCATTGAAGGGTCATGGTTCCCTTGTCAAAAATCATTTGACCATATATGTGAGGGTTTATTTCTGGACTCTCTATTATGTTCCATGTCTGTCTTTATTCCAGCATTATACTGCTTTCATTACTGTAGCTTTGTAGTGAGTTTTGAAACCAGGAAGTGTGAGTCCTCCAGCTTTGTTTTTGTTTTTGTGGTTTTGTTTTGTTTTGGCTATTTGGAGTCCCTTGAGATTCCCTATGAATCTTAGGATGGATTTTCTATTTCTGAACAAACAAATAAGCATCATCGGGATTTTAATAGGGGTTACATCGAATCTGTAGATCAGTTTGGGTAGTATTGACATCTTAATGGTATTGTCTTCCAGTCCAAGAACACAGGATATGTTTCCATTTATTTGTGCCTTCTTTAATTTCTCTCAACAATGCTTTGTAGTTTTCATTGTACATGTCTTTCAGCTCCTTGGTTAACTTCTTTCCTAAGTATTTTAATCTTTTTGATACTATTGTAAATGGAATTGTTTTTGTAATTTCCTTTTTAAATTTTTCATTTCTAGTGTCTAGAAGTGCAACTGATTTTTGTGTGTTGACTTTGTATGCTGCTAATTTGTTGAATTTGGAAACAAGCAGGACCCCGTGGGGCTCTGCTGGGTACAAAAGCCTTTCTGTGTCCCCGACTTCTTGTTTGAAGGAAAAAAGTTTCAGTCTCCTAGACCTTCCCTGAATTCCAAAGGTCATATCCAAACAGTTACTGATTAGGGGAGTGAGGGAATGCAGAAAGGAACAATGGTGTAGCCATGGGGCAGGGTCCTGGGTCCTCCTTAAGAAATATGCATAACAATCTGATATACATCTCTACAGGAACTAAGGCCCCCACCCAGGTGGAGAATAGTAACTTCAGGCAAAGTATAAGCACAAGGACTGGCTGGAATCAGAAGGCAGATTCTTGGAATTCCACCCTGTTACCTCTGTCACCAACCAGTCAGGATGGCCACACACCCTGCAGACCTCTCTCCAAATTTTGCCTATTAAATCTGTTCCCCCCAAACCATTGGGGGTCTTTTGAGCATAAGCCTCCCCATTCTCCTTGCTTGGCCCTTGCAATACCTTTCTCTGCTCCAAACTTGGGTGTTTCCATTTGTTTGGATTCACTGTGCATTGGGCACATTAACTTGGGTTTGACAACAAATTCATTTATTAGTTTTGACATTTTTTTTGGTGGAATCTTTGGGGTTTTGTACCCATAACATCATAACATCTGTAAACAGAGATGATTTTACTTCTTCTTTTCCAGTTCAGGTGCCTTTTCTTTCTTTTTCTTGCTTAACTACTCTGGTTAGAACTTCCAGTACTATGTTGAATAGAAGGGGCAAAAGTGAGTATCCTTTTCTTGCTTGTGATCTTAGAGGAAAAGCTTATAGTCTTTCAGCATTTAATGTGGTGTTCCCTGTGGGTTTTTAATGTATGGCTTTCCTTATGTTGAGGTTGTTTTCCTTCTATTCCTAGTTTGCTGAGTATTTTTATCATGAAACAGTGTTGAATTTTGTCACATTCTTTTTCTGCATCAATAAACATGATCGTGTGTCTTTTTCTCCTTCATTCTGTTAATGCAGTGTGTTTCGCTGATCAATTTGTGTATGTTGAAGCACCCTTGCTTTCCAGGAATAAGTCCCAGTTGACCAAAATGTATAATCTATTTAATACACTGCTCGGTTAGGCTTGCTGTATTTTGCTAAGAATTTTTGCATCAACGTCCATAAAAGGATATTGATCTGTAGTTTTCTTATCATTTCTTTGTCTGGCTTCGGCATCAGGATAATGCTGGCTTCATAGAATGACTTAGTAAATGTTCCCTTTTCTTCAATTTTCTGGAAAATTTTGAGGATTGATATTAGTTCTCTTTAAATATTTGGTAGAATTCACCAGTGAAGCCACCAGGTCCATAGTTTTTCTTTGTTGTTAAGAGTTTTGATTACTGATTCAGTCTCCTTACGAGTTATCGATATATTCAAATGTTCTGTTTCTCCATTATTTAGTCTTGGCAAGTTTTGTGTTAACTAGAAGGGGAGGAAGGAAAGCAACAACAATTGCTGTTCTCCTCTTTGAACCTCTAAGATCAGAAGCAGAAGTCAGCATTCAGCACAGATCCTTGATATTTAGAGGGCAGGCTCCCTTTTGCCCACTTTGGTTCCTGCAAACTGTGCAAGCTGCTCTAGGAACAGGTACACAGCTGCCTACAACTTGGTTGAGGATGGGGGATGGATATGTGCTACTGTGCTAAGAGCTGAAATTGACTGAAATTAACTGCAATTTACTGTCTGAGCCTTCCTCTGGAAGTTGCAAGCCATTAATAGATTCCAGAGTTCCAAAACAGTTGTATCAGACAGATTCTGCCAGTGCAATTGTTGTCTAGGTGAGGAGATACATTCCTGTTGCTTCCTACTCCATCACCTTCCCAGAATCCTTTCAGCAGGATTATATTTTAATAATATGCATTTGAGAATACTCAGTTGTGTTAGCTGTGATTTGACCAGTAATTTATTTCAAAACTTGCTTTAGTTTCCTGCCAACATTTTCTCAGATCAAAGGATGTTAAGAACTTTGATCAGAGACTCAAGAAGACCTTTTTGTGTTTTGACACAGCAAGAGCAGAACTTTCACCAACAATTAAATTCCAGACTTGTCATACTGCACATTTTTTCCACATGATCATTTTCTTGGAACTCTCTCCATCTGCTTCCCCTGTAATGACAGTGGGACTGGGGAGCAGCCATTTTTCACAAAGTGGTTCTACCTCTGGCCACAGCTCAGGGGTGGGCACTGATCCAACCTGGGCCTATAAGAGCCCTTCCGTAAGACTTTCGATTTTGGGGCTTAGCGAGTCTGTCTGTTATCTCTAGATTGCTGAGTTATCAAAGCTGTTAGATGGAGAACCTAGTGCCCCTGCGGCCCATGTTAGCCACTATGTGAAGAAACTATTCCTGAATGCAAGCTTCTACTGCTCACTGCATGACAGACCAATAAACTGAGAGATGGGTTGTTGGGGCAAAGAAAAGTGACTTTATTCAGAAAGCTAGCAGAGAGAGAAGATGGTGGTCTAGTGTCCCAAGCAACCATCTTACACAAGTTAGAACTCAGGCTCCTTGTATACTGAAAGGGGACTGGGTGTGGATCATTGTTGCGGGCTTCTTGGCTGGAATCCTTTGTTCTTTCAGCTGTCCACATAGGTCTAGTCACAATCTTCCCATAAACTTCCAACAAGACAACTGTTATTTTCTGTCTGCAACTTTTTATCTCTATGTGAATGGGAAAGTGTTACACCTGTAAAGGTCAGAGCCTTGAGAATAGGCTATCATGTATATTTCAGGTTATAGGCAACTTTCTTTTACAAAAGGTGCAGAGCCAGCATGACTCAGCACAGGCAACAGAGCACAAGGGTTAGAACCAAAGGAACAGATCCAACATGGAGTCAGGTTTGTTCTTCTCTGTTACAAAACCTGGTTGAGTGAGAAAGAAAGAAGCCAATGTTCAGAGGGAAATGGAGATAGGAGACAGAGATAGTCCTGATGGCCATCAGATACCTAGCTCCATTTGTTCCTGAGATCTAGCTGCCTTCCCATGGCCAAGCTATTCCACCCTTCTTTGGAAACCAGTAGGTATTCACCCCACATTTTGCTGGCTGGTGTGAGTTTCTTGTCACTTGCACCAGAGAGCCCTGTGTAGCCTGCTAGACCAGCTCCTTCATTTCACAGACAAAGAAACAGATTCTGAGAAGAACTCTGACTTCCCTAAGTCTGCCAGGTTAGTGAGTAGCTAACTGGAATTAAACCCTCAAGTCTCCTAATTGTAGCTCCCATGTGTGTCTGCACAGCTGCTGCAATTGTGGTGCCCTGTGTCATTTTCAACGCCTGGTGATTTCCAATGTCCTCAGTTGGAGAGAAGTGCCTCCATCCCTCCCCTTATCCACAAAACAAAGGGAAAAAGGTAAAAATATATCATCAAAACATAACTGGAGACCTGGGACCTGGGGGTGTTGGCACAGGAAATTGAGAATGAGAGGAACAAAATCAGACTTGTTGGAGGTGCAAACTAAAATGACACCACACTATCTGTGGCTGAACTCACACAAGGAAGACTGGATCAAGGGCAGTCTTCACCTCCTCACAAAACGCTCATGCAGGATTCAGATTAAACTGAGATAACAGATCTCCGAGGCAAAGATAAAGGAAGATCAGAGACCCACTCCAAGTGTTGACTGCCTGTGGGTCCCCAAGCCTTCCAGACTTCTGAGATCACCCTTACCTCTAATATAAAATAGGATGACATGAAGGGGGAGGCCAGGATGCCCCTTCTGCTGAGTTGCACGATTCCTCGCCAGCCCCCTGACCCTGCAGCTGACAATTTCCTCTTGTTCCTTCACCCGACCCTAGACACAACCCTCCTTCCTGCTTCCCACATGCCAAGCACAACTGACAAAGTTGTGTGTATGTGGCTTTCCCTAAAGGTTTGGGGTAACGTGGGGTTACCCTGTTAATAGGCCCTGACAGCTCTGCGAGAGTTTTGTTTCCCCCTGGGCCACAAGCTATGTGAGGGCAACAGGCTGGTCACTGCTAAATGGATGACTCAGTAGCCTGAATGGAAATGTGTAGCAAGATGATGTGTCTGTGGCCAAGCAAGAACTTGCCTTCACAGTGTTAGTTAGATCCCAGTGACCTGCCCTACTGAAAGCTGGTTTTACAACCCCAGGAGGCAAATATTCAGGAAAGAAGTGGCAATTATTCAGGAGACAAGTTGTTTGGTGAGACCCCATTAGAGCTACTAAGGACAAGGCAGATCTGTACCCAGGACAGACAGAATCCCTTGGCCACCACTCCAGGAACCCAGGGGGATCCAAGAAGCCACAACGGCTGACACCTCCTTGCTCATCATCCCCTGGTACCCTCTGAGCCTCTCACAGTCAGTTGGTACTTCAGTGGCTTCCCAGGGCAGCAGGCAACTTCTAGGCACCTCCCAACCCTGTCCAGAGAGTCACATCTCACGTGAGTACATGATGTGTATCAATCACCCCTGACTTCAATCCTGTAGCCCTCCCACCTGAGGAACACCTCACCTGGCCTCTCCCTAGGCCCTGCCTGGGCTGGGCTTCTCTTCCTCTCCTTGTGTTCCCAACAGAACCCCCAAACTCCAACCCACAGCCCCTCTGAAGATGATTTTAGCTCCTTCTATCCGAGACGTTCCATTCCTTGGCGGACTTGCCTTCCACAAAAAAACAGGTTCATCAAGGTGCTTTTCTAATCCAAAGAGTAATAATCATTTCTTTAAAGGCAATTCTGCCTGATTCTGGACCAACACACGCAATTCAGAAACCCTAACAAAGATTTTTAAATAACGAAATGTGCCCTCCCCTTGCATCTCCACAACATCAATTGGATCCATGTGTGTGGTCATTCTACTTCCCACACCCCAAACTGGGACATATATTCTGATAATTACACAGAATCTTTGAGATCAGAACAATCCTAGAAAGTCTAGGATGTACTGTCATCGAATCTGTTTTCCATGTATCTACGACTCACACCCGAAGTGGTAATGGATCTATTCCTTGACTCTCCTTTGCCGGGAAAACCTGAGGGATCCCAGAGTAGTCAGAGTCTCAGGCACAGGAGAACACCTTGGGGAGCCTTCAGAATCCCAGGAATGAGCCGTGAGAATCAGCTGGGTTTAATTTCAGTGGTTCCTAGGAGTCCCTCAGAACTCCTCAGTGACAATTATCTGTTCCCAACAGTTTCCTCAGAGGAGGACTCCAGCTCAGTCTCTGTTTGGGGGCCCTTCCAATCCTGGCCATGGAGGGTAGGACACCCATCTGGCTCTGGCATCCTGCAGTGAGCAGTGTCCAGACAGCCTGTGAGCAGGGGCAAAATGGCTGACGGGTTGGAGGCCTGTTTCTCACTCCTTCTAGAGCTAGCCAAAATCAAGCCTTGATGCTCTGCTGTTCTTCTTCGCTAAGATTTAAACATTTTACCTCCTTTTCAGAAAAGAGTCTTAAAGCGGAATTTCTGTACTCAGGATAGACTGTTTCCACAACTTCCTGTGGCTGGAAGGCAGGTTTGAAACATGAGGTCCATGGACCCGCGATAGTTTCCTGGACAGAGTTTAGGAAGACTGTGAACTGAAATGGGAAAAGGATTACATTTTGATTTTCACAAACCTCTAACTGAAAGTTGGCTTTTCCTTAATTACGAAGGTAGGTGACAAGCCATGGCAAAATCGGTACCTGTGGGTTTGTCACATTGAAACCACAGATGTTGTATGTCACCTCAAAGTTATTGCAAGAATCTTGAAATATCATTTACACCTGGAACTACTTTAAAATTAGGTTAGTTATTAGATTCACTATCTCATTGTCTAGTATTTTTATTTTAAAAGCTCATATATTATTTTATCACAATTTTTCTGAATATTTTGATTATTGCTTTTTTTAGTGTTTGTTTAACGGGGGGAGGTAATTAGGTTTATTTATTCTTTTTTTTTTTTAATGGAGGCACTGGGAATTGAACCCAGGACCTCATGCAGGCTAAGCATGCACTCGACTACTGAGCTATATCTTCCCCTCTGATTATTGCATTTTAATACAATTTATTTCCTTTGTTCCAATGCCTTTTATTTTATACATTTAACGTACATTTATGCATTATTCTGAGAAGGGGTCCATGGACTTCACCAGATTGCCAAAGGGGCCCAGGGCAAAAAATAAAAAATTAAGTCTCCCTGAATTCTGGGGAGACAGTCCAGGCATAAGAATATTTCTGGAAAAAAAATTCTGCATTTTTTTAGGCAAAGCAAAAGTTGTTTGTTTGGGAAGGGGCATCAGTTTATGCAAAGATACCTCTGCATTATAATGACGAAGGCCCCAGAGGTCCAGCAGTGACATCTCTACGGGGCAGTGACAAGCCTCTTTCCCTGTGCTTGCTACCCATACTGCCCGCTCCATCACACGTCCGTCAGTTTGCTCAGCCTGTGCCATCACATCCCCATCACACGCCTTCTACATCTTGTCTGTCACTTGGTTTACGTGTGTCTACGTGTGCATTGCACGTCCCTTGAAGGCTTGTCACATTTGGTCCAGTGCCTGGCATGGTGGGTCACATGTCCCCACCTTGTGTCAGCTGCATGTCTACATACGAATTTCACATGTTAGTTTCTTCGCCATTGGGTAATATTTCCCTCATAGGTCCAGCACATATTTGACATGTAGCTATCAGGGTAGTTCACATATTATTCATTCATTCATTTATTCATTCATTATTGAGGTCCTACTATGTGGTGGTCACTGTTTTAGACTCAGTGGATACAACAATGAATAAACAAAAAAGCCCTGCCTTCATGGAGGCCAAACAATAAACACAACAATAACTTGATATTCAGTTTAAAATTATTATTATTCAACATATCACAACAACATAGTAGTAGGCACATAAATAGATCAATAGCGTAATGCAAAGCCAGTTATATAGGGTGCCGGAAGTGATGAGCACCATGGGAAAAACAGGGCAAGGTAAGGGGGAGAGGGCTGAGGGGCAGAGTGGAGTAGTAGGGAGGCCAGGGTGCTCCTGGAAGAATCATTCAGGCAAAGACTTGGAGGCAATTAAGTGAGCTTTGCTGATATCAAGGAAACGTGTTAGAGGCAGAGGGAACAGCAGGTGCCAAAGCCCAGAGATCAGAGCACGTGTGGAGTGTTGGAGGAACGTTGAGGAGGCCAGGGTGACTGCAGTGGAGGAAATCATCAGGAAACAACAGGACTGAACCAGTTTCTCAGTCTCAGTGAACTCACAGTTTCCCTGCTGCCATCAGCCTTTGATGTAAGTTAGTTCACATCCAGCTGTGACACAGACTGCACCTGAACAACTGTCATGGACAACACTGTGGTCTCGGGTCAATTTCCTACATTTTGATAGATTTAATCTATCAAAGCAACAAAACCCTTCTCTCTGCAAAGGTAGGTAGAAAATGAAAATGGGCCAGAAAATGAAAGTTGTGCCACCCAAAGGAGGCAGAGGGATGTATGGGAAGGGTCTCGGCTCTGCCACTTAACAAGCCAAGATCACCGTGCTGGTCTCCCTGAATCTGTTTCCACATATGTGAAATGGGGGGACAACAACCATGATTATCAGGCTAGGACGCAAAAATAATCCCCAGCTCTCAGCCAGAGCCTTGCGGCACTCAGGCTGGCTAGCACGTGGCCACATCCTCCACATTCATTGCCCACGTGCAGCTCAGGTGCCAGGTAAAAGTTCTGCATGGTTTCTATTTTTAATCCTGAATTCTTCCACTTAGAATAATGCTTCAAATCTTTCTGGAACAAAAACCTGGAGCCCGAATCCTAAACAAATAAAGCACGTGAATTTGAACTGGCACAGTTCATCTTGTAATCTTTTGAAAGAACATATACAAATAAATGCCCACTTGTCCCGCTTGGGTGCCTGGCCGCTGCCCTCTGGGACTCCTTTTCCTCTGCTGCCATCACCTGGAAGGAAGAGGGACTGCAGGGACACAGAGACACACAGACCAGCAGGGACTCCTTTTCCTTCCTGCTGGTGAGGAGACTCTGGGTGCATACCCCACAGAGGCCAGCAACACATCTCGCATGAAGAGGTGGGTATTATGGCTTGGAAAGCTGGCTTAGGACCATTTCAGCAGTCAGCAAGGGTTCAGCATCAAAGGACAAAGTCCTAACAATGACAGATCTAGTCCACTTCCTTCCTTAAAAAAGGAAACAAAGAACAGGTCAGTTGTGTGTTTTTCCCAAGGCTGAACTACACCTTAGGATAGTCAGGATTCAATCCCAGAGCCCGGAGCTCTAAATCCAGGGTTGCTTTAGAGCCTGGCTACTCAAGAGTCTAGTCCTTGGGCCAGCTACCTCTTCTTAACCCGAGAGCTTATTAGGAAAATACTGGATCTCAGGCCCCACCAGAAACCCGCTGAATCGGCTCAGCATTTTAACAGATCCTGCAGGCAACTGGCACGTGTGTCAGAGCATGTGAAACACTGAGTTTGAACACTCTGCCTTCCAGCTCTCCTAGGAGGGTACGTTAAGATGCTTTTGTTTCCCCAAATGGAAATCACAGCATTGTTTTTACCTGCTTATAAAGGTTTTACATGCTCCTGTAAAGAAACTCAGACAACACAGGGAAATTTAAAGCGGAAAGTAATAAACATTGTGGTATGTAAATATCCTTTTAAACATCTACCATGTGTGCACAAACACACACTTTAACAAAAATCAGATTATATTCTGCGTACTATTTGGTAGCCTCCGCCTTTTACCTAAAAAGTTTCTTAAGTATGATTTCTCTTTCGAGTAAGTAGTTGCTCAGTGAATATTTGCTAAATGAAAAGATTGATTAAAACAAGCCATGGGAGTATTTGTTATCTATCGCTGCATTAAAAATTACCCCCAAACTTAGCAGTTTAAAATAACAAATATTTATTATCTCAAGAGTGTTTCCGAGGGTCGGGATCTGGGAGTGGCTCAGAGGGGCGACTCTGGCTCTGGTCTCTCGCGGCATCATTGTCAGGCTGTTGACGCGTCCAGTCATCTGAAAGTTGTGTCACCTCCCACCCCAAGCCCTCACTGTCTCTCACCTGACCTTGTACAATAGCCACACATCCTATCAGTTCCCACATCTAGCCCTACCCGCCTCTCAACCATTCTTTGATTTACCAGCCAGAGTGAGCTTGGAAAAGGCAAATCCAACCTTGTGGCCTCTCCTTAAAATCCACCCATGGTTTCCCATGGCTCTTAGAATAAAGTATAAAAAATTAAACAAGAAGAGGACCACCAGGCCCGGGGTGGTGTGGCCCAGCCAACATCCCCACCCTTGCATCCTTGCCTTGTCCCTTCGCTTTCTGTGGTCCAGCCACACCATCCCTCTCAGCCCCTCCTGTGTGCCTCGCTCTGCCCCTCTGGAGCTCTCCCAGGATGCGGAGCCCTCTGACCGGCCTCCATCCAGGCCCTTTCACCACCACACCTCCAGGAGTGCAGTTCACACACAGACCACCCACTCAGCGGCTACTCCAGCCTCCAGTCCTTTACTCCAGTGCCCAGAGAATGCTCACCCTCAATAAAGACTTGTTGAACTTTCATATCTCTGATATCTTTTATGCTTTGCACTAGTGGCAAATATTTCCCCCAGATTGTGATTCCCTCTAACTCTGCTTATTGTTTATTTAACCTTCAAAAGTTTTACATTTTGATGTCGTCAAAACAGTCTTTGGGGATTTCTCTAGTGCTTTATGCACCAAAAAGTTTTGTAGAAGAGCAGGTGCCTCAGCTAAGGTCCAGGTCTGAGGAATTCAGATTAGAAGGAACAGGACGCTGGCAACCTTGAACTGACCGAGGGCGCTGCACAGGTGGGCGAGGCCAGGTACCAGGCAGCTCGGGGTTAGAATGTCCCAGGCGTGGCATTCCTGGCCTATCATTTTTCTACACTGCTCACCACCCCGTGACGGGTCGGGCCCGTATTAACACCCAGCACATGTCAGGGAAAAGCAGGCCGGGGCCTGCCGTTTGCCGGGTGCTGTGTGATGCCCCGGGGAACTGAATTTTTAGGTAAGACTTGAGGGAGGGAGTAGTAGTTTGTTTGGTGCAGGCTCTGTGTGTGTGTGTGTATGTGCACGTGTGTGCACGTATGAATGTGCCTGGCAGAGGGTTCAGGTAGAGGGAAATAGTATCTCTAAAGAGCCCCAGGTGGGATATGTTCAGGTGGCCTTCTTAAATCCCCAGTGAGGCTGCAGTCACTGCTCCTTCATCTAAAACCCACCGATGGAACAAGGGGAGGGTGTTATGACCCAGATGTGTGGCCGTGTTCTTGAGGGTCTCAGCCCAACCTCAGCTTCCATGGAGGACAGGGCCGGCCAGCTCTGGTCCTGCCATGTTTCTCCACACCTGCCATGAGAGTTAAGGGTGAAACCATGAGTAAATCACAGCAGTGTCCCAGGTGAAGTCCTGTCCACAGGCGTCCTTGGCTCCCTGGCTGGCTGTCCCATCCTTGGCTGTGAGAAGGGGCAGACTTTAGACAAACGCCTGTGAACTGCAGCAGTTCCGGGGCAGGTGCAGCTCAGGGGTGCCCAGTGCACGGCCCAGCAAGGTGCCATTGGGAGGGGAGTCTCTCTGTGTCTTCTGGGGACAAGTCAGAATATAAGGGCAATACTATGACGCCCAGTGGTTGGCAGGAGCCAGCCCTCGTGCTTGCACGTTCCTTATACAAACTTAAGTTGTAGGTGTGACTCACTCTCACCTTACAGATAAGAACCAGAGGCTCAGAGAGGTTCTGTGATTTGTCCAAGGTCACTCAGCTAAACTTGGGAGATCCAGGACCCAGTTTTGCCTGGCTCTAGAGCCTATAAGGGGACCTGGGATGGCCAGGTAGATGTCCAAGGGCCAGGGGTGGGCATGCGCGAGGCAGCATTGTGACCTCAATGTCTGGTACCTGGGGGAGGAGACTGATGGCGGGGACTTTGATTCCAAAAAGGAAGAGCTTTGTGGGGAGGCAGAGATGCGGCTCTGCAGACCTTTCTCATGAAAGCACCTCCTCAGCCCCGTTGCAGGGCTAGAAGGAGGCTATTTTAGTAGCAGCAGAACTGTGTGGGCCCCAAATGAATGGCAAGCCATGTATGGACAAAGCTGGGGGAATACCGAAATGGGGCTGTTAGAACCAAACGTGACATGCAGGGAAGGTTGATGGGGTTTGGGCTGTGTGACAGCTGGCAGGAGACCATCTCCCAGGAGGACACAGGGCAAGGTGCCAATCCAGGCTGGGAGGAGTAGGGGCGTGCTGACAAGGAACAGAGAGAGTCTGCCTCCCCTTGCAGCAGGAGCTCTGCCGCCTGCCTGGAGGAGGGGGCCCTGGAACGTGGATTGGAGACAAGTGGGGAGAAGAGTGAGGTGAAGCAACTCAGGTAGTAATTGCAATAAGCACCCCTGGACCCCCAAGCTGGTGAACTGAACAATTCCAGGAAGCGTTTGTGTGTGTTTATAAACGTCCTCCCTTCCAAGTTGGAATCAAGACTTATTTGGCAAAGAATGTTGTCTCAGGGAAGGAGACTGACCGCCCAGAGGCGGGAACGCTGAGGTGAATTTGTTTGCCAGAGCTCCAGATTCGGCTTGTTTGTCCACGGCTCTGCTATTTTCCTAAGATAAGGGAGACCTGCATTCAAACCCCAGCTCTTCCGCTTGGCTGGGGGACCTGTAGCAAGTCACTTAACCCCTACGGGCCTCCTTTTCCTCAAACGAAACATGGAGAACAAACACATGAGTACCTATCTCAGACAGCTGTCACGGGATTGGATGAGGTAACGTGCATGAACGCCCTAGCTCAGTGCCCGGTGTGCAGCGGGGGGGGGGGGGGGCGGCAGGCAGCTACTGCTATCTATCATTAACAGTAACAAAGTGAGGACTCTCCTCTCACAGTCACGGGTCCCAAGCCCCCAGGGCAGAGAAACTCAACTCTATTTTAGAAGGCAAACTGCCTTTATTTTGAAACCGGCTCTAGGAAACAGGCTGAGAAATGGCGGTATGTGTTTCTAGATTCCCTTCCTCTTGATGCAGGCTGAACGACTGCTCATACACATGGTCCATTCTGGGATCCGAATGTGTGTAGAAGGTGTCCTTCATCTACCTTGTGGGGAACACAGAGTTTTTGCGTTTGGGTAACAAGCCTACCAAGAGATACAGGAGGGCCTTCGCCCAAACTCGGTTTTACAAGGCAAACTGCATTTACCTTGAAACCGACTCTAGGCAACAGGCTTAGAAAGTCCCAGTACTATTTTGCAGGATTGGCCCTGAGAAGGAGGCCCAATTGTCGAGGAAACTCAGAGAACAGGATGACAGGAGGGCCTCTAGTCTGGGCCAACCCCAGGTGCTGCCTGGGAGGGAGGTACCATTTCAGAGGGCTGGGGCTCACCCCCCGAACAGCCTCAGTTTCCCTCTGTCATCCCCGCTCTAGTCACCTGGCCCCAGCCTCCCCCACTGAGGCCTTAACGTTGTCAAGACAAGCCCGCAGCCTGGGACAGCTGCGGGAGGGGGAGATGCCCGCTCAGACCGGGCTGAGGTACCAGGTCTCAGGGGGAACAGAACCACTCAGCCCACTTAGGGCCACTGAAGAGCAAAGGGCACATGGGCAAAGAGTGAAATGGTGGATGGTCAAGGGCTTATCACTGCACATGCATGGATGACAAGAACGGTTAAAATCAACACTGCTGAGCCCTCGGCGGGGATGGACCTAGGAGGTGACAACCACTCTGTCGGGCGGCTCTGCAGGCCCACACGGCCCTGGAATAGGACCCAGGGGCAGTGGTCCTAGTGAGGCAGCTCTCAGCTCGACCCGAGGGAGGACTTCCTGACAAGGGAAGTCCCAGAGGATTCCACCCACCACGAGAACGATGCTCCCTGGTTCTGGAGGCCTTCAGAGATGACCTGAGGATCTAGAAGGGAAGTTTCTCTCCAGTAACCCGCAAACCCTCCCATCACTTCACTTTAATCATTTATTCGGTCACTCACTAATACGGCCAGGTGACAATGCAGCTTAGCGGTCACAAGCATGGGGTGTCAGAGTCTGACTGCCAGGATTTATATCTGGGCTCTCTGTTCCACCACCCACTAGCTGGGTCCCCTGGTAGGTCACGCAGCTTTTCTGAGACTTACTGGTGAAATGGGATGGAGGAGATCTACACCACGGGGCTGGGGTGAGCTTACACAGAAAGTTCTTAGCAGAGGGCCCAGCACATGATAAGCACACATAAATGTGGCTACTCTGATTGTTAATTATGAGCATTTACTGTATGCAGGTACTTTGCGGGGGATTTCTGCAGCCCGGTGCTCCTCTCTGGCCACCAGGGGTCAGCTCAGACCAGTGCATCAACCATCACAGTCCCTCAGAGCCTGAGAAATTCACTTGACAACCCCCTGCTCGCTGTGGTCCTAGTTCCAACGACACTGGCCTCATCCTCCCTGGTCCTCCATCACCCCTTCTGCATGATGAGGTCAGAGGGCAGGGCTCGTTCAGTGCTTCCTAGACCTCGGCTCACATGTGCTTTAGGTACATAGCATGTGGATACATCAAGTAACATTACTCTTTTTCACTTCATTATGGACCAACTCAAACTTCCTCAAGAGCTGGTAGTGGCTGAGAATGGCATTTGAGAACAACAGTCTAGAAATGGGTATTTTTCAAAGGTGGGTAATGTACACACTCCTTTATAAAGGAAACTCTCCTTGCAAGACTCCAAGAGTATGTCCACAGACTCCCAACACCAGTGGTCCCCATGGACAGCACCTGCAATATACCTACTTATTCCATAAAAATGTCTTTTAATTGTGAGTTTCATGGCAAAATTTTAGTCTCTATAATTAGAAATACATATATATACATACATACATATATATGTTTTTTAGATTGTATCTGCAAGCACCTCAGTTTGAGAAGTGGGTCTAGATGTCCATTAAGCAATTGTTCTGTTTCTCACGGGAGAAAAGCTTAAATGAAAGCCAGTGGGATTGAAGCAAATTGTGAAGGAGAGCTAGTCTCAGTGATGGGAGGTGCCAGGCAGCACAGCCCAGGGCAGTGACAGGTCTGCTCCTTAGGAGAGGGACAAGGAGTCACCATCCTGGAAGGTGGGGAAGAACAGTCTCAGGGGCAAAGGAGTTAGAGGGCAGAAATGGCTTTAAGCCCTGGGCATTCTCAACTGTGTTTCCCTGCGTCTGTGAGATGAGAACTTTGACGGGAACAAGATGAAACACGCAACTTTTCTTCCCGGAGTCATTTCACGCACCCTTCCTTTCAAAAGAAATTCCTTGGAGGTCTGGGGGAGAAACTCCAAGGGAATGCCAATAATTCTGACATCACAGCACTGCCCTAGTGACCCATGAAGAAATACCAAAGCTAGAGATGGTTTCCTGAGCTGGGTCAGACCACCGGCCTGGATACAGGCACGGCCCACACATCAGAGTCCCCCAGGCCGCTGGGCTCCATGCTGCTGCACCCGGCCTCCCCAGCTTGGGACACAAGGGGGGATGATGGAAGGGACAGGGCCAGAGAGCTTGTGTGCCCAGCAGGGCATTGCAAAAAAGCTGATCACAACTGGCAGAGCTCTGAAGTTCACAGCTGCTAGGACATTTTATCCGTCGGCACCATGGGCATGGTGTCTACCACCTACCAGCTTTTCCAGGTTATAAAGATATTTGAAACCCGAAAAAAAATTATTAACTGCAAAATACAGAAAGAAACCTGCAAGCTAAAAGCAACAGATGCTTCATCACCTGTCTACAAAATAGAACAGGACGTTAGCTAGTCAGCTGCAGCTCAAGTCCGACACAAATTACACTGACTGCAGGATGTGGGAGGAGTCTGATGGGCTCACTACGATGTGGGGCGAAGCCTATGAATTTACCAGGTCTCACATTCACCCCTCTCGGCTGGGCTAGCCAACCTGGCTCCCCCTTTCCTCCCTTTTCTTCTTGCCTCTTCTTGATCTCCCAATTTCTATTTCACCCTGGCTGCCACTGTCCATCAGGCCAGAAAAGGTGCCCCAGGAATCTCCCACCAGCCTCGGCGAGCAGCTCAGCTCCTACCCCCACCCCCGTGAGGCATCTCAGGAGCCGGCCTGCACTCGGGCCAGCAGAGCCCTGCCCTGCGCTGCGAGGGACGGACCCCAGGCTTGCCTGGGCCGGGCTATCGTGGTTGGAATCTTAGTTGAGTCAGGAACCAGGTGGGGGTGTCACATGGCTGTTAAGAACAGGGGCTCTGGAATCTGGCAGACCCGAATTCAACTCCCATGTCTACTGGGTGACTCGGGACAAATTACTTTTGTCTCTTTGAGTCTTAGTTTCCTCACATGTAAAATCACACCCGTCATTATTAAAATTGGGTATGAATTATCATGTGAAAAGTATTGTGCCCATAGCAACAGTCTTCCATAGGGGCACAGAGGGCAGCTGTGAGGCTTTAGACGGGATGATACATGTTAAGCTTTCACTTGCTGTGAGAACAATAGTAACCACTTCTACGGAGCATCTCTGGTGTTCCAGCCACACGCACTTTCCCCGGCTTTATTTCAGTGAGGTCTCCCATCGACTGCAGGCTGAGGTTCTGTTGATGGTCCCTGTGTTGCTGATAAGCAAACTGTAGCTCAGAAACTTCAAAGACCATGCCCAGGACTGCACAGAGCTGGGATTCTAGTACAGGCGGGTCTAACTCTAACTCTGCACACACCGCCCCCAAACGGTAGCTTTACAAATCGTTCTGCAATGGGCAATCCAGCAGAACATTGACCTTAAACCCAGAAAACCTGGCTTTGAAGCAAGGCTCTTCCTCTCCTGTAGGTGTAAGAGTTTTAAGCAGCCTTCCAGCCTCTCTCAGCCGGTCCCCTCACGTGTGAGTGGAAATAACAAGGCCCCCCAGGTTCTGCCGACGGGATAGGATTACAGCCAGGCTCAAATCAGATGCTGGATGCAAGTGTTGAGTGGGCCAGCAATCCCTTGGCAAGCACATCGTGATGACCCTTCTTTACCCCCTGTCAGCTAAGTGTCTGTCCAAGCTCCCCTTGAATACTTCCGGGGACAGAATGCTCACTTCTTATTCTAGTAGCTCATTCTGGTTACAAAGTTCTTCCCTTTGCAAAGTCTGCAAGGACTTGCCTGTAACTCCATCCCACCAGCCCTGGCCAGGACCTCCTCTGCCCTGCCAGCTGGAAGAACCTTCACAGTCTCCCACACTGGAGGCTGAAGACCCCCACGGCTGTGTCCTTGCTCCTGCCATCCTGCCCTGGACTCCCCAACCACAGGAAGAGACAGATAAAAGCAGGCATGTTCTCGGTTTGCATGGGCTCCTCCCCTGCTTACCAGACTCACAGGCCAGAGACGGTACAGATCAAAGAAGGATGTGGAAGACACCAGAGACACTGATGGCTGCTCTGACCGCTCACACTTCCTGAAGCCCCTGCCCTCTGCAAATACCTGCAATGCCCTGGCTGGTCCTGCCACCTCGGCTGGCACTTGGGCTTTGGGGCCAGGATCATGTGGACTTTGTCCTGTTGGTTTCCCTTGTTCACCCCACTCTCCTTCCCCTGGCACTCCCCAGCCACCCTTGTGCTCGTACCTTGAAAGACTCCAGGAATCCCCCATGGCCCCCACTCTCAAACTTGTCCTCTTCTGGGCCCAGTCCCAGCATGGCCTGCGTGTGGGCGTGGAGTTCATCGTGAAGGTTGTCCAGGAGGGCTGCCCTCGTCCGGTCTTGGAAGGGAGAAGGGTGGGGGTGGTTAAGCTGGCACTGAGAGCAGAGATGTGCCCTCCCCCGGGATGCTCCAGACACCTGGCCCAAGGGCTGTGAATCTGGCCAGCTGCATCCCAGCGACAGTGCGGACCTACATCCAGGCTGGGCTCCATGCTCACAAATGCTGCAGCTAACACTACAGCTCCGTGCCCGGCCCCCTGCTCCCTTCTCTCTGTCCCTTCTCCCTGGGCCATCCCGCCCTCCCATGGCTCTGCCCTGATGACTCCCAGCCCAGATCTCTGCCCCAGGCACCACGTCCATGTACCCAACTGCCCATAGCTCCTCTCCATCCAGGTGTGTATCCAAGGCCACATCTACAGCCGCCAGGGGGCGCCATTCACACAGACCAGGACCAACCCTTTGAGCAACACAGCCTTTGCCAGTGCCTCCAAATAGCAGGTCCAGACAGTGTTCCCATGTCAGCAAAGAGCTCAAGCCAAAGGCCCGGGTGGCTCCCCACAATCCCACTTCTCCACACTCTTATATACAAGAGTCCATCAAGTCTTCCTGACTCTGAGCACTTCCTGTGCTGAAGCAAGCTGCCACTCTGTCTCTTGGACTCCTGTAATAGCTTCTAGCTGGCCCCCTTCCTGCCCTCCTGCCTTCAGGCTACCCGCCACCTCTACCACCTCCTCCTGTACTTTATTAGGGCCTTATCACCTCTAGCTCAAAGCCTGATCTGACCCAACCAGCATCTGCAGCTGGTCCTCCCACCATTCCATCCCCATCATGAACCCTTCTCTCAAGGCCACGTCCAACCCTCTGGAGCTCCCTCACGAAGTCATGCTCTGAATCTGCCCGGCCTTTGTTCATGCTGATTCCCACGCCTGGAATAACCCTCCCCAATCTTTCCTCGTGGCAAAAGTCTCGTTAGATATCCAGATTAGGCAGCTCCAAGACCACCTCCTCCAAAAAGCCTTCCCTGAACACACCTTCCATTCCCCACAGGCAGAAACAGCCACTACCCTGAGCCACAGCCCCTACTGGCCTCCGTCATAGTCCAGGACACTCTATCATACCTGTCTCCACCAGCCTGTGAGCTCTGTAGGGGCAGAAACTGTCTCACTTATCCCAGTTTCCCAGGGAACAGAACAAAGCACAGTACACAGTAGGTGCTCAATAAGTGATCAGCAAATGGTTGACTAGACCTAAAGTTTGGATGGAGTTCCCACAAGAAGAAAGAGCTCCACATCAACACAATGCTGAAGGCTTAGAGGGGCAAAGATGGTGCTTCCCACCTTAAATAGCCCCCAAGAATAGACCCTCGAGAAAGGCTGGCCCAGTGGGCAGGAGGAAGACCAGAAACCTCGTGCTCACCTCCAGCTTCGCAAACTTGTCTGACTTGCAGCATTCTCTGCGTTGGTGAGCTTGGTGAGCAGAAACTCCCTGAACTCTGGGCCCTGGAACACACAAGATGCTCCATCCTTAGCTGCTGCCACAGGGCTTTAACCACAGTAAGAGGCAGGCAGTTCAGGGGGCCTGGGGGGAGGGTCTACTTCTGACACCGCATCACCTTTAGCCCAGCCCAAGCCCACCTGCTAAGATGCCAACATGGAAACCAGCTCCGCTGGTGCTGGCAAATCCACCTTCCACACCCACCATAGCACTTCCGGGAGTGGAGGCCACTTGTGCCCAAGGCGCCTGGGACTGGCGTACAGCATAAAACCCTCCTTTGAGCAGAAAGACAACCCCAGTGTCAAACACCCTGACAAGAGGCCTTGTGCTGGGCCAGGCTGGCAGTACAAGGAGAGGTGGGGACAGGCACCAAGTAAAGGAGGTTCTCAAGCTCCCAGCCCAATTCGGCCCCCCTGCAACCACTGCCACTCAGGCGTGGCAGCCTGGAGTCTCAGACATGAGAGAGGCAGAAGGAGAGTTTCTTACCTTCTGGAAAACGGGGGCTGGGCAGAGGTGGGCCAAAGGCAGGCACATATTCCCGGGCAGTGACTGCAACCTGAAACACAGGGACTCAGTGTGGGCCACCAGAGGGGAGACACAAGCTGAGGATGAAAAGCGTTCTGAGTCCTGGCCCTGGGGGAGCCCCCTTCCCACGCACATCTACTCCCCTTCCCAGAATACAAAGAAAGTGTCCCCTGGGCCAGCGCCAGTGAACCCAAGTCACTGTTCCTAGAAGTGGGGCTGGACTGTGCAGAGCCATCCACACACCCTCATCTGCATTCCAGGAGGTGGGAAGCAAGTTTGGCAAGATGATGGGGCGGGGCTGAGGAGCAGCCTGGAACCCTAACTAATGCAGTACAAGAGCCCAGGAGATGCTATCTCTTCACCTCTTTCGACGGGATGCTCATCCTACAGAGAAGGCGCAGGGAGAATGGTCAGCCCTGTACTCCTGATGAGGATACAGACGCCCAGAGCCGTGGAGCCCTCCCTCCAATGGCACACAGGAGATTAGCCCCGGAGATGAGCAGACGATCCAGAGCTCTCTAACCCTGCTCGGGGGTTCTCTCCCACAACACTGACTCCCATGACTGGCCATACATCAGAATCACTTCAAGTACTTAAAAATAAATACCAGTTACATGGGCTCCACCATAAACCTACTGAATCAGCAGCTCTGGGGTGGAGTCAGGACTCTGCAACTGTTTGAGGCTCCTGAGAGCATCTGTGTGGTCAGTAGACTGGTGTTTGGGAGCCCTGGCCCCGCACACGGGGTCGGTCTGGGTGAGGCTGAACTCACAGAGCACCAGGGCCCAGGGTGGGAACTGGGGGCAGAGGGACATGCAGGTGCTCTGCATGGGCTTGCAGGCTGGGGGTGGGGTGTACACCTCTGGCCACCCTGGTGAGGGAGGAACTAATGGAGAGAGGGCACCAAGGTGTTCTTCGTGAGGTCTCCCAGGCTCAGGACAGGTCCCACACCTCCATCTCCCCTCTCTGCCTGGAGATGCCCTGGTTTCACCTGTTCTCAGCCCACGAGGCTGCAGGCCTCTCTGGAGACTCTGCCCTCTCCCTTCTCAGGGAGGCTGCTGATGTGAGCGCAGCCCTGGTGCGCTGCCAGCCTCCTGGGCCCGGCCCGTGACGTAGGGCAGATGCAGAGTCTGCCAGAGCGGGCGAGCCGGCACCTCGGAGCCGGGCCAGGCCGGAAGGGCCCTGCCGGGATCTGGAGTGCAGGGGAGCGGGACAGGGCTGGTCAGTACGGCTTTCTCTCCCCAAGCCCAGGGCTGTCCACATGGCCCACACTGTGGTGCCCAGAGTCGGGAAAAAGCTGATGTGATTTCTGGCTGCTTCCAGCTGCCACACCGTCCCCCTCCACCACCCACCATCACCCTCGGCACAACTCAAGAGTTCCACCCACAGAGCCAAAATCAGGAGGAGGGGACAGCCTTGGAGAGGCTGCTGATGGGACCAGGCCAGAGGCCAGGTTCAGCTCCCCCATCTTCCCACCCCGACGCCGCCTCCTTCTCAGGCTTGCACTAGAGTGTTCTGTGCTGGCTGGGTGAGTGGCTTCGATATGCTCTGAAAGCGGCCTGAGTCTCCCAGCTGGACGAGCCCACGAGCCAACTGCCCCACAGCAGTGGGGTCAGAAAGGCGGGGGACGGGATATTCCCTTTGCTGGCCGTTCTCTAACCCCACGTGCTCCCTCCCGTCCAAACGCCCGGGCCTTTGTGGTTCCCTCCTCTTGGGGATGGTTGGGTTGCTGGGCTGAAAGCAGAAGCTGCCTGAACACAACCTCCCCTTCCTACTTTCTAGACCTAGCCAGGGCCTCCTGGCAGGGGCTGGGAAGGAGAGAGGCAGCAGGTGACTCTGGGGAAGAGGCTCTTCAAGACCAGAAAGTGGAAGGAGGCACGGGTGTGTAAGAAGGATGTTCCAGGAGCGGGGGTGCCTCCAAGGTCTCCAGACTTGATAAGGTCCCCACGCCTGCCGAAGGGTGGCCTGGAAGCCCTGGAGGACCACGAGGTCACTCAAGCGACAGATCAGCAGTGAGGGGAAGGGGGCACACAGCCAGGAGCCGGCCCCCTGGTCAGCTTCGTGTAAGACTCCTGACATCTTTGCAGGACTTCAGGAGTCGGGGCTGGGTGAGCTCAGACAGGGAGGGAAGGGCGTCCTGGTGAAGGCTCAGCTGGAATTTCCTTCGAGTCTGGCAGGATGGGGATGAAATGTGTGTCTGAAACATGATTTGATGTGATGTCTCATGCACACCCCAGATGGTGGGTCCAAGTTCCCACCTGCTGTGACGGCTCCATGAGGAAGGCCACAGTCAGACCCGGGCCGGACTCTGGCTCCACTGTTTCCAGGCTCTGTGGCCTCAGATGTTAAGAAACTTAAGCTCTTGGCCTCAATCTTCCCCCTGTAAAATGGGGCTAACAGGAGGCCTATCTGACTAGAGGCTTGTGAGAATTTAAGAAGACTGCTTTTAAGGGCCTGGCACAGAGCCAACACCCAGTAAGGAGTAATCATTGTCACTCGGTGCTTTTTTAATTTTCCCTGCTGTTCTGCACCTAATAAAGGATGAAATACTACAGAGTTCCCCCAAACCACTTCCTAATCCAACACACACACACACACACACATCCCTCTTCCTCAGCTCCTCCTCCTTCCTCTCCACAGCATGTCAGGGCTGGAAGGAGCTCAGAAGTTGTCTACTCCAACTTCCTCATTTCACACAGTTGGAAACAGAGGCCCAGAGAGGGAAGGAACTGGCCCAAGGTCACACAGCAGTCAGAGGCAGGGCCAGGACCAGAACCCCAGGCTCCCAAGCCGCTCTGTCTGAGGTCCTTTCCTGTACATTCCCACCCCTGTCCTTCCCCCTTCCTTCTCCTTCCTGTTGTTTGTCCTCCCCAGTGGGGGCCTCCTGGGGCACTGCTCAGTCCCTGGGGAACTCTCACCCTCTTTTGCCACAAGCCCTAAGCCTGCAGGGGTCAGCTGAGGTCCACGTTACCTGGACCCCCCGAAGGGTCTAACCAGGTCCTCCTCAGTCTGCCCATCACTGGATGATGCACAGAGCTTTGGGGGGCACCTTAGAAGGCTGATCCCCCTCCCTGTCCTCTGCCCTGACTCACAGGTCCTGCCTTCCAGCTTGGATGTCTGCCTGGCAGGTAGAGTTCAAGGTCCCACATCCCCGTGAGCTCTCCTTCTCACCTCTCTGAGGACAGTGCTTCTCCCTGGACCAGAGACTGTGGCTGGGGAGACTTGGTAAAGACTTCTAGCATATGTGCTGGCGTAAGGTGGTGCTTCTCTGATTTTTCTCTATTTTCCTAACTCTACTAAAGTTCTTGGGAAAGGGAAGAAGCCAGTTTAGCTGGACTCCATTTCCTACCAGGAACTTAAACACTAAACGTCCACAGGAGGCCTCATTCTGCCAGCAGATGCCCAGCGGACGAGCCCCACGCACGTCCGAGACTGCCTGGCAGGGCCCGGGAGCCCTCCTATCACACAGCTCTATTCTGAGCATCCTTCTCTGTTGTGCTTTCCCTCCAAGAGCCGTTAAATGAACCAGGTGGCTGGTGACCTGTGCTCACAGCCTCTTCTGCCCCTTCCCTGAAGCTGGTTCTGTACGTCACTTCCATGTGCCTGCACAGCAGGCACTGAGTGACTACACTTGCTTCCACCAACAAAGTAATTAGGCAGCTGATTGACAGGCATGCCCGTGTGGGTCAAAGCCTTCAAGGAAACCCAAACCATGGGTTCTCCAACTTTTCAGCTAAAACTGCTCAGTGACAGAGGAGCGTGAACACGGGCCTGTAAAAGAATCAGTTCTCCTCCACAGGACATAGTGTGGAGTTTCTTTTGTGTTTAGAAGCCTCCTGTTTGGTTTTTAAGCGGATGTGACTTTTGCACTTAATATACCTGGATTTGTACTGATAAAAAAAGTCATATAACAATTATAGAACATTGTTTTTCTTTCCCAGAATATTCAAACCAAATTGATACTTTGTAAAGACGGCCATGAAATGCTATGGCCTCCTGAACCCTGGAACCAGCTTTGGCCTAAGTTAATACACAGGAAGCATTGCAGGCCTCAGGGTTTCCCAAGAACTCCTTTTCGCTCTCCCTGACAACACTGGCTCCTAACACTGGGGGACGCAGGGAGTTCTGAGAATTTGAGCTACGGCCTCTCTCCTCTGGAGACACAAAGCAGCACGTGAACTCCACAGTTTGTACCTATCTACCAAGGGTTCAAAGACTATCTAACATCCACTTTAAAACCCCTGCCTCAGTCTATGTCCCTTGGGTCCCCTGCCCCCCCACCACCACTGTGCGACAGAGAAACTGTGGCCCAAGAGGTTGGAATCGTTTCTCACAGTTAAGGTGAGGGATAGTGACACAGCCATCAGGAGGTGTGGGGTGAGGGCCCGAGGCGCATCTGCACCAGTGAGGCGTCTGAGAAAGTCCACTAATGGGTCAGGAGCTGAGACTCAGGTGCTCACAAGCCCACCCCACCCCCGCCCCCAGGAGTCTTCAAATGAATGTGGCTCATTTGCCCAGAACAGCTAAACCAGAGGGCCCCCCAGGGGCCAGGGTCTACCAGGACCCCTGCCCTCCACTTCTCATCATGAACATTTCTCCTTTTTCTTTTTTCCTTTTGTCTGTTACTGTCTTTCTTCCTCTCCTCTCTCCTGACAGTCCTCTCCACTTTCTCTTTTTTTCTCTCCTGTGGCTCTGCCTTACCTTAATAAACAGCATTACCAGACTCCAAGTAGGGACAAGGGAGCCTTCTCAACCCTTGAGGTAAAGGCTGTCCCATCTGGAGGCAGCAAGATGGACCAGGGGACCTAAGAAGGTGCTCTCCAAGAGTCTAGCTCCCAAATCCCAGAAACCCAAGAACTCATGGGAAATCTATCATGTGTTGGAGAGTGGCCTGAGGAGCCCCTGAGAACTGGTGTTCCTTGACATCACTGATTCCGTAAAGTGTGGTGAGGTGCCTGGGCCCCCCGCTTCCTCCAACGAGATCTTCTCCTTACCTTGTAGGATGGGGTCTCCATGCCCAGGTTCTCAGCCTGCACGACAATGTAGGCATGTAAGAAGTTGGATGCAATCATATCTGGGACAAACGGTGTGTTTTCTTCTTGGAAGATGATGGCCACAATGTCATTCCCAATGTGTCTCTTTCTCTGGAGCTAAACAAAAAGTGTTCCATTGTTATAAGCCAGTTAGGAACATCCTGAAAACAGAATAGAACAGAATACAGGAAATTCTTCATTGTTCTATCTTTATACATAAACCTGGAACACTGAGACCTCTCTCTCCAAGGGGCTTTTTCTTTCAATCTTTAGAAGCCACTAAAAAGGAAAAAAATGAGGAAGAGGCCTAAGCTGCTAGGAAGAGGCTAGCAAGCCTCTGACTGAGCTCTGCAGCATGTAGAGAGCCCTGACTCGGGACTGGTGATCTAGTTAAAAGGTAATGCCAGGTTTTACCCTGGGAGATCCTGAATTGGATCAGGGAGAGACACAAACACATGTGGAGCCCCTGGAGAACACTAACAAAGCCACCAGGCAGCAAGTGCTGAATCAGCCACTGCCTACGTAGTGCCTGACACTATAGGAGTAGAGAAGAGGGCAAAATCAGAGGCCTGATGGTAATCTGAGAAGGCTTCCTGGAAGAGGAGTTTGGGTGAGGGGGGAGCACTTGATGGACATGTGGATGAGCAGGGAGGAGGGAGCAGATTATCCTATACCAGAAGGGAGAATAACCATACTTAGAGAAATATGGACACCCTGGCTTGGTGGAGGTCATGGGGGAAGACAGATATCCAGCCCGATTCAGCTTTCCACGCTCGGCCAGGTGCTGTCACAGGCGATCCCAATCACCAAGCATCTACCGTGTGTCAAGAACCATGCTGGGCTGTTCACACGCATGATTTCAAATGTTAAGGCCCTCCTGGACGCCAAATCCTGGCTCAGTGCTTACCTACACATTTGTTCCTTTATTAAGCACCTACTGCATGCAAGCCTGATGTTTCACGTGGAGTTTCCCACTTACTAAGCACCTGCTATATATTAAGTCTCATGCCAGGAACTTTTATAAACTGTCTCACTTATTCTGCACCACATCATCTCATTTCTTGGCAAAAGGAAATGAATATTTATTCAGTCCTTGCTGAGAGCCAAGCTCTGTGCACGTCCCACTTAACTGAGGTGACACTGAGAATGAGCCAGGCAGAGACCAGCCCTCAGCCTCAGGCTGGGGCAGGGGGTGAGGGGGGCCACGAAGGAACAGAGACTGAAGGTGAAACACTGAGAGAAAACCCTCTTTGGAAACAAAAGGAATCCTGCTTCTATTTGCTTCTGGAACATTCAGTAGTTATTTTAGAGCCAAATCGCAGTCTCCTTTGCCAATTTCCTTTTTTCCTAAGAAGCCAGGCACTGTGTTTACAATATGACTTCTGTGCTCCCTTCCAGTTCTCTACTCGGAAACATGGATCCGTTAGGAAGCCTGCCACAAGCCAGGCATTGTACTGAGCCCCATATTTGGACCCTTAATGTGATCCCCACAACAACCCTCTGACGTCCTTGGTGTTATTCCCATTTTACAGATGAGGCAAGTGAGGCCACAGGGTTAACCAGTTTGCCCAGAGTCACAAACCCCTAAGTGGCAGAGCTGGCTTCAAGCTACCATCTGCGGACCCTGTCATGTACTCTTCACCACCACCCTACACAGTCTGGGCACCTGGGCTCTGCTCTCAGCTCTACCCCTGATCACTTGGAAAACAGTTTTTTAACCATATGGAGCTACGATTTCCCCACTGGTCACAGGGAGATAACCAGGGGCCCCATCCTGTCTTCCACACAGGCTGCTGACCTACGGCCTTGGTGAGATAACACAATAGCATGGGCTTTGATAAGAGGAATGAAGCTGAACAGATGGGCCTCTTGATTGTGAAAATAGGGAAGGGGGCCTCGGTCCCTCGGGGAGACCAGACCAGATGCAGGCTCTCACCTCGCACACCCTGGTTTCCCGAAGCCCTCCCGAACCTGGTTACCTGCTGGGTGTCTCCCTCGGTAGACGGCAGCTTTGTGGAGACAGGAAACACGGTCTCCCTGTCCCGGAATACTGTGTACAGTGATTCCACCCCTGTCTGTCCGTGGGTCATGTCCAGGCCTCCTCCGAAACTGTTGGTGAAACATGCAAGTGCCAGGGGAGGGAGGGGGGAGGGAAGGAAAGTGGGCAACTTTGTAACAACCAACCACACCCTCTCCTCTGTTTTTTTGTGTAAAAAGGGCCTGTATTCTAACTGAAGCAGGATGGCACTCCAAGATATTTAGTTGGCCATCCTCTCGGTCTGCTGGCTTTCTGAATAAAGTCGCTATTCCTTGTTCCAACACCTCGTCTCCCGATTTATTGGCCTGTTGTGCGGCTAGCAGAATGAGTTTGGACTCAGTAACAATGGCCCCAAAGCACAAGACGAGTGATGCTGGCAATTTGGATCTGCCACAGAGAAGCCATAAAGTACTTCCTTTAAGTGAAAAGATGAAAGTTCTCAACTTAATAAGGAAAGAAAGAAATTGTATGCTGAAGTTGCTAAGATCTACAGTAAGAACGAATCTTCTATCCTTGAGATTTGGGGGGGGCAGGTAATTAGGTTTGTTTGTTTGTTTATTCGTTCATTCTTTTTTAGAGGAGGTACCGGAGATTGACTCCAGGACCTTGTGCATGCTAAGCATGTGCCCTACCACTTGAGCTATACCCTCCCCCTACCCTTGAGATTGTAACGAAGAAAAAGAAATTTGTTTTAGCTTGACTGTCACATCTCAGACTGCAGAAGTTATGGCCACAGAGCATGACAAGTGCCTAGTTAAGATAGGGAAGGCATTAAATTTGTAGAATATACGAATGTGTACAAATTTGAGAGAAAGGGACCACATTCGCATAACTTTTATTATGGTATATTGTTATAATAGTTCTGTTTTATTCTTGGTGGTTGTCGTTAATCTCTCACTGTGCCTAGTTTATAAATTACGCTTTATCATAGGTATGTATGCATAGGGAAGAACATAGTATGTACAGGTTTGGTACTATCCATGGTTTGAGGCATCCACTGGGGATAAGGGGGAGCTACTGTAATACATTTCTGTTATGTTAAGCCATACAGCTTCTGGCACTTGGTATAGAAGCCTGAGGAAATTGATACAAGTTGAAAGGGCTCTTTACCTGTTCTGGACACTAGGCCCTTATCAGATGCGTGATTTGCAGATAATTTTGTAATAGAGGAGAGCAGATCTGACTATGCTGGATCTGTTCCTTTAGTTTTAACCACTGTGCCGTTTTCTAGGTTTATTCTTGCTAGCTCTGCACCTTTTGTAATACATTGTTGCCTTTAGCCTGTCTGGTAAACAGGAGAACCTTTTCTCAAGGTTCTGACCTTTAAGGATATTAACACTTCTGCACTTATACAAAGACAACAAGTTGCAGAATAGAGCATAATCTTTGTTTCGTTGGAGGTTTACAGGGACACCATGACCTGACCCACATGGACAGCTGCAAGAACAAAGAATTCCTGCAGCAAGAAGTTTATAACAACTAAACCCCACCCCCATTTTTTTGTGTGTAAAAGGAGCCTATATTCTGACTGGGGGAGGATGGTTCTCCAAGATATTTAGTCGGCCATCCTCTCAGTGGGTCTGCCTGCTTTCCAAATAAAGTCGCTATTCCTTGCCCCAGCACCTCGTCTTCCAATTTATTGACCTGTCGTGTGGCCAGCAGACGAGTTTGGACTCAGTAACCCCCAGACCCCTCCTGCCTGTTTCTGGGTCTCTGGACCACAGGATGATGGTGCTGCAGCTGCTGACAGCCTGCTCTCCTCCCCATGCCCCCCAAGCCAGTCTCCTGAAGGAGAAGAGTCCAGCTCTTCCTAGCTGGGGATCTCAGCCTGAATTGGAGAGACAGCAGAGGGGCTGCATCAGAAGAGCACTGGGCCAGGAGTCCAGCGGTTCCTGGCACACTGGCAGTGGGTGCTCAATAAACATTTCTTGTTTGGAGAATCACAGCATTGGGGTCTGGTCTCCCCTGGGTGGCATGGTGAGGGTGCAGGTCCTTCCCTCCCTCCCTCCCTCTGCACCCATCTCCTCTCATCAATAAGTGTGGAGGTGGGGGAGGGGCCACAGTTTAGCCTCTAAACCCTGGGGACACAGGCTGGTGTGCAGGCAGGGGAGGGGTGGACTCTCCCTGGGAAGGGCTCACTCTCCGTGGGAAGGGCGCGTGTCCGGACAGGCATCTCTCCTGGCTTGCTGGGGGAGGGAGGGGCAGGCAGGCTGGAGGGTGGGTGGGGCCCCAGCTGTGTCAGCCTGTGAGTAGAGTCACCCAGGCCAGGAGCAGGAGGCGAGGTGACTCAATTGGCAAGGCCTTGCTATCCTCCCAACCCGCTCAGGGCAGGTCAGGTCAGGGGTTGCTCGGAGACCCAACTCCAGAATACAAGAATCCTGTTGCTTGGGGCGCACCCTGATGGGCTCCTGAAGCTCTGAGATGGAACCCTGGGGGGCTGGGTGCAGGTAAGGGGGGGGTGACCCAGGAATAGACATTCTCTGGAGAGGTCCTGAACCTCCTTCCCCTCCCCGTCCACCACCACGGGCCCCTGGTATCTCACCCTGGCCCGTGCTATTTCTGGCCCATTCTATCTGTTTTCTTGTCTCCCTGTTTTCCCTTTGACATTCCATCCCTGCCCACACGCCTTGCAGTGAAGTGTGGCTGGAGCTGCCTCTGTAATTAAGAGCCCTCCCCTGGCCAGCCGGGCACACACCCACAGGAGCAGGCCATGGGCAGCCTCTGGTGTCGAGGCTCCTCCCCTGGACAAAGGGCGGCAAAAAATGGCAAGAGCACCCCACCCTCACCTCTGGGGCCTGCACTGTCCTGCCCTGCTCCTGCTCCCGCTGATGCCAGGGCCCACTCCAGCCAGAAGCCTTTGGGAAGCACTTCTGCCACCAGTATCCTCTCCCCAGGCCTGAAGGGGACCCCCCCTCAGCAAGTTCCCCCACCCAAGCACCAGTGGGCAGGGGCAGCGGTGCAAAAGGAGTCCCATGGACAGAGATCTAAACAAGTTATGAGCCAAGCTAACTGTTAAGTAAGACACCGGACCAGTATACCTCCACAGTGACCTGAAAAGCCAGATAGAATTGAGAATTCTGACTCCTTCTCAGAACGCAGCAGCCTCTGGCAGCCTCAGGGAAAACTGCTCCCTGGCCTCCAGCCCCTGGGCCATCCCCTTCACACTCCTGGCTCCCCTCACACCACAAAGGGCCTCCAGCATGCGTGTAGGCACCCCAGCTCTCGTGTCCCTGGCGTGTGCGTCCCTTTCCCACAACTGCTCCTCGTCACCTTTTGCCTGAGTGTGCGCACACCAAGCGGTGCTGCTGTCCGAACAGGAGGAAGAGCCCAAGTAAGAGACCCCCCAGGCCCCAGAAGCAGGGTCGGTGCCGGGCACGTCCCCGGAGTGTGGTCTCCGAGGGGAGAGGTGCGAACTCTGTGTAGGCTCATCCCCTTGGCCCTGTGTGGAGGGGCGCAACCCCGGGACGACTAGAGCAGGGGCCTTCTTAAGGGCAGGACCCGGGACAGAGGCCCCCGCCCCGAGTCTAAGGCTGGCTCCGCCCCGTCTGCCACCAGGAATGGCTTAGGTCTGTGCTCCTTCCCCGCTGCTGCGACGCCAGGGGAGAGCGGCTGTGTGCTGAAAAGGGACCAGCGTCGGCCTGAAGTTTAGCATCGCATCTGTTCACCAGGTCTCCCCATATGGAGGTGGCCATCCCCGCTTAGGCTGCAGAGGAGGGAAGAAGGGGGTGTGTGTGTATCTGAGTGGGCTGGGGAGAGAGCGCTGACACAGCCTGCATTTGTGTATCTGGATCTGTGTCCCTGCGTGTATATCCCTAACGTGTGAGCATGGAAGTTTGTATGTGTGTGCGTGCATGTAGTGTGTGCAGATCTATATGTCTGCTTGCCTCTGGGAAAGGGGACCCCACAGAGAAAGGGCTGGTTGTGAACACACAGCAGAAACTCTTGCACCTCCTTATATGGCCCAGAGGCCTCGTGGAGGGTGAGAAGGGAGGTGAGCAGGGGAGGGCAGCCTGGCTTCCCATTCACCTTCCCCAGGAAGCACCTCCCCACCTTCCCACAAGCTCGCCTCAGTGGATCTCTCTTTGCCAGTAACTCCTGTCTATGGGATGACTTGGGTGCCCTTTCTTTCTTTACTCTGGGGCCCCAGAAAGCTGCAAGGTTGAATTAACCATATGTGTTCTTGGGCCCAAGGTGTCTGTTTCCATGGAGCTCTGGGCAGGAGAAATGAATTGAAACCACAGGGATGCGAATTGAGGCTAGACTTCAGGAGTTTACCAGTGTTAGAATAAGGAGACAAGGGTATTCATATAAGGGAGGCTGGAGAATCTCTTTTCCTGGAGATCTGTCAAACAGAGAAATCCCTGCCTTTAAAAGCTTGGAGGCAGGGGACTGGGTACGATGATCTTTTCCTTCAGGTTCAAGCTACAGAGGAGACCGTGGCCACAGTGATCTCCTCCCTCTCCCCGGACACCTCCTTGCCCCATGAAACAGCTGATTCTAGTAAACATCACTTTCTGATTCTTTTCTGTATCCTACAGATGAATGAATACTCAGTGACTACCAGGCAATAGTAGGTGCTTAGTAAATGTGCAGAGAACCCCTTGGTCTGGGAGGCATAGCTCTTAGCCCAGTTATTCCTGCTGCTGTGGCGGTACCTCCACCCAGTCCCAGCCTGAGCGCTGAGCTGTGGGGCCAGCTTGTTACAGCATGTTCCAGACTGACATTCAGGGCGCATTCTGGGGAGACACACAAACACACAGACACACACACACAGGCTTTATTCTGAAGCCTTATTTCTGCTCCTCCAGCCCAGCCGGGCTCTTCCACTCCTCTGCAGTCAACCAGCCCTACTGCCTGTATGCTGAAGTCAGGAGAAAGAAGGGGCTAAGCCAGGCTTAGGATGGGAAGTGGGTGTGTGTCTGTGTGTTGTGTTTGTGTGGGGTGTGTGAAGTGGGCAGGGGAAGATGGAAGGTGGGACAGGAAGTAAGTGAAGCCCTGGTAGGGGCAGGGGCCTAGGACTGGGAGCTCTTTTCCTCCCAAGCTGGAGACTGCATGGCAGGGTGGCAAGTGGGTGGGTGGAGCAGGGATAAGGTGGGGAGAAAGATGCTGAGATAAACTGGAAGACGGGGAATAAGGGAAACAAAACAAAGGGCAGTGGCCCTGGCATGTGGATGGTAACTGATCAGGGATGTTGATGTCTCCCTGGCCCCTTCTTGGATGGCACAAGCCTCAGAAGTGAGACTCTCACCATCATTCCTTTCTCTGGTGGAGACAGTCAGGAATGCTGCTGATGCACCTTCCCCCAGTGCATCGTGCATGCTAGCTTTGGAAAGATAAAGCTTTTTTAAGGAGGGACCCTTTCCGGAACAACCACCTGTCTGATACCGATGCTCCCAGAGTGACTAAGATGACCTATTTACACTTAACTCTCTGGAAGCCCTTGGAGGGTTGGAGTCATTTTGATTTTCTGTGTCACCAGTGTCTAGTCCAGTACCTAGCATACAGCTGGTGCTCAATACTTACGTGTTGATGAATGAGTATCTATAAGACCCTTAGCACGCAGTACAGCCACCAGCAGGCATTCATTTCATCGACCACAGAAAGGAAACACCCTTGTCTATTGGGAAGCTCTTTCTGATTACTGCCCCAGGCTCTTCCACTACTGAGGGGCCTGCTGCCCCACTTCTTTTATGCCAGTGATGATTTCCTTTAGATCTGCTGCCTCTGGGATTTTTTTTTTTTTATAGTAACTCTCAGTCGTGCAACACAGTGCTCTCCTCCTTCAGAGGGAGATAAGGATTTGAAAATGTGGAAGCAAATAACAATAATAATAATAAAAATTTAAAAGCCTGTGGCAAGGGGTGTAGAGCTCAGTGGTAGAGTGCATGCTCAGCATGCAGGAGGTCCTGTGTTCAATCCTCAGTACATCTATTAAAAAAAAAAAAGAAATGTGGAAGCAAACTGAATGGGGGAAGAGGGCAAACAACACAAATAAGGGAATTTAAAGGAAGAATCAGAGGCGCCAAAGGAGGACAGATTAGACTGCTGGGCATGAAGGGGATGTTGGGCGTTGCTCTGTGCTGAAGCCTCACTAAGTTCCGGGTCACGTGGGCGGGGAAGCAGCTGGTACGGTGGAAGCAAGAACTGGTCTTCTTTCTCTCCACAGGGTAAAATGCAGGCTGCACTGCCAGACACTCTCCTGCTGGATGACAGGGTGCCATGTGGGATGAGGCAGGGTACAGGCCTGTGGTGGGGTCACTCCAGAATTCCTCTCCTCACTTCAGAATTCTTCATTTCTTCTTCCTCTTGCCTCCACTTCCTGTTATTTTCTTCCCTTTCTGTTTACAAATAAAACTGACCAGGGCCGCAGAAATAAATGGTGTTCTAGGGCTTCGTCCTTGTTCTATCCAGGCCCGGGCCCCTGGTTCCCTGACTGTCATTTGCAAACCAAGAAGACTGTAATGAAGAAGTTCCTATATTTTTGGAATTAGTAAAGCATTCCTTGTGCAAAGACTGTGTTAACGTATTCATTATTAATTCCACGCGTATTTGAGTACCTAACAGAGTAGGAGTGTGTTCGGGACTAGCAGACAAAGCATAACTGTTGTTCATGAGGCGTTCATAATCTAGCTGGGGAAGCAGAGACATATATGCATGATGGAAACAATGAATGGATACATACAATGAATATAATGGTAATAAAACCTATAATTACTGGTTTGAAACAGTACCAGGATTTAAGTTATTCCTCCAAAGCCAACTATTTTTGAAGAAAGCTCAGGAGTAGGTCATGGGTGGGGCTAAGGGTCTGGTATATTGCAGTGGAGAAGGTAGTGAAGGGGAGGGGAGAAATGGTGCCAGGTGCCAGTGATTTGGGGGTACTTTGGGAGAATAGACTAGAATCTAGATGATTAAAAAAGCTTCAGGATCTGCTTTGCTCAGAAGGTGCTGATGTGGAGTAAAACCTGCTTAAGGACACTGCAAAGACAGAAAAGGGACAGTTGGAGGAATGCCCTATAGAGAGCCACCATCAGTCCTGTCTGACTAAACTAGGGTTTTATTGAGCCACTCATAATCCTACTCTGAGCTTTAATTCCTTCAGCTATAAAATGAGTGATTTGACTATTCAATGATTCCCAGACTTTTGGATTTCACAGACCAGTAAAATGCCAAAGAAAAAAAACTAAGACTGTGAAGTTTCTAACTTCTAATTTTAAAGCCCAAGTATTAATCAAAACAACTATCCTTTATCAGTATCTCTTCATAAGACAATTTTTAGCATCAAATTGAAGGAAGGTCATAACTTGTAGGATAATACAAAGAAATAGATTTTGTTCCGTGGAAAAAAGATGTAAACCTTGATTATATTGTCCTTTTCCCATTTTGCTGAGAACTAGTAAAAACTTCATCACAGCGCAGCATGGGTCTGAAGACCATTGTTTGGAAACGTCAAGGGATCTACTCTATTTCCCTGGTAACATAGGATAACACAGGTAACGCCTGACTTTTAGGATGCCTAGAACATCCCTTCTCAGGCACCATGAGCTCCAATGTTGGTGCCCTAATTGGACCAACTTTTTCCAAACTTCTCTCTCCTTCTCACTTTGCCTCCCAACTTCCACATCATCTGACCTCCACCAGATCACATACATAATTCATCAAAATCATGAAGGAAAGTCAGGGAATTCTTTTTAATGATTTCATGTTAAGATAGTTGATAGATTTAATGAGCTATACCTTGATATATTTAAAACTCATGCAAACACTCTTAGGTCAAAGGATTTCATCTTTAGCAGTTACATTCCACAAAGAGTTGGGAAATTTAAATTTTTAAAGTTCCGTGGGTATTAGTGGTAACTACCTAGTGCTCTAGTTTTCTGTGGGAATTTGAAAATGAAGCCATCTGCTATAAAGACATCTGCACTACTTGATCCTGTGAACTCACTCTTTGGACTCTACCCTAAAAATACACTTGAACAGAAGCACTAAACCCCAGACCTAGAGGCTGCGAGGTTGGCAGAGGGTCACTAGAGGCCAAGAACCGCCCGGAGCGGGAAGGGCGAAGGAGAGGTCAGAGCACCGCCCTCGCTCCACCCCCGCCGAGCTGGCCCAGCCCCTCTCACCTGCCCCTTTAAAAAAACAACAACAACAACAAAAAAAAAACAGCGTGGGCGATCCTTGCACAGGCGCAGGGCTGCTGGCGCTTGAGCGCGCACACGTGGTGACTACTAGTGGGATGGCGGAGTTGGTGCCTTTTGCGGTTGCCACCCGGAGTGACAAAACCTTGCTGGTGTGGGAGCTGAGTTCCGGACCCAGGACCGAGGCCTTGCAGGTGAGCTGGCCAGGGTGGAGGGAGGGTTGCAGAAAGCCGCCCTCGCCCCAATAACTGGGAGTCCCGGGCCAGGTGACAACACCCTACCCCGGCACGAGCCTGGCGCTGCAAGGTGACCCCCCCGCACAAACAAATCAATAAAGAATAATGCTTTGGCTGGGTGTGGGGTGCGGGTGGCGAAGGGAGCGCGTAGTAGTGGCGGGGCGGGAAGGCGGCGGTGGTTCAGCCCGGGGCGCTCTCGACCGCTCGCGCGCACGCACGCTGGTCCGTCAGCCCGCTCGGGGCCAGAGGTGGACTCAGCGCTGAGCCGCCGGCCCAGGCCCACAAAGGCGCCGCGCCGGCAGCTAGGGTGCCCGGGCGAGAGCCCTTACCCACCGGAGCTGCGAGGGAGGGAAGAAGCGATCGGAGAACGGAGGGGGCCGCCCGCGCGCACGCGCGCCGCACCCCGCCTGCCTCGTCCGCCTGGCTCCGCGCAGGAGGACGGAGAGGGAAGGGTCAGGCCGGATTGCCTTGGTGCCGCGGGTCCAGTAATGTGCCCCTCGCGCGCGCCCTGGGGGCGAGGCGGGTTCCGGAGTGCTGCGATTTCCCCCGCCCTCGGGCGGCGGGAGGCAGGCGGTGCTGTGCGCAGGCGCGCCTGGCAGAGACCACCCCCGCCCTGCTTGGGGCGGCCCGAGGTGGGGCGGGGCAGCGGCGAAGGCCTCCAGCTGCCCCGGGGCGGGGAGCGGCAACGGCAGGGGAGCCGGCGGCGGGCGGAACGGCGGCTGCCGCTGTGGAGGTACGAGCCCTGGTCAGGACCCGCTTCCCTACCCCAGCCGTGTGCCCGACCATGTACTCAATCCACAGGCCCCTGGTGCCCGCGTTCGGCGCGGCCTCCCGTGGCCTGGGCATGTTCGGTCAGTAGCGCCTGGGCCCTGGGACTGCACGGGTCAAGAGGTTGGGGTACCGAGTGTGGAGGAAGGGTGATGGGGTATGAGGAAGAGAATGGTGGAGGCAGAGTGAAGAGGAAAGTTACAGAGCTCCGCTGGGCCAAGTGGTTAGTGGTGGCAGGTGGGAGTGTAGCAGAGTGATGGGAGTGCAGATTGGGGAGTAACTGGGGACAGCTGTGGTGTTTAGGTGCTGGGTGGAACAGGTCTGTTGCCATTGGAGGTGAGGGGTGCAGAGTAGCTGGCTTCGTAGCATGAATTAGAATAGGAGCAGGGTGAGACCTGATGTGGAATAGAGGGGGGGAAGGGGCTAGGGGCTGTGATTGAGTAGTGGGACTAAGGACAGGTCTTAAGTGAGCGAGGCATTGTCTGCTCAGAACAGTGATGTGTTTGTAGTGTGCTTTACAGAGAGGGAGAGACCCAAGAACCTGAGGGGAGTGCCCTGGGGAGGTGTTCAGGAAGGGCAGCACCGAAGGATTGTTCCCCCATTGTCTACTGGGCCCCTTCTTCCCCACCCAGCAGAAGATGAGGAGGCTCTGGTGAGAAAGGTCTTTGTGAAGAGAGGGGCAGGTCCAGGTCTCTAGGGGCTGTTACGGTTTTGGAGGGCCCAGCAGGCTTTTGGGGCTCCAGTGCCCCAGTGGTAGGGGATGGGATTGTCCTGGTGTCTTGAGTCCCTTCCAGTGTTGGCTGCTTTGTTCCTCTCCTGTTGCCTCGATGTCTACTTTTTCTTTTGTCAACACCTTACAGAGTCAGGTCTTGAGGCCAGTGCCTCACACAGGGGCTCCCCTAGGCCAGCCTTCTGAAGACATGGGCGGGAGTGGGTTGGGGAGGGTCAGCCCAGGTCAGATTGATCTAGATCAGGGGGAAGCATGGAACGATGGGGACCAGGGCTAGGGTGGCTCCCTTCTCTTTTCATGATCTTCCTCTAGTAGGGGCTCCTCTGCTGGTTCCACTTCCCCCAGGGAGCCTGCAGTGAGAAGGAAGCCCACTCCCAGCCTGGGCCAGCCCCAGGAGTCCAGCCAGGGGTGGGACCCAGCCTAAGGCTGGCTCTCCTACCACCTAGCTTCTGGAGCAGATTGGACGCCTGGGACTGGTCCCCTGGTGAGGGAAGAACCGTCTTGTGCGTATCCTCAAGGAAACACTTGGCACTGTTGCCTTCCCTGGGCAGAGACTTGTAATGATTTTCTTGTCTGCCTCTTTGTGTCCTTTTTTTTTGGAGGAGTTGACTGCATCTTCCCATCTTTTGGGCAAGAAGGCTGGATGAAAAAAAGAAAAACAAATAATGCTTTGACTTTATTTGTATTTAAATTTTTATGAATATACTTCTACACTACATCCTATCTAAAATTGAAATAGAGATATAAGAAAGAACTAGCAATGTAAGAGATCCACAGTAATGTGTAAGTTATTTAGAGAGTTAATGAGATATTTACACTCAGAGAAGCTTGCTAATGCAGATGATGCTAAAAGAGTGCTAATTCTTTTAGTTGTTTATAAAATGTATAGAGGTATGTGTGTTCCTTCTCACAGGGGTTAGTAACTTGGGGAGCAGGGCTGCTACAGATTCAGGTCCTACTTCAGTGGCAGGTCCGTCTTCTCTCTTCAGGTCATATTCTCAGGCAGGAGCTACAGGATGATATTAAAAAAAAATAACAGTAAGAAAGAATATGCCAAGCAGTGTGCCTAGTGTTGTGAACTCAAAGATGGGTAAGACGGAGCTCCTTCTAGCAACTCCTGATCTCACAGGGAAAATAAACATAAGCTCAGACCATCATGCGCAAGCACTGAGTGGATGACAGGGTGCTGCAGAGGCGTGGAAAAGGGAGCTGTGAAGTAATAGACCTATGTTTCTCCTAAAACAGTCGTTTTTCTCCTGTTCACTCCCCAAATAGTTGTTTATTTTTAAAACTGTCTGACTTTGCTTAATGTCCATGCATTGGCTTTAAACATGATAGACAATGCACATGAGCAGGTCTAGTCCATACATTCAAGGAGTTTATACTCAGGAAATGGGCTGCAAAAAAAAGCTATATAAGAAAAAAAGAAGTGGAGAGGGGCAGTGAGAGCTCTAAGTTGGTTTTGGAGCTCAGAAGAGGGAAGAAAGACTTCAAATTGAATCAGGGAAAATGTTATTAGAGCAGTGCTGTTTGAACAGGACCTCAAAGAGCCCCTGTATGTCATCAGACAGACATCTTGGGAAGAATAAATTTGCAAAAAGAAGGTAGGAGAGAGGCAAAACACGGGAAACATGCTTTGAGTACCTGGAGAGTACAAGTAGGAAGAGTAGGAGATTAGGGCCAGGTCATCTAGGGCTTCGAAGGCCACGCTGAGGGTAACAGGCCAGGCTGCCCCATTCCCACAGCAGTGCTCTCGGACAAGACTCAAGCCTGCAGCAGAATCAGTCACTTGGAGGGCTTGTTAAAGCACAAGTTGTGCCCCACAGTTGCTGGTTCAGTTGGTCCAGAGCAGAGCTGAGCATTTCTTAAGTAAGTTCCCAAGTGAGAACCACTTCGGGAGAGTTAATCTGGTGACCGTACAGGATGGCTGAGAAAGGAAGAGACTACAGGTGCAAACACCAGTCAGAAGACAGTTACACCCACCCAGTAGAAAGGAGAGACTAAGAATCAGTGGAAGTAAGATAGCCAGCTATAGTCAAGTGTGGGTGTTTCAAATAAAATTCAGTATTTTAGTATAATACTCAATTAGTTCAAATTACACATTAATAAGAGGAGTAATCCCTTTCAAGTCATGTGAAAGGCTATCTTTTATTTCTTCTGGTACTGAATTCGCATAGAAAATCAGAATTAAACTGGGAGGTATGTAAATAGGAGAGTATTCCTTTTCACATTAAACATTATAATTATATGTGGAGGTAAAAACTTTGAGCTTATAATCTAGAATTTTTTGAGACCACAAAAGTTTATCTAATCAATTCTGCTCTGAGGAAAGATTACCTCCAAAATCTACCCAGATCTATACAGGTGTATGTTTTGTTTATGAACATCATGAAAGTGAGCCTCTTAGGACAGCTGAGGGCAGGGTTGGGGCTCTGGAAGGTTTAAATAACAATTCATAAGGTTTAGAGGTTATGTAGAAGTGACTTATTCATTATTATTATTCTAACCTCTACTAGTTACTCCTGCTAATTAGATACCTAGTAGCTAATTGAGGCAGTATTTTCCTTTTCCTTTTCCTAGAGATTTATCCTGCAATAAAATACAGCTTATTGAAAGCGGTGTATTTGAATCACTACCTTTTCTGGAGTTTGTATAAGTTACAAATATAACTTCATTGTGTTTGGGATTTTTATAAAACTTAATTTTTATAAAATTAATTTGCTACTCACTTTGAAACAAAATTTTAGCATGGAAAGCTACTACAATTATGTAGCTAATCCTTTTTGTCGCTAGCAAAGATTTGTACTCAGATGACACTTGGCAATGTCTGGAGACACTTCTGGTTATCCGAACTATAGATATGCTGCTGCCAGAGTGGACAGAGGCCAGAGATGCTGCTAAACCCCCTACAGGGTACTAGAACTATTGGGCCCAAAATGTCAGTGGTACTGCCCCTTCGCTAGAGAAATAAGGATCACTTAACACAAATATTGAGAATTTACTGTTTTGTATCTAATGCACCATGTATATAATCATGAAAATATAAATCATAAACAGCTATTTTCCACAGTGAGATTTCTTTAGTGTCTGGAAGGGATAATGAGGTTATGTTTCATAGTATATAAATCAGAATTACTGCCAAAGGATAATGTTCTGAAAGAATATTGTTTTTTGTTTTTGCTTTTGTCTTTTTTTTTTTTTTTTTTTTTGTAGAAATCTTGGTTGCAACTTAATCATCAGTCCTGAGTTTTGGAATGTTCCAGGCCTGGCATGCAATGCAGTTTTTACACAACGTGTAAGTGAAATAGATGAATACATGTAAAAAATTATGTGTTTTGGTTATTCATAATTGTTTAGCTGGGTGTAAGCTCATTATGAATTCCAGAAATTATGTCTTGAGATCCATTCTTTTTTTTTTTTTTTTTTTTTTAATGAGAAAACTAAGGTACAAAGAGGGCAAGAGACTTGTCTAACTCACATGATGGAACACTTTGCTTTCCCTAGTACTGATCTTTGGCACAAGCAATAAAATAAAAGGCGCCCAACAGAAACACTCAAATTAGCATTGTCATGGAATCCCATTGTTGCTGCTCCAAAATGCGAATGGTACTTGAAATTCCACTTTTGAATTTAATTCCGGCTCATGTGCAAAATTCCTAACTGCTTAAAATGTATGCAGCACAGAGCTGTAAAGAACTAAGTTTAGCCTAAAATTCTTCAGGGAGCAAAAGATACGGGTGCTTCCTCAGCTGTTAGCTTCTTTGAAATGGTAAAGCAGAAAGAATTCCTGAACACCCACCACTGGGCACCTCTCTTCCCAACCACCCAAAACATTTTTCAAAAAGTATGTATGTCTGAAGTGAATTATCTATGGCCAGTAGGAACCTTTGAGGTGTGGATGTTTGTGTTACGCTGTAGTGTGAAAAATATAAAGAAGATTCATTGCTATAGCCTAATTCTGTGTACTCTTATTCCTGACTACTACTACTAAGTGTGGGCTTTTCAGAATCTTGAAAATTCTGTGACTGCTCCATGTCACAAGCAGATCACAGCGGTTAGGTTCAGTGGCCTGAAGGGGATTTTAGACTCAAGGTGAAGAGCCTCCTCTAAATCAGGCTTTGGAAAAGACTCTCCTATTTTGTGGTTCAGAAATCCAGTTTCACACAGTTCACTTTGGGTTAATGAAGGTGTTGAGGGTGTGTTGAGCTGGATTAGCAGTTCTGCACGTGCCCACCAGTGGCATCTCCCTTCCCTCTTCATTAGTTTGCTGGTGCCTAACTTGCAGAAAGAGAACAGAGGGTCAGTTTTTCTCTTGGCAGCGCACCGGAGAGGGGGCTCATTAGGTCCCTCTGCCAGGAGGTTTTAGTAGCATCAGTACCATGTCTTAAACTCGTGACCTTTTGTAAACATTTTATAACCCTGAGAATCTCTTATAAGAAACTGAGTTTCATTATAGTTATGTAGGCAACCCAGGGGGAAATTGTGGAATCACAGTTGATAAAAATTAATGAATTTATTCCAAAACATTCACTGAGTGCCATGTACGCTGTGTGTCTGCCCTGCACTACGTGCTGGGGTTACAAAGAAGAATAGGCCAAAGACTTTGTCCCCAAGAACCTTTCATACTGGAAGAAAATTGATGGGAAAACTTACGAGAGCCATGCTAGCATCTCTGCAGGAGGGTAACAAGCTAGAGGGGCAAGGTCCTCTCCCCCTACTTCTTCTACCCCAGTCCTTTCTACACCGCCTGCCCCTCTTTCACAGATCAATCTGCCGCTGCCACCTCCCCCTCCCTCTCTTGAGGAGTATGATTGTAAACAAACTGCTATGAAACAATGTTTCAAAGAAGGATTACATTTGGGAGAGCTACATGCTTACCTGGTGATTGCAGGGCATGGGCAACATGTTAAGTATGAGGCTGTCTCTTTCTCAGTATTCAAAAAACTAAGAACTAGTATTATAGAAAATGGTACCCAAAGTTCATTTACTAAAGGTATTCTTGATACAGTTGGAAATGCATATGTTATGACTCCTTGGGATTGGAGAGCTCTTGTAAAAAACTGTCTTAACTCCTTCTCAATTTGCTATTTGGTCTTCTGAATACCATGAAGGTTGTCTCTTAGGAAATGCTTATAATGCTAATGCTGGCGAGGTAGCCAGGGGCCAGATCATATTGGGCCTTGTAAGGTAAGGCAAGGAGGTTGATTTTTCTGCTAAACGTGATAGAAAACCACTAGAGGGTTTGGATTTGATTTACGTATTTGAACGATCTGGCGGCTGTGTGGAGAATGGATTCTAGGTGCCAGCGTGGAGGCTGCCAGGAAAGGCCGGACCCGGGTCGTGACAGTATCAGGGTAACAGCCACTGGCAGCAGTGGAGACAGAGCCCGATTCTGAGCTTGGTTTAGAATTAGATTCAGCAGGCCCTGCTGACCACTGGATGTGGCTGAGGGTCAAAGGGAGGAGTGGAGATGGCGCTTGGGCTTTTGGCCAGAGCAGCTAAGAGGCTGGTGGTGCCTCACTGTGGACTGTATTCTCCATTCATCTCCTTCTGTCGCCGGCCCGGGCCTCCCTCTGCAGAGGCTGCAGGACAGTTGTTCATTCATGGATTCCTGCAGGAGGTATTTCTGGAGCTCAAGCTGGGCCCCCTCCAGCCCCTAGCCCTGCTCTGACTGGACCCTGCCCAGCTTCTGACAGCCGGGCCGGACCGCTGCCCTCCCCTCCAGCCTGGTGGGTCTGGCCTCATACGCTGCTGCCCAGATGTGGAGTAGAGACATCGGGGGCCTTCCAGGGCTTGAAAATCTCTCTTTGTAGTGAGATGCTCTGGAGGAGGATAGGGGAACACAGTGGGTGTTCCTGTCCAGGGAATGGAGGCCTTGCCAACCCCTGTACCAGGGGACTGTCCCTGATAGACACTTGTCATTGTGGAGGGTAATGAATGGCAGACAACACTCCTAGGCCCTGGGCGCCTGGACCAAGACAGTGTCAGAGGAAGGTCCCCAAGAGTGCCTCTGCCTGGGGATGACAGTTTTCTACTACAGGTCCTGAGCTGTGGAGACTCAGACGGCTAAGATCAAAGCAGTTCAAGCGAAGCCTCAGGTCGCCTTTGCCTCGCTCTGGGCAACTTAGGAGGAAGCTTCAGGGCACTAGGCTGCGTACCTCTGCTCCGAGTCACCAGCCTTATCTCTCAGTTCCCTTCCAGCCCAGTCCTCACTTGCCCAAGCCTTTCTTCTGCCCTCAATGTTCTTCCTGTTTTCCAACAGCCTCCTACCCCCTCAACCACTAGAAAACCACTCCTCACCACTCACACCTGCCTGGATATCCCCGTGCCTCTCCCTGAGACCCAGCCCAGGCCCTGGCTGCCCTCGGATGCCCCTCTGTGGCTGGGGTGGGGTCAGAAGCATCTCCGGGCAGCTCTGGGCCTGGCGTCCCCGCCCCCACCTCGGAGCCCCAGTCTGTCAGCAGTGATGGATGCCGGGTAGCAGTCCCTTGGAACAGATCCTGGATCTAAAAGCCTCATGCAGCCATCCTGGATGGGAGGCGGGGGAGGGACACGGGGGTCCCCTAGAGCCCGGCACCCTGCCATGAATGAAGCGGCCTGCAGAGCCAATTAGCGCAGAGAAGAGCCCAGCCCAGCGATGAATCATGAGCCCATTAGTCCTGCCAGCTTGCCCCTCCCCCCACCCGAATGCGGTCCTGGCGGTGGGGGTGGGGTGGGTGTCTTTCCTCCTTCCAGCCGGCCTCTTCCTCCCCAGAGCCCCTCCCTCTCAACTGCTGAGAAGACCCCTGTACCCGGGAAGCACGTCATGGCAGAGGGTATTGGACGCTCCCAGACGGGACACCCTCTACACACCCCCTACTGCCAGCCAGACTGCTTCAACTTGAGAAGAGCCCCAGTGAGTGACCTCTTAGCCTGGCTCTTTCCCCCTTTCCTCCATCCTCCAGGAACTGAGGGATAGACCTGGGTTGTCAGGTTGTCGGAAAGATGAGGCTTCCAACCCAAGTCAGCCCCAGTGATCCAAACTTGCCCCTCCTCTGAGGGAGGAGGGAGATGAAGGTCACAGAAGGTTAGGGGCTTGTCAGTGACCCAGCTCAGGCAGTGGACATCCACACCCTGCCAGCCCAGCCCGTGCCTCACCACCTCTCCTGAGCCGGTGGGGGTCTTTGTGTCGATGTCAGTCACAGCAGGCTGATGCCTCAAAGCTGGACTCTGGTGACTGGTCGGTGGTTGGCATCAAGTCCATGCCGGGCAGCGGCAGAGGAGGAAGGGAGTGAAGGAAGGGTCCTCTGTCTGGACACTCTTGGGTGGGATCAGATTTGGAGAAGGTGTGGTTGCAGTGAGGGAGTCCGAGAAGGCGGAGGGAGACACAGCCACAGCTCTGGATGCCATGTGCCAGGTGTTGGCCGGTGACTTGACCTCATTTCTCCTGCTGTTACTTTCTCTGTTTTACAGATGAGATGACTAAGGTTTGGAGAGGTTAAGGGACTTGTCCAAGGTCCCAGAGCAAGAACATGGGAACTGGATTTGAACCCCAGTCTGTGACTTTGGTGCTTGAGCAGATGCCTTCTGAGCCACATCTGGGACTCTGATTCTGTCCGGAACTGAGCTTCATTTATGCCGCTGCCTAGTTGACATCACTGACCAGCTGTCCGGTAGGGGCCTCTAACTCAACGTGCTGAACTCTGAGCTCATTAGCCACCCTCCCCAGCCCGCTCCTCCCTCCTGCAGAAGGTACCTTCCGTCATTGGCTGCCCAAGCCAGCAACGTGGGGATCCTCCCTCCTCCCTTTCTTCCTCCACGTCCAACGAGGCATGAGAGTATGGAATCTGGTCCGTCCCGTCTGTGAAATGGGCCCATCACTGGGCGCCTCCTCCCCAGCTGTGCGGCAGTGATGTAGCTCAGACTCTGGGCCTTTCTCACCAGCACAATTCCCAGGCTCTCCCAAGACTCTCCAAATGGACCTCCAGCCTCCCCTCAACTCAATTCCTTCCTCCATGTGGCTGTCAGAATGCATGTTTCCAAGTACAATCTAACCCTTCACTTCCATCTTTAAAAATGTTGGCTCCCCGTCACTTTCAAGATAAAACATTAAGAAGTAGGCCCAGCAGAACTTTCTAAACCCTCCTCTGATCACCTCCCTCTCTCATCCAGTGAGCTACTGGCCACGTGGGATTGCGCGCCTTGCCCAGGATGTGCCAAGGTTTTCGTTCCCCTTGGCCTTGGCTCCAACTGTACTTCTGCCCAGAAAGCCCCCTTCCCCATCTCCACCTGGCAAACTTGTACTTCTCCTTCCAAAACGGTTGAATGTCATCTTGATGAAGCTTCCCCTGCCCCGCCCCGCAGGATGAACAGCTCCCTCCTCTGTGCTCCCACAGCACTTTGCTCAAACTGCTGGCCCAGCACTTCCACACCAGCAGAGCCCTTAGCAGGTGGCTGCCTGTCCTTGCCTGAAGGGGGGGGGTAGTGGGCTGCTCGGCTCTGCCTCCCTGATAGGGTCTGGCACAGCAGAGATGTTTAATAAAGGCTTGAGAGACTAGCGGACGGCTCTCCTCTCACCTCTTTCTCTAGTCTCCAACTTCCTGTTCTTCTGGCCTTGCTCCCAAGATGGTTTCCACCTGGAAACCATCCAGTGAAAAAAGTCTTGCTGGAAGGTGATCTGAGGAGTTGGCTGTGGTCTGTGTGACCCCTGGAACTCAAGTAATCTGATTGGGACCAGAAAACACAGATTGTAGTCGGGGAATATGGATTCTGAACCAAACCGCAAGACTTGAACACGTCACTTCTCTTCTGTGGGCCTCGGTGTTCTTTTTGTGTTTTTTTGAATTAACTTAATTTTAATTGTGGTAACATTGATTTATAACATAATAACATTATATAAGCTTCATGAGTATAGAAGTGTATTTCTGCTTCTGTATACCCAACACCATGCTCATCACTAAACATTTATTTTCCATCTGTCACCACACACTTGATGCCCTTTACTGACTTCACCCTTCCCCCACCCCCGCTTCCATTCCAGCATCCTGTACTTTGCATCAATGTGCTTGTTTTCAATTGATTTGGTTTATTTTGGTTTTGTTTATTTGTTTTAGTTTTATGTTTCACTTATGAGTAAAATCATACCGTATTTGTCTTTCCCCGTTTGACTTACTTCACTTAGCGTAATACCCTAATGTCCACCCATGTTGTTGCAAATGGCAAGATTTCACCTTTTTTACAGCTCGGTAATATTCCTCTGTGTGTGGGTGTGTGCGCGCGTGCGCGCATGCATGTGTGTGCGCATGCACCACGTCTTTTTGAGATATAGTTGCTTTGTAAAATTGTATTAGTTTCATATACAACATAATGATTCAATATTTTTGTAGTTTATACTCCATTTAAAGTAATTATAAAATATTGATTATGTTCCCTGTGCTGTACATTACAACCTCGTATCTTGCTTACTCTATATCTAGTAGTTTGTACCTCTTAATCTCCTCCCCCTACTTTGCTCCTCCCCCATCCCTCTCCCCACTGGTAACCACTAGTTTGTTCTCTATATTTGTGAGTCTGTTTCTGTTTTGTTATATTCATTTGTTTTATTTTCTAGATTCTACATGTAAGTGAAAACATACGAATTTTGCCTTTCTCTGACTTACTTCACTAAGTATAATACCCTCCAGGTCCATCTATGTTGTTGCAAATGGAGAATTTTTATTCTTTCTTTATGGCTGAGTAGTATTTCATATGTATATACTTTACATCTTCTGTATCCATGCATCTTTTAATGGAAACTTCGGTTGCTTCCGTATCTTAGCTATTGTAAATAATGCTACTATGAACATTGGAGTGCAGGTATCTCTTCAGACGAGTGTTTTTGTATTCTTTCGATAAATACCCAGAAGTGGGATAGCTAGATCATATAGTTCTATTCCTTTTTTTTTTTCCCTCTTTTTTGAGGAAACTCCATGCTGTTTCCCATAGTGGCTGCACCAGTTTGCACTCCCACCAGCAGCGTATGAGGGTTCCCTTTTCTCTGAATCCTCGCCAACACTTGTTATTTCTTGCCTCAGTGATTTTATGTTAAGTGAGGGTATGAGTAGAGGGCAGATGACATTTCTTAATCCCTTCCAGCTCTGATGTTGTATGAATTTTTTGCTTTATGATTCCATGGCCTGCGGAGGATCCTGGATAGTTGGCATGGTGTATGAACAAGAAGCAAGAGCTGTATCTTGAGGGTGGACTGTCCAGGGCAGACAAGCAGCGGTCCTGGGAGATGGCTCCCAAGACAAAGAGGGATCGGTTGGAGAGAAGGGCAGGCGGACACACACTGAGAGGATGGCTCTAGCTCTTTGGATTCAGTTAATTGTGAAAATCAATGGTCTGGCTGGAGGCAGGAGCCAGAGAAAAGCCTGGGGGTTGGAGACTCCCAGAGAATGAATGGATGGGGTGTGGCATCCTTTTTGCATCTGTCTCCCAGGGCTGACCCAGGGGTTACTATAGACAAAGTCCAGGGGGGCTGGTGTTCAGGGGAGGAGCAACGCAAGGGGAAAGCCTGCTATTAGAATTTGGAGGAGAAGGACTGGGAGAATTGGGATGAAGTAAAAAATAGTCATATGCAAATTAAAGAGAACCTCAAGGCCACACATTTAAATAGACAGCTGGTGCTGGAATAAGACACTAACTCCAAATCCAGACCTGGGATCTAGTCCTGGCTCTGCCACTGCCTCGTGGTTGTGTGACCTTGAACAAGTTCCTATTTGCCTTTGAGCCTCTGTTTCCCCATCTGTAAAATAATGGGGTGTTCTGGACCATCTCTTGAGGGCCATGACTAACTAGAGGGTCCCATCAAGGGTCCTGCCAGCTTCAGCTCCCAACCCCCCTTGTTTACCCCCTTGGACCCCCCAACCTAAGTGTCTACTGTGAGGCCCAGGGTTCTTTCCACGCCTGGCTGGCTTTTCCGGGCTCCTCCCCAAAGCGGCCCCTGCCCGCCTCTGCTTCCCTGCTTCTACTTCCTACTTCCAAGCAAGATTTCCAGCTTCTCCAAGATTCTGGGTTTGAACCAGTCAGCCAGCAGAGCCAACTGATTTTGATTTTCACAGTGAGGCTGGTGGGAGCACAGGGAGCCAGCCTGACCTCCCTACCTTCCTCCCTTCTCATCTCCCCGCTGCTGCCACCCCAATCCTCTCTCACCCCACAGGAGGGGAGGACAGACCTGGGTGTCCTAGGGGAGTGGGGAGAGGTGGACCCTGGTGGTGGCGGGCAGGAAGGAGGAGCAGGGGGCTGGAACAAACCACTCTCCTTCAATCAGCAGCCTCGGGATGAGATAGTCCATTAGGTGGGACAGAAAGGAGGTGCCAGTGTTGAGCCAGAAGCTGGAAGGGGCCATCACTTGGCAGTAAGCCCCCGGCCCACCACTTTGATTGACCCTCATTCACTCCCTCAGAGGCCGTTAACATCCCTTATGGGCCTGGGGATGCGGCCAAGAGTCTCACCTCATCTGGGGCCCTGGGCGGCTGCCTCTGTGCTTCTCCCCATGCCCGGCGCCTGCCATGGGGGACCGACCTGGCCCCACTTCCACAAAGGCTGTAAGTGAGCAGCTCTCAACCTTGGAGTAGTTCGGTGATCTGACGGGAGGAGCAGTCTGAGCTCCTGGGGAGCTCCCAGTCTGATGGGGGCAGGTGGGACACCCATGTCGGCTGACAGATTGAAGAGACAGAGCTGAGTGAGGGCCTCAGGTGGGCTTCCTGGAGGAGGAGACAAGGAGAGGACAGGGGAGCAAGGCCAAGGGAAAGAGGGTCAGTGACGAGACTGGGAGAGGGAAGAGGGGCCTCCAGGGCAGGTGTGAGTGGTTTGTCCATCTGGAGTGTGGAAGGGGCGGTAGGCGGTGGGTGGGGAAGTGGGCAATCTCAGAAGCTGCGGTGGCGCTGCTGAGGCTCAGTTGAGGCATCTGTAAAATGGGCCCCCACCTGCCTCCCCAGTTGCTGTGAGGATTAGCCGGGACCCTGTCCATCAAAGCCCTGGCTGAAGATCACACTCCCTCCTCCCTTACTTCCTGTCCTTCCTTCATCCCCCAAAGGGGCCAGCCCCCTCCCCATTCTGCAGCATCTGGCCTTACCTGGAAACATGTGAGGTCCCAGTTGAGGTTCTGAAGGAAGAACCGGTGGAGGACAGGGCTGAGGCGGGGGCAGTGGCTGGAAAGAGCGGGAGATGCATCTTCCTCACCGCCACCTCCCCCGGGTCTCATTCAACAGCCCTTAATCTCCTCACTCTCAGCTGCCCCCAACACACACCTGTTTTCTCCCTCAGCTCCTCGGTGTGGCCCCTTCACGGCCTCCGGCAGGGCTTCCGCTTTTCTTCCTCCAGCTTTTCCCACAGTGGCTGCCCCATGATAGATTCTCCAGTTTTGTTTCCAAAATTCTAGCCAATTTTGTATTCTCCATAACACATCCAGGATGTCTGTATGAGAATATTTTATTTTCAGTTAAATTACCAGACTTTTCCCTGAAAAATCTTTGAATGAGAAGTGGTGCTTTTTTTTTTTTTTTTTTGAACTTGGCTTTGCAGGCTCAGGGGACATGATGAGGACTCACGGGGCCCTGTGTCCCCCTTTGAGCCATACCACAGGGCTCTGTGGGGACATAGAATGGCCAGACAGAATGGCCCTCTGTCCCAACCCAGGAGAAGAAGGTAAGGGCTCTGGGTGGGAGAGATCCCTGGAGCCCTGGCACCAGCCTTGACTCCCGGAGGAGCAGGACTCTAGCCTGGTGGGGGGTGAAGGGGCTTTGGGGAGGGTCAGAGTTAACATTAGAGTGGGCAGTTCTCATCTGTGACAGAAGGAGGTGTGGTCCTCCTGTGGTCTGACCTGATTCCATCCTGCTTCAGAGGCAGAATCTTGGGCTCATAAAATGTTTCCAAAGAGGACTTTGGGGATCCTGTAGTCCCATTCCTCCAATTTCAAATGGGGCCACACAGGGATGTCATTTGAGATTCCAAAAACCTTCCTTCCTTCCAAATTAATCCACTCTCAGTTTCCAGGGTGTGGCAGGCAGAATAACGCCCTCCCCCAAAGATGTCCATGTTCTAATCCCTGGAACCTGTGAATATGTTACCTTCCATGGCTAAAGGGACTCTGCATATGTGATTAACTTAAGGATTTTGTGATTGGGATGATCCTGAGTTGTCTGGATGAGCTCAATGTAATCACAAGGTCCCTATAAGGGAGAGAGGGAGGCAGGAGAGTCAGAAACAGGTGACAATGGAAGCAGAGGTCAGAGTGATGCAAGGAAAGAGCCATGAGCCAAGGAATGCAGGCAGCCTCCAGACATGGAGGCAAGGAAACAGACATGGAGGCAAGGAAACAGAGATGGCAAGGGACAAACTCCCCTTCCGAAGGATGCAGTCCTACTAACCATTTTAGACTTCTAACCTCTGATCTGAATTTGTATCTTTTCAGCCATTAGATGTGTAGTAATTTGTCATGGCAGCACTAGGTAACTAGTTGCTAATTAAGTACTAGTTACACAGAGCTTTGTTGGCTCAGGTGGGGAGTCTAATAAACCCGCCCCTTTCATTCTTCCTCCCTCCACCGCCGGCATTAATTACGCATCTCTTTAGTGGCAGGCCCTTAACAGTAACTGTCCCAGCCCCTGCCTTGGAGCAGTTTAGGATTTGTAGGTCTGCAGACAGGCAAGCGCACGAGAACCATATGGTGAAACAGTGAAAACTGGTTACCAAGTGGGGCGTGGGTACAGACAAATTAGGAGTATGGGATTAACAGTTACAAACTGCTATATATAAAATAGATAAGCAACAAGGATTTACTGTATAGCACAGGAAATCATACCCAATCTCTTGTAACAACTTATAATGGAATGTAATCAGAAGAAAAACTGAATCATGAGGCTGTACACCTGAAATTAACATAACACTATCAATCAGCTACACTTCAGTTACAATTTTAGAAGAGTGGCTTTTTCCAAAATATACAAACAGCTCATAGAACTTAACGACAAAAACCAACCCAATCCAAAAATGGGCAGAAAACCTAAATAAGAAATTCTCCAATAAAGGCATATAAATGGCTGCTAGGCACATGAAAAAATGCTGAATATCACTAATTATCAAAAAAATGCAAATTAAAACTACAATGAGGTACCACCTCACACCAGAGTGGCCATCATAAAAAGTTCACAAAGGATAAATGCTGGAGATGGGGTAGAGAAAACGGAACCCCCCTACACTATTGGTGGGAGTGTATTTTGGTACAGCCATTATGGAAAACAGTATGGCGATTCCTCAGAAGGCTAAAAACAGACTGACCCTATGTGCAGCAATCCCGCTCCTGGGCATATATCCAGAGGGAACTCTAATTTGAGAAGATACATGCACCTCAATGTTCATAGCAGCACTATTTACAATAGCCAAGACATGGAAACAATCTAAATGTCCATCAACAGATGACTGGATAAAGAAGTTCTGATGTATATACAATGGAATACTACGCAGCCACAAAAAAGAATAAAATAATGCCATTTGCAGCAACATGGATGGACCTGGAGATTGTCATTCAAAGTGAAGTAATCCAGAAAGAGAAAGAAAAATACCATATGATATCTAAAATATATGGAATCTAAAACAAAGACAAAAATGAACTTATTTACAAAACAGAAACAGACTCACAGACAAAACGAGCTTATGGTTATCGGGGAAAAAGGAGGTGGAAAGGGATAAATTGGGAGTTCGAGATTTGCAGATACTAACAACTATATATAAAATAGATAAATAACAAGTTTATACTGTATAGCACAGGGAACTATATTCAATATCTTCCAGTAACCTATAATGAGAAAGAATATGAAAACGAATGCATGTATGTATATGTATGACTGAAACTTTATGCTGTACACCAGAAACTGACACAGTGTTGTAAACTGACTATACTTCAGTTTTAAAAATACTGCATAATTAGGAAAAAAAGAGTGGCTTTTGGTGGGGGATGGGAGGATGCACAGCCTGCATGGGACAGGAGCTGGAAGCAACAAGGGAGCTCCACTCCTGGATGTTCAGCTTTGTGACCATGGACAAGTCGCTTACCCTCTCTAAGCCTCAGCAAAGTAGGATGAATTAGAACACTTACTTCGTGGGATTGTGAAAATGAAGTAGTGGTGCACGGAGTGTGCTTGGCCCAGTGCCGGCCACATACATCATAAATGCTCAGAAAAGGGAAAGCTTTACAGAGGAGTTAGAATTTGAGCCCAGACTGGAAGACCAAATAGGAATCTGTTGGGTAAACCAGCTGGAGGAAGATGTTCCAGGCAGAAAAAATAGTGTGTGTGAAGTATGGTGGGGTGGGGCATGGCATTTTGGGGGTGATTGCAACAAAATGCAGGAAGCTGGAGCCTGAAGTGACCGAGAAGCAGGAGAGATGCTTGAAGAATATCAGGGGTTCTTTATGCCACTTCCAAGGATGATTTTGTCCTGAAGCCAATAAGGAGCCACTGAAGGTTGTTGAAGAGGGGAACGACTCAATTAGATATTATGCTGCAAAACAAACCTGTCTTCTGGGTTGCTTCCAAAAAAAGAGGAGAGACTGGGGTAGGGAATATCACTCAACTTCAGCCTGTGGGCACAGGGAGGAGAAAAAGTTTCCACTGCCCCCAACTGTCAACCCAGAGAAGACTTCCAAGGAGGAGGGGGCCTCAGGATCTCAGCAAGTCAGAGGACAAGGCTCAAATACCCATTGTCTATATGAAGTCCAAGGTAAGCTAACAGCCATGACACCTAGATGTCTAGCCAAGCTGGATGCAGAGACTTACTTGCGTAGAGTGTACAGTCTCCCACGTCGACTCTTTGGAGGGATGGTGAAGGGAGTCTTTGCTCTTATCCAGTTTTGGGGGGGACCTGGTTGCTGCCTGAGCTGCCTGGGGAGGGGGCTGCTGCATTAGCGCCATTTTCCCTTAACTGGAGCTGCAGAGTGGGTGTGGGACATGGCAGGGGTGGGGAAAGGACAGAATGCCAGTCTTACGGTGCCCTGCCCCCCAGCCTGACTGAATCTAAGCTGTCCTCAGCAGTGTCAAGAGACGACCTTTGACAACATGATAGACAAAATAAACCAGGCGTTACCACTTAAACCTTGGAACCAAGCCTCCCAACTTGAGTTTCAATGCCCCAGTGAAGTGGTAAGCTGACCGCCATCTTTCTTTTGGTGAAGAATGCTGAGACCATCAACCCCACCAATGAGGGTGAAAAATATCAAAGGACCACCTGACTTAATTTACTTATTCTTGAAAAGAGAAAGGAGAGGAAGCCAGCCAAAGCCACTGGCTGCTGCTGACGTTTGAATAAGGCATCAGGAGCCTTCTTGGATGGAGATGTGATTCAATTTGCGCACTTAGCACCTTCTGCCCTGGAGGAGAGTTCCTGGTGGGACCTCAGCCTCCCAACTCAACTGCAAGCTCACTGAGGACAGAGACCTTGGTTTGCCACAGAGCCTGGCCGGCAGGAGGGCTCTGCTCCTCTTTGGCAGACTTGATTCAGCCTCCGAAGTGCTTTCTCTGCTTCTGTCTTGGCTCCTGCAAACCACTCAACAGTCTTCCTAAACACCGCTCAGACCCTCTGACTCTGCTTAAATGCCTATGGGGACTCTCCACAGCGGCAGCAATAATTCCCAAAGTGTGCCCTAGGTTACTTCAGTCCCAAGAGATGCTCCAGAAGAAGTGGTTTCAAGGCCTAATAAGTTTAGAAAATGCTCTTTTTTGGAGCTTCCCACCCTTTTGAGATTCACATTCTACCTGAACATAATAAAGGCTCTGAGAAGTCCTGCAAGTTAGTGTGCAACCAGGTTACCACGTTTGACACAGCTTCCCCAAACTTAGTCTATCATGCACAATCTTACTATTATTATTTTGCAAGAGATACCTCTAAGCAGCTCAAGAAACAGTCCCATGCTTTGGGAAGCAGTGAACTGAATGGTAAGTCCATTTGGGGAAGGGAAGGGCAGCTGTGACACGACAAGTCCCTGCGTGAGGGGGTGGGTCTGTAGGAGCACATGGGGAGCAGCAAAGGCTCGGGAAGCCAAAGAGGAGGTGAGGCTGTGGACGGAGGTGACAGAGACTGTGGGTCAGAGATTCCATTAATAGCTCCCTCCCCCAGGTTGTTTCCTCATCTGAACATGGATGTCCCAGGCATGCACTTCTGAGCCTGGCATATCCGAAATGAATCATGGCCTCTCATTGGGCCCAGAAGCCCCTGACCAGGGATTCCCTGAGATGTTATGCAATTATGAGATCTCCCCCCCAGACGAGTATTCCAGCGAGTCAAGTAGACAGTCACGGCGGCCACGTCCCAGTGGAGCAGCTACAGCAGGATCCTTCTATGGAAAGAAAAGCCCAGGATTTGGAGGTGGAATCCCGGCTTCCCATCCTGATCCCATCACTTACTGGGAGCCGCGAGGCCATGGAGAAGTGACTCAATCTCTCTGAGCCTTCTTCCTCATCCGTAAAATAGGAAATCACAGCTGCTCGTAGGGAGTCAGGATTCAAACAGAGATCTTGATGTCTCCAAAGCCAATTTGGTTCATTGCCCTGTGGTTTGCTCACCACCTCCAGGGCTGTAGACATTCCCAAGGGTAGGATTAAGTTTCATCATTCATTCATCCATCATTTGTTCAATCCAAACATTTATCAGGTACCTACAATGTGCCAGGCGTGGGGGAAACATCGCCAGGAAAAACAAGCCAGGTGTCCACCTGCATGGAGCTCGGTCTGGTGGGGACTGAATCACTGAAGTATTTATTCAATCCTGGCCAGCGGGCCAGGCGCTGTGATGGGCTCAGCACTGTATTGCGTGCACTGTATTGACAAAGCATCTTCACCATCACCCTTTCATTTGTTCCCAGTGACAGTCTGCTGAGAAACAAAGTGCAGGGATTACAACCCATTTTGTGGACAAGAAGCTAGAGACTCAGGAAGACCAAGTGGAAAGCTGGGCTGGGAACCCAAACCTCTTCTCTCCACAGGGACTCACAGAAGGCGTGCTCCAGGCTGGGCGCTGCCACATGCAGTGCAGAGGTCCAGTCTGGCTGCCTTTGCCTGTGTGTCGTTGTGGTCCCTGTTCCTCTCCGGACTCTGACTCTCCCCGACTCTGAACCCTCAGCCATGAACCCTCCACACAACAGGGTGCATGCTCACTGATTCCTCAAATTGCAGCCCCTCAGCCATCCCCCCTTGCAGCCCAGGAAATCCTTCCTGCACTTGAATTTCCATACCTTAATAGGTCAAGGCTGGCTCCTCCTGGAGACCTCCTTTGAGTGGAGAAATTCTCATGGAAAACCAGGATGGTCCAGTTCCTTCACAAAGTCCAGCATGTAGGCACATGGGACCCTGCCTGGGCCACCAGCCAAGTGGTGCTCACTCTGGGGCTCCCCTGGGGCTGGGGGCAGGAGCAGGGTGGGGGCAGGGAGCCAAGCGTGCAGATCTTCCAAAGCCAGTGGTGCTAGCAACTGGAGTGGGAGAGGAGGAGAGAGAAAGGGAGGAGGGGTGCAGACTAATGAGCCCACCATCATTTCACTGGGGGTCTGGAAACTGACAGCAAGGTGGGATCCTGGAGGGAAGCAGTGTGTGGGGTGGGGGGCAATATCACCTAACACCCAACTCGCTGTCAGCTTAGATGGGTACATCCCAGCTGCGCCAGAGAGGGCTGACAAATCCAGCAGTTCCAAAGGCCCTTCTGAGTGCCCCTCCTCCTCATCCACTTCCACCTCCTCCCAGAAGACATCTCAGATCACCTCCACCCCACAGGAGGGTTCCCTGTGTGTCTGCCCAGCTCCTGTACCCTCCACTTGTCTATTTCCTGTGTGTTGTCTCCATCAAACATGGGCTCCAGGCGGTGGACCAACATCCATGGCCCGTGAGACTGTGGCGGTTTCTGGAGAGCATCTCCTCTGCAGGTACAGAGCGTGGGATCTCCTTTGCAGCTGCACCAGCACCAGCTTCGGAGACCACCCTCTCATATCCGCCAGATCCTGACTGTTCTGCAGGTGTTTGCAGCCTCTCTCGTGCTCCTGGCCCATGGCCCTCTGCCTGCATCATGTCTCTTCTTCCATCCCCTGCCCCTGGTTCTTACCAACGTTATTCCTCTAGTCCCTTTGGCAGCGAGCAGTCTAACCTGAATCATGCTCACTGCAGTTTAAGATGCTCATCTTCTTAACTTCCAGGCTCTGTAGGGGCAGGGGTGGCCTGGGGGACTTGGGGGAGATCCAGGGTACAAGTATTTGTAGGGCGTAAGCCATGCTATTCTCATAGTTCTCTCTGATGTCTTCCTGAGAATAACTTTGGTCTCTGTTAATTCAGTTATTTCCCAGAGAAAGTAGAGCTGCTTCTTTCTTCTTCACAGGTGGAAACCCCTGCAGACAGGAACCCAGGAGTCCTCCTTGTCACCACCCTCCTTCCCTTAGTAACTCCCTGCCAACTCCCAGCTCAAGCCAGCATCAGCCCTTGCCTGGACCACAGCCAACACCTTCTAACAAGTCTCCCCACCTCCATTCTCATTGCCCTCAACCTGCAGTCACCCTGAAATGATCATGCCACCCCTCTATCGCAACCCCTAAATGCTAAGTGGCTGCCACCGCTCTTCAACCAAGGTTTTAAACATGACCCAGAAGACCTCACATGGTCTGTTTCTGCCCACATCTCCTGCTCCCTGTCCCCTTTGCTCTTTGAAATCCAGCCACAACCACCTTTTTCTCAGCCCTTTACACGCCCCCTCCCACCACAGGGCCTTTGCATATACTCTTTTCTCTGCCTGGACTGTGCTCCCATTTTCCAGGTTTCAGCCTGGGCGTCGCCTCGTTGGGGAAGCCCCTCAGTCTCCCTGGCTGGTCAGATGCTCTGTATATATATTCTCAGGGCGTCATGTCCTACCCTTTCTTTGCACTGACCGCGCCTGTCATTCTGACTGCATTTGTGTGACTATTTAATGGACATCTGCTCCCTGCTAGGTTGCAGCCTCGGTGAGGGCAGGAACCAAGTTGGTTTTGCTCTCTCTGTATCCCCATGACTGGCACAGTGCCTGGCACATAGTCAGCTCTCAGTAAATAGTTGCTGTTTGAATGAGTGAGGCCCGGACGAAGGATGCACTTGGTGGATTGTCACCCAGGGAGGCTTAACCAAGCCAGGACCGGGAACTCAGAGCCCTTGGGGTAACTCCCAGGGACTCACAGGGGAAGCCGCAGCGCCATGCCCTGCTGGAAGAGGGTCCTTCCATCCCTCTGCTTTGCTATCAATTAGTTGCTATTTGAAAACAGAGTTTGCCACATAACTGGCAGCCCCCCAGGGACCAGGTGCAGAAGAGGGTACCAGCTAGAGCCATGAATCCCACTGCAGTCCGCACTGCTGCTGCTCCCTCTCAGCGGTCTGCTCCCTGGCCTTGGGAGCCCAGTGCGTGCCACACCTTTACCTTAGAAATGGTTCTCCTCAAGCCCATCCTAAAGCAGAGAAGTGGGAGGCTTTGGTTTCTTCCTTAAAGGGTGGAGATCTAGCGGGAGGAAGAGGAAGGAAAGGAAAGCCAGAGCTCCCATGAAAAACTCAGGGTGATAGGAGACAGGCTCATAGGAGCCATTGGAGGAGGTGCTTCCGGGAAATGACTTGCCCTCTCTAGTCCTTGGCTTATCCAAGGGAAGCATCACAATCTCCCTCTTTAGCATCTCTCCCATGGAAAGGGAGAGTCAGAGAAAAGGCCATCTGCTGTCTGCAGAGCCAGAGCAGGCTCCTCTGAGCAATCCTGGAGGGCTTCCTGGAGTAAGGGTGCATTATAGAATCCACAGGCGGATTGGAAGGGTAGCTAAGAAGCAGGAGGCTGCAGGCAAGGAAAGGCGGTGTGACCAGAGTAGAAGGCAGAGTGCAAGGGAGGCAGGAATCACCCTGTTGCATTAATATGTCGGGTCCTGTCACTCTACGCTCAAAACCGTCCAGAGGCTCCCATCTCACTCAGAGAAAAGCCAAAGACCTTCCTCCCTACCCTCATCTCCTCCTCGCCTCCCGCCCTGCCTCCCACCGCCCCGCCATGGTGGCCTCCTCCCTGCTCCTCAGACACTTGGTCATGCTGCGTAGGCTGCTGCCTCTTCCTGGAACCGTTTCAGCTACCCCACTCCCACCCCCGTCTCACTCCCTCACTGGCAAGGCTTTGCTCAATGAAACCTCCCCTGATAATGCTGTTTAAAGTCACCCCCACCCTTGGCACCCCCACTCCCTTTACCTTGCTGTCCCCCCCAGAGCACTTAACAATCTCCTAACAGCTCCATAACTTACTTATTCTCTCTCAAGAGAAAGTGAGCACCATGGTGTAAGAAAAAATTGTTGGTGTGCTGATACATCCTCAGCACCTGGGACAGCGCCTGGCACACAGTAGGTCTCTGTAAATATCAACTGAACAACCACTAGGGGCTGGGAGCCTGGGAATGGAGTGGAAACTCATTTTTTCAGGCTCCTTGATCAGCTAGGGGTGAGGAGCTCCTGGGTAGTCACCCAGCATGCCAGGAACAGAACTGTCCCCCTCACCGTCACGTCTGTCCCAGCTCTCCCTCCTCCCTCCCTTCAGGGTCCTCTCTGGGTGACTGTTCTCCTGGCATCTGGCATCCATCAGTCCCTTCCGGAAGCCTCTGTGAAACAAGGGGGCTGACTAAAGCGATCCCAGACTGGGGACAGGCAGCAGTGTACAGGCCCCTGTCTGCCCCAGCCCTGCCCAGAGCTGCCAGCCCACTGACTTCACCGCCCCCAACACCCCATGGGCCTGGAGGAGGCTTTTGCCAACCACACACAGCTCCTGGCTCCAGATTTGAGGGAGGAGGAGGGGAGCCGGCAGGAGGGAACAGGGGCAAGCAAATGGGACCTGACAGGGGCCGGGCACCTCGAGCAAAGAATGTAAATAAAATTCAGTAAATATTTAGGGGAAATGGAACGGGAAGTGGGAGAGGGAAGGGTGGAGGGGATGTGTTGGATTTCCAACATCTGGATGGCAGGCCCCTCCTCCTCCTCCCCCACAACCCACCCCACCCCACGTGGGGGCTCACAGTGTGAGAGAGGGTGCCGGCTCTCGGGTTGTATGTCTGCGCCGGACTGTCTGGATGTGTGTATACGTGAGGGTGAGTTTGATGGTCTGGAGTGTTTGCCCGACCCAGTGCACACAAGACAAGCCTTACTAGCCCCAGATCGAATGCTTCCTTCCAAGTCTCTCCTGTCTTGCTTTCCACAAGGCCCGGCTGTGAAACAGGCAAAGGGCATTCTGAGGTGGAACGATAGGGTCTCCTTCCTCAAGGAATTTCTAAGTGAAACGATGATCACAACACTGAAAGAGGCCTGTGACAGAAGTCAGCTCAGGGGCTATGAACACAGGCCAGGGCATAGAGACACTGAGATCAAGGAGGGCTTCCTAGAGGAGGAGGATTATGAAAGTGCAGGGAGACATGGATGAGAAAAGAACGGGTGTGTTGGAGGGGAGGTTCATTTCCAGGGAGAGGTAGGAATACAGAACATCTACGCACAAAGTGGCAAAAGACAATGAAGCAGCGGGCAAAACAGCGTGGCCCAGCCCCAGGAGAAAATCCAGACCAAGAATCCAACTGTGTAGCCAGGGTACAAGAGGGGACATCGCCAGGCTCCATCTCCTCACCCTTCTCTTCCATAACTTCCAGATGAACATTTTCCCGGAGAGGGGTGATCTCTGTCCCTTTCTCTGGAGCTTCTTCTGGCAATCAGCCCTGGGCTCTGCCCCAGCCCTGCTCAGCCCTGGGAACACAGCTCAGAACCCTGGGGCCTGGAGTACCTCCTGAGTCCCATTCCTGATTGCTCTGCGCCACTTCAGGCTCTGTCTCGGGGACTCCATCCGTGTATGGGCTGTTGGCAGATTATGTGCGATTACCAGCGTGCAGCCCACCGCTGCGCGCTCGCCCCCACTCTGTCTGCTACTTCAGCAGACACCGCTGATGTCCTTGTTATGGCCCTTCCCACCTGGACATTGGCTAGCTCAGGTATAATCAAAAGGGAACCCCTGAACTGGGGACGGACATGCCAGGATGCTGATTATGCCCAGCGTAGATGGAAAGTGGGAGAAGACCCAGTCCAGGCCCTTAAGAGAACAGAGTACAAAACCTCATAGCACAAAAGCGAGGGGATGTAGACATCCATTTATTTAGTTAACCGGTTTTAAGCACCTACAGAGACCTGGCTCCTGGATGCACAGGGAGCAGCATGAAGCAGAGAAGTTTAAAGCAGTGTTTCAAATTATGTTTTGGGGACCCTCCCCCACCAAAGATGCTGCCTTGGGGGTTGGGGGATGGGTAAAGGGGCTTGAGGTGGTCTCTGCCCCACCCCCCCGCAATTCCACCACCTCAACCAAAGTAGCTCCCATCTGCATCTGCTTTACTGATCAGACTTCTAGGAAGATTTCGTTTGAAGGCTCCCAATACCATTGGGGAAAAAATATTGAAAATCACTGCTCTCCCAGGGAATAGAAGACAAGACTCCCCCCCCCCACCCCCAAGCAGAGGTCACTGCTGAACAAGAGAAAGCAGAGCGAGTCTGCTTCTACCTTCAGAGCAGTGCCTTCAGCGTCCCAAGCGTGAGGTTAGACCCTAGGAAGGACTTCTTAACAGATATTCCAGGCTTTGCCCTTGGCCTCCCAGTTGGGCCAGCCTCCCTCTGCGAGGCCTGCCTCACTGCACTGCTGAAGCAGCATCAGCAAAAAGGGCAGGGCTTTTAAAGAGCGCCCGAGGACTGGAGTGTCATCCTCCCGCCTCCTGGTTCCAGGCCAGAGAACAATTGAGCCCTTTGTCCAATAGGAAGATGCCCAAAGGGTGAGGTCACCCCCAACATGGCTGTCTTTGTCCTAGAGCCAGGGAGACACCAAGGCTGAGTCCAGGCAGCATCCCCCTGTCCCCAAACAGGGGTACCCTTCTTGGGTACCCCCCCCCCCAAGAAGAGCTTTCCCAGGGGCACAGGAAGGAGCACTGACAAGGAGAGAAGCTGGTGCAGCAAGCACTGGTTGATGATGGAATGTTCGAGATGGGTACAACCAGGGAAGAGGGCTGAGAAAATGTCCCAGCTTAGAGGGTGACCCTTCCTTACAAGGATCTCCAGGCTGTCATGTGGCTTGGCCTACAAAGATGGTTCCAAACCCAAAAGGAAAAACTAAGGGGTCGGCTCTAGAGGCTCCAGTAGCTTGCCTCAACCTTTGACCACCAGGCCTTTGAGAAGAGGGTGAACTGGGAGTCCCACAGGTACAGTCATCAGGAGGGTTTTGAGAGGAGCAGAGGGAGTCTGGGGCCCAGAGCGCAGGAAAAGCTGGGGGTTCTGGGGGTGCAGAAGGCACGGGAAAGTGTCCACAGCCTGGAAGAGCAACAGAGCCAGAGTCTGAACCGAAGTTTCTGCGGAGCTGAGACGCGAGGCCTTTGGGAGGCTCTGCCGTCAGGATGGGGTGAAGGCAGATAAGAGGGACAAGAGGGGCAAGGCCAGGGGAGAGTGAGTCTGAATGGAATTTGGAGGAAGTGTCATTGTGGTGTCACTGAGCACTGGGCAGGGAATCAAGGGCACTGGGTTCTAGTGCTGGTTCTGCCTCTAACTCACCCAGGAATCCTTGTTTTCTCCTTTCTGGGTCAGTTTCGCCATCTGTGCAATGAGATCCTCCCAGAGCCAAAGTTCTAGTGATCCAGACTAAGAAGCTCTAGGAAGCAGAGTGCAGATCCAGGGCACACGGTGACGGGGCCTTGTGGTCGCCTGATGAGACATGGTACAGCATGGCAGGCAGGGAGGGCCCCTGAGAGTTTCAGCCAAGGGAACAGCAGCCTTAGGGAGGGAGGGGCAGAGCCATGCAGGACCCTGATGGGGAATACAGCGGTGCAGTTGGCGGAGAGTGCAGCTGCCCAGAGGCCACCAACAGAGCTGGACGGGTGGGTCCACCCCTGCACCCGTCTGAATGGACTGCCAGAGAGGGCCAAAAGCACGCTAGAAATAGATGCCAGTGACGGGACACGGAAGGATTCTCAGACTTCGGGAGAACCCTGCCTCCACGCCCCTCTTCACCCGATTCATTCTCATGCAGGCCCCACCCCATCTTGGTGGAATGTAGTGTGAGCTGAGAATAGTCATTGCTGGGGTCAAGGAAGGGAGGGTCACTGGGGACTAATTGCCCTAAATAAATGAGCAATTAAGGCTGTTACAGGAAGTATCCAGACCCCACCTCCACCCACCGCCCTGAAAGATCACCATGGCAACCACTGCTGGCTCCGCCCCAGGAAAGCATCAGCCACCTGGTTGGCCCACACGGCTGTCATTCAGACAGAGGTAGGGAGAGTGTGGCTTCAGTCAAGGAAAGCGGAAAGGATAGAGGTAAAAGACTGCCCTGGAAAGGAGGCAGAGGGATAAGTGGGGTGACCTCTGGCTGAGGATTCTGGGAGATTCCTCCCAGTCGGTGGGCAAGAGCGGAAGTCTGGAGCACACTCCATGACAACAGCCTTCAGGACAGCCGCCTGTGCGGTAGGGGCTGGGGGGATGGGGGGTGCGTGACAGGAGAAGTAGACCTTGCCAGACCCCCATCTCCTCTCAGCACCCCGGCCCCTCCCCCTCACTTCCTGTAATGGCGTCTCCAATGGGGAGGCCATTAGTCCTGCTCAGGGCAGCGCCTAAGTACTGTGGCTGATAAATATAGCATGAGCCCATCGATTAGAATCCTCTAGTCCTGCAGCAGCTCGGCTCCCTAATGGCTCCCCCTCCCCTCCACACACTGACTACCCACCCCCACCCCACCCGGGGCTGCTTTTCTTGCTTACTTGGGGCTGTGAGGCAGACGTTGCTAGCAGGGCAGAGTGAGGTGATGGAGGCAACACCCCGAGCCCAGGTGAAGGGGCTGCTACCTGGAGACAGGCTGGACCGGTCTGGACCTAAGGCACCCTGGAAGCCCCTCTGTCACTTGCAGGGAGCAAGGGGAGGGGTGAGGGTGCCCATCCAGCACACAGGACGTGCAGTGCAGAAGGTAGAGGGCTCTACTCCAGCTCCTACCTTTGGGGCTCTCCTGGGTGACTGTTAAAAGAAGTCTACAGTGAAACCATCTCACACCCTGTCACCACACCCTCTTCTCCCCTGGCATCTGCCATCACCACCACCATCCCTGCCGCAACTGTCCCAGCCCAGCACAGCAATCCCCTCCCTGTCTCCCCCAAACTTGGTGTTCCCACCTTCATTTCACCCATCTCCAGAGGTGCTCACAGTCGCCTGTCAGATTGGGAGCCTTGAGCACAGGGGCTGTGTCTCCCCATCAGCCTGGGACCCCCTGAGCAGCAGAGACTTTCTCTAGGGTGGGGGGCTCTGGGAGTCTTGAGCTATGCCCCTACACCCCTAAATCCAGCCTGGAAACTGCAGATGGTGGAGTGTGCCCTCCATAAAGTAATCAGACCAATTAGACCTTTGGACTTTGTTAAGCATCAGCGCTCAGAGCTGAGACAGCAGAGCCAGAACAGCTCTGCTCACCTGCCCCCAAACCTGAGACCCCCTCAAGGCTCTGGCCAGCTGCTCAAAGATATCTGGAAGGCCTTGGCAAGAGGCACAGGAACAGCTCCTGCCTGGGGGCCACAGGGGGCTTTGGTGGGTGGGTGGCGGCCCCGGCCTGGGAGGGGCCTGTAGTTTTGCAGAGCCATGTCTCTGGGCAGAGGCTGCCCACAGAATCCTCTAACAGGAAGGCTGAGCCAGGCTGGCTGCAGCCAGGAAGTTAATCCTTAATGTGCCCCTGGCCTCACTGCTGTGCAAACTCACCACTTAAACACTCCAGGCTGGTGGGGACGAGCCACAGATCCCACACTCCTCGGGGTGGGGTTGGGTACCACAGCAAGCTCAGTTCCAAGGATGCTGTGTGTGCTCTGGAGGTGCCTGTCTGCCTGAGTAGCTCTGTATAAGAGGAGTGGGTGTGTAAGAGGCCAGGAGTGGGTCCATTCTCTGCTGTGTCCCCTCCCCCACCTCTGTGTCTCACTTAAGCCTCTGGTAGGCACTCCAACAAAGAAATGTATTTTTGCAGGTTGGGGGTTTGAGCACCCTTCTTTTCCACGTGTCCAGTTGCAGCTGTAGAGATTGCAGCTAGTTTGCAAGAAGAACTTCCTCATACATGTTGGGTGGGAGACTAGAGTAAGCATCTTTTAGGGAAGCAAAGGATTCCCCCTTTGAATACATTTCTGGAAGGCAAGTGGACTCTGGGAGAAGTGGGCGAAAGCATGGTAAGGGGATGGGCAGGCTAGTTACGCTTCCAAGACATCCTAGCTCCAGCCACCGTAAAAAAATATCACAGACTGGGGGGCTTAAAGAACAAAAATTTATTTTCTCACACTTCTGGAGGCTAGAAGTCCAAGATCGAGGTTCCAGCCATTGTGGTTTCCAGCGAGACCTTTGTCTCTGGCTTGCTGATGGCCTTTCTTTGGTGCATGTGTGCAGGAGGGCAGAAAAGTGACACATTCTCTGGTGTCTCCTTTTATAAGGACACTAATCCTATCAGATCAGGCCCCACTCTTATGAACTCATTTAACCTTAATTACCTCCTTACAGGCCATGTACCTGTCATCTCCAAATACAGTGACATTAGGGGTTAGGGCTTCAACACGCAAATTTCTAGGGCGAGCACAGTTCAGTCCATAGCACAAGGTGAGGAACCTCTCTCCTTTTCCCCCTACACTGCATCCTCATTTTTGAGGATGATCTAGGTCAGATTTCCGCTTCCAACTCTTTTCTACCCCTCCCCACCTCCTGGGAGGCCCACTCACCCGGTCCCACCCCTACTCCCTTTTTCGCAGCCTCTTTTCCAGCTCTCTGTGGCCTGGGCCTGGGGCAGGACAGCCAAGAGGCCTGTTCCCTCAATAGCCTGAATTCAGCCCCCAGCCCAGGCTATATTTAGCCTCGTGCCTCAAACAATGGACAAAACCACTTTCCAAGGAGCTGGTGGGGACAGAGTTGAGAGGGGGCTGCCCTTCCTGCCCCGTCCCCTTCCTGATATGGATACCCCTCTGTTGCCCTTCTGGAGTTACCAGGAATGCTGTTCATGGGCACATCGGCTTGGACTTGGTGTGACTTGCATTCTATTGCTTCTGCCCCGTGCTCTCTTTCCTCTCCTTTTTGGACTCCAGAAACATATGTTAGATCTTTTCATTGTGTCACATGTAGCATTAATGCTATTTTATATGTTTCCCATCTTTTTCTTTTTTTCTGTCTGTGCTTCAATCTAGGTACTTTCTACTAACCGATTTTCCAGTTCACTAATCCTCTCTCCTGCTCCATCTAATCCACCTTTAGATCTATGTAATAAGTTCCTAATTTCAGTCATTGTATTTTTTACATTCGAGGATTCCACTTGATTCTTGGCCTCTTTATTTATTCCAATTCTCTCATGAAACTGTCCAACTTTTAATCTATTTTATTCTACAGAGGAATCAGTTACTTTACAACAGTGTCTGATAACTCCAATATCTGGGTCTCCTCTGAAACTGTTTTATTTTCTCTTTATCTTGGATGTCAGGCATTCAATAGTCCACTTGGCATACATGACAATTAATTTTCCTTAAGTTGAAGCAACCTCAAACTCGTAGAAAGATCACGAATATAGTACAAAGAAACTTCTCCCAGACTCATTTTAGAGTGGGTTGCCATCACCTCCCTAACACTTCAGTGTGTAATTCCTATGAACAAGGACATCCTCCTAGATAACCACAATACCACTATCAAAATCAGGGAATTAACATTGGTAGCTTCCTGACCTCTAACCCACAGACTCCATTTGAGCTTCACCAGTGGTTCCAATAATATTTTTATAGCAAAGAATCCAGTACAGAATCACGTTACATTCGGTTCTCAGGTATCTCCAGTCTCCTTCAATATGGAACAGTTCTTCCATTCTTTCTTAACTTTAATGACACTTTTGCAGATTATAGGCCAGTTGTTTTGTAGACTGTCTCTTAATTAGGGCTCGTCCAAAGTTTCCTCATGATTAGATTCAGTTTATGAGTTTCGTGCAAGAATATCACAGAAGCGATACTGTTTCGCTCTCATTTCATCCTATCAGGTGATGCATGATTTTAGTTTGTCTCAGCGCTGTTGATGTTCGCTTTGATCACTTAAGTTGGTGTCTGTCAGGTTTCTCCATTCTACCACTGTAAAGTTACTCTTTCTTCCCCTTACAATTAAGTACTTTGTGAGGAAGTGCTTTGAGAATGTGTAAATATCCCATTTCTCAACAAACTTTCCATATGTTTATTTATTTATGTCAGTATGGAGTCATGGATTCTAATTTTATTCAGTAAGTTATAATCCACTAACACCATTATTTATTTTGTTGCTCAAATTATCAGTATCCAGCCAATGAAACTTTCTTCCAGCTGGCTTCTGCATCCTTTTGACAAGTCTTTGAATATCTTTTTTAAAGGACTTGAGGCATAATTTAGGTACCATTCAATTCACTCATTTTAAGTGTAAAATGTAATGAGTTTTAAGATATTCACATATATGTGCCCCCATCACCACAGTCAGTTTTAGAACATTTTCATCATCTCAAACGTAAACTTGTAACATTTAGCTGTCATCCTCCTATCCTCCCATCCCCACTTCAGCAACCATTAATGTACTTTGTGTCTCTGAACATTTGCTTATTCTAGGCTTTAATATGAATGGAATCACACCATGTGTGGTCTTTGTGACTGGCTTCTTTCACTTAGCATATGTTTTTGAGGTTCATTTAAATTGTGGTTGTATAATTACTTCATTCCTTTTTGTGGCTAACTAATACTCCATTGTATGGATAGAACACATTTATTTGCCTGTTCATCAGTTGATGGGTATTTGGGTTGCTTCCATCTTTTGGTTATTATGAATAATATTGCTATAAACATTCAGGGATTAGTTTTTGTGTGGACACATGTTTTCATTTCTCTTGGGTGTACTTAGGAATGGAATTGCTAGGTCATACGGTAACTCGGTTTAATCATTTCTGAGTACGTCTTTACATTCCAGCACAAGATGATCCAGGCTTATGTGTATTTCCCCCACCCCAGCCCTGTAACCAGCCATTTCTCCAAGAAGTCCTGGTTCCTTCCATACTGGACAGTGGTATTCAGAAATTAAGACAAGTGCTAATTATGCTCATCATTATTAAGATGTAACTGCTCCCAGACCCTCTCAGTGAATGAAGCTGGGAAATAGACATATATATATATATCCATAAATGTACGTGCATTGACACGTGCATGCATAATATAAACAACTACATACACACACAGCAACATTTATTTCTATATCGGTTTATTTTAAAAATCATAAGTGCTTACACATACCTCCACTTCCAGTCCGACACCACAGGGTTCGTTCTAGTTTTCGTCCCTTTGCATATTTATAATACCTTTTGCCAGCAGTGAGAGGCCTGGTTCATTCCCTCAACAAATTCACTCATTAGCTCCGTCCTGCTGTGGGTAACCAGTGTTCCACTGCCACTGCTCCCCACCCCACAGACTCCTGCTCCTGGGCTGTGACACCCTGCCTTAGGCCACTCAAACCACCCCTTCCCCACCACATGGCTGTGCTCTTCACCCCAAGAGCTTCTGACATCCCTCCCAAGCTCCCCTCTGGAAGCCCTGCCCCACCCCTTCTAGGGATGCCCTTCTCACCCCCTGTGACTCCACCTCTCGGCCCTTGGCCACTGCCCTGGTCAGATGTCCTCTTCACCCCCTCAGGGTCCAATCTTCCTTATGGAGGGGGCCCCTAGTGGACATCCTCCTTTTCTTGTTTGGGTTTCGATGCCCTACACCAGGCTGCCATCCTCCTTAGATGCTCTCCTTTCTCTGCTGGAGCTCTGACATTTGGGCCAGCTTATCTGCCCACAGGACTGACCTGTGACCGACTCTCTCTCTCCCTCTCTGCTCTGACTGCCCCCCACTGGAGACGCCCACCGTCCTTACTTCAGCTGAGCTCCCACACCACGTGCTGGGCCACTGCCTTCCTGCCCCTTGCCCCAGGGACACCTACCTTGCTTGGCCCATCTAAAGACTTCTGGACTGAACTGTTCTTGAAGGGAATGGAAGGGAAGAGAAAAGAGAAAGAAAGAACAAGAAAGGGGAGGTGGGGGAGGAAGAAGAAGTGTAGAAGGAAGAGAAAAAGCTCTGCTTGGCAATTTTTATTGAACGGCGGATGTTGTGTGTGACATCGTAGAGTTTCTGGTTGACGCAGTGAATTTCATTTCCTCCTGGCAGCCAGACAAGCACAGGTAAGTCGTCCTGATGCAGTGAAGCTGATCTACTTTGCCCTTATTTCTGGGTGTGGCCCTTCCCAGGGTCTCAATTGGAAGCTGGTTTGAGCCGGCTGAGGAGAGGATGGAAGCTCTTAGAAGAAATGCAGCTGGGGACGGGGGTGGGGGAAGCTATGCTCAGTGGTACAGCGCGTGCTTAGCATGCACTAGGTTATCGCCATTAAAATAAATAAATAACCTAATTACCTCCCACCCCCCAAAAATTAAAAAATAAAGTAAAAACAATTTAAAAAAAAATTAAAAAAAAAGAAATGCAGCTTGGAAGAGGAGGAGTCAGGGTGCCTTGGGGGCTCAGGAGGAGGGCGGTGAGAGACACTAGGGCGCATCTGTGCACAGATGGGAAGGAGGCCCGGCAAGAGGGAGATGCGGGCAGCACCTGCAGAACAAGAAGGTGGGGGGCAGGAGGGTGTGCCCTTAGCCTGCAGAGGGTGGACTTTGCTCAGCAGTGGACACCACCTCACCCTCAGGCCCTCCAAGTGCACAGGAGGGCAGGTGGGACACTGCCTGCGTCTCTGTGGGCTGCGGTTTCCTGGAGTAGCTGGAGATGAGGTCACTATGAGGGGGCAGCCATGATGGGGAGAGGAGTGGAGAAGGAACAGGGTACAGCCTGGGATGGCGACTCAGTGACAGAGGGAGTTTAGTTTGGGAGGAGGGCAGTGAGGGCAGGGGAGCTTGCTGGGGAGGGATTTCAGTGAGAGGGAAGGGGCTGGGTAGAGGGAGGGGGCTTATTAAACAGGAGGGGCGTGGAGGTCTAGGCAGGGAGCACCTGACAGAAGTGACACTGTCCCCACTGACAGTGAGTGGCCCCCTCCCTGCCCAGAGCCTCAGCCTCATTCTTTTCCAGGGCTGGGGGCGGGGAACTACAGACTTTCTGCTGCATGGCGGGTGTGGGGTCCTCCGCTAAGCCTCTTCCCCTGGGGTCCCAGGGCAGGCAGGTGTCCGGGGTGGAGGGTGGCAGTGGGCGTAGGGAAGGGAAGGGGGGCTCGCTCTCTCCCTCCCTCCCTTCACCACAGGGGCAAGCAGGGGGATGGGGAGCCCCAGGCTGGCTTTGTTTCTCATTTTGCTCTTGGCTCTTCTGGTGGAAAAATCAAAGCGCTCCCCTTGGTACAGCTGAGGCGGAGAGGGTGAGCCTGGCAGGGAGGCTGTCCTGGCAGCGAAGTTGAGGGGCAGGCGGGGCCTGGCTGGGGACAGACTGCCCCCCTTCTCAACCCCCTCAGCTTCGACGTGGCTCTCTGGGCCCAGGACTAAGTCCTGAGTCTGAGGTGGAGGGGGCTGGGGCCAGGAGGAGGCAAGTCCTGGGCCCCGGCTCAGCCTCAAGCCCGTAGCTCCCTCTCTCCCAAGGCTGATCCCAGAACAGTCTTCAAAGGGTGATTTTTAAAGTCCCCTTGGAGTCCTAGAGGGAACCACTGGGAAGCTGTAGCAGGAGGCATTTGTGTCAAACTGAGACAGGCTTTCTCCTCACAGAGGGCTTTTTCCAGAGGGGAGGCAAGCTGTGTGCTCCGAGGGTTCCCCGGGCAACCGCTGGGCATTTCCGGAACACCTGAGGATGTGGGCAGCCTCGCTGCACACTGTCCATGTCCCCTTCACGACCACCCCGAGCTCAGCAGTAGCCATCCCCACGTTAGCGGTGAGGAACCTGAGGCTCCAAGAAGTCACAGGTTGCAGAGCCTGAAAGTGGCCGAGGCAGGATTTGAACCCAGGTGTCGAGCTCACTGGGTGATCTTTCCCCAGCACGTGGACTGCTGGACAGCCTTTCTCCCCAGGGCTCTCCCTGGTGGGCTACCCAGCCAGGGAAAGGGCCTTGATGGAATCTTTAAGGTGCTTTGGGCCATGCCCCCACCTCAGCACCATTCTTGGTCCCTCCTACTGTCCCCAGCCCCTTATTTGGCTGTGAGATGCCTGGGGTTACCTCCCTGAATCAGTCCTCCTCTTGTAGAGCTAGCACCACCCCCACTCCACTTTTCCAGCTGCCCCAGCCCCTGGCCCCGGCCCCCTCTCTCTCTAGCCTGATGGAAAGAGGAGCCCAGAGAGGAGCCCAACCGCTTTCCCTCTGGAATCTGCTGCCTCGGCTTTCAGATGGAGAAACCATCTGGAGTGTATTATGGGCAGTGGAGAAAGCTGAGAGCAGGAAAATGTGAGTTGGCCCCAGCGGCGGCGGCTCCTGTCTGCAGGAAGAGGGGCTCAGTGCTCTTCAGGGAATGGGCCAGCAGCTTCCCCCACCTCCTCAGTCCCTGGAAGGAGCAGATAAGAGATGTGCAGAGAGAGTGGCCTGGGGAAGGCAAGGCTCAGGCTTCCAGACACCTTTGCGGAGCCCAGTTTGAAACTGCTGATCTTATCCACCCTCCCACTTTACAGATGAGATCGAGGTCCAGAGACGGATAGTGACTTCCCCAGGGTCACACAGCAAATCATGAGGGCAAGATCAGAATTAGAACCCTTCCACCCATATGCACACACCTATGGACATTGGAAGCCCCCAGAGACAAGATGGAGGGACATGCAGGAGCAAGGGGCCAGGCTAGAGGCTGGATGATTCTTCTCTCCCTTGCTTCAGATGAGTGAAGTGAAGGCGCACAGGCTAACGAGAACAGGAAAGAACATCCTTCATTCTTTTTGGGTCTCCATTCCTTGCCTCCCCTCCCATTCCTGCCCCACAAGCCACCCTCAGCGTGGCCCTGGGGTCGGGCCTCTCGGCTCTTCCTCTGGGTCCCAGGAGACCCTCCTCCACATGGGGCCCCAGCTCCAGATGTGGCAGGGCGAGCAGGAGGAGTGAGGTTTCTCTGTTCCCTCCCAAGTGCTGCGCTGGCGGCTCCCGAAATAAAAATCAAATGTGGGCTTGGCAGAGAGAGCAGGGTGGGAGAAGCAGCCAGCCGACAGCGCAGAGCGCTGGGGCTTCATTCTTTCCATTGTAACTTCACCTCCTAACCTCTGGCATTTTAATTATTCTCCTACCCGCTTGTTCTCCCTGGGCCAGAGGGTGAGCTCACCCTTTGGTCTCTAGCCTGGGAGGGGGCGGCCGCTGCCTGGACCCCCAGTCCCCATCCTGCTCCCGGGAAGCTCGGTGGGGGGCCAGGCTCGGGGCACCGCCTTGCTGCTCCCTCCTGCTTCTGCAGTCCCTGGGGTGGGGTGGCGAGCTGGAGGGGCCTGTCTCCCCGGAGGCCAGCCTGGCACCTAAGGTTCCATGTGTGAATCATTACGTCTTCACACCCACTGCTCCATTTAATGGTGGCCACTGTCTTAAGCTGAGGCATCACCGGCTCACCACCCATTTTGTGGACGACGAAGCCATGGTCAGTGTGTGCAGAGCAGGGCCCAGAACCCAGGCTGGTAGCTCCGGGTTCTGCACTCTTTCCAAATCCAGGAAGAGGATAAGAATAACACAGGCTTGCTCATTTGCCTCATCTCCCAGAATGTCCAGTTTTTTCCCAATGGTAAGTCATTTAAAGCATTGTTTTGATATTAAAACATACAAGGACATCCGCGCCCCGGCAGCCCTGTCAGCCTGGTTCCGCTGGGGAGAAGGGAGAGGAAGGGGGCGGCCCTGATGGCCCGGGTGCGGCGCTCCCCAGGACGGCCCCTGCGCGCCCCGGGTGGCAGGGCGGGATGGGGCCGGCGCGATCTGATCTCCCTCCACCGCCAGGGCGGCGGGAAGCAGGCGGTGCTGTGCGCAGGCGCGCCCGGCTGAGCCCTCCGCTTGGGGCGGCCCGAACTGGGCTGGGGCAAGCGGAGACGGCCTCCAGCTCCCGCCGGGACCTGAGCCGCAACTGCTAGAAGCCGGCGGCGGTTGTAACGGCAGCAGGCCTGACGGCGGCGGCGGTTGTAATGGCAGCAGGCCTACCGGCCCAAAGCCGGCACAGAAGATCTAGGCACTAGGCCGCAGCACTTCACACCTCTGATCTTGCTTTTGCTCACCTGTAAAAGGACGAGATTTAAAATGCCTCTTCTGCCCACTTCTGGGGGAGAAGGGAGTAAAATAATCGGTTAAAAAAAAAAAAAAAAAAGTTTGAAAAATAAGCAAAATTTTTATGTAAGTAGCAAGATGTTATTATTTATAATGTGCTCCAGATCATTGATAGAGACCATATTCAAGCTGTTTTGGGCTTGAAAGCACATCTTGGAAGTCATCAAGTTAAGTGCCAGTAAATCTAATGTATAGAAAAATCCTTGAAAGCGTCTGAGTGTTTTGTGGATAGAAATGCTTGAGATCCAGAGCAATTTGAACCCCTTAATTACTTGATAGATAATATAACTAAGAACTCATAAATACGATTGATTAACTTAAGCTACTGGGTGGATAGCAAGCCTTTAAATGATTCCTTACATAACGCAAAGAATTTTCTGTGAGGATTCTGAAAAGTGACAAGGTTATTTTAGGATCAAAATGCAAAACAATTTCAATTATTTACTATATAGGACTAACTCCTATATGTAGGGGAAACCTGGGTAATGGTGCCACCTAAATACCCTAATTCTTACTCAATTTGGAGATGGTGATCTCTGCTCCGTTTTCATTTAATCATTTCTTCTCACATCTTCCTTTGTGTCCATCTCTCTCCATCACACACACGCACACCCCTATCAGCTCTTCCTCACCAAATATATTTAATGCCTACTCTTCAGATCACAAATTCTTAGAACCCAATGCTGGGTAGCACTAATGTTGCAGAGCTGCCATTCCTTTCTCCTTCCCAAACCGTATCTGGAAGTCCCAGACAGAACTATATTAAGGCTGCAAATGAAGCCATTTGATTTTTCCCCCATTAATTTTTCCCCCAAGCGACACTGACAAACATGCGGAGGCCACGGGAGGCCGCGCCAGACGCGAGCACCAGGGGACTGTGGGTTAGTGTCCTCCAGGAGTAGTCAACACCAGGTCACTCTCTGAAGTCCGTCACCCGGCCCTCCCGCTCTGGCCGGGCCCTTGGGTGGAGGAAGAGGACTTAATGGCCAGCAGAGGGGGCCAGTGAGCCGGGCATTCGCGGGTTTGGGGGGACTGGAGCTGGACTTTGGTGGCCCATCCAGAAGGGCTGAGAACAGTTCTCCAAAGGAAGACCCTTAACTCCTGGGCACCTCATTGTGCCTCTGTGAAATGCAGCAAAGAGCTTTGGGCCCCTTTCCTCTGCCTGGAATAAAACATTTATTGCTTGTGTTTATTGTACACAGTAAAGGTAAACATTACTGTGTGCCAGACACTGAGTGGCTGACTTCATCCTCACCATAACCCTATTACAAGGGAGGTACCGTTATCCACCCTCACCCCCTTCACATGTGAGTCTAGAAAGGCAAACAGAGAAGTTTAGTTTCTTCACTAAGCTCACAGCACACACCAGAGTAAATGGCACACTTACAACATAACAGCTGAGCCTGACTAGGGCAGAACATTCTGGGGACTTTAGAAAGAAAGGTCCCAGCCCATAAGTCATTTATGGGTATCAGTGTCCGGCATAGTAAGGCAGGGAGGGGCTGAGAGGAACAGAACTCAGCCTGGCTCTCGCCCCTTACCCAGGGCCTGGCCCCCAGGGCAGGCTGCACCAGGCCACACAGGCCTCTCACCACAGCTCCCAGAGAGGAGTGCCTCCATCCCAGGCAGCAGCTCCAGAGGCCCGACGTGTGCGGCCTCTGAGGCTGTCCCTAGGTGTGGGGTCTTGAGATCTGCGTGGTTTGGGTCCTGACTCAGCCCCCGTGTCCCCTGTGACTTGGCCTCCCCGCCCCTCTAGACTCCAGTTGGCTTCTCTAAGAAGGGAGCGGGTGGGCCAGCTGACCTCCGAGGCCCTTCCAGCTGGGCCCTTGTAGGACACACAATCAGCTCCTTCTTTAGTGAATGGGCCAGGGAGACACGAGCGAGTATGAAGACATTTCAACTTTGCTGCTCTTGGGAAACCCCAGATGGAATTTGGCATGGAATCTAGAAGGACCTACTGACTGCATGAGGTCTCTGGCCCCCCACCCCCCCCCGTGTCCCCGCACATCTGCGCACACACATGCACACACGCCCCGCCCACTGCCAGATTACGTGTTGGGAGGAAGATGTTGTCCTTGTCCAGGACCCTCCTGCCTCTAGACAAGAAAAGGCCCTTGTCTGCTCAGTGTGGGGCCCCACTGGACCCCCACTCCAACCAGACCTCACCTACCAAGAACACTGGGGCCCTGGGAGCCAGGATGGATGTTGACAACAGGGCTTGGTGTTTCTGGCTTGACCTGCGACCCCCCGCCTCAGACCCCTCAACCCACCCCCACTTGCAGGAAGGAGGATAGAAAGGAAGTTTGATGTCATAGAAAAAAACTGGTGACCCAGAGGCAGGTCCCAGAGGCCCTCTGGACTCTGCCCGTGAGCCTCACTTTCCCTTTGGGGAGACATGGGGCAGGGGACAGAGTAGGGGTTCTTCTCTGACATTTTAGGGATGTGGGTAGGGTTGCCAGATTTAACAACAACACAGGATATCCAGTTACATGTGAATTTCAGATAAACAACAAATTTTAGTATAAGTATGTCCCCAATATTGCATGGGACAGATTTATACTTAAAAGTTATTCATTGTTTCTCTCAAATTCAAATTTAACGGCATTCTGTATTTTGTCTGGCGACCATACATATGTGTCAGGTGTGTCACAGAGGGAAGCAACGCCATCCTGCCCTCCTCCTGCTCCTCCTCAGGACACCCACTGCCTGGTCCCTTCACCTCGTCAGCCTTCCACATCGACCCTTCATGTTCCTCCATGCCCTTCTCAGCACCCTCATTTCACTCCCTAGGTAGATACCCACCCCCCCACAAGCTCACCCATCTTCCTCTCCCTTAAGGGTGAGGATAGGTCCTCTGGAGGGCTCCAGGTCTGGGCAGAGTGGCAGAGGGTGTGGGGGAGACGCCTTAGGCCTTGGGTGTTGGTGCAATGGGGCCCTGGAAGCCCAAGTCAGCAACAACTTCACTAAGGAGGCAGCAGTGTGGGTGCTGAAGGGAGAAGGCTCCAGCACTCTTGGAACTGGGACTCCCTTGGCAGAGGGGTGGGCTGAGTCCTGAGCCAGCTGGAGGGGTAGGAGGGAAGAAATACTGCCCCCCATTGCCTTCTCCAAGATCCACCACCAGGAACTGCGAATAGAGAGGGCATTGTCCAGGGCCAGACTCCAATTCCACTTGGATCAGGAACTGGAAGATTCTGTTCTTAGGGGCCAAGAGATAATGAGAAACAGAGACAGGGGAAGAGGGAGACCAGGGAGAGATATACTGGGAGAGAAAGCAGGAGAGTTGGTGAGAAACAGACCCAGAGACAGGGAGCCACAGGACCAAGCCAGAAACACGTGAAATGGAAAGAGACAGAAAAACACTCCTCCACCAAGACAGACAGAGTAACAAAGAGAAGAAACAGAGATGGGGAAACAGGGAACATGTAGGAATGGAGAGAAACTGCGTGGAGACAGAGATGAGGAGAAAATGAAACAGGAAGACAGAGACTGGGAGAAATGGGGAGAACCAAGGAGAGGTTAAATATAAGACAGAGACAAGATATTAAAACTGGGGAGATGAGAAACAGAGGTAAGGAGAGAGCTTTGAGAGAAAAAGAAAAGGAAACCAGAGGAAGACGCTGTCCTTTCCTACTAGGTTGGGGGTATTTCTCAGTGGCAAAGACAGATTTGAGACATAGCAGGAGATGTCTAAATACCTAAGAACTGCGCCGCTCCTGGAGCCCTCCACCTTTCCCCAGGTCAGGGAGCAGCACCCCACCCAGCATGTCCATTTCAACCCCGCCCCAGAGGCTCCATCTCTCCAACTCCCACTCTGTCTCCAGACGTCTCATCTGTGTTTGGGTACCAGGTTTTCACCCACCGAGATGGCCTCCTACCCCACCCGCCAGCCAGGTCCCCTGAGGAAGCTCTGGGAGGCCCAGCCCCAGGGCCCAGCCCCAGGTCCCAGCCCCGCGCCGCCTGGCTCCGGGGGAATCTCGTGTTGAGCGATGCTGCCACGAGCCGGCCGGATCCGGGAAGCACATCGTGCCTCAAGGGCTGGCCGCTGGCAGCCGCGGGTGGAATCCCGCCCCTCCCAACCGGGACCGCCTCGGCGGGGTCTTTCCAGGAATCCGGATGGGCTTGCTTGCCCACGCCTCAGCCCAGCCGCGGATCCGGGGACAAGTCTCTGAGCCTTGGGGCTTTAATTTCTCCTGTACTCAAGTGGAGGAAGTGTAAGAACACCTCCTCCCAGGATTCAGGGGGAGGAGGTGCGGGGAGATGGGGCACCAACGTACTAGTAGTGCTCTGCTCCTGCGTCTCTTTCCCTACAAATCACCCAGGCCGTCCCTCCATCCCTTCTTGGGAAAAAAGAAGAGAAAACAAAAGTGACACCTCGCCTCCCCTCTCCGGCAACATCTGCCCCCAGAAGTCCAGGCGGGAAGGGACTTCAGTGGTCTGGCTCCCTCTGCATCTGGTCGGCGCAGCAGTCCCTCTCTTAAGCCTGTAACTACTTGGGGGTGGGGCGGTTGGGGGTTGGGAAGGGGTAGCTCAGTAGTCTTGAAATGACCCCATAGTTGTTTTTTTTTTTACCAGTTTGTTGCTTCTACCTCCCAGACTTCGCGTTCCTCTCCCCTTCCCCGCCCTTCCCCGGACCCGCCCCGTGCATTGGCTCCGCCCCCACCCCAAGGCGGGGACCTATAGGTGGAGAGTCGTGGGGAAGGTCGCGGCCCCGCCTCTCCCCTCCTTCTCAGACACGCGGAAGCTCAGTGGCCCCCCATGCCAGGATGTCTAACACCTGGGTCCCCGGCCTCGTACCCTCCTTGCTGCTCAGCCTGCTGGCCGGCTTCCAACAGGTGAGCGCTTGGGAGGTAAAGCTGTCGAACTTTCGGGCCCACTCTGGTGGGTCAGGGACCTGCTTCTGGCGCCGGATCACCACCTTCCATTGTCAGGATTTCCTCGTGATCACAGGCAATTAGCAACTTCCTTTCTCTTTTTGCCCGGGAGGCTGGGGCAGCGGAGGGAGGCCCTGAGATGGCTTGGTTTCCTTCACCTCGAGGGTACCCTGTAGTGGGACCCACCGCCATCCTACAAAACTAGCGCCTCTCTGTGACTGGGGACTTTGACCCTCATATTAGCCTTGGCTTGTTCTTCCCGCGGCGTCAGAAAGCGGGGACTCTCTGGAGCCTGAGGTCTGGACGCCTGGTCAGCCTTTCTCCCCAGCTCTGTTTTTCCCATACTGGGTGACCTTGGAAGAAGTCCTGGCCCTCTCTGAACTGTGTTTTCTTGTTTGTGCCCTAGAGGAAAGGAGGCTCCCTCATCCCCTTTCTAGGAGTGGGGGTAGGATTCCAGCTGGTGATAGGATTTGATCTGGCTGCCTGGCCCAAGGCTGGGGAGACCTCTGGAATCATAGGTTTCTGAGATTCTGAGAGTTAGGGTTTCAGCACCTCTTCATTCCTCCCTCCCCCAGTGATGGGGGTGGTCTATCCAGTTCTGGGATGGGAGATTACCCTAGAAACTGACATGGGTCTGTTAGAACACAGATTTTTTTCTTCTAAAAGTCCGAAGGAAGCCCCAGGCCTTCTCCCTAAACATTCACGAACTGTGCTGACTTTTAGAGCAGCTCTGCCCCAGAAGCCCTGGCACCTCCATCACCAGGTGGCACCAGGTTTGTGTCACCTCTTGCTGATTCCTCCCAGCAATTCCAGGGGGCAGGCACTGTTAATGCCCCCAATTCATATGTAAGAAAGCTGAAGTTGCCCAGCATTACCCCAAGGCTTGATAAAACACAGGCTCTGAACCACCTCAGATAAGACCACTCCCTATTTACAACAGGGCTGGGAAGAGAATCTGGGAGAGGATCCCCTACTCCTCCAAACAGGAGCTCAGGATTAATTTATTAAACCTGTTCCTTGTCTGTCTTTCTTTGTTGGGGGCCAGGAGAGGGGGGAGGAAGAGGGGCTGGGATCTGAGGGAAAGGGGATGCACTGAGTGCCTGGACCCCTTGGGCTGTCCGCAACTCTGCAGTCACCTCCATGTGCTGTGTGGCCCTTACCCTCTCTGGGCCAACCTGCAGGGGTTCATTGATGCTCCTGACCACACTGGCCAAGGCTTGTGCGAAGGAGGTGTGCACATGGGATTGCATGATGAAGCTTCTCAGTGAGCAGCAACCAGTCAAGGTGTCCACGGCAGAGGGGGATACTGACCAACAGAAAACGAACACCTACATCAGTGAGAGCACAGAGGCCAGAGTGAACAGACAGGGCAGGAGTCAAGTGAGGAGAGGACAACGCCTGAGACATGGGGACCTGGACTTATCAGTGTAGGACGTGCCATTACAGTGCAGGAATGTGGACACGGAGAAAGAGGCTTGGACTGGGACTGGAAACATTTCAATAGGAAAATGAGCAGAGCCCTTGGTGCTCTGGAGAATTTTCAGTCTCGTTAGCAGGCTCGGGGGGTAAAAACTGCTAGATCCAGGGGTTGAACTGTGATGTTAGGCATCACTGGATGCTGAGCTCCACCTGGTCCTGCAGGTGAGAATGTCACCTTACTATGTACTATCGGTTATGCTGCAACATCTGTAGAGATGTCTGGAGGCGGAGTTGGGTGCTGATACCTGACTGTAGTAGGTTCAACCTCCTCATGGATCTCTAGAGGCTGAGATAGGGCCACCCACTCAACTGGATCAACAAGACAGTGTCGAGGGACAGGGCCCAGGGTTCAGCAAACTGATATGGTCCTGCAGGCAGCTCTCCATCTGTATTTGTGTCTGGCTAGCAAAGAAAGCCTCAGGCAAATCCTGATGAGGCCTGGCCAACCTCTGCGCTGCAGAGGAGGGCATCAAGTAATTCAAGCCCCCCAGCTCTGCCCAGGGTGTTGGCCCGTGGGGAGATTCAGGTGGGAGTTTAGGGACTGTGAAATCCAAGGCTCGATCAGCCCCGGGGAGTCAGAGGTCAGCTGGACAGGGTCCAGGGACAGCTCCGGGCGCTATCTGCCTGGAGTAACAGGCAAAATGCTTAAAATGCAAAGAGGAAGTGTAGAAACAAAAAGTGCCACAGGGACATGACACCCCATCCCCCTTCTTCCCCCTCCCCAGGGCTGCCAAGAGGGTGGTGTTTGCCAAGGTGAGGCTGGCACCAGGACTAAGCTTTGGCCCCTAGACCAGGGCTCCCTCCCATACTTGCCCCTCTCCCACCCTCCGGGCGGGAGACACTGATGGCGGCCTCACTTTGTGCCACAGCCTTTCGGCCCCAGCCTGGAAGAGGCGTCTGTGCTACATTGTAGGGGCACCGACTTCACCCCCCAGGCTGGCTTGTTTAGGAAAGGGCCTTTCCACATGGGTAAGGGAGGATGGAGAGGGCAGGAGGCTTAGGGGTAGGGGGAAGAATGGAGCTTCAGAAAACAGAAGCTGAAGTGGAGTCGGAAGAGGAGAACTGGGCTGCAAGCCACCGGCCTCTCTCAGGGGACAGCAGGGGCCAAGGAGGAAGAGGGGCTGTGAGGCGCTAACAAGGGAGGGAGGAGGTGCTAACAGGGCGACTGGGGTGAGGGGGATCCTGGAGGCAGACCCTTAAAGGCTGGCCCGCTAATAAGGAAGCCAGGGGGCGCTGAGAGGGGGCTGCGGCATCCACACGGGAGGCTGGGTGGTGCGTACACGTACGTACACGCGTGCAGACACACACTGCATGCGCCCACACACGCATGTGTGCACACAACTCCAGCCAAGTCCATCCTCGGCTGGGGGCCAGATGATGCGGCTGCTTCGAGGAGCTATGATTTGCAAAGAATGTGATCTCTGCCCACCTCTCTTCCTCGCCCCACTGCTCACACTCATTCTTTGCCTAACTCCCAGGTCCCTGAGAGGCGATCAGTTCCACAGATGTCCCAGGCTGCACCTTCTCCGCATTTTAGTCTAAGTCCCCAGACCCTTTAGAAGCCTGCCCCTCGACATGCCCAGCCCACAGAGGGGCTACCCATTCCACTGGCCGTCCTGAACCTCAGCTTGTGTGGGACTGGGAAGTTCTTCTAAAGTCTAACAACAGTCCCCTGTAACATCTGGATGTGAACAGAGACACCAGGCTGCAGCAGGACCCTCTTTCAGGGGACCAGTAAGAGAAGAGCCAGCAAGTGGGGCCCCCAGGGGGTCCTCAGCCCCTTTCTTCTCTCTACAGGGTCCTATCTCAGAGAGTCACCATTGAGTGTGGGGTGGGGCGAGCTATAGAGAAGGGGACGAGCAGGGAAGACTTGGGGAGGAGACCCAGAAGCAGGGGACCAGGGCTAGGGGGCTCTCAAGCCTCTGAACCTGAGTTAAGTCCTTCCAATCTGAGTCTTAGCGGCTGTGCCACCCCAGACAGCCAAAGCTCATTAGCTCAGCCTTCCCCCTGACTCCCTACCACCCACCTCTTGGACGTGTTTCCCTTCCCACCCCTGGCTCTGCCCCGGAAACCTACATTTTGGAAGGATAATGGCTTCCAAATGCCATTTTTTGGTCTCTGCTAAGACTCCACAAAGGTGAGCATTAGCTGAGCTCCTCCAACCCACTCCTTAGGATAATAAGCTCCCTGCACCGTTAATTGTCAGGTGGCCCGTCTCCCTCCACTCTCCTGGCCCATAGCTTAGTGGCTCAGACCTGGGGTCAATTCCAAAAGTCATCTCTCCACACCTACACCCATCACTTCAAGAATGAGTGAGGGCTCAGTGGCTTTCAGTTTTCAAAGAAACGCTGGGAAGGAGACTCAGACCCTGGTCTCTTGGCCAAGAATTCCTATTGGCGACCTAGCGCGCATCCTGCCTCTCTCAGAAGGTGGACACTGAGCCGAGCATCCCTAGCAGTACACCCCGTAGGAGTTGCTCAATCCCCAGCGAGCCATCTTCCTCACTTGGGGGTATGTGTACACATGGGGAGGGGGCAGGAAGCCGAAGAGGTGGATTCTCCAAACCACACAGCCCGTGCAGATGGGGAGCCCGGTCAGTCTGGAACAAAGCCCCCAACTGAGAGCCCCCCACCAAGGACTCTGGGAATTCATTCCCTATCCCCTTGGAGAAATCTGGCCCCCTGACCCTGGAAGGCCCCCAACCAGCTTCAACTCGGGTGACAACAGAGCCAGTGTTTACTTGGAACAAAGCGCATGGGGAAATGAAAGCTGAATCAGAACTGGGCTGGCCCCTGCAGCCTGGTGGGAACATTAGGACATGTACGCACATCTTCAAAGAAGAATGGCCAAGGGCATCAGACAGGCCCAGAGGAAAGTCCTGCGTCAGGGTGAGCAGCGAGGGGACCATCACTTCTTGCAGGAAGACCCGAGTCTAGGCAGGCTTTCTGGAGGAGGTGGTATGTGAACTGAGCCTTGAAGGATGGATGAGAATTGGCTAGATTTCAAGGAGGGCATGGGGCAGGTGTGCTAGGTGCAGAGGAAAGGAGGGAAGCAGAAGGGCTGGGTGTGGGGCTGGAGAGCACGTGGACAGGACCGGGAAGCCAGCACATCAGAAGGACAGGCGGGGCCCGTTATGAAGGACCCCACCGTCTCCCTGAGATGGGACTTTATTCAGGCAGACGTGGGGAGACTCTGGAAGTGAGGGAGTGAGAGAGTGACATGCCCCCACAGGGGCAAGGAGGAGACCAGGCTGGAAGCCCTGTTGAGAACAGCTTGATGCCCCTGGGAGCCACACTGCTTGGGGGCAGTGGCAGGGGGACAGCTGACAAGCAGAGTCCCCAGTCCCCCTGAGCTCTCAGCCCGAGGGCGAGGCAGGCACCCACCGTGAGGCCAACCCAGGCAGTGCTCAGTGGGCAGTCGGGGAGCAGAATTGGGGACAAGCCAGGAAGACAGGGAGCTGCTCACATCCCTGGACCCAGCACCACTGCCACGTGCGGCCCCGTGTCCTCCAGGAGTAGTCAACACCAGATCACCCTCTGAAGTCGGTCGCCTGGCCCACCCCCTCTGAAGTCGGTCACCCGGCCCACCCCCTCTGGCCAGGCCCTTGGGTGGAGGGAGAGGACTTAATGGCCAGCAGAGGGGGCCAGTGAGCCGGGCATTCGCGGGTTTGGGGGGACTGGAGCTGGACTTTGGTGGCCCATCCAGAAGGGCTGAGAACAGTTCTCCGAAGAAAGGAAGACCCTTAACTCCTGGGCACCTCATTGTGCCTCTGTGAAATGCAGCAAAGAGCTTTGGGCCCATTTCCTCTACCCGGAATAAAACATTTATTTTGTGTTTATTGAGCTAATGTTTATTTACCATTACTGTGTGCCAGACACTGAGTGGCTGACTTCATCCTCACCATAACCCTATTACAAGGGAGGTACCGTTATCCACCCTCACCCCCTTCACATGTGAGTCCAGAAGGGCAAACAGAGAAGTTTAGTTTCTTCACTAAGCTCACAGCACACACCAGAGTAAATGGCACACTTACAACATAACAGCTGAGCCTGACTAGGGCAGAACATTGTGGGGACTTTAGAAAGAAAAGTCCCAGCCCATAAGCCATTTATGGGTATCAGTGTCCGGCATAGTATGGCAGGGAGGGGCTGAGAGGAACAGAACTCAGCCTGGCTCTCGCCCCTTACCCAGGGCCTGGCCCCCAGGGCCAGGCTGCACCAGGCCACACAGGCCTCTCACCACAGCTCCCAGAGAGGAGTGCCTCCATCCCAGGCAGCAGCTCCAGAGGCCCGACGTGTGCGGCCTCTGAGGCTGTCCCTGGGTGTGGGGTCTTGAGATCTGCGTGGTTTGGGTCCTGACTCAGCCACAGTGTCTCCTGTGACTTGGCCTCCCCGCCCCTCTAGACTCCAGTTGGCTTCTCTAAGAAGGGAGCAGGTGGACGAGCTGACCTCCAAGGCCTTGTCTCCCCCAAACTTGGTGTTCCCACCTTCATTTCACCCATCTCCAGAGGTGCTCACAGTCGCCCGTCAGATTGGGAGCCCTGATCACAGGGGCTGTGTCTCCCCGTCAGCCTGGGACCCCCTGAGCAGCAGAGACTTTCTCTAGGGTGGGGGGCTCTGGGAGTCTTGAGCTATGGCCCCCACACCCTTAAATCCAGCCTGGGAACTGCAGATGGTGGAGTGTGCTCTCCATAAAGTAATCAGACCAATTAGACCTTTGGACTTTGTTAAGCATAAGAGCTCGGAGCTGAGACAGCAGAGCCAGAACAGCTCTGCCCATCTGCCCCCAAACCTGAGACCCCCTCAAGGCTCTGGCCAGCTGCTCAAAGACATCTGGAAGGCCTTGGCAAGAGGCAGAGGAACAGCTCCTGCCTGGGCGCCACAGGGGGCTTTGGTGGGTGGGTGGCGGCCCCGGCCTGGGAGGGGCCTGTAGTTTTGCAGAGCCATGTCTCTGGGCAGAGGCTGCCCACAGAATCCTCTAACAGGAAAGCTGAGCCAGGCTGGCTGCAGCCAGGAAGTTAATCCTTAATGTGCCCCTGGCCTCACTGCTGTGCAAACTCACCACTTAAACACTCCAGGCTGGTGGGGACGAGCCACAGAGCCCACACTCCTCGGGGTGGGGTTGGATACCACAGCAAGCTCAGTTCCAAGGATGCTGTGTGTGCTCTGGAGGTGCCTGTCTGCCTGAGTAGCTCTGTATAAGAGGAGTGGGTGTGTAAGAGGCCAGGAGTGGGTCCATTCTCTGCTGTGTCCCCTCCCCCACCTCTGTGTCTCACTTAAGCCTCTGGTAGGCACTCCAACAAAGAAATGTATTTTTGCAGGTTGGGGGTTTGAGCACCCTTCTTTCCCACGTGTCCAGTTGCAGCTGTAGAGATTGTGGCTAGTTTGCAAGAAGAACTTCCTCATACATGTTGGGTGGGAGACTAGAGTAAGCATCTTTTAGGGAAGCAAAGGATTCCCCCTTTGAATACATTTCTGGAAGGGAAGCTGACTCTGGGAGAAGTGGGCGAAAGCATGGTAAGGGGATGGGCAGGCTAGTTACGCTTCCAAGACGTCCTAGCTCCAGCCACCGTAAAAAAAAATCACAGACTGGGGGGCTTAAAGAACAAAAATTTATTTTCTCACACTTCTGGAGGCTAGAAGTCCAAGATCGAGGTTCTAGCCATTGTGGTTTCCAGCAAGACCTCTCTCTCTGGCTTCCCGATGGCCTTTCTTTGGTGCATGTGTGCAGGAGGGCAGAAAAGTGACACATTCTCTGGTGTCTCCTTTTATAAGGACACTAATCCTATCAGATCAGGGCCCCACCCTTATGAAGTCATTTAACCTTAATTACCTCCTTACAGGCCATGTATGTGTCATCTCCAAATACAGTGACATTAGGGGTTCGGGCTTCAACACGCAAGTTTCTAGGGCGAGCACAGTTCAGTCCATAGCACAAGGTGAGGAACCTCTCTCCTTTTCCCCCTACACTGCATCCTCATTTTTGAGGATGATCTAGGTCAGATTTCCGCTTCCAACGCTTTTCTACCCCTCCCCACCTCCTGGGAGGCCCACTCACCCGGTCCCACCCCTACTCCCTTTTTCCCAGCCTCTTTTCCAGCTCTCTGTGGCCTGGGCCTGGGGCAGGGCAGCCAAGAGGCCTGTTCCCTCAATAGCCTGAATTCAGCCCCCAGCCCAGGCTATATTTAGCCTCGTGCCTCAAACACTGGACAAAGCCACTTTCCAAGGAGCTGGTGGGGACAGAGTTGAGAGGGGGCTGCCCTTCCTGCCCCGTCCCCTTCCTGATATGGATACCCCTCTGTTGCCCTTCTGGAGTTACCAGGAATGCTGTTCATGGGCACATCGGCTTGGACTTGGTGTGACTTGCATTCTATTTCTAGTTGTTCCGCTGGGAAGGGGGCATTCTGAACTCCGTGCTCCAGTCTGAATGGGCGTGTTCTGGAGCAGTTTTTCTTTCATGGCCTCGCTAAGCATCAGAATCATTTAGGGAGCTTAAAACTATTGATGCCCAGGCCTTACCCCTATAAATTCTGATTTCTTTGGTCTGGGGTAAGTTCCTGACATCCTTTTTTTTCTTTTAAAAATCTCCGAGGCACCGGTAAATGTGCAGCCAGAAGGCAAACCCCTCTTCTAGATCCTTGCCGCTCCCAACCTGGCTCCTGGCTGGGCAGCAGCAGCCCCTGGGAATGGGAAGCTCATCAGACATGCAGGTGTTTAGGCCCCGCCCCCGCCTGCCGAATCAGAATCTGCATTTTAACAAGATTCCCCAGAGGACTCTAAAGCAGGCTGAAGTTGGAGAGTCACTGTTCTAGACCCTTCCACTGCTTCTAAGTTGTTTGGGGAGCAAAGGGTTTCAGTCAGACCGAGCAGCAAGAGTTTCTGGTGCTCACCCTTTGTCTGGGGTCTCTGCTTTATTCTTAGAAGATACTGATTTCCTGAGGGTCTACCTCTCCCACGTCTAGATCATGGACTCCAGGTGGTATCCAGGTCCTTCTTTCGCTCTCCCAAGTGTCCTAATACTCATACACAGGGGCACACATGCTCGCGTGCGCGCACACACACGCACACACAGACACACACACCCCAGATCTCAATCCATACTCCCCAGGCAGGCAGGATCTCCACTACCCACAGGCCATGCTCAGAGACGTCCAGAAATGTGTCTTGACTCTCCAAAGAGCTGTCCACTTGCTCCTTCAGCACCAATAAAAGGCTCCCATATTTCCCTGTAAGAAAACCCGGGGGTCCCCAATCATCAGAAATTGTCTCATGTCCAACCTAAATTCTCAGGATCCACTTCACTGAGATTGTCTTATATGTAGTTCACATCTTGCCTTTACTTAAAACTGGTTTCCCCCTGTCTGTTAAGGCAAAAGGCAAAGTCCTTGGAGGAACATCAAGGCCCTGCAGGATCTCAAAGGCCCTGCCTGCGTAAGCGCCTCCCCTCCTGCTGCTGTCCCCACCCCACACCCAACACTATAGCCAGACCCAGTGCCTCCTGCCTGCAGAACACACACTGCTCCTTGATGATGCTTGCTTAGCACAGGAGCACTTTGCATTTGCTGTTCCCTAGCTGGAATGGCTTTTATCTCTTCCTTGACAATCTCTCTGACAGATTCCTACCTGTCCTTCAAGTCCCAGATAAGGTCACCTCCCCCGGGAAGCCTTCCTTAATACTCCTGGCACAGTAATTGTTCCCATGGCTATTTGTTCCCAGGCCCTTCTCCCAGCACCTATGGCACTGTCTGTCCATCTCTGTCTCTCCCACTGGCCTCTCCAAGGGAAGGAGCAGTCCCATTCATCTTTGTGACTCTGGCACCTTAACCCAGCACCTGGCAAAGAGCAGAAGTAATAACAATAGCTACCATTTATTGAGAGTCCATTCTGCACTCGGCACCGTACAAACCACTTCCTCTGTGTCATATCGTGTATTATTCACAACAACCCTACAAAACAAGAACTTTTACCATCTGTGTTTTATTGATGTGGAATCCAAGGCTCAGAGAGGCGAAGCCACTTGCCAAGGTCACACAGTGAATCACGGCAGAGCTGGAATTTGGACTCAGTCTGTCAGGCCTCAGGCCTCATGTTGTTTACCACTGCACCCTATAGAGCTCCTTAGATGGACGACAGAATATATGAATGAACAACTTAATGGAATTTCTAGGAAATTCCAGCTCTTTATCAACACATTCTTCACTGGCACCAATCTCATCTTCCTATCCTCCTTGTTAGCTTCATCAGCAGGAATCCTTTGTAGAAGTCAAGCCACCATTGGTCCTGGCTCAGCTGGCCTGGTGCAGGGACTAGGGCATCCTTCCCAGGCTTCTGCTTCAGCTGAATGAATCTCAGGGGTCAGGCTGCTGAGTCCAAATCCTGGCTCTGCTGCTTCCTACCTGTGTGACCTTGGGCAGGCTGCTTCACCTCTTGGGGACAGGAATGGTACTGGCCTCCTAGGCTGTGAGAGGACTCAGTGAGGTAACTTGTAAAGGCCTGGCCCACAGGGACACCTCAGTTAATGCTAACTGGTGAGCTGAGGCCCGAGGGGAGGCGGGGCTACTAGGGGAAGGTGGACTTGCTGGTCCAGACTCTCTTCATCCTGCCAGAGGAAAGAGATGTGGCTGTTTGGACACTGATCTTGACGAGGGGAGAGGGCTGTCACACGGTGTTGGAACTCCTTTACTCACACTGAGTCGAGTTGCGTGAAGCCATCCCATCTCCCTGATTAACCCGGGAAAACCTGAGGGGGCAGGGGGGTGGTTTGAGAATGAGGGAGGTGTTGTCCGAGAGATGGTCCAGACAGCTGAGGACTGAGGATGCAGAGAAGGCGACAAGGGAACCCAGGCCTGTGGGGCCACCACCCGCTTCCGCAGACTCCTCCCTGGATGGCTGCCTGCCTGCCCAGCCTCCACCTGCCCCCGCAGCGCTGTGGGTGCCGTATTCAAACCTGGAGGTGACCCCTACCCCCTCCAAGCCTCACGCCTTCCCTCTTGGCCCCAGCCCAGACTCTCATTGGCACCATTTCCTGGGTGGGCACCAGGAGGACAGGGAGCGGGAAGAGGGGACCTTTGTCCAAGCCCCCGGCCACAACCGCTCCTCGGGTCAGGGCCAGGCCGAGGGGCTGATGCCCAGCCCCCTCCCCTCCGTGCTTCTCGCCCCGTGAGGAATGTGTCCTCGGAGGCTCACCAGCTTGGCGGTCAGCTCCGGTTCACAGAGGGGGCTGTGTCCTGCCACCTGTCCACTCTGAAGCCCCCATTGTCAGGCCGGGGGGGTTGGGGGCTGGCTGGGGGCATGTCTCAAAGGCCTAATGTTCTCAGAGGTGGGAAGGCCGAGGGGCATCCCGGAAGGACCAGGCCATGGGACACCTGGCTCTTCTCTGCCTCTGCTCCGAGCCCTGGCTGGCCAGGAAGAAAGGTTCCCGATGTGAGACAGTTGTAGGGGCAGCCTCTGCATTTGCCTGCCTTGTGCCAAGCTGTTCCCTAGGCCTGGCAGGCAGGCTAGAGAGGATTTAAAAAACAAAAACAAGCAGATGGTTAAAATAATACAAGCTAACTTTGAAGTCCTGCTGAGGGCCAGGCATGGTGCTGTGGGTTAAACCCTCACAGCACGCCTTAAAGTAGCTGTAATTATACCATCACGCCATACTGCAGGTGAGGAATGAGGCCCAGAGAGGTCAGGCCACTGCCCGAGGTTGCACAGGAAGTCAGGGCAGAGCCCGCTGAACCAGGCAGCTTAGTCTCAGAGCCCATGTCCACAATGACTGTGTGAACCAGGAGAAAAAAACCACTTACTGGGGGAGGGTATAGCTCAGTGGTAGAGCATATGCTTAGCATGCATGAGGTCCTGGGTTCAATCCTCAACACCTCCGTTAAATAAATAAACAAACAAACAAACCTAATTAGTTTGCCCCTCAAAAAATAAATTAAAAAATTTTTTAAAACACAAAGCAAAAATCACTTATGGGGGAGATTAAGGTAAGATGATGCCCATTCGTGCCCCCAGGCCATCCCTGAGGGACCTCCAAGGAGCCCCAGGTCTCCGATCACAGCTGAAAACAATGTTTTAAATCTCCCAGGATCCTGCCCTTGGTGAGATCTCCGATCCGCAGCCTTCGATTGTTTTTGTCTGGGGCCCACTTGGGAGCAAAGGACAAATAGGCTCATTTGCCCACCTGTCCACCTTCCCTGCAGCTCCACCAGCCTTTACCAAAGGCCCCTTCCAGGCTGGATGGAAAGTACTAGTGCATTTTCTCCTGGGGCTTGAGGCCAGCACTGCTGGAGGAAATAGGGGCCCTGAAAGGAAAGCACAAGATGTCGCTGATGGTTTTGATAAAAGCACCAGGACTCACTCACCAAACCACGTGTGATCCCTTTCAAACCCATCTTCCTAGAAATCCCCCAGGTTTTGGGAAACTCCTGCTCTGGGCCAATCTTACTGCTCTCAGCTCAGGTCCCTGGCTCTTCAGGACAAATGCAAAACTTCCTGCTGTGAGGGGTGAACTTGAGTTTGAGTCAGGCATGATGAGTGGCGGTATCGCCTCTGCCCCCATCCAGGCAGGCGAGCATCCCTCAGCTCCCAGCTGGTGAGCAGGCGCTGATCTGGGGCACTGTGCCAGGCTGGGGTGGGGCCCAAAGATGACCAAGGGATCCAGGACCCTCGCTGTTCAGTGGGGAAGAAAAGACCCAAGCAGTCCAGGCCACTGTGGACAACACATGTGGGGCCTCCAGCAGGGCAGGCCTTCCCTGCACAGGGAACTCCAGGATGGGGGGAGAGGGCAGTGGCAGAAGTGCATCTGTGTGGTTCAAAATCAAGTACACCTGAGAGATTATCTCCAGCATGTGGAGAGGGGCTTACAAAATCCAGGATGGCTTCCTGGAGGAGGCAGGCTTTGTCCTGGGCTTAAACAGATGAATAGGATTTGGACAGAGTTAAATAGGAAGGAGATTCCAGGTAGAGGGGACAAGCTGGTTGGGCCATTTTGCCTAAAATAAATCAAAAGATAAAATAAACCCTAGTCTAGCATAGTTGTCACAGGAAGGGTAGTAAAGGGACTTTAAAGGGAATTTAAAGTTCTGACTGAGGACTTAGACTTGAATTTACATTCAGCCTTAGTTATTTACTAGCTGTGTGTCCTTTGGCAAATGACTTAATCTCTTCGAGCTTTGGCTTTGTCATCTGAAAAATGAAGTTAATAATAGTGGCTTCCAGCTAGGATTCTTTGAGCATGAAACAAGGTAAGTTCTCAGAAGCAGGCACTCAGTGACGGGCCCGTGGTAAGGGCCCAGCCAGTGTCAGCTCTGTGACAATGGCAACATCTCCTTAAGAGGCTCCTAAAGAGACCAGAAGGGTTAGTTCTCAAAAAGGGGTCCCCAGGCTACTCTGAGTCATGGAAAACATGTGAGTTGCCCCTTGCCCTGCTCCCCAGCAGGGCTGTCAAGGGAGGGGATGACCCTTCATGGGTTCCACCCTTAGCACATGGTCCCCATGAATGACTCCTGCTTCTAATCGGTCAACAAATCCTGTGGATTCTTCTAAAACAATTCTCCCACACTCCTCCCCCTCTCTACCTCTGACACCAAAGCAGCAGCCACCTTGAGAAGAAAAAGCCTGGCTGGGCTAACAAGATAACTCATAAATCCAAGCCATCTGTTCCTAATAGATAAGTTCCAGTGTACCGATTCCTTGGTTTCGCTGTTCGAGCCTTATTGGCTAATAGCCCCATACTTGTAATTAACCCTATAAAACCCCATACACACGTCTTGGAGGTGCTCAGAGCTTTGGAGCAGAAGCCCCTCTGAGCCCGCAGGCATAATAAATCTGAGTACTCCAACCCTCTAAGTGGTGCTTGTTTCTTGCTTGCTGGCTTGTCATTTCCGTAACAACCTAAGTGCTCTCCCTGTCCTGGTTCTGCACATGGCCCCCAGAGCTGATCAGATCATGCCTCCCCCCAGCTCAGAAACCTTCCATGGCTCCCACTGCCCAGAGAATGAAACCCAACTCCTTAGCCTGGCACCCAAAGCCAGTCCTCCCCAATCCCGCCCCTGCCTGCCTCCCCAGCCGCCTCTCCCACCACCCATATGCCAGACCATCCAGTCAAACTGGGCCAACTGCCTCCAGGTCCCCAAACAGCTTTTTCACAGCCCTGCCCTAGAGCCTTCTTTTACAAGCAACCCCACTTTCCCCTATGCCTAGAATGTCCTTTCTCCCTTCTCTGATGGTTAAATCGTAGACATGTTTCAAGGCCCGGCTCAGACATCTCATCCTCCCTGGACCCCTCGCAGACTGTTCCCCAGCAGGAACCAGGGCTCGCTCATGGCTGTCTCCTTTAAGATTGAAGCCTGGGGCCACCCTCTGCAGCTGCCCAGAGGGACAGTTGGGGGCCACTCACTCCCAGGCCAGAGACTGCCACTGAGAAACACTGTGCCCCGCAGCCCCCCTGGGCTAGAGCAGGGTGGGGCGGCAGAAACCTCCACAGGGCCTGGTACGGATGCCAGCAGCCCAGATAGAGCCCAGGCAGCGGCCTTGGCACGGCTCCGCTGCCGGAGATGAGGGTGAGACAAGCAGCAATTAGCCAAGCACAGGCTGGGCTCTCAAGGCTAATTATCAATTAGACGGGGCTGGGCGATTAGCGACATGAAAGAGACAGTCAGCAAATAGTCACTGGCGAGGCACAGTGGAGGGCTGGGGGCGGCGGCTCCGCTTCTGCCAGCAGGCCTGGCCTCCTGGTGGTCAGCACAGTCCTGGTCTAGGGGAGAGGGTCTCCAGCAGTGGAGGGGCTGAGCCTCCTAGGGGTTCCTGGGGGCAGATCTGTCTTCTTCTATTTGATTTCCAGAATCGCCTTCTGAGTTGGGGCTCACAGCCTGGGTTTCCAGTGGGGTGAGGAGTGCTTTGACACCCTTGGCCCAGGTGAGCCCAGGAGGACCTCACAGCAGTCTGGAGCCTGGGCCCAATGGGCCACATTTGTGTCTGGAGCTGTGCCTGGCATGGCCAGGCTGGAGGAAGGAGGGAGGGACAGAGGGAAGGAGGTTGGTAGCCTCCTTCCTCCCATCTCTTGGCTCAGCCTCCTCTCTCCCCTTCCCCCCACCTTCCCTCTGCTTTTCTATTTTCCTTTCTTTCCTCTTCCCTCTCACCCCATTGCTTACCTCTCTGGCTTCCTGACAGCGACTGAACTGAACTGTCCTGGGTGGGAGAGAGGGGAATGGGGACTGCACCTCTCTCGCTTTAGGAAGCTTGCAGGGGAAAGAGTGATTTTTGTGAATGATCCTGCAAGGAGGCTGGATTGCAGAACCCCACGTCAGATGGATTCAGGGCCAAAATCAAGCTCAAGCCAGGGTCTGGTTACTAGACTCTCCCCTGGCCGTTCACTTCTCTTCAGCCCATGGTCTGCTTGAAGCCTGGTGAGCCCTGCTGGGCCAGGAGGCCCAACCGGCTGACATGGCTGGTACCAAGTGTGCCCACCTTACAGGCCCACATGAGCCTTCACAGGCTGGGCCTGCATGGTGGTAGTGGTGGTTTGTGTGTGTGTGTGAGTGTGTGTGGCTGGGCATGGGCAGACCGGTGCAACTGTCTCAGCCACCATCTGTGGGGTCTGTGTTGTAGACCAGACCTTCTGGGGCCCGCAGAGATTGGAAGGAAAGGATGCTGCTCTTCCAGAAACGAGGACTCAGAGGCGGGAGTGGGAGAGAAGCGGAATTGGGTGAGATGGGGGTGGTCCATAAGGTGGGGAGCTCAGTGAGAGGCAGAAGATTTCACTGGAGCAGGTGGTGGGGCTCAGGAGGAAGATGAGAGCTCAGATCCGGAAACAGAGCTAGCGAAAAGACCTGGTAGGTGCATCTCTGTTAACCTGGGCAGCCCCCATCACCAGTGCACCCCAGACGGGAGATCAAAGTACCCAGCCCAGTGTGGGTGGGGCTCCAGGGGCTGCCCCTGCCCCCAGGGACAGGTGCCACAGTCCTGCTTCCCCTTTGTCACTCTGTCCGGTGCCCCCCCACCAAAGGTGGGGAGATTCTGCCTCGAGAGCTCCCAGAAGGAAGGAATGGAGCATCTGCTGGCAGGAATGTGGAAGGAGGAGAGGAGGGGCTGCCATCAGCTCTGCTCGGCTGTCCTGAGGGCAGGGCTGTGCGTGTGCGTGTGCGTGTGTGTGCTCGCGCTGGGGAGTCTTGGGAACCAGTGGGCCTATGTGAGGATGGCAGTGTCTGTCTGGGCTCTTGGCTCCGTGGGCACTGTTGTGTGTGCCGGCCTCCTTCCCCAACAGGCAGCCCAGCAGTTCTCCCTGACTCCCTCCCGCTGTGGTCAGAACGCCGGTGACCAGCCTAGCTGTCTACATCTCTGGGCTCTGAACTCACCCCTCAGCTATGCCCCCGGGACAATGGGGCTCTTTCTGCACAAGATGGGCCTGAGAGACCCTGTCATGGACTTGTGACCTGAGGCACAGGGCTGCCCCAGGGCACATCCCAGCCTTGGTCACACTTGTGGACACTGACTGGCCTTGAGCCAGGGTAGACCGAAAGAGAGAGGCTCTCCTTCCTGCCTGTCCCAGAAGGCCTCCCTGGAGGAGGCGTTGGTGCTCCTCCCAAGTGTGCCTCAGGTTCTGGCGGGCATGTGTGCACAGGGCTTCCCTTGGTACAATCAGAGGCCTGAACAGGCACCTGCCCTCGAGCTGACCTGTCTCCCAGAGCACCAACTCTCAAGCGCCTCGTGGGTCAACACCAAGTGGAGGGCTGGGAGATTCTGCTGGAGGAAGGCATCAAATCTAGGTCTGATGGGAGAGACAGCGCCCTGCAAGGCACTGCCTTGGGGGAAGGAGATGTGTCCCCAGCCTCAAGCCTTGGGGTCGGGGGAGCCTTTAATCTAATGAGAGACTTGGCCCCTGCTCTGTCCTTGCTAAGTCCCCTCCCTCCCTCAGAGCCCCCACCCCTCATTGAAGGAAGAGTGAGTCTGATGGGACAGTTTGTGCACACACACCCCAGAACAGAGACCAAGACAACCCAGGGAGATGAGTGATGACTAGCCTTTGAGGGTGGGAGGAGGCCCATCCCATCACAGGTTTCCAGGAGAAGAGCAGGAGGGCTTCCTGGGTGGTGGAGTTGGGGAGAGAATGGGCAGGGGAGATACCTGCTTGGGGCTCAAAGGAGGGTGAGGGTGCAAGGAAGAGCTTCTGGGGTGACCCTCTTCCATTATCAGGCGCACCCCAAAGACTGGCAGGAGAGGCCAGTCTCAGCCCCAAGGTAGCCCAGCCCAGGAGGAGGAAAGGCACAAGGTTTTTACCCAGGTTTCTGATTCGCCCAAAGCCCTTTCACATCCTCTTCCCCCTTCCCCTGCAGCCCACACCCCCGGAGAGATCAGCTGGGGGCAGGAAGCGAGGTTCCAGCCACTCTGCGCCCTCAGTCAGACAGCTGTTCTGTGCAGCTGCTGGGGGCTCTGGGGGCCACGGCGGCGGATTTGATTTGATTCAGGCCCCAAAATAGCCCTCCTTGCAGGAAGCAGCCCCCTCCCCTGACCCCTCTAGGACTCTCCATCGGGGGCTGAATTGACACCTTAGAGGTTCTGCCCCGCCCTCCCGCCTGCACTCACCCCCTTGTCTCCGGAGACCCACTCCATTTTTTCATTCTCCTTGGGTCTCCCCTCCTCCAGGAAGCCGGCCCTGGTCACCTCTCCCCCCGCCGAGCCTGCCACAGCTCTTTGCCCACACACGATCCCAGCCCTGCTAATGGCGGGGGCGGGGGGGGGGCGGACTAGGGCTGGGGGCCTGTGGCCAGGCACGGGCGGGCTGCGGAGGGCACACAAAGACGTGGGCTGCCCTGGCCTTTGATGAGTAATTGCCGTTCCCTGGAGCCACGATTCCATTCGGCCCCCTGCCCCCGCCCCCCTCCAGCTCCTCAAATAAGACTTGTTTTTGTTCTGAGGACACAATGCGAGAAAATGTCACCCAGGGGGCGTGCCCCCTGGCCCCAGCCCTGACAACCGGAGCTCTTAATCACCAAGCCTCCTTCCTCCCCAGCTTCCCTCTCCAGCAGCTGGCGGAGCTGGGGGAGGGGGTGAGAGTAGGGGTAGGGGGACAGCTACCACCTTCCGGGGTCGGGACTCCTTCCAGCTGGAAGTCTAGGGGGTTTATTTTCCTCCAACCCTGGGTGCAGCCCTCGCACCAGCTCCTCACAAAGGCCTGGACCTCCGTTCGGTTCCTGGTTCTCCAAGAAACCCGCCAAGGTCCCCAAAGCCGGAGAGATGGGGAGGAGCCTCAAAAGGGCACCAAAAGCTCTAGGAAGGGGCTGCACCTGAGAAGTGCGCCAACACTTGATAAATGCTACAGAGAAAGTAGAAGAGCATGGCAGAGCGAGATGGTGTGGAGGAGGGCAGAAATCCCCTCTCCAGCCAGGCTCCAGTGAGAGCCTTCCATGCAAAGGCCCTGTGGCCTGTGATGGTGTTAAGAAGTGATTTGGGGGTAGGGGGTATAGCTCAGCGGTAGAGCCCATGCTTGGCGGGCACGAGGTCCTGGGTTCAATCCCCAGTGCTTCCGTTAAGGGGGGAAAAATGGTTTGGAGGGGCAAACCCTCCCCCTCCATTATCTCCCTAAGCATCCCTCTTCACCTGCCCCAAATAGAAACAGTGTAAATAAGAACAGTGTGCTCGCTCTGCACACAGCTTTTAGACAGTTCCTTGGCCCCTCTTTCGACAGCATCACTTCTCCCAAAACCCTTCTGTATAGAAATTCTGGAAACTTCCCTGCTGAGGTCTTTTTCTCTCTTGACCTGCACAACTCATACACCAACCAACCCGGTCTGCTCTCCCTCCGAAACCAGTGCCGACCTCCCCACTGTCTCTCTCTCCGCCGCCGCCCTGCCGCTAGCGCCAGCACCCACTGCTGCTCCGGCAGCCTGTGTCTGGTCTCCCAGCTCCACTTCGTCCCCTACCACGCGATCTCCACGGAGTAGACACAGCAATCTTCATGAAATGAAAATCAGATCATGTCACTGCCTTGCTTAAAAGCCTCTGAAGCCTTACCGCTTTGAGAATGAATCACAAATTCTCCTGTAAGTAGAAACAGGGAGAATGAAGATTCACATGAGGTAAATGTTGGTGGGTTCTCACCGTGCGTGAGGGAAGAGGCCCCCAAAACAATTGGATGATGATGACAAGAGTGAGGATGCAGACGCACTACCACTCTCTAAGGAGGATGAGCTAAATGATGAAACGTGGGTACCTGAGAGCCAGTAAAAAACAAAATCCGAACTCCTTATTTTATCCACAAGGCCCTGGCTGGTCTGGCCTCCGCCACTTCCTCCTCCTCATTTCCTACTGCTCTTGATTTTCCTTTACTCACGGGGCTCCAGCAAAGAGAAAAAAAAAGGGAAGATTTCAACCCAGCATCCAGTTTCTCAGGCCATTCATATATCTAATCATTCACTCAAACTCCCGTATTGAGTCGCTGCCACACGTCAAGCACTAATTAGACGTGGAGACACAGAGCCGCACAGGGGCTTACGGCCCTGGGGTGGGAGGCAGACAGGTTGTGGAGATACAAGACGTGTGGGATGCTTGGGAAAGGCTTGGCTACTTGGGAAAGTCTGCACAGCCCTGATCTCAGACTTCACCAAGCAGATATCAGAGTCAGAATCCTTGGCCAAGGGGATGTTGTTCACCAAGGCAACAACCCTGAAAGAACCCAGGCCACTTGGTGGGTGGGGACAAGTGCATGTGGATGGTCCAAGGAGCGTGCTGGGAAGTGCGCTTGACCAGGGAGGCAAGGGTCAGACCATGAATGGACTCAGAAACCTCATTAGGACTTTGGATTTATCTGTAGGCCACACGCCTACCGCCAAGATTTTAGAGCAGAGATGCGCTCAATCAGATTTGTGTTTTAGAAGGAGCTCTCTGGCAGCAGCAGAGATAGATGATAGATTAGAGGGAGGACAGACTGGAGTCAGAGAGACCAACCGGTTCCGGAAAGAATATAGCAGCGGTGGCGAGAGAGTGAGAGGTGGGCACCTCCCAGGTCAGACTGTCTGGACTTCTGGGCCACGTGATTATGGAAAAGGGAAGTGTGAGAAGAGAGAGGTAATGGTGATTGGGAGGGTGGTTCCCCCCCACCGGGAGGGACAGCCCAAGAGCAAGAGCAGCCTAGAGTGGGTGTGGAGGGTTCAGCCTGGCTGTGCTCGGGTGCAGGCAGAGACACCTGGCTGACAGCTGGGAACCAGGCTGTGCTTGGGAATGAGATGCGGGTTGAGAGAGAGGCCCAGGTGGTGCCAGGAGCGTGGGTCTCCACGCAGGTCCTCAGGCTCCCAGGGACTCTGCCTCTTACAACATCTCCCCTTACCGCTGAGGCCTGTTCTTGAATTGGGGCTGGGGAGGGGGAAGAAGGGGCAGGAAGCTGTGCAGTGAGCACCTGCAGAAACCAGTGAAGGCTGAGGGTAGAGGGGATAAGGCAGTGCCGGGAACCAGGGATGGCATGCTCCCCTTGGTGATGGAATCCTTCCTTTAACTGTAGCAGAGGGCCTCAGGAATCATTTGGATGATCAGATCCTCACATCTTAAAGATGGGGAAGCTGAGTCTTGGATGGGTAGAGTGAACTGCCTGAAACTGCCCCCTTAAGTTTCTCCCACTCTGAGTTGGGGAGGTGACTACAGATATGCTTTTGATTTACGCACAATCTAACCATTTCCACAGAACCTGGAACCCCACACTCCCACCAGCCTGAGTGACAGAGGAGAAAGCCAGAACGCAGGCCAAAGGGGAGGTGTTTGGGGGAGGCCTGGAGACCTCTGAGGCTCTCCCTTCCCCACCTACGGAAGGCTCCCTCTCCCTGGAGAGCACCACCCAGCAGTCCACTCGAGGACACTGGCTCCTCCTAGTGGTCACAAGGAGCACTGCTCCTGGCCCCAGATCAGCTTGGTGTCCAAGTCCCTGGAGCATAGGACCTCCGTTCCCTCTGACCAGTCTCCAAAATGGGCCCAGTCCCAGTTTCTAGTCCCCCAACAAACACTCCACCTGCCTCTGTAGGGACGTTTGGAGACATTCACTCTCACTGGAGCTGAGGCCAGACTCCTGCGGCCATGACTGATATGTTTCTACAGCTTATGATCCACATCCTGTTCTGTCCTATGCTTTAGCCAGACTGAGAGCTCCTGGGGGCAAGAAGCATGCTTACCCCACCTGTTTCCTTAGAGTCTGACACAGGGCTTCACACATACTGGGTACCCCGCTCAGATCCCTTCCCCCTCCCACACACTCCCAGGACCAGCATCCTCCCAACCTCTCAGTTTCATCATGAAGTTCTCCCTTTTATTCCTTTTTTTGGGGGGGGGGGAGGTAATTAGATTGATTGATTGATTGATTGATTTAATGAAGGTACTGGGGACTGAACCCAGGACTTTGTGCATGTTAAGCATGCACTCTACCACTTGAGGTATACCCTCCCCTTTAAGTTCCCCCTTTTAAAAAACCCAGATTGGGGGAGGGTAATAGCTCAGTGGTAGAGCGCATGCTCATCAGGCATGAGGCCCTAGATTCAATCCCCAGTAATAATAATAATTAAAAATTTTAAAAAACCCAGATTACTCTGCATGGCTGGTGCCAGGTCCATCCAGGCTTCAGTGGAAATGAAGCTCGTCCCAGAAAGGCACATCTAGCTGTCTGTGGGGGTCTACACCAAGCTCCTGGTCCTCCGGGCTCCAGCCCCTCCCCATCTCCTCCCTGCCCCTCCACCCCACCTCAGAGCATCTGCAACACTTCCCAGACCCCATGTGTGTGTGTTTTTTTTTTCCCCACATGGTCTTTTAAAAGCTGAAGATTTTTGCTTATTCAACAGTCCTGGGGTGGGAGAGGTGGTGTAATTTTCATGATTTTTCCTCTCTGTTCTATGTAAAGAGTTAGTTGTGTGTGGTATCCAATTAGAGTGAAATATTGTCATCACTCCTGGCCGTGACTGCATTTCTGAGGGAGCAAGAAGAAAGGGTCCTGTGTGAGGAGGGCGTCCTCCCAGGGAACAGGGGTTGGGTGTGATTATGACAGCAACTCACATTTGCACAAGTCCTGAGGTGCTTTTGTGCGTGACTTTCAAACATGAGAAGTGTGTTCTCCCATGTCCATTTAGCAGAGGAGGAAACTGAAGCAGATGGATTGTTCGAGGCCACAGAATTGGCAGCAGTGACAGAGCTGAGACCTAAAGCCTCCTGATTCTCAAGGTCAAGGTCTTTTCCCTACAACAGAGTTGCCCCCTTTACATGATCTGTGACCTGTTTGCTTATGACCTGAGGCGTGGTGACCTGAACGGATTCTCAGGACTGACTTGGACACAAGGCCAACCCACTCTCCCCTCTTCTTCTTCCCTCTCCTTCCTCCTTCCAACAAATTCTGCACTCTGTGCATCAGGCATTAGACTCTGAAGGTCAGATCACACATTGTCACTTCTCCTGAGCACTGGCACCGGCACGTGCTGGGCACACAGTTGTGCTGTGTTGGAGAAAGGGACACTAGGCCCTAGGCCACTGACAAGGAGGCTTCTGTGGACTTAACATAGGCTCAGGGCCCTGGGATGCTCCGGACAGTGTCTCCCCGCTCCGGACAGTGTCTCCCCACTCTGGGTGTGTTGGATGCTGGGGGGGGGAAGGAAGGACAATATTGTTACCAAAGTCCCTTGAGAGCTAGGACCACAAGGAAGGGTTGGACTTCAAGAGGCTGCAGTTTTGCCACAGCCAGAAACACAGCCTAAAGCAAGGGAGGAGCGAGGAAGAAATACTACCATTTCTCTCCCACTCCATCTTCTACCAGTGCCTCCCATTGGCCTAATGTGGCTGGAAGTCGCTGGCAAGTGAGCTGAGTTGATGCGGACCGAATGACTGGCCTCCCACCTACAGGGCAGGACAGAGAATGGATCTGGGGATCTGGGGTTAAATTAAGCTGGGCCAGCACGTTCATATGCACTTAGTATTATTCCAGGGGTCTAACACAGCATCTAACATCTTTACATCTTGCCTTAAATGTCATCTCCTCACGGAGGCCTCCTTGACCAGCTTACCCAAAACAGACCCCTTAAGTCAGACACTATTGGTTGTAATTCCAACATCCGTTCTCCCTTGCATCCTGTTCCTTGCTAAGCAGAACCCTAATTTTGATTTGTTAGTGTGTTAGGCAGTCATGTGGTTGAGAAGTCAACCTCCCCAGTCCCAGAGGTTGACTCTTGGCTCATCAGATTCCAACACGGCAATGCCATTCCTTTGCCAATGACTGGTTTATGGAAGATGATAAAATTCTGCCCAGTAACGCATAGATGGATGTCTGATTGGTTGCTTCTGGGAAACTTTGCTTCACTCTTATAAAGGGGCCCAAAAACATGACATGCCCTTTCCCTGCCTTCTGGCCTTTGGTTACTGCTGTGTGAGAACATTAAGCTTGGACCTTCTACAGTCATCTTGTGACCTTGTGGGGGCAAGCATGAGGACAAAAGTCAACATCTGAAGATGGCAAAGCTGAAAGATGGAAAGATTCTGCATCTCTGATGGCCTTGTGAGCCACTAAATTAACCAGCCCCAGGACTTGTTATTTGATATATAAAGATATATCTCTTTATTGTTCAAGTCATTTGAGTCCATATTTCTATTACCTGCAGTCAAAACCTTCCTTACTGCTTCACCGTCTTCCTATTGCCTATTTTTTTCCTTTATGAAGTTTTTCAATATTTCGTATCATTTATTCCTTTGTGTACTTGTCTTTTGTCTGTATATACCACCCTCCTGTCATCCCAGGATGTAAACTCCATGAGGAAAGGGGCCTTCTCCATCTTCTTCATCACTGTATCCCCAATGTCTAGCATAACACAAGAGGCCTCCAATGTATATGTGTTAAATGAATGAAGAAAAAAAGATGTTCGTCTATAATTATTTGCTATAATTACCACCCCTCCCACGTTGGCTCCGAGCCTGGAAGTAGAATCAACCTTTGTTTAGATATTACTTACAGGTCACACATTCCCACACCTTGGAAAAGCACAGGCTATGAGATTAGCCATACCTGCCATTTATCAGCTGTGTGACTGTGAGCAAGTTACTTGACTTCTCTGAATTTCCATTTCTTCATTTCAAAAATGGTAATATGAAAATAGGATTAAATAAGATTATGCATTTATGAAACAACTGGTCCACAGTCGGTGTTCAAGATGTATTTGTTCTCATCTCCAATCTGCACACCTGGCTGGAGGGGAAAATGCTCTGTGTAGCAACAGATTGGGTCCCCTCCTGAAGCTGGTGCACCAGTGCTGCTCTGCCCCTCATCTTTGCCTCAGCACAATTAACTTCTTCCTAGATACCCTCTTCAATATCCTCATCCTTCATCCTCACCATCTCTCCGACCACAACGAGCCCAGGTCCACAGGATGCCCTCATGTCACGTGAGCTTTCCTGCTGCTTTTGCTTCCCAGGACACAACATGGGCAAGTGGAAAGAACATAAGGTCTTAGACCTAGAAGACGTGTGTTCCCATCCAGTCTGGCTCTGATGACATGAGTGACCACGAGCAAGCCACTTAACCTCTGAACCTCAACTTCCTTATCTGTAGCGGGATAATAGGTTGTAATGATGCTCAAGTGGGATGCTGTAGACACACAGACTTGAAAATTATAAAACATATAAAACTGGTTTCTTTTCATATTTTCAACATTCCTGCTAGTGAGGTTGGAATAGAAGCAGACATACTAAGGCTATTCTTGATGCATTCCAGAGCATCCTGCCTTGTGTTTCCTGGCCACAGCCTTCCTAACCAGCCACTTCAACGCCCTTCATTATTCATTCATTCAGCAAATACTTGTTGAGTGTCCACCGTGTGCCAAGCACTGTTGTATGTTCTGGGAATAGAACAATGAAGACAACAGACTAAACATTCAGCTCTCACAGGGCTTGCATTCTGGTAGGCAGAGGAAAAGACTGTGGGCGGTTAGGGCAAACTCTTATACCACCTGCATAGTGCTGCCATGCACGTCTCTGGTCATTTGATCGTGCCAAGTGGGGACAAAGAAAGCAGACAGGGAGGAGAGGAATGCAAGAAAAAGAAGTTGAAAGAATCCAATCATACTAAAATCCAGAAATGGCCTTGGTTTCACTAAAATTAAGTGTCCATACACCAGTTAGGTAGTATCTCAGCTAAGAATGCAAAATCTGAATTTAATCATGAGGAAACATCAGATGGATCCCAAATGAGAAACATTCTTTTTTTTCCCCTCCTGTTTTAATGTGATAAAAGACAAAGAAGGTTGAGGTCAAATTAAAGAAGACTAAAGAGATATGAAAAATTAAAATGGTACCTAATTCTAGACTGCATCCTGTATTTGGCAGAGGGAGATTGCTATAAAGTTCATTATTAGGTCAAGGGAAAAAATGGAGTGCAGAAGGTAGATTAAATTTATACAGACTGTATAACAGGATGTCCTTATTCTTAGAAAATACAAAGAGAGAGAAGGGAAAGAGGGAGGGAGAGAAGGAAGGAGCAATTGATAAGCTGCAAAAATTCATAAACAGAAACCTCATTTAAAATTGAGTTGGGAGGCCAGCAGGGCGAAGTTTTCACACCCTACCAACAAGTAGAGATCCAACAGGAAGAGATACCTTGGCATCTCCAAAGGAAGGTTACTAGGTTACTATCCAGCAGGAGGGAGAAAAAATTTCTCCTTGCCTGAATTTCTCCTTGCCCAGCAACCACCCAGCCAGTAAGAGGCTGTCACAACTCAGCCAATGAAGAGCCACTACACTTCAAACTCCCAGTTTCCTCCTAGTCTTTGTTTATAACAGCTCCTCCCAAATCCCCCTTCTCCACTATAAAGGAAAGGTCCTCTCCTTTGTTTGCAAACTTGTCTCTGGGTTGCCATAGTTTGCATGTCCAGAGTCTGAATTCTTTGCTGTTCTCAAATGAACCCAATTTGCTGGTCAGATAACTGGCTGTTTTATTGTTTTAGATCAACAAAGCAAATGGAACAAATTGTTAGCAACAGATGAATTTGACTAAGATTACACTGTTTTTTTTTTTTTTTGTGTGTGTGCTATTCTTGCAACTTCTCCAAATAAGTCTTTAAAAAACTCTTTTTTCCCACGGGACCCACACTCTAAGACCAGCCCCTTTGCTAAATTAGTGCATGACCCTGAATGAATCCCTTCCTCTCTCTGGGTCTCATTTCCTAGTCCAGATGGTTTCTAAGGTTCTTTCTGGCTCTAGCAATCAATGACCCACAACCCAGGTCGCTTCTGGACAGGGCTTTTGGAAAGAAGACAGCCCCTCCGTCTCTTAGCCCACAAGTTACTTCAGCACTACTTTCTCCAGGGTGCTCACCCGTCCTCTTTCATCGGCCATAAACTTGCCCCTGCCCAACCCTGCCACCAACCCGCAGGCCCAGGCCCTCTTTCTGAGCGCCTTAGGGCTCATCTTCTGGCAGGCTGTAGCAAGGATTCAGGACAGGCATGTGCATTAATCCCCCAAGAAACTCCAACCCCCAAAAGGCTTTGCGACAATTTCTGGGCATTTAGTACCACCACAGAGAAAAGGCTTTTCAGCGCGGGCCTGCTGCTGCATGGCTTTTTGGGAATTGTAGTTCATCTGTGAAGAGTCGGGGAACTAGGCTAAGGGGACAAGCCACCCTTCCCAGAATGCACAGCGCTCACCTCCACCAATCCGTAGTGCGGATCTTGGAAGGAGGGCGGGGAAGAGGAGGAGCTGCCCGGCGCACGCGCAGTATGTGTGGCTGGGGAATTCAGGTGGAGGTCAGAGTGGAAGCAGGTGAGAATGGAGCGGGGCGCTTGTGGCCCGCGTCCCGGCGTCTCTTGCAGACCCGGTCTGCACTCCCATTCGCATGGAGTTTGGGCGGGCGGGGTGCATGCGTGGGTCCACCTCGGGCCGGAGGGGTAGGGAGTGAGCCCAGGAGGAGCCAGGGGTTGCGTAGAGTAAGGTAGGTGTATATGGGGACAGGGTGAGGAATAATCCAGAAGCTGTGTAAAAAAAGGAAAGGCTGATGGGGACTCGGTGTTCTGGTCTCTGGAAAGAAATATTTAAGTGCACGTGGAGAGATCAAGGTAGCCTGAGAAGTTGCGGTCTGGGGAGGAGGGGCGGGGAGACTGAAGTGGACGCAGACGACGGGGCGGGGCAAGACAAAGTTAAGTGCAGGGGTGGATTCTAGCGAGGTCAGCGGTGCTCCCGCCCGCCCACCCCCGCTCCAGGGCTCTCCCTCGCGGTGCAGCTATTGAGAACCTTCTCGCCCATTTGTTCTTTTTTTTTTTTTTTTTTTAATGGTTAAATGTGTAAACTTTACCTTTTAAAATTTTTCTTCTTAATTGAAGTGTAGTCGGTTTACAAGATTGTGTTAGTTTCTGGTGTACGGCATGTTTCAGTTATACATATATATATATTCCTTTTATTATTTTTTCATTAGCTCCCTGTGCTATACAGTAGGACTTTGTTGTTTATTTATTTTATATTTTATATTTGTGTGTATCTGCAAATCCTGAACTCCCAATTTATCCCCCTACACGCACCCCGCCCCCCTTTCCTGGTAACCATAAGTTTGTTTTCCATGTCTGTGAGTTGCCCGATTCATTCTTGGTATGATAGCCCCAGAATATCATCCAGCTCCTGCTTCCATGATAATAGGTCATTCTTACACCTGATGTGAGAAGCAGTGTGGTGAGGAGTTGAGCTGTGCCTTCCAGAATTTGACCCCCGTTCTAATCCTGGTTGCTCACTCAGCTGTGTGATCTTATGTTCCTCAGGTTACCACTGTGTGTGCCTCAGTTTCCTCACCTGCAGTGATCTTCATAAGGGTTGGTGTGAGGATTAAACACACAAATTGCTGTTGGAAGACTGCCTGATATAAAAGTTAGCTATTTTGCTGTTGGAGTCACATTGTTTTCTGAACCAAAATCACCCAGAACTAACTACACAGCTTCTCCCAGGGCCTACCTGTCCAGGAGGTGGGAAGGTGGTTTGGTTTGGTGCTAAGGTCTCTCTGGGTATCAAGTCCATGCCTCCTTCCCCTTTTGAACTAAGTGCCCCAGACCCCTTTTCTTAAATGGTAGAAAAAGAAGAAAGCAGAGGAATTGATAATACATGTTTACAGGCCGCAGAGTGTTATTTATGAAATGTCCTTCAGTGGATGATTCAGAGCCCTCAAGAATGGGGGAAGAAATAGCCAGCAGAGAGAGAGGGCTTTCTCTGAGGATTTGGGGATCAAGTTGTTTCGTTTGCTTTTCCCCCCTTAGGTGTGAGTGGGTCCAGCAGGAGACATGGCTGCCAAAGTGTTTGAGTCCATTGGCAAGTTCGGCCTGGCCTTAGCCATTGCAGGAGGCGTGGTGAACTCTGCCTTGTATAATGGTAAGATCACTGCCCTTTGCCAGGCGATTTCTATTGGTCTGCAGAGCCCATGTGACACTCCTGTTGGCAGCCGCTGTTTGTGAATGTGTTTGTGACCAAGAGGGCTCACCTACTGCCCTCCTGCGCCATGTGGTTGCCTGGTCATCAGAGCCTCTGTCCTTGTAGCCATAGGTTCACTCAGAGCCTTTATTCACAAAGAGCCTCCCAGCCTACTTGAATGTTTCCAGCTGCTCTTGTTAATTTAAAGTCATGCTGCACCCCCCAAATGCTGCAGGAGCGAGCCAGAATTTGGCTGGCCAGCTGAAATGGAGATCTCGTTTGTTCTCTTCTGCCTGTGTTTGGAGCAGCAGGGGCTTTAGACCTTTGGTGACTTTGTCCTGAGCAGGCGCTTTGGTTCTGCTATGGTTGGGTTGTTCCAGAGCAAATATCTTTGAGATGCACTGCCCAGCTTTTACCAGCGTGGCAGCGGTTCAGGCCGGCTTTTCTTCCACTTTCGCGTGTGACCTCAGGCAAGTTGCTTCCCCCTCCCTAGGCCTCAGCTTTCTCATTGGTCAGGCAATGGGGTTGCACTTGTTTTTTGTCTGAGACCCCCTCTAACTTTGATGGTCTCTGACCTTCACTGTTGGAAAGCAGCAGTAGATTGACCCTCCTCGAGTGTGACTCTGACAAGAGGAGGATTACTTTCAGTGGGAAGATAATTTGGACCAACTATAAAGTCCAAAAGGGCAGAGAAAGAAAGCAGTTGGTCAGAAAAGCCTGCTTGGCTCCTGTGGCACAGGTTTATACTCTGATCTTTTTTGCCACCCTTGCATAGCTGGACAGTAATCACCATCACTAATTCCTCTCTGGATCAACAAGACAGCTCCATAACCCCTTAAAACCTTAGAGAAACCAGGCTATTGGAAAGAAAGAGTGGGGCCTTCCAAATTTTAGGATTGCCATTGTGAGGGTGCTGCTTCTGGGAACACTGGGTTAAACTGGAACTGGGAAGGGATGTGGTAAGAGTGAAGACCTTGGTGGGTTTGGAAAGAAGTTTGAGGAGGTGATTCCTGGAAATGTGTTGGTAGGAGTTTGGGGATGGGATGGTTAATCAGAAAACTAGCAGCCAATTGCTTCAAGGAAAAAGATGCTGAAGATCCTGTGACCAGAGTCCTTGGGAAGACACATGGGACGGGAAGTGGTGGCTTAGTTCTGTACCTGTTTAGAAGCCTCTAGAGACCAGAAGTGTGGGAAGACAGCAGGAGAGGGGAGACTTAATAAGTAAACGGAAAGCATCAGGAATCTTTTAAAGACATGGTCATTTTGGTTAAAGAGTGAGGGGATTTTTCTGACCCATCATTATCCTTTGTTCCTAGTGGATGCTGGACACAGAGCTGTCATCTCTGACCTAGTGGAGTGCAGGACATTGTCGTAGGGGAAGGGACTCACTTCCTCATCCCTTGGGTACAGAAACCAATTATCTTTGACTGCCGCTCTCGACCACATAACGTGCCGGTAATCACTGGTAGCAAAGGTAAGGCTTGCCTGTGGGCCAGGTCAAGTAGAGAGGGTGGAAGAGGTGCTGTGGGATCCAGAAGGAGTTGAACTTCAGGTAGTAATAATTCCTGGTATATTTTCCCTGAAGAGTTTTACGTGGCTTCAGAGAAAGAAATATTCAGGCATGCCTCAGGGGTACTGCGGGTTCAGTTCCAGACCACCGCGGAAAAACAGATACTGTGATGAGGCGACTCACGTGAATTTTTTGGTTCCCAGCGCACACAGAGGTTCTGTTGACCCTATACTATAGCCTATTAAGTCTGTAGTAGCATTATTTCTAAAGAAACAATGTACATACCTTAATCAAAAAAATTTTATGGCAAAGAATGAAATAATGCCATTTGCAGCAACATGGGAGGACCTGGAGATTATCATACTAAGTGCAGTAAGTCAGGGAAAGACAAATATCATATGATATTACTTGTATGTGGAATCTTTAAAAATGATATAAATGAACTTTATGAAACAGAAGCAGACTCACTGACATAGAAAATGAACTTATGGTCACCAAAGGGGAGAGGAGGAGGGATAAATTAGGAGTCTGGGATTAACAGATATACACTATTATATATAAAACAGATAAACAACAAGAACATACTGTACAGCACAGGAAACTATATTCAGTAATTTTTAATAACCTATAATTGAAAAGAACCTGAAAAGGAATGTGCATATGTGTAACTGAATCACTTTGCTATACACCGGAAACCAGCAGCAGTGTAAATCAACTATACTTCAATTTTTAAAAAATACTTTATGGCTAAATATGCTAACCATCCCCTGAGCCTTCAGTGAATTGTAGTAGTAACATCATAGATCGCTGGTCACAGATCACTGTAACAAGTATAATAATAGAAAAGTTTGAAATAGAGCAAGAATTACCAAAATGTGACACAGAGACATGAAATGAGCAAATGCTGTTGGGAAAATGGCACCAATAAATTTGCTTGATGCAGGGTTGCCACAAGCCTTCGGTTTGTAAAAATGCAGAGTCTGTGAAGCTCAATACAAGGTATGCCTGTGTTCTTAAGACACACACAGAGCTGTACAAATTTGGAGAAAGGCACAAAGCTGTCTTTCCAGAGTTATGTAGTGATCCATTTTTAAATAAATCTCAATGTGCTTCTGCTCCCCCGGTGGACCCTTCCCAGTGGTTCTTGGTCCCCAGGGTGACTGGAAGCCGATCTGCAGCCGTCCTGTTTGCCTTCACGGCTGACTTATCCTTTGCCTTCTTCCCAAGGCCTCTGTTTCCAGCCGTGCTGCCCTCATACTATTATCTCCCAGGCCGAGGCCCACATCCTTGAGGGCAGTCTTGTGTCTCATGCATCACTGGATGCCCAGTTAGAGCCTCACATGAATCACTGTTCTCCCCCACCCTGCGCAGAGGGTGCACAGGCAGTGAATGGAACGGCAGGTGCTGGCTCCGTGGCGCTGTGTCTGCAGCAAGAGGAGGGGTGCGTGGATGTTGCTGCTTCTCAGAAGATGTTTGCTTTCTGTGATGGTGCCAGGCTTTGTGCAGGGTCAGGGGGTCGGGTAGGTCAAAGATGGCTAAATTGGGGGCCTCTAGGGGCTCTGTCTAGATAGGGAGATAGATGTGTGAACAGGCAGTTAGTGGGGAGTGGGGTGAGGACAGGAGCCAGGGTCGTATGGCGTGTAGGGGAGCAGAGGAACGTGTGGCACTTGAGAGTGAGAAGTGCTTTGGGCCGAGGAGGGGAAGGGTCCGTTGGCATTGCCTGGTCTGTCCTGTCGCTCTTGGCCAGGAACAGGAAGGAGCCTCCTGTGAAGGCTCTGGCTTGCCTACTGCATCAGAGGAAATCAACAGTGGGGTGAGGATAGTGGAGAACATTCATATTTTAACTTAAAAGCCTAGTCCTAAACTTCCCGCCGCTTTGGGATTTCTCTCTCTACTACTTTGCAGTTGTTCTAAGGATGCATGATGCACCTGTCTGCAAAACTTGATAGAAGCAGGTGGAGGGTATAGCTCAGTGGTAGAATGCATGCCTAGCATGCATGAGGTCCTGAGTTCAATCCTCAGCACCTCCATTAAAATAATAAATAAACGTAATTGCCCCCCCTGCCCACACCCCCACCCCTGTAGGAACTTGGAGAGACCAGGGACTGGTGTGTAAACATTTCCCACTTCAGTGCCTGGTTCAGAACTCATCTCATGGGCGCTTGGTCCACGCTGTTGATGGCCGCAAGCAAGCTGTGTGGTGCGTTAGCTGTGAATTGTCAGGGGAAGTTGTTCCTCCCTCCCTGGGTCCTTTGGGCCACGTAATGAGAAGCAGCCTGTAGATGAGCTGATAACCCCTCACATCTGTTGTACATTTGACAGAGTGCTTATATATCTGTTTCCTCCTCCAGTTTGTCCCGGCGTGCCTGGAAGGCAGATGCAATCATCCCCATTCTCACAGAGGAGGAAATGAACTGAGATGGACTAAGGCTTAGTGAGGCCACGTAATTAGTCCACAGCAGAGTTAGGACAGCAACCAGGCCTGGGACTGCACTGCTCATGTAGTCCCGAGTGGACTGTTTCCACTGGGCCCACGATAACCTCTCGGGGGCACATTCCTGCCTTGGGCCACATTGACCAGGCCTCGGAAAGGCCTTACCCTAGAGTTCTTGGCGTTGGCCTGTTTTCTTAAAATATTCAGTGTTCCAGACATTCCACAGCACCTATTAGATATATAACCTGAATTTGCTTGTATCAGAGGGCGTTCAGGACACACTGAGTAGCTGTCGTCACTAGAAACCTTGGAGAAGTTTTTACCTCTGGTGCGCCACTGGATTCTCTACCAAGGAAACCACGCGCATGTGCTCGGCACCCTCTATGATGGGATAATCAGCAAATTGGGGCTAGGAGAAGTCATAGAAGGCTACTGTGGTTTTTATTTTTAACTCCAGCATTTGTCCCCTAAGATTTACAGAATGTCAGCTTCACTCTGCACATCCTCTTCCGGCCGGTTGCCAGCCAGCTTCCCTGCATCTTCACCGGCATCAGAGAGGACTATGACGAGCACGTGCTGCTGTCCATCACGACAGAGATCCTCAAGTCCATGGTGGTGAGTGAACAGGGCCTCAGCCTCCAGGAGACCTCTGGGTGGCAGGAAGAGCTCGGCGGTGGGTGGTTGGGAGAGGGCTGGGATTCCGCATCCTTGTTATCCTGACTGGCTCCTCTGCCCTCCTCTGGAATTAGGCTCGCTTTGATGCTGGAGAACTGATCACCCAGAGAGAGCTGGTCTCCAGACAGGTGAGCGATGACCTCACAGAGCGAGCAGCAACCTTTGGGCTCATCCTGGATGACGTATCCCTGGTAAGAGCCACGGGGAGCCTGTGGGGAGGGGCAGCAGCTGTGTAGGTGCCTGGCTCCACTTCCGGGCAGACACATCCATTCCTAGATGTGAGGCTTGTAAACATCAAACCTTCTTGACAGTATGAAACAGTCTCTTTGGGTTTGTTTTCAGACGGGGGTTTTTACCTCCCCTGTGCCACAGACAGTTTTCTTCTGATTTTTTTGGCCCTACCCAGGTGGTTCGTAACCAATAGGTTTTTCACCTTCCCAAACTGTTTCCCCGAGCTCCCTGGGAAGTGATGTCTTGTTAACCCCGTTGGACGCAGGCAGACACTGCCTGGTAGAGACTAGAGCACAGCGTGGGTAGTCTTTCTTCCTCGCACAGACCTCCCAGCCTGAGCCCTGGGAATCTCCTGACACCTGGGGTCTGAAGCTCAGTGAAGCGAGCTCTGGGAGCTCCCCAGGAAGGGTGACAGAGTGCGAGTGAATGGTTCTGTTCCCCGAAGTCTGGTGCAGAGGGAGGGCAGGGACGTCTCTGAGGCATAAGCTATCCTCTCGAGACTGGTCTGTGTGTGTGTGTGCGACACCCGATGCCATGATGCAGGCAGCAAGCGGTGCAGGCAGGGTAGCGCTTCAGAGTGAGGAAGGTGAAGGGAAGGGGTCGTGTTTCTGATTCTCTGGGAAAAGTCATTTGGAGTGATTTGTTCGGGTGGTGAGGAAGGTGTTTCCTGTTCATTTCTGTGCATCGCCCGGGAAAGGCACTGTTTCCCGCTCCACATCTGTGCAGCTGTTTACACAGTCCCCGGCACCCAGCTCTAACCCGGGGTCCTGCTCCACCCTTGCAGCAACTGCCTGCCCTCAGAGAAGGGCTCGTGGACTCCCTCTACTGGCGAGACGCCAGGCTGCAGCTGTTTGGCTTCTCTGACCAGAGCCGTTCCTCAGGCTCTCCTGCTTAGTGTTCACCTGAACTCCTCGGCTGTGAGAAGAGGCTAAGTAAAACCTAAGGAGAAGCTTGGCATTTTGCTTGACTTTAACCACATGCTCCATTCTGGAGAAATGCGGGCTGACCACAAGAAACCGTATCTGAGAGGTGTGAGAAGAAAGTTAGATTTTTGTGGGGAATTTGCTGCCCTCAGCTGGCCCTTTTAGAAAGAAATTTTATTCCTTAATTACACATTTCATTCTCATTTCTCAGGATTGTATTTTCTTCCCCAAAATTTGAACAAGGGTCCAGAAAGGGAGCAGGCAGAGAAGGAAAGCTGCAGTCTAAGAGTTAGGAGTGTTACAAATTCTGGGAGACAGTGGACTGGGACTTAATCTGGGAGAAGTTTGGGCTCCTCATATGTTTTAAAAAAGCATATTGGGAGATTGGGAGGATGGGGGAAGAAATGAAACAAGTAGAATTTGATAGCAAAACCAATGCTGTTCACACCTTTCTTTCTTCCTTCTTAATAAAAAGCTAGATGAATAAATTACCCTAGACAGGCATTGGGGTGCTGAGATCTGCTCTCATTGTTTGCGTTGTCACTATAGATGGTCACTTCGGTGAAGTCTCCGTCGCTCACTTTATTAGGGAAGGTGTATGCGTAACAGAATTTTAAAACTTCATCCTAAGCAATAGCTTTACCTGCCTTCCCTTTCTTTTAAACTCTTTACCAGAAGCACTCACACATAGGGAATAGCATGATTTGCAAGATCATGGTTTGGAAATCTCTCTCGTCCTCTTCCTGTTTTGTCGCGGAGGTGCTGTGAGAAAGAAGTGGACTGGTTAATCCATAAGCAGAGAGCATCACGCTCTTGAATCCCTGAGAACCAGCTGCACCCCTCACTCTCAGGCTCAGTTTTCCATCTGACCTCTCTGGGGGCTTCAGACAGGCCATCACAGGACCTTGGAAGAGCGCTAGTCAGTGGTGGGGTCCTGGCACCCACAGGTCTCCTCCCTAGGGAGGTGGTCAGTTGGAGTAGATACCTTCTGGTGCCCATGGGCTGTTTCCTACCTGAGAGGGACAGAAAGACGTACAGGAGCCTGTGGGGCGGCCAAGGATTCCGGGCTGTGGACCCAGTTTGGACGCAGACATGGAGGTGGAAGGGTGGTCTGGCCTCACGATGCCTCCAGCTGCTGGAGCCATAGCTGGCCACCCCCTCCGGCAGCTGTGGGACCTCACGGCAGTGCTGTCTAGCAATCACACCGCCTTATCTCGTGCTCACTCTCTCCCCTTAGACGCATCTGACCTTCGGGAAGGAGTTCACAGAAGCGGTAGAAGCCAAGCAGGTGGCTCAGCAGGAAGCGGAGAGGGCCAGATTCATGGTGGAGAAGGTGAACGCGCGACCAGATGGCAGGAGCCCCCTCACTTTCTCCTGTGCTCGGCCTCCGCGTCTGCTGGGTGGCCTGGAAATTCATCATCTGTCATCTCCACTTCCGGGATCATTGGAAGGGGACTGAAGGGACTACACTCCTGCAATTGGTTTCAGAGTCTTTGGGGCCTAGTCGGGGATATGTGAAGTTATGTTCCTAAATCACTGAAGGGTGATTTTTTTCCCCCAGTTCCCTAAGATCAAAAACACTCGCCCACAAATAAAAATGTTTCTTCTGGAATATTTTCAGCTTCACTGGGGAAGTCATTTTTAACTGCGATGACACAGTGAAAGCTGACAGCAAAAAGGATCAAACGCTGTGCCAGATGCGCTATCGTCACTGGGGTTTTTTCAAGCACTAAACCCATCCAGATGTGTCGGGGTGTGCTGGGACACCGTGTATCTGCATAGAGCCTGGCCTTCGGGTCTTTGCAAAGGTGCATTTATTTCTTGTAACCCCCTCTCCCCAGCACTAATTCTCTTGGAGTTGTATTCCTAATCCAAGGCACTTTAGTTCTTAGAATCAGGAAAAGGAAATATATGGGTGGGCATTTAACTTTAGAGACTATAAACTCAGTGTGAATGGAGACTTTTTTTTCCTCCTTTTTCTGCTTGTCTCCAGCACCTCGAACACGTCCAGAACTGCGCCTGGAGATCGGTACTAGGTGCTCAGTAAACATTTGTTGAGTGAGCCGTCCCAGAACCTCATTGAACAGCTCTGTGTTCATTTCAGAGAGGCTTGCTCCTCTCCTCCTGCGCTTGTGAAGGTCGCGCATCGCAGATAGATACCCTCCTACTGACGAGGGAAGGGGAAGCCCGGGGGAGCTTGTTCTGGATGCCTGAGTTCCTGGTCAGGAACCAGTTTAGCTCACAAGCAACTTGAGGGAACATCACGTGCCTGCTGCTCCTCCTCAGCTGTGCTGACTTCGATGCATCATTTTGACTTGGGACTGGAGAGAAGGATGAGCCTGAGGACTGATTCTCCCTTCCTTTCTCTCCTGCTTTCCTTGGCCTGGGATCCTCCTGGCTCAGAGTAAGGTGGCTGGGCCGGGTTGCTGTTAATATTATTGAAGAGTTTGAAATAAGACAGCTATTCATACAGCCAACAGAAACGTGCCTCTACAGTGGTGAGCAGTGGACATTACATGAGAGAGGAGGATTGCTAAACCCATCTGGAGGGGGAGGTAAATGCCCAGAGGTCCTTCACGACCCAGTGAGGCTGCCTTACCTGGTCCTCTGGAAGCTGTAGCCCACTGTCCAGCGCCCCGAGGTGTGATCTTGGTCCCTCTCTGCCTCCACTCCTTAGGCTGAGCAGCAGAAGAAGGCAGCCATCATCTCTGCGGAGGGTGACTCCAAGGCCGCGGAGCTGATCGCCAACTCGCTCGCCACCGCAGGCGATGGCCTGATCGAGCTGCGCAAGCTGGAGGCCGCAGAGGACATCGCATACCAGCTGTCCCGCTCTCGGAACATCACCTACCTGCCCGCCGGGCAGTCGGTGCTCCTCCAGCTGCCCCAGTGAGGCCCGCCCGCCTGCTCCTCCTGGGGCAGCTGGACCACTGCCCGATGATCCTCTACACCACCTTCCTTCCGCCCCCGCCCCGGAAATCACTGTGAGACTTCATGATTGGCTTCAAGTGAAGGAAATAAAAGTTAGATCACCTCAGATCTGTAATTACTCTATCTAAACTGAAGCTCTTTCATTCTTATTTCCATCCCCTTTTTTATCTGCCTACCAAAAATTGCCAGGTGCCTCCACAGACCAGCCTGGCTCCCGTCTTCGGCCTGCTGGCGCCCAGCCTAGGTGCTAGCAGTTGGCAGAAGGAAGGCAATGCTGTGTGTGTGACAAGCTGGGAGCAGAGCAGGCAGCCGTGTAGCCTCCAACCTGTGGTTTATTCACAGTTGGAGGAAGATGGCACACACACAGCAGAACTGTGAACACAGGCCTGAGTTTTTTCCAGTGGTTCCTGCACAGACCGAGCTGAAGGCAGGTGTGGGGAGGCGCAGAGAGGAAGCGATCTGTCTCTTGCCATCAGGCTGATTGTCTAACTGTGGGGCCAGCGGAAGCAGGTGTGTACAGACAGCGAGGATTGAAGAATCTGCCCTGTGAAGGTGGGTGGGCCTGATTTGCTGCCCCCCCGGGGTCCTAAGACTGGAATGGACCTGGCTAGTGAGAGAGCAGGCCTGGACCAAGATGCGAGTCCTGTAGACTTCCTCTCTGCCTCCCACCTTCGTGTCTCAAATACCCGGTGGAATTCCAACTTGAAGGATTGCATCCTGCTGGGGCTGCACATGCCTGCCAAGGACGTGCGCATCCTGCGTTCCTGGCCCCCTCGTTCAGAGACTGCCCTCCTAGAGGGCTCTGCCTGTGCCTTGAAGGAAATGACCACAAGAAAACAGTAATGTGTAAACCGCTGTCAATAAATGACACCCAGACCTTCCAGCTCAGTCTTACGGGTTTGTTTTGTGGGAGTCATGGGATTAGACCAGAGCAGCCTGGCACTTTATGTGTGCACGTGTTTGTATCACCAGCTAAGACAGAATCTCCAGCAAGGCAGAAAATGCTTTGGTTTCAGAAAACACTGTGCCGTGTTCTAGCCCCGTCCCCAGCCTGAAATGAATCTCAGTGGTGTCAGGTGAGGTTTGTCATGACATGGCACGTCTTAGGAGGTGAAGGTGGGTGGGGGTTCGTCAGCTTCCCCCTTGCGGCTTTTGGTGCCACTGCTCACTGGGAGTTGTGGGCCCGCCCACCAAGCAGACCGGAGTGAGCAGTCGATACCAAATACACGTGTGCCGGAGCCCTCTGCGCGCTCTGGTTAGACGTCCACATCGTTAGACGGCTTCGGGTGCCCTTCCTGTTGTAGGCTTAAATTGCTTATTCTGCTTTGCTTTGATGAGGAAATGACCTGGCATTTGAAGGGAGGCCAGCTTTATGCATTTTGAATGGTGGGGGGACCTACAATTGAGCAATGATCCATGCAAATCACCCACCCCAAATCCTTTTAGGAACGAAACAGAATGTGCGGTGAGCACTCAACGTTGACTGCTCTAACCTCTGCTCTCAGGTGAATCCCTGGCTCACCACCTGGCCGAGGAGAGCGGTCTCAAGAGAACTCCGCGGGCTGGTCTCTGACCTGGATTCTGCATTTCCTTCCTCAGAGTGTTCGGGCCAGCTGTCAGCTGGGAAAGGTGGGGACGCGTGCGCACATTTGGGGTGGGCTGGGGGCTGAGTTCTCCTGGTGCTGCGCCCTGCTGTCCTCCCAGTGCCTCTCTGCAGGGATCTAGTCCCTTCCCACCCTGGTGAGCACTCAGACCAGGGTGTAATGGGCTCCTGACCCTCGGCTGGACCTCCCACCGAAACCTCATTCTCTGTGGTGCTTGGCAGGCCTCCCAGCTAGCCCCCCTCCCCGCCGCCTCCCTGGCGTCGGTCATCCCAAGGTATCTCCTCCCACTTGGGCTTTTTGCTGTAAGAGTAGTGAGGCCTGGGAATGGTGCGGTGCCTGGACTCACAGAGCGTGTGACGGCTGCAGCAGAAAGAGCCTGATTCCTAAACAGCTTCCAGACCAGCTTCCCCTTGGCCTCCCTCCTTCCCTGCTGTTTACTGCTTTGGACACCCTTGGGGGCGGGAGCAGGAGGCTCCTCTCTTCCCCAGGCCCTTTATAAAATCGCAGTTGTGTTTTATGCCTTTCGCAGGAGATTGGGTTTCCTACCCAGGTGTCTCTCCCCAGCTTCTGGGTTCCCTCTGCCTTCGGATCAGCCCTTCAGCACAGGCAGGCAGGTTCCTGCTGGTTTCGCCTGTAGCCTCCCTGCCACTGACGGTGCCAGGGGCAGCCCGGGGGCCTCCTTCTGCCTTGACTTCCCCCAAGTAATTCTCTTCACAAATGTTCAAGGGCTGTTAACTGGCTAACGAGCCCGAGTCCCCTGATGGCCTCCGGGTTCCTCCAGAAGCTGCCACAATGGGCCTTTATCAGCTCGGGATTCTCTGGGCCCCGATCAAAAGCCCTGGCCTGTCCTGGCCAGGGAGGGGGCTGAGCGGGAAGTATCTTCGTCCTTCTGTCCTTTGGTCAGGCTGAATAGCTCCCTTGTTCAGGCTCCGAGGGTCACGGACTAGGAAGGCAGTGGGCCCTGGATGGGGAGGAGGAGGGAAAAACCCTCGAAGGGTTGCTATTTTCCTTAAACTGCTGCTAGTTTTACACAAGTTCCGCCACTGTGGACCGATGGGGGAGGAGCTGTGCTGTCATCCCCGGGCGGGTCGATTTGAAGGACAGCGAGAGACAATGGTAACTTCATACCTGGCTTAGCAAATGCTGTTCTAATTGCTGGTCCAGCCTCAGCAGGGGGACGTGCGGTTAGGACCTCCCCTCAGTCTCTGCCATCCGCCAATCTTGTGGGCAAAGTAGCGCACCCTGACCGAAAGTAACCTGGGTGAGAAGGTCGCAGGAGGCTGCAACTGATTTTCCTGTCTTTCCTAGGCCTCCTGCTCATCCTGAACACCGCTCCAAACTTCATTTTTCTAAAGCAGATCTCATCCTCTTCCTGTTGAAAAACCTTCAGAGGCCACTCCTCCCTGGCTTAAAGAAGGGGAAATGTCTCGTCCCGGCATTCAAAGCCTTCCGCCTGCTACCTTTCTAGTCCATCCAACTCTATTTTGCCTTCACCAGCCTACCTAGTGGCTCCTGTGGGGTGGGGAGTGTTTGAAAATGCAGGTGGAAAGGGGCAGCAGCTCCTGGCATTCGGTGCTGGGGAGGGGAGGTGGCAGGGATGCTATGAGACCTACTTGTGTGAGACAGACTCTACAACAAACTGCCCCCAAAGTAACGCCAGTAACATCCGCCCTTTGGAAGTACGCTCCAAACCGAGTTCCTCGCTCTTGTCTGCATGTCCCCCATACTTTCACATCAGCCCCTGTGCGCACTTCATCCCAGACAGCCCTTCCCCCACATTTCCCAGGTCCTGATGCCCCCATGCTTTGAGTGCTAGCCGAGACTCTTTGTCTAACACGAAACTTCCGCTGATGCCCGCCTCCCCCATCCATTACCTCTCCCTTGCCTGAACTCCTGATCCATGTTCCCAAGAGGCACTTAGCGCTCTCTTAGGGTTGCAGTGTGTGTGTGTGTGTTCTCCCTCCTACCCTACACGTATGGAGGGCAGGATCTTGATGTGATTCAATGTTCTCCCTTCTTCCTTCCCCAACCACCCCCTAAGCTTTTCCCCAAGTCAAACCTGCCTGGCTCTCAGTGGGAGTTACTGAATGTCTGTCGGGTGAGCAGATGAAGGAATAGAGACAAAGGACTGAGGTTAGATGTGAGGGCTGGAAGTCCAGGCCATTGAGTTCTCCCACGCCATTATGTTAAGTTGCCTCAAGCTATTGTGAATCAGGGTCCAGCCCAACCCATCGGCTAACGTCCCACCCTGAGCCACTCCCCAGTCTCATTACCCTCCCGCTTCCTGTGGCTGCCACGTGCAGACTCTCCCCTCGCTGCTGCCTGCCCACAGCTCACCCTCTCCTCCTCCGTCTGGAACACCTCTCCTCCCTCCCTCAATCCCTGTCCCGCTCTGTCTCAAGCCCAGCTTAAAATCCCTTGTCTCCAGGAATTTGCCTGTGGCCGACCCCTTCCCAACTTCCCTGGCACATAAGGTCTCCTTTTATTAAAAAGGCGTTAGCTCTGGAACTCTGGCAACACAGGGGTTGAGAACTGAACAAAAAAGGGAGTGAAGAGGCCTGCCCCAGCTGGTAGAGGCTGGGATGCTTTGGCAAGGCCAGTTGCACATGGCTGGAAAAGAGAATGAATGGAAATGTTCTGGCCTGGGGAAACCAGTTTATAGTTGAAAGAGAATGCCTTTGCCCAGGATGCTGGGTGGAGAGGGAGGAGGGTATCTTTCCAGCAACCTCCACTCAAGCTACTTCAGAAGAGAAAATGAGGCTGAAAGGGCAAGGCTACTTTGGAGGAGCTTAAAGCTGTTGTCATCCTGGGAAGATAGGACAGACCACCTGGATTAGCCAGAAAAGCCTTTCATCAATGCTCTAAGTTTGGCTGAACGAGCTGCAAGCACTTGGGTTGCAAACTGTGGCTTCGGACCACGTGCAGCTCGCTGCTGGATTTTGTACAGCTCACCAGCCAACGGTGCTTTTCACACTTTTAAATGGCTGGGAAAAAATCAAAAGAATACTATTTTGTGACACATGAAAACCATACGGAAGTCAACCTTCAGTGTCCGTGAGTCGAGTTTTGCTGGACCAGAGCTGTGTGCATTTGCGTTACACCAGCAGAGGTGAACAGCTGCAACCAAGATCACATGGCCTGCAAACCCTGGAGTATTTGCTCTCTGTCCCTTTTTAGGAAACGTCTGCTGATCTCTGACTTAAGGGGATTAGGTAGCCTCGGAGAAAGGAAGAACCCTGGGATTTGGAAGTCTCCAGCACCAAGGAGGGCTGAGGGCTTTAAGTCAGATACAGTGTAATTGTCACCCGAGTCCTTGGGTGTATCTGTGTCTGAGGCTGTAGTGAACTGACAAAATCACCCTGCGGCCGACACCGTCTGTTCTCTGTGGCTGCACGTGGTTCTGAACCAGGCAGAAGGTGGGAATGGTGATAGCAGACGGGTGGGAATCAGGAAGGAAGGACTCAGTGGCCCCCTAGAGGGCTGAGGATCTCCAGGTCTGGGGTAAAACCTCTTCTTTTCCACCCCACTGTCCTCCAGGAAGGGTTTGCTGCTGGACGGTCCTTCCCAAGCCAGGGGAGGCCGCTGCCAAGGAAGGGAGCCCAGTGCAGCAATGACTCCGAGAAACAGGAGCCTCTGGGACCTTAAGCCTCTGGGTAGAGGAGTCTCTTGGTTAAGAGCATGTCTGTCCCAAACAACCAGAGACCCCGAGGGAACGCACAGATGCTCCTCCTTGTGGATTGTGCCAAACCTAATCTGCTCCAGGTGCTCAGCAGCAGGTGCGCCCGGCCGTCTGACGAGTGACCGCTCCTTTCCCTTGCTTGCCTCCGCCAGCCCCCTATGATGAAATGCCATCTCCCCCTCCCATGTCCATAACCCCCCTGCTGCACTCACTTCCTCCTTTCCTGTCTAACTCCACCCGCACTGGACTCTCAGCAGCACAGGACTGAGCAGGAGGCTTTCAGATCCTCGGGAACCACCCCTTCATTTGGAGGAGGAAGGGGAGGAGACTTGTCCAACGTCCCAAAGGGTGCAGGCGGCAAGACCAAGGGTGGAATCCAGGTGTCCCCACTGTCTAGTGCTGTTTCCACCCCGTCTCTCAGCTTCCGGAGGGCTCCTTGCCCTGGAAATCCTTTGCACTCAGAGGTGGGTGAGTGCATGTGGGGTCTTCATTCCTCTCATGAGCACACGTCCATCCCCAGCTAGACCATGGCAGATGGGAGTCAGAGACAATGTCTGCTCCGTAAGGCCCTTCACGCCAGGGAACTGCAGCAATCTTTGCTGACTCTGAAACTCCGAGCTGGCCTGGACTTCCCAGACTTCTCCCTCCAGAAGGCAACTAAGTTTGTAGAAAGAGCATGGGTTCTAGAATTAGAACGTTTGTGTTTGGATTCTGATGCTGCCACTTACTAGCTTGGGAGACCTTGGGTAAATCACTTAACTTCTAGCGTCCCTTTTTTCTTATCAAAACCAAGGACATGGATATCCACCTTGCAGTGTTAAGGAGTTGTGGAGATGAGAGATGTGAAGGCGTTTGGCAGGGCTCAGCACACAGTAGGTGCTCAAAATACTCTGTGCCTGTCCCTGTTTGTGTTCTAAGGGGCTGCCTGCCTCTCCCTAAACGTCAGAGTTCGGGAAACTTCTTTGGAATCCTGAGATAGCAGCGGGCATCTTTATGCCCCTGATTCCATGCCAGCTATTGAGAAGGGAGCTAGGGACCATCGTAGGTCTGACCATGGTTGATTCAAACAAGAAGTTGTAGGAGGAGTTGAGTCCTGGGCTCCTCCTCCCAGGAGCCCAGATGTCTTGGGACAGATGACTTGATCTAGCATTCAGGAAGCTGTGTTCCGGCCTCTTTTGAGGGTGGGGGTACAGACTGGCTGGGCAAATTTCAAAGTGCGTTCTGTACAAAGAATTTGTGCAAATCCCTTCATAGTTCCATATCTCTGGTTCCCCATCCTTACAACGAGGGGTAAACCTCCCAGTGGTTTGCCAACGTAGCTCGGAGGAATGTCGAGCAGGTCCAGCGGGGCTCATTCCCCTGCTACAGCCAGAGCAGTGTTGAGTTTAGCAGTCTTACAGGAAGGCCTCAGTCACTGCTGTCATTCAAAGAAAGGGCTCCACAGCTACGGAAGTGTGAAATCCCCTGACCTGGAAGCTATTCTCAAAGGTTCCTTTCATCTCGCAAGGCTGTTTCAGGCCCAGCCCGGCGAGGCTGTAGCCTCTCTTCTCCACCAGATGGCAGCAGCCTGCCTGCTGCCGTGGGTGCCAGGGTGCAGATGTTCAGAAAAAGATCCCAGGGAAGGGACTAGGAGGACGTTAGCACCAGCTCTGAGGCTAAGTAAATAGATCGAGGTGTGACCCTCTGCAGACGACTTCCTGATACAGAACCTCCCGGGCACCTGTGCCTGTAAATATACCAAGTGTCCTGCCCCAACCACCAGCCAAACTGGTGCTACCCCTCTCTCTGCCGGGTGGGAGATGGCCACTAGCGCAGCTTTAACTCTTTCTGAAACCAGGGAGGCTCTCAGGGTGCTGAGTACTCAGGCTTTGGCAGCCTGAGGTCAGTTTGGGGAGCCCACCCAGTTGTTGATGAATTCAGGAGACACGGGGGGGACATCAGATTCTCCTTTGGAGGCCCCAGGAGTTTCCTTCCACTTTCCCAAACACCCATGAGGAGGAGCAATATCAAATCTGCTGGACTTGGGGGTGGTTTGACCTTTCACCTTGTAGATGCTCTATGAGTGAGCACATCTGAAAAGGGCAAGTGTCACGTACACAAGTTGGGTTGGTCCATTCGTTCATCTAACAATGATTATTGAGTACCTACTGTGTGCAGTCGTGGACTAGAAGCTTCAGGGGATTGGAAGATGAATCAGACACAGGCCCTTTATAAAGAGGCGAATACGACTCAGTCCAAATGGCAGGTGATCAGGTCGTGTCTATTGAAGTCATATTGTGTGTCTTCTCCCTTCAGATTTCTGTTTCTTATTGTTTGGTTCAGGTCAAAAGTTAAATGATGAGGCCATGAAATGGGGGAAGAAACAGGGAAAGGGCGTGGTAGAAAGGAAGCCAGAGACCATGCAAATGTTTGCCACGAGGAATCCACAAAGCGGAGGTCGAATGGGCCCCACTGTGACTGATGTGGACAGACCTTAGAGCAAAGCACTTTCCCCATCTTCTCCCATCGACTTTCCTGGAGTATTTGCGATCCTAGCTCTCCAGTTTCCTCTTGCAAACGCACACTGCCTGGTTCTTTAAATTGGCTTAAAAAAGAATACTTATTGGTTTGATACTTTTTCTTTTAAATGATACAGAGAAGTATAAAGGATAAAACAGAATGGACCATAACCCATTGCCCACAGGTGATATTTAAATATATATATCAGTATCATATACACATCACTTAAAAATGCAAATAGTACAGGAAGATACATAATGAACAGTGAGTGTCTTCCCACCACTTTTCTCCCACAGTTCCTCTTCCCAAAATAACCACTGTTATTTATTTTTTGTTTGTTAATTGCCTTTCAGAAAAAAAAGCCATGCATTCAGGAGCACATACTTCTCCAAGCCCACATGAACCTGTCCTCTGCTGTCCTGGTTGTTTACAGAAAAGGGACCCCACTGTCCTGTATCTTGCTATTTTCATTTACTGAAATACCTTGGACATCTCACCACCGTGGCGCAAACAAGCCCGCCGCATTCTTTTTAATGGCTACAGTGTTACCCCCGGTGCGGATCTATGATGTTTTGTTGTCACCAATCGGCTTTTGGAGGATTTGGTGGTGGTTTTCATGTATTTTGCTGTTGCAGACAAAACCACAATGCTTGCTGCTTGATTTTTCAAAGGGTCCAAGGATCTCTGCACAAGATTTCCCCACAGGGCAAAAGGGCTGCGCCCAGGGTCCTAGGAAATCATCTTTGGGGTGAGGGGATAGCACTGCTTGAGCCCCTAGAGCTGCCCAGATGCTTCCTATTATGAACGTGTGACTCTGACTCCTTTGGGGAAGTCGTTACTCCACCCCCTGTTCCTGCCAAGCTGGCATGGCTGCTACCAGGCTAGCCATCCAAGCGTGGCTGCCCCGGGATGGGTCCTCAGTCTGGAGTCCCAGCCGGTTGGTTGAGGGCTTGCTGGGTTGGTTGGTGGACTCCCTGGGGCTCTTGGCTCAGGCTGGGGCTGCTCTGCTTAGCTGGTGTTCGTGGCTGCTCTGAGATTCACAAACAAACAGGAAGCCAGGCCACTTCCTCCTTGCTGGGGCTGGTCCCCCGTCCTTATCGCCCCCTTGGCCCAGAGGGGAAGGGGCAGCCCAGGGTTCACAAGGCAGCTTCCTGGCAGAGGTGGTGGGGGAGTTCTGGGCCCCATGGCCAGGAAGGGCTCCCCGGCTCTGTGCACCTATTTGGCACACAGCTGGGACAGCCTTACTGAGAATCAGAGTGAGGCTCCAATCTCTCCCTTTCAGGAAGCCTTTTCTAATAAAGCCTACCCTGTCTGGATCCCCCTTACCCCTTTGGTTCTGAGATGGAGTTCTTTCGAACTTGTAAGCAGCTCTCTGGGTGTTTGTGGTGGGAGAATGTTTTCTCCCCGAAGGCAGCACCCACGTTTTCTTCTGCCTGTTTCCAGTACCCACCAGCACGGCACTCTGTTCATGGGGGATGCCCAGTAAATGTTTGTAGACTGAATGACTGACCGATTCCAAAATGGTTGCTAGAGAAGAAGGGAGACAGGACAGGGTTGCAGTCCTGGCTCATGGTGGGGACAGAAGGCATCACTGCTCCTGATTGACCCGGACCCTGGGGCAGCTGAACAGTGGGGAGTGGTGGGGACAGTTAGGAGAGACTGAAGCCGAAGTGTGGCTAGGGTGGAGGCCAGAGATGAGAACTGTAGATATTCTGTCTAGTCCACAAGTCCTGAAGGCCCACTAGACCACAGGGAAAATCAGTTTCCTGGTTTTCAATCAGTAATCAGTTAGTTACTATATGCCTTAGTCAGGGGGTGCCCCCCCCCCTTTTTTAAAAGGAATTAGAATTTTAAAAACACACAGCCAACACAAAAACAATGCTGAATATATTTAATCCTCGCTGCGGTGACTCAGAGGGTGCAGTAGGATACGGCGGTGCCTGGGGCAGTCATTAGGACTATCAATTACCTTGAGAACATTAGCCGCGGGCCCAGCCGCCTGCAGTGAGTCACTGTGAGTTGCTTAAAAAAAAATCTCAGCTATCAACTCACTTAGTTGCCACTGTTCTCTTTTCAAAGAAAGCTGAGCGCAGAAACCAAACTTAAAAACAAACAACAATAACCAGGAAACCCTAAAAGCCCAGTTATCTTCCCTCAGCAGTCGGTCTCGGCTTCAAACAAAAGTTCCTCTGTTAAGCACCTGCGGGGCCGAGGAGCCTGCACGCTGCGGGGTTGGAGACCGGTGAGGACGGAGTGATGGGGGGTCAGGCTGGGGCCAAGGTGGAACTCGAAGCAGGAAGGGCTGCCTGGCTGCGGAGACCTACAACTGCTGTCACAGGAGGGTGGGGAGGGGGTAGGAGCTCCTCCTGGAGCTGGGTCTCCAAATTTGCAGAGACGGAGCAGACCATGGCCCAGCAGCTCCCCTGATGCCTCATCATGTGGTCACACAGGTGGACTGAGAGGTGACCCTGGTGCCCTGATGAGCGCTCATGCGCTCCTTGATTCTCACCTGGCTCCATATACAGTCTCTCAGCATCACGGCAGGGTCAGCTCCCTCCGTGCCCCATACAGTTTCCAAAGCTTCAAGCAATGGCCAGTTTAGGGTATTTACTCCAGAAGCAGAGAAGGGAGAGTTGAACAGAGATAGCAAAGGGTGAGGGCAAAGGCTGTGCCCAGCAGTGAGGCTGCAAACTCCAGCCTCCAAGGCTGGCAAACCACCGCCAGCAGCCCTGCCTAGTCCCCACCGGACAGTAAGAGGTGAGTGGAAACTTCGGGTTAAAAATACCCAGGCTTGTTGCAAAGAGAAAGAAGAACAGGAAGGAAGTGTGGGGAAGCAAGGCAGAATAGACAGAAAGCCCCAGAGAAGGAGGATGAGACGTTATTAATGGCCGGAAGTTGATCAGGTAGAACAGGTGGGGAACGCCCTCCAGGTGCCTGAGGGGCTGGTGGGCTGGGGGTGGGACCCCCGGCATGGCTCAGGCAGACCCTCCCAGAGAAGTGATCTGGACCCACCGAGCCTAGGATTCAGATCCCTGCAAAGAGTCTTGGCCCGGGAACGGAGTGGCCAGGCAGCGGGCCTCTCCTAAGGAGAGTGGGGCTTGGGTGACCAGAGGGAGACTGTCGTGTCTGTCATTCTCTCTTAGTGGAGAAAGCCACTCGGCCCCACCGCTGGGCAGGGTGGGAGGGTGTTCAGCTGGCCTTGGAATCAGCAGGCACTCTCACGGAGGAAAGAGAGCAGAGAGAAGGCTGCTGAGGTGGCATGGCACCGATCAGAGCTCTGGATCCGGGATGCTGAGCTCCATGACCCTGGACTGACACGAAGCTTCTCTGTGCTTCAGTTTCCTCATCCGTAAGATGGAGATGCCAGGAGTGGCGACCTCATGGTGTTGTAATACGGGTTACGTGAGTTACAATACCCAAGGCTTCTAGAACAGGACCTGGTACCTAGAATTGCTTTTTAAGGGTTCACCATCGGAGGTGGAGTAGTGGGCAGTGAAGGAGATGGGTGGGAAGAAGCTCCTAGCGCCTCATGTCAATGGAACAGCCCTTCCCAGGGAGCTGCCCCACACCAGGCTAGGAGGGAGCGGAGGACGGGAGGGGATAGAAATAAGATAAGTGTTCAGGAACCAACATCTTCAGGAGGATACAAACAGCTAATCAGTCACACTTGAGCACAACACAAGAGAATTTTGTACCAAGTGCTAGCCTGCAGGGAGAAGGAGTAACTTCCTCTGCCTTCAGTGTTTGGAAGGTGCCGCTGGACTTTGAAGGTTAAGTAACACAGGTCAGCAGGCCGAGAAGGGGGAGGATGGTGTTCCAGGTGGCGGCCCCCAGGTGGTTGACTGGGGATTGGGAGCGGGGAAGGGGCTTGGGAGAGAACAATTTGGAAGGATTTGGATCCTCTGCCAAGAGTTTGAACTTTATCCATGAGGCAAATGGCAAGACAAGGGAGCGGGAAGACCAAACCAGACTTGTGTATTTGAAAGAATTCTCTGGCAGAAACATGGAGGAGACATGAGAGGGGAGAGAACAGTTGCAGGGAGGCCAGTGGGTTAAGTGGCCCAGGAATGGTCAGGGCCAGAGACACCACGGGGAGGGGCCTTAGAAAGTGGGCTCATTTGGAAGGATGGCGGTGGGGGGGGGGCGCTGACTGTATGGTTTCCAGTCTGGGCAACTGAGCATTTAGTGGTGTCCTTATTAGAGACAGGGAATCAGGGGATCAAAGTGGGCTTGACAAAGAAGCCTTTAGAAAGGGTGAGCTTGAGGTGGCTGAGATAGCCAGAAGGTGTTGGAAGGAGGAAATAGTAGTGATGGAAATGAGGTGGGGTCGCAGAAGACTCCCTTCAGACTGAATCAAGGAAGCGTGGAGGCTGAGCCATGGGCCAGGGGTGACATATGGGGTCTGCTGGGGGAAACACAGGGGCTGACAGGCCTCCCTCACTCCCCATTTCATGGCTAGAAAATTGCAAAGGGTCACAGTTTTTACAATGCCTGGTTAAATGACATTGTGGATTACAGTATCTAACTTGAACTGAATTAACCTTCACAAAATGGACAAGGGGGTTAAAAAGATTCCTGTAAAGAAATTGCAGGTTAAAGATCACCCTAATTCATGGGAATGTAAATTGGTGCAGCCACTATGGAGGACAGTGTGGAGGTTTCCTTAAAAAACTAAAAATAGACTTACCTTATGATCCAGCTACCACACTCCTGGGCATATATCTGGAGAAAACTATAATTGGAAAAGACACACACAGCCCGATGTTTACAACAGTGCTATTCACAATAGCCAAGACATGGAAACAAGCTAAACGTCCATCAGCAGATGACTGGATAAAGAAGTTGTGGTACATATGTACAATGGAATACTACTCAGCCATAAAAAAAGAATGAAATAATGCCACTTGGAGCAACATGGTTGGACCTAGAGATTATCATATTAAGTGAAGTAAATAAGACAGAGAAAAACAAATATCATATGATGTCACTTACATGTGGAATCTTCAAAAAAAATACAAATTTAATTTACAAACCAGAAACAGTCACAGACATAGAAAACAAAACTGTGGTTACCGGGGGGAAAAGTGGGGGGAGGGATAGATTAGGAGTTTTGGATTAACAGATACACATTTACTATATATAAAACAGATAAAAACAAGGACCTGCTGTATAACACAGGGAACTATATTCAATTTCTGGTAATAAGCTGTAATGGAAAAGAATCTGAAAATACATAAATATGTATGTATATGTATAACTGAATTGCTTTGCTGTACACCTGAAACTAACATTGTGAATCAAGTACACTTCAATAAAAAATAAGAATTATTAAAAAAAAATCACCCTAATTCAGCAAGCACCAGCCCACTAGAAAAGAGCAAAGCTGGCACTTCTCACACGAGTTCTTTGTCAGCCCCATCATCAGTTAAAACAGGGACAATCTGATAGGTCTAACATGATGACGGCCACAAAACTTTTTTGTACGTGCGTGTAATTTGTAATTATGAAGGTGACTATTTGAAATGTGAGTTACGCTTCCCACCATTGTTATAAACAAACCTCGCCCAAGTATGTATTGTGTCTTGAGATGTGTAGACAATTTGTAAATAATTGAACATATATAGAGGCACATGCTCAAAAGTTATTACTGATGGGATGTAACTTCTCAGTATGGGAGTTGTCATGTCACACAGGATTGGATTTGGGGGAAAATTCTTAAGTCATAGGTTTCGGGTCCCAGGGCACCAACTGGTTTCCTACTTTATCAGTTCCACACATCTGAAACACTGTGTATTACATTTGCCTCTTAGAACAAAGGATGCTTGTATTCAAAGTGTGGCTGCAATGGCTCACTTTTCTTTCATCGCCTCAGCCCTTCTCTTTCCTCTGGAGATGAGGGAAAGATTAGCTGAGCTCCCTGGAGAAAAGCATTAAGTAAATACAAGGTGCTGCTGAAGTTACTGTTACTATTATTGACAACTCTAATAGGCAGCAGCAGTGAACGCTGTTCCAAAGTGTTCCCATAAGGATCCAGGTGAGAGGTTTCTAAACACATCCAACCACTCATCTCTTAACACCACATGAATCCAGGGGTCCTTCTGGTGTATGAGTCCCATGGGGCATGGAGGCTGCTGGGGCTTAGAAACACTGAAGCCCCCAAGGGATGGGATCGCCATTCTCTGAGGAAGGAGGAGCTCACCTCCTGCGAGGCAGAGTCCAAGATCAGACTGGACCTGGCTACTGGTTGAGGAAAGCCTCCTGCATGTTGGCCTAGGAGCCAACGCCAGGGAGCTAATGCCTTCACTGGACACTTGGGTACCTGCATCCCACTACCCAGGAAGCTGGAGAGAACACACGTGCATAAAATTTTACATTAATTATTTTTGCAGCCGTTATGGAAGCAGTTTGGCAATTCCTTAAAAAATTGAAAATAGACTTACCCTGTGATCCAGCTATCCCACTCCTGGGCATATATCCAGAGGAAATTCTAATTTGAAAAGATACATGCACCCCAATGTTCATAGCAGCACTACTGACAATAGCCAAGACAGACATGGGAACAACATAAATGTCCATCGACAGATGATTGAATAAACGAGTTGTGGTATATATGTACAATGGAATACTACTCAGCCATAAGAAAGAATAAAATAATGCCATCTGCAGCAACATGGATGGACCTGGAGATCCTCATACTAAGTGAAGTAAGCCAGAAAAAGAAAGAAAAATACCATATGATATCACTTATATGTGGAATCTAAAAAAAAAGTCACAAGTGAACTTATTTACAAAACAGAGACAGACTCACAGACATAGAAAACAAACCTATAGTTACCAGGTGGGAACAGGGTGGAGAGGGATAAATTGGGAGTTCGAGATTTGCAGATACAAACTACTCTATATAAAATAGATAAACAACAAGGTCCTACTGTATAGCACAGGGAACTATATTCAATACCTTGTAATGGCCTATAATAAAAAAATATGAAAAGAAATATATATATATATATATACATACATGTAAATGAATCACTATGCTGTACACCAGAAATTAACACAACATTGTAAAGCTACTCTACTGCATAACAAAAATTACTTTTATTTTTTTCAAAGCAGATTTGTGTGGGAATGGTGGAGATGATTATTTGCCACCATTTATGCCCAAAATGTTTTTATGGAGTATGTGTCATGGATGCAGGGAGCTGTACTAGGCGGACACAAAGGTGGGGACCTCAGCACGCTGCTAATCCCGTGGACAATTAAGGTGCACATAACCACAGTACAGGGTGGACCCAGGGGGCTTGAGAGGTTCAGACAGAGAGGAGCTAGCGTTCCATGGTGGGAAGAGAGGCACAGTCCTGGAGGCAATGACCTCTGGCCTGGATCTCAAAGGCTAGGAAGGCCTGGCCAGATAGAAACGGAGGAAATGACACTCCCAAAGGAGGATGGAAGCCCCAGGATGGAAAAGCCTGGGGTACGTATGACCAACGAGTAGTCACGTTCGCCTGGCACCTAGAGGGTAAAGAAGAGTGGGGTCGGAAAAATGCATTTGAACCAGACTTTCAACAGCCACATGCTGGACCACGAGATTCAGGGTTTCTCTTCAGTGAGCAAGGGGGAACCTTGGAAACTTTAGGGGCAGGTGAGGCAGGGAACTCAAAGAAGTTAAAAACCAAACAAAACTTGCCCAGAGTCCTATGGTGAGTTAATTTGTGGCCCAGCCAGGACTTGAATTCAGATTGATATTGACACAGGCAGAGCACCTGGACGTCACACTGACCAGACAGATGGGTCTGTGGGAAAGCGCTTCAGGCCAGGGGCAGGCAGGTTTCTCTGGGAAACCTGGAGCCCAAGTTCCAAGGAGCCAGGTGTCCTCCCCTGCTGCTGGCTTGGGTCTTGTCAAGCTCAATCTTCCCATGGAGCCTGGGTGATGGATGAGCCGGTGGCTGGACTGCAGTCCTTGGGAACCCAGATGGGTTGGGCTGGGAATGGCTGAGTGTGGGATCGCTTCAATAAAACGACGGGAGAGGAGCCCTCGGAGTGTCCTGGGGTGTGGGGCACGCAGGGCGTGGGGCCCCGCATTCCTGGATGGTTGAGACGCCACAGCTGATGATTATCATTATTATTCCTGCTCTGGCTTCTCTGAGCTTTCATCTTCCAGGACCCTGCCTTGCTGGCTGGGCGTCACCAGCTAGCAAGGCCTGGGGTGGGGTGGGGCAGGGCGGGCGGCTCCTGGCTGCAAGGGAACACACATGATGGCAGGTTTCTTCCCCAGTCAGCTCAGGGACTTTCCTAACCCTGGAAGAGTGGGCAGAATTTCTCAAGGGGGAAACTGAGGCACAGAGCCAGGGCATGACTTGACCGAGGTCCTGGGGGACCTCTGTCTCCTGCCAACCCCTACTGACTAGATCATGTTTTTCCTTCCCCAATTGGGGCAGATCTTGTCAGCCTGGAAGAGAGCCAGGGAAGGTATGGATCATAGAAGAGAGAACTGGGTTGGGTCCAAGACGACAGAACTGGTACCCTTCTTGCCAGGTGCTTCGGGCATCGTGAGGTCAGGCTGCTGGTTTCGCATCTCTCTGGATGGTCCTTCCTTATGGGTGGAGCTTCCCCAAGCCCCTGAGGGAGGCCAGTGCCACAGACGCAGCTGGGCAAAATGCCCAGCTCTCTCCCATCAGAGGCAGAGGCTGCACTCAGCACCCCAGGGAGGATGAGCCAGGCCAGAGGCAGAGGGCCAGATGATGGCTCAGAGACAGGGAAAAGGGTTTGTGTGTGTGTGTGTGTGTACATTTGCTAACGCCAGGCTTTCGTTGCTGACATGTCCCTGCCTGCCCAGATGAGATCAAAGAGAGAAAGACTGACTAGGAGGAGATGTGAATGACAACGTGACGACTGGGGCTGGGGTAGGGCAGGGGGGGCCACTGAGTAGATGCCTGCCGGCAGTGGGGAACCCAAGGAGAAGGGAGGGAGTGGCCCCACCAGCTGAGGCTGAGACCCAGCTGGTAGGTGCTAGACTCACGTTCCCCATTTGCGCTGTCCATCTAGAGAGTAGCGATCTTTGACTGCATCTTCTGGCTTCGAGCCAAGGTGGGACAACATGGAAGAGAGGCTGAGGACGTTGGAGGAGAGAAGTCAGTCAACAGGGCTTCGGGACCTCCAGAAGTTCTCACCTCCTCAGTGCCTCCCAGAGCCGGCCAACCAGCCAAGCTCTCAATTTATCAAGAATTTAATAAGTAGCTACTCTGCTCAAGGTGCTGTGCTTGGAGCCTTGGGTGGAGATGCCTCAGACATGGCGCTGCCCTCAGGAGGCGCTCTCTGGAGAAAGACACATTTTCCTGTTTGGTTTCGGCCCCACTTTACACAGGGCAACGCCAGCATCCTGGGCTGAGTCCCGAGGCATCTTCTTCCTCCCTGGCCATTTGTGGCCGTGAGCTCAGGCCCTCGTTTCTGTTTCAACCGCCAGCTCTGAGTTCACACAGGAGCAACGCTCCTGGAATTCTTGCTGCTTTAAAAAAATATCTTTTTTAATTGAAGTGTAATTAATTTACAATGTTAGTTTCAGGTGTACAGCAAAGTGATTCAGTTATACATATACATACATATATAATTTTTCTTTTCAGATTCTTTTTCATTATATTTTATTACAAGAAATTGAATATGGTTCCCTGTGCTATACAGCAGATCCTTTCTTACCCCTTTCTTGACACTCACCTGGCTGAAACATTCACCCTTCAGCCACCTAAGTCATTTTTTGAGCTTGCCACTGGGATTAGGCTGCTCCAAGATGCACTTTTTCCAGGGACCCTACCCTATTCCAGACCAAATACACCCTGCAATACCCCCGCCTGCCTCCTCCTCCTGTTCGTGAGCTGAAGAACCTCAGTGTCCCCTGTTGCTTGGCAGACACACCTGGAATTTGGGGGCTATTTTCCAGAGCCCTCCTAGGCATTTCTAGCTCTTTTTATTACCTATCAGTGTCCCTTCCTGTGCCCCCATCTAATAGTGTAACTCTACATCTGGACCAGAGCAGAGAGCTCTTTAAGGGAATCACTTCCACATTTATAGTTGGTTTATTCAACAAATATTTACTACCAGCTGCTGTGTATCAGGTGCTGTGACAGGGACTGAGATGGCTCTGATGGTGACAACGGCAGACAGGCCTCCTGTCCTGGGGGAGCCCATGAACCAACAGGCAGGACAGACACTAATGATGAAAATGGGGCATGTGGTCTGACTGGACAACCACCTAGGGTCCCTGGGAGTCTGGGCATTTTCACTGTATCCTCAAATATCTCTTTTACTTCCTGCCTGGATTCTTTGCAGAGCGTGCTGTGCTGGGGAGGAGAGGAGACTGTTCCAACAGGATGTCCACATGGTAAGACCCACAAGGCACCAGCTCCTGATCTGTTCTCCCCCGAGATGGGGGCAGGGGAGCGAGGTCCCACCCTTCTTGAATTCAGTCTCTTAAGGAAGTGGACACAGGAAGCAGGGACGGAATTAAGAGCCTAAAACTCCATGTACAAACAAATCATTTGGGCAATGAAACTGAGAAGGGCTGCAAAAGGCATTTCCCAATTTCACTGTGCTGGGAAGTACCAGATTCTGCCACCTCTCCAGAAAGCAGCCACCTTGTTGAGGATAAAATCCACACTCTGCTCTGTTCTCTGACTACATTGCCCGTGAGAAGTGGTGCCCCTGTGTTTCATTTTGAAACTTGTCCATGAATGAAGGCTCTAACCCCTCACGCAGTTGTTGGATGTTGAGTCAGTGTTTAAGCACTGTAATTGGCATAAAAGTCCTCCAACTGTCTAACCAAGACGAGACACTGCAAGTTCCACCCTCTGGCTCATCTGCCGCCCTCTGTGGAATGGGGAAAACAAGAAAACGCCGAGTGTTTTCACAAAACTTCTATAAAACTGACATGATCACGTGAAAGGCCTTTGGATCTGATGGCCCTCATTCTAAGTGTCAGTATCCCATATGGAAATTTTTTTAGAGGAAGTGATGGTGGGGGTGCGGGGGTGGGGTGGAGGACAGAGAGCTCCCACCTGCTCGAATATAAGCCTCTGGGGTGCTTTCCTGGAACCCTCTCCTAGGTGGGGTTCTCTCCCCGCTTTGGTGCCTCTGTCACCCTGGGGGTGACACTCCTGGTTGTGTAAGTGGAATGGGCCCCAAGAATGCTGGGGGGGCAGCGGCGGGGGCGGAGCGGGCGTATAAAATGCAGTGATGGAGCTTTCCTTTTTAGGTGTGCCTGGTAGAAATGAAAGTGGCTTGAGCTCTAAAACAAGAAAAGCATTAGAGAAACACAGTTTTCAAAGGCTGTTGCCTTAAATTTGTGGTAGTTTCCTAAATCAAGGGGCAAATTCCTACATTTGAGTTTCTTTCCCTTCCTTCTTCCTCCCTCCCTCCTTCCTTCCTTCTTCCCTCTTCCTCCCTCCCCCTTTCAATGGGAACACCTTCCTCTTCTCTCTTCCAGCCTCAATTCTACCATTTCTTTTTTTTTTTAATTGAAGTATAGTCAGTTACAATGTGTCAATTTCTGACATATCAATTCTACCATTTCTACCATCCTTTCAGGTCGAGCTACAGGCTCACCTCTTCCATGCATGTTTCCCATCTGGTCAGTCTCCAGTTGTCTGCTTCTTTCTCTGAATTCCCATTGAATTCTGTTAAATTCTACAGCTTGGCACGACTACACAATGTCTTGTGTTCCCCAGCTGTTTCATGTACGTGAATCTTGTCCCCCAAGTCAGTTGGCGAGTGTCTAAAGGGCAGAGGCCATTCTTTATATCTTGGAGCCCCTCAGCCCAGGGCTAGAGACGTAATAGGACTTTACTGAGACCTCCATTAGCCTTTTACTTCTCATTACACATCAGAGAATTCAAACAGGAAAAAACATTCGTAAGTGTAATAAATGTGAATAAGCCTTCCTTTATACACCATCTTTATGCAACCACCATACACAACGTCAGAGAATTCCTGCCGGAGGGAAACCTGTATCTGTCGTCCGCGGGAGAACCCTCAGGTGAGTCTGGAGGCTTGGAAGGCACATGTGACTCAGTGTCACAGAGCTCAGATACAGAGAAGGTGACTGTGGGGAACCCTCTGCTCAAGACGATACCCAATATCAGCGTGTACATTAGAGAGAACCATGAATCCAAAGAATGTGGAAGAACTTCCCTCAGGGTCTTCACCAACCAACATCAGAGAATTCACCCGAGAGTAAAGAGCAGTGTAGATGGGGATACAGTAGGGAGGGGAAGCGGCCACAGTTCCCGTCTTTGGTGCAGCTTGCCTCTAGACCCATTTCCCAGCTGAAGAAATTGAGACTTGGAGAGGAAGCATTGTACACCGCGGGTACAAATGGAATATTACAAAACTTTGATTAGCGCCTTTTCTTTTTGAATTTGAAACACTTCCATGTCTGCTTTCCTTTGTCTTCATCTCTCAGTAGAGAAGGGAAGGGATGATGCCCCCAGTGCTTGTTATCGATGGAGAAATGGGGCTGGGGAAGCTGCATCACTGGTCCAGGGCACAGGTCACGAAAGGAGCTCTAGTCTCTGGAGAACTTTATTTGATGTGCAGGGCACCTTGCTAGGTGCTGGGGACCCTGCTAGGTGCTAAGGGAGGATAAAGGTGGAAAGAGAGGTCCTGTGCCCTCAAACAGCTTATAATTCAGGAAGGGAACAGATGGGTCCTTAAAATACGGCTTTGATGGGAGTGCACATGAAATGAGGCAGAGGCATGAAATGCAGGAAAGGAGCCCTACGTTCCTTTGGGGGAAGGAGGAAAAGCTTCACAGAGGAGGTATTGTTTTAGCTGAGACATAAAGGATGAGGAGTTTGCCAGGCAAACAAGTGAGAAGAGGGTGTTCCAGGTGGAAGAGACAGCACAAGCAAAGGCATTGACGTAAGAAAGGACATGGCCTGCTGAGGATCCTGACGAAGTTCAGTGTGTAGAGCGTGGTGGGGGTGGGAGTGGGGTGGCCATGAGCTAACAGCTAGGCAGTCAGCCAAGGGGAAGAGAACACGGGGCCCTTGATTGCCTTGCAAAGCAGTTCAGATTTCCCTTTAAGCAAGGGGAGCTGTATTAGTTTCTGGCTGCTGCTGTAACAAATAACCACAAACCTAGTGGCTTCAGACAACACAGGTTTACTGACAGTTCTGGGGTCAGAAGTTGCACTGGGCCAACATCAGGGCATCAGTAGGATGTGTTCCTCCTGGAGGCTCTTGCGGAGAGTCAGTTCTTTGCCCGCTTCAGTTTCTAGAAACTGCCCACATTTCTTAGCTCATGTCCTTCTCCCATCTTCAAAGCCAGCAGCCACACCATTCTGCCCTCTGTTTCCATGGTCACATCTCCTTCTTGGACTCTAATGCTCCTGCCTCTCTTTGAAGGACCTTTGTGGTTAGATTGGACCCATCGGATAATCCAGGCTAGGGTCCGAATTTCAAGATCCTTAACTTAATCCCATCTGCAAAGTCCCTTTCATCAAGGTAAGGTAACACATTCACAGGTTCCAGGGTTTAGGATGTGGACATCTTTAGGGCTCCATTATCCTATTTATCACAGGATAAGCCACTCAAGAATTCTATTTTTTTTAATGGAGGTACTGGGGATTGAACCCAGGACCTCGTGCATGGCATGCACACTACCACTGAGCTATACCATCCCCACCTCAAGAATTCTGAGCAGGAGAGTGGGGTGACGGAATTGGAGTTCTGGGCAGTATAGCATTATGGTTAAAAGAGCAGGCTTAGAGAAAGAGAAAGAAAAATACCATATGAGATCGCTCATATGTGGAATCTAAAAAACAAAAACAAAAACAAACAAACAAACAAAAACAAAGCATAAATAAAGGACAGAAATAGACTCACAGACAGAGAATACAGACTTGTGGTTACCAGGGGGGTGGAGGGTGGGAAGGGATAGACTGGGATTTCAAAATTGTAGAATAGACTACACTGTATAGCACAGGGAAATATACACAAAATATTATGATAACTCACAGAGAAAAAAATGTGACAATGAGTGTGTATATGTCCATGAATAACTGAAAAATTGTGCTGAACACTGGAATTTGACACAACATTGTAAAATGATTATAAATCAATAAAAAATGTTAAAAAAAAAAAAAGAGCAGGCTTAGGAGTCTGACTACCTGGGTTCAATCCTGAGCCTGTCACGTGAGACTTAATGTGACCTTACATCGTTTCCTATTTCATTTCTCTCTGTCTCGGTTTCCTCATCTGTGAAATGGAGATACCTACTCAAAGAGCAGTTGGAAGGACTGTGTGGGATAAGAGGTGAAACAGGACAGTGGAAAGTACTCAATAAATTGGGAACATCTTGGTGCCCAGTACGTGCTGAGAACACAGCCTAGTCAGGAAAAAGACATTCATGGTCAATGCCACACAGAGCAAAACCTAGCTTCATAGGGGGTCCATTTCCACAGGACCATCAACACCCAACACGATAGGGAAGGAGGTCCCCAGGCACCAGGGGATTCTCTGGCACAGGAGGAACACGCAGCCCCTCTGAACGGCACCATGTTTCTCAATGGAGCGCTCACCTCTTCCTCTCTGCTGGCAAAATGAAACGAGGGACGGAAGTTGCCCCTGTCTGTTCCCAGTCTCAGCTGGGGGTCCATCTGAGTGTTGGATAATATTAGAGAGTAGGTGATGTTCTGTCTTAGGCTTTCTTTCCTGAGATCTCTGTAAAAAAAAAAACAAAAAACTGTTTAGTTTGACGTGGGGCCAAAGACTCCGCCACATCTAGTGTGATGGTAAGTGTGCTTCTCAGAGTCGACAGGCGCCTGGTCTGGGGTTTCTTGCTTCCCTATCCTCTCTGTCTCTGCTTCCTAGTTCCAATAAATCCAAGCTATCAAAGTATCTCCCTCCTTCCTGCTGCTTTTTTCTCTTAGGAACTCCAAAAAAAGTGGCTATGGATCTCTTTCAGATTTACCAGCAAGTAGATAAAATACAGGACACTCAGTTAAATTTGAATTTCAGATAAGTGATGAATAATTTCAGTATGTCTCAAATGTTACTATATGTTTAGTACTACTTTCAAAACCAGATTATTTGACTAACCAGAACATCCCATTCCCTAAATTCACCATGTAACACTATGTATGTTCTTTCAGGCAATTAACAAGGTCAATTGGTATTCAAGCCCCGAAAGTTCCAGGACCTTCTTACAGGTGACTTTCTTCGTAGTAACACAGGGAAGGGAGGGAAGGCTATGGTTCTCGAGGGACGGCAAGGGTCAGAATAGTGAGGACGCGTCCCTCTTATTTCCTTCACGTGAATGGTGATGGCACTTCAGCTGTGACAATTTCTTCTCCTGCCCACCTCTGAGATTCAAAGACATTCAGCTCCTCTTCATGAATGGGGCACATAATCCCTGCTACTCCACAACCTAATGGTGACCAGCATACCTGTTCTATTTAACTATATTGAGATCTCTTTGATCTTGACTAGGATAACGATGCTGACTCTTACCATCTATGGGATATGAAGGAAAGTCTGCCTTCGGATTGGGTGTGTATAATTTGCAGTCACTGTTACATGAAACACACACAGGAAAGAATGGTTGAAATCTGCCAGGCTAGTCACTGTTGGTACTAAGGTTTGCTCGAGGTTTGGCTCCCAGGCACCATCCCATGTGACCGCTCCAATCTAGAATGACCCTCCTCTTCTTACTCACCTCCAGCCCTCACTCCAAACTTCCCTCCTTGTTCTGTGGGGGGTAAACACCTGAAGTCCTCCAACTTACCTTGTCTGCTGGTTGAGGCTCAGCCCTGCCACCAGTTAGGGCTTCCAGCAGATGGTCACTTCCTGGTCATCTCCAGGCCACTCTCCATGCAGCATACTGTGCAATCTGGTGCTGTCAGGCGGGACTTGAGATCTCCCATCGAAGTGGTTTAGCCATCTAGTTAGCCATCTGGTGGACTCCTACATTTCTGTATGCGCCCCTTTGAAGCATTATTTCAGAGACTCTAAATAAAGGCAAAAGATGATGCCGTTTATGAAAATGTAAAGGAGCCCTGGATTTTACCCCTCTTGTGTGTGAACTAACCTGCCAGCCAAGGGCAAGAGTCTGAACTGCACAAGGATGAACTGTGTCCTCTTTCACCTCTGTTACTTCTAGAAAAATGTGGCCCTGAGGGGCCAGGAGAATTAATGACTTAATGCCTAACAAATCTCCAGGAACAACCTGCTGCAGATAAGGTCTCATTATGGTTAATTGTTGTTATTATTATTGTTATTGTTGTTCTTAGCCCAGCTCCTGTGAAAAGCTGCCACAGCTTTGTTGACCTCAGGTCAGGGGTTTAATTAATACCTCTTCTGAATGCCAGAGGCCCCAGGCACCACATTCATGCCCCCACGTGCAGGCTCCACCTCCTCTGAGCTCCGCTCACAGGGTCTTCTCCACCACCAGATCTTCCCACTCCCTCCCTGGAGTGGCTCCATCATTCTTCAATCCTGCTAGCAACGCCAGCTCCCATTCCAGCCCCCTTGCTCCAGATATCTTCCCCCTCCCCCTTGCCGCCCCTCCCCGTACCTTCCCTTTTCTGCCATTTCCCAGCCCCCCAACACATTTTTTGGCCCAAATAGTTCTCCACGGCCGAGCCTTCTGCGGGGTCATGAAAGCTAAGAGAGGGTTCCCTGAGCCTCGTCCTTTCCCCTTGCAGCCCCCATGTCTTGCACTGCACCCCAGGTCTCCGATCCCACCTCCGTGAGAACTTTGGGCCTGTTCTTCAGGTGGCGAGGCCGGTTGGGTGGGTTGGCTGGTTTAGGGTTACGGAGTTTGGCACTAGCTCACAGTCCCGTGCAGCTGCCTTCTTTAATTAATTAATTCCAATTTTTAAAAAACCATCTCTTCAATTGGACCTCAGTGCATGCCTCTGGGGCATATGTCACATCAATTAAAGACAACAACTAATCGTGCTGCCTAAAAGAATCTCTGAGCCCCTTTAAAGACTCAAACACAATTCGGGCCTAACTGCCTTAGATCACTCTGCTGTAGACAGACCCTGAGGCAGCACCCCCAGGGTAGGAACTGGGTGGCAACAGTCCACTTAAGAGATGGGAGATGCTCTCCTGTTGTGGGTGCCTCCCTCAGCGCCCACGCTCCCTAACCCCAGGGTTCCTTTTGGCCTTTGCTTAGATATTCAGGAAGCTAAGCTATTGCAGGTGGTGTGGTGCCCTGGTTTCTCTGGGGTAGGACCGACATCCCTCAAATTCCAAAGCCCACCTCTCCACTGTCCTAACTGACCATCTTGCATCGATAAAGATGAATTGCAGGACCTCTAACAACAGGACAGGGACTGAGTTGATCTGTCCTTCCATCCATAGAGATGGTTGACGTAGGGTTAGCGAAAGCTTTCACAGTGGTTTGAATTGGGAAAATGGTTAAAGATGTTGCTTGAGGGCAGAGATGATTTCTTTTTGTATTTTTTTCAAAGAAAATGTTTTTCTTTTTGAGGGGGTAGTTAAACAACCACTAGCAACCTTCCTGATCTCTGAACACTTCATATTTGCTTATGCTAAAATGAGTCTATGAGCTTACGGTGAGGGGGTTGCATTTTCCTGCCCACCCTGGGTGGGTGGAAGACAGGCAGCCACCCCCTCAAGGCTCGGGGCTGAGCAGGAGGGCGTGAGGGAGCCAGCATGCTCTATTGGAGGAAGTTTTATCAATTCCTTACATCTGCTAATGGACACTCGTCCCACTTAGAAGTGGAATTACCACTCAGGACTCTTGGAAAAGGTGGGGGTAGTGGGAGGGGGTTTAAAGGAGCAAAACCCATCCTTCGGAGGCCTGCATCTTCGGCAGACCGAGGGACCCAGGGATGCAGCATGGAGGAAGCTCTCCCTCGTCTTGAGGCCACCAACTTGCCCCCAGGACCCACCCCGCCCTCCAGAAAGGATTTCTTAATGGTCTTTGATTCCCACCTTGCTCGACAGACACTTGGTAGAAGCTTCAGGAACGTTGATAGAACATTGAAGACAAGGAGGGGAAGAGGCATGCAGCGCAGCTACAAATAGTTTTCCATTTGCAAAGCAAGTAGGCAGATGGGACTGGACTAAAACCTTAGCCTCACTAACACTGTCCTTTCTACTCAATTGGAATTAAAAAAAAATTAGTAGGCCAGGTAAACATGACTTTCCTTATCTATTTAACCCATTTATTTATTGGCATAGGTGAGTTGATTGAATCACTTTTGTCCCTTTATGTTTGCCAGAATCATGGCTGTCCATTTGAGTCCAAACTTCCAGAGAGCAGAGACCACATCTGTTCAATTTGCTTTGTATGGTGTCCAGCAAAGGGCTGCAGTATCGTGTCACAGAGAAGTGCTGGACTTGGACCCTGGGGACCCAGATTTTACTTCTGGCCATGTTACCCTTAAAATCTGGACCTTGGTTTTAATTCGCTGTTAAAAAATAGCAGGAAGAACATTTCCTGCCCTTCCTACCTCCCAGGGTTGAGGGAAGGAGTAAATGAACTACTGGAGAAGAAAGACTCGTACAAATGGTCACAGACCTGTTGTTTTGAAAAAATTATAAAATGCATTTTGATGACAAGGACACCAGAGTGATCATACTCCAAACTCTGAGATGTTTCAAATAGAAGAGGTGATGTACAGAGACCACAGCTGTAGGGAGCTGTGAACCAAGTGTTGGGTCCAGGTTACAGCCAAAACCAAGCTTGAGACGGAAGTGACACTGGCTGTCTCAGTAGCCTCCCTCATCTCTATCCCCAAAGCAAAACAGCTCTACTCACAGATCTGGTCTTTTAGTGAATCCTCTTTTTTTCTTCTAGAGCACCTTGGCATTCATTTTAACTTTTCACTGGAATTTAAGTGGGGGTGGTGGGAGCTGAGGGGGCACAGAATGAAAGTGCCCAAGGACCACATTCCTTTAAGACTGGAAATACACATATACACATGAGCGCATGTGTGCGTCTACAGACAAGCCCTGTGGCAGACAAGCCAAGAGTCCAGCTCTCTGGGCTGTCTCTAAACACTATTACTTAGAGATATGAGGGGGGAAAAGTGAATACAAAAGGAGAGACCAGGACAGCTTTATCCACTCTGTAGAAGGGGCAGTTTCCTATAGGAAGGGCTTAGAGATGAAAATTGGATAGTAACTCTTAGGAAAAGAATGAAATTACAAGGTATTAACAAACACAGTCAGCTTTCTAGAGTAGAATCCTAGGTATCAGATCTGGAAGGTTATAAGAGTCATATAATCCCCTCTTTGCACAAAGCCTCAAAGATGAAGTGATTGAACAAAGGTCACAACACTACAAGAATGAGGACCCAGAAGGTCATGACCAAGCTCTGGCCCCAAGTCTGGTGCAGCAGGACGGGGTTATATTAGTTAATGAGTTGGAAGGGAGCCACGGCCACTGCCCCTCCATAAGTACGTGTGTTAAGAACTATTATTGACTAGGGGTACACCCCTGGAAACTTGGGAGGCAAAGAAATGCAGTGAATAGGGAGCTTGTACCAGGCCATCAAGCTCACCTTATAGAAACCAGATAGCTCTGCTGCTGTTTCAGTTAAATCTGTGAAGTTTTCAGAACTGTCAAAGTATACAGAACTTTTTACTAAAGCTTTTAAATTAAAAAAAATGGGTCCTGTTGATTTCTGCCCACACGTATTGAAAAAGTTAGTGAGGAACTATCCGGGGCCGGGAAACCAGGATGACAGAAGCCTTGTCTTTCAACAAGGCCAGTGTGGGTGCTAAGCCCTGCCTGCCATGACTGCTAAGCTGTAGTGCCCGCAGCTGAAGAAGGCAGGCTGACTGAGAGCCAACGCCCTCTTCTTGTGACATGTCAAGGGATGACGCCCTTCTCTTGGTAGGTTCCTGAAGGGTAAGAGTTAAGGGGGAGCAGAGGAACTGGGATTGCCTTGCCAGGCCCAAGGCCTTCCAGAGAACCAGTCACCAAGGCTTCAGATACATCGGGCAAGTCCCAGGGTCCTGGAGAGAAAGGAGGGGGGAAAAACATGAAATAAAGGAGATGCAGTCTTAGAACTGAATATTCGAATTATTCTCCCTCACATGCCAAGACCACTTGTTTTCACTCCACAGGAATATGCAGTCATTTTCCGGAGCCTTTCAAACCCTCCAAGAGGACAGCACCCTGGGAGTTGGAAGACCGGGTCCTGTTCTGCCTCCACAGTTGACTGGACTGGGGGACTTGGGCTGAGCCCATACACCTACCTTGGCCTGAACTTCCTTCATTGGGAATACCACCTGTCCTGCCTGCTTTGTGGGGGTGTTGGATGATCTGATGAGATAATGGACAGAACCTCTCTGCAAAAGCCATAAAGCACTCCTCAAAGGGCAGGTAACCATACTACTATTCTAATTACTAGGAGCCATTCAGAGGGTTGGCCTGTGGGTGAAGAGTCCCAGAGATTTGGAAGATCACCTTGTTTCCTTAGTCATCACTCTGCATACCTTCCTTCCAAGCAGGATGGCCCTCACAATCAGAGGGTGGGGAATGGATCAAATGTCCGAGAAGGCAAAGCTAGACATCTCAGATGTTCTGGGCTCACTGGCCCCCATAGATGCCAAGTTCTTTTTCACATTGAATCTAAATTTTTCCTTGTACTACTTTATGCTTATTTCCTCCTCTTCTGCCTGAAGATTTTCTCTCTACCTGCTGAAATATGGTATCATTTTTAGTGTTTATCCATGGAAGACACTCACTATTGAAGAACATGACCCACAGTTGCTAAATTGCAATTCCTGGGGTCTGGAGTCCAAGTGTAATTAAATCCAAGCAACAGTTTTTGGAAGGAGCCAAGGATAGAGTCAGTCCTTGAATCCCTTTATAAAGTTTCAGTCTCCTCCCTAACCTTTTCCCAGACTCAGGTTATTTTACTTCCCACAGGAATTTCTTTTGGGGGGTGCTATTTTGGGGAGAAGTAGCTGCATCTGAATAGAAAATGTTTAGAGAGGTCAGCCTCAGTGCAGGAACACTTGCTAAGTGTGCTTTAAATAACGGAGGGAGAATAAGGAGTTCCAATTACGGTAAGATTTGGAAAACATCAGGGAAATTTGGTTTATGATGGGAAAGGTCGTGCGTTGGTTCTACTCCACCCTAGGCCTTCACCTTGCCTTGTTCATTTCCCCTCTCGGTACTCCAAGCCCTTTCAATTATGGACACCCTCTCTTGGCTCTGAACTTGGATAAATGCTACCTTGTTAGCTAATAATACCATTAATTATATTAATGATTAATAGCTAATTAGTCATAATGCTGTAATACTTCAATGGAGGCTTCCTTTCTTTCAGCAGCTCTGTCTCAAGCGCACGCGCAAGCACCACCCCCCCTTCCCTATTCTTGGACACAGAACAAGTGCGGCTCTAAATTTATTTTTCTGACCACTTCAGCAATCTCTAAATTTCTCCAGTTTTTATTAGCTGTCCCATTCATCTGGCGAATGACCACACTGCTTATATTTTGCCTTTTATTTCTGTCCTGTCACTCACACTGCCTTCCAGTAACGAGAGCAGAGTCAAGATTTTTTTTTTAACGTATTTCATAAACCAAAGTCTCTTTTACTTTCTAAATCTCACTTGGGCCTACTTTTCTACTTTGGCCCCCGTTCTTCACCTCACCTTTCCCGAATCCTAAACTGCCCCCTACTTTGTGGAATCCCACCCCTCAGCCAGCCCAAAGCTCCCTCCCACTCTACGGTTTGGCTTCCTTTCAGCAACCACGCCCCCAGACCCCAGGAGAGCGGTGCGCACGCGCACTCCATGCCTTTACCTGGGCGCTCGGGAGTGGGCGGAGTAGGGGCGGCGTGGGTGGAGCGGGAGTCAGCGGTTACAAGGGCGGCGGAGCTCTCACGAAGTGGCAGGAGGGAGAAAAGGTGCGCCGGGGCCAGCCCCGAGAGCTGCGCATGCGCGCCGCCGCGCCCAGCGGCCGAGATGCCAGGGGGGCGGGCGGAGGGAGGTGTCGGGCTCCCTGTTGGGCGGGGGGGCCGGCGAGGGAAGGGGCCGCGGGCGCGCGCGCGCTCTCGCCGCCTCTCGTCCTCCCTCCCTGCCCCCCTCTCCGCACACAGAACCACACACGCACACCCCCTCCCCTGCCTCCCTCCCCGCGCGCCGCCCGCCCCGCCGGCCCCGCTCGCCCTCGCGCGCTCGGAAGGCAGTCGCGAGACGTCGGAGCGGCGGCCACGTAGCGCTGCGGCGGCGGCGGCGGCGGCGGCGGCGGCCGAGGCCGGGTCTGCGGAGCGGCCCTCGGGACAGACGTTGGGCGGGGGGGAGGGGCCGGCCCGGCCGGCGGTTGTTACTCGAGCGCCGCGGCTACAGGCCCCCCGCCGCAGGGATGGACCGCCGAGGCGGCGGTCGGGGCGGCGGAGGCGGAGGCGGCCGGCCCGGGTGAGTAGGGGCCCCTGCCCCCCACGCACACGCCACAGTCGCTGCTGCGCCCCTGGCAGCAGCCCTTCCTCTCCGCCACCCGCCGAGCCGACCGGGGCTCTGGGAGCCGGGTTAACCCTTCGCCGAGGCAGCTGCGTGCGCTAGGCCGAAGCAGCCCCCATTCGGCGGGGAGGCCCCGGGCGCTGCGCTCTTCTGGTCCCGAGCCTGGGCCGGGGGCGCCCGCTTCTGCCCCTTCGTCCCCTCCTTCCCGGACTCGAGCTAGGCTCCAGTTTTGCAGAGTCCGCTCGCCCCGAGGCCCAGGGGGAGGCCGGGGTTGCACGGGTTAGCGGGCCCAGGGGAGGTTTGCACCGGTTGTCCTGCGAGCATTCTCCTGCCCTGCAGCTAGTGGCTTGCACCCACTGCCTCCCCTGCCCTGCGGTTGCGCCCAAACCTCCAACCCCTGGGAGTATTGTGCCGCCCGAGATAAAATGCATCTAGTGTACACCCGCCCAACACTCACCCAGAGGGTAATGCAGACCTTTCTCCACCCCCGCCTGCTCTTCCCCTCCAATCAGGCTCTACTTAAGATTCTTAGATGGGAGCCACTAAAGGTAGTGACACCCCAGTTACATCTGTACAGAACATGTCCGTTGTCGAGGGATGTCTCCTGTAGAAATGATAAATGCTCCTACCTCACCCTCGAAGACCGTCTTCACGATTTAAGATCCCATATGCTCTTCTTGAAGAGGGCCAGTCTTTGATCACATCTAGCAGTCTCTCCCCCAACACACACACACACACACACACACACACACACACACACACACACACACACACACACACACACACGCTCTCTCTCTCCCCCCCCCCCCCCTTCCTGATTGCCGAACAATCTCTGTCATCGCGGATCCATTGTCAGGAATGGCCTGTGCCAGTCAAAGGAATGTGTTTTTGCCTTTGGAGAAGGGTGCTTTCCACAACCATGTTATCAGGACGTTGCTGTGTGAGTCTGTCTTTGATTGTCCGCAGATTGTCCCCGTGTTCAAGCATCATTATTACAGTTGTTTCCCTTATATGCATCTCTTGTGGACCCTCAGTAATACCTGAGTGATGCTTTTTTCCCAGTTAATTACATACATATGCTGTGTGGGAATTTCACTTATTTTGTTGTAATGTTTAACATCTATGGTCAAGCCATAGTAAATACATAGGGTAGTATTTTGGGAAGAATGTCTGTATATTTTTTTCCAGCAATGGCTAGGTCCGTATTGTTCTGGGAATGGCAACTAGCACATGCTTTCTTGACAACATGTGTATGCTTAGGGAATGAAGAGCTGCTGTGGCTGGCATGTGTGAGTGTATGCCCTGAATGCAGGTGACATTCCCATATGGGGCTGATTTGAGAGTGGTGTACTGTGATAGGGCTGGCAGGTATCTTGGCTGTTTGTATCAGGACCTGTGCACATGTATTCGGGTAGATACTACCTTTAGTGTAATTTTGTTTAAAGTGTTCACTGCTGAGTTTTAGGGATCCTGGAAATATCTAGTTCAGTGGTTCTTAACCTTCCTTTGGGGTCATGGAAACCTTTAGGGCCCTCTTCTCAATAAAACAGACACACATAATTTTGTGTGCAATTACAGTCATCTTGAACCTGGTCCTGGGACCTCAGCTTAAGATCTGTATTATGCAAAAGTGAAAGGACTTTGAATTTTGTGTTTTGCTTTGTTTTGTTTTTCTGTTAAAGATTGGCATAACTTTGGTCCTGAGCAGTAAGCAGCAAAGTAGATTAACTGTGTATCCTTGTGTTTTGTTCTTTGATTACAGTTAGATATTTGTAAGGCACCATTTTCCTATCTTCCAGTAGAAAGATGTATGTGAAAGTTTCAGAAAAAGTTAAAACTGGAGTCAAAATAACTTGTCTAAGTCTGACCAATTGATAATGTATGTTCCTTGCATTATATTCTAAATGTAGCAGATTTCAGCAGGGGTGTCCATGGTCTGTTTTATGGTGCCTATCTGGAATCGTTCTGTGTTGTTTGAGGTTGATCTGATCTCTTAAGGCTTTATCATTCCTGTAGTAGAGTACCTGCTCCATGAAGATTTTTCAGCTTTATTAAATATGATTTCATGTCTTTATTCAGGGTGATATTACCATCAGAATCATCCATTTAAAATTTTTCTTTTAATGGAAGAATTTTAATTATAATTAGGGAATTCCGTCTCCATGTTTGAAATCTAGAAGTAGGCATGAATGTTGCACCATTCTATCATTAAGCAGGGGATAAATATCAGCTATTCGTTAAATCCCTCTGTATCCAGCCTTTGCCTTTTGATTGTATTTAAATCAAGAGACATTTCTTCCAGTGTGTGATAGTGTTGTGATGGACAGTGATATAAAAGAAGCACAGGCCCCAGCTCTCCAGGAGCTTATAGTTCTGATGATATTTTTCACTTAAAGAATCCTTTGGTGACTTCATTTTTTTTTTCATATTTTGAGGCTTCTGAGAGACCAAGGAATTTACGGCATTAACAGCTTTTTGAAAGGCAAGGGAGCTTTGGAATCTTGCATAGAACGTGTTTTATACACCTGAAGAATAGCATTTATTCTAATAATTATGCAGTGTACCTATGAAGTTTGAAAGCACGCTGAGATGGCAAATATTGCATTTTTTATTATCTAATAAACATGACTGAAGTGGCTTATATTATAGGTTATTTTTTTTTGTTCGTGTAGTGCCTCAGGTTTTACTGTCAGAAATTATTTGCGTATCCTAAACCCAAACTGTTTCAAAGTTGCAAAAATGTTACTTTTCTTTGTCAGCATAGTATAGTGATAGATTGTTAAAATCTCAGGGGACAGCATACTTCCTTGATTTAGTATTGCAGAACCTCCTGTAACCAGTCACTTACCTAGTTAAACACCCACACACCACAGAGCAGCTGATCATATAACTCCTATGACTGTGAGAACAGCATTCTCTCTGCCAGATTCAGAGCTTGGAAGCTGGAAAACAATTGCATAGCAGTGAAACACTTAAGGAGTAGTGGTGCCAGCAGCTCGCTCTCATTAGTACAAACAGCTTGCTTTAGTTTTTAGTTTTTTTCAGCGCTCTTCTTCAGACACCCTTCCCTTAGGAGGTTTCAGATCAGCAGCTCCTACTCAAGGGAAGCAGCACTGACTTTCTGCAACTGTGGCCTCAAGATCTGATTTGTGACACCCAGAGCTGTTTCCATTTCTGCTCTCAGTATGGGAAGTAATCTTGTAGTGTGGTAAGAAAATACTTTTCAAGTCCGTAGAAGAAACTTGATTAGTAATGCTGCTGATGTGATTTTGTTTTTGAATGTCTGGAGCCCATCGAAGTAAACTGTAAAGGTGAACTGTTTTTAAAAATCACTCTTTTCTCAAGAGCTTTAGAAAATTTCGCCAGAAGTGTGAATATACTTTTGAGTTTCATTTCCCTTGTTCTAAAAAGTCAGTTGAGAGACAGCCAACAACAAAAAAACCCAACTGTGGATTCTGTTCTATTTTGAACCATAGCCTTTGGAATTAGTTATGCTAAAGAAGGTGACTGCATTTCCTTGCTAGGAACTCCTGGGTCTTGTGCTACGGTTTAAGGTATGATTTTTTTCTCATCTCCTGTCATCATTTCAGACTGTTAGCACTTGGATTTACTTTGATGAAGGTGAGCCGGTGTTGCAGTTAGTGATGGTAGCTGAATGGGGATCTGGGAGACAACCCGTCTCCCTGGAGCCAGGCAGAGCCAGGTTTGACTAAAGCTCCATTGGCTTTCTGGCATTGGACAAGTCACCTTGACCTCTCTAGCCTCAGTTTCCTGATCAGCAGAGTGGGATTTGCTTTGAGGATTAAAGATAGTATATGCAAACTGCTGAAACAATTCCTGTCACATATACATGTTAAGGACTCAGTAAAAGGTAGCGTGTGAGTGACGTGGGAGTGAAACTACAGATCATTTTGGCTTACAGGATTTAGAGGTCTGGTGCTGCGAGCTGCATACTCTCATTTGTGCAGATTTGGGACGAAAAAATTGCAAATATTTGACTTGGAGCACACCTAAGTCTTGCAGGTGCAGTGTGCTTATTGGAACTTTGATTTGTTGCTCTGTGGCTGGCTGAACTTGGTGGAGACAATAAAACTTAGCTCCAAATTCTACAGTGTTACCCACAGGCTGTGCTTGTTTTAAGCCTATTCAGAGCTTATGCGGTGAAAGGGGTATTTTAGGACATTAACGTAGCTCAATGAGTTCTGTGTCCAGGGTTGAATCACGTGCAAAGCCTTGTGTAAATTTTCATGGTTAATGCAAGCCATGAAGTGCTTGGTAGAATCAGTGAAGACATCAGATGCTTCTTCTAGTTAATCTGTTTGTTTATACAACAGTTATCTTTGATTTTTGAAAACACTTATGAACATTGTTTTCTTAAAGGATTCCCATTTCCCTTCTGATCATAAACTGTTATTAGGGCTATAAGTTTGAGTGCGTTAGGCATTTTTGCTTTGGTGGGTGAAGGGAAGAAAAGCAAGTTCCCTTTACCTGTCAGATTTTGTCAGCTCTCCACTTTGGGCCTATACCTTTAGATTGTGTGTATAGTTCCTAGCCTTGTTTTTACTCAAAAAGGCAGTTTTATGGTGAAATATGACATTTTTTTTCCCTTTTTAAACATATTTCAATAGAGTGGTTACTTTGAAAAGTAGATTCAAGGACATGTATATAGGTTTATTCAGTACATAGAGCTTTTAAAATAGGATTTCTTGGGCTCTATAGAATTAAATTACTCTTGTCATTTTTGCAAAATATCATTTTGCAGTGATAAGTCCATGAACCCACAATAGTTAGCTAGAGACTTTTCAGGTAATGTAGACACATCAGTATTGCATTATTAGCATTTACCTCAAGGGAATCTGCTAAGCCTTCTTTTCTTTTATTATTGAGCCACCTAAGGGCTTCCTGTCAGTGGAATCAGTATTGGATTGCTGATAAAGAGGGACTGGCAAATAATGGTCTTAGACTTGCCTTAGATTTTGCAGAACACTTGAAAAAACAACCTTGCCAGCATGTATAATAGCAACAGCACTAATGCTGTGTGTGCCCAGACTGACTAACAAACACAATTTAGGTGATTGAGTTACATATTTTTTTTCCTCAACTATAATACATTTTGGTAAGTAAACTTTTTCTTGGGAGGGGGTGCTGTTTTTTAAAATTATTTTTTCCAGTTTACTAGAGTCAAATGGTTTAGCAGATAGCTAGTTGCTTCTTTCGTTTCTTGGTAGACCAGTCAATGTGTGGTGAGAAGGGATTGTTGGAAGAGAACAGAAATGGAAATGATGCAAAGAATGGCTCCTTAGCCGGATTTCTTGGTCTTACTATGCAGAGGGTTATAACTAGCTGGATTTCACAAAGGTATATAGTGTCAGGTGATTCCTTTAGTCTTTAATGCTGCTGAAGAATATAGTCTTTAACACATTTATACTTTTCAGCTTTGGAATTTTGATTCAGTTTGGGGAATTCAATGGAAAATGACTTCTTAATTACGTTATGTAACCTATAAAATTAGATTCATAACTAGGCCCTTATGAATTGTTTTCACCCTTTTGAATATATCGCCTTAACATATCTAGAGCAGTATCAGCAGCCTGTCAATGTTGAAATACATGGCAAAGTGTTGTTTTGTTTTGTTTTTTGAGAGGGTGGCAAGGAGAGTGTTTATATTCTCAATTTTGTGGATTAACCTGTGTTTTATCCCAGTTCCTGTGACCCAGATGCCCAGGGGCTTTTCCCGTGTTAATATCCTAGAAGCTAGGGTTTGCAGTTCCCTTGCCTGAAAGATCCTCCTTGTAGGGAATCTTATTTCTAGCACACCAAGCATATAAAGCCATTTAAATTAACTCAGCAAAAATTTGGGAAAAACCTAAATGTTTATCAGTATAGAATTGAATAAATAAGTTAGGATATATTCATGCAATAGAATGTATTTTGTATAGCTACGAAAAAGAGTGAAGCAACTATATACGGCTGTGGAAAATCTCTAAGCTATATTTAAGTGTAATACAGTATGTACTCATTTGTGTTTGGCTTATAAGATTCATCCGTATCATTGTGTATAACAGGAATTAGTTTATCTCATATAATACTCCATTGTATGCATATATGTAGTTTATTTCTCCATTCTACCATTTATGGACATTTGAATTGTTTCTGGTGTAGCTATTAGAATAATGCTCCTCTAGTCACTATATTCTCTTCTGTACATAAAATTTTTGATCCTTCAAGCATATATCTACTAAGGATTTTTTTTTAATTTAAAAAGTATCCCCCAGCTGATCCATAGGAGAATTATAATGACCTATTTCAAATTAAATATTGAAATATTCAGTATGGCAAAGCAATTTTAAACCTTTTTTTTTTTTTTTAGTACATTCTCAAAGATCTAGCTTGGATTTTCATGATATTTAGAGAGTTCTCAAGTCAACCTAAGAGCAAACCCCATATTCTTTTATCCTTGAAAGGGGGTTAAATATGATGGAAAATGTCGCTAAAATAATTGCAACTCTTGAAATATTTGTTTTTGTAACTGCTAAATATTTCTTTTTACTGCCTCATTTCATAATATTGAAATTCTTATTTTGCTAGTTATTAAAATTTTTTACTTAATACAGGTTTTATAACTGCCATATATTTGAATGTTTTGGAAACCCAAGTTTTTAAACAAGTTAGCGACTTGAAAAACTTACTTATACTTAAACTTAAATATAATTAACTTTGTCTTGAATATTTTGAAATTTGGTAGAGCTGCCAACCAGTTGGCTGGTGAAATGTGATTCTGTGTACCCATGCACTGTAGTAACTGCTGAGGTATCATTGTTTCTATTAAAAACTGCATTTGATCAGATTTTTTGCTTTAATTACAGTAATGCCATTTCCCCCTCTTTTTGCCCAAATATGGAAATAATGATTAACATATAAACCTGTAAAGTAGTGGTTCTCAACCAAGGGCGATTTTTGCCTTCAGAAGTCATTTGGCAATGTCTGGAGACATCTTTGTCACCAGTGGTGCTCAGGGTGTGCTACTGGCACCTAGTGGGTAGAGGCCAAGGATGCCGCGAAACATCCTGCAATGCACGGTACAGCCCCCCACAACCAAGAATTATTGGGTCAAAAATGTCAGCTGTGCTGATTCTGAGAAATCCTTTTGGAAAGCAGCTTCACTAAACTGATGCTACCTAGTACAGGTAGCAATTTTAGCATTGGCTTTGTTAGATTTGGCATGTGAAACTCAGTAGTTTATCTAGTCTAGAGAAGAAATGAGCTAGGTAATTTTCTAAATAGTAATAGGATTTTAAATATGAATACTAGTTTTAGTATAAGGTTTTTTAATTGGCTGTTTATAGTCTCCTAGTGGGTAAAGCCAAATTATTTTGGAATACAGCTTTTATATAAAAAAGTTATTCACAAAGAGTAAAAGTCCCTCTCCCTCTCTCTCTCTCCTCCCCCCCCCCCATATATATATAAAGTACAAGAAAAACTTTTAGGAGTATAATTTTTTCAAAAGCAGATACATTTTTACTTTTATGATACTAATGTGTGTCTTGCTCTGCTCTAATAAAAGAAGACATTTGGTTGTTTGACATAAGGTATATTTAAATCTTGTATAATATGGTAAGTTAAAAAAAACCTTAATATTTCTAAGTGAGAAAATGGTTAAATTGAATATGGAAAATACATGTATGGTAGAAAAATCATCTATTTTCAAATGGCTAGTTTCCTCCTGTCAGGTTGTAGTAAAGAAGGTATACACTTCTGCATCCATTTTAACTTGTCAGGAATTATGACAATACCCAAAAGATAGTTTGTTCTGCCTTTCAGTCTCTTCAACCTTTTCATCACCTCAGATGGAAAGTGAGATTTTTTTTCTTTAAAGTTGACTTATGTCTCTAAGGTCAGGTGATACAGTGAGTACTAAAAGACATGTCCACAGAAGCCAACTGCTGCAGGGTTGGACTGTTCTAAATCTAGAACTGTTGTTTATTTAATTCCCTATAGCACCATTTTTCAAACTTTTGGACCATGATCCACAGTAAGAAGCAGTGTGTGCATGCCCACATGTGTTCACTCACATACACACCCGCACCCATAACTGAAACAGGAACGTCATGAAACAGTACTTACCCTTACTATCTGTGACACAGTCTGTTATTTTATTCTATTTCATTTGGGAAAAAAAATTGAATTGGGCCAGGCAGTTTGAAAATCACTGCCCTAAGTTGAGCTTAACAAAACTGATTTTCTTGAGGTAGATGCTAAGCAAATGTTTACTGGATTAAATGGGGGTAGGAGGAATGATAAATGCTGTGCTTAGAGGTATGAGTTTAAAATAGAAAGCTAAGAAATGTGGCATGAAGAAAATCATCGTATTTATAACCTTACTTATTCCATTTAGAGCAGTAATTCTTAAAGACCTGAAACTCCGGAAGGGTTAAGTTTGGATCCTCATTTTGCTTAGCATTTGAGCTATGTTCTTCTAAGGAATTGTACACTTACTATTGCTAAATACACACACACACACACACACACACACACACACACACACACACGTAAGCACTGTCTACCTGTTTATTCATTAAGTTAGATAGAATTGAGGGGACTAACGAATATATACAAAGAGATTTTTAATAAACTCTATAGCATAACCTTTAACACAGAGCCTGGTTTAAACAACAATGTACTTGTGTAGAGTGGTACAGAATAAAAATACATCAAGGACTCAGTAGTGAATTTTTTACTTCTGTGTGAAAATCAGACTCTGGGCTTGGACTGTATTTCAGAGATGGCTCTCAGAAAAGCAGTTGTCAGAACCTAGTTCTCCAAAAAGGCAAAACTTAAAAGTTCCCTGGTTGGAGTTGTCTTCCATTTCTATACCCAAAGTTATGTATACTATGTGTATGTCTATATTTTATTTGTCTATCATTTAATCCTCATAGAATCCTTTGAAGTAGGTATTATCCCCATTTTACCAACAGGGAAATTAAGACAAATTGAGGTTATGTAACTTGCCAAGTTGAATGTATTCTTTTCTTGGCATTGAGATTTTTGTAAGAAAAGACCCATCAAATCATTCTATTTTGCTAATTGAAAAATTAATTTTAAAATTGAATTTAAAAATTCATAAGTATTTCTGGCTTTTAGAAACCAGAGACTGAGTAAGTAATTTGTTTTAATTTTTAAATTGATGTACAGTAAAATGGACATTTTGGCATGTATACAGCTCTTTGAGTATCAGTACCTGTATAGATTCATGTAACCACTGCCACAATCAGGATACAGAATAATTTCATCACCCAAAAACTCCCTCCTGCAATCCCTTTGCATTCACACTGTTCCCCACCCTGCACTCTGGTGACTGTTGATCTGTTGTCTCTGTAGTTTTATCTTTTGGTGTATGCTATATAAATGGGATCATTCGGTATGTAACCTTTTGAGACTGGCTTCTTTCACTCAACATAATGCCTTTGAGATTCAGCCAAGTTTTCGTGTGTATCAGTTTGTTCCTTTTTATTGCCAAGTAATGTTCCACTTTGTGAATGTACCACAGATTGCTTATTCATTCACCAGTTGAAGGACATTTGGATTGTTTACAGTTTTAGGTGAGTCTAAGTTTACTCTTCTCCAGAGTAAACACCTAGGTATGGGATTGCTTGGTCATATGGTGTGTATGTTTAACTTTAAAGGAACCTGCCAGACTGTGCTCTGTGTGCTCTTTTGCATCTCACCAGTAACATTGCAAGTCCCATTTGTTCTGCTTTTTTGCTAACACTTGATATTGTTAATATTTTTTATTTTGGCCATCCTAATAGCTATGTAGTACTAATTCATTTTGAGTCTTATGACTAAAATCTAGGTGGTAGGCCCAGCTCTGCCATCAACTAGCTGTTGATTTTACAGGAACCTTGTAACTTTTTTGAGCTTCTTTCTTACTTCATCTCTTATATAATAGAAAATATTGAATGTGTCGTAAGTTCTCTTGCAGCTCCTCAATTTGTTGGTATGGAGAGAAATCCTTGGCAAGAGGACAGATTTGTCTTGGTTGTGCCCCCCAAAAATCTATTGACTGATCTCATCTAAACTACAAACAGTATAAGCAATATACGTATTTATAAATAGAATTCATATGAAATAACTTGATATTTATAACTATAGTTTAGCTCTAGCTAAGCATAATAATACTGTAACATGTGTCCATCTATAAGCTAAAATTATACACCTAATGTTACGGTTAGCATTGACAACCTAGAGTCTTTTGGATAATATCTGATATTTTTGTAACTGTTTCTTAGTTTTCTAGGGTTATAGTCTACAGTAAGTTTAATAACAGATACTTCATCATTTTCAGTCGTGATTGGGGATCACTTTTTAAGGTTACGTATTTGGGTGCTTGTCCTTAATATCTGACTTGAGTGTGAAATAAATTGCTTCTATATAACATTATTATTTTAATAGCTTCATTATTTTTCTAAAAAATTATACATGCTTATCCAAAATTATTTAAGGATTACAGAAAAATATAAAGGAAAAATAAAAGATCTCCTCCCCAACCCTTAACCCTCTCCTGAGATGTCTCTCAATAGGAGCTTATATATGCATAATTGTATGTACCTAGTTATACATAATGAGATTGCATGCTTCCATTCCCACAATGTTCTTTAGTCTTTTTTTTTTTTTTTAATGTGGACATACTTCTGTGTCAGTTAATATAAATCTATGTCATAATTCAGATGGCTATGTGGTATGCCGGTGTCTGTGTGTACCATTATTTGTTTCAGGTTTTTGCTATATTAAACAGTGCTGTTATGAATGCCCTTGTATACACATCTTTTTATACCTGTGTCATTAACAACTAATGGGAAATTCCTGAAGGCTGGGTCCCAAAATACACATACTTCACACTTAGGAAAATAGCGCTAAACGGCTCTAAGGAAGGTTACTCCATATTGACACAGCATTCTGAGCTGTAGTCAGCCATGCCAGTTGATGTCAGAAGTCAGTCAGGTTACCTTGGCATTTGCCAGCTTAAGATTGAAGCCATAAAACATATCTAAACATGTTTGTACATGGGTCCTGCTGAAAAGACCCAGCCCATTTGCTAATTGATAGTCTTTACTAAGTAAACTTGAGAGTGTTTAAAAACATCAAAGTTTTAAAAAGTCAATTAAAAAAAATTCACTTTTGAGGAAAACTAATGAAGCAACTCACATTTTTGATTCAAAGAAATCTATTAATGTTGATTACAGCTCAATTTATGTTATCTTGTAAGTGCTCTTTTTTAAAATTAAGACATTTAAAATTTTGGAATAATTTTAGATTTACAGAAAAGTTGCAGAGAGAGTACCCACATAGATACCACCTCATCCAGTTCCCTTATTGTTAAATAAAGTCTTACAGAAACTGAGAAATCAGCACTGGTACATTACTGTCAGCTTAACACCGGATTTAATTCAAATTTCACTAGTTTTTCAACTGACATTCTTTTACTATTTGAAAATATCCTAACTCAGGCTTTTAAACTCTATTCTTAAGCTTGAGTATCTTTTCATAGATTAATTTTAGTCATACATTGTACATATGTATGTACTATATATAATGTATCTGGATCTTTATATTTGTTTAGACAGATTTGTCTTTGACGTTATTGTCTTCAGAAGTTATCTCTTGATGTTCACAGACATTCAGCCAAGTCCCTTTTAGGGTAGGGTTGAAGATCTTTTCCCCCACCCCCTTGTGTCCATGCAGAAACATGATTTATAACATCATGAGTGTAGCTCTTGCACAGTGGTACCCTTCTCAGTAGTTACCAGTCCCTATCTCCAGGAGCACATGGGAAATAGCTGCCTTTTGTTTACTGGGAAATTAACTTCTGCCAAGTGGTTTCACTGTCTACAGTGTCTGGTTCTGAGAGAATATTAGTATTAGGCAGTTCTTGTAGGAGACAAAGCTGCTGATCTTAAGGCAGAGTTCTATTATATATAGGGTAGTACTTGGATATCTTTCACTCTGCACTTACTAATACAAAGAATCCCTCCCGAGGCAACCCATGGCATCCAAACTCACTATATTAATTTGAATCATTTCTTGAAATAGTTTAGTTTATGGAAGAGAAGGAAGAAATTTGCAACATCATATAGATACGGACTTTTAAAATCACTTTCCTCCCAGCTTAAATGGAACTTCTGAGTATTCCCCCCATTAGCTTACACTTTTTTTTAAAAGAACAAAAAAATCCTCCTAAGCATTCTAGGAAACAAAAATGGTGGTCAAGAAAAGCTTCATGAAGAAGGTACTTAAGCTAGGTCTTGAAATATGGCTAGGATCTTATAGTCATATTGGGGTGGGTGGTAGAGGGGACAGTGAGTAGGTAAAAGGAAAGAATGACATAATCAAATGTTTAAAGGTGGAAAAAATCAAGATGCATTTGAGAAATAGCATGAGGATGTTAGGTGGGAGAGGAGGACTTTGGGAGCCAAGACTGAAAAAGTCAGTTGGGTTCAGATGGTGGAGGGTTTTTGAATACTTTGCTAAGAAGTTAAACTTTATTCCAGGGCTCAAGAAACCAATAAAGGTTTTGTAGCTAGGGAGTTACATGATCCAAATTCTTTAGAAAAAATGTATTTTAGATGATCTCTGTGTAAAGTGATTTGAAAGATGGAGGCAGAATGACTGCTGTAATCTGTGTATGAGGTGATTAGGGCCTAAACTGGGAGGTTATGTAAGCAGTTAGAGCAGGAAGGACAGTTTTTAAAAATAGGACTTGTTGGTTCATTAGATATTGGGGTAAGGCAGAGGGAACAGCCAAAAATGAACATGTAGTTGGAAACGTGAGGTCAGAGACTATAGCTGCTTCATTTGGATCTTCCATAAACTTGACCATAAAATAAGAACTTAAATCAGTAGCATCCTAGAACTGAGGAAAAGTATGTAGCATTCTTGATTTAGAAACAATGAAATGTGCAGTTTAGAACTAAGAATACATGATATTTGCTGACTTAGGATGGAGGGAGCAAACCAGGGAAGAAGAAGGTAGTTTTTCTTTTAATGGTAAGAACCATTGCCGTGGTCTGTGCTTACATCTGATTTTGATACAACGAAATGCTTCAGCCCATTGTGCTTAAGGTAACACAGCGCCACAGCACTGACAGAGTAAGAAGAGAATCCTGGTTACCTCATAGTACAGCCAGCTTAGAAAACCATCTGAAATGGTCTTCTGCTCACCCTTAAGCCTCTCTCCTGTAAACATGCATGTACTTTGTTTGGATAATGGTTTCTTGGTTGGACCTGTATATATGAAGGTAGCAGAGAATACTGTGTAGTGAGTCAGCTGGAGAACACATATAAAGCAGCCTTAATTCCAGTTCTTACTAAAACAATGGCTGCGTACTTAAGAGCAATCAGATCTAAAACCCTACCCGATCTACATGGTAAGTTCCACATGAAGACAAAAGTTTTTGGTTCAGTTTTATTGTCCTGTCATTGAAAAATTAGAAGCTAAATGAGTATCTGGGATACAGTAGTGGATACTATCTAGAAGGCTGGATTCTTATCTTGACTGATGATCTCACCAGGCAAGTTGTTTTACTGCTAACAAGTTTAACTTTTCTTTTATACTTTTGATCATTGTATGTTGGCATATTTTGGGATTAAAGTTTTATTAAACCAGAAATATATCATATTGCTTACATTATAGTTTTTAGAGGTATGAAATTTAAGTTGTGAAAAGAGAAAATTAAATGTAGTCATAGGGGAAGGGTATGTCTCAAGTGGTAAGCGCATGCTCAGCACCCAGCAGGTCAGAGGTTCGATCCCCAGTACCTCCTCCAAGCAGAAATCCATGAAGAAACCTGATTACCTCCCCCTCATAAAATGAACAATACAAGCCCAGAACGCATGCTTTAAATGTAGTCATAATACATATGGATGGATTTTCAAACTGTATTTTACTTCTTTTGTAATTCCTAGTCATATCAAAAGGTTAATGTAGAATCAATTATAGTTAATAGAAAATATTTTTTTCTTCATTGTTGGCAAGTTATAGTGACCTATATGTTTCTAAATTATGTTATTATTTTTAGTCTTTCAAAGGAAGTAATACAGCTTTTGGAAACAATCTTTGATATTATAGGATTCTCAAATATAAAAAAGAAAAATAGTATAATGAACCTAATATGCCCATCTCCCAGCTTTAACAATTATTAACACACGGCTAATCTTGTATCTGCCCTCACTATACCCCTCTCCCTTCAGTTACTTTGAAGCAATGCTAGACATCATATCATATTATTTATGGGAATTCTTTTTCAAAAATGACAACTAAATACCATTTTTACACTAAAAAACTTCTGAACATCATTAAGTATTCAGTCAGTGTTTATACTTCCCAGTTGACTCATAATTGTTTTTCAGTTTGTTTTTCCAACATTTAGACACAGGCTGGAATGTTGAATTAAGGTCCAAAGAAACGTGATTGGTAAATATGTCTGTTAAGTCTCTAAATCTATAGATCCTCCTTCCTTCCTTTTTTTTTTTTCTCTCTCTCCTCCCCCCGCCCCTGCCCGATTCCTGTCTTTCTTTTTCCTTGTGGTTTTTGTTGAAGAACCCATATCATTGGTTGTATAGTTTTCAGTAGTCAGGATTGTGCTGATTGTATGCACGTGGTATCATTTAACATGTTCCTCAGTCTCTTTTATTTCCTGTAAATTGGCTTTTAGATTTGCAGGCTTGATCCGATTAAGATTCAGTTTTTCTCATACATAGATGTGGGGCCAGACTAATTGGTGGTGGTCTATAATTCTACCAGGAGACATATAGCACTGGTTGTTTCTTTTTTGGTACTGTTATGGATCACTGATGGAAAGAACAGTTTTATTTTCCTTAAGGTACATATCTGATAGGAATGGCAGACTAAATGCTTGATTCTTGCCCTTCACTTAGCAGTTTTAAAAGAATGAGTTGGTTCTCTTAGTAGCCTCTAAAGGTGACCATTGTATTTAAGCTTATTTGGTGTGTTTCAACCCACTACTGTTATTAATCCTTGTTAATACTCAGTTGTCCTGTTTTTATCTGTTAGGAGCTTATCAGCCTGGCTTCTGAGTCTTTTTGACACAACCTTGGTGGTCTTTGAGAGCTTTCTTGCTTTCCATTATGATAAAATGTTCCAGACTTACGTGTTTCCTGTCCTGTTTCCTTTTAGTGGGAAATATCTGGACCATAATATGTTCTCAGTACTGAGCTAGACACAGGCTGGAATGTTGAAGTAGTATTTTAGAAAGAACTACCTGTTCTCAGGGGGCTTATAGTCTTTAAAGTTTTTATTTTTTATTCATTTGATTTATTTACTTTGTATACATTTTGATATGATAAAATCAGGTTTTGATTTTCCCTTATTTGATTAAAGCAGATCTTTGGTTTTATTGTATGACAGGTATATATCAGAATGAGATGAAGTTCTAAAATAAGGTTTTTGTTTGTTTGTTTTTAGTTTTTTTCTTGGGGGGAGAGGGAGGTAATTAGGTTTATTTATTTCTTTATTTTTAGAGGAGGTACTGGGGATTGAATCCAGGGCCTCGTGCATGCTAAGCATGCGCTCTACCACTTGAGCTATAGCCTCCCCCTCAAAATAAGTTACTTTTTATAATTTGAGAAAATATAATGTATAATAAAAATGAATAAAATGAATTTAAAAAAGATAAAACCTGGAAGTGATACATAGTTTACAAACCTATTGGCATGTACGTACAGTAGTATGTTTGGTTTTGCATAAATGGGTAACCATATGATTTATTGTCCAGGATGGGAGATATGTGAGAGGGGCATTATTAATAATTACTCTGGGAGAAATAGGTATAAACCAGGACCTTGCCCAGCAAAGTAGGATATACAGTCACCCTATTTATTTGGCAATATTGTGAGTTTTCTGAGACCAGGGAGCGTATCTGTCATGCTCATAGTTATGTCTGTGGCACCTCACCCATGGTAGGTGCTCAATTTGTTGAATGTTACTAAAAATCTGCTGATATTTCGAGGCTTGGTGTAGATTTAAGTGTTTTTTATGCTTGGTTAAATTATGTTTGCACTTTTTTCCAACTGTCTTTCAGCAACACTTGCATCTAGAAGATCTTACGTATTGAATCTGAATAGATTTGATGAATTCATTTAGTTTTTAAGTTCAGGATTAGTTTCTTTGTTTATTACAGAGATAGTACATTTTTGTTGTAAAAATACTAGAAGCTCTAGAATTACCTCTTTACCAGCAATCCTCATCTTCAGTCCCAAAGAGAAGTCTTTTATCTTCTGGCTAGATTTTATTTGAAGGGTTAAAAGAGTATAGCAGTTATATACTCAACTAGTTCTTCCTCCCTCGGAATCCCCTCTCATTGTCCTTTTAGCTAGCAGGCCTTAGTTTCCTCTTCTTATAAAAGAGATTAACACTTATTTGACAGGAACTTTGTAACTCTTAGGTAAATGTGGGGTTTTAGTGGGGAGAAGCTGGGAAGGAGGGAGCAATTACTTGAACAATGTTTCTGTGATCAAAACTATCTTTGGTTGCTCTAGTCACATTTCTTAAGGATATTGCCAAAAGTAGGTGATAGAAATTTTGCATTGATGTGAGCCAGTGTGAAAACTGTGATTTTGGTAAGGGAAGTATATTTAAAGCTATTATAGTAAAACCCCACATTGCTAATTAAAATCTTTTCTTCAGTATAAACAGATGAAGGGGAATTAGTCTTCGTCATATGTCCCCAGGCCTTTGACTGGGCAACCTGCTTGGTCATGTTGTCTTGATTATCTTGCTCACTCACTGGATTTGGTTTATGACAAAAGTTATTTAAAAACAAAACAAGCAGGCAGGCAAATATTTATTCAAGTTTTTGACCGATTACATCTATTTATAGCATATATTGTGAAGAGCTGTGGTTTTCTTTAGATTAAGGAAAGCATCGTATAAAAATCATCCTCCCCACATAAATGTTTCCTCCACCTACTCACTCATTTGTCTGCAAGCCAGGAGTCTGTTCACTTCCTCTTGGACTCGGTGCCTCTGCTGCTCATAGACTCATTTTTTTAGACATTCCAGGGCAGTTAAAATATAAATGTCTAAAGTGTGTATTGTTACTAATTAATTTATTTTATACCCTTAAAGTAACTTCTCTTGGGCTTATGGGGAGAGAGTGTCTTGGAACAAACAGGTTGTCCACTCAGAAATGTGGATGTTTGGGATTTTTGTCTCTTTGAAATATGCACAGTCATTCACAGTTCAATATAGAGAACCACATTTTGGGAACTGGTAATTAAGAATTCAGCTTTCTCTGCTCAGGTTGTTACTGACCAATTATTGGGCCACAGAGCAGATAGCCAAGAATAATTTTGCTTGATGCTGAGGGATTTTTGCTCCTCACAAGCAGATTGTTAAATTGCCACAGGTACTGCAGTTGAGCCTTGAGTTAAAATTGTAGTGTTATCTCACCAATAACTAACAGAAGCTTGTCAATATCGTACATGGATACGTGTTTGCATGTGTTCTTAAGGACCATGCTTTTCCGCCCTTAAACTGAAGAGTTGAGATGTATTGATTTTTTTTTTTCTCCTCTGTTTTACCTGTTATCTGGCATTTAATGAAAAAATCTTGCTCGAAAGTTGCAGATCCCTTGAGGGCAACAAACACTATACTCAAAATGAAACTAGGTTACTGTTTCTGCAACATGCAGTGGTTTGTATCAAAAGCTGTTTTGGTCTTAACTTTGAAATTATCCCCTTTTCTTTGAAGTGGTCATATTTTAATTTGGAGTGGTTTTAAATTTTAGAATTTCCTGAAGTGAACATTAAAATGTGTTAGTATGTTCTTATGTGGTTGTTGTACACAAGTCTATAGAAAGCTTATGTCCAGATAGCATATTTGTTCAGCAAAACCAAAGGGGAAAAATACTTCAGAATATACTAAACACTTGAGACTATATTAAAGACTGAAAGTGTTTTAAGAGGGTATTCCAAATGATTTTAGATAGCTATGTTATAGATTTCCTTAGCTTTTAAAAAAACTGAAAGTTTTTGGTTTAGTACTTTGTGTTTTAGTATTGGAATCATCTTCATAGTGTAACCAAGAGAAAATTAGGCACTTTTCATTGGCTTTTTACAATGACTACTTATTGTAATATATATATTTTTTTCTTTTGGTTGATATGTTCTGCAATGAGGTAGAGCTTAAGATTGTGTATTTATCATACTTTTTCTTCTATATGTAATTTTTTAAAGCTTAGTGGACTGACCTTCTACTATAATGAATTCCAAACTGTTTTCTTGTAATGGAGTTTGTTGTGTGTGTGTGTGTGTGTGGTAAAAGGTGTTCCTTCCCACCAGCATTTAAACACACTCAGGTCTGTCCCGTCTTTAAAAACTGAACTCAGACCTGTTCTCCATTTGGAGTCCCATCCCAGCTTCCTCTCACAGGAGAGGCCAGTGGGTTGAGTAGACTCCACAGCTAATGAGTTGTAGCTCTGGAAGTCGGCCCAAGTCTGAGCCCTTAACCATTATACTCATTAACTCAGGACGGCTGATTTTCCAGGGAGAAGGAGGCTGTGGAAGGACAAGAGGGCCTTCATGTTAAGGAATTATTTGGCCACTAAATTTAGTAGTCACTCTTCTGTGTCTTACTTAGTGTTATAGTAGCATTTGATATAGTTGACCAGTTCTTCTTTCTTGAAAAAAATATTTTTTTAAATCTCTTGGCTTCTGTGCATTGCAGGTGAGTGTTTTTGTCTTATATCAGTGTTAATTTCTTCTCTCTTCTTTGTTGGCCTTTTTTCTTCTGCCCTTAGGGTGCCCTAAAGCTTTCTTTTCTCTGTACTGTCTTCCTAGCCCTCAAATTTGAATTCTTTCCGTGTGCTGCTGTCTCCCAAATATATAGCTCCAGTCCTGACTTCTCCCTGATCGTCACACTCTTCTGTCCAGTTGACTACTTGACATCTCTGCTTAGATGTCTAATATGTATCTCAAGCATGACTGTAGAAATTAGGATGTCTTAGGCTTCAAATGATAGAAAATCCAATTCAAAATAATTTGAAAATAAGGAAAATTTATCATAACAAGTAACAAGATGTCTCAGTCTAGGATTGGTTTAAATCTGTTGTTTAGTGACATCATCAAATACCCACATTTTTTCCACCTTTCTGCTCTGCCACTTGGATGTGTCTGCTTTTGTCCTTTAGCCAACTCTCATCATGGATGCAAGATGGGTACCACGGTTCCAAGCATCATATCCAGACAAGACAACATCCAGCAGAAGGTGGTGGTTAGTGCTTTCTTATGCTTTTTAAGAGTTTTGGAATCCTTCCCAGAAGCCTTCCAGCTGACTTCCACTTAAGTCTCAACTGTCCAAAACTTAATCATGGGCCCACCTCTAAACCAATCACTTGCAATGGATATGTGGACATATAAATAATTTTTATACAGTATAGGATGAAATAAACATAATAAAACCAGGAGAAGTATAGTGGAAATACACACAGGAAAAGTGATGGAGCTGGGGAATTTCAGGAAGTGTAAGTGGTGTTTGAACTGAATATTGAGAGATTCGTGAGATTCAGTTGATAGGGAGAGAGATGAAAGCATTCTCGGCTGACGAGGCAGGATACACAAGTGACTGGCATGAGAGTTACATGGCTTGCTCAGGGGACACTGAGTAGACAGACCCTAATAGGGTTTGTGGAAGGATGTGGAGGAAAATGAGGTTAGAAAGGTAAAGTGAGGGGTCTAATCTTGAAGGAGGTTTGGACTTAATTTTTTGGCAGTGCTTGTCGTTGTAAAGGAATTTTAGGAATATTTAGCAAAAAAAAAAAAAACCTTACCTATTCACTGTGCAAAAGATAGAACTAGATAAGGTCTCTGAATCTGATTGTGTTAACAGTAATAAAAATATGTGCTTTTCCACGTGTGTTTTCCTGTTAGATATAGGAATGAAATTCAGATTGTCTGAATCATCTTTGATACTTTCTTTTTCTTTATCCTTCACATGTAAAGAGGAAAATCTGTTGATTTCACTTTTTGGCTCTGTCTGCCACTGTTAGTGATGCCCATCTCTCTCAGCTCTCCAATCAAACCCCTCCATTTTCTGTCCCTACTCTCCATTTATAACCTTACCACCGACTAACCCCCTGGGAAGATCCCTCTGGCTGCACCCGTGTCTTTACCTCTTAGTATGCTCTGCTTATTCACAATGACAGCCCTACTCACAAAGCCCTCTCCTCAGCCTGTCTCCTCAGTTCCTCTCTGCTTTTTCAGACCCCTCCATCCTTCAGGACCTGGCTCAGCTCTCATGCTCTTCACAGGGCCTTCCATAGCCTGTCCCTTCTACATCTTTCTTGCTCTTTTAAATAATTACATGGCACCTTTAAAAAATAACATTTGTTTCATTTGCAAATGGTAGCTTATTTTTTGTGTATAATTCTTGCTCCCCAAACAGATTTGAAGCTTGTGAAGATTGGGGCCAATACAATCATTATTTGAGGGAATAAATAAATAAGTATCTTCTCCTTATGTTAGATAGTGTCAGAGCTTGTTAATGAAGAGTAGAGTGTAGGAATCGGACAGAAAACACTTAGTGTGTAAGCTTTTTTGATCTATGAGCTTCGCCTTTATAATCAGGAAAAAACAAAAGCTGTTTCTCTCTTTGGAGAAGAAAGACCTGGACATTCATAAATAAACCGCATGTTTGAGTAGCAGCAGTTTTAGTAAACAGAGTCTCATCACTTCCAAGACTGTGATAGATAACCTAGCCTTAACTCAGTGTGGTTAGGGTTACAACCCGGACCCTGGTATCAACCTCTTCTTTATGTTCAGCTGTACATCCCGAGAGAGGGAGGAGCCATTGGCTCAGTTTGCCAACATCCAGCATAGAACGCCCCTGTGGGGTAGTGTTCTCTCCACCACCTACAGAGTAGTTGGGCACTTTTGCCTTTAATTTTGACACAGTTGTGGCATTGCTGCCTGGTTTTGTTTCACTGAACCTACAACTTATTTTTTTTAAAGGACCATTAAAAAAAAAAAGGGAGATAATAGTGGATATGACAGGTATCTGAGGCTTCATAGATTTCTTCTACATCCAGTTTGGCTTATTAAGTGCCTTATGACTGAGGCAGAGGAATGAGTAGAATCATCCAAGGAATCGTGTTAAGTGTGGTCATGTCTCTCTGAGAAAGTCTTGTGGACCCAGTGTTGTTTTTGGAAAAAGTTACTGATACTAGAGTTTAGGCTATGGGCTCAGTCCCATTTAGTGTCCATACTCATTTGGAGATTGTAGGTAATACATTCCCTTAACCCAGGTGTCCCCGACCTGAGATTAACAAGCTCATTTTAGTGTTCAGAAAGTCAAATAGGAATTCTGGTAAAAGCTAGACATTCTAACCAAAAAGTTATGATAGGCCACTTTTTTGTATTTGGCTAGTAAAAAATAAAAAAAAATGATCTAAATGCAAATTCTTAGACACAACTTTTAAAAACAGTGCTCCATGGGAACATGGCAGGGGCGTGGGGAGAGGGGAGTGTACAATAGCCCTTAATGTTGAAAAGGCTGGGAATACTGTGTGACAGGAGGTAACCAGATGAACTAGGCAAGAGAATGAAAATAAATAATCAGCACAAACAGTAAATGTCCGTGGTGGAAGGGAATCCCCTAATTGTACAGTAAAGAAAACTGGGAGTTTAAAAGGTAAAATAACTTGCTAAGCAGTATGGAAGAGCCCCAGATAGAGCCGGCCTAGATCCACTGACTCTCAGCACTGTGGATGGTTGTAAAATTTCCAGTCAGTCTCACTCCATCACTGCTGTTAGAGCCCAGTTCATCACTTGTGACCTAACCAGTAAATCAGTAATGTCATTTTAATATAAAGTACCTGATTTTCAGATAATCTTTTATTTCATATTGTCTTTGGACTACTAGTGTCCAGATAGCCTATCTCATTTAATTTATTTACATATTTATTTATTTATACTGGTCATCTACCATACAATTCACCATTTTAAAGTGTACAGTTCCATGTTTTTTAGTATGTTCAGAAGGTTGTGCAACCGTCACCAGTATCTGTTTCCAAAACATTTTCAGCAGCCCAAAAAAAACCATGGAACCTGTTAGCAGTCACTCCCTGCTCTTCCCTAATCCTAGATCCTCTCAACCACTAATTTATTTTGTCTCCAGGGATTTGCTTATTCTGACCTTTTCATATAAAAGGAATCATACAGTGTATAGACTTTTGAGTCTGGCGTCTTTCACTTAGCAGAATGTTTTCAGGATTCATCCGTATTGTACAATGCATCAGTACTTCATTCTTTTTTATGACCCGATAGTGTTCTGTTGTGTGGATATACATTTTATGTATACATTCATTACCAGTTGATGTATATTTGGATTGCTTCCCCTTTTTGGCTGTTCTGAACAATGCTGCTGTGAACATTTATGTACAGGTTTTTGTATGACCATATATTTTCAGTTCTCTTGAGTACATACCTAGGAGTGGAATGCTGGGTCATATGGTAACTCTATGTTTGACATTTTGAGGAACTGCCAAAGTATTTTAAAAAATAGCAGTTTATATTCCCATCGTAATGTATGAAGCTTCCAATGTCTCCACATCCTGGCAAACATTTGCTTCTTTCCAGTTTTTATTATAACCATCCTAGTAGATGTGAAGTGGTATCATACTGTGGTTTTGATTTGCTTTTTTCAAATGGCTAAAGATATCGAGCATATTTTTCTGTACATATTGGCCATTTGTGTATCTTCTTTGGAGAAATGTTTATTCAAGTGCTTTGCCCATTTAAAAATTAGGTTATCTTTTTATTGTTGAGTTGTAAGAGTTCTTTATATATTCTGAATACTAGACCTTTATTGGATCTATGATTTGCAAATATTTTTTCCCCATTCTGTGGGTTATCTCTTTACTTTCCAGATAGTGTCCTTTGACACACAAAAGTTTTTTATTTTGATAAAGTTCAATTTATATTCTTACTTTAGTAGCTTGTAGCCTGTTTCATTTTTTAAACTTTCCCCATGGTGATACAGCAACTAGTAACACATAATATTGTCCATCTAGGTCCATGGTCACCATTGCTGAAACCCTGATATTAGCACAGCTTATGAGAAGGATGTAGTCACCAAAATGGCTCTATCAGTCTAAGTATAAGCACCTCAAGTGCAATGTGTAATCTTTTGAAGAACTTATTTTTGAGGGAAGGAATAAAGTGGATTTTATTTTGGTAATCAAAAAAAAAAAACAAAAAACTTTCCCTTCCCCATCTTTTCCTTTGTTTCATCTTCACTACATCATATTCACTAGAAAAAATACATGCAACAAACTCTAAAATTACATAAATCTCTGCTCTGCTATCCGTAATCTGTAAATTCTTTAGGGATTCTTCCTCTCAAATAGGAAGAAGAAAGGAGCCAGCACTGAAAGCCCCCTGTGTGCTGGGAACTTTGCCTCTGTTATCAGATTAAATAGCCGAGGGTACTGTTATTCTGGTTTTACAGGGAAACACATTGGGATCAAATGAGATTAATTGACTTGTCCGAGGTCATACATCTGGTTAAGTAGCATATTGGGGTTCCCACTTGGATCTTTTATTCTACATTTAATGATGTTACTCAACACTGTTTTTTCATTCAACTGTGAATTCATTCATGACCATAGATATGTTAGAGGGATTGGGAGGAAAAGGGGTAGGAAGAAGAGCAAAGGAGGTAGAAAAAATTTTAATTTACAATCCTAACCTAAGTGTATATTACGAATACAGAAAAGTAAAATCTGCTATATGGCAGGAGTTCTTAGACTGGGGCTTTGGGGTCCCTGTGGGATGCATGGATGGGTTTCCAGAAATGGGCAAACTCCTTGAAATTGCATGTAAAATTTTGTGTGTTCATTTTTGGGGGAGAGAGGATTTGTAGTTTTCCAAAGATTCTTTAAAATTTAAGAGTTACAGTTACTGCTAAGGAGAGGAACATATAGACTTAGGGGAACGAAAAGACAGGTTGTATGTTAGCAGTTTGTCTTTTTCCATTGGACATGTTTGGGTATGTCATGGTTTGGGTAAACCTTCCCATCTGGTTTCAAATATTTTTGTTTTAGATTATTTGTTTATACTTGGTTTAAGACCAGTTCAGTTAAACTTTTTCTCTAAGTGTTAAGTTTTGAAGCGTCAGAATTTTTTAGTGAGAAAAGAGTAACAGTCCTTTGTCTCTTGGTAAGTCAAATATATAAATTAAATTCCAACATTTCCTGATGTTCACACAGCTAAAATACTTGGAATTTTTATTTTTGTAAAATATAGGAATATAATGAGGGCGTTTCTCAGTTACTTTCATTTTCTAAATGAGTTTTTAATTCAGATTCACAATGATCTAGTCAAATTGACATGTATATAGGCCTCTAATAACGGCTAACATTATAGGTAGTCACGATGTGAACATCTGTACCTGCTAAGTATATCTCAGTTCTAATTTAAGGTGTTACCTTTAGGAGTTTAAGAAAAGAAAGATTCACAAGGCCTTTTAAGTCTCTAATTTTTCTTAGTAAAGCTAATAGGCAGGATATCACTTAATAATGATCAAGGTACTCACATTGACAGCCATTTTGAAAATGGACTAGTGCCTTAGATAATTGCATACCATAAAACAACCTTTGGTCAAAGCTGGACAAGGCTTTCTGAGATCATCTTGTCCATATGCTCTTCTGATTGTTTTTAAGGGCACTGAATTTTTTTATACTGTCCTGTACCTTTTATTTAATTTATATTTGGGTTTAATAATGTATAACATAGTATATATTATTTAGTAATATATTTAAATATCTTTTTATAGTTAATGCAAACAGTTGTACCTCATTTTTTTCATTTTTCCATTTTATTAGGTAGAATTTTTACAATTTGACTGCATATATACAATTTATTGCATGTAAATACATATACACAATATACTGCACATATTTTTAAAATTTACATATATGTACTGTTCATTGTTTCCAAGAACAGTTTAAAGCTTTAGCTTTTTTTTTTTTAGAGCTTTAGCTTTATAAACTTACATAGTTACCAAAGGAATAAAGCCAACTACAAAATAAGAATCAAGAGGATGCAGTAATCCAATCATAAAGGACAGTCAAATGTTAAGGGCACTGAGTTTTATTTAAGTGTTCATATATCCAGGACTTTGTCGGAGTTTAATGGAAAAGATAACAGTAATACAAGACTCTTATACTTCTTTTTAAAATGACTCCTTTGTTTAAATTATATATTTTCCTGTCTGTAGGTGATCTTTGTGAATTGAATTGAATAATGGAAAGATGTCTTGAAAATACAGTGCGATCACCCAGGTCCTGCAGCATAGCCTACTTAGTGTTTGATTTCTTCTTTGGCCTTAGGGGGTTATTGGTGAAAGTTCAGTTTGCTTAAGCTGACTGTGTGATGAGTAACGCACATTAGTTTTTATTGTCTTATATGGAAATGTGGAAACTGTTGCTGCTTGAAGGTAATTAGGTAGTACCTAGGAGGAGTACCTTCCCTTTGTCCTCTTCTACTAGCTTCTCTTGCATATTATTGAGGAAACACAATGGCAGCTTATTTAAATGCATGTGTAAAAAGCTACAATGAAATTTTATTTTTACAAAAGCTTTGTCGAAAATTGGAGGTGACGGGCATTTCTTAGTTTTATTTCTTACATATAATGGATTAAATGGACTGCTTAAAAATAATTACTTGACATAGTAAATTTTGTTAAATGAAATTGTATTAAAGTTAGTTATATTTTTCAACTATATAAAATAGAGGCATCTGAGAAGACTTTATGATGTTTACCTAAAACATGGCCCAGTGAGGTATGTCATTTAAAGTTTTCTTTGTTGCAAAGTTGACTTATTATACTTGTTGGTGTTGGTAGCTTTTCTAGTGCATCCGAGGTCGATTTTGTGAGCACCTTTGGAAATGAAGGACATCTTTATGTTGCTGATCCTGTGAACACATTGATAACTGTGGCTTCTACAATGTCTAACACACAGTAGGCACTTGATTCATGTTTAACAAATGTATAATAAATTTGCTTTATATAATCTATAAAGCATCATATAAATGCATATTATTATCACTACCATATGTGTTTTATAGATTGGAGAATAGAATTTATCAAGCTTTTCAGTTTTGCAGTTTGTTTTCTTGGCTCCCACTTTTCTGATTGGCAGACTGAGGCATAGATTGGTAAAATTTAAGGGTTGACAGTACCAAAATTTAGGTTAAAAATGAACCCTATTTATCAGTCCCATCATTAAGCCTGTTTAGTCACACGTTCTTTACCATAATAATAATGGCTTATTTTATATAAAAGAGCAAGATTGGAGGGTCTAAATGATTCTTACTATACTTATTAAAATCGTAATTTAATATAGCAGTTTGGACCTCTAGTATACACCACAGCATAAACTCATCTTGTAGTATCCATGGGGATTGATTCTGGGACCCCCATGATACCAAAATCCGAGGATTCTCCCTTATATAAAATGATATAGTATTTGCATATAACCTATGCACATCCTCCCATATGTATACTTTAAAATCATTATATTACTTGTATTAGGTATATACAAGGTAAATGCTATGTAAATAGTTGCCTGAGTGCAGCAAATTCAAGTTTTGCTTTTTGGAACTTTCTGGAATGAAAAAAATAGAGTTTTGAACTGAAGTTGGTTGAATCTGCAGATGCAAAACTAGTGGATAGGGAGGGGCAACTGAATACTAAAAGGTTTTTTACTCTTTGAGATATGATTAACATACAGAGCTGTGGAAGTTTAAGGTGTACAGAATAATGATATGACTTACATATATCATGAAATGATTACAGTAAGTTTAGTGAACAACTGTCATCTTACATAGTTACAAAATTAAAGAAATAGTGATGAGAACTCATAGGATTTACTCTTAACTTTTATATGTAACATAAACATACAAAAGTGTTAATTATATTAATCATGTTGTACATTACATCCCTAGTACTTATTTATCTTATAACCAGAAGTTTTTACCTTTTGACCACATTTAATCTAATTCCTCCTCCCTCCACTCCCCACCTCTAGTAACCACAAATCTGAGCTCTTTTTCTATGAGTTCGTTTGCTTTTGAGTATAATAGACCTGCAACACTATGTTAGTTCCTGGTACACAGCATAGTGATTCGATATTTCTATACATTTCAAAATGATCACCATGATAAATCTAGTTATGATATGTCACCATACAAAGATATGACATAGTTATTGACTGTATTCCCCACACTGTACATTTCATGCCCGTGACTCTATTTTGTAACTGGTAGTTTGTACCTCTTAATCTCCCTTAACCTATTTCCTCCCCTTCATTCTCCTCCACTCTGGCAACCACCTATTTGTTCTCTGTAACTATGACTCTGTTTCTGTTTTTTGTTTGTTCATTTGTTTTGTGTTTTAGATTCCATGTATAAGTGAAATCATACAGTATCTGTCTTTCTGTATCTGACTTATTTCATTTAGCATATATAATATCCTTGGTGAATCCACGTTGTCCCGCAAATGGCAAGATCTCTTTCTTTTTCATGGCGGAGTAATATTCCTGTGTGTGTGTGTGTGTGTCTGTGTCTGTGTGTGTGTACACACTGGATCTTCTTTACCCATTCATCTATTGATAGGCCCTTAGGTTGCTTCCATATCTTGGCTATGGTAAATACTGCTACAATGAACATAGAAGCACATATATCTTTTTGAATTAGTGTTTCCATTTTCTTTGGATAAATACCCAGGAGTGGAACTGCTAGATCAAATGTAATTCTATTTTTAATTTTTTGGAGAATCTCCATACTGTTTCCCATAGTGACTACTCTTACAGATTATTTTTAAGGAAAAGAAAGGACATTATGAGATTTCATTTATTTCAGGCAAGTAGAACCTACTATATTAAGAAAAAAATAAAGCTTTTAGTGTGGACATGAGTCTTAAATTCACTTTAATTACTAGGTAGGGAAATTAAGTTATTATTAAAGAACACATTTTTTTTTCCCTTAAGAGAGGCACTGGCAATTGAACCCAGGATCTTATGCGCACGCCAAGCATGCGCTTTACCACTGAGCTGTATCCCCTACCCCGAGGAACACACTCTTATTTAAAAAAAGGTTTTTGAATTATAACTTGGATATTTAAAATGTTATTGTAGTCAGAACTACAGGATTTAGTATAAAATAGTTTGTCCTTTCATTTTGTTTTTATCCTATCCTGATGTTATCTTATTTTCCTACTACTTTTTTCTACTTCAACTGTGTTGCTTATTTTAAACTTATTCTATCTTGCTTAATTGTAAATTTATATATGTATGTTATATTTATGTTTCAAAGATATGATTAAATATAAGTCTACAGTTGTTTTCTGGCACACAATTTGACCCCTACAACACAACTCTAATCATATCAGTTCCTTCTTTAAAAACCTTTGACGCTCTTATCTTGTCACCCATATTAACTACAGGCTTTTCAGCCCCGGCTTCGAGGTTGGCCACAATATAGCAGTAATTCACCTCTTTTGCCATCTCTCCCTATAGTCTATATTCTATATTCTATATTCTATATATAGCCCTATATTCTAGCAAAACTAAATGACTTACATTGTTTCTTATTCAGGAATACACCTCCCTATTATGCCATTCTAATTTTCCTTTACTAGAAATGACTTTCTGCCTTCATTTCTGCCAATCTAAAACCTGCCTTAAGTTTTCCGGAAATGTATTATCCTTCACAAAACTTTTCCTGATTTCCCAACCTGGATGCAGTTTCTCTTTCAAACTTTCAGATTTCTACTCCCCCCCCCCCCACTCATATTAAGCATATAGTAGTTGTTAAATAATTACTTGGCCATCCAAAGACTGATTAAATAGATTAGTTATTATTTGGCAGATGTGTCACTAACACACTTTCCTAATGAGAAGGAAGTACTTAGCTTTCTGCCATGTACTTTGAATACAAAGTATCAGATTCTTGATATCACAGACCCAAGTGTCATCCTGTCCATTCATCCTAGTGGATCACTTTTTGGGGGAAGAACTTTGCTGATAGGCATTTATCTTTCCCTCCTTGTTTCTTTCCATTTCTGGGTGGTTTTAGTTTTGGCCTGATACCCATAGGTAGTTGTACCCTTTGGAAACTTCTCCATTCAGCAGAACCAGTGTCTGGCAGTGCTTGGGTAGTTTGAGCTTTGGAAACAGGTTGGGGGCTGTGTTCCTGAGGGAGGTGGAGTAAGCAGAGGTAGTAGATTGATACGCCTTATAAGGTTGCCCTTTCAACTTGGAAAGATTGGTGCCAAATAGAATCTTTTTAACATACAAGAAGGATGCATAGGTACATGTTTTAATAGGAAAAAATCTGTTGAATTTATCAAAATTGAGTGTTAAAACTTTTCAGGGAACAAAAGTAATTGTTTTCCTTTTAAAACTAAATAAACACTCTTGAAGACTGTGTGCACTTATTTTGTAGTCCACATTGAAAAAAAACACATTCTGGAACCTGTACCTTACTATCTGTATATATGCTGTCATATTTTCTAACTTTTCCTTAAAATTGTACTTTGTTCCCAGTAGCTGGTCAAGCTTTTAGCTTACCAGGACTGATTGCTTCTCAATTTGTATGCTTCCTAACATACACACCACATTTTTTCTCAAGTTTAGTTTACATTAATTATAGCAAGACACTAAGGAATGACCCACTTTATGAAGTGATCTTTAGGAACAGATCAACTTGTGTTTTTTTTTATAACTTTTTTTATTGAGTTGTAGAAACTTGTGTTATTTTAATACCATAAAGAGATGAATTTAAGCAGCTTTAAATATCAGTGAGGGTTATTTCTTTTTTGTGGTTGTTCCCTTGGGACTGGTGAGGGTTATTTTTTATTTGCTGCTTCTGTCTACCTTCACATTCTCAGAGCTCAGTATATTCACTTAGAGAGTCTTCTGAAAAGCTAAGTTAAGATGGTCTGTAATGAGTAAATTAGAACTAAGGAAACACATTAAGACTTGGATAATGGAACATGGAAGGTGCTCATTTCCCTGACGTGGTTTTGGTTTTGTAAAGGTTACTCTATTGTACCCTTAGGAGATATTTTGTTTTCTGGAAAGAGACTCAAGGAAGATTATCATGAAAACTCAGACAAGGGAAAAGGTGCTAAAATTAAATGAAGAAAGTAGAATGTAGGCAGGAAGCCCATGTGTGTTTCAAAGTGAACAATTAAACTGCATCTCCTATTGTGACAGTGTGATTTATTGATGTTTTGGTGAGCTTTCCTGATTTTAATAGTGGTGAGTTTATATTGGAATCCATATATGTGCACATCATTTAAAATAGAATAAAGCACTTTAATTCTAATTTTTAAAGAAATAATAGTCTTGTTTTCTAACTTATTAAGTAGAGAATTCCCCTGTGAATTGAGCCCTTTGTCTTTCTGATTTCTTAACTTTCTGCCTAGTAATTCTACTGTCTCTGCCGCTGTCTAGCTTAAAACTGAGACAGTGTGTGTGTGTAATATGTATACACGTGCATATTCATAAAAAGTACATTAGTTGGGTTATGCTGCAGCCAATCCAGGTGGCTTGAAACAGTGAAAGATTTTTTTCTCCTTATGTGGCCATGGTAGATCTGCAGGGGAGCCTTACTCATGTCACTCAGTGATCCAGGCTGATGGAAAAGCCACTTCTTGTTCACTACTGGTCACCAGGCTCAGAGAGAAAAGAAGTCCGGAGGGCCTCTCATTAGCAGTTAAATACAATAGCTCTGAAATGACTCATATTGCTTATTTCACAACATGATGGCCAGAACTAGTCCTTTAGTCCCACGTAGCTATGCAGGGTAAGGAAACACAGCACTGCCTGTGTGCCAGGGAGGCCACTGAAAATATTGATAAACAGCACCATCCTTTTGATCATCAGATACTCAGTCTACTCTCTCTCACAGGCAAAATACACTCACTTCCTCCCCACAGTAGGGAACCCCAAGGTCCTCACCAGTCATGGCATCAAGCTTGAAGTCCAGGTTCTCTGAGTGAGGGCGTGATGACTAGTGGTCTGTTCATAAGGAGATGATGCCCTTTTCGATCATAGAACTATGAAGGAAATTGACAGATAGTTTGTTGAGCTCACATACAATGTACAATGGTGACTAGCAACAGAATGATAAAAAATAAATACTCCCCTTTGAAAGGGGGAAGAACAGGAGCATTTAGTGGACGGCAGCAAATTCTGCAGTCCCTCTGAGCAGTCACTGAGATGGTCTTTCCAGGGGTGGGGAATGATGTGGAAGAAACCCCGACTTGAGTCCTTAGCTCTTTAGCGGTAGTTCACTTGTCTGTTTTTGTTTTTGTTTTTGTTTTTGTTTTTGTTTTTGTTTTTGTTTTTGTTTTCTTTTGCTCTGTAGCTAATCCTCTTGGACCTCCTCCTTCTTTCTTTTTTTCCCTATTATTTCCTATTATGTTCCAAATGCACCGTAGGACGATTCCCTTTCAGGAGGATGAACAGCTTTCTTAGCCCACTTCCTGCCATAGATGCTTGAGAACCCAAAGATCATTTTAATAAGTCTTAAGCCCAGGCTGGTGGTTCTTTTGGCTGTATAACTCTCAAAAACTTGGTTGGCTTTTTATTTCTTTGTTTCTAGTCAGTTCTGTGTGCCCTAGCTACATTCACAGTTCTCTTCTAACCATGCTTCATAGATTTGCTGCGTGTCCCTGCCTTAGTGGTCCCCTACTTCTTCCTTGACCTGATTTTGAGTACTGATATTTCTGCTATAATGCCATATATGCTTTCCTGAATTCTACAGAGTTGTACCCCAAAATAAACAGGACTTAAGGGAAAAATAGGATTGGGCAGACCACTCAAAAACTGGAACACTGTAACCAGTGCACTAATAAGAACAAAATTAATTAAAATAAAACAGTAGCGTATTACATGTCTACTGGCATATGCACTCAGTGTCAATCAGTTGAAGCTTTACGGACTCAGTGTCTTGGTTGTTTCCTCCTCTGAGGTTTTGGGGTCTTGAAGACATTTACTTACAATAGAGACTAGTCTCATTACAATAAAAAATTTGATCTGTGCTATGGTGTAGGCTTCAGCAATCAAAAACTTTTTTTCTTTTTGAAACACAGGAGGAGAAACATACCCTCAGCTTCACTGGATCTAAAGTAGAAAGCACAGTGGTTCAAGAAGTTGCTGGACCAGCCACAGCTTGTGTTAAAGGAGGGTGCAGAAGTGGGATGGTTAGCTTTGTTAATGTCCTCATAGATTGCTCAGGCTTTCTCTTTAACTGTGGGGATGCTTTCTCCTGATCACATCAAACAGGGAGATGGTGTACAAACCAACATGACTTCTGTGTTACGCTGACATCATTTTCATGTGTACTAATCATATTTGAACTATTTGACGTCAGAGAAATATGCTTTGTAGCAAAATAGACAAAGAGACTACTTTGGTGAGAGAACCTCTCTTTAGTCTCTTTTTAGAAAAGCTGTTTTATTCAGCACCTCTCTAATCAATTCGGAGGTTTTATCAGTGATTGTGAAGACCAAATCTTTGACTTGATCTTGCCTCAAGACTGAATTCTAATCAGCATTTGTAGCTCAGAGATCTTCTTTTTTGTGTTAAACGCTTGCTTTTTCTAACTCTACGGATCACTGACTTTCTGGACTCCTTTTATTCCGGATTGTAAACTGATCGATTCTTTTCTGATTTCATCCTTCTCGTGTAATAATTTGTCAAATACAGCCAACGGTAACCAACACACTCTCTTAATAATCCGTTTCCCCACCAGAGCTGTAAGTTCTTGTGGCATATTAGCTGTCTTCTGAGATAATTAGGTGGTAGTTTCACCACTGCACAGTATGAGTTGCTATCCTTTTAGCCTCCAGTAACTTTTTCCTTGCCTCCTTCCACCCAGCTCCTGAGCCTTTGCCATATACGTTAGGTTTTTTGAAGAGGCAGCACCACACTTCTGGATTCCACCTGTATCAGCTGGCATAGACCAGGTTATGCTGCAGTAGTAAACAATGCAAGATCTCAGTGGCTTTAAAAACACATTCTGCGTCAGATTACATAAAAAAACAAAATTGAAAAAAAAATCCACACTCTATGCATGTCCTATAGGTCATTTTGTTGCTCAGGCACCCAGGTTGATAGCAGTGGGAGCAGTCATCACCCCGAGGATTGCTGGTCCCTGTCACGGAAGGAAAAGAGGGCTGGAGGGTCTCATACTGCTTTTCCATGTGTCACTTCTACTTCTGCTGTAGGGGCTGGAAGTAGTTACACAGCCCCACCCAACTACAGGGGAGGGGACAGGGTCAGAAAGTGCAGTCCTGTCACATGCCCAGAAGGCAGAGGGCCAGGGGCATTTGGGAAGAATGCATTAATGACTACCACAGAGGATTTCCCTTCATTTATTTTCCTTCGTCTTCGTGATTTTTGTTTTACTCCTAGTTTTTGCTGGTTAACTGAATTTTACTGTCCTTCCTCCCTTGCTTAATTTGAGATAATTAATGTGGGTAAGTTTATTTACAGTACTTGTAGTTTACGTTATTTATTTCCATGGGCCATATGTTTGGGCAATACAAAATAAAGCCACTATGATTTTCCTACTTAAAATACAAGGTATGAAACTGATGCAAAAAGGTATGTGGTTACAGGAATAATTGAGTTTAAATTATCTTAGAATGTCATTTGTCATAGTAAAATAGACTTTCGGCTTTCGAGTCAGGCAGGTCTGAGGTCAAACCTTGCTTCTGTCATTTAATCTTAGATATGTGATCTTAGACAAATTATTTAACCTCTCAGAGGCATAATTTCCTCTTTTGTAAATACAAAAAGTATAAATAGATCTATTCAGATGTCAAGTAAAACATGGTAGCATTTATCACTACTCCTTTCTGAAATTCTAAAATGAAAGTAAAATAATTTTTTAATTTTTATTTTTAAAATTTGGGGGGGCTGTAATTAGGTTTATTTATTTATTTGTTTATTTATTTATTTAATGGAGGTTGTGGGGGTTGCATGCTAGGTATGCACTCTACCACTGAACTGTACCGTCCTCCTAAAATAATTTTTTTAAGATAAAATCCATAAGGAGAGAAAATGGATGAGAGATAATAAAAGGAATGATATAAATAGTTGTGAATTACATATTTATTATAATCATGATAGTGTAAGCAATAAATACTGATTTTACCAAAAAAGTTGTGAAACAACTATATTGGAAGGATGAAAGGAGAGTTGGGAGCAGTAAGGTAAGAAAACTATAGTGGGAGACAAGTGGTAATGTCTAAAATTGAAAAAAAAAGTCAAGAAATAGAAATAGAATCACCTTGTTTAGAAATATGGACGTAAATACAAGGGGAAAGGGAGGTGGAGCAGCTGAAATGAACACTGGTCTCAGGTATGGGACTCAGATGAATGGAGCAGGCAGAAAATGGCTGTTTGGTTATAAAGCTTGCAGTATATTTGATCTGTAAAACTATATGTGCTTTTTTTTAAGTGATTACTTTGATAAAAAAAATTAAAAATAAGTTTAAAAATCAACCCCTAGGTTTTGTGGTGGGTGTTAAGATAGAAATAATAAATAATAAGCATGTTAACAGTGCCTATGCACATAGCAGGTATCCAGTAAATACTGGTTTCCTTCCTTTTGTCAATTAGGCAGGGTATGCGCTTGCAGTAATATGCATATGACTCAGAGGTTAGGTGGTTGGCTAAGCAGCAATGTGAGGTATGTCACAAAGCAAATTATGTACCCTTCTAATCTTTTTTTTAATGAATGGTTTTATTTTTCTTGGAACCATATCAACCCTATGGTTACTGTTTCTTAGAATTTAGATTTCTGTGCAACTGACACATGAAAAATCATCTGGTTATTGAGTTGATCTATAGAGCTGTGCGTGGAATGAATTTTAAAATACTTAGCAACTTTGGAATTGCTCTAGTAAACCTAAAAACAATAATATCTATGCCTAGATTATAAATCATTTAAGGCCAGGGACATTTCTCTCTCTTCTATTGTTATGTCAGTTAGCTGCTTTATTTTCCTGGTCCACAGTGCCTAGCCCACTACCAGCTTTATTCTGTGAGCTCTCACTGTGGCGGATGGTGGTGACTGATGTTGAAAAGAAAGCCAGCCACCATGATGTTCTTGTGTGTTTCATGGACGGCACATATTGTGTAACTAGACTGTAAACTCCTTGTGGACACAGACCGTATATTCTGCCATATCAGTACATCTGGGATAATGAATGCTACACAGTAGCAGATATTCACTTAGTCATCAAATACATACTGAACACCTAAGTGCCAGTAGTCACTGTGCTAAACTCTGTGGATATCTTGGTGAACTGGATAGATAATGACTCCTGATTTCTTAAAATTTACATTCTAACAAAATGTTTGTTGAGTTCATGTAACTCAGTAAAATGATGGCCCACACTGAACCATGTAAGCAGAATAAAGAATTGTGTATATGAAGAGTTTAATCACTTTAAGATATATTTGTTGTGTGATGTAAATGCATGCTGTAAGAAGGAAATAAGTGGTATCTGATCTTTTTTCTCTTTGCTTTTTCTTTGCAGATAAGATGCTACAAGTCACTTGCAGCTCTCTTCAAAAGAAAAATCACTAGTGCTCTGCTCTTGCCACAATACCAAACCTTTTGACTTATGCTTTGGTGCTGCAACACTGGAAGAATTGCACACAGGTTCCAGGAATACCTTTTTTTCATTTGAGTGATTCTTTGTGGATGGGAAAAGATTTGAGTCTTAATAATTACCCTGTTTTAAAGCTATTTCTCTGTAGTCTGAACTGCTTAATAAATTGGGCCACTTACCCATAAGCCACACAGCCAGTTCTTGTCAGGAGCTGGTTGAAAACTGTGCTGTGCATGTAGCAGGGATGGCACAAGAAGACAGCCGTCGTGGTCAAGTGCCATCTACCTTTTATCATGGTGCCAACCAAGAACTCGACCTGTCCACCAAAGTGTACAAAAGGGAATCAGGAAGTCCTTATTCTGTGTTAGTGGACACCAAGATGAGCAAACCGCATCTCCACGAAACAGAGGAACAGCCATTTTTCAGGGAGACAAGAGCAGTGTCTGACGTGCATGCTGTTAAAGAAGACCGGGAGAATTCTGATGACACAGAGGAGGAGGAGGAAGAGGAAGTCTCTTACAAAAGGGAGCAGATCATAGTGGAGGTAAACCTTAATAATCAAACATTAAATGTATCTAAAGGGGAAAAGGGTGTCTCTTCTCAGTCCAAAGAGACTCCTGTTCTTAAGACAAGCAGTGAGGAGGAAGAGGAAGAGAGTGAGGAAGAGGCCACTGATGACAGCAATGACTATGGCGAGAACGAAAGGCAGAAGAAAAAGGAGAAGATAGTGGAGAAGGTCAGCGTTACACAAAGGAGAACCAGGAGAGCTGCCTCTGTTGCCGCAGCTGCCACCTCCCCCACTCCCAGAACTACGAGAGGTCGTAGGAAGAGTGTAGAGCCACCTAAGCGTAAGAAGCGGGCCACAAAGGAGCCCAGAGCACCAGTCCAGAAAGCTAAGTGTGAAGAGAAAGAGACTCTGACCTGTGAGAAGTGCCCCAGGGTGTTTAATACTCGCTGGTACCTGGAGAAGCACATGAACGTTACTCATAGGCGCATGCAGATTTGTGATAAGTGTGGCAAGAAGTTTGTCCTGGAAAGTGAGCTGTCCCTTCACCAGCAAACAGACTGTGAAAAAAATATTCAGGTAGGTTTCATCACCAAGAGGGCACACTTTCCAGGATAGAACCTGGCCTTTCAGACTCACCTGGTATCTGCCCAAGAGAATAAATATAATAGAGGCTGAAGGGACAGTTTTCACCAATTTATCTTTTTAAAAGCCCCTACTTTGGTCTTTTCAAAACCCAGGCTTAACATTTCTTTCAAAAGCACTGAATTTAACTGACGCTGGACTAGTGGGACCCAGGTATATTGGAAGGGGGATCTGTTGTAGGTGATTGACCAGGAGGTAAAGTCAACACCGACTTTGCACTGATATTTACTCTTGTAAGAACTGTAAAATAATTCATTCTGGCATCTTCTTTGTCAAGGTGGGAGATACCAAGTAAAGTCAGTTGTAGAGAGAGGTCCTTTTCTAAGGTTTAAAAGGATGCCAGAGTCTAGTGCAGTTGATGGGGACAAAAACTTTAATGACTCAGACTGGTGGAAATGGAAGATCTCCAGGAGGGAGTTTGCTTTTACCAGTGGAGAGATGACACCATAAATTTGTCAAGAGGCTGAGCCCATGGGAATATGCAAACTTTAACCAGAGGCTAAGCTGGTGGAAAATGTGGCCCACCTGGCAGTAGGGTTCTGTAATGCTACGGTGCAATATTGTTAAGGTCACAAAACCTGGTCTCCAAACAAGGCTGGTGCCTTGAAACGACTATGCTATGCTGTGATAGGTTAAGAGGTTTGCTAATGATATTATGTTGAGTGAATTGTATTATGTTGAGCTATATTGATTTACACATATGAATGCATATTAATATTCATAAAAGGTAAGTCTGTTAATGTCTCCAAAAGATACATAAAATATAAATATTCTGTACCATATTTAATGTAAACTTCCTTCAAAAGATGAAGTTGTTTTGTTTTGATGTGTTTCTTGCAGTACTCCTAAGTTAGAGTGCTCCTTATTTTTCACTTTTCCTTCTTGCTTTTAATCAACACCTGAGATCATTGCTTTACTTTAGAGATTTTTTTAAAATATAAATTACATTTGCTAAGAATTCACTGCTGTTTGATTGTCAGTTGTGACTTGATCTCTGACATGCTTGGTAAATAAAAGAAGATTGAATCCTGGCCTCTACCCTCCAGTGCTGCCGGCGCCGCGGCTTGGTTAGGAGTCAGGCCAAGGGGAGGTGGTGCTGTGCTGCACCCTAGGGCCCAAACTTGGTTCTGTAACATTCATTGCTGAAAAGGTGTATACTGATCTTGACGTTTATAGTTTTTTAAAACTTAAACTTGCATTATTAAGTACAAGAAAGAAAACATTTAATAAATCCTTTTTCTGTGACTTTCTTCACTATTCCTCACAATAATACATTTAAACTTGTATTTAGGTTTTGTTTTAACTCTCTGTATTCCTAATCCTCATGACCTAGTAACAAGTAAAAATTAAAACTGGACCCTGCAAAATGGCTTATAGGATTGTCTGTCCTTTTCTCAAGCAATATCCAACCAGAGGCTTATCTTTGAGACTCTTCTCAGAGTCCTTATTTCCTAAAGTGACAAATAAAGGTTTTCAGAGGTCTTTATTTACAATGAAAACAAGTTCCCTTAACTATCCTAGAGTCTGATGGTTACCTAGAACTTCCTGGTGGTGTTTTTAACCAGAAGTATTTTACTTTGATACATGTTACAACACTCTGGGCTAGTCATGATCCGTGGAGCTAGGCGGGTCTGCCCGTGTCTGCTGCAGATGCACGTACAAGGCACCTGGAGCTGGGCTCTCAGGGAAAAGGGAGGGGGATACCAGCATTGAGGGGTTGTATTAAATTCTGCCAGAGGGAAATGTTTAATAGAGAAAATTAGATTGGAGGGAATATAATAAAATCTTAATAATTTATATTAACGAAGGCTCCAAATGCATTCTTTAAGGTACAAAAGCATTGTTTTACTTCTATAGATCTATAACCATTAACGTATGTTTTGTTTTATCATGTTTTTATTTACGCTAATTTAAAATTAGTTTGTACTTTCTGGTAAACACCTGTTAACTGCGTAGTGACCCATGTGTAGGAAACAGCTGCTCTTGGTAATCATATATTAAAAACTTGAAAGTTCTTTTCAAAGATACAATATTAATTTCATAAGAAGGAGTCAGTTCTTTGATATTAGTGGAACTTTCCTTTTTGTCTTACTATTTGTGTGTTTCCATGCTCCCAAAGTGTCTCTAAAAAATTTGTCTTGGAAAATAGAACATAAGGATGTTGGTGTTGTAATCTGGACTTCATGGCGGAATAATTATTAGTCTGGATTCTGGCCTGTGCCACTAATCTAAAGCACACCCATTTTATACTGGCAGGCCCCGTAAATAAAGATTATTTTTATTTATCCTGCTCAGTGTGTTTCCTGTAATAAATCATTCAAGAAACTCTGGTCCCTTCATGAACATATCAAGATTGTCCATGGATATGCAGAAAAGAAATTTTCCTGTGAAATTTGTGAGAAGAAATTCTATACCATGGCTCATGTGCGGAAACACATGGTTGGTAAGTTTTTCTGTTGCTTTTCTCTCACACCTATAATTTTCCCTTGTTTTCTGGTGCGTTTTATGCTTTGTATTGGGCAGGATATGAGGAACTGCCTTACTTTAATTGGTTTTGACTTGTTGAAACTAAATACAACATGTCTTCAGTAAGCATCACCAGATTGGATGGTGGAGTCTTCCACACCTAGGTTTCTTTTTAACATTGTTATTTATTTTTTCCTTCAGAACGTTGCTATTAAAGCCTCACACGTTAGAGTGTTAGAGCGTAGTAAATTAAGATGGCCTGACCACTTTTACAGTAGGATGTATCTCTCTTCCAGTTTGAGCCTTTTGGTGGACTGATTTTGAGCGTAAGTGCATTCTGTGTTGCAGCACACACGAAAGACATGCCATTTACATGTGAAACCTGTGGAAAGTCATTCAAACGCAGTATGTCACTCAAGGTGCACTCCTTGCAGCATTCCGGAGAGAAGCCCTTCAGATGCGAGGTAAGGTGTGCGCCGCCTGCTAGGCCCAGGCGTGGGGGCTGGCATGCGTATTTGTGGTGAGCAGTGAGGGAGGTGTGCTAGTGCAAGGCACAAGGCTGTGTTTCCACAGGCCGTCAGATACGTGCTCTGAGCACTGTGTGTCATCTCACTGCCAGGTAGAGAGTGGTCATTTTTAACACAGTGTTAACTCTCTTGGGTTAGGTTAAACTTGGGACTAACACATGGTGAGTTATTTTACTTTTCTCAGTAATTCAGAGAAGTTGGATATACTTCAGTGAAAATTATTTGAGAAATTTTCCCTTTTACTAATAACTCAGCTGCAGAAATATACCAGAACCAAATAGTGACACAAGCAAGTTCTGTTTTGAGTGTGAAAAGTAAACCTAATCTCAGACTGTGTAGGGTGGGCGCAAGTGAAGCTGCTGTGCTTGGCATTCAAAAGTCTCCACTGTGTCCAATGCAGAATTGTGACGAGAGGTTTCAGTACAAGTACCAGCTGCGCTCCCACATGAGCATCCACATTGGGCACAAACAGTTCATGTGCCAGTGGTGTGGCAAGGATTTCAACATGAAGCAGTACTTCGACGAGCACATGAAAACACACACTGGTAAGAATTTCTTGGGAAAGGTACGAATATGTCTCAAGTACTTGTTGATGATCACCTGTGAGTCTGTTTATTTAAAAATCTAAACCACAAATCTGCATTCTAAGTGCAAATTCCACTTTAAATAAACCTAGTATATAAAAATAATGGATTTATAGTACTGAAATATTAGGCTTTCATAACTATTTGAAAAAGAATTGTTAGTGCCTTTTAACTGTGGGTTAGTTCAAAGCAATGGACTCTTTATTTGGGGCACAGGATCTCCTGAGATTGTATGAAACTTGTTTTGTGTGTGTGCATATGTTAGTTTTCTAAGGAAAGGGTTCTTTCTGGACCTTTAAAAAAAAATGGAGGATATTGACTGCTTTTAATAGAGTACTCTCTCAGTATTCTTAAAATTTGATTGGGTTAGATTTATCAAAAGTCACTACTTTTCACAAACACATCCATTAAAAGAGGTTAAATAATATTTTAACTGCTTTGTGTTTTCAGGCATATATGTTTCATAGCACAGATTTGAGTCTTGGAAGCATTCAATCAGCCAGCCTCCAAGAAGCTGGTTAGAGTAACAGCCCCTGTGAACACTGGAGCATCGTATCTCAATCCAACTTGATGCTCTGGAATTAGCTGTCTTTGCACAAATTGAACAGTATGAAACATTTTAAAAGTTTCTAAATAAAATCTAGTCACAGGATTCCAGGTACTATTAGTCTGCAGAGCAGCAGAGCTAGAAAGTGCCGCAAGCAGTTATCTTGTTTGGCCTGCTTAGCTAGTGGTGAGACATTCTGCCATGGCTGGAGCTCTGCAATTCCCATTTCTCTATTGAAATCCAAAGGAAAATGCCTGCCTGATGGCAGAAAAGAGCACCTTAGATTTTAAGGGTTAAGATCAAGGAAGAGTCATGAGAGGAGTTCAAATAAATTACATCTCAGGAGGTAATAATAACTTTGAAGCCTAAATGAATAGCAGGATATATCAGAGTGTTTAACAAGTTCTCCTCTTATAATCTGGTGGCTCTTGGATAGGCTCTGAGTTCTGAGTCACTTCTAAGATTGCAGTTTTTTGTTAATTCAGCAGGAACCTATGGAACTAGGCAGAAAATAAGTTTTTTTGAAGACAGGAGTTATGTCACATTTACACACAGTGCTTGGCACATAGTAGATACCCAGTAAATGTTTGTCACAGGATTGGAAGGAACCTCCAGCCACTGAAGCCTCTGTCTCTGCTCTCACCTCCTCTTCTCTGCATGTCTCCCTGTGCCTCTTTCTCTCCCATCCTCCCTCTCTCCTTCTCCTGCATTTCTTTCTCTTTCTTCCTTCCCCTTTGTCCTTTGTTTCTTCAGACCCTTAAATGTCCATAATAGGAAACCAAAGTGTGTATTCCATGATTAACGTATTCGTTGAATAAAATTTTATGTTGAGTATTCTTCTTTGACCAGATAGGTAAGCTAAACATTTCCCATTTCTTCTAAAGGAATACAGCCATCTAAATTCACTTAAATTTTTATTCTTTTCATTAAAAGAGTAGACAGACTTATTAAAGTGTATTAGAAAATATGAAAATTGAAATGATCTATAATCTTATCACTGAGAGATCACTACTGTTAACATTTAGACATGCATTTAAAAATACCTTTGTTTCTTAATACACATATAGATAAATAACATGCATAAGTATTTGTGCTCAGATATATAGTAATAAAACAAAAACTGGATCTTTACACTCTATTATAACCTTTTTATTTTACTGTATTGTGTCATTAACAGCAGTATCATTTTAATGGTTGTGTAATATTCCTTCTTATAAATTTGCTATAGTAGTAGCCATCATTTATTATGCACATATATGCCAGGTCTTTACATTATCTCATTTAATCAATATAACCTTCCAGTAATCCTCTAAAGTAAAGGATGTAATCTCCATTTTATTTAGCCAGTTCCCGATTAGACATTTAGGTTATTTCTACTTCCAATTGTTCTACTATTATAAATAATACTATAATAAACAACTTCATGGCTAACACATCCAGACTTGGTGGTGTGTATTGCAAAATAGCTATCTACATACACTCTTACCAGCTGTGCATGAAAATACCCATTTTTCCAACCCTTTCCAATGCTAAATAAAATCATTGTTGATTTCATAGGTGGAAAATGGTTTCTTATTGTATTAATTTGCACTTAATTGCTAAGACTGAATTTTTTTCATAGGCTCATTGGTTATCAGTATATTTTTTGAATTGCTTGTGCTTTTTCTGTATTATTCTTTCCATTGCAGTGTTTGACTTTTTCTTATTGTTTATGATAGTTCTTTATATAATAGCTCTTTGTATATTTTATATATACTAGACCACGTTTAACACTAATATTAAAATATTTTCCCCTGGTTTGTCATCTGCCTTTTAATATTGTTTGTAATACTCAAGCTGGGAAAACAGCTGGATGGTGGAGTTGGACAAACCTGGCTCTGCCACTCACCAGCAGTGTGCCCTTATGCGATCTCTGTAGGTCTCTGGCTCCTTGGTATTAAATAAGGATGACAGTAGTACCTGAGAAGGTCTAAGGAGGAGGATTAGCTTTAAAGAAGAAAAGAGCTAGCTCTTTTAAGGCTAGGTAAGATCACGCTTAGAGTATCTTTTGGTGGGGATTAAGGCCACTGTAGGAACTGATACTGACTGGACTGTCTCTTTGCAGTTAAAGAGAAGGGAGGCAGAGCTTATCTAGGGAAGCTGACCTGCCCTCAGGCAGGGTTTCCTAGCATGGTGTGCTCATGGAGGGAGTTCAGTGTAGAATAACTGCTGATTCTCCTTGTACCGGACACAGTGCTAAGTGCCTAGGGACACAGGATGAATTAAGACCTGTTTATGTACCAGATACTGTTCTAAGCACTTTCCTCAAAATTTTAACTTATCACAGTAACCTATTATTATAATCTTCATTTTTCAGGTGAGGCTCAGAGAGTAAATAACTTTTCCAAGGCAGTCTGATGCCAGAAATACATACTTAGTTATTCAGATATAAATTTAATGTAGCAAGTAATAAAATGGAGGGATACACAGAACATCATGAGGGCAAAAAACACCATCCCACAGTCTGGTTCTCAGCTTCCAGAATTTGTCAGTGTACTCAGGCAGATCAGGATCAGAGGGATTGATCTGTGCTAAGTAGTCTTAATGATATGTAAATAAAATTGCTAATTTACAGTGAAAAGGCTGAGTGACAAGTGGTTCAGAACTCTTAGGTTCTTTGGTCAGAATATCCTTTGCCTAGAAAAAATTTATATTAGAAGCTAGATTATAATCACAAGATTGTCAGGGGCAGGAAATTACAGCAAAGGAAGGTAATCAAATGATCTTAATAATGATATCATCCTTCATTGAATCCAATAAGCCATCAGTTGTAAGACAAATCTGATTTATATATCGCTAAGAAAATGCTGCAGATTAAACAATGACATGCCATCGATTGTTATGGTATATGTCAGTTTCACAGATGTTAGTATATGGGGAGAAGGGCAAGTCTTAGAATCAACTAATATTTATTTATAAATATCAATTAAAAATTTACTTAGTGGGGCTACTGTAGTGAAAAAGATCAAAACTGTCCCTAGGTTCACAGTGCTTATAGTCAGATTGGGGTGATAGGCAAGGCATAATGATAGTTTGACGATGAGCGCATAGTCAGTACATGGGACCAAATGAAACTGGCTAGAGTTCGATGGATTGTGGGGTGAGGAGAGGCAAGGAGTATGATAAGACATGATATGGAGAGCAGTAAGCAGGTACCGGATCACAGAAAAAAACCGTACGTCATGTAGAAAAGCTTGAGCTTTATTCTAAGGACAGTGGGAAGTTCTTACACGGTTTTAAGCAGAGTTTGACACAACTATCTGAAAGCTCTGGCTCTAGTGTGGAGGGATTGGAGGGTGGGGAGCAAGAATAGAGATGGTGAAACCAGTCAGGTGGATATCACCGTAATCCTGGTGAATGACTGTGATGTCATAGTAGGCTAGCTACATAGATGCACAGATTTCTGATGCTGCTCAAGGATATTCATAAGCAGATTGAAATGCTTGTGTGTACTGGCCAGATCACTTTTTCCTTGAGCAGTGCAAAAGACAGCTAACTAGCCAAATTCTTGCTCTTTTCTATCTTCCCTGCAGACTCTATCTTCATTTATAATGTGCATTCTTTATGCTCAATACAGTACTATTTGTTCAATTAGGTTAGCTTTATCTATATGTAACAGATAGGTCATATCATAACATGTATTGGTATATGTGCTTTCTAGTTCAACCTTTATGGACTTAGCTGTCAGTACATCCCCCAGCCACCGGTTTACTAGTGCTTCCTTAAAGTGGGACATTGTACACATGGGTGATTTCAAATGTTACATTTTGATTTTTCCTTGTTTCAGCCTCATTGTAATTTTACCTTGAGGTTTTAGGGAAACCTTACCATCAGACTTTAGCACAATTAGAAGATGGGCCTAATGAATATCAGAGCTAGAGTTGGGTGGAATTGTGGGTTTGTGTCTGGAACAACAAATGTGGACAATTTGGTAGGACATCAGGAAATGAATAAAAGATTATTAAGCAGTTAATGGGACCCATTTAAATTTGAATACATGGATTTGTGGTAGGCCAGTTCTAAGTGTTTGATCTTTCTGTGACAAGTCATTACAGCCTTGAAGACTATGAATGAGAGGCGATTAGAGAGGTCCAGGGTTGGATCCAGGTTTGAGCACATGACAAAGTTACACGTCCATACATTCAGTAAACTTTCAATGAAAACATGCTGTTCGCAAATAAAGTATCTAGTGAATCTGAGAGGTGATTCTGAATCAAGTGGAGCGTGTTTGCTTGTATTAGACTAGTAATTCAAAGATTAGGTCCTTGGCTCTGGTTCTGTATGACTTAGGAGTGAAGAATTGTAACTCTGCAGAGTCAAGGAAGGGGAGTCCAGGGGGTTGACTGGTATCAAATAGGTGATACTTTTGAAATATTTTATTGTACAAATAAATCATGTTTATTTTAGAAAACAAGACGTACATATGAGCATAAAAAGTAAAGTAAAACACTCATCATCCCCTTGTCTAGAGACGATCACTGTCGACTGATTTTGTTTCACGTTTTCCTGTACATATTTTTCATTGAAAATGGATAATACTATGCATACATTTTTCATATCTTGCTTGTTTTACTTAATAGACTATAGTTTAGACTTTTCTAGTTAATAGTTTACAGATTTTCATGTTAATAATTACATTTCTATACTTTTATAATACTGTTTTTAACAACACTCTCCATTAGATGAGTATACCAAATTTAATCAATTCCATTTGCCATAGAATTTGAATTTTTTAAGGTAATTGGAAGAAATGCATTTAAAGAGAAGGAAAACAAGAGGGGTCAGAATTTACCTAGAAAGATGACTGTGAATCCCAGGGAAGAGCCTAACAGTAGCAGTGATTGAATAATGAATGAAAAGGAGGAAGATAAAAGAAATATGCTAGCAGATAATACTGGTGATTGCAGAGAAAACTGATCCTTCCTGACTGTTCAATTCAGTCTCTTAGGAAAGTGAGGGAAGTTCTGGTTTCTGTGGTAGGAGGGCAGCAGGAAATGTCAGTTTTCAAAGGCAGAGATAAGAAATAAGGACTACAAGATGCTTGCTCCTAGTATTAGAAGGGGTCCCAAAGTGGAGGAAAACAGTAAGAAACTAACATTTCTTTGTGTGTGCAGGAATGCACACAGCATTGAGGTGTAAAGGACTCTGGTTTACTGTCTGGAGCTGGTGGCAGTTTTAAATCCTGGCTCTCCACTAGCTGTAGAACCTTAAGCAAGTTTCTTAGTTTCCTTATCAGTAAAATAGGGATAATAACATACCTACTTCAAAGGGCTGTGAGGGCCACCAAAGGTTAATAAGGTATGAAGTGATTAGAACAGTGGCAAGCACTCAGTACGATTCAGTACACGGTAACTCTTATTTATACAGACTATAACAAGGGCACCTGTTAAAAGAAAGGGAGCAGTAATTAAAGTGAGAACAAACTCTTGTAGCCAGAGTTCCAGTAAAGATACGAGCTGCATGCATTGAGAATTGATGAAGGAATTGATAAATACAAGCATATGGTCACTGAAGCATGTGTTCATGGGTACTGCACCTCACCACGGCATTCCATGTGAAGTGATTATGGACACATATGTTCAAAATCACTGTTTCTCCCCTATAGCCCGGGGAGAGAGGCAGGGAGGTATAGCATGAAGCTAAACACTAAGTCCAAAGGAAAGAGAATCTTAAAAATTAAGCACTTAGAATCCAAACCTAATTTCCTCCCTAGATGCCCTTAGAACTGTGAGTTTGTTTCCTGTTTGGCTCAGTGGCCCAGTAATTCTCAGCCAGGAACAGTAGCCTGCTTCTCAACACTCCCCACACCCGTGGGCATTTGGAAATCGTGTGGGGACATTCTTGATTGTCAGAATTTCTTGGGGACATTTAGTAATCTGGCTCCAGGACCAGTAAGTGCTCTTCAGATAGGCAGATAGTCCCACGTTCCGGAGGACTGCCTGCAGAGAAACACTGCAGTGTGAAATTCCGGTGGTAGGGTGAGTCAATCCACTGTCTCCCCAGTCCAGCCCCAAAAAGTAAGCACATGCTACAGGTTACGTACAAGTAGACATGAAGAGACTTATCTGTTCCACAGGACATTTTGAGCAAAGTCCTACCTGGGGTTGGAATGTCAGAAATCGCTGACAGATTACTTGCCTGTGTTTAGAGGCAGAGATTCATCTGTGGTCTTAGTTCTCTTGAGCACAGGAAGCCACCTCAACAGTTCTTCATGTAGGATGTGAGGGATCCCTACTGTAGATGCCTTCTTTTTTCCTTTCCTTTTCTTTTTTTTTAAACCAAGCCCAGATAGTAGGTTGTGTGTAAGTTTTACTTGTATCTGCTCTTTTTTGCTAGGTCCCAACTTTGCGGGACTCTTTTATGACTATTAGAATAGGATATGCTGTGGGGAGAGGAGTGAGAGGTAACTTCCTTTTTAATATGAGGACTAGCATGAGCACATAATTACCGACTACGCTGTTAATCATTTTTTGTGTGTGTGTCTGTGTTCATCTCAGGAGAGAAACCCTTTATCTGTGAAATCTGTGGCAAAAGCTTCACCAGCCGCCCCAACATGAAGAGGCACCGCAGAACTCACACAGGCGAGAAGCCCTACCCCTGTGACGTGTGCGGCCAGCGGTTCCGCTTCTCCAACATGCTGAAGGCCCACAAGGAGAAGTGCTTTCGGGTGACCAGCCCCGTGAATGTGCCGCCTGCTGTCCAGATCCCACTCACCACCTCCCCAGCCACCCCAGTTCCTTCTGTGGTGAACACGCCCACAACCCCAGCCCCTCCAATCAGTATGAACCCTGTAAGCACTCTGCCCCCGCGGCCCATCCCGCACCCCTTCTCACACCTTCACATCCATCCACACCCTCACCACCCACACCACCTTCCTATCCCTCCGGTCCCTCACCTCCCCCCACCTCCAGCTCTCTTTAAGAGCGAGCCTTTAAATAACAGAGGCCAGGGGGAGGACACCTTTCTGCGGCACCTGGCAGAGAAGAACAGTTCAGCACAGCATCATTGACATCCATCTCCTTACGTGTGTTCTCCACGAGTTCTGTGCCCCTGTATGAGTTTGCAGAGAGGGAGTTGGTGAGCATTTCTGTAGCTGTCATACTCTCCTCAGCCTCCATCAAGAGCTTTGTCATTGTCCTGGTGAATCAGCACATCGGAGAGAGTGAACAAGAAGACCTTGAGCTCACGGAGGGAACTGTCATCTAAACCAGGGAACCACCAAACGAAAGCCCAATTTGCTTGCATTTTCTGGTGACTTTTATAAATTTGAGATACTCAGACTTGTGGAATTTTATAATTTCATATCAGCTGATGAGGTATGCTTGCTTTTATATCCTGGACTTCTCCTCAAAGAGGGGACAGGCCTGGTTCCTTTGTACTAATCGGGAAGGCTGTGAGATTAATCCAGAGCATTAATTGTATCACTGTGTATCGTAACAAATTCTTTTCAGCTTTTGGTGCTGGCTTCAGAGTTGAGCTAGCCATGTTTCACAGTATATCAAGCATTATAGAGAAAGACAGAAATTTTCTCCTTTGTGTAGCTCTCCTAACGCACTCTTTATTTTACTACAGAAATTATTTTAGAGTTTTTGTATAGACTTCTTTAGTAGTCTGTTTCTAAAATGAAATGTATTTCAATAAGCGGTGTAATTTTTTCAGTGTAGCTGGACCTATGTTGTAAAATAGAAAAAATTTTTATAATCACCAAAATGTGATTCTTAAAGATGCATATAACTTCTGTAGTTCAAAGTGATTCTTACATCCGTACAACTCAAAGGTGCTTCAGAGACCAGATGTATATGAGAGGGTCTCCAGACCGAGTTACTGCAAAAATGAGGTTTTGCTTTCAGAATTTGGCATAAGTACTTGGTAGTTTTTAAATCTCTGCTTAACACTCAAGGGTCTGTTGGGCTTGTGGACATGCTGTTCCCTCTGAGTTTCATTTGGTTCAGTAGTGTGTTAAATGGAATGATTTGCGGAGGGTTGAGCCTTTTCTGGGAAAGTCATCTCAAGCTTACCTGTTCTGAAAATCTGCGTAAAGCTGTCCACCATCAAGAGGAGGAAGTAGGGGAGGTTGCTTCATCTCAGTCACCTCTAGTTCCCTCAGAACTGTGCTCACGGTCAGCCTTGATGGGATGAGAGTTTGAAGTCTCATAATACACTGCTTGTTTTGAGGTTGCTTTATTTTTCTAGCATTGTTATGTAAAGATGAAATAGTGCACTAAAATCGCAGACATCATGCTGCTGATAGTGGCTGAGAAAGTTGGATGAGAACACAATTGGTAATGACTTTCAAAACATCTCTTCTGTCAATGGGTATATCCACAACTTTGAGCTGTTGTGACATAGTTTAAATTGTAGTGCGGGAGAGAAGACGACGTTTTGCTGCTGTGTTCTCTGCAGGTAATTATGTGATAGCAGCCTTCTTGGTGACAGCCACATCTCTAATTTGGGGCAGGTGACTTTTTCAAGTTTGGGGAACTTCGAAAGAGCACGGTTAATCAGGAGCTTATTATAGGAAAGGCTGAACAGAAGGGCTAACGTATTGGTTATGTTTAGCTGATCACATTTATCCAGACTCAGTATAGCTAAAAATTTTATATTTTTTCATCTCAGTGAACTGAGTTACAAAGCTAGGTCTACTTTCTCTCTCTTCCCTCTTTCAGTTTTTTAACTATGAACTTTCTTCCCTTTTCTTTCCTCAGATTCTTCAGTCTTGGCCTGAATCAGGACCCTGGCTTTTATTTATTTTTTGTTTTTAATATTATATGTGTAGATATACTTCAAGCACTTTTCTGGCTGATTAGCTCTGTGATAGGAAAAAAATGGAACGTTTTCAATTGAGGTTAAGTCCCTATTTTAAAAATATCACATTCTCTATTAGCTCTTTGGTTTAATATTTCCAAGTTTTGGTTTTTTTTCCTTCTGATTATTGCCTTTGTCTTCTATAATGAGCATAGGAAAACTTGGGAATAAGGTAGAAAAGTATCTCAAGACATACTTTTCTTCTTGTTTTTGGATATTACTGCTAAGGAATGTTGTTTTAAATATTTGTATACATTCTTGGAACACCCAAGTACCCAAACCAATAAGGAAAGTGAATTCCTTATTTATGACTGTTATATCTTTAGTGGCTGCCTCCCCTATCTCCCCAAATCTCCTTTGCATTCCATGACAAGTCTGTGGATCTCCACCTTTGTGTGGACATACCATTATTCCACATCCAAGCTTGTAAGTTAAAATGATTTTTTTAAGATGTAAATTTCAGCTTTGTTAACCGGTTACATCTTATTTTTTTCTAACTAAATTCACAGTCTTGGGCAGCAATTCTGAATTCTAGACTTGAGACCATCAAGTCAACCATTTTATGAGGTGTACTATAATTATACACTGGAAAATTCAGGTAGTCATGTTCGGTTTTTCATTCGAGTGAATATAGCCATAAGAAAATACCTGCTACATAGGAAAACCAGTATTAAGCAAATAATCACCACCACCCTTAACAGAAGCAAAAAAATGATTATCTTTTTTAAAAAACCAGCATTGTCACACAATACAATTCTTAGTGAAATGTATTGTGAAACAATCTGGAAACTTCCATTGTTTTTTTCCCCTAGATAAGAATACCTTCCCTGACTTGGGGTTTGTGGTTGTCAGGAAGACTGCTCAGAACATAGTGACTCCTCATCAGTGGCATATTACACATGCCTAGTAAAGTACATTGAGAATATCCATAGCATTAATACTTCTGAATATAAGAACTGCAGGATTAAGCCTTAAACATGTATGTGCATCAGGTTTAACATGCATAAGACTCAAACTCAGGGTTGAAAATTTGATTGGGGTCCTTTACTAAGATAAAAGGTGCATTATGTGGTGTGTTCCCTCCCACATATATAGCCTGGCACCCCGTGACTTCTTCAAAACTTATTACCCACTTGTTATCTTTTTATGAAAAAAAAGAACGATGGAGGAGTTTGAGTTCTCAGCCCTTATCTGTGTTTAAATTTTAAAGACAACAAAGGCCACATTTCAGCATTATATAGATGTTAAATTGAGACTGATTCTCATGACTTAGTTTTACTGTCTTCAAAGGCTTGTATCATTGCTAGGGTTAAGACTTGAGGAAAATTCCCAAGGACTTTCTTGAGTTGATATTGTGGGGGATTTTTGTTGTTGTTCTGTTTTTTTTTGTTTGTTTGTTTGTTTTTGTTTTTTTTTTCATTTTTCTATTCTTCTCATAGCTTTATCAATCAGATATAAACTCTTCCTTAGCCTTAATGGAAGGCTGCTTGTTGCTTTCTCAAACTGAGTCAAGAAAGCTCATAGGAGTTAGATTTTTACATTTGAATGAAAAAAATGAGATGAACAGTTTAAAGGCATGTGGCTTCATTTCCACATATAACTGTGATTTGATTCTTATTTTTAGCAAGCAGGGAAGTCTCCATATAAAACTTTACGGTAGTTCAATGTAACCTTTGCAGATCAGTTACGTATACTTTTACAGCTTACCATTTACATTAAGCATTCTAAATTAATGATTGGACATTATCATAGTTGTACCATCTTTTTTAAAACTACATTTGTTGGAAATACCTTTTCATTGTGGTTAGAATGCTCCCTATAATTGGATTGTCCCTCATATACTAACTGAAGGCAAAATACCCTGAAGAGATGCTTGTAAACTTTTAATTTTCTGCTGCTTAAAATATTTTTTCAGTTCTCATGCTTGTTGAATAGATATGTATGTTCAGCTTAATTTTTATTTCACTGGAAGTTTTGAATTTTAAGAAGATCAAGCAGAAATAGAAATCCATTACAGATGTATATATATTTACTCCATCTTGCAGATTTCAGTTAGTGAAACAGAATGGTAGGTGGGGTTAGAAAGAAAAGAAAAGAAAAGAAAACGGAAGTTAGAGAACTCTTCTGTTTGAGCTACTGTAAAGAAGAGACAGCTCTCATTATGTTGCTGATCCACATGGTGACCATTTCCATGCTGTTCTACACTGTATGTATGGGAAGTATTTAATGAGAAAGGGAGCGAGTTACATTTAAGAGTTTTATCAGCTTCTCCCATTACAAAAGTCACCTCACTTGGAATTCTTCAGACCATAAAATTGAGCAAGTAAATGTTGGGTTTTAATTTTCCTTTGAGTAAACAAGATAGGAAATTTCCCAAAAGATCGTTTTTCCAGGAATGAAAGGTCTTTAGCCATTAGAGATGGTGGCGTCATTATGTACTGGCAACACCCTAGCTATCACGCTTCTGTCATCTGTAGCGTTTATAACAAATAACAATGACCTTCCAACCCCGGACACTACCTCGATAAAGCAAACCAGAGATCCTCTCTCCGCTTTCTATGGAAGCCATAAAAGTTGCCATCAATATATCTACTTTCATAGTTCTGTACTTTTATACTCTCTAGACTTTTTATAGACTTTATGAGCAGAGCTTTTTGTCTTAGAGGATAGGTTTTGCAAGATTCAAAGGAAACTCAAACTCCTTGGCTGTCCTAACTTTGAAGCTTTAGCTTCAGTAAATTTATTTAAAGAACTAGATAATGTACCATTTATCAAATTCTTCATTTAAGTCAAAGCTATTTTGCAGAGTTATATAACCAGAAAACACTTCTCTTTCTTATTCCCTAAGTAGACGCTATGTTGTTGTAAGAAACTACTTTCAAAGTGGATTTCTACCTTGTTAGACTCTGCATATAACTTGGTAATATATGTATTGTCACAATGTTCCTGGAGTTGTTTTTATTTCCCTGTGACAGGTCAGTGAGTGTGCATCTCTCTCTAATCCTCTGTTCCCTCACTGCAGCTTCAGTCTCTCTCACTCTGTTCTTGAGTGCCTTCAGAAAGCCAGCATCCTGGAACATTCTTTCCCCAATCTAAATCCTACCTCTGATGATTTCATTCTCCATGAGTACTGGAGTTCACCCTTAGTTCAACTGAGTTGCCTCTACAAACTAGCTAAAACCTTGGGTGCGAATTTTTTATGTATTTCTGTTTTGTTCCCCCTACATTTTAAACTTTTATCTATATCTTATTTCTTCACATACTGCATCTCTAATGATGAAAGATTTTATCCTTATCTTACTCCTCATTTTCTTTTCTTTCACTAGAAAGTAGATGTCCCTTTAAAACTAAAGGTCATTGAGTATCTTTTGAGCATCTTTTTCTCATCTTAGTCTTCCTGAATGCCTCCTCTTTTTGATTAAAGGATCCTGAATGCTGCTGTTGCTATGCCATATTCCTGTACGCCCTCTCTCTTCCAGAAACATTTTGCAAAGTTGTACCCATAATTTAATTTTAGTCAAATTAATTTAAAATTGCTCTCTGGGTTTATCAAAAGCCCTTTATTGATTTTTTGATCTGCCTCTCTCCTGTCCCTCAAAAATTTCCAGTTACTTTTTTTCTACTTGTTCTTTATCTAATTTTTTTAAAAATACGGTTGACACGTAATATATGAAGGATGTAATAAAAAGGGGCTTGCAGTATGTTCTCCATGTGGCACCTTACTGATAAAACATTTTAGCAGTTGGCTCATTTTTCACAGTCAAAACTGAAGTTTGTGCTGTGTACAGGTCTCTTGCTCCCTTTCAGTTCTTCTCCAAAACCGAAAACAAATAGAACTCTTTAAAGTGAGGAAATTAGATTGCTTTTTTAAAAAGTGAATGAAAGCTATAGAGCTGAGTGTTTTGGCCTTAGTCAAAATCTTTCCTTTCTGATTAAAAATGCCATGCCTCTTTCCTCAAAGTTAATAATACTAGTACTCAGGTTTTCAGGACTAACTAATAACCACAAAAAGTGGGAGTCTAAGAAGGCAGCTGTTAATAAATTCTTAATCCTTTCTGTCTGGCGACAGTATATTTTTGGTGGGACAGTGCAAAATTGTGAGAATGCTTATGTTTGATAATGAATAAATTCAAGACATTTGAAGACTTCATTGGCTATTTGGAATGGACTAGTTTACAAAATGCAAAAGATAAATTTCTACAGAAAGAAGTGACAAGAGTTTCTTGTTGTTTTAAATAGTTTACGCTTTAATTTGCCTTGATAGTCCCCATTATTGATGTAGAATTTTGCCTCTTTTCGGTAGTAGCTGGCTACTTTAAATAACCACTTTGAAATCTGTGGCTTTTCTCTTCAGAATCTCAGGTGGTACAGCAGTGGAGAGCGGTGGTGGGCTCACACCTGGGAAGCCACATCCCTGAGACAGACTGTTGGCTTGTTTCATGTCTTTGTACAATGGAGACGTTTCGCACCAGTGGCAAAGGTGCCCTTGCCCCGAGAAGAATCCCCGCCACGTTCTAGTTTCACACTCTTTGAGCTTCCCTGGTGAGATCAGGGCTGGTAACAGATTACTTGAAAGCGATTTTGGGGATGGGGTCAGAAAAGGGGTAGGAGCTAATAAGTTTTGCTTAGATCTGATACTTGCATTGTTGGTTTTGATCAACTAAAGGGCCTGTGTCTGTAGTGGATGTGCCAAAGAATCAAGTTGTTTCTAAATATCCAGCTCCTCTGAACAAACACAGCTTCCTCCTTACCTGTCTTTTACAGATGGAAAGAGACTGTGTGATCACAAGGAAAGAGACACCAGCCCACATTCTGCATAGGACTTGAGGCTGTGTTTAGTTGTAATCGAAAGTCGGTGGGAAATATTTTATTCTTTTAGAATCTCTAACCTGTCCTAGAAATATCTTTTCTATGTTTGATTATTCAACTCATTATTAGGTTTTATCAAAAGTAAAAAAGGAAGCAACTGTGTGACATAATTTTGGTGTTTACTGCTAAGTTGTATCCCCAGTGGTATATATGCAGCCTCTGAAAATCGGATGAGTTCTCAGTCTTCTTTCAGTTTGCATGTGCATTGTAGTCTGTGCTTGACATGGGCTTTTAGGATTCTGTTCCATCAGCAGTACTGGCTTTGTCCACAAGGGAGCAACAAAATACTTTAGCTTCTTTATTCTCACTTTCTGAAGAAAGAGCCCGCTGTTAAGTCCCTTATAGAATATTTTCTCTTGGCTCAAGACTTCTTTATAGATCTTGATTTTTAAGACACTTTCCCTTATTACTAAGTGCTCAGCCTTCATATGCAAACAAAGATTGATGTGTGGGTCAGAGGTCCTTGTCGGGGTAGGCATCTTAATTAATCTTTCTACATAATGGTGCCCAAGATTGAAAGCAGCCAGGACCTTCCTATGGGGGATTCCTTGTGTGCTAAATGCAGAGCAGGAAGGCGACCCTCTTTCTTTCTTCCAAATCCCACCACCAGCGCAGAACCATCACGTCTCTGAGAAGGACGAGAATGGCAGGGGTAACTCTGGAGTGTGAGTGAGGAAATGCTTCTCAGCCTCTCTGCTCCAGATAGATGTCTGTTACAGCAGGGAGTGCGTCCTCAGGGTCAGCCGCATATCCTGACCTGTGGGAGGGCCCCTTCAGCAGCCAGTCCTCTAGGTTGGAACTCAGTTTGGTTCCCTCTATTGTCAGTTACTTGTCTGAGGGCTCCTAACCCTCATCAGCTCTCTGACCACAGGTTTGTGCTCAGCAGCATCTTCTTCACAAGAAGCAGGTCAGTCATCAACTAAGAAGAAACGCCAGACCCTGGCTACTTAGCCTGTAGAGCTGGGAGGCTTCTGCACCTGGAATGGCCTTCTGAATGGATATCTGCCTGGCTCCTCTTCTCCAGCCAAGTCTGGCCCTGAGCAATACCAGTAGATAGAGGTGTCCACTTGTAACTCCCAACGCTTGACAGAAAAACGAAGCTGAAGCTGTGATCGCTTTAGGTAGCAGGGGGCCAGGTTTAACTTGTTTGTCGTTATTTTTGTTTTCCCCAACAGTACTGAACTCACTTGCACTTTTCCTCATTTCTTAAAGAAAAAAAAATCCAGTTCGCTTGCCAGGAATTGTTCAGCGTTAGGTTTACAAAGCTTGTTGTTGAATGTTGAACATTTGTCCAAAGGAGTTTGACTAAACAGAAGCTGCTTGGGCCCTGTTCTGCCTGCCAGGTCATAAGGATTAAGGCCACGTGGCTGGGGTACTTGTGTCAAGTCCAGAAGAGGGCAGTGTCCCTCTCTACCTCTGTGAGGGCGTTATTGAAGGTCAAGTTGGACTCATGTAGGGCAGGTATCTCTCGTGCTGCAAAGAAGTTTAGAGGAGTCTTTCATTTGGGGAGGGGACAGGTAATAGGACAGGGTCTCTTAAGATGGGAAAGATACTGGGGAGGGGAGAGCTGCTTGGCCCCGGGGAATGGGAGTGAGGTGGAACCGAGCTTCCCCGCTGAATCTCCAAACTCGCCTAGCTTCCCTGAGTCATCGTTACTCCAGCATCCTGTCAGATCCCTCAGCGTACTGATTTTCCCTCTTGTGTTAAACCATACCAATATTAATTTTTTAGCAATTGAAATGCACTTTTTTATTTCAACTCAATCATGATTTTAAGTATATAAAATTTATAGACTGTTAAAACTACTTTTTTGTGTATTTTTTAACCACTTGATGTAGCATTGTCTGTTTTATCCTTACGAGACTCTGGTACAAGGTGTGCCACTTCATGGTATTTCTGAGACGCTGGGCCTTTGGATGTGTACGGTAACCAACTTAATGCTAATGTTCACAGTAAAAAAAGGAAAAAAAAGTAGCCATATCCATTTGTGTGTCTTTCTTCACTTCATTTCTTCCTTATCTTCAGGTGGCAACATTTTGAGGTTTCTTTGCTCAATGAATTGTCTTTTTTCTGTAAAATGAACAGTTCTGACCACTGTTATCAGTTGTCTCCAGTCCCTGTAGTAGGCTGCCCAGCCCACAAACCCTGCTGACCTCTTTATGAAGGACAACGCATTTTCGAGGCTGCTGGCCACAGTTAGGGTGATCAGTTGTCTTTTTTCAGCGCTCCCTGGCTCCGTGCTGATTGATTTCAGTACCACTACTCTATATAGCTGAGCAATAATCTGAACATATCCTAGAAAACAGTATTTGAAAAAAGATCATGACTGGGTTCTGAATCAGTCTGAAGAAAAATCAGCCTGATGGAAACTGCTTACAAAGTACATTCAGTGAAAAGCAGTGATTATGAAATACGGCACTTGGATGAGGCTCCTTTTCTTACCCCTGTTCCCACTCATTAATTCACTCATGTGCTTACTCCACAAATGTTCACTGAGTGTGTAAGATGTGTTGGGCACTGAGCTAGCCACAGGATTCAGCAGTGGACAAGATAGAGTCCCTGCTGTCACAGAGCCTGCGTTCCACTGGAGGAAACCCAACAACAAACGAGTAAATAACTCTCTAATATAATGTCAGGCGGTGCAATCCCGTGTGAGGTTTGCCCTCAGAGCTGTCACTGCAGCCAACTGGAAGATAACTACTCTCTGGTACAACAAGCCTTTCCAGCTCAGGATCCACCCTGTTTTGTTCCATCTAAGGATTCCAGTGAGGGAGTTAAGAGGGAAAGGAAATCTTGTTCAAGGTTCCCTTTGTTTAAAACCTCTTAGAATGGAACAAAACTGCCCAAATCATAGAATTACCATTCTTATTCTTTATCATCTTGTAACTCTGACTAGATACTAACGTTAACACATTTTTTCATGGTTATAAAGTAGATACTTCCCCCATCCCAGTATATACTAAATCAGTGGCTTTCAGAGTTTGGCCGTGACCCATAGTAAGAAATGTATTTTCCCATTACTTGGCTACTCAATATACATATCTATGAGCTTATTTCTATAAGCGAATTAAAAATCCAAGAAAAATACCTTTGTGCTGCACTTTGATACTTTCTGTGTTATTTTTTAAATGCTGATCATGAACTACTAAATTAATTTTAAGTCCCAATGAGTCCTACCTGCAGTTTGAAGAATCCTCTTCTAAAGCAGTGTATATGTATATTATTTTATTCCAACAACAGCCTGAATTCATAATTTCATATAGAATCAGATTGTTTTAACCGAATCTCCCCACATCTATAAGTCTTGTTTCTGTTTCTGCCTGGGTACAAACTCTGAAGCTTCCTGCACAGATAAGCTATTGCTCACTCCAGTGCCCAGCAATGGAGACAGGTCAAATCTCAGGCGCACTGCAGTCCTATCTCATGGGGATATCTCTTGGGGACTAAACCACTGTCAGTACCAACGTAACTAGAACTACTTTATTGCAATTTCAAGGACACCATGGTAAATGGTAATAATAATGATCCTCGGTGAGTCATACCTCCGTGTGTCCAAGCCCGTTTGTAAAGTGTCCTTGCCCCTCCTTCCAATAATCTCCCCGTAAGAGGTGTGGCCGTTCTCAACTCCCTTGAATCTGGGGGCTGGTCTTATGAAGGTAGGGAAATGATGTTGCAAGTTCTGGAGATTCTGCCTCAAGATGTCCTGCGTCTTCGGCCTTTATTTTCTTGGAACATGACTGCCAAGTGAGGAAGCTCAGGCTGGACCACTGAGTGGTGGTGAGAGGGGACGCGGAGAGAGAGGTCCCAGCTGTCCCTGTCAAGGTTGCAGACACATGGGTGAGACCCTTCAGCTCAGCTGAAACTCCCGGGAACTAAATGCATGCTTAAGAATCCAGGTAAGGCCAGGTGAATAACTGCCCAGCAGCCCAAAGTATCACTAGAAGAAGTAAGTTATTATTGTTATAAACTACTAAGATATGGGCTGGTTTGTTACATAGCAATAAGATAACTTGGAAAAGCCCTCAGATTTAGGTCTAACAGTTACTAAGAGCTTATAATTTTGCACAGTTCCTTATGCAAGAAGCTTAACTTTTTTGGCCATAACTGAGTAACAATTTCAGCTCGTTTCTAGGTCCCTGCTACCTCTTATTTCCAATCCATACTCAACAACTATGAACTTGGAAAGGAAGGAGGGTTTTCTCATGTCCACTGCCAATTTCATCAACAACACAACCATTTCAGAATGTGTGCCCAGCGTTGTTCCTGAACTTCCTGAGTTAGGAAGTGCCTGGGTTTAGCGCCCCGAGACTGGTACATCTCACCCCCAATCCCTGCACCTAAAGCATTAGTAGCCCCTATTCAGCTTCAGTCTTTGCAACAACTTTGACCTTCCCAAGATGTTGCTGAGGGAGACAGTACAGTGAAAGAGTTAGAGACATACAGGCTTGTTCACAGACAAACCTGGGCTCAGTCCTGTCCCCACAGTCATTTGTGTGGCTGTGAGCAAGTTATCTAACCACTCTCCGCCTGTTTCCACATCTGCAGAAGAGGATATTAATAGCAACTCCCTTAAGGTCACTGTGAGGATTAAATAAAGCAATGCAGGTAAAATGCACAGCTCAGTGTTTGCCGGGCAGCGTTTGTGACAGGCAGCTCTAAGGTAGCCTCAGTGAGCCCCCACTCCTGGTATTCACACCCTGTACAGTCCTCTCCCCTTTAGTTGGGCTGGATTCAGCGACTTGTTTCTAAGGAATAGAATATGACAGAAGTGATGCAGTGTCACTTCCAAGATTAGTTACAAAAATGACTGTTGGGCATGGTCTCTCCCTCTCCAATCACCAGCTGCCATGTCCCGCAGACACTGAAGGCAGCCTGTGGAGGAACTGGACCGGGAACAGAAGCCTGCCAGCAACCACGTGAGTGACCTTGGAAGTGGATCATCTGAGACTTGTCAACAGCCACATGAGTGAGCCTGGAACTGGGCTCTCCAGCTTTTTTAAAAATTGAAGTACAGTTGATTAACGATGTTGTGTTAGTTTCAGTTGTACAGCAAAGTGATCCAGCCATATATATATGTAATCACAGTAGAGTCTTGAGGTGACTGTAGCCCAAGTCAGTAGCTTGGTGACGATCTCACGAGAGACTAAACCAGAGACCTTTGTCTAAGTGAACCCAGATTCATGACCAACAAACTATGGAATAATGAATGTTTTAAGTTACTAGGTTTGGGGTTAATTTATGCAGCAATAGGCAATTAATTCCAAGTAAAATTGTACCTATTAGCAGACACAGAAAACAATGATTGCAGTGGATGCTGTGGTGTGCTTCCCAGAATCTCCCCCTTCAGGGTCAAGGCCCTCATTTCCCCAGCTGCTCTGGAGTGTTTGTGCCAACAGCTCTCAGCTGAGTCCCTCTCCAGGAATGGCTCTCAGCTGAAGACAGCCACCTCTCCCAAAGTCACACCTCCTTCCCGCCCCAGAGGCAGCCCGCATCCAATGACTGCTTGGGGCAGCAGTATAATGACCTGGATCTGTTGCCTCAAGGTGGGACGGTTTTGAAGAGCTGCCCTCTTCTGAGCTTCCTTGAGACCAGCCGAGGCCCTTGTTGTGACTACATCACAGTTCAACTTTGCTCAGCTTGATCTCTGTCCAGGCCTACTTCCTTGAAAACTTTCCAAGGTTTGATTTTAGGAAACCTGACCTAACACAGTTGGTGCCAGGATTGGCTCGGGGAAGCGGACTCTCAAATGGGAGTTTTGGACCTTTGTTGGGCAGCTAGTGATGAAGGCCCATCACTAGTGATAGGTGGGACAATTGTTCAAACTGTCACTAGTGGTGAACCCACAGAAGGGAATGCACTTGAGGGGTGGGGCAGGGTACAATATCACAGGCTTTTGAGAGGTGGGAGAAGTACTAATTCTAAAGACAGTGGACTCTAAAGGCTATCGGTGAGCACCACTGATGCATTAGGGAAAGATAATGAATGGCTGAGGGTGTTTAATTACCAATTGAAGGCAAATGTGAAAGCCAGAGGGTCTTGTGTTCTTTAAAATCCCCCTTCATTTGTGATATTAGTTATGCATCAATAGAAAACTAAAACACATGTGGTAGCTGGAAGCGGATGCCCGAACAAATACCTAAAAATATGGGAATGGCTTTGGAACTGGGCAGTGGGGAGAGGCCGGAAGAATTTTGAGGCGCATGATAGAAAAAGCCTAGATTGCCTTGAATCAAATTGTACTAGAAATATGTACATTAGAGATGCTGCAGGTAGAAGACTGAGGAGATTTTAGAGGTCCTAAATTGCCTTAGAGAAAGCCTCAATCTCCACGAACAGACCACTAACAGGTACATTAATGTGCAGACACTGGCGGTGAGGGCTCAGAAGGAAGTGAGGAACATGCTGTAGGAAGCGGAAAGATCCAAAAGCCAGCCACAAAAGATGGGAGCTGTACTAGTTTGCTAGGGCTGCCGCAGTGAAGTGCCATGAACTTGGTGGCTTAAACAACAAAATGCATTGTCTCACTGTTCCTGAGGCTACAAAACCAAGATCAAGATGTCAGTAGGGTTGGTTCCTTCTGAAGACTGACCATACCTCTCTCCTAGCTTCCGGGGGATTGCTGGCATCTCTGGCATCCCTTGGCTTGGAGAAGCATCACCCCCATCTCTGCCTCCATCTTCTCATGGTGTTCTCTGTGTGTGTGTGCGTGTGTGTGCATGTGTGTTTCCCCTTTTTATAAGGACACCAGTCACATTGGATTAAGGGACCACTATATTCCAGGTTGCCCTCATCTTAACTAATTATCTCTTCAACAACCCTATTTCCAAAAAGGATCACATTCTGACATGCTGGGTGTTAGGGTTTCAATGTGTGAATTTGGGGAGGACACAGTTCAATCTACATCAAGGGTATTCTTTACAGAGCTCAGTCAAACCAGGAGTCCCGTAGGAAGCTTAGGGGTTATTGCCCCTTAACCTTCTCAGTAGAAGCCAAATAGAGACAAGCAATTATCACATAAAGATGTGTGGGAGAGACTTTTGTCTAATGGGGTGAATCCCTGTGCAACTCGTGCAAAGCCCACAAGGTTCCTGAGAAGTTTTCACCCACAGGAAAAGAAAGAGACAGATTAGAAAATGAAAGAAGGCTTTTGGGTCCCCCAAACTTCACTGGTAGGAAGCAGGCTGATAAAACTTCTCAGCTGTAAACATATGCAAATCTTTCATGAAGAACAAAGAGGGTGGGTCCAAGAGCCCAGAGAACAGAGTCAAGAGCCATGAAGGCTTATTCCCAGGATTTGCTTAACTAGATTTCAAAACTGCTTTGGACTGATGACATTTCCCACTTTTGGAACCAGAATATACTGTTGTCCTAAGCCTGTCCCATCATTGTATTCTGGGGGAATATTGGGGGCATATAACTTATGTCTTTAGTTTCACAGGTCAACAGTGGAGAGGAACTGTGCCCAGGAGCTGTACTTAATGGGTTAAACTTCGGTAATTCATCTGCCCTTGTTTTAGGTGATGAAACTGGACTTTTGAGCTGATGATACTTAGATGAAATTTTGGACTTTGAACTGAGGCTATAATAGGATGAGACCCTTGGGAAACTTGGAAGGGGACAAATGTATTTTGCATTTAGGAAGGATATGAATTTTGGGGAGCAGACTGCAGAAGGCAGAATTCTAAAAGTGGCCCCCCGAAGATTCTATGTCCTGATCCCTGAAAGATGTTAATACAATGAGATTCTACTCCCGTGATTATGTTCTATGGCACAATTGACCCGATGCTCTGACCAGAGCCCAGTCCAGCCTGCCCAGACGCCTAACCTACAGAATTGCATAATAAATGGATGTTATTCTAAGCAGTGGTTTGTGGTAATTTGTTATGCAGCAATTGAAAATGAACTGCCTTGGCAGCATTTAAGGAGAAACTCTCATCTCCTGCAGCCAGAAAGCAGAAAAGCTGGGGCTCAGGCCCAGGACTTAAAGATAAGGGTAGCAGCTCCAGATAAAGTTGATTCTCATTCACTGCAAGTCTATGAAGTCTACGATGACAAGTTCAGGGGCCTGGTTGGGAAGGAATGGGACCCTGAGATTTGTAATGGGGACATCTGGGTCCAAGGAGTCCCAGGTCTCCCTGAACCCTCTACTACTGCAGAAGTGGTTCACTCCTCCCTGTAAGAGACTGCTGTCCCCCTCTTGCTTAATGAGGAAGCAGAGACCTTTGCCTTGCAATAATGTACGCCTCTCTGGGTCTACCCCATCTCTTCTCCTGGTCACCAGACCAATAACCAGGGTCAAGTCACAACATAACATAGCCGGGGAATGCAGGCCTTGCCAAAGGAAGAAAAGGACTGTGCCAGTTGTTAATTTTTGCCTCTTAGCTCCAAATATACCCTTCATTGCCTGCTCTGTAAGAATGGATCTGAGCCCTTTAAATATCTCTCCTTGGCCCATTGGCACAATGCTAAGCTTTGTCACAAGAGGGCCTTGGAGAAACTGCAGGAGAAAGAGGTTTTTTCCTTCCTAGTTCTAGTGTGTCCTTCTCGGCAGGCTCCTGCAGCTTCTCCAGGTCCTGGCTTCTGCAGCATGGGCAGCTTCCCCACTGACCAGTTCTGGTGACTGACAGTCGGTAGCACCTGGGGACCAGGAGCCTTTCCCAGCATTCCCTTTGGTCAGTTTCAGAGTGGACTGCCTCCAATGACACACCTTCTGCATGGCTTCCCAAGAATCCTGGAGGGCAGATTTTGATAAGTTTTGCTGGGCAAATTTCCAGCAAGTCCCACCTGCTCCACACCACAGTGACATTTCTGCCATCCTGTGAGTCATGACTGTGTCCTCTCAACCAGATCTGGATCTCAGCCCTGGGTGGCCTCTTCCTTGGGTGCTTTGTCTCAGCGTATTGGGGGTAGCGGCTCTTTCTTATATCCTGCTACTCCTGTACTCTTTTGAGTTCTCTTTGTTTTTTATTAGCCAATCTTTTATTACTCCAATTCCCTATGATACTCCTTTATTCTACATATTGAATTTTTCCCATGCAAATTACGATCTGGTCTCTGTCTCCTGACTGGACTCTGACTGATGCAAGCTCATATGCTGAAGTTACAGGACCTTGCCAGTGTGTACTGACAGAAGCCAGGACAGTATTATGGGACTAGATCAAGGGGTACAGGGTAGTGTCAGGTTGGATAGGTGATAGTTGATTGATATAAGAGCATTCTGATAATGGACCCTAGCAAAGATCCCAGGAGGTGGTGCAAATAGGCTGCTAGGATAGCCATTGGAAGTTGGGAGAAAAAAATGGCCTGCACTAGAGAACTAGAAAACTTAAGTTTGCAGGGGGAGGATATGGCTCAAGCGGCAGAGCACATGCTTAGCATGCGCAAGGTGTTGGGTACAACCCCCAGTACCTCCTCAATAAACGAACAAACCTAATTACACTCTCCCCCCCAAAAAAAGGAAAGAAAAGAAAAGCTAAATTTGCTATGGAAGACAATTAAAAGCCTAGAGAAGACGGCATGCTAGAGTGGATATACTATGAAGAACTAGAAAATTGAACAGCTAACTATATTCCACAGGAGGGCCTGGAGAACACCCCTTTTATCAATGAGATTAGAAATCTCTGCTGAGAGGGACACCATCATCACTGAGAAGCTCCATGTCCTCTGTGGACCAAAGCTGATGTTACAGAACTAGCAATGGGGATGAGAGCATCCTTACAGAATAGAGGCAGATGGTAGTACTTACACATCAGAAGCAAGATGGTTTCAATTATAATGAGTGGCCATGTCAGGTTTTGGTGGGGCAGGGTAGCTGACCTGCAGAGGGCTGCAGAGGTGATTAATAGAACATGACAGGAGTGGTAGCCTCCATTATATTGTCACTAACTTCACCAGTCTGGTCTTAGCAAAAAACAGACAGGGCCTAGGGGACTGAGATGGACCAATGCAAACTCAACAAACGGTAGCACCACTGAAATGGCCAGATGTGGTTCCTTTGCTAAAGCTAATTAACGTGGTTTCAAGTACATGGTTTTTGGCCATTGACCTAGTGAATATTTTCTTTTCCATCCCTGTCAAGGAGAATCAGAAAAAGTTTACATTCACTTTAGATGGATAAAAGTGTACATTATTGTCTTCTTCCCCCTGCCCTCCACCTGTGTTCTCTCGCCTGTCCTCTCATACGATATAGTCCAAAGGGACCTGCCTCTCTGGACATTCTGAAGAGCATCACATTGATCCACTACATGGATGACATTATGTTAATCAGACTGGATGGGTAAGAAGTGGTGAATATTTTGGAGGCTTTGCTAAGACACGTGTACCCTAGAGAGCGGAAAATAAGCCTGAAGAAGATTGGAGGATTGGCCACATCAGTGAAATGTTTAGAGGTCTAGTGATCTAGTGAGTCCATAATAAAGGACAAACTATTTCACCCTGCACCTCCCAACCCGAAGAGAGAAGTACAATGCCCTGTGGGCCTCTGTGGGTTCTGGAGACATCTTTCTATACTTGGTAAGGCTGCTTCAGCTCCTATAAATGATGGTACGAAGGGATGCCAGCTTTGAGTGGGGTCCAGAGTTGAAAGGGGTTCTTCAGCAGGTCCAAGTTATGGTGTAGGCAGGCCTGCCACATGGCAGATAAGGGCCATACCACTGTGGCCTTAGAGGCATCTGTGAAGGAATGACGTGTAGTTTATGGCAAGCCCCAACAGGAGAATTATGTAGACACATGGGATCCGGAGCAGGTCTACGCCATTTGCATAAGATCATCATAAACTTTGTGCAAAACAGCTTCTGGAATGCCTCTGAACCCTGGTATAAACAGAACACCTGACCACGGCCACCAATTTTCATGCAGCCAGAACTTCCCATCAGGAGCTCCATTCTGTCAGACTAACCAACTTGTAAGGTCGGAGGGGCCTAGCAGTGCTCTAAGATGTAAGGAATATACCCAGAATTGAATTTGAGCAAAGCTAGAGGACGTAAGTGAGACGTACTGGTGAGCTACACAAGCACGTGCCCCAGACCCCATGTCTTCCACCACCACGACACTGGTACCCCTCCTTTAGTTATCCACGTATGATGGATACATGGGAGTGGGTTTGGGGGGGTTCCTTTATGATCATGTGAAGGAAGAGGGAAAGAAAGGAGAACTTGGTTCACAGATGGGTTGGCATGCTGGACGCAAGCTGGGAATAGACTAGCGCGGCACTACACTCTCTGGGCAGTCCTGACAAACAGCAGCGAAGGAAAATCCTCCCGTGGGCAGAACTTTGGAAGTGCACCCGGACATCCACTACACGTGGAAAGAGAAATAGCCTGGGGTAAGAACATACCAGAGACAAACACAGTGGCAAATGGTTTGACTAGCTGTCCAGGGGCTTAAGAAATAAAGTTTGGAAGATCAGGGGCAAGGAGACCTGGTAAAGAAACATGTGGGTGGACTTATGGGAAGCATAAAGATCTTGGCATTACACGTTAAGGCCCATCTGAGACATCCACCATGGAAGATGCATACAACCAAGCAGATCGAGTAACTGAGCCGGTTGATGTTAGCCAGTCTGTCATTGGTTAACCCAGTGCTCACTCAGTGGGTGCGTGATGGAGATCCATGGGCATAGGGAATGACAGTTATTGCTGGTTCAAATAGCACGGACTCTCACTCACCAAGATTCATCTAGCCACAGCCAATCAACCTGCCACTTAGAGACCAATGCCATGGCCCTGATATGCACCACCATTCCTCAAAGAAATCAGCTAGCCACTTGACTAGTTGATCACATTGGATCCCTTCCACTCTGGATAAAGCAACAATTATTCTTGAATGGAATCAACACATATGCTGGGTTGGGGTTTGCCTTTCCTGCCATAAGGACTGGGATGGTTAGTTCTCTGAGTCAGCCTGGCTAGGTTACAGCACCCTTATTCAAACAAACACCAATTCAACCTAGGTTTTGCTGTGATGATATTTAACATCTATAGTCAGATGACTTTTTTTTTTAATGGAGGTACTGGGAATTGAACACAGGACCTCATGCATGCTAAACACTAACTCTGCCACTGAGCTATACCCTCCCCCTATAGTCAGTTGACTTTAAGTAAAGGAGGTCAGCCTCAGTAATTAAGGTGGGCCTCATCTAATCAGTTGAAAGGCCTTAAGATCAACCCTGAGATTTCCCTGAGGAAGAGTTTCTACTGTAGACTGCAGCATCAGCTCCTGGAAGAGAGGTCCAGCCTGCTGGCCTGCCTGATGAACTTTGGGCATTTCTAGCTAGTCCCCACAATTGTATAAGCCAGTTCTTTTTTTTTTTTTTAGTTAATCTTTTTTGTCTTTTAAATTTTTTATTGACGTGTACTTGATTTACAATGTTAGTTTCAGGTGTACAGCAAAGTAATTCAGTTAGACATATACCTACTTATATATATATATTTTTTTCTTTTCAGATGCTTTCCCATTATATGTTATTGCAAGAAATTGAATATAACTCCCTTTGCTATACAGTAGGTCATAAACCAGTTCCTTTTAATAAGTCTTTATAGATGTAGATACAGATAAATACAGATATATCTCATACTGGTTCAGTGTCTCTGGTAGAGCCTGACTGATACAAGGCTTGTGCCAGCATCACTATCTGAGGGCTTATTGAAAAACAAAACCCAAAAAAACAGAGGCATGGGAGTGGGCAGTAAGCCTTCTGCTCCCAAATCACCAGTTTCCAGGGAACCCAATTTATGGTCACAGCCAACCTGTCCCAAGCACCTGTTGTGTGGTTCCATCCTTATCGACTTGATGTTAAAGACAAGACCAGGGAAGAAGAAAACTATTCGGGACACAACTCTCTGGGCTAATAACCACAGGTGGCGGCCAGTCGCACTTTGTAATGTTGTCAGTGGATGATAGGAATGGTCACCGCAGGGTGTGGCCCACCCACATGAGTGGGTACAGATTAAGCCAAAGAAGACTTTTGCTGGAAAGTCTCCTTCTTGAGTCAATGGGCAGGTGCTGATGTTGGGGTGGGGTCAGGGGTCCCTGCAGGATGAAGGCAGCCCAGCCCCCTGCAGTCCCTCATGTGTGAAGTGACAGGTCAGGCCCTGAAAGGGATCAGCAGCAGAGGAATGAGAGGTTGACCAGTCAGAGTACTGAGGACACTCCCCTGGAGTCAGGAACATTGAACTGAGAAATGGGAACAGTTGGTATTCAGCGTGTGAGATTTACTTTTCTTGCTTCCTGGTTGTGACTTTGTGAAAATCAGTTTAGGAAGCTGCTGAACGGCCTTGACTCATGCACTGATTTCACAGCTGGGTTTGTCTTCATCTCGTGCTGGGCCCAGAAGAGAGGATACTCATTACTGTAGGCCAGCCCAGAGGTGGATTAAAATCAGGGAACTCACTGGGGAAATGCCAGCCCAGTGCAGGCCTGGAGCCGCAGAACTTTTAAAGAACAGGAATGTAGGCAGGATGGACGAGGTAATGCTGGTGGCTTGGGTTAGCAAATAATATCCCAGACGATCTTCGACCACAAAATAGTGCTCACCCTGGAAAGCTACAAAATTAGAACTTCAAACATTAGCTAGTTACCAAGTTAGACTTTTATTTACCTTCCTCGCCTTCAGGGAGCCACATCTTTCTGCCCAGGTCTGTCCCATGTCGGCTCCACGAGGAGAATGAATAGAATTGTGTCTTTGGGGATGCTGTGACATGTTTGGGCTGGGTCGATTAAGACCCACAGCTGCTGTCTTCAGTGAAAGGACAGGGCCCTTTGCAAAGGATTTGGTTTTTTCCATTTCTTTGTGGTCCAAGTTACCAGACCCCATGGAAGGGTCAAGGAAAGAGCTGGGGACTTCGGCTCAGCAGAACTCCACGATCTGAAACCTCCACTGTACTTGGGGACCCCCTCTAATGAATCCCCAGAGCAGCTCTATCAGTTGAATCACAGGTTGTGGGAATGACAGGAGAGCAGGCTCCATCACGGTCAAGGCTGCCTGACCAGCAACTGGCAGAACTGTCTACAGGCCCTGTGCCTCCTCTACCTTCCTCCAGACCAGCCCTCTCACTGCCATATGGCCCCTCTGCCTGTCCCTGAGCTCACCCTCCACGTGCTCACACAGGCCTGGGCGCTGGGTGCAGGCTCTCCTCCTCCATCCCAGCTGTCACATTCTAGACGGATGTGCAAGACCAGGAGACACTGTGATGGGGGATAGTCAGGCAGGTGAGCTTCAGGTTCGAGAGTCCGAGATCTCTAGGTCTAAACTCCATGTTCCACAGTCCTTGGAGTCTCCACCCTCATTTTACAGGGGAGGAAACTGACTTCTGGAGAGAAGAGACCATACAAGGCCACACTGCAAGCTCATGGCCAAGCTGAGGCTACATCCCTCAGGAAGTCAGTCCCAGGACCTCCCTGCAGCACTCCTTTCTCATCCTTCCGCTTACACATTGGTATTTCTTTTCTTTCAATCTTTCAAAATAATATAGAAATTCTCCTTAGGGCAATGTTTGGGGACGGTAGAGCTCAGTGGTAGTGTGCATACTCAGCATGCACACCGTCATGGGTTCGATTCCCTGTACCTCCATTAAATAAATAAATAGACAAACAAACCTAATTACCTCCTCCCCCCCAAAAATACAAAAACAAAATCAAAATAATATAGAAATTATAATTCATGCATATTTAAAGGAAGGGAAGCAATATAGAGACTAATCCAAAAACAGCAACAGGTTCCAACTTCATTTTTATTGGCTATTCATTCTACGGTCGTGTGTTTAATGCAGCAAGTTGCCATCCTGAGTTAGGTTTGACTTGTGCCAAGGCCACATCCTCTGAGCCCCCTATGCCGGACGGCAGGGACCAGGAAGTCTGGGAAACAGTTTCCTCACTAGTCAATAAACCACACTCAAATAATCAAGAATCAAATGCTCAGATTCACCAGGCTATATTTGTGGTGCCTACAAGTGGAGAGAGAAATGGAAACTACCTTCCCTTTCCTTGCCTGGGACAAATGGAACAACCAGATCCTGGTTTCCCTCCAGGCTATGCCAAGATTTTGAAGGACTCGAATCTCCACTGCTGCTGCCCAGCACGGCCTGTCTGCTTGAGAGGTTATCTTTCATTTCCTCCCTTAATTGCCCAAGCAGGTCTGATCTTGCTGATGGATGCCGGGTCAATGGCCTTTCCCAGACTGACGCATTGGTGCCCCATTTCAGGCAGCTGGGAATTCAGTTCTCCAGCTTTCCCAGCAAATCATCTCAAGATGATATAAATGGTGACCATGTATGGACAGAGCATCAGCCTAGAAAACAGGAATCTAGTCCTAAGTGCTGCCTCTATCACAACCCATATTTCTGGGCCACTTGTTCATCCTTTAAAACCCATCTCAAGCACCACTTCCTCTATGTATTTGATTCTCATCACATTGTTTATAATTCATAGCAGACTGTCTCCTGGTCCTACTGTGAGCTCCTGAGTGAAAAGAACTGTTTGATCATCTCATCCTTCTAGCTATAGCACACGGCAAGTACTCAATCTACAAATAAATCATTACAGAAATGCTCCGAAATGAGAGGGTTGGGCTGGGTGATCTTGAAGGTGGCTTCCTGATTTAAGTCTGTGACGACCCCAATCTCACTTCCAGGGTTGGGCCCTAATGCCTGAGAGGCACAGAGAGGTGAAAGACCCAGGATTCCTAAACCCTCAGACCCAGCGGGCTTGATCCAAGTGTTCCAACCTAGTTGGTCTGTGAGAAATCACGCGTATACGTCATGTGCACAGGTATGACACCAATTTGGAGGTTATACGTGTCTCTGCTCTTTCTATGGGCATAGATCAGTCCTCTGAACGCATTTTTGAGGTCTGTCTTCACAACGTGAGATGAGATGGTGTTTCTCTCATAGGTGAGAAGATGGAGTGATTCTCCAAGGGAATGGGGATGGAAGGAGAGACATCCAGAAGGGCTGAGCGACTTGCTCAGTCACACACATGTTGGGGGTGATCCGGATTCTCCGCTGGTATTCTCAGTTCCGGATTCTCCGCTGGTATTCTCAGCTCCGGCTCTGTGTGTTCCTGACCAAAGAAAGTCTTGATCCTGCTAAGGTTTGCAATCTACCGTAACAAGCATAGGTGGCCACTTTCTCTCTGAATTGTTTGGGGCAGGGCAGGGATCTAGGAAGAACTACTTTTTATGTGGGACTTTTACTCAGAGGGTCTTCCTTGATGTGGTTTGAAACACTGCCATGGTGTCTTTGGATAAAAGCTAAACTAGTTCTCCATAAAGACGGGGATATCTAAATATAGCTCTGGGACACAGTTTGAGAACTGCCTCTGAGTAGAATGGAAGAACTCCTTCGAGGTACAAAATAATAGAAAAATCAAATCCTCCCCCACCTCCGCTTTCCCAGCTCTGGGCATTTTTTAAAGGTAGAGAAAAAACAGGCAGTAAGAGGTCAAATCAGGTCTCTGGGCATTTCCGCCCCTTCCAGGTGCCAGAGAAGAAAATGCTATTGTGGGAGAATGGGGAGAAGGGGGAGGGAGAGGGTGCTGGAAGGCCTGCTGCTGCCTGGCTGCAAACTTACAGCAAGGTTGTGCAGGTGGTTTGTGGAGCCAGTGGGGAAGCCCTTATAACACCCTGGGCCCGGGGAGACAGCTTTTATTAGAAACCTTCCATTTTTCTGGCATTTCACTGATTTAGCCAAACCACTCTTGGCAAAATGTCTGACTGTCCTTAGCCCCGGGGTGGATTTGATTTAATTTGAGGTAGGTAAGGCAGTGTTGCAGAAAGGCGCTGGGCTGGGCGTTAAAAACGTAGGCGCCAGTCCCGGCTGTGCGGTAACTTACAATGGGACCTTGACCTTGAATAAATCAGCCCCGTCTCTGGGCCTCGGTTTCCCCAGCAGCAAAATGCTCAGGGCTGACCTTGGGTTCTCTACAGCCCGCTCCACCACAGGATGTCAGCCTACGATTGGCTCGTCCGAGCAGGGGGAGTGTTACCCCAGCGCGGAGGAAGCGCTCTCCCTCTCGGCCAGACCCCAGGCTGCGGAGGCGTGGTGGGTGGGGGGTAGAGGGTAGGGGGAGCGCAGCGGAGGTTGTTCGCGCCCCTTCGCCCTTCAGCCCCCAAGTTCCCAAGTATCAAGTTGAGCACGTGTCCGGGGCTGACCAAGGCGGGCCACTAAGGGTCCCTGCGCCCTGCAACCGGGAGCTGCTGCCCTGCGCCTCCGGCGCGCCGCGTGTGGCGGGAAGGGCGCCGGCTCCCCGGAGGCTGGAGAGGAGGCGCTCCCGGCGGCCGCACCCGTCCCGGAACGTGGCGCCGCCGGAGGCGTGGCCGGGGTCGGTGGCTGGGGCTGCTGCCCGCCCGACGCCGGCCCAGCCGCGGACCAACTCGTCCTTCCTGGACGTGACACGCTCGGCGCTCCCGAGAACCAGGAAGCATGGGGGACGCCCGGCGGGCGCGGGGCGGAGGGGCGGCCATGGCAACGGGCGGGGGCCGCGAGGGGACGCGTGTGCGACGCCGCTCTCTCCACGTGGCGCTGCGCGGGCCCCCGCTGGCCGCCCCTGTGGTCTGAATAGCTGTTCTGTCTCCGCGGATCCCCACCTCGGCTGCTGATTGTTTAACTTCCAGACTGGCTGGCTCTGTTGAATTTCCAGACGCCTCTTTGGGACAGGTCCTGGGGGAGGTGGGGGAAATCTGTTTTCAGGAAAAGCCAGGCACCAATAACCTTGCCTCTGCTCTCCTCTCTTTTGTTCGTCTTATGCCATCAGGGCCTGGAACTTGGAGGGGACAATGACCCCATTTTGCAGATGGCAAAGCTGAGGGGGCAAAGCCACTTGGCCAAAAGCCCATTGTGGGATGGGCACAACTAACAAAAAGGAGAGACTTCCTATCCCTCTGAAGGAGTATAAAACAAACAAGGAAACTGACTTCCCTGATGAGAAACTGTTTGCTGATTCATTCTTTACTGAAAAAACTTTAATCCAGAGGCTGTGCTCCAGGAAGGAGATAACAGGCTGATAATCTCAGAAGAATGGACAGACCTTCCTGAAGTTCCTCCTGAAAATTCATTGAGTTTAAGAGGAATGTAGCATCCTGTAAAACGCCCTGATTTTATCACCTTTTCTGTTCCACTCAGTTTTTCTGTAAAACCTCAAGACCCCAACTCTAAGATGGGCTCACAGTTTTGAAGGGCTAGCCTGCTGTGAGTCCCCTTTGCCTGGCAAAGTAATAAAGCTGTCTCTTTTCTTCTATGTTCTTTTCTTCTATGTTCTAAGACCTTGTCTCTGAGTTTCAGTTCAGCTCATCATGGCCAGGGGCTGATCTTCTGGCAACACCTCCGTTGTCAGTTCCAGGAGGGAAGCTCTGGAAAAACCCTTCATTGCAGGGCTTAGAATTGGACAGGCCAGTCTCCCTACTTCTCGGCCTGTATCCCTGGTGAGGGAATGGCAGGCTTCAAGGATCTCTAAGCCAGAAGGGAAGGAGGATCTAGGTCCTGGACCCTGTTCTGGGCTCCCTGGCTTCCTTTTGCAGGATGACTCCACCTCAGCCTTTCCCTGCTTCACTCCTTTAGGGTCAGAGGCGAAGGACCACTTCTGTTTTCTCATCAATAAATCTGGTAAAAGACCACTTGAGTGTTCTAACTTGTGGAACTTTGGTGAGCCCCTGCCCCATTATGAGCCTCCGTTTTCCCACCGATTTAAAAAGAACTGTATTAACCCCTAAGAAGCCTTCCAGCACTACTATTTCAGGATTCTAACTCAGATACTTTCTCTGCAGGCAACAGCCTGATGTAAGGAGTTAACTTTCCTTCTTTTTCTCTGTATCATAATTATACTTACCTCGCCAGCACCTGTGCACATATTATCACTCAATAAAAGGTTATTAAATAAGTATAAAAGTATACTTTTGCCTGTCCCCTCTCTCCTAACAAATTCCTAATAATGACCAAAGGAAAATTATGTGGGTTTATCAAATCTTTCAAAATATCTCTGCATCACCTTGCATGATAAAGCACTGACAGCCACCTCCTGAGGCTGGTAGGGCAGCAGAAATATTTTCATTTCAGAAGCTGGGTTTGAATTTGATCTCTGCCCCTCCCTTGCTGCCTCTGGTACATACCCTCTTTGTACCCTTGGAATCTTAGGAGTTCTCTGACCTTTGACTATATCAGAAACACTGGCTCCCATTTTACAGGTGGCAAAACCAAAGAAGTGAAGTGACTTGGTCCAAGAGCATACTACAAAATACCAGATGGCAGTCACAAGATCATTCCCTCATTTGTTCAAAGAAGGTCATAACCATGCCTGTTTTACAGGATTGTAGGAAGCTCAGCTGGAATAGAAGGGAAGGCTGTTTGCAGGCCTTAAATGGCCAGACATTGGACCCTGTGGTGGTAGCAGTAACACTGGTGTCTGGTGTGAGGCTGTGAGAAGCTTTCTTTCCTTAGACATTTGCATCTGGTCCCTAAACAGGACTGGGTATAGGCACTGGACACAGAGGATGAACAGACACAATCTTTGCCTTAGAAGAATTGACCCTGGAGGTAGAAGACAGCCAAGTACCCAGATAAACACACCTTAAGATGGCTTTCATGAAGTATACAGCCCTACTGGGGCAGCGCCCCCCTCCTGGTGTATTGGTGTATTGAGTTTGTTTGTTCTATTTTGTTTTAACATTTCTGCCATCATTAGCAACTCCTTTAAGGGAAACGTGCACAGTTCAGAACCTGCCACCCTTCACCCAGCTTGAGTGCCACACCTAAGGGAGAAGTCAAGTGGGTGACTCCCTGGGCCCCTTCTCTTGGGATATCTTGGTCACTTTGTGTGACTTTTCCCAAAGACCTCAGGAACAAGTTTGCTGGCTTCAGCCTGCAGTGGGAACACAGCAAGTGGTCATATTTGGGGTGTTTGGTTTTTTTTTTTTACCTTGTATTTGAATAATGCTCTAAATGTTTTCAATTCATTTTTCAAATAAATTTACGTTTATTCATGCATGTATATTGTTCAGATACACAGGCATGTGGTACACAATTCAAAAGGTACAAAAGAGAATATAGTAAAAGGTAAGTCTTCCTCCCTCCCCTGCCCCCAAGCCTTGAGTTCTCCTCCCCAGAGTAACCACTCTTGTTATTTTCTTATATCCTTCCAGAAATCAAATATTCTCTTTTTAGGAGTATTTTAAAAGCCATGTTTGTCAAGAAAATGCTCTACAGATCACGGGAGTCAGAATCACCAGAGTGTCTGCTCCCCACCTTGCAATCGTTAGAATTGCTTTGAAGAATTTGACAGCTCCTCATCCTGTGGCTGCAAAGATATTTCCATATCTTCCCATGTCTAGATGAGGAGATTGTGGCCAAACCTGGTCAATTTCATGCCAGATCTAGAACCAACGTTTCCAACACCTTCAGCTACACCATTGTTTTACAGACTCGTGCGTGTGTGCGTGCGTGTGTGTGTATGTGTGTATGTGTGATTAGTAGCAAATCCTTTTGCAAAAGGAAAAGGTACCTGGAAAAAGGTATGTACAATAAAGAAAAGCAGAGCCTCTCCTCCTGTTACAGTGTGTGGGGAGAGGCGGGACTCCGAGAGCCTCCTCTGCCTTCCAACAGCCCCGGCAGCACCTCCTTGGGACCCAGGGGTTGAAAGACTACAATCTCATTTTAGGTGACATCCAAGAGGTGACAGGAACTCTGTATTTGGATGGTTAAATCCAAGGTGGGAGAAGGGAAGCAGATGTTCCAGCTCAGCTCTCTCTATGTGAACCCTGGATATACCTTGTACCTGATGAACTCTACTGGGCATCCCTCAAGCCCAGGAAGGGCAGTTGTATGGAGAAGGCTGCTTGGAGCACCCACGTCCCCAAGAAGAGAGGTGGCTTCCTTTGAGCATTGACATCCTGATCAATTCAAGCATATTTATGGAGACGTCCGATGTGCCCAGCGCAATAACCTCCAAGCAGTTTAAAACTAGTCCCTGCCCTCTCATTACTTTCAATATAGCCGGAGAGAGGAGACATAAATAGAAGTGATGACATCAGGCAGGTGTGTGCTGGGTGAGGAGTAAAGGCAGGTGAGCCGGCAGGTACGTTGTCTCTGGATTCGGGGGAGGGAGAGGGGCCTGGGATGGAGAGGCAGGAAGGACAGCAGGGAAGCTGGCCGGCTATCCCTCCCGACACCAGCAGGCAGGGCAGGCAGGGTCGAAGAAGCAGCATATCAGGACCCGAACCCTTAACTTGAGCTGAATTAAGCTAACTGACTTGAGGGACATGGGTTAGAGTTTAGGTTTTCACAGCAAAGGATGCTTCAAATCTGCTTCTCCGTAAATAACAACTCTATCCTTCCAGTCCCCCCACCCTCTACTGCCACTCCATTCCCTCACACACACTGGCCTCCTGCTCCTCGTCCCCTGTGCTGGAAGGCTCTTCCCCAAACATCAGCACAGCTGGATCCCTCCCTGCGCCCCGCATCTTATCAGCCGGGCTTTCTCCAACTGCCCTGGATTAAACACCACCCCTTCCCCACTCTCAATACGCCTCCCTGCTTTATTCTCCAGAGCATATATCTAGCATGTTTCGATGTCTGGCATTCTTTATATTTACTTATTTGTTGCCTCTGTATTCGATGTGAGCTCCATGAGGGCAACAATGGTCTGTGCCCCCTCCCCCCACCCGTACCCAGAACAGCACCAGACGCATAGTAGGTGGGCAGTAAGCATTTGCTGAATGAATGCGTGCATGAGTGACTTCCCCTTAAGGATTCTCCATAAACTCCTCCCTAGGATGGAGAGGGGTGCTCAGGGTGGCTGGAGCTGTGATTTCAGGGGCAGCGGCAGGCACCAGCTCTGTCCTGGGGCAATTTGATGGTGCCACGAGCAGTTTTTGTAACAGTGAATCACATATCTCACTAGAAGGTGCAGGTGCCAAGTTGCAGCAGCTCCTCACGGTGAATGATGAGGACGCTGAGGGAGGAGGAAGACCGGGTCTTGGGAAGGGACTGCCACAGGGCTTGGGAGGAGCAGGGGGAGGGCGTGCCTCCCTGTTCCCTCCCGGTGCTTGGTCACCTCAGACACTGAGCGGGGGACGGAGAGAGAGGAGGCAGTCATGTGTGATGGGAGTGTCCTGAGACTGCTAGCCAGGTGTCCCCTTCTGTCCCCGGACTCAGTGCCCTTAACCTGCCCTCGGCTGCCCAGATGAATCAGCAAGTTCCAGCCCCTGTGGTTTGTTGCCGCACTTCCTCTGGGCGGACTGGAGGATCTTGCATGACATTAAATAACACACCTGGGAGGGAGGCTCAGAAAGCCAGCAGGGGCTTGGGGACAGGGATCATCCATGACCACGCCTGAGTCTCTGTATGAAGACCCCAGCCCAAAAAACCGCTGGTGCTGGCAACTTGGGGGTGGGAAGGGGTCCCCAGCCGCAGCTGAAAATCAGCACCTTGGGTACAAACAACTAAAGAAACACAGTTTTAACGCAGCAAATCCTCACAGAAAATGCATGTGACTGTGCCTGGCTTTCAGCCACCACTTACAGGAAAACTGAATCTCTACTGGAGATAAACCAAGGGGCAATTCCTCATTTTCAAGAAGGATGTTCCTTGGGGATGTTGTGCATAAGTGAGCTCCCCAAGTGAGGTGGAAATCATTGCCTTTATGAATATTCAGCTTCCACATAAGAATCATTTGAAGGCAGGTGGGGATAGCTCAGTGGTAGAGCGCATGCTTACCGTGTGCGAGGTCCTGGGTTCAATCCCCGGTACCTCCATTAAAAAAAATTATAAATAAATAAATAAACTTTATCTCCTCCCCCACCAAAAAAAATTATTTGAAATGTGGCACTTTCAACTTATAATCTGCCTCTGAAGACATGAATACTTTTCGATGTATATATTCTCAGATTCTCAGAGGACCCTATGACACCCCCATTTTACAGATGAGAAAACAGAGGTCTGGAGCATATATGGCTGTTCAGCCAGGTTTGGGGACTTGAAGATCTTTCCAGCTCAGCAATCTGTTCCCCTGTGATTCCTGCAACACCTCTGGGAGGATGATGCGGATCAGGAGACTGTTCCATACGATAGAAGAGAAAACCAAAACCCAATGGGTAAAGTAAAGGCTCCAACCAGATTCCCAACTCTGAGCCCAAGCTTTGGAATCGGACAAGGTTTACCATCCACTAGCTTCACTTAGCACATGCTTGACCTCTATGGGCCTCAGTTTCCTCATCTATAAAATGGGGGTGATGATACCTACGTCACGCAGAGCCATGAGGGTGAACCGAACTGATGCGTGGTTATCGCTGAGAGCAGTGCCTGACACAGAGCTGCTATTATTATGCCTGCCATGCGTGTTATTTTTACAGCGTCTCACACTTCTTATGTGAAATAGCCACAGGGACATGTGGCAGAGTCTCCTCCAGGGGCGAGCAAGATGGCACCACCCCCTCCTTCACCCCTGACTTTCCCTCCCCTCACACCCTCCTCCCTTCCAGAAGGTCACACCGGGTTGATTCTCTCCCAACCCCCAGGAGCCTCCCTGCCTCCATCTGGCCCCACCTCGCAGCTGCCAGGCTGCCTTGGCCAAGGATGAATGGCCTCGCCTAGGGCCCCGTGGTCACCCCGCCTCTGCCTGCAGCAGGGCCCGGAGCCCGGACGTGCCTGGCAGACTGCCAGTGCTTCCTTGGTAGGATGCCCCACCGTTCCCTCCGGGTCCCTCTATTCTGGGAGCTGTAATTTAGACAGCCTTCCCCGCCCCAATTGCTATCTGTAGCAGCAGTCACCGTTCCCTCGGCCCTGCCCACCCCCACTAGGCTGCCTTTTCATAAACAGCTCCCAGGCTGCCCTGTTATCTTGGGCGCCGTGGCTCTGGGGAGGAGGCCCTGCCACCCTGGAGATACAAATGACCCCTCAATCCTTGGGGGGCAGCCGGCCCAGTGTGGGCAGAGGAGGGATGGAACCCTGACCCACGAGAGACCAATATAGCAGCCCTCAGAACCTGACCCGGGGTGGGTGGGGTGCAGGAAAGAAGAGAGCCTGTCATTATGCCCCCAACGCCCTGGGGACTGGGTCGGCTTGGGCTGTGGTCTCCCCAAAGGCCCTTCCCTGCCTCAGCTTGGCAGGCTCAGCCACAAGGCCATGAAAAGGGGGACGGGGAGGAGGGCAGTCAACAGCAGCAACAAAAGTGATGTTTCCAAAATGCAAATGTGATGGTGTCAATCTCTAGCTCCAAATCTTCAGTGGCTCCCCGTGGCCCTTAGGGATGAGGTTCACAAGACCCTTTACCCCCTGCCCTTTCTACCACCTCTCTCACCTCAGGACCTTTGCACAAGCTCTTCCTCTGTCTGGATACAGTTCTCTTCATTTAACAACTACCCATACTGCAGGTCTCGGCTTAGAAATCACTTCTCATGGAGGCTTCCCATGACATCACCACACATACACATTTCCTTTGTCCTCCCCTTGGACTGGAGTGGGGTCCCTCCCGCATTCACCTGAAGCACCGGGCCCTTACCTATGCGCCTGCCGCTCTCCCTTGCTGACTGCATGTGCTCCCAGGGCAGCAACTCTCATGCCAGGATCATTTCCCTCGCACCTAGCCCAGTCCCGGCACACAGCAGGTGTTCAAGAAAAGTTTGTTGAAAGAACACTTGAATGAATAAACAGACGGCTCCTCTGCCCCTCCAGGATGAGTGGTCTCTTGCGGGGTGGGCATGGAGATTTGCTACTTTGGGCCCTTCATTTTTCCAGAAAGCTCCGACTTCAGTGTTCTGTCCCTTTGTCCTCTAAGTAAAATTTCAGGCTTGCTGCACTGCCTGCCCATCTTGATCTGGAAAATATGGTTGCTATGGCCGTGGGCCTGCTGGTGGGGAGCCCCAAGGGGCTCTGAGGATGCACACTGCGGGACAAGGCAGGCATCCCTGGGTTGAGGGAGGGAAGGCACCGAAAGAGGGAGTCCCCAGGCCATGGGCCACTTCCAAGCAACAACTCTGTTACTAGGAGCCAAGACGGCTACGCAGGCCAAATGGCAGTTTGGTTTTTTTGCTTCCTCCAAGGACAGATAGTGCAAAGAGTAACCAACAACTACAGCAATGAGGCTGGAGTTCGATGATTCTACCTGTTATCCCCATAAATTATTGGGAGATCTCTGAAATTTGAGTCTTTCTGCATCCAAATTGCATTTCCTCCATCATTTCTCTCATCCTTCATGAAATGTCACTTAAATATTTTCCAGAGCGCCTGTCTGTTTTGTGCTCGAGGTAGCTCTGATTTATGTTCTCTATGGCTGTGTGACAAAGGACCTGAACATTTTAGCAACTTAAAACTAGCTTTTATCCAGAAATAGAAAGAAAAATGTCATATATCACTTATATGTGGAATCTAAAAAAAAAAAAAAAAAGGGACACAAATGAACTTATCTACAAAACAGAAACAGACTCACAGACATAGAGAACAAACTTATGGTTACCGGTGGTAAAGAAGGTGGGAAGAGATGAATAGGAAATTCAAAAATTGCACCTCTTGGTGAGTGATGGAAATGTTAGCTAACTTGATTGTGGTAGTGGTTTCATTGGTGTATATATACATCTATCAAAATTCATTAAATCATACATTTGAAATATACATGGTTTACTGTACAGGAACCATATTACAATAAAGGTGTTAAAAAAAAACCCTTAGCATTTATTATCTCACATAGTTTCTGTGAGTCAGGAGTCCTCACAAAGTTGCAGTCATCTCAAAGCCTGACCAGGCGCTGAGGGTCTGTGTCCAAACTGACTCCTGTGGTTGCTGACAGGCCTCAGGTCTACACTGGCTGCTGGCCTGAGGCGTCAGTTCCTGGCCCTGTGGGCCTCCCTGTAGGCCTGTCCATCACCTGGCAAATTGCTGCCCTCCAGAGCAAGGGTTTCAAAAAGAGGAAGAGCAGGAGAGTCAGCGAGTGCCCAGGAGGGAAGCTGCAGTCTTTTAACCTGCAATGGAAGAGATGTCCCTTTGCTTCTGCCCAAGACCACTGGTCACTCAGGCCAACCCTGGCCGTGGCCACCAAGAGGCAAGCACCACTGAGGCCATCTTGGAGGCTGGCTATCAATCTCCAACATATACCTGGCACAGAGAAGATGCTCAAGAAATGGTTGTAGAATGAAAGAATGAAGGTAGGAATGGTTTCAACAGAAATCAGTTTTTGTGGGGAATTAATAGTCCTGACCGTTGTAGGAAAATGGGGCGCGAGAGGATGGTCGTGTTCCAGGTCTCAGGTGAGTCCCTGGGATGTGCCCTGTCAAGTGAGGGTCCTTGGCTTAGAGCAGGAAAACATTCAAGAGTGAACCAGAGTAAAGTGAAAGTAGCTTTATTTGGGGAGATACACACTCCGCAGACAGAGTGTGGACCATCTCAAAAGGCAAGAGGCCTGGGGGGGGTGGGGGGTGGGTAGTCCTTATGGGCTCAGTAATTTCATATGCTAACAAGAGGGAGGATTATCCCAACTATTTTGGAGGTGGGGCGGGGATTTCCTGGAATTGGGTCCCGTCCACTTTTTGGCCTTTTACGCCAGCCTGGGAACTGTCATGGAGCCTGTGGGTATGTCATTTGGCATGCTTGCATATTACAGTGGGCCTATAATGAGGCTCAAGGTCTACTGGAAGCCAAATCTTCTGCCATCTTGGGCCAAGTTGGTTCTACCCAGTTTATATCCCATCTTCATTTGCTGTGTCTTTCTTTTAATGGTTGTGACCTGCTCCCTTCTCTCCTGTCTCAGGACCACTGCCCCATCCCTGAGAGAGCTGAACCACATTCAGCTTCCCTCAACCTCCTCTGTCCCTACAAGGCCCTCTTATAATTCAACTCCACCTCTTCCCAGCCGTGTGACCTCGGGCAAACTCCTAAACCCACAGACCTGTCATGGGTATTAAAACAGATAAGGGCGCACGCATCACAGTATTTGTCTCACACAGCTCTCAGTCAATGTAGCCATCATGGGCAGGATTGTGTGTTACTAATACCAGAAGGAAAAATGAAAGTGTCTCCCTGGAGTCAGGAGCAGTCTTAGAGCTGGGTGTGGCATGTGTGTATGTGTGGTTCTGTATGTTTACTCCTCCAAGAGAAGTGGCTGAGAGGAGCTGTCCAGGGTCTCAGTGCCTGGGATGGGTCATGTGGTCCAGATACCAGATTTATCACTTGGGCCAGAGATGTGCTGTGACCTTAGTCACTCAAACAAGCAGGACCGACAGATGAACACGTGGGCTGCTGTCCATTTACACTGAGTAGCATGTGTTACACCAGTGGTTCTAAATATTTTCTCAGGGAGGGAAGAGGAGGGCAAGTGGGTCAAGAAACTGTTTGAAAGTTTACACAAAAAATAAACATTTGTACCTAAACACAAATATATATATATATATATATATATATATATATATATATATATATATATATATATATAAAGTAAACTCAAGCCATTCACCGATGGACCACAGATTCAGAATTCTAGTACTGGATGTAGTCTTCCTGAAAGCAAGATGACCTTGTGTCTCCTGAGCAAAGGAATGAATATGTGAATGAATTAAAAAAAATAACCAAAAAACTCAACTGTGAAAAAGGCCAGAATCTTGGCATTTTTTGCTGGTTAGCAGCACATTGTCTCCCCTGGCGTAATTGTCTCAGGAAGACTGGCTGGCTGTAGAAGACCTGCCTTATCCTTACTGTGTGACCTTGGACTTGTCACCTAACCTCTCTCAGCTTCATTTTCCACATCAGGAAAATAATGTGAATTACAGAGGGTGTTTTGTATGCTCCACAGCCTACTAACAACACAAGGAATTCTTATTTGTAGTTGGACTCTTATTCTGGTGGGTACATCTAGATTTAGGCAAAAGGAACCCAAGGGGAAAAAAATATGTTTCTACCAACCTGCCCGCAAGGCCTCCAGCTCCCATCAGCATAGACCTGCCTTGGGAATGGGGAGATTCCTGGGTGGGGCAGTTTGCTCAGAGGAAGGTGTAAAAACATGCTGAGCTTCCAGCTCTGTCCTCTGTTAGCATATCCACAAATCAGATGGCCAGATGGCCGGGTTGCAACACAGTTGAGGCTGGGACAGCTTGCTTTGGTCTCATTCCAGGCCTAAGGGCACACCCTACACCAGTAGATTAGATGAGACTCCTGAAGTCATTCCAGCAACAAATATTTATTGAGAAACTTCTTCAGATCCAGGCCTGTGCTAGGTGCTGGGGATACCAGGGGAGCAAGCCTACTCTGGTCCTTATTCTCTTGGAGCTGACAGTCTGATGGGAAGAAGATATTCATCAATCATCTGCGAGAAGGACAGGGTGCTCCAGAGATGTGTAATGGGAGGTCTCGATGTCAGGGTGGGAGGGGGTGTTGTGGGTATAAAAAATTTCCTTTCAGAAGTGACATATGAGCTGAGCCCTGAACTCCTTTTAGATAAGAGCTGAGCCCTGAACTCAGAGACAGGCCCTGGATGAGTTGGGAAGAAGCTACAGCAAGTGCAAAGGGCCTGTGGTGGCACATTGGAAAGTCTGAAATAAAGCCAGTGTGGTTTGAGCACATGTGTGAGGGGGGAGGTACGCAAGAAGTAACCATGGACACGAGGCAGGCAGAGACTAAACTGCCCTGTTCTCTTTCATGTGACATTGGCAAAGACTTGAAGGGACTGGAGTGGCAGATTTCAAGACTCTGAAAGCTGTTTCACAGAAGGAGGGTGCCTTAGAAGCCGAATGAGAGGAAATACCCCAGCAAGTGAGATGTGAGTCAGACAGCAAGGCCGTGCTGGCCCAGAGGGAACCCTGGGGGATGACTTTCTCTACTTCCCGTGTTGTAGGTGTCGGCCAGGTGGCAGAAGTGGTGTTTGCTCATTCACTTCCCTATCCTGTTCCCTCTGTCACATTACTCCCCATTCTTGCTGCTAAATGGACAGCTCAGTCAGGGTGAGTCTGTTACATGAAGATGGGGCTGGGACAGGGGAAGGCAGGGAGGGAAATGTTACCCAAAAACCAGGGTTCTCCTCTTGGTGGGTGTCGAGCTAAAAGACAAAACCAAGCCAAAGAGCAGGAGAAGGAAGAATTTATTATTTGCAGCAAGTAAGAACACCAGGGATTTCCCCCAAAGCAGTGTCTCTCTGACCAGCAAAACTGGAGAAGTCTTAAGCTAAAGGTGTATGCATATTCATGAAGGGGCCTGAGCAGAGGAGAATTCAGCACAGAATGGAGCAAAGATTGACAGAGTCTAAGCTTTAGTGGACTGAAATCAGGAGGTTCAGAAAAGGTTTTCAACATCATCATCCCTCAGGTTCCACCAGTCTGAGGTCTCAGCGTGTAGCTTCCATCCTCCACCTGGGTGGGGGCCTTAGTTCCTGCAGAAGAACTCAAAGATTTGTATCAGATTGTTAGGTACTTCCCTTGAGGAAGAGCTAGTTCTGTTTCACTGCTGAACAATTGTTTCTTGACTGCTTTTCCTTTGTTCCTGCCCTTAAAATCATTCATTACTAAAAACTGTTCAAGGGCAAGCCTTGTGGCCAGGCTTAGATCCCAAAATGGCTTAGGCCAAAAATGATGAGAAAGCCATGCCTGGTTCTCTTTCTTCAGGGACCGTCTACCTATTTGCTTACAGAAAGCGGCAAGGGTGAGGAGGGTGTTTTGGGGTGTCTGGGCTGCTCAGGGAAGGGGGGAAAGAGAGGGGGAAAGCCAGCAGCAGCCAAGACCAGGAGTAGGGTCAGGGAAGGAGAGTGGCCAGGACAGGGCATCTCTGGGGCCACCCCTGGATTCTGAGTCTCTTCTCTTTCCTGGAGGCACCTCTGGTCCCAGCTGCCTTACCTGCTGAAGGACGGGACGGGATGGCCCTGGCAGTCACAGGTAGAGTACATCTGGTTGTTCTCTGACATCCTTTTGGGAAGACCTGTTTCCTTGTCTGGGGTTTCTTTCTAAATTATAACTCCTTGAGGGTAGGGTCTACATCTTGTTCAATGTCATATATCCCACTGTCTAATGCAGTTAGTATTTGTTGAATGAATGAAAGCACAGACCCATGAATACTGAATTGTAGTAATGATCTGGAGAGCAGAGACCGTCCATAGCTATGGATGGATGGGACCCAGCTCTGAAGATCTGAGCCTTGATCTACATTACTGCCAGAATTCTTCTCAGGACCGGGGTTTGTGGGTAGGGCAGCCTATTTGCAGCCTCTTCGGATCAAAGGGCAACTCAAAATGCAGAAACTTTTTAAATTAAAAAAAAATTTGTTTTATTTTTTGGGGAGTAATCATTTAATGTATTTATTTATTTTAATGGCGGTACAGGGGATTCAACTCAGGACCTCACACCTGCTAAACATGTGTTCTACCACTGAGCTGTACCCTCCTCCCGCCAAACTTCAGAAACTTTTAAGACAGGTCATGTGATGTTCTGGTTAAGAATGGAGCTCTAGTGGGGAGGGTATAGCTCAAGTGGTAGAGTGTAAGCTTAGCCTGCTCCAGGTTCTGGGTTCAATCCCCAGTACCTCCATTTAAAAAACAATTAAATAAATAAAACTAATTACCTCCCTTGCCAAAAAAAAAAAAAAAAAAAAAAAAAAAAGAATGGAGCTCCGTAGCTGACTGCCTAGGTTCAAGTCCTACTTTTGCCACTTCCTAGCTGTGTGACATACCACTCTGTGCCTCATTTTTCTCATCTGTAAAATGGGGGAACAAATGGATCATAGGCTTGATGTGGGAATGAAGAAAGCTGACAACAGTGCTTGGCACACAGTAAGTGCTCCATCAATGTTAGTGATTGTTGTCCAGGATGGAGATGAGAGACATGGAAAGGGATTTATTCCTTCCCCCAGGACAACACCTTAGACCCAAAGCGCCTACCACGGATCTGGCAGAGCTGCCTGAATAGGGTCACCCCTGGTGGCCTCTTCTGCTCAGTCCACCTGCATCAGTCGCCAGATCACCAAGGGCCCTCTGCCTTCTGCAGACGGAGAAGTGCCGACTGTACAACTGGGCTGACCGCCACTTGCTCCACGGCGTCATTGGGCAAGGCGCTTTCCTAATGTCCGCAAGCTTCTGCTTTCTTATTCGTTTTTTTTCCCTTTAATGGATGCACTGGAGATTGAACCTTGTGCATGCCAAGCACTCGCTCTACCACTGAGCTGTACCCTCCACCCTTGCTTTCATATGTGTAAAAATGGAAATACTAAAACCATCTGCCAGGGTTGCTGTGGGGATTAGGTGCCCTGCACCCAGAAGGGCCGGAATGCAATTGCCTCTCCAGTTATCTGCCCCTCCCTCTGGCCCAGGCCCCTCCCAGGCTCTACCACTGAGACCTGGGGCAGGAGTTACATCCTCTCTGTGAAGATCAGCTGGAGAGTTCCATCCCTGGCAGCCTGCATCAGGCTTCACCAGGGACTCCTGTCCCTGTCACCTCAGATGACTCCTGTCCCCGCAAGCTCTCTGCCAGATGGATTGACCTGAGTCCTAAGGCGAACCCCATAGGAGCGGAGTAAGTCCTGCGGTCCGAGCATACCGGGTGGAGGCCTCAAACTGCTAGGGATGGGGATGGGGCAAGGTGGGACGTGGGATTCCCATTCCATTTCTGTCCTTATCTTTAGACACAAGCTCATCATCCTACTTGCTTACTCACAGGCACAAAAAGGGGGAAAGTTGAAAGGGAGATAGGTTGGTATCCTGAAAATTTTAGTGCAGGGAGAACCAGGAGTTTCCACATTTATTCCACGAAGGTGCTTTGCATGGAATCCCCGTGAGCTGTGGGGTTCTCAGCACTGGAAGGCAGAGTCTGCAGGAGGAACTCACTGGTCGGGTGGGGGGAGGCTACAGAAAGTTCTCTGTCCATCCCACCCCGAGCCCCAGCAGTGAATCTGGAAACAAGGTTAAAAGGGCTGCTAACCACATCAAAGGGATTTAAATCTGGTGCCTCCTGAGAGCTTGTGACCCTGGACAAATCATTTGATCTCAATTTCCCTGTTGTAAAATGGTAATAATACTGCACTGACCAGTTGGTGTGAAAATTTAATGAGGGAACATAAATGGAGCACTACTGTTGAGTGAGGTGAACACAGCAGGGAACTTGTTTTATCCAACAACCAACATCTAAGGCCAACTGTGTGCCAGGGTCTATAGGCTAGGGACAAGGGGGACACTGATAAAGAAGACAAGCATGATCTCCGCCCTCACATTGCCCACGGAAGTGGGATGGCAGACACTGAATGAAAGGGATGGTGTGGGGTGATGATTAAGGCAAACAGCTTGGAAGCCCAGCTCTACCATTCACCGGTGGGGTGACTCTGCACTAGCTCAGCTCTTTGCTTTGATTTCCCAAAAGTAAACTAAGCCATGCACCCACTTCATAGAGTGGTGAGGATTACGCGAATTGACACATGGAAAAATGTTACCTGGCAACTGGGTTTCCCTCTTGGTGAGTGTCAAACGGCACAACCAAGCCCAAAGAGTGGGAGAAGAAAGGATTTGTTACTCGTAGCAGCAAAGGAGAACACCAGGCATCTTTCCCAAAGCAGTGTAGTGTCTCTCCCATCAGCAAATCTGGGGAAGTTTTAAGGTAAGGGTGCATGCATTCTCTTGAAAAGGCTTGGGCTGGTGTATGCATATTCATAAAGGGGCTTGAGCAGAGGAGGATTCAACATAGAATTGGTGCAAAGGTCCACAGAGTTCAAGCTTTAGTCCATTGAAGTCAGAAAAGATCATCCTCATCATCATTCCGTCCTCCACCTGGGTGGGGGGACTTAATTCCTGCAGAACTCAGATTCGAGACAGATTGCTATGTATATCCCTTGAGGAGGAACTAGGGCTCTGTTATATCGCTGAACTATTTTTTCTTGACTGCTTTTCCTTGGTTCCTGCATTCCCTCGCTTTCCTTGAGATCATTAATTATAACTGAGACCTGTTCAGGGACAGCATTGTGGCACGGCTTAGACCACAAAATGGTTTAGGCCAAAAATGGCCTCTCTTATGTCAAGAAAGTCATTCCTGATTCTTTTTCTCTGGGGACCCCCCTATCCTATCTGCTTACATTTACAGCCCCTACAGCTGTAAGCACACAGGTGATCAGTATAGTAAAAGGAGCGGCAGGATGTGTAACAGGGCAAGAGATGATGTTCAGGCTGAGCCTGCCCAGCAGTTGGGGTGGACATGGTCCCAAGGAGGAAAGGGCCTGGTGCAGGAGAGCAGAAAGAAAGAGTGAGGAGTGAAGAGAGGGGTGTGACTGAAGCAGAACCAGCAAACCAGTTTAAGAAGTTAGGGCATAGGGAGTTACTGGCAAGGATTTTTAAGGATCAGGTTTGCAACTTTAAAACATTCATTCCCCTTTGTATCTATGGAAACATGGCACACGTTTGTCCATTCATTAATATACCCCTTGCCCCTGGCACAGAGATTAGGGTACTCCCTGGCAGACCCTCGCTCCCTCTCTGTTTTCCAGCCCCACTGGCTTCCAGATCTCTTAGGGCCTTTGCGTTTGGTGGCTCTCTTCCAGGAGTGAAGCCAGGGGAGATTAGGGAGCACTGAAGTTAGACCCAGGCCTGGGGGTGCCCACCTCCTCCCCATCCACACAGCCCCTCTGTGACCCCAGAGTCAAGTGTGCCTCTTTTGATTTCGGCAAATAATTTCTCCTGCTGTAAACACTCAACTGTAAATGCGGCGATCTAGTACAGTGCCTGGTTGGTAGTATGTTCTCAGTCAATACAAGTTTCTTTCCTCTTAAAACAATCTTCTTACCATCGGGGTGGGAGGACATTAAGAGTGGGGTGGGTGTGGCTAGGAACGATTCAGGGAGGAGAAAGTAGGCTTTTAATTTTCTTGCAAAGGGGCAAAGAGTTTGGTCCCCAACTCAGTGTTTACGGGGTAGGCGCGTGAGAGGGTGCCTTTCCCGGCAATCCCCTGTACTCTGTAACCCGGGTAAGGGTTCCAAGTAGATGGACGCAATGACTCCGCCTGGAGGGCAGAGGGCACCTAGCTACGCGCACGTGGGAGAGGAACTGCTTTTCTTGGGCTGGATCGACTGATGCCTACCTCCGGGCTTAGGAACGCAGAACGGAATGAGGTGGGGAAGTGGGGGATACATTTCTGCAAATCTCAGGGATCAGAGCTCCCGAGGCTGCGGTGGAGAAAGTCCACAGCCCGGGCACCTCTAGGTGTATGGGCGGGACTTACGTAGAGTCCCGCAGCCGCGCTCATGAGGGTCCCCCCCACCTAAGCGCATCTGAAGGGATGCACTCCGTCTCCACCCTCCTAACCTTTCCTCCTGTGCCGAATCCCACCTTCGCTGGCTTTCGGGGATCCTCCGGGGCAGCCGAGAGGCGTGGCCCGCCGGCGGCCCGCCCCTTTGATGTCCTCCGGCACCGCTGTGATTGGACAGCCGCTTATGACGTGCGGGGACTGCGGTGGGCCCGGGTGCTGCGGCAGCCGCAGCGCCGGCCGCTGCTCCGGCTCTGGCTCCCGGGTATTTAAAGGGGACGCAGCGGCGGCCTGGGGGGATGGGGGGCAGGTGGAGAGGACGGCCCAGACGCACATCATCCAGGGCCCCTTGGGACTGGAGTGACTCGTGAGCAGGAGCCCAGAAAGCCGGGGGTGGATAAGACATCGCGTCCCCTCCAATCCTCGTAAGCACCCCTTGCTCCATCCCGCTTCCAAATACTCAGCCAGCCCCTTTCCCCACTCTTTACACATCAAACTCTGCCGGGACAGACCTTTGCCGCCGCCGTTCCCCACGTGAGTCCTGGGATCCCCGAGGTAGGGGAGGTCTGGGGTCCTAGTGTGGGGTGGGGGCTGCATGGAGTCTGAGAGTGCTCCTTCATGCGTCTATCAGTGCGGGAGTCCCTGTAGCGGAGTAATTTGTCCCCCTTTTACGCCAGGAATCGGGTGTCCGGGTATCGCTCCGTCCCCGACTTGGTCAAGGCGAAGGAATCTGGGCTCACTTGCTCCCTGCCACCCACGAGTCCCCCCTGGCTCCCGAGCTGCGCGCCCCACCTTCCCTCCGCCCCGCACTGGAGCGAAGCACCCGCCAGCTGGGGGTGTGCCAGAGTGCCTGCTTTCCAGCCACCTCTAAAAATATCTCTCCCCCCCACTCCACCAGCAGCTGCCACCTCTTTGCCCATTGAGGATCCCCTCGCAGTTTGTCCACCCAGGCAGGACAAGCCCAGAGGTGGCTCCCGGTCCCAGCTTCCTCACTGGCACCAGGGCTTCACTGGCACCAGGGCTTCAGTCAGGGCCCAAGGGATTCCCCAGGGCAATAGGGTAAGTTCTGGCTGCAGTTTTCCCAAGAGGCAGCAGAGACCCCTGTGCTCCTGATTCTGATGCTGTGTGACCTCCCAGGATATTAGTTTGACCTCTCTGAGCCTCTGTATTACCTATTTACTGCTGGTGGTGGTGAGGAAGGAAGAGACCATGGTAAAGTTGGGAGTGCTGTCTGGAGAGGGAGAGAATTTCAGTCTAGTGGTGGAATCTGATTTCTAGTGATTGATACAAAGAAACCTGGTCTTGGGCAGAGGACTTGTTACTGTAGGTCTTTGCTCCCCTGCCCCTCATCCCTAACTCGCACATTTTCTGGGGAAAACTGTCCTCAAACTGTCCTGTGGACTCCACCCATCAAGAGGGGAATTTCAAACTTAGGGCCTATGCAAAAGACAGGACTGTTTCCCTTCCCTATCCCCAGGGGCCCTCCCACTCCATCCCCATAGATGTAATACAACAGCATTGTGTAAAAGGTGCCGGGTGTGGGGCTGGGAGAGGCAGTCACTGCTTAGGTGGCACTGAAATCTGGGCCCCCTGCCCACACGATGAAACCCTTCTCTCCTCTCTGCTCTAGCCTGGGAGAAGCTCAGAGGTCTTGTCCCCTTTTCCTCTGAGGGACTCTTTCTGGTGTCCACAAAAGGATTTGATCACTCAGGACAAAGCTGCCAGAGGTGAGTAATGTCACAGAAGCCAGACTCCAGTGGAACCTAGGGTCTCTCTGACTACTGTGGGGTAGTGTCAAAGTCTGGCTTTCTCAGTTTCGAAGAGAAACCCAGAATGCCTGGTTTTCAGCTCTGGGGATTAAAAGAAACAAGGACAACTCACCAAACAATAAATGTTTAACTGATTTCCCTAAATACTGTTACTAGATGCAAAAAATAAAAAAATCACTGTGTTTTGCTATGAGAAGTTTCATGATTAAAAACCAGTAGACTATTCTACCAAATTTTTAAAAAGAAAAGAGAAAGAACCAAGGGTGAAGCAGTGAAAGTTGACCTCTGGATGGTTCCTGGAGACCCTTTTTTATCTTTGTATCTGCCCTGCACGTGTCTATCCATATTTGCTTTTACAAGGGGAGTGGCATCCCCTGACCTTTTCTCTTTGGACTCACCTGGCCCTGAGGGGACAGTGTGGTAACAGCCAGGATTATGGAAGGCTGAAACTCCTTCCAGATGGGGCCTGGGGACAGCCCTCCCACCTCTCTTCTCCCAAATATGCCCTTCCTTCACCTCATTCACTTCCTTCCTCTTCCCTCCCATCTTCTTGACCTGTGTCTCCCCTCCCTCCCTCCGTCTTTTTGTCCACTGCCCCATTCAGCTTTGACCACTGCTCTCAATTCCTAGATTACAAGTTCTTAAGAAAAAGGCTGAGACCCACATCCCATCTCTAGTGAAAGGGTTTAATGCATGTGTGGTTAGGGAGTGGGGAGGGATGGGGTACCTCAAAACAGAGGGTGGCAGAGCCCCTCCCTCTGACTGCTGCCCTGCTCCTGGGATGTCCTAGTCTCTGGTTGAGGGCAACAGCTTCTTGCTGTCCTGGGATGGTATAGGGAAAGTGTCACCTTGGTAAAGTCAGAAGGGTACCCAGTGTCACCCACTGTCACCACCAGGGGGCAGCAGACAGACAGACCTTTGCTCCTTTCCCTGTCTCGGTCTCCAGGCTCTCAAGTAACTTTCCAGGTCTGTCCCAGATGCAACTAGTTGCTCATTTAACCCCACGGTGGAGGGGAGGCACTGGGAGTTGTCGGTCTGTAGCTGCACTGGTGAAGCCACCACAAAGCCAAACCCTGTCCCCAAAGCCACACAGCAAAGTCCCACAGAAATGTCAACCTGTTCCTGACTGACTGCCAGCCTCTGAAAGCACCAGGGAGGCTGTCCCAGACCAGCTGTGGTGCCCACGGGTCCCTGCTGCCCACTTGCTTTGGACTCTGGCAGAAACCCCAGTGCCGTACGCCTTGTCATCTGCCCCTTCCCTTTTGAGGGCAGAGGGCAAGCAAGGCTGTGGCCAGGTGTTCACACCAGGCTCTGCCCCATGGAAACAGCATGGCCTTGGGCAAGTTATTTAAGCTCTGAGCTCTTCTCATCTGCTGGATTCATGAGACTGTTATGAACTGTGAGAGAATGAATGAGTGAAGGTGATTTGTAAACTATGATGTACCATTCACAAGAAAGGGGCAATGACCATACTGGAGTAAAAAGTATTGGTCTCAGACTCAGAGATCTGGTTTTGAGATCTGTCTCTGCCACATACAGTGGGTGACCTTTGGGCAAGTTGGTTAACCTTTCTGGGTCTCCAATAATATCATCTGTAACCTCTAGCATCATGGGGGATTGCTTTTATTTTTTATTCCCTTTGTTTTTATTTATTTATTTTTATGAGTTTTTTTGGGGGGGTGGGTGGGCGATTAGGTTTATTGATTGACTGATTGATGGAGGTACTGAGGATTGAACCCAGGACCTTGTGCATGCTAAGCACATGCTCTACCACTGAGCTACACCCCCGCCTCCCATGGGGGATTTTTAAGAGGATGCTTAACAAGGGCTTTGTGATCCCTAAGTGCTACGCCTATTTGAGGCACTGTTTTTACTGAGTCCTGGGAGAGGATCTTGGATAGGACCAAGTGGGCATTAGTGGTGGAAACAATCAGCTGACTGGGCACCCTCAAATGGACCTTTTGTGGTTGTCAGGAGCTCTGGAGGACGGCTGAAGGCCAACAGTCCCTACAGGTGGTGCCCAGGGTGATGTACTGACAATGAGCGGGTGTTTTCCAGTTGCTGGCCTCCGATGCCTGTCTAGGGTAAGTGGGTCCCTCCAGGGGTCTCTTAGGATGAGGCCTCAACCCCCATGTTCCCATCATGGGGTGGGAGGAGCCCTATCCGGCCCCTTTTAGGCCTGCCTCACCTCTCCTGGGCCTCCACTAATCCCTGGAAGCTTCCATCCCAGGGGTAGGGCCCTGCTGCTTTATATCCTCAACTCCAGGGATCCTGGGCCACTGAGACTCCCAGATAGATGTTGGTAAGACCAGAGGGTGACTCTAGGGATGATGCTGAAGGGACAGTTCTATTAGAGAGACAGACAGCCAGGTTCAAATCTCAGCTTTGAAATTAGGAAAGGAGCTCAGACTTGTTTCACAGGGTGTGCCAGGCCATAAACATCACAGGAGAGGGGGTTAGGAAGAAACTAGAAAGAGGAGTGGTTCCAGCACAACTAATTGGGGTGGGAGGCTGGGAGGGAGAAAGGCGGTGCAGTGGCTACTCTGCAGCTATACATAATCCGCTCACCGCCGCTCTGTCACATAAAGCTGCTGGCAAGCAAAGGTGGCAGGGACCGGCTGCAGAGGGCCTCTGCTCTTCTCATTTGCTTGCCTTTGTGCTGCACACTTCTCCTGTTGTCCCCCATCCTCTTCCTTGTCAACAGGACTAGCCCGGGGTCTCCACTTCCTGGGGCTCCCCACCCCCACTCCCCACCCTACTCTTCCTGTCCCATCCAGCTCCATGCTCCCTCCCCCAGCGTGACTTCCTCCTAGTTCCCTTCCTCCCCACTCCTGCCTCCGTACCCCCAGCCATGTCCCCACTACCTGCTCCCTCCTCTGCCTTTTCAGCCACTGCTGCTCTCTTTCCCTTACCTGTCTCCCAGGTATGTCGCGGCCTGGCTCGGGAGGCTCCTCCTTCCCCAAGCCCCACCGCTTCTGCTGCTGCCCACTTGCTTCGGACGCTGGCAGAAACCCCACCCGCTGACAAGTTCCTCCCAGGGAATTGGCAAGTGATTAGTGATGAGTTGTTAGCACAGGGCCCTAAAACTCCCTGCAGAAGCTGTGTCCCCTGCCTAGGGCCATCTGGCTGGAAGCAGCTCCCAGAGAGCCTGCCCGGGTCTTGTGTGGTCATTCCGCCTACCTGGTTCTTCCAGGAGCTAAAATCCAGTTCTCTGATCAGCGCAGAAGCCCAGGCACTTAACTCTCTAGACCTGGCCCTTAGCTTCTATCCAGGCCTGAGGACCTGGCACTGATTGTCCACATGCCTGGGATGGTGCCAACAAGTCCTCCTGGGAGCCTGGCTCCTATATTGCCCACCATGGTCCCACAAACTCTCGGCTCTGCATGGCCGAGAAAGGGGAATGAGGAGGCTGCTCCAGTTGGGTAAATGGGTGGTTTCCCTTGACTGTTAGGGAAGAAGGGAGTAGAGAGTCCCCTCCGTTTATCCATAAGAACAAGTGGAGTCACTGGAAGAGCCCGGAATGGTCTAGGGACCCCCAAAGGAGTTACCCCTTGGAAGCTGTTCTTCCCTCTCTCAAGTTGTTAAGCCCCCATGGCCCCGATGAGAGTAGCAGAAATAACTGGGCTCAGGAGGGGGAAGGTCCCCTGAGGGTAAATCCCAGGGCAGTTAACCAAGAGCTGCCAAGCGGGTGGGCAGGGAAGGCTGGGAGTGGGGACGGCGACGTTGCTTACCCAGCTTAACCAGCTTCGGGTCCTCCTCAGGTCTTGGATGTGCCAGCGCCTCTGGCTGTGGCCCGCTAACCAGCCTCTCCCGGGCCGGCTCCCGCCGCGCCCCCTCTCGCTTGCTCCCTCCTCCTCCTCCTGCTCCTCTCTCCCCCGCTCCCAGGACAGCGGGATGGCCGCGCAGAGCGCGCCGCGCTTCCTGCTGACCTTCGACTTTGACGAGACCATTGTGGACGAGAACAGCGACGACTCGATCGTGCGCGCTGCGCCAGGCCAGCGGCTGCCGGAGAGCCTGCGAGCCACCTACCGCGAGGGCTTCTACAACGAGTACATGCAGCGCGTCTTCCAGTACCTGGGCGAGCAGGGCGTGCGGCCGCGGGACCTGCGCGCCATCTACGAGGCCATCCCCCTGTCGCCGGGCATGGGCGAGCTGCTGCAGTTTGTGGCCAAGCAGGGCGCCTGCTTCGAGGTTATTCTTATCTCAGACGCCAACACCTTCGGCGTGGAGAGCGCGCTGCGCGCCGCCGGCCACCACGGCCTGTTTCGCCGCATCTTCAGCAACCCGTCGGGGCCCGATGCGCGGGGGCTGCTGACGCTGCGGCCCTTCCACACGCACAGCTGTGCGCGCTGCCCCGCCAACATGTGCAAGCACAAGGTGCTCAGCGACTACCTGCGCGATCGGGCCCGCGACGGCGTGCACTTCGAGCGCCTGTTCTATGTGGGCGACGGCGCCAACGACTTCTGCCCCACGGGGCTGCTGGCGGGCGGAGATGTGGCCTTCCCGCGCCGCGGCTACCCCATGCACCGCCTTATCCAGGAGGCGCAGAAGGCCGAGCCCAGCTCCTTCCGCGCCGCCGTGGTGCCCTGGGAAACGGCCATCGACGTGCGCCTCCATCTGCAACAGGTGCTGAAGACGTGCTGAGGACGCGGCCTGCAGGGGCTCCCGGGCGGGGAAGGGGGGCGAGGGGGCTGGGGATCCGGAAAGACAAACCTAGTTTTATTATTCCCTTTCCCTTTCGCTTTGGTATGTCCCTCCGGGAATTTCCGGAATTCCGGGCTCGTCCCTTTGGGGGCTGGGGGAGGGAGTCCAGAGCCGTCCCCATCTATGCAGTTAACCCAGCTCAGCTTCCTCCCCTACTTCCACTGCAATAACGTTCTGGAGTCTGGCGCCACTGGGGTGGTGAGCATACCTGGGCAGGCAGCAGTGTTTCCAAAACCCCTGTCCTCCGAAATGGGAGGAAGGGGGTCCGCTGGCAGATGAGAGAAGGAACATCTCCCACTGCCTTAACTGCTGCCTTAGGTTGCATGACCTCCTTCCCCCAGTTTTCTGTCAAGCGGATCCAGGTCCCAAAATTCCCGCAGTTGCACCGGACTTCCGCAGAGAGAGACGGCTTTCTCAGACAACGATCCCAGGCCTAGATCTTGCTTCACCTACCACGACCCCACACTACACACCTTTTCTTCTTGCCTCCCTTCTCCTGACCATCCCGCCAGCATCCCCACAGGAAAAAAAGCCAGAGGGAACAGTCGCCTCCTCGTGGTGGGACGAGGTAGCACACTGTCCTGCTCGGGTCCAGCCAGCCAGGGACCTCGCAGCTCGCGCAACAGTGTCTCCTCGCACCCCAGCCTCGTCTATGCAGCAAGAGACCAGGGACTTAACCAAAGTCGCCCCGTCGGCTGGGCCCTCTGAGCCCCTCTCCTCCCGTATGGAACAGAAAGCCATGATGTTTTAAAGCAGAGCCAGCGAAACCCAAGCCCCTCCTCCCTCTCTGGTATTTCAGAGCTATAAAGGAGGCGAAGGGGAAGAGGTGCCTGAGATATCTCGCGCCGCAGTCTGAGGGATGAAAGATGAGAGTGAAGTGCTCTCTGCTCTCAGAGCCCCATGTAAGTGAGCGAGTTAGAGTCTCCACTCTTGGAGTAGTGCCCAGCTTGGAGAACCAAGACAACACAACACAAGCAACAGGCAAAAGAACAGTGCAGCCCATGGTCGTAGGGCAGGGGTCTAGGGTAGAGGGCTCAAAAAGCACCAAGGAGAAGGGAGAGATACGGCCGCGGGGGCCAAGCAGAGGGGACTCAATAATTAGCGGGAGCCTTAGCCAAGCTAAGGGTGTCTTTCATTCCCTCTGACTCCCAGCCCTGCCGGGCAATCATAAGGTCAGAGTTTTATTCAAAGTTGGCACTTGCAGCTGGAAACCCTATCCTGCATGGTGCAGGGCTCCTCTGGATAAGATCACCAAGCTTCTTGGCTTCTGGTTCTTTCCTGTCTGCAGCAGGCCCTGGGTATCTCCTCTCTCCTCAGGACCCCTTCCCACTGCAATGGAGGGGGCAGGGGCAGACACAGCTCATAGCCTAGGAGGTGCTCAGGCCTACTCCAGCCTTGGCCGTGGAGCTGGCTTTGGTGTGGGGCTCAGGAGGCTCAAGGGAGTGCCTGGGTCAGCATCCCAGAGCACTCAGGCCGTCAGCAGCTGGGCGCCACATAGTTCCCAGGGAAGAATCCAGACCCCTCTGAGCTGACGCCCTCACACCAGCCATCAGAGTAGCGGCGGGTGATGCAGATAATGGTGCCTTCAGAGAAAGAGAGTTGGTTGTCCTTCTGGCGGGTGTATGGGTATAGTGTCACCACTGCAGGGCGGGAGGAGAGGGTGCCATGAGATGTGCTGCCTGCCCCATCATGGGGATGCAGGGGCCCACACTAGGGAGTAACTAGGAGGGTGGGGCAGGAGATACCTTCTCCAAAGTCCCCGGGACTCCTCCCCAGCTGAGGTGTTCAGTATCAGGCCAGCTGCTTCTCTTTGTTGGGGGAAATAATAAATTCACTTTTGCAGATGGAGGGGAAGCTGTTTCTGGGCTAGCAGACTGGGGTGGGGGCGGTGGGACACTGACCCCAGGATCGGGTGCCCTTCAGCCCCAGGAGTCAAGTACCTTTCTCCAAGTATGTATCAGGGACCCAGCTTGGCTCCTCGGGCCCAAAGCCTGGTGGGGGCGGAGGTGGCAGACCCAAGTCATCTACATCCAGGGGCGGCGGAGGGGGCAGATCCAGGGGCAGAGGCAGTTCCGGGTCTGGGAGGGGAAGCAGAAGGGCTGCAAGCATGACACAGGCAACCCCCTCCACTCACCCCAAGAACCTTCACTGTTCAAAGGCAGGGCCCCAGGATCTACCCATTCTACGTAACCTGCCTCCTGCCCTCATTCATCGTGGTCCTCCCACAACACCTCTAGCAAGTAGTAGGTGCTCAGTAAATACTGAGCAACATAAACAGTGTAGGGTGGTCATACAGCTTGGTGAGCCTTGGGCAAGTCACTTAATTTAACCTCTCAGCCTCAGCTTCTTCTGTTAAATGGGAGCGTGAAATTCCTCTTAGGGTTAAGTTTAAGTGAGAAAATGGATGCTAAACTTCACCCCGGCGCCTGCTGTAAAGCAGGCGCTAAATTATGTTCGTTCGCTTCCTCCATGGCTTTCTCATGACTTCTACCTGGGACAAAGCATTCACTGAGGTAGGCTCGACTGGACCCAGGTGAGGTGGGGAGGAGTTTCAAGAGGGGAGAAAACGACCCCAAAGTTGAGCTAGGAGGAGAGGGAGGGGCTGCTTACCTGGCGGAGGCAGGGACAGTTCCTCCAGCGGAGGGGGCGGCAGGAAGACCTCGGCGGCAGCAGGTGGAGGCAGTGGAGGTGGGGGTCCTGCCTGCCCCTTGGTCGTGGAGACCCCACTGACACCTTCGGCGCTGCTGCAGACCAGAGAAAAGGGGGCTCGGCTAGGTTGGGGGTCACCTTCCCTGGCTCAGCGCCCCAACTGGCTCCGCCCGTTCAATCCCAAGCCCCGCCCCTGTGATCTTGAGTCCTCTCTACCTCGGTAGTCACGGTGAAAACCGGCAGGAGGCCCCTCTACAACCCTACCCACCCCCCCCACCGCCCCCCAGCTTGGACCTGGGGGCTCACCCAGCCGAGGCCAGGGAGGAGATAGAGGACGCGGCGGAGAGTTTGTCGTCGGGCACCACCGGGAGCTCTGGGATCCGGGGTGCTCTCCTGGGGGTGGAGAGGAGGGATGTAGTCAAGGGGGAAGGAAGGCTTCCGGCGAGCTGGGGCTGGCACCGAGGGGAGGTGGCAGCTGGCGGAGGAGGAAGTTTGGCTCTCGGCTTGAAGCGAGGATGGGGGCGTAGAGTTTTGGGATGGAGCGGGGCAGATTACGATAGCGGTGAGGCCTCACCCCAGGGTGGCCGAGGAAGGTGTGGCAGGCGCCTTGATGCTCTTTCGAGACAGGGTCCCGGTCCGCGACAGCTGGGTGCTCAGATCCTGCCAGAGAAACAGGGGGTGGGGCTGACATCCATGGGGCCCCCGGTAGCCCCCCTTATCCCGGAGAGCAAGTGGGGGCAGGGCGAACTAGAACTCGAAGGGAGAGGGCGGACGGGCACAGCAAGTTCTCACTTCCACTTCCCAGGCCCCCTCTCCCACCCCACCCCCTCTTGCTTTCCTGCGCCCTGGGCCTCAAGTCTGCCCCAGGCCCAGACAGACACGGTCTGATGGCCACTTCCTCTGCTTTGGCTCAGCGACTGAGCCTCACCTCCTGCCAAAGCACACTCAGCTCCCAGCTCGGTGGTCCCTAACTGAGAAACCTCAACCCCAGCGCAGGACTGAGGAGGTAGAGGTGGACTTAGAAACGTCCCACCTGTCATCTTCACAGGCCTGTGGAACTAGTTTTGGGGGAGCTGCGGCCAGAGAGAAGCAGAACACGTAGCGTGTGCAAGGACCATGTGCAAACCCCCGCGAGCGAGAGAGCACCTCTGTTACCGACAGGGTTTCCCCAGGAGTGGGTGGCGGGGAGTGATGTCCTCTGCTGTACTTCACTAGGGACAGGACAGAAGGGACTTGAGCTGAAGCATAAAGAATATAATTTGGACAATAGGAAGAACTCACTGATGAGGAGGGCTGGTGACTGAAGGAGGGAGTGCACTTCCTCTCTCTGGGGGGGATGGTACATTAGGATATGAAAGGGTCATTTAGATACAGGGGAGCTTCTAATCTAATCTGGAACGATGGGGTGTGGGGACCAGGGATGGACAAAATGGGATTAGGGGTATGTGCACTGTCTCTTCTCTCAGAAGGCTGTGAAGGAAATGCCAGTCATCCACCATGTCTCCCTTTGAGTGGCTGCATCCTCACCCCTTCCCACCCAACAGCAGCTCTGGGGTGACTGTTCAGTGCAGTGACCTCAAACCTCCAGACAGAGGAAGTTGCTGTTCTCATGCAGCTGCGGAGCCATTCTCATGCACACCCTGACACCCTCCCTCCCCTTCTCCCCCTCACGCCCTCACAGCTGGCACCCACAGTGGGGAGGGGTGGGTGTGCCCACATGTCACTCTCAGCAGATCATGTGAGTACAGAGTAAAGATCGGTTATGAAGCGGGGTGGGTCATGAAGAATTTTTAAGGAAGAGCGGGGTCAGGGAGGGGAGGCCCCTTCCTGGAAGGAGGCCTTGGGGAAGAGGGGAGCCTCTTAGGGTGATGGCTTCAGGGAGTGAGGAAGGAAAGGGGCTGCAGGTTGGGATAAGAACATGGCTGTGGACGAGAATTGGGTGCCTAGAGAAAAGGGAGCCACAAGGCAGAAGCTGGGGGCTGTGGAGAAAGAGGAGGGGCTGCTGTCTTTACCTTGATCCCATGGCCGATGTCATCCAGGCAGCCAAAGTTGAGGGGTCTCCGGTAGTAGGGTGTGAGCGGAGGGAGGCTCGTGGGGGCGATAATTTTCTGGCTGGGGGGCAGCCGCTTGACAGTGGCTAAGGTGCCAATCTCCCTTCGGGCCACCTTCTCCATATGCATGTTCACCATCTGCATGACAGGGTTAGAGGTGACAGTGGGGCAGCCTCTGCACAGCGCAGCCCCTTAAGACCTTGGGGTGAGGAGAGGGACCGGGGGAGGCAGTGAAGTCCAGAGAAGGAGTGAGGGGAGTTTTGTCCCCAAGGCCACACAGGGGAGGATGGAGCCACTTTGGAGCAACTTCCTGGTGGAAGAGAACAGGGGTTATTATTAGCTGAGCAGGAACCAGAGGAAAAGAGAAAACTCAGCATCCCTGGGGATGCTGGGAGGAGACTGGGCTGGCTCAAGAGCAGAGGGGAATAACGTAGAGGTGGCTGAGAATTGTGGCTGGATCGGCTCTCCCTTTGGGGGCACAATATATAGGGCACAATATATGAGTGAATTAACTTCCTCTTGGAATGTACTGTGCAGAAACTTACAAGCGCTGAGAGCGTGGGAACTCCAGTCTGCTGGGGTGAAAGGAAAAGACACACCCACAATGAACATGTGGGTGATGCACAAGCCAGGCCGACGCGTAACTGAATCTGTGCGTGTGGTTTGTGGGGTAATTCCTTGGCCAAGGATCCAGGAAGGAAGGAGGAGGGTGTGTACGCTAGATGGGTGGGGGGCGCTGTGCTGTAGTGGCAATGCTCCCAGGGCTGAGGATGACCTTGCCGAGCAAGCACTCTGGGTCTGGGATACTTACTAGGTCACTGCCTGTGTTTACATGGGAACAGGGTCCCTTTGCCTCCTTGCTGTCCTATGTAGCCGCTGTGATGAGCAGAGCCTACTGTGTTGGGTAGAATTCAGAGAAAGAAGAGTTCTGCCCTCCAAGGGTTCCTCGTCCGATGGGGCAGCCAGGCCCACCACGGAGACATAACCACAGAGACAAGGAGGCTCCAAAAGCTTGGGGAGTGCCAACTTTCTGTGATAGAGCTTGAGCATACTGACGTGGAGGAAGGTGGGAAAGGACTTTTGCTGGAGAAGATGTCCTGGGTGGGGCTGAATGCGAATTGGGGGCTGATGGAAGCAGCCTTCCCACAGCTCTTACCTGGCCCAGCGTGCTCACCCGTGCTTCCACCTGCCGCAGGGCGGCCGCCTGAAGGTCCAACATGCGCAGAGTGTGTCCAGCCAGGTTGCCCACCTGGTAGGCCACGCTGGCTAGGGCCTGGGTGGTGAAGGCCATGGTCTCCTCCAGTGCCTTCCGCTTGTCTGTGGCCTGAAATACACAGAGCCCAGGCCTGAGGCCAGCATGTCCCACTGTCTGGATGGGATGGGCTAGGGTATGGAGAAGTTGGGGACCAAATTAGCAGAAAGCAGCAACCCTTAGATGTTTGAGGTGGTTTCTGTAAGGATGAGGTTGTAGAAAGAGGGACCCAGGGGGCATCAGGAAAGTGAATCTGCAGCCCTGGGGACTGGGTGCAAGGGGAGGAAAAGATACACGTCTCAAATAGTCAAGCTGACAATTTAGCTCTACCATGGTCCTGAGGAGTTTCTGCGGGGGTAAAAAGTGACCAGTAGAAAGGAATGAGGAAGTCAGTGCTGGCTGGAGAAAATATTCTCAGACTTGAAAATCAAACATCCCAGACCTTCTAAGCAGAATCTCCCGGGAGCGAGGCCAAAGAATCTGTGCCTCTAAAAGCTCCCCAGGTGACTCCTGTGCTCCTTGCTTAGCTCCAGGCTACAAGTCGGTGTTTGGGAACCAACAATCTGGTCCATTTTATAGATAAGAAACTGAGGCCCAGGAGGAGTGACTTCATTCATTCCTTCCCTCCAATAGCTTCCCAACACACTAAGAATAAACTAAACTTCCAACCATGGCCTATCTAGAGCCCCACGAGGCTGGCTCCAGCTTTCCTCACCACCTTCCTCCCCTCCCACTCTCCCTCTCACTCGCGCCCCTCAAGCCACATTGGCCATTGTGTCTCTATTCCTGATCAAGCTAAGATTGTTTCTACCTCAGGGCCTTTGCACTTGCTGTACTTCTTTCTAGACTCCTTAAATCTCAGCTCTTCTCAACCGTTGCTCACCACCCTAAGATTTCCCCCAGTCTACTGTATTGACCCACTATCAGATTTACTCTGTTCTTTTTTCTTCATAGCACTTAACACTATCAGAAATTGTTTATCTATGTACTTTATTACCTATTTCCCCACCCACACACACGCACTCACGCGGACATGAAAATGTAAATGCTGTGAGGGCAATGAGCTTGTCTGTTATCCTGTATCCTAGCCTGGGGTAGTGCCCAACACACAGGCAGTACTTAATAAATATGCCTTCATGAGTTAATTAGCGGATTGAATGCAAGCAAACCCAAACACTTGCTGGGTATCTTCCTACCGCATGCCAGGCACTGTGCCAGGCACTGGTCAGGGCCACACTTCCAGTCAGTGGTAGCGGGGTGGGCAGGGAGTGGCTGAAGACAGAGAGGCTTTTTTTTTTTTTTTTTTCAGTCCCAAATCAGACCTTGGGGGCTGGCACAAAACTTCTCCGGTCATTTGGTTCCCCAGGCTGCTTCCTCCTCTCAGGGTGGGACATGGAGTTGCTGTGCTCTGGTCTGTGCTTTCTCCAGGGGAAGGAGGCCAATCCACAGGGCAAGGCTGGGGAGAGGCCAGTGGACTGACTGACAAGGCTGCACACTGGGGTCTCCTTACTAAGGATCCTGAGGGGATCCTCAGGGCCTGTAGCCTGAGCCAGGCTGGAGCCAATGGGCAGATGGAGAACCTCGTGGCAGCCCCTCCAGTACTTCTCCCCTGGGGTACTCCTCCCAGCCTTTCTGTTCCAACAGTTGGAAAGAGCTGCTCATTTACATCCAATTTACATCAGCATATGTAACCAAGTGCCTTGAAAAGTTAAAGAAACCAACCCAGGAGGTTAAAACCAGAAAGGATAGCAGGTCTTATACTAGTTTAAGACCTTCCTTTCATAGGTGAGGCCCAGAAGGGAGCAGCGACTACTCTTTTGGTCTCCACCCAGATTTCTGAACTGGCCTCTTCTGTACTGTCCCCTCCCTGGACTGGCATGTGGAATTCATCATTGGGTTTTTCCTGTCAGTCCAAACAGGAAAAATGTCTGCTTGGGCCCAGCTCTGGGAGGCCAGAGCCTGGATGCCTGCTGACCCCTGGCTTTGGTCTTGACCTGAAGTCAGGTCTGGCGGGACAACGGTCAGGCATCCATCTTCATGGCTGACTGCTTATTCATCATGCAAATTACCCTGTCTGTAAACTCGATGGACCCTGACCGAGAACACTGCCGTTGACCCCAGCCTGCCCTCCCCCATTCCCCATAGGTTTCCTGACACCTGGTTGAGGGGGGGAGGGAGGTCGTGGGAACTAGGCCTTGTTTAATGCCAGTTCTGAGAAGTCATCCAAACCCTTCCTAGGCATTTGCTCCCCAGACAAAGATCCTCAGAGAAGCCAGGAAAGGTAACTGGTTGTGTGGTCTGGTAGTTGGTGTGCTCCATGAAGGAAGCAGACGTCTGGGGATTTCGACTTGGATCAGGGCTTCAGATGCTCTGGGTGTTTTTGCAAGGGCTGCTAGAACTGACTTTTAATATCTATATGTGTCTTTCAACCTTCTGATGAATGATGATGATGATGGTGGTGGTGGTAACAGCTGCCGTTTGTCCTGCCCTAAGGCACAGGCACCAGGCTAAATGTTTTAATACATCATTACCTTCAACCCCTGTGACCACTGTAAAGGAAGGGATAAAAATCAGAGGGACAACTTGCCACAGGTCCAGGAGTTGTCAATCGGACTCAGGTCTTTGTCACCCCCCAAATCCTGTGTGCACACTGCGTGTGTGTAAATGAGAACCCATCAGGAAGTGCTTCGAGATATGCAGAAGTTACTGAAGGCATGGGAAGGGTGACCTCCATCCTAGCCCATGAGAGCGTGCCTTTCAGCGCTTGGAGAATGGAGCTGGTTTACCAGCTCATCTGCAAATATCTCGCATTAATCACTCAGCATCTACACCCCGAGTAGCATTTTCAACTAGAGGTGTCGGGGTGAGCTCTGGAGTCAGAGTTAACTTTCATGCCCCACTAACTTGGAGACTTCGGGAAAGTGAGTTAACCTTTCTGAACTCAGCCTCCTGGTTGTGAAGAGGGAGTGGTTCTCACCTCACAGACCGGGCTGAGGACTGAAGGAGGCAGTGAGGGCAAGTAAAGGTGCAGAGCATCTGGCTTTTTTTTTTTTTTTTTTTTTTACTTAAAAAAATGTTTAATACAGTTTTTAAAGTTTACTTTCCATTTACAGGGTGCAGAGCGTCTTAACTGTTGTTACCATTGACTCTCTTTAATCTGCCATTTTCCCATAAGCCCTTGCTCCTTTTATTTATTTATTTATTTTTCAACACTTCTGCTGAGCTGGGAGGTCCCAGTGCAAATAAACTCTCTTAAAATCATGCAGCATGTCAGGGAGGGGAAGGCAGAGAGGAGAGGGCTTTGCTTCAGAAGTCAGGAGGCCTGGGCTGATGTCACCTCTACCGTAGCTGACCTGTGTGACCTTGACAAGTTGACAAGTCACTTTGCCTCCCTGAATTGCTGTTTTTTCATCTATAAAATAGGAATAATGATACTCTTCTCACAAGGTGGTTATGAGGGTTCATGAAGTAACAGAGGTGCTCGATCATTGTCAAGTTTCCTTTGCCCCTTTTCCATTCATCCAGGCATCTACTTGTGGCCCTGGGACACCCCCACAATTTAGAGAACTGTTCTAAAATGCCACCATGCTTGTCTTTTGCTGGTAGCCTGCTCCCAGCAGTCATATTGTCCATGCCTCTGCCTCTGTCTCTGCCTCTGAGTCAGACCCCGTCTCATTAACCCAGCCTAGTCTGACATCTCCCTGCTCTCCTCAGATACCAGGGAAAGAACTTTCCCTGTGCATCTGAAGTTCACTGCAATGTTTGGGAAGTTCCTCTGAAGTCTCACCTAGTGCCAGCCTGAACGTGGAATGATGGTGCCAACCTGTGTATGAGGATAATTCTTTGGGCCTCTGGACTGAACAAGAGAAGGGAGATGAACCAAGGGTGAGGCCTGTAGCAGGATGCCTGCCTGGGCATCTCTGAGGCTCTGGGAGAGAGACGGGGTACCTTGGGGGCTTGGGGAGCCTTAAAGTTTGGGGGACCTGGATGAAGCCAACCTGGGGTGGGAGGATATCTCAACCAAGGCCCAGACCAAGCACCTGTCAGGATGGGCTCCGGGCCCCTGGAGCGGCCGGGGTGCCGGGGACGCGCCCGCTGCGCCTACCTGCACGTAGTTGTCCTCGCAGTAGTCGGCCACTCGCAGCAGGGCGCTGTGGTTGCCCCGCAGAGCCTCCCGGCCCGTGGGGATCTCAAACTCCTGCAGCTGCTGCAGCTCCGCCATCGCCCCCCAGCCTCTGACTGGCTCCCCGGGGAGCCTGCTGGTTTGGTGCCTCACCCTGCCCTTGATTGGTCGCTCCGCTTCCCTCCCTCTCACTGCTTTTGGTTTCCTCTGCGTGAGAGTCCCAAGCCCGCTTGCGAGGGGCAGGCATGCTCTATCCGGGACAAGAGGAAGTTAGCCCCCACTCTCTGGGCCTGTGCCTGTCTGCCCCCTGCCCAGACGAAGGGGGAAGCCAGGGGCCCCTTTTGGGGGCCCAGCCCCCCAATCCCTCCCAGCAGAGGAAGCCAAGGTCGGGGCGGCTGTGATGGCTCCCTGGGCCTGGAGAGGAAACTGCGGTGGGGGCTGGGATGGGAGACTGAGGAGGAAGGGGGCTGGCCTGCTCTGGGGGGTGGAGATGGATTTTCCACTCATGGAAGGGGAGGAAAGGGCAGAGGGTGGGGGCTTCCTTGGGAAGCTTGGGGATGAGTCACCAAGAGACAGGGGACTGGAGGGTGGAGAGGATATGGAGACCGGTCATGTCGGGAGGCTGGAGGGTGGCAGTGCAGCAACAATGGCAAACAGCTGATGTGGCAGCGAGGGGAATCAGGCTGGACATCGGGACGATACAACCAGAGGTCCCCTGAGAAGTGTTATCAATTCTCTGAAGGGTTACCTGTGATGAAGATCTGGCACACACGCTCTGTGCCTGCTGGAGGCAGGACAGGATGAAATTGACCAAGTGTAGCGTGAGGGACTCAGATTAGACAACAGGAAGGACGTGGCTTTCAGAAGCAACGGGTTTAAATTCCAGATTAACTGGTCGGTCTTAGGAGGCAGTGGTGGACAGAGCGCTGAGTCAGCCTCGGGAGGTATGTTCTCCATTTCCTACATTCACGGGGGAATTGGACTCGATGACCTCCAGGGTCCTGTCCTGATCTTAAATTCTTAGAGCTCACAGTGAGTGGGACTTGGATCCTGGAGAAGCACTTAGGATGGGCTCTGGGCTTCCCCCCCGCTCCCACTGTGGTGTCTGTCATTGTAGAGGCAGAAAAAAAGGAGGCTCCCTTGCTGACCACAAGTGGTCCCTTAATATCTGCTCCTCGAGGGTGTCCCTTGTCATTGGACAGGTGTCAGTCTGAGCAGGAGCTCAGTGACTGGTAAATGGCATAGCCTTTGGGTGGACCTGGGAGGAGAACGAGAGAGAGATCAGGATATGGGCTCAGGGATGGCTGAGAGAGACCCACAAGCAGGGCTTAGAGGAAGTAATGGAAGCAAAAGAGCCTGGACACAGGTGTTAGAGATGGCCCTGGCCCCATGTGCTGGCTGGCAGAGCAGCCCAAGTGAGTCCATTTTTATTGAATAAGTGAGTGAGGATTGAGCTGGGAGAACCTGCTGAGGGGTTCCAATGGGGGTCACAAAGGCTTCTCAGGTGAGGGAAATGCGGAGCTGGTCTAGGACTTGCCTCATGGGGAAGAAGAGCCTCAGAGCAGACTCAGGGGTAGAGGAGGAGAGGGCCTGGCTGAGAAGATGGAAGAGGGAGGGGAGCACATAGGTCTGGAGGGTGAGAACTGGGGAAATGGGCTCTAGGCCAGAGAGGTCACTGAGGAAGTGGGGCTGGGACCAGGGGCAGGGTGCCTGCAGTGGCTAGCAATCTTGGAGGCTCAGGCCACTGGATGAGCTTAGAACCTTGAGCCTATGATCAGCTTAAGCATCAGAGATTTGGGCTTCCAGACCATCTGCTTTATCCAAAGATTTTCAGCTCATGAGGAGCTAGGAGGCTCAAACTCCATCTTGTGTGCGTCGGGGACAAGTGACTTGAAGTGCACGCTCTTCCTTGGCAGGTGAGAGGGGCTGAAGTTGCACTGGGCTGGGATCTAGTATTAGCATTATTGAGGTTAGGCACCAGGGAGGCCTTCCTGATAACCCTGTAGTGATGGTGATGATGATGATGATGATGATAAATGTATTAAGTGCTCATTATGTGCCAGGCAGTGTATGAAAATACTTTATATGTATTATTTTCTTAGTCCTCACTTAATCACATAAGGTAGGGACCATTATTAAACCCATTTTGCAGATGGGGAAACTAAGGCTTAAGTAGGATGAGCGGCTTGCCTAAGGAAACAGCAGAATGGGGATCAGAGTTGGAGTCTGGCAGACTCTTCTCTTAACCACTAGGGTATTCTCTACCCTGACAGGACCTGGAGTTTCCTGAAAACTTGTATCTGTATCATTAGATGGAATAATAACTTTGCTTCCCAAATCTTCCTCCCGTCTCTCCCTTCTCCAGGCTCTGATTCCTGTTTCCTCCATAGACAGGTCCTTATCCAAGGGCAAAGATTGTGCCTCCCCCATCAGACTGGGAATGTCCTCTCCTCCTGAGCCTAGATTCATGATGGGGAGTGGGTGGGGAGGATGCAGTGAATATATGGTGAGCGATGAGGGGCCTGAACTGAGGGGCACAGCAGGGAAGGGGGTAGAAGTTGAGGTGTGGAGAGGGCAGAGGAGGGAGCCGGAGGAGCCCAGGGGATTTGCCATCCTGGCTATGGAATCCTTTCCAGGACCAGGTCTCTCCAGGGCAGGATGGCCCAGGAGCTCAGTGAGAAGGAGATCTTGAAGATGGAGGTGGAGCAGCTGAAGAAGGAAGTGAAGAATCCTCGAGCTCTGGTGAGCCTCCTCTTCCCTTCCCTGCTCCCTCTTCTGCATCCCTTCCTGGTCCTCATGGAGCCGGGATGCGAAGGAGGAAGTGATGGACCGCAGGGTGGTGGGACTTCTCCAGGGCAGTAGAAAGAGCAGGAGGTGCCTCTGGAACAAGCTGAGTGTGGAAGGAGGCTGAGCTGACCCTACGGAGGTGTGAAGGAGAGAGCCTCGGAGCCGGGAGGGCTCAATGTGTCCAGCCCTGTCTCTTGGCTGGGCCTGGCCAAACAGGTCAGAGTTAGGCTTTGTGGTTCTGGTCAAGGAACTCACATCAGTCTCACATTGCCCGTCCCTTTCATCTTTCTCCCACCGTCCTCCATCCCCACCCAGCCCAGAAGTTGGTTTTCTTAGGACTGACCCAATCACGAACCCTGAGCAACAGACAAGGGCTAGAACCATATCTGCTTTCTTGCAGATTTCCAAAACGGGAAAGGAAATCAAGGATTACGTGGAGGCGGAAGCAGGAAACGACCCTCTTCTCAAAGGCATCCCTGAGGACAAGAATCCCTTCAAGGAGAAAGGCGGTTGTATGATTAGCTGATGACGCTGACGCCTCTCATCCCGAATGCTTGCCCCTCTCAGCCCCGTTCCTCACCCAGGCCCCAGGACCCTGGGATGCCCAGGGAACCAGTGGATGTTCACCTTCTTAGTCCCAGAATGAGTAAAGATGCCTGGCTGCAGACATTGTGAATCCATTCCCTGGTCCCGCTTTGAACTCTTTCCTCCCATTACCTCCGCCATCCACTGGGTCACAGCTGACCCCACTTGGAAACACTCCAGGAGAGCTTCTCTGGTTCAGTGTTGGCATCGTGTAGGGTCTGAAAAGACTGCAATTCCCTGAGAACCTAGAGGCCAGTCCTTTGGAAAGAGTTGCTCCTCCCTAGAACCCCTCCCTCTCCTCCCTCCACTCTCTTCCCAGGAATTAGCATTCCCATTCTGAGTAGTTGGGTTGAGGACTGGAGTTGGGGAGTCCTCTTTCCCCACCTCATGTGAGAGTCCTCCTGGTCATTTAGATCACCCCAGATGGCCTGATGACAAAAAGAATTTGTAAAGTCATGATGTCATGATTTCTTTAATATTACTGAGTGTCTGTTGCATGCTAGGCTGGGATAGAAGAGTGAGCAGAACTCACGTGGCTCCTATTTTCATGGAATTTGGCAGAGAAACATGAGGCAGAGTTTGCAATTAAATCAGGAAGTGCCACTGTGGGGAAAGGGACATCCAGGGTGGTGGAGGAACACATGGCAGCCAGACATTCACTGCAATGAACAAGGTCAAAGTGAACTATTGCAGGCCACTGCTGGGGGCAGAGCGGGGAGCAGGGACAGACCCCGTAAAACCTGGGACTGGAGAGGAAGGTGGGGTCAAGTCTTAAAGGACCTTGCTATGAGCTCAGGTAAGAACTTCCTCTTTCACCCTCATTACACTAGGAAGCTTGTGAAGGTATTTTAGCAGCAGAAGGTCAGGCTTTGATGAACACAAGGGAGGCTGGATCCTGCTAAGGGAACAATGATGGAAAAGACTAACTCTTGGGAATTTTTAGCAAGATTACTGTCTAAAGGAGCCACAAACGGACCTGCTGATAGAGAGGCGGGGTTGGAGATGATCAGAAGGGTCTTGTTGGCAATATCAAACAACCTGATCTGCTGGGAATGAGCTGGTAATGTTTGCGTTTGAATTGGTTTTTGACAAGAATGAAAGGGGAAAGTGTGGAGGCAGAGAGACAGTGAAGGAGGTGATTGTGAGATCCAAGGAGAGGGAGATTAGGGCAGTGGCTGTAAGTCTACAGGGGGAGGTGGGGTGAAGAGTTCTTTGGGAAATCAAGTTTTCAGATCTTGACATCTCATTGAGTGATGGGGAGGGTCAGGGAGTGTTCGAGGATGGAGGCCAAGTTTCTGGCTTGGTTCGGGGAAGAGAGAGGATTGAAAGCAAGTATCTGAAAACAAACCTAATAACCAAATACACTGATCTGACCCGGAGCTGCAAACTCAGCCCCTCTCCAGTGGGTCCCAGTCCCAGGGCATGGCCTGGGCCACTGGTCAGAACCCAGGATCTCCCAGAGACTGTCCACTCCTTTCCCAATTCCACTGTAACCCCACTTCACCATTCTGCAGTGTCAAATAAACTCAGCCACCCCAATACATTCCGCTCAAGAGAAGGGAAAGAAGAGGAATGAGGAGAAAACATTTAAATATGATACTTCTGATTATTTTAAATGGGGAGGTGTAAATACTCCATATGTTTCCAGCAGTAAGAAAGGAAAAACAGATGGGCGGGGGCAGGCTATAGTCATATGGGTGTAGGTCATGGGCTGTGGCTTCCCTCTTGGTTGGCATTCTTGGTCCAGGGGGCTGAGTCCAACCTGTATCCCTGATGACTCTGAACACTTATTAGGTCTCCAGGTAGAGCAGTAAGTAGTTTCTTCTGTTTACCTTTGCTACCAGAAACACGGGGTTCACCTCTTAGTGGGTCTCAAGCCAAAAGACACAACCAAGTCAAAGAGCCAGAGAAGAAAGGACTTATTACTTGGCAGCAAGAAAGGAGAAAACTGGGGATCTTTCCCAAAGCAGTGTCTCTCCAAACACCAAAACTGGGGAAGTTTTAAGCTAAGGGCACACGCATATTCATGAAAGGGCTTAGGCTGTATTTATATATATATTCATGAAGGGGTTGAGCAGAAGAGAATTCGGCATAGAATTGAGGTTGACACAGTCCAAGCTTTAGTTGATTAAAGTCACGAGAGTCAGAAAAGATCCACACCATCATCCCTTAGATTACAGTTGATCCTGTGGTTGAGTTAGTGCTTCAGGCTAATCTTTACCACTGAAAAGAACTGGGAGTGTTCACAGCTGAGTTACTTCTCTTGCTGATAACAGTCCTTTGCTTTTGCATTCTTTTGTTCCCTTAAGATCATTAATTACCGAAACCTACAAAGACGCACTGTGGCCAGGCTTAGATCACAAAATGGCTTAGGCAAAAAGTGGCTTCCTTATGTCAAGAAAGCCATGACTGTTTTTTTCCTCCAGGGACCCCCCCTACCTTATCTGCTTACACCTTTACTCAGGGCATGGTGCCCAGGGGTTCTCTTGGCTCCACCCATACCTTCCTGGAACCCCCAAGATACGGTAACACTCATAGGATCCTGAGCCTCAGGGTCAGTGATCGGCCCAACACTCCGGCCCCCTTTTCTGTCTGTTTTCCTAGTTCCAAAAGGAGGCCTCCAACCGCTGAGGGCAATCTCAGCTTCCACTTCCAGAAATTAGCATTTTGGGCACCGGCGATAGCATTTCTTCCCTCACATTAGCAAGTTCAAAGGATGAGAATGATTTTTTGTTTGTTTGTGTAATATTTTTCCTTTTTTTTTTTAAAAAAAGTTCTTCTGTTTCCTTTTTTCTTAGTTTTTTTTTTTTTTTTTTGGTGGGGGCTGGTAATTAGTTTATTTCTATATATTTAGAGGAGGTACTGGGGATTGAACCCAGGACCTCGTGCATGTTAAGCATGTGCTCTACCACTTTAGCTATACACTCCTCTGAGAATTATACATATTTTAAAATTTTTTATTGACATGTAGTTGATTAACAATGTTAGTTTTGGGTGTACAGCAAAGTGATTCAGCTATACATATACACACATATATACATATATTTTACTTTCAGATTCTTTTCTATGTTATTACAAGAAATGGAATATAGTTCTCGATGCTATGCAGTAAGTCCTTGTTGAGGACGAAAATGCTATTGTGAGAGTGGGTCACTGAAGTCATCTGAGCCACCCACCTTCACCTCTCCCCTAGACCCCTGAACCTTTTAACCACAAAAGGAGAGCACCAGATGTTGTTACTGGTTCGGCTCAGAGCACGTCCAGCAGCCTCTTGACGGCATTTCATCTTTGCACCATGGTATCTCCTCGCTGACACCAGGCCAGTCCTCACTCTGTAAGGCCACCAGCTCCCAGATGATGGGCACTGGACGAGATCGGCAAACCCCTAGGGACATTAGCCCTTTCTTTACTGGGATGGAGGAAAAGCCCTTGGAAAGGGCCAAGAAGGGAGGGTGAGAGGTGTGAGGACGCCAAGCAGAGACAGGATCGTTGAAATTCTGATGATCCTGACTGGGGAAATGATGCCAAAGCAGGAAAAGGGAGGGAGAGAGGGAAGAATGCTCTGAACACCTGATTTCCTAGTCCACTAACATCCCTCTGAATAATTCCCAAGTTTCAAATTCTAGATCACCTTCCTAACACGCTACATGTTCACCAGAGCCCGCCAGGATGGAATCCCCAGGCCTCAGAAAGAGAGGGGAAGAGGGGGCACCGCTGATTGGCTAATTTGAGGCTCAGCTCCTAGGACTGGCAGCAGCCTGAAATCCTTCCTAGTGGATCCGGCGACACCCCCACCCCCGCCCCCCGCCCCCGCTTTCCGGACGGACGTCACCCCTGCAGCCCATAGGGAGTGGGATAGAGACCTGCTCTTATCTGCTTGACATTTTGGTGCCTCAGGCAGAGGACAATTACCCAATCCTGACCTCATGGCCTCTAGGAAAGTTAGTCATAGTCCCCTCCCTCCTGCCACCAGTTCCCTACCTGAGTCTGAGGCCTGGGGACAGACCAACTTTGTGGGTATATTTTATGTGGGGGTATTTGTGGCTGTCACGCAGGGCATCCTGCTTAGAAGGGCCCTGTGCTTGGTTTAACATTCTGCTGTCACCATCCTGACATTCATAATTTGTGAATTAGGGCCCCATATTTTCTTTTCGCACTGGGCCCACAGGTTATGTTTCCTGTGTAGGGAGACAGACAGAGGCCCTGGCCTGTTGGAGAAGGCAGGATGCTTCACCAGGAGCAGAGTTAAAAGTGGGGTTAAAAATAGCACAGAAACTAATTTAGTATTAATTTTAATATTAAAATTAACAAAAGAAAAGCAACAAATAGCATACAAGGGAACTCCCATAAGGTTATCAGCTGATTTTTCAGCAGAAAGTCTACAGGCCAGAAGGCAGTGGCACGATATATTTAAAGTAATGAAAGGGGGAAACTTACAACCAAGAATACTCTATCCAGCAAGGGTCTCGTTCAGACTTGATGGAGAAATCAAAAGCTTCACAGATTAAAAAAAGCTAAAAGATTTCAGCACAACGAAAACAGCTTTAAAACTAGATGTTGAAGAACCTTCTCTAGTCATCAAACCATAAGAAAAGAGAACAAAAAGAAGAAAGAGAAAAAAAGAAGAGACCTACAAAAGATTGTTTTGGCTGTTCAGGGTCTTATGTGGTTCCTTGTAAATTTTGGAATTGTTTCTTCTAGTTCTGTGAGGAGTGTTAGGAGTATTTTGATGGGGGTCCCTCTGGGTAGAGTGGCCATCTTGATAGTGTTGATTCTTCCAATCCAAGAGCACAAGAAATCTTTCCATTTCGGTTTTCAGACTATAGGTAATCTCCTTGGTTAGGTTTATTTCTAGGTATTTTTTTTTTGATGTAATGGAAATGTCTCTGCCAATTACAAAATTCTGGCTTTTGAAGTGAACAAAATAGCACAGAAATGATTATACTCCTTGTCCTCCACCATCTCTGAGAGTTAGAAACTGGGGTAGGGGGGTAACTGCAGTAGTTTCTCAACATCCCCTTGGCGCCTCTGACTTTTCTATCCTCTACCAGAACACGGAAATGGGTAAAGTGAGTGACTCATCATCTGCAGCAGCAGAGCTGAGGAAACCAACTAGAGGGGCCAGGAGAGGAGGCAGAGGAGTCATAGACTCCCCCTTCCCCCAACCTCCCCTCAACCTCCCCTCCCCCTCCCCTCCCCCTCCCCTCCCCTCCCCTCCCCTCCCCCTCCCCTCCCCTCCCCTCCCCTCTAATCAGATTTGAATTCCTAGAGTCTGCCTTCTAGTCCCTCACACATTTATCTGTTTTTTTGTGAGTTTTTTTTTGTTTTGTTTTAATGGAGGTACTGGGGATTGAACCTAGGACCTTGTGCTAAGCATGTGCTCTACCACTGAACTATTCCCGCTCCTCCCCCTGCCGCCTCACCCTTCCCCTTCCACATTCATCTGTTTATCCCTTTGCTCCAACAGCCTCCCACTGAACCCTCCCTCACCTGCAGCCCCCACCCCTGACGGCTGCAGTGTTTCTCTGTGGCTCCCTTGCTTACCTCCTCCTGTAAGACCAAGTCAAGACTTGTGGACTTAGCACCAGCGCCCTTCTCATGCCATCCGGGCCCTATTTACTTCTGAGGCCCCAGCTCTCCCCACTGGTCACCCCATCCTCCCTCAGGGCTCCATCAGTGGAGTTCTGTTTAATTCCTCCATCAGCTCATGCTGATGAAGACACCTTATCATTCTGCCCCTTTCGAATCTAGCTACTTCATGGAGAGTCACAGCTAGGTTTAAGCATCCCTTCTGCGAAAGCTTTCCCAGATTCTCTCCTTTATGATGAATGAATAGGGTATTTAAAATGAGGTGGTTCAGGATTCAGCAGGTGTAAAAGGGCATCCAATGAAATCTCACCCTCCTTTTCTCCTGGTTTCCTCCCTGGAGAAACCAATGTTACTAGCTTCTCATGTAAGCTTCAGAGTTTTTTGTTTTGTTTTGTTTTGTTTGTTTGGTGGGGTTCAGTAATTAAGTTTTATTTACTTATTATTTTATTTAATAAAGGTACTGGGAATTGAGCCCAGGACTTCATGCATGCTAAGTACACTCTCTACCACTGAGCTGTGCCCCCTCCCCCAGAGATGTTTTATGCATAAACAAGCCAACACACATAAACATTCTTCCCCTTTCTACACAAATGGTAGCACCTTCGTGCTATTCTGGGCTTCGGTCTGGTATTTTTTTACCCTTATCTAGTTGGATTTCACTTAGCTTTGTGTCCACATGTGCTCCTGAGCTGATTACTTTTCTTTTTACGTTCTACTTGTCTTCCATTTATTAGTCGAGTTTCAGGCTCCTTGAGGGCAGGGGTCCAGTCTTTGCTTTTTGTTTTTCCAGCACCTAGAGCTTGGTACATGCTCAACAAATGGGTGTTGAGTGACTGTGTGATTCTAATTTACAGGCTCACTCTCCACCAGGCATTGCGGTAAGTGTTGAATACACACTATGTCGTGTGCACATGAATAAACAAAGAAGAGAATGAATGGACAACTCTGGGAATCTAGCATAAGGGAGAGGCCCAGCTAGCCACAGACCTGGCTTCCCTGGAGGTCCCAGTGCTCTGCCCTCTGCTGGTCACTCTGGTCAGAGACAGCATCCCACTGGCACCACCTTCCCAAAGATGCTGTCCTTGGGGTCCTTCACAGGAATAAAATGATAGGGAGGGGTTCCTCAGACTATTGGCAAGGAGGAGAGAGAGGTTCTCCCCTGAGCTCCTGGGGATGGAAAGGGAAGAATATGTGGAGGTGGGGGGAGTCTCAGAGAAGCTGAGCTAAGAAGGGAAGGATGGTGGTGAGCTCCTAAGGGTTTTACAAACTGGGTTCAGAACATTTGTGAGTTATGAAATCAATTTAGTAGTGACCAGCTTTTTAAAAAAAATTTTTAATGGGTGGTGGGGGTAAAAATAAATTAAAATAAATAAAAACCATGGACAATATCAGAGTTCACTTTTACATGGAGTAAAGGTGAGTATTGTTTTCTTAAACTTTTTTTTCAGTTCTGTGTATGTGTGAACTGGTTTGTGATAAAAAACAAACAAAACAATGAAAACCACTAGAGAAATGATGGGAAAGGTCCTGATGAGTTAGTCCTGAGTGGGCACGAGGATTCACAGCAGACTCAAACCTCAGAGTGGAAGGCAAGGCAGCCTCTGTGGAGCCCAACCTCTATCTTGGTGCAGAAATCTTCCCACATCCCAAGTGACAAAGACCTCTGAGCCTCCTGACTCCACACTTTCAGGCACCAGAAGCTCATAATTTCTCAAGCCTGTCACATTGATGGACAAGCTCAGCTTGGTGGAAGGTCTTTCTATTTGCCCCTCTAAATTCTCATTCTCTGCCTCTGCTGCAACCAAGACTAGGAAAAACTAGGCAGATAAATTGACAGCTAACATGTGCCCTCTAAGCTTGGTTTTCCTTCTCATATAAGCATTTGTTTTTTTCTAAAGAATCTGAGTTTCCGTAGTCTTTATTATTCTGGTTATCTTTCTAGCAGTTACCACTATCAAGCCTATATGGATAGGAGTCAGAGAAAAGGACTATATGCTTACTGTTGTACTAATTCTCACAACACTGCTATGCAAAAGGCATCATTGCTGTCATTTTACAGATGAGGCCCAGAATTTTTTTCCAGCTTTATTGAGATACAATTGACTTTTAATATTGTATAAGTTTTAGATGTTCAACATAATAATTTGATATACGTGTATATGGCTAAATGATTCCCGCAATAAGTTTAGTTAACAGATCCACCACCTCACATAGTTACAATTTTAAAACATTTAAATTGCTTACCCAAATGCACCCAACCAATTAGGGGCAGGGTGAAGTTGATTAGTATCTTCGTGTGATGCCAAAAGTTGAATCCCATCCTCCGAATGTGGTTCGCATGGCTCAGAGTAGAGAGAGGATCTTCATCCTGACTCCCTCTCTGTGGACAAACTTTTGAACTCAGATTCCTCATCTATGACCAGGGCAGAGACATGTCTCTAGAGAGGTACTTTTTGCCTTAAAAAATTTTTTTTAAATCTTTTATTTTTCTTTCTTTCTTATTATTTTTAATGGAGGTACTGGGGATTAAACCCAGGATCTTATGCATGCAAGGCATGCGCTCTACCACTGAGCTATACACCGACCCCCCCCCCAGGCTTTTTAAATTGAGAAATATAACACACATTCAGAACAGTGCATGCAACATAATGTGCATTTTAACAAAATTTTGTAAAGTGAACAATCTATGTAACCTCCACCCAGAACAAGAAATAGAATAGTCCCTCTTTCCAATCATGGCCGTCTCTACTTCCCAAGGTATTCCGTAGCCTCACTTGTGAATTATTTCTTTGCTTTGCTTGATAATTTTACCATCTAAGTTTGCAGCTCTAGACGGTATACAGTAGTTCATTTCGCCTGTTTAGAAACTTTATATAAATGAAACCATATATTATTTATCTTTTTGTGTCTACCTTCTTCTGCTGAATAGTTTTTTTTTTAAGATGCATCCATTTTGTTGCATGTAGTTGGTCATTTGTTTTATTGCTGTGTCATATTCCATTGCGTGGCCTTACTGCAAATTGTTTATCCATTCTATCCATAGATGGACATTTGTGTTCCTTCCTGGTTTTGCCTACTATGTTGCCAAAACCACTCTTATACATGTCACTTCATGCACAAATGCCCACATTTCTGTGGTTACATATACAAGAGTGAAATTACTAGATCAGAGGGCAAGATATCGTCAACGTTGGTCATAAACGTCAGACTGCTTTCCACCAATTTATGCTCCTTTGAGAATTCACACTATTCCAGATTCTTGATAACATTCAGCATTGTCACTCTGGTGAGTGTGTGATGAGATCTCATTGAGCTTTTAATTTGCATCTTCCTGATGACTAATGATGCTTTGCATCTTTTCATGTGTATTGGTTATTTTGGGTTTCCTTTTTTGTATGCAGTGTCAGTTCAAGTCTTTTGCTATTTTCTGTTAGGTTCTTTGTGTTTCTTCTTATTGATTTTTAAGAGTTTTTAATATAATTTAGATACAAGTTGTCCGTCATGCATCACAAATCTCTTTTCCTATTCTATGGCTTATTTTTTCCTTGTTGGGGTCTTTTGATAAGAAGAACATAGACTATCATATTAATATGGTGACATATATCAAACTTTTAAAGCCTATGTGTCTTTAAAAAAGAAGCTTTTGAATCTTGCTTAAAAAGACGTTCCCTACCTTGAGGTCATGAAGTTTTTTCCTATGTTGTCTTCCAAAGCTTTGTTGCTTTTCCTTTTACATTAAGGTCTATAATTCACATGGAATGTATTCCTGTTTAATGTAAATCAGGAAGAATTTGATTTCGTATTTTTTTATATGGACACTCAGTTGTCCCAGAATAATTTATTGAAAAATGGACCCTTTTCCCTACTGCTCTGTTGTGCTTATTTGTCATAAATCATGCATTTGAGTAGGTGTGGGGCTGTATCTGGGCTCTGTACTCTGTTCCACTGGTATGCACACTATCCTAATTCCTATGGTTTAGAGTTGATAATAAGCTTTAATATCTGACAGTGCAAGTCCTCCCACGTCTTATGCATAGGTGTGTTTGAAGCTGGGATCGCGCATACACACAAATCCATTCAAACGTTTAAGGAGTGTGTAGGGCGCTGTGGGGAGGAGTGCTCCGAAGAGAGACGGGGAGAGCAGTACGAGGATCCTGTTTCCATGGCATCCACCCAAGGCGCGGGGCCGCATAACCACAGTGCCAATCACCCTGAGGGAGATCACAAATGCGTCAGTGGGCTCCCTTGTCACTTATCCCAGAGGGACAGACAGCTCTCAAAACCCAGACACCAATCCGAAGAAGACAACACTCCGTGCACGTCTCTCCCCCGCTATCCCAGAGGTACACCGTTTCCTGCAAATCCCGTGCGCTGGGTCCCGACCCTGGACAAATTCGCCAACAGAGATTCGCTCAACCCTGTGCGTAAACCCCTTAGAGATTCCTGTCGTCTGTTCGGGGGAAATGGCGCATCGATAGGGAGAAAAACCGCCGGCAGAGATACCCTGACCGGCTGAAAACAGACTGAAGAACGGATTCCCTAACTAAGGGTTTTGTTTGTTTTCCAACGAAAGACACGGGCAACCGCACAGGCTACTACCTGAGTACCGGACCGCTAGACAGACACGTCAGTATCTGGCCGACTCCCGGGAGCGCTGACCCGCAAACACACGCGGCGGGTTATTACTTCCCGCGTCCCTCGGCTCTATCGGGCCATTTGGTTCCCGGATTCCAGAGCAGAAATGTTTGGCACTCTGCACATTAGCAAACTGTTAGAAGGATTCCTGGCAGATTTCGGGGAGGGGAAGTCTCCTAGACCCGAAGACTGCCATTGTTCCCCTCGCGCAGCAAGATCCTCGAGCTCCCTTGGGGGTCCCCTCCAGGGTGAAAACTTCCAACTCTCAGACACACAGGGCTGTCTCGACTCTCGCGCACGCGCACTGCGACCCGCAGGTCGGCCGCGAACTGAAAGCATCTTGAAAGAAGGGGAGGGACCCTAAACCGCGGTCTGGTAGGTCACCGGGGCAACTGATCAACCCGAGGTAGCCGCTGCCGCCAGGGACAACCCCAAAACAGGGATTGTAGAACCAAAAGGTTGGGAGAGGTCCCACCGAGATTTGAACTCGGATCGCTGGATTCAAAGTCCAGAGTGCTAACCATTACACCATGGGACCGGCTGGCTGCTCTATGCGGCCAGGAGCCTTCTCAAGCCACATAGCGGAAGCGCCGCGCTGCCTTTCGAAGACGGTGGTGGATGCCGGATCTATTGGGCCCGGACCCTGGGCTCTCGGCCGCGGGCTGCCCGGGCGAGCGGGAGCGGAGCAGCGAGAGCTTCTGCGTCCCCGGAGTTCCAGACGATCCTGGCCCCGGGGTATCATCTTCGCTGCCTCTTTTCCTACTCTCCTCACCGTGTCTGGGAGAAGCCCGGAGGGCTGCCGGCAGGCACGGTGGGTCTCAGCGGGGCGCGGCCAGAGATACTGGGCGGGAGAAGTCCGGCTCCGATCCCCCAGCCCTCGAGCAGGAGGCTGGGCGCTTCGTACTTGCTTATTTATTTATCTACACAGTGTCTTCCAGAAAGGTGGTTCTGGCCGAGCGGAGAGGGAAGTAAACCTGTGAGTGGAAAGACAGTGGTTCAAGGCTCAGGGACCCCAGGTGCGAATCCCCTCTGGGGCATGGGCCCCACCCGATTCTGGTGTTCCACGTGGTTTAAGCCATCCGCGCGAAACGTTTCGCTTCCATTTCTGTGTTCTACTTCGAAATCTACCTGGTGGATGATTGCTTTTTAACTATCTAGGTTAGAATCAGATCAGCGAAAGGGACAGTCCCTTACAATCCCTTTAGGACTTTCTCATAAGATTTAGTGAGCGTGTAAATGTCTAATGTTTATTCTGGTCGGTCCGGCGACAGATAAAATTTTATGTGCCGTTTGCTCAGGAATTTCATTCTTGGAACTTTATCCAAAAGGGACAACTAGGACGAGTGCCAAGGTTCAAGAATGTTCTCAGCTGTGTGGTTTATAAGAATAAAGAATAGAAATTAATGTCCATCAGTGAAAATCGATTAAATAAGTATTGACAATATCTATATAATAAATACTGTGCAGGAATTTAGGGGATAAATTGTTGTATTGACATGAGAAGATACACTGGCCTAAACAAAATAAACCAAAACCGAAACAAAAACCTACTTACCAATTGGTAGGTATAATAAAATCTCACTTATATACAAACAGAAAAGTTGAATACACATGTAATAGATATTTACCATTTATTTACCCTGGGCCATCTGATTGACTCCTTTTCTTGAAGGATTCAACATTGTATAGGTCTGGGTGACAGCAGAGCTATGCTCCAAGACAGACAACTGGCAGCCAGTGTGAACGTGGATGTCCTTAGCTTGGCTAATTGGACTTAGAATCTAGAAGCAGGAACATTTTGTTTGTTTGTTTGTTTGCTTGTTTCTTCTTCTTTTTTTTAGTTTGCATTTTCCTCTAGTGAGGCTGAGCTTTTCTTTTTTTAAATATATTTTTATTGAAGTATAGTCAATTTACAATATTGTGTCAGCTTCTGGTGTACAGCGCAATACTTCAGTAGTATAGGAACATACTCATTTCCCCCCATAAACGTATAGATCCACAGACACTGTTAAAAGAACACAGATTTGAACACAATTAATAAGCTTGTTGGCTTATTAGAGAATACATGTTATTTTAAAGTCACTTGGACTAGGTACCAAGTCCTAAAAGGAAGTTCAATAAATAAGAATTAGCATCAGGCTGAAACTATCTTCTCTGTCTATAATATAATACAAATAGAAATCAAAGGAGACTAACAACAGAAAGTATTATATGCTTTTTTGCTAAGTGCTTACACACATATACATATTTATTGAAGTATAGTCAGTTTACAATGTTGTGTGGATTTCTGGTGTACAGCACAATGCTTCAGTCATATAGGGACATACATGTATTTGTTTTCATATTCTTTTTAACCATAAGTTACTACAAGATATTGAATATAGTTCCCTGTGCTGTACAGTATAAACTTGTTGTGTATCTATTTTATATATAGTAGTTAGTATCTGCAAATCTCAAATTCCCAGTTTATCCCTTCCCACCCTCTACTTCCCCGGTAACCATAAGTTTGTTTTCTGTCTGTGAGACTGTCTCTGTTTTGTAAATAAGTTCATTTGTCTTTTTTTTTTAGATTCCACATATAAGTGATACCATACGGTATTTTTCTGGCTTACTTCACTTAGAATGACATTCTCCAGGGATATCCATGTTTCTGCAAATGGCATTATTTTATTATTTTTTATGGCTGAGTAATATTCCATTGTATAAATATACCACATCTTCTTTATCCAGTCATCTGTCAATGGACATTTAGGTTGTTTCCATGTCTTGGTTATTGTAAATAGTGCTGCTATGAACATTGGGGTGCATGTATTTTTTGAATTAAGGTTCCCTCTGGATATATGCCCAGGAGTGGGATTGCTGGGTCATAAGGTAAGTCTATTTTTAGTCTTTTGAGGAATCTCCATACTGTTTTCCATAAAGGCTGCACCAGACTACATTACCATCTATAGTGTAGAAGGGTTCCCTTTTCTCCAAACCCTCTCCAGCATTTATTATTTGTGGACTTTTGAATGATGGCCTTTCTGACTGGTGTAAGGTGATACCTCATTGTAGTTTTGATTTACATTTCTCTGATAATTAACAATACTGAGCATTTTTCCTTGTGCCTATTGGCCATTTGTATGTCTTCCTTGGAGAATTGCTTGTTTAGGTCTTCTGCCCATTTTTGGATTGGGTTGTTTGTTTTTTCTTATTAAGTTGTATGAGCTGTTTATATATTCTGGAAATTAAGTCCTAGTCAGTCTTATCTTTTGCAAATATTTTCTCCCATTCCATAGGTTGTCTTTTTGTTTTGCTTATGGTTTTCTTTGCTGTGCAAAAGCTTATAAGTTTAATTAGGTCTCATTTGTTTATTTTTGCATTTATTTCTATTGCTTGGGTAGATTGCCCAAGGAGAACATTACTGATATTTATGTCGGGTAGTGTTTTGCCTATGTGTTCTTCTAAGAGGTTTACTGTGTCTTGTCTTGTGTTTAAGTCTTTAATCCATTTTGAGTTTATTTTTGTGTATGGTGTGAAGGAGTATTTTACCTTCATTGATTTACATGCAGCTGTCCGGTCTTCCCAACACCAGTTGCTGAAGAGACTGTCTTTACTCCATTGTATGTTCTTGCCTCCTTTGTCAAAGATTAATTGACCAAAAGTTTGTGGTTATTTATTTCTGGTCTCTCTATTCTGTTCCATTGATCCATATGTCTGTTTTTGTACCCTTCCCATGCTGTTTTGATTACTGTAGCTCTGTAGTATTGTTTGAAGTCTGGGAGGGTTATTCCTCCAGCTTCATCCTTTTCCTTCAGTAATGCTGTGGCAATTCTAGGTCTTTTGTGATCCCATATAAATTTTAGGATTATTTGTTCTAATTCTGTGGAAAATGTCCTGGTAATTTGATAGGGATGACATTAAATCTGGAGATTGCTTTGAGTCATATGGCCATTTTAACAATATTAATTCTTCCAATCCAAGAACATGGGATATCCTTCCATTTCTTTAAGTCATCTTTAATTTCCTTAGTCAATGTTTTGTAGTTCTCTGCATATAAGTCTTTCCCTTCCTTGGTCAGATTTATTCCTAAGTATTTTACTTTTTTGGATGCAATTTTAAAAGGGATAGTTTCTTTACTTTCTTTTCCTGTTGATTTATTGTTAGTGTAAACTGCCACTGATTTCTGTATGTTAATCTTGTACCCTGCTACCTTGCCGAATTCTTTTATTAGCTCTAGTAGTTTTTGTGTGGAGTCTTTAGCATTTTCCATATAGAGTATCATGTCATCCACATATAATGGCAATTTTACCTCTTCTCTTCCAATTTGGATTCCTTTTATTTATTTTTCTTGTCTAATTGCTATGGCTAGGACTTCCAATACTATATTGAGTGGAAATGGTTACAGTAGGCATCCTTGTCTGGCATGCCCCAGATTTTAGGGGGAAGGCTTTCAGCTTTTCACCATTGAGTATTATGCTGGCTGTAGGTTTGTCATAAATAGCTGTTATTATGTTGAGGTATGTTCCCTCTATACCCACTTTGGTAAGAGTTTTTATCCTAAATGGATATTGAACTTAATCAAATGCTTTTTCTGCATCTATTGAGATGATCATGTGATTTTTGGTCTTTCTCTTGTTGATGTGGTGTATCACCTTGATTGATTATGTTGAACCATCCTTGTTTCCCTGGGATGAATTCAACTTGATCACAGTGTATGATCTTTTTTATGTGTTGTTGGATTCTGTTTGCTAATATTTTGTTGAGATTTTTGCATCTGTGTTTATCAATGATATTGGCCTATAGCTTTCTTTTTTGGCAGTGTCTTTGGCTTTGGTATCAGAGTGATGGTGGCTTCATAGAATGAGTTTGGGAGTGTTCCCTCCTCTTCAATCTTCTGGAAGAATTTGAGAAGGATTGGTATGAGCTCTTCTTTGTATGTTTGATAGAACTCACAGTGAAGCATCTGATCCTGGACTTTTGTTTGCAGGGAGGTTTTTTATTGCTGATTCTATTGCACTTCTAGTGATTGGCCTGTTCAAATGATCCATTTCTTGATTCAGTTTTGGTGGACTTTATGTTTCTAGAAACTTGTCCAATTTATTGCCATATAGTTGTTCATAGTATTCTCTTATGATTTTTTTGTATTTATTTGGTGTTGGTTGTAATCTCTCTATTTTCATTTCTTATGTTGTTTATATGTGTGCTGTCTCTTTTCCTCTCGGTAAGCCTGGCCAGAGTTTTGTCAATTTTGTCTACTTTTTTAAAAAAACAGCTCTTGGTTTGATTGATTTTTTCTATTATTTTTTAAAATCTCTATTTTATTTCTTTCCTCCCTGATCTTTATTATTTCTTTCCTTCTGCTGACTTTAGGTTTTGTTTATTCTTCTTTTTCTAATTCTTTCAGGTGGTAGGTTAGGTTGTTTATTTGAGATTGTTTTTCTTTTTTGAGGAAGGCTTGTCTCACTATGAAATTCCCTCTTTGGACTGAAGCGGGAACATTTTAGAACTCAGTCTGCTGCTGGTGGTGGCTGTGACATCCGAAGTCTCAGAGAGCAGTGATGGCAGCCATGCCATGTCCATAGGCAGCAGAAGTGACATCCTAACCAGACTATCCAGGATCCTGACTTTGGCTGGGTTGCCTAGTTTCCTTTCATTCTTGCTGGTCTTTCTGAGTTTGCTTTCCCTCTGGTGCTGTGAGCCATATGCCACCCTTCCAATATGTCCCTTTCTTACATAAGGTACCCAGAGTCCATTTCTGTTGCATATAATCAAGAACCTGCTTAGCTGAAACCCAAAAAGGTCTGTTGATGACAGTTACCTCCCAGGAGTAAACTTAGGAAGGCGTGTTTTTGTATTGCTTGGAAAAATCGTTTACAACTCTTGTATATTGTCAAAAGAAACACTAACAATTTTCCATTTTGAGGAATGAACCAAACTCCCCTTCACCTTCTGTGGTGAGATAAGTGTGTCCCTTAAGGCTGGAGTGACTTAATATCAAGTTGACACAGCATCGAATGACTTTAGCATCTCTGGACCTCAGCTTTCCCATTTCCTTCTTACAAGACTCTGTATCAGCTAGAGTGTATTGAAATTAATTTTACAAAAGCTACTGTAGAAATCCTAAAGGGTGATGATTATATCCTTTGAATGTGTGTGAGACATAGCTCCCCCGTGCAGTGTGAGGGAGAAGGCATGACTACCTTCCTACCCCCATTCTCCCTACTCCCACTCCCTAGTTCTTCCTTTGCAGGTCCCTCCACCTTCCTTCTCGGCTTGAAAATAATCTCACCAGCCCAAATGAAATCCCCCATGCGTGCATTCCTCAAGGATCGTAAAAGGATCATCTCCCTTACAGCTTTCGTCATTACTCACTGGAATCATAAGAAATTGAATTCTGGGGCTCAGTCTCCCATCTTCCCTCCCTTTCTGCCTTGGTTGGGCTGTGAATTCCTTGGGGGTCAGGGCCTGGGACTTGCTTATCTTTGAATGGTGCCTTTCCAAGCGTGTTCACTGAACCCCCCAAGAGGACACAGGAGAACTTAGGAGGAAGAAACAATATTCCAGTTTTGTGTTGAGACCCTTTAATGTCACATTCATTTTTTTTTTTAATGGAGGTACTGGGAATTGAACCCAGGACCTCATGCATGCTAAGCATGTGCTTTACGACTGAGCTATACCCTTCCCCCCACCTTTTCTTTGTTTTTTCTTCTTCTTTTTTTTTTTTATTTCTTAAAATGATAACAGAGATGATGGAGACAATATGTAATCTCCTTGCCCCAGCATAACTAGTTTCTTTTAAAATAAATCCACCGCTCATGATATCCCAAAGACGGCATCCTATGATGTCTTTGAGAACAGACTCTCCAGCCTCTGCAAGGTGGATCCTGAGGCATGCGGGGTATCCAGGTCTCTGCCGGAGGTGGGGTTAGTGTGGCTTCAGCTGTGCGACCCGTGACTGAGGGCTGAACTGGGGCAGGGGGAAAGTACAATGAGGCCAGGGGTTAAGAAAAGAGAGTTGAAGTCTGGGATTAGGGACTTTAAAGATACTCTCCCAAGTTCCTTGTGAGCCTGTAAACGAATAGACAGTGGAGTAGGGACAATAATGCTTTCAGTAGTCAACATGGAAAGTAGTCATATTCACTCTCAGGGCTATGTCAGTGAGTTTCTTGGATCCATGCTGGGCTGCTCACACTTGGCCGGGACACAATCAGCCTTGCTCTCTGTCCTCATCACCCAGGATAGGTGATATCTGCCACAAATCCCTACTTTGCCCTGGGAGCCCTGGTTATGTCAGACAAGCCACCAGTGCCTACTTGTGCAGGGTGACAAGTGATACCCTGAGTCTCCAGCTCGCCCCACCCAACTCCTATGCCCAGCCCCCTGCTCTGGGCCTGGCATTCCCCAGGCTCTAAAGGGAAAATCTGGCCACTTACTTTTTTTGAACAAGGCAACATCCACATTTTATCCTTTTCTTGAATGTTTTCACTTTCTCTTTTTAAGAAAATAAGGGTATCTTTTTATCTTTTCAGAAAATAAGGGTAAAATATTTATGGAAAATGTAGAAAATGCAGTAACGTAGAAGGGAGATTTTAAAGTAACTGCAATTCCAACAAGCACTTTTAACACTGCATGTATTTCAGCTCCTTTTTTACAATGCGTTTTTACATAGTCAGTCTCACTATATATATGATTTTATGTTCTGCTTTTGCAGTTAACATAATAAAAATGTTAAAAATATTTAAATGGATAATACATGAGCATAATACAAAATTCAAAAGGTATAAAAGGAAAACAATGATAAAAAACTTTCTGACTATAATTTTTTTCTGTTCTCAGAGGCAACTTCTGATACTGACCTCCTAGAGATATTTCATCCTTATATAGATGTACGTACATATGCAGAATCCTTTTTTATTAAAAAAAATCAAAACGTTGTCCTGCAGCTGATTTTATTTACTTAGCACCATGTATAGATTATGGTTCCATAACAGTACATATAAAACATACCTCATTGTTTTTCAAAGGCATTTCATTGAGATATTATTATTTATTGAGATATTAAGATGCACACATCTTAGCTGAAGAAATCAATTATTTTTTACAAATGTATACAGCTGTGTGATTACCACCTAGATTAAGATATAAGGCATTTCCATCACCCCAGAAAGTTCCCTGGTGCCTTTTTCCAGTCTTTACCTAAATCACTACTCTGGTTTCTATCACCGTAAGTTAGTTCTGCTTATTATTAAAGTATAGCGTTTTGCAATATCTTTTGTGTCTGGCTTTTGCTAAACATAATGTTTTTGAGATTCATCTGTGTCACTTTATGTATGCTTTTCATTGCTGAGAAGTACTCCATTGTATGAACATACCACAATTTGTTGGTCCATTGTCCAGTTGATGGGTTGTTTCCAGTTTGGGCTTAATATAAGTAAAGCTACTATGACCATTCCTGCACAAATCTTTTTTAGTCTGAGGTCTACACTTAGGAAGGGAATTGCTGGGTCATAGGATAAGTGTACATTTAAGTTTGTGAAGAACTGCCAAACACCTTTCCAAAGTGGTTGTACAATTTTACAGTCCCACCAGCAACGTACGAGAGCGTTCCAGTTGCTTCACATCTTAGCTAATAGGTGCTATTGTTAGTCATTTAAGTGCAACCATTCTGGGAGGTACATAATGATCTCTCCTTGTGCTTTTAAAAAAAAAATTCTTAATGTTATATTATTTTGAAAATATTCCCCTCATAGTTTAACATAATTTATTGGAATTTTATCAAATGAAAATGACATCCTAGGGGAAGGGTATAGCTCAAGTGGTAGAGCGCATGCACAGCATACACAAGGTCCTGGGTTCAATCCCCAGTACCTCCTCTAAAAATAAATAAGTAAACCTAACTATCTCCATCCAAAAAAAGAGAATGACATCCTATACTTATTTTAATCCTATGCTTATTTTAATCACTAGACACTAATATCAAGCAAGTTCTAAGTCTTATGTGGTATTCTATGGCAAAAGGAGAAAGAGATTCTCTTTTAATGGCATATGATCGTGGCTATCGCATCATCACTGTTTTGGGGACAGGCATAATTTTAAATATTTTGTCCTATCATCACTACAAATGAACATTTTCTCATTAGACTGATAGTTCAACACAGGCTGAGACAACATGATAAAATGTTTAATCTAAAGAAGCCAAATAACCCTAACTCTGATGTTCTCATTGGAATATCACCAGAGAGCTCAAACTTATTCTCCTCCCCCCGCCTCTCCTGTGCTTTTAATTTGCATTTCCCTGATGGTTAATGCTGTTGAACGTATCTTTTACGTGCTCACTAGCCATTTGATATCTTCTTTTCTAAGTACTTCAAGCATTTTGCCCATTTAAAAACAAACTGTCAATCTTACTGATTTATAAGAATGGTGTATATATTAATATATATGGATTCTTTGTCAAATATTTGTACTGGAGGTATTTTCTTTCAGTCTGTGGCTTGTGTTTTCACTTTCCTAATAGTAGTGTCTTTTGATTAGCAGAGAGTTTTAACTTTAATCACGTCAAATATATCCGTTTCTTTTCCTTTTAGGATTAGTGCCTCTGTGTCTTTGCATGCAGGGATCTGGGATATTTCCAAGCACGTGGGATAGGAGAGGAGTTTGTGCAGTTATACAGATTACTCAATTACATAATTTAAAAACGTGGTAAAATTTAAAGATGGATGAGGGAATGTAGGTTTTATTTGGGAGACACGTCTGAAGTCAGATCAAGGAGGCTGATGGGAAGAAAGTTGGCTGGAGCATCCAGGCAAAGGACTGAATAAAGGAGCCAAATATAGACACGAATCTTCTGTGCAGGTCATTAGATGTAGGTTTGGGTGGAAAAAATGGGGTAGAGAGCAGTGGCTTCCTGGGAAGCTGGTGATCCTGAAATTGTTGCTGGTGTGGGCCTATCAAGACTAGAAGATCAAGAATAGGAAATGGTAGCAAAACCTCAGGATCTCGGCATGTGTTAGTGACTTCATACAGTCACCGTGAAAAGTTTTAGGCTGAGGCAGCCTGTTTTAAAGCAGGTGTACTATAGTTTTGCTCAGACTGGCTTGCAATCTAAGTTTACTGGAAGTCCTGTAATTTGAAGCCTTGCGGGACTTGAAAAACTGAATTGTCTACCCCACGAGAAAGCACCAACCGGAACAGAAGACTTAGAAGGAGCCCAATCTGAGCAAAAGACCAGCCTACTGCACTGCAATGCTTTAAACATTTTTCTGCCCATGAAGAGGAAAAACCTGGAGGGGAAGAGCAGATTAAAGGTGGACTCCCTGTACCTAGATGACTGTTTTGAATAGCATCAAGGCAGAGGCCACTTAACTGAGTGCCGGCGGGGAGGCCAGGTGCAGAGACCTGTGGTTCCAGAATGGATTTCTCAGTCTATGTCTAGACAAGATGTCCAGAGTTGTCTGAAAGGACAGAAAACCTGTACATTTCAAGGAGTTGCCAATAAGATCTCACTGGAAATTCAGTTTCCTTAAAAATCTGACTGATGACAGCAAGTGAGTTTTATCTCCTAAGGCCATTCCAGGCTTGCGAACACCACTAACAGGAAGTTGGCAGTCATAGATGCATAGGCCTCAGAAAGGTCACTCTGCCTAATGCCCACGCAGTTAAGGATTGAGAAGTTAAGGGCCAAGGGGGCTCCTCTTGAAGAGAACCTGAATGGTTCTGGATGGTGCCAGATGTTCTAAGCAAGCCCCCATCTCTGCCAGGGCTTAGAATCCTGTCGGTCATGGGACACCTGTGGCCTGTCCCGCCTCTGGGCTTCAAGCTATATATGAAACAGTTTAAGACAGTTTGGGTCAAGTTTCTGGTACTTTTAGGCAAATGCACTCTAACTGATACACTTTTTTTGTAGTGGCTTCATATATAAATTGTTGGTCTATCAAAAATCAAAAATAGTTGGGGAGGGACCTTCCTAAGAGAGGGAGAGAATGTCCAGAAGGAAGCGGACCCCAGTCCCATTTTCACTTCAGCTACATGAAATGGACACACCTCTGCATGCAAGAAAAAGGCCACTAGCCCAGCAGCCAGTGAGATTCTTCCTTTCTGAAAGTCATGGCAATTGTCTTTTCCTGAGCCTGGTCATGGGGCGTAAGGAGAGGAAAAACTTGAGAATGGACTTGAGCGCCCCCTGGAGGCCCACACAATTATTTGCACCAAGTTGTCCCAGAATTTGTAGTTAGCAGGGTGTGAGTATCAGAGGGCTGCCACTGTCCTAGAGGGATAACTTCGCCTTTGGTTTGGTCCAGGCTTTTTAGATGTGTCTGAAATTCAAGGCTGGCAGGAGGCCTGTGTGGCAGTTATTGTCTATGACCTAATTTTTGCTTCTAAACCACCCAAAGAGAAAACCTTTCATTTATGCCTTTCTGTTTTGAAAACACACAGACATACAGAATAGTTGTATTATTTAGGGCACTTTGCTTATAAGTCACAGGAACCAACTCAAATTAGGTTAAGTGAAAAAGGAGAATGATAAGGGTATAGTGTTTCACAAAACCCTAGGGCAGGACTGTAGCCAGACCTCAGGAAAGAACCAGAAGGCTGTCAGGAGTCTCTCATTTCAGCTCCTCTTTGTGCTTACATCGAATCCTTGTCTTGCTGCAGACCGGCGGAAAGGGGCTGCTCCACTGCTCCTGAGCATGAGGTCTGAGGTCCAGACACCCACAGAGCCCCGCTTGATGATCGAAGGCCCAGTTCCAATTCCAAGAGAGACAGTCCACTTGGCTATTGGTTCAGGAGCCTGCTTCTCTTGGTCCAATATATTTTGACCAGGGCGTGGGGTCCTCCACTCTCTGGGTGGTGGATCTATTTCTGGAGAAGAATTCCTGGAAAATTGGCTCACGTTTTAGGCAGACATCCTACAAGAGCTCCATTTTAACTACTCCTCCCTGCTGGAGGAAAAGGTTCCAGATTGTGGGACAGAGAAGGGGATGTTCCTGGAACCTACCGATGATAACTACAGCACATCAGGACTCCCTGCTGGGGGGTCGTTGGAGAATGCTGAGTAGCATGAAAGCATACATATCTCCCTGTAGCGGGAATGTCAGCAACAGGGGAGCGGGGTATAGCTCAGTGTAGAGTGTCTGCCTAGCATGCACGAGGTCCTATGTTCAATCCATTGGGTACTTCCATTAAATAAAAAAATAAATAAACCTAATCACCCCCCACAATAAAAGTGAAAAAACCAAATAAGTTTTTAAAAAAAAATTTTTTAAAGAATGTGAGTAATTCATTGGGAGACAGGCATTTCTTTTTTGGAACAAATTAAATATTTTTCTAAACATTTAAATATTTTATTTGTATTTTAACTATTTTTATATATTTAAATATTTAAAAGCTATAATAACTGAAGCCAGCAAACTATTAAAATAAATATTCTATTCTCTTACTTTGACAAATATATCTTTATAAAAGCAAAATTAAAAAATGTTGTAAAGCTATGTTGTATGCTATGTAAAGCAAACTAAAAAATGTTTTGTACTTAATTTAAACAAGTCTTTGAAAATTTAAGTCATCAAATATTTTTATAAAAAATAAAATTATTACCATTTTAGCATTCAATAGCCACTTTATACCCAATGTAAAGAATTGATATCGCACTTCAAGCATGATAAATCCAGAACTACGTGTGTGAAAAATTAAAGAGCGATAAAAATTGTTTATTATTTTTAAATATGCAATTCTTGTGAACACCACATTAATTTTCTAGTACTTTTAGAACCATGAATTGAAAGGCAAGAAAATAGACACTGGGTAATAGGCAAGACTCTGTTGCTATTTATGTTATCTGAGAGGAAGAATTTGACCAAGTTTAAAATGTGTCTTTTTCTTTTCCCTAAGCATTTTGCAGCTCAAATCTTACTGGCATCCCAAAACACTGTCCACAAAGGTTCAGTGCATTTATATGCAATTGTCTTTCGAGAACGTAAGGCAAGAGGTATGGAGAAGCATTTCCCTAGGGTCTGAGCAGCGTTTCGTCCCCAAAGTGGGTATTTAGGGAAACAGGTTATATCCTAGTGCTGAGTGACAGAGATGCCCAAATGTTCATCAGTAAATACTTGTGTTTATTTTTTCCCTCCAGTTTTATTGAGATATAATTGACCTGCAGCACTGTAGAAGTTTAAGATGGAGACCAGAATGATTTGACTTATATACATCATAAAATGATTATCATAGTAAGTTCTGTGAACATCTATCATCTCATATAGACACAAAATTAAAGAAATAGACAAAAACTATTTCCTTGTGATGAGAACTCTTAGGATTTACTCCCGTAACCACTTTCATATATAACACATAGCAGTGTTAATTACATTTATCATGTTGTACATTACATCCCCAGTACTTATTTATCTGATAACTAGAAGTTTGTAACTATTTACCACTGTCATCCAATTTCCCTTTCCCCTACCCACCACCTCTGGTAATCACAAATCTGATCTCTTCTGTGATTTGTTTATTTTTGAAGTATATACATATGTCTGTGATATGCAGAGTTCTCTAAAGCACAGGACCCAGGTAGGGGCTCTTTGCCTGCATCTACTGAATGGAGCAATCCAACATCATCCTCCTATATAGCTGTGGTTATTGTACATAAAATGCATGAACTATTGCATGAAATGATTTTGCATATCAGTTAAAGATGTAAAAGCTTTTGCAATAGAATCTTTATGACATACACAATGGAATGAGGCATGTGCTCAGTTCTGGTTTGGGAGAATAGAAAATGATTGTCAGTCTCTAGCCAAATCTGAAAAATGCTGAATTAACCCAATTTCTTTACAGCAAGACTTCTCAGAGCCTTTAATATACTAATGTGAATTGCGACTTTCCAAGAGGAAGATACAGCATGCAGTATTTTTCCAAATTCTCTGACCACCTAAACATATGTCACGAAGTCTCCTTAATATGTCACAGACACATTTTCAGAGACCCAGAACTACCCTGGGCCATCTTCAGTAGGAAGGAGTAGAAACCAAAAGGCAGAGCTAGTGCCGCAGCTGAGGAATCTGCCAACTCCCAAGATAACGGAGAGCGCCACTCTGCAGATGACATGGCTCTTGAGTGGTCAGCAACTGGTTTCAAGGCCCTGGAACTTAGTGGCTTTGCCACTGCACTTACCCTGTTTATTGTAGCACCTCAGCACATTGTCCAAGTTCAATCCTGGGCACTCTGGAATGTGTCTTTGTGATAGGGAGTCTGATGCCAGGGAAACCTTTGTTCTGACAGACAGTGGACCACCTCAGTGGTCTCCTCCCTCCAACTGCCTGCAGCCCAGCCATCTGCCAGGCTCCGGTGAGCTGACTCCACAGAGCCTTCCTCAGCTGCTCAGGCCCTTGTGACTTATTCCCTCCTCCGAGCCTCTGACCTGGGCCGCCCAATTCTACTAGTGGACCTACCTGAACCAGGCTGCCACTTCCTCGAGGCAAGGACCTTGGGATATTCACATTATTTGAGCTCACAAGGTAGGACTAAATAAAAATTCGTGAATGACAGTGATGTTGGAGATGATCTGTGATACCATTTCCACCAAATAACCCACAAGGACTCAGCAGCCATCTTTTTAACCAAGGATACCAACCCATCATATACTTTCCTATGACATGAAATGAGATGATGTGACATACTGCATTTACAGATGCTTCATAAATGGCGAAGCATCATACAAAAGCAGGCAATAATTGGTAATAATCCAGTCTCCATTGCCCTGATCAGTGATTGGTCCGTTTCTAATGACCTTAGCTTTTGATTGGTATTTCCAGTAATTGAGCCAGACCCACCTCCCCGACCCACTAGCTGAGTATTGCAATGTTCATCTTATCTGGAGTTTAAATTTGGATAGCCTAACCACCGATTCCTCTCTTTTAGATACCCACAACCAGTCACCCTAGTGCTTTTCTGATGACCAGACACCTTTATGTAGAGCAGTGCAGATGGTTCTTGAAGTAGTGGAGAGCCAGCTTGAACTGGACCTGGCCTTTGGTGTTGGCCCGGTATGTGCTGTAGGTCTTCTCCAGGGTTGCCAGCTCTGGGTCCACCACTGAAGAACGGGACTGGTGACCTATAATCACGTTTGAGCATGACCCCACAAGCAGGCTCCCGAGCCCATCAATGAAGAACTCTGCCAGGAGAGAGAGTGCGGGAAGGAAATGTGAGCTTCCACCAGAGACCCAGGGTCCTACTGCAGGTCTGGGAGAAGGGTTAAAGGGAGGGGACACCGATTATACCCCTGGGGATATGGGGAGGTTCAGCCCCATGAGAAGCCACCTGCCCAGGCTAATGAGTTGGAAGGACATACAGAGAGATGGGCAGAGAGACACAGATGGGCTTCTAACTGGACGGAACCGTGGATTCCAGGACTGAAGGGAAGGAGAGGGGAAAGAGGGGCAGCTCTGCGGCTATAGCTAAACAGGAAAAGATGTCTGGAAAAGGAGGAGCAGTGACAAGGTGTGAAAAGAGGGAGGGGACAGCTATAGGGAGAGGAAGGGGAAGGGTGTCTCAGAGAAGCAGGAACAGCCTCTGGGAGACAAGGAGTCAGAGAGGGTGAAGAGCTCGCGAGCTCCCTGGTTTGCGGAGAAAGGACAAGTTCCCGAGAGCAGCGGCACACGGCTTTCCCTCGGAAAGAACAGACCCCTGAGGTCAGTCCACAGCCCACGTGCCCGTCCTCACTCATCCAGCCGCCCCACCTGAGTGAGCCACCCGCTGCAGGCGGGGGTCGAAGCCGACCCTTTGGAGTCGCTCTGTGTGGGCCAGGAAGAAGTTGACGACGCCACTGGTCACCACGCAGCTGGGGAAGCCGTCCAGGGGCCGGAAGAATCCTGACCTCCGGTGGAGACAGTCCCCATTCTCACCGCGCTCCAGCAACAGCTTAAACTGGAACACGTTTCCAAGCACGCTGCCGCCTACCTGGCCGGTGGGCAGAGAAATCTATGTTAGAGAAAGAAGACTCAACATCCACAGAGCCTCTGCCAGGAAGTCTTACCGGACTGAACCTCAGCTACAACAAGAATCATGCCCTTTCTCTATCTACCCGTCATATTACACTTATACCCAGCCCAGACTGCAAACAACTTCTCTGCTCCGCGGACCCTACAGCAAGCTCACTCCTTTCAGAAGGCAATTCATTCCCTTCCGTCAGGAGGAGGGGTATTTGGATGCAGGTGAGAGGCAGCCTGCGCGTGCAGTGGTCCCTATGTGGACTCCCTGTAGCGAGCCATTTGTCTCATGCTGTCTTCCTCCACCCTCTGCTCCTGGCTCACTTCGATGCGCTGCCCGTCCGCACACTCAGGGGAGATGTGTGCATCTGTGTGTTCAAGCCCTGGCAGAACAGGCCGAACAAGTACCTCTATTCCTGAACCGTCATAATCATCTAGCCTGGCACAGCAGAGTCTGATCATTGTCCCCCATCACCTGTTCTTTCCTTCCTCCTCTTAGTAAATGAACCCTCTGAATTTTAAGGAGACTAAATTAAGGTATAGCCAACTAAAGATGAAATTTCCCCACTTCTCTCACAAGGTTTGACCATGTGTCTAAGTCTTGGTTGAAAGGATGTAATTTAGGATAGAAGTCTGCAGCTTCTAAAAGGATTACATTCTTAAAAGAAAACTGCTTGTCCTCCACTCTCTTCCATCCATACAGCTGAGGACCACAAAGCTGCATGAACAGCGGGGAAGGAATCTGGTCCAGGACGACCCTGCAAGCAGAGTCTAGTGCCAGCCTGGATTCTTACACAGGCGGGAAGTACACCTTCTATGTTGTTTATGCTATACTGATTGAGTAGCTAAGAGACATCTTAGTTAATCCAGATGCTTTGGGAACTGTCCACCTGGAGTGAGAGGACTGGTCACGATGCTACTTTTTATCCATTTTCTTTTTTTTATTATTAACCATTTTATTGAGATATCTTTGACATATTAAAATTATATATATATTTTAATTTATACAGCCTGATGTTTTGATATCAGTATACACTGTGAAAAGATCACCTCACCCAAGCTTATTAACAAATCCATCCCCTCTGTGTAGTATAGCTATCTTCAGAAATTTCGAGAACACAATGCAGTATTATTAACTCTTGTCACCGTTTTCTTCCCTTTTCTATATGTAGATTGACTTTTGATGTTTTGCTATTTTTTTTAATGTTATTAAGGCCATGTGTGCTTTTACACCTTTGCACCACTGACATTTTTTTAATGGTGTGTGGCAGAACCAGAGCACCACTCGCTTTTGTCCCATCCCAGTCCAGGGAGGAAGTTAGAACTGACGCATAAACACACCATTTTAAAGACAAGAATGTTGGTGAGTTTTGTGGGGGTGGGGTGTGTGTGATTTGCTTAAAGAAAAGTAAGAATGGAGGCAGAAGGAGAATCACACGTTTGGAGGGGTGGGTATAGCTCAGTGGTAGAGTGTGTGCTTAGCATGCATGAGGTCCCTGGTTCAGTCTCCAGTATCTCCCTTAAATAAATGAACAAGCCTAACTACCCTCTCCGGCAAAAAATAAATAAATAAACTGCCACTTAAAAAAAAAAAAGGAATTGCATGTTTGATATCTGATTCCTGTGTGATGGGCTCAACCCTGGGGCTGCACTGCCTCGTCTCCTGCATCAGCCTCCCCACTCACCTCCTCATCTCTGTCCTCGCACACTTTCCTCTCTTCTCCTCCCCTTCCCTCTCTTACTCGTCAGATTGCAGTAGGGTAGACCCGGCAACTCTCCCTTACCACGTCCAGTTCGGTTTTCTCCAGGACATCCACCAGCACCTCAATCTTGGTCTTGTTGTTGAAGATAAAGTCATCGTCCACCCAGAGAACGTATTTGGTGGTGACCTGAGATATGGCCAGGTTCCTACCAGCAAACCAACCCTGTGAGTGGAATGAGGTTAGATCCGTGGTTGCCGGCCCTGCCACAGATTAGCATCACCTGGGAGCTTTCTCAGTTCCCAAAAGCCAGGCTGCACCCCAAACAGTGGCTGAGGACCTCTGGGTTAAAGGGAGTTCATGTCTCAGAGACACTGGAAGGAGGACAGTGACTGTCTGGATCAAAGATTGAGACAAAGAAAGGCTAGAAAGCCCTTCCTTGGCCTCTGGCCAAAATAGTCTGATAGAAGTCCTTGTGCACGTGACAGTCTTTGTGGTTTTCCTTCCATTTCCCCTCCTGTTGCCTGGAAGATGTGGGGGGATGGGACACTCTGGAATGTATAATATCCATTTCCTTCTGTGTGGGCTTTAAGGAAGGTGTGTGGGGAAGAGAGAGACACACGCCAGCGAGTGTGGAATCATAGGGATGAGAGGTTCCTCTGCTACTGGATCTGCACATCAGGAAACCTGAGAATGTCAGACACCTCAAGTCACTTAGGAAGACCTCAGTCAATTTCTACATCAAGTGTGAGGAAAGGTGGGTTACCTACCCCGTTAACACGGGAAAAGGGAGAGTGACCCGATTTCTCTGTGAATTGGGAGTGAGCAAGGGGACTCAGAGGAGGGTCCTACCCCTAACCACGCCCAGATCCTGCTGCCTTGGGAAGGCCACTGAAGCAGCCCCATCCAGGATAGAATGGGACTCTGGGGCCCTCTTGTCCCAGGACCCAGGTGTCTCCCCATCTGGGAGGGACGTACCTTTCCAAAGGGCATGGTGTAATACTCCACGTGGTTGTCATTAATTTTCAGGGGCTCCTTGCTGTCATCAGCCACGATCACGGTCAAGTCTGGGTAATACTGGCGAATGCTCTGGATCATGGTCTTGAGCTTGTGGGGACGGAGGAAAGTTTTGGTGGCAACAGTCACCAGGTCTCTGAGCTTCCTCTCTGGGCAAGAAAGGGTGGAGGTTAGAGCTCTGTCTTTGGGAAGCCTCACTATCTTGAGTTGCATCATTCTGGGGGTTTCTTTTTATGCCACGACCTCTCAAGTGTTTGTGGACCTCATCCCTCTTGTACACAGTTGGTGTTTGTTAGTTGGATTAGAAAATAAATATGTTTAAAACATACCCAATTTGTTTAAATGTTATGTCTTCTATTCTAGAGCCTCTTTCCTGGTTCTGTTGGCTCCACACTGCTGTTTCTTACTGTCTACCTGGATGCTTTATTTTATGCTTGCCTGTCTGCACTTGGTTTGCACCCTGCCTTCATGTTGGTACTAGGCTTTGAGATGCACAGAGCTTTGCCCCTCAAGGGGTTTAATAGGGAGGGTCACGGAGCCCAGGAAGAGGAGACAAGTTCTAAAGGACTCAACATGCCTTATCATCAGCCACACTCCTACAGAGGGAGGCTGCCTGGTCTTTATCCTTGGGGAGATGCCAGTGGAAACAGGTCCACCTGGAGATCAGAAGGGCTAGACCAGATTGTGGGTCTTAAGGTGTGTGATTTACAGAAAAGGTTGGAGAAAGGACAGCTTTTCTATGGAAAAGACCCTAGGCTGAAACAATTGTAGCAGCTGGTGTGTTTGGGGGTTCAAGCCAGGGAATGGTGCCACAGCAGCTGATGGGGCACATGGGACGTGGGGTGCGGTGGGGTCAGCTGGGGTTAGTGCACACTGAAGCCACAACTCCACCTATTGTTTGTGGGTGAGTGCTCCGGAACCCCATGGCAGAGCCACTCTCTTAGAAAGACAGAAATCAGAAGTCATTCCAGAACCTCTTTTTTTTTTTTTTTTTTTAAATAGAGGTACTGGGGATTGAACCCAGGACCTTGAGCATGCTAAGCACACACTCTACCTCTGAGGTATGCCCTCCCCTCCCTGAATCTCTTTTTTAATAAATGTTGCACCATTACCCAGCACCTCCTAGGTCTGAGAGCGAGGGGAGAGATATTAGTAGAAATGAGACAGGAAGACAAGAGTACAGCTATTTTGGAAAAGGACCTGGGGAAGGCCTTGGCAAAACAGGCCTTTCAAGCTAAAGTAGAAAGACCCTGGGGGCCTGAGTCCCAGAGATAAAAAGCCAGGCTCACAAGAATGAAAGATTAACTTCACCTCTCACACGAATGAGTATACCTAGTTGTCACAAGACAAGAAGCTCAACTATCAATTTTACCTGTTCCTGTGCTTTCTCGCAGAGAATTCTCATGCCTTTCTTTCCCTCCACAGAAGCACTGCCTATTCCTGAGAGCCAACAATGGAGCCACCTGCAGCTGATCAAAAAAGTTTGAGGATTTCTGGAAATTATCAGTGATCATGAGACAAACCCTCCTTTTTGTTACAAAAGCAATTCGCCCTTTCTACTCTGGGAGCTGGCCCTTTTTTCCTGTCTTCTCCCTTGTGCACAAGCCATCTATTTGAATAAAAAGTTTTGCTTGCCTAAGAGTCTCATGGAAGTGGAATTCAGTTCTGTAGTACTGGCTGTCCAAGAATCTGGAAAGGGCCTGGTAACAGAATCAAGTAAATCATGTTCAAGAGCATGTCCAGTGAATCCTCTCTTCCCCTTTCTCTTCTTAGGCCACATGACAAGTTTGGTTCTTTTGTTATAGTAAAGAGGGGTGGGGGGTGGGTATAGCTCGGTGGCAGTTCGCATGCTTAGCAGGCAGGAGGTCCTGGGTTCAAAACCCAGTACCTCGATTAAAAAAATTTTAAAAGAACAATAAAAATTATATATAAAAAAAGAGAATCAGGGGTACGAATCATCATAGGAGATGGTCAAGGTAGGGGACTCCCAGCCTACTTAGCATTGTGCTTTGAGATTCCTTATTGTTCCAAACACATAGCAATGATAAAGAAAAATGCAAAGATATAGCAATGTTCAAAAATAGACAACATTTCTTCCAAGGAACAGATATCAAAAGCAGTGAGCAGAACCGGAGCTGGGCCTGCTGCAGTCTGGGGTCAGAACAGCAGAGGAGGCTGGGAGGCTGAGCCTGAGGGTTAATGGGATAAAAGTGTCTCATAGGGTGTGTGGGTCCACAGCCAGGCTTGTTGCTAGAAGCCATGGACTGGGTCAGTTGCACTCCCTCTGTTTCTCACCACATACTACCTGCTGGGCAAGGAACCGAAAACAGCTATCACTCCTGCACACACCTCTGGATGCAGAGATGATACCACTTCACAGCCAAGTTCTGTGCCAAGACACCCTCAGGCCCAGAAACTGGCTCTTCAGTGATGCCAATATCATTATAGGACAGGGACCCCAAGACTCCAGTATAAAATGATGGACTAGGAATCTGGGGCTACTGAGAGTAGAAGCAACTGTAAAGCTGTGAGGTGGGAAGGAGTCAGGAGAGAGACAGAAAGGGGAAGAAAGAGGGAGGGAGGGAGGGAAAAACAAAAATAAACTAGCAAATGAAAGCGCCCCCTACTCAAGATGAGCTCACAAGCAAAAATTCCAAGACACTCCAACAAAACTAGTATGAAGGACAATAGCCAGCAAATCTACCCTGTGCAGATGAGTCCACTCTAGGTAGACAAAATAACAGAGAAGTCTGAAAAGGACATTAAATGAGAATGTTCAAAATCTCTCAAGTGATAAATGACAGAATCACACATGTGAAAAAGAAAATATGAAACAAAAACAGGCATAAATGAAATGAGAGTATTTGGATATGAAACCAACTTAAAATTGTTGAAGATAAAGGTAAAGTAAACCAAAAGGGAGACATGACTTGAGATGTTTTTTAAATGTTTTAACAAGCATAAGATAGAACTATGAACAACTTTATGATAAAAAAAAATAGGTAATTTACATCAAATTTACGAGAATTCTATAGAAATATTTTGACTTTGAATATAAAATTGATTCAATGGACATACAGATCAATAACCACTAAAGACATGGAATTGATATTTTAAAATTTCTCCCCTTTATCTCACTCCTTCCCATTCACATTCCCACCCCAACCACCTCCCCAGTAACTTAGACCAAAAAAAAAAAAAAAAAAAAGACACAAGGACCAGATAAATTTTAATGAAACTTCAAGAAACATATTATCCCTATTTTATTTCAATTCACTTCAGAAAATAGTGAAAAAAGAGGAAAGCTACCCAATTCATCTTATGAGACTTGTATAATACTGAAAACAAAACTGGGCAAGGACATTACAGGAAAAAGATAGTGTCAGCTTTGAATACAGATGCAAGACTCCTAAATAAGACAGCAACAAATTTAATTCAGCATTTAATCACATAATGCATTGCAATCAAGATGGGTTTGTTCCAGAAATGCAAGAACAACTTCAACGGCAGAAAATCAATCAATGTAAACCACTCCATGAACCCAATTAAAGGAGAAAAATTATTCCAGTAGGTGCAGACAAATTACCTGATAAAATTCAATATTCATTCATAATAAAAATTCTCAGCAAGGGAACAGAAAATAGAAATTAGAAACGGAAAACTTTTTAGCAACAGAAATGGAAGGAAAGAAGGAAACTTTCTCACCCTGATACACCTATACATTCCTATATAGCAAACATAAATGGTGTAACATTAGAATATTCTTCTTAAAGTTAGGACGAGTCAGAAGTGCCGGCTCCCACTGCTACTATCTAACACTGTATCAGAGACTTTAGCAAAACGCAATAAGACAAGAAAAAGAAACAAATTCTAAGAATTGGAAAGGAAGAGACAAAAATCATTATTTGTTCAAAAGACTCTATACATTAAAAAGAAATCACTAGAATAAGTGCAGAAAGGATGCTGTTTGTAAGCTCGACATTCAAAAGTCACTACTGTCCTACATACTAACAACAACCAATTAAACTGTAGAAGAAAAAGATCCAATTTATAAAAACAATGAGAAGTACAAGGTACCTAAGACTAAATCCAAAAAAATGTGCAATTCCTTTACAAATAAAATTAAAAAATAAATTATTGGAGAACCTATGAGGAGACCATGGCATGGAGACTATAACATGGAGACATATACTGGATTCATGGCTGGGAATATTCAACTTCATAAAGTTGTCAGTTCATTTCTAATTAATCTACAAATCATATGAAATGCTCATCAATCATGAGCTGACGTTTAAATTTTCTAAGGAAACAGAAAAGACCAAGAAGTGCTAAGAAAATTTTGCTAAATGAAAATTTTGCTAATCATCCTGAAGTATGGAATTTCTCCCCATTGGCTATAGAACCTGTTATAAATTGTATTGAAATGTTGTGGACCAAGCCCAAGATAACAGATCAAGGCAACCATAAAAAGCCTGAGTTCAGAACCCCTGCATGCATGAAACAGGGTGTGTGAGGGGCTGGCAGTACCAGTCAGAGAGGTTGGACCACTTGGTATGTGCTTGTGGGATAGGATGCTCTCTGTATACAAAAAATTAGGTCCCCATCACATGTCACACAGAAGCATAACTTCTAGGTGGCTTAAATACCTAAATATGAGAACCAAGCATGTACAGCTTTTGAAAAAAAATACAAGAGAATATCTTTATGGCTCCAACGTAGGGAAAATTTTCTTGAACAAGGAACAAAAAGCAAAAGCTAGAAAAACAACAATGAATCAATTCTGTTAAAGGATAAAGCCTTTAAAAATTGTTTTTGTATCTATTCTTTTTCAGATTCTTTTCCATTATAGGTTATTACAAGATAGTGACTCTAGTTCCCAAAGGATAAAGTTTGGTAACAACAAAAGATCCCAGAAACAAATCAAAAGACAAGCCATGGACTGACAAAAGGTCAGAAACTAGAACTTCATGCTGTAGTGTGATAACTTTTCATGAAAAGTTCAAAGGTTTGTTAAACCACACTGTGTGCACGCAGTGTAGGAACCGAAATCTACACTGTAAATGTATGAAAATAGGGAAAAGAAAGATCGTGGCTTCTGGAAGAAGAGAGGAGAATTAGATCGTGGAGATTTCCACTGTATCTATAACACTGTATCTTCAGAACAAATCTGAGGCCGAAAGGAGGTTTTTGTGAATTTCTTGTACTTATCTTTCATTTTTGAGATAGTTATGATGTTAAGCAAATACTTTAAATATCCTCCTCAAATATCCTTCTCCATAGATATTTAATGCTATTACTTTTAAATGACAATTTATATTTTGAATAGAATCTATTTGAATAGATTACATTTTTAATGTATATTAAATCTGATATTCCACAGAATGTCAACTGGTTCAAAATTCTAATATATTGAAAGTAATGCCATGAAAATCTCCCCATCCTTGTCCCCAGCTACTTGGTTCTTCCCTAGGGGGTTACCAATGTTACCAAATTCTTGTTTATTTTTCCATAATCAAGCAATTATGTACATATGCTTTTCTTCCCCCACTCTTTCTTTTTACAGAAACTATAGCTTACTCTTCACTCTTTTCTGTACCTTGCTTACATCCTGGAAAGCATTCTGTATCAGGATAAAAAAATCTTCCTCCTCCTCTCTCCTTCTGAATGCCACTGTGATTATACGGATTTAACCAGTGCCTCCCACTTTTAAGGTTTTTGTCATTGCAAACAATGCTGCAATAAATATCCTCAAACAAAAGTCATTTCACACAGATATAAGCATCTGAAGGATAATTTCTAGAAGTGGGATTGCTGGCCCAAAGGGCACACATATTTAAAATGTTGACAGATATTGCTAACTTGCTCCAGAAAGGTGATGCCAATTTACATTCCCATCGGCAGTTTGTAAGAATGTTGCCCGACTCCTTGTCCAATGCTTTTTGATTTGAATGTAGTTTTCATTTGTACTTTTCTTAGTGTGAAATTGAGCATACATTTTACTGGCTAAAAGCACTGTTGAATTTAACTTTTTGTGAATTGGCTTATTCTTTTCTTATTGACGTTCTTATTGACTCACACGTGCTCCTAAGTTAGACCGTTGGCTTTAACGTATGTTGAAGACATTTTTTCCCCATTTTGTCTTTTGTCATTTTACTTTGCATATGGCAGGTTTCTGTCATAAAAACATTAAATCTTGTTATGTATTTTATGTCTTTAGTCTTTTTCTTGTAGCCTCTGGGTTGTGTGTCATATTTAGAAAAGTCTCATACTGTAAAGTTATTTTTAAACTCCATATGTTCTTCTAGTACTTAAAAAAATTAGATATTTGCTCTATTTGGAATTTATCTTGGTATGAGCTGTGAGATAGATTCAACTTGTTATCTGCCACGCAGCTACACAGTTATCCCATGTGATTTCTTGAATAATCCACCATTTCCCCCTTTAATTTGAAAAGCTACCTTTATCACATGGTAAAATTCTAATATGTATATTTCTAGACTTCTAATTTTAGTCCATTGATATAGCTATTCATGTACCAGTACCACTGTTTTCATAATTATTACTTACTAAAATGTTATAATCCATCAGGGTTTTTTTCCCCAAAATAAGCACAGCCATACAATGAATTAAACATGACTAAGCAGTATTAGGAGAGTATATTCTAGCATTTTTTCCCTCAAAACAAAGCTTGGTAACAGGAATCCTATCAGAGCTTTCTTTTCATCGATTCCTGTCCCCCATCTCAAAGAGGATCCCCTCTGAATCTCACCAATCGCCCACAGGACCCATCCTGGAGCCCCAGGGACAAGGGCCTTACCTGGTCCAGGGTCATATAACTTTGGTATGACAGGATGGCGGATGGTCACCGGAAACTTGGCCACTGAGGACTGGGACTCCAGACTCACTAGAGGGAGAAACAAGGAAAGGGTGGGCATACTGCGTCTGGGTCACTCTCCACGCTGCCCTGGAAGTCGACATGATGGGGGAATGAAGGATTGATGGTACGAGACTAAGGACCACATAGAGTCCTAACCTGCTGTGTGTCCCTGGGGCAACCTGCTGATTGCCTCTGAAACTCACATCTCTTCCCCATGAGAATCTTGGGGGTGAAGTGGGCTTGCAACAGAGGGGTGGATTAAGTTTGACTTTGCCATTTATTAACTGAAATACCTTGGGTAGATCATTCTGTCTCCTTCTCTGTCTATAAAACCAGGATAATACTACCTGCCCTATTTTACCTCATGGGGTCATTTTGTGATAAGAGATGTTTGCAAATCTGAAGGTGGAGAGAATTCTCTCTCTAGTTTGTGTTCCTAGGTAATCTGTCCCACATGTCATCTTTTCTGCTTTATCTCCTGGAAATGCATCCTGTGTAGCTGATCAAAATGGAAAAGGGTGACTTTAATTCATCTAGAAAGGAACTGGGGCTGCCCTGAGGGTGGCAGGAATTGTTCTCCCAGGCATTCTGGGGGTGGGAGTGGGGACTGGGATGAGAGGAGGAAGACAAAGCCACTGGCCTTGGGACTGACAGTTCCCCTACATCCTTCTTCCCTGTTAGTGTCCAGGACAAGATACTGATGCACAGACTGTGCCCTCCCTCCGCTTCCACAGCTGAAGTCTTCAGCTTTGATTGGCAGAGAATTGGGGAAGAGAACTCGATGGTTTCTAGGTGCACAGCATGAATGATCTGTCCTCATAGAGAGACAAGCAGGCACTTCACCCCTCGAGTCTCTATGGGGTCATGGGGATAATATTGGGAAGTTAGGTGTCTAGGGTTAGAAACAGGAGCCCAGGAGGGATCTTAAATGCAGGCAGGCTTCCTGGAAGATGAAGACTTTGATAGCCCGGTGTTGTTTTTCTGGGTCCCTAAGCATTTTACCAACCAAGGACAGGCTCTCACCCACATCCACCCTGTGGTGCTGGTACTCCGTGCTGGTGTATGTCATATGCTGGAGGATGAAATTCAAGAGCTTCCGGTTACTGGTTGAAATGGTCAGCTGCTTCTGACCTCTGCCCTGCACCACACTGTCTGGGATGTCAGCGAGGGTGTTCAGTGTCCCCAGAGAAGCTGTCAGGGTGACCTAGGGCGGATGCAGTAGAAAGACTAAATGCAAAGAAAGGCACATACCCAGGATGACCAGCAGTGGGCAGAGCGCATAAGGATGAGAGAAGACCCATGGGTGACCCTGAAAGCTAGGGTCTGGCTCTGCCAGAGTTGCTGCCCTAGCCCCACAAAGGAGAATCAAGCCCTCAGATCTGGTCTGTTCAAGGGCCATTTCTTGAAATATTCTTAACTCTTGGCTTGCAGGATAGCATTCATAAAGATTCCTTCTTACCCCTGCTGGCTGCTCCTTCTGACTTCCATCTGCCAACTCCACCTCCTCTTCTATCTAACCTCCAAAGAGAGCTTTTCAGGGTGTGGTTCTGCATCCTTTTCCCTTACTCTACACCTTTTCATTAGAGGAGGCAGCTCTAAATACCATTCATAAGCTGGTGGTTTTAAAATGAAACTCTCCAGAGGGATAGATTAGGAGTTTGGGATTAACAGATACACATTACTAAATATAAAATAGATAAACAAGGACCTACTGTACAGCACAGGGAACTATATTCAATTTCTTGTAATGAGCTGTAATGGAAAAGAATCTGAAAAAAATATATATGCATGTATGTATATGTATAACTGAATTGCTTTGCTGTACACCTGAAACTAACATTGGAAATCGACTACATGTCAATAAAAAATAAGAAATATAAATAAGTAAATAGATAGATAGATAGATAGATAGATAGATAGATAGATAGATAGATAAAATCTAACTCTCCAGCTCCTATCTTTCCGAGATCCAGCTGCCTGGCTGGCTGCTCTGCTAGGAAGTTTCACAAGCAACTCAAATTGCTATCTTCAAAAGTGAATGATTGATTTTTTTTCTCTATAAATCTGTTTTCCACCCCATGCCTGGCTCTTCCTGCCTTGGGAATGGCGCCCTCACCCACTTAGCCGTTCAAGTCCCCAGCGGAAGTCATTCCTGCTCTGCTCTTCCCCCGACACCCACAGCCAATCCACGACGAGTCCTGGCGGCTCCACCTTCCACAGGGAGCTAGAATCGTCTGCTTCTCTCCCGCCCCCTGGCCTCTCCCTAATGCCACTCTCTTCCCTTGCTTTCTTGTCTTCTGCAACAGCCAGTTATCTTTAGGAAACGTAAACTGGATCATGTCATTCCAATTAGTCAGTTGACAGCTAGTTTTTGAGATCTAAATTACAAGCACTGGGAACAGAGCAGTGAATAAGACAGACTCCCTGCCTTCAGGAAGCTTATATTGTAGTGAGGAAGCTCAGTGCTAAGCAGATCATGATACATCTAAAGTAATTCAGGTACCATAGGGCCGTGAAGAAGGTAACACAGAATAGAAAGAAAGTGACAGGGGCTGGGGGCCATGGTTCAGGGGACAGAGGCAGCCTCTGGAGGACAGAGCAGCTTTGCAGGTTTGCTCACTCACCACCCACTCCAACGGCAGCTGGCACGCAGAAGTGGGAAAACCAAAATGACAGTTCCCAGACTCCTTTTTAGTTGGGGTTCTGGATGTGATTTAAACCCTGCCCACCAGATACACTTGCATGAGACACTGATTTGGAGCTATGTTAGGCGGGGACAGAAGGGCAGGGCACAGAGTATCTGCCTTGCTGGTGCTGACCTGATGGAGCCATCGCAGCCTGGCTGGGCAGTAGCGTCCTCTTGCAGCAGAAGTGGCAGGACCCATGGTGCCCCAGATCTTTGAAAGTCCTACCTGGAACTCTAGCCATGCCGTGGCTGGAAAAATTATGCCTTCTATAGGCACCCTTCCCCCCTCCCCGCCTTGGACTCATGTCTAATATTTAATCAGGATAGGGGTTAGTCAAAATCTGAGGCCAGCCACCACTGATCGGGGGAAGAGAGCATGGACAGCGAGCCCAGGACAAGATGCAAAAGGGTCTGGGAAGGGAACTCTTGCCTCATAGGTGGGAGCATCTGGTCCTTCAAACTGGAGACCTGGAAAAAGGACAAAAACACCATGTGAGAGGATGTCCAGGGCTCCCTGATGCCCACACCTTCATGGTAGACTCCTACACAACCCTCCAGAGTCCCTTCAAGTGTCACCTCCTATCCAGGGTGTTTGCTGACCACTCCTCTCTGCCCAGGGCTCTGTTAGATGGTATCCCATGGTCCTTCTCAAACTCCAGTGGTTCTAAGGCCTCTGATGCCCGCCCTCAGTTTTGTATAGGTGCTGTAAATCAATACAGTCCCTTCCAGGTAGCTCTGTTACTGAAGGGAAGGAAGCAATAGATAAATAATGAATCAGCCTTATATGAGTTTCCTAGAATAGGAAAATTCTACTCAAATTCATAGAGACAGAAAGTAGAATGGTGGTTGCCAGGGGCTGGGTGGGAAAGAGAGTTCATGTTAAATGGGTACAGAGTTTCAGTTGGGAGGATGAAAAAGTTCTAGGACGGATGCTGGTGATGGTTGCAGAACAATGTGAACGTACATAATGCACCAAACTATATACACTTAAAAATGGTGAAAATGGTAAAATTATGTTATGTATATTTGATCACATTAAAAAGAGAATTATCCAAAATGGCAAATCATTTTCTAAATGACTGTTCAAAAACACTAGCAAGTCATCCAAAATGTTCTTACTTTAGAATCTATCTCTGTTGTTATGACTAATTCAAGTTCTAATTCATACAGATCTTCCCATATGGCCTTAGAGAACTTACTACACTCCTCTGTGAAAAGAATATTTACCTCACAGGGATGTGATGCTGACCTAGAGGAGTGTGTAAAATTCCCTTGTGGAGGTGAATTTTAACTGACATAAATACTCTTTTCAATAATGCACTCCCTGGAGTTGGACTCATGCTTTACCTGCTCCCATGATGCTGGAAGACACCAAAAAGCCAATTAGGTCCTAAGATTCCTTGAGGCAGACAGATTTCTGTCCTCTTCTATGTTATCTTGGATGCCCAGGGAGGTCACAGCTACTAAGGATGATTCCCAGTGGTGGAAACAGTGAAACTAACATTGAAATCACATCAAGCTTCATGCATTGTGCTGGGTACACAGCAGGTACTGAGTGAATGACTGTTCCCTTCTCCTCCCACCTTTTGCTTAAGAGGGAATAGGAAGGTTGCCTGGGTGCTCTCCAGATGCAAATGTGCCTACCTGGGATGGGAACCGTGTGCAGGGGCATCACTTCCACCCCGTGGACCGGGTACCCAAAGGGGAGGTTGGGCTGAGCCAGCAGGGGTGGTGGGCGAGGAAGCCCTTCTCTGCAGGGAAACAAAACCATTAGCAGCTGCCTTGACGCTTGTCCCTGGTTAGTTCTTAAAGTGATGTCTGTGCGCAGAGCTTTGTGCTGCCAATGGGGAGAAATCAAAAGGAGGTTGACCTAATCTGACCTCCATTTTCTCCCCGTCCTTTATTCTAGCCCCTCCATCCAATCAAGGCAGATTATAGCAAAACACATTAAAAATTAAAATCACAACTGGCAAAAAAGAAGAAACAAAATAATCAGATTGTGTGGGCCAAACCAGCTGCAGCAGCTAAACGCCAAAGTGACATCTGAACTTCCCGGTAGCCAGGGTATAAAGTGATTGATTATCAGCACGCTGGTCTTATTATCACAGGGACAAAGCAGACCCACTCTTGAAGGCAGGTAAAACTTTTCCTGGCACTGGACTTAAAAAAAAAAAGTAGGAGCGGATGTTGCCTCAGTATTTTTAGAGCAAACACAAGTGATGATTTTCAGACGGTTTTGTCGCTGAAACCACCTTCAGTCACAGGCATAACACAATCCCCTGAGACTGATTCTTTGAGGGACTAAGATAACGTGGTTGACACGAAGGCTTCAGGGACCCAGCTTAACCAAGGAAATCATTTTGATTACTTGGGAGAAAGATTAAACTACCGAAGTATTTATGTGAACATGAAAACGACAAAATTTAAAAATGGAAAGGGACATAGACAATTAACAGAAGAGGAAACACAAATGGCTAATAAATATATGAAACATGCTCAGCTTCAATATTAAGCAGGGAAGTGTAACTTTAAAAAACAATGAAAAAAAACCTGATAACTTCCCCTTAAAGTTTTAAAATTTGATGACAGCGAGTGCTGATTAGGTAGGGGTAATACGTGAGGTACTATACTTACCCACTCTTCATGAAAGCCTGAATTAACACAGGCTCTCTTGAGGGCAATGTGGCAATATTTATTAAAAGCAGAAATAAACATATCCTGACAGCAATTCAGGTGCTAGGCAAGGGGAGAAACACTTGGCGTGTGTCAACAGTAAGCCATGTGTAAGGAGGTTTGTTTCAGTGTTGTTTGAAATGAACATCCTTACACATATCTCAATGAAATATGGAAAGAATGTAAGTAATAATGTAATATTATTATGATAAATTATGTGAATGTAATAATGAAAAAGTTACAAAGATCTGAGTATCTTTCAATAAGGGAATGGCTTTAAAAAATTCAGTGTATTCATATTCATAGCTGTATAGCAATTAAAAGGAATGAACTAGATGTATAGATCACTCTTAAAAACCTATCACTGAGGCTTCTGATGCCACCTATGTGCTCGTTCGGTGCAGACCTGGTACCTCTTTTGCGAAGCAGCAGCTGAGGAGACTCCAACGCTTGCATGACTTGCGTGATGGACAAAAAGCCCAAGGAAGGAGTCAATTCTGAGAACAGTGATCATGTGGATGTGAAGCGGGTGGGTGGAATGGTTCTGCCATGCAATTTAAGATGAAGAGGTGCACACCACTTAGCAAACAGGTGGAAGTTTATGTGAACAGGGGCAGTTGTCTATGAGGCAGGGCCAATTCAGATTTGACGGGCAGCCAATCAGGGAGACAGACACACCTGCACAGGTGGAAATGGAGGATGGAGATACCACTCATGTGTCCCAGTGGCAGACAGGAAGTGTCCACTAGAAAATGAAACCTGCTACTTTGTTCCCCCAGACCAAGGAGACATTCTCAGTCAGAAAACCGCAATTTGGTTCTAACCACATCCTGACTAACTACAGTATAATTTTCTTAATTCTTTCATTTCCCCCTTCCCCTTTGTTATGCATAAAGTGACTGATGTATGTGCACACGCACAGAGCATTTTCTAAACTAAACGGTCAATAGTATGTTTCGCTCGACATCAAATGGAGATGGGATGGGGAAAATGCCGATTCTGTGAAAATGCCCCCTTCTCTGTTCACTCACCTCTTGTTCTTATATTCATTAAGTAATTTTACTTCCACTGTTCAACAACAACAAAAAAAGAACAAGATAAAAAACCGTGCATACTTTGTTCTACTGGAGAACTTTAATGTTGTCCATTTATCACTATAAAACCAAGGACATTTTTGTAACTTTTTTGTACATAGCTGTTACAATGTAGGGCGATCTGTATTTAGGTAGGGATAAATTACTCGAAAAGAAGTCAATCTGGGATAGTTTTTCCTTCAAGTTAAGCGTCTTGTTTTTTTTTTTTTTAACATTATGTTGTTTAAATAAACTTTGTTTAAAATGAAAAACAAAGCCCATATCTTTGAATGAAAAAAGCAAATTTCAGAATGATTTGTTCTTTTGGTACCAACTACATTAAAAATATACACACAAAACCCCAGTAGTATATGTTTATATGAATATATACACCCACATAAACGTATGAGTGATTATGTGTGTTCACCTGAGTGTGTAACAGTATAAAGAACAGTATAGAATAAAATCTCCCTGCTACTTAGTACCCCTCATCATCTCCCGCAGAAGAATCACTGCTTGCTGTTACCAAGAAGTTGGAGAGTTGTCTTATTTCCCTAGGTGAGCTGGGACAGGAAAACTCTGGGGAACCACTGACCTCAGCCAAATCTGTACTCACTGAGCTGAGAGAAGTGGGTTTCTAGCCTGAAGATGCCAAATGAAACTCAGAGGAAAAGAGCATGTGAAACAGTGAATGAGGAAACAATCCCTGATGACTGGTGTGCTTTCCAAAGAGCAGGGCTAGGAAGATCCGGGGTAGGGTCATGCTTAGGCCAGGGGAGGGTTGGTGTCCAGACTTCTGGCCTGAGGGCCGGCCAGTCCCTCTCAGCTGATACCTCTGGGATGTGGTACCCAACCTGTGATAGTCTGGCTTACACCTACCTGTACTGCCAGGTTAAAAACCCAGGTCTAAGTCCTGTCCATCCCACAAGTTCAGACCTGCCCCATCCCAGCAAGAAGCCACTCGACTGTCAACAGTTTGCAAAGGAACAGAGTGAGCTGGCAGATGGAGTGTGTGCATCTGAGTGTAGTTTATCCAGAATGTAATTACAACAGAGCTGGGTGGGGGGGTTCCCTTAGACTGGAGGGGGAAATGTGAACATCTGGAGCCCCTGACGGACTGGGTGAGGAGAAGGATCGTCCTTCCTGAGAGCATGGGGAGCTGAGTAGCAAAAAACTTTCCCCAGAGCTGGGCCTCTTGGATACCCCTAAATTGGTAGCTAGCACGTCAGCCATTGAATGTGGGTGTCTCAGTGACTCGCCCAGCCCACTGTCCACTGGACAGTTTGGACACTTTGTGTGAAAGGGGCTTGCAAGGCAAAATCTTGCTCACTCACTTGCCCCCCCCCCCCAATAAGGGACACACAGCCACTGGTATTCATGTGTAATAGTGGGTGCAGGAGCTATCTTGTACTAAATTGTTGGATCTATAGGAAATTTGCAAGCCACCTATTACCTATAGCCATTAACAAAAATTAAATCATATACACTTAAAATTAAATATAATGAGAACAAAGGTAGTAAACACTCAAAACTCACCACTTCCTAATTATTTTACTACCTCTTCCTATGATCTCTGCTTCTGAGGTAATTTTCATCTATTGCATCTGTATGGTGGAGATACTACGTAACTGGAATTCAGTTGTCACTACGTCAGTAGGCTGAAATCAGCCACAGTGTGATTATTAAAAAAAGTCATAGAAATTGGCAAACACTCCAAGCCATTATCAAAAGCCCATTGTTTTGTTTTGTTTTAACTGAAGTATAGTCAGTTACATTGCATCAATTTCTGGTGTACAGCATAATGTCACAGTCACGCATATATATACATATATTCATTTTCATATACTTTTTCATTAAAGGTTATTACAAGATGTTGAATATAGTTCTTTGTGCTATACAGAAGAAATTTGTTTTTTATTTTATTTATTTATTTATTTCATTGAGTTATAGTCAGCTTACAATGTTGTGTCAGTTTCTGGTGTACAGCACAATTTTTCAGTCACAATGAACACACGTATACTCATTTTCATATTCTTTTTCATCATGAGCTACTACAAGATCTTGACTATATTTCCCTGTGCTATACAGTATAAACTTGTTTATCTTTTCTATATGTACCTTTCAGTATCTACAAATCTCGGACTCCCAATCTGTCCCTTCCCACCCGGCTCCCTCCTGGCAACCAAAAGTTTGTATTCTATGTCTGTGAGTCTGTTTCTGTTTTATATTTAAGTCCATTTTGTCTTCTTTTTCTTTTTTAGATTCCACATATGAGCGATATCATATGGTATTTTTCTTTCTCTTTCTGGCTTACCTCACTTAGAATGACATTTTCCAGGTCCATCCATGTTGCTGCAAATGGCATTACATTGTCATTTTTAAGGCTGAATAGTATTCCATTGTATAAATATACCACATCTTCTTTATCCAGTCACCTGTCGATGGACATTTAGGTTTTTTCCATGTCTTGGCTATTGTAAATAGTGCTGCTATGAACATTGGGGTGCAGGTGTCTTTTTGAATTAGGGTTCCTTCTGGATATATGCCCAGGAGTGGAATTGCTGGGTCACATGGTAAGTCTATTTTTAGTTTTTTCAGGAATCTCCATACTGTTTCCCACCACGGCTGCACCAAACTACATTCACACCAACAGTGTAGGAGGGTTCCCTTTTCTCCACATCCTCTCCAGCATTTATTGTTTGTGGACTTTTGAATGATGGCCATTCTGACTGTTGTGAGGTGATACCTCACTATAGTTTTGATTTGCATTTCTCTGATAATTAGTGATATTGGGCATTTTTTCATGTGCCTATTGGTCATTCATATGTCTTCATTGGAGAATTGCTTGTTTAGGTTTTCTGCCTAGTTTTGGATTGGGTTGTTTGGGTTTTTTCTTATTATGTTGTATGAGCTGTTTATCTATCCTGGAGATCAAGCCTTTGTCAGTTTCATCTTTTGCAAATATTTTCTCCCATTCTGTAGGTTGTTGTTTTGTTTCGCTTATGGTTTCCTTTGCTGTGCAAAAGCTTGTAAGTTTAATTAGGTCCCATTTGTTTACTTTTGCTTTTATTTCTATTTCTTGGGTAGACTGCCCCAGGAGAATATTCCTGAGATGTATGTGATATAATGTTTTGCCCTATGTTTTCTTCTAGGAGGTTCACTGTGTCTTGTCTTATGTTTAAGTCTTTAAGCCATTTTGAGTTTATTTTTCTGTACGGTGTGAGGGAGTATTCTAACTTCATTGATTTACATGCTACTGTCCAGTTTTCCCAGCACCATTTACTGAAGAGACTGTCTTTATTTCATTGTATGTTCTTGCCTCCTTTGTCAAAGAGTAATTGACCAAAAGTTTGTGGTTTCATTTCTGGGCTCTCTATTCTGTTCCATTGATCCATATGTCTGTTTTTGAACAATACCATGCTGTTTTGATTACTGTAACTCTGTAGTATCGTCTGAAGTCTGGGAGGGTTATTCCTCCAGCCTCATCCTTTTTCTTCAGTAATGCTTTGGCAATTCTGGGTATTTTGTGATTCCATATAAGTTTTATTATGATTTGCTCTAGTTCTGTGAAATATGTCCTGGGTAATTTGATAGGGATTGTATTAAATCTGTAGATTGCCTTGGGTTGTATGACCATTTTAACAATATTGATTCTTCCAGTTCAGAAGCATGGGATATCTTTCAATTTTTTAAAATCTTCTTTAATTTCCTTAATCAATGTTTTGTAGTTCTCTGTGTATAAGTCTTTGACCTCCTTGGTTAGATTTGTTCCTAGGTATTTTATCACTTTGGGTGCTAATTTAAAAGGGATTGTTTCTTTACTTTCTTTTCCTGTTGATTCATCATTAGTGTAAAGAAATGCAACTGATTTTTTTACATTAATCTTGTATCCTGCTACCTTGCTGAATTATTTTATTAGTTCTAGTAGTTTTTGTGTGGCTTTCAGGGTTTCTTATATAGTATCATGTCATCTGCATATAGTGACAATTTTACCTCTTCTTTTCCAATTTAGATCCCTTTTATTTCTTTTTCTTGCCTGACTGCTGTGGCTAAGACTTCCAAGACTATGTTGAATAGGAGTGATGAGAGTGGGCAACCTTGTCTTGTCCCAGATTTTAGTGGGAAGGTTTTCAGTTTTTCGCCATTGAGTACTATGCTGGCTGTAGGTTTGTCATAAATAACTTTTATTATGTTCAGATATGTTCCCTCTACACCCACTTTGGTGAGAGTTTTTTTTTTTTTTATCATAAATGGGTGTTGAATTTTATCAAATGCTTTTTCTGCATCTATTGAGATGATCATGTGGTTTTTGCCCTTTCTGTTGTTGATGTGATGTATTACATTGATTGATTGGCATATGTTGAACCATTGTTGTGTCCCTGGGATGAACCCCACTTGATCATGATGTATGATCTTTTTTATGTGCTGTTGGATTCGGTTTGCTAATATTTTGTTGTGGATTTTGCACCTATGTTCATCAGTAATATAGGTCTTTAATTTTCTTTTTTGGTAGTGTCTTTGTCTGGTTTTGGTATCAGGGTGATGGAGGCTTCAAAGAATGAGTTTGGGAGTACTCCCTCCTTTTCAATCTTCTGGAAGAGTTTGAGAAGGATCAGTATGAGTTTTTCTTTGTATCTTTGGTAGAATTCCCCAGTGAAGCCATCCCGTCCTGGACTTTTATTTGTAGGGATTTTTTTTATTGCTAATTCAATTTCATTTCTAGTGATTGATTTGCTCAAGTGGTCAGTTTCTTCTTGATTCAGTCTTGGTGGATTGTATGTTTCCAGAAGCATGTCCATTTCTTCTAGGTTATCCATTTTGTTTCCATATAGTTGTTCATAGTATTCTCATATGATATTTTGTATTTCTGTGGTATTGATTGTAATTTCTCCATTTTCCTTTCTTATTTTGTTTATTTGCACTCTCTCTTTTCTCGTCTTCATGAGCTTGGCCAGAGGTTTGTCAATTTTGTTTACTCTTTCAAAAAACCAGCTCTTGGTTTGATTGATTTTTTTCTGTTGTTTTTTTAATCTCTATTTTATTTATTTCCTCCCTCATCTTTATTATTTCCTTCCCTCTGCTGACTTTTAGTTTTTTTGTTGTTCTTCTTCTTTTCAAATTCTTTTAGCTGGGATGTTAGATTGTTTATGTGAGATTGTTCTTTTTTGAGGAAGGCCTGTATCACTATTAACTTCCCTCTTATCACTGCCTTTGCTGCATCCCACAGATTCTGTGTAGTTGTGTTTTCATTGTTATTTGTCTCAAAGTATTTTTTAACTTCTTCTTTGATTTCATTATTGACCCATTGGTTTTTTGAGTGGCATGTTGTTTAATCTCCATGCAGTAATTTTTTTCTCCTTTGTTTTTCTGTAGTTGATTTCTAATTTCATGGCATTGTAGAAAAGATGCTTGAAATAATTCTCTCCTCTTAAAATTGTTGAGGCTTCTTTTTTGCCCCAATACATGGATCTATCCTAGAAAATGTTCCATGTGCACTTGAAAAGAATGGATATTCTATTTTGGGGAGGATGTAAAGTTCTGAAAATATCAACCAAGTGTAGTTGTTCTATTGTATCATTTAATTTCTCTGTTGCCTTGTTTATTTTCTGTCTGGAAGATCTGTCCAATAATGTTAATGGGGTGTTAAAATCTCCTACAATGATTGTATTCCCATCAATTTCTCCGTTTATATCTGTTAGTATTTGCTTTATGTATTTAGGTTCTCCTATATTGGCTGCATATATGTTAATGAGTGTAATATCCTCATCTTGTATTACTCCTTTAATCATTACAAAATGTCCTTCTTTATCTTTCTTTATGAGCTTTGTTTTAAAGTCTATTTTGTCTGAAATTAGTATTGCTACACCTGCTTTCTTGTCATTTCCACTTGTGTGGAATATCTTTTACCATCCTGTCACTCTCAATCTATGTATGTCCTTCTCCCTAGAGTGGGTCTCTTATATGCAGCATAGAGTAGGTTCTTGTTTTATTATCCAGTCTGCTGCTCTATGTCTTTTGATTGGAGAATTTAGTCTATTGACATTTAGTTTGCAGTTCATTTAGTATTTTCTCTTTGTTCCTTCCTTTTTCTTTTTGTGGTTTGATAATTTTCCTTTTTATTATCTTGGGGATTTTTTGGTTTTGTTTTTTTTTTTTTAGTTTTTGTGACTCTGTAGTAAGTTTTTGGCTTGTGGTTATGCTGATTTGTACATATATTAATCCATTACTATAACTGTTTGTTTTAAACAGATAGTAATATAAGCTCAAACCCATCCTACCAAGCACAAAAAATTTTTGAAAGAAAAAACTCTATATTTTCTTGCTCCCCTCTCCCACCCTTAATGATTTAGATATCCTCTTTTACAATTTCATGTTTATTCTGTTGTAATTCATGGTATTTATTGCCTTTCCAATTATGGCTTTCTCCTTTCTGTAGCATCCTGCTTCTTTTCTATTTAGAGTAGACCTTTCAATATTTCTTTCAGCATAGGTTTAGTGTTGCTAAATTCTTTTAGTTTTTGCTTGTCTGTGAAGTTCTTTAACTCTCCTTCTATTCTAAAGGATAGCCTTCCTGGATAAATTATCCTAGGTTGCATCTTTTTTTTCATTCAGGACTTTGAATATATCTTGCCACTCCCTCAGAAGAAATTTGTTTTTTAAAAGCCCATTGTTAAGCATTTACCACCACTGTTCAACACTTCTCCCCTCAACATATATAAATCCACAGGTAATAGGGAGGGGATAGCTCAGTGGTAGAGGGCCTGCCTAGCATGTGTGAGGTCCTGGGTTCAATCCCCAGTGCCTCCACCAAAATAAATGAATAAGCTTAATTACCTACCCCCCCAAAATAAATAAATAAAATAAATACAGACACACTCATACTCACAAACATCCACTCCTCTTTTAAAAACACAAACATAATACACTGTACAAACTTTCTGCACCTTGCTTTTTTTGACTCAATAAATAATAGAGCTCTTTCCCCATCAGTGTGTCTAGAGCTACTTCATTCTTTTTAGTGCCTGAAGTGTCCTCCAAATTGCTTCTCTTCCCTCAGGAAGTGAGCCACATCCAGAGCTCTGCTCAGAGTCACACATCACCCCATGCCTCTTATTCATTCATTTCTTGACTGCCCAGCTCTGTGCTAAACTGAGGATGAAGAGATCAATTAAGTTCCTTTCCTGGAAGGGAAGGCGGAGAACCCATAGCCAGATCCCAACAACTAGAACACAAGGTCATCTGTTCAGGAACAGAGGTGAGATCAGCTCTGAATGACACCTTTTTTTTTTTTAAATTACTGAAGTATAGTTAGTTTACAATGTTGTGTCAATTTCTGGAGTACAGCATAATAGTTTAGTCACAAATGTACATACATATATTCGTTTTCATATTCTTTTTCATTATAGATTACTACAAGATATTGAGTATAGTTCCCTGTGCTCTGCAGTATAAACTTGTTTATCACCACCTTCTTCTTAAATGTTCCTTTTTCAGTTCTCAGAGCTGGAAGCTGCTTTCCTTCCCAGGGCCTGCCACATCACTGCCTCTGACTGCCATATTATGGCATTGACCTTGAAACTGAACTCTTGAGGTCCACACAATTTTATGAAAACACTCCAGAGGCCAGACTGCCCATGTTCACTCAACACTGGGTCCCACAATCAGATGCTGGAGGGACATGGATGAGGGGCGTGGACAATTGACCCAAGGACTGGACCCCCTCGATTACACCGTAAGCTCCCTGAGAGAGGGTCTCAATCAAAGTCATCTTTGTACCTAACTCAGTGCCTTGCTCAAAGCAGATGTTTGGTGTTTCATCATCTTAACTGAGAAAGATTTGAGCTAAGAGTCTCCTCCTCCAGCTACTTACTTCCTTACTGACCTGAGACCCAGTTCACATCAGTTATTAGTACTGGGCTCTGTTTTTGCGATATCCATATTGCTGGGTCTAATCCCAAGAGACCTGGGCATTTCCACGGGTGAAGGAGGGGCAGGTGAGAACACAGCCAGTTCCTCTGCCTTCCTTGTTTGGAGTCAGTTCCTTCTTGTAATTCCCTCTGCCCAGCTCCCTCCACACCAGTTCCCCCTCCCAACTTAGCCCTCCCTGCCCCCAACTCACCCACCCGCATCTCTTCAAAGCTCCTTCCCTCCTCCCCCTCCTCCACCAGGCACCTCTTTCCATGGATGCACCTGAGGTGGTTCCTGCTGGGACTTCCTCTCTGCCATCCTACGACACCAGGATGGAGGCAGAGTCATATTTCCACATAAACGTGCTCCTGTGTTTCCCCTCACATCGTCCACTTATTTCACAGATGCCTGTTGATTCCTACTCTGTGCCAAGTGCCTCAAATCCCCAACCTTACAGACAGTAGCAAAGGGAGATGGGCAGACAAACAGCAGAGACCATCCTGGCAGGAAGCAGACAGAGGGTGTTACAGGGGCACAGGGCCAGGGCGCAGGTTCTGCTTGGTGTAGGAGCTTATCATATCATATGTTTGCTTATATACCTTTCCTGTCTATCTCCTCTAATTGCCTACAACCTCACTGAGGCTGTAAAGCCCTTTCGTGGATCAACACATTAATTGTCATAACCACCCTGGTCCTATTATTATCCCCATTATACTGAGGTGGTTAGGCAGCTTGCCCGAGATCGCCCAGCTGAGACGTGGAGGATGCCACCCATCTGTTACCCTTGGCAGCACTGTTACCTACTGAGCCCTGCGCGCCTCGCACAGCCACGTGGGGCAAGGACCACCTGCATATTACACTGGCTTCCTGACCTCCAACACTCCCTCCTGCTGGGGTTCCCTCTCCTGGGGGGGTCTTCCATTTGGATGGAGTCTGGGGGAGTGGCTGATTCCCACAGTCAAACCTGGAGGGGTCCGACTCTCGTTCCCTTCCTTGATTCACGACTTAGGCTCAGTCAACTGAATAGTTAGGCAGTGACCTGGGGACGATTCATCAAAGAGGCGCAGACAGCAGAAGGAAGGTTTCCCTTCACCTGGCTACGCAGCAGGGCTCCCTGCCTCCCCGATACCTTCCCTCCAGTTTAACGTCCACAGAAAAGCCAGAGGAATATTTTATATTATATGAAATCTAAGATATTATGCAAAAGTATCTCAGAAAATAACTTGCCATCTTAAAAATCTGTTCCATTCTTTGCAATATCCAGAAAGCAAAATGCACACACCTCCTGCCAGATTAGCATGGCCAAAACCACTGGTCACCACCCTGTCCCCTCAACGCGCCAGGCTCCCATAGCCTTGGCTGGCTTTCTTGTCAGGCAGCCACCAGGAAAGGCCCACCCTGGCGCCGGGCCCTGTGTTAACTCTTCTGCTGGGATGCCCTTTTACAGGGGATTATGATAGACTCCTGCTTGAGACACAAATCAGAGTTCAAGGTCACCTTCTTTCATGGTCCCATTAAATTTGATGCCATCGGTTATCTTTCTACCACAATATTTTAATTTACCTCTCTGCATAGCACTCATAGCCATCTACTATTTAGGTGATTTATGTAGTTCTTAATGTATTATGCCTTGCCTATGAAGAACTGTAAGTATGATCATAATAAACCTCAACAATAACAGCAGGTAATATTTTTTGCCACGCTCCCGTATGTCAGGCCCTTTATGAGTTACTAGCTCTTTGTATATTAACACAACGCTCCTTACAACGAGCCTGTGAAGGAGGCATCTCTATGACGGTTTTCCATATGAAAATACTGAAGTACCATGAGGTTAAGTAACTTGCCATCCAGCCTGTTCCAGAGTTCAAGCCCTTAATCACAATGCTATGATTTATTATAGCATGCTTTTCACTGTGACTCATAAATGATTGCTGGGGGAGAAAAAGAGGGGAGAAGTTCTGCCCAACCATTCTGTGCTCCCTTGGTCCTTGATTTCCCAGCCTGGTCACCCTAGCCCTATAGATGTGGGGAGGTCCCAACATCCTTCCCACAAATTCCCTCTTGTATTGTTTATTAGGGGGAGGTAATTAGGCTTATTCTTGATTTCCGCTTGGAGGAGACACTGGGGGTTGAACCCAGGACCTCGGGTGCTGAGCATGCGCTCTACCACTTGAGCTATACCCTTCCCCCCATTTACTTACATGTCATTGGGTTTATTTATTTGTTTATTTTTTAATGGAGGTACTGGGGAGGTACTGGGGATTGAACCCAGGACCTCATGTGTGCTCAGCGAGTGCTCTACCACTGAGCTATAACCTCCCCCTCTTCCCAAAATTTCCCTCTTGATATAACCAGCCAGAATCAATTTCTGCTCTCTTCAACCAACAATCCTGATCAACATACCCCAAAGGCTTAACTCTGGGCTTTGCCCAGAACAGAGGGACAGTACGTCTTCAACATGTAAATTAATGAGAGAGTTCAAAGCTACATGCTTTGACTAGCAGGGGGCATCACCAACACCACACTGATGTCTCAAACTTCATTCCCTTGCTCTTTCTTTCTGAGGAAATGCTTTCGATATGCCAAGTTTTAGAAATCTGAACCCAACATTGTAAAATGACTATAACTCAATAAAAAAAATGTTTAAAAATTAAATAAATTAATTTAAAAAAAAAAAGAAATCTGCAGGTAGGGACTATTTCCTCAGTTGTCTTTACCTGGTATATTCCTAAGAGTTCCTTCCAGGGAGCCCTGCAAGAGAGGAAGAACCCTCACCAGCTGCATTACCTCCTCTGAAAGTGTTCAAACTCCGCCTGTCTCCTCATTTTCACGGCAGGGAGGTCCTTCTGGCTGTAAGCATCCTCAAAGACATAGTGTTCCTGCTGTCTGGAGGCTTCACAGTGGCACTGGTTTTTCGGGAACAGCCTAAAACAAGATGAGGACTATGAACACGGACTGAGGGGGCTGGTGGGTGGGGGGAGCCTGAAGCCTAATCCATTGTGTCATTCCCCCATCTGGGTTGGGCTGAGACCCTGAAATCCCAGCAGGGCTGCCCCCGAAGCCAGAGGGAGAGGGAGGAAGGGAAAAGGGCAAGAAGGCTCCCCACTCTTGAATCATCCCCTGCACCAAGCTTCTTTAATAAACTTGAATCACAAATGTCAGTGGCATCTCACTCTCACTCACCACAAGAGGCCAGAGGGACAGGAAGGCAATATCTTTCCTGTAGTTTTTTTTTGTTTGGGGGTAGGGGGAGGAGGTAATTAGGTTTGTCTATTTTTTAAAAAGTCTTTAATGGAGGTGCTGGGAGTTGAACCCAGGACCTCAGGCATGGTAAGTACTCACTCTACCGCTGAGCTATGCCCTCCCCGCTTTCCCGTAGCTTTGGTTAAACAGGCCCTCCACAGGTGCAGGGACCCTGCTGGGTGCTGTATGGAACAGCAGCATTTGCACTCTGCAGACTGAGCCCTTTTCTGGCCCCACAGCTTGGAATCGCTTTCGCAATCAGCACAGGTGCAGGGAGGTCGGGAACTGACTGTAAAGTCCGTACACCTGGACATTGTAAACCATGGGAGGAGCAAGGGAGGTGTCAGACCAAGGTGCAATAACTTGCTGTCTCACCAGATTCCATTGTAGGTGAAGAGGCTCTTGACACGTTCCTCGGGTAGAAGCTTCGGCATCTGGACAGCCGGAGCAGGGTGAGGGAGCTCGGGTTTGAGGTTACTGATCTCTGGATAAAGGTTCGTACTTTTGAGTACGAACACCACCATGCCCAGGGCCAAGAGTAAGACCGACATCTTGAGCAACCACAGGCATCTAGGGCTGTTGGGACACAAAAAAGCAAATTCCACTGACATCTCTTTGTTGATTACGTAAAAAAAAAAAAGACTTGATCATGTAATATACACAGGAAGAGTAACTTGAGGAAAAATGTAAGTAAAACCTGTATCTTATACAACTTATGGAAATTGATTTCTGATAAACAGAGGAGTAAAGAATTAAGTTGCAACAAAGAGACTCAGAAAAATCACAAGTAAAAGAATGGGCCAAAACACCCCAAGGTGGGGCGGGGGGAGAGTAAGTCTTGCAATATTAATGTCAGCATTGTTGAATTCAAGGCAAAAAAAAAAAAATGATTAAATGGGACCAAAAAGATCACTTACAAGGATCAGATGCATGATCCACAAAACAGATGTAGTGGTCATGAACTTTATCCACTAAATAGCATTAAGGTACACAAAGCAAGGAATGGCAGGACAAGGAATGAGAAGGAGTTTAACATTCTCACATCTAACATTCTAACGTCTCAGTCCTTCACAGGTCAAGTCTCAAAAATATATAAAGCAGTATGTTTGCAACTAAATTACAGAACTCCTATTCTGTTAAAGAGCTTTTAGAATAGTCACGAAAATTGACCACATATTTGAACACAAAGGAAACTATAACAGAGTGGAAATTGTTCAGATCATACACTCTGACAGTGCAATCAAAATGTAACCTCATAATAAGCCCCCTCTCCCAACAACGTGGAAAACTTTTTTTTTTAACTTTCCAAAGCAACTCTTTGAATCAAGGACAACATCAGAACAAGAACATAAAAATAATGAAGACACTGTAGCCCCAAATTGTGAAACACACTACAGCTCTACTGAGTGGAAAATTTGAAGCTTTAAATATAAATTTCTGATCATAAGATATAAGGTGAATTAAGCCATAAAATAAAAGGTTTGAAAGCAGACAGCAAAAGGAACCTAAGAAAAACAGAAACACAAGAACTTAATGCAGGGGAGGGTATAGCTCAAGCAGTAGAGCACCTGCTTAGCATGCTCGAGGTCCTGGGTTCAATCCCCAGCATCTCCATTATAAGTAAATAAATAAACCTAATTACCTCCCTCCCCACCCCACCCCACCCTCCAAAAAGAACTTAATAAAAATAGAAAGTGGTGAATGAGGGAAAAACCTAAAACGGAACAATTGTGAAATCTAAGCACTACTTGAGTAGATAACTTTTGAGATATCTGACCAGTTCATCCCCTCCTGCCTCTAAGACTTGTCTTCTGACCCACAGAGGTGACATCTACCTGTCTAGCTGCATCACATGATGCTCCTCTGGGCATGGCTGATTGGACCATGATTGGCCCAGCTCAGTCGAGGTGTCTGCCCTTGGTCCAACCAGACACCTCGTCTGAGCTGGGCCAATCAACCAGAACTTCTTCCCCAGGAATCAAGGAGCAGAGATATTGATCAGCTTATTCTGGTCCCCTGAACTAAGAAGAGAAGGGAGGAAAGAAGTGGGAGAAGACAGAAGAAGGTGAGAGAGACAAAGAAAATCCTAGATCTTGAACACCTAGATGAAAGGGATGACTTTCTAGAAAAACACAAGGGACCCAAACAGACTTGTAAAAGTGAAAAAAAAATTAAGGACGTTGTCAAGGCCTATGTATGCAACAAAGTCCCAAATCTATGTTGCACAAGTAAACAATTTCAGCCTGGTTTATAAAAACAGCTAAACACTGATGCAAATATAAGAACTGTAATGCAGATAAATATAGAACTGAGGAATAAAGATGTAAATATGCTAAACAAATATTAGCAACTAGAATACAGTGGTATTCTAAATGAATGACTGACCCTTAACAAATGGAGTTCTTCCTAAAAGTGCAAGGACGACTCAATATTATTGTGCAGCTGAACCATACTGACTCCATTTTTTTCAGCTCATCTTAGGCCCACAGTCCTACCTGCTCCCTTTTCTGTGCAACGGAGCTTCAGCCTACTCACGAGGAATGTGACCAAACCACATAGGTTACCTATCAACTCTCACCCTGCCTTCACCTCATGTGAAAACTGGAAGAATGTCTTTCACTGACACAGATGGTTAATGGTCATGAGACCCCCCAAGGGGAGGGCAAAAAACCTGGTTCCTATAGGTATGGACATGCTTCAGTTTCTATTTTGTAGCTTTGGCCCCTTTAAACCGCCCCAGCCAACCTCTTTCAGCGCCACCGGGTACAGCTGCAATCGCCTCTTGATCACTGTCTGCCGGACCCTGCCAGTATGTAAGTTACCCACAATAAACTTCGTAATTGCACTTCATGGAGTTGCCCACTCCGTTTTTCAGCCTCAAGTTTCCTTCTCTGTTGGGAGGACATTATTCAGTGTCTCCACCTCCCAACAATTATGCAATTTATTAATAAATTTCACCAAGTGAAAATTCAGGTCAGGAGAAAACCCAATATGATTATATTGACAGATGATTTTAAAAGCATTTAATAAAATTCTTAATTTGTTAAACAGCCTTCATTTAAGAAAGATCCCCTTGAGTTGGGGGAGGGATAGATTAGGAGTTCGGGATTAACAGATACACATTACTGTATATAAAATAGATAAGCAACAAGGACCTGCTGTATAGCACAGGGAACTATGTTCAATTTCTTGTAATGAGCTGCAATGGAAAAGAAACTGAAATATATATGTATATGTATGTATATGTATAACTGAATCACTTTGCTCTATACCTGAAACTAACATTGTTAATTGACTACACTTCAATAAAAAATAAGAATTAAAAAAAAGGAAGGACCCCTTGAACAATGTGGGTTTGAACTGCTTGGGTCCATTTAGATGTGAATATTTTTTCAATAAATTATTGGAAAAAAAATTTTTTAAAAGAAAGAACCTAGAAGAAATGACATCACACTAACGATTATGAGCACACCTAACAGCTAGAGCTTGGTTTCCAAACAATATTCCCCTCTAAAGAAAATCCAAGCCCGTTGGAGAAATGGCTGGTTCTGGGTTTGGGGTAAGGAAAATTCAAAGTGACTCTGGAATATCCTGTAATGCCAGAGAGGAAGGAAGCTATCTAAGAAGACCACACTTATGTCCAAAGAAAGAAGAGCTAGTTTAAAGGGTCTTCCACCACCCATATTTGGGACAATTGAAGCTTCAGTAAGAACAGTGGTGGGGGGAGGGTACAGCTCAGTGGCAGAGTGCTTGCTTAGCATGCATGAGGTCCTGGGTTCAATCCCCAGCACCTCCATTAAAAATAAATACATAAATAAATTTTTTAAAGAAAAGAACAATGGCTATATTTAACCAAAACACACTGAATAAAACAGGATCCATGAATCTAATGATATTCCAAGGGAAAAACTGTAAGTGGTGAGCAGAGTACTTTAAAAAAAAAACAAAACTATTTAAGTATAGAAAAATTTCAAGCACATGTACAAAAAATAAAGGAAACATTAAAATGAACTTTATTGTACCCATTCCCCACCCTCTACTCCTGGACAAAATGCATTTATCTGTTTCTTCACCTATTTCTCTCACTTCCCAAATCACTTTGAAGAATCATTTTGACATCATACCATTTCATCAGTACATAGTCTCTCTGAAGGGTAATGTGGTAGTTCTGTTTTTACTCAATTTAACTGAGCTGGAACCACGTTTCCTGGGATTCCCTTCCCTGTGTAATGCCAGGTTAGGGATGTCCACAAGAGAAACCTGCAGGAGATCTGGAGGCAGAAGTAAAACAGCAGCCATCGTGCTCTGAAGGTCATTAGAGGCAGTGCGGGACTGCAGAGATATTGGTTCCATCTACTTGGTCCTCTTTCCACGGACCCTATGTCCAGACCTCCTTCCCGACTACTGGCCCTGCTGACCAGTCACCCCAGGTTCCCTACCAGAACTTGCTCTGAGAACTCACAGTCGTGGTAACCAGGGGGAACTAGCAACATTTCTTATACTGCACCAACTCTCTTGGTGGTTGTACTCTAGAAAATGGATGCTTCTGGATTTTTGCAAGTTCCAGCTCATTCACTCATGACAAGGCTGGTTGCTGACTTTTCCGTGATTTTTTTTTTTGACCTTTACTTCCCCAGTGCGTCCGGCAATTATGTTAATTCCTATAATAAGTTTCCTTTTCTGTAATATTTATAGTAGTTCTGCTTCCTTGACCGAGGCTCGAGGGATTCAGATGAAGGTTGTTACACACACACACATGCACATGCACAAGCACAATAGCATTATCAGCTAGAAATTTAACAATCATTCTTTAATATTATCAAATGTCCACAGTGTTTAAATTCCTCTGTGTCTTTTTTTTTTTTTAAGGATCAAAGCAGAATCCAAATAAGGTCCACACATTGGTTCATAAGTCACCTAAGTTCCTTTTAATATGTAGATTCCCCTGTATCTCTATTTTTCCTTGCAACTTATTTGTTGAAGGAACCGTGTTGTTGATCTTATACTATCTGGATTTTTCACATCTAGATTATACCAATTTCAGGGGTCATGTTCCTTTATCCCCTGTATTTTCTCTAAATTTGTAGTTAGATCAAGAGGCTCAGTCAGATTCAGTTCTGATTTTCACAGAAGACTCCTTCATAGGTGAGGGTGTGTGCCCCTCCATCAGGGAGACAGGGCACAGAACAGCTCATCGTGTCTCTTTTATCAATTATTAGCAGCCATTTGGTGATTGCACAACTCACTGGTTCTCAACATTTTTGGTCTCAGGACCCTATTATAGTCTTAAAAGTGATTGAGGACCCCAAAGAGCTTTGTTTTGGTTAGTTAAACCTATCCATTTTGGAAATTAAGTTTGAGGAAGTTTAAAAGTACTTATTAATTTGGGGGAAGGGTATAGCTCAAGTGGCCCAGTGCATGCTTAGCACACACAAGGTCTTGGGTTCAATCCCCAGTACCATCTCTAAAAATAAATAAGTAAATAAACCTAATTACCTCCTCCCAAAATGTAATTTAAAAAAAATTTTAAGTACTTATTAATTTAGAAATAAGATAACAAATCCATTATATGTTAACACAAATAATGTATTTTTATGAAAACTACCTACATTTTTCAAAATAAAAAAATAGTGAGAAAAGTGGAATCATTTTACATTTTTCAAAATAAAAAAATAGTGAGAAAAGTGGAATCATTTTACATTTTTTTACCCATCTCTTTAATGTTTAGTTTAATAGCTAAAACGCAGTCTCATACTTATTGCTGCATTCAGTATCTTATGATATGTTGTTTGGTTGCAGTATATGAAGAAAATATGGCCCCACACAGATATGTAACTTGAAAAGAGAAAAATATTTTAATTGCCTGTTCAGATAAATTGTCCATATTCATCTTTGATATGACACCCAAAATCAAGAAGTGGTAGTTTCTTAAAAGGTTGTAGTAGCAATGTGGAATCTGAAATTATATCAATGAATTTTTTTGTATTCTGTTAATTAAAATCCACTGGTATTATAATGGAAAAGAATCTGGAAAAGACTATGTATGTATGTATATGTATAACTGAATCACTTTGCTGTATACCTGAAACTAACACAATATTGTAAATCAATTATACTTCAGTTTTTAAAAAAAAAAAAGTCCACCAGTTTATCTTACAGTTTGAATGGATCTCTTACCTATGCATGATTTTAGAACACCATGCATCTGTCATACGGAAAATATTGGTCCACTGAATTACGCTAATCTCCCAAATGTTGATGCATTTTATCATGCAATATCGAGAATTCACTTTCATTAATATCAACACCAGTCTCACCAGAAAAGTCTCTAAATACTAAGAGACTTTCAAATTGATTGCAGTGGAAAGAAGGTTTACAAAGTTCTAATTTTTTTTTTTTTTGAAAGCTTGAATTTCATGATTGGCAACAAATAGGGCCACTTGTTTCCTTCAAGTGGACAGGACCACTTGGTCATCTACCAAATACACAACTCTGAATAACCACAGCTTATTCGTCATCCTTCCCAGTAAAAAAGATTTCCGTTACCTGTCCAGCTCGCCACTCCAATGGCACAAATGCTTTTTCTTGAGACAACAACCGTCACACTTCAGGCAGGAGTGTTTTATGCGTACATCTCTTAAAAATACTTAAAATTGGTATTCTCTAAAAATGAATAGATTTTACTGTCTCATCAAGGATATTCTGAAGTAAACTGGCTTTTTTTTTTTTTTCTGAGTGTGGTGGTGAAATGTACAACCACCAGCAGCTCAAGGTAAGGTACCAGCAGTTTGGCCCATCATTGCCTTTGTGTCATCAGTGTACATGTCAGCTCAGTGGAAAAGGCAAATAGCATCTTAATAACATTATGAAAAAAGTTTTGACTTTGCAGACTCCCTGAGAGGTTCACTAGGCCCCTCAGGAGTCCGTGGCCCACAATTTGAGAACTCCTGCCCCAGCCCATTCTTCCACAGGACTGTCAGTGTTTTTTCTTCTCTATTTTCAGAAGCTCTTGGTATATAGAGATATTCACCTTTTGTCTATGATATAAGTAGCAAAGATTATTCTTTCCAAGTTTGTCACTTGTCTTTTTCCTTTTCTAAAAAAAATTATTAATTATTGTGGTAATAAACATAAAATGTACCGCCTTAACCATTTCTAAGTGTACATACAATTCAGTAACATTAAGTACATGATTCACATTGTTGTACAATGGATCTCCAGAACTTTTCTCTTTTTCCTTTGTTTACATTTTTGTATGCTAATGTTTGAAATAAATTTTTTTTCCAGAATTGAAATTTTAATCTTTTAGCTAATGAAGAAAAAAAAAAAAAACTCCTCTTTATAAAAGAATGAAAACTAATATATGTAGGAGGAAGGATAGAATCAGAAAAAATGACCACTCTGCTACCACCAATGGAATAAATGATTCTGGCCAGGATCGCATGCTAAAACCATCAGATGAAAGGTTGCTGGAGGGCAGAATATTAAATGGGGCCAAAATAGAAATCACTTACTATTTACAAAGAGAAAAAAAAATGCGCCTTTACAATGGAATGATCAGGTGGACACTACCTTAACCAAGTGTTCAAACTTAGCATCACTAATAGTGAGACAGCCTGAAAAAAATGTGCCCCTGATACGATGTGATATGAAGCACACAAATCACTTATGGGGGATTAATGCCAAAAATGTTTAACCAAAATGTGATCAAGACTTGAGACCTCGCTGCCAGTGTATAGGAGATAACAGGATAAAGAAGCAAACTGAGAAACACCATCAAGTCCAATCAGACATATCAGATGCAGGACATTCTGCAAGACAACTGGCCCGGACTCTTCAAAAAGACAATGTTATGAAAAGGAAAAAAAAAAATGGAGGGACGGGATTGCTTTTGATAGTTTAAGGAGCCTAAAGTGATCAAACAACCAAATGCAATGTGTGAACTTTGATCGGATCATTGTTCCAAAAACAGTTATAAAAGGCATTTTGGAGGCAACTGTGAATATTTGAACATGGGCTGAATGTCAGATTATATTAGGGAATTGTTCACTTTTTTAGATGAGACAATTATAGTGTGATTATTTGGGAGAACTGCTGCTATTCTTAGAAGTATGCTCAAGGAGTTAGGGGGGAAGATGCCTGGAATTTTCTTTTAAATGGTTCAGCCATTTGTTTCTGTTTTCTTTCTTTGTTTTTTTAATGGAGGTAGTGGGGATGGAACCCAGGACCTTGTGCATGCTAAGCGTGCTCTCTACCACCTGAGCTAGCTATACTCCCCCTCCCAATGGTTCAGCCATTTGAAAGAGAAGGCGAGAGATAAAGCAAATGCAGTAAAATTGAAACTGCTGGACCTAGATGGAGGGCTTATGATAATTCATGGTAACATTCTTTTCAAGCTTTTTTTAGTTTGACAATTTTAAAAATAAAACTTCGGGATTTATAAATGACTGAATAAAAATTCCTCAGGTAAAATAAGAACAGGTGGATACTTTCATAACATGGCAAACAATTTACAGTCTAAACCCAAAGCCCAGCATCATGTTTAATGGTAAACACTGGAAAAGTCCATTACGGCCGGGAACAAGGTAAGAATGGCCACGGCTGTTATTTAACATTGCCATGAAAGTATTAATCAATGCAGTAAAATGAGCTTATGGACTAAAAAAGATATATAACCAAAAGGGGAATAAAAAGTACAATTATTTACAAGATGTTATAACTGCATATTTGGAAACATTAAAATGTATTAAATGAGAAACTATTAGAAACAGTGAGATTTTTAGTAGGGCAGCTAGTTACAAAGTATATACTAATATATATTATAATACTAATTATAATAGTTATCATCTAATGACCACTTACTCTGTTCTAATCCTCTGCCAAGAGTTGTGCATATATCATCTCATTTAATTTCCACAACGACAGAATAGAGAGTTTCCATTACTCCATCCAATCAACCAATGAGTCAGCTGAAGCTTAAAGGGCAAAAGTAACCCACGCGGTTGGCTGGTGACAGATGCAGGATGCATAACCAGACCACACTTTTAAATGCTACACTGCACAGCTTTCTATAAGCCAACAACCATGAATCAAAACAGAAGAGTAGAGATGTGATTCAAACCGACAACACCGGACAGACTCCCAAGGCAGGCAGAAGCTGGAGAAGAGACAAGTTAGACCGTAGATTCCTGAGGGTCCCAGTGGCCCTTTCATGGAATCTGTAAGGTCAAAACTATTTTCATAAAACATGGAAACAGCCTAAATGTCCATCAACAGGTGACTGGATAAAGAAGATGTGGTATATTTATACAATGGAATACTACTCAGCCATAAAAACCGACAACATAATGCCATTTGCAGCAACATGGATGCTCCTGGAGAATGTCATTCTAAGTGAAGTAAGCCAGAAAGAGAAAGAAAAATACCATATGAAATCGCTCATATGTGGAATCTAAAAAACAAAAACAAAAACAAACAAACAAAAACAAAGCATAAATACAGGACAGAAATAGACTCACAGACAGAGAATACAGACTTGTGGTTACCGGGGGGTGGAGGGTGGGAAGGGATAGCCTGGGATTTCAAAATTGTAGAATAGATAAACAAGATTACACTGTATAGCACAGGGAAATATACACAAAATGTTATGATAACTCACAGAGAAAAAAATGTGCCAATGAGTGTGTATATGTCCATGAATGACTGAAAAATTGTGCTGAACACTGGAATTTGACACATTGTAAAATGATTATAAATCAATAAAAAATGTTTAAAAAAACTATTTTCATAATATTATTAAGATGCTATTTGTCTCTTTCACTATGCTGACATTTACACAAAAGTTTTCCTTTTGCTGAAAAAATTAATCTTGTGATTTCTGTGTGCTTTATTACTAATCCCTTTGTAAACCATGATACTTTGACAGCACAGAAACACCTACAAAGGGAAAGATTTAAATATTTAAAGTTGCATCAGAACCTTAAAAAAATGTCTGCATGGTGGGGGAAAAAACCACTGAAATCAAGATGGTAATATTTTCAATTAAAAAATATACTTTTAAAAAAGACAATAATACTGAACTACTGAAATGGTACCTAACAAACAGGAGAGCAAAAGTATAATCTTAATTCACTTATGAGAATAACACCAAGGCATCAATTAATAAATGGGCACAGAATATGAAGAAATGACTGACTCAAGAATAAATGCATTTAGCAGGTGAACACCCAGGAAACTATTTGCTCTTACTTGTAAGTAAAAAATAACTTTGAAGATTACAACAAATAACATAGAAATACAGAATATCATACAAGAATATTATGAAAAACTATACAGAAGCAAAATGGATAACCTAGAGGAGATGGACAAGTTTCTGGAAACATACAGTCCACCAAGACTGAATCAAGAAGAAACTGACCACTTGAACAAATCGATCACTAGAGATGAAATTGAATTAGCAACAAAAAACCTCCCTACAAATAAAAGTCCAGGACTGGATGACTTCACCAGGGAATTCTACCAAACATACGAAGAAGAACTCATACCAGTCCTTCTCAAACTCTTCCAGAAGATTGAAAAGGAGGGAATATCCTGGGAAACAAGCTGCTGGAATATAAGCCCCTGGAAAACAAGCAACTAGGAAACAAGCCGCACCTGAATTTCCATGAGCTTAAAATATTATCTTCACACTTGCTTAAAATGAACATGCTTGCTTTGCTTTAATGTTTTACGCAGTAGATGACCTATAACATGTATTATGCTAAAGAAAATTTGTGAGGGGCAATCCTGAGATTGACCATAAGGGCATGAAGGAGGGCAGATATTTCCTTAGGGTAAAACAATGGACGGTCTTGGAAAGCCAGATCATCCATTAACAGAACTTTGTTCTTGCATGAAAGCATGCTGTTGAACCCAGGGGAAGTACCTGCTATCTTGAGATGTCCCAGAGGCAATCACAGGATAGACTCAGAAATTTTGCATACCCTGAGGAGGGTGATTGTTCCTAGAAGGGATGGGCCTGAAATTAATCAGTTAACCAGCAAGCAGAACTTGGTGCTTATCACATGGAATATCTAAAGCCCCACTTCTTTGATCGCATTTTTTTCTAAGCTGTATACTCCTAATAAATATGATGTTGACCAGGCTTTCAGCACTTTAGATCCACGAGATCTTGAGTCCCCTGGTCCTGTCTTTGCTCTTTACTTTGTCTCTTTGTTTCTTAAGTCTTGTGTCGCCCATCCTCAGATACGGTCCTGAGCTGCGCTGGACGCAGCAGGAATACTCCCAAACTCATTCTATGATGCCACCATCACCCTGATACCAAAACCAGGCAAAGACAACACCAAAAAAGAGAATTACAGACCAATATCACTGATGAACATAGATGTAAAAATCCTTACCAAAATATTAGCAAATAAAATCCAACAGCACATAAAAAAGATTATACATCATGATCAAGTGGGGTTCATCCCAGTGACACAAGGGTGGTTCAACATATGCAAATCAATCAATGTAATACATCACATCAACAAGAGAAAAGACAGAAACCACATGATCATCTCAATAGATGCAGAAAAAGCATTTGATAAAATTCAACACCCATTTATGATAAAAACTCTCACCAAAGTGGGTATAGAGAGATCATATCTCAGCATAATAAAAGCTATATATGACAAACCTACAGCCAGCATAGTACTCAACAGTGAAAAACTCAAAAGCTTCCCACTAAAATCTGGGACAAGACAAGGATGCCCACTATCACCACTCCTATTCAACACAGTCTTGGAAGTCTTGGAAGTCCTAGCCACAGCAATCAGGCAAGAGAAAGAAATAAAAGGGATCTAAATTGGAAAAGAAGAGGTAAAATTGTCACTATATGCAGATGACATGATACTATATATAGAAAACCCTAAAAGGTCCACACAAAAGCTACTAGAGCTGATTGAAGAATTCAGCAAGGTAGCAGGATACAAGATTAATGTAAAAAAATCAGTTGCATTTCTTTACACTAACAATGTATCAACAGAAAGAGAAAGTAAAGAATCAATCCCCTTTAAAATAGCACCAAAGTAATAAAATACCTAGGAATAAATCTACCAAGGAGGTGAAAGACTTACACATGGAAAACTATAAAATACTGATTAAAGAAATTAAAGAAGACTTTAAAAAATTGAAAGATATCCCATGCTTCTGGACTGGAAGAATCAATATTGTTAAAATGGTCATACTGCCCAAGGCAATCTACAGATTTAATGCAATCCCTATCAAATTACCCAGGACATATTTCACAGAACTAGAACATATCATGATAAAATTTATATGGAACCACAAATGACACAGAATTGCCAAAACATTACTGAAGAAAAATAAAGAGGCTGGAGGAATAACTCTCCCAGACTTCAGACAATCCTATAGAGCTACAGTCATCAAGACAGCATGGTATTGGTACCAAAACAGACATATAGACCAATGGAACAGAATAGAGAGCCCAGAAATGAATCCACAAACTTTTGGTCAACTAATCTTCGACAAAGGAGGCAAGAACATACAATGGAATAAAGACAGTCTCTTCAGCAAATGGTGTTGGGAAAACTGATCAGCAGCATGTATGTCAGTGAAGCTAGAACACTCCCTTACACCATACACAAAAATAAACTCAAAATGGATCAAAGACTTAAACGTAAGACAAGATACAATAAACCTCCTAGAAGAAAATATAGGCAAAACATTATCTGACATACATCTCAAAAATGTTCTCCTAGAAATAGAAATAAAAGCAAGAATAAACAAATGGGACCTAATGAAACTTACAAGCGTCTGCACAGCAAAGGAAACCATAAGTAAAACAAAATGACAACCTACTGAATGGGAGAAAATTTTTGCAAATGAAACTGACAAAGGCTTGATCTCCAGAATATATAAGCAGCTCATATGACTTAATAAGAAAAAAACAAACAACCCAATCCAAAAATGGGCAGAAGACCTAAACAAGCAATTCTCCAAGGAAGAAATACAAATAATCAATAGGCACATGAAAAAATGCTCCATATCACTAATTATCAGAGAAATGCAAATCAAAACTATAAGGAGGTATCACCTCACACCAGTCAGAATGGCCATTATTCAAAAGTCCAAAAATGACAAATTCTGGAGAGGCTGTGGAGAAAAGGGAACCCTCCTACACTGCAGGTGGGAATGCAGTTTGGTGCAGCCATTGTGGAAAACAGTATGGAGACTCCTGAAAAAACTAAAAATAGACTTACCATATGACCCAGCAATCCTGTTCCTGGGCATATATCCAGAAGGAACCCTATTTCAAAAAGACACCTGCACCCCAATGTTTATAGCAGCACTATTTACAATAGCCAAAACATGGAAACAGTCTAAATGTCCATCAACAGATGACTGGATAAAGAAGATGTGGTATATTTATACAACAGAATACTATTCAGCCATAAAAAATGACAACATAATGCCATTTGCAGCAACATGGATGTTCCTGGACAATGTCATTCTAAGTGAAGTAAGCCAGAAAGAGAAAGAAAAACACCATATGGGATCACTCATATGTGGAATCTAAAAAAAAAAGAACATAAATACAAAACAGAAACAGACTCATAGACATAGAATACAAACTTGTAGTTGCCAAGGGGGAGGGGGGTGGGAAGGGACAGACTGGGATTTCAAAATGTAGAATAGATAAACAAGATTATACTGTGTAGCACAGGGAAATATATACAAGATCTTGTGGTAGCTCACAGCAAAAAAAAAGTGACAATGAATGTATGTATGTTCACGTATAACTGAAAAATTGTGCTCTACACTGGAACTTGACACAACATTGTAAAATGACTATAACTCAATAAAGAAATGTTAAAAAAAAGAAACACAGGGCTTCAGATACTGGAGTTATTACACATACTGTAAAATAAATAGACTTACTATAAAAGAAATATGGGTTAATGATTAAGAATTTTAACACAGAATTGAAGACTGTAAAAAGAAAGAGACAGAAAGTTTAGAAATAAAAAAATAAAATAACAGTATTGAAAACTCAGTGGATGAATTTAACAAGAGTGGAAGACAGGTCAGAAGATAACTGTCAAAATGAATGCGGGAGGAACAAAAGATCTTAAATTACTGAAAAGAATTAAGGACAAAGAGGGTACAGTGGGTACTGAAGTACTGGAGGACAGAGAGAGAACGGGGCAGAGTAACATTTGAAGAAAAAAAAAAAGGTTGAAAACTAATGAAAGCGCTTTCAAGAAGCTCTATAAGCCACAGGAAGAAAATTTTAAAATAAATACACATCAAAGAACATTAGAGTGAAAATTAAAATACAAGGAGACAATCTTAAAAGCAGCCAGCAAAGAAAAGATTACCCTTAAAAGAGATCACTAGTTCACTTTCCAACAGAGGCACTGAAATGAAGGTGCAAAAAAGGTGTTTTCAGACAAGCAACTTTTGAGGGAATTTGTCACCAGCATACTTGCCCTGAAGTAACTACTAATGGTAAATAATTCCAGGTCTTAAGGAAAGAACGAAGAGAAATAAAAATAACAAATAAGTGGGTAAATGTTCTAAGGTCTTTGCATTGTCTAGGAAGGAGATTAGAAATATTAAGCAATGTTAGACTTCGATAGGTCAAAGATAGGTTATAATCTGTGGTAAAAATAGTGAATAACTTTCAAGCTCATAGGCAGGAAAATGGGATAATAATCATTTTAAAAAAATCCCCAGTACCTCTGTTTAAATAAATAAATAAACCTAATTATCTCCTCCCCCCCAATTTTTTTTAAATAATAAAAGTTAAAAAATCAATACCAAAAAGTGCAAGAAAGGAGGAAAAGAAGAACATAGATCAGGTGGAACAAATAGAAAGCACTCGTTGAGATGTTAGATTTAAACCAACTATGTCAATAATTACATAAATGTAAATCGATTAAATGCTCCAATTAAAACATAGACTGGATGGAAAAAACAAGCCCAAATATATGCAGTTCGCAACAGACACACCTAAAACACAATGATACAGAAACACTGAGAGTAAAAAGAAAGATAAATACACCAAATGTAACCAATATAAAGTTGCTATCTCTAAGTTAATATCAAATAAAGTAAGACAAAAAAGCCAAAACCACAGTTAAAAAGGAATACTTCGAGTTATAAAATATTCAGTTCACAGGAAGGAACAACAATTCCTTATTCTATTAACATAGCTTCAAAACACAGAAATCAAGATACTGAAAGAATTACAAGAAGAAATAAACATATCCACAATCATGGTGAGATATTCTAACATTCTACCCTCCTTAACCGACAGAGCAAGTAAACCAAAAATTAGCAAGGCTTTGGATGAGTTGAAGCAAATAATCAGCAAGCTTGATATAAATGGACAAATACAGAACAGTGCATGTAATGCCTGCTGAATATACACTTCTTTCAAATATACACAGAAGATCTGTTTTTGGAAATTCAGAAAGGCACTTCTAAATAACCAGGGGTCAAAGAAGAAATCACAATGAGAATTCGACAACAGTTTGGATTAAATGCTAAAGAAAGTACCACATGTCAATGGCTGGGAAGCAACTAAAAAGCAACACTCAGAAATTTCTGGCTTTGAAAACCTCTACTAGAAAAGAAGAAAATCTGAAAAAGCCAAACATCTACCTCAGAAAGATTGGCAAGTTAGGCTCAAATAAAGTAGAAAGAAGGAAATAATAAATAAGAGAGCAAAAAAATATTGAAATAGGAAACAGACACTCTAAAGGATCATCGAAAACAAAATTTGTTTTATCTTCTTAAAAAAACTAAAATATGTAAACTCATTAGAGGGAATCGAAAAAAACAAAAGGAGGCATAAATCACCAAAGTCAGGAATGTTGCAGGCATCACTTGAACCTTAAGGCTATTAAAGAAGTAATAAGAAAATATACGTGAATAATTTTGTGCCACTAAAGTTGAAAATTTAGAGGAAATAAGCAAGTTCTTAGAATGCAACATACAGAAACTGACACAATGAAAAACAGAAAATTCTAAACCATTCTATAATGCCAATTTTTCATTTTCACTTTACTCCCTATTGGGCCAACGAATAGGAAAAGACCCCAACTTATCTTGTGAAACAGCATAAATATTTCCCCCTAACCTGACAATGATATAAGAAAGAAAGAAAAATCACAGCTAGTCTCACTCATGAAAATAAATGCCAGAAAAGTGCAGCCTCCAGGGTGGTGGGCAGTCCCCAGGGTGGCCCTGGAAGATCTCTGCTTCCAAGTAGTCACACCTCTGTGTAGCCCCTTCCATCCTGGCCTGTGTGACCAACAGCACAGAGCAGAAACCCCTTCCCGCATCGGTCTGTGTGGCCAATACGCAAACAGCATTGGTCACTTCTGAGATTGCTAGCAAATACACTGTGGCTATCTTCTTGGTGACACCTTCTCTCTCAGATGACTTGCTCTGGGAAAGCCCACTGCCATGTTGTGAGTGGCGAAGCCATGGAGAGCCGTGTGGGGAGGAACTAAAGCCAACAGGCACATCAGTGAGCTAGGTCAGCCCCAGTCAAGCCTTCCACTCATCACAGTTACTTTTCATTAAATACGTTAATGTTGGGTGGGGTGATGATGCTTATTTTTAACAACTTTATAAATATATATTTTTAGATTTTCTCAGCATTAATTTCTAATATGGTAATAGGAATAGATACAACTCACATAAACAAAAGCTCTTTGGGGTCCTCAATAATTTCTAAGAGTGTAAATGGTCCTGAAACCAAAAAGATCAAGAATATGTTGGTCTAAGTTCTAAGCAGTTGCTGTGGTTGTTAAACTTCCGTAATAGAGATGAGCTCTGACCAGGATACACAATACAACACAGGGAATAGAGCCAGCATTTTATGACTATAAATGAAATACAACCTCTAAAACTTGTGAATCACTATGTTGTACACCTGAAACTTATCTAGTATTGTACATCAACTCTACCTCAATTTAAAAACAATTTTTAATAATAAAATTTTAAAATAATTATATAGATGAGCTTCAAATTAGCACATTTCATTACTCATCCTTTAATAAAAAATCACATTCTAAGTGCAAGTTAATCTGAAAAACTCATGGGCACAGCTGGTTCCCAGCAAATACCTGGCTTAGGACATAGGTTCCTTTCAAGAGTAAGCTTGCAGCCGGAGGTAAGTTTATAACATCCAGAATTGCTCAAGCTGGCTTAGGGAGCAGTTTGTGTCTCAAACCCCGTGGGTTACCTAGTCCTCCACTTAAACAATAGATATGAAATAAACACTAACAGCACCGTGATTTTAAAGATGAAGAAACCAAGTTTCAGTTACTTCAGTTCTGTCGTTAGTGGGACGATTTTTGAGCTTTTCATAGGTATTTTAAATTTAAAACAACAGAACAGTGCAAACTGCCAAGTATATTTTGTTTGGTCAGTGTTGAATTTACCACTTATGGATTAATTCATACATAAAATGTTTTATGCACGTTGAATATCTTTTTAAATTATAGTTTATTTTTAATTGTCTTCAAATGAAAGAAAACAAGAAAATAACTTATTACTGACTATTCCATATAATTACTGAAAATAATTGTCCTATTGAAGGGGGGAAACACTAAAAAATGATCAGCTGATGATGTCAAATACGCTAGAGGCATAACTTCTCCACGAGGTCAGGACAGCTGTATTCTCAGTACCTAGTAAGATGCCTCGCACACAGTAGGATTATCTAACTTTTGTGGAATGAATATTATTGATAAAATGTCCCACACAATCAAAAAAGCATTGGCTTTATCCTCAGTTGGAGCTGGATTCCAACCTGCTCCTTCCAACGTAGCCCTTGGGCAACCTCCATTCTCCTTTTCCGCAACTCTAAGGTGGACATAATTCTTCAAAGAATTGTATGCTGTGAACAGTCAACAATCTAGAACTAGGCCTATACATAATAAGTGCTCCATAGTGGATGAAATGAAATGAATTTACCAACTAGCATTTACTGAGTTTAGTTCATGGGACTATAATGATCATTTCCTGGGTGTGTGAGAGTAAACTAGCCTTATCTTAGAAGGACAAAAGTCAGAAAGACCTATTTCAAAATCAGACACTTTTTTTATTAAAAAAGAAAGAAAGAAAGAAAAGTAAAAGGGCAAACTAAAGTTTAAAAGACGTTTCATCGGAGGAAGAAAAGTTAGTTCCCCAAGATCACAGAGGCCAGCAGCCTTAAGATCTTAAGAGATACAAACATAGCAACAACATCGATTAAAACCCAGACCTTTTGTTCACAATCCCGGCTGGCTATACGTGAAGGGAAAGTCAGGTTTGACGAAGACTTGCCGGGTTTTAATTCGTTGGCACCAGTTCTGAGCCTGGTGCCAGGACTCCTCGTCACTCATTAAGGAATGTGGGGTGAGGGAATGTTAGGGAAGGTGCTGGAATGGAAGCCTTAGCCAGGGACTTTCGGTGGACGCAAGGGCTTCCTCGCTCCCCTAGCTCCGCCGCAACCTCTCCGTGCCATGCGTTTTTATGCTCAGAAACCATCATCTCACCAACATGTTTTCGCATTGTCGGAAGAGGTCTTCTTGCTAGTGTTAAATGATAGTTCTAGTTTTGAAAAATACAAAGAAAGCAAACTTTGGGTATAAAAAGGCACAAAATGTATTTCTGATCCTTCTTCCTGGTTTATAAAAATTAAATGAGCCCTCCAAGTCTACTTTCCCCCCGGTTAATTATTATGCTACTCCGAGGCTCTTCAGCGCCCACAGCCACTTAACGGACGCTCACTCTGCCTCGCGGCTGTGGTCTGGACCTGGAAACCTGCTCTCCAAAATCCCTGACGTCAAAGTTCCGGCTGTTTCCTGAAAGCTGTGCAAGGGACAGAGTGGTGACTTCCCGACTACCCAGAGCCCGCGGCCCCGCGGGGGTTGGGGGGACCCACTTCACTGGGGACCTGCATCCGCAGTCCTGGTCACAGCCTGCGGGTGCCAGGCCGCCCTGCCACGCTCGGCACCACCGCGCTCACACTCCAGGCACGAGAGGCAACCTGCACTTCGAAACTGGAAAACCAGTGTTCGCTGGAGCGCAGCGCTCGGGAACGAGCTGGGGCTCTCAATAGTGTCCCCAGGCGCCGTCTCCTTCCCTCTCCCCACCTACGTAGGGGACCGGTTGGACTTAATTTAGAGGTCGGCGGGCGCCCGCCGCTCCCGCACCCGGCCGCTCCCCGATCGCACGCCTGGCGGGCCAAGTTTCACCTCCCACTTTTCTCTGCTCACGGGACACTTACCCGCACGATGTCATCCCGAACCCCGCCGCTTTGGACGTTCCGGGCTGGTGGAGACGGGCGCAGCCACCCTGCCGACTGCCCAGCTCTGTCACTAACCTAGGCAAATTCTCCAGGATGGAGGAAGCCTCAAGAGCTTGGGTCGGTCCCCGCCCACGTCACCACCTACCCCCGTCCACCTTCTTGCTTTAGTAGGTGTGCCCCATTCGGCGCCAATCGGTCCCAGCATCTTTGTCGTCGTTTGGGGATGACCGAACCTCCCGGCCGAACGGACCTGCAACTGGCCCACGGCCCTAGAGAAGCCGAGAAGGTGACAGTGATGACCACAGCCCCTGCTTATGATACTAGGTACCAGCTTGGGGCTCAGTTTCATTTACGTTGTGCCACTTATTCGTCACAAGAGCCCTAAGAGGTGAGTACTGGGCCCCACTTTTAGGACTGGGAAGCTGAGGCAAATGACATGATCTGCTAGTAAGCGGAAGATCTGGAATCTGAACCGCGTCTGGGTGACGCGGAAGCCCCCGGCGAAGGGAGCATTTTCTGTTCCTCGGGCGTGGAGCCCCCAAGCCGGCCAGACTCCACTGCGTCGGTGGTCCGATGGACAGAAGGGGCTTCTCTGCGGAGGACCGCGTGGACTTGCCGTATCACACGACCGCATCCGCGCTCCCCTTCTCCAGCCCCGGGCGTCAGCCACCCCCCGGCTGCTGAAGCCCGTCCTGGCTCCGCGCTTTAAACGCGGTGCGCCCAGCTCGAGGGCGGCAATCCTGCTCCCGCACTTCTCTCCAGATCTCCCAGCTGCCATGTGGGACCTCTTCTCCTTCTCTTCGGTGGGTAAACGGAGTTTCCCTCTCCACCTTACAGAACAGCAAAATCCCCGCCCCCACCTCTAGCCTCCCTACCACCGCAGCCTCTCGCTTTCTGTTGAAACCGTATCCACCTGTCCACGAGCCTCACCCACTTCCCAACACCTCACTCTTGGGTTCTCCAAGTTCCGTCTTTGCCCCGCCTCCACCCCGTTCTTCACCCCACACCCCACTGGAACTGTTTGGCAAAAGACGCGGGGAGGAAAACTGGAGTGGGTTGAATCCCTCTAAGAGGTCTCTACAGCCACTGAATGACTCTGTGTCTGAACGAGTCTGGTGAGTTTCAGATGAAATGAGCCTTTGCAGGAACCTTTTCATAAGCCAGGTGTGGTGCTGAGCAGCTTCCTGTGGTTCATCGCAAAGTATGATTGTATTGCTTTTACTATGACCCAGCTTAAGTCACAAACATAACATTGTTTTAAACTAGACAAAACATGGCATTCAGAAAGCTTGCAAAATGACCTATGTTTCTATGTGTACAGCACGCACTAAATTACACCTTTCGGTGTTCCAAAAAGGATTTAAGACAGACATATAAAAATAGAATGTAGTGTAAATAAAAGGAAAATGACAATCAATCAAACCAAATAAGGCTGGAAAGAGAGTAGAAAAAATGCCAGAGGGGTCAACAGTTTTGGTGCAGGTGAGTCCCAAATTCAGCTCTGAGCTTCTCAGCCACCAGAACAGAGAAAACCTGCTGGAGGGAGTTCTGAAGTAGCTGTTACAGATAACCAGTTTCTAGGAACAGCTCCAAAAGGGATGTTATGCTTTCCTAGACAAGACTAATCAGCAAAGCGTTGTACTCCTTGCCATGTACATGTAGTAAAAAGACCACATTGCTTACCAATTACCTCCTCAATTCAGCAAAGCTGTGAGCCACTTCACAGATGTGACCACCCAGACTGTGAAAGATTTCATGACTTGTTCAAAGTTCCGCAGCCAGCCATGAGCTAGGACTTGCACCCAGGAGTTGTGCCTCAAGGCCAATGCTGACTCCACTGTACCGCCACCTCCTCCCGCCCAGGTCTGTCTAAATGGGGAACTCTTCTTGTGACTTGGAAATGGGACAGGGTTAATTCAGACATAACTCCTGCCTCACAGAAGTGTTGTGACCCTGTGATTTCGGTTCCAAAGTAAATTCTCTGTGATTGGAAGAAAGGGAAAGTTAGCTAAGTGAGGCTGGTTAGCCAGGAGCTTGCACACCAGTTCTCCACAGCAAAGCCTGGCTCTGGTCCCTGGGTGTTGAGACCTAGAGCCAAGCAGAGTTCGCTGCTTCCCTGAGAGGTAGAAAAGAAATGGCCCCTCCAGCCTACCTGGAGCCCTGACAGGTGGCCACGTCCGTGCACATCTTACTCCAGGTGCTGTCTGGGCCAGCCGGAGGGTCGCCTCTCCTACGATGAAGTACTTCAGGCTTTTTCACTGTGGTTGCTTACTATTTTACCCCCGTGACAAGACCGCCACTTCTCCATGGCTGTGGGCTGATTTCTGGCTATCGCTTTGACAAATCGGTAAGTTCTTCAGTGATTTGAACTTCCTCTGTTCTTGGTTATTCCAGCCACTCCCAGTGCCCAGGGCACCCACCTCTGTCACTAGTGTCACTGGGCCAAAGACTGAAATCTTTATCTTTGACAGTCAGGCTCTTGTCTACCTGTCCTTTGTGAGAGAAGGTTCCAGTGGCCCACAAGGAATTCAGATGTGTGCAGAAGATTCTGGTGCCATATCTAAACCTTCTGATGTTCTGGGAAGACTGATTAAGCCAGCTTTGTGTCCTGGTCCAGTGCTCTCAGCCAAAAGGACGGGTCCTCAGGGAAGAAGTCGAATGATTTCCTTTTTTTCCAATTGAAATATAGTTGATGTACAATATTATGTTAGTTTCAGGTGTACTGCTTATTCATTTTATAACTGGAGGTTTCCCCTACACCTCCTTCACCTCCCAAACCCTTTCCTCTGGCAACCACCCATTTGTTCTCTGTATCTGAGTCTGTTTTTGTTTTGTTTTGTTTTTTAGATTCCACAAATAAGTGGGCTCATATGATATTTGTCTTTGTCTGTCTGACTTATTTCACTGAAGCATAATATCCTCTAGATCCATCCATGTTGTTGCAGATGGCGAGATTTTTTCTGGCTGGGTAATATTCCATTGTGTATATATACCACATCTTTATCCATTTGTCTATGGATGGACACCTAGGAAAGTCAAGTGATTTCTGACACCCTGCCAAGGTGCTCGTGCCTGTTAGCCCCATCTTAGTTTCAGAGGGGTGGGACCATGTCCTATTTATTTTTCTACTCCAGAGCTTGTCCCACCTGTACAGAGTAGACACTATTTATTGACTGACCAAGTGGATGATTGCCTTGAGTAGTGGAATTGTTTTCTCACCCAGATAGTCACTAGCCCTTTCTCCTCCCCAAATCCATTCCTTGCTGATGCTCAAAAAAAATGTATGTTGAAAGAAAAATGGAGTTGGAAGCCAGCTATTCAGAGGACTGAAGGAGCAGGGACAAAACACCCTGGTGTTGGTTTGCAAACTGGCCCCTGTACAAAGAGGACTGAAGAAAGAGGTAGCCTGTTCCAGATTGGTAGGTGGCTGTTTTAATAAGCAAGGGAACTTAAGAGGCTTGTCTTGATTGCCTGGATCCAGCTTGGGGGTCAACCAGCAGTCGTGTCCTCTTGATTACCTCACCTGGCTTGTCATAACCTCAAGGGAAAAGGAAGTGGTATCATTTGCTTGAAAATAAGAATTAAGCTATAGATGGTGGAGGGTTAGGCCCACAAGGAGGGAAGGCCCTAAACAGACTGTGCTAGGACCTCGGTGAGCCTCAAATGTCATTCAAGCTTCCACATGCTATTCCTTCTCCCCCAAAGACTCCTCCAAACCTCCATGCTTGTTGTGTCTGGCTTTTAATTTTCAGTCTGTAGCTCAATGTCACTTCCTCAAAGAGGCCTTTTCCAGATGGGACTAAGTCAAGTTCCTCTTTTGGTGTCCTTATAGCACCCAGTACTTTGTGGTCACCATCACGTTTGGAGTTTGTAATTTATATTAATATGTGCATGCATGTGTGTGTGCATGTGTGTGTGCGTGTGTGTGTTTGCTGCCTGTTTCCCACGTTCCCTGAAACAAGGAGCAGTACCCCTTCTGTTTCACTCTCCAGTGTATCCCTAGCATACAGCATAGGGGCTGGCTCATATTCAAAATCTATATGATGGAGAAAGGAATAAATGAATTTTGTTCTACCCACTTGATGCTCAGAACCATCTTGCACCTTCAGTGTTGCATTTGTCTCATTTTCACATGAGGAAAGTGAAACTCAGAGACGTGTGGGAGGACGCCAAGGGGTTGGAGCCAGGTCTGCTGGATCTAAAGCCCTGCCCCTCCCCTGCTGCCTGCCTATAGGGGAGGGGCCAGGTTAGTGAGGATGGGAGAGACGCAGAAGAGACAGAAAGTGAGGAAGGACCAAGTCTGGAACAGTGAGGCAAGGACGGAAGTAGATGGTACTGCCCTGCTGGCTTCAGCTTGCCCCTGGGGTCAAGGAGTGTGTCACTGATGAAGACCAAGGCAAACGGGGACACAGACTTGAAAGGCTGCAGATTCCTTCTCGGTTGTCTTCTGAACTGTCTGGCTGCCTTCAAGAGGCAGTAGAGTGTACTGATTGAAAGGTCAACTCCAGAGCTGGGCTCTGCTCCTGCCCGCTCCCTGCTGTGTGCCCTGGTACCAGTTATTTAACATCTCTGTGCCTCCATGTAGCCTCAGTTGTAAAAATGTAGATGATAATAGCACCCACCTCATGAGATTTCTTTAAGAATTAAGCACATGTAAAGTGCTTCAAACAGTGCCTGGGAAGTGACACGCCATAGTAAGTGTTGGCAAACACGATTTGAAGGGCAGCTTTTGTGCTCTGAAGTCTCTTTGTAATTACCACAAATTAAATTACTTCACAATTTCAATTAGAGTTTAAATTAATATTAAATTTAAGGAAGTCGCGAGAGCAAACTCCCTATTCAATGACAAGATCTTATTATTTGTGGTGAAATTAATTAAAAAAATTTTTTTTCAGGCCTTCGTTTTGGGGTGGGGGCAGCAATTAGATTTATTGATTTATTTAACGGAGGTACTGGGGATTGAACCTAGGACCTTATGCATGCTAAACAGGCACTCTACCACTGAGCTATATGCCCCCAGCCCTACCCTGCAAATAAATTCTTAGTTCCAATACATCACTCCCCGTACTAGAGTTCTGCGTCACTTGACTCGCTTGCCATGGCCCTTACTTTGGCCAAGGGGATGTTGGCAGAGGCTGAAATATGTTTGCGTGGATTGGCTTTTTCTCCTGAGCTCCAGTGATCTGCCGTTAGAAGAACACGGGCCAGGTAACTATTGCCCCTTCAGTCTTGACTCCAGAAGAAAACCCAGAAAGGGGATCCAAATTGGTCTCATGGCCCGGAGCCAAGCCAAGCTGACCAGCAGACAATAGACCACAATCATCTAGCCAAGCCCAGCTTAGGTCTAATGAACCACAGTTGATCTTTGGACCCACAAGCTTGAGAATAACTGCTTGTAAGCATTGCTAGGATGATTTTTTTTTTTATACAGCATTATTGTGACAAAAGTCAGCTAAGATGTATTTCTTTTTTTTTTTTTTAACATTTTTTATTGATTTATAATCATTTTACAATGTTGTGTCAAATTCCAGTGTTCAGCATAATTTTTCAGTCATTCATGGACATATACACACTCATTGTCACATTTTTTTCTCTGTGAGTTATCATAACATTTTGTGTATATTTCCCTGTGCTATACAGTGTAATCTTGTTTATCTATTCTACAATTTTGAAATCCCAGTCTATCCCTTCCCACCCTCCACCCCCCTGGTAACCACAAGTCTGTATTCTCTGTCTATGAGTCTATTTCTGTCCTGTATTTACGCTTTGTTTTTGTTTGTTTGTTTTTGTTTTTGTTTTTTTAGATTCCACATATGAGCGATTTCATATGGTATTTTTCTTTCTCTTTCTGGCTTACTTCACTTAGAATGACATTCTCCAGGAGCATCCATGTTGCTGCAAATGGCATTATGTTGTCGGTTTTTATGGCTGAGTAGTATTCCATTGTATAAATATACCACATCTTCTTTATCCAGTCACCTGTTGATGGACATTTAGGCTGTTTCCATGTTTTGGCTATTGTAAATAGTGCTGCTATGAACATTGGGGTGCAGGTGTCATCCTGATGTAGGGTTCCTTCTGGATACAAGCCCAGGAGTGGGATTCCTGGGTCATATGGTAAGTCTATTCCTAGTCTTTTGAGGAATCTCCACACTGTTTTCCATAGTGGCTGCACCAAACTGCATTCCCACCAGCAGTGTAGGAGGGTTCCCCTTTCTCCACAGCCTCTCCAGCATTTGTCATTTGTGGATTTTTGAATGATGGCCATTCTGACTGGTGTGAGGTGATACCTCATTGTAGTTTTGATTTGCATTTCTCTGATAATTAGTGATATTGAGCATTTCTTCATGTGCCTTTTGATCATTTGTATGTCTTCCTTGGAGAATCGCTTGTTTAGGTCTTCTGCCCATTTTTGGATTGGGTTGTTTATTTTTTTCTTATTGAGTCATATAAGCTGCTTATATATTCTGGAGATCAAGCCTTTGTTGGTTTCATTTGCAAAAATTTTCTCCCATTCCGTAGGTTGTCATTTTGTTTTACTTCTGGTTTCCTTTGCTGTGCAGAAGTTTGTAAGTTTCATTAGGTCCCATTTGTTTATTCTTGCTTTTATTTCTTCTAGGAGAAAATTTTTGAAATGTATGTCAGACAATGTTTTGCCTATGTTTTCCTCTAGGAGGTTTATTGTATCTTGTCTTATGTTTAAGTCTTTGATCCATTTTGAGTTGATTTTTGTATATGGTGTAAGGGAGTGTTCTAGCTTCATTGCTTTACATGCTGCTGTCCAGTTTTCCCAACACCATTTGCTGAAGAGATTGTCTTTATTCCATTGTATATTCTTGCCTCCTTTGTTGAAGATGAGTTGACCAAAAGTTTGTGGGTTCATTTCTGGGCTCTCTATTCTGTTCCATTGGTCTATATGTCTGTTTTTGTACCAGTACCATGCTGTCTTGATGACTGCAGCTCTATAGCATTGTCTGAAGTCTGGGAGAGTTATTCCTCCAGCCTCTTTCTTTCTCTTCAGTAATGCTTTGGCAATTCTAGGTCTTTGATGGTTCCATATAAATTTTATTATGATTTGTTCTAGTTCTGTGAAATATGTCCTGGGTAATTTGATAGGGATTGCATTAAATCTGTAGATCGCCTTGGGCAGTGTGACCATTTTAACAATATTGATTCTTCCAATCCAAGAGCATGGAATATCTCTCCATTTTTTAAAGTCTTCTTTAATTTCCTTCATCAATGGTTTATAGTTTTCTGTGTATAATTCTTTCACCTCCTTTGTTAGATTTATTCCCAGATATTTTATTACTTTGGGTGCTATTTTAAAGGGGATTGTTTCTTTACTTTCTTTTTCTGTTAATTCATCGTTAGTGTAAAGAAATGCAACTGATTTTTGAACGTTAATTTTGTAACCTGCTACCGTGCTGAATTCTTCAATCAGCTCTAGTAGCTTTTGTGTGGACCTTTTAGGGTTTTCTATATATAGTAACATGTCGTCAGCATATAGTGACACTTTTACCTCTTCTTTTCCAATTTGGATCCCTTTTATTTCTTTCTCTTGCCTGATTGCTGTGGCTAGGACTTCCAAGACTATGTTGAATAGGAGTGGTGATAGTGGGCATCCTTGTCTTGTCCCAGATTTTAGTGGGAAGCTTTTGAGTTTTTCACTGTTGAGTACTATGCTGGCTGTAGGTTTGTCATATATAGCTTTTATTATGTTGAGATACGTTCCCTCTATGCCCACTTTGGCGAGAGTTTTTATCATAAACGGGTGTTGAATTTTATCAAATGCTTTTTCTGCATCGATTGAGATGATCATGTGGTTTTTGTCCTTTCTCTTATTGATGTGATGTATTACATTGATTGATTTGCATACGTTGAACCACCCTTGTGTCCCTGGGATGAACCCCACTTGGTCAAGCTAAGATGTATTTCTATCAATAAATCCAGTAAATTTTAATCCTAAGTTTCAAGGGAAACTTTGACTAATATTTAAACTTATTTAAACAATCATATACATCAGTCAATGTCAACTTCACAGATGAAAACATGTGGCTCACTCCAAAGGGCTTTACTAGAAGAGTTCAAATAAGGAACTATTTACAGAAGTGTGGGTAGGGTTAAGGAAACCAAGATGGGCTGGTGGAATTCTTGGGCGATTAGCAGCAGCAAGAAGTTGTTACCACCTTAGGCTGAGGGGCAAGGGGTGGGAAGTGGGATATCCTCATGACCTCCCACTCCAAAGACACCTAGTGGCATTGTCCACCTGTAATCTGACTCCCCTGGGAACACCACCTGGTCGCACCTGTCCTGTAGTTAATTCAGAGGCTCCATGGAGACCCAAATAGCCATGTAATGAGTGGGTAGAGCTTGTTTGCGGTTTATTGTGAGCACTTTACAAAGGTGCTTCATTCAACCAGCTGGCACTGCGTAAGCCTCAGAGTTCCTGTCATATCACAGGGTTGAGTTGGGTGCCTGGTGGCAGTCCCAGGCCTGGGAGCAGGAGAAGCATCAAGCAGAGGTGGTGAGCTGGAGTGGAGCTTTGCCTTGGTCTGTCACCTGGTGTATTAGCTACACTTCTTGTCTTTGAATCACCTGCAAAAGTCATAAATATGCAAATTAATATTTATTCTTTCTTATCCTAATTCTGGGTATTGATGGAAGAAGGTGGAGACTTTCAGGGTCTCTCTGGATTATAGGGACAGGGTGGGGCAGCAGGAGAGAGTAGAAACTGACCCAGAGAGGTGATGGGACCTTCTCAAGGATGGACAGAGCAGGGCACAGCCGGAGCTTCAGTCAGAATTGGATCTCTTGCATCTTGGCTTGGGTTCTGTCACCTCCACTCTGCTGATGTTGATAGCCCCAACCGGCCACAGTGGAGTCTCATAAATGCCTCTTTATCCTTTATTCCATGGCTGGTGTGTCACCTATAGATGTGAATCTGAGACTCGACAAACTCCAAGGTCATATCCAGTTTAAGACTCTGGTTTTTTTTCAGCTTCAATTAACCTCTGGCTAAAATGGCTTAAGCCACAAGGCCATTGGTCACCGCTCTGCCAGAAACCAGGAGATCCTGCTCCTCAGAAGTTTTGATGACTCCCCAGGGTCACTGAGGACCCAAGCTCACGCTTCTGCACTGTCCTTGGGTGTGTTCTCTTTGTGGTGGAAAGACTAAGGCCGCTCCTCTGGTTGGGAGAGTGGAGCAGGTGCTCCTCCGCTTCTGTGACTCTCTTACCTGAGGCCCCACACCAGCCTCAGGCCAAGCCATATAGAAAAGTCTGGTGCAGACAGAGAAGCACTGTTGGAATCATGGATGTTTCCAATCCCTTTCCTAAGAGTGGATATTCCAAGCTAGCATTCTGTGTTAGATTTCTGCAGAGAAACAGAACCCAAAGACCACTAGGATATCCACATGTCTATATCTGTCTATAAATAGATAGATAGATTTATTATACAGAATTGGCTTATGTGATCATGGAGGCTGAGAAGTCCCAAAATCCGCAATCAACAAGCTGGAGACCCAGGAGAGCAGTTTGAGTCCATGTCTGAAGACCGTAGAAGAATGATGTCCCAGCGTGGGGACAGTCAGAGAGAGGAAATTCTCTCTCACTTAGCCTTTTTGTTTTAGTCTGGCCTTCAACAGATCAGATGAGGCCCACCAACATTGGGGAGGGCAATCTGTTTTTCTCAGCCTGCTGATTCAGATTTTAATCTTACACAGAAATAACCACACAGACACACATAGAATAAATGTTTAACCAAATATCTGGGCACCCAATGGCCCTGTCAAACTGACACAAAAAAATCAACCAGCACAGCAGGGAGGGTATAGCTCAGTAGAAGAGCCCGTGCTTAGCACACACAAGGTCCTGGGTTCAATCCCCAGTACCTCCATTTTAAAAATAATAAATTAACTAAAAATAAATAAGTGTAATTACCTCCCCACACACACAAAAATCAACCAGCACAAATTCCAAATAATTCCAGACATTCTGACCCAAAGTTAGAACTGATGGTGCTTGCTTTCAAGGGAAAAATGTGAAGGGAATCTAGTAATGACTGAGCCTGTTCTGGTGAAATTTATGGGAATAAATGTCCAGAGGGGACCCAGATCCAAACCACTGATACTCTGTGGCAGGAATAGGAACCCAGAGCATAACTATACTAGCTGCAAAAAAGATGAGGGGTTGGTGTCTCCTCTGAGTTTATTATGAGTCAAGAGTGGGACCTGATGGAGTCTCCTCTCCTGCCTATGGTAAGTCTCGCCTATTCTTTGGGTCCTTCCATGCCGCCTTCTCTGGGCTTTACTCTGTCAGTCACCCCCTCTATCTCCTATATCTCCAATGTCTCCCTCTTTACTGGACCCTTACAGGCAATATTTAAACATGTTCATGCCTCTTTCTTTAAAAAAGCAAAACCCTGGGGGGAGGGTATATCTCAGTGGTAGAGCACATACTTAACATGTATGAGGTCCTGGGTTCAGTCCCCAGTACCTCCATTAAAAACAAACAAACAAACAAACAAACAAAAAACCTCCTCAGTATTTTCTCCAGCTACTAGTCTTCCTCCCTTTACAGCCAGATTTCTCTGAAGAGTTGTCTGTCCGCATTGCCACCATCCCTCCACCAGCTGCACTCCTCCATCTCCCCATTATGGGTTCCATTCCTGGTATCATAAAAATTGCTTTTGCCAAGATCACCAGTGACTTTCATGTTGCTAAGTCTACTGTACACTTTTCAGCCTTCATCTTTCTCAGTCTCTCAATAGTGTCCTCACAATCCTAAGTCTAGAGAATCGGGTTATATACCTGATTTTTATATAACCGGGTTATATACCTGGTTTTTTACAAAAAAACCTCCTTTTGTTCACATGGTGATGAACATACCATATAGTAGATTGCTTTGTTGTACCCTTCCTTGTATCCATGCCTTTTGTGATGTGACTTTGCATTTCCTCTGTGTTGCTATCACTGCCATGGGGAAAAGCACCCTGGTTCCAGAAGAATGAGAAATACATGAGCAAAGCTTCTCCAGCTGACCCACTGACCTGTGAGCATGAGTGTGATGATTAATACATACTGTTGTGTGCCACTGAGTTTGGGGGCTGTTTGTTACACAGCACTGTTGTAGCAACAGCAGCCTGATAACACTGTGCCTTCCCCAAAAGGCAGTCATGGGCCTCAAAATTGGTCAGTCTAAAAATTATAGCTGTACGGCATTGGCTATCTTGAGATTTATCTTCCATTTCTCCTTTTCCTCTATCTTAATAGTAGAAGAAAAATGGAAGTTTCTAGGGAGAAGAAATGTCAGCTTTTGGAATTTTGTGAGGATCCCACATTGCTACATCAGACTTGGGGATCTGGGATCTGTGGATTTGAACTTCATAGGAGGTGTCTTCAAATATTATCAAAGTTTTTTGGTCCAGGAACCACCACCTAGAACTTAAAGCAACCAAATTTTGTTTCAATTTTGTACCAGTGAGTATCTAATTTTTTTCTTGGTTGGTATTTATGATTGTAGATTTCAGGTGTTCAGTATTTATGGCCATAAATATTAACACTGTTTCCTATACTTAAAACAGTAGGACTCTTATTATTCAATTCTGAAACTTCTTCCAACAATTGCTACTATTTTCTAAGTTATGTATCACTCTGGCACTGGCCCCAAAGTTCCATCATCAACAGTTGTTTTAGCTGTATTTCATGGCTAAATCATCGAAAAAAATTTGTTATCTAAATTATCCATCTTAGTAATGCCAAGCTAGTGTAGTATCTTATGATCTTTCTCTAATCTGTGTGGCACATCTGTGAAAAAAAATATGAGGGAGAATTGAGCTGGCTCCCTAAATAAGTACCCTTTCTATGTATGAACTTGAGTTGTCTGGCTATAAAGGGAAGTGCCTCGGCTAGATGAGATTAAATATCACCCTGTGTCAGAGACCATGAGTTCTCATCAATGTCAGTGTTTTCCTCTTCTTCCTGACAGCTCAATAATATACCCCAGCCTCAGCTGTAGTAAGAAGCCACACAAATTTTATGATGGGGTTACCCTCATGCCCTCTTCCATTTGGGTATTCTCCTTCTAGAACAAATACCGGGAGCATGGTGCTAGGTGAGCCAGTCACAGTTACCCCCAAAGCTTCACAGGGAGTTTCTGTCCATGCCTGGAACCATTCATCCATTTCCCAGTGTACTCCTACAGGCTCCCAACTTCTCCAGAATGCTGTGCAGAGGAGCAGCATGACCTCCATGCCAAAGGACACCTGATGGCATTGTCCACCTGTAATCTGACTCTCCTGAGAATACTATCTGGTTGTATCCATCCTATAGTTAATTTGGAGCCTTCACTGAGCCCCAAATAGCCAGGTGATGAGTGGGTAGAGCTTGTTTTCAGTTTATTGTGAGCACTTTATAAAGGTGCTTCGTTCAACCAGATGGCACTGCATAAGCCTCAGAGTTCCTGTAATATCACAGGGATAGGTTGGGTACCTGGTGGCAATTCTGTGAGGTCCCAAGTCTCTAGCAGCAGAAATACCAAACAGAGATAGTGAGCTGGAGTGGAGCTTTGCCGTGGTCTTCCGATTTCAGCATAGAAATCAAGGAGCTTCTGACCACCTTCCTTTATCTGTAACATTACCAAATCAGGGTTCAGCTGTCCCACTATTCAGTGTTTTATATACATTAGCTTAGCTTATACACATATCCTCAAGACCTTAAGCTCCTGGCATTCAGGCACTTATAAGAAAGCTGCTGGAGTCCAGCCAAGCTGTCCACATACCAAGCAGCAGGAAGGAGATATACTGAGTATCTGTTGGGACTTGATATCTTCTGCAAGAAACAGAGACTCCTGAAAGTGTGGCTTAAACAAATGAAAAGTTTTATTTATCTTGTATAACAAGAAGCCCAGAAAATAATTCAGAACTGAGATGGCAGCTTTAACCACCAGTGGCCCCAGTTCCCCCAGCATCCCACTCTGCTGTTTCTAGGGTGAGGCTTCATCTTCTTGCTCACACAATAGCTGCTAAGGTTGGAGCCATCAACTCCACATTCTTGGGATTTGGAGAGAAACGACAAGTACACAAAGCTGAGACTGCCCATTGTTTGCCCCTTCTTAATAAGCCAGTGAATTCCACTGACATCCCATTGACCAGAATTGTGCCACAGAATCACTCCTAGCTTTAAGATAGACAGTTCAGCTGAACTTATTAACATCCCGAATAAAACTGAGATTCTGCTATGAAGAAAGGGCGAATGGATATTGGCAAGCACCCCACAGTCCCTGTCACACTCAGAGAAGACTGCCACCCGGACTTGGATATGCACCCAACACCCAAGAAGAGGGACGTGCATTAATTCCCCTAATGGAAGATACCTACTTATAGCCCAAGGCAGGGCTTGAATTTGAACCCTTTAGTGAACCTCACCCTTTTTCTATGAAACCAATTATGTAAATTTTTTTGCTTAACAGCTGTCACAGACTGGGTTTGTACTGCCTACCTGTGGAAGCTCCCAGCTGACTAATGTAAAAAGTGATTCAAAACAGGTGGGTTGAGTATGACTTCAAAAGAGGCAGCTGTAGAAAGGTAGCATAATATGACCTTTTCATAACCCAGGATAGTAATGGGGCTCCTACAAGAAGGAATGCCCAAAAAGACACTCGCCCAAAGATAAACTTATCCATTGTAAAGTGTATAAAGAAACCCAACACAGTAAGAAATAGTTAGAAAATGCAGCAAATAGTGAACTAGAAATAATAAGATAATTTGGAATAGACTTTACAATGAGTGTGTCTGCATTTTTCAAAGAGAATAAAGAAGAAATTGAATCCTTAAAACAAAGCCAAAATATTATGGGAAAAAACAACATGCAGATTTCAAAAAGATTCAAATAGAAAGTCTATAAATGGGATAAAGCAGTAAAATGAAAATTAGTGGACAGTTTATAAACTATTTGGACTTAGGTGAAAAGAGATTCCATGAACTGAAAGATAGATCTGAAGAAATTCCCCAGAATGCTACAGAGAGAGTTAAAGAACTTGGAAAAAAAGAAAAAAAAAAAAAGAAAAATAGATTAAGAAACATGAAGGTTAAATGAGAAAGTCCAGAAGAAATCTAATGGGCTTTCTATTAGAAAAGAATGGCAATCATGGAGAGTCACAATATTCAAAGAGTTAATGGCTAAGAATTAAAGAAATGAGTAGGCATCCACAGTTTGAAAAGCACACACCAACTTCTGAGCAGGATAAATAAAAACAAATCAACAGATTGTGAAAAAACTGCAGAAGAACAAGGATTAAAATGGAAAGCTTAAAGCTATCAGAAAAAGAGGCAAATACTAATAGATTTCTAACAAGGAGAGGATACCCAAACTGGCAGCAGCCTGTTTATTAGCAACAATAGACGTCAGAAGACATTGCAATTATATCTTGGAGACCAAGTAGTGCTGTGGGAAAAAACTGTCAATTTAGACTCTTATAGCCAACTTCAAGGGTGAGGCAAAATAGACATTTTCAGACTTACAAAGTATAAACGGGGTTTTTCAACCCCTGGGTTCCCTCTAAAATATCTATTAAAGGATGTGCTTGAGTGAAGGAGATAACCCAGAAGAAAATTAGTGGGATGCAATGAGAAATAGTAAGATTAGAAATCAATAAAAACAAACTGTGTCTAAATAGTCATTGATTATAAATAATGACAATATGTATGTGCCTAAAAACTTAAACCTGAAATATGCAAATATTTGTAAATTTAAGTATTAGAAAACAAGAGCATAAAAAATGGAGAGGGAAAGCTTGGAATTTGGTTTAAAAATAAAGATGCTAAGATTCTTATCTTGCTCGGAAGGAGGAGAAATATTCTGATCAACATTAGATATTTGTGGAAAAAATAAAGATAAGCACATATGTTAAGAAGGTAATAATTTAAAATACCCACATAAAAGCATATCTCCCAAACAAATAAAGAAGGGAGGAGAGGGAAAAGGAAAATTACTTACTCCAACAAAAGCAGGAAAGCAGAAGGAAGGAGGGGAGGTAAAAACATGAGCATCAGAAAATTCTAAATACGATGTTGGATATATACATCCAATCATATTAAAATCATGACAAATATGACTAAAGTCATGTATAAAAGACAGCCTATCAGCTTGGATTATTAAAATGAGCTGTATGATCCTTGTAAGGCACACCCAAAAACAAAACAAAAAGGACACAGGAAGTTTAAACATGAAAGGGTGGAAGAATGTTTACTAGGCAAATAGCTAACTAAAACACAGCTGGTAGAACAACACTAAAATCAGACAAAATAAAGTTTTAGACAACGAGTATTAACAGGGATAAAGAGTAATATTTTGTAACAATAAAAGGAACACTCTTACAAGAATAGATAGCAATCAGGAATTCCTCCATCTCCTTATAATAGAAACTTAAAAAACTTGTGGGGAGGGTATAGCTTAAATGGTAGAGCACATGCTTAGCATACACAAGGTCCTGGGTTCGATCCCCAGTACCTCCCTCCTCTAAAAAATAATAAACCTAGTTACCTCCCTCTGCCAAAATAAAAAAAAAATAATACAAAAATAGATAAAAATTACATATATAATTATAAGAAGAAATTAACAAGTGTCCAGTTATAATTGGAGATTTTAACATAAACAGCTCAAGTAGACAAAATTAAATTCTAGTGAGGATTTACTAGAGTTGAACAACCCAGTTCACAGCTTCAATTAAATGTGTGTGTGTGTGTGTGTGTGTGTGTGTGTGTGTACATACACGGACATATATACACACACAGACATATATGTACCCCAAAGGTAGAGAATATGCATTCTTTTTAAGCATACATACAAACATTTACAAAATGGACCATTTACTATGCCCCCCCTAAAATCTCTAGAAAATCAGTGTCTTAAGACCACATTCTTTTAACCTCAGTGCAGAATTACACACACACCCACACCCACACCAGAAGTGCCTATTTATTTGAAAACTGAGACACATACTTCTAAATAACACATGACTTAGAGAGGAAATCTCAATGAAAATTGCTAAATATTTAGAAATGAACCATGACGTGGTTCTGGTTTTTACCAATACGCCGAACAAGCACTAGAGGGAAAACACCATGAAATGAAAAGATTGTGAAGAAACCCAGGGGTGAAGAGGTGGGTAGAGGGAATAGGGTAGTAGCTTTCGCTCGAGGCCAGCTGACTGTGGATCTATAAACTCAAGGAGGAACTATTGGAGTTAAGCCATGACTGCATTTCAATGAGAACATTTTCCTTGTGATACCAAGTCCAAACTCGTTCTGCTCATTGCACAACAGGCCAGTAAATTGAGAGAGGAAGTGTTGGGGCAAGGAATAACGACTTTATTTGGAAAGTCAGCAGACTGAGAAGATGAGGGACTAATGTCCTAGAGAACCGTCTTCTCCAAGTCAGACTTTAGGCTCCTTTAATACTAAAAAGGGGAGGCGTGTGGTTGCCAACCTCTTGGTGTTGGAATCCTTTGTTCTTGCAGCTGTCCACGTGGATCAGGTCATGTTGTCCCTGTCAACCTCCAACAAGACAAATGTTATTTTCTATTTTGCAACTGTTAATATTTATATGAATGGGGAAGTGTTAATACCCTTAAAGGTCAGAGCCCTGAGAATGGGCTCTCCTGTACCTCTCAGGCTACAGGCAACATTCCTTTACAAACGGTGCAGAACCAGCATGACTCAGCACAGGCAACAGAGCACAGGGTTAGAGCCAAAGGAATAGACCTCATATGGGGTCAGGTTTGTTCTTCCTAGCTACACTTGTGCACTAGGACACCCACATCCACAAACCCAAGGTCATGGGAGATGGGAAGCAAAAATTATTCAAGCAAATTATTACATATAATAGTAGGGGGGGTTCTTCATCTTTCACTCCGTGGTTCCCTGATCTACACTTCCAGGCTAAGGGGAGAAAGATGGTGTGTACTGGCCGTACTTTTAAGGTGTTATGCCCTTTAGACCCAGGTGAAAAAGGCCCCTGACTTGCACCCTCCCCTGCACTTCAGAGATCCTGCTCTGTTTCTCCTATGGGGGCCTCCAAATGGGATGAGGTGTCTGGGCCAAAGGGATGTACCAGCCTGGAGCCCACACACACCCAGGCCACCCTCTGGGTGCCCAGGACCGTGCAATTCCCTACCCTTTTCCCTAGACCTGTGCCACTGCCAGCAGCATACACATTGTTTGCTCTTTGCAGGGCATGTGGGCGGAGCTTGAGCTGCGAAGGTTTGGGTGTTCATACAAATTTATGGAAGGACAAAGACAATGGTTGGACAGAGAAGGGGCTAGACTGGGGCTGCTGCAGGGGGTTGGCTTGCCTTGCACACCAGAGATCCGAACAAATTCAAATTTGAGTTTCCACTGTTAATTTGTACCTCTTAATCCCCTTCACCAATTTCGTACCCTCCCCATCCCTCTACTCTGTGGTAAGCACTAGTTTGTTTTCTGTATGTGAGTCTGTTTCTGTTATATTTGTTTGTTTTGTTTTCTAGATTCCACATATAAGTGAAAACATACAGTATTTGTCTTTTCCTGTCTGACTTATTTCACTTAGCATAATACTCTCAAGATCCATCCATATTGTTGCAAATGGCAAGATTTCATTCTTTTGATGGCTGAGTAATATTCCACTGTATACAGACACCATATCTTCTTTATCCATTCATCTGTCGATGGGAACTTAGGTTACTTCCATACCTTGGCTATTGTAAATAATGCTGCAGTTAACACAGAGATGAATATATCTTTTCAAATTAATGTTTTCATCTCTTTGGGTAAATACTCAGGAGTGGCACTGCTGAATCATATGATAGTCTTATCTTTAGTTTTTTGAAGAATCTCCATACTGTTTTCCACAGTGGCCGTACCAATCTACATTGGTACTAGGGTTGTAATATACAGCTCAGGGAATATAGTCAGTTTTTTATAATAACTTTGTATGGTCTATTATCTACAAAAATACTGAATCACTATGTTGTACACCTAAAACTAATGTAATATTGTAAGTCAACTATACTTCAGTAAAAACGGTAATAATAAGTGCTGAATTGATACACTAAAAACAATTGAGTTTCCGATTCAATATGAAGGTGTATTTGCTAAGGCAAGAAGGCAGAACATATATTTGACTGTTAGCCTCATTTATAACTAAAACTATTTAGACATATGCTGTGTCTGCCTCTACTTGTATTCCTGCCTTAGCCTCACCAATGTTAGGGATGGGCCCGTGTACTGTACACTATAGCACGGAACCCCAAAGGCACTGGAGTTGTCTCCCAGCCAGTGTGTAACTCAATCTACGGTAGACCTTTCTGCTATCAAGCCACTGCCTCTGTGATAGGGCCACTTGTTCAGACCAGGAATTCTGTGAGCATCAGCCCATTATCATACTTGCTTTGCCATAAAATGTGTCTCCTGGTTGGCATTCTGCATTTTGTGGGGGACATCACAGTGATGGATGAAGCTTTCTGCACAGGGGCTGCTGGCAGAAGCACTGATGGTAGGGCAGGCAGCTCTGTACCCAGATGTGTCTTATCCCCATGTGGACAAAGCACTGCCCTTCCATGGTGGGGAAGGGTCCAGTGAAGTCCCCTTGCCTCCAGGCAGCCAGCTGGTTCCTAGGAGATTTGGGGAACTCAGTATTAGTCTCTGCTGTTGGCAGGTTGGGCACTCAGCTGTGGAAGGAGCCAAATCAACCTTGTGAAGGGAAAGACTTATCTCCATTGCAGCCTCTTTGGACCTGGGCCCACTGAGCAAGCAGTAGTGTGGCTGCGAAGGGCCCATGCCTGGTATAAACATTGACCCCAGTTAGGACAAATCACAACCTCCAGCAGAGCAGAAAGGGTCTGATGTAATCAACTTGCCTCTAAGTGGCACATTGGTCTCCTCAAGAGATGGTAGCATTTTGACGGCTTAGCCACTGATTCTGCTGCTGACAGGTCAGACACTCAGGGGTCGCATCAGAAGGTAGATCAGCCTTGGTGACAGAAACCCATGCACAGGCCCATGCCCAGCTGCCACTGTGGCTACTCTGCTGATGTGGACCCATTGGCAAGCTCTGGGGTGGGAAGAGGGGGGGAAGGACAGAGGACGGCTGACATCTACTGAGTGAATTAGTGTACCCACCTGGTTGATGAATGCCTCTGAGGTGGATACCCTTTCATGGTTATTGATGGAGAATATAAATACACGCACACTGATGCCCACTGCAATAGGTCCATCCACACACAACTTCTCTAGACTTTCTCTAGTCTTTCAGTCTTGCTCCTCCCAGGCCTCAGACCATCCAGCCAAGCTAGTCTTTATTATCCAGAAGTTCATGTATATCTTGACCTCTGACTACTTTCCCATCCATACTGTGATACCGTCATTAAGATACAGGCTGTATCAATTAGCTTTCTTTACATGACAAACTACTCCAAAATTGAATGGCTTAAAATGATAAGCATTCATTATTTCCCATGAATCTCTAGATTGACTGGGCAGCTCCTCTGGTCTGGACTGGCTCAGCTGGAGCTGGGGCTGAATGGCCTAACACAGCCCCAATGCATGTCTGACAGTTGGCAGGCTGAGTGGTCTAAGGAAACCTCAGAGCTGGAACTGCTCATCTCTGCTCCACCTGGCCTCTGAGTTTCCAGCAGGCTTCTTCACATGAGGCAGAAGGGTTGCTGTGTTCAGCAAGAGGGAAAATCCTTCTCAAGCCTCTGCTTTCATCACTTTTGTTAATGTACTGTGGCACAGAGCAAGCCACCTGGCCCAACCCAGATTAAAAAGGTGAAAAACAGAATCTCTTGATGGACGGATTGTCAGTCACAGTGAAAGAGGTATACATACAGCTAGCGGAGGAATTTGTGGCCATTATTGCAATCTACATGGATTTAGGACAAAGAAAAAATCAAAGGTTTGGTAATCACACCCTTTGAAAAAAATCTCTGAAAGGATTAAGGCAGCGCTTATAAATCCATTCAACTAGACAAAAGTGTTCTTAGAATGATTAACTGTGTAAATCCACAGATATGCCTGTTCTTAAATATCTGGTATTAAGTCTAGAGACAAAAGCATAAAAGAATTGTAAGCATGTAATAACCGAAAACTTCCCCAACTTGAGAAAGGAAACAGTCACCCAAGTCCAGGAAGTGTAGAGTTCCACACAGAATCAACCCAAACAGGAACACACTAAGGCACATAGTAATCAAATTGACAAAAATTAAGGATAAGAAGAAAATATTAAAATTAGCAACAGAAAAGCAACAAATAACATACAAGGGAACTCCCATAAGGTTATCAGCTGATTTTTCAGCAGAAACTCTACAGGCCAGAAGGGAGTGGCACGATATATTTAAAGTGATGAAAGGGAAAAACTTATAACCAAGAATACTCTATCCAGCAAGGCTTTTATTCAGATTTGATGGAGAAATCAAAAGCTTCATAGACAAACAAAAGCTAAAAGACAAACATTCAGCCCCACCAAACCAGCTTTACAACAAATGTTAAAGGAACTTCTCTAGTCATCAAACCATAAGAAAAGAGAACAAAAAGAAGAAAGAGAAAAAAAAAGACCTACAAAAGACTGCTCTGGCAATTCGGGGTCTTTTGTGGTTCCATATCAATTTTAGAATTGTTTGTCTAGTTCTGTGAAAAGCATCGTGAGTGTTTTGACAGGGGTTGCACTGGATCTGTAGATTGCCTTGGGTAGTATGGCCATTTTGATAATGTTGATTTTTCCAATCCAAGAGCACAAGACATCTTTCCATTTCTTTGTAACGTCTTCAATTTCCTCCATCAATGTTTTATAGTTTTCAGAGTATAGGTAACCTTCTTGGTATTTCTTGGTATTTTGTTTGTTTTTGATGCAGTGGAAATATCTATGCGAGTTATAAAATTCTGGCTTTTGAAGTGAAAAAAAAAAGTGAATGAAGAGCCACCAAAAAAAAAAAATTGTGAGCATGGCTTTTGGGCCATGAAGTTGTCTGAAATCAAATATATATGAAATACTCACTTTAAATACTCACTTTAAACAGTTTTGCTGGCAAATTACTCCCAACTTGGACTGAAAGAGAAAGGAGATACAAAAGGACTTTGATGTCCCCAACTTTCTACTGTGAAAGGAAAATCGCAATGGAGTCTGTATTGCTAAGAGAACTCTCTAAAATGGAGCCAGGAGGCCACTAAGAAAGTGTGACTTAGGCACATCTCAGCCTGCATGGAATCTGACCTTTGACCTGATGAAGTCATGAAGAACATCTGTCAGAAACTCAAGATACTATCGGATCCTTACCCTGAAATAACTTATGATAATCCATCTACTTATCAGATACCTACCCTAAAACAACCTGTGATTCCTCAAGGACAAATATTTTTCGATTTGCATCAGTCACTCAATCATAGTTCTCACCAGGCAACTTTTAACAACCTAGTGGTTTTTGTCTTCATAAGCCCCGGACTCTCTCTTCCTTGGAATACTCTTTCGGGGTTACCTGAATCTGTATCTCCCAAACTGCAATTCTTGGGACCCCAAATAAACTCTTTTCTTATTTGCAGCTTCCTGCAATTTTTTAGTTGACACTGAAGATAGGAAAAAAGATACAAAAAACTTCTTTGGTGACACAAAAGGCATATTTTCAATGGTTTCTTCCAAAGTGACCAAAAAGGAGGATGAGAAAGGAAGGACCTTGTGAATATTGAGGTAGATCTAACAAGAAGGATGCCCAGGTGGTAAACACTCCACTGAGAATGTCCTGGTGCCAAATGCAATGGTCCCTTCTCTACACTCATGCTATTTGTCTTCTTAGAAGGTTTTAACACAGTTGACTGCTCTCTCTTTCTAGGAATCCATTCTTCTTTTGGCTTCTACCCCACCAATCCTTCAGGTTTTCCTCCTACATCCTGGCAGCTACTTTCCAGTCTCCTTTACTGGCTCTTCTATCTGCTCAAACTCAAAATGTCAAAGTGCCCTGGAGTCATTCCTGAGACTCCTTTCTCTGTACAGTAGGAAATTTCATCCATACCATAGCATTAACTACCATCTCCATGCCAATGACTGTCAAATCTGCATCTTCACCATTTCTCTAACTCCAGACTTGCTACAATACTGCAATCCAGTTCTGACACTAACCACCCAGAGTTAGCACGGATGCCACAGGTTTAAGGACACGACCCTCTAAACTACCCTCACTTCACACACCAAGTTCAGGAATGTTCAGACCACCCGCATATCTGACCAACTGGCTACAAATTTAGGGGTCACCACGCTGCCTCAAATTCAATAATTTGCTGGAATGACTCACAGAGCTCAGGAAACTCTATACTTATTATTACAGTTTTATTATAAAGGATATAAATCAGGATCATCCAAATGAAGAGACACATAGGGGAAGATATGGGAATGAAATAGGGTGAGCTATTCTCACTCAGAGGCTGAGCTAGCTTGCCCTGCATTCCCCTGCTTCTGGAACACTGTGGTTGCATGTATTAGTCAGCTGGTGCCACCATAACAAAATTCCACAAACTGGGTGGCTTAACCAAAAGAAAATTCTTTTCTCATCGTTCTGGAGGCTGGAAGCCTGAGATCAGCATGGTCAGGTTCTGGTGAGAGCTCTCTTCCTGCCCTGACAACAGCCACCTTCTCACTGTGTACTCACGTGGTGAAAAGAGCGCAGAAATTCCCTGGTGTATCATCTTATAAGGGCACTAATTCATTCTTCAGCGCCTCATCCTCATGAACTCATCTAAACCTAATTACCTCCCAAAGGTCCCATCTCCTAGTACCATTACACTGGGGGTTAGGGCTTCAGCATATGAATTTGGGGAGGACACAATGTGTCAATAGCATTGCAGTTTTCTGTTATCTTGTTTTTCTGCAAGACCTAGATATCTTACATATATCTTGGTGGTTTGTGATGCCCCCTAAACCATGTTCTAAGTGACTGAGAAAGGACCTGGATGCCTTGGACGCCTATTTGCTTGGGTTTTCTTTCTTCTACTGTATTGTATCCTTTGTCATTATTACAGATTAGATAAGTATACTTTGCTAAGTCTCATGTGTCCCATCAATCATCTGATCCTTTGTAATTGCTGAGCCACCTGCTTGGCTTCTATGGCTTCTGTGAACTCCTCCCCGAAGGTCAGATGCGTCTAAGGGGACAGAGTGAGCGCGAGACGAGGTGGTGTGACTGTTGAGACTGTGCTGCCGTGAGGCCCCACAGCCACCAGAGGGGGTGGCCAGCAATGGCTCCAGCAGCTGGAGGCATCGTGAGGCCAGACCACCCTTCCACCTCCACCTCTGCGTCCAAACTGAGTCCACAGCCTGGAATCTTCAGCCACCTCACGGGCTCCTGTACATCTTTCTGTCCCTCTCAGGTAGGAAACAGCCCACGGGCACCAGAAGGTATCTACTCCAACTGACCACCTCGCTAGGGAGGAGACCTGTGGGTGCCAGGACCCCACCACTGACTAGCACTCTTCCAAGGTCCTGTGATGGCCTGTCTGAAGCCCCCAGAGAGGTCAGATGGAAAACTGAGCCCCTGAGAGTGAGGGATGCAGCTGGTTCTCAGGGGTTCAAGAGCGTTATGCCCTCTGCTTGTGAATCAACCAGTTCACTTCTTTCTCACAGCACCTCCACCACAAAACAGGGAGAGGACGAGAGAGAAGATTTCCAAACCATGATCTTGCAAATTATGGTATTCCCTATGTGTGAGTGCTTCTGGTAAAGAGTTTAAAAGAAGAAGTCAGGGTGAAGGTTTAAAATTCTGATTATGCATGCACCTTCCTTTATGACATAAATAAGAGACCTGGCTGAAATAAATGTCCCTAATGCTAATGCAAACAATGAGAAAAGATCTCAGGGTTTCTTATGCCTAGTCTAGAGCAATTTACCAACTAACTTCATTTTTTTTTTTATTAAAAAAGAAGAAGAAAAGAGGTAAACAGCATTTGTTTTTCTATTAAATTCTACTTGTTTCATTTCTTCCTTACTCCCCTAATGTCTGCTTTTTCTAATATAAGCAGTTCAGAACTTCTACTTAAGACAACATTTTGGTCTCTCTTTCTTCCAGAATCTTTAACACTTTCAGTCCCCAAAATATACCTGTTTTGTTCTGTCTGCTGTTTCTACTCTTGTTCAAAGTTTGACCCAATCCTAAGAAATGAAAAGTGAAATACAGAATTGGAAAATAAAATTTCTCTCTAGAAGGGCCAACTAAAGGCAGCAAATTTTTCATAAAATCTGATTTTATTTTCTTGCTTCTTAGATACGGTTTCTTGTGGTCAGCCCAAATTTCCCTATCCAGAATGAAAAGAGCTTGGCAGACAATCTGAGCTGTTCTGAGAACAACTTGGGATCCCAGACAGACCGTGTCCTAGAAATAAGGAATCTAGGAACAAAGTCAAAACCGAAGTAGACTCAGGGTAACAAAGCCTAAAACCAAGCGTCAACAAGACAGGGTTACCTATTAGTAATTTAACTGCTTGCCAGAACCAAATGTTCTTTGTGGGAAGATAAAATAATCCAGAACCTCTACAATATTTTATCACAATGTCCAACACACAATAAAAAAAAATCACTGGACATGAGAAGAAGGAAAAAAGTAACTAATAACCTGCAGCTAAAACAGACAATAAAAGCAAATTCTTCAATTTCTTTGTAGCTACCTTAGACAGTTCCTCACTCCATGGTACTCTATACTTCTCTTTTTACACTTTGAGTTACCTCCTTAACAACTTCATACCTAGTTAACAAGTTTTTTCATTATTGAGGTATAATTGACAATTAGTTTCAATGTGCAACATAACGATTTCAGTATTTGTATGTACTGCAAAATGATCACCACAAGAAGTCTAGTTAACATCTGTCACCATACAGTAACAAACATTTTTTTTCTTGTGATGAGAACCTTTAGGATTTACTGTCTTAGCAACCTTCAAATATGCAATACAATATTATTAACTGTAGTCACTATGCTGTACATTACATCCCCACGACATTTATTTTATAACTGGAAGTTTGTACATTTTGACTCCCTTCACCCATTTTGACTACTCTCCCCCCAGCTCCGGCAACCACCAGTCTGTTCTCTGTATCTATGAATTTGGTTTTTTGGTTCTTGGTTTTGGGGTTTTTTAAAGATTCTACATATAGGTGAGATCATACAGAATTTGTCTTTCTCTGTCTTATTTCACTTGGTGCAGTGACCTCAAGGTCCCATCCATGTTGTCACAAACAGCAAGATTTCGTTCTCTTTTTTTTTTTTTATACCTCAATAATATTACATTGTATGTGGATACACACAAAAAAGAAACAAAGAATTAAGCTATAAAAAAAGAGATAAAGAAAATGTGAGATTTATCTATCTATCTGTCTGTCGTCTGTCTATATCTGTCTCACGTTTTCTTTATCCATTTGTCCATCAGTGGGCACTTAGGTTCTTGGCTATGGCAATAAAGCTGCAATGAACATAGGGGTGCCTGTTAACAATCTTTAATGACGATTTTTTGTATTAACCTTCTATCTTTTCAAATAACTCATATGGTTTCTGTCTCCTCACTGGACCAGCAGCAAAAAGAATAACAACAGCAATGAGTTGAAACACATCAATTACGTTAAAATTCATGAATTTATAATACGTTAAAAAAAATGAAAGTAGGCAGTGATTGTAAGCAGCTGCCAAAAGCATTAGGTGAAAAGCTGCCTATTTTTTCACTCTTATGTGTGCATAATAGCAATATAATTATAAAAGCAAGGTTTAAGTAAGTTTTAAAGGCTCTTTCAAGAAAATAAAATGTCTAAGTGAAAGGAAGCAGCGACAAGATGCTCAGCATCATCAGCCGTCAGAGAAATGCAAACCCAAACCACAGTGACCCACTTCACACCCACTTGGACGGCGACAACCAAAAAGACATGCAAAAATAACAAGTACTAATGAGGAGGTAAAAAAACTAGAACCCTCATACTTTGCTGGTGGGAAAATAGAATAGTGCAGCTGCTTTAGAAAACAGTTGGGCACTTCCTCAAAAAATCAAACATAGAGTTACCATATGACCCAGCAATTCCATTCATAGGTATACAACCAGGGGAAAAAATATATATAGCCACACAAAAACTTGCACAGGAATGTTTATAGCAGCATTATTCATCATAGCCAAAAAGTGGAAATGACCCAAACATCCATCAGCTTATGAATAAACAAAATATGGTGTATCCATACAGTGCAATATTCTTTGATAATAAAAGGAAATGAAATACTAATTAATACACGAATGAACCTTGAAAACGTTAAGTCAAAGAAGCCAGTCATAAAGCCCACATATTGTATGATTCCACTTATATGAAATGTCCAAAATAGTCAAATCTATACAGACAGGAATTAGTGGTTGCCAGGGGCTGGAAGAAGTGATCTCTAATGGTTTCTCTGTTCTAAAATTAAATTATGGTAAAATAGATGCTCAACTCTATGAATAAACAAACACCACAGAATTATACGCTTCAAATGGGTGAATTTTATATTAGAAAATTATATGGAGATATGGAAAAAAACAAACAAACAAAAAGAAGTAAGGATGGCACTTATCTTTTGAGGTGATATAAGGACTAATGCTGCATCTTACAATGGATGTCATTGTGGCATTGATTAAATATGGTTTAATTTTCTTAATTAAATATAGTTTATTTTCTTAATTATCAAAACAATCCTGGAACTTAAGTATTAATAGCATCTTGTAGACGAGTGAGCATGCCTTTTCCTGGATTTGAGGTTAGATCTGCATGGCTCCCACGCTCTGCCTGGAGAGAGTTTGAGTGATTGCAAACCCAAGGTTAGTGCATGGTAGGAAGGAATCTGTGGTCTGAAGGAGTCAAGGCCATGGCTGAGCCTACAGGGTAAGTTGAGCTGCTTTTGGTCCCAGGAGTCCAGGTGGAAGAGAATTAAGCAGGTGCTGATTTCTTCTAGGCTGGTCAAGAAGATAGTTCCTGGCTATAGGACATGAGAAAAATGGGGCTGGCGGCAGAGACAATTATCCTAAGTTCAGTGGTTTCCTCAGGCCCCTGCCCCGGTGCCAACTCCTCTACCGAGTAAACAGTATGAGGTCTGTCCCCAGCACTCAGAGTCAGGGCATCTTAGTTCTTCCCCCGGGTGGGGTGGTGGGGTCGCACACCAGCTCTGACTCTCCCTGGGAACTATTCACTCTTTTGTCACTGCAGCCAGAAGGCATCTTCCCTCGTCCTGGTGCTGGGGCTTGTCCCCCTCGGCAGGGCTGGTTCTGTCCCAGGAGAAGCTTGCAGATGCCCTCACAGGGGCACGGGGCCTGGAAGACAACTGTCTGGATAATTTCTGGACCCTCCTTCCAAATGCTGCCTTGAGACTGGGTTAGAATTTTGGCTTCAAACAATTAGCAAACCAGCCACAAAAGCCATCTGGACCAGGAGGAGAGAAGGAAGATGAGTCTGCATCTGAATGTATGGTTTCACCTCCAGATGTTGTCCAGAAAACAAAGACCCTCTGAGCAAGACTTTATTCCTGGAGAGTGAAAATTATACGTAAACCCATCTCAAGTCCCCTCTCTTCCCTGCCTTCTTCTGATTGAGTTTCCAGCCTCAACTAGTTTTCTTATCTGCCTTGTCCCCCACCTCCAACTCCCCCCAGGTTTTCTGTGTCACCTTGTTTTCCCTTCCTGAGGCTCAGTTTGCCCTCAGTGACATGGGTAGGTTCATCTCTGCCCTGGGAACTGTCACTGCTGGGAATGTGGCCCCTTCCTCCTTCTTCCCAGCCTCCTGCAGGAGCGTCCACTCAAAACTTCCTGCCCCATCTCCCCGATCCTTGCTGAACTGTCAGGACTATGCCCTGGGCTCTCCTCTGCCTGCATTCTCCCTTCAAGGTGGGGCAGAGGTAGGGCTCTCCGCTGCAGCCAGGAAAGGAAAGACAGAGTCAGCAGATTGGAATAAATAATGCAGCACCTGGAATCACATACTTGCATGGGTACCAGGTGGACAGGTGGGTGGTAGAATCTCTGCGCCTAGAGCAGCAAGACCCAGTGGGTGGGGTTAGAAATACTAAGAAAGCCTGCCCAGCCCCACAGATCTGCCCCAGTGCGTGCATCACTCTGCCTTGTCACCTTTCCTGACCGAGCCCCACAGGCCAGCCTCCCAAGGTCTAAGATTCTCTCCTACTGACCCAGGTTCTTCCCTTCCTGCTGCAGCCAAGAGATTGTGTGACCCGTCTCTGCAGCGGTCATTTCACCCCTTGTCCAGTCCTCCCCATGTCTTGCCTGCACCGCAGGCTTCACCCCTAGGCTGTTACTTTCTTATACACCTTGTTTCTATCCTAGACCATATCCCACCCGCTGTGTGAGCTATGCCAGGACCAGCTTAGGAGTTGTCACTGGTATTCCTGATCATTATCATCAACATCCATAATTGCTCAAATCGAGCAAGCGCGGAGAGGGGTCCGCAAAAAAAATCCCCTGGAGGTGTTACCCACCTCCCTTCACAGATCTTAGTCACTCTCAAGTTCCAGTAGCCCAGGCTCTCGGGGGTGGATGTGGAAGGAGAAAGGTGAAGTGAGAAGGGTTAATTATGTGGCTTGGGTCACTTACCAGCCATGCTGGGCCTCTTCCCTCCTCCCCAACCTGATAATTAAGCAATTAATTTAAATGGGAGATACCTCCTAGAAAATTGCCACTTTCAGAGTCCAAATTGCCTGTCTTAAGTGTGCTCTCCTGGAAGCTGAACTTTGGTTATCTGGTTCATTACCTTTTCCAGTTTTTCCTTTTTTTTGAGTCCTTACCAGGTGTCAATGGCACCTGCTGCCTGCGGATGATACAGGGCATGAAAGGTCCAGTGAATGTTCCATGTGCTGCCCACTGCTGGGCGCTTTTTGCTGCAGAGACAATGCCATTGATGACTGCATGAGTTCAGGAAATCCAAAAACATGACCCAGTCTGTCTAAGAGTCCTTGAATAGTGTGGCACCCACGTCTTGTGCAGACAGAGATGGTAGTTCCACCTCAAGAAGATATCTGTGGACCCCCAAAGGTATCCACATCCTAATCCCTGAAACATGCAAACATATGTTACCAGGGAAGGGGAATTAAGATTGTTACCAGTTGCAGCTGAAATTAAGATTGCTGAATTTGAGAGGAGGAGATTACCCTGGATCACCTGGGGCCAATGTGATCAAAACGTCCTTATTAGTGAAAGAGGGAGGTTGGAGGGTCAGCATCAGAATGATGCGCTTGAGAAAGGCCAGATCGGCCACTGCTGGCTTTGCAGATGCGAGGCCAGGAGTCAAGAGTGTGAGTGGCCTCTTGAATTGGAAAAGACCAGAAAGAGGGTCCTACTTCAGAGCCTCCAGAAAGGAATGCAGTCTTGCCAACACCTTGGTGGAGACCTATTTTGGATTTTTGAACTGCAGAACTGTAAGATCATAAATGTATGTTGACTTAAGCTTCTAAGTATGTGGCAATTGATTACAGCAGCAATAGCAAAGGAACCCTAGTCTGCTGCAGCCAGTGCCCATCAGTACCCTCAAGAGGAGAGTCGGCGCCCACCCCGTCTCCTTGCCAGGACCAGCCGGGTCTGGCCCCCTAACTGAACACTCTGAAGTTCCCTTTACTCTTCAGCCATGTAGCTGGCAGTCCGGGCACATCTTCCAGGCTTCCTTGGCCTCATGTGCTGGAATCACTAGGCCTTGTTTTAGGGCCCAGTCCTGAACTGTACATGGAGGACCACACCCTGGGAGACAGTGTATCCAGGGAGTCCAGGTCCTCACCGGAGCCGTGCAGACCAGATGCTCACCCTTCAAGGGGCTCTTTCCACATGGGTCATGAGCAGGGGGTGTGGGTTCATCCCCACAGGGCCTGAGACTTGATGATCCAGTCAACTCCGGCTGAGCACCAGACCATACCACCAGTGCCACAAGTTAATAAACACAACACGAGGTACATTTTGGGGGCATTTTCAGGACCAGCACCACAGCCAATGGGCAACTCTGCTCACTGAGCAGAATTCTCTTGCTCATGCACAATTTGACCATTTGCTCGGGCTGCCATAACAAAATACCATACACCAGGTGGCTTAAACAACAGAAATTTAGTTTCTCACAGTAAAAGTCCAAGATCAAGGTGTCAGCAGCTTTGGTTTCTTCTGAGGCCTGCGTCCTTGGCTTGCAGATGGCCATCTCCTCGCTGTGTCCTCATGTGGCCTTTCCTCTGCATCACACATCCCTGGTGTCTCTCAATGGGTCCAGATTTCCTCTTCTTATAAGGACACCAGTCAGATTGGGTTAGGACCCACTCTAACAGCCTCATTTTAACGTAATCACCTCTTTAAAAGCCCCTATCTCCAAATACAATCCAATTATGGGGTCCTGGGGGTTAGGGCTTCAACATATGAATTTGAAGGGGACACAATTCAGACCATAACAGTCCCCAAGAACTTTAGTTGGGTTACCGGTCCCTGATTTATGGTGGACTTAATCTTCCAGCCCTGTTCACTCAGAGACTGAACTAAGGATAATGTCTAAGCTTAGCATTAGCTAAGGATAATGTCTCCATGTAATAGTACCGGGACCCTGCCGGTGAGATTTCAGCCTTTTCTAGGTCTCAACCTAGAAACCTGCCACTGGGGACAAGCTGTGGGAGAGAGTAGATCGCCTCGCGGGTATGTGTAAGGATCTTGAGATGAGATCATCCTGGATGAGGGTGGGCCCTAAATCCAATAATGACTGTCTTTAAAGGAGACAGAAAGAGACAGGGTCACAGAGAAAACCATGTTGACAGAGGCTGGAGTGATTTGTCTTCAAGCCAAGGAGAGGCCAATGATTGCTATTAACCACCAGAAGCTAGGAGAGAGGCAGTGGATGGTTGTCCCTCAGGGTCTCCAGAAGGAACAGACTTGCCAACACCTTGATCTGACTTCTGGCCTCCAGAAATGTTGTGTTTTTTTAGGGGGGGGGGTGTAATTAATTAATTAATTCATTCATTTTTGATGACAGTATTGGGGATTGAACCCAGGACTCATGCATGCTAAGCATGCGCTCTACCACTGAGTTATGCCCTCCCTACCTAGAACTGTTGTTTTAAGCCATCAGTTTTGGGGTAATTTCTTACAGCAGCCCAAGGAAACAAATATGGCCTCTTTTATAGCAAGACGAATAGGCCAGCTTTGGCCAACTTTTGCCAAGAGTTTTGAATTAGGAACATGGGTTTTTATTTTGTAAAAAAAAAAATAATAAATAAATAAATAGCAATTTTTCCTTGACTGTCAGAGAAATTCATTGTTTCAAGACACTTTACTTGGCAAGCAGGCCTGAGTCTTGTTGAGGCTTATGGGTTGTGGTCACTCCCACTGGCAGGCATCCAAGGCCACTAAGAATAAGATCTTTAACTTGCCAAACAAGACATCATTATAGAGTGAAAATTTTGGACACCAAAGGAATTTTCTAACACTTCGTGCACATTCGCAATTCAAACAGGTGACAGACTTCAATACCAATTACACATTTATACGACAGCTCATACAATGAATGGACTGGATCTTTCATTTGCAAAGTTGCTTTATCCGGTTTTTTTCCCCTTTCTTCACTGCAAGTTTTTTGCCCAAACTCTATTAGGTGCTTTTTTTACAGAAACACAGATGGAGGAGTTTTAACACAGGCACTGCAGGAGTTACCCAGCAGCTGGAAGTGAGGGAGCAACTTACACCAATAAGCGTAGATTTGCACTTACTTTGGGTTTTAAGTGGCCATTAATTCAGCCTAAAACTCACTTTTAATAGCTGAAGGCACCAATCCTATCTCTAGCTGCTTGACCTCCAAACGTTTATCAAGTGGCATTAGCTCTCAGGTGCCAGGAAGTCTTGTCCCCTATCCTGACCCCTTGATAGGACAAATACATAGGACGCCTCCCTCTTTTGCCCACCACTTTGGGGTGAAGTCTCTGCTACCAGGTTCTGGGGCACATATATTGTTCCCTACCTGGCTCATGAAGCCTCCATTTTTTTAAATTGCCTTTGTTTGTTTGTTTGTTTTGGGGGGGGGTAATTAGATTTATTTATTCTTTTAATGGAAGTGCTGAGGACTGAACCCAGGACCTCGTGTAAGCACACCCTCTACCTCTGAGCTATACCCTCCCCCTGCTCCAGTTGTCTCTTGGGCACTTTTTGGACCCCCACACTGAGCACCAAATTTGTCGAGCTCATGCACACATAGACAAAGCAAGGCCAAGACCGAGGTCTGACTGATTCGATCAGGAAAGATACAGATTTACAGTTTATTACTTACATGGATGGTGAAAGAATAAAGTGTTCCAGTAAACCTTTCATCTTGTCTCACACGCACCAATGAAGATTTCTCTTGCAGCGATGCTGGTTGGCCATGTTGTGAAAGGTACAGTTTCTAGAATCAAATGTCTGTGGGACTTTAGTAATACTGGCCACCACTAGGAAAGTAGCCACAGGGTTCCATCCCCATGTTTAACCACCTGAATTATTCCCGAAACAGGTCAGGGAACAAATAGATATTAATCTACCATGTAAAGCTTCCACCAAGACTTAAAAATCAGGTCCCAACATTTATCCAATTATTTGGAAAGGCACAGTAAAAGCAACGCTAAATTTAGCCAAATGACCACATCCTATTCAAAGTCACTTTTAAGCTTTTTCAAACAAGATTGGGCTCAGTAGGGAAAAAAAAAGAGGCAGAGGGAGAGGGTCAGAAGGAGGAAAGACAGAGGCTGGTGTAACCATACTTAGCAAACATTCCCCTCCGTCCCCTGTGGAAGCCAAAGTTTCACTGATCTGCTCCATGTCCAGGGATGCCAAAAAAAAAAAAAAAAAAAAAAAAAGCAGGAGGAAGAGAGTTCTTAATGTGTCCTTCTACACTGCTTCTATTCACTCGAGATAACCTGGAAGGTTCCTTTAAGCGTGGCGTAGCCCAGTACCATCATGTCATCTTTTAAGGGTGGGTGATAGAGTGGGAGAGGCCGGACCAAGAATCAGGAGCCACGTTAAGAGTCCAGGTTGTATCACGCGAGGGTGTCCCTCCACCAATCTGGGCTTCAAAAAGGAAAAAAAGTAGGAAAGGGCAGGGTCACAGCAGGTGGTGACTGAACTGCCTTCTGGGAAACCCCCCGTAAGAGCCATTCACATAATTTTTCTTAGGGCAGGTGTCAGGAAGAGCAACACTCTCCTCACTTCCAGTGCAACTGCAACTCCTCCACCGTCATTCTGCAACGCCTTCTTTAACAGTGCAAGCCTTATTCCTATATGCAAAGGAAGTTAGGAGCAAAGCACCACTTAGAAGCCACTCCTCAGCTGCTACCCCGTAAACGTAAGAAAAATGCCTACTTTGCACATTTGAGTGGCTCTGGTCCCTGGAAACCAGGGTTCAACCCCCAAAGTTCTGAGCATCTCAGCTACTAGACCCTCAAAACCCACCCCGAGACACAGACACACTCACAGCTTTCAGTACAAGTTTCCTTTTATTTTGAAATTGAAACAGCAGAATGAAGTGATTTGTGGCTGAAACAACCTTTATGGGAAAAGAAAACTGGAGTGCTCATCCAGCAAAAGAACAAACTCCAAAAGTCTGAGCCAGCTGCCCCATCTCCCCAAAGTACAGAGCAGATTGCAGGGTGGGAGTAAGGGTACAATCAAAATCCGGGTGGTGACGGCTGGCAGATTCCCAGCAAAGTACAATTTTCAAAGTGGTCGCGGTTACAGAATAGGGTCACGCAATCACAAGCACAATCCACCCCCCTCCCCAGCCCCCACCACGTTTCACATTCTAAAAATACATTCTTCACTCTCCCGAGTGACGTCTCAGGACTGGACACCAATTCACTTTGCCTCAGGGGATGGGGCTCTTTTATTCTGGTTTCTGGGACCAGGATCAAGATGCTGGAGAAAGGGGAGAACACAAATGGCGGTAGAGGATGTTTATTACTTATGCTAACTCATTATCTGCTGAAATTCATTTTGAACACCTTTCCAGGGCAGGTTATAGAAAATTTACACAGAAGTGTTACAAGTGCCCCTCCCACCCCCACAGGTTGAAATGGTGAGTCCAGATTTAAGTACCCCAGCACACAGAAAGCCTTTGTTCTTGGTGGGGATGCCTGAAGTCACCTGGCAGGGAAGGTAACAGGGGGAGCACAGGTAAGAGGAACTCACTGGCAGGAATGGGGTGCGGGGGTGGGCAAGCCGGGGGCAGACTGTGAAAGCTGTACCTGTTAGAATAGCACATTATCTTAAACAAGTGGAGAAAATCGCCAAAGAGTGAAACTTATTCATGGGGGAAAAAAAGAGAAAAGTTTGGGGAATTAAAACAATCCAGCAGTCACTGGAAAGTGTCTCCCTCTTTTTTTTTAAATTTTTTTTTTGGTTTTTTTTTTTTAATTTTTTGGAAAATGTTTTTTTTTTTAAGGTAATATTTTTTTCCTTTGGAAAAAGAAATCTTTTTCCCCCCCTAATCTAAGCAAGTGGAGTTGCCACTACCTAATTTATCTCTATTGTCTTGCTAAGAGGTAGATAAAACAAAAGTGAAATGGGGCTTCTATGAGGAGGTCCATTAGAGGGTGGGGAGGGGCTGGGACTGCCCAGTGGACTCCCCGACTACAAAGACTCCTGAGCGACCAGAGGGCTGGGCCCTCTGACTTTCAGGATAAAGGATCCTGCTCCACCTCTTCTCCTTCTAGAGCCAACTGTCCCCGTGAAGACTGGGAAGGGGGTACAGAGGACGTGGAGCATCTCAAAGAAACCCTGCTGAAGAGGTCTTAGCTCTGGCTTCCCCAGGCTTCCTGGCTTTGGGGCTGAGTAATGGGTTCCAGGCCAAGCCCCACATCTCACCTCCAGCCAGCCCCCTCTGGTAGAAGAGAGAAGGCAATTACTCTCCTCACCTTCTGGTCCAAACAAGCCATCGCAGGTGAGAGAGGGGACAAGCTGAAGGGAAGAGGTGAAGCATGGGACCCCAGGGCAAGGAGGGCAGAAAAGGGGACCTGACGGCCAGCCCCGCCCAACCCACCCGATGAGTAGGGGTCCCAGCAGGCAGGCCTGTTCCTCAAGGACAAACCTTTCGCGGCACAAGCCTCAGCTCACTCCTCCTGGCTGGGATCCATACCCTCATGCACGAATCCTAGCTCTTGGTTCCAATCTCACTGTAAGGATTGAGGTAGTTCATCCATTTACTCTCATAGCATCCATCACCTGTGGTTACTAGAAACACATGCCCCCGAGGAGCTTCCTGCTATTTCATTTACAAAAAAAAGTCTTTCTTTTGTCTTGTCCATCCAGATTCAACCATACTAAGACACCAGTCGTGGTGCCGTCAGACTGTGCCCCCGAGGAGGTGCACAGGGCCAAGGGTCAGGGTGGGGGCTCTGGCCCTCCTCTTTTAAATCCACCTTCGGTCACGAGGCCTCCTCCCTGTCCTGTACCCCGATAGAGAAGCCTTATGCATCCCAAGTTTTCAGCTGGTGTTGCCCTAAGTCTGAATACAAGAGAAAAGTTCTGCATCTAAATCCTCAAGAGTTGGAAAGGGAATGGCTTTACGTCCCCTGGCATTGAGAAGCTTTCTTCCATCTTCCTGCAGCTCCTGGGGCAGGCTGTGCTGTTTTCCTTCTACCAGTTTTTCAACAAATAAGCAAAAGTTGGCATGGTTTGCATGTCAAAGCCACTAGGATCTCCCCATGAACACTTCAGGGGAGAGAAGGGTGTCCCCACCCAAGTGGGAGGGAGGAGGAAAGGGCTGAGAGAACCGGGAAGCGAGGCAGTCCCTCGGGGGCTCTGTGAGGTAGTTACATAGCACTGCTGGTTCCCAGTTTGGCAGAGGGTATGTCTGGGGTGGGAGGAGGGGAAGGCACCCTTGAGAGCTAACTGAGGCCCCTCCTCATCGCCAGTCTGCCAGGCCTGAAGAGAACTCGCCGTGCTATCTCTGCAGTGGGGCAGGGGACGGAGCGCAGTCCCACGCGGAGGAGCCCCAAACTTCCCCTCCTTCCCCAAAGTGCAACCAGGAGCCATCAGACCCCCTTCTCAGCTCTTTACCCCTTGGCACATAGGCCCCCACGTCCCCCAGGAGCCTCAGGAGGGGAGGGACGTGTCTTTAGCCCACTGTTTCCGGGGAGCCCTCCCCCTCTCAGACAGCCCAGGTAGATGTCGAAAGATGGTTATTACTTTGATTCAGAAACAGCGTCTCTCAGCCTCTGTCTGTCTGTCTGTCTTTGGCACAGAGGAAAACGGACACATAGAACCTACTAGTGTTCCCCTCCAGAGTTCTCTGGGTTTTACACGGGGTCCTTTCTGCCAGTAGTGAGGCATAACTAAGAGGAAAGCTCCCAACCACCCCCCAGAAGTGGGGAGCTCAGGGTAAAGGAAAAAGGACTGAGAAGGACTGGCAGAAAGAAGGGAAGTGAAGAGGAGGCGATGAAACTCCCTGTCCCTCAAAACGGCTCTCTCCTTCCCAGACCCCTTCTAGGAGCCAAGTCCACAACCCACACTGCAAAAGGCAACCAGACCCTCGAGGGGATTCAAGCCATTGGGTGTCACTGTCAGATGCAGCTTCAAAATCAGGGAATCAAACCATTTTGGTTTTTCACGTGTTCCACAGAATTAAAAAATATATCTTAAAGTGATGGTCCTTTCTTAAAAATATACGTATGTAGTATGTAGCTCACACACATCTTAGAGCACAGAAGCTGTCTTTTTAAAGTCGCTTTTCTCAGATCATCCAAATCTCCCAAGTGCTTTTCACGTTAACTTGTTATCTCGCCAAAGATGGGGAAATGGAGGTGATGTGCAGGGGGGCATGAACTGCCCCAAGACCAAGCCTACAGGTCAAAGACAGGCCCTTCCTCCTGCTAAACCTTAACCACCAAACCATATTCCTTTGCTTTCTGTTGTATAACTTTCACAATTTTCCTGCTGGGCAAATATTAGCCGTGCCTAATCCAAGTCAAGTCTGACAGTCCCTTGCCTCACTCCTGGTCTCTTCGGGGAGCTGAATCAGCCAAAGGGAAAGGACGTGGGCTTAAGGTGTGAAGTGAGCAGGATCCCAAGGAAACTGAACACTGCAACAATCACATTTCAGATACTGTGGGGGGCTTTACTCTGATGGTAGTTTGAACCAGATATCAAAGCATGCTTGCTGCTGAAAATTCACGTTAAATCACTAAATGGCCGATGTCTGAACGTTATCTGCTTCGTTTTGGAATAAAGCATATAGAGCCAGAGATAGAAGTTGGGAGACCCTTTTCTGTGGTTTGAACAGGTGGGGAGCTTAATTATACTGGCCTGATATCACCCCTAAACGCTTCCCTGCTCCCTCCTCTTTGGGGTGGACAGTTCTGGGGCTAAAAGCAATGTCACAGGGAGAAAGTGACAAGACATAAATGAGGCAAGAACCTGTCCCCAAGTCACATTTCCATATCCCCTGCTCCTCCTTGCCACCCACCACCCTAAGTCAAGAATTTGTACATTTGGGTCCACTGTTAGAATCAATCCAATCAATCTAAAGACGGGGAGACAGAGGGGGCAGTTATCCAATTATCTGTTTGCCCCTTGGTCCACTGATAAAGACCAAGAATTGCAAGATGGGACTGAAATGAAGCAACAATAACAAAAAATGAAAAGCATGTCAACGACAAACCAGGTGGACCTCTCTGAGGGTGAGAGGGTGGCTTTGTCTCTTCCACCAATGGAATCTTGGCTCCCATATTTTTAGACAGAGAAGTATAGATTTTTTTAAGGGTATGTTTTTTAGTTATTATTTCTCTCCTCGATAAAACGGAGGCAATATTTTAAAATATCTCAACAGCACCACTGGTGGGAAAAACCGACTGGGGTGCCCCCTTGAACCCAAGGCGGGAGGGGAGACCACAGGCCGGGTGCTGGAGGCGGCTGGGGGCCACAGCTGTGCGAGGCCTGCTGGCCCCAGCGGGCAGGGCTTTCCGGGAGAGGCCGGCGCCGACGAGCAGAGCCTGGCCCTGGGCACTCCGGCTCGGCCCTCCCGCTCAGCCCACCCTCCTCCCAAGGAGCAGCCCCGGCTGCCTTTCCCACAGGGCCTGTTCTCCATAGAGAGCTCCTAAAGGGTTACACTGGCTCATGTTGTAAGAAATTATGAAACATAACTTTCTCGTTTTTTTTTTCTTTTCATTAAAAAAATAAAATATTCAAGACTATCAGCTTCTCTTTTGCTTTGCTTTTCTTTTTTCTTTTTTTATATAAAATATCAGCAAGCCGCAAAGAAAAAAAGATTAAAAAAAGAGGTGGGGGGAACAAAGAGGAAAGTAATTGCTGAGGTAACTTCATACCTTGAGGTAGTTTACTTCGCGCACAGCATTACCTGACTGACTCCGCCCACGTCATGGTTGTCTTGTTGTTACTGTAGTTGTTGCAATGTTGGAAGGAGGGGAGTCCAAGCACGGGCTTTCCCACATGCAGAGAGGCCTTCCTCCCTTCCCAGCACACTTGATAGCACTGTCCAAGGCAGCTAAAGTGCACCACCTGGCTCACATGCACTGACAGTCAGTACGTTAGGAGGGGAGGCCTAACCTCATTTAACTGATGGCTGATGTCTTCCACAAGGGCTGAACTTCGAAAAACGGGATCTTACTGAGCCTGGAAAATAAATTAAGCTTATTTACCCCTCTGTGCATAATGTTGCTGGTATTTTGAATTTTGTTTTGTTTTGTTTTTTTTTTTTTTAGGCACACATTACATCATGCCAATGACTTGTGGAGACAGAAGCCATCAGTTAAATATGCCTCTAGGATAAAAACAGAAGCAAATACTCTCCAAATTACTGAATATTCATAATATATGCCAAATGATGGACTTCAGCTTTATCAGGAGCTGAGGGTCGGGTTCCACATCCCACCACCACCAAGGGAACAGTGCCGTGGGGGGGAGTGCCCCGCAACCCCTGCTTCTGGGAACCAGCCCTTCTGGGAGCACATGGGCCGGGGTGAGGGCACAGTGGCAGCCTTTAGGGTCACTCAAGCCCTCCATGGAACTGAGACTTTATCAAGAGGAGTTAGTATCCCCTTCCCAGTGCTCATATCCAATCATTAAAATAGACTTTAAAAAAATATAAAATCTGCCTGAGAATGATGGGAATCAGGGACAGTACAGTGGTCGGCCCCACCCTGCTGAGCACTTAGCACCACCCAGGTGCACCTGGACATGAGGTGGGACTCACATGGTTAGAGGGACATGAATGGGGTGAGGAATCTTGTGGGGAAGCCCCAACAGAGGGGCAAATTTCACCTGTGCCAATTTTTCAAGGTGGTGATCTGGACTAGATCAGCCACAAGGGCACTCCTTTTAAACGTGGATTACTATAAATTTTAATCATGTTTCTCCCTCATTCTCTCTCTATTCCTTGTTGTGCCTACTGGTTGGTTAGGAAGGGATTGGAATTAAACTGCAGATGCTGGCGTGTCTTCTCTCTTTGAATAATGTAAGGAAAGCAATGCACTGGTTCCCACTTCTGCTGGCAGCGGTTAAGACAGGACAGCGTGAACGTAGGAAGAGGCTATGTCAGGGCACGAGAATAGAGGTATTTTAATCAATAAAACCAAGTAGGACAAGGCTGGAAGGATTTCAGGGTCAAGAAGAAAACCATCCTTTGAGGCTGATCAAAGCACCCCTCTACATGTTTTAAAAACCTGAAGGAAATTTTATTTCTCTTCCCACTGGGGTCTGACCCACCCTCTTGGTGGGACCTGGAGAACTTAAACAATCCACGTTTAAAAGCACCCTGAGCTAGAACTTCCACGGTGACACCCTGAGGGGTGGGCAGTGTTGGGCCAATTGGTTGGGTGTTTGGGGCTGAGAGATCAGGGTTCCTCACTGGAACATCTTTCTCAAGCCAAGTGGGCAAACCTGATCTACACACATCCCGGCCCAAGTGTCCCTGATTCCCACTCATTCTCAGGCCTGCTGGGGAGAACGTGCTCTCGATTTCAGCCTGTTGTCCTTGAGTCGACATGACGGGAGGGGGCTGGTCACTTCCTCCGAGCCTGGGCCTGGTTACTCTGTCCCTTTTGGTGCAGCTGTTTGACTTGGGCCAAGATGTCTCGTATCTTCCGCTGAGCCATCTGCAGAAAGAACAGGCCGAGTGGTGAGGGGAGGATCTCCAAAGGCAAGGAGACAGCCCTACATGGGGAGAGAGGACAACAGGATCCAACACCGGCAACAAACACAACAGGTCACGTGGGACTTAAAAGATTGCTCTCTTTCAGCCAACTTGGAGCCCGAGGAGGTCTGCTGGGAACGGGACCCTAAAACGATGAATGTCTGTGGCTGCAGGTCTTTTTTGTTCGCTATATGCAGGGTCTCCAGAACCAGCACACAGCTCTTCTTAAAATCGAAGGTGTTTACGCTCGAGATGAAACCGAATATTATTTAGGCAAGAGGTGTGTGCTTATGGGTACAAAGCAAAGACCAACACAGTAACTCCTGGTGGAAAATCAAACAAAACCAGAGCAATATGGGGAAAGGTAACTTTCGCTCATGGAAACAGTGGCATAGTTCGTGCAAAATCCAAGAAACAACCTTCCTTCCAAGGCCACTGGGCACAGGATCCACATGATGCTGTACCCCTCCTCAAGGATTTAAACTTATTGAAAAATGAAAGTGTGGATTTGTTGTGTTGTTTAAAAAAAGAAGACAGAAGATTGAAGGTTAGAGTGACCTTAAGTTTCGTGCCGCCAAACAGACCCTGAGCACTGGATTCATATGGAGGAGGGGGGAAACACAGTAATACGAACTCATTCATCACAATTTAAAACATGACAACGATTAAAAACGGACAAAGTTGACACATGTGACTGAACCCAAGGCAGAATTCCTAGAGTTTCCATGAGTGTGTGTTGTCAAAAGGTCAAAAATCAGGAGACCTTGTCACCAATCACAAGTCCACTCACTACGCATGGAAATGTCCCAGGAAAGAAGACGAAAGAAATGCCTGGAGCTGAGAAAACCAAACGGCAGTGAAATAAGCTCCACTGTGAAAATGGACCAAAAAAACCCCAAAGGGCTGATATCTTTATTCTTTCCTTCTTAAAGGTTTCTTCACTTTTATAAGTGCAAGTTCTATATAGGAAATCAACTGCAAAATGTGATTCACTTGACAGAAATTTACCAGAATGTCTCCTTTCCATAAACTGAGCACTTGGTTTCTTGGTTAAAGAGAAAGTGAGTCAAACTACATATAAAATAAACAAGGACCTGTTGTAAAGCATAGGGAACTATATTCAATTTCTTACAATAACATAATGAAAAAGAATCTGAAAAAGAACCTATACGTATATATGTACATATAACTGAACCATTTTGCTGTACACCTGAAACTAACAACATTGCAAATCAATTATACTTCAATTAAAAAATTAAAATTAAAAAAGAAAGGGAAAGAGGGTGCAGGTTGAGGAAATAATGTGAAGTTAATATTTATATATTAATTCCCCCCGTCAGCCCCGTGCTTCATATGTTTTACATGGGTTTTCACCTAGTTCTAATCGTAACCAGTGAAAAACATCTCCCCGTCTGTACGTAATACATCCTGTCTCCATGAATTCCTGGCTACATCATTTACCTCTTAAATTTCATATTCCTCTTTTGTAAAATAAGGTCGTTACAAGGATTAAAGGCCTTAATAGAGGCCACACGGAACACTGCTTGGTGTATCAGAAGCACCCATAAATCTAAGATATTCTGTGGTTATTAATGGCTCTCAAAGGGCTGTCAGAGAAAGCTGCTCATCCAAGCCTTCTGGTTCCAAAACCCAAGTTGCTGATGTTGGGCAGCCACGCTCTGCTGGGGTCTGGGTTCCTGCTTTGCCCTTGATTGCTGGAGGAGTCTCAGGCCATCACAAGCCAGCTCTGATATGTTTGTCCTCTGTGAATGGAAGTGGTTGTATCCAACAGTCTCTATACCCTTTCTGGCTCCAACACTGGGGGTTTTAGGAAAACCCCACTAGCTTTCAATCATCCTAAAATTTTAACCTGGTATCTGTCCTCTTTTCTAGGCTCTGGGGTCAGTCCCAACGCTGGGCAGTGCTGTCTCAGTGGAGGCAGTGCAGGGACGGGGAGTTCCAGAATAAAAACAGGAGGGGGAAGAACTGGAAGCAAGATGGAGCAGTCGTCCTGGGAGAGGTGAAGGACTGCGCTGAAAACAGGCAATCCAGGACGTTGCCATGTTCCACGAACAAGACTGGGTGGTGGGTGATACCAGTTTCTCTTCTTAGCCAGTGCAAAAGGGAAGGACTAAGGTTAAACAGGGGTCACTATTAACATATAACACATAATATGTAACAGTTACTATGCATAACATATACTACACATGAAAATTGTCAAATCGTTTGCAGGCAGAGTCCCCAGGACTTGTCAAGGTCATGCTTCTGCAGTCCTGCTTTTCTGGTCCCTGGGGTCCTGCCGCCCTCCTGTGATGGGGAAGGGCCTTAGGTACCTGGCTGGCATAAAAATGCCCGATGATCTTGACGATGACCTGGTCGTTCTCATCAGGGGTCTGGTCTCTTGGCACCACCACCTCAGCTGCAGTCAAATTTTGCAGCTCATTCACCTGGGGACAGGAGTGTGGGCAGGGAGGACAGATCAGAGAGGAGCTCGGGGTGCTGTCAAGAAACCACAGATTGGATTGGAGGGAGGGGCAAGAGGCAGGTCACCAGCAGGTAGAAACTGGAGGAGTTAGAAGCTGGGGCTGGGAAACAATCAAGTAAATGGGCAAATCGGGGGAGGTCTAAGGTTGAGCAGGGTCGGGGAGCAGGAGGCGCCAGGAGAGCTGCTGGGTTTGGGGACTAACGCCTAGAACTTTCAACCTGGCCCTCAAGGCTCACCGTTTTGCCACCTTTGCCGATGACCCGGCCAGCTGCCGACGCCGGCACCCGGATGTGTGTCTCCAGCTTTACTTCTTCCTTGGGACCAAAGAAGTTCTCCTCTTTGAGTTTTCCATAAATTCTTCCCTGAGCCTGAGGAGTGGAGGTCATTGTTACATCAGTGGACCACACATATACATATACGACAAAAGGGGCGCCCCCACGCCCAACAGGCCCTCCCCTGCTTAGGGGTGGATCATGACTAGGCCCAGTGATACCAAAGGTCCACAGTGTTGCCCTGTCAGTCTCCCTCCTGCTCACTTGTAACACCGGGAGCCTAGGCGCAGCAACTGAACACATAACTCCCTGGAGGAACATAACACCTAAGCTACATGCCAGACCTGGGGGCTCTGGGATGCTTGCATGGTTTGGAGAGGCAGTGGCCAGCAATCAAGTCATGGCTCTGAGTGGCAGCTGGTCCAGACACTCAGATGGAAGACTGCTGGTCACTCTGCACAGCCTACAGAGCTGTCCTCATTCTCCATCCCTGTCTAGGTCAGGATAAGATAACTATCAGTTCTATGACTGTCTGCCCAGAAGTTCAAGAACCTAGGCATGTAGTAGGGACATGTAGGGGGAAAAAAAGGGCCTTCCTTTAAGGAAGAGCCATCAGACTTCCTTCTTCCCCATATATTTACCATCAGGAGGGAAAGAGGGAAGGAGAAGCCAACAGATTTAAGTCTAATGACAATCTGAAAGCATCTCTGCAGTCCTATATTTTGCAGGGAAGCTTAAAAATGTGGCGCAGATTTGCACTCCCACCCAAACTCAATTTCCCTGGGTCCTACTTGGAGAAACAATAAAGATCAGAACCTTGAATTGGGCCTCTGGGGGTCCAGTGATGATGACCATACGAACTTTGGAGTCAGGAGTTTCAGGAGGAGCAATCTGCAAAGCAAACACTGGTCAAAGAGATGCCCTCTGTCTCCACCTCCTCCAGACCCCCTACCACAACACTGAGGGCCAGGGGAGTGGAGAACAGAGACCCTGACCCCCGAGGCTGTTGCCCCTTCACCAAACCTCTTATGAGGGCATGGGTGCATTTGTTCTGGACATTCCCTAAATAGGGGCTCCTGCCCATACCCTACCTGCCCTCATCCCCCAGGAGATTTCAACAGAATCCTGTCAGATGGCCAGTCGGGGGAGGGCAGTGACCACCCACAGAATCTCCCAGAGGCCTTTTTCACCAGGAACACACACTGCATTTGACTAAAATCTTTCAGACCACTGAAACCAATGGATTTCGCCTTGTGAAACCAACAGGTTCTCCCTTCTCTCCCCTGAGCCCTGGCCAGGGAAGATATAAGACAGCTACCGTCTACTGAGCAAGCCCTGTGCACAAGGCATGGACCAAGCCAGGGGCTGTGGCTGCATTATTTCAGAGAACTATCACGGCTACTGTACTGAGGAGGAAACTGAGGCTCCCGTAGCTTAGAAGCTGGGATTTGAACCTAAGTCAGTCTTCTGTGAGCCTAAGCTCTCTTTCTTTGCTACAATTCCACCTCCTCCCTTAGCCCAAAAGCCCAGGAGCCCAGAAGGTGCTCCACTGGACCAAGCGGGGTCAAAAGCAAAGGGGCCTGGGACCACAAGGGGGAAACACTAGCCAGAGAGGGTGTCTGGGAACAGAGTAGAGCGTGATGGAAGCAAGGCAGAGCAGATCACCTTGATGGAGGCGCTGGCGAAACGAGAGAGCTGTTTGATGTGCTGCCCCTTCTTGCCGATGATGGCGCCCACCGCCTGGGCAGGAATGAACACCTGCACCATCTCCTGCTCCGGAGCCTGCTGCCAAAACATGTCATGTTATTACCATGGCCAAGGGGCAGGGCCCAGAAGCCCCTCCGCGGCCCTGTCCTGCGTCCTCAAAGCTCTCCCTCTGCCCAGGAGGGACAAACGGAAGAAGCCGGGCAGGAGGAAGAGGAAGAGTGCTGCTAGCATCCCGGGCAGCACCCAAGGCTGCCACCCACAGGGCTGACACTCGGAAGGGCTGGCGCCAATGACTGGGAGCACTGCAGCGGGCAGGCGAGGGGAGGGCGGCAATGTGCATCCCCAGGCCCCACTTCCCTCTCCCTGCGAATTCCCAACCATGAGGCTCCCACAAGGAGCTGGACTCTTAAGCACGGCCACAGGCAGCCCAGGGGTTCCCCCGTAATAAGACCCTGCACCTACCATAAAGGAACTGTAGGGAGCGGCTCCGGTGACGCTGCTGGGGGGCGGTGGGACTGCACTGGACGATGCTGGGAAAAGACCCACAGCAGCCAAGTTCAGGCCGGGGATGAGATGAGACTGCAGCTGGAGGAGGAAGGTCAGGAGAAGAGGTCAGCTCATTCTGACAGAGCCTGATGACCCCTGTACGTGGCCCTGGCTGAACAGGAGTGTGGGTGCCCCTGGGAGAGTGGGCCAAAATAGGATAATTACATGCTTTTACCCCAAACCTGCCTGCCCTTCTGGTTTTCAGACACTTGCATGTACACTGAGGGTTCTTCCCACACTAAGAACCGGCACCTCCAATGAGGGCTGACAGTGTGAGGCCCTCAGACATCCTTCCTCTTCGGTTGATTACTCTGCTGACAGAGAGACCAGACTCACGGCCCCATGCTGTACTGATCCTGCGGGGGGTAGGCGGAAGGCAGGGGCAAATCTCCCCCTTGATGTCTGAAACTCATCTTTTGGGTCATGTGTCCCACATCCTCACTCCTTTTTAAAAATTAGATGAAAACCATGGACCCTTTCCCCACTAAAATGCCCATAAATCACAAACTTTATAGGAGGATCACAGACCTCAAAGCCCAACATGAGATCCCCCCCAATCACACCCCAGGAAACAAATGAGGACTCCCTATTAATTCAACTTAAATGCAGAGTGAGTTCCCCAAGGCCGCCCAGCACGTGGATGCCCGCCCCACCGGGCCCTGCTTCTGCTGCGGCTCAGGCTCAGAGACAGGTCCGCAGAGGTCCCCAACACTCACACTCATGGCAGCCACGTCATTCTCATAGGCTTCCCGAACTTTCTTCATGATCTCCTGCTCTGCCCTGCAGCAGTTCTCAATGGCCCCCTTCACGGTGATGGTCCTCTCGGGGTTATAGAGGGTGAGGTCCTGCAGCCTTGGGGCGGAGGAACAGAGCAACGTCAACCTTCCCCGGACAGGCCGGGACCGGGGAACAGGCCCCAGCTGGGGACACAGCGGCACCTTTCTGCAGGCTCTTCAGCTTTGGCAGGGAGAGGAGGTGAGGATGCCCAGCACAGCCAGGTTTCCGCCACTAGCAAAGCCAGGGGGACACTCGAGACTGGAGCTTCTCCAGCGGTGCTGCCAGGCAATCCATTCCATTTCTGTGCCCTCTGGAACAGAGTAGTCGCTCTGCCCACAGGTGAGTCTGACAAAATCAAGCGGCACAGCACTCACAGAGGCACTAGGCCACCCCACGGAGCGCGGGCTCAGGGCTCAGAAAAGGACCTGGGTCCGCCCACTTTCCTTGGCCTGGCAAATGCACCTGAAACCCCAAAGCCCTGGCTCCTGGCCTCAGGCTCTCTCCTCCAGATGCCAATCAAGTGAGAGATGTGGCGGCAGAGGACTGAAGGGACAGCGGCCTCCCAACCGCCCCCCAGGCCACAGCAGTGATGGGAGAGCTCCAGCCCTGATAGCCACGAATGCTCCTGACCGCTTCTTTGACCCCTCCTCTTCAATAAGCAGGAACTGCATCCACGCATTTAGGCCCAGTAATGAAATGCTGCCACCCCCGGTGCCGGGCACCCACTCAGAGAAGGAAATGAGAAGGAGCCTTACGAGGAGATGGTGATTTTTGTCTCTGTGTCCTGCTCCACCTTCTTCAGGTTGCGCCCCTCCTTGCCAATGAGACGCCCCACGAAGTTATTATGGGCCAGGATCTTCAGGGGAACCTCGTCAGCCCTTGGGAAGAAGGGAGGGACAAGAGCTCCTTAAACGGGGGGGCCACACCAAGGCTGGGCTGTCATGCCACCGCAGATGTGGGAGTTTCCAGGACAAACCATGGGACACAATTACCAGAGAAAACCAGCAGAATCAGTGGTCGTTCAGTGACAGAGAAATGGGGAAGGAGGGTTGGGTGGCTGAGGGCACAAAGTCTATGAGGGCGATGGATATGGTCCTTATCTTAATTGTAGTGACGGCTTTGTAGGTATATTCATACTAAACCTCATCCAACTGCATACTTTCAAATGGACTACAGAATTCTGTGCAGCTCATAAAGAGGTGAATCTATGTACTGACGCATGGCAGTGAAAAAAGCCAGCTAAGGAACAGCATGTTCATATGCTCCTATAGGTGCTAAAACACACCCACACCCACGTCCACACACACCTGTGAGTGCACGGAACTGCTAGATGCACAAGGTGTTATTTGTGGGAAAGAGGACTTCATTTCTCAGTTTTCTATCCTTTTGTACAACTTCTGCATCTCCTATTTATCTCTGTATTCTTGCTTAAAAAAAGTTTGTGTTAGAGAAGGTGGTAGTCCCCATGTTCCCAGATAAGCTGAAGCCTTACGTTTTGGTGTCCTTTGCCTCCTTGTGCATAATCTCCAAGATCATCTTACAGGCAGAGGAGCAGCCCTCGGGGGTCGAGTGGACGCTGATGGCCTTCTCAGCAGCACCTGCGTTCTCTTTCCTGTGCACGTCGATCCTGAGGGCCACAAGCACACAGATGGTTAGTTGTCCCTGGTAAAAACAGGACACTCTTCACACCCCCTGATGTCTCTCCTCTGCCACAGGTGCAAACCCGCTCTCCTTGGAACAAGGCCAAGTGCAGAAGTGGGATGGGCAGAGAAAGGGCCAGCATGTTGCTATGGATTCTGTCTTAATCAGGAGGTGATGGCTGAGAACGATGGCATCTATTATGGGAATGCAGGCTTGCGGATCAACAGCCCCACAGCTCAAAAGCTGCATTTCCCCTTGAATTCTGGTCCCCCTCCCCCACCTTGAAACAACTATAAAGGGAACGCACGTTGTCCCAAATTAAAAGTAAATAATAAAAGCATGCATTATGAATAAGGACATAATGTGACCTGTTCTTTTCCACAGAGTACACACTGATCAGCTATAAAAACCAGAGAAGAGGAGTGGTAGTGGTGGAATGGGAGATAGGAAAGAATTATGAGGTCCCCGAGGCTGGCCAGCTCTGTTGCCACCCATAAGCGGTGCTAAAATCACAAAGCACTAAGGAGTGGCTGACTTACCAAGACTAGGTTTGCTTGGTTAGACTTTCTACGAGAAATAGAACCCTTCTTACTAGTGACAGTGTGTGGCCTCGCCACTGCCACCAAATGGCACACTCCAGGCTTATTCTACCTCCCCAGTTGCCCATCCCTTCTTGGGAGGCTGCAATCAGAAGCAGTAACCCCTGACTGAAAGGAGAATGGAACACGTTCCAGGCAACATCTCTGAAGGATAAAGGGAGGTGCCTTGCCTCCCGGGTACCAACCAGTTTCCTGCCCCCACCTTCATCCCCCCCCGGCATTCAAGACTCACTTGGACTGGGTCTGTTTTGTGATGTTGCGGATGGTGGCACCCTCCTTGCCAATGATGGCGCCCACATACTGGGTGGGCACCAGGAGCCGCAGAGGGATGTCCACTTGCTGCTGCTTGGCCGGGGCCCCTGCTGCCACAGGGGAGCCCTGGCGGGGCTGACCCCGAGAGCCAAAGCCTCCTCGGCGCCCGTTCTCGGGACCCTGTGCTATCTGCTCATCGGGAATGTAGGAGACTTTCAAGGCATGGTTCTCCAGCTGATGGCCGTTCAGCTTCATGATGGCTCTGAGGACAGAGGGAGAATCTACTGGTCACTTCAAGTCATGCCAGTCACACCAAATGCCCTCCACATGTAAAGCACTCTGCTGGGTTCCAAGATGGAACACACTAGAAGGGGAGATGACCACCTGCCCACCACTTAAAGAACCTTCCAGTCTAAATGGCACAGAACATCAAATAAGGTATTATATAACACAAATATGTTATTTCCATTGAATTTTGTGGCTGACTTGTTAATTTCAGCCAGAAGGACCTACTATATTGGATTTATGTGAGAGTCGCATGTGGTTCACACTAAATAAATTCACACTGAAGAGATTTGTTGTTTTTACACCTATTGAGTCAAGTACCTTCCATGTTTAAGCAAACTCCATGGAAACAGAAGAGGTGGAGCAGAATGGCTTGCTTACCAGTTGGAAGCAGGCTTTTAAGTATATCTGGGATGTCTGCAAAACGGGAGGATTAACAGTAAAGGGAGGGGACAAGCACCATCCACTCCCAAGGGAGATGCTGGTTAGAAATGTTAACAAGGTAACAATATGTAGTAGGAAGTAAGCAAGTGTTGACTTAAAACCAGGCTAAGCATCACAGACCCTTCAAAACTAAATGTGGCAAACGGCCTGACAGAATATAGATCAGCTCACAAAATGTACAAGTCTGTCAGCACCAGAGGGTGGAGAAGTGTAATTGCTCAACCAAACTGCTAAGGAACCAGAAATTATGGGTATGCTGGGACTAACAGGACCCTAACCAAGTTAAACCGGACTTAGGTGGAACCGCACAATAAAATGTCTGCCTGCACCACATCATAACAAACCTCGCAGTTCCTCCTCATTACCACTAGATGGCGATATCAACACGGTAAAGGACCCTATAGTTCTCTGGCAACCAGAGACCTATCATAAGCCAATATTTTTTCCTGACGAGGATTTCCCACCTTCCCTGGGAGGTCTTTGGGCCCCTACTTTCAAAGGATTGATATTTGCTGTCAATCCTCCTGGTGAGTTTCTGAACCTTTGAGATCCCTGAACCAAAAGATAAGAGTCTGGGGTTGGTTGCAACAAAATCAGAGCCAACATGGTGACTCCTGCCTACAGGGACCCCCTCCCTGTCCAAACAGGGGCGCCTGGCTCCCAACAAAGACCCTCCCCAACCACTTTTGGGTGCACTCACTGCCTGGTCTGTTCCCGGTTGGAATAGGTGACATTCACCACCGCGGTCTCACTCTCAGTGTTCACTAGGGGAACAGAACAGAGATCAAGGTTAGAGAAGTGAGATCTGGAGATGGGTGCCGATGATTAAAAATAAACAAACTCATCTGTGCAGGTTATGCAACAAGGTCAAGAGGGAAATACTCAATGACAAAACAGAACATTTCCTGCTTTAAGCCCCTTTTACTGGAACTCTTGGAAAATTCAAATCAGCCTAGCATTTTCCTTTATATGCCTTCCTTTGATTTCCTACCAGCCTCCAAGAGAGCTAGGCATACAGAAGGGTGCAGCAGAGAGAAAACACACACACACACACACACACACACACAAAGACACACCCAACCCAGGAGATAAAATTCACTCTTGGAAAGTTAAACTGGTTGGAAAAACCACGTAGAGTGAGATTGAACCAAGAAATGGCTGAAGACGCTTGTGGAACATCCAAATCCACTTTAGAGTATCTTCAAGGATACGCCGATCAAATTTAAGAGTGTCATGACCTAGCTGAATGAGTTGACAGGAATGGCTGCTGCAGGGTCTGGGGGAAGGGATTTCCTGACTTTGAGAATGGACTTGGGTTGGACACTAGAATTCCAGTTGATCTGGGCACACAGTCTTCCCATTTTGAATTAATAAAATTAACTTCTGTCTTATGCATCACTGCCTTGTGATTTTGGATGCCCTTGGCCTGCTCAGCCCTGGTGTGGGCAACACTGACAATAAAGCCCCTGCTCCCACAACACTGAAGATAAAGGCACGTGGCCACAAAACCTCAATGCAGACCACTCTCAGCCCTTCTGGCCTCATCAGTAGAATTCTCCCACATCAGTGGAGAGGAAGATTCTGCAAGAGTTCTCTTCCAGTTAAACAGAAATACAGTAATGAATAAAACCGACAAACTTCTGCCTGCATGGAGCACATTTGACTAGGAAGAGATAGCAGTAAGTATAATAAGCAGATCCTGTAATTCTATAGAATATTAAAAAGGTGTAAGGCATGGAACGTTAGCTGTAAGAAAGAATGGAATTCTGCCTTTTGTAGGAATGGGAATGGACCTAGAGAATATTATACTTAGTGAAGTAAGTCAGACAAATACTGTATGTTATCACCTATATGTGGAATCTAAAAAAATGTATATGCAAAACAGAAACAGACACACGAACTAATGGTACCAAGTGGGGGGAGGAGGGGGAACACTGGGGTATGGGATTAAGTGATACAAACCACTATGTATAAAACAGAGAAGCAACAAGGATATATTGTATAACACAGGAAATTATAGCCACTATCATGTAATAACATTGAAAGGAGCATGATCTGTAAATACTGAATCACTATGCTATAATCTGAAACTAATATAAGTCAACTATACTTCAACAAAATAAAAATAAAGTCACTCTCTCCCTGAAAAAAAGTAACATGTGGTTAAGCGCTGTGGAGAAATAAAAATCAGGGTTAAAGGAGGTGGCGGTAAGAGGTCCAATTTCATGTAGGGTGGATGGAAAACACTTTGCTTAGCAAGCAACACTTGAGCAGACTAGAAGTCTTCATTGTTACAAGATCAAACCCATTCTGTCCTCTCCCCTGGGGATCGGTGTGTTATAGCTCCGGGGTGAGCCTGCTGGGCCCCCCAGGGGGGCTCCCCATGTGTTCCCAACCATTGCCAGGAGTAACTTAGCTGTCAGTCTAAGCTGTGCGCGGGACTGGGCAATGGTTATCAATGCTTCCAGTTGTGTCCTGGCATTTATGATAAAAGGCAAGCGACAGGGTCAGAGGAGAGAACCTGTTTGATTGATTCAGCACCTCACACCTTTGTGCTGGCAAATATTTTAATCATTTATAATGATTTACAGCTTGCCCCTTTCCACAAAGAATTTAGAGATGAATATTTAAATCTTATCTAAAACGGCTTCTTAAAGATTTGCAAACTCCAATTGTATTTTGTCTACTTAATTACCAAGCTCTACTTTATGTCCAATCAAAACCACTCCAAATTTATTTCAGCTCATTTCCTCCAAAAATAAGAGACAACCAATGATTATTCCATTAAAAAAAAAAAAAGAAGAATCGTGAAGCTTTTCTTTAAAGGGCTGCAGACGAATAATTTTCACCCTTAATCTATTTCTAAAATCTACTTTGGTTGGCCCAGGAGCCTGGGGACCCCATGTTGGAAGTGAGTGACTTTGTTGATTTTCTGATTAAACAGAGAATACACCCGTTGCAGAGATGAGCAGCAGCACCAAAGCTGGGACCACAAGTCTGGGTCCACGCTCCAGTGTACCTCCCTCCACTCCGCATCCTGGCTCTCTTCTTCTGGTGTTCCAGGGAGATGTGGTAATGGATAATGAAGGAGAGCAGATCCTGCAAACTCCTCCAGCACCCACCCCTCCAACGCCCCACCTTGTCCACCCACTCTTACCTTGCTCACAGTTCTCTACTGTCCCATACTGAGCAAGCAGGCTGTCCAGTACCTGGGAGCAGGGAGAAGGGAATAAAGCTTCTCTGAGCATCCCAGGGACCCACACAGCCACCCCTGGACACCTCTCACCCCAAAGCACTGGGGCATGAGCAGAGCCTTTGGTGGCTGGAGCACTGCTCTCTGCTCAGTTTGCCTTTCCAGGGTACTAATGATGGTAGTGACCTATGGGGGGTTTCTTTGCAGAATATACTTGGGCTCAAAAAGGCACTTAAGGGCCTTTTTGGAAGCAGACCTGTGCCACCTGGGTCCCTAACTCATCCCTCGTCATCACTAGGTTTGGGGTTTGGGGAAACCCTTCCCACCTCCCTAATGCCTCCCCCCACAGGGACATCCCAAAGGACTAGCACTGGCAGTCTCGGGTTAAGGATGAGATCCAGTTAACCTCCCCTCAGCATCACTAGCATCTCTGGCCCAGCCCCAAACCACCAGGACATCTCCCCAACCATCCCTGCCAACTCAGGCTGGCCCAGACTTCCTTCCCAGTCTCCACAATCCCGGGCCATTGAGAATTTCCCCCAATTAACTTACTTCCCATCGAAGCTGGGGTGGAATATTTCGGATCTGTATTTTCCGACTCCTGAAATGAGAGAGGACAGAATCAATGACAGCTCTGGATACTTCAGGGGCCTGTCATTCTTGTCCTGGTCTTTATCTTCCTACCTTCTGCTCAACATCAAAGTCTCAGAGTCTAAGAATGATAACCTTTGAGAACGGAGATCTGGTGTAGGGGTGCCTCACTCAAAATTTTATCAGTGCTGCCACACATAGGAATGCCAAAATCAGATGTCCTAAGACTAGGATAACATAATCCCCCCAAATCACATTGGCTTTGTTTCTCTCTCTTAGGTTTCTCACCCAGTAACCATCTATTACCACCCACTGTGTTTCAGGCTCTAGGAATACAAAGCTAGCGACATGAATTATCACATGAATCGTTAATCTGATACCTTGTTACCTGGTGCCTACTTCATGCTGGACTTTGCGCTACATGTTCGGGACATAATGATAAACAAAACAGACAAAGTACTTGGCCTGAAGGTGCTCACAATTTCTTAGGGGAAACACATACGCAAACAAATTACAGCGGGATAACAGGCAGCAGCTAAATTCTTTCTTTGTACAGATATGGATTTAAAACTCTGCTCCACTTAATAGCACTGATCTTTAAAAGGTTATTTAACTTCTTTGAGGCTCAGTTTTCTCCTTTGTAAAACAGGGATAATACCTATTCACAGGGAGGTATAAAGTGATGTTAGATAATATTATCAAAAGCTTAGCAAAGAGCCTGGAGTAAGTACTTAAAAGTATAATGACAGAGGCATCTGTGGATATAAAGGTAGAGTGATTAACACACAACCCAGCATCGTGACCACCACCTTCCCTCCTCCCAGTTTACTAGTTTCTCCTCCTCATCTTTCAAATGCCTCTTTCCCTGAGTAATTTCCCCTGAAGAAGACTTTCAGGTGCAAGGTTGACTCCCACAGCAATTAACTGCTCACCACCCAAATCAATGCCCTAATCCCTGGGCTTAAGACATTTCAATTGACTTGATCTGTGTTGGGTCAACTGTCACTTATGCCTTTGCATATCCTTGATCACAAACTCTTAGTTCAGGGACATGGTTCAACAAAATTCTAGTGGTGGGAAAGAAAATGAAACTAGGAAGCAAGAAAGTTCGGTTCTAGCCCTTAAAACTGCCCTTGATCAGCTGTGCTGACGAAGCCACTCAAGCTTCAGGTCTCCCGGGTGATAGGTAACAGGGCCCCTGTCAGCTCTTGCCAAATGAGGGGAAGGGGTACTGAAAACACATGGGAGCAAGGGAAGGGATGCTCTAGCTGTAAATGCTTCGATCTTTGCTCTGTCCTCTTGGCCAGCTCACTCACTTCATTCCTCTGACCAAGTGTCTTCAGATGTAAAATGGAAACAGAAGAGTCTTTAAGATCCCTTCTAGCTCTGAAGCTTTGAGGGTGGAAAGACTTTATCAGTGAAATACACTAATGAAAGCTTTTCCTGGGTTGAACTAACTTAAGGGAAAAGCAGCATGAGGGTTGGAGAGAAGCTATGTCCATGTGCTCTACTTTGGTTGGTTGATGAACCTCATCTAAGGATGTAAGGATAAAAGAGCAAGGGTCAGAAACAAGTCTAGGTCCAGGTCCTCGGGTCCCACAGCAGGCCAGCTGCTTGGGATCCAATTCACTGGTCAAGAGGGAGCCCCATGGCGTGTGCAATGACATGGTGTTTGGGATTTTCCACACAACTCATGTGAGATTGTGATGGAATGGGCAAAGAAATTCAGAGACCCTCACAATGAAAGCAAAACTCTTGGAAAACTGAAGAGATGATTACACCATTGGAAGAGAACACTGATCTCCATCAATGCTAGTAACAGGGCTCAACCAAGCTAAGGGAGGACCTCCCCCGAGTGAACTCTTCTGGAAGGACAGCAGGGAGGTGGGCGGCTGTCTTCCTGGGAGTTCAAACCAGTAAAGGCTTAAAACAGCCGCCTGCCAAAGTTCACTGTAACCTCAGGTCAAAGGTCAAAAATATCCTTTTCCTACTCAAACTCGCAGTTCTAGGGGCTTTCTTTTCTGGGTAGGGAGGAGTTGGGAGGGGATGGGGTGGTGAAATCAAATCTCAGTTTGGGATGTTAATCCATATCCTGAAAGCCATGGCAGTCTGGAATGTCTGGAATGTTCCAGGAGGAGGGGGAGGAGGGCAGGGACACCCAACCAATGAAAAGAAAGACATCCTGGCAGCCCGCCCCCACCCCCAATAGGCAGAGACTCGCCTCTAGGGCACACACACCCAATCCTGGGAACCCAAGCCAGGCCCCTTCAGGCCTCCAAACCGCCTTTCAGCAGAGCCCCCAGCCCTGACAAACACACAACAAAGGCCATGAAGAACCTTTTGTCTTTTAAGCCCTTGGCCTGGTTTCTATTAAGTACGGTGCTACCTAATTTCTTTCAGGCCCAAAACATATGGGGCCATGTTGGGAACTGTACCCCGCACTCCCTTCCAGAACCCTCTGGGTAACTCGTTTACCTTACAAGCATTTCTGGATGCCCAGTGATGGCCGGTGGGAGCTGGGCCAGGGCAGTGTGCTGCGGGCTTAGGGGATCAGGATGGAAGCTAAGAGACCCCGATTGCTACTTCTTTGCTCAGTACCTTACTTTCCTCCTATGAAAAGTTGACAGGGCTTTTGTGAGGGCTTAACACAGGCAGGGTGCCTACCATGCCTTGGTGCTCAGTCACTGTCCTGGTCCCCAGGAGCCTGCAGGTGTCCAAACTAACAGGGGAAGAAGCTGGCAGGGCTGACAATGAGCCGTGTGATAGTAAAATGGTTAGGCTTCTGCACTGTGTGGAGACCATGGGAAACGGCACACCTGGAGTCCCACCCCCACACCTCCACCTCCCTGTGACAACCAAAGGGCCCCTCCAGCACTCCAGGGAATCAGCTTCCACTAGGTTTTAGTGGAGCCTTTGCCCTACAGGTAATAAGGCATGACACTCCTAGCAGGGCCTAAACCCCAACACCCATTGTTCAGAAAAGCAAGAGAACTCCCAGAGGTTCACAAGCCACCGCCCACCTACCCCAGAGCTGATAAACCTGTTGAGTGAAAGAATGAAGCCTCCAGTCCCTGGCAATGAAGGCAGTCGTTGAACCAGCCTAATTATTTCCCTGGATGCCAGCACCCTGTGGCTTCTGACCCCCTGGCTTGCCCTGACCAGCAGGGTAGTTACCAGGCCCTGGGGCAGCTCCCTAAAAACAGAGCCATCACAGGGGATACACCTCTAATGCTGCTGGAGACAAGCAGGGGACACAAGGGCCACAGGGACCAAGTGACCATTCTTCAAGCCCAGAGTAGATTCCAGGAGAGACCAGAGGGAGGGAGGGAGGAAGGGAGCATCTGTGCAACAGCCTAAGGAGTTAAGCAGGAAAGCAAGAGACTCAGGAAGCGCGGGAGCTGGGCACCCGGAAGCATGGCTGGGAGTTCTCCCAGGGCAGGAAGCTCCCGTCCTTTTCACCTTTTTAAAGAAGTGTCACTGACTTAGACTGAAAGGGAAGGAAAACAGTTCAATTAAGGAAGAACCTAACATTTGAGGAGTGCTTAGCAGATAACAAGCTCTGAGATTCAGCACCTCTAAGAAGCCTCCCATCACTGATGACCTTGGCAACCAGGGCCCTGAGAATGAGGAGCTGAGTATCTTCGACAAGTCACACAGGTTGCAAGAGCCACAGCCAGTGTTTGAACCCAAAGGTTCCAGGGTCTCTGCATTGTCCCCTGTGCTGCCTTTTGGATGGTAGAAAGGAGACAGAAGCCTTTGCCAAAATACAGTCAAATTTTGGCCTGTGGACAAATTAAAATCCTCAGGGTTCACACAAAATAGTGAACAGCGGACCTGCTGAGTGGGCACTGCACTTCAGTAAGTCAGAACATCCCACCTGCAACTCCTGAAGGTACGTATGTCCATAGATAGCTGAAAAATGCTTCCATGGTTACTGAACACTAACTAGATATTTGATCCTATTAATTGTTAATTTTTAGAAATCATACAGATTTTCAGCTTGTTTTAGAAATACAAACCGAAATAGTTACAGATAAAATGACATGGCTAGTGCTTTAAAATAATCAGGGTTTGGGGAAATGAATACAGACTGGATATGATTTGGTAATTTTTAAAGCTAGATGATGGATACATGGGAGATTTATTAAATTATCCTCTTCACTTTTCAAAGTGGTTCCCCCCCCACAACAAAAAACTTTTTTTAAAAAAGGTAATTTTAGTTCAGCCAGTTTTAAAGGCATGACAGGTTGTAAATTATGGGTCTAAACCAAGAAGGTTTTTCTCTTGGTGTTTTATTAGCAAGAATCCAAGCCCTGGTGAGGAGCCTTCTTGGGGCAGAGAGGATGGGCCTGAGGTCCTGTGGAAGGAGGAGAAGACAGACAAACAGATGGGACCCTTCTTAGAAGAAGGGGGCCTCCCCTGATGGCAGGATGCACACTGGGAACAGGTTCCAGGGCTTCGGGAGGACAGCTGAAAACTGCCCTAGGGAGTGTTCTTAGCAAATCAACTCCTTCCTCTTCCCACCCCCACTCCCAGAGGGTAGGGTACCGCCTTGCATCATGGAGGTGGCCTCACTCCTCCCTAGAGGGAAGAGTTCCTTTAAACCAGGGTGGAGCAAGCCAGTCTGAGAAGGAAAGAGGCAACAGTGGGTTCTGGAAATCTTTTCAAGCTTGGGGCCCAACCCCCAAAGACCCCTACCAGGCGTCATACCTGGACTTTCATCTCTCCAGAGAACTAGGATTAAACCAGAATCTCCAGAGCAGACCCTTCACCTCCACTCCTCCCCCAGGCCATGATTCTCTTGACTAGCGGGATGTGCGATCTTAGGCAAGTCAGGCCCTCAGCTCTCTAAGATTAGTCCACTTTACTGGGTCTCGTGTCCTCTGACAGGGATCAACCCCGATTCACCTACAGCGGTACACTCAGAATAATTTTCTGTGCCCTAATGGTCTGAAAAAGTGCTTCTTAACCCTGCACCCTTTTTTTGGAGACTTGGTTCCCATTAGGAAATATGATCCAAAGAACATCCTCCACCAGAAAAATCCAAACATTTTGCACACAATTTCAAGATTTCAGGGGTTAATGAAAGCTTTGGAATCCATCTATAGCCCAAAGTTAAGACACCCTCTCACAAATCCACGGGTTTTCACTTTGTCCCCATTGATGGGGATGAAGTGCACGCAAGCCTGCAGGAACCTCCTCAAATAGGTGGGAAGAAACTAGCCCAAGGCAATTAGTAAACTAAGCTTAACTGGGGATGGGGTTGGGGTTATTACTTGGCTATTTTAAAAGAGCAAGCAACAAGATTTTTCAAACTTGTGGTAGCACAATGCTCTTTTAATTCCAATCAGCAGCCAAGGAGCTCACTAGCATGACTTTCCTCGTGGTTTCTGGTGCTCAACTGCTGGAGTCATTCATTCCAGATTTTTTTGGCACCTACTATGCACTGGGCCTGTGCTGTCCACACGACAGTTGCCACTCCTCAACAAGGGAAATGTGGCTACTGAGCATTTCAAATGTGGCTACAGCAACTGAGAACTGAATTTTTATTTAAGTGTTTATATATAATTTAACATTTTCTTCCGTAAATTTTATGAACTCTAAATACAGTTCTAGTATTTCCAATGAAAATTCAGCATATGAATTGAGACAGGCTCTAACAGTGAATTAAAATACACACTTGATTCCTAAAACTTAGTACCCTGCCCCCAAAAGTAAACTATCTCATTTATTATTTACATTGATTACATGTTGAACTAATAATCCTTTGAATTGACTTTTAAAACTTTTGAATTAATCTTTTATATTAATTTCACTCTTTTCCTTTTTAATGTGGCCATTAGAAAATTTACACTTACGTGTGAGGCTTGCATCACATTTCTATTGGACAGTGCAGGGCACTGTGCTGCAGTGCAGAGCATGGAGGGATGGATGAAGAAGCCAGGCAAGCCTCCTGCTCTCATGGAGTTTACAGTCCAGCAGGGGACCCCAGTTTGGTTAGGATGGGAGAAGAGAATGGACAAAGTTAACTGGGTTGTGAAGGTGGGCTGGCCACAGTATCCCTTCAGCAGTGGGTGATCCTGTTGACTTCTCAACAAGAGAGTACCATACGGCTGACACCAGAGAAGCACCCCCCAAAGCTGGCTCCCATCCCAGCTGGAAATCACACATCAAAGATGTCCTAATGTGCCAACCTCTGCCCTTTCCATAAGATCACCACTGACCTAGTCCTTCCTCCCCACCCTGCCTCCTCCTTATCCCTGTAGGGTGGAGAGGTGGAAAAAAAAGTAATTGTCTAGGAAAGCTTCTAAAGGGGGCGGACCTGGCACGCTCCAAGCAGGGCAGTAGCTGAGAAAGGGGGCGGGGCCGGGGAGGGGAGGAGGAGCTGGCCCAGTGCCCAGGGCTCTGTGCCAGGCTGATCCAGAGGCAGGGCAGCCAGACAGGCGGGCAGTCGGGTGGGTTGACAGACAGGGGAGGAGCTGGAAAGGAAAACACTGATCTACGGGAAGGTGCAGGACCAGGCAGAACTGATGCCACCACCAAGGAAAGAGTCAAGAGTACACGAGGGGTCTAGAAGGCAGGGACACCACTAGAATGTATCTGTGGTCCCATGAATGTGGCCTTTTAAATGTATGTGGCACACATTCACGTGTGCTCCTAAGCTAACGTTTAGCACAGGCAAGAAGAAAAGGAGAGGCTCTGGGCTGAACCCTATTCCTCCTCCTTGGAAGGCTCTTGTATTGTGGTTAATATGCTCCTGGCCCACCTGAAGTCAGGGAAGAAGAGGGCGAATCACTAGGCTTCTTACCAAGACACATATGTGCATGCACACACACATATATACACACACACACTAACCTGGGAATAGGAAGTTCCAGTTGAAGGAAATCAGATTCATATACTGAGGCCTGAGAGGGTCCTTAACAGACACCCTCATTTTATAGATCAATAAACAGAGGCTCAGGAAAAGGAAAGACTTGGCAACTCTGAGGTAGGACTAGAACTCAGCTCTCCTCTCAGGCACCCAACCTTGCTTCATTCTCTCTGACAAGAAGTGTTAACACAGCAGGAGCGTGTATAGCCCCGATGTCAGCAGCAGGAAAAATGCCCATATTCTGTATGGCTAAGTGCGTGCCAACTGGCTTTTACTGCATGCGGCTCCAATTCGGGCACAGGATTTAACTTGCAGAAGAGCTAACTACACTATAATATGGCTGGATGACTGTCAGAGAGATTTGTTAGCAGGGAAAAAGTGTCGTCATCAAAAATCCCGTCTTGCAAAATTTCACCTCAGTTTGGGATAGGCAGGGGTGCACAGCTGAGTGAGTCGTAGAGTGGGAAGGTGGTACCCGGTGTATGAGAGCAGGCAACAGAGGACTACTTGACTCAATTCACTCATCTTGGAAATAAATGGTTTGACAAGAGAGCCCACAGTTTTTTTTCTTGCCCATCTGGGCAGTGCCAGAGGAAGCCAAAACAGAAGCTCAGACTGCGGAGCTCTTTCCAGACAAATTCCAAGTCGGCCCGGGCCAACTGCCACTCCCTCCCTCCACCATGCTCTCTGTGCTTTCACCTGAGGGCTTCCTAGAGCCAGAGCTGGCCTCAGAGTTCTACAGTGTGAAGCAGGGGGTGTGAAGAAACCATCCGAATGAACGACTCGTGGGGACAAACAGAAGAGGTGACACAGTGTAAGCAGTGCAACCCGGCTGGAGGAGGCAGCCATGGTATGAGCAAGAAGTTAACTGTTGTGGACACTGCTCACCATCCTTCTCTGGCTGGCAGAGGGAAGCGTTTCCAGGATCTTCCCTTAGGGTTGGGGAGGTTAATCCGCTCTGACAGAGGGAAAGGTGGGTGAAGAGGGGCTGGAAAGAGAGGTTGGTTTAGCTCTCACTGCCCAGTGGAGATGTCAGCATCTCTCCAGAAAGCTTCAGGGCCAAAAGGTCTGGCACTCTGGAGCCCAGAGACCTGGCTGAGGATGGAGCCGATACTCCATGGAAAGCATTATGGGGCATGCCTCGGAAACGGAGACAGGCTGAGTGTCTTCTGAGGAGAGAGAGCAAGCTTGGAGAGCAAGCTTGGAGAGCGTAGCTGAAGGCTAGAATTTCGAGGCAAAGTTCTCAGAAGCAAAGACCACCCTCAGTCAGTTTTCTGCAACTCACAATTCACATTGAAAGACCCTAGCGGGGTTAGAGCAATTCTTGGAATCAATAGTGTTCCCTGGGAAAGGATGAGACTATCCTGGTACACATTTTACAATAATTTACCCTATTAGTGTAAAGGAGCTCTGGTTGGGTCCCTCCAAAATGAGGTTAACAACCTCCAGTAATTCGTGTCTCCCCTCCAGCTGCCAACACAGACCTGTTGGTGGCTGGAAACTTCTGGAAGCTGGTGTTTCTTTCTAGTGGGTGCAGTTCTTCATCAGAACAACTCTCCTCTGACATGGATTCCCATCCTGAGTTCTGCTCTGGCTTTTGCAGCAGCAAAATGCCCTTTATGTGGAGGCCCTTCTCCCCAGCCCAGGGTTCTGCTGGGGCGTTTTCCAGGCACCATCCAAAGAGGTTCCCAGCCGTCCTTGACCAGGAGCAGGGGCCAGGTCTCTAACAGCCAAGGGGACCTAGGGCGGCGAATACAGCCTTTCACGATGGACAGTGGAAAGCAGGCGCGGGCAGGGCAACTGAGAAAGAGGTGCCTGGGAAGGGCGGCAGCAGCTGAGGGTGGGGGAGGGCTGGCAGCAGCTGGGGGGGAGGAGGGGAGCCCTCATGAACGGGCAATTGAGAAGGGCTGAGCAGCTGAGCGGCTGGGCTGGCGTCGCCGGGCCTGTGCCCCACGTGGGCCGCCCCTTCCCCCAGCCCCTCTCACCTCACCAGGGAAAGCTGAGCGCTCACCCTCCCACCCCGGCCGCTGGGTGGGCCGAGTTGGCAGAGCACACGGAGGGGAACAGAGGATGCCCCCGGGACCCCCTTCCGCTGCAGGGCCCGGCAGTCTAGAATGTTCGGCCGCCAGAACCCCCTCGGCATCCCGACTCACCCCAGCCGGTCCCACCCGGCCCGGGGGGCCCGGGCTACCCGCGCAGGGCCCGGAGGGGGAGGGGACACACGCCGGGGGCTGCCGGGTGGGGGTGGGGACCAGGACTTTGCCCTTTGTCTCTCTCTCCAGAGCCACCGGCCGAAACCCGACCCCATCAGCGAGCCAGGCAGCCAGCGAGGGGCAGGCTCCCCCTCCGGGGTCCTTTAGTAAATCCAGACCCGACCTCCCTGTGGTCAGGGCTGTGACTGAGGTGGTCCTGTGGGGGAGGGGGCTTCCCGCCTGCAAACAGGCCTGCAAGCATTTAAGTGGGAACCGGTTGAGGGTAGGGGGCCGGGAGGGGGCTGGAAGAGGGGCCGCAGAAGCTGGAGGGGAGAAAATGGCCCGGGAGGCGGCATTCCTTAGAGACCTCGGCTGGGCTGTGGGAGGAGGCAGGACCCGGGCCGGGAGGCCTCCCACTGAGAAGGCAGGAACTGAGGCCTGGGAGCGGGGTGGGGTGGGCTGGGGTTGCGGACCGAAGGGGCCTTCTGGGCCTACAGAGAAAAGACCCTCCTCCCGGGGCGTTCTGGGAGCCGCCACAGAAAATTTATAATCAAAGAGTCACACCTCTATGCAGATAGGGCATCTGTTTGGGGGTGAGAATGACCTTCTTTGTCTGAGCTCTTGGGGTGTCATCAATTAACTATAATCTTATTACTAACTCACGTTTACACAGTACTTTAGGGTTTACAGTGTACGTCTTTACACCTACTCTCCTATGAACACAAGAGGTTGATTTGAGCCTCTAAACCACGTAAGTTTGAGAATATTTTTATTTCCATTCTGCAGTTCAAAGGAGGCTCAGAGGTTAAATGACCAGTCCCAAGTTGACACTAGCCAGCAAGTGTCACACCCGAAGTCTGCTCCTGGTTCTTGCTTCTCAAATACATGTATGAGCTATGAATTATGATCCTGTAGGCTTGTAACAAAGGTCAACTCTTTGTCCCTTCCTGCTAGGAGGAGGGGGGATGGGAGGGGAAGCGACTCGGATCCCTGCCCTTCCCCCTAACCTCCCATTTTCCCCAGGTTTGAACCCAAACAAAAGGAAAAGGAGAAAGAGGGAGAAAAAAAAAATCAGCCGAAAGATCCAGCCCTGGTATCCACAAGAATGCCAAAGGATGGAGGCTCTTAGAACTCAAATTACCTATTCAGCTTATTTCGTGGGGTTTGTGGAGTTGGGAGGTTTCAGATGAGGAATCAAGGGCCAGGAAGATACTGATCCCAGATCCCACAGTGTACATATCCGGGGGAAGGGCAAGCTGAGATCGACACCTGAATCCTAAAACAACTCAAGTCCTTCTCTACTTCCTTCAGCTCTCTTTCTGTGGGTTTTTCATTCCAAGAGCAGAATTAACAGTTCCCATCAGAGCTGCCCAGACAAGGGGAGAACTTTGTTTTCTTCAGCCACTCAAGATTGCCTGAAAATCCGAACAGTGAGAGGAAAATAAAATGCAAAGCAGATACGAAACACCTGCGGAGGAAGGAGGCTCAGAGCAAAGAGAAATTAATATTGGGGATGTTTTTATGTGCTAACCTTATGCTTGCCCCCAAAACACTCAACTTCTCTGAGTGTAAGAGGATCACTTGTTCCCACCTTTTAAGAGAGCTCAGCCTTGAAGGTGGAAAGGCCTGGGTTTGAATCCCAGCACTACTGCTTATTCAAGGTATGACCTTGGCTAAGTTAACTGTAACCACTGAGAGCTTCAGCTTCTTCTGTAGAATGAAGACTACACCTGCAGGGTTCTTGGGAAGATTCAGTGGAGGAACACTGCCTTGCTCTGAGCAGATACCAATAAATGCTCCCTATAATTGCAGAAGGAATCGCTCATCTTTTGACCCACATCACATTACACAGAGCTCTGGAGCAAAGAAGACGCTCGATAAGGGAAATAAAAAAGGACATCTGCCATACCCATCTGAGAGCCTCTCCCTGCTAGGATGCCACCCCTCTCTTCCAGAAGAGTTGTCTTCCCAGACTTCCCTCCCTGTCTGTCTGCAGTGCTCTCCTTAATCCATTCCTATTTTTCCTGCCTATCCTCTGCTTCCCATTTCAGTCCATAGTCTCTTGGCCTCTGCTTTTCCTGGATCTAAAGTGAAAATGCTGGAGGGCAGGAATTTTATCTTGTACCTCTTTTGTGTGGCTCCCTCCCCCAATGTGTCTCCCTTCCCTGCCCTGAAAAAGACCCAATAATGCTAAATAAAAACCCAAAAAATATTTAATTCAGCACAGGGGTCATGCAAAGACTCCCATTTTTACATAGGATGAAGTGGTGACCACCATGTAAGAAGCAGCAAAACTGGCAATGCTTTAAATATGGCCGGAGGGAGGTGGGAATGGGTGTTACTGTTTACTGGGTACAGAGTTTCAATCTTGTAAGATGAAGAGTTCTAGAGATGAACGGAGAGGATGGTTGCTCACTAAGGCGAATGTTCTCAATACTACTGAACTGTAAACTTAAAAATGGTTACGATGGTTAAGTTTTACGATGGTTAAGTTTTACGTTATGCTTCTTTTCCTACATAAGACTATTTTAATAAATTATTTCATACTATTTTAAATTTTTTTAATTTCAAAATTAAATTTTTTAAATTAAACCTAAAAATTTTTTTTTTAAATAGCAAGGATAGAGGAGAAAATCTAAAAAGCTTCTTGAGAAAAATGAACTGATAAACTATATTTCTTTGCATCTCCACTGTAAGACCCAGGTCTTTCGCTTGTTCTTCATTGGATTTCTAGTACCTGGCAGAGGGCATGTCATACAATAGTAGACTCCGAATAGATTAAAAAATAAGTGGGTGCGTGCATGCATGAATGAATGCATGACTGGCGGTGCCAAGCTCTTCAGCAATATGCAAGCTACCCCAGATATCTACACCATGTTCAATATTTTCTTACATGATTTAGTTGTAAATAGGTATTTTTAAAAATCATAACCCCACCCCTAAATGGCTAATGACTGAGTGGCAAGACCTCCCACACACATACCTAGGCTAAAGTGGTGGGCCAGGTAATGTTTTGAAGAGAGCAAAGGAGCTTGGGGCTAGGTAGGCATCATTCCTCTTCTAGTCAGAGGTTTAAAGGACACTCATTCAGGTGGGAAAGTGGAAGAAAGATGATCTCCCAGAGGTAAATGAGGTTTGCGAAGATCGTTTTATCCCACCTCTTGCCTCCCACGGCTTATTCTGGACCGATGTCACTCCACCCTATTCTAAAAAGTCAGCAGAGACAGCTTTGAATCAAATGGTTATACACATTGGCAGGAAAACCCTCTAGATAAAATAATGTCAGTCAGCTAGGTTTTCTCTCCTTCTACATTTAATAAAAAGTTGCTGGAGTGGACACGCTGGAGCAGTGAAAAAATTATTCTTCCAAATCCTGATGCCTCCCCAGCCAACATCTTATTACATCTAGTCCTCACTCAGAACACACTGGCTGCAGCCACCAACAGCCACGTCTGTGAAGGATCATCTTTGCCCTTTAATTTAGGGTTCTGTCTCCAAATCCTGCCAAAGCAACTGCTCTCTATTACAGTTGGACTTCTCCTCCCAAGCAACTTAGAGACCTGGAGGAGGAAGTAGCATAAATATGTCTAACCCTGAATAGATATCCTCAGCAAGTTTACTCCACCCAACAGCCCACTTTAGTTCCTGTCCCGGCTCATTTTCTCCTTCTCGGAGTACCTAATGGAAAGTCGACGAACCCCAAGCAATCCCAAATGGCACTCCAGAAAAGAAAAAAAACACACATCACTCTGCAAAAACTAATTGTAAAACCCTTTATAGTAACTGATTAAAGTCACAAGCCTGTTAAATGACCAAAAACCACATCCGGGTTGGAAGCCATTCCCCTCCCCACTCCACTAAGAGAAGGTTCAACCCTCATTCCCTGATCTGAGATGTGCAAAGGGGCTATAGGTCTGAGGGTATGTGTGTTTGCACCCTTCGGGCAGGGAGGGCTGAAGAAAGGAAGTGGACAGGAAAGCGGGATCTGAGCACACCTTTGGGAGCTGTTTCCAGACCAAGGAGAGAAACTGGGATCACTGTGGCTTTGCCATCTAAGAGGACACAAGAAGGAGAGCAATGTATGCAGTCACTTCGTGGGGATCCAGGGATCCCCAGCTCCTGAATGCCTACTTTGTTAGCTTAAGCAAGAGCAGAAAGAGTATCAAGTCAAACATGCCCATCTCTCACTAGGTAGGGGAAGCTGCTCATTTCTTCCTTCCTCAGAGCTCAAGGGGACTCACACACAGTCCCCTTCATCCTGAATTCTTACCACACCTACCTTACCTGCAGAATTATGGTAGTTCCTCTCTCACCAATGTCCCCACCCTCCATGTACCTTTGACAGTAGCCCCAAAGTATGAAATTTCAGCTAGGAACCTGGCCCAGGTAGAGGGCATCAACAAATGGAATATATGGCCCATTCTCCTAAGGAAAAATCAGCAGTATTCTCCACTATGCTTGCCCCATCTCTCCAAGCCATCGTGAGGATGGTTAAGAGACATGGCGGTTGGGTCTGTATCTCGGGGCTCTTGGGGGCTTGCCCTGATGAGCTTCATCTCCCTCTCCCAAAAAGTGGCCTTTTCTTTCAGCATACAGCTTATCAAAAGTATCCTGCACACAAATCCCCTTCAACATGCCCACCCATCATTGTTCCATGTAAAATACAAGCCATATTCACATACTTGAACACCCTACCTACCGCCTTAGACACATACCAAGCTGTTACACAGTCCAAAGACAGGAGGCAGTAGTCCACCTCTAAAACAGTAACAATAACAGCTAATATGTAAGAGCACCAGTTGACAGTTAAAGCAATTCAGGTTTAAGAAGGTTAAGTAACTTTTCCAGTTTCCCAGTCATTGCCTGACTACAAAGCTCTTGTTTTTGAGCACTGAACTCTCCTGGAGGGACCTTTCCTCCACACTCCTGTTGGACTGAGTGAGGGACCTAGGGGAGGTCATGAGACTCTGACCTAATAGAACTTCCTCCCTCCTTGAGCCTCAAGAATTCCGAAAATGATTTCTGACCTCCCTGCTCCTGTTGCCAAAGAACTCAGACTCCACAAACAACCTTGACACAAAACTTTTTCTAATTTCTAAATTCTCTGATTTCTCCTCTGAAAAAGTCTAACTATATCCAATCAACTAAACTAAACTATCCAATCAAAATTCACTCAGACTTAACATTTTCCATTTCAAGTGGCCAAAACATCTGGATGAAGAACTAATTTTTAAACTGAAACTAACTCAAAATGAATAAAAATTGAAGACTTCCTTAACCCACTTTTCCTAAGGAAATGTTGAGAGGATTGACTAAAATCCACAAAACAGATATGTTGCAGAGAGAAAGGGAAAATGAAGGGATCCTCCATTTCTGTCTCCTAAGAGAGACTTCATCCACACTCCCCCTAAACCAGGAGCAAAATCCCCACCCACCCTGACAGGTCACTTAAATATCTTTAGCCACCAAAATGTCACTTGTCTAATAATCAAACTTGTCCTTAGGAGTCTTGGAAGTATCTGGACAACCCAGTCAAAAATTCTTTTACTCACCCAGCTGTTTGCTCTGTATTTCATTCAAACACCGTACTGATGGGTCACCATGCTCTCTGCCACATGACCAGAACATCAGATCCTGGAAGCTTGGACTTCTGCACTAGGACTGCATTTCTGCTGGTGTTTGTTCTGTGTACAGTTACATTTCAGTGTTTCGCAATCAGGTTTTCTCCAACTATATTAAAATGATGAGGTCCAGGGCTACTTTTCTCCTGTGATTTACCCATAATGAACACACATTTTATTTCAGCGGTCTGTGTTTAGGGTGAAAGCTTGTTCAAGCATGTTGTTTCTTCATTCCATGCCTATTTATTGCAAACCTACTGGCTGCAAAGGAGAAGCAGGTCTTACAAAGCTGGCTCAGCTTGTTCAATACTAGGATGACCCCTTGCACCCACTAAAAAGTACGGAGCCCTCTTTGAACAAACTCCAAGTTGTCCTACTAGAATGCAGTTAGCAAACTGAGGACCGGCCATCTCCCTGCTGGCACTACACCCTTGAAATGGTTTGTGTTATCACAGGATGATCATTTTCTAGATGAATCAAACTTTTATCAATAACCAAATGAGCAAACACTTCGAGTCTCCGTTTTTATGAGATCTTATTTTGTTTTGACAGGCATTTAAAAAGGTGGGGGCTTGGCACAGGTGGAAATGGTATGCAAATTTTACATTAACATGGAGTCAAACACTGGCTGAGACCCTGAGAAAGATCTTCAAAGCCTCGCCAACCGCCAACCGGAAGACCTGTTGTCAACCTTTACAAAGTAAATAAAACCCATCACAGACTCTCTGGGTACTATTACTCCCTTTGTTATTGTTTTAGTCAGCCTTTGGGCCGTGGGGACACAGTCCATCTTCTGAGGATTACAGATTACTCTATGCCCCTTAGCCAAGGGGCCTCAGCTCCTGGGAGAGGGCAACAGCTACGTGCACCTCCATTTTCTCTCCACCTCTCTCATCCTCCCACTTTCCCCTGACACACTCCCTTCCTCTCTCCTCTGCCTCTTCACTCCACATTTACCCACCGGCCTTTGGCTTTTGCTGTAGAATGGAAAAGTCCTAGGAGGCCGGGAAGCCGCGGCGAGGTTTGGGATCTGGGGGCTCCCAGGACCAAGGCGAGGCTGTCGGCGGCGCGCCGCAGCCAGGGGTCTCGGGGACCCTGGGAAAGGAAGCCCTCCTCGGAGACCCGGGCCTGCGGATGTTCCCGGGCAGGGGCTGGTTCAAAGGAGGAGGAGGGCGGGGGCGCCGCGCGGAGCGGGCAGAGATTGCGAGGCCGGGGCCGGGCTGGGGCTGGGGCCGGGGCCGCGCGGGCGGGGACGGGCTAGGGCCGCGGGGCCGGCGCGGGCTCTCCAGGAAGCGCCTCCAGCGCCGCCGCGACTTTCTCTGCGTTTTGAAAAATCGAAGGGAAGGCAGGCAACTCCGAAAGCCAAAAGCGCCTGGCCCTCCGCGGAATCTACCACCCGTCTTCCAAACCTGGTGCCTGCGACCCCCTCTCCCGTGGGTGGCTGTGCGCCTGCAGCCGCTCCTCTGTAAAAGGGAAGCGGGCACTCCACCCCAACCCCCATCTCTCTTTCTCTCTTTTTTTTCCCCCGTCTGGAATTTCCAACCCAGGACTAACTCGTCTGATTTTTCCAGTCTCCCCTGCTGCTTTTTTCCTCCTCTTTTCTCTCCCTAACACTCCCATCCCAAAATCTAAACTGCACTTTCTGGAAGGCATTAGCCACATTTTAAGAATCTTAGGAGGATGGGGAGCGAACTAGACTGAATTTAAATTCTAACAGCTGACAAAATGTCTGTTCTTCAAACGCCTTTGGTTCATACATTTATTTTAATGAAACCACCCCTCCAACATCCCCCCCCCCCCACACACACAAATCAACACAGGTATAACCAATACATATCTCTTCAACACAAAAATCCTTAAACCTCTACAAATAGCATTCACTGGTCTCCCTCTTTTCACTTAACTAAACCTGAAACTTTTAATGTTTTAAAATTTTATACTCACTAGCCTATCTCAATGGTGTCTTTGTCAACTGGCTCTTACACATTATACACATTAAAGTATAGAATAAATAAACTCAAAAAATAAGCCTTAAAAGTACCTAAACACATAAAATGTGATTCAAATGACATATATTAAGGTAATTTTAAAAGATTAGAAGCTCTGAACCTTTGAATCAAGATTCTTCCAATGGCTAATGTCATGTACTTCGTGTCTAAAACATAATTATAAGAATGTTTTGCTCTTGTTCCACCAAAATCTATGCCATTTAAACTTTACATTTGGAATAGTTAACTATACTCTGAATAAATTAGTGATGGGAAATTACAATTCTTCCCCTGCTTTACTCAAAGTTCTCCATCTGAGAAACCATTGGAGTAAAATTTCATCTTTTACTGCTTTGGGTCAGAAAATAAACTTACAACTTTTCCAAAGGATAGTCAAATACCAATGTCCTTAGGAAAGTCATCTTGAAACACAGCACTAAATGATAAAAAGCTAAAGATTTCTCTAGCAGTGAAGAAAACTTAATTTATGAATTTTAACATTTACTTTCTAGGTGAAAACTAAAATGGGGTGAGTGAATTGATTTCCACCATTCCTCCAAACAGTGCAGAAAAATGAAGAACCAACTGATTTTTTAAAAAACTTATTTAAAATTCAAAAAACCTATTAAGAAAATCTTTTCAGTAAATGTAAGAAACTGTTTCAACTTTAAACTAACTTGTTGAATACCTCGTCAGATGTATCTTTTGACTATAATCACTAAAGCAAAAGTGCCTGAAAATCCTCCCACTCTATCTAGTATTTTTTCTCCTTTGTTGTTGTTTCTTAACCCCCATATAATTTATTTTCAGCCCCAAAGAACAATTTTCCTTAAAGGCAAACCCATTTCTGAAGGCAAAATTTTTGTGTTTTGAAAACATGCAGTGATCCAATTATTTCTTCAGAGCCTCTACAAATCACTTAAAATTAAAAATATTTTTGTCATTTACAAGACATCCCTTCATAGAGATTTTTAAAGCGGCTAAGTAGAAAATTAAACTGAACAATCAGAATAAAGTTTGAACACTTTCTCTTCTGAGAGTTTTCACAGTTGTGTCCAGAAGATCAATTTTTGTGTGATTTTTAAGTTAGAAATTTAAAGGAAAGTGTTAGCCCACCTCATTTGAAGTCAGAGAAAACAACCATTAACCTGCCTAAGGAAATCAAAGTCTTTAACTTGAACACATTTCACCCAGAGAAATGTAGTACACTTCTTCATTTTTTTCTTAACAACACCTTTTACTTTGATGACAACACTTGACAGGAGGTATGCTATCTTTAGGCCACATTCCTCTAGAAAAAGGTACACATAGTGGCAAATGAAACAAAAGTTGGGGAAATTTTAAGGAATTTAAGGTATTTTCTCCCAAAATACACAAGTCTCACCAATATGGTACCCTCTTAACTGCTCAAGTGTCTTTAAAAAAAAAACAACCCACACATTTACAAACCCTTTCCACTACTGTTAAAATTCTTTTGGCTTTCCTCCTTTGTCCTAATATTTGACAGTAAATATATACAAATTTTCAACAGCTGAAACTCTTGACCAAAATTCCAACACTGACTAAGAGAAGATTTGGGAAGGTGATCTCAGAGAAATTTAATGTTGCCTATTTAAAAAATTCAAATTAATATTTTCAGTTTAAATGTATAGTGTTCAGTCTCTTGAGTTCTTACTTAAAAGGAACAAATTCTATATATCAAATAGACACAAGGTAAAACAAAATACATTAAGACTTCAAAATCAGGGCTGCTCAGAAGTAACTGCTATAATATTATCTTTTATTTCACATGCCCCTCTAAAACAACAACAACAACAACAAAAAACCCAGGACATTTAGGTTGCTAGGTTTTTAAGAATTTCTTAGAAATGTTTAAAAGTCATAATTCATTTGGAACTGAGCACATCAAGGGTTCTATTTTAAACAGTGAAAACAGTATACACACATACACACACACACAAAATACATATGCACCATTGTTCATTTTGCTTAAAATATGTTAATCATAGTTAATCAACTAGTTCCTGTTCTATAAATCCATGAGACTAAAAAAGCCAGTAACAAACCAACTAAAGAAACACTTTTCAGACAGACTAAAAACAAATACCACAACATGCTTCCTCAAAGAACACAAAATGATAGAGCAAACTTTACTTCATGAAAACAAACTTTCTTTTTTTTAAATCCTAAAACTTCAAAAATTGATTCATTCTAGAAAAATGAAGTGCCTTACCACTACCCAAGGGAAAAAACAAAACACAACTGACTCAATGTGCTCAAAAATTATTTCAGGAAGGGGGAGAACACAAAAGATTGAATCTGGGTGTGGAAAGGAAGATTTTGTACCCACTCCTCACAAACCCCACCCCTTGCCAACTCAAAGGAGCCCTGAGTAATACATTTTGGAGGGAACGAGAAGGAGCCTAAAAATGGCTTTAAAGCAAGCAGATGGCTTAGGGAAAAAGATCCATAAATACAGAGCACCATGAAAATTAAAATATAAATGTTTTGGGTTCCATTTCATCAACATTTTGCCATTTTCTTCCTTTTCAGTTTATTCCCTTTAAAATTTAAAACCATCCTTTGGAGCAAAAGAAAAATATTCCACATATTTCAGAATTCCAGTTCTTCTGGTTATTTCTCATCATGTTTCAAACACTCAGCTTTCAGTTCAAATATCCACAACCTTCTCAATAAATCTACTGATGTCAGTGTACATGTTTCCCTTATCCCATCTCCAGGAGATGCTTCCAAATAATAAAGACTTTTTTTCTTTCTTCTGATTTTATTGCCTCTTTACCCCAACGCTAATTGCCTTTCCAATAACAGTATTTCAAGCACTTGAGGTTAAATCACAAGCTCTATAAACATAGTAACAAGCCATATTGATCATCTATAGATACAATAGTTCCAAGTTACTTAAATATCTCAGGCTAAACCACTGAACAGTTTCTCTCCGGTTAAACTTTCTAGACCCTCTTAACTGCCTCCAAAAGAGCATAGCCACCCACCTTCACTTTGCCACTCAGAAAAGGCCAGGGACTACTCTGAAATGCAGCAAGTTTCCAGTTGAAATGAGGGGACAGAGGGAGGAGAGGATCAAAGATTTACTGGGGGCTGCAGCATGAGAGAAAACTGTACTGTCAACATGTTTAAGTCAGATTTGAGAAAGCAAGAAGACTGCTCTTATACTTCCCAGTTCAAGGAAAGATCTGAAATCCACCATGAATCAAAACTGGGGATAATATGATAGCATGATAGAGGTTCCCCACTTTGCTCAAGTGAGGACAGAAAGGTATTGGGTCACACACACACACACACACACACACACACACACACACACAAACACACACCATTCATCCAGGGAGTTCTAGACCCTCCAAAGAGCCCCAGCTCACAGCCTGAACACAAAGCTCTCACCCCAGATGGTCCCCTTGTAACAATGGACTGAAGGAGTGGGGGTGGGGGGCTCGGAAAGGATAGTACAGCCAAAGCATATTTGCAAAATCCAGTTGGGAAGAGAGGACGTGTGATGTGAGTGACTAGGGGTAGGGGTCTGTGAAAAAATAATGTCCTTGCCTGTTGCAGAAATATAAATAAAGCAAAAGTATAGAATTCTTCTGGGGGCAGGAACTCATTCTACTTCCCCTAGGGAGTCAAAGGGGAGCCCCCCACAATCCACTTAAGAAGTAGGGTGAAGGAATGGTGGGAAAAAAATGGCCTGCTAGGAAGTTGCTGAAATGTCCATGAGTCTAAACTCTTTAAAGATTTTTTCGCTTCCCCACAAGTGATCCCACACATCTTGAACAAACTCCACAAGGTTTCTCCCCTATTGATTTTTTCCCCTTCACTTCTCCAAGTAACATCTCTCAGCCCACCCCAGCCCCAGCTTATTTTTTTTACAAGCTGTAAACCACCCATTACAAGATCTTAGCCAATCTTCCCTCCCTGCCCCCAACATCCGGAGTTGGGGGTGGGAAGGCCAGTAATGGGTTTCTTCCACTGGAGACACTATGGACCCCTAAACACAGCCTCTCAGTGCCCCCAGGCCGACCGTCTCCGCAGGGAAGAGCTCTCTCCTACCTTTGTTTTTTGGGAACCGAGTGTTCAATCTCTAGGCGTTTTCCTTGCAGTTCCACTTTCCCTAAAGATTAAATTGAAAAAGACACTATGAGAGCTTGAACAGGACTGGGGGGCGGGAAAAGGAAGGAGAAAGGTATTCATCCAGGAGTTACTGGGATCTGAGCTCTTCCTAGGAATCCAGGTAGTGGGTTCCGCAGCCGGATGCAAAAGGTCGCTCGGGGAATGGTGGACTCTATGCGTTCATTATTGTGTTTTCTTAATTTTTGTTTTGTTCTTTCACTGGGGATAGTTGAGTAGTGGCTCGCTCTGGGGGCCGGATTTGGAAGAGGTGCGAGGGCGTCTGCGTGGCCGGCTGCCTTTACTAAAGGCTCCCAGATGTGGGGTTCCAGAAGGGGCCCAGAAAGGGCCCCCCGTTTCTCCCAAAGTGCATGGCTGGGGGCGGGGGCGGTGCGGAATTAAACTTTATTTTTCTGTCGAGCCAGGGAGAAGGGCTTCAGGCGGTGGGGCGGCCACCTGTCGGGGCCGGCCAGGAGACGAGGCCCTGGGGGAGCGAAGCGGGGCCCCGCGGGGAGGGTCCCGGGCGGCCGCGGCGCGAGCCTCTCGGCCCAGCCTGGGCGTCTCGGGAAGCAGCATGGCGACCCGCCGCCGCCGCCGCCGCCGCCGCGCCACCCCGCTCACGCCCCACTTTCAAATCAAAATGGCTCAAGCCCCAGGCCCTGGGCGGGAGGCGGGACCCCGTCCCTCTCAGGTTGGGCCCGAAGGCTGCAGTCCCCACGGAAACCCAGGAGATCAGAAGCGGAGCGGGGACCCCTTCCCGGCTGGGCAAGGCCTAGGGCGGAGGAAGAGGAGGGGGTGCTCACGCGCGGGGAGGGGGGCGGACGTCCAGCCTCGGCCACCGAGGGGAAAACGTAGAAGGACGCCCAGACGGGGTCACCTCGGTGGCGAGTCCCCCCCACCCCTGCCACTGGGGCTAACGCCCCGTCGGTGGGGGATAAGGGGGTCACCACTCTAAAGCCCCCAGGTCCTCATCTCAGACTAGGAGGATGGGGTGAGGGAAGCTGAATATTTCCGCACGAGGAGCCAGCGTGGGGTCGGCGGGGGCGTCGGAGGGGGTGGGTGGGAGTCGGCTACGAGGCCAAGCCCCACAGGCCGGGGACAGAGAAGTTGGCGGACGAGGAAAGAGGAGGAGCAGGTCTCTGTTGTTCAGGGATTTCGCGGTGGTTTTTTCGTGGAGGTGGGTGCACTCTTACCGGAGAAAGTTTCGATGGCTTTCATCGCCCAGTGCTCGTCCGGGCAGTCCACGAAGGCATAGCCGGATTTGACCAAGAACTGGCCGCTGTAGGAGATCTTGTGCTCCGCAAACACTTTCTCCAAGTCCGCGGAGGTCACGCTCTCGTTGAGATTGCCGATGTACAGCTTGTTCATGGTGGCGGTCTCGGGCAGGACGCGGTCCCGGGCAAGGCCGAGCGGGCGGGCGCAGGCGGCGAGCCTCCTAGGCCGAGGCGGGAGGCGGCGGCAGCAGACGCAAACTTTCTTTGCACCCTACCCCTGAAGTTGTCCGGAGCCGGGGCGGTGGTGGGGGGGGCGGCCGGAGGGCGCGCAGAGGTCGCGGGAGAGTTCGGGGAGGCCCGGGAGAAGTGCCCGCGGCGCGCTGGGAGGCGGACGACGCGGCGCGGCTCCTTCCCTTCTGTCCGAAACCCCTCCGAGAGGGCTGGTGTGTCACGTTTCTCCGCGGCCGCCCTGGCGCCGCCTCTAAATAAAATCGACTTGAAAAAAAATGGAGCGGAAAAAAAAAAAAAAGGCGAAGCCACGTGGTGAAAGCCCCCACCCACCCTGCAGGGGAAGACCCCCGACGCCTCAAGGCCCTTCGGCCCTCCAACCCGGCCCAGCCCTCCAAACTCCCGCCCCGGGGTTGCTCTCCATTCACCGCCGGGGTAAACTGGACGGGTGGGGTCCGCTTTCTCGAAGCTCTACTCGCCCCCTTCCCCTTAGGAAGAATCTGGCCCCTAGGGAGGAGCCCCGCCCCCACCCATCCCCCTACCCGGGCCCTAGCTGGGGGAGGGTGGTCCGAATCAGAATCTCCCACCTCTTGATGGGTAAAATGTATGGTTATTTTTTATTCGAGTGGTCGGCGGTGGGGGGAGTTTGCCCACCCTACCCTAGCTCTAACTGCTAGCGACTGACAGGCGGGGGACGGCCGAGATAGACAAAGAGAAGCCGAAGACTCTGGGGTCTTCAGGAGGGGGTCGCGCGAGCCGGTGATTTCAAAATAAAGGAGCTTTTTCCTAGATCTTTAAGGGGGGGGGGGTGTCTCAGCCTTCCCAGCCCCAGCGCTAGGCGACTCCCTCGCCTCGGGGAATCCAGGACCTAGGGGGGTCTTGCGAGCGCGGGACCGGGAAGCTGGGAACACGGGGATCGCAGCTGGGAACGGAGGATCCGCAGGAAATCATGTTTCGGGATTCCCCCGGGAGAAAGGGTGGCTCACACCCAGGGTTCGTCTGTTGAACCACAACGTCTCGGGGTCCTAGGGAAAGCGCGGCTCCGGCCCAAGATGACCCCGGGAGAGGGAGGGGTGGAGAGAAGGAAGAGGAGTGGTCGCGTGAGCAGACCCGGGCTAACCGAAGGGGGAGGTCTCAGGGAGGGAGTGACAGGGTGGAGATCCAAATGATCCCCTTTTCCCTCCCTGACGCGGGGGCGGACAGGTGGAGTCCCCTCCGCCCGCCCCACCCACGACAGCGACGGCAGCTTTCCCAGCGCTGGGTCCGGGTCTCGGAACTTTGTTTGGGGTGCAGGATTTGGATCCGGGCGGGAAGGCGGGAGAGGGGCCGAGGGCGGGGGGCCGAGAGCGAGGCCCCGCCCACGTCCCCAGGTCAGACTCGCGGGGGGAGGGGGTAATTTCCGCTCGGCGCTCGGGGAAGCGAGGGGCGGGAGCTCTGCTCTGAGGAGGGGGCGGCGGCCCCTCCCCCGCCCGCCTAGGGTGGGGGAAGCGGATCCGCCCTGGTCCCTTCCCTCGCCTTTGACCAACTCGTTCCGGATCCTCTGGCCCCGGGAGCCCGAGGGACGGACCCGACTGGGCAAGGGGCGACACGTGGGCGGTCGCACCCCGTCTCGGCGGTGGGGGAGGGGGCAGTTGGCCTCTCGTTTCGGAGTCCCGGATACGCGGCGCGGAGCCGGGCGTGCGGTCCACGCGCACCCGGGATCCCGGGCCGAGGAGCGAGCGAGGCCAGCGAGTTTCTAGCGGCGGGGGCTGGGCCGGCGCCAGCGGGTGGTGGAGAGCGCGGCCCGGGGACCCTGGAGCCCCTTTACTCAGCTAACCGAGGAAAGGGGGGCGGACCCCCAGTAATGCCAGAGTCTCCCCGAACTGGGCGGAAGCTCGGGTTTTGCTCCGGGTTCTGCGGGAGGGAGAAATAATTCTGTCGGGGGGCACGCGTGCTGCGAGGGCAGGTGAGGAAGGGGGTCACTCTCCCTTTCCCGGTCCCCGACCCCATTGTCTCAGTCGCCTGCGGCCCGGGCCGACTCCGCAACACGTGTTGGCTGCACCGATATGAATGCCTTGGATTTTTTTTCTTGTTATTATTTTGTGTTTGCAGAGTCAGTGAGCCGACTCCGACTCCGACTCCGGCGCACCGCCCTTCTGGCAGACGATTTTATACCGTTCAAAAGTCGGGAGTTAAAGGACGATACGCTGCACCTTTGTCCCCCTCCCCGTTTTCCCCGCTCACAGAAAAGAAATGGGGCTTGGGCGTGGGGGTGGGGGAGGGCTTCCAACTCGGTTTCTCCATCTCCACCACCTTCAAAACCCACCCTCCAAATCCGCGTTTTGTTCTTGCCAGCCACGTGTTTGTCGGATTTTTACTTTTGTGATTTTTTTTCCTTCCGTGGTTTCACGGAAATTAAAATACTATAAGCTATTAGTTGCTGAGTAGAAAAAGGATGCTTTCTATCCAAGAGGGTGGGCGGTATCTGTATTCCACCCCCCAACACACACACCTCCTCCCACCCTCCCCCCGTTTCTGACTCTTTAATATTTAGTCAGCTCTTGACGACAAACAATTTAAAACAAACCAACGAGGTGGGAGCTGCCTGCCACATAGTAGGCATTCAATAAACTTTTTTTTTAAATGAAAAGCAAGCCAATAGGAGCAGTCGAGCAAAGAATATCCAGAGAAAAATTAAGAGTCCAGGAAAAAAATATTATCTTGCCCAGAATGAGTGGGTCTGTTGCCCTAGGACTCTTCTTGGTGATGTGTGTGTACTTTTGAAAGGGCTGAAAGATGGTCTCAGAAAGGCTGTTCTACTCCTTGGCCTTTTCCTAAATATGGAGCCCCACTCTCCTGAAACTGTTTCTGTTATATTGGGAAGCAAGGAAGAGGGTACTAGGTAAGGCATTTCAGTTCCCAGAAACTTAGTGCTGCTTCCTTCATTTAATTTAAATCTTTAGGAATTAATAGAATCACCTCTCAGGTTTTCTCCATGGGGAACATATCCACTACTCTATCTCTTTATTCCTAAAACAAAAGCAAGTTACACCCCACAAAAATCTCCATTCAGATCTCTAAATGCCTGTAAAATGCAGCTTACCTTTTCCTATCCTAAATTCAAAGGGAAACAAATTTTTTTAAGTTAATCGTTGAATTCAGTTCACTTTTAGGTTGATTTTTGTTTCCATTTAAAAATAAAAGGCTAAATGTTACCTGATGTTAGTTTTTTAAAATGTTTTTAAATGACAGAGGGAAAAATATAAATGTATTAAGTTAAAAGTTTACTGATAAATTGAAACTCATCAGTTCTTTTTAAAAATCAGCTGTTTCACTGAATTCTAATCCTCCCCCTGCCCCCCACCAAGGGTTTCTGTGTATAGTCAGAGGCTGCAAGAACACAAGAGAGAGGAGACAGCTGGGGTGAGATGCAGACCCTTTTCAGCCCCCAAATCAGTTTTGCCTCAGTGACCTGGCTATTTTAGGCTGAGGTTGGGGGACTGGATGATGTTGACTGGTGTTTCATCTCTCCCCTCTGAGTGAGCCCAGCTCTAAAATTAACCTGAGGGAAGGGTTATTTCTTGTCAAGACTCACATGCCCAGGTTGGGGATAGGAATGGGGTGACTTGAGATGCCATCGTTTATCATCATTCTTTTCTTTGGCTTTATTTAAACAACAGCTAGTAAACATTTTATGTGTTGTTTGTTTTTTTCTACACAGTTTCTTTAGGAAAGTTTAATCTTCAGAGTTAAATTCTGTTGGTGAGTGTTAAAAATATAGCTGCAGGATAAACTGTTTTCTTTAATAATAATTTTTAAAATTATTATCTTACGCTTGTTGTTTTTCTCCTCTTCCTCCTTCTCCATTTTTTTTCTGGAGAAGTGTTTGGTCTAGTTACATAATTCAATTCTCTGAATTCAGAAACACTGAAACTTGACTCCATTTTAAAGATGGGATTTTGTTCCATTTTCCTTCAATGTGAACATACAAATATATGCAGAAAGAAAAAACAAAACAAAAAGAGAACAAAACAACTTTAAAAACTTCAAAAAATAAAGTGAAAAAATCAACAATTCCACCATTGTCATGCAAAATTAATTTTAAGTATTTCCAGTTTTTTCCATTTGTAATAGTTTTATATTTTGTCATCTCATTTGTATATCTTGATTTCTTTTACTTGCTGTTGTGCCATAAATATTTTCCCACGCTGCTCAAAGTTTTGATAGCTATCATTTTGAGCCAACATGTTACATTCAGCCCAATAGATGTAAGATAATCATTAATCATTATTGTTAGATATATGGTACATCAATTTTTTAACTTTCATTAGCAGTGGTGCTGAATAGATATTTGGGAGCATAGAACTTTTTTCTCTTTTAGATTAGCTCCTTTGGATAAATCCCCAGAATATATATTGCATTTTATTTTATTTTTTATATGGATTTTAAATTAAAATTTATCAATGACTTTCTATTTTCAAAGCTTCCATGTTTTAGAAAAAAGAGGACACACACAAGTTGGAAAGCAGTTAGGGGGTAATACAATAAAATAGAATTTCTCCATTTTTTAATTTTCTGATGAATCATAATCAATATTGAAATAAGTGTATGGTTTCTATGAAATATAGAAAAAGAATGTTTCACATTTCCTGATGTGAAAATTTCACATTCTCCTTTGACTTTAAGGTTTTTGAAGAAATTTGTCTTTTGTTTGCTTGGTTTTTGTTTATTTTGTTGTTGTTGGCTTGTTTTTCATTGTTACTGCCTTGGGATATTTATTTATTCCTGCAACTTGAAGTCCTAGTGTGGTTCTTTTAAATGCCTATAACTTTGAAAAAGTGTAAATTAGCCCCAATTTAAAAGCACATTCAGCATTTTCTCTTGTCAAATAAATAAGGATAATTATGTGTTTGTGATAACTCATAAAATGTAACAGAATTATAAACAGAAAAGGAAATTTTCTCCTTCCAATTATTATGTAAAAGTGTTCAGTGTTTAAAACTTTAAAAAGAAATATGTTTATTCCAGAGATAGAAGAGATTCAAGGAGGAAAAAGAACTTTCAGAACAATCATTTGTTTTTCTATGGGTCACGCAGTGTGTGACAAAACTGCTCAATTTTTTGTTTTGGCTCAAGTTTGCAATGTAGAAACTTTTAGATAAGGAAGGGAATCGTTTATTTTAGTAACTTTTAAAAACTGGATGTTTCCAAATTCCATTTGTTAGTAAATTAAACTGCACCACACTAGCCCCTATTGACACATGTGAAAGGAATAGTCAATAACATTCCTCAGACTACATTAGTACTGCATTTTGCATTTTTTTTCCACTCCAAAATCGTTTGGTTAAAAGATAATGAACAACTTTGTTTAGTCCCTATTTTACACAAAATGTAAAATAGATCCCTGGTTTGTTTGAGGGGAAATTGTACAATTGAAGAAAAGACAGGGAAATTAATGTTATTTTTCAAAATAAAACAAGTTGTAAAAGGCAACAGAAGTGAGGGAATTTATACTTAAATGTTTTTTAAGTGGAAATAGCAATAAGACAATTTTGTACTTGAAAGCTACCTATCTTCTAAGTATTTAAATGATTTTAATTCAAAATGAATCAGTTACAGCATCAAACTGCATGGAGTTAATTTGATTTTAGCTACATAAACTCTATGCTTCTTAAGACTAAAATAATTTTCCTATCTAGAAAGCAAATTAATTTTGTTTGCTTGTTTAAAATTTTACTTCTGGTGATAAGATTAATTGATTTGACTCCTATTTCTAGGTAGGACTTTTTTTTTTAAGGAGGTGTCTTAAATATTTCTGAGTGCTTAAGAGGGGATGATGCTATGTTTTTTATATGCAAGTTGAAAAAATTAACACATATACTATTTCCCTAATATTTCATCACCCAAATACTCATTAAAAACACTTCAAAAAAGACTCCTGTCTTTGTAAAACAAACCTTCCCATTGTAGGGTAAAAGGGACCCAGCCTAACAGTATATATATATATATATTTTTTTTTTTAAACTGGTTATTTATCTAAACTGAGATACAGTTCTAAAAGTGATTTCTGATTTTCATGGGTTAACAGTCTAGAAAGACTTTGAGTCCTGCCACCTCTCCCATTAACACTGAAAAAAATTTGAAGGATTATTATGAACACAACTTAACTTGAATTCTTCAACATAACCAAAAGGTATTTGATCAGCATTTGTTTGATAAATTACTGAAACATTTTCATGAAACTCTTTTCATTCTACAAGGTACTTACAACGTGTATGGGAAACAAAAATTAGAGTTATTTCTAAATTGCTTTGAAATGAGGTTCAGGATCTCTTTCCCTATCTTCCTCTTCTTCCCTGCCCCTCCCCCCGCCCCTCCCCCCGTTTCGTCCCCCCTCCTCTCCTTTTGTTCCTCCATTTTTCTTCCTACACCCGACACTGTCAATTCCTTTCCTCCTCCCCCTTTACCTTTACCCTCTTTGCAATTTTTCTTTTTTCTTTGTTACTTCTCTTCCCCCTTTATTATTCTTTGACTCCTCTGCCCCTCAACCCATTTCTTTCCTCCTTTTGATCAGTCTACCTATTCAAACTTTCCATGCTTTTCTTCCCTCTTTCCCTCTTCCTTCTTCCTCTCCCACTCTCACTGGCTTGTTACCATTCAAACTGTTATTTCTGGTGAAATGGAAGAATATAGAGAGTCTTAAATTACTTTATCCACCAAAACGGGAAACTTGTTACACACTTGAGAAGTCCAGGGTAATTCAGACCCCAGAGCTCCTCCACCCCTGTTCTCCCAGGATATGTTGTCTGAATATTCACTAGACACTTTTATTTCTTTGTATCATTTTCCTGCATCTTATGTAACTTATAACTAGTTTGGTTATTAGCATTTTATGTATCAAACCCTTGAGAGCAAAGACTATACTCAGGGAGTCCAACACAGTGCTAACAGATGTCCAAAATATATATTAAATAACTATCTTTTGGTACTACCCGAGAAGAAGGAGATGAAGACAGGGTCAGTGTGAGCATAAAGTGCTGTGTTCAGCCTGTAAGTGCTTTTTCTTTGCTTCTTTCCTTCCCCCTTTCCTTTCCTTTTCTTTTTCCTTTCCTTTCCCTTCCCTTCCTTCCCCTCCCCCCTCCTCTCCTCTCCCCTTCTCTTCCCTGCTCTCCCCTCCCTTCCTCTTCTCTTCTTTTCTTTTCTAAATGCAATACTCCACAATCATCAGATGAAGTACAAGTAAATGCAGTCATTGGAAAAAACGATTGGTCTACAAAAAGAATTGCAACCAAAGGGTATCTCTGGGTTTGTCCCTCCCTAGTCTTGCACCCATGACAGTGCCCAGTGCCCACTGAGGAGCACCCTCTTTCAGTGTCTGGTCAAAGGAATAGCCTCAGGATTTTTTTCCACTCAGGGTTTCAGGCAGCCATTGGCAACCATCAGAGTTAGTTGGCACATCCCCGCCTCCTAATCTCCACTGATGCCACACAGCCAGGATGACAATCTCAAGGGACAGTCCACATGCACTTCCTGCCGAGAAGGCTCTTAGAGTCTTCCTTCTAAGAATGAAGGTAGTACTCCATAAACCATGTAAAGATTTGTTATTTTGTATGTCATCCAAAGCAAAAGTGTCACCCCAGGACAGACTTCCATCTTGGTGATTCCCAAGATGTCTGGTACAGATACCCATCCATAGTAGATGTTTATTGAATATCCTGGCTATCGGTTCAGCTATGAACACTCAAGGAGACAGTAAACCAATTTTTATGAGCAGGTTAAATTGAAGGAAAAATTAAGAGGGTTATGAAAATAGTAAAGTGCTTTGTTTTGTTTTTAATCTATAATACTCATTACTAGCAAGAATATAGTGAAATAAAGCATTCCACATAATTGTGTGGGAAAACAAGCTGAAAGCAACAAAAACCTTTATAAATTTGTGACATTTGACTTAGGAATTGCACTTCTGAGTAACTTTTCTACCAGAAATCCAGTAAGTAAAATATTTTATTCAGCCTTAAAAAGAAATGAAATTCTGATACATGCGACAATATAGTTGAAACTTAAAGCATCACACTAAGTAAAACAAGCCAGACACAAAAGGACAAATATACGATTCCACTTATACAAGCTATCTAGAATAGTTACATTTACAGAGACAGAAGGTAGAATAGTGTTACCAGGAGCTGGAGGAGGAGGTGGGTTGGGTTGTTAGTGTTTAGTGGGTACAGAGTTTCAACTTAAGAGGATAAGAAATTTCTTGAGATAGTGTGATGGTTACACAGCAGTGTAAATGTACTTAATGCCACTGGATTTTATACTTAAAATGGTTAAAGTTACAAATTTTATGTTATATATATATATTTTACCATGCTTTAAAGAGGCAAAAAGAACTTTTTCAAAAAAAACCACAAAAAACAAAAAACAACCCTTAATGAACAAAGATGTGTTATGCATCACTGAAAGAAAAAAAATGTTAGCAATATAAAGGCTTAAAAATAGAGGAATTTCCTAAATAAAGTGACTTTATGAGAAAAAAAAAATAGAGGAATCTTCAAGTAACTTCTAACATAGCCACTTGGTAAAATATTACATAGTCATTAAAAATTATGGTCAAAAAGAGTTTAGAAAAATTTGGAGGAAGTTTACCAAAAAATATATGTTACAAAACTGAGTATTTCATATAGTCTGTGTGATTGGGGAAAAAAAAAAACTACACGTGCAAAGAACACTAGAAATTACCTTACAGAAACTCATGCACATGGATACCCAGATACAACCATATTCACAGCAGGATTGTTTATAATAACAAAACCTATAATAACAATAACAAATATTCATCAACAGGTATAGTTATGCAATGGAAGTATAGTGAGCAGTGACAATGAATGAACTTCAGGGTTAATTTCACAATGTTGATTTACAAAAAAAGAAAGAAAGGAAGAAGAAGAAGAAAAACAGAGGCTGAGTAGTATACACATTATGGTTTCATTTATGTAAGTTCAAAAATATGCAAAACTGAACAACATATTTTTCAGGGCTGCATCCTGAAGAGGTTAAACTTTAAAGAAAAGAATGATAAGCAAACTTCCAGAATGTGGTTAATTCTGGGAAGCAGCACAAAGGTGATCGTAGAGGGTCTCACAGGGTACTTCAAAGATGCTGGGAATGGATGTTCCAGTTCCCATCTGAGTGGCAGCTACCCAAGTGGTTGTTTTGCTATTCTTGATACTGTACATGTACAGTTTCTATTATCTTCATTAAGAATAAATATTTCATAATAAACAGTAGTTGAAATAATAACATCTGGAAAATTGTTAATGATAACTTTTTTCTTCCAGTTTTATTGGGATATAATTGACATACACCACTGTATAAGTTTAAGGTGTACAGCATAATGACTTGACTTACATACACCCTGAAATGATGACCACAGTAAATTTGGTGGACATCCATCATCTCGTATAGATACAAAATTAAAGAAATAGAGAAAAATGGTTTTTGCTTGTGATGAGAACTCTTAGGCTTTACTCTCTTAACAACATGCATATGTAACATACAAAAATGTTAGTTACACTGATCATCTTGTACATTACAGCTCTAGTACTTATTTATCTTATAACTAGAAGTTAGTACCTTTTGACCACCTTCATCCAATTCTCCCTCCCCTCACCCCCTATGTCTAGTAACCACAGTCTGATCTCTTTCTCTATGAGTTTGTTCGAGGTATAATTGACCTACAACACTATGTTCGTTCCTGGTGCACAACATAGTGATGCGATATTTCTGTACATTACACATTGATCACCACTAACAATAACTTTGGTTTTGAGAATATTAGTAGATTTCACTCTGTTTTTCTCTCTTTCTCTCTCCCCACCTCACATGTTTCTCTCTCTCTCAACTCAACTCTATTTTTCAAGATTTCTAGATTGTCTATTACATTTTTATAACAAACTTCTTTAAACAGGCAAAATAGATATTCAAATTAATCATCCCAAAATACTTTTATTAGCCAAATAGGGAATAGCTTTGGATCGTCTGCTGTTCCAAGATTTGATGTGCCCAGAAGTTCTTTTCCCATTAGCAACTGGGGTTGAGGGTTAACTGCAACTCACCCTGATCAATCGCGGATGTGGCTTGACTTTAGCTAAAGGTCTGATTAATTATACACGTTTTCATAATAAACTGAGGCAGTATGTGCTGAAATTTAGGACCGGCTCGTGAACAACAGGAAGCAAGCACCCGGAGTCACACCTGCCCAGTCTGTCCTGGATCTTGCAGACATACTGCTCCTTTCAACATCCAGGCTTGAGTCCTTTTCGTTTTCATTTGCATTCACTGGAAACCTCTAAGGGTGAAGCTTATTTCTTCCTTGTTAGTCTGGGAGTTTCTTGCTGTGGAATCATTTCCTTCAATACATTGGAAACCACAGGGCAGGATCCATGTTGCTTCCTTTCTCTAAGTGGGTGGTTTCATTATTTTTACCACCTAAGATCTCCTTTGTTATTTCTCCATGAACCCAATGTTTTGACAAATGTGGCCTATCAAAAAATTTCATTGATCAAGTAGTAACAAATATTGAGTGGCTAAGTAGACTTTCTACACAAGTGGCAAGAGGTTGTACTATTTCCACCCAAAGCAAAGGGACTTGGCATTGGAATTTACTCGAGCAGCATTGTATGGAAAAATGTCTGACTTGTGTTTGATGTCCTCCCTGGCTGAAAATAGCTCATGGATAACATTTTATACCTTCCTTCCTTCTTTCTAAGAGCCCGGGATCTGAGGACCCTAGAGTTTGAGAAACATTAGTCAAGACAAGCTTTCCCACTTCCAGCACTTTGCCTGGGAGGAGAGCAGAAGAAAGAAAAGTTGCAGAGAGAACATGTTAAAACGTGGTAAACACCTGAGGTATCATTGTTTTTATTCTATAGGTCAACTGTGCCACAGATAGGTAGCAAGACCTGGAGGATAACCCAAGTGTGCCTGGACCCCAAGCACTTGCACTTGCCATTATACAAGAGGAGCATTTAAAAATCCCAATGCAACCCACACGTATATCATAATTTATTTTGTGCAAAGGTGTAAAGACAACTCAATGGAGAAAGGATAATCTTTTCAACAAATGGTGCTAGAATAATTGAATATCTATATGCAAAAAAGAAAATAAGCATCTTTCCACACCCCATCACATATATAAAAATTAACTCGTTATATACCTAAGTATCATCATTTAGGTCATGTAATTCACTGTAAAACCCAGAACTATAAGACTTCTAAGAGAAAATCTTAGTGACCTTGGATTAGGCAAAGATACCTTAGCTATGACACCAAAAGCAAAATTCATAAAGAGCCAAACTAGTAAAGTGGCCTTCATCAACGTTTTTTAAAATTTCTGCTCCTCAAAAGATTCTGTTAGGAGAATGAAAAGACAAGCCACAGTGGTGTTCATTTTCTAATGTATAGAAATATCGAAACACTATGTTGTACACCAGGAACAACATAGTGTTGTAAGTCAATTATACATCAAACAAACAAACAAATTCATAGAAAAAGATCAGATTTGTGGTTACCAACCAGAGTCAGAGAGGGGGTTGGGGTTAGATGAAGGTGGTCAAAAGGTACAAACTTCTAGTTATAAGACAAATAAGTATCAGGGATGTAACATACCATACAAGATGATTACTATAATTAACACTACTGTATGTTATATATGAAAGTTGTTGAAAGAGTAACTCCTGAGAGTTCTCATCATAAGGAAAAATATTTTTATCTTTTTCTTTAATTTTGTATCTATATGATGCAATAGATGTTCACTAAATTTACTGTGGTAATCATTTCATAGTGTAGTGTCAAATTATTATGCTGTACACTTTAAACTTACACAGTGCTGTATGTCAATTATACCTCAAGAAACCTGGAAGAAAAAAATAAAAATAAAAATGCAAAAAAATTTTAAAAAAAGACAAGCCACAGACTGGGAGAAAAATTTTGTAAATCATATATCTGATAAGGACTTGTATCCAAAATATGTAAATAACTCTCAAAACTCAATAACAAGAAAACAAACAACCCTCTCCCTGAAAATGGTCAAAAGATTTGAGCAGACATTTTGCCAAAGAAGATATACAGATGGCAAATAAGCCCATGAAAAGGTACTCGACATCATTAGCCATCAGAGAAATGCAAATTAAAATCACAAGGAGATACCACTACATACCTACTAGAATGGCTAAAACTTAAAAGGCTGACCATATCCAGTTTTGGCAAAACTGTGGAGGAACTGGAACTTTATTCAGCTGGTGGGAATGTAAAATGTTACAATCACCTCAAGAACAGTTTGGGGGTGAAGGATATAGCTCAGTGGTAGAGTGCTTCCTTGGCAAGCAAAAGGTCCTGAGTTCAATCCCCAATACCTCCATTAAAAAAAGAAAAAGTTTGGCAGATTCTTAAAAAGTTAAATATACCCCAATACTAGGTATTTACCCAAGAAAAAAAAAAAAGCATATGTTCATACAAAGACTTGTCCACGAATGTTCATCACAGGTTTCTTTGCAATAGCCAAAAACTGGAAACAACCTAAATGTTCACCAATAGAGAAATAGATAAACAAAACTAATATATCCATATGATGGAAGACTATTACTCAGCAGTAAAAAAGACCGGACACCATGCCACAATATAATTGAATCTCAAAATAAGTATGCTGAAGAAAAGAATCCAGACAAAAAGGAGTACATCCTGTGTGATTCCATTCACATAAAATTCTGGAATATGCAAACTAACCTATGGTGACCAAAAGCAGATCAGGAGTCAGGAGGGGAGTAAGCAGGGAGAGAGGAGCTCAAGGAAGGTTTTGGAGACAGAAGGTATGTTCATTACCTTACTTGTAGTGATGATTTCATGGGAGAAGGCATAAGTCAAAATATCAAATTTTATACTTTAAATGAAATATGTGCAGTTCATGTGTCAGTTACACCTCAACAATGCTGTTTTTAAAAATCTCAACACTGAGGAGGGGGTGGTGAATTGGAAAAATGAACATTTTCCATCATCGTAGTGAAGATAAATTCAAGCAAGAATCATCAGAGGTTGTTAAGTAAATCTGAGGGTGGGATAAGTCTGATGAGGAAGGGGATACTTGCATTACCTTAAAGTGTTTCTCTGTAGATTGCTTATTAGTTAAAAGGAGAAATGTAGTAACTATACAGCTATACAGTGGGAAAATCTGACAAAAATTTGGGTGATCAAAATTCTCATCAGTTATGAGAAAGTAGACATCTGATTCCTCCAGATGTGATACCTTGAAAAGAACACACTCTCATTTTTCTAGAGCTCTGGTCAGGATGCATAACTTGAATCTAACCTGGAAGAAACATCAGACAAAACCAAATGGGTAAACACTCTGTAGCATCACTGGTCTATGCTGTTAAAAATGTCGGGATCATAAAATACAAAGAAAAGCTGAGTAACTGACTAAAGAAAAATAAAGAGACATAATCATTAAATGTAATACATGATCCTGGACCTGATCTAGTAATGGGGGAGAAATAACCAAAAGGACATTATTGGGATAATTGAAAAAATCATAATTTGAACTATATATGCTTTGTATCAATGTTAAATGTCTTGAATTTCATAATTGTGTTTATTGTGGTTCCATAAATGAATATCCTTGTTTGCAGGAAATATTAAGTGGTAAAGAAGTATGATGTACTCTCAAATGTTTCAACAATAGATAATAGAGTGATACAACAAAAGTGGCAGAATGTTGAAAGTTGGTAAATCTGTGGGTGTATTGGAGTTCTCTGTATTATTTTTGCAACTTCCTTGTAGGTTTTTAATTAGTCCAAAATGAAAGGTTTTAAAAATCTCCAGACTAATGACAGCAGTCTTTGGAATGACACTGAGGCATTGGGATTTTGAAAAGCTTTTCAGGTAGGGTTGCCAAATTTAGCAAAAAGCAGTACAGGAATTTCAGTTAAATTTGGATTTCAGAGAAACAACAATTTAAAAGCATTTTTTAGTATAAGTATATTCCAGGCAGTATTTGCTACCTACCCAGCAAGTATCATCTTGGAATGCAATCCATTCTTTTTTTTTTTTTTTTTTTGCAGTATAGTCAGTTTACAATGTTGTGTCCATTTCTGATGTACAGCACAATTCTTCACTCATATGTGAATACACATTTATTCATTTTCATATCCTTTTTCACCATAAGCTACTAAAAGATTTTGAATTTATTTCCCTGTGCTATGGAATGCAATCCATTCTGATATCTATACTCTGCTGGTCTTTGTGGAACATCAGAGAAATTAACTTGCTTTATCTGTCTTCAGTATCTAAAATTATCTGTTTCTACTCTTCCAGAGATGGGCACTGAGACAAAAATAAATAGATATTAAATGGCCAGAGTTTATGATGATGAAAAGAAATATTTAATGACTCTAGCATCCTCTATAATAATGACAATGATGGTCCACATTTTTTAGTGTTGATTATGTATAGGGTAGCCAGCCTCTAAGGTGTCTCCCCCTTGATCAGATATTCACAGCTTTGTGTAGCCCCTCCCACATTGTACCAGAGTTGGCCTGTGTGACCAACAGCATACGGTTGAAGTGATGGTATGTCACTTCTGGATTGAGGTTTTAAAAGACAGTTAGGCTTTTCTCTTAGGTACATGCCCTCTCTCTGGGGGAAGAAGCCAGTTTCATGAAGAGGGCTACATGGTAAGGAGCTAAAGCCTTCAGCCTTCAGTCATGGGAGTGAGCTTGGTAGGTGATCTACAGCCTCGGATGAGTCTGAGGCTGCAGCTCTGCTGACATCTGATTTCAACTTCATGAGAGACCTTGAGCCAGAACTACGCAGCTAAGCTACGCAGATTCCCGATCCTCAGAAATTGTGAGAAGTAAATGTACATTGTTTTAAGCTGCTAAAATTTGGAGTAACTTGTTACACAGCAAAAGATAACAAATGTGTCAAGATACGATGTAATATACAGTATCATCTAAGTATACATGCTTCCCAAATCAATTCTTTGAAGCAGAAACTATTACTGTCCCCATTTTATAGGAAGGTACACTAAAGTGCAGAAAGGGCATGTTGATTCACATCCCCCTACCAGGAAGCATAGGTGGATCTGTCTTCAAAGCCCTCACCCCTACTCGGGAATTTCACAGCCTTCCATACGCTAGGTGCTGAGCTTTATTGTTTTATTTTATTTAATTCTCTTGTCACAGAGTGAGATAGGGGAGATCATTCCAGAGAAAACCACTAGCCAACACTGGCAAAAAGCCCTCAAGTTAACAAGACACTCGCTTCACACTTGGGCAGATTTTGCTTTCTTATCCCCAATTTAGAGATGAGCAAGCTAAGGCTCTGAGTGGAGAAGGGCTTTTCCCAAAGCCAGACAACCCCCACCTCTTTCCCCAAGCAGAGTGGAGGGCAGGTGGAGCTGGGGCTTGAGTCCTTCTACTTCTCTCTCCCCACCCTGCCAGGCGACTCCCTAATCTAACTAATGAGGGGCATGTTTTCTGAAGTTGCAGAAGGCCCTCCCCAACCCACAGCAGGAATGTGTGTGTATTGTGTTTGGGCAGAATGGGGAGACTCACTGGGGTCTCTGGAAACTCCTTCATCCTTCATGTCCTCTTGCAAGGAAGAGGAAGGGAAAGCCTTCCCTTCTCACACCCCCCTCTTCCTTCCCCTGGGATGTGCTCCCACCTGGGAGAGGGGCTCAGGAATGCTGCCCTCTCTGGGAGGGCCAGACCTTTGACCTTTTACCTAATCGCACTGCTGGTTCTTTCCCTCCCTGGAAGTGACAGCCCTGTGGCCACCCCCTCCCAATTCTGACTCTTCACAGCCGTTTTCTCTCCTCCCGTACATTAGGATGCAGCTACAAAGCACTGAGCTCTTTTCTTAACACATGAAAGTAGACCAACCAAACAACAAACAAACAAACAAGACAACCTTTGAATACAGCAAGAAAGATTGGGGTTGGAACTAAGAGGGGAGTTCCAAACTGTCCCCTGTAGCAGATGGTCAAGAGAGGCTATAGGTAGTATACACTTTCTTTAAGATCCTTCTAGAAAGTTTCTGTCTTGACCTGAAGTGGTACTGGGGACTGGTGTGAGCAAAAATGCCTGGGACTATGACTGTGTTTGTGATGTGAAGGGGGTGGGGTGGAAAGCTGGAGGTTGTCCTTCTAGGAATCAGAATAGACCAGATGACTCAGCAAAGTTTGTCAGGGTTCCAGTCACCTCTGGTCTCCTCTTCAGGAGAAGAACAAAATCTGCCACCTGGTGTCAGAGAGATCAGAGAGGGATGTCTGCTTTCTGAGTCAGCCGGTGAGCCTGAAGACCAAGCGAATGTCTGAAACAGAGTCCTCTGCAGGGAGGCTGCAGCCAGCCTTCTGAGTCACCTTGGCCTGGCTTTGAAGCTGGGCCTGGAATGTCTGCGGTGGCCCCGTGGGCCTTGGGGGGAGTGGTGAGTCACCACGTGAACTGGAAGAACCAGCAAGCCCCAAGAGCTCTTCTCCTGTTCCAGTTCTCATCCTGGGACCTCGATTCAGACACCAGGAGGGTCTGGGAAGCAGGACCCTGCATTCTCGTGCAACAGAACCACCATCACTCCCTCCCCAAGTCAGATTCCCTGACTTCCCTGACTCCTCAGACAGCCACAACCGGACAAATTTCACCTTCCGGATCCTCAGCTTCCAACCCATCCCGGCTGTCCTCTCTGATCCCTCATGTCCTAGAAATTCTCTGCAGTGGACTAAATTTCTGTTTCCCCCTGAGCCTCCCCTCCCTGCCCTAACCCCTGCACCACACTGGACTCTGCACACCAGGACGCTTGCCATCATGGCATCACCAGACTGGTTGGGTTGCCAGTGGGTTTATTGAACTATTTTGATTAAGTCCAGCAGGGATTTCCGATCCCCGAAACTTCCTAAGGCCATCTTTCCCAGTCCCTGACTTCCCAACATGCCCTGTGGGGGGCCTGTGGGCTTTCCTGGGAGCTTGGCATCTTCTCTGATCTCTTTCCCTGGCCCTCCCCACATCTGTCCCTCCCCCAGGGCCCAGGCCACGTTCTCCCTAATCTGTCTGCTGCTGGCCATGAGAGCCAAAAATCAAAGGGAAACAGGGAGGAGGACTGGGGAGAGGACCCTACCAAGAGGGGGTGGGGTACGGACCAAAAGTACAGCCAGTTTTTGGAGCAGCCCAACCCCAAACCAATCCCCACAGCAGCAGGCAGGGGCTCAGGGCTGCCGGGACCCATCCCAGAACCTTCCTTGTCTCTGGTTTGGCATGAGACTTGGTTGTCCCAGGGAATGATGTCACCCTTTTTGGAGATGCTGTGCTTCCAGCAGGGAGACCCAGGTTTCGACATAAACCCTTCTGAGTCCATTTACCAGACTGCTCAACTGGAAGCAAGATCATAAGCAGTCCCCATATCCCCTTTGGAGGCCAAGTTGAAACTGATGTCTAATCTCTGCCCATTGATAGCTAGGAGATGGGATTTGGAGCGCTTGCCCAGAGAGGAGTTTTTCTCTCTGGTGAAAACTGGGCGGTGGGTGGGCGAGGTTTCTAGGAAGCCGAGGTGAGAAGCCCTCCTAGTCCAGTTACCTCTCATCCCACACAAGCACTTAATTTCATGCTGGAGCTGCTCCCAGACTGGGGAATTCACCTGGAAAGGAAAGTGGCCTTTATTTAGACAGAGCCGGAGCGGGGCTGCTTATGGTTCAAAGTACCCAGGGCTAGTGGAGAAGACAGAGCCTGGGCAGGAGGCCTCGGGGTCTGCCCAATGTGCGTCTGTGCTCTGCCCCTTCTGGCCCGAGAGCCCCTGTGGACAGAGCCATGCACTAAGTGCTCAGAGAGGGGCAAAGGGCACCCCTCAAGGAGTTGCCAGTCTGAGTTCCCACCCCTGACCTGGCCCCCTTGGTCTGATGAGGCATAGCTCGGCCTCAGGGGCCCCACTCTGATGGCAGAGACAGGAACACATACTTCTTTCTTATAGGCAAGCAGGGCATGTGAGGAGAGAGGTTTGGGTCTCAGAAATCTTTCCAGTTAAACTCGTGGCTGGCCCACCTTCCTCTGAGTCCCCAGGTGTAAATGTGCCCTTTCCCACACTCTGTCCTGCCCTGAAGCAGGACAAAAGCTTGAGTGGATGTTCTCAGTTCACCAGCTACCACCAGGAAAACGCCATCTTTCACGTTCCCTCACTCTCCCACCCTTTCCCCAGCCAGTTGGACCTACCCCTAGATATCGAGATGGGGACACTGCCACTTTGACAAAGCCGCAGGCCACTGTGGCCCCACTCTCTCTAACCAGGACACCTAACGATCCATAGAACCTAATGTCTGTGGGAGTGCCCCCTCCCCAGCTAGCGCCACACTACCTCAGCCTCCCTCACCAACCAAGGGCACCCTTTCCAACCCAGGGCACTTCTAAAGGAAGTAGGGGAATCCTGGGGTCTGTGCCCAGTAGGGAGGAGTGGGATGAAGAAAGAGGGCACTTAAGTTACCCTACCCAAAGGCCAGCCCCAGACTGGAGCTACACAAATGTTAATCACCCATTAACACAGTTCAGGTGGAAAGGGCAACTTTATTACGTGTAAAATGGACTTAATGTGGCGGGAGCTGTGGGCTTAATTTCTTGAGATAAGATGCTTTTAGGCTAATCAGAAGGTCTATGATGCCTGGATATAAAGGAGCTAGGGCAGACTTTCTTGAGACAGGCTCTGGAAGACCAGAAGGGAGAAGGAGGAGATCCCTGCCCTGTCCTTCTTCTGGGAGAGCCAGGAAGGAAGCTTGGTAAGAGAGCAGCTGGGACAGGGGTGGATGTAGACGAGACACTGGGTGGGGTTGGGGAGGGGCAGTCCTTAGCACCCCTGAGACGTTCAGCAGCCTTACATCTCCCATTCTTTTCCTCTATATAGGAAATAAAAGCGGATCCTTGAAGGCCCAGGTGACGAAGGCAGGAAGACGAGGTCTTGCAGCCCACACAAATCTAGGTCTAGCTTTGGTGTTCAGGGCTTTGGAAGAAGGTTCCTTACTGCTCTTCCGCTCTGCAAAGACACCCAGATGAAACGGGGCAAAACCTTGGGAGAAGGGTTGGACCTTCCCTGAGTCGAGATAGTCAAGGATGAGAAGGGGAGAGCAAGATGGGTTCTTTGCAGTTTTCACTTGGGGCAGGAGGGCTGTGATGATTTAGATGACAGCCAACTTGAAAGCTGGAAGGCTGGCCCGCTGTGAACTACAGAGGGCTCTGAGGGGAGAATCTTGCCAAACCACATGCCTGTGATGTCTAGCCTGGGAGCCGGCAAGGGGGGCTGTCCAGGCCCTTCACTGCTTTCTTCTGCCAGGAAAGCTCCCCCAATGCCCTCCTCTCACCCTGCTCAGACGCCACTTAAGAAACAAAAAATAAAAAGCAGGTTCACTCTTGGCCAGGCTCCATGTCCTTCTAGTTACTAACTCTAATGGCCAATACCCCTTCCATCCCCAAAGTGTTGCTCCAGCCTCTTCGTAAAGCTACTACCTCCAGGGCACAGTGCTCCCCAGCTTTCGGACCCCGCATAGGCTCTGGGTCACCAGCATGAAGTGCTTCTGCCCCATCCTGGTCCTCTTCTCTCTTCTCTCAGGAAACAACCCTTAGACGATGGTGGCCATGAAGACCGTCTCTCTGCTGCTGGTGTCCCTGCTCCTGGCAGTGGGGCTAGGAGAGAGGGAAGAGGGTCCCTCCAGGTAGGGGTGAGAAAAAAGGTGTCAGATGTAGGGAATAGGGCTGGGGGGATGACTGGGTTCTTGTTTTCAAGGGGGAGGCAAGAAAGGGAGGGATCCCAGGGCAAGAGGAAAGAAGCTTGAGGGAAAAAAACCTGCTAGCAGTCTGAGTGCAGATGAGGATAGAATCAGAGAGTATTTTTTATGAGCTACTGTTGCAGCAGGAGAGACTGTGGTTAGATCTCTGGAAGGACTGCTCAGCAGATGACAGCATCTCCCTTCCTAATGAAAGCCTTAACCATTCATTTCTGTGTGCATCTGATCAAATTCTGTAACTGGCTTCCCGTGGGCTGGGCCCAGGGGACAAGCGCAGAGAGTCATCCAGAGATGCTGCCTGCCCTCATGGAGTATATAGGCCCAAGGGGAGAACAAAGAACCACATAGGCCAGCTTCCAACTGTCACGGCTCTGTCTGTGTTTTGGAGGACCAAGAGAGACTAGTTTGAGTAAAGAGTTGGGCCTTCTCAGATGCAAGGACAAGCCATATGCCCCTGTCAATTTGGCTACAGGAATCTGAGGCACAGCCACTAGACATGTACAAGGAGAGACACCATCACACAGAAGTTAAGGAACAGAGACCTGGGCCCAGACTACCTGTGGGTAGACCCTCGGTCACATTATGCTGTTTGCTAAATGAATCTCTCTCCACCTTGGTTTCCTCATTCACCAAAAGGGGATAGAAATAGTGTCTCCCTCCTAGTGGTGGTGTGCAGATTTAATGAGTTTATGCATTAAAGGGCTGCTAAAGGACAACGCGGAGTAAGTGCTGTTATATAAGAGCACACTAATATTCGTATCCTGGGAACCCAAGGACTTAGTCGGGTCGGGCTGAGGCAAGAGAAGTAAAGGAGCCTTGATCCTTCTTTGCCCAGAAGCCAGAGCCTCACACACTGAGGATGCAGGAAGTGGGCCCTTGAGCTGAGGATAAAGTCCCAGGGGCTTGATGCATGGACAAGAGGGTGTCTCCATAAAAACTGACTCTCAAGAAATGAGCTGGTTCCTTTTCAAATGTCATCCTCCTGTCAGTGACAATCATTTATCCCCACACTCTCTGCTCCTACTGTCCTGGTTTCCTTCTCTCTCCCCTCCCTGCTCCTCAGATTCCAAACTAAGGCCAATGGCATCCAACCTCGAAGCCCCAGGTATGCCGAGGGGACTTTCATCAGTGACTACAGTATCGCCATGGACAAGATCCGCCAACAAGACTTTGTGAACTGGCTGCTGGCGCAGAAGGGGAAGAAGGGCGAGTGAGTCGTGACACACGCCCCCTCCTGCTCCCCGGGCCCTAAGTGATGCACAACGCCAGGTGGCGCCTTTCACTTAGGTGACGATGGGAAGCCGGACAGCAGGGTGGCCCTGCCCAGACCCTGGATCAGGCAACAATCCAGTCTAGGGGTGGGAGTAGGGCAATTTCCCAATCCTTTTCTTCTAAGGGGAGGAGTCGGGGAAGACGTGTGGGGCTCACAGAGAGTCCCTGGGGTCCTGGGGATGAGGGAAGGAGGAGCTGACCAGCTGCCAATGGCTATTTGGTGGTGGCCACTTCAGACTTTGGAAACAGTAAACTCCACGTTTTCCTTCTCTTTGCCAAGTCTCTTTCCCTGCTCTCGCTGTTTGGTCAGCAAGGTAGATTCTGAAAAGCTGCTGCTGATGAGCAGTGAGGAGGTTGAGTGGAGAAAGAGCTGTGCTCCTTGGATTGAGGTACCAAAAGACTGGAGCTTCTTTGGACTGGAGGACATCTGGAGTCTTCCGAGCCCCACCCGCTCCCTAATCTTTATTTTACCAGCTGGAAACACAACATCACCCAGAGGGAGGCCCATCAATCTAACAGGAAGGAGGAGGCGAGGGAGCAGCAGGGGTGAGTCAGCTTATAGGGGAAGGGATGGGGGTGGGACCTCCTGACCCACCCCCACCACACTGTTCCGTCTCCCAGACTCCGGAGCCCTGCAATTCCCAGATAAGCATCCCCTTCTGAAACTCAGATTTCAAAGAGGGGTCTTCACTGGACTCCTGGAGGTCAGCGCAGGCCTAAGGGAGAAGCTTGGGGGAATGGAGGCAGGGGTCCTGGGAGGGGTTTTGGGGCCAGAGTTTCTAAGACTGACGACTTAGTGTAGAGTCAAGGAGCGGGGTGCAAAAGAGACCTCAGAAACTGGCTTCTCCACTTCTGCCTGCCAAACTTTGGGAAGGCTCTTTGTGGAACAGGGACCCTCCCAAGTCCAGTCCCCTGTGATCAGTTACCCCCTCTCTGTAGGAAGGTGAGGAATCAATGAATAGTCCCCAAGTAATCTCTTGGGATTTTAGAATGCATTCTGGGACACTGGTAGAGTTGGATGGGTGGGCTGTCTCTCACCAGAATTGTCTTTGCCTGTGTTGAAGAGCCTCTATTCCCTGGCAGACAGATCTGGGTGGAGCTTTGGAAGCTGAGATAACTAGAGGCAGCTGTGTTGACTCGTACCCCTCACCCCCGCCCCACCCAGTCCCACCACCTTGGAGTCTCAGGCCCTATATTTACTCTCTCTGGGTGGGGCCCAGGCTAAAACAGCCTGCCTGAGGCTTCCTCCTTTGCAGCTCCCTCCCCAAGAACCCCAGTGATGAAGAATTGCTAAAGGACTTACTGCTTCAAGAGCTGCTGGCCTGGATGGTGGATCAGAGGGAGCTCTGCAGGCTCAGGTGGGAGTCTGGTGGGTTTAGGGGTCTTCCACAGTGGTTGTGAGCTTGAGCTTGGAGGTCACAGATGGGTTCAGATCTTCACCCCAATACATGCTGACACATTACTTAGACTCTCTGAACCTTGGGGATTTCATGAAAATCAGGGCTATTTAAACCACTTCATGGGATGATAGGGCTTAAACAAGAGAACGCAGGGAAAGGGCTGAGAGCAACGTCTGCGGAGTTTGTAATGGTGACCGGCATTATTACTACTTGCACTTCTTCCTCAGTCTCCTCCAGGTGAGATGTTGCTCTCACCTCCCCTGCCCACTTGAGCTGAACTGCCCAACCAGTCCTCAGCTCTCCCTCTGTACCCTTGTGCCACAGCACCTCCTCAGTGATGGAACCCTTAGAGTGGGAGGCATGTTGCCCTTCCCTGTGGCTGCTGCTGGTCTCAGTGGTCCTTGAATCCACCTCGTCAACTAGGAAATCTTTCTATCTGCTTTGTCCCAGAAGCAAGGGATGGCTCAGTATCATGGAGAGACCTATCCAGCTGAAGGATGGGACAAGACACTCATTTAAGATGTAGACTCTGAGGCACGGAAACCACAGCATATTCAGATTTTGATGCTGGGAAGTTGAGGGGTTGAGGGAACAAATCTGGGATGGCTTCCTGTAAGAGGGTTAGAAGGAAGAGAGGACTATGACCAGAACAATGGAGAAGAGAGTATGACAAAATCTCCCTAGAAAAGTGGGTGGTGATAGTCTCTGTTCTTTTTTGAATCATATTGATTACGTATAACTGAAAAGGTAATTTGGAGATAGGAGCAGCTGAACTATGGCTGGGTGCCAGGATAAATTTACTTTGCTGACTCCAAGCTGATATCGACCCTCCTCTCCACCACTCCTCTCCTCTTCCCACAGGTTTCAGTGACTCTGACCGAACCCAGCTCAGGACTGGACTCTGCCCTTCCCTTACACAGCTCCCATCTCAGTTCCACTCCACGATACCCAAAAGAAGCCAAACTAAGTTTAAGCTGAAATAAATCTCTGCGCCCATTGTTGAAACCTATTCACTTGTCTAATAGAGCACTAACTGTATGTTTGTGTGTATGCGCACCACCCAGTGAAAAGGAGATACGGCTCTTGCCCATCTGTTAATTCATCCCTTATTTCCACAAACACTTACTGGAAGCTTAACACAGGCAGGGACTATGCTGAACACTGAGTACACAGCAGTGATGAAAACAGACACAGTCCTTGTCCCCAAGGGGTTTACAGTCCAGTGGTGGAGACAGACCTCAATCTTGAAACACACAAACACATGAATAATCACATAACATGAGAAGTTATGTGAAGAAAGGCTAGAGGGCTATGAGAGAGGACAGAGAAGCCTTATGTAGATGGAGTGGGGAGTCAGGAGGGCCTCTCTGAGAAAATGACATTCAAGCTGAGTGAGATCGGAAGGATAAAATGGCCAAAGGGTGAGGGGAGCCTTAATCATATTAGCCAGAGTTATTGTTCCACAGCAAAATGGGCAATGGAGACAAGAGCCCAAGTGGAGACAAGAGCCCAAGTAGAGACAGAGCAGGTGGGCAGAGGCAAGGTCTCAAAGGCCATGGTAAAGCTTTGGGATTTTATTCTCAGTACAAGGGCAAGTCCTTGAAGGATTTTAAGCGGGGGCAGCTCAGAGAAGATCTATTCATGTCCCCAAATAATCACACTGATGACAGTGAGAATTATATGGAGACGAAGAGGTATGAAAGTGGAAGAGGCTCTTGCAGAATTACAGATTTCACACTAGGCAGATGGCAGTGAGGGGGAAGGGAAGTGGGCAAACTCAGTTTGTCCAAAAGCCATTATCTCTGTCTTTGGGTGTTTAAAGGCTTTTCCTCCTCAGCATGCTGCCTTCTTCCAATGCTCTGCGCCTACAGGAGGCAAACCTGTCTCTCCTTCCCCCTTAGTTTGGGTTATCTTTACCTAGACTGTCCCCTCCCCACTCCCCTTGATCTAGTCATATTTTAGCAGACCAGAGTCAACATACCTAGATGCAAATCACTCTCTAGTTCTGTGACTTGGGAAGTTAGTTCCTCTCTCTGAAGCTCAGTTTTCAGTCTGTAAAAAGATAAAAAATCCTCACAGGATTGAAGTAAGTATTAAGATAATGCCTGGTACAAGGTAAGTGGTCAATAAAAAGTTAACTTTTGTTATTATTAGTATTATTTATACACCTGAATCTCAATTTAAAGACACAGGGGTATTATTCCTTTAAAACCAGGAAGTGGCATGCTGGACTGGCTGAAGGGCTGGGCCAAGAACCTAAAGGAGCAAAGTGGGGAGGGTGTAAAACAATGGCGAGGACTGGACTGTGAAAATGGACTGGATGAGACGTGCTCCCCTAAAGGCATTCTGATGACCAGATGAAACGCTCCTGAGAACCGAATTTGCCTGAGGGCTGCCAGTTTGCATCTTTTCCAGCTCTAACATTTTGGGTTTCCTCTCCTCTACACCTCTAGAGTTCTAAGAGTGTGTACCACTAAGTTCTAAGAGCGTGGCTTTGCTCAGAGGATATATTTTAATGATTTTCCATGATAGAACTGATTGCACTGGGGAGAAGTTCAGATCTATATTTCTGAAGTCTTGGGTGTATCCGAGAGTCAATGAATCAGCAAGCGCTATTTAAAAAAACTTTGAGAGGGGAGGGTATACCTCAGTGGTAGAGTGCATGCCTAGCATGCACAAGGTCCTAGGTTCCATCAGCACTATCTACATTAAACAAACAAACAAACAAACAAACAAACATCCTACCCCACCAAAAAAAAAAAAAAAAAAAGAACAATTTTGTACAACTTCTCACTATGGGCCAGGCATTGTGCTCAGGACTTTCTAAACATCAGTCTTTTCAACTCTTGACTTTTAAAAACTTTTTTTGGTTTTTGTTCAAATGCATAAACATCGTTAAAAAAATCATGGAGATCTCATTGAAAACCTCATCACAATCCTTTAAGATCATGATAATCTAATAGCTGCTAACTGTGCACGACACTGCCTCCATGAGGCAGAGAATTAAAAGCCCATGCTCTTAGCCACCTTGCCACAAGGCCAGTGACTCACTAGTCACTTAGAGCAAGTGAGGGCATCTGTGATGTTCAGCATTCAACGGTGTTCTGAAGCAGAGTGCTCCTGAGTGCCATTGTGAAATTGTCAGGAATGTTGTGAGCAGGTTGTAAAACCACTGATAGCCTGAAACAATAGCTCAAAAGGCCATGGTCGGAGTATTTACACCCTGGAAATTGGCAAATGTTATAAATCAGAGCACCTCCCGCCCAGCCTGGAGAGGTGATTGTTAAACATTTACCAGCACACTACAGGTCAGTATACTTTCTCTTAAATTATAGGGGAGAACAAATGTGTCTGAATAAGGGAATAAGCATGTCTGCTTGAAGGTGGTAACGAGGTTTATTAAGGGCCATGTGCCTCAGGGAGTTGAGTAGGTATGTGTGCATTTGAGGGATGAACAGTCAAATCTGAGGTCATGAGTGTGAGTGAGGGACAGTGTGTACCTTAAAGGATCATACACTAAGTCAAAGAGTGAGAAATGAAGCAGGTGTGTCTAGATGGTGTCAGTGAGTACCTACGGGACTGAGTTTTTGTGTTAGAGAGTGGTGTAGTGAGAATATGTAAATATGAGGTCAGCATGTGTGAGAGGATGTCAGATGTACGTGTTGGAGGGGACAAATCTGTGTCTGAGGAAGTAAGTTTGTGTCTAAGGGGGCTTATGTTATCTGAGTTTAGTGTCTGAGGGTATCTTTGAGAGTGAATCTGAAGGTACAATTCTGAAAGCCTGAATAACTGTTTTAGCCTTGGTCCTCACATCCAGTAACATTAGATTTTGCTTCAGAAAACAGAAAAACACAAAATAACAGTGCTAAATATCTTTAGCAAGATAGAGCATTATTTCTCTTTCTTGTAAATATCCAGAGGCAGGCAGCCCAGGGCTAGTATGACATCTCTGCTCCATGAAATCTTCAGGGTCCCCGACTCACCAGGTTCACAGCTCTATCATCTCTCAAGGCCCAAAATGACAATTAAACTATCTCGCCACCAATATTTGCTCTTTTTATCCTTTTACCTTAAGTCTCTCTTGTAACATTATTCACATTTATGGTTTCTCCTTGATCTGTAGCCCAGCACAGCTCTTTCTGTAGAACTTCATACCAGTACATCTAAATGACAATTAACCATCTCTTCTGTGATGTCCCACAAACCTCAATTTCAACATTTTCCAAAACCACTCTTAATTATTTCCCCAGTTTCATCCTGTGGTCTCTTCCCATCCCTGTCTTTGAATGGCACTACCTTTTTGCCCAAGCCAGGAAACTGAACATCCTGCTAACTTTTCCCACACATTCTGCCCTTATCTTATCAGCTTTACCATTCCACCTTCTTAATGTGTCCTGAATCAGTTGCATTCTCTCTATCCTTACTGACACTGTCTTAGTTCTGGCCCTCATCATTTCTACTTTGGATTGCTACAACTGACTTAAAATTAAGTCACCTATTTTCCTATGGCAAAAACTTGATATTATTGCTCCCTGACTCTAGAAACCTCCATTTGCTCCTTTTTTGTTAGACTCAACAATGCTATGGAAATCACCTATGGAGCTTCCTAAACACACAGATTACTAATTCCACCCTAGATTTGATGAATAACAGACATCGCTGACATTTATTTACATGCCAGGGATCAAACTAAATGCTTTGTTATATATTTTGTGACTTAATCCTCACAACAACTTCATGAGTTATCACGAGGTATTACCCTTTCACAACTGTAGAAAGTGGAACACAAGAGATTAAGGAATTTGTCTTAAGTTACTGGACCATATGTCGTGGACGCGAGCTATGGAGCCAGGCAGTCTAACCCCAAAGGCCAGATTCTCAACTGTAAGGCCTTCCCCAGTCAGAAGCTTCGCGTGTGATTCCTACAGGTAAGCTTCATTAGAGTGGAACGGATTCTGTTTTATGTTCCATATGGAACCCTCCGCGCCCAACTCGGCGCGTGGCACGCTGTAGACAGCCAGTGAGCAGTGGCAGACCTCCGGTCGGAGGCTGCGATGGCGGTGGGGGGACAGTCACGGAAAGCTGAGAGGGTCCGACGCGTTCACGTGGGCCTAGAGCACCGGGTCGCATCAAGTTTTGCGGACCCTTGCCGGAGTGAGAGGCGGAGCCGCCAGGCCCCTGGCAGTGGGCGATGTCACCCCGCGGCCGGAAGTCGGAGAGAAACTTCCGGCGCGCGGAGATGACGCACGGCCCGCGCTTCCGCGTTGGGGAGCCGGCGGCTGATACCGGGACGCGGAGACCCGGGGCCCCGGCAGCGGGGCGGCCTGCGGGCCAGGGCGGGGATGCACCGCCGCGGGGTGGGAGCCGGCGCTATCGCCAAGAAGAAGCTTGCCGAGGTGAGGGGAAGGAGGCGGACCCACAGCCACCCCTGACCCGCGAGAGACAGAAGTCTTCCCGAGCACAGCCCTGTACCTTCACATCGCCTCCCAACAGAATCTGACGCGGGCTTCTCGGGTCCCGGGGAACTGAACTGCTCCAGCTTCCGGTGGACTGGAATGTCAGCATCCGCAGATCCACTAGCCCTTTCCCCTACTTCCCCAAATTTGATTACAGACGAGTCGTCTATCCTACTTCCTCACCCCCTCGCCCTAAGAAAACCACCTGAGAGACCCTCCTCTTTTCATACTTCTGAGGAGGCAGTACAAGTGGGAGCCCCCAGCACCCACTCTCTCAACTCATGCTGGTCTCTTTGTCTGACAGGCAAAGTATAAGGAGCGAGGGACTGTCTTGGCTGAGGACCAGCTGGCCCAGGTGAGTGAGTTGGAGGGCTCCAGGCAGCATGGGAGACCCGATAAGGCTGGGAAGGTCACCTTTCATATAACTTCGATTGTTTGGATCGAACTGAAAATAGGGTAGCTGGCAAATCCCCATTTCTGGGCTGCTCAGATCTTTTAGGTGATTTGCTAATAACAGTGATCGCTAACGTCTTTGATTAGGTGCTTGTGCGTCCCAGGCACATGTCCATTTTCTTTACATACACTGTCTTGTTCATTCCTCCTGACAATTCTATCAGGAAGGAACTCTGTTCTTCCTAGTATAGAATGGAAAGCACTGAGGTGTTAAGTCCTTTATCCAAGGTTACATGGGTAGTAAGTGGTAGAGTTGTTTGATTTGGGTCTTTTGGGTTTTTACTTTAAATGCCTAAGAATAACATGAAAATACTGCCTTACCTGCGGCACCTACCGCTACCACCATCACATCTCTGTGCATACCAGAGGCGTGTGTGAGTGGTGGGGGTGTGGCTTCTGCTCAGTTTCCTTCTCTAACACTTCCCTTTTCTGTACATGTCCTGTCTTTACTCAGTTATTTTGACTGGTGAAGAAGAGGAGAAGGCCGTGAGGCTAGGAAATGGGCACTTGAACTGAGGAAAGAGTAGATACAGGCTGTGCTCTTAAAAAGCTCCCACTCATAAGGGGAGATAACATGCAGGAATCAACTGGAAGTGGTGATTACAGTAATGTGTGAATTTCCCATATGTAGCAAATGAGGAGATGTTGGGCCAGGAGTGGGTTGAAAATAGGCTTTGTTAATTAGGGAAAGAGGAGTGATATAAATAGGAAGTCAGAATGTTCCCCAAACCAAAATTATTTGGCTTTGGAATGTAATCTGGTAGACTCACACCCCTCCCTCGGAGATTCTGTATATGGGGTTTATCCCCAAGGAGGTCCATAACAAAGATTGAACAACCACTGCACACCTAATTCATGCCAAGCTTCTTTTCTTTTCTATCTAGCCTTTCTGTCAGTGGCTGAAGACTTCCCACCCTGTGAAGGCTGCATTCCCTCATTTTTAAGGCAAAATGGATTATTAGGTGCACCTTCAGTTCAATAACCTTTTTTTCGGGGAAAAAAGCAGCCCTTCCAATAAAATGAATATAGTTAACACTACTGTATGTTATATATGAAAGTTGTTAAGACAGTAAATCCTAAGAGTTGTCATCACAAGGAGAAAAATTTTTTTCTGTTTCTTTACTGTGTCTATGTGAGATGATGGATGCAGATCAAATCATTGTGCTACACACCTTAAACTTATACAGTGCTGCATGTCAGTTACATCTCAGTAATACTGGAAGAAAATGAATAAATAAAACAAAAATTGTAAAAAAAAAGCAGAAAAAGGAAAGAAAAAAAGCACCACATTAGATGTGCACGTTTATTGTTAGATGCATCTTGACTTCAGAACAGGAACACATAAAAGAATGTGTATCTTAGAATTAAAGAAACATTATAGCATCTCATTTCTGGTGATAGCAGAACTCTGAAGGTAAGACAGGGATAAAAAGAAAGGGAACAGTAAACAGCATAATAGTAGGCCTGAAGGAGACAGGTTATTTCAGCCTTTGCCCTGCCACTGGCCCGGGGACCTATTAACACCTGGTTGGGTTACCCCTAACCTCCGCCTTGTTCATCCTGCAGATGTCGAAGCAGTTGGACATGTTCAAGACCAACCTGGAGGAATTTGCCAGCAAGCACAAGCAGGAGATCCGGAAGAATCCCGAGTTCCGAGTGCAGTTCCAGGACATGTGTGCCACCATTGGGGTGGATCCTCTGGCCTGTAAGGAGTTGTCTGTAGGGGTCCAGTGTTCTCCTAGGGTTTCTAAGGGACAGAAGCTCACCCAATTGTCATCATGACTTTTGGGACATCTACAAGGGCCTACAGGGAGATCCAGAGGATGTTGCCTTTAGGGAGTACCTAGCAGGTTGGCTGAGTGCCCAGTTTGATGGGAAAGATGGAGAGGTTGGAGGGTAGGCTGAGTAGCTGGTGTAAATGATCTTCCCTGGAATGCTCTGCTGTGGAATTTTTTATGGCTTTTTTTCCTCTTTGTTTAAAAAACAATTTTTAGTTTTAATAAAGGTAGTCTGCGACCAGGCTGTCCATCAACAAAGGTGAAAAAAGAAAAGGAGGAAATAGAAGTCCCCTGACTCTGTCCCATAATTGCAGAGATAAAGTACTGTTAACAGTTTAAGGTATATCTTTCAAGACACCTTCATCATATTTATTAACTATTTTTTTTTACATATATGGGATTATGCTGTAATTACTACTTATAACCTACATTTTTTACTCAATAAAATATCTTCAGTGGATTTTTGAATGCCAGGTCTGTGTATTCTTTCTCTTAGCCTTGTCCAGACCATATGTCCCACTATGTTTCACTGCATTATTTGGGAAAGGAAACTCATTTTTATAGGCTCCTGAGCCAGAGCTACCAGCTAAATAGAAATGCCTTTTAGACTGCCCACCTTTAGAACTGTCTGAACCTGTTCTTTAGTGGGAGTCACCAAGAGTCAGATTGTGTTGAGGATCCTGAGTAGTAAGTGGAGCAGAAGGACTTCAAGCTAGGCGGGAAGACTTCTCATAGGGTAGATATTTTTTCTTTTAAACACTATTTAATCATTTTCTATTTATAAAATTAATTTGTTCATATCCAGTTTTGTGATTGCACACTAAATGCATCAAGATATGTGAATGACAGTTCTTTAAAATGGTGCATAATTTGATATTTTAAGCTCTAGATTTAAAAAATGTAATAATTTTTGCCTGGAATTTCTTTCTAAAGGTCACTGTTAGGTTGGACAGTATGAACTAGTATAGATGTTTTCATCTTGCTTTGAAAGAAAACATGTAACTAATGAATAACCTAGCTTTTGTTTTTCTGTCTTTTAGCTGGGAAAGGATTTTGGTCTGAGATGCTAGGCGTGGGAGACTTCTATTACGAGCTGGGTGTCCAGATTATCGAAGTGTGCCTGGCCCTGAAACACCGGAATGGAGGTGAGGGTGCCTAGGTCCTGTGGACTGGGCTTTGGGCTTCTCTGAGAGGGAGAAAACCCTGAAAGGTAGCTTTTTCTGTCCTGAAATCTGCAGGCCAATAAGGTCCTGAGAAGCATCTTAGTGCTTCCTGCGGTTGAATCCATGGCCAGTCTCCATGGCCAAGGGTAAATGGAATTACCCAAATATTTATCTCTGTTCTCCAAAGATCTTTGGCCAGGAAGGTTTAGCTTGAAGTTGTTACAGAACATGTAGGGAGGTAGGGAATAGACCTTTTCCCCTGATAGATGATGTGTCTGGGTTATAATTTTCTCATTATTTAGTAATGGTAGGCCTGCCCTGCTTCTCCAGGATGTGGTGATGCCTACTGAACCTCTGTGCTCCCCAAAATGTGACCTTCAAATGGTCATCCAGTGGTGTCATCTTAATAAGTACATTGAACGGTCTGTATTAAAGTTAATAAAACTTAAAACCAGTTATAAATCATTGGCTATAGACACAGCCTTGGTATCAAGAGAGCATTTATAGTTTTTGTAGAAATGATGTTGCCTTCGTGTTGTTTTTTTTTTCAGCCATAAAGGTAATCCTTCAACTGCTTTCTGTGCCCCCTCTCCAATAGGTCTGATAACTCTGGAGGAGCTACATCAACAGGTGCTGAAAGGGAGGGGCAAATTCGCCCAGGATGTCAGCCAGTAGGTCTTGCCTTCCAATCCCTTGGAGTCTAGAAAGGTCTTTAAAAATCAAATGGAAATCTTTTCTCCTTAACTGCTCGTACATCTAGGCTGGTTTAGGAATCATTTTTATTCCTCTTTATGATCATTAAAAATGTTATTTTAGAAAACTGAAAATAGGGAGATATTTAAAAAAAAAATCCACTTATTATTTCTCAACTCAGAGATTACAACATTTTGGTAGATTTCCATCTAAGGATATTTTTCATGCATAAATATATATATATATATATATATTTTTTTTTTAAACATACTTGGGGCTGTGTATAATCTTAATACCATTTGTCTGTCTTTTTTTGGTTTATTTATTTATTTAATTTTAGAGGAGGTACTGGGGATTGAACCCAGGACCTCATGCAAGCTAAGCATGTGCTTTAGCACTTGAGCTATATCCTCCCCTAATCTTGACACTGTTTGAGGTTAAAGAGATTAGAGCAGGCACTGAGAAAGGCTGAGGGAGGGAGTTGGGCTTTGAAGATGGGGTGTAAATTGACCCAGTTCACCAGCGTTTGTGTGTGATTCCACTTTGAGAAAAGGTAAAAAAGGCTATTAGTATGTGGGCTGGATGTGTGATCTCCACATTTTATGGGTTTTCTTCTTCCCTAATTTCAGTTAGTTGTCAACTAAGAAATCAGAAAATCTGGCACTACTGGGCCTGAATTTCCAAAAGGCAATAATCAGCTGGGTTACCCCCTTTCAAATGGATAAACATTCTCTATTTTGCCATAGTTCTTACTACTGCCTCTTGTCTCTTAAGTTCAGCTCATTCATTCACATTTCCTGATGGCCTCCTGTAAGCATATTTTTTTTTACCTCTGTCTGGTGTTGGAATGGTTTGCAGAGTGGAGGGCCTGACTCTTACACTATCTTCCTTGAATGTTCAAGCACCATTTGGTGCACTTTAACCCCGCCTTTTTACTGATGCAGTTAAATGTTGTGCAGCCTTTTGAGTCTTCCATCAGGGTGTCCTGCCCAGAGAGAGCTGAAACTGCATTGCTGGTAGGTCTGGTCTGCCTTGGGTCTTTAAGCAGCTCTTCCTCACTTCAGAGACGACCTGATCAGGGCCATCAAGAAACTAAAAGCACTTGGCACTGGCTTCGGCATCATCCCTGTGGGCGGCACTTACCTCATTCAGTCTGTTCCAGCTGAGCTCAATATGGATCACACTGTGGTGCTGCAGCTGGCAGAGGTACGGGGGTGCCTTCTGAGAGAGAGTGTGTGTGTGTGCGCACGTGCACATTAAGAGAAGAGAGCCTGGGAGGGGATTCTGGAGCAGCTCTGATCTCCCCCCATCACTCAGGTCTTGTGGTGAAACTGTCTAATGGACGCACTCCTCAGACCTGTGCTTATTTAGCAGACGTTTATTGAGCAGCTACAGTGCAGAGCACTGGGCCAGGCTGTGGGGCAGATAAAGGTGGGTGCCATGTAGATCCTGCTCTCTAGGAGCTTACAGTCTAGTGGAGTAGACAGACATGCAGACAACTAACTGTATTTCCTTGGTGGACAGATTCTTAAAACTACTTTATGGAAATCTTCAAAACAAACGTTTACTCTTGTTTGCCCTCCCCCTGTTCCTCAGTAATGCGTTAAGCACCATCATCTTCCCCCGATCATGTTTTAAGGGAAGACATGTTCAGTTTTCTGAATTCTGTAATATAGATTAAAACTAAAGGAGGGAGGGGGCTTTTCTCGATTGGGGAATGGTTCGGGTGAGGCAGGACAAGGGCTGAATATTTAAATATTTGAGATTATGAACAGTTGATGATTATCACCATTCCTTCCTATCAGTTAATCATTCTGAATCTTCCTTTGTCATACTTTAGAATTCTCTGAGAAAGTCTCCATTAATATTTTAGTGCCAGGGACTCCACTTTTTAAGACTTAACCCCTCAACCTACCTCTGTCACCCTGAAAGTCACTTTTCTCTTGTTCTCTCTCTGCCAGAACCTCTGAACATTCTTTTTCTGTGCTCTCTTAGACTTCACCCAAGGGCAGTTCCCTCTTCTGTCTGGATAAATTAATTGTCCCTGGGAAGATGCTGGTTCTAAGCACACTCTTAACTCACTCCCCATTCCTCCTTCCTTCAGAAAAATGGCTACGTGACTGTCAGTGATATCAAAGCCAGTCTTAAATGGGAGACTGAGCGAGCGCGGCAAGTACTGGTAGGTGACTTTTGAGATGGCTCAGAAAAGACGGGCCCCAGATGGGAGGAGGTGGGTTGACAGGTACCACACAGAAAGGGGCTTCAGCCTCTTTACTGACTTCTTGCCTTGAAGGCTGCTGCTGCCACCCTAGAAGTGACCCCAGCATTTCTCTGGAGATGGCACTGAGAGGTAGAACTCAAGCAAGGCAGGCTTCCCACCCTGGCACGTGGGCACGACCAGGCTGCCACTGCCGCTGAGGAGCCCCAGCACCTCTCTCTCCTGACCTGTAGGGCCTGGCCAGATGGTTAATATGGTTTGTACTGGAAGTAACACTGTTAGCACAGCATGAAGGGAATCATTAACTACTAATGATAATTACATATCTACAATTATATACTATTATCTCGCATATTATATATAGTTTTATATATACAGAGATTTCATAGTACTAATGAAAGGCTGATGTTGTGAAGGGGGAGTAGCATGAACATGTAGGGGCCCTGGCTTTCAGTACCTTCTTCCTTACCCGGGCAGTTAAAACTATAAATATCTGTGAAGTAGGGATAACATAAACATTTGTTTGATGGTATTGAGCAGAACCTACCCATTTGGAGCATACTTCCAGCTGTAGGAACTGTGAGTTCATTCATTAATATGGCCCTTCCATTAACTTCTCCAAGGTTTTCCCACATCTGCCTGTTACCCAGTTAAGTTAACTGAAAGATAGTGATCTCCTTTTGGCTTCGGGGAATGGAGTTAGTGATTTGCTCAAGGCCACACAGCAAATATTTCTGTAGCCCTACCTTCCTTCCACAGCATTCCACTTGTCATTACCCTCTTTCCCAGCAACACAAGTTAAGCAACTTGGTGGCCTTTTTCACACCTCAGGCAAAGATCAAGGCTAAACAGATCATTCCAGTTTGGTTGTGTAAATATGTGAAGGCACTCGTGTAGATTTAGTTCAAAAACCCCACTGAAGCCAAAATTGGGTTTGGAGATTGTTTATCTGCCCTACTTTGTGGGAATGCCCCCTTCTCAATTGACATTTCCTTCTTTTTCCTGCCAGGAACACCTGCTGAAGGAAGGGCTGGCTTGGCTGGACCTGCAGGCCCCAGGGGAGGCCCACTACTGGCTGCCAGCTCTCTTCACTGACCTCTACTCCCAGGAGATTACAGCGGAGGAGGCCAGAGAAGCCCTCCCCTGAGGAAATGTGGAAGGGGGCAGGGCAGCAGGCAGGGAGAAGAGGGAGGAGCTGGTGGTGAATAAAACCTGGACAACTCTTTTAAAAAAAGACAAAAAACCAAAAAAAATTCCAAGTTTTTTTCTTCCCCCAATATTCTTCATCCATTATTTTATTTTTTTAAAGTGCCTTCACATTGCATCTTTATTGGAGAAAACCTTGTTTATCCATTAAGGATAACCTGAGTAACACAGATAACAGCAAGCACATATAAAATGACTTTTGCACAGGTCATCTACGAGTTCATGGTAGAGCTGGGCCTAGGATGAAGGCCGTCTGTCTCCTGGCCAGTCTAGTCTCTATAACCCCGAGACATAAAATTAGAGCTTCTGTAAATTCAGACCTCTTCCTTATAAAGTATTCTTTATCTCAAATGAGCAGACCCTAATGGACCCGTAAATAATATTCACTTTTTCAGTCTCTTCTAGCTTTCTCTGTAGAGGTTCCAGGTTATGGCAGATTCAGCTATGAGTGTGAAGGAAATAGAGGTTAATGTTAAATGGTGATTAGAGAAAACAGTGGAATTGAGGGGAATCAGCCAATAGTGGATGTAGTATCGTTTCTCAAGTTCCTCACTAGCTTTCCCTCCCATAATGATCACCAGGTCCCTCTAACCTTCGTGGTGGGAAAAGGAATCATTTATTAACACCTACCCTACACCCAGTCTTATATACACCTTATTTATTCCTCATAGCAACCTTAAAAGCTTAAGTAGGTATCCTAACTTTGTAGGAGAGGAATCTAATTTGCCTGGGGCCACCAGCTTAAGAAACAGACCAAAGCTAGAGTTGAGGTCCATTAACCCCAGAGCGCACAGTCTCCCGTATCTAGCTTTGCACGGCACAGGTAGGTCGTTTTATTATTTCTTCCTACACACATGGTTGGCCAAGAGGAAAAGCCTGTTCCAGAAACCAGAAAACAAGTTTTCCAAAGCAAGTACAGAAGGTACTGATGAGCTGCAAGTGAAACCCAGTCTTAACAGTCTGAATTCTAAATTCCTAAGAAGGGCTGGTTTAGTACCAGAAAGCTGAAAACCCAACAGTTTGGATTATTCATACGAAGATACCTTCAAGGGGATACAGCCTAAGCCCATCGCTACCTCTGCCCATCCTTGCAGGACATGCTCACTTGCCAGTTTCTGAACAAGTATTTCTTTGGAAGGAACCGAGGCAAAGATGGCATTCCTCTCCTTGACTGCCAAGGCCTCAAAACAGGACCGACCCTATTTCTGACTGATGGGGAGCTCCTGTTGCCATAACCCTGCTTCCACCCGCGTGATGTAACACAGGTTTTCAGCTTCCACTGAGCACTATCTTTATCCCTGACAGTTTCAGGCCTAAGGGAGAGGTGTGGTTGTCATGATCCCATTCTTCCTTTTACACAAACCCTCCCACACCCACAAGCGCTTCCTCCTTCTGCCAAAACAAACTTTATTGCACCAAAAAGAAAAAAAAAACTTCATTTATGTACAGTCAGATATAAAGACATCTCTTTGACTCCTGTGCATATATTTCCTCAACTCAAGATTAGGGCGTAAAAGTCAGGCTAGTATGCCAGACATGCTCTGCCCATGGCAGGGCCAGGAGAGGATTGTCACTTGAAAGTGGGAACACTTAAATGGGTGACAGACAACACTGGACCAACTGACCAAGGGCATTATTTTAAGCCCTGTACTAGCTCTGGGAATGGAAGAGGGAAACTGGAAGCAGGGTCCCTTCTTGAGTCTCCTTGTGAAGAGACCCAGCCTTCAGGTATCCAAGCTGAACTTCCACCCCGCAAGCCCACTTTCTGTCCAGTTTCTTCACTTTCTGCTCTCCCAAGTAGGACATTCTCCTTTGTGCCCAACCCCCTTCCCAACTCCCCCAGTAAGTCCCATGATCCACAAGGCAGAGGCCTCCCATAGCAGCGGGCAGAGCAGGTACAAGTTATCTTCTCCCTTACATGTAGCTGGATACCGACTGAGGCCCTGCGTCAGGGGGATCACCAACACCCCACCGGGAGCCCCAACAGTAAGAATCCGGAAAGTATGGGAGAACACATCAAAAGGGGAAGGATGGATTCCCTCGAAGCCCAGTATCACAGGGCACCTAAAGCACATTTTTCTGAGCCAACCAGCTAAAGGATCACTGCAGCTAAATAGAGAGAAGCAACACAGCCAGGCAAACACCCATCAGAGCCAGTGACAAAGAGCAGCTGGGAGGGGCGGGGGAAGGGAGGGGAGGGAAGGGGAGGAGTCTTCAGAGTCCCAGCCCTGATCCCCTCTGCCATTGGCTACCCTTGCTCCCTACAGCTCCCCGGGCTTTGAAGCGAGGACTGCAGGCTGAGGTGAAAATACACAAGGACAGCCAAACACAATACAATAGGACTGGCATCCGTCGCCCCCCTGCACCCCACCCCCAGGAGGAATACCTCATTGTGACTAGTATTTATGAAAATCTGTAAGGTATTACTCTACATAGTGGCTCTAATCCCACACACACAGCAGCTGCCTGTGTTGGGAACTTTTCAAATCGGTGATTTGGGGAACAAACGGCATTTTCAGCTTCTTACGGTGCCTGTGCAGGCTTTACCAAGACCTTGGTTCAGTCCCAGTCACACTTACCTTCTGTCATAAATCTAGAAATGGGTGTGGGGATGGGGGGCAGAGGAGAAAGGTGCTCAGGTGCTAGGTAAAGCTTACTCAGCAGCAGCCTAGACGTCACCACTGTTCCTTCTCTTTGGTCTGTCTAGAACAGTGATTATAAATTAGGAAAAACAAAATTATGCTGGCCCATGGGAAATAATGGGAGAAGAGAGGCAGGGAGGAAAAGGGCATTGGGAAGCCCTGCTTCAAGACTGCAGACAGACAAGACAGACAACCACCCAGACTGCGTAAGTGTCACAGACAGCCCCCCCACCCCAATCTCCCTTCCAGATATCCCCATAAATCACTTGGGCACACTCCCTCTTGGAACTGCAATTCCTGTCTCCCACCTATCCCTAAGGAGCTGGCCCTGTGGAGAGGTGTGTTGGTTGTTGTTTTTGCCAGAGGCCCTCGCCCTAGGTGCTCCTGCATAGGTACCTTGGCCCCTGATGTGGGATGAACAAAGCCCCAGATGCTCGAGAGCCAAGGAGGTCATTTTGGGAACAGCCTCCCCACTCCCACGCCCTGGGATCCGAGCTTGCTTGGTTCTTGCCATCTTGCAGGATGACGTCACATTTGGAGGGAGATACACAGTGCCTCTCCATCCCTGGGGTGGGGGGAAGGGACTTTGCTGGGACTCTCGAGTAGGGGAGGGGAGAGGGGAGCAGGGTCTAAACCCTCAGGCTCCCGTGCAGGTCTGTCTCTGTCCCAGACGAGCTGCTATCAGAGTCCATTTCGGCGTTCTCATTATGGAGCCTCTCCAGCACTTTCTGACGAATCAGTCCCAGGCGCATCAAAAGGGACTGGTAGTCAAAGTGGCCCCGCTTCTCTCCAAAAGGGTCCTGTGGGGGAAAGGAGACAAGCGGGAAGGAAGATTCAAGTCTGGGTGGCTTACCCCAGAGAGCGCAGCTTTCGGCCCATGTGAATCACATGCTCAACATCTGAGCATGGGAACAGAGGCGGGCACAGTAGACAGTCCCGAACGACAGACATCATCGTCCTCGCTAGGACTCTCGGGGCACGTTCACCACCCCAGATAGGTCTGGCCTGGGCCAACAAGAAAATGTGCTTGCTCAAAAGCACGCCAATGTGCAGAAGGGGAACATAGTAAAGGGGAGATAAACAGGGAAGAGAAATTCAGGACCAGGACCGTAATCATTAGGAGTATCTGTGTTTTCAATTAACCTCATACAAACTATACAAAGGAAAAATTATCCTTCATTCCCTATACTCAAAAAGGGTAACTTGCTTTTCTAAGGTCACAGGTAGGTCCAGAAACTCAAGGGTTCTGACTTCTGGATAAGCACCTGCACTCTTCTGAAGTCAAAGATCTCCAACCATTATATAGGAAGGGGTTAACTGTCCTTAAAGTCTCAAAAATAACTACGGGTAGAGTGGAGAATATAAAAAAAAGAAATTTAAAAATAAGGATTCCAGCAGCAAAGGAGCAGGGCCAGCATTCAAACACGTGGAGCCCCACTTTCCTTAGCAGTTACAAAAAGGTACATGATTTCTCTCTCATATTCTGTCCCCTTCCACACTTCTGCCCACATGTTACTCTCATGTTCAGGGGCCAGTGGATGTTAAGCCACAGTCACAGTAGGGTTCTCAACTAGTCACTTATATTTGAGCCTATTTACAATTTGGTTTAATAAGAACCTCTTCCTTTAAACAAGCCTAAATTCTGCATTCTTACTGAAAGTGGAAGCACATTTCCCCAGCAGAGTCAGAGAATGAGCAACTGGTTTCCATCCTTGGAACAGGAAATCTTTCAAGAATAATTGCATACCCAATGTTTCCCTAAGTGTTCTTCCTCTTAGCACCCCTCCAAGCTAGAGATGGAATACCAATAGATGACCCTTATAATCCCTAAGTTCTAAATGTTCTTGATTTGAAAAGACTACTGACCAAGAAGGGAAGGAGTTCCAGGCCAGGCAGCAGGATGATTCAGATTCTACTCATGAGCACCTACTTTACACCAGGAACTTAGAACCAACTCCATATGACTTCAGTCTCCTCTCTGGACCTCAGCTACTCAAATGCACCAGGTTCCTTTCGGCTCTGAATTCTATGAGAGATGTGGATGTCACCCTTGTGGGGGGATTTACATGGTCTGTTGTAAGGCCTCTGGAGTCAGCAACAGGGGCTGTGTTACCTGCATAGTCTGGCCTTGAAGGTGCAGGCGATCTTTGCAGGCTACCTCATAGAAGTCATAATATTCCAGGAAGGACTTCTCCATCACCCCTCTGGAAAACAAGCAGAGAAGGTTAAGTTAGGAACAAGAGGGGAATAGGTCACCCTTTCACCATCTAATCTTAATGCCAAATTAAACAGCTAGAGTCCCCAAGCCAAGATGTGGTTTCCTACAAAGATCTTTCAATGGAAAATGGAAAAAGGAACAGCTGACCACCTAGGGTTGATTTCCCTTATACTCTAGGAGTTGTAAAATGAGAGTGACTATTAATACAAATCATTTGAACCCCAATTTCAACTCAAGATTTGCTCGGTCTCATCTGTTTTCCATAGGCCATACCTAATCCCAAACCTTACTCAAAATTCTCCTAGAAAAGTTTCATGAACTCTTGGTACATCTAGTTTTAACATCTAGAAATAAACGTGAACACTAAGAAGCGGGTTTATTATGAAGTGCTCTACACCTCATTCGGCTGTATAAGAGGTCCTCACAAAAATGGAGGCTCCCTGAGGGCGTGGAAGATGTCTTTCCCACCAGGCTTGGCACTCTCCAAGAACTAAGAAGCTCTTGAACTTCTCTCGGGTAACCCTCAGCCACCTGCTCTTTAAAAGCAGGAACCATATCTTTCCCCTTTCTCTATCTCCCTCTGGTGCCCAACACCGGAATTTGCCCCAAAGGTTCTCCAAGGTACAAACAAGCTAACTCTCCATAAGGTATACCAAGTGCCAGGCGGGCTCTCTTGACACATACCGTAGGGGTTCAGGGCAGGGACACTTTCCTTCCATCATGTCACAGACCGCCACTCTGATGGTCTCATGCCGAATACATTCATTGTAATTTTTGCTGTCTCCTGGATGTCTCTCCTACAATGTGACAGATACAATAGTATCCAAGTACAAAATTTAGGTAAAAAGAAAAACCAATGGGAAGAGACTTCAGGATGAGTACGGGGTATGTGACCCAAGCAAATGAGCTAAGGGCATACCTTTCCCACTGTATGGCAGATCCATAAGGAGCAACTAAGCCCTTGAGACCATTCACCTCCCCCTCATGCATACCAATACCCATCCTCGTTATGGGTCATTTTATCTATAAGCAGCAAACCAGATACATCAAATTTCCCGAAGCCTGAAATGAAAGGCCTCGCAGGTAAGGATTAAGTGGGAAATAATCGTATGTAAGAACGATGGTAGAACAAAAAGGCACACGTGACGTTAAGAGTCTCAGTCTGAAAAACCTATAGCTATCAGGATGCTTCCTGGTTAACTCCTTTACAGTTCTAGGGTTCCACCATCACTGAATTAATTACTATAAATCCATCAGAAGTAGAACTTGACATTTTCAAAAGAGTAACTCTGAACTTGGTCTGGAAAGCTGATATGAAAGCGTGGGCATGAACAGAAGAGAGCATGGCCTCCCACCCTCTAACTCCTCCCCTGCTCCTCCTCCTATCACCAACCCCAGTCAATCAGAGCCTTGGCTCTATCAAAACATGTGAACAGGAAAGATATACATGGCTTTAGCCTACCACCATGGTTCCCAATGTGCATCACAGCGAAATCACAGGGGCACTGTGGGATACTGTAAACTTTTTGAGGAAAACCACAGTATTCAATACCTGTCAAACACCATGCGAACTACTAGATTGAGGCAGGTAGTTCAGATTTAACATTAAAATGCATTATATTCCTTTCGATGACATACTTTTTTTGAAGCTGGATTTTCAGTCACTACTTTGATAAGCAGCAAGTAGCATATGAAAATGGGGGGACAGAAATGAGGGTGGTGACTCTGATCTGAGTTTAAAAGTTGTGTGGCACAGAACAGGTATAAACATACTATTTTTTGTTTTCAAATATCCTATTTTCAAAATCACTGTAGTTATTTAAGAAAGAAGTAAGTTGTTTGGACCTAACTACTTAACAAATGGAATAGTATGGCATTTCTTTCTGCCTGGGGAACTGAAAAAAAGTACCAAGACAAGAGGGTGCCGTGACAGAAGAACGTTTGAGAATTTTAAGAATAAAAGTCACATCGCTTGAATTTCCAAACAAGACCTAAAAAATCAGCTCGTTGGTTAGCCAATGAGGTCCATTTCCATTTCTACCTACTCCTGAAATCATATACACTATTTGTTGGAAAGGATGGTGTAGGGAATTATTTTTGTTCATTCTTAAAAGGGTATTTCCCTTTGTTTAGGTATACAGAAGAATCATCAGTGTTCGTTATCTCATATAGTTTCAAAATGAATTAAGCATCAGAAAGATAAAGAAAAATACCATATGATATCACTCAGATGTGGAATGTAAAAAAAAAAGACCAACGAACTTATTTACAAAACAGAAACAGACTCACAGACATAGAAAACAAACTTAATAGTCACCATGGGTGAAAGCGGCTGGGAAGGGATAAATTGGGAGTTCAAGATTTGCAGATACTAATTACTATATATGAAATAGATAAACAAGTTCAGACTGTACAGCACAGGGAACTATATTCAGTATCTTGTAGTAACTTACGGTGAAAAAGAACATGAAAACGAATATATGTAAGTTCATGTATGACTGAAGTATTGTGCTGTACACCAGAAACTGACACAACATTGTAAACTGACTATACTTCAATAAAAATATTTAAACAAACAAACAAAATGAATTAAGCTGTTTTGATCACCTAAACTGAATTATTATTTTTGGGGAATATCACTGGAACTCTTTTCCTGTGCTCATGAGTAATTCTGGAAGGGGCTTAGAACAGTTGAAGATTTGGGGCTCCTGGGACTACATCCTGATCTGTGTCTTTGTGAATGGTCCTCTCTGAGCCACTATTACCTCACTGGAAAATAGGGATAATAATTATTGACTTCACAGACTTAGCATGAGGATTAAATGAGAAATTATATATGTAAGAGCTTGGCAGTGGCTGGCATATAGTATACTCTTGGAAAATATGAGTTTCCTCCACTTTCTCTTTGGCAGCACTGACTAAAATACTCTGGCCCAAGCCAGTGACTGCTCTTTTGGCTCTGCAGGTAACAGTACTTCGTAACTCCAGAAACAAGTCTGGCTCAGCAGTCACCAGAGAGCACCTTAAAGGGACAGTGGAGAATGGAGGCATCCAGAAGAACCCACTGGCTGCAAGAGCCCCCAGAATAGTCTCGGGATTAATTTCCAAATGACTCCACTGATTTCCAGATGGTAGATTAATCCAAGTCAAATGGAAATAACTTGACAATGTTACTGTAACTTAATAAGGGCGAAAAAAAAAAATCACTATTAAGGAGCAGGCATGCCAGATCCTTTTTTCTCCAACAGTGATGAGTTTAATACATGGGGCTGAGCCAGACGAAAAACCAAAACCAAAACCTAAATGCTCAAGTAGACTTTTCAGATCTCTTAAAACCCAATATTCCACACCCCAGAGTTGGGCCCACCTGGTCTTACCTGCTCAAAGCCAGGCTCATTGTGATAGGGGTTCTCAGTCATCAGGGACTGGATGGAGATAAGCACGGAAGAGATGCTCTGGGCTGGGCTCCAGGCAGGGCCAGTCCATGTACTGCAAAACACATCAGAGGAAAGAGAAGACCGTGAAGCACAGAGACGGGAAAGGCCAGTGCACAAGTACCCTGGGGCCTGGCAGTACCATCATAAGTGACTCAACATTTCACTTTCACTATTAGTACTCTGGAATTTCCCAGCCTGTCTCACCCCCATTCACCAGAAATCAGTCAACTGCCTTAATCCTCTTATCAAAGACAAAAGAAAGAGGGTAAAGTAAGCCAGGTAACTTTGTAGGGATTTTCTTTGGGCTAGGAAAGAAACAGTAGCCAGGGAAGGTTCCCTTCATCAAAATGAAACAAATAAGGTAAGAAAACAGCTCCAAAGGCAGTCTACACATTAACCTCTGTGAATCTCAAAGACCTTACTTCTTTCTTTATGAGTGGTGATGGAGCCAGTGAGGAGAGAGAAGTTGAGCACACAGGCCCAGGAGGGACTGAAGCCATCTGGTTAGAGGCCATGTGCTGGGGCTGATGACTGGGGATCCAGTTCTCTATCAAGCCCCCAAAGAGTGTAAGTTCTCTGAAGAGTACACAACTCTGCCAAAGGACAGGAAAGGAATAAGGCTCTTCCACACTGTGGAGGGTCTGAAAATGATATATGAAGAACACTTGAACAACAGAGAAATACCAAAATTGCTCCTCTCTTTCATAAACCTGATGGAGTACTGGGAGGAAGAAGGAAGCTTGGACATTAATGACATTTATTTTTAGCTCAATTAATTGAAGAAATGACACCTGAGCTGGAAGCTAAATACAACATGAGCCAGGACTGGTTTGTTCAGGTTAACTGGCCACTTCCCTTTCCTGCTGGACTTGAGGAAAAGCCACTAAGTGATGGGGAGCAGTAACTTCCTCAGAGCTTGCTCTTCAGTGCCTCTCCACCTTTCTTCTCAGCTTCGCTCCCCCAGGAACCCTAGACCTTGGGTTCTCTAAAGCGTCATGTATTTGGAGACTGAAGTCAACAGGGTAAACTTTCATTCAATTTCTCTGTAAGTCAGCCCAGTATTTCTTCCTAGGTAGGGAGGAAAGGAATGAGGCTAATAAAATGAGTATAGTCAACTAAGAACACATAGGAATTTTCTACTCTGATTCTCCACGGCAAACTTTCAAATTCAGAGTAGCTTCTCCTTTTCCAACCAACACTTCTGCCACTTACACCCACGATTGTACTTCCCGTTTCTACTGTGAATTGATGTTTGCTCAAAAGTTTTATACTGGCCTAATGAAAGAAAATTTAATACAAAAACACTTTCATGAACAAGTTTCATAGTGAAGCAACAACTAAATTTCCTTACCACGGTGGGTTATACACACCACTCTCTTTACCAGCATGGACAATTCTATACCCTAAGGAAATAAAAACTTCTTTTAAGGACAACTTCCTTTAAAGGACTTCCTCACTGCTGTTTGTAATCACAGACCATATCCTTGGATCTCAGAGAATTTGGGTGGGGTGGGGAGGGGGAACAGTGTAGAGGAAAGAAGTTTGTTTCAGCTGCCTTTCCCTCACAAAAACCTGGAAGTGTATTGGATTGGAGAGGAAGAAAGAAACAGGATAACCAGTTTGGGCAACTTTCTTAACTCCAACTTTTACTTGTTCTCTGCCCTAGGGAAATTCAGATCACACTAAAAAGACCAATCTGGAATATGCTAGAAGTTATTTCCAGAATGTTTAACCCCTAAAGGCAGTTAAAAGGGAATGGACCAGAACTACTTGAAGCAAAATCTCGGTAGCACCCAGAAACAAAAATGCACTTGAAACTTTTGTTTCATATCTGATGTGACTTCTAACCTCAGACATTTTTCATTCAGTTGTTAAAATATCATAATCATCATCATCACCACCACCGCCTCCAAAGCCACTCATGAGAGACTCAGAAATAAGACACTCACAATCCTGAATAGCACAGGATCTGCAGCCTTTCTCAACCTGCTCCGGAGAGAATTAAGCCCTGATGCCCTAAGGGAGTGGTTCTCCAACTGGAGTTTGCACCAGAACCCCTAGATTGCTGGGCTGCCTCCAGAGTTTCTGATGTAAGAACTCCAGGGTGAGGCCCCAGAATCCGCACAGCTGTAAGTGATCCAGTGCTTCTGTGACATTCAGTGAACCACTTCACTAAGGCATCCGTTGTACGGAGTGAATTAACTTCTCTTTTTTGCATTTAGAATGGTACTACTCAAGTACCCTCCTGGGGAGAATTGAGGAAATAGTCATTCCAATCATTTTCTGTGTTCAGATGAGGAACCCTGGTTGATAAAGGCTGGCCTAGAGTAATTATTTGCTAACAACCAACTTGGCCACTTAGAAGTCTCCTCTTACCCTAGAATACTCAAGCAGACTTTCCCATTGCGGTAGAAGTTGGGGTTAAACCTCACTGTGTTATTGCCCGTTGTCATCAGTTTGACCCGAGGTGGGTGGATGGGATAGTCGGGCGGACACCGAAACACGAACAGGAAGAAACCCCCTTCATAAGGAGTGTCAAATGGGCCTGTGATCAATGCATGAATCTGCAAAATAAAACCCCATCTCAAAATTGTGAGGTGATGTCCCAACCCGAACCCTCCTGGCTTCCACTTGCTACCCACGCCAGCAGCAGGACCTTCGACTATATCCGTATCATATCCTCACTATGCAGAATGAATAGTGTGTACTCACTCATACTAACAAATATGTTTGGAATTTTAAGAAATCTCATTACAATGGAGTGGCATCTTACTCAGGGGTTACATTCTAACCTTAGAGCCCAAGGTAAAAATTGAACCTAGCCAAAACCACCCTTGAGTGCCCCTTAAAATTCCCTTAAAGCATGTTTTTTTTTTTTCGTTCAGACTTTCCTGATCAGTATTATGTGTAACAAATGGATAGAACACCAGTGTGCAAAACATAATATGTATCTGTAAGATATTATCCTAGCACGTTTAATTTTAAGAAATCAATACCTACAACTAGTGAGTACGTTTGTTTGGATCTGCCTAGGTGAAACATGCATATGATGCAACTCCACCCTCCATCCATGTGACACAAGGGGAGAAAGATGAATGAAAAAGAGGAAAGGGATTGGAGGCCACCACACCAGTGCCAATCACAGTGCAGAGCTGAGGGTTGTAATGGAGGCCTAGGGTATCTGCTTCCTCCGTAGAGGATCAAACCTACTGTGGAGGATGTGGCTCAGGCAGCATCCAGCTGTGTCAAAGATGCAAAGAAAAATGGGGAAACTCAGGGTCCACTCGGAGCCACAGATCATCCCCAGAACTTTCCCCAACACTGTAGGTTAATTAAAAAGAAAAAAATCAGCAGCACTTAAAACAGAATGTTAAATTCTCTTCCTCCAGCTGTGATTATGGAACAAGGTTTTTCTTCCAGAGGAGAGGAAAACCTTAACTGACTCAGTTATATTTCTTCTTTTACAAAGGCTCCTAGGCACTTAAGTCTGCTCTGAATTTAAACAGCAAGAGGAAAAAGGACCTGCAATCCAATGTCTCAGCCTACAGTCCCTACCATGCCCTGGTGGCCCTGTGTTATCTTTTAGCCTCCAGTCGTTTGGAACAGCAAGCTCAAATGGTATCAACATGACATCAGTTCTAGGACCCCAGGGACTAGCATATTAACACTGACACTTGACTAAGGACAAGATGTCTCAGAAACAACATTTCCAACGAGATAAAAAGAAAAAATCAATTTAAAGGGAAACGTATTCAAAACAAAATAGATATACAAACAATTCCAAATGTGAATTTTTACTGTAAGAAATTTGAAACTATGTTTTCATTTAAACAACACTAGATTTAGGTAATCTGACTTCTTCACAACATCAGTTTAAGTGAAAATTCACTTCTGAGAGTAGAGCATTCAATGACAGAGAAGTCTAGGTAATCTATGCCAGAGGAATTTAAGCTTTTTCTGTGTTTGTGTGTGGACAAGAGAGGAGTGGTCTTTGGGGTGGAAGGGATATTCCAAAGCAATCAGTAAGGACAGGAGCCTTAACAAAGCCCTATAACTACAAACACTGCTCACTCAAGCCTGCTCCATCCCCAACCTTCTTGGCTTCTGATTTACAGCACCACACTTAAAGGTCAAGAGCGGAAGGATGGGGGAAGAGTTGGGTAGCACAATGAATAGGGTGACCATATAGTTTATCATCCAAACTGGAGCATTTCTGAGAGTGAAAGAATGCTGGGACAATAGAAACATACTGGGATTTCCCAAGCCAACCAGGACCTTTTGGCACCCCAAAAAGAGACACATGTTCAAAGCTCTGTTCCACTTCACTGTGTGACCTTGGGCAAGCCAATTAATCTCTTGGGATTTTGATTTCTTCATCTATGTAATAAGAGATGTGAGCTGGATAATCTCTTTTAGGCTCTTCCAACTTTATGGGCCCGATTTCCCAATAACCCTCCAAACCCCACCAAGTTACATACCTTAGTCATGTCAACAGTATCAGGTACAACGAACATTCCTGGAGGAGGCTCCTTATAAATGGACATGATATCCCTGTATAACACCAAGAGGAAGTGGGGGAGGGAGTGAGGGAGAGGAGAAAAGAGGGGAATCCCTTGAGCAGAGCAGTTCTTATCACCTCAACAAGGCCAGGGTTCGAGAAAGTGGTGCTTGGTACCACAAATGTTTGCACTGTCTTGCTGGCTGAGAAATCTCAGCTGAGTACTTGTCAGGCAAGCAGAGAGCAAATTATTATCAAAGGCGCATTGTTTCCTCAGGGGGAGGGTTTGGAAAGGGGAGTGGAAATCAGAGATCCCAACAGCATCAGATGTCACCCTGGAAAAGCCACATCCCATTTACTCTCATTTCCTCCCACATGGCAATTCATTCACTCCCCACCTCCGAGATTCCCAGGTACTATGGCTGAATGCTGAATGAACGTTTTTCAGTAACTGGGAAGGCATAATCAACTCCACTAAAAAACTAATTCCATAAACTACACAGTGGACCGTTGTTGGCATGGGGATTACATGAAGCAAGTGAGCTAGCAGGAAGCAATAATGGTCTTCTTGCCCAGGGGACTAAAAGGGTAGAGATCTCTTCAGGTTAGGGAGAGGACCCTCTGAAACTGCTGAGAATCTCACATCTGGAAGAGGACATGTACTACTATACACTACTTCTATAGAAGATGAGAGGATTGCTAGGTTTGCTAGGAGACTGCTCATAAATTAGTTGTGAGCAGTTATCTATAGGAACACATTCTAGGTGGGAAATCTAGGGATTTGCTAGGGTACACAGGGACATTAAAAAAAAAGTGCAAATAAATGACAGGAGACAAAAACAAGTACTGGCAAAACTCAGAGGTATGTTAGAACTGGAAGGCTGAAATGGCCGAAGGAGTACAAGAGTTAAGGAGTGCTGAGCTGCCTTCGAGATGGCCCGCACTGTCTATGGAGTGTGTATCTACTTTTACTTTAAACTAAGCACCCAACCCTGCACCTCGTGGCCTCTCTGGCCATCTGAAACGGCCTGCACTCTGTCTACGGGGTGTGCATCTCTGAATAAATCTACTTTTACACAAAAAAAAAAGAGTGCTGAGTTTCTTAAGTTAGAGGCGGCAACCTTGATGGAGTTGGCCAACTGCATCAGGCCCTGGGCCAGGTGCTTTACACACAGTATGCTGTTTAATTTTTATCACAACCTTGAAAGGTAGGTGGAAATACCTGAAAGAACTTGGAATGTGGGGAATGTGATTACCTAGATGAGGATGACTGTGATGGGAGGCATGGGGAAAGAAAGAGTCTGGTCATCAGCAAACAGGTTTCAGTATTAACAGCAGCTAAAAAGCATTCTTTTCTCCTATGCAATAGGTTCTGTGCAAAGCATTTTCGCAAAAACATTATCTACTAAATGATATGATCTAAGATCAGTCACCCAAGAAATAAGCACAGAAAGGACTTGGGCCTTTGTTCCTATATTTGAACTGGGTATACTTGCTTCCGAAAGTAAACCACATGACCCGGAGGAAAGAATACAGAAAAGAAAGTCTTGAGTGGGACACTACAAGCCAAAGTGAGACTGGGAGGGTGAGAGGAGGAAGCCTGAGTTCCTGGAACAGGTGTGAGAGTGGACAGCTTTGGGGTTCTGGAAAAGTGCTTCAAGGAAGGCTGCAGGCATGTGAGGGAAGCGACTTGGACTTGGGGAAGGGACTTTGTGGAGGGGACTTGAGGAGACCGGGAAGAAAAAGCCAGGCTGGCCTGGAGTCTCAGGCTGAGCAAAGCAAGCTGTGTGTGTTACTAACGGGGCTCAGGAGACGACGCAGGGGACCGCTGGGTGGGGCCTCCGGGCAGCATCTAGCAAGGCTGGGGTGGGGAAGGGGGGAGAGGGGCGGCGCAGAGGGCGGGAAGGGGTGTTACTGAAGCGCGGAAGGGTCGGGTTTCGGGCGGGAGGTATGGGGGAGGGTGTCCGGACTGGAGACGGAGGGCTCACCGGAGGTGGCCGAGGGGCGGGGTCGGACCTGGGCACTCGAGGAGGGGCTTGGTGCGTGTGGGGCTGGGGGCGGGGGAAAGAGGACTTGGATCCCGACGCTCCGGGCTAGCCAGACGTGGGCCCAGGACCTGGGCCGCGGCAAGGGCAGCGCGGAAGCAGCGGGGCGGTGGTAGTGGGTAAGGGTGGGGGGCAGGGAAGGTCGAGCCCCGGAGCTCGGGGCTGGGGGAGGAAAAACCCCGGCTCACCGCTTGATCCGGAGGAGACACTGCGGCGCGGTTCGCTCGCCGTCCCAGTCAGAGCTGAGCGTGGGGTCCCAGTGGCTAAGCAGCGCGGCCCCGTGGGCAGCGGCCGAGGGCGGGAGCCCGGGCAGCGGAGCCAGGCCGCTCCCCGGCCCCCCGGCCCCGCCCGCCGCCGCCGCCGCCGCCCACACATCCGGCAGGAAAGGCGGCCCGAACCCGCCGCCGCTGCCGCTAACGCCAACAACACCAGCGACGCCGCTCGCCCCAGGGCCCGCCGCCCCGGCGCCCGCCGTGGCCGTCGCCGCCTCCTCAGTCGGACTCTCCGCCATCGCTCCTTCGCTTCCGGGACTGCTCGGCAGCACGTCCGCCGACCAGAGCGGCCGCTGCTCCCTCCCGCTCCCGCACCACCGAGAGCCGGGCCAGAGTGTCCCCACCCCCCTCGGCTTCCACGGCCCGGGCGGCGCTGGCTCCGCCCACCCCCGCCCCGACCAGCGAGAGGCGCTCTGCAAGAGCGTCCACTCCACGGTCCTCCAGGGCGGGCGGGGGTCGGAACTCGCCGGCCAAGCGAGGGTTCTGGGCCTGCGCGGCTCCCGCGCTCTGCGGGAGGAGGTTCCGAGGCGTGTGTGGACACCTAGGTATAGTTGAGAGCCCGGTTCCAAGGATTATTTTATTTTCAGGTGTTGAAAGGGGAGGAGGGTAAGACCATTTCCCCCGTTTAGGGGAGTGACCCTCAGACATGCCCAAGGGGTGGGACTGGGGATCCAGCTTCCTAGTAGGGAGGCGGTGAGTAGAGGAGTTGACTCCGTTACAGCCCTTCTTGTCCGGAAGACTGATTTATCCTTCCTCCCTGCACCCTCACCCACGGAGGGCAGACGGCAAGAGGAAGGAAGGAAGGAATCAGAACCTACGAGTGAAAAACTATCTCGTTTTAGAGTTTATTCAATATATATTTATAAAGGGCATGCTAAATGCCAGGCACTGTTGCTAGGCGTTGCCATAGGGATAATGAACCAGACCTAAAGAAGCTTGGTGAAAAGAAATCAAGCCTCCTGACTCCAAGCTCAGTATTTCTTCCCACAAGTCCTTGAATATGCAGGAATCAAGGGGCTGTGAGTTTAAATCCTGGGAGGATTCCTCAGGATTTTACTGAGATATGTAAGATGAAAAAGAATACTATGGACTGAGAAAAACAAGCCTTCAATAAAGAAGGCTTTCCCTTTTCTCGCTAGCCAGAGTACAGGCTCATAATCTAACATTCCCAGCAGAACCTGGGGCAGCACTCAGTAACCAAACACGCTGATTATTTCTGCAGCAAAGCATTTGAATATTCATACTAATGTGGGTACATTTATGAATATTCGTACTAATAGCCTCACTTTGGATTATATTTTGTAGCCAAATTTGCTTTTAAAAAAAGAAGTCCTGGGGGATGATACAGCTCAGTAGTAGAGTGCATGCCTAGCGTGCATGAGGTTCTGGGTTCAATTCCCAGTACCTCTAATAAATAAATAAACCTAATTACCTCCCTCGATTAAAAATAAAAAATAAAAATAAAAAGAATTTAAAAAAAGAAGTCCTGTTTTCACAGTTTTGTGAATTTTCCAACAATGGAATGTAGGGTTGAATGATAATGGCCAGCATTTATTGGGAGCTAAAATACTGGGTTTTTTTAGTTAACATTTATTGAGTGCCTAATATGTACCAGGCATTATGTAATGTATACTTTTTTTTTTTAAAGGGAGGTACTGGAGATTGAACCCAGGATGCACTCTACCACTGAGCTATACCCTACCCCCTACTTTGTCTTATTTAGTCCTTTCTACAACCTTGTGAAGTAAGTACTATTATTTGTCTGTTCTGACAGATGCAGAAAGAGAGGCTTACAGAGGTTTGGTCACTTATACATGGGTTATACTGAGAGCAAGCCAAATCTGTGTCAGAGAAAACGTTCTGACCACTATGTGATACAGTCACAGCTTGGAACTCTCCCTGACTTACCACATTTTACCTTGTATTAATTATGGTCATTTGGTACCTGTTGCTCCCTCCTCATACCACCCCACACCCCCACCGTTCTTAGCACTCTAGATATGGATCTAGTACAGGGCCTGACACAGCTTAGATACTTAACATGAAGCAGAATGAATCAATACAATATTTTATACAGATCTCATGTTTTGTTGTGTTTTACCACTCTATAATAAAGATGCCCAAGTATTTCTGAAAGGAGATGCAATAAACCGGCAACAGTGGTTGCCTCGACGGTTTGGTTGTAGACAAGATGGGCCAAAGAGTGTGTGTGTGTGTGTGTGTGTGTGCGCGCGCGCATGTGTGTGTACACACAAACATACACATATACCTTTATACCTTTTTGTACCTTTCAAATGTGCTGTGCACCGACTGCCTATTTGAACTATGTATTTCATTCATTTTTAAAGGATTCCAGAATTTTGCTGGGGTATTATTTACTTAATAAGATGCTCAAAAGTCAACTCACTGGATAACCTCACACAAAGAAAAACACTACTCCGTAGCTTCTCCATGGCTACAGACTACAGAGGCCCAAAGGTGGCCCATGAGGTGAGAGGATTCCTCATGGGTCCCCACCTTACTACTGGACCACTGTTTTCAAGTACAAGGTCCGTAAGTAATATGACAATGAGCAAAAACCACTTACCTTAAATCCAGGAGAAAGGTTCAACCTTTGATCTGTACCACTCTGCAAATATCCTTTTTGAGCCTACTCCTGCATCATAGGATAGTGATAATTACTACCTCTCAGGATTTTTCTGAGGATTAAGTGTGGCGTTTCTAGAAATGTTCTGTAAAGTGGCAAGGAATGCCCAGATAATTGTCACCTCACTTGCCCATTGTGCCTTCTCTCCTTCAGGCCTGTGTTCACATTCTCTACCTGGAATACCCTTTCCCTTTAGTCTATTAGGGGAAATCCTAGTTGTTTAAACTCTCTGAGCCTCTATTCCTCTATTAGTAACATTAGTAAAATAACAGTAGCCATAAAAAAGAGATAATGTGATTATGAATGTGCACAATATGTGGCCAGAGTAAATATTCAATAATTACTAACCCTTATTATTATTATTCATCTTCAAGGCTGGCTGGAATATTACTTTCTCTGCTAAACCTTAACACCTCTAGGCATATTATTATTATTAATTACTAATTTTTAATTACTCCATCCTCTGGAATAATTCATACCTTTATTATAGCACGCACTACTTTTTATTTTAGTGGTTTGGTTACTCATCTGTCTCGCTACTACATATGACATCTCTAAGGCAGTAAGCATGGAGCACCAGTCTTGTATCTCTGAGATCTGACATTGACTGAGTACTGCAGAAATGGTAAACAGAATGGAAATGAAGACATGGTAGCCAGTGGTCCTTCCCCTGGCCATGGGTCTTCAAGATTTCACCTCCTCCTCTTTTCTTTCCAAAGAGCCAAACTTGTACAAAGAAAAGTCAAAGCCTGAAGGGCTGCAGCTGCTTAAAGGACCAGTTCCCCAGCTCCCAAGGAAACTGGCAGTGCTTAGTCCTGTGCTCACTGACTTCTTCAAGGCAACACCTGGCTACTTTTCCCTGGCAGCTTGCCCTCTGGAGCCACTCCCATGCCTTCTGGGGATGGATGACACAACTGAGTGGTCTTCCTGCAGGAATTTGGATCCAAGCCTCTCCTCCCCAGCGCACTGGACTTCCCTGCATTGAGCCATCTCTTAGTGTAACAAAGTTCAGTGGCACCTCGCTCATGGCTCCTTGCAAGCACTCATGCCCAAGGACAGAGGCCAGCAAGTATCCTGGAGTTCAGGTCACTGCTGTGCCTCAACCCTCTCTAAAAAAGATACATTGTGAAGATCCTTCTCCCTTTCCCCAAGGACCTGTGTCCCACTGCCCTCCGAAGCAATCCTTCCCCTCCAGGACCTAGCCTTTTTTTTTTAATGGAGGTACTGAGGATTAAACCTAGGACCTCATGCTTAGTGTATGCTAAGCACATGCTCTACCACTGAGCTATACCCCCTAACTCCTGTCCTAGCCATTTGTCTTGGGCTTAATGCCAAGGAAAGATGGAGTTCCCATCTAGGTCATAAATTGGGGACTAAAAGGAAAAATCATAACTTGAACTGTTTTGAGGCTTTTGATTTTAAGATCTATATTTTTAAATTTAATAATACATGCATTATGTTATCTCATTATACACCTCCCATTAATATCTTATACTACATATATCTCATTAATACTGTACATGTATACATTGCATATATCATTATTTGCCTATATTTACCTGTATTATCTTATTTCGTTGTCACAACAACCATGAATTGTTCTCATCCCCATTTCAGTGATGAGGAAATCAAGGCTGAGAGGAGATAATTAACTTCCCAGTTAGGAAGTAGCAGGGCTGAGATTTGCATTCCCCTCTCCCAAGTCAATGCTCTTTGCCACCATGCTGCACTCTTGAGGCAGTAGTGATGTCTTATGGTCATCCTTCTTAGAGTATAATGAAAACAATGGACCCTCTCCCAAGAACAGTGCACCTCTGTATCCACTCACTAACATTTTGCACTAAGCAAAATGGCTCCATCCATGGGCCATAGACCTTAGTTTAAAAAAACCTCAGTGGTAATGGACTAATTGCCTGGTTGGAGGTGAGAGAGTATTCTCCATTGATTCTCCAAGGCTCCATGGGCCCACCAATCACACTCCCAACCCTGCTGATTATGATTTGTAAGTCCGGCAATTATAAAGCTATTTGGAGCCCATGATGAAGGGAAATTCTTACCAGCCCCTTGGCAAAAAATAGGCTCCTGGAGTTTCACAGGAAATAAGACAACCATCTTCCCTGGGGGCTGCTCCTTGATTATCTCCAGAGGGCAGAGGCCTGGAGGGGATGCCAGCCTGACACTCGTAAAGGTTGCTGCATTCTACTTGCATAACAACATTACCAGTTAATCCATTGCAGCCTTGGTGATTTAAGCTGCCAGTTTAACCTCAGTCCAATTCCTTCTCTTTGGCCCTGAGTTTCCTGGGCTCTGCTTCAGGTTCTGTCACTGGTTTGCTGTAGACAATCTTGAGAATGTTACTTAAGGTGAAGAGGCTAAGAGGACAAACAGCAGATCATGGTAGACCAGCAGTTCTCAAATGGGAGTGATTTTTTTTTTTTTTTTGCCCTGCAGCTAGGAGACATTTGTCAATATCTGACATTTGGCAGTTGGTTGTTACAACTGGGGGAGAGGTTGGTACCGGCATCAAGTGGGTAGAGGCCAGAGATGTTGCTAAACATCATCATACAACGCATGGGATGGCCCACAGCAATGAATTATCTGCTCACAAATGTGCCAAGGGTGAGAAATCCTGTGGTAGAAGACCATGATGAATGTTAGATGGACTTGGATTGAAATCGCCGGCCTGCTGTATGATCTTGAGTAAGTCACTGAACCCTAGATGAGGCGGCACGGTGATTAGAACATGGGTTTGGAGTTTGAATCCCAGCTTTACTAGCCAGCTGTATGACCTTCACAGGATTCCTCATGTCTGAGACTCCCTTGTTTCCTTACTTACAGAATGACTTATTTCATAGGGATGGTAGAAGTTATTCACTGAAAATACTTACCACCGCACCCGACATAGGAGTGCTCAAATGTTAGCTGATGTTCTAACCAACACTGGCTTTTCCTCTTCTACAGCACGTAGCTTTTGTATCCACATAGTCAACAATTTATGGCATTGTTCAGTATTGTTTCCACTCTGTTGGTTTCTTAGCATTTCCCAAGACTCCTAGGAGGATGCTTAACACCTAAATACCTGTATGACTGTCTTTAAATTGCATATAAATTGAATCCATTCTTTTTGACTCACATATTTTGGTGTTTTAACCCTTTTTGCTAGCTACCCGTCAGCTGGAAGGTGTTAACACTAATTAGGAATGTTCTTGGTCTCACTAGTCAGTTTTGCAGTAAGTTGAGATATAAGGTTTTCAAAAAATGGGTGCCACTTATGTTATTACTCCTTTTGAAACCACCCAATTTGGGGCAGACAATATCTACCAGCACCTAAGTTCATTCTGTGATTATATCAGCCTAGCTTTCTCTTACCTGGGTCTTTAGTTCCACTGTAGCCAAGTTGGGGGCACCTGCTGGGCACAGACTGAAACCACAAGGAAGATGCTGTGTGGAGCTCTGTAAACAACTTGTTAGTTGGTTCACCCCCCGAAACACCCTTTTCATCCTTATCAAAGATAGGGATAAAAAACTGTAAAGCCCCCATGAACAGAGACCGTGTCCCTTATCTGTTTTATTCAAGCACGTTTAGGCGCTCTAAGAAAGGCCAGTTGGGAACAAAAATGAAACTTACAGGTGGGGCTAAGTGCAGGCAGATGGAGGCTCCCTCCACCTCTAACGTGCTATACAACTTCTTTGGGATGAAGTTTCCCTATCTGTGCTACCTCAACTGTGTGGCCAAAACGAAAACAGATGGGACAGCACAGCAGGTAAAGGTTTAAAGCCGGCCTGAGGGGGGAGTCCCCAGTCCTGCCACTTACCAGTCTGTGATGTTGGACAAGTTATTTTGCTTCCTTAAGCATCAGTCCCCTCATTTGCAAAACAGGTATAATCATTGTACTTATAATTCATAGGGTTGTTGAGATAACAAATGTAAAACACTGGGTACAGAGCTTGGTGCAAATTAAGCCCCTCAAAAATTTTACAAATTATCACACCAATAATATTACACAAATCCATGCTCCCCCGGGAGATGTTCTTAGTCACACCAATGCTGCTTCTCACTCCTGAGGAGACCCTAATCACCAATGGCTGACCCAATCCCACTTCCCTTGTCCCGCCTTTCCATGAAGGCCTTACCCAAGGGCAAAGGACAGAGGCGCAGGCATATGGGTTTAGAGAAACGTCCTGTTTAATGGTAAAGCTTAGCACACTCCAGCACCGGGCATGGCCTGGGGTCGAAGCAGCAGGGATGGGTAGGCGACTTCCACGGAGCCTCACATGGCGAAAAGGATGAGGAAGGCAACCATCAAACAGAAGAGTCCCATGGCCTCAGACAGGGCAAAACCCAGAATGGCATAGGAGAAGAGCTGCTGCTTCAGAGACGGGTTCCTGCCGGGGAGAGACCGAAGCTAGCCCAAGGGAAGGAAGGGGTGAGGGCATGGGTCATGGGTGATGGTGATGGAGGATGCAGGCAGGTGAAGTGAATGGGGAGTGCTGAAACTGGGAGAGGGCTTAGCTTGCATATATCGTGGGGACTGGACAGACAGGCAGAGTACCAACATGGTGAGTTTAAATGAGCCAGGCTGGAAACATATTTATTTAAATTCTGATTCAGAGGCCACTGGAAAAAAACAGGTAGATGAAATCAACTCAAAGCTAGAAGGATCTCTGCTGAAGCTTCCTCCAAATAGGGTGAAATTTACAGTAGGAGATGCTTGAGGCCACCCCAACTTACCTGGCATAGCCAATGATCAAGCTGCCAAACACTGTTCCAATGCCGGCCCCCGAACCAGCCACACCAACTGTGGCGGCCCCAGCACCAATAAACTTGGCCGCTGTGTCAATGTCCCGGGAGACAACACTGGTCTGGAACTCCCGCCTGGCCACCTGGAGCGGGATGCTGCTGTTGGAAGGCTAGAAGGAGGGGTAGAGAGGGAAGGAGAGAAAGAGAGAGAGGAAGGGAGATAGTGAGGCACAAGGACAGGTGGCTGACTCCACCCCCCATCCCACCCACCTGAGCCCTGAAATTGTTGACAAATTGCTTAGGAAGTGCGGAATGCTCAGACTGCAGAGCATGCTGGGAATTAGTCTTAGGGTCCATTTCCAGGTAGGGCTAGGGAAACTTCACTTTTCCAAGAACCTCACCTACTCAGAACTATTAAAGCACCACAGATTCTCTAACACTCCCCCCACTTTGGCCCAAAGGCAACTCAACTTAATTAAAGTTCCCCAGTCTAAGGAAATTCTTAAGAGGACCCATTCTCCATTACCTGTTCAGATGGGATCTCTGGCCTACTCAGGAAGGAGGCAGACACAGGCCTGATTAGACCCCTGGTACAAGAGCGGATCTATAAAATCAGAAAGACACACTCCCCTAAATCAGGCAAGAAAAAAAAAAAACCCTTCAAACAAACCAAAAAGCCCTAATTGCTGAGCTTCTGTGAAAAGTAACTACAAATATTATAAATAAAACAAGCCTACTCTGTTTCAAGGTCAGTTAATGTAGTCCTATGTGTACCAGTCAGGCCTGCACCAGAGACAGCTGTCCTGAGACCCTGGTGTAGTCAGCAGTAGCAACCTTCCCATTTAAAACTGAGTGATAAAATTCACTTCCATGGGCACAGCCCTTATCAGTAATTCAGAATGGAACAAAACGCCACACTAACATCAAACCAAGTACAGGAAAGAAGGTTTATATCCAGATCACCAAAGAAATCAGAACGGGAAAATATTATTATGCTAAAATGCAGTCACTGTTACACATTCGGAATGGAGTGGGTCAGTAAGTCAGCTGAGGTTCCTGAAACAACCACCTAAGCAGAGACTCCTGTAAGGAGGCTTTCTTGCGCTATTTCAAGAAATATAATTTAGCAGTCCTAATACAGATGCATGGATCCCACCTCGCAGGGTGCAGCCTGGGCATCAGGATTTTTAAAAGCTCCCTAGGTGATTCCAATGTGCAGCCAAATTTGAGAATCATTGTTTCAGTGGACTGTCCGGCTATGGCCAAGCCAGACTAGGGGTAAAGGTCAGATGCAGACTCTCAACACATTCCAAAGCCAAGACAGATTGATTTACAGGCCCAAGTAATCAGAGGTTAACTGCATCACATCCCACAGCTTCCCTAAAGGGGCAACATCATCAGGATGCCAAGCTCCTCTCAATTCATTCATTAAACAATGAAGTCTCCCACTCCGGAGGAGCAGCTTACCAGAGCAGGAGGAATGAGTAGCGCCCCGGTGGTCTGCATTTTTTCAGTCTGCAGAAGGAAAAAAAAAATCCATTGACAGCCTGGTTGTTTGCTTATAGTGACGACCTTCGGTCGTCCCCTTCACCCGGCCCGTCGTCCCCGGACCACGCTCTTCCTCGAACCGTGCCCCAGCTGAGGAGAACATTAGAGGTCAGAGGGACAGCGCGAACTCCCGGTCCACCACTTTTAGAGCGACAGGTCTGCAAAGGAAGGTCATGGAGATCGAAAGTAGAGGAAGGAGGCCCGAGCCCCAGGAGGGAAATGTTGCCCAAAGAGAATGGTCTCCCGGGAAGACTGGAGGCAGAAACTGGGCAGGTGCCGCTCAGGCTCCTGCCCATTTTACACAGCTGTCCATGGCCTACTGGGACAGTTAATCGATCATTACCGTTGGTAATTAACATTGTTAAGGCTATAGACCCCCATCGCCTTTCCCGGCCCGAGGGGCAAATTCCCCTCCACATAACCCTGCCGCTTGATGGCTTTCGGCCCCAAGTCACCTGCACTCCCACTGCCCTGCTGCCCCTGCTAGGACCACAGCGCTCGCTCGGCTCAAGGTGACTGACTCACCTCCCGGCTTTAGCCCTAGGACTCAGAGCTCAGCTACAGACCCACGTGTCCGGGGCTCCCCCCACTCTCATTGGCCGCAATCCCCCACGCCTTCATTGGTTAACATCCTCAAGTCCTCCTTTCTTAGTGGTTTTCCGCAGCTTCTTCCTTTGTCTCCACAGGAGCTTCGTGGCAGTTCCCGCCTCCATGCGGGTAAAGGCGGGGTTTTTCTTCGAGATCTGGCTTCCGATTGGTCAATCCCTGAAGTGCTCGACCATAGAGTCGGCTGGACTCAGAGGTTCCGTAACATCCCGCACAAAATGGCGGCCAAGGTGGAAAGCTGCAGAAAAAGGCGTGGGAGAGATGACCGGACGCCTTCCGCAGAAAGACACATGACCTTGGACCTTAGCCTTCATTCGAGCGCTCGAGCCTTGAGGCGCGTTGCATGTTGGGATTTGTAGTCTGGTCAGCCCCCTCAGTTTCCACGCCCCGCCCCATCCCCGGACGGCAGAGATCCCGCGAGACGTTCTTCCCGAGGCTGGGAGAGCCAAAGCCTTTGCAGCAATTCGCGCGCTAGTGATTCGAGGAAGCGTAGCGTCCGCTGGGGAGCTTAAAGAACGATTGCTGGCTCGGAACTTCGCTGGTGGGCGAACGCGCTTATGTGGACCTTTGCTGGTGTTGAGCAGTCATGTACTAGCAACCAGTTGGTTTCTGTTTTTTTAAAAAAATATTTTCGTGTTGTGAAAACAACATTCTAAGGATAAAACACTTAATACCCTGATAGAGAACCGACCAAAGGATAGGAACAGGTAGTTCACTGAAGAAGAAATATAAATGGGAGGAAAGAATGTTCTGCTTCACTATTCAAAGAAATAGAAGTTTAAACTGAACATTTCACATTTATCGAAAGAACACAGTTCTTTTCATTAATGTGAGCCAGGCACTTCTGTACTGCTGGTGAGAGTATGAGTTGGAACTTTTCTTGAAAGCAGTTTGGCATTGTTGACTGAAAGGCTTTGAATGGTCCATCCTGTTTGACCCAGAAATTCTTGAGGAATTGGGAGCCTTTAAACTCTCCATCCTCTTTGACGCAGAATATCACTTACAGAAATCTATCCTGGAGAAAAAAATCAGAAATGCAAAGATTTTCTTCAAAGGATGTACATTGCAGAGTTTATCAAAATTGGAAACAAGTAAATGATAAATAGTTAAGTGATTTATGATAATTTCACTTGATGAAATAAGCAGACATTTAAAATAATCTTTTTTGTTTGTTTGTTTTTCAGCTTAAATAATAAAAATTTATTAAGAATTCCTGGAATGATGGTTGTCATCTCTCAGCCTCGAGGGAAGAACCAACACTAGAAAATCACCGAGACATCACACACTACCCCAACACCCCTGGCCAACATAAGGGAGGTTAGTCATTTCTCTGAAAATGAGTCAGTTGTCATTTATTCAAAAAGAGTTGGAGGACAGATGCAGAGGGGACCATCATATGATACTGAGGCAGCATGAGGGTGTACTAAACCCCAAACTGCCTCCTCAAAAACCAGAGGAGAAAGAGATCCACTTCTCTGTGAGTTGAGTTCTTGATCACCAGGCTCAATTATTACCCTTGATGTAGCTATCACTTTGAGGTGAAACTTTTTCATGAGGTGAAATTTTTATGCTGTCGGTTCAGTACAAGCTTGTCAGCGGTGAGATAGATAGGATTCTGTGATGGAGTGATTATCTTGTAGATGTTCTGGGCTGCCCGGATCTTGTGCTATTTTGATGTAGCCAGAGTTCTTGCCTAGTGCTTCTCTGAGGCAAGTATGGTGGGGTAAAGGGTTCACCCAAGGTCAAGTCTCAATCCCTGGCCTCATCCTTACTCCCCTCACCCCAGCCCTCCTCTGGGGTGTCAGATCCAAGATTGCATTCAGGAGGCTTGTGCCTGGCCCTATTTTGGTCCCTACCTGTGAAATTCCCTGCAGGCAGCTGCCAGGAACAGGAGGAAGCTGCAGAAACTGAGGCAAGTCCAGTAAAGCCATGTTTCAGGAGTATTTTATACTGAGAAAAATTTCATGATGTAAGGCAAATTTTAAAGATGGAAGTGCAGAACTGTGTAGTATTGTGAAAAAAATGGAAAAAAGATGAAAAGAAAATAAAACAGTATTAATAGTTAATTCTAGATGATGTAATAAGATTGATTTATATTTTTATGAGTATGTATTAAATGTATAATAGAAATATATTAACAATTATGCTAATCTGGAAAGTCAAGACTCTGGACTCAGAAAAAATATAAGATTGAGACTTCAGATATCCTGCCAAAATTGTATAATGGAAAGAATGTGGAGTTTTGAAATCATGAAGACTTGAGTTCCTATCCCGGCTCTACCGTATAACTGGATATGTGTATCTGAGCAGATTACCAAATCTCTTTTGACTTTAGTGCAATAAGTTACCATTTGTCGAGGACTTATCACATGGCAAGCATTGTGTTAGGTTCATTCACCTGTAATAGGATTTAATCCTTACAAAAATCCTTTAAGTGGGTATTATTATCCCCATTTTACAGATTTCTCCATGTTACAGAACATCTTTTTTCAAGTTTGGCATATTTGGTAAGAAGTGAAATCAGTATTTGAACCGAGGTAGGTCTGGGTCCAAAACATTTAACCATTAGCTCTTGAGCCTCCCTAAAACTGGAGAACCTATAAAACAAGGTTAATACTACTTACCTTATAGAAATATGAGATAAAATAAATGCCAGGCATAGGTCTGTGTTTGGTGAATATTCCCTGCCTGTTACTACTCTAGGACAGGTTATATTTTCATGGGGGTCATCCCTAACTTTGTCTCCACATATTAATTTTTTTTTTCATAAGCAGATTTATCACACAGCTCTACTCATAGCACACATTCAAAATTGTCAAGTTTATCCTATGACCTGCTGGAAATCAGGCAGTTCAGTGCCATGTTTAGAATGTGGATTTTGGAGTTAAATAAGCAGGATTCAGATCCTAGCACTGCTACTTACTGTTGTGTGATTTGGGGCAAGACTCAACCTCTCTAAGGCTCTGTTGTCATCTATAAATGGGAGATAACTCTTTGTCAACAGTATTGTTATGAGTAAATGAGCTAGTACATGTGGAGGTGCTCCTTTAATTATTGAAGTAAAAGGTGCTGGTAAACTTGGAGAGGCTGTGGGAAGTGGAAGGTAGTTGGGAAACCTCAAATCCAGATCTGACATCTTGGGGGTTGTACCAGCTGTCTTGGAGAGGCCCAAAAAATTCTGTAGAACTCTGAGAGGATTTCTGAGTAGGCAGAAAAGCTTTTGATGAAGGTGACAAAGGGTAAACTTGTGGGTAGTAAGCCATCAGGTCCCTCTTTCCAAAGGCATTTCTGACTCTCTTCAAAACCCACCTCTTCCACCCAGAGTCTCATTTCACATCTTCACTTCCTTTGAGCCCAGTTCTTCACTCTTCCTTTAGAAGTTCATTTCTGAGCACTTAACAGCTCCAAGCACCGCACTTGGTGTTGGAAGTACACAGATGAATAAAACCAGTTTTCACACTAAAGAAACTCAGAATTAGCAAGAAAATAAATAGGTAAATAAATGCTTAAAGCTATTACCTTAATAAGCACAACAAGAAAACTACCTGCAAAATACAAAGAAGGGAGGGACTAAGTCCATCTGGAGAGAAACAAGGAAGGTCTTTTTGAAAAGAAAAAAAGATTTCTGGGCTGAGTTTTGAGGATAAACATATGTTGGCTAGATAGATCAAGGGAGAGAGTGACAATGGATGACACTCTTCCAGGCAGAGTGAACAGTATGTGTAAAAACACAGGAGAGTTTGGTATACCAGTCAGTCATGGCCAGGGCACAGCTGAAATATGACTGCCACATTTCCATTTCTGGCAATATGGCCAGACCAAGTATTCTGAAAATCCTCTGCCACACACCTAAAAACGTTACATAAAATATAACAAGTATATTTTTAAATGCAGAGCCTTGTTTTTGACAGCTAAAAGAAAATGTATTCTATATTATATCCAAATTACCAATTTCCCACAGTCTGAAAAAATACCTCCTTTGCCAAATGACCCAGCTGGTGATGATATATTCTGTAACAACAATGGTAACAAATATAAAAGGAGAGTTTCTTTGGTGGGGGTAAGGAGAGAGATGATTCATGGTGATAAATGCTAGCTTTTAAATGCATAGCTGAGCTCACAAGAAAGTAAGGCGAGTCCTTAGGGACCTAAAACAAAGAGAGAACATAAAACCAAAGCAGTAAACATGTAATATTAAACTGAAGCCGCCATGGCTGGGAATATAGTGGGATAGAGAAAGGGGTATCAGTCACAGAAATTAAGTGACTTGAGTTTTAATCCCCTATAGGGAGAGAAGGGTTTCGGATCTGTATAAGATAAGGAGTTAGAATTGAAATTTCTAAATAAAGCTAAGATCCTCAAAAGGCTACACCTTTTGAAGGATGGACTTCAGATGTGGACTACCATTCACAGGGAGGTAAGAAGGAAGCTTGTCTGCCTATTCTTGGGTCTGGGTGGGGACAAAAAACTTTCCTGAGAATTTATAATGACAAGATTATACTTTATGTTGGATTCAAATCTTTACCCTGTGTCCAGGAATGTCCAAGCTAAGGAATTGACATTAAAAGTGGTTCTAGGCTGGGGATGTCCCTGGGACAAAACAATGTAAAACTCCTCTGGGCCCATGCAGAATTCCCACAGTAACTGAAAAGTGATCTTCACAAAGAAACAATCCACAATGAGCAAGGATCAGCAAACATAACAAAAAGCACGAATTTTTGGTAACACAATATTCAGATGGCAACTCAGCTTACAGGAGGTAGTAAAATATTGTGATTAAGAGTATGGACTTTAAAGCCAGACTGCCAGTATTCTAGTCCAGGCATTCTACTTACTGTCCGGGTGATCTTGGGCAAGTTGATTAATTTCTCTTTCCACCACTTCCTTTCACAGGGTTGTCACAGACATAGTGTCACAGATGTGTTTATTGTTATTTAAAACTAAGTATGTTTACAAAGACATAAAGAAAAAAATCAAGATGGTATAAAAAAGAACTTGCAGATTTGAAAAAGAAATAAATGGAACTTTAAAGAATGAAAAGCATAGTAATTAAAATTAAGAAAAAACTTAACGGATAGGCTAAAAAAGAGATTAATGACAATTGAAGTTCAGCTGAAAATAGGTCTGAGAAAATTATTCAGGTTCAAATACAAAGAAATAAAAGATCAAAAGTATGAAAAGGAGGTTAAGGGACATGGAAGGCAGAATGAGAGCTAACATACATCTGATTAGAATATTAGAAGGAGAGAATAGAGAAAATGGGAAAGAGTCAGTATTTGGAAATATAATGGCTGAGAAATTTACAGACTGTTGAAAGACACGAATCCTTTGGTTTAGGAATCTCAACAAATCCCAAGTACAACAGCTATATAGAAAAAGAAAAATCCACTACTATTCCCATTTTAGTCAAACTGCAGACCACTCTACAAAGAGAAGATATTAAAAGCTACCACAGAGAAAAAACAATTTATCTACAATGGAAAGTTTCACTGAGAAGGTAACATTTGAACAAAGACTTGAAGGAGAGGTGGTAAGGCATAAGGATATCTGGGGAGAACATATTCCAGGCTGAAAGAACAGCAAGTACAAAGGCCCTGTGGCAAAAGCCTGATTAACATATTCTAGGAATAGGGATAGACCAGTTTGAATAGAGAGGAGGGAGCAAGAGGGCGCATCATTGGAGCTGAAGTCAGACAGATAATGGTGGTAGGAGTAGGGGTGGGAGAGGAGGCCTTGTAAATGTTAGCTTTATACGAATTTTGGCTTTTACTCTGAGTGAAACTGTGACTCATTAGAGAGTTTTGAGTAGAGAAGTGACATAGTCTGACTTATGTTTTAAAAGTATAACTGAGAATTGAGTATTGAGGTAGAGGTAGGGAGACAGGGGAACAAACAGGGATGCCAACTGGTGGTTATTGTAATAACTTAGATGAGAGATAGTGTGGCTTTGCCAAGATGGTAGCAGTGGAAGTGGTAAGAAATGATAGGATTCTGGTTTTAATTTGAAGGTAGAGACAACATAACCACTATTAATGAATGACAAGGATAAGAGAATGAGAGGAATTAAAGATGACTTCAAGGCTTCTAGCTTGAATAGCTGGAATAATGGAGTTGCCATTAACTGAGATAAAGTTTGACCATGATTATAGCAAGGTTTTTTTTTTTTCTTGGAAAGTGGGATTAAGATTTCAATTTTATCATATTAAGTTTGAGATGACTGTTATACATTTCAAGTGAGGGACAACATTTAGGCATTTGAATATATGAGTGTGGGGTCTAGGAGAAATCTGGGCTCGAAATATGTATTTGGGAATCATCAGTACATAGTTGGCATTTAACATCCTGAGACTAGATGAGATCATCAAAGAGTGTATCACACCTAGGCATATGGTAGCCAAATTGTCAAAAGACAAAGATGAAGAGAGAGACTTCATAGCAGCAAGAGAAAAGTGACTCATCATGGACAAGGAATCCTCAATAAGATTAACAGCTGATTTCTCACCATAAACTATGGAGGCCAGAAGTTAGTGGGAGAACACGTTTAAAGTGCTGAAAAAAAAGGACTGTCAACCAAGAGCTCTATATCTAGCAAAAATATCCTTGAAAGGCCATAGGAGAAATTAAGACACTCCCAGATAAATAAAGACTGAGAAAATTCATCACTACAGAATTGCCCTACAAGAAATACTAAAGGGAAGTTCTTCATGCTGAAATGATAGGGCCCTAGACAGTAATTCAAATCCACATGAAGAAATAAAGAGCATTAGCAAAAGTAAATAGATAGGTAAATATAAAAGACAATATGAATGTATTTTTTAATAATTCTTCTCTTCTACCTGATTTAATAGACAATTACATACTAACCATTAAATACAAAATAGATAAACAAGTTCCTTCTGTATAGCATAGGAACTACATTCAATATCTTTAGTAACCTACAATGAAAAAGAATATGAAAATGAATATATGTGTTTATATGTATGACTGAAACATTATGCTGTACACCAGAAGTTGACACATTGTAAACGGACTATACTGCAATTAAAAAAAGAGAAAAAGGGACAATTATATAAAACAATAATTATAAAATTGTGTTAATAGGGTTCTTAATATCTAAAAATGTAGTTTATAAGACAGTAATAATAGAAAGGAGAGGGCAAGGAGTTAAGCTATCCTGGAGTAAAGTTTTTGTATGCTATCAAAATTAAGTTAGTATTAATCTGGGTGTGGAGGATATAGCTCAGTGGTAGAGTGTGTACTCAGTGTGCACAAGGTTCTGGGTTCAATCCCCAGTGCCCCCATTAAGGGGAAAAGAAAAAAAGAGTTAGTATTAATCTGAACCACATTATTTTAAGTTGAGATGTTGATTATAATCTTCAGGATAACCATTAAGAAAGTAACTTTTTAAAATACAGTAAAAGAAACAACAAGAGAGTTAAAATGACATACTAGAAACATCTATTTGACACAGGGAAGAAATTCACAAATATGTGGAAATTAGAAAATATGTCCCTGAATAATTAATGAGTCAAACAGGAAGCCTCAATGAAAATTAGAAAACACTTTGAGATAACTGAAAACAAAAACACAAGGTACCAAACTTCATAGGATGCAGCTAAAGCTGTACTTAGAAGTAATTTTATAGCTATAAATACCTATATTAAAAAATAAGGAAGATCTCAGGGGGAGGGTATAGCTCCGTGGTTAAAGTACATGCTTAGCATGCATAAGGTCCTAGGTTCAATCCCCAGTACCTTCATTAAAATAACTAACTAAATAAATAAACCTAATTACCCCCCAAACAAACAAACAAACAAACCAAAAAACCCCCAAACAAACAAAAAAAGGGAAGATCTCAAATCAACAACCCAATCTACTTTAAGAAACTAGAAAAAGAAGAGAAAACTAAACCCAGAGCAAGCAGAAGAAAGGAAATAATAAAGATAGCATGGAAATAAATGAAACAGAGAATAGATGATAGAGAAAATCAACAAAACTAAAAGTTGATTCTTTGAAAAATTAACAATATTGACAAACCTTTAGGTAGACTAACCAAGAAAAACAGAAGACAAATTGCTAAAATTAGGAATGAAAGAGGAAATGTCACTATTGACCTCACAGAAATAAAATGGATTATAAGGGAATACTATGAACAATTATATGCCAATAAATTAGATAACTTACATGACATGGACAAGTTCCTAGAAAGACACAAACTACTGAAACTGACTCAAAAAGAAATAGAAAATCTCAACAGACTTATAACAAGTAAAGAGATTGAATTAGTAATTTTTAAAAAGTCACAAAAAGGAAAACCCAGGCCCGGGTGGCTTCACTAGTGAATTCTACCAAACATTTAAAAAACTAGTATCAATCCTTCACAAACTCTTACAAAAGATAGAAGAGAAGGGAACATTTCTCAACTCATTCTATGGGACCTGCATTACCGTGATACCAAAACCAGATAATGACATCACAAGAAAACTACAGACCAGTATCTTTTATGAATATGGATGCAAGGGCCTTCAACAAAATACCATCAAACCAAATATAGCAACACATAAAAAGGATTATATGCCATGACTGAATGGGATTTATCCTAGGAAAGCAAGGTTGGTTGAACATACAAAAACAATTTTTTTAAACATTTTTTATTGAGTTATAGTCATTTTACAATGTTGTGTCAAACATACAAAAACAATTAATGCAATACAACATACTAATAGAATAAAGAACAAAATCCACATGACCATCTCAATAGATGCAGAAAAAGCATTTGACAAAGCCCAACATCCTTTCGTGATAAAAAATTCAATAAACTGGGAATAGAAGGGAACTTCCTCAACTTGATAAAGGCTGTCTATTAAAAACCCACAGCTAACATCATACTTAATGGTGAAAGACTGGATACTTTCCCCGTAAGAGCAGGAACAAGACAAAGATTTCTGCTTTTACTGCTTCTAGTCAACATTGTATTGGAGGGTCTAGCCAATGTACCAAAATTAGAAATGAAAAAGAAATAAAAGACATCTGTATTAGAAAGGAAGAAATAAAACCATACCGATTTGCAGATGACATGATCTTGTATATAGAAACTCCTAAGGAATTCTCCCAAATCTATTAGAACTAATAAACAGATTCAGCATGTGGCAGAACTCAAGATCAATACACAGAAATCAACTGTATAGTAGCAACGAACGACCAAAAAGGAAATTAAGAAAACAGTTTGATTTACAATAGCATTAAAGAAAATAAAATTATCAGAAATTAATTTAGTAAAATAAGTATAAGACTTGTACACTAAAAAGTATAAATATCATTGAAAGAAATTAAAGAAGACATCCCAGGTTCATAGATTGGAAGACTTAACTTTGTTAAAATGACAATGCTCCCCAAGCTGATCTACACATTCAGTGCAATCTCTGTCAAAATCCCAGCTGACTTCTTTACAGAAATTGAAGAGCTGATGCTAAAAATCATATGAAAATCCAGGTTCCCAGAACAGCAAAAACAGTCTTGAAAAAGAAGAACAAAGTCTGAGGACTCTCACCTGCCAATTTCAAAAGTTCTACAAACTACAGTAATCAAGACAGTGTGGTACTAGCATAAGGTTAGACAATAGATCAATGTAATTATTGAATCCGGAAATAAATCCTTATTGTAGTTAACTCATTTTCAACAAGAGTTCTAAGACAACTCAGGGGGAAGTGTGGGAAGAATACTAGTGTCAACAAATGGTTCTGGGAAAAATTGGATATCCACATGCAAAAGAATGAAGTTGAGCTCCTGCCTCACACCATGTACAAAAATTAATTCAAAATGGATGACAGACCTAAATATGAGAGTTAAAACTATAATACTTTAGAAGAAAAAGAGATGTAAATCTTCATGACCTTGGCTTAGAGACTATTTTTTTAAGATATGACACCAAAAGCACAAGTAACAAAAAAATAAGATAAACTCAACATGATCAACATGAAAAACTTTTGTTTTTTGAAGGATACCTTCAAGTTTGTGAGAGGACAGCCCACAGAATGCAAGAAAATTTTGCAAATCATATATTTGATGAGACATATCTAGGATATATGAAGAATTTTTACAACTTAACGATAAAAAATCAAATAACCAATTTTAAAATGGGCAAAGGATCTGAAGGGACATTTCTCCAAAAAAGATATTCAAATGGCCAATAAGCTCATGAAAAGATGTTTAGTCATTTGCCATTAATTGAAATACAAATCAAAACTGCAGTGAGATACCACTTATACCCACTATAATGGGCATACTCAGGAAGACAAAAAAAATAACAAGTGTTGGTGAAGATATGGAGAATTCAGAACCCTCAGCGCATCCCTCATGCACTGCTGGTAGGAATATAAAATGGTGCAGCCACTTTGGAAAATAGTTTGGCAGTTTCTCAAAGCATAGAATTACCATATGACCTAGCAATTCCACTTTAGTATATACCCAGAAATGAAAGAGAAATCAAAATGTGTGTCCATACCTGGAGATTATGATACTAAGTGAAGTAAGTCAGACAGAGGAAGACAAATATCATTTGATATCACTTATATGTGGAATCTCAAAAAATGATGCAAATGAGCTTATTTACAAAACAGAAAGAGAAAACAGACATAGAAAACAAACTTACGGTTACCAAAGGGGAAAGGTGGGGGAGGGATAAATTGGGAGTTTGAGATTAGCAGATACAAACTACTATATACAGAGTAGATAAACAACAACTTGTAATAACCTGTAATGAAAAGAATATGAAAAAGTATATATGTGTAACTGAATCAATTTGCTGTACAGAAGAAACCAATGCAACACTGTAAATCAGCTATACTTTTAATAAATAAATTTAAAGTGTATGTCCATAGAAAAACTTGTGCACAAATGTTTATGGCAGCTTATTCATCCTAGCCCCAAAGTGGAAACACCCCAAATTTCCATCAACTGATGAACGGTTAAATAAAGCATAGCATACCCATACAGTGGAATATTAGTTGGTTATAAAAAGGAATGAAGTACTGATAAATTTTACAACATTGAATTAACTTGTAAACATTATGCTTAGTGACAGAAGCCAGGCACAAAAGTCACATATTATGTGATTCTATTTATATAGAATGTGTCAAGAATAGGCAAATATATAGACAGAAAGTAGATTAGTGGTGGCCAGGGGCTGGGCTGAATGAGGAGTGATTGCTAACGGGTATGGGGTTTCTTCTAAAAGTGATGAAAATGTTCCAAACTTGATTGTGGTGCTGATTGCCCAACTCTGTGAATAAACTAAAAGCTGTTGAATTGTATGCTTTGAATGGGTAAATTGTATGGTTACGTGAATTATGAAAAAATTTACAGAGATTTAAAACTACATATTTTAGGTTGCACAACTATGTGAATGTACTTAATGCCACTGGTTTGTACGTCTAAAAATCGTTAAAATTGTAAACTTTGTTATGTACATTTTACCACAATTTTAATATTGTATGTGTATCACAGAACACACACAGATACTCAAACTACAGTAGGAGAAAATATATCCAAGTGATATGTAAGTACCTTTTAATGGCATGTCACAACTTCTAGCCAGAGAGAGAGGAACTGAATGATCTGAAAAATGTATCTATGAACAATGGTTTCCTCTGGATTTTTAGGTTACAAGGTAACAGATGCCTTAATTAATCTATTTTTTACTTTTTTGCATTTTCTAAATTGTATATAATGAACATACATTACATTTACTTTGACAAATCAATTATATAAATTAACAATAAAAAGATACCTTTTGGTTCAAGGTTATAAAAAGAATGAGTGTAGAGAGAGAAGTCCAAGGAGGGAGGTTTAGGCACCCCAATATGAAGAGATCAGGGAAATGAGGGGAGCAAGCAAAGGAGTCTTACAAGGAATGGCTAGTGAAATAGGGGGATAATTAAGGCAAAGTGGGGTCTTGAATGTAAAACGAAGAAAGTGTTTCAAGGAAGGCGTGACCAACTGTCTCTACTGCTGCTGAGAGATCAATCAGATGAGAACTAGACTTGACTTCTGAATTTAGCCATCTGGAGGTCATTGGTGAACTTAACAAGAGTCGTTTTGTGGATTGGTAGGAGTGAAAGATTATGAATAGAGTGTATTTAAGAACATAGTTACTTGCCACCATTTTAAGTGGCTGTTTAATGAAAACTTACTTTGGAAATTGGTAATTAAAATAGATAAGCATTTGTCTTGCCTTTCGAGTGGGAACTGCAGTTTAGAATAATCAAGTAGATTGAGTTGATAATGAAAAACCTTCTGGAGTAATCTAGAATTTCAACATCATCATCCTGCAAACCCTATGAGATTATTCAGTCAAAGATTATGAATTGGTTTAGAACCATCAGGAGGAGCAGATAGGGAACTGGACATCATGTAGTGCCAGAGTAACAGCATGCAGGTTACTTTCTAGTTACAAGGGGGAAACGTAATTTATAATAAAGAGATTAGGCTATCCCTACCCTGAACCAGTGTCCAATAGTGCTGTCACATCAATATCACCAGATATTGTGTTTTATGATGAGATGCAATATGAAATATACATCATTTATCATAAATTTACTCAAAGTCATTTACCTGGAAACCATTAAGCCTTTAGATCTAACTTTCAGTTTATAAGAAATTCAAAAGATAGAGGAACAAACAAAACAATACCATGAGGGAGCAACCAGACAAACACAGAACGTAGGACATCTGGAGTAATGCCTTTCATAAGTTAGTGTCATGAAAAAGGCGACTGTGACGAGATGCAATGCATGGCCATAGGCTGAATATGATACGAACAAATCAGTTATAAAGGACATCCTGGGGATAATTGGGAAAATTTGATTATGGTTTAGGTGTTATTGAAATGAAAAATTTCCAATTTGGAAAGGCAGAGATGATTAATTGATAAAATGAGATTATAAAATGGTAGGTACAGTGTGACCTCATGTTGCCTAAAACAAACAAACAAACAAAAACCCTGGTACATTGAACCCATATACTGTTGGTGGCAATGTAAATTGGTGCAGCCATTGTGGAAAACAGTATGGAGATTCCTCAAAAAATTAAGGCTAGAGCTACCATATGATCCAGCTATCCCATTTTTGGGTGTGAATCCAAAGAATATGAAAACACTAATTTGAAAGGATAGATGCACCCCTATGTTTATTGCAGCATTATTTACAATAGCCAAGATGTGGAAGCAACCTAGGTGCTCATCAACAGATGAATGAATAAAGAAGATGTGTTACATATATATAATGGAATACTACCAGGCACAAAAAAAGATGAAATCTTGCCATTTGTGACAACACAGATAGACCTTGAGGGTATTATGCTAAGTGAAATAAGTCAGATGGAGAAAGACAGATACTGCATAATTGCACTCATATGTGGAATATAAAAAACAAACAAGCAAAATAAACGATCAAACCAAACCAAACAAAAGCAAACACAAACAGAGAACAAAGTAGTGGTTACCAGAGGGGATGGGTGGGGGGAGGGAGGGTGAAATGGGTAAATTGAGTCAACTGTATGGTGATGGATGGAAACTAAATTTTTGGTGGTGAGCGTGCTGTAGTATAAACAGAAGTAGAAATACAATGTTGTACACATGAAACTTATGTAATGTTATAAACCAATGTTATCTCAATAAAAAATAAATTTAAATAAACTCCATACATTAAAAAAATGCTTCTAAAAGATTCAGTCGTTACTTGAAGTACTAAGTTATGAACATTAGTGCTCTCAACATGGTGAGAACACGATGTTTTCATTTTATTATTTTTGCTTACTTACATTTAAAAATTTTCTACAATGCTTCTGTTATTTCTTCTAAAATAATAGCAGGTTATTTAAAAAGATAATACAAAATACTGAAAATGAGAAAAATAAGAGAATGGGAGGAGAGGACTAAATATCATTCTTTGGAGAACTTTTGCTGTAAAGGAAAACACAGAAATGAGTGTGTAGCTAGAGGAGAAACTGGGGTCAAATGAATTTGTTTTTAAAATAGAAAAAATAGCAACATGATTTTATGCTAATTGGAATAAACCAACAAAGATGGAAAAAATGATGATAAAGGAAAGAAAAGGGAGGACCCCTGAAGCAATGCTCTTAAGTAGCCAAGAGGAGCTGGCTTTAGATAACCAAATATTAATATTAGGCACAATTTCCTTCAAAGCAAAAGCACTACTGCAGAAAAGAGGATCATATACACATTAATAAAGGGTTCAATTCATGAAGAGGATGTAATAAATCTAAAATGTATGCATCTAGTAACTGCATATAAAGTGAGCACTGACAGAATTACAAGGAGAAATCCAGAAATTCACCATCATAGTGGGAGATTTAATACATCTCTGTCAGTAACTGACAGATCTACAGACCAATAATGAACTAGGATATAGAAGATTTGAATGACACAATTAGCTACTTTCATTTAGTGAATGTATACAGAACTCTGTACTCAGCATTAGACAGTACACTTTCTTTCCAAGCACACACGGAACACTTATTGACCACTTACTAAGTAACAAAACAAGCTTCAATAAATAAATATCAAAGAATCAATATCACACAGACCACATTCTCTGACCACAATGTAATTAAATAAGAAATACATTAAAAACCATGTATTTAGACATTAAAAAAAAAAAAAACCTTCAAATGTGACTGTTGGAGTCCATACCAAGAATTGCAGGGCAGCATCTAGAGAAGGGATGTGAAGACTCATCTGCCTGGTAGCCAGGCGGATACCTCAAAAGGTCTCCTCTGCATTCTAGTCCCTCCTCCTCAATACTTTTCTCTCAATATAGCCTAAGATGAGCCCTCTAAGCATGATCCAACCACTTCAAGGACAACCACTACTTACCTTCTTTCCAAAGTTAAAATCATCCATGTCCAGCTTGTAGCCAGAGGCAGCATCATGAGACAGCTATCCCCCAATAATATCACCTCCCGGTGATGGCTGTCTAATTTGATCTTACCTCCGTGTGGCTCTACATCATCTTGTTATTTATGGATTAAACAATAGATAGAGCTCGACTTTGCACTCTCTTGGCTTCCTTCCTTGCAGCAAAGGTCTCAGATGGTGCAAGGATCAAGACAGGAAACATGGGCACTTGGTTCATCTGTGCAGGTGCAGCGCCCAGATCTTTTGGAGCACTAGGTTGATTGCATTCCATTCTGTCCACAACTTAGACCTGCAGTCCAAGGATCTCAGTCAGTATCTTTGCACAAAGTTCTTCCAAATTCCAGCCCATTTTCTCTCTTTCTCTTAAGATTAAAAAATATCTATATCTATATATATATATATATATATATCTCAAATGGTGCAATCTGTTTTAAAAATCAGTTTGCATCTCCCAGCATCTTGTTGACCAAGACACGTTCATCTAATTTTATTGAATTTTTCCTCATACAAAATATTCCTAAACATCCATGCTCACATTATCATCAATTATAAGGTATCTTTCTCTATGTATTACTGATCATACAAAAATCGCAATTTTAGTTCTGATTAGTAGTGCCCACCAGTAGTCATTATTCATATACAATACACGGGGTGGGGGAGGAAATCACATTAGCTACTCTTAAGGAAAAGGTTTAGTGGGAAGCTTCTATGAAAGCACCACACTTGGCCACTGGTCCAGGGGCTGGGCTGTATCTTGCTGGACAAGTCTATATAGGTAAATGATGGAGCCAGCAAATCTCATGGGCATCATTTTATTAACTCACTTCCTGAGCAGTGGAGTGAGTTCCTTGGTTCCTATGATCTACCTGCTTGAAGGACTTCCCTTACATAACCAATATCCTTCAGGACTGCTTCAAAGAAGACCAGTGAGTAGGGTCTCCTATATGGATGGTGAATAATGGGGGTGGAGGTGCCTGATGGAAACCTTTCTTCTCTTATCTGCCTTGGAAGGTGAACCCTGCAACCTTGCATTCCATACCCATCAGGGTCTTTTAAAATGGGAGGCAATTTCACATTTGTCCAGCAGAGGGGGCTCAATGGAAGATGGTTTGGAGAGATCTGAGGTTTGGTTGTTTTTTCAACCAAGCTGTTTTCTCTTAGAAAACCCTACATTCTATCCCAGGAAACCATGCTGGTTCTGCTTTCAAAATCCATCCAGAATCTGACGACTTCACATCTCCAGTGCTACCGCTCCACCTGAGGCTCCCTTCATTCTCTCTTCCGGGTTACTGCAGAGACTTGCCTTGCTTTTACTTGCTATCCTATCATCTATCCTCATCTAACGCTGCCAGAGAGATCCTTTTAAGATATAAGTACACTATGTCACTCCTCTGCTCAAAATCCTGCAATGATGTCCCATTTCTCTCAGAGTAAAAGCCAAAGTCCTCCACCCCACTGCCTGTCTGACCTGTCCTACAACTCCCCCCATCCACCCCGCCCCATTCCCTGCTCCAGCCCCATGAGCCTTTTGGCTGTTGCTTGAACACTCAGGCATGTTCTTGCTTCTCCCATTTCTTTCATATCTTTGCTCAAATCTTGCCTTTTCAATGAGGGCTGCCCTGACTTCTCTAATTAAAATTGCAACCACCACTTCCCTACTGTCTCCAAATTTCTTACCCTGCTCTATTATTTCCTCCACAGGACTCAGCACCTTCTAACATACTGTTCTGTACTGACTATTACAAACAAATTCAATTGTTTATAGTAGTAAATACTAGTAGTTATCATCATTCTCCCTCCTACATGAGCTCCTTGAGGGCAGGGATCTTGGCCTGTTCTGTTCACTGTGCTTAGAACAGTAGCTGGCCCAGACTAGGTGCTCAGTAATGATCTGTTGAATGAATGAATCAATACCTTCATTCCAACAGCTAAGATCTTACAGTTTTCTAATCAATGATCTAACTTCATTCTTGGGTGTGGGGGAGCTATAGAGAATCAGAGAATCTGACACAGCAAATCAGCAGGATTCAAGGTTAATACTCGATCTTGACTGAAACAGCCTCAGGTCGCCCTGGGTTTTACCATCTTTTGTCAACAGGGCCACAGCTAGATAACAGCTTGTCTCCGGCTGCACCTGACCAAAGTCCACAAGCAATGGCCAACACCCTCTGTTTTGCTTATAAGATCATCAGAAGCCTTGGTCTCAGTGGACACATGGGCTGAGCACCAAAAGATACCAGGGAAGAGTTTAACCAACTACTTCACCACCACATAGCAAGGACCATCAGCTTCCCTTTCTTGGGCCACATTTTCCTCCTCCCATCCCTCCGCTCTACTCAGCCAAGTCCACACTGTCTCTCAAGGGTTGCTATGTGAATCCTACTCTGAATGCTCCTTTCTACGTCACCTAGGACTCTTGGGTTTTAAGTAACAGAATCCAAATCAAGTTAGTTTATTTTTAAAAATGAGAGGATTTATTATAAAGATACAGGGATACTTCACAGGGAGCAAAAGCTGGGGCTTAACTTTCATAAAACCCCAAACCTTGCTCTTTATACAATGTGTAGCCCGGATGTAATGGGATTACTTCTTTTCTGCCCTCAAGGGTGTTACTTGCTAGAGCACCTCTGTTGGTTTGATTGCCTTACCAATAACCATACCTTCCTCTCCCTTCTTAATTGTCCACTGGTTTGGGCTGGTGTTACATGTCAGCAGAAAGGGACTCCACCCCAACTCCAGTGGCAGAACCTGAAGTGAGTCATGGCAACTCCACTTCCCTTGTCGTTGACTGGCTTAGCCATGGTCAAGTGTCTTAGGTTGGGTTCACTAGAGCACAGCCTAAGACAGGGATGCTTGTGCAAGTGACTGATGGATGGACTGACCTCAGGAGAAGGGAACTGAAGGAAGCAGGGAAAGGGGAAGCAGGATGTTGTCTCATTTGGAGATCAGCTTTGATCTGAGCCCATGAGGAGCTCTAGAGCGTGAATTGCACCACACAGTTGCTCCTATCTTGGGACAAGAGGCTAACTTTTTGTACTCTCACTGTCCCTGGCTGTCGGCTCCCCTAAGGAGGAACTGTGGTGGGGATGGGGGAACCTCCATAGCAAGGTGGCTCTGGTTCAGCTGAAGGCAATTTTTTGGAGTTGGGGACAAGTTGTGGGTCATTAGCAGTCAACTGTCAGAGAAATCCCCAGCCCAGCAGAGGGGATTTGAGCAGGGCACCAGAGGCATGTATTATAGCATGAGCCCAGGGTGACCAACTGTCCCAGTTTGCATGAGACTGTCTTGATTTTATTTATTTATTTTTCCTTTCCTTCTTTTTTTGAAATATAGTTTCTGATGTACAACATAGTAATTTGCATACATTATGAAATTATTGCTATAAGTCTAGTACCCATCTGTTCCCATACAAAGTTACTACAATATTATTGACTATATTCCTCATGCTGCTTATTACATCCCTGTGGTTTATTTATTTTATAACTGGGGGTTTGTATTTCTTAATCCCTTCACCTATTTCACTTCAACCTCCCACCCCCTCCCCTCTGGCAAATTTGTTCTTTGTATCTATGAGTCTGTTTCCTTTTGCTTTGTTTGTTTTCTTTTGTTTTTTAGATTCCACATATAAGTGAGATCATACATTATTTATCTTTGATTTCACTTAGCATAATACCCTCTAGATCCATTCATGTTGTCACTAGCGGCAAGATTTCTTTTTTTTTTTTAATGGCTGAGTAATAGTCGATTGTATATATATATATACACCACACCTTCTTTATTCATTCATTTTATCAATGGACACTTGGGTTGCCTTCGTATCTTGACTATTGTACGTAATGCTGCAAGGAACATAAGGGTGCATTTATCTTTTCAAATTAGAGTTTTTGTTTTCTTTGGGTAAATATCCAGAAGTGAAATTGCTAGATCATGTGGCAGTTCTAGTTTTAATTTTTTGAGGAACCACCATTTTGTTTTCCATAGTGGTTGTACCAACTTACAATCCCACTAACAGTACACGAGGGTTTCCTTTTCCCCACATCCTTGCCAACATTTGTTATTTGGTATATTTTTGATAACAGCCATTCAGACAGGTATGAGATGGTATCTCATTATGGTTTTGATTTGCATTTCCCTGATGATTAACGATGCTGAACAGCTTTCCATGTGTCTGTTGGCTATCTGTATGTCTTCTTTGGAAAAATGTCTATTCAGGTTTTCCGCCCATTTTTCAATCAGATTTTTTTTTTTTTTTGATGTTGAGGTGACTGTTTTGGTTTTAGCATGAAAGTCCCACATCCCAGAAAACCCTCAGTCCCAGGCAAGGCAGGATGGTTGGGCCCTCTACACTGAACTTGGCCAGGCTTGGCCAACAATATATGAGGGGAAGTCAGCCAGGGGATTTCTAAAAAACATACAAGAAAGATAAATGATCCTTTTTCTCACTCTGGACATTGTTGTCTGGATTTATGCCTGAAACTGCTGTAGTGGCCTGGTGGCTGTGACAGAAGAGAGTCTTCAGGCAAAGCTGACACCATAAGGGGGTGACTGACAGTTCCTCCACCTAGAAATCCGGAGTGGAGGGTGGACTGATGCCTTCCCGGCTATCTCAGCAGAGACCCCCTGTAAAACGATGGGCCTGTCTTCCCTTCACAAAACACACAGGCAACAGTGACTAATACAAAAGAGCAGTAGAGTATAGAAAGGCAGGCAACAGTCTTATCTTATGGGTTTCTTTGTACCGGACAAGGGAAAGGTCTTCCCCTCCCAGGTTGTAGAAAAGAAGGTGTTTAATGTGGATGTTAAACACTCAGCTTTCTCTGTCCGCTCAATTCTCTCCCCCTTTTCCTCTTATAGGACACTCAATATTGTGTGTCCCAGCCCCTGGAGAAACTTTACCCCTCGCCCAAAGAAAAGCAGATTCCATTGCTTTCAGTCTCATGGCAGTGCCCCTCCCGTATTTCCAGGCAGCTCAGGATTAGGTCAGATAATTACCAGTACTATTCCTCTCTGTGCAGTCTCTGCTGAAATCAGAGGGCTAGAATGTGGTTTGGCAAAGCAAGTGAGAACAGAAGTGGGTTCCCCAATTCCCCTCACACTCCAGCAGCCTTGACTGCTAGTGTGGAGTCTCCTCTTTTTAATTTGTCATTTATCTTTTTTAAAGTGAAAAACGTATTTTCTCAAGTCAAAGTAATATGTGTACATAATTTAAAATCAAATATTACTAAAAGCTGATAATGGAAAATATCAATTCTGTACCTGACCCCCCCCTACTTCCCAGTCCCACCCCTCAGTGGCAAATACTTCCATCGAACATTTCTAGCTCTTTCCTCTGATATTCCCACCATATTTCAAAGCAATATGCTTATATTGCTAGCTTCTAATTTTTCAGCATGAGACATTAGGCATGGCGCCTGGTGTGGGTAGGATCTGCAGAATTGTCAATGAGTTGGGTGGTGAGGTTGATCTCTGCCTGATAGAAGAGGCTCCCCACCTGCACCTTCCTGGAGCAACCTCTAGAGGGCAGTCTCACACCACACGCGGCTTCTCTAGCTTCTGCCCAGTTGCTTGTATTCTACTTTAGGCAGCTTAGATAGATGGTAGATGGATGATGACCGGTAGGTTTAGACAGATGATACACAGATGATAGGTAGATAGGTGGGTGGACAGATAGGGTGGGCGTGGTCCAGATGGGCTCTGGAGTTGACAAGCACTGGGACCTGGGATTCTAACCAGGCAGATTTAGGTAGCTGGGGCACTGCTGGCCCATCCTTTAGGCATAGAATTAGGGCCTAGGGACCATGGTTGTAAAATGGAAAAAAAGGTATTGGTTTCAGAATGAACAAAGGAAATTGCAAAATGGAAATCCATAAATATTTAAACAAATGGCTATAAGACAAAACATTAACCAATTACTGCAACCCCACTTGTACATAGTTTATGTATACATTATATTTCATGTGGGCTGTGAATGCATCTTACTATTTTTGTCATGATGTGGGCACTCGACACTACAGTGTGACGGACCCTTGACACCCTTGAAAAGGCCCTGGGAAGGAATAAGCTGGATGGAGTCTGAACGTGGAAGCCCAGACTCCCCACCAGAGGGCTCAGGGTGCTGCTCATGGTTCAGCTGCCATGGAGTCTGAGGCTGCAGGTCAGCACCTCCTACCCCCAGGCCCCCTTTCTTCCTGCCAGGGGCCCTGCAGGCACGCCCACCACAGTATGGCAGTAACAAAGGCTGACCTCAAGCATCACCTTTCTTGACTTAAAGTCAGGTGGGAGAGGGGTGGTCTTGCATATACTTACATTCCTCCACTGGGAAGATACTGACTAGGAAGAGCTCTGTCCCCTTGCGTTTCTGGCTCAGGGGGTAGAATAGACCGGAGACACGATCGGGACCAAATGCCTCTGAATCCAAGTCAGAACCTGTCAGGGGCTCTAAAGTACTGAATGGAGACCCAGGAAGGCTTCTGGGAAGAGGCAGCATTTTGGGTGGGCTTTGACAGGTGAGTCAGCGTCACACAGGCAGTAGGTGGGACATCCTAAAAGATCAGGAAAGAGGGAAGGGGAAACTAGATGGCACGTCCTTCAGGCTTTACAGAATTCCTGGGGGAGGGGGGTGGTGGGTATCTCCAGTTTACACACGAAGGGACTTAAGTTCAAGGAGTTAATTGTAACAGTAACCAGGGCCAATTACTGAGTGCTTACTTTCAGCCAGACACTGTGCTAAGCGCCTTACTGTCTAACTTCATCCTCTCAACGATCCTAATGAGAGGTAGATGTTATAAGGTTCATTTTATGGATTGGGAAACTGAGATTCAGAGAAGTTAAATAAGTTGTTGGAAGTCAGAATTCAAGAGCAAGTCTATCAGACTTTAAACCTAGTGCTTTTATTATTGTATTATTTAATTATTTTATTTTGGTTGCGGGGGGAGGTAATTAGATTTGTTTATTTTTAGAGGAGGTACTGGGGATTGAACCCAGGACCTCGTGCATACTAAGCATGCACTCTACCACTTGAGCTATACCCTCCCTCCAAACCTAGTGCTTTTAATCACTACATCAGACCCTCTTTCCAAGTGGCCCAATTTCACAGGGCTATGCATTAAGTGGAACATTTATTGAGTGCTTACAATCAATGTGTCAGACCCTGTTCTGAATGCTTTGCACATTTTAACTCATTTAGCTGAAGCAGAGGATATCATTATCACTGCCATTTATAAGTGGGGAAACCAAGGCCAAGAGAAGCGAAGTAACTAGCCTACGGTTGCTGCCAGGCTATCTGATTCCAGAGTCTGGGCTCTTGACCACAAGCCTGCCTACTCTATTCTGGCACAAGGTTTGGGGCTGGGCACTGACTGGCCAGTGGGGTAGGGAACGGGAGGGAGGGAGGTTGTGGTCTGTGAGGAATGTGCGGGAGGTGGGGTGGGAAGGAGAACCCACCCGCAGGAGATGTTCACAGTGTTTCTTTCTCTCTGCTGTTCCCACAGCAGGAATTCAAAGGTGAGTGCCTATCAAAACTGCTGAGAGCATAACGCCTCCCCAAATACCTTTTCCTTCAAAGGCATTTTATTGAAGTGGTTTTTAATTAACAAATACAACTGCTTTGCAAATAGGGGTTCCTTTTCTCCTTGTGACCAGGGCCACTGGTCTGCTGGTGCTTTCCTGAATGGTTCACATGGTCCTCCAGTTAGGGTTAGAAGCATGTTAGCAAGATGGGGCTGTATTGGGGGGAACAGCTGGTGTAGACGTGGTCAGAGATTGAACTAGGTGATGGAAAGGAAAACTCCCATGGCTCTGGTCCCTAATATGAATCTATTCAGGGTCTTTGGGACCAGTTCTAGGTTTTTTGGCTCAAAGGGAAAGAATAAGGACAGGTTTATGGAGGTGGAATGGTCCCATTTGGAGAAAGGAAAACTGTAGGGGGATACAGAACATTAATAATTAATTAAGCACATGGGCCCTGAAGTTGGACTGTCTGAATTCAAATCCCTCCTCTGTTGCTGTATGATGTTGGGTAATTTACTCAGCCTAGGTCTTTGTGTCCCATCTGTAAAATAGGTATATTTAAAATAAATTTTTTGTTTTTTTTTTTTTAATGCAAGAACTGGGGATTGAACCCAGGACCTCATGCATGCTAAGCATGTTCTCTACCACTGAGCCTTCCCCCAAAATTGGTGTATTAGTGATACCTTTAATCATTAATTGCTCATACAGTTTGTTGTGGGGATTTAAATGACCAAATACAAAGTTCTTAACACAATGCTTACTGTACAAACATTCAATGCCTATAATTTCATTCAAATTAAAAAGAGATATTATATAGCTGATGGGGGGCAACAACGAGAACAATTCTGTTGTTCAGGATGTATTAATGGGAACTGAAGTTGGCTACAGAAAGAACTGCCTAACAACAAAGGATGTGAAGCCTGAGCAAATTGTAAAAGCTCCTCCTCAGCTTCTTTGCAAGACTAGAGCTCATCTCAGGGGTAGTCGTTTCTGGGGGGGCAGGGCCTGGAGCTGCCCTGGTGATGGGCAGATCTGTGTGACTTCCTGAATCCATGACAGTTGACAGACGCTCCGTGTGGCAGTGCCTGGAGTTTACAACCAGGAGCTGGGTAGCCTGCATTGCCAAGATTCCCATTTATAGCTGTTTCCTGGACCTGAGTAAATTTCTGTTTTAAAAGTACCTCTTGGGCCCCTACCTAAATCTCCCTACTGCTTAACATTGACAGTTGACTTCTCTTTGGCTGAGTGGGAGTTGGGTGCAAACACTCCAGGAAGGAAGAAAGGAAGGAAGGGAAATGTGGGTGGGGTGGGGTGGGGTGGCAGGGATGGGTCCCCCATAATGGGGGATGGGCTTGGATCTGGTCCTGGATGTCACTAGGGCCTCTTTAGGAGGATTTGTTCTGACTCAGGTAGCTGGAAAGCCTGGCTGCTGGCAAAGAAAAGGTTACTGAGAGTTAGCTGAAGGGATGGCACGCGGTGAGGGAGGCCCCCCGCCAAGCAGTTCTTATCTTGGGGAAAATCTGAGAGTCATTGTCACTTGCAGGGAATTTCCTGGACTATGAACTTTATTGAAGAGAGGACAGTATGGCTGGGTGAGAGGAGGTTGGCCTCAGGCTCCACACCCAGCCCTTCCCCTCCCCCACAGCACGATTCACTGTTACTAACCTAAACCCTGGTTCAGCTTGGCCTCTTTGGTTGTGCCACCTTCATCAAGTCCTTGACCTCACTAAACCTTGGCTCCTTCCTCTATAAAAAGGGGTGGCAATAGCAGCAGTTTACTGATAGTAAGCACTCAGTGTATGTTGGATTTAAATAATAAAATAAATGATGGTTCCTGAGATCAGAGATTTGCATTGAGGGGAGGAACAAAGAACAGGGTCGCTCTCTGTTCTTGAGAGCTGATTAGAGGAACAAGCCAGGCATAAATCAAAAGAAATGCAATTGGAAAACACCTTTGCCAGGCAACAGTGGGGAGCAAAACACAAATATTAGAAGCAATTTTTAGTTGCTTTTTAAAGTGCATTTGTCACACTTTTGTGTTGGTTTTCTCTTCCCAATTTGGAAATGTTATTCCAATAAAGGTGTGTCCCCAGGGCTCCCACAGGCTGACAACAGGAAGCAGCAGTCAGGAAGCCCAGGGTGGCAAGCCTGACATTTGGTGAGAACGTGTTCTGGGCCCACTGGCATACTGGGGAATTGACTCAGGGAATTGACCATTTCATTACAAAAGCACAGAAGGGACTGGCAGGGACTAGACTGTGCTGGCTGAAGACTAGGCAGGGATCATCGAATTCAACACAAAGCAAGAAGTGTCTACCAGGCACCTGGGTGTTCAGCAATCAGGGAAGGCTTCCAGATGGAGGGGGCTTTTCCTTATAATTTGCAGATTATTGGCTCAGGCAAAGGCTAGATGATTTAAAAAGGCGAAGAGGATAAAAGTCAAGAAGCCCAGAGGTGGAGAAAGTACCTCCACCCTGGGGTCTTGTAGAGAGCCTTTTTTCAGGGCAGAGACCTGGAGGGGTCAGAGGTGGTTGGGTAGAGAACAACATCGCAGGGAGCAGATGCTGAGGACAGATTAGCCTCTGACAACAGATGTGGAATATTGACCTAGGGAAAAGTGCCTGGTGTTTGTCCAGGCCAAACTGGTGCAGCAGCTTCCGTGGGAGGAGGTACAGGAAGGTGCCCCAGGCCCACCCTCTCACAGACTCGTCCTGGGGGAGCCTTGCTGAGGTCCAGAACTCAGTCTGCCTAAATGGGGACAGATCATCTGGGAGGATTTGGAAGAGGATGCTTGTGTTCAAAATCAAGGCAGGCGCCTATGCACACACATAATTAAATGATCTTTTTTTTTTAAGCTCACCCATGCATAGAAAAACCTGGATGGAAATGTTCATTGTAATTGTTTGCTTGATGGAACTATAATTTTCTTTCTATTTCGTGCATTTCAAATGTTCTTTAGTGAGCATATATTGGTTTTTAAAAAGAGAGAAGGCAAACATATTTGCATGTCAACATTAAATTCCTGAAATCAAAGGTTTCTTTCCAGCCCTACCTTGCTTTTATTTGACACTACTGAAACTCATTTTCTGAAGCTGTTTTCCCGCTTGGCTTTCAGGCGGCAACTTTCCTTCCCTTCTTGGATGGCGGCCTAAACCCTAAAATTCATGTTTTTCAGGGTCTGTCCTCAACCAACCCTCCAGGTTAGCGCACTGATGCCCATGGCTTCAGCTACACCATCCTATGTCAATAACAACTTGCAGCGCCAAACCATCTTCTTGCTGAAACATTTCTCCAATCACCTACTGACTATTCCTACAAGTCCCTCAGATTCAACATGCTTAAAACTTAAATCCCATCCCTGAGAGCAATTCTTCCTTCTGTGTCATCTGTTTTGGTGGCCTGGGTCAGAATCTTAGTAATCACCTGTTCTTCCTACCTACTTAGTAAGTCTGTTCTTCCCTACCCCTGGGTTGTGGGTTTGAAAGAGATGTCCATGTCTATTACCTTATATGGCTGAAGAGTATTGCCTTATAAGATGGAAGATGTGTTTAAGGATCTTGGATTATCTAGGTGGGTCCTAATTCCAATAATGGATGTCCTTATGAGACACAGGGAGGAGAAGACACTGAGAAGGGGAGGTGTTGTGACCATGGAGGAAGAGGTGGGAGTGGTGGCTCAAGTCAAGGGATACCAACAGCCACTGAAAGAACAGACTGTCCCCTACAGCCTCGAGAGGGAATGCAGCCCTGCCAACACCTTGGTTTTGAACTTCTAAGGGCCTCCAGAATCGGCCACTGTTAAAGAATAACTTTCTGTTGCTTTACGGCACCCAGTTGGTGTTAACTTGTGAAAACTCATAAAGCCTCATTCTTTGGCATTTAATTGATCACAAAAATCCTGTTGATTTCAGCTCGAAATTAGCTCTGATTTCCTCCCTTGTGCATCTCCACTGTCTGATCCAGGCCCTCGCTGCGTTCTCCTGAAGCACCGCAGTGGTCTCCTCCTTCCACGCTTCCTTCCTCCACGCTTCGCCTGATTACTATCCCTACACCCAGTTCATCCTCCACGGTGCTTTTACAACCTAGAACCACAGAGATCATTCTAAAATATAAATTTGACTACATCACTCTCCACTAAAAGATTTTAAAAGCTCTCTATTGCCTAAAATAGGACCAAATCCAGATTATTCCTCAGAATGGTATTCAGAATGGTGTACAAGGCCCTTCCCAGTCCGCCTTCAACCTTCTTTGCAGTCTTCTATGCCCCACTAGGTTTGTTGTTTGTTTTTGTTTTGGGGGGAATGGAATTAAGTGTATTTATTTTCTTATTTAATGGAGGTACTGGGAATTGAACCCAGGACCTCATGCATCCTAAGCACGTGCTCTACCACTGAGCTATACCCTCCCCATTTTCATATTGGTTTTTATTGTAGGCGATTGAATATAGTTCTCTGTGCTATACAGTAGGTCCTCGTTGTTTATCTATTTTTTAATTGAATTTTTAAAATTGAAGTGTAGTTGATTTACAATGTTAGTTTCAGGTGTACAGCAGAGCAATTCAGTTATACATATACATATTTATACATATATTTTCAGATTCCATGATAGCTTATTACAAGAAATTGAATATAGTTCCCTGTGCTGTACCGTAGGTCCTTGTTATTTATCTGTTTTATATATAATAGTTTGTATCTGCTAATCCCAAGCTCCCAATTTATCCCCTCTCCTTCCCCCCAGCTTTGGTAACCATAAATTTATTTTCTATGTCTGTGAGTCTGTTTCTGTTTTGTAAATAAGTTCACTTGTGCCATTTTTTTTAGATTCCACATATAAGTGATATATGATATTTCTCTTTCTCTGACTTACTTCACTTAATATTATAATCTCCAGGTCCACCCATGTTGCTACAAATGGCATTATTTCATTCTCTTTTTTATGACTGAGTAGTATTCCACTGAATATACCACAAGTTCTTTATCTAATCATTTGTCGATTGACATTTAGGTTGCTTCCGTGTCTTGGCTATTTTGTAAATAGTGCTGCTATCAACGCTGGGGTGCATGTATCATTTTGAATTAGTGTTTTCTCCAGATATATGCCTAGGAGTGATAGTAACTCTATTTTTAGTTTTTTTTAAGGAACCCCCATACTTTTTTCCATAGTGGCTGCAACAATCCTGCTTTGTTTTTAAATCAATTTTTAATTTTGAGGTAATTGTAGATAAATGTGCAGTTGTAAAAAATAATACAGAGACCCTATGCACCTTTAATGCAGCTTCCTCCAATGGTAACATCTTACAAAACTTTGGTACACTAATGTGACCAGGATATCAACATGGATACAATTCACCAATCTTACTCAGAGTTCTAATTTTTCTGGTTTTCATTATGTGTTTGGCTTAATGCATTTTCATCACTTGTAGTTTGTGGATCCACCATCATAGTCAAGATAGAGCACAAGGACCCCTTCCTGGCATAGCCTTCGTACCACACCCCCTCTCTTCTCCCTCCCCTTGCCTCTACCTAACCCTTAGCATCACTAATCTCTTCTCCCTATTTCTAATTAATCTTTTTTTTTTTTTTTTTGTGGGGGGGGAGGTAATCATTTATCTATTTATTTAATGGAGGTACTGGGGCTTGAACCCAGGACCTCATGCATGCTAGGCATGTGCTCTACCACTGAGCTGTACCCTCCCCAGTCCCTATTTCTATAATTTTGAAATTTCAAGAGTGTTAACTAAATAGAATATGTAGTATAATTTAAGATGCTTTCAAATTTAGCATAATTCCCTGGAGATTTCAGTCAAGTTATTGCATGTACCAGATTTGTTCCCTTTTGTTGCTGGGTAGTATTCCGTCCTGTGCCTTTTTATGGCATCCCCCTCAGTTTTCTTCACCTAAGGGCCACTCATCTTTTAATATCAGATTCAAATCCTACTCCCCTATCCCCAGCATTTTTTTTATGTTTTATTGCAATTATCTGTTGTACACTCAGTTCACACTGTCTTCCGTGGTACCTTCCTCTCTCCACACCCAACCCTCCCCAGTCTCACTGTGGCTTAGAGCAGCCACGTTACTGCAGGGTGACCACATCCTCTGGCCATAGTTGATTGAACAAGATGTGGGCACTTGTCTACCCTAGCAGGGCCAAGGAGTCCCTTCCTCAGGGAATCTAGAGTTGGACTGAGATTCCCATCCTGTCCTTTCACAACTGTTTTGTTTTTCGTTTTTGTTGTTTGTTTTTTGGTTTGTTTTTGTTTTTAGCAGAGTAGCTTAAAAATTCAGAGCTACGGGCAGCAACCATTTAACTTCCTGTGGTCTGGGAGGTAGAGCCAGCCTGGAGTGAAAGGGAAGTTTTGACTCCGAGGCAGAGCAGCAGGATGAGAGATGGTAAGAGATGCGTCTCTGTGTCACACGGTGTTCTAGCCCCGGGACTGGGAGCCCTGAAGCCTGGGGCCTCTGAGACATTCCTATATCCTTGTGACCACCGCCCTTCAGCCACCCGTGTTCCTGTCCCTTCTGAGCTCAAATGAGATCGCTGGTATGATTCAACTAGATTGTAGTGTCTTTCAGGACAGAAACTGGTTTCTTTTTATATGCCCGTGCTTTTGCTTTAAAGTCCTTGGCATTTGGACCCACGTCTCTTCCCTGGTTTGTAGAGACCCTCAGGATGCGTTCCCCATTTTTATCTGCCATTTCTGTCCCTTGGCCTCTTCCAAAGCACACTCTTCTAAGACAATGCTAACTTGGGCTTTGACCGCACCTCAGTTGACACCCAGGTCTCATAGCCCTTATGTCTTCAGTTTGCAAGATGACTTATCTGTATATCCTTAAATTGCTTTTGTGGGTGCTTGTCTCTTTTCCCCAATGGAGTAGGAGACCCCTGAAACCTGAGACTCTCCCCGAGCAGTTTGAGGGCTCACTGAGGGCAGAGAGAATGTCTTCATTAACCTTGTAGATCCCTCGAGAGAAGAACGTGTCTTCTATTTTTTTAAATGCTGACCTGATAACTAGCTCTGCACCTGGTGGGTGCTGGGTAAATGTTGACTGACTGGGTAAACAATAGACTTGGTCCTCTGGAGTGTCATAATCTTTCTTTCCACAGGGAGAAAGTAATAATATTAGGCAGAGCAGGCTGGATCCCTTAATATGATTACCTGGGATTTGTGGGCTGGTGACTATTTCCCCCGACTTTATTGGGTACATTCATCTCCACAGAATAGATATTCCCAGAGGCTACTAATGCTGCCGGCCAAATGGTGGGCTCCTATTAATTGGCCCGACCCTGATAATTACAATGGAAGCGCTGCCTCCAACCCAAGATACTGTGGAGGCAGGGGTTGTACTAAGTGTGTTCTAACCAAGGTCAACAGTGTTAACTGGCTCTGTAGCTGTATTTAAGACATCTTATCAAAAAAAAAAAAAAAAAAAGACATCTTATCATGAGCCAATGTATATATGACCTTAGCAAGTTATTTTTAAAAATGTTTTGAAAACATGACAACTTGAGCTGTAATTTACATAGCATAAAATCCATTCATTTTGAGTGTATAATTCAGTGGTTTTTAGTATATTCACAGAGCTGTGCAGTCATCTCCACAATAAATTTTAGAACTTTTTTTAGCCCCCAAAAGAAACTCCATACCCATTAATAGTCACCTTCTGTTTCCCTCAACACCTAGCACTACGAAAACACTAATCTATTTTATTTTAACAAAATATTTGCCTATTCTGGACATTTCATATAAATGGAATCATACAATATGCGGTCTTTTGTGACTGGCTTTTTTCACTTAGCGTATTTTCAAGGTTCATCCGTGCTGTAACATATATCAGTACTTCATTTCTTTTGCCAAATAATACCCCATAGTGTACACATATATACATGTATCCTATTGTATGTGTATATATATACTGTATTTTATTTACCCATTCATCAATTGATGACCATTTGGGTTGTTTCAACTTTTAGCAAGTTATTTCTCCTTGTTTCAACTTACTTATCTATAAAAATGGGAGTTAATAACTGTCTATTTCAAAGGGTTACTGAAAGTACACACGGAGTATATGAAATAATATGAAATAAACGGTAAAGCGGCGCTTCACCACATGCATGTAGACATTATTTTAATATTTATATGAGATCAATTAAGGAGAACACTGGAGCCAGTGTAACGTGTTATAGTTAACTCAGGGGACTTAGGTGAGTACCTCTTCAGGTTTGATCCCTACGTTGAGTCCATTTGCCTTTTTTTCCTAGGTAATGGACTGCATCTTTTAGCCCGGCCTATCATCTCATTAACAGTTGTTGCTAGGAGACCAGGTTAGAGTATGCTTAGCTCAGTGCAATCCACTGTAGAAAAATCACTCGAATCATAGGAGAATGATTAAACATCAAGGCAGTTTCATTTCATCCCATTTTTTAACAAGATGAGGGAAAAGGGCTGAAGCTACAGGTGTTCTTAGGGGCCTAGGTTTACTATCTTGCCAGCTCTCCCTTCTCTGATTTTAGGTTAATGTTCACCTTCACCACTCGTTCACACTCACGTGTGCCAGGGTGACTGTTTTCCTACTGCTTAGCAAGTAAGTGTGCAAAGGTAATGCAAAGACACTTTACTATTAGGAGAGAGAAAATGAATCAGGAAGGAAAAGTTGCCATAGCAAGTACAAAGATTCTAAAATTCAATTTAGATACAAATACCATTTTGCTCCCACAACCTATTTTTTTGCAGGTGTTTTACAGCTGTAAAATCTGTGGGTACAAGGGATATAGAAGCAAAAGACTAGGCTGAGGACTGGATTATTTAAGAAGGATTATTTTCTTTACCACTGGAAGCTGCCTGCTACATAATGTCCCCTTCAAAGCCTTGGTAAGAGCAGCTGGGAATAATGAACAATGGTTAAAGATGCTTTGCTTTACATCCAGCAAAAAGGCTCATTAACACCTCGACTGTTTTCTTACCAAGTCTGTGGAAGTGCTCCTGCTGCTGCTGATAATCACGGTAACCCTCGGGGTAGCAGGGGCAAAGGGGTGTGGGTAATTCACTAGAAAATGGTATTCACCGATTTGGATTATGCGCACCACTGCTCCTCTCCATTCATGTGCTTAATTAAGAGCTGACTAGTACAAAATAAATGAAACTGCAATTCTTCACTGGAATTATCTGGGGAGCAACAGAAATTTTGCAGGGAGGAAGGTATCTGCCAGAGAAACTGCATTATTGTCTTCCCATTATATTTCTATTCTAGAATTTGTCTTAATGTCACATTTGATTCTAAAGGGACAGAGGCTTATGAGTCCAAGAGACATCTCATTGGAATGGAGATACAGAAGGAGGAGGAGTATAGCTTTATCTTCAGTTTATTAAAGGAGAATAAAGGCTAGGAGCTGTGACTAGAACAATATAGTCAATCTAAGGTATAATGCCAGTCACATCAGGGAAAACCCCAGAAGGAATGTAGAGCTATAGTTGGCTCCACCTGATTCACAACATCATGTTTCAAATCATTCAAAAGTTTTTGTAAAAGTCTCTATAGTGACCAGCTGGTTGATTGCCTGGGAGTCATTTCCATTTGTTCAGTCCCTGGGGTATAGAAAATGGAACTGCTTTCTTATAGTTCGATTAGGCAAAGCTGGATGGAGGGACTCGACCTTAGTTCACAAAAGATGCCAAAATCCACTCCCTTTCAATAATGCATAGGAAGTTAGACCAAGAAGTCAGGGCTCCAGATTTCTCAGACTCCCTCTCCACCTCAAAATAACAGCCGGGACACACTTTCACTGACTGGTTAAGACAGGTGGAGAGAAATCACTGGTGGGGTCTGTAATTCCCACATTCCTTTTGATTACACTTTCCCCATAAGCTTAAAAATAAAAAAAACATAAAGTCAAGGTTTATTTTAAATTATCAAAGTCCCTGAAGTAGAGGACTAGTTTATTTTTTAGTATTAAAGTGGTTAACAATAGTTCTCATTATTCTGACTTACTCATATTTAAACTCACCTGCTCAGAAAGTTGCAAACCCATACAGTTTCTAACAAAGTCCTACTAACCATTAAGAAAGGACTTATAACAATAAAAGTTATGTGCACAAGGAAAATCAGGGTAGAAAATGCCAATCAGAGGTATCCAGAGAGAAAGAAGACTTTCTGGGACTGAAATAATTTTTCATGCCCATGGTTCAGGGATACGATGCTTCTGTTGGGAGCTAAGAAATCAAGATGAGAAACCTTTGGTATCCAAACTAGATGACTGAGCTCTCTGGCATACCATTTTTGGCTACTCTAACACTATCAGTTAGAGAAAGAGGCTGGAGGAGGAGGAGGAAGAAATTCTCAACCTCTGATCAATCGCCAATCCCAGAGTGAGAACTGACGACTGAGTACAAGGCCTGACCTTGAATGGAGTGGGACAACTTGGAAAACTACTCACTTAGTACTGGAGTGAATAGCCAGGTCAGTTCCATCCCAGGGACCTTATACTGGAGATGCTCGGAAGAATGGGCACTTTAGGTGACAGGCTGACACAGCCAGAGTTAAGCGATTTAAAAGGTAGTTACCCACAGGATGGAAGTAACAGCCCTCAACACTATGCTTCAGGTAATCGACATGGCTCCACCTATAGGGCAGCAGGACTAAGTAAATCCCTAATAATTCAGGTTAGGCAGGATCTTGGGCATAACTCATAGCAGAAGCTACAGGTTCTACTCTATAAAAATCCATGTACAGTGTAGATCCAAGAGGCTGGGACACTTATAGAGCGTGGCAGAACACGTGGTCTTCAAAGATCTGCTTCTCTTTTGCTGGGAAGGTCTTGCCACAAATTGGACAATTCAAATAAAGAGCTGGCTTGTGCTGCTCCAAGGTGTGATCAAAAATGTCATCAGCAAAGTCTGCTGTGCAGGTGGGGCATGGCTCGATGGAGAGCTGGGAGGAAGAGCAAAGAGGTCAGTCTGAATGTAAGCTATACTCGGCAGAGACCGTGTCTGATTTTCTACTATGTCCTCAGCACCTATTGTAATGCTTGCAGATGGTGGGTGATCAAGAATTAGAGGATGAATCAACAAAGTCATATCTGGAGACATTCACTGGGGCTTTCTCTAACTCAAAGACTCAAAGGGCTTAATATTGCTGAAGTAGTCAGATAACTTGCAGCCTGAATGGGGCATGGGCTATACCTTGTTTGGCTACCTGCCCGGTTCACATGGCCTCCCGAGGCCTGCTACTCAACTCAACTCACAGGTGCAGGTCGTGAGCAGAATGCTGATGGATGATGAATTGTGCATCCCCCACCTCAACAGGCTCTCTCCGATTTAGGCACTGATCAAACTGATCCAGCTGACTCAGTCTGGAGTTATCAAAATGAACCAGTCTCCCCATGCATGGTTCTCCCATGAACTGGATGGAGCAGGAAGGGAAATTTTCTCAAAGATTTGATGTGGGCAATCTTACGAATCAAATACTCACCAGGTCAGGGGCAGAGCTTTCTTGGATACCTGAGGGTGATAAAGAAGATTTCATTCAATGAAAAAATATCATCCCTAGAACGCGTTCTCCAACTGTGTGCTAGCAGCTGTTTTCTGTAATCCTCACTGTTCCCCTCCCAGTTCTTTATCCCTCTCTGATACTGCCATATTCTCTCTCTCTCATAAACACCACTGACTTCGGTGGAGGGGATCTAGGTCAACGATGGAGGGAAAAAATAATGAAGTGGCATTTTCAATACCCATTATATAATTAGGAAGAACAATAAACCTATATGCAGTGTAGAGAATATGAGATTTTAGTGAAAACAGTAACAATTTAACAAGGAAGTAGACTGGGAATAGATTTTAAGACCGAATCCAGGCAAACAGTTATGTTTCAAATGAAAAGCTTAAAAATATTTTTAAGGAAAAAAAATAAACTTGTACCCCTGCCTGTTGCAAAGATCTGATTGTGACTGTTAAGAGAACATGCCTGCTTTAAACTGTCCAAAAAAAGCAAATGAGGTCTCAGATCACTTCTGGAGACAAAAAAGGAGGAAAGTTCCCTGTTTGGCAGGGACATCTGACCCCCAGTTCCTTGAATGACAAGACTGGGTGTCACCCCCATTTCCTGTCCTCCAAGCCCCCCAGGGGTCTCCGGGGGGCACACGCCTGCTACCCTTGGTCAGGCCATCGGGGCGGCTGCCTGCAACAGCCCATTCCTGGGCAGCATATCCCGCCGCTCACGCTTCCATTTCCAAATCTTAATTAGCTTCCTCAGCTTTGTATGTGTATATCTTCTACACAGAGACATTTCTCTGATTTATATATTTGGAATATAGCCACGGGACTCAATTTGTGTCTGCTGCCTCTAGGCGAATGATCTGATTTGCGTCTTCTAGATTCAGATTTATTTCTCAATTAACACTACTTGCCCAGCAATCTTTCTATTGGATACTCAGCTTCTGCCCAGCAAGTATTAACAATGAGTTTGGTCTTAATTAGCATCTCAGACAAAAACAAAATTTAGTAGGGTAAAGGGATACAAGCAGGGGCCTTCCAGCTCGATGGTAAAGTTGTCTTACCAGAATACGGGTTTCCATAGACAAGTCCTGGGTTTTGTCTTGCACCTCCTTGACTTGAAGTAGGCGCTTGATACGGTAAAGAGTCATAATTCAGACCCATGTAACTCAGCAATCTGTTGTTCTCGCTCTTCAAAAGCTAGGATAGAGAGGATAGAGTATTTACAGACACGCTGAAAGACAACAGCAAAGAATGGCCACACCGACTGGCCAGGGACGGCCCTTCTAGGTAGAGTTTAATTAACAACGTGGCACTGGAGAGCCCAGGAAATGATAAATCACAATTCTTAAAAAGCGGAAGCAGCAGCCTCAATATTCAAAGATCTGAGTTCTTAATATCTAAATTTAAAAGTATATTGAATTTTCTTTAGAATTAATGCAAAAAAGAAACTAAAATCTTTAAATATATACCAACTGAAGGGGGGTACAAAAGTTGTGTGGGTATGTGAGGGTGGCAGGGGCTACATTAATAAGATGGAACCTGTTGTACAGTATGGAGAGCAGAATGCTGCTTTAAAAAATTTTTTTTTAATTATTCATTTTTTAATTTTTATGTGGAGGTCTGGGGATTGAACCCAGGACATCATGCATGCTAAGCATGTGCTCCACCACTGAGCTATACCCTCCCTCCTCAGAATACTTTTAGTCTCTTTCCAAGAACAATTTTCTTACACAATGTGAATATTCACCTGATATAATTTTCCCTTCTTCATGTTTTATCCCATCAAATGGATATGCTGAGAGTGAGAGGGAAGAAGAAAGAGAGGGAGGGAAGGTGAGAGAGAAAGAGTGAAAGAGGACAAGCTACAAGGAGGGTAGACCATGTTTAAAGTTCTTAGAAGAAAGAAAATTAGTAAACTTCCCCCTAACATCTTAAGAGGGCTTTACTATAGTTCTCAACAAAGCTTCCAAATATCGGATCTTTTTCTTCTCGTTGCAAATTGTGTGCATTCTTCCTTCTCCCTCTTCTGCCCCGCCTCCCAGCCCCCTGGCACCATCAGACAATTTCAAAGTCAAGGTCACTTAACTAAATAAAAAGGATGAGAATGACAGGACCAGAAATAGACCCCAAAGGCCTTCTGCAAAACTGAAACACACTGGCGTAAATGATATTATCAAAAATAGAAATGATCACTTGAGGGCTTAGCCCAGAAGGGTGACAGAGAGGGTGGAGATGGAGAATGGCTGGAGGTGTAGATCAGAGGAACAGTCAGAATGCACGGGCACCTACTCTTGGATGCTAACAAGAGTGTAAGAGTGACTTCAAGTTCAACCTCTTTATTTGCTGCTGTGATCCTCAATTAATCAGTAACTTGTGTTGAGCACACAGCAGGAAAATACACTGGTTGGATGAATGAACTGATGAGTGAATGAATGCATAGTATTTATTTGGGGCCTACCATGGGTTCAGCTCTTGTACAGACCACCAGTTCTGCTTCTGGTTTGGCAGCAGAGAAAAAGAAAATAAGTTGTGCTGAAGGAAAGGGGTCCCTCAGTTAGCATAAAAGTGGTGTAGGATGTTACTCCCCAAAGACAGTACTTACAAGAGCTGTCAAGTTAAAAGCAAAAATAATAAGTTAGGTCTTCATCAAGGCTGTTCCTTTCAAGTTGACTACTGCCATGCCAAACAAGTTTTAGTCATAGAACAAAGTGTGGGTTTTGCGGCAGATTAGGAAACCAGATTCAGTTTGCTCTTTGTTTAGGAGCTGTTCCAGAAAGGGCTCTTTTATTTAACTTTTTATTTTATCATCACGTCTCTGGGTCACCCTGCTCCTTCCTGTTAAAACCTTGGGATTTTCTACTGTCTTTTACACACTTACTTCATTTTTTTTTTGCATCGTCTCTTTCTCTCTTTGCAGACCATCATACAGAATCTTGTTCTCACTCAGTCTCTTTGACAGGTCCAAGTTCTGGTCCTGCCAATAAAAAAAAATCATTAGGATTAGGATCACATATTGTAGTCTGGATCAAGGTGGGGTAAAACAAGGAGTTTGTAGAGGATCTGGCTTTCCAAAGTGGCAGGACTGAGGCGGGGGAGACACGAACTGGGGTAGGGAGGAGTTGCACCATGAGGAGATGCTGACTTACAGAAAAGTGATTTAATAAAATGCCTGAAGGCTTGGGCTGGCATCGAGATGCCAGTTTCTTTTGGTTTAGCTGGGAGTTAAGTGACCAGAGAGAAAAAATTAGCTTGGGGAAAACCTCAAGACTGACTTATCATAATTAGGGATAAATGGAGCTTTGTTTAACCCCACCCAACCATGGAAACAATCAGCTTTGTCGTGAATAAACATTTCACTCAGTGCAGCATGAAGCAGTGAGTCAAGCTGGTGTGACTCCCTCCCAGTGTGAGGATACGCATCTGGACTCAAGTGACACTGAGGAAGAAGGAATCCTGGGAGGCGTTTATCCAAGGCCACAAGGAACCCAGACTGGGGTCCTGGGCGCCCCAGTATGATGGGTTCACTGACTAGTTTCACGGACCCAAAACTCACAGGCATGCTTCAGCGCTTCCCATCTCCTGCCTACATACGGACACATGCGCATACCTCACAAAAACACTTAAGCTAATCCTACTGGTTGTGGTGTTTTTTCCAAGATTTTTATTTGAATGCTGGTGCCCAAACTGCTGTGCGCTTCTAGCCGCCCCTGAGGTAGTAATGCCAGAGGGGCTACCCGATGACAGTGCTGACTGCAGGCTCCTGGCTCCCCATCCCCATTGGCTCCTGCTGGCTCTTCTGGTCCTGCTTCACTTCCTCAAAAGGCAGAAATAAGAAAGGACTATCTGAGACTGCACAGAAACCTGTAGTTACAAAAACCTTCCCTGAGACCCGTGGCTGAGCTGGGGGTCTCTATTTCTGGGTATCCCCAGGCTGGTTTTTGGCCGCACACTCCATCCCTCCTCTTTTTGGCAGAAAGATAAATTCCTCTCCTTAACAGGGGTGTGCAATCCTCCGGGCTTGGTCCAGGAACCACACACCTTCACACCCCTTGCTTCCTGGGCCCCTCATCTGTCACCTACCAGTGTGGCAGCCCTGAGCTGCCTGATCTGTTTGTGGAGCCGTTGACACTCTTTGTACTTCTCTAAGAAACAGGCTTTCCCGGCCTCTACCTTTGCCTTAAGGCGTTCCACCTCTTGTACTAACTGTTCCTCCACTGCTGCTTTCTTGCTCCTAGGCTCCTGAAGCATAAGATACACAGTCCTCAGAGTTAAGGGCCTTTTGGATGCATGAAGAATAAAGAATGGCTATGAGACAACTGGGGAGCCCCTGGGTCTTGAAAAGTATTCCGCAAAAACCAAGGAAACCCATATCTGCCACAAGGAGTTCAACCCTTTGAATGGCTATAGATGACTTATTTAGTTATAATTTAAAAAATTTTTTTCTCTAACTTTATTGAGATATAATTGGTATATAGAAAACTGCATATAATTAATATATGCAATTTGGTGAGTTTGGACATATGTATTACACTCCTATTACTATTACCAGAACCCACGTAATAAATATATCCCTCATCTCTGAAAGTTTCCTTGTGTCCTTTTGTGTGTATGTGTGTGATAAGAATACTTAACATGAGATCTGCCTTGTTTTTTTATTTAAAAAAAATTATTTTTAAACTGAAGTATAGTCAATTTACAATGTTATATTAGTCTCTAGTGTACAGTATGGTGATTCAGCTATGTGCAGATATATATACACTTTTTCATATGCTTTTTCATTATAGGTTACTATAAGATATTGAATATAGTTCCCTTGAATGGCTATAGATTATTTAAAACAGTAATTTCTTTGCTACATCAGAGGCCACAAACTCAGGAGGAAGGGTAGAGCTCAGTGGTAGAGTACATGCTTAGCATGCACGAGGTCCTGGGTTCGAGCCTCAGTACCTCTGTTAAATAAATAAAAACCTAATTGCCTCCCTTCCCCTGCCCCCCCAAAAAAAAAGAAAAAGAAAAAAGAGATCACAAACTCAAAAGTGCCAATAGGGGCCTAGCAAGTAATGTAACTGAACGAAGGAACTGAATGCAATGAAACAGTGAGGACTGTAGCCCGATGGAGAACCAAGACCCATCTAAAGGGGCAGCAGTTACTCAGCTCCGGGTACTACTGCTGTGTGAGAATGTGGGCTCAAATGTTGCCAAAGCCTCTAATTTTTCAAGAAGCTGGAAATACAAAATTTTTTATGGGAAATATTTCCATTTTTAAGTGTTGGTAACTAATCCAATTTTTAAGAAAACACTGCCAAAGCCAAACATTTCTGTGGGCTATACTTAACCTTTGAGTTGCTGGTTTTCACACTCTGTTGGACCCACTCTTTATTGTATCATGCTAAAATACACAGTTTCTTAGATATTGTAGGTACTCGATAACTGAATGAATATTAAGAGTGAATAAATGATGCATGTATTGGTTACATTCCCAGTACGCATCAGGATTTCTCACGCCCTTACATCAGTGCAGAAAACTGGGCTTCTAGGCACCTGTCATCACCATGAAGCCTCTTTTCTAACAATATATTATAGGAAATGATTAGTCAGTTAGGCTTTCATTACTATATTATACAGCTCAGAATAATTTATAATGATGATAATTGCTAACATTATATTAATTATAACAAAATTTGTTTTGACCACTGTAATATTTTCTAATTATAGAGTTCAATTTATAATCATTAATCAGTAACTCCTCAAGGAGGGGGCAGGGGTTATTCTGTGTTTTTTCTAGCCCAGGGCTCTATTTACTACACCCTGTCATGAAGTTTAACTTCTAGTATTTCCCTATCACTCATCACGCATTAGAAATGCCCATCTTTCCTAAACAGTGTGTAAATGGCAGATTCTCTATCCTTTTGGAGAGAAAGAGTCCAGAGGTAAATGCTATTCTAATCTGTCATATCTATGCTTTCCACCACGTGAAAATAGACCCTACCCCTTCCTTTCTTTAGCTCCCTCCCACATAGCCATGCAAAGACAGACATGCCGTTAATTCCTGTTGTTTCTTCACTGCGGCAGTTTCTTTCTGCTTCATCTCCTCCACTGTCTGCTCAAGCTTCTTCTGGTGCTCCTTCTGCATAAAAACAGATTTCAGTACCACTGCTGGGAAAACACACGCACACGCACACGCACACGCACATGCATGCATGCACTGGGGAAGGGCCTGCTGAGCTAAAGAGCAAGCAGGAGGCAGAGAAGCAAGTCTTCTCTTATTAGCTCCCAAGAAAAGCCAGGAGATACTTCACTTCAGATGGCTTCCTCTGAGACCTTTCCTAAAGCCACTGATATCCAGGTACATGATACAATAAAGAAAGAGCAATGTACATATTTTTTCACAAATGCCTAAAAAGTATGATTGTCTTCCATGACTCTACCTGTTCAGTCAAACTGAGAAAGAGCTGGCCATTTTCCTTTTTCAGGTGCTCCAGCTGCTCTGTCTTATCTTGAACTTCCTGAACAAGCTTCTCTATTTTTTTCTCTTGTGTTGACAGTTGGGCCTAAAGCAGAAACAGTGAATATAACCAAGATATAAAATAATAAAAACTAAACAGGAATGCTTTACAATGTAGAGTAACATGAAGAGATGTGTGTTCCCCAGCAATTCCCAAATGCCAAATACTCCGTAGAACTTCTGCACTTTTCAGCTCTACCTTACACTCTAAGAATCTAAGATTCAAGTGGGAAAAATTCAACAAACCATCCTTTACAGCCCCTCTTTAAGGCCCAGCTTCCTAAAAATGAGAACAGTTCTGCTGCTACCTGCTTTACATTCCAGGCTTCTGAGTGAGATTTTGCTTGAAAAGATTTTGTAGTTAAAAGAAAAAAGTTAGTATTGGTATAGAGGCTGGTCATCATCTTAAGAGTTCACGATAAATATAAACTGAGCAAATGATTCAGTTCTCTGGGGACTGTGACTAACAAAACAAGGGTGAGGGGGGCTAAGACTGGCAAACACACACTCTGAAAGTGTAGTCTGCTGCTCTGAAAGGTCCACCCTCAGGCACTAGCTACAGTGATCTGCATCTTCCTGGGCCACCGGAGTTGGAGTGGTGGCAAGGCTAAGAAAACATACTTTGGCAAAGGCTTGGCGTTTCCTACCTGAAGATGATCCACTCTGACTCCCATCTTCTCATTTTCTGAGGACATCTTCTGGTTTTGTTCTTTTAGTCTGTGGAGGTGGAGATGACTATGTGAAAAATATGCTAATTCCAGGTCAGCTCCTCCAGACCTTAAATGATTTAAGGCTGCCTTGGCCCTAAGCCTGCATTTAAAATCCACCAGTCTCTTCTTCAGTCCTGTTTTGGCTTCCTGACCTCAAACTGCAAGAATTCAATATTTAACAGTAATACTTGAATTCAGGTAATTTGTCCCTATCCATTCTAATTCTCTAACCTAGAATCAGAATTCATGAATCAAAGAGGGAGAACCATACTTATCATTGTCATGATAGGAAGACTGTTTTCTAACAAATTCTAGAAATCTAATCTGACCCAACTAAAGGTATCTGTAACACAAAACTTCCTCCCATCCAAGGATCACACTCACTGAAGCAGCTCTGTCTCCCAGCAGTCCTTCTGCTCTTTCATTTTCTGTTCCAGCTTCTTATTGACGCTCTTCAGGGTTTCTAGCTCCTCCTGCAGTTGGAAACGTCAAACGGACTGACCATTTCTAAGACAGTGTTTAGTATCTCAGGCAGTTAACAAATACTTAAGCACTTACTGTCAGGCATAGCAGTGAATGAAATATCCAAGTAAAGAGATTTCCATATTAAAATATTCAAATATGTTCTTCCTATATTAAAAATGCATCTACCTTAATTTCTCTTCTACTGGAGCTTGTATCTGTCCATTAATTCACTAGGCAAATGTTTAATGAGCGCCTATTATGTACCAAACACCGTTCTGGCACTGCAAACACAACACTGGATGAAATAAAGTTGCTTTTTCTCTTAAAAGAGTGCTGTCCAATAAATTCATGAAAACCACCCATGTATTTAAAGCATTTTAATAACCACATTAAAACAAGTAAAAAGAAATAGATGAAATTAATTTTACTAATAGCCTATGTACTTAATCCAAAATATCTATATCATTTCAATATGTAAACATAATCTACGTATTTAATCCCAGATATCTATAATATCATTTCAATAAGTAAACAATGAAAAGGAAATATCTAACATACTAAAATCGGTGCCAGATATTCTTATAAGGGAATAAGATCACAAGCAAAACAGAAAATGGTGCTGGGTAAGAGGCACCATCCAATTCCGATCTCCATACGCTGAGTTCACCTCTAAGCAGCTTCTTACCTGCTTCTTTTGGAGCTCAGTCTGCATTTCTGAGTTCTGCTTCTGGAGGCTGACGCAGCTGTCCTTCAGCTCCTGGTTTTCTTTGCAAAGTTCCTTGTTGTGCTCCTCAATCTCTTCCACTTCACCCTACAAAAAAGCGTTCTATAAACTCGTATTTGGCCCTTTATAGCTCAGTGGATATTCAAGTCCCTCCAGCAGAAAATTCCCAGAGGCTGGGATGGCGAGGGTCTGGGGGATTCTCTATCACTGTCAGCACAGTACCCCAAACGGAATCAGCTCCTCAGTGTGTAGGGAAGGGGTTAAGAGAGGTATGTCTATAAAACTGCAGCACTAAGCCTGCCATTACCAAGAAAGATTTTTTTAAAAATGAGACCACAAAAACTTAAAAGAGGGAATGATAAGGGGGGAGGGGATAGCTCAAGTGGTAGAGCGTATGCTTAGCATGCAGAAGTTCCTGGGTTCAATCCCTAGCATCTCCTCTAAAAGTAAATAAATAAATCAACCTAATCATCTCTCCCCACTCCAAAAAAAAAAAACAGAGGGAATGATAGAAGAATGTTTTTTCTTGCAAACACTTAACACTGTTTGTTTCTCCTACTGGACTTAGCTCCTTGAGATCAGGACACAGTTTTAATTGACTCTTCACTGCATCCCTAGTGCCTACCATAGTGCTGGATGGAAGCAGGTGTCCTGTAAATAACTGAGTAAGTAAATGAATCTAATGTTCATATATGACAAGCTCGGGGCCAGAACTAAAAGATACAAAGAAGAATATTTGGTAACTTTCTCCTTGAAGGAGCTTATAAAATTGACTGCGGTGATAAGATGTGCAGATGACAAAACTTAAGTAACTGGAAAAGTGAAGGAAATAAATGAATGCCAACTGAGTTACAGAAGTTTTAGATAAAGGAAAAATCACTCACTGTTATGATTCTTGTTAACATTCTGAAGTCATTCCCTTAGGAATGCTGGGTTTGAGTGGGTACTGTATACGTTTTTCCCAATAGTATCTGTTAAATATCCAATAAAGGCTTACTGACTAGAATTCCACCCTACCCTGGAACTGCTGCTCTTAATGGCAGAAGGAGACTGAGATGAGATGTTTACAGACCTGAGTGGTAACAACCAGGATGTCCTCCTCATTTTCTGGACAGAACTGGAAAGGGATACTTGCTCCCCGGACCACACCATCCTGATCCACATAGCAGAACTGGTAATACTCATCATCCTTGGGCAGGTAGTAAGCTGAAAACAGAACATGATTTTTAATCTAAAATAAGGTCTATTCAGAAAACTAAAAACCTGGAAGTCTTTTATCTGCTCCAGAAAGCTCAAGCTCAAGGGAATTAATTAGTCTTGGCCACTGTTTCAGTACCTTTTTTCTTTAATGGAGGCGTGGGGGATTGAACCCAGGATCTCCTGCATGCTAAGCCCGTGCTGTATACCACTGAGCTATATCCACCCCGGTCTTCAATACCTTTGATCCAGTATTTTTCTCACCTTTGATCCAGTATTTTTCTCACCTTTGAACTGGACTTCCTCCTGTTTGGCTGATTCGCTGTTTAGGTCAACGGGCAAAGTAACCCACATGAAGGTGTAATACTCACGGGTTGTCTTCCATCCCACCTGCAATGAAAAGGGGCTCTTGTTCAGTGTCTGAAAGTGCTCAGTGGATTCTTCTTATTTTGACTATGTCTTCTTAATATTTGTTTACATTGAAATTACAATCAAATGAGTTCATTATGACAAGATCTACCCACCATTGATCAAATCTTGTTTTTTGATGTAACTGATGATTAGCGATGTTGAGCATCTCTCCATGTGCCTGTTGTCCATCTACATTTCCTCTTTGGAAAAATGTCTGTTTAGTTCTTATAATAACTATGTATATGATTAAAAATTGGTATGCACACACACAGTCCATGTTACTTGTCTGAGAAGGAAACAAAAACTGGCCATTCAACACCCAGGACAAGAATTCCAAAAATTCCATCTCCAATTCAGATACTAAACTGAGAGCGGTTGGAAAGAATTTGTGGGAATGTGAACTTTGACCCCACTATTTTCTTATAACAGTGTTCTTAGAACATCTTAATCAAGGGGAAGGCTATAGTTCAAGTGATAGAGTGCATGCTCCGCATGCAAGAGGTCCCGGGTTCAATCCCCAGTAACTCCTCCAAGCAGAAATCAATGAAGAAACCTAATTACCCCCACCTCAGAAAACAAACAATATAAGAACATCATAATCAGAAAGCACTTCTGATCTTGGTTTCCATTGGTTTGTCCTCTCCCTTATCCAATTCAGTCTCGTCACCTATATCAACCTGATTATATTATTGCATTTAAAAAAGCATTTTAAATAATAATTTTAAATAATGTGTGTTGGGGTTGGATGGCAAGAGAGTTCTTAGATTATAAGGTAACCAGATAACTGAGTCCAGCCTATATAGTTTTCTTTCTTCAGTGTTTTTCTTTTTTAATGTTAATTTTTAAAAATTGAATGATTCTTTAAATTCTACGGTGCTTTACAATTTTCAAGTTTCACAAACATGATTTCATGTAATCCCATAACCCTTTTCTTCCTCTACCCCTACATTACCCTTCCTTTTTTCCCCCTCCCCACCAGTTTGTTCTCTGTGTCTGTGAGTCTGCCTCCATTTTGTTTTACTCACTAGTTTGTTGTATTTTTTAGATTCCACATATAAGAGATATCATACTGTATTTGTCTTTCTCTCTCTGATTATTTCACTTAGCAGAATGCCCTACAAGTCCAACCACGAAGCTACAAATGGCAAAATTTCATTCTTTTTAAAAGCTGAATAGTATTCCAGTGTGTGTGTGTGTGTGTGTGTGTGTGTGTGTGTGTATACACACACATATATATATTACATGTTCTTTAGCCATTCCTCTGTTGATGGACATTTAGGTTGCTTCCATATCTTGGCAACTGTAAATAATAACAAACGTTGGGGTGCATGTATCTTTTCAAATCAGTGTTTTTGTCTTTTTTTGGATATATACCCAGGAATGGAATTGCTGGGTCATATGGCAGTTCTGTTTTTAGTTTTTTGAGAAACCTCCATACTGCTTTCCACAGTGGCTGCAGTAATTTACATTGCCACCCACAGCATACGAGGGTTCCCTTTTCTCCACATCCTCACCAGTGTTTTGTTATTTGTATTCTTTTTGATGACAGTCATTGTGACAGGTATGAGGTGGTATCTCACTGTGGTTTTGGTTTGCGTTTCCCTCATTAGCGATGTTGAGCATTTTTCCATGTGCCTGTTGTCCATCTACATTTCCTCTTTGGAAAACTGTCTATTTAGTTCTGCCCATTTTTAAAATTGGGTTATTTGTTTTTTTGATGTTGAGTTGTGTAGAGCTGTTTATATATGTTGGATACTAACCCTTTATTAGTCCATCATTTGCAAATATCTTTGTGTTTGTTGATGGTTTCCTTTGCAGTGCAAAAGCTTTTAAGTTTTGTTTTAATCTATTTGTTTATATTTGCTTTTGTTTCCTTTGCTTTAAGAGATGGATCCAAAAAAATATTGCTGCAATTTAAGTCACAAAGTGTTCTGCCTGTTTTCCTCTAGGAGTTTTATAGTAGTCAGCCTTATATTTAGGTCTTTAATTCATTTTGAGTTTACTTCAGTATATGGTGTTAGACCATGTTCTCATTTCATTCTTTTACATGTAGCTGTCCATTCAGTGTTTTTCTTAATGCCTGCTTAGTGAAAGCGTTTTGGTGGTAAAGATAACAACAATCTGGTAGTCATAAAGGCCTCTTCTAGGTACAAAATATAGTAAGTCATAAAACATAAGGATACTGTAAAATATGCCCCAGAGCAGAAAGCTGGCTAAGTGGAAAATATTCTCATTAAATACGAAGAGAGGTAAAAGATGGCTCAAATCATTTCTGGAAGATAAGACCCCCCAGAGAATAAAAAGGGAGCCGTTGTGTCTTCAAGGGGAGAACACTCACCAAGTGAGAAGCAAAATTACATTTACTGTCATGTTTTGACCCTGTCTGAACCCAGTGGGAAGAGAAAAGAACTAAAAATAAATTCTATGCTTATATATTGAGGAATCAGAGCAGGGTTGAAAAGGCGACACTAAAAGCTGAACATACCAGGGCATGTTTTAGTGTCTCATTAATATACACCCCATTGCTGTAAGCATCGCAGAGCCACGGCAGCCTGTGGTGGAACAGGAAGCAGAAATTTTATGGAGTCTTCATTCACATCCTGGAGTTTCTTAATGCACTGTGACCAAAATATCATCTGGGAAGGCCTGAGAATTACTGCTGCCTTGGAACAAGGAAACAACTTCTAGCTACCTGCAATTTCTGTCCTTGGCTCCTCCATCGGGCTTGTCCCAGTCTGCCTCTTGCAGCCTGCTGTCTCCCCTCCCTGAAATCTTGGAACACGTAAATGCCCAGGTGACGGACCACAGGGCTACACACTGAAGGAAGCAAAGCTGACTCCTACCCACTTCAGGCTTTGTCACTGGTGGTGGCTTTCGCGGTATGGAGAAGATGTAGTGCTGCACATTCAGAAACACCTCAGGAGCGCCTACCTGGAGGCAGGAATTACTGGCAGCGTTAGGGGAGATAAGGATTTGAGGACTGTGATGAAGACAACACTGAAGGAACCCTGGGAGCGCTTTAGATAGGAAGGCCAGAACTCCACATTCAACCCTTAATTGTCTAATTCACCATCTGTTGTTCAAAGGAATTCAGCAGAAAAGGGGAAGAAAAGCAGAGGTCTGGGAGTCAAACCAGCTTGCTTAACCACTGGGAGACCTTGGGGAAGTCCCCATCATGAGTATACTCATTGTATTCATCTGTGCACAAGCGGTAATACTGCTTACCCCAGGGCGCTGCTGTGCTGTGAGGATGAAATTAGGAAACACGGTCAGAGACACAGACACACACACAAACTCATCAAAGACCTAGCACACTGTATGTTCTCAAAAAGGTTGTGTTCTCTCCTTATCAGTCTTAAAATTTTCTTTCAGGCTTTGGGGTTGGTGTTCAAATCAACAGCTTTATGGATAAAGAACATCATAGGGCATTCTCTGGACTAACCACGACTGTGGCATGGCAATACCGCTGAAATGCATGAAGTATTTCAAATATTTTTTAAAATGCTTTTAAACATTTTTAATTTTAATTTTTTTGGGGGGGTAATTAGGTTTTTATGTATTTATTTATTTTAATGGAGGTGCTGGGGATTGAACCCATGACCTCACACATGCTAGGTGTGCACTCTACCACTGACCTATATACCCTGCCTCCTAAACATTTGTTTTTAAAGAGCAAAAGATTTTCATTTGGTTTAAAGTGAAGTCCTCACTGCAAGTTGCTAAGTACTTGGAGATTTACAAACAATTAGTCTGAGCAAAATGGAAATATGATTGCATTGCAAAAAAAGTTAGATTACATTTCAAAATATATACGTAATTTTGAATCATTCTTTTAAAATTATCTATACCTGCATTGTCCAATATGCTAGCCTTGAGCCATATGAGGCTACTTAAATTAAAATGAATTAAAATTAAGTAAAATTTAAAAATCAGTTACCTAGTCACACTAGCCACATTTTAAGTGCTATTAGCCACATGTGCCTAGAGGCTACTGTACTGGACAGCAAAGATGTAGCTTGATCATTGAAAGTTCTACTGGCTAGTGTTGGTCATAGACAGTTCTGTTGGACAGCTTTGCTATATACAGGGAAGAGAAAAACAACTATCATCTTTCCAAAACAGAAAACATTCTGGTATGTCAGTTTTCTGTGTTAGAACAGCTTTAGTCTAATGACTTAATCGCCTGCAGTCTCAGGAGCTGTCATGACACCTGCCAGTGTCCCTCCAGTTGTCTACTAGCCCCGCCTCTAAACACCAGCCCTGTTCCCTCCAGCTTCCATCGCTCTGCCACTTAGCTTGGAATTCCAAACAATCAAAGAAAAGGAATTCAGTGAGGGATGTGAATGCGCACCAGCTCCTTCACAGTACAGTCAAGAATGATGTCTAATTTCAGGATGAACAGTGTAGGCCAACAAGCACATGACATACTGAGGTGTCGAAACAAAGGTCACTGATGTTGGGACTCAGCATTGTAAATTACTTAATTTGACCTTTATCTTGTCTCTGGAAATAGGGAGATTTGTCATTAGGGTGTGTGAAAGTATAAGTGTGTGAGTGTGTGTGTGTGATGTCAGAGACAGAGACACAGATGCAGGGACGTGGGGAGGTAGAGAGTAAGTTGGCTATTATAAAAAAGTACTATTTCTGTACTTGAACTGACAGGGTGAGCAGACACTGGAAGAGGTCACCAAGGGAGCCTGTAAACTTTCTGTTCTTGGAAACCTTCACAAAGAAGCAAGACACGCTTATTCAGGAACAAACTTCTTGGATGTTGAACAAGGTAGTTTTTCAACATCCTTTCCAGATTTGTAATACTCATATTAAAATAAATTAAACACTGTATTAAGTAAGAAAGTGATGTTTAAATTCACAGAAATTATGTAAGGGGCCACCTATACCAATCAAGTCACAGGTAAGTATTTCAAAATGGGATAATTAAAAAAAATTACATTTGGTCTATGAAAGTATAAAGTAACTTGGGGATTTTATGATTTGCTATCTTATTTTAGCTTAAGAATGAGATTAAACTTTGAGTGCCACAGCACATGTTGGTGTGTAAAGGGGGAAATGCTAAGGAGGTTAGTTTAGGATTTTCACATTGGCCAGATATACATGCAAAATGCTTATAATACAAGGATAGTCACACACTCAGGTAACTACGATTCACCTCTAGTTCTGAGTCACTTGGTACTAAATTAACCACTTACTCTAAAGATGCCAATCCAATCCTTTCGACGGGGAATGAAATGCTGCGTGAGGGTGTAACGACATGTGATGTCCCCTCCAGGGACATAGAACTTCTCCACACTGTTAAAGATGACCTGAGAGAAATGACAATGGTCCAGCAGGACAGCTGATGTGGGGGGATCTTCTATTGTCTCTTCCATGGTGGGGGTCCTGTTATGAGACATGGGATACAGTAAGGCTCAAGGATTGTCTGAAATACTGGACATTTCTGGGCTCTCACCCAGGGAACATTCCATTTGGGGTAAGTCAGGAAAAGCCAAAGCCTGGTAAGTATTGAGATCACACAACTTGCTTTCTGTTTCACTATGAGCCATTTTGCATTCATAGCTTCCTATTCTATAAGCATCTTCTGAGACGATCTCTGACATATTCACCACAGGCACCACCACCCTCATATACCCTGATCCTCTGCTCATGGCTAGTTTGCCTCCCTTCTTCTAGTGCCTTAAATAAGCAAGGCAGCCCAGAGGTAAATGGCCTGAGCTGGGAACTGTAAGACCTAGATTCTAGATTTTTCATCCCAACAAGCCTTGTGACTTTTGGAATGTCAAGTTCTCTATAGAGTTCAGCCTTTCCATTCAATTCCATCTATCCTATAATTATCTGGTCCTTCCATATATTACGGCACTCTGCTAGGAGGTGGGGATGGGTGCAGAAAGGAAGATCAGGATGTGAGGAGATTCTTGACTTGCAGGGGTGACAAGCATGGGTTTTGAAATCAAAATGCTGGAGTTCAAATTCTAGCTTCAATACCTGTTAAATGCACGACCTTGGGTAATTTACTTAACTGGGCTCTGTACATGTTTCCTCATCTGTAAAATGCGACTAATAACATCTACCTCATCTGTTTTTTGTGAGCATTAACTGAAATCTAGGCATAACTCAGAGATACGTAGGTTCAGTTCCAGACCACCTCAGTAAAACAAGTATCTCAATAAAGCAAATTACATAAGTTTTTTGGTTTCCTAGTGCACATAAAAATTACGTTCACACTATATTATAGTCTACTAAGTGTGCAATAGCGTTATGTCTAAAAAAAGTACATACCTTAATTAAAAACACTTTATTGCTAACAAATGCTAAAACAATGACAATAGTAAAACATCAAAGATCACTGATTACAGATCACCATAACAAATATAATAATAATGAAAAAGTGTGAAATACTGCGAGAATTACCATGAATTCTTCATTATTATTCGCATTATTATGCGAGAATTATTCATGAGCGACATGAAGTGAGCAAATGCTGTGAGAAAAATGGCACCAACAGACTTGCTCAATGTAGGGTTGCCACAAACTTTCAATTTATAAAAAATACAGTACCATGAAGTGCAATAAAATGAGGCATGCCTGCAATGTACAGTGTCCAGTCCTTAAATCAGTACTTGCCATAGAGTAGGCAATTCACACAAAGTTAAGTCATGCTGATGACAGAATAAAGTACTTGCACAAAGTCTACATAAAGAAAGGGTTTAACAGATGTTAGTGATTATTACTTATTGTTTTTTTTTTCTTTTCTGGCACTGTCTTTGCCTTCAAAAGGGTCCCAATCCAACATGGAGGTTAGATGAGAATTTTAGTGACTGCCAAATGTTTGGAATAAGTGTAAACTGCTATTGGGTTCAAAAGAGGGAGAGATGCATCTGGTTAGAGGAATGAAGAAAAGCTTTGAGGAGTGAGTAGAATCCGAGATAAGCCCTTGAGGAAGATTAGGATTTTGATAGTGGGTTTGGGGGTGAGGAAATTCCAGATGAATGTAACAACATGCATAAAAGCAAAGAAACAGAAAAATGCAGCCCATGTTGGGAGGACTGCAAGCAAGTTTGGATCCCTATCTGTAAAATCTGTATTTCAACTTTCTAGGTCATAGTTCAGACAAAATGTGACCAAAGGTAGGGGAACTATTTGGGAGGTAAAAACAATACATAAAAGAAACAAAGTCTTTTGAGCTGTTGGGACCTGACACTTCCTGCCCCTCAAAAGTAACATGACTTGTCTTGGAAATGCCTCCCTCGTCTAACATTGAGTGAGTCTATGTTTCTCAATCCAGTTTTACCAGGAAATGAAAACAATATTGCAACTCTATACCAGATGAAGGAAGAGTTGTACATATGCAAACACTACATGGTACCTTACAAATTCAGCTGCTGGAACATGCTGGAAGATTGCACACATACACAAACACACACAATTAAAAATACAGTAAGTGCAATAACCCCAAAACACAGTAGCTCTTCTAACTCTGCCCCAACCCCCTTATTTCCTGGTTTTATTTTGAACTCTAAGCAACCGTTCCTCTTCTTCCAACTTGCACAGAAGACAAATTTTTCACAGAGAAGGCAAGGGGACTTTGAGGCACTGAACTCTCTGTTCTTGGGCTTGAGCTAAGGAACTGAGAAATGTATTGGCTTTCTGGTCTGTGACACAGTTTAGCCACATCCTCAACCTCAAACCTCAGATCAGTGTTTCTGAGGAAGAGAGAGGTCACATTCCACTCTAGGCCAGGACTTGTTCCTCATGATAAGCTGTTGCCTGCTGATCTGTGGGATGCTGTGGGAGCGTGGGCAGGGAGGTTTCTCAGCTTGCAGACGCCTGTCTTTCCCAGCGGTCTTCAGTCACACTGAGGCCGGCACAGCTCCTCTGTCCTACGCCTCAAGCACCATTTATCTGGGTGTGTAAACTGACTTAATCTGTCCTTTGACTATGGATCATGAGAACACTAGTAAGAGTGACTTCAGGGCCTGTTTCTTAATTAACCTAAGTACCATACTCCCTGTTCTTTTCCTTCGGAACACGACCACCACTATATATACCACATAATGCCTGGCCCATAGGCTGGTTAAGTATTCACTGAATAAATGAATGAATAAGATATGCATGCAATTCATCAAAAAGTGAAAGGAAAGGGCCTTATAGGTAAACAATGGTGTGAATGATGCTGGCGCTAATATTTTTAGCCCTGCTCTTAATTTGTTGGATAAATCAGGAGAAGCTGCTGTTTCTTGGCTTTTTCTTTTCTAAAGCAGGGTGAGGAGATGATAATCTCCAAGTGCTATGTCAGTTCTTGGTACGGCTAGTTCAGCTGGCAGAGCTGGTTCATGTAGCATGGTGCTAAACAAAAGGCACAGATTTGATTTCCTCAAGGACCCATAAAATTCACACTCCATTGCCCACATTTCACACACTCAAACTCTGGCAAGCTGTTTTCCAAAATGTATGCTACGCTGAAAGGCAAGACCAGCTAAGGGTAGGGGAGCTTGGTCCAGCCTCTCTTTATTTTCTAGAAAAACAACCTATAAGTTGGCTCCTGAACAGAACACTGAAGAAAGGACAGGATATATATACAAAATGACAAGAAAGAGCTCATGTTCTGAGCCTTGAATGTATAGTCCACGGAAATTTGATCTTCATTTATCTGAAAACTTAATTATCTACCTGGGAAAGTTAGATGCTTATCAAAAATTTAAGAGACTCCATGAAGTTTCCCATTTCAGAGATCTCATCACTTCCTAGAAGGATTCAGAGGGCACCCGGTGGCACTCTGGGTATTCAGAACTCAATCATTTTTGAAATTAAAAAAACTCTCCTTTGCCAAGACCACGGAAGGGTTTGAGGAGGCAGGCAGAGGAGAACAGCAGTGGCTTCTCTTCTCTGCTTCTTACCAAAACTCAGGACAGAAAAGGTCATGGGGAAACCTCAAGCATAACTATAGCAATCTGAACTGGGTCAGTGAGGAGGTACTTCCTTCAACTTTTCCTAGAAGGAAGGTATCTACTAATTTTTAAGGTCAGTGATCCTTAAAGCTTGTCCTTCCTCCCAGTGATAAAATTCCCTGGGAGAAGGAGGCTCCAACAATGGCTTGGGAAATTGCCTTTCTGACAAAGCAGTTTATAAATGTCTGTTGTGGGGGAAGGGGAGCAGGAAGGATGTGGAAGGAAAATTAGAATGATTTAAGCATCAACTTCCCTTTCCTTGAACCACTCTTCCCACTACAGAACCTGTCCATCATCCACTTCTAATTCTGGCAACATCCATAGAGGCAAGGAAGAGAGAAGAAATATAAGAAGAGCAAAAGTTAAATTTAGAAGCCAAGAGAGTTACTGAGTCATGAAAAAGCAGTGGGATGAATTGGCTCCCTAGAAATCACAGAATAGTATTCCACCTAATTCCTTACTCCTATCCTCAGGTCAAAGACTGGCCACAGAAGGAGTGGCCAGAGAAAACAAACATGGATTTTTAAAAACAAACCGTCAAGCATGGGAAAAGAATGCAGAGATTCCACAGACTGTCAGAGGCCCTTTACTCCTCTTCCAAAATAATTAGGGTCCTCAGAGGAGGCAGGCGATAATAGGCAATGTATTTTAAAATGAGTTCCCTGAACTGGCTCCTGGCTTGTAAGAAAACATGACATATTTTCATCTAATGAGCTTTTCAAGTCTAATATACTACTCCCAGGACTGTTCCATGGGAGCATAGATTCTCTTAGAAGAAAAGGAACAAACAGCCAGTTCTAATTCTGCTCTTTGTTGAATGAATCTGCAAACTACACTGATATACTTCTTAGCAGAAAAACTGAAAAATGTTCTTAAGCTTCCTGGTTCAGATCCTAACAATGCAAATGTTCAACCAAAGTGACACACCAATTTTCCTAAAGATTTTCCCTCATGTATGCTGAACCACGAGGAAGCAATAACCTTATAAAAAATAAAATTCTACCATAAAGAATGTCCAATAGTTTTACATTAGCCTTTTATACCACTGGGCTTATGTTTCAAGAGAAATGAAGACTATAGACAGTTGGTATCGGTTCACAGAAGGAAACCAAATGCTCAGCCAAGAGAGAGATGCAAATCAGTTCTTCATTTGGGAACAGTGAAAAAGATAAGTAAAAACTAAACCCACATTCAATCTAATTCCTTCATCCTTCTGCTTACTTAACTTATTAAACTATTAGCAGTTAGCAAAATGGATGAACTGACTTGAATCCCACTCCTCCCTGGCCCTGGAAGAGATGCTCCCCCAGAACCACCCTTCAGAGAACACTGACAATCAATACTATGGATGTGTAGATGGTCCTGAGATGGGAAGCAAAAGCAAAGACACAATGTCACTCGTCCTCAAATTATCAGAGCCACTCAATCTAATCCAAATTTTTCAAATTCATTCTAGTTCGTAAAATCTTTCAGAGTGCCTTAGATAAATTTTATACCCCAGGAGACTTTCCATACCACTCATTAAGAACTGTTTGGATTTGCCGCCCAGCTTGTTCCAAGCAGCCTTCATTCCACCACATCCCACACCACCACAGGGCCAACAGTACTAAGGAAGGGCAGAAAAATAGTTCTGGGACATGAGATGCAGCAACCAGCAGGAGCTGTGTGAAAAGCTCAAAACTGTGTACTCAATCTTCATTTTATTCCATTTTACTCTACTGAGATTTTATACTTTTTCCATGAGAGAGTTAACTCTTGAAGCGACATGGATAGTGACAGTGTTTGAAGCACAGTGGAAAGGGGACTAGGCTTGGAGCCAAGGGACCTGGGTACCTGTCTTAGTTCTGTCGCTAACTAGCTCTGAGGTCTCTGCCAAGTCACACCGCCTCCGTTTAGATCTGTTTCCTCATCAGTAAAATGGATCAGGCTTGAAAATCTCTAAGAAACTTTTCAGCTATAAGATCCCAAGTGAAGGAAAAAGGAAGTGAAAGCATTTCTTTTCATCTAAGAAAATGAGAAAGCATGGTATTATATTAATAAGCACAGCCAAACATTTTAAAGAGCCCTGTTTTGTACTGACTCCAAAGACAACATGACTCGTTAGTGCTACATAACTCTTACTGACTACCTTTCTCAGGGTTCTTTCCACTCCACAGCTGTCATGTCTGCAAAAGGGTAGAGTTTCAGGTAGTAGCTCTCTCAAAATACCTGAAAGCGAGTCACCTGGATATTCCTTAAACATCTGCTCTACATAATCTACAAAGACCTACTGCATTTAAAGCCCTTCACTTTAAACGGTTTTTGCAATAGTGAGTATGTTATAATATATAGCATCCGTATTATTCTACTCAGCACCAATCATGGCCACCTGTTGGCTGCTGACATCAGGAGAAAAGAATCCAAGTGTCAGAAAAAAGTTAACATGCTCAGGAGGAGTTGAAATCATGAGAGTAGGGACATTAGCCCCCTCCCCCCAAACAAATCGTGCTGATGGTGGCGGTGGGGAGGGGCTAAGGGAGACCAACGGTAAAGAAGCAGGTCACTACATTCAGCAGCTTTCTTCTCTGTCTAGAACATCTCCCCCAATTAGAGACGGCCTCTACTCAAGGAAAGGGGCTTCAAGGATCATCAAGACAGGGAAACTGAGGTTCAAAGAGAAAGTAACTTGCCTAGGGTGACTGGGCACTCTGCTTCCCGCCTCGGCCTGGAAGCAGACAGCGATGACGTCAAGCACAGGGACTAAGGAAGCAGCACGACCTCGGACCGCGAGAGGGGGCATGAGGCGTGACGTCAAGACACTCATCGCCCCAGGAGCTTCCACCCGAGCCCTGGCACTGAAGCCTTGCCCTCCTCGAGAGAAAACTGCCCTCAGTCCTCCACGGCCGCGGAGGGGCTCCCGGGGCTCCATGACGCCACTCCCACTTACTGTCACCCTAGAAAGATGGAAGAGGGTGAAAACCGAAACCGGCCGCACCTCCAACCGTCCATGGTCCTTTCTCAGGACGTGAAATGTGAAGTCGGAGAACCCGACGGCCCAACTGTCCCTAACTGCCCGCCTTCACTCCAGGACTCACCGGGGTACTGCAGCCGGCGGCGGCGCAACGGCAACAGGGCGGAGAAGGGGACAGGGGCGGGGCGAAAAACCCAAGGGGGAAGCTGTACCGTTTGGTCCCGCCCACCAGGTCATAACGGCCAGCAAGCCCCGCCCTCACCGCGGTGCTTGTAGGGACATGTAGTGCACAGCTGACTGGGACCCGGCGTTGTTCCGCTGCTCTTTAGGGTTTTCCCCAGTCTGGAGCAGCGGTCACATCCAAAGGAGCCTATTTCTTACCTTTGAACGAGCCGTTTATTTACGTTTTGGTTTTCTAAAAAAATCCTATATTTTTTTCAGTCCTGAAGGAGAAAGCTCCATACTTTTGAAGGGCCGTTGAGAGGTCATCTTTATTTTTCTCCTGCCTCCACGTAACACTTCACTAAGAGTATCATAAATGAGAATCCCTTTTGCATTTAATCATGCCTCCCACTTGCGCTCTCCAGCAATCTCCCTGGGTGCCCCAGTTTTTGTGTTTTATCATTCCCCTTCTAGAAAGAAATTATTCTTTAGTCTTAATTCTAAGTAGTGCTCTTCCCGCTTTGTTTTATTTTTTCGGGAGGGTAATTAGGTGTTTTAATTTACTTATCTCTTGATGGAGGTACTGGGGTTTGAACCCCGGACCTTGTGCATGCTAGATAAGCACTCTACCACTGAGCTATATCCTCCCCCAGTAGTACCTTTCCTAATGGGGTAAGAGTAAACTCAGCAAGAATCCTGCTGAGTCAGTTTAGAGAAAATTCCCCATCCTTGATATCTGATCAAACGCTGGCCTGCCTTCAGCAAGAATCCTGTGTTGCTTTAACAACAATCCCCCAACCTGTGGTATCTCCTCTCAGTGATTTTTCCAGCCACTTGTCCTTATTGTGTTTGAAGTTGAGTGCAGTCTCTCTCCCCTGTTGTAATGTCCCTACTGCAATAGTCCTGGATCAAGTCTGTCATACTGTTTTAACAAGTGTCAGAATAATTATTTCTTAATATTGCATGTGCTATCTATGGATGATTAAATTCAGAAGTGTCCCTTCTCCAAGAGGTAGCATCTATCTCAATCTGGAAAGAAAATTTTCCATGCCATCTAACCAGGGAATTTTTGTCCCCAAGGCCACTTGAGGTATCAGGCAGGAGAATGAACATTCTTAATTCTGTCTTCTCACAAGACTGGTTGCACTCTGCTGAGATGAAAGGTTAGTGGGAAAAAACAAGTAAACTTAGGAGCGGGGCTTCTGTTGAAAGTTCATCTTACTTTCTGAGTTAATAAAATAATATGCTTCCATTTTAAACTCAGTCTACAGGGATAAGTGACTTCAAAATCCTGGAAATATTTCCATTAATTTTACTTTCTAGCTTTTTAAAAAGCACGAGAACTGACACCTCCTACACACACACAGCTTACTGTCTACACAAACATGACAACTATTAACACTCTTGCCTGGAAGTTAAAAATGCAAATAAACCCATTACTCATTTTAGGAACTTCCTGAAAGAACCATCAACTCTTCAGTAGAAAGCATTACTGACAGTTCTGTACACTCCAAGACTCTTAGAACCCTTGGCCTCAGAATCCTTGCTTTGCTGTGTCCTCCAATCCTAAACTTTATATCATGACCCTTGCCCAATTCTAACCAACTCCTACTTCCACATTGAAAGACACCCCTGCACCCAACCATTCGTTCTTCAGATTGTCAGTTGTCCTACCACCTCTGGGCTAGTACTACAGCTCTGCCAAGGTGGTATTCTTCCTCACTGCAATAAGAATAAACTCAGTTATGTCTTTTCAACAGGGTGTTTTGTTGATGTGTTGGGGAGCTTAATTTGACTACATAGAATGAAAAAAAAAAAGATTAATCAGTGTGACTTCTTTCCAATAGAAGTGTCAAGGGAAGGCTGCAAGTACAACTTTTTACAACTGGATATTGAAGAAATAGGAATTGATATTTAGACCTACAGAGAAAATCTTATGCTTCTGTCTTCAACTGGTAGGTATGGAGGCAAACAGAGACTGGGGCTTGAGGTAGTTACCCTCTGTCTGATAGGGTTATCTCATTTAATCGTTATAAGAGGAGCACCTTTATTATCCCCATTTTACAGATGAGAAAATGGAGGCTTAGAGACAAAGTTACCTGCCTAACCTCACACAGCTACTAAGTGCCATTAGAAGGCTTTGAGCCCAGCATATTGACTCAGGTGCACTGTTAATCATTGTACTCAACTACACTTTTCATGAGAGTTCAGCAATCCAAAAGGGAAGACAGATACATGAATGAGTATAATACCACATGATACTGGCTTTAGAAGAGGAATTGAGATGTTGCTAACATAGGACAGAATTAATTTCTCCTTGGGGCAAGAAGGAAGGTTTCATAGAAGAGGTGTTAAAGAAAAAATTATTCTGAATCCTGTTAAAATGGTAAGGAAGACTTTATTTGGGACTAATGCTATAGGAACATTACAACAGGGGAGAGAGATATGTGCTCAACTCCAAATATAATAAGGACAACTGGGAATTTACAGCCATCAAGCAGAGTGAGGGGGTTAGTGGATGGAAAGTTACTAAGAGAAGAAATCAAGGGTAAGGGGGGATTCTTACCAAATGGACTTAATAGGATTCTTGTTGAGGTCAGGCTAGGGACTGATCAAATACCAAGGGTGCAAAATTCTCTCTAAACTGATTTAGGATTTTTTCTAAAACTGGACTTAGCAAGGACAGATACAGAAACCCAAGTTTGAGGCTTAATAGAGAATAGGGCTCAGAAAAGCCTAACTAGAGTTTGATCAAAGAGTCTTTGTCAGACACTTGACATTTTTTTTTGGAATAAGCATGGCAAGCAGAAAAAGGAATGGGAGAGAAATCTGAGATGGAGGGAGGGAGTGGTCATCTACAGCAGTGCTGTTTCAGAGAATTCTCTGCGGTGATGGAAATGTTTGGTATCTGTACTATCTGACCCAGTAGCCACTAACCACATGTGGGTATTGAGCATCTGCAATGTGGGTATTACAACTAGGAACTGGATTTTTATTTAGTGTAAATTTAACTAGGTCTATGTGATCACTGTCCTGGCCAGTGCAGAGCTGCAGCATCAGGTGACAGGGGTGTGGACTATGGGAAGGAGATGTAGGAGGCAACCCCGGAGAAGGTGCCCAAGCGGCTGTTGCTACCTTCACCTGTGCCATCAGCTCCAGCCCTGCCCAGTCCTGCCCAGCAGCAATGACTCTGGCCTTAGACTCTCAATTCCATGGAAACAGAAGGTGAGAAGAAATTTATCCCTGAAGCTTGCTGTCTCAGTAACCACCTAGAGACTCTGCAGTTTGATGGCTGTTAAAGTACAGGTAGCTTCTGTGCCAAGGTTTGAAAAAGAGGATTGATTAAGCAATGGGAAGAAGGACAGTATTAATTAGGTCAAATATGGTGGAGAAACAGGAGCCAGGTATGCCTCACATTAACCACATGTTTCTAAAATGTGCTGGCAAACCAAATCACCTACCAAGCACTTCAGGGGATGTTAATATTTCAAAGTGCTTTGCAATGGTCCTTTTAAAAAATTGGGAGGGATATCTTTCTTTTAAAAAAATTACATTAAATAGACTAAAAAAATTCCATAAGCCCACCCATGTTTTCAAGACTGCTATGTGTAGAGAAAAATGTGCCTGTGGCACACTCTTCCTTTAATTAGCCGATTCAAATTGAAATGGGAACTATTTCACAATTCTGTAAGCTGTAAGTAATTGATGGGCAAGCAATTTCTGACTGGTCTGATAGAAGTTTGATTGTTTTCCCTCCTTTCCTTGTGGAAAAAAATCAGTTTTGCCCCCAATGGCAATTTCTTTCAACATTCTAATGGAAGTTTTCACATATTGAGGTGTGGGGAAGTCATCCTGGCTTATAGATGATTTATTTAACTTGAATTTTATGCTAACTAAAACAGCTTGGATTTTACTTTATACTGGCACTTGGTACCAAGCCCTCTGAGGACTCCCCTTCCTGCCGCCCCACCATCCCTCCTGGGCTTCACAGCACTCTTCAGGGGCTTCGGTGACTTTTTCCTGCTATCTGGATATCCTTTTATTAAGTGATGGTCCATGACTTTTATTTGAGCTGTTATCTTAAGATTTGGAGTTTTAAATGGGTAACAGTTCATCACCCAGGAGAAAAGGACCTAGGGAGAATTCCTTGGCAGAAGACCTGGGGGAAATTCCTAGGCAGGGACCTAGGTGGAATTTTTAGGCAAAGGACCTAGAAGAAATTTCTAGGCAGGAAAGGGCTAGAAGGAACTCTGGAGTGAACTAGGTTGACTGACTTTTTTTTTTTAATGTGGCTTAAAATTGGAAAGGTTTATACTTTATCATAAAATGAAACTGTAAAAAACAAAACAACAACAACAACAACAAAAACCCCCAAAAAACGTGGGAAATGATGCTTCTAAAGCCTACCAGCTCCCAGATAGGTACCTACTGGAACTGCCCACCCACTGGAACTCCTGCTGGCTTCATGGATAATTGTTACCAAGCCAATACTTGCAAGTAGTTATCTAACCCTAAAATGGCCAGAATGGAGTTCTTTTGACATTCCAAAACTGGTTTTAGCATGTGCAGTTAAAGAAGGCTGGCTTGAGGTGGGGAGGGTATAGCTCAGTGGTAGTGTGTGCTTGGCATGCACGAGGTCCTGGGTTCAATCCCCAGTACTTCCATTAAAACAAACAAACAAACAAACCTAATTCCACCCCCAACCCCCCAAAAAAGACAGCTGGCTTAATAAAACATCTTTTCAAAATTCTGACCCAGAGAGAACAAAACTACCCCTGGGAGAAAACTTGAAGTTACAACTCTTACTAAGTCCTTGAAATGCAAACACAGGCCATGTTGCCTTGACTGCTGATGTTATCAAAATTAATTTGTAAAAGAGCTCTATTTGACTTAAAAGTAAACACTTACAAATCAAATATTTCTAAATGTAGCAAAAAACCAACCCCAATGTTTTAAAGGATTATGTGATCTAGGATTAATCTTTCATGAATGAAAATAAGTTTTAAGTTGTTGGTTTTATTAATACAGGCATGTCTTTAGAGTCATCAACGTTAAGTATAATACTTTTAATCCTAGGTATACTGAAAGCCGATAAACTTATGGTTATCTCTGTTATAACATTTGTCAACAAGAAAATTAACTTGATATGATGATATTGTCATAATTAATAAAATAGAGACAAACAGGATAAGAGTTCTCAGGTGAACTCTTTAAGAATAATTATGTTTTATCGTATGTCTACTTAAAAATAGGTTCTCCAGATTTTTGGTAACTCAAAACTTTAGAGTTTTTCTAAATTAATTTAAATAATAGAACTCATTGAATATCCAGATCATTTTCAATTAAGATAAAATACTAAAACATTAATTGCTAAGCAAGTCTAAGCTTACCTACTTTGTCTTCTTACTAGAGAAAAACTAAAGATGGTTGGGTTTATTGGAAGAGAAAATGTATGTTTCTACAGGTTATGAGATGTATTCATGAGTTTGCCAATCAGGAAATGCTGGTATGACAAACAGTTCACAAATTGCTTGTTTCTTGGTTTTCACTAGAGATTAAGGTTTTTTTAGGGCTAAAAACTATAATATATATGTAATTAAAGCCACTAGAAATAATAAGGGAAACATTTCAGTATACAAGGAAAATTAACACGTGTGTTTTTAGTAGAAGAAGGTATGAGGAAAGGAAATAAATCTTGTTAAGGGAAAAGAAGATGATTTTGTCCTAAAGTGCCTCAAAGAGAGATATTAAGCTAGTTAGGCTTATTCGGTATGTTAAATTACGTGGGAAGCATTGTCAGGTAAGAAGTAACATTAAGCCTTCTTTATGTTATGTCTTTATAAATATATATTGTAAACGTTCCAGAAATTATGTGAAATTCCTGAAAGTCTTTTATGTCCTCGCAGAAAAATGTTATCTGTCATGAAAATTGAGGCTCACTCAAAAGGGACTAAACCTGAGTATTAGGGAAATGCCTTAGCTTACTTTCATGCCAAGGCAACAACAAGGGACTACGTAAAGATTATGGCACGTGTAGATAAAGTCCATTCTGCTTTTGCAAAAATAAGCCCCTCATTGTCAGACTTTTGCCATCCTATGCCTTGTAACATGACAACAATCTGCTCCTAAGTCAGAGGAATTAAGATGGGTAAACTATAGCTGTAAATGAAACAGTGGAAGCTGGGAAACCCAATACGGCTGCTTGGCTCTTCCTGGCTCCCTGGCGAACTGTATTTTTGTTTGATGGGGTTAAGCCTTCTCTTGCTGCAAGGCTGATGTCCTCACATGACAAAGAAACTGTTAGAAAATGTATTTTCCACTTAAGATATGCTTTCCACAATCTCCAGTAATCAAGGCACCCCCTTCACGGGGCAAATCATAGGAGCCTTAACAAAAACCTTTCAAACATTGAAATTATCACTGTCCCTATCATCCTCAATAATTGGGCAAGGTCAATAAAACTAATGGAAAAACTAGACTCAAGCAGAACAAAAATCAATTACATGGGATTGGATTAATTAGTAAATATGAGTATGATTTTTGTGACATTTTGTCTGAAATACTCTGGCTTTTTTATTAACCTTTTTTGGCGGGGGTAATTAGGTTTATTCATCTATTTATTTAATGGAGGTACTGGGACTTGAACTCAGGACTTTGTGCATACAAGGCACGTACTCTACTACTGAGCTATATCCTTCCCCCTCAGAAATACTCTGGCTTTTAATCTTTGTTTCCCTGATATAAGGAAAGCTATGGCTTAGAGCAATTTGTTAAATTATACCTTTGGAAGTAGAATTGAAGCATTTTGTTTTTTCTTTCTACCTGATCCCTCCAGAATTTGGAAACTCTTAGGTTCCCAGCAGCCTTTCCAAGTGAATAATGAAAAGGACTTCAAGATATTTTGGATCTTGAGAAGAGAGGAAGCCATCTAAATGTGTAGGAATTGCAGGCAGAATCTGATGGCAAGTCTTTGCCATGGCTTTGGCAAAGTTCCAGCAACCAGAAACTAACACAACATTGTAAATTGACTATACTTCAGTTTAAATAACTAAATAAACAAATACAATTAAATAAAAGTTGCAGCAAAGCCAAATTTAAAAGAGCCTATATGATCAATTACACTTATGTAAATAAGCAGGCCAAGTTTATTGAAACCAGACTTATTCTGCAAACAAATTAGTCTTAATTTGATTATATTTGATAAAAATGAGGGTAATTTAGAAAGAAAAACTATATTTCAATAATATAACTTTGTGGATATTGAGGTTTTGTATATACTTTATACGTCCAAGATGCCTCTTTGTTGTTGTTACATTATTGTAAAGTTTAATTAAATTTTTAAAAGGATATTCTAAGCTTGTTTCTTTTCTTTTTTTTCCAAATAGACTTTATTTTTTAGAGCAGTTTCAGGTTCACAGCAGAATTGAGCAGAAAATACAGAGAGTTTGCACATAGCCCTCCCCACCCACACATATATACTCCCCTACCCTCAACATCCAGTGTGGCACATTTGGTACAATTGATGAACCAACATGGACACATTATTATCAACCAAAGTCCATAGTTTACATTTGGGTTCACTCTTGATGTATCTAAGCTTGTTTCTGAAGCTGATTACAGTAATCTTTCTTTCAATGAAGATCAGATGCTCCATGACCTGCAACCAGGGGATTATACATACTGGAAAAGCCATCATTTAAAGGTCTCTCTCCAACCTAGATGGAAGAAGTCTTATTAGGTATTCTTAAGTAGCTCATGCACAGTGATAAAAAACAGAAATGACTCTTAAAATTCATATTTCCCACTTCAGAAGGGCCTCTGCACCGGACTGGTCTATAAAAAGGTGACCTCAATCGACACCCACATGAGGATGAGAAGACAACATCAGTGGTAGACAGCTGACCCAAGAATCCGGACCAGGCCTGTAAGACCCATTGTACTAACTGAATTAGTCTCCCTATCAAAACTGAAAGTTATTGGTTTACTTCTAGCTATTCTATTGCCCTAAAATTCAGGATGAAAAGAAAATTCTTTAGTAAAATTGTCACAAAGTATAGCTACTGGGGCAATCTAACTGATTGTTGGACCTGTCATCAAATTTCCCAGTCAGTACAAGATCTATGTAGGCCCTCATAATCCTGTCACCAACTTTTCAGATGTTCCTAACATTACCACTTACCTAGACCTACCTCCTTCTGGCCTAACCATTCAGGTTCAAATTCTTCAACATATTAATATGTCCATCCCTTTTCTGATAGTATCATTGATCCTTAGAGACCGGACACAACTTATCCTAGGACTCCCTCAGTCCATCCATTACTTAGTAAACAAACGTCTTACAGAGAAAAAACAAGGTAGTTATGCTTGCAACTCCTTTATGCCAAATACCGTATTGATGGCTTTTGGAAAGCCTGCAAGAGAAATGCAGGTTTAACACCATGTTAGCAAAAGTTCCAATTAATGAGGCTATCAATGAGAGCACTCTGGGAGGGATCACTTGTGCCCCTCCAGGTTTTATCTCATATGTGGTATTGGAATTAAACCACCTTCCCAAGGATAGGCACACAAATGTCTTAATAGAGGTCAGACAGAAGGTTTATGCTTATTGGGACATTATGTTACTCCCTTGTCTAAACACAAGGAAACAGATGAACTTCCTTTCTGTCCCTGTTACAGAGTCAAGAGATCCATGTTAACAGGATACCAACATACTTGGTGGCCAAGTCTTTTGGAATCTTAATTCCTAGTGAAGGACTATATGTAAACAGAGAGATAATCAGAAATCTATCAGCCACCATTGGTCAAAAAGCCAAAGAAACTGCAAAAAATACTGCAGCACAACAAACATCCCTAAACTCCTAGCTGAAGTAGTATTAGGTAACAGGGCTGCCTTAGATTTTCTGCTGGCTAAACAAGGAGGTATTTGTGTTATTTCTCATGTTACTTGTTGCACTTATACCAATACCTCTGGAGAAGCTGAGACATACTTAGAAAAATTTTCCCAAAAGGCAAAATGATTACAAGATGTAAAACCAACCAACAAACAAAACAACAACAAAAACCCTTGACTTTTTAAGTGATCTATTTAGTTGGCTCCCGTCAGGAATAGACAATTTGTCCACTTTAATTTATAGATGATTGTCTGTATCATTGTCATAGTATGTATTATTATTCTTTTCCTAGCTATCAAGCTACTCATGACGTGTATCACTGCTTTCTTTAAGCCTACTGCTAAAGGCAATGTTTATATAACATTTTGATATAATTGATAAAATGTATAGCCTATAAAATGCTTCCCCATCAGCATTTACTGGTATGCTGTTCACTATGTCTGATTAGCTTCTCCCCAGTGTGGATAACTAGGGAAATCTCTATACATACATAAACAAACAAAAAAGGAGGCCTAGCTCCAAGGGACACGATGGTCCCAGCGCAGGCAGTAACCACCCTGGAATCGAGGGACAAATATTTTGACCATCATTGCTTTCTATCAAAAGATTTATGATCAACCTATCAAATTACCAATGGCATTTTTCACAGAATTGGAACAAAAAAATTTTTAATTTGTATGGAAACACAAAAGACCCTGAATAGCCAAAACAATCTTGAGACAGAAGAACGGAGCAGGAGGAATCATGTGCCCTGACTTCAGACTATACTACAAAGCTACAGTAATTGAAATAGTATGGCACTGGCACAAAAAACAGACAAATAGATCAACATAACAGGGTAGAAAGCCCAGAAATAAACCCATGCACTTATGATCAATTAATCTACAACAAAGGAGGTAAGAATATACAATGAAGAAAAGACAGTCTCTTCAATAAGTGGTTCTGGGAAAACTGGACAGCCACCTGTGAAAGAATGAAATAGAACACTCTCTAATACCATATACAAAAGTAAACCCAAAATGGATTAAAGACCTACATGTAATACCAGATACTCTAAAACTCCTAGAGGAAAACATAGGCAGGACACGCTTTGGCATAAATCACAGCAATTTTTTTTTTAAATCTGTTTCCTACAGTAATGGAAATAGTTGCAAAAATAAGCAAATGGGACCTAATTAAACATACAAGCTTTTGCACAGCAAAGGAATCCATAAACAAAATTAAAAGACAACCTATGGAGTGGGAGAAAATATTTGCAAATGATGAGGCCCACAAGAGACTCATTTCCAAAATATACAAACAAGGGGAGAGGGTATAGCTCAGTGGTTAGAATACACGCTCAGCATGCAAGAGGTCCTGGGTTCAACCCCCAGTACCCGCATTAAAATAACTAACTAAATAAATAAATCTAATTACCTCTATACAAAAATTAAAAAACAAAAATAACAAAAATTAAAAACAAACAAAAAACCAAAATATACAAACAGCTCATACAACTTAATATTAAAAAAACTCAAAAAGCCCAATCAAAAAATGGGCAGAAATAGATATTTCTCCAAAAACGGATGGCTAACAGACATGCGAAAAGATGCTCAATATTAATATAACAATATTAACTAACTAATATAACTAATTATTAGAGAAATGCAAATCAAAACTACTACTATTTACAATAGCCAAGATATTGGAAGCAACCTAAATATCCATGGACAGATGAATGGATAAAGATGTGGTATATATATATAATGGAATATTACTCAGCCATAGAAAAGAATGAAATAATGCAATTTGCAACCATTTGCAACAACATGGATGGACCTAGAGACTATCACATTAAGTGAACTAAGACAAAGACAAATATCACTTATATGTGGAATCTTAAAAAAATTATACAAATGAACTTATTCACTAACCATAAATAGACTTACAGACATAGAAAACAAACTATGGTTACCAAAGGGGAAAAGGTGGAGGAAGGGATAAATTAGGAATTTGGGATTAATAGATACACAGTACTATATATAAAATAGATAAACAACAATGACTTATTGTATAGCACAGGGAACTATATTCAATATCTTGTAATAACCTATTCAATATCTTAAAATAACTTTCAGAAAACAATCTGAAAAAGTATAACTGTTTCACTTTGCTGTACACCTAAAACTAACACATCATTGTAAATCAACTATATTTCAGTAAAAACAAACAAACAAAGATTTATGATCAAAAGTGGGAAATAATGGAAGAAATTTTCACATCTAGAGGTGGGGGGAAGTCATTCTGGCTTGTAGATGATTTAACTTGAATTTTATGCTAACTAAAACAGCCTGTTCGTGGCCTATCAGACATATGTTATATATCTGCTTTACTCATCAAAGGAAAGGATACATTGACCTGAAGTAAAGAATGTCCATGTTAAAAATAAAGATTAAAGATTGGCCTCTCTTCCTGGGACACCAATGCTGGTCCTCCTTCGATGATAAGACTCCCTTCCCAGGTGTGAAAGCCACCCTGACTTGCTGGGTACATGCTGATCTGTGTTTTTGAAACCTTGAAGGAATGTATCTCTGACTTTTTTTTTTTAATCCCTGACTTATTTGATGCTCTTTGTTCTGACAAGATAAAAAACTGTGCTAAAAACCATACTTCTCCAGAGCAGTTCTTCAGAGTTATCTGAGAGGCTGTCTCCCAGGCTATGGTCCCTGGTTTGGCTCAAATACAATTTTTTTCTATTCCTATTATTTGCGTCAGCAATTCCTTTTCTCAGACAAATTGTGCTGCCTTTTTTGAATCAGCTGAACCATCTGACTATCATCATTGAATGAATTAAATAAAATCTATAACGTGTGTTCATTTTTATACCCGTATGAGTCATGGCTTAACTATTTTGGTGAAAATTCTCTTAATATTTCAGTTTTTCATGCATACAAATATATGTTTGACATAGTTAAGTCATAGCCCTTACAAAAATTTTTTTTTCACTTTCATACTTACCATGAGGTAAAAACAACTTTTTTATACTGCTGGAAAACTTCATAATTACTGGGATTTTTGGGGTGGTTGTTGTTCCATAAGTGACTCTACCATAATTGACTTCCCCGTTCTCTAACCATTGATATTTAAGTTATTCATTAAACAACCTTTAAAAAGGAAAGATTCTGCATCTATTTAACCACCTTGTAAGTCTTGGATTGGACTATCCCTGCTATCTTTACCATGTAAAATGATACCAATGTCTAAGTGAGAGGACTCCACATAACACACTTATATCACACACACACACAGTGTTTGACCCACCAAAAATAAGTGTTCGTGGGAAGTGGGTGTTCCAAGCACTTTGAAGAAAAAGCAAAGAGACCATTTTGACTGCAGAGGATCCTTCTGCTACATGTAGAAAGCTGATTAGTGCACGTGTCTAGGTGTCTCTCCTGATGCCCAGCCAACTGCTTTGCACATAAAAGGTGTTCAAATAATGTGCCTGTGACTTCACCCGCAGTCAGGGCACTTTCTATGGAACTTGTTTCTAAGAGCCGTCTACACCAAGAAAAGGGTGCCCTAAAAACAACCATGAATAGCTCCTTTCAGGGAAAGTTATTTTCCCCATAAGGCGGGAGGAAGATGAACAAGAAGGAAAAGAGAAAAACAAGCCTGGAAGCTCCATGGCCCCCAGCCAAGCAGCCCCATCGGACACATACCAAAATGCGAGTACTCACAAGAGGCACTGGGCAACAATTGCTGTTCCCATTTTGCCAGTAAGAGTAGTAAGAGTGAAGGAAGGAGTAGGAATCCCTTGCAAGGCCTTGGCCAAGCCACCGTATTTTTCTGGGCCTCCCTTTTCTCATCTGAAAACAAGAGAAATACCAGGGGGTCTTAAAAGCTCTCTTCTGATTTAACAAGAATCCTGATTCTGTGATTGTACACACTGTACACACGCCTACAACATTCCCTCATACACTGCAGCATGTCCACTCCCTACTTCATCCCTGGTACATATACCAAGGCTTTCTTTTGGTAGGACCTCGGTTCAGAGGAGCAAAAAGCAGGACTCTCTTTTTTCATTAACTACTTAAAGGAAGGGTCTCAAACTGAGAAACAGAGTGTGTCAACTGTAGCACAAACAGCCTTCTGGGGGTTTTGTTATTAGCCTACTATTTATTTGCTTTGTCCTGTGGGTGACTTAGGAACAAAAAGACAATGAAAACAACATTTTCAGATCTGTATTTTTCCCACACACTCTGAGTTGGAGCTTAGAGGAGGGGACATAGTCCAATTTTTTTGATAACTGGAAAGACCCGCCAACATACTGCCTCAATCTTCACACTCAGGCTCAGAAAACCCCTCAGGGTTTGTCATGTGGATTTTTCTGTTTCTGGTTTGTCTGGTGCAAATTATGGATGCTCTCTGATTTCCTGGTTGTCACTCTCTGGCCCTGGAGGGGGTGGCTGATAGGGCTGAGGCCTGCTCTGCTCTACAGTGGGGGCAACTGTACTGTTCACCCTGTGTTTGTTCTATCATCACCCCTGAAAAGACAGCAATGCCAGGCTCTGGCCTGTTAGCTCCCCCTGCAGACAGCCCTCTCATAAATAACCCATTGTCAGGGATTTTAATGGAAACCCTCTGGAAGCTGTAAATCTTTGCCGCTCCCTCCTGCATCCTCTCCCTAATTTCCATCACAATATCACTCCAGAGGGACCTGAGACCAAAGCGTGAGCTTGGCAGAGCAGATTGGTAGGACACTGGGGAAAGAAAGAGGCAGGATGGGGGAGGGGAATAAAGCTGGGACAGTTGGTCTTGGGGAAGCATCTGCTGCGTGGCCAGTTGACGATGGTCACCTGGGTCCCCAAGGCCCTGGAAGGGGGAGGGGCAAGATGGCCCTGGGCCACCTGGAAGGAAGAGGGAAGAGGACAGGATGGCAGAGAGGTTTCTGGAAAAGCAGCAGATGCGCCTCGGGTTCCACCTCAGTCCACTCCAGTGTGAATTTAAGCACCACATAGCAGGCTTTCAGTGTCTGCTTGGGGTTAAGCCATACTTTTGCCTCTACCCTCCTGCCTGGGCAGATCAGCTGTTAAAGGGGCAGTGTCCTGTGTTGGGAGGAAAACTTTTCCTCTTCTTAGTTCCGAAAGGTAACAAAGTTTATACGCATATGAGCACTCAGTAGTGAGTAATCCCCCAAATAGCTAGGGATTAAGGTTTATACATCAGCTTAGTAAGGGTGGCGGGTTCAGGGCTTCAAAGAATGTAAGGCTCTGATGAGACTTGTTTACACAATTATTTTTGGAATGTCCATGTATCCAAGGATGGTGCCTCCCTGACTGGAGATCTCCCTGGAGGGTTGGGGTGTGGGGGGGGGGTTGTGGGGGTTGTGACTGCTGACCCTTGTAAATGTCTGCTTTATTCACCTAAGGGAAGTTCAGATAAGATTTCTTTCTGTATCTGCTGCAGCTCAAATGTTTTCACTTTAAAGTAAAAACCACCCTTAAGGGTCTTTTTTAGTCCCTTCACCTGCAATTTCTGCCATTTCTCCAACATCCTATCTGAAGTCCTGGGTACTGTCACTGGACACAGTGTTCCCCATGAATCTACTAGAAGCTGACATGCTCTAAGAAACTTTCCTGGACTAAAGTTTTCTGAGAAGGCCCTGTTTCTCCTCCTTACTTGTCTCCCCTCACCTGCTGGAAAAGAACTCTACCTTCAATAGAGAGTAATGATCCTTAGTTTTACATAAATCTTCCTCCGTGGGACTAAACAATCTTTTTTTTCACGGGAGCAGCTACATTTCAGTGGCACCAAGTCGAGCATTTGGAAAATTTTCAAGAACGGAGGGGGATGGACATGGGCAACAAGAATCCTTGGCTCCAGCCGTTAGGGAGTTTCTCAAAATTACTAAGTTTCAGGACCTTAAAATCGATCCTTTGTTTCATCTTTCCTCAATCCTGAATTAACCCGGGCAGAAACAGCTCTACTTGCTGCCAATCCTTTGTAGGCAGGAGTCTGGGTTTAGACAGGTGGAAATAAAAGGAAACACAATTATCTGAATCCAGTCACTACTCCGATTTCCCACCTGTCTGAGGGTAGACAAGATGTTGCTGTGAAAACCCAAGACTCCTGAACCCTAAGCGGCCCTCTTTATTAACCAGTTCAGTGGAGGGGCCAGGATCCCCGACACTCTGAGGAGGTGTCATGATTCAATAAGCCTGAGCGGTTCATCATACGTTTGTGATACCCACTCTACTGTTAAAGAAGCTCGGCCCCAGAGGTAACGTCAGCTGCCCGAGGTTACACAGGCAATAACATACGCCTGAGATCTTAACTGGAGTCTCAATCCAGTGCTCTCCGCACGGCGCCTCCAGCCCCGGGTTTCAGACGTTTTCCCTCCGCACAGGGCCGAAGGCCAATGCGCCCCTTCCTCAGCTCCACCCGCACAACCGTAGCTCCGGAGCCAGAGGGTCGGACCCACTGCGGCCCCGATGTTCCGGCCGCGCCTGCGCACGACGCCCCGACGGCGCAGGCCTGGCCGGACGCCAACCCGGGGCGGGGCGGGCGGGGATCCGCCGAGGGCGAGCGGTAGTCAGGGCCCGCGCGCGCCCGGAGCGCGGTCCGGCGGCATCGCGTCCTCGGCGTCTCCCGGGACGACCTCGGGCGCTTCCCTCTCCGAGCGGAGGGGCGGTTAATTGGATTCGGCAGCGGGGGATGCCTGTCAGCCTACCACAGGGGCCAATCGAAGGCCTAGAAAGCCCGATATGCAAATAGCAGGGCCGGGCGGACCCCAAGTTAGGAGGGGCGCGGGTTGGGGTTAGGGGTTGTCTGGCAGCCAAGGGGAGCGTGTCTCCTTAATCCTTCGAGGAGGGGACCCGCAAGTGTGGTTGCGAGAGATACGGGAAGCAGAGCAGGGGAGAAACAGGGGAGTAGGAATCACGGGTAAGAGCGCCCCAAAGCTCGCTGCTGGCCCCAGATCGCGGCTCCTAGGGCCTCCCCACTGAAAACCAGGTTCTACGTGCCCAGCTTGTCCCCCAGGGCTTCCCCCTCTGCCCTCCCTGGTGGCATTCTACGGCAAAAGCCACTCAGCCGCATAGCCCCTGCTCCCTCTCGGCTCCATAGCCCATCTCTTCTCAGCAGGTAACGCTCCCTCCTCTTCCTCGCGCAAACTCGAGTTCACCGCTAAAATACCCTCATTCCCTTTTCTCATCCTTAAGACCCCGATGCCAGGGCCTTGCTCACCCAGCTACCCTTCTTTTCCCGGCTCCTTACTCCCTTCTGTCCTCGCTTCTTTCCCGAACCCAGGTCACCCTCTGGGTGCACCCACACTTCTGCCCTCCCCGGATTTCCCAAACCCCGGTCCCCAGAGTGCTGTCCCTTAGATACCAGAGATCCCTGGGAATCGCACAACTCTCTCCACCTCCTCCTTCCCCATCTTTGGATCTTTCTCTTTTATCACCTTTCTTCCTTTGTCTGGAGAATCCTTACAGAAAGACTCTTCTGTTTTTCATAGCAGCACAACCCTCTGCAAATAACCTACCCTCTTTCCAGCCTCTTTTTCTTTCACTTCCATGTGTTAGTTCTCACCCTCCTGAAGGAAAACTCTTCTAGGCTTGAGGAAAGTTCTTTGGGATTTGAACCCTAGGAAAAATGCAACTTTGGGGGATGACGTGAGAAGGCAGCTAACATATACCAAGCACTGGTGTTTGCCAGGCACTTCAATAAGTTATTTACTATGTACACCAACCCCACCGTTATGTTTTCATTTTGTAATATAGCCCTTACTTTGAACCAAACACTGCTTTAAGAACATTAGAAATACTCACTCATTTAATCTTCAAAGCATCCCCACGAGATGAATATTATTTTCATTTTACTATGAGGAAACTGAAGTTCAAAAAGGCTCAGTTAACTCACCCAGTCACCCTTCCAGTAAGTGGTAGAGGTGGGATTTGGATCCAGAACCACCTGTCTTTGCTAGTTATGCACTGACTATTGTGGAGAAAATGACTGGGCATGAGCCTGCTCTTAAAATTGCATCTTCCCGTCTTGCAGAATCCCTCAATTTCTAGCAGAACAAAGGATGGCATATGAGTTGGCAAGGTTCTTATTGTTCCCAGTGAATGTGGCCAGTCATTGTCAGCACTTATTGGCAAAGCCCTGAGCAGTTGAGTGTCCCCCATCCCTCCCTTGTTTGTTCACATTTTGCTAAGGATCCTTTCAGGCCCTGTGCTCAAATTAAAAAAGTGGCTAGAATGAAAAGCCAAAAGTCATAGAAGGCATCTTCTTTTATCCTGCCTGCTTCAAAGCTTAAAGCAGTCTTCTGGATATGAAGTTTTTACCTTCCTGGTGATCCTGTAATGACAGAGAAGATAGGAAATGAGGGAAGAAGTCATTACTTGACTTCTTATGACATACTGTGTCAAAGAGGCAAAGCTGAAAGCAAGGCTGTGCAGGTCAGGGCGAAAAAACTTGGCTTTTGTTTTTTCAAGTTTTGTTTTTAAAACTTGAGACATTTAACCAAATGATTCTTTCCTCCCATTTACAGGACACTTGTATTAAATCAGCCTTGCGAAGGAAAGCAAGGATTTCCCACCCTTCTGCAACACCTCCAGGGCCGAGAAGAGTAGTGAACATGCCTAGTCTTTCAGAAGTGGGAATGAGTCCCTCCAAATAGCCTGCCTTGTGTTTGTTTGCATGGAGCCATCCCGGTGCTCACTCACTCCCCCTGGTGGCCAAGGAAGGTCATTTTCATGCTGTCTAACCAGGGTTTGGTTGGCAGCCCCTGACTTGGAAGATCTCAGGATCAAATCCTATACCAGAATGGAAGGAAACACCAGGGTTTTTTCCCCCTGTCTTAACTATCATACTTGGGAAAGTGAACTGAATGTGTCTTGTGTCATTAAGAAAAACTGAAGATGGTAGTTGCTATGTTTACTACATGTTTACACCACAGTGTTCTTTTTTAAATCCCCAAAACCCCTGGTCCACATTGCCTGCCCACTAACCTGGCATAATGGGAAGATATGTACAAGGATGGGAAGCTGGGGCTTTGATTCTGGCTCCACTGACTTGTTCTCTGGCTTTGTGCAAGTCCCCTCTGCTAGCTGGGAGGGGGGATTTCAAAACTTCTAAAAACCAAACAGGTTGAACTAGACACTCTCCAAGATCCCTCCCAGCTGTAATATTCAGGAATTTCATTAGAAAAATGTTTGAATTACATTCCAAATAAGAGCCCTGGTACAGTGTGGACACCACTGGTGGAAAGACAGGGAAAAAACAGAGTGAAAATACATACAAAATAGAAACAATAGAGCTGGTCCCAGGTTATGGCAAATCTGGGGAGATCCAGGCCCCTTATTGGGGGCAGGAATTTAAAAGCACTGGGCTTTAAGGAAAATGATGTAGGACCAGCTGATTCTTAAGGGACTAAAATCACCAAGACTGCTTCTGGGAGCGAGGAAATCAGTTGCTTCACTTTATGATCGTGATCATTTATGGGTGATCAACACAGAGGAAAAGGCTGGAGTCTGGAGGGGAGACAGGCCGAGGGGTCAGACAGGCATGGCTTCTAATTCCAGCTCTGCCCCTTACCTTAACCTTTCCGTGTTTGTCTTCTCATCTGTAATAGATGAAAGATAATCTCTATGATATGATATTATGAAGATGAGACAGAATGTATATAAAGTACTTTAGTATAATTAATACTGTTACTTGGTAAGTAGGTTGTACGTCATAGCTACTGTTACAAGCAAATGAAACTACGTGTTTTAAGTGCTTGCTATACTAAAGAATGCAAGGTCAACTCTTTAAAAATGTTATTTTTTTTAATGCTCACAGCAACACTTACAGAGATGAGGAAAATGAACCTCAAAAGGCAAAATTAGTTTATGCATGTATTCATTCTTCCAGTGCATTCATTCAAGAAGCATAGGAACCCCTGCCATGAGCTAGACACTGTGGTAGGTGCTGAGAATTCAGACACAGCCTTTTCCATCAGGGAGTTCACAGTCCAGGGCCGCATGGCTGATAATGATAGAAAGCATTTAGTGAGCACTTACTATGTGCCAGGCACTGTTCTAAGCACATTGTATTACTGAAAGTGTAACTCATTTAATTCCCATAGCTGGGGCAAACTGTTTTACAGATGAGGAAATTAAGGCAGAGGAATGTTAAGTTAAATAAATTGCCTGAGGTCACAACTAGGAAGTGGCAGAGCTGGGGTTTAAATATAGGCAGACAGACTCCAGAATCTTAAGTTCTTAGCCACTACACTACAGCTGCCTCTTCAAAAGTCACATCTCTGACTGAAGAGGCCCTTAGAGCAGGATGTATGTACAGTAACTCAGGATGCCAGCCGCAGCCCCCTTCCCTCTTTCGTATTCTCCTTAGCCTTGACCTTTGGCCTCACCTCTTTGGATTCCTCAAGGTTACAAGACTGCTTTTGACCGAATTTTAAGGCAGGAGAGTTGGTAGGAGCTCCCAGGTTAGCAGGGAGTAGTAGTCGCTCAGACTGGGACAGAGAAGTAGAGATACGCGAGTGGAGGGTGGGTAAATTCAGATGTCTTTGGGGTCAGGTGTGTAGCCTAAACTAGAGAAGTGTGATCTGGGGCATCTGAAAATGTTCCCTCTCTCTTACTGCTACTATCAGGAAAGTAATAGCACAGGGGCAACTGCTGCTTGGCTCCTGAATCAGGGAGACAATAGGGAGTAACAGGGACTGGGGTGGACTGGAAAACGTCTAAAGAGGGAGCCATTGCTTGGCTCTGGTTGATTGCTGGCATGAAGCAGTGGGGACCTACTTTTCCAAGGGGAGTGGGAACTTAGATTTTTCTGAGACATCTACATTTCCTAGTTATGGTCAGCTGCTTCTGTTTTACAGCTGTAACAGTGACAGCATGCCACTGAGGGCCAGGTCAGTGCTTCTGCAGGCTAGATTCAGGATGCAAGCCGTAGTGGGAAACCTTTGAATGAAGTGTTCTCTTTCAGGAGCTATTGGAGAGAAGTCAGCAGGATTTAACCTTGGGGATGAAAGAGGAAGGAGAAGGCTCGGAGAAGAGAAATCCAGGGGCCCAAAGACAAGGCAAAAATAGTCACACAAGGCAGTGATGGTGGTTTGCCACCTTGGGTCTGTCTCGGGTGCCACCCAAGTGGCTCTTGTGTCATAGAAGGGAAGGTGGCCCAGACTGCCACAATGAACCATTTTCTACAGAAGTCACGGGCTCTGTTCCTTGCTCTAGTGCCCAAGGCCCTCTCGTGCAAGAGTAAACAGAATTTGTTGGGTTTTTGTTGTTTTTTTCCTTCTCTTTGAGGCAGAATAATATAAGCAGCCATGACTTGTTTTTATCACTTGGGCCAGGACTCGAAAAAGGGCAAAGACAACCAGCAACTGCAGAGGCCAAATTCAGGGTCAGTTTTCTCTCCTCGAGTTAACATTAACCTGAAGGTAAACGGAGCCACTCCTCCTCGAGGGCTTGGTCAACAGGAGCCGTTGTGGAGGCCAGGGGAGGGGAGCTGGCCGTTTACTTGGCAGGAAGGGAGCAGCCCAAGGTCAAGATTTCATGTACCTTAGTCCTCTTGAACTTTGCCAAGAATGTGCCTGTTCACTGAGCAAAACCGATCCGCGAGGCCCATGTTTCATCCTTTAATTGCGCTGAGCATGGCGCCTTCTGCCCCGGCTCAGGTGTCACCTCCTGAGGACTTGGCTATAAGGGGAAGCCCCTTCAGCAGGAGAGAGGAAGAAGCAGCAGTCCTTGGCCACTTAATAACCCTGCTCTCCCTCTTGGGGTGGTTACGAGCGTTCAGTGTGATGGTGCATGTGACAATTCTTTGGAAAACCTTAAGAATTGTACCCATGTAAGGGCTTATTATTAAATTATTCATGGGTAGCCTCCATATTAGAGCCTTTCCCCTCTCAGTCTTGGTTTGGGAAAGAAGCAGAGAGAGATGGAAGGATGTAGTAATGTTAAAAACATGGCCGGAAGGTATAAAAGTTGTCTAGCTAGCAAGGTTGTGTACCCAGGGCAGGTGTTCCCAAGAGATCTTGTGATGGGGGAGCCTGCTGTAATTGCATATGGCTGGTGGTAGTCCAAACTGTTGGAATCACTCTGGGATATAACATGGTGACATCCATCCATCCATCCATCCATCAGAGGCTACATAATTTTCATATTCATTAACTTCGTAAAAGCTTTTCTATACATGAAAGTGTGCATTTTAGAGCTGTTTATGTAATAGCAAAAACAGAAGCAACTTACATGGCCATCAGTAGGGCAAGGGTTGGTTAAATTCAGCTACGTTCCTTCAGTGGGATGATATTACACAGTCATTAAAAACTAGACTGGGGGAGGGTATAGCTCAAGTGGCAGAGTTCATGCTTAGCATGCACGAGGTCCTGGGTTCAATCCCCAGTACTTCCTCTAATAAATAAATAAGTAAGCCTAATTACCTCCCCCCACCAAAAAAATAAAAATAACCCCCCCATACTAGAGATACATCAACTTTGTCACAACCAATGGGATGGATATAGTATGATCGTAAGTGGGCAAAAAGCAGATACAAAATTGTTTATATATTAGGGTTACAATTATATAAGAATAATCATGCTTAGAAGTTTAGAATAAAAAAGAATATACAAAAGGGCCAAAGTTGCATTGTTAGGGTAGAAAATTTTCTGAGCTTCCTTTAATGCTATATATATATAATAATAATAAATCAGAATAAGTTGTAGTAAAGACATTATTAATATCTTTTTGAAAAGCCAAAGAGTTTATGAAGGAAGAGCAGGGTAAGAAGCAAGAGGACTCTGGGCATCAGAAGAGAGGGATTGAAATAATGAGGAGGTCAGCAGGGTTGGGGAGATGAGGAGAGGAGGGGAGAGGACTAGAAATTTGGCTTTGTGGTCATAGAAGCTTTGGTCGTGAAGAGGATATGAATCAGTTAATTGAGCCTGGGCAGTTCTGGGTCCACAAAGGCAGACTAAGCACATTCCTAAGGATTAGTGAAGCAGGAGCAGCAAGAACTATGTACAAAATTTGATATTTGAAATTTTAAGCAAACATCAAAGAAGTCATCGCTGGGGTTGGGGGATGAGAACTTTGCTGGACTTCCTTAGACATGTTTTATGATTTGGTCTTGCTTTTATTTTGAGTTGGATAGATAGGGAGACACTGTAGACTTTTCTGTGGTTGAGGTCTCTGAAGGTCTGCATCTGGCCCTGGGCTCGAATCTTGTTCCATTAGCTAAGAGTCAGTCCTGCACTCCTGAGTGCCAGCTGTGCCAGGAGATTGCGTGCGAGAGGTTTGGTACAGTGCCCAAATAGTTAACAGACCTCCTAAAGCACCTCATCTGCATCCACCGGGACTAACTCCCTCAGCTGGGGAGGCTTAGGGCTTGGTCCTGAGGCTGTCTCCAGACACTCACTCACTTTAATAATACGATTGTTTACCAGGTGGTGCCACGCGTAGATAGTATCTCAGCTTGCTCCTGAAAACCCCAGGAGGGAAAAACCAAGGCCAGAGTTGGCTGAGTGAGTCCCCAAGGTCATAGTCATGGCAAAAGGTGGAGTTAGTTCCCTGCTAGAGCTTGCACCAACTGTGGAGGTGGGGTGGCATTTTATATACTGCAACCTGTTGTCTGGTCTCTGAGTGCTGGTCCACCACCCACATGAGCAAGGGAGGGGGTCCCCCTGCAGGTGGATCCAAGTAACTGCCGCTCTGTCTGCCCTTTCTCCAGGGGGGGGCCAATATTTCCCCAGAGCCTCCTCCCAGGCAGGGGAGATGCTCCAGTGCCTGCCTTTGGAAGGAGAGGAAGGGACAGACTCAGAAGAGAGGGAGGATAGTTCCACAGAAGATTCGAAAGACATCATCACCCTGGCTTTTGTGAGCGAGAACTCTGGGGCGCAAAAGGGGCTTCAGAATGCCCAGCAGCAAGGCAAGAAGAGGAAAAAAAAGAGGTTAGGATTGGAAGAAGGGGAATAGATATCCGTGTTGGTAAGAGCAGGAGGGGCCTGGAAGGGAGGGGTCTCATCTGCTAAGGAGTGGGTCAAGGAGAAACTGGGTGCGGAATCGCTTTCGGTTCATGTCAAAAGAACCCACTTTTGATAATCTGTTTATAGATTCAAATAATGGTGTGTGTAATCTAAAACCACGCCTTGTCCTAATCATTCTATTTGTGTTCAGATTGCCTTTTTTCCGCTTTCTTTTATTTAGTTAATGGAAGTGCTGGGGATTGAACCCAGGACCTTATGCCTGCAAAGCACGTACTCAACCACTGAGTTGTGCCCTCCCCTCCAGAGTACCTTTTAAGAAATTGTGTGGGGAGAGATGATTTCCTTGTTTTAAGAAAGTCCTTATCGTCCTGGGAATTTAAGTCACTTTTAAAATGTAACAGAACCACACTGACTTCTTAGGCTCTGACTGCAGCTTTGGTATTCCAGTTCCCATTTAACATTTTGCCATACCTGTTCCATTCTGGGGGAAAATGAATTGCTCCTCAGACTGACTGATGTCTGAAAATTCATCTGCTTTCTAACTCACAGCTTCCCTTACTGGGTGGGGCAAGAGGTGGGTGACAATTAAGTATTTTGACCAAAAAGATTTTCACTTCTGGTTCCTGATGGGTCACTGGAATAAATGTTTTGAGGAGGTGATAGTGTTAACGTGAAGCTCCAAGCAAAATCAGCTGCAATCACATTACAGAATTTCTAGCTCACGGGCAGAGTAGTAGTACTCTGAACCCACGTTTTCTGCCGCTCTGCAACCCTTGGGACGTGTGTCCTCAGTAACGGGGATGATCACACCGGGCTTAGTGTGGCCGCTTAGGTTTCATGCAGCGCCCCGCGGGACAGGATGTTTCTGCATACAGTCCCTTGTCCTGGCAAGTGTGTCTGCCTCTGTCTTGGTGCTTTCCCTTTCCTTTTTTCCAGATGATTGGTGATCAATCTAACCAGCTGCCGATATGAGAGCGGTGAGCATCTGCATCCACAGGATCCACCAGGGGGACCCACCGGATTCCCCGAAAGGGTTGGGAAGGATGACTAACGCATTCTTGAAGATGGAAAGGGTTGTCTCCAAATCCTGTTCTTTGCTACTCGCAGCTCAGTTAACTATTTGAGGAAGTTGGGAATCTCATTCCAAGAAAAAAAATGGGTTTTGACCATGGCGGTGTGTACTTCTGCTATCTATAGTTCTTGTCTATGGTTGCTTGGGGATCTGATTGCAGAGAAGGCACCTGTGGCTGCAGTCAATGGTTCTTTTTTAGAGCACAAGTTACAGACTGGCAGTCTGTGGGCTGACAATGACCTGCAGAACTACTCTGACTGCAGAGCAGAGCGCTGTTATTTGCATTTCGAATTTGGATGCTTTGGTTCGAATTTGGATGGTTCTGACTCTTCTGGTTACGGCAGGCACTTTTCTTCCAGGCCCTTGAAGGCATTTGAGTTTGTGTAGGAGTCAGTTCCCAGTTATTAATACTAACAGGGGCAGGGGAACAAGGATGTGGTAGCAAGTCTGTGGTTTTGAAATACATTGTGTAATTTTTTTGGTGTCAATTTACCTAATTAATCTTGGCTCTGGCTGATGTTAAGGATTAGCTTTATATTCCCTGAACCTTCAGTGTGAGTGTTTGGAGGGAAGCCAGAGGCCTACTTCCTGGCAAAGGCGGGTAAAACATTCACCCCAGGAAACCTTCAGTGGAGATCACTGGCAGCAGGTTGTGTTCTCCAGCAGCTTTCCACTCTGTGTCCCCTTCCTGGTGATGGTGTGTCCAGACAGGGCAAGATGGCTTCCAGTCCCCAGGAGCCCAGTTTGGCTTCATTATACAGTCTAGGAGCACCTGCAAATGTCACTTCCCCACCTCACGCTCCTCCCCCACTTCCTGGCTAACAGGTCTTTCTTTCTCCAACTCCATGGCAGTGCGAAGGGCCGCCCAACAGTATGGCCTTCGAGAGGGAGGGGAGAGTGATGACTGGACTCTCTACTGGACTGACTATTCGGTGTCGCTGGAACGGGTGATGGAAATGAAAAGTTACCAGGTATCTGGGTCAGAGCTGGTCCTCAATGGGGTCTCACTCATGACTGTCCCCCAGGGGGATCTCAGGGGTACTCCTGTGTGCCCCCTCGCTCACGATTTCCTGCTTCCTTTGCAGAAAATCAATCACTTTCCAGGGATGAGTGAAATCTGTCGCAAGGACTTGCTGGCCAGGAATATGGGCCGCATGTTAAAGATGTTCCCTAAAGATTTCCACTTTTTCCCCAGGACCTGGTGTCTTCCTGCTGAGTGAGTGCCCACCTGCGCTCCCTTCTCCACTCCCCACCCCCGGTTTACATTTCCCTCCTGCCCCTGATTCCCTGTTACTGCTTTCCCTTCCCATAGGATCTCCCATCTCTCTCTCTTCAGGAAGAGAAGGATAAAGGGAGTGTCCAAGGTTGAGAAAACACAAAGTTCTGCCTATAAAATTAGATGACATTTAGGGGCTGGGTACCTTGGAGCCTGTGCCTGCAGTTGGGGTGAGACTTGGTTCTGACCTTGAAAGCTGTTGACTTTGAACTTGCTCCAACCTTTTCACTGTGCAGTTTCTGAATTTGTAAGGCCCGCGAGCACTTCAGAGGGAGTGAAGTCATGGTTAGTGTCCAGGTTAAGAACAGGGAGGGACACCTGACCTCTGCCCCATAGCCAGTGCTGTGGGTGGCAGCCGGCCTTTCCCCAGCTCTGGTCTCACTCTGTCCATCTGGAAACTGGACGGCCATTCCTGGTACATAAAATACTCTGAACCACACCACCAAGAAACAAGAGAAATGTGAGAAGGTGTGAGCGGGGCCTGGTTACAGTCTGGTGTTTGAGACGAAGGGAGCAGGAGAGAAGCATTGCCATGCTTCAGAATTGTACTCATAACAGCAAGTTCATACTGTGTAGCACAGGGAACTATATTCAATATCTCGTAGTAACTTATGGTGAAAAAGAATATGAAAATGAATATATGTTCCTATATGACTGAAGCATTATATGCTGTACACCAGAAATTGACACAACATTGTAAATTGACTATACTTCAATAAAAATATTCTTTAAAAAATTACAAAATAAATACAGAAAAAAATTTTTAATTGAGCATCTACCATGGCCCTGAAAAAATGGCTGATATACTACTAAATGTTTTAAGTTTAAATAAAGGAAAATTAAAACATTTAAAAAAAGAAAAAGAATTGTACTCACGTGGCAAGGGCCCCCCGGGAATCTCACTCTCCCCTCCCCACCCAGTGCCTTCCCAAACCAAGAGCTCTGGGATTCCCAGCCTTTCTAGCTTGTCTGGAACAACTCTCAGGACTTAGTAGTATCTTAAAAGGAAGTGTGTTTGCCATCAGGTCAACAGGCACCTCCAGATTTCATGGTCACCAAGGAGCATTGCAGTTAAGCGACTTCTCCTGTGGTCACAAGGCTTCTTTGAGTTAAAATGCAAAACAAGAAGTAGAACCAGACTGAGATTTGTAATCCATTACTTTGGTTTCTTTCTTCCTTCTGAGTAGATTTTTTTGCCAAGTGTGTTCAAAGGTTGTATTTGCCATCTCACACTGTAGCTGGAGTGGAGGTGTTATAGAGGAAAGGCTGAGACCCAGAGCCGGGGAACAGGCTGATTGATTCAAGCCCATCATTTGCCGGGGCTTGAGTCAGATTCAGAACCCCACATCCCTATCCGCAAACTCAGAAGGTCAAACCGCTCGGATCACGGCTCCCTTGATGGGGTGTGTGACATGTACCAGCACCTGGGCTGCACCATGTCATATATGAGATAGGTGTCATTATCTTCATTGTGTAGATGATGGAATTGAGGCTTAGGGACTTCAGGTCCTTGCAAAGGGCTACACAGCTGGGGAGTGCTGTTGCCCGGGTTTAAATCCAGGCTTGAATTCCCTCCACTGCCCATCCTTTCTCCACCGCGTGTGCTCGACTGTCTCGCCTATTTCTGGGTGTCTGTCTATCAACTCCGTGGCTTATGTCACATTTTTAAAATAAAGAGCTAGCTTTCATGTTCACTGATCCCCAGCTAAAGGTGTGTCTCATTCCCTCCCTGCTCTGGTAGCTGGGGAGATTTGCAGAACTACAGCAGGTCAAGAAAAAATAAGACATACATCTGCAAGCCGGATTCGGGCTGCCAGGGGAGAGGCATATTCATCACCCGGACAGTGAAAGAAATCAAACCAGGGGAGGATATGATCTGTCAACTCTATATTTCAAAGGTACTGCCTCATGGTGATTATTTATTTATCATCCACAGCCCAACCTCAGGCTGTAGCTCCCCTGGACCGATTGTGAAATGAGAGAAGGGAGGGCTGGGTGAGGCCGCAGCCGAGTCCTGTCTCCTGCCTTGGACTTTGTCAGACCTGGCCCTCTGACCAAGGCTGTGATGAGTACCTGGGCTGGGGCACCCCTGCCCTTGCAGCCTTGTCAGGGGGCCTGGCCCTGCCAGGCTGGCTCCTTGCCTCTAACAGATGTCAGCTGGGAGAGCACCTTTGGTCTGTGGACGCCCTACCTTGCTTGGGAGAGGGGATGGCCCTTGAGAGACAATGGCAAACAGCTTTCCTCAATGGCCAGGGGTATAGCCCACTGCAGGGAGGGAACCCTCCAGAAGGTGCATGGGAGGGAGGCCTGGCCGGCACTGGGGTCAGGGTTGCAGCTGCAGGGAGAACTCTGGCAGAAGCGTGACAGTAGCACAGCCATGGGTGGTGACAGCATGACCTTCATCACAGGACATTTTTTTTTAAATTTAATTTATTTTTTGTGGGGGGAGGAATTAGGTCTATTTATTTTTAGAGGAGGGGCTGGGGATTGAGCCCAGGACCTTGTGCATGCTAAGTATGCGCTCTACCACTTGAGCTATACCCTCCCCTCATCACTGGACTTTTTCATGTGATTCTGTTTCGTTGCTAGGAGAGCTCTTGGAGGTGGTTACTCATGCCATTTGACAGATCAGGAAACTGAGTCCCAGTGTGGTTTAGTGACTTTCGCAAGGTCACATAGTGGGTCATGGAGCCCAAATCCCCTTGTCTCCCTCCCCGACCCTGGCCCAACCCACACTCTGTAACGCAGGCACTGTTGGAGCTGACTCCACCAAAACAAGACGGGGCGCTGATGATCTGCAAGTCTGCGTGTCTCCTCTGACACTGTGTGACTTTTCTCTCTTCCCAGCCCTTTATCATTGATGGGTTCAAGTTTGACCTACGGATTTATGTGCTCATGACATCCTGTGACCCTCTCAGGATTTTTGCGTACAATGAAGGCCTGGCCCGCTTCGCCACCACCTTTTACTCCCATCCCTGCACAGACAACCTGGTGAGCTGAGGGACACACCACCTCCCCCGCCTCCCCTCGCTGATAAAAAAAATATCCTAGATAAATCTACATTCTCAAGGCATGGTGGCGGTGCCTGTCATTTGCTGAATGCTCAGTACGTGCCAGGTTGTTCTTTCATTTAGCCCTTCCAAGAGTCCTCAGGAATAGGGATTATCATCTCCATTTTACAGAGAAGGAAATTAAAATCCAGACGATTACAAGGGACTTGTCCATGGCCACAGAACTAGGAAGAGGGGAGCATGGGACTGGTGGTCAGGTCTCTCTAACTGCAAAGCCACGATACTGTGATGCTTAAGGAAGGAAGGCGGTGGGCGAGCCCCCAGCTCTCCCTCCACCTCCCCCACCCCCCTTTAGGGCTCCTGAATTCTCAGGAGGAGGTGGAGTTTCTTATTCTCCAGGTGGTAGGATTCCCCTTCTTTCTTCTTCTAATTATTCCTTCTTTTGCCAGTCTAAGTAAGCCCCAAGACTTCACCTTTCTTTTCCGTCTCTTCAACCCTTGGGGGCTGGGGAGGGGCCCAGAGGGGAAGAGGGAGGCCTGCCCTTCCCCCTGACCCTGCCGACTTGTGTCTCTTTCCCCAGGACGATATCTGCATGCACCTGACTAATTATTCCATTAATAAGCACAGTTCCAATTTCCTTCAAGATGCTCACTCTGGCAGCAAGAGGTAAGGAAGTGGCTTCACTTCTCTTTTCTTTCCCTGCCAGTCTCAGAGCTGCTCTCTGAGATTCTCCTCAGACCCACCAGTGTTTCCATCTTGGGTCACATGGTCTCAGAAAAATTTTCTTTGCCTTTAAATCCAGAACAGACTCCTTATTCTCTGCTCTCTGGCCGTTAATCATTAAAAGAAGGCCCACATCATAAACCCTAGGAGGTTGGGAGGAGGAGAGATAAACACGAATTGTTTCCCCAGCAGGACGGACACACACACACACCAAAACATACTCTTTTTAAAATATTTTATTTTATTTTATTTTATTTTATTTTATTTTTATTGAGGGGGTGATTAGGTTTTTAAAAATTCATTTATCTTTCATGGAGGTACTAGAGATTGAACCCAGGCCCTCGTGCATGCTAAGCACACACTCTACCACTCAGTTATACTCTTCCCCCCCACCAATATATACTCTTATTACAGTCGGCCCTTCTGACATTTCCAGACCAGCAGATAATCATTGATTGCTGATCTGCCACCGGAGGAGGACCCACCAGTCAGTAGATCCTTGGCCTGTGGTTCCCTGGGGTGTTGCTCCAGCAGAGATTCTCAAATAATGTGTCACAGTGCCCTGGTGTGACATGACATGTGGGTGGCTGGCTGGACGTTTCCCTAGAAGAAGGGGGAAAAAATGAGAGGAATGCATGAGTCTCTTCCCAAGTGGATCTTACATTCCCTTTATCAGCTAATCCTGTCTCATTTGAGTCTTAAGGAAAAGGGGGACTGAAGAATGTGCAAGTGACCAGGCCAAAGCAGGAGGGCAAGGAGGGATTTATGGAGGCCTGTGTGTTGGGGCCCATGCTGGCGCTTTGTGTGCATTTTTTGTTTTTATTGAATTTTCACAACACTGTGGCAGAGACATCGGTAGGCAACTATGAGTTAGATGCCATCTCCATTTTCCAGACGAGGAGACCGGGCCTCTGAGAGGTTAGATAAGTTGCCAAGGTCACATACTGTGAATGTTAGAGCTGGCTGAGAAGGTAGGTCTGTCAGAGCCCAAGGCGCATGCTCTCTCTCCCGCATCAGACTTCAAAGGATGGATAAACAGGCAATCTGTTTGGCTTCAGAGCATCAGAGAAGCACATGAAATTTCACGACTCCCTCGGTGGCAGAGTTCCAAGAAGCAAATGGAAAATCACTAGGTTAAGCCTCCTGGGAGTGGACGTGTTGGGCTGGGAGGTGGTGATCGTGCCTTTTTGGAGGGCGCCGGCCACCCGTCTCAACCGCAGCTCACCCACCCCCTCTCCTCCCACCTGTGCTGCGGGCGCTGGCGAAGCCTCCTGCACTGCTGCACGTGGAGCATCCCTGCTCAGTGCTCATGAGGCCCGGCTTCCGGTCCCAGCTCTGACTCTCCCCAGCCCAGTAAGCTTGAGCAATTCCCTTCACCTCTCTCAGCCTCCAGTTCTTGGTCTGTAAGATAAGCGCAATGAGGTGCCCTGCCCTGACCACCTCACAGTGTCACTGAGACTCCAGTGATCTGTGGTTGCAGCGTGGACAGTGGTCACAGTTACTGTGATTTTTCCTTGGTCTAAGGGCATGTAATTTAAGGGCCTGCGTTTCCCTCCTCTTATGAGAACGGACATCCCACCAACAGGCTTTGGGCCCTCAGGCCGTGATGGGGGCATTATTCCGTGATGCCAGGACTGAGCTGAGCCTGGGGAGTATTGTTCTGCTGCCCTCATTCCCCCTCCCTCCTTCCTCTTTCTTCTCCTAGCCTCTCAGCCAGGCCTGGCCTCGCCATCCCTGCTCTGTGCTGCCTGCCTGAGCTCCAGGCCCGTCTCTCCTCAGCTCCACCTGGGCGTCTCCCGGTTGCTTCCAGCTCAGCCTTTCCCACTGTCATGTGTTCTCTCTCCTCACTTCCACCCCAAATGTCCCCCTCTCCGCCTTCTAACCTGCAGGAGGAGAGAGCTTGGTGTCATGTTGGATGGTTCCTTTTCCAGCAAGTCACTAAATCCTGAAGTCTCCTCCTTCAAATGTCCCTTCATCCCTTCCTTTCCTCCAGCCCCAGACCCTGCTTCAGCCTCAGACTGGACAGCGGCATCAGCCTCCTTGCTTTTCTCCCTTGCTCCAGGCATCTCTGCCTGACCTCTCTGTACCTCCATGTTCTCACCTCGAAAATGACACAGGAAAATGAATACTGGCTGGCTAGCCTCCCAGATATGCCATCAGGACCTATTGAGATGATATGTATGAATGGGCTTGAAAAACAATCATCCCCATCCAAGTGGGTGCTTTTATTATTGTGGATTCCGTATACTCAGTACTTCCACTCTCAGCTAACCAGTGTGGCTCCCAGAGCATCAAGTTCAAATTCCTCTGCTCAATATACTATGCTTTGACCAGACCCCATTTCCCACTATTATTGTTACTACACCAATAGTCAGCATTTTATTTGTTGAGCGCTTGCTATCTGCCAGGCACTGCTCTAAGAAATTTAAATACCTTAATCCATTTAATCCTTACAATGATGCTATAAAGTAGGCATGATTATTATCATCTTGATTTTGCATATTAGGAAACAGGTGGAAAAGGGTAAGTAACTTGCCCGAGGTCGCACATCTAGGAAGCGGTAGAGGTGAAATTAACTCCCGAGTCCGTGTCCTTAACCACTAGGCAACGCTGCCTGTGCCACTCACTCCATGGTGTTCTACCAGGACCCTCTTTTGTTCACATTTGACACCCAGGCCTGGCTCATTCCTGCCTCTCTGCGTTTGCTCAACTCCAACCAAAAACATGGGGGAACATCCTTGAAGGCCCTTCTGTCCCACTAAGCTTCTGTGTTGCCTTCTCTGACCTAGGTTCTGGTCCAGCTACATAACCACTGCAGTGTGGGTGAGATCCATCTTCTCTGTGGTCCTGTTTCCTCACCTATCAGATGAGAGGATTGGCTTCCACCTCTCAGGACAAGCCTGTGGAATCTGAGTCTAACCACCTGCAGCAACCTTTTCATCTCTGGAGTCCCACCACCCTTATGGTCACCATGAGCCGTAGCCCATAAGCGCTCTTTGTTTGATGCACCTGTTTGCCTTGTAGTCCTAATTGTACTTAAGTTGGTGCCCTGGACTTCTGGGTGCTTCCCATGTCACTGGGCAGAGTCCTTCTCTCCCTCCCTTTTGTTTTCACTTTTCCTCGTCTTCCTCTTCCCCATCTTTTGAGACAATCTGCTTCTCACACTGACTGCTCACCTACCCCCACATCCCCCCTCCCCACCTTGAGGCCAACTGCACTCCCAGTAAATCCCCACCAGGCTGCAAACTTAAGTAGGAGCAGAGAAGAAGACAGAAAAACTAGAAACCTGGCAAGCCTCTGGAGCAGAGACTGGGTTCTCATCGTTTTTCAGGGTACCTGGCACATAGCTGGTGTGTGAAATTGAAGTGGCTCACCACTGGGCATTATGAAATTATACAATAATGTGTATTCATTGTGATGTGCTTGAGTCATCAAGAAGTGGTTATGTGATGATTCATAATGTCTGTTTTAAGAAGGTAGAGGCATGTATAATCTATTTTGGGAAAATTTATTTCCCAGTTTGGCAAATTAAACACATTATTTTTTTTGCATTTAAATGGATTGGCTTCAAGCCATCTGGAAAATTCATTATGTGCAACACTCCTTTCCCTGACAGTGGTAGGTAGAAAAGGTTTGGCTCGTGATTGAGTGGCCTGTCTGTTTATGTGTCTTTCTGTGAATGCATCTTTGGTTGTTTCATATGTGTGCTGACTCCTCAAATGGTCTGTAGGACAGAGGTACTGGTTTCTTGGGATCCGCCAGTGCATGAATTTTACATGCACAGCAGGCCCTTAGCAAATGTGCATTGGCTCCATTGACTGGGATCCCGGGAGCTCTGAACCGCCTGGGTGAGCCATGATTCTGGTCTTCTCATTCTTCTCTTTGCTGTTCATTCCCCTGCATTGCCCATATTTCCTCCTCCAATATTTCCACTTGGGCTCTCGGTGCATGCGTGTGTGCATGGGAGCGGGTGGCTGTCTGTCCCTGCCATTGCCTCTTGGACCTGTCAGATTTGCCCTGTCTCTGTACTGCCCAGCCCAGAGCTGACTGGTGTGCATTCCTTCAGATGTTTCCTCACGAACCTCCCCACGTGGGGTAGATATCCTCCGATCGCTGTGACAGGGTGACCAGCCATCTTGGTTTGCCCGCGACTGAGGGGTTTCCTGGGATATGAGACTTCCAGTTCTAAACTCAGACTGTCTGGTTTGCCTGGGACATGTGGTAACTCTCTCTGGAAATGCCCTGAGGTTGCCTTTTCCCTACAGGCAGCCCTAAAACAAAATCACTGTGTCTTTAGCGTCCCCAGGATCCCCTCAGATGGCTGAGGTGGAAACCAGATATCCATGTTCTTAAAGGCTCCTTATGTGCTTCTGATGAACACCAAAGGCCGAGAAACCATTGCCACCAAAGCAAGATCATGATGTAGGATATTGTTTTTTAATTATTTAATTAATTATTTGGGGGGAGAGGTAATTTGGTTTGTTTATTTATTTTTAGAGGAGGTAGTGGGGATTGAACCCAGGACCTCCTGCATGCTAAGCGTGCGCTCTACCACTTGAGCTACACCTTCCCTCTGTTTTTCAGCTTTTGAATTCATCCATCCAGGAGACCCAATCCTTGCCCCAGCCCATGGGTGTTTTCTGGGTCACAGTGAAAGTGTATTCCCATGTCATGATAACTGTGCCCACTCCAGGCCTGTGGAGGCTTGAGGCATGTAGCCCTGTGGCTCCTGCAGGACCTTCCTGAGCTGACACAGCCCTGGGATCACCCTGGCTCCTGGGTGTTCCTCCCCACTGGCTTCAGAGCCTTATCTCCTCCAGAAGTTTCTGGTTTCCTGCATGCCATCGCCTTAGATGACCAGAGGTTGGCTGCCCCGCCTCATGGCTCATGGTTCCCTTCCAGGAAGCTCTCCACCTTCAACGCATACATGCAGAGCCATGGCTACAATGTGGAGCAGATATGGAGGGATATCGAGGACGTCATCGTCAAGACCATCATCTCAGCCCACCCCATCATCAAGCATAACTACCACACCTGCTTCCCCAGCCACACGCTCAACAGTGCCTGCTTTGAAATCCTGGGCTTCGACATTTTGTTGGATCACAAACTCAAGCCCTGGCTGCTGGAGGTAGGGAGATTGGGGCGAGGGGTGAAACTGGCCCCTGTCACTGCGGTCTCGGCTGGTCGGGGCCGTCCCTCCGCCCTGGCTCAGCTACGTTGGTAATCCACTTCAACAGCCATTGCCTGCCGTGGTGTTGCTGCCTGGGGCTTCTCCCTTCGCTGAAAAGTGGCCACCAGAGGGAGGTAGACGGCCGGGAATTCGAGAATTCCTGGCGCCTTCTGGAGGTCCACCCAGACTCGGAAGCTCTGCTCTCAGGCACAGAGTAATTCTGAAGACAGCTCTATCTTTTATAACAGGAGTTGTTCTTCACCAAAACTGGGTGGAGGATATTCGTGATCAGGTGGGAGCTGCAGGTCTGGCTTTCAGGGGCCTGGACCACTCAGTTCCGAGCAGCAACAGAGAGCAGCCCAGTGTCTGTGGGCACGGGGACGGGTGGGAAGCCACTCCGTGAATTTCCTGCCTCCCCCAGACCCATGGGGTGGTGAGAAGAAGAGGAAGAGAAACTTCTGGGTGGCCACCTCTCTTCCTGATTGGACCATTCAGTACACACACAGGAGCGGGGATGGGGATGGGGCTGAGGTGCACATCTGAGGAGCTTGTGACAGCTGCCAGTGACACAGAGTCAGCCCACAGAGCGGAGGACCCGGAATTATAGACCGGAGTCCTGGGGCCCTACCTTTCCTCCATTCCCAGCCCTTGTTCCCCAGTGTGGGTGGGCAGGAGTGTATGGCCGTTTGGAGCTCTTACCCAAAGAGCAGAATAAGCCACTGGGAGCAAGCCTTCCGAAACTTCTAGAAATCTTCATATGTCACATAGAGACTGTGAGCAATACAGACTCTTCCGTGAGCAGGAATGCGTCCCCTCCCTCCTCCGGCCTGTCTCCCCTCCTCCCACTTCAGGATCCTGAATGCATCGCTCCTTTCCCCTCCCTCCCTCCCAGCCGGGCCCTTTGGACTGTCTCCTTCCATCTGCTCTCTGGGATGCCCAGTGCATGTGAGGGGGCACACGGACACCAGATGGAGGGGAAACCAAGGGCAAACCCCCCACCCTGTGCTTCTCAGGAAGATAAGACTGAAATAAAAGCTAGTTAAATTGGAGGGGCTTCCGCTTTCTCCTTTCTTCACCGTGGCTCTGGTTCCGACCGTCTCTTCCTTTGCTCATCGTGGTAGCCAGGGCCCCAAGGTGGGCGTGGGTGGCTTCCCGGAGGGGGCATTTTGCCTCACTCCCTGCTTCCACCCTGGCCAGCCAGCCCCAGCTGCCGTCTTGCCGTCACAGGTCAACCACTCTCCGAGCTTCTCCACTGACTCCTGGTTGGATAAAGAGGTAAAGGACAGTCTGCTGTATGACACGTTGGTCCTGATCAACCTGAGAAGCTGTGACAAAAAGAAAGTCTTGGAGGAGGAGAGGCAACGGGGGCGGTTCCTGCAGCAGTGTCGTTCGCGGGAGACCAGGTACAGTAGTGGGTCAGTCCTAACAGAGGATAATCCGATTTGGAAATGAATTTATATTTGCAGGACATGGCAGTTGGACAAGTTTTACTGTGAAAATTCCTTGGTTCCTAGCAATAGATTTATTTATTGACATAAGTATATGTGATAGATGTGAGCTGATTAATATCACATGAAGATTCAGGGATTACCAACACAAAAAGTAAAACCATTCCTTTACCTTTACGAAAAGGAAGATTTGCCCATTTTCCCCATGTCACTGTGTTGGTGGGAGCCCTGCTCCCAGCTGGGTAGCATTTGCCTTTTAACAGGGGTCTTCCTCCGCAGGGCAATTGCCTCTGAAGACTTGGAGCCTGGTCCAGGAGATCCCTTTGTTGCATTTCAGATCCCACTGCGGCCCCTGCCCTCCTGCAGGGGCTGCAGTGATCCTTTGGGAGCCAGCCTGATCCTTTGGGACTGAGCTTCTGGAACTGGGGCAGTGGCATCTCTGTTTGGATGGCACTGTTTCTCAGCGCACTCTCATGGGCACCGTCTTCCCTGTACAGGGTGTGGAGGTGGTAGGTAGCATGAGGTGTTGTATGGTCCTGTTTTTGGAGCTAAGGAGACCAAGACTCCAAAAGGGGAACTACCTTGTACTGGTCACCTTGCGGGTAAGCGGCGAGTCTGGACCCAGAGCCCGGTGGATGGGCCGCCTGGGGTTCCAGGACACTGTCCATTAAACTCCTGAGAAGGAGACAGCTCAGGAGTGGCCAGGACCCTCCTCTGAATCAGTCTCCTCATCGTGACTTGGCCCTGGACGGCTCAGTGGCTCTTGATTTCCTTGCTGTAAAGGGGGCTTAAGGTTTCTCCCTCCCTGACCTCCCCTGGGGGCTGTGAGGAAGAATGAGATCATCACAGCTCATAAAAGCTCATTAAGCTCATCCAAGAAGCCCTCAAATTTAGCTAAACACTAGCTGCTGCTCTCCAGAGAAGGGTAACAGGGGCTGTGATTGGAAAGGTGGCGAAAGTCTGCCTTGTCAGGACCAAGCCAAGCAGGAGATGGAGTTTACTTGTAACGAGAGGTAATTTGGTGAGCTGTCAGGAAGACGGTTCTAACCAGCTCTTTATGCATTATGACACTGGCTGTCCCAGGAGGGCTAGAATCTCCTTTCAGGGAAACGTTCATGCATTTACTTGGGAAATGCTGACTGACCTCTGTTGTGTTCAAGGCCTCTGTCTGGCTCAAGACAACATCCCGCCCAGCCACGTCCTTTCCAAGTTTGGTCCCAAGAAAACCTAACTGCAGCCCTGTGTTCTGCTTCCCAACAGGATGGAGGAAGTCAAGGGTTTTCAGGCCGTGCGTCTAGAGAAAACTGAGAAGTATGAGATGGAAAACTGTGGAGGGTTCCGCCTGATTTATCCCAGTGTGAACTCACAGAAGTACGAGAAGTTTTTCCAGGACAACAATTCCCTCTTCCAGAACACTGTCACCTCCAGGGCTCGGGAGGTGTACGCGCGGTAGGAAGGCTCCTGGAGTGAGGGGCCAGGGCTCCGGGGGAAGGGGGAATTGTGCTGGACCTGCTGGGGAATTGTTAAGTAGATATGTGGATGTTTCTAGAAACTCACCCCTGAAACAGGCACCCCCACCCCACTCCAGAATGTCCAGCCCCTCAGAGCTGCCTCCTGGATTCATGTAGGTGTCAAATCTAAGGCATGGAAGGGACTCATCCCATCCAGTCCAGTCCCCACCTGCCACATCATTTTATGGGAGGGGAGGTCAGAGCAGAAAAGGGGTCATGTAGCAGATAATGACAGAAGAGGGACTGGAACCCAGACTCCCAGCTCATGTGACTGAGTTATTTCCATCCCATCATTGACCAGAGAGGCCCAGCATATGAAGGGGTTCACAGGAGCCCCTGACTTGAGCATCCTCCTCAGACCCTGTTCCCAGCACCTGCCAGCTGTGGGATCTGGCCTCCTGGGAAGTGAGGAGAGAGATGGGGTGTGGCAGAGCGGGGTGGAGGCCCCCACCACACATCTCTCCTTGGTGCTTGTCCCCGACTGGGAACAGTGTGGTGGAGGGAAGACTCTCTCCTCCGCCTCCTGCTCTGGGACCCTCAATCACTTGTGCACACTGGACACACTGGGGCAGGGGAGATGGAGCACTCCCCTCCTTTGCCCAGTCTTGTCCAGCCCTCAAGGAGAGTGTCCGCATTCACAGCCCGTCCCTAACCTGCATGACACTCATGTTCCTCAATGGGCAGGCAGCTGATCCAGGAGCTGAGGCTGAAACAGGAGAAGAAATCCTTCCAAACGAAAGAGAAGAAGGTAGAGATGCAGGGGGAATCAGCAGGCGAGCAAGGGAGAGGCAAGAGCATGCGGAGCTGGGGACAGAAACAACGGGAGAAATGCAAGACCGCCACCACTCACACCTTCAAACAGGTAAACGTGGATGGGAGGGGAGCACGCATGCCCAGCACCCTTCCCCAGCTGGGGCCAGTCCAGAGTGGGGTGCTGAGGAGACCACTCCTCAGAGCCCAGACACACTGAAGGAATGGGGCCACATGGAGGGCTGGGACACGGGAGGGGAGCCCGGAAGTTACAAGGAGCATGGCATCCTTCAGACAACCCCTCCATCCAGGCCAAGAAGACTCTCACTGGTCCATCCTTCTTCCTCCAGTAGGAGTAAAAGCAGCTGGGAGGCTGAGCACGATCCCCATGTAGGGAGTAGGCTCTGGACCAGCCGTACTCATGGTCCCCAACTCCAGTTTGGGTTGGATGCTCCCCTCCAGCAGGCCAGGGGCACAGCTGAGAGAGGAAGCCATAGGGAAAAGCTTTTGGGAGGCGGGACCTCAGAACATGACACGGGTGATGGAACACAGCTGGGTCCTTCCGGCCTGCTCTCTGCTCAAAGTGGGGACCAGCCCCCAGATGGGGGGCCAGTGTCCAGCTGTCCTATGATCTGAATCTTTGGAGTCCCCCTTCTCTGCCTACCTCTCTCTTCTGGCTCCGTGGAAGGATTCGGTTGACTTTTCAGTCTGTCTCCTTTTTCTCAAAGTCTTACTTGAAGGGACAGGATTGGGCCAGTTTCTTTTCTTTTCTTTTCTCTTTCCTTTTTCTTTTTAAAATAACTTTCTTAGGGTCACAAACCCTTTGAGAATCTGATAAAAGCTATAGAATCTCTTGCCATAAAGTATACAAAGATACAATTTAAAAACTGCCATTTTAAATGGTTTGAAGGTCCCATGAAGCCATCCAGGAGCCCTCTAGAGGTCCTTGAACCCCCAGGTTAAGAGCCCCCCATTGGAGAGACTTTGATTCTGAACGCTTCCCTCTCCTCGTCTCCTTTGCACCTTCCCTTGGGTGCAGATGAATCTGGAAGTGGACAGCGCTGGGTTCCCATGGGCTGTGTGTTTGGTTCCCTCCTTCCTAGTACGTCCAGCCATTGACATTGGTGTTCTGCGCACCTGATTTGCTCTCGAGTGTTAGAGATGCAAAGAAAAGTGAGCCAGACAGCAGCCTTGACCAAGAGGCCCCCAAGAAGGAGGCTGGCCCTGCTCCTGCTAGGCCTTACAGCTCAGTACCTGCCTTGAGGAATTCAAGCCTTCTTGACTGCTCCAGGCCGGAGCTCAATAAAGCCACCTCCGGAATCAAGGAAGCCAAGTCAGCCTCTGCGGTGGACACAATCGCCAGCCCTGTGGTGAGTGGAGCAGCCTGCCTCCCCCGAGGACCGAGCTTGGGAGGCAGCAGTAGGAGTCTTCTTTCTGGTCCCTTCTCTGCCCCTGACCTGCTGTGGGCCTTTGAGTAAGCACTTAACCTCTCTGGGCCTCAATTTTGCCACTTGTGGAGCCCAAGTTGTGGAATGGCATACCTTTAAATTACCATAAACTTGGTGGCTTGAAATACAAATTTATTCTTTCACAGTTCTGGAGGCTAGAGGTGGGCAGGGCTATGCTCCATAAAAAGTCTCTCTAGGAAGGATCTTTCTTTGCTTCTTGCTAGACTCCAGTGGGTGCTGGCAGTCCTTGGCATCCCTTGGCTTGTGGCAGCGTGACTCCAATCTCTGCCTCTGTCAGCACATGGACTTCTTCCTTGTGCTTCTCCTCTGCGTGTCTTCACACGGCTTTATAAGGACACCAGTCATTGGATTTAGCGCTCCCCCTAAACCGATGTGAGCATATTTTGTCTGGAGATCTACAAAGATCCTATTTCCAAATAAGGTCACGTTCTGAGGTTGTGGGTGTACATGAATTGTGGGTGGGGGGGCATTGCTGAACCCAGTACATCACCTAATCTGTGTTTCTCAAATTCCATTGACATACGGACACCTTTTTAAAAAATCTATTTTTTTTATTGAAGTATAGTCAATTTACAATGTTGTTTTAATTTCTGGTGCACAGCATAGTGATTCATTTATACATATATATATATTCCTTTTCATATTCTTTCTCATTATAGGCCATTACAAGGTATTGAATATAGTTCCCTGTGCTATATAGTAGGACCTTGTTGTTTAACGGACACCTTTTGAAGGAAAGGAAACTCTTTCAAATTCCAATTGTAGACTTACATTATTTTTATAAATATTTACAAGCATAAAACCAGATATGAAATCTTTATACCTATAGCTCTTATGGAACTATAAAACAAAAACAAATAAATAGCACCAATAAAATTTGCACAAAAATTTTAATTTGACAGTTGATTTTCTGTTTTTGTAGAAATGAAGTTGCCACGTGAACGTGGTACTGACAGCACAGATTTTTTTTGTATTCATCATACTTAGGCCCTCCTAAGTATGAACTATGTGATGATTCTATTGTAATTACTGGGAAATCTTCTGCATTGTCGGGCCTTTGCTTATTCCAAGTACAGAATAAAGTAGTGCAATGTTTTCCAAATTTCTAACCTCAGACCATAGTAGAAATCCACTTTATTTCACTGTCCATCACATACACACACAACTGGAAAAAAGTTTCTAAAACAATGCTTAGGCACGCTACATATAGTGACTCATTCTATTCTTTTAAAAATACCAGTTACAAACCACTGAATTAATTTCTTGACCTACTAGTAGGTTTGCAACCTGTAGTTTGATAAACACCTTTAAGCGTGTTTGCTTCGTCACATTTGGATTTGGCAATGGATTTTTTTGGATAGGACACCGAAAGCACAGGCAACAAATGCAAAAATGGACAAGTGGGACTACATCCAACTTAAACAATCGACAAAATGAAAAGGCAACCTGTGGAATGAGAGAAAATATTTGCAAACCATATATCTGATAAGGGGTTAATATCCAGAACAGGTAAAGAACTCTTACGACTCATGATAACAACAAAACCAAATAAGGCGATTGAAAAATGGGCAAAGGCTTAAATGGACATTTCTCCAAAGTGAAATTAGCCAGTCAGAAAAGGCAAATAGTGCGTGATTTCACCTGCATGAGGTATCTAGAGTAGTCAAAGTCTCAGGAACAAAAAGCAGGATGGCAGTTGCCAGGGGCTGTGAGGAGGCAAAAAAAGGGATGTTTAATGGGTGCAGAATTTCAATTTTGCAAGTTAAAAAGATTCTAGAGATCTGCTGCACAACAGTGTGCAGATGGTTAACACTATTTTACCGTGCACTTAAAAATGGTCAAGATGGTAAATTTTATGTTATGTGATTTTTTTTTACATAATAATAATAATTTAAAAAAGAGTAGAGAGTATGCTTTGCAGAATCTGTCTGCCTCTGTTTAGATCCTGGGATCTCCTTTTATTATATGTATGACTTCCATCTAGTCACTCTGATTGCCCTAAGCCTCAGTTTCCCCATCTGAGAAAACAATTTTCACAATGTTGGATTACTGTGAGGATTGAATGAAAGGATCCATGAAAATGCTTACTTAGAGGGGTGCTCAACACACAGGAGACAATAAGCATTAGCTATTATTTTGATATTACTGCTACTTATCAAGACTGCCCATGGTCTTTTCTCATTAATCTAAGAATTAAAGCAGTGCTTTAACTTAAGACTTAAAGCACTACAACTCAACTGTAAAGAGATTTTTTTTAAAAAAATAAGGCAGCAACTGTTAATTTTTTTTCCTTTTTTGGATTTCATGTGCATAGGTTTGATTTCATCAGAATCATTGGTTCAGGTTATTGTATCATACTTGATTCATTCAAGGCTTTGCCTGTTCTATTTCCTTGTCACTTTATCTCTATGGTCACCTCCCATTCTCTCATCCAGCACCTTTTGTTAGTATATTTCCTTGAAAAGAAGGGATTTTTTAAATGCATGCATTTAAAATTTATTTACATATGATTAGGTTATTCCCATTTGTTGTTTTTTCTTTACTGAGCCCTGCCTTTTATTTTCTTTTTGAAAGATTAAGTTTACATGCATTAAAATGCTCAAATCTTAACTGTACCATTCTGACAAATAAATACACCTGTGTAACTCATATCCCTATCATGATATAAAACTTTCTGATATTTCCCTGAAATTCCCTCCTGCCCTTTCCCAGGCAATTGCCCTCCTGCTCCCTGCATCCCTCCCTGAGGCATCCACTATCCTGACTTTGACTTTTTTCACCTTAGTTTTGCCTAGTCTAGAATTTCCTGTAAATGCAATAATATAGTATATATTCTTTTGTGTCTGACTTCTTTAATTCAGTATTATATCTATGAAATTATTCATGTTGTTGGGTATATCAGTAGTTTGTTCTTATTTATTGCTGAATTGTGCTCCATTGTACAAATAGAGTGCAGTTTGTTTTTCATTCTCCTGTTGATGGACTTTGGGGTTGTCCCCAGTTTTTATTCTTTTATTTCTATTGTGATTAATGTTCCTGTGAACATTGTGTACAAGATGTTTCATGGATATAGTTCTCATTTCTCTTGGATAGTTACCTAGGAGAAGGACTGCAGGTCAAAGGGTAGATCTATGTATAACTTTATAAGCAACTCCAAAGTCTTTATTTAAAGTGAATGTATCATTTGTACATTTCAGTCAACAATGAATGAGAGTTCCAATTGCCTCATGTTTGTCAACATTTGGTGTTATCTGTCTTTTAAATTTTAGCCACTTTAATGGCTATGTTGTGATTTTATGTAATGGCTATGTTTGTGGTTTTAATTTGCATTTCCCTGATGATTAAGCATGTCAAGTACTTTGTCAGTTGCTTATTGGTCATTCATATATGTTTCCTTGTGGAGAGTCTGTTCAAGTTTTTGCCTCCCTCCCTTTAAAAAACAGGATTATTTGTGTCTTTACCATTACGTTGTAGGAATTCTTTGTATGGTCTGGAAACTTGCCTATTTTTCTTAATAATGCCCTTTGATTAGTGAAAAATTGTCAATTTTGATGAAGTTTATCAATTTTTCTTTTATAGTCATTGCTTTCTATGTACTAAGAATTTTGTTAAAGTTTATTATTAAAAAAAATTTTTTAATGGAGGTACTGAGTTCAATCCCCAGTACCTCATGAATGTTAGGCAAAGATATTCTCCTAGGGTTTTCCTAAAAACTTCATAGCTTTAGCTTTATGTAGTGGTCCATGATCCATATCAAGTTGATTTTTGAGTACACTAAGTGATGGGCACCAGCGTTTTTTCTCCCCATATGCACGTCTAGTTACAACACTATTTATTGAAAGACTTTCCTTTCTCATTGAATTGCTTAGGTGCTTTATACATTCAAGTAAGGCTTTTTTGTTATTGATTCTTTAGGATTTTCATCAAAGAATTATGTCATCTTCTAATAAGAACAGTTTTACTTCCTTCTTTCTAATCTTTATGCCTTTTGTTTCTTTTTCTTGCCTTATTGCCTGTCTAGGATTTCTAGTACTATGTTGAATAGGAGTGGGGAGAGTAGACATCCTTGCCCTGCTTCCAGTCTTAAAGGGGAAATAGTCATTCATTTATTATTAAGTATGGCATTAACTGTAGCATTTTTGTAGATGTCCTTTATCAGGTTGAAAAGTTCACTTCTATTCCTGATTTACTGAGAGGTGTTTTATATCATGAATCAATATTAAATTTTGTCAAGTGCTTTTTGGGTATCAATTGATAGAATCATATATGTTTCTACTTTAGACTGTTAATATGATGGATTACACTGATTAATTTTTGAACTTGAACCAGTCTTATATTCCTGGAATAAACCCCACATAGCCATGGTGAATTGTTCTTTTTATATGTTGCTGAATTCAATTTGCTAATTTTTTTGAGAATTTTTATGCCTATATTCATAAGAGATACTGGTTTATAGTTTTTTCTTCTTTTACATTTTTTGGGGTCTGTCTTTAATATCAGGATAATGTTAACTCTATAAAAATAAATTGAGAAATATTTCCTCCTCTTCTGTTTTCTGGAAGACATTGTGTAAGATTATCAGTATTATTTAAATCTTCTGTTAGAGTTCTCCAGTGAAATGATGTTGGCCTGGAGATTTCTTTTTTGAAATATTTTAAACTATAAACTCAATGTATTTAATAATTATGTATTTTATTTTAGTGAGTTTTGGTGGTTTGTGGTTTTTGAGGTATTGGTCCATTTTATCTAAGTGGTTGGATTTATATGTGAAGAGTTGTTTATAGTAGTTCCCTATTATCCTTTTATTTTATTATTTAATTTTTTAACTTTTTCTTTATTGAGTTATAGTCATTTTGCAATGTTATGCTTATTATCCTTTTAATGTAGAGTTTGTAGTGATACCCTCTCTTTCATTCCTGATATTGGTAATTTGTTTATTCTTTTTTCTTTGTAAGTTTTGCTAGGAGTTTATCAGTTTACTGATCTTTTCAAAGATCTGGGTTTTGGTTTCATGGGCTTTTTTTCTTTTCTTTTCTTTTTTATTTCATTGACTTCTGCCCTTATTAATACTTATCTTCTGTTTGCTTTGGATTATTGTGCTTTTCTTTTCCTGGTTTCTTAAGAGGAAGCTTAGATTGTTGATTAATACCTTCTTTCCTAATATAAACATTTAATGCTATAAATTTCTTCCTAGGAGCCACAAAATTTGTATACCACAAATGTTGATATTATATTTTCTTTTAGTCCAAAATATTTTCTAATTTCACTTGAGATTTCCTTTATGACCCATGACTTATTTAGAAATGCATTGTTTAATTTTCAATTATTTGGAGATTTTCCTGTTACTGATTTCTGCTTTAATTCCATATGGTCAGAGAACATACTTTATATGATTTCAGTTCTTTTAAATATACTTAAGTTTATGTTATGATCCAGGATATGGTCTCTTTTGGAGAATGTTTTATGTGCACTTCAAAAGAATGTGTATTTTGTTGCTGTTGGGTAGTGGGTCAGTCAGATCTGTTTGGTTGATTTTGTTGCTCAGTTCTTCTATATCCTTGTTAATCTTCTGTGTACTAGCTTTATTAATTACTGAGAGATAAATGTTAAATCTCGAACTATAATTGTGAATTTGTCTATTTCTCCTCTCATTTCTGGCAGCTTTTTCTTCGTGTATTTTGAAAATTTGGCATTAGGTACATACACATTTAAGATTGTTACATCTTGGCAAAGTGACCCTTTTATCATTATGTGATGTCTCTCTCTCTCTTACTCCAGTTTCTTTGTTCTGAGGTCTACCTTATCTGATATTCATCGAGCCACTCCAGCTTTCTTTTGATTAGTGTTTGCCTCGTAGATCTTTTTCCATTGGTCCAGTTTCCATCGGATCCATCCCTTAGTCCAGTTCTTAAAGGTTTAGGTCAGCTGTTTAAGGACAGAGTTACAGATGGGCAGCTTATGTGAGAGCCCAGAAATTCATGGTTTACTTTATTGGGTCATTTTCTCAAGTTCCTTCCTCTCCACAAGCTCCCTGGTACTTTCTGGTTCCCTGGCCCCCCTTTTTGAGAGTTCTCACCTGAAAGCTGGGACTTTAGTTACCCTGCTCTGCTGTGACTTCATGTGACTCTACCTACTTCCAGGGCCAAGTGGCAGGAGGTCACAGAGGGAAAAAATATATTAGGAGATCATTCTACCCTCTTGGGACGACAGCTCCTCCACTGGGAGAGGAAGCTTTAGGTCCTTCCAGGTCCTGCTGTTGATTCTGTTGCTACTACTGCTGCCGCCACCTAAGATCACGGACGTGGGGGCACAGAGAGTGGAGAAAAGAAAAGAAAAAAAGATCTTTGAGCCAAAACTATAGGGCTTCTCTTAGAGCCTTCTCTGTCTGCTCTCCAGTACCCACTCCTGAGTTTTGAGTTGGCTTGAGTTCAGGTCAGGGGATACTGGAGGAAGAACAGTAAACTCACTGCTGACTTGCTGGTACTTTGAATTCTCATCTTCAGTCTGCCTGCTACTGTTTACTTTTCAGAATTGTCAGAGAGCTTCTCTATGCATGCATTCTGTGCAGGTTTTATAGGAACAGTCAGTGGGAGAGACAGGTGGCAATATGTTTAATCCATCTTAGCTAGAACCAGAACCAAACTGTTCCTTCTGGCCGTTTTAAATTTTCTTATCTTTTTGATATATGCACAATTCGTAGTGATATCCCATGGGTGATAAAAGTAATTTGTGTTTCCTCTTTCTTTATCTTGATCTTACTATAGGCTTATCAGTTTTACTTATGGAAGAACCAATTTTAGCCTTTGTTAATTTTCTCTGTGGTTTATTTTGCATTTCATGATGCCCCAGTGTTATCTTTATTACTTCTTTTTTTTCTGTTAGCTTTTAATTTAATTCAATCACTTTTTTCTAGCTTCTTAAAGTGGAAAGTTAGATTATTTATGTTAAGTCTTTCTTCCTTTCTAATATAAGTGTTTAGCACTATAAATTTCCCTGTAAACACTAGCTTTTCTGCCTACCACAAATTTTGATACATTGGATTTTTATTATCACTCAGTTTGAAATATTTTCTAATTTCCTTGTGATTTCATTTTTGTTCTGTGGGTGATCTAGAAGTATGTTGTTTAATTTTTTAATATCTAGGGGTTTTCTTGATATCTTACTGTTATCAGTTTCTAATTTAATTCTTTTGTGGTTAGTACAAATACTTCGTAAAATGTCAGTGTTTCAAAATTTACCAAGACTTGTTTTATGGCCCGGCAAATAATTTATCTTGATGAATGTTCCTCGTGCACTTGAACGTGTATCCTATGGTTGCTGAATATCGTGTTCTGTGTGTCAGTTACATCACGCTGGTTGGTAGTGTCACTCAGATTTTCCATTTCCAGACTGATTTGGTGTCTATTTCTTATATCAGTTACTGAGAAATGGATGTTAAAATCTTAACCCTAATTGTGGATTTGTTTATTTCTACCTTTCATTCTATTGGTTTTTGTTTCATGTATTTTAAAGCTCTTCTATTAGGTACACATTTATAATTTTGTCTTTTTGATGTAGTGACCCTTTTATCATCATGAAATGATAAAATCTTCTTTGTACCAGGTAATATTCCTTGCCCTAAAATCTGTGTTGTTTAATATTCATATAACTGCTCCAGCTGGTTATGATTAGTGTTTGCATGGTATTACATCTTTTTTAAAAAAAATCCCTTTAATTTCACCTCATTTTTCTCATTATATGTAAAAGATACCTCTTATACACAGACATAGGTGGGTCTTGCTTTCTTATCCAGCATGAGAACATCTGCCTTATAATTGGACTGTTTATTCCATTTTCGTTTAATATAATTATTAATGTGATTAAATTTAGGGCTGAAATTTTGTTTATTATCTATTCTTTTCTTCTATTTTTGCTTTTTTCCTGTGACTCTTCTTTTCTGCTTTCTTTTGGGTTAATTGAAAAGTGAATATTTATAAGAAAAGTGAATACTGTCTTTTTAGTTATAACTTTTTTGCCTTTTGGAGGGGAGTGTTCTATGGATTGCAATATTCATCTTCAGTTTGTCAGAATCTACTTGGAGGTAATGTGCTTAATTTTAAACATAGGAAACTTACCCCCTCTTTTATACTAACATACATTATTATTATTTATTGTAGTGCACATCTGTATGCTGGTGACGAATTTTATGTTTTTGTTTATCTGAAAATGTCTTTATTTAGCCTTCATTTAGAAGGAGATTTTTGTTGGACCTAGAATTCTGCATTATCATTTTTCTTGCAGCAGTTTAAAAATGTTTCATTATCTTCTGATCTTTTTCTTCTTTAATGAGAAGTCAGCTGTATTCGTATCATTGCCCCATGTATGGAATACATCGTTTTTCTCTGGCTGCTCTCTTTATCTCTGAATTTTAGCAATTTGAAGTGCAGTATGATGTGTCCGGATGCAGTTTTATTTGTATTTATCCTATTTAGGATTCTTGAGCTTATTGGTTTTGTAGATTGATGTCTTTCACAAATTTGAGGAGTTCCTGGCCATTAATTCTTCAAATATTTTTTCTGCCTTATTTTGTTCCTCTGTTTCACTTTCTGTTTCTATCACCACTCTAGGTACCTCATATAAATAGAATCACGCAATATTTGTACTTTTGTGTCTGGTTTATTTCACTTAGCATAATGTTTTCAAAGTTAATTCATGTCGTAGCCTGTATCAGAATTTTCTTCCTTTTTAAGGCTGAATAATATTCCATGTGTGTATATACCACATTTTGTTTATCCATTTCTTTGTTGGTGGATCGATGGGTTGTGTCCACCTTTTGACTATTGTGAATGATGTTGCTGGGAACATTGGTGTACATAGGTTTTTTTCTAAAGGGCTATCTAATAACTTATTTAGTATGTACCGCTAGGAGCAGAATTGCTAGATCACAGGATATTTGTCGTCTTATTTTACCAAGTATTTCTAGATGGTTCACCAGAATGGCTGGACCAGCCTACCGTCTCATCAGTAGTGCATGAGAGTCCCTGTATCTCCCACCAATGCTGACATCCAGCTTTCTAATTTTTGCCAGTCTAACAGCTATGAAATATTGCCTATTTCTCTGATTACCAGTCTCCAGTGTTTAAACACTCTCTCATGTTTAAAAACCTCCAGAGGAAGCTCTGTGGACACCCCCCACCATCTTCTGCCCTACTGTTTAACCAGTTGATGGTTAGGAAACTGTACTAACTAACTGAAATCTTTCTGGCTGCTCATGAACTCAGCTCTACATCTGTTTGTTTTAATCAAGAATGACATAGGAAAGGAGCACTTTGCTTTCCACAATCTCATTTTGGACTGTTTTTCTCTTCCAGCCTCTAACCGCAATAGAAACTTTCCCAGAATCCACCACCCAGGGCTCAGACTCTCCCAAGTCCCTGCTGAGTATGACCATGACCACCAGCTCTGAATGCAGTAGCCCAGAGATGGTTAGGGTGGCCTCCCTTAAATGCAAGCAGCAGTGGATACCTCGGTACCTCATCCAGGAGAAAATAGCAAAAATTTCTCTGCCTCAAAAATCCCAGAGCTTCTTGGGGAGTCTGAACCCCAGCTGGACTTTGCTGAAGAATGGCGTGAAGAAGCAGCTTCCCACATCAGGGATCTTCACCAAGGTTCAACCGAGGGAGGAGCTCTCCATGTCCCCAGCTCACTACAACCCAAAGCTGGTGCTGAGTGACCAGTCACGTGAGTGCCCGCGCGTTCAGGGATGTGCCAAGAGCTTTGGGGATGGAGTTACCCAAGGAACCAGACCTAATCTTGGGGACTGCCCAGTCTGAGAGAGGGTGCAGCCCTTGCTCTCAGGGAGACCCCAGTCTGATGGTGGAGACATAGTCCATATCCTTAGGGAGTCTCTAGTCTTACTGGTTAGACAAAAAATGAAAAAAAAAATAGAATACTATCTAAATACCCTCTTCAGCCTGTCCTAGTTCTCATTCAGATGAGCCCCATTCAGCCAGGCCTTTACAAGTTGAGGGTGTCCAGCACAATGGCTGAATCTGATTTCAGGCATTTCAGCCAGTTTTAAGCCAGGGGACCCAGAGGAGGTGGCCTTCACCAGGAATTTGTGCTGAGTCCAGAAGCACAGATTGCTGATGCTGATGACTTTGCCTTTCCAGAATACCTCTCCCTGCCCTGGGAGTGCTACTTGCGCAGCCGAAGCTCTGGCGAGAAGAGGCAGCTGCATGTGCCCTCCCTTCTCCTCCTGCAGAATCTTCAGGGCCACGATGTTTCCCAGAATGATCTGCTGGTGGTTGCAACTCCAGCCCGACTGGATCTGAGGCCTGGCAGAAGCCATGTAGGTGCTGTGAGAGACCCGTGTATACACAGTCGCTGCCTGATCTCTGGCCAGAAAGGATGTGAGAGGAACTAGGTGCGCCCACCTGTAGTCCCTTAACGTGTCTGGCACGTTGTCAGGCACTATATATTTCTATTTCTGGAATGTTGGGTTGGTAGGCAGACAGATGGATTGATAAAGATGTACAGGTAACTAGACAGTTCAGACTAACTTCCATCGAAATGTGACCCCCTTGCAATGACTTGCTATGACTGATCCAAGCACACTTTGCCTTGTCTTCCAAGATGGTGCTAAAATCGAGACCGTCACTAGTGCCAGTCCCAGAAGTAGGACTGTATCAACCAAGAGGGGCTGATTTCCACACCTTTTGTGCTGTGCCAGCCTGGCCCAGGTCCAGGTCACTTGGGCCCAAAGCTGGCCCTGGAGCAGAGTGTACTGATGGGACAGGGCAACAGGACAGTGGAGCCCGAGGAGATCTGGAAACAAAGGCCCTTAGGCTTTGACTCCAGTGTGTCAAAGGACCAAAGAGAGAGCAAACTCTAGTGCTCCCAAAGGAAGGTGGTGCGTACAAATTTAGGAGAACTCTACGGTAGAGTGGAGGCATCTGTGCTGCTCGGCTGCGGATAGAAGAAGGTGTTATATTTTAATCGTCTCCCTCACTCCCACCACCTAAAGTGGACCGTGACCAGAGTGACCTGTAGCTCCCACTGCAGAAGGGCTGGCGAGTGAACATCAGCCCATAGGCATCACTGTGGGTGCTCATAAAAATGCATATTCCAAGGCCTGCTCCCAGAAATCCTGATTTCATAGGTTCTACTGGGGGCCCAGGAATCTGCATTTTAAGAAGCTCCTCTGGAGGGGAGGGTATAGCTCAAGTGGTAGAGCGCATGCTTAGCGCACAGGAGGTCCTGGATTCAATCCCCAGTACATCTTCTAAAAATAAATAAATAAAACTAATTACCACCACCATCCCCCACTATAAAATAAAATAAAATAAGCTCCTCTAGGTGATCCTGATGGTCCTCTCACCACCGTCAGAGAAAAAGTGGGCCTGGTGTTTCCCAAACGTCCCTGATGGTACGAATCATATGGGGGCCCTTGTTAAGCCTAGGGCTTTCCAGGCCACACCTCTGGAAATCCCAACACAAGGGATTTGGGAGGGGCCGTTGGGAATTTGCCTTTGGAGGAAGTATCTCAGGGGGAGTGAAGACTGTCCTACCTTAGACCCAGGCCTGGGCAGAGGAACCTGTGCCGGCCAGCCTGATGCGTGGGCCTGTTAGAGGAACAAAGCTCCCCAGTCCTCATGGGGCTCAAACTCACCCCCACTGTCTGTGGTTCATAATTGTCCAGAATTTTAAGTTTTTTATGCTCCTACTTTTAGAAAGGGGGGTGATGTAGCAGATTACAGTAGAAACTTTTGTTCAGCATGACTATTAAATGAAGTTACAATGATCAGAAGCCACACAGAGAAAGGGAGGAGATAACGATATTCAAAGGGTGTGATGATTCCCACATGGATTGTTGAATCTGGCTCTGGACTTCTTAGCAGAAAAGGCCAAACATAACATTCTGTTTTGGACTTTTTTTTGTCTCCCCAGTCACACTAGAGACTCTCTAAGGACATGGACTATGTCTCCACCATCAGACTGGGGTCTCCCTGAGGGCAAGGGCTGCACCCCCTCTCAGACTGGGCAGTCCCCAAGATTAGGTCTGGTTCCTTGGGTAACTCCATCCCCAAAGCTCTTGGCACATCCCTGAACGCGTGGGCACTCACGTGACTGGTCACTCAGCACCAGCTTCGGCTTGTAGTGAGCTGGGGACATGGCTGAACCTTGGTGAAGAGCCCTGACGTGGGAAGCTGCTTCTTCACGCCATTTTTTAGCAAAGTCCAGCTTGGGGTTCCGACTCCCCAAGAAGCTCTGGGATTTTGGGGGCAGAGAAATGTTTGCTATTTTCTCCTAAATGAGTAAAGATAAATTTACTCATCTAGTAAATAGATAGTTCTTTACAAGAGACTTCTTTCCCTGCCTCTGATTTCTTAAGAGCAGCCTGTCATGTGGTCACTTGTCTGTTATAGACTTTTACTACCATAGTGGACAGTGGCTGAAGGTACTCACATGTTTTTTAATGACTAATGATAAAAGTTACCCTTTTTGGTAGCGTACTTACACAGGCACCAGCACTCCTCTGAATATATTTTTTATCTAATTTAATTCCAATCACAACTATATACTCTAGAAAAGAAAAAAACTGGCTCAGAGAGCATTTAACATTGGCTCATTTAACTGGCTCAGAGGGTTTAACATTCAAACGGGACCACAGCTGTTAAGTGGCAAAGCAAGGATTTGAGTCAGATGTTTCTATTCGCAGGCCTCAGACTCTTAAAGCCACAATATCTTTCCTTCAAATGGCATTTTTAATATTAGTCTTCAGTTAAAGCCAAGGAGATAATAAATGGCTCTTTAGTGAAGGCATTTCTGCAGGGAACAGAGTTGGCCCAAGCCAAGCAGGGCTTCCTTGAATACCATGTGGAGTCTCCAGGTCTCAGAGCTGGTCCTCTGCTTTTAGGTCAAATGATGGCTTCTAAAAATTCCCAACTAATCAGACCACAGAGGACTGACACATACAAGGCAAACTAGCAAAAGTCTAATTACATAAAGCAGAATGCCTGTCTATCAACACATTGATTTACAAATGGAGTAGGATGTGGTGTGAGAATAGGACTTCTGCATAATAAATGATGGCTGAGTGAAAGAAGGAGAGAGCCGAGTAGAAGTCCAAATTATGGATCAAGGGCTCTCTTGGCAGGTGTCATGATGCCTTCCACACATCGAGTTTACGTGCCACATCTCATGTGATCCTGAGGTCAATGCTGTGAGGCAAGGCAGACATTATTACGTTATTTTCACGTTGAAGATGAAGAGAATCAAGGTTTGGGGATATTCGATGATTTGTCTAACCTCATACAAGTGATGGGTTCCAGAGAAAATAGCCCCTGATATTTCTGTCTTTTTACCATCCTTCCATCGACTTAGATCCCATCATGACCCACGTGAGGAATGGAGCCCTGACAAATTCCTCTATGTTTCTGCTTAAATCACTATAATCTCATCATCATTCCTCTGGAGCTACTTTCACAGTGGGTGGGCCCCTGAGCCCAGGGTTTCAGATCTATCAGCAGTTGAGTTTTAGGGGATAAACAGCCCAATTTGTAGGATCTTAAGGATGATTAAAAGCTGGCTAAAGTAGGGTACCTGGCACCCTACTGAATAAACGGCAGCTGCCAAGATGATGGTGATGGTGATGGTGATGGTGATGATTTTGTGCTGATGGTGTTCAGCCCGGCTCCTCCGGATGGACCGGGATGCACTTGCTTTTGTTGTACTACAAGCTTTGCCTACATCATCTCAGTCCTTGGAGCAACTCTTTGTGTTAAGTACTATTGTCATTCTCTCTCTCTCTCTCTTTTTTTTTTTCAAATGAGGAAGCCAAGGTTTAGAGAAGTTAAGTAACTTGCCCAAAGGCACACAGGCAGCAAGAGCTCCTGAGCCTGCGCTCTTAGCCACTTACCGCTCGTCTCTGGCCAGCATCTTGGCGGCTCTTAAATGATCCGTATCAAATGTTTGGGGCTGTGAGGATGCAGGAAGATGAATGTTGTGTAGATAAAAAAGAGTTTCTGTGGATGTGAATCACCTAAGTGCCTCCTCAGCTACTGGAAAGGGATGGTGATGATGAGTTAATTGACTTGACTATTCTAGAAGCTATTTTATTTATTTATTTATTTAGTTATTTATTTAGTTATTTATTTATTTATTTAGTTAGTTAGTTAGTTAGTTAGTTAGTTAGTTAGTTATAGTGGGGAGGTCATTAGGTTTATCTATTTATTTCTTTTGGTGGAGGTACCAGGGATTGAACCCAGGACCTCATGCACGCTAGGCATGTACTCTACCACTGAGCTATACCCTCCCTTTTTAATTTTTTTTTTTCAGGTGAGAACTAGAAGCTATTTTAAAGGAAAATCAAAGAAAAATCCTTTTTTTCCTTTCCAGAATCAGACCGGATCTCTGCCATTTTGTCCCTTTCCTCCGCTTACCCCCAAGAAATGATTTGTCTCTTCTTAGAGTGTCTCTGATGCCCATGGAAGCAGCTGAAAGTTTAATTTCCTCATCTGGACATCCTGGTCTTCTGACTACCTCCCATGAGCACCACTGAGGCTAGGAACCTTGCCTTTCATGCCCTCCCAGTTAGCTTACAGTGCTGTAGGACCATGACCTCTGGGAGTCACTGGTGCTGCCCCAGGACACACCCCAGCGGCCCCTCCAGCTGCACTTCTATGGGTACATCACATGGCACTGTCGTCCAGAACACTCCCAGGGACAGAGCAACCTGAAGGGAGGAGTGTTTCAGAGAAGGACTCACAACTTGCAGGAGTCCAAAGGCCTCAGAGCACCGATAGGCCTGTATCAGCCAGCCTTCAACTCCAGAGAGAAAAGACAGAGGAAGGGCTGGGCCTGATAGAGAACTCTGAGCCCTGAATAAAGGAGCTGGGGCAGTTGTAACTTCACCAGATGAAGACCAGACCTCCTCCCACCCCAGCAGCTCAGGGCCCAAATATCTGCCTGCTTCCTCCCTTACCAGCCCAACTCAGCTTTGCCGGCAAAGACAGAGGTGAGGTGAGAGTACCCAGCCTGCAAGTATTTCTCCTGTTGACCTGCTGAAATGATGCATCCTCCCCTAAAGTGTGCATTAATAAAATAAATTGCCATGACCCATGCCAGGATGAGAAGCCTGACCCAGAGTGAGGGTGGGGAGGGGAGGTGGGAGAGAGAGTTCTCCTGAGCACCCCTCATTAAGAGAGCTCCACATGTATCTGGAGTGTTTGAAGAATTTCTTTGGACCAATGGTCTTCAGTAAGGCCTGCCCTCCTTGCTGGGAGCCGGCAGTTCAAGGTGGCCCTTCTGGGGGCACTGTGGCTGCCACATCTCTGCCCAGCACAGGGCTCACTTTGGCTGCAAGTTCATTCACTACCCTCTTCAGGAATGTGATCCAAGATTTTTGCCTCAATCGCTCTCCCTCAGATCCCCAGAATGAGCTTGGAGGAGAAGGATGGAGCAGAGGAGGAAGAAGGGTGAGGTCTGACGTCAAGCATCTGCTTTACAGTGTTGACTCCCTTGGCTTGATGGATTCCCAATGAAATGAATTTCTGGCCTCAAGGATGTCAGGGGATTCTGAGATGCTTGAAGTCTATATTACCCTTCAGGCAAAAGACTTTAATTATCCAAGGTACTGAGTAGAGAAGTTAGACTCTAGCCATTTGTGTCCGGCTGTGAAACACAAGCACAGACACACCTCTATCCCCACCTAGGCTGGTTTCAAGGACTTCTGGTAGAAGGTTCTTTTTAGAAAGTCAATGCCCAACTAAACGGCAGAAGGGAGCCCTTGTTACCACTAGGCAGACCAGTAAAATCTTACCTGTCACCTCAACCCCCCTTTCACTGGCCCTTTCCCATGCCATTCAGAGGGCTCAAAATAGACTGACCCAAGGCCACTTTTCCCATTGTCACTATCAGAGTGCGATAGATCATAACCTGGCCCAGACAGAAGATTTTAAGATTTGCTGAAATGGGGCTTCCTAGAAGTGCTACATCTCTCCCTTTTTCTCCCTAGTCACCAGCCACCTGTCAAGGTTCCTGAGCTGATAAAAAGGAAGTCTCTTAATAAGGTGAAATTGGAATTGTTTGTCTTCCTAAGGGACAGTTTTGTGCCAGCACCTTTAATCCTAAAGACAGGGTCAGCTTCATGGGCATTCGATCTGTGCAGTCACACAGGGCTCCACACTTAGAAGAGCCCTGCACTTGGTTTAATGGTCTGTTGTTACCATCTTGAAATTCTGAATAATGTTTAAATAAAGAGCCCTGTATTTCCACTTTGCACTGGACCCACCAAACTATGTAGCTGGTCCTGCCTAGAGATTGTATTGGCTCTAGGTTATCCAATGAGAAGGCAAAATAGTAGGCTGCCTTCCTTAGCCCCACCCACCCCCTGCCTGGTCACCCACGGGGCTATGCAGAGCAACTGTCTGGCAGGATGCTCATGGGGGACAAAAAATGCTTGTGGCAATCCTTGCCCCCATGGAGTGTGCAGCAGAGTAAGACAGGTCTGTGGAGAACTAGCCTGAGTTAAGTGACACTGAAAAAGAGTGTCAGTGGATGCAAAGGAAATGCCTTCACATCCAGCTGGGAGGATCACTTCTGCTTCATTAAAGGAAGTGATTTTGAGGCAGGAAAAGATAAGGATTTTTTTTTAATTGAAAAAGTTTAATGTAAAAAGTTGCAGATTTCAATGATGACTTATTTGCCTTTGTATGAAATTTTATATAAAAATTTAGGTTCAAAATCTCTTTCCTCTAAAAAAAACTATCTGTTGAAATATAGTTGTCATACAACATTGTATCAGTTTCAGGTGTACAACACAGTGGTTCAACATTTATACACATTATGAATTGATGACCGTAAGTGTAGTAACCATCTGTCACCATGCAAACTTATTACAATATTATTGACAATATACCCTATACTAGACATTTACATCCCTGTGATTTATTTCTTTTATAACTGGAAGTTTGTATCTTTTAATCCCCTTTACCTATTTTGTTCATTTCCTTCCCCACTGGTCCCCAACAGTTTGTTCTCTGTATCTGTGAGTCTGTTCAGTTTTGTTTTGTTTTTTTCATTTGTTTTGTTTTTTTCATTTGTTTTGTTTTTTAGTCTACATGTAAGTGAAATCATATCATAGTTGTCTTTCTCTGTCTGACTTACTTCACTTAGCATAACACCCTCTGGATCTATCCATGTTGTCGCAAATGGTAAGATTTCACTCTTTTTTATGTCTTAGTAATATTCTATTGTGTGTGTAGTATATATATGTATATATACTACATCGTCTTCATCCATTTATCTATTGACAGTTTCTTCCATAACTTGGCTATTGTAAATAATGCTGCAGTGAACATAGGGGTGCATATCTTTTCTAATTAATGTTTTCCTTTTCTTTGGATAAATACCCAGGAGTGGAATTGCTGGATCATGTGGTGTTCTATTTTAATTTTTTGAGGGACCTCTATACTGTTTTCCATAGTAACTGCGCCAATTTATGTTCCCACCAAAAGTGCACAAGGATTCCCTTTTCCCCCCATCCTCACTAACACTTGTTATTTGTCATCTCTTTGATGGTAGTCATTCTGTCAGGTGTGAGCTGATCTGTCATTGTGGTTTTGATTTGCATTTCCCTGATGATTAGTGATAAAGAGCATTTTTTCATGTGTCTGTTGACCATCTATATGTCTTTTTTTTAGAAAAATGTCTATTCAGCCCTCTGTCCATTTTTTAATTGGATCATTTGGGTTTTTTGTTGTTGTTGTCTTTTTTTTTTTTTTTTTTTTTGCTATTGAGTTGTGTGAGTTCTTTCTATATCTTGGATAGTCACCCTTTTTATTGAATATGTCATTTGTAAATATCTTCTCCTAATAAATAGGATTTTTAAAAGTGTATATGAAATATGGGACTGCGTTATAAAGCCCTGGAGAAAAATAAAAACAACCCTGAAAATGATCGAGGTCTAGTCCAATTTGTCTGGATCAGAAAGGAAAACTGGGAGATGACAATGAAAATCTAGTTTAAAGGAACATATTGGAGACCCAGGTGCTCTTTGAGTATATCACCATTACTTCACTCCTCATGATGGTGAACTTGTTTACATGGCTGTCTCTCTACTGGACTGTATCATGTCTGTATTTCTTTGTATCCCCTGCTTTCAGCCTGGTGCTTAGGACATAATAGGGATTCAGTAAATAGTTGCTGAAAGAATTAATATTGTGGAGAGTCTAAAATGTTTCCCTGGGATGTGTTTACCTAATTCAGTGGGCAGTGGGAAACCACTGAAGGTTTTTGAATGAGAGAGAGAGTTTATTTAGTTGGAAAGGTGAATCTGGTAGTAGATGGTAGAATGGATGATTGTAGGAGAGAGATGGAAACTGGGAGAGAGGTTGGGAGACTCATATAGTGGCCCAGGTTTCAAGCCCTTGCAGCCCCTGTGAGGATGGCTGACTGTGGGGAAGAAAGGAAGGAGACAGGTGAGAAGAACATTATAGACCTGGGACATAGCAGCTGAATGAATGGAGCGAAGAAAGGGGAACAAAAAAGACAGCGTCAAAAGAACTGAGTCCCTGAGGGTGGCTATACCTCAGTGGTAGATTATATGCTTAGCATGCATGAGTTCCTGGGTTCAATTCCCAGTACCTCCACTAAAAATAATAAACAAACAAACAAACAAACCTAATTACCTCCCCACTCCCCAAAAAAGAACTGAGTCCCCTGGAAGAAAATAGGAACCTTGGGAAAAGGAGCTGCTTTGGGGGACAGGGGGTTCAGGGTATTTGTGTTGTAAGGCAGCTGGATGAGTTCCTGTCTCCTGGTGGATTTAAAAGAGCAGCACTGAAGGAAATGTTTCCGAATGCAAAAAAAATGATTTCCTGAAGGCAAAGTTGTTAAATGTAGTCATCTTGGACTGGGCAGATTCTCCAGGCTGAGAATGATCTGGATAGTTTAAAAGACATGTGTGTCCCCACCACCCCACCGATGTAATTAGTCAGTCTCGGGGTAGGGTGTGCAGGGGTGTTGACCTGGATTCAGAAAGCTCCCTCTGTGGGTTTTGATGCAGAGCCATGTACGGGAGCCACTTATCTGGCTCACCCTAGCCTACCTCAAACAGGCCGGGCACCTCTCCCTTTTTTGAGGGCGATTTCTGATTCCAGTTTTCCTTCCACCCTGGCAGGGAGTGTAAGGGAGGCAGATTGGCAGCTGTTCCGAGCTGCGCCCTCCCCCACCCATACGGGATGATTACATGAGCTGAATGTAATCATTCACAACCCTTGTCTTTACAGCTGGCATGTCACTTAGCTTAATTACAGCACACAGTGGCATTTCAGCTCAAGGAATCTAAAAAAGCAATAAAATGGGTTTTGCAAATTGTCAGGAAGGCAATGAAGACCTTGAAGCTGCAATTTACTAAGCATTGCTTTCAATTATTTTGCATTCTCCAGGCATGACCCTAAGTTATTAACCAGCAGTCTGCGAAAGCCAATTGGGCAGTATGTCTTGTGGAGGGTACTTCATGTCCCCCGAGAGCACACTGTGTGCTGGGGAGGTGGTGAGAGGCTCCAGGAGCTGCTCTGAGGTGGGAGGGGATTGTTCTGAGCATGTGTGTCCTGTTGGCACCTGTTCATTTGGCTTCTGCCATGACTCTCCCTAACCGTGGGCCCTGATTGGTCTAGGATGGCCTTTGGCAAGGCCCCCCTTTCTCTTTACTCCTGAACATCTACTGTCCCCAAAAAGCATGAGGAAAGAAATGTGGGAAAGCAAAACCTAGGATTTAATTAAAAAATCTAGAACTGGCACCTGGTGTCTCCATCTCTCTGGCTGATTTCTTTTCCTGGCTTATTTCCTGGTTCCTCCTAATTCTTGAGTAGGCAGTTCTTGGTCAGCCATTAAAGTGAAAGACTGTGGTGTCCCTCCACCACCCTGCTTGTCCAAACCTAGAAGTCTTAGGAATGATAAGAAAAAGGGGCCCCAACCATCTGAGAAAGGGGTGGGAGCAGCAGGATGTCCTTGCAGGCAGCACTGAGATCCTCTTGCTGTGAGCAACATTGGTCAGCATGATTATTGGGAGCAGAATGCCAGCTGCCTCAGCAGTCATGCCAGGCAGGAGAATAAACACCGAAATCCTGTTGGCAAACCCAGCAGGGCCATCACTACGTGGCCAAAGCAAACAGGGGCTGAGGCAAGCAGTAGTGGACTCTCACTTCCCCTTGGATCTGGCAGAGGGTGAGATTCCGCCAGCTAAGCCCATGTGTCAGGGCATCAGACAGCCATGAGGATGCTCATATCCATCTCTGGACTAGGGCACAAGCTGGACCCTGGTTTTCCTTGCCATAGTCCCCTTTGAATTTGGCACAGGCCAAGGAAAGTCTGATAATGAGAAAGAATTTTCGTATGTATTACTTTGTTTATTCTTCACAGCAGTCTTGTATGAAGATTATCCCCATCTTGCAGATGAGAAAACTGAGGCTAGGGGCCATCAAAGACACAGAGCCAGGACTGTCTCAGGGGTCTGACTCAGTGTCTGCTGCACTTCTCACTCCCTCTGCCCATCCACCTCTCCACCCCAAACTCTCCCTTGTCAATTCCCACAGTTCCTTCATCGGCAAATCTCCCACAGTCTAAACTGGACTTGAGTTCTTTCCATTTTGGAGCTGAGAATCAGATGCTCAAAGGAGGGGGAAAGGGTTATTTTTGTTTTTAGACCAGCAAACAGCTAGTTGACCTCCCTGATTCTGTCTGCCACAGCCAACAACACAACCAGGAGGCCCAGTGAGATGAATATATTTACAAGTATTTTTCAGTTGTTTGGCCATTTCAACAGTGTTTCTGCCACCCTCTTTAAACATAAAAAAATTTTAATCAAAATCTCTGTCATGTTATAATTTGATTGAGTTTGGACATAGTCTGAACAGACCCTTTTCTGACTTGCAGCCTCTTGGTGTCTCTAGGGCCTGATGAAAATTCACATCCCTTGCCACATGGTTGGGAAATTTATATTTCACGGAGAGATGCACATTTAGCTGTGTTCATATCTAATGGAGGGACTGGGCGCCTACTGAGAAAAGAAAAGCCAGCTGTTGAATTGGCTGTTTCCCTCTGCGTCCCCACTCCTCAGCAGATTTCCTGATTATTTGACACTTTCTGATTGTTTTCCAACATGACTGAGGGGAAGGAAGGACAGGAGAAAAAAAGAGGAATCGTTCATTGGATTCTGACCCTGTTACCAGTTCTTTTTCCCCTAACATTTTCTTTTACTCTGCTTCTGGGAACCGTGCAGGGAAATGCCATTCATTGTCAGAAGGGGCCCGGGAAAGTGGAGGCGGAGGGCGTGAAAGGGCTGAGAGGCCAGGATGGGGCTGGGGGTCCCCAGGAGAGAGCTAGGCCTGTGCGGAGCTGTTTGGAGCTTCTGTTGGAAAAGGCGCTCCCGAGAAAGGCGCATCTGGGCGAATTTGCCGATAAACTGGAGATTAGGACGCGAGGAGTAAAAAGTTCCCTTCCCACCACGCAGGGCCGAAGCGCGGCTCCAAGTGACCCAAGGAGTAAGTCCTCCGCGGAGAAAAATCCCGGGTGGACCGTGACTCCCCGCCTGCTTCCCCGACACCGTGCCTCACAGGCGCCGTCCCGCCGATCGCATCCCGGCTCGGGCGCCAGGACCGCGACCCGCCACCGCGGCTGCTGCGGGCGGCGAGAAGGCTCCCCGCAGAGAGGCCTGGCCTCCGTCCCAGCGGGATCCGAGGAGGGTCGGTCCAGGGCTGGAAGTAGGACGGAGGCTGGAGGAGCTGAGCTCCGGGTAGAAATGCTCAGGGCAGGGCGGGACAGCCAGTTACCAAACGCTTCCCTCTCGCTCCGCTACCCGCTCCGCCTCACAGAGCCGCAGAGTTGAAGTCAGTTCCCCTGCGAGCGGAAACTGGCTTCCTCCGGTATCGACTTTATGAATCTGTACGCGTCACTGCTGTTTATTTAGCGAATATTATGTTCCAGGCACTGGAGCAAAGCGCATAACGAACTTTATTATCCCCCAAATCACATGATAAGGAGGCTATTATCCCCATTTACAGATGAGAAAACTGAGCCCGATAGGCGGAGTAAACCAATTACGTGTGAGATTCAAGACTGAACAGCCCGTGGCTCCAAAGCCATGCAAAACTTTGGTGTGACCCCTCGTGGACCATGGCTGCTTGAACTTGTACTTCGTCCTAGGAATTAGTTTCTAGCATGGAGATCAGTGTAAGGCCACACGGGAACAGAGCTGTGCATTCCAGCGTGGTCACCACCTTTCTGCTACTGTTCCCAGAAGGACTCCCATGAAGACAGGTGGGAGTGGTGGCAACCCCAGCTTTACAGAACTGGGCTCAGCAACATTCAAGTCATAGGTAGTACAGAGAAGTTTCAGGGAAGGTCTTCTGATGTCCTAAACGCAGGAAAAGCTTTCAGCCAGGCTGTTCTCCTGAGTTATTTTTATCCTTGCAGTAAATGGGGTGCTGGAAACCCAAGCTGTTAGGCGTGCCTCTGCCCACAGTAGCTATGATGTACCAGCACCTACCTGTTCCCAGACTGGTTCTCTTGGTGTGGAGGGCTACTGCCTGGACACCAGAAGAAAGGGAACTGAGAGCTCTCTCCCCTTCCCTTCCTCCCTCCTTTTTTCCTTCCTTCCTTCCTTCCTTCCTTCCTTCCTTCCTTCCTTCCTTCCTTCCTTCCTTCCTTCCTTCCTTCCTCCCTCCCTCCCTCCCTCCCTCCCTCCCTCCCTCCCTCTTAGAGGGCTGTGAAGAAGAATGGAGTTTGTTGTTACTTTTCCCTTAATTCACTTCTCAGTCACTCTAGCCACTTGGCTGTGACTGGGCGGGAGGTGGGGGGCAAGTGGCTGAGGATTTCTGGGACACATGTAATTGGGGGCCTTAGCAAGGGCTGACAGGAAGTTGAGGATGGTGGGACATTTCTGCTGCCCCAAAGTCCTGGACTACACTGTGTTAAGTGAGTCACTGTGTTGATATGATTCCAGCATCAACTCTGTAGCCATTAGTTTTATTCCTCTTTTACAGGCAAGGAGGGTCTGTTCAGGGAAATGGAGACTCTTCCTGAAGCTGGAGGGGAGAGGGATCTGGGTCAGTGCTGGATCTGTTTGATCTCATAGCTTTTCCCTACTCCACCATGAATGGCTTGAATTGGGAGTCAAAACAGGCTCCCTCCATACCATCTTCAATATTAAAAATGATAGCCACCCAGCATTGTAAACTGACTATAACTCAATTTAAAAAAAAGATAGCCATAGTAACTATGTTCTTACAGTTTAGTGACCAAATCCCTCCCCAGTGTGTGGGGGTCTCCACTCTGGCTTGCATGTGCCCTTAACCCTTCACAGGTGTTCAGTCTCCCTTTGGAGGGATGTCTTTTAGCTGATTCTGTGGGAGTGGGAGTCTGGCTGATGCCTGCTCTTTCCTACTCTCTTGGGGGATGGGGACCATTTTCAAAGTGCCATTTCTGAGGCCCTAGTGAACCGACTCTTTATCTGGCTGGAGAGAAACGATTCCCCGAAGGGATGCTCCTTCTTCGGCCTCGAGTAGGCAGAATGGCTGCCCTCAAGGAAGGCCACTGGATTCCTGGTGGGAGAGAGAGAGAGGATTTCAGAACCTCCCGTCCTCTTGGCCTCCCCCCCTAACCTCCCTCCCTCTCCCAGCCCCCTTTCTTGTCCCACCAGTTTTCAAAGTGCAGAGGATGTTTACCCTCCGGAGGGATGGTGCTGGGGTCAGAAGCCTGATTCACCGCAGGGAGGCACCCGAGTCCCGCCCCCACCCAGCAGCTGGGAGCACAGCAGAGGGTGAGGAGATCCAGCCTTGGAAACCCCACCCCTCCTGGCCAATAAATGCCTCTGTGACTCCCCAGCCTCTCAGACATCCCCCTCACAGCTCGGTCCTTCCTCCCGAGCCTGCCAGAAGGCCTGGATGCTTGGGAGTATCGGAGAGGGCTCTAGGCACTCCCTACCCCCAGTGGCTCTCAGAATTGGGTTAAGGGCTATGAAGAAGGGATTCCCTTAATCCGCCTCCCCACCCTTAGTTCACTTTAAGTCCTTTCTGGCTTGTCTGGGGCATCCTTGTCCAATGGCTAGAGATTTCTGCTCACCAGCCCCCAACCCCCTAACTGGGCTAAGGGACAAGAGTTCCTTGAGGAGGAGCCAGGAGGTGGAGGAAACCCAAGAACTTGCATCATCCCAGTGGCCAGGGGTTGGGGGTTCAAAGGGTTTGGAAGTGAATTCCAGGATGTTGGGAGGAAGGGGTCGCAGCTTCCCCATTCTTCTAGTCCGTGACCTCTGAGGACCAGTCCCCCGCTTCAGAACCAGTTAATATTTCACTAGCTACCCTCTTCCATCCACCTGGAGTCTCCGGAGAGGACTGTCCCTGAGCCCAGCCACCACGTGGTCCCAGGTCGGGTCAGCCTCCTCACCTGCACAGCCGCAACCAGAGCCTGCCTGAGCAGTCGCCTCGGCCCCCGCCTGACCCCAACACACTGATAAGCCCCCAGACGGCCAAACATCGTTAACTTCTTTGCCTTTCTAGACTTCTCTGCCTTGTCCTTTCCATGACCCCAGCTGAAAGGTTGCCCCGGTGTGAGTCTGCACTTCCCCCAGGGGCTGGACTTGGGTGCACCACGTTTGGCCTTTCCCCCAACATCCTCTCCCCCATCCTCATAGTTCTGGACCCAGAGCCAACGTTTTTGTGAAATGCGGTTGGTCCAAAATAGTGTCCCGTCACCCTCTACCCCCCTGCAACTCCCCTTGCCACTTGTGGACTCTGTCTCAGAAGACCTCCAGGAAACAGTAAAAATTAAGAGAGAAAAGGGGGAAGTTGATGTCAGAGGATGTCAGCAACGATTGCAGGAATTGAAGCTTAAAATCACTCTCAGCTCAACCCTGAATATAGGGGGAGTGAAAAGGATTATATGGTCCACTGGGACGAAGTAACCACAAAATAATGTTCTTGCTTTCTTAGTTGCCTTTGCTTTTTGAAGCGTTGCTCACACACAAAAAAAGGGGGACCAGGCTGACAGGAGACTGTCTACATCAAAACAACCAGCTGCTGGGAAACACCCGGTTGCTGATGGTTTTCCCCTGGTGTCTTGGAGCATGGACAAAGCCCATGTGGGTCATGGCCCCAGGTTCGCAGACCATCTGTCCAGGGTGGAGGGAGCCGTTGGAAAACTTTTCACCGTCAGAAGGCTGCTGCTTCTCTCTGCAGCTTCTTCAGGCAACCCCACTGCCACCAGAGACACTGGTTCTGCCCTCAGATCCTTCCCTAGCTCTCTTCTCCCCAATCCTTCTCCCAGGAAAGAGAAGGCTCTCAGAAAAAGACCCCAGGAAGACTGGCTCTGACCAGAGGGAGGGCGGGAGTATCGGGAAGTGGCATCCACAGGGGAGGGCAGAAGGGTCCCTGGGATGGGGATGGAGAGCTCTGCTTCCTGGAGGGGCCACCTCCCTTTCTAGACCCGAGCTGAGCTCTTAAGCCCAAGTATGTGGTTTACACAATTCAAGTAACTATTTGGATAGATGGGAACATTTTCTCACCTGAAATAATGCAATAATGGGACCAAAAAGTTAAATATCCTTTGATCAAAAACCAGGTAAGAAAACCCCTCAGGCTTCTCCCGGGAAAGAGGTCTTTTGACTAAAAAAGAAATTGATAGCAAGTCATTATCTAATTTCGAAAAACATTAAAATTCAATTTACCAAATCTATACCTCAATCCCAACAATTTTGAGGGGATAAAACTTAATAACAAAACCTTGGGGGGAAGTACATCTTGTTTTCTAATTTAAAACACTGCCCTGAGGCACTTGACTAAGCTTGAAGTCCCTGCACCTTGGAAATCATTCTCCAGTTCGGGTAAGTGCTTAGTAAGTGTCAGCGTTTCCCCTCCTTGGATAGACCTGGCTCCGGAGGATGGAACTCTACAAGGCCAGAAGTCTCTCTTGACCTTTCCTATGAAGATCTGCCTAAAGGTTTTTTTTTTTCCCCCAGTTTCTTTACTGTGCCCCAGAGAGATATATAGACTTTCAGAGAATTTCAGAAAGTGGTGAGAATGCAGAGCTGAGGAATTACCCGCCCCCAGCAAAGCGCTGGCTAAGGCTTGTTGGCCCACCAGTGGAATATCCGGTGCGGTTGAAAGAGGCTGTGTTTGCGACTGATCCTGGAACCGTGGAGCACTACTTGGAGTTTTGGGCGGTGGGATGGGGAGCGGTGGGCTCATAGCCGGGATCCCGCAGCTAACGACGACGGGCACCTCTGGGGAGAGCGAAACGCAGCCTCTGTAGCCCCTCCGATCCTTGCCTCATCCCTCAAGTTCAGCCCCCAGTCACTCTTTGCTGTCCCATCCCTTCTCAAGTCACTCCTTGCTGTCCCAAACGTCCCCTGGGGATGAATAAGCGCCTGGTGATCACCAGGTCCTGGGAGGGAGCAGCTTTCTCTCAGTTTCCCCAGAACCAGAAACTGAGTTGACAGCCCGTCCCGCTTTGTCCAGCGTGGAAGGGCTGTCTGGAAAGGCCCATCTGCCAGATGCCTGAAGGAGCTGTGTCTTAGATCCCACCCCAATTTTCTAGAGTTTTCTAAGTTCTTGGGTGGGCAGCTGGCTGAGGCATCGAGGGAAGGAGGCTGAGGGAGTGCCGGGTCTGAGGTCTCAGTTCTGCGGCTCTGAAGCCATTTCCATCAGAGTCCAATCTGGAACTTTTCTATGTCTTCTAATCTTACGAAGAGTCAGAGAAAATGATTAAGAAAAAAAAAAAAAAACAAATCTCTCCCCATTTTCCAATAAAAATGGAATTCTGCAAGAGAAAATCCAAATGGGCAATGGTCTGAAATCTACACCCCATTCTCTCCAGAAAAAAAATCGTCCGGAAAACTCTAGTGCATTCAACAAAAGTAATGCATATAAATCTGTCACATGCGTAACCCTATTGACAAAACCAAGTCACAATCTCACATTTTAGTAAAATATCAGAAAAACAAATTAGGAAGAAACTAGATCAACAGAAGTCAATGGAAAAATGAGAGGACAAGAAAAGACAGTTCTCTGAAAAAGGACACATAACTTGCTTTTAACATTGTGAACATAGGTTCAACCTCTATGAACATCAAAAATGCACAAAGCTTTTGACATGCCCATTTCTAAGAATACATCAAACAGATACAGTTGCATATACGTACAGGGTAGAGTATATTGGTGAAGGAAAGAAAAGAAGAGAAAATTGGAAATAATCTAAATATCTGTCAATAGTTAAATAGATTGTGGCACATCCGTACAATAAAATGGAGCTATTAAAATACATTAATAAAGATATAAACCAGTATTAACACTTTTTAAAAACTAAAAGACAAAATACAAAGCTATGTGTGTGGTATGCTGCCATTTGTGTTAAAGGCTGTATTTTGTAAGGATACAGAGGACTCTGGAACAGTGGTTGCTCCTGGAAAGAATGGCGGTCCGAAGTGGCAGAAGAATTACTTTTCTTTTCAATCTATGTCCTTTTATAACTTTTGAATTCTGCCTTTGGCACGCAGTGTCAAATTTATAAAAAGATTGAAATCTGGAATTTATTATTTTAATAGTGTTTATTTTTAATTATATAGACAATAAAGTTTATTATGGAAGTTTCTGAAAACAGGAAAATTAAAACATGAATTACATTTCTGTTTATAAGATCTGATCTACACAATCTTTATAATAACATATGTGGACTTCTCTCAGAAAATTAGAACTAATAAAAATCAGACCGTTGACATACTCTTTTTAAAAAATATAAGTAATTATTTTTTCTGAAGCAAGTTTTCCGAGTTCAACTTGACGAGGACGATGCTAAAGCAGGTACTTAGTTGGTAGTCCAAATAAAAAGTAGCAGCTAACTTTTAGCTCCCAGACAGGTCTAGATATCTGAGTTCTCTGAGTAAAGAGTATAAAGGGGAAATTATTTGCACCTTCAAATAAAATTTGAAATTTTTTGAAATAGGTCTGGCAAAAATTAAGCCAGACCTAGCCGTTCATTTTCAAGCTGAAATATGTATTGCTGCGGGACTTCCTGCTATCTCCAGGTCGGCTTGGCTTTGTACATCGTGGGGCTTGTTGCCCAGGGACGGCCCCGAGCCACTCTGGGAGATGCTGTTCTGGCGGCCACTTGGCAGGGAGTCGGCGGGCGATGGGAGCTGGGGCTGCCCGGGTGGGTGCCTCCAGAGGGATGGGGGCATACGGGGATGGAGACTTGACAAGGCTAAGATGCGCCCTTCCCTGATGGGAGTAAATTCTCCCGGAGAGAAATGCCTCCCCGACCCCCAGGCGGACGCGAGGGCTCTGATTCCAGAGTCCCTCGCTCCCCTAACCCACCGTGACCGCCAGCCCACTGCGGGGCATCTCACTGGGTTGGGCCGGCTCTCGCGCATTATTCAAAAGAAAGTCAGCCCATTGAGATTATCTGAGGATTTGGTGAGGAAGTCAGAGGGCCTGAAGTTCTCCTGACCCCTGCACAGAGCTAGGGGGCCGGGAGAGAAAAGTGAGCTTGAGCGGGCGGCCCCTGTGGTCCGCTGCTCCCACCTGTTTCGGTTGGGATGGCTCTGGGCACTGGCTCTTTGCGTCCCTGGAGCGACCAGCGACTGATGCCAATCTGTGCAGGAGAAATGTGAGCCTGGGGTCCAAATTCTCCCCTTTCCTGTCTCGGCCGGCGCCTCAGTTATCTTCCCATTCTCCCTCGCTAAAAACATAGGGAAAACGAGGCTCAGAAAGATGAAAGATATCTGTTGGATTTGGGTCAAGAAAGAGATCTTGGGAAGATTTCTTGGCCAGCAGGATCCTTGGCGACCCCGAGGATGAATTCCGTGAAGGGGAACAGACTCCAAGTTACCAATTTCCTCCTTTCTCTCCCTTCCTGGGGATTCTGTTACTCATTTTCAGTCCCTTCCAAAGGAACTTCTAAGTGAAAGAAAGATCGGAGTCAGCCCAGCTAGTCCCTGGGAATCTAGTTCCTTTGTCACATTGTCCCCCATATGACTGGTGTGGCTAAAAAGGGAGGGGAGGAGGGCTTGAAATCTGCATCTTTGCCTTAATGATCCAGCTTTCTTTGTGTAAATATTGTTGTGGCTCTGTCACATCAGGCAAGAGGAGATGACCAAGCAGACTAATAATAAAAATAAAATAAAAAGTCATTGGCTTTGGGGGATTTTTAAATTATAGGTATGTCTCTGGTTCTGCTTCTGGCCTGAAACCTGATCAAGGATTAGACTTGTCATCAGTGGGATTGCCCTAGGTTGTTTTGTTTATAGATAACAAGCCAAAACTCTTCCTCTTCAATACTGAAGTAGAGGTGAGAGATTTTCCCCCATGGAGGTGAGGGGCTGTACGCCTAGATTAGAGCAGAAGGGGCCTGACCACCTCCCCTCAGGAGTTAACAGCTCAGGGAAAGTGAAAATTCCAGCCTATCAACTATTGTTTGATCGAAGAAAAGCCAAACAATGGCTCTGGCTGGTTTCTCCCAGAATTGGCTGAGCTGGCTGATCATTCTGGCATCTTAGAAGGCCAATTTAGCAGTGCTAAACTGGGCGATCTGTATCTGTGTCAGCACGGTCCTGGTAGATCCCAGTCCTTGCTGCCCTCCTGTCCAGCTTGCTAGGACCCCACCCCCCCACCCCCACTCTGCATGTGCTGAAATTTCCTAGTTTCTTTGCTCCAATTTCTATGCCCCTTCTTTTCTCTACATATGCTCCCATCTGGCCCTCTGCCCTCTGTCTGTCACAAATTGCATCCATTTTTCTAGGGGGGAGTCCTCTGAATTCAGTTGTTCACGTCTGGTGAAAAAATTAATGGATCATTGGTTAATTGACTCAAATGTTGGGTCAGAGTATCTGTGTGAGGGCGCAGCTGCTATCTGTGGTTCTGTCGGTCTGTCTTTTTGCAGGCAGAGCTCATGGGTACCATTTTGGAGGCCTTATGGACTGGATGAGCTGCTCCCCTGGGAAGGGTGACCCACCCAAGTGTGTTTATCAAATTCCCATACACTTTGAAATGATATAAAGTTTTCTTTCTTCCTGACACTGAAAATTCAAGTAGGTCAGAGAGGGAAGAGGATTTTGTTTTGTTTCAGTTTGGACTCTCCTTAGCCTTGACCATGAATAGAAAAAAAAATTCCAGGCCGAGATTCCAGCTGAGACAGACATTCTTTGGCCATTTGGAAGGACCTCACTTCAGGGACCAGCCAAGACAGAGTTCTGGGGTCCAGAGGGAGCTGAGGGGTATTTGGAATCCAGCTTCCCTTTTCCTAAAAAAATACATTCTGGCATCCAAATCAAGGAAAGAAATTAAAAGAGGCAAAAGGGAAAAGAAAACCAGGAAGAAAACAAGCTGGGGAGGCCTTTCTTGGCTCAGAACTGGCTCAGTACAGGGCCCCTGGCAAAGCCTCCACACACAACTCAGGGGCCTGACCAAGACTAAGAAGAAAAACTCTATCCATCTCCTCTTCCTTAAGTCTCCCCTTCCTTTCTTCCTCCCCCCACCAAAGACCCCCCACTCTTCTCTAGGCCACACAATCCAGAGTCTCCTGTCCCTTCTTTGGTTGAACACTGGGTGGGCAGCTCAACATCTCATGGCCCTGGACCCCCTGCTCCTCTCCCCCACCCCCCACCCCCGCCACCCTGCCCCAGCACTGCCTTGATCTGGGAAGGAGCCTGGCAGATAGGTATCACTGCTCTGAGTAGCCAGACTGCTTCCCTTCCCACCGTAATCTTCTGACTCTTCTTTAACTGAGCATGTTCAGCCCCCCAACCCCACCACCTCAAAAGAGTCTAAAAAATGTCAGAGCTCTGATGTAGACTCAGGACCAGGCCTGCAGTGCTAATGGCTTTAGGGTGGCCCCACACTCATTCTGGGAAGGAGCCTGTTTTCTAGATGTGGAGCCTGGAGTAAAAGGCTTTTAAGTTAGACAGAAAGGAGCATAAATCCTAGACAAGAGCAATTCCGTCCTTGCACAGCACAGCTCTCTTGACAGGAGGCAAACGTGAATCTTCGATACTACAGACCAAATTTCAGAGTCCCCAGCAGTAGGAGGAGCTGTAGCTGTCAGGTCAGCTGATGCAAAATTCAGCATAAATTTCTATTCTGCAGTGAGATGGCTCCCCATGTCCTTTGCAGCCACTGCAAAACAAATAACTAAAATACATAAATGTGCACGTGTGCACAAAACACCAGACTGTCTAAGAAGAAACCCTGTCAAATTAGCAGTTGGGAAAACAAGACTCAATTTCTTAGTATCCCTAGGCAGCTGAGTGAGCTCTCTTTAAGCTAAAGTCACACTTATGTTTCACCCCAAGGCCATCGAAGGATAAATATAAGTTTCATGTAAGTCTCTGGAGAGGATCACAAGCAGCTCGTTACTCAGAATGGATTATGTGAGATTCAGTTTATGAGGGCAAATTACATTTCACACATGAGTCACCTTGAATAACCCAATAATTAATTAAAACCATGTTGTGCAGAGGATAATTTATTACATTCACTGGCTTTTTATGAGCTAGGTGTAGTTTGGAAATGAAAAATGTGAGGACTCTTCAGTGGTGTCTGCGCCCGCATTCTGCACTGGCTCAGGGAGACTCCCTCTTGCCAGGTCCCAGAGAGCAAAGTCATCGGGGATGGGGGACTTCAGCTTGGAAGGGTAGAGCCATTAATTGCAGCTGAGTTGAACCCTCTTCAGCTTCTTTACCCAGGGCCCACTCAGTGTTTCCTGGAGTTCCTCCTGGAGACGAGTTGGGGCTTTCGGGTAATTTATGCACCAAAGCTGGGAGCCCTGGAAAGAGGGAAGGGGTGTGGGCAGCAGAGAAGGGGTTTAGAGATGAGATAAAATCTTGGCTTCAGGCTCTTTGGCAGTTCCTGGGAAAGAGGAGTGGGTACTCTTCTCCATGCTGGGAGGTCACAGCTTCTCTGGCTGGGCACCAACAAGCCCAGGTCTCTTTCTGGTTTTGGGGGGTAGTTTGTTGGGGGCAGTTTCTCTGGAGACATGGGGCCGGAACAAGGTTGTAAGTAGGTTCATCTTCCTCCAGTAGAAATCCTCACCTTCTCCTTGGACACCACCAACTATAAAAGAAACAACTGATTGGTAACATATGTCATAATCTTTATACAGACTCTCCACTTCCCTCATCTTTGTTGGTTTCCAAGCACCCCTGTGTGGAAGGCTAGGTGGAGACAATCACTCCCACTTTACAGATGAGGATACTGAGGGTCAGAGAGAGGATCTGGCCAGTCCAAGGACAGACAGCTGGCAACATGTGCCAGAGCAGGGAGAGACGTTCAAGCTCCCCGTGTCAATAATGCCCTAGGGGCAGGAAGGAACAAGAGATGGCAGAGCTAGTCTGGCCACTCCACCTTGGAACCAGACCATGTTCTTTGTTTCCCTTGGGAAGCATGGAGGTCTCTGGGGACATTCTCAAGGAAGGGATCAGACTCCCCCAGTGGCAGTAATCTTGCCTCTAGATCTAGAGCTGTGTAGTCAGTCTTTGACATTCCTCAAAACCTGGATAAGCCAGACTCATCAGAGGATCTCATTTTTTGGCTGCCTGGGAGTAGGAGGTGGAGGGAGGCCCCCCATTCTGAGAGCAATAAGGGAACCAAAGGAAGGCAGGATGTTGTGGCCTGTGTGGGGAGGAGCATTGCCTGGCTCAGCTCCACTTTCTTTGGGAGGGGGCGGAAGCAACTGTGCAACTCTGTCTACAGCCAGCTGCCTTAGACAGTGGGGCAGAAATCTGTACGAATAAGTTGTTTGAGCTAACATAGAGCAGTAATCTTTTTTTGAAGATGACCAATACTTTTGGGAACTGGGTTGATCTGGGTTTTTAAATAAATGGTACAAGAAAAAGTGAGATAAGGAAACTGCTATAGGTTATAAGAAAGTTGAGACCTATTAACCAAGTGCAGCATGTGACTTTGTTCAACTTATGAGTTGAACCAACTGACTGTAAAAAGATAATTTTGAGACAACTGAGGAAACTGAAACATGAATAGTATTAAGAGATTATTGTTGGTGGGGGGAGGGTATAGCTCAGTGGTAGAGGGTGTGCTTAACATGCATGAGGTCCTGGGTTTAATCCCCAGTACCTCCGTTAAGTAAGGCAGTAAATCAATCAATCAATCAAACCCCTCCCACAAAAGATTATCGTTAATTTTGTCATGTGTGATAATCACATGAAGTTTTTGTTTAAAAAAAAAAAGGAAGAAAAGAAAAAGAAAGTCCTTATCTTTGACTGCAATGATGTCTGAGATTTGCTTTAAAATACTCCAGAAGAAAAAAAAACTGAAATAAGATTGATTTTGGGTTGATCATTGTTGACAGTGAATGATGGGTTTAAAGGGTTATTCTTTTGTTTGTATAAATTTTACTTTTTATTTTTACTATTTACTTTTCTGTAGATGTGAAATTTGCCACTAGAAAACAAATCAATAAAGCTGTGGATCCACATCCCAGAACCGCCCCCCCCCCTCAACTTTCACCCTTAATATTAAGGGGTGAGCCTTTGAAACGCCCCCATAGAATCAAGTTCAGAATCTTCAGGCTCATCAAAAACCCATTTTTTTTCCCCCAGGGAGAGAGCAGGATTGGAAAGTGTTTTGGCACCAGACTGACTCCACAGTGTTTTTTTTTTTCTCTGCAGTGTGGGCAACAGGGCCATCAGACACTGGGGAGTTTGGATCTCTGGGGATTCAGCTATAGGTGAAAATTTCCAGGCATAGTTCCCTCCTGGCTCTTACAGACAAAGCTCTGAAGTGAAACGGTGGCAGAAGTTGGGTGGGGATAAGGGAACTCAGCTAAGTCCCTACCTTTGTGGTTTTATAAATCATGGGGAACACAGAAAAATTACTGTGTATTCTTGAAATTTATATAATATTATATACATCAACTATACCTCAATTTAAAAAATGCTGTGTGTTAAAGTGTTCACTTTGGAGCCAATATTTTATTATTTCCAAATCCGTTTATTTCCACCCTTTAAAAAAATAACTCCCCAAATATCTTAGGTCTATTTTTAGTACCAGTTTGCACTTTTAAATGAGATTTATTTCCATTTTAAACATTGGAAACGACTTAGTGTTTGAATAGGGAAGAGAAAGTGAAATGGTCAGAGGCTGGATTTGGTGCCATAAAGACCCGTGTTGGAGTCCAGGCTTCATTATTCACTAGCCTCTAGAAGTTGGACAAATTAATCTTCTAAACCTCAGTTTTCTCACCTACAAAACAGGAGTAATGACCGCCCTCTACCCAGTTCAAGTTTTGTAAGAATTAAATGAAAGTTGCATACAGGGCACTGACAGTTCTGGGCACAACGGGGCACACTGGTTACAACGACGGGGAGGATTCCAAAGGAGCCGCCCCAAGAAGCCGGAGGGCGATGCGCAGGGATGCAGGGATGTAGGGGCGCGAGGTGCTGGCCAAAGTGGCGTCCAGGGAGCTGCGTCCTAAGCCCGGGGCGGGCAGGCGGCAGCGCGCCGCCCTCCGACGTGCTAAGCGGGTTTTGGTCCAGCGGGAACTTCTGCCTTAAGGTAGAAACTCCGCCTGAGGGTGCGGGATCCCTGATGGGCAAGATGCACCTACTGACATAGACGAGGTCTCTGGGTGGGTGGAAGGAAGGTCTGGCTCCCATGCTCTCCAGCTGTGTCTTTGCGATTAGAGACCTCACCCGCCGCCGGCGGGGCGGCTCTGCCATCCGCGAGCAGGCGTGTAAAGCTCGCTGGGTGCGGTGTCTTCCGTCGCATTGCTGAAAAATCTGCCCGACCATGTGTTTACACACGAGGAATGAAAGGAGTTAAGGCTCTTGGACAAAAGGGAGAAAGCCCTTAGACTGACCCTCGTTTCGGTGGAGAGGTTCTGGTTTTCCTTGGGAGCCACATAGCCTACCTAACATGCACAGGTCTCAGGCCACGAGACCAGAAGCTCCTCCACGGTCCATCCGCGCCTTCCCTGGTCCAAGGCTTGGCCTGCATCCCTGGGACAGATGATTCCTGAGGCTAGAAAAATCATGCAGATGGGGCGAGCAGGGAACAAATGAGGCAGAACCAAAGATAGGCTAGTGTGGGGGATTCCAACCCACCGTTGGAGAGCACCCCAATCCCTGTCTTCATCACCTCCCAAACACACACAGGTAGCTGGAAGTGGAGGCTGGGCCAGGTGCTAGATCCCAGGGATACTGAGGGACTGGACGGGATGGAAAGATGTGGTCTGCTTCCCATGACCCGCCCCTAATCCCCCATCTGGGCCTCTAGGGCTAAGCCCATTTTGTTCCTCCAGAAAGTTTTCCAGGTCAACCTCAGAAATAAGAAACTAGGAGTCCTGGAGTTGCCTGGTGGAGCTGAAGCAGCCAGGCCAGCAGTCCCTCAGCCTGTGATGGGGTGCTCTTGTGACCAAGCTTGGTAGACATGGAGCTGAGACTTGAAAAGCACCCTGAACTTGTGAAACCATTTTATGTACTCACTCAAAAGTCCCTGTCTGCCTAACTTCTGGGACTCCCTCGGGGAGGCACAGAGAGGGATAATCAGGGCATCCCTGGAAGTTCCAAGCTCACATCCAGCTGCCACAGAACAGTTTGGTGTTCTCCATCCCTCCTCCTGCTCCCACTACAGCAGCACAGAGCTGCCTGGAATTACAGAGCTGAATATCAATTTCCTGCAATCAACTTATTCTGACATGGGCAAGACACATTTCTTTCCCACAGCTTCTGCCACCCAGCCACTCAAGCACATAGCACCAAATGATCTCTAAGGATCCTCCCAATTCCAAACACCAACTGACTGCTTTGGGTAACTAGGGAATTTGGGGCTTCCTAGTCTAAGCTTCTAGATCCTTAGCCCCTGATATTAGCTTCTACACAGGAGCTTCCAAGATCAGAATCTCCTCCCAAGCCCTACCCTGGCCCTATAAGCAATGAGAGGGGAGAGCAAAGATCATCATGTCTCTGGGGAAAGATTTCTGGCATCTGGCACAATAGCAACCACAATCCCCTCCAATCATGGATAAAGCTATGGACTAGATGGAGATCAGATTTTTAAAAAATTAATGGGTGATTTTTCCACTTAAAGTGCAGGGCATTTCATCTACCCTGTCAGAACTCTAAGAATACCTCCGAAGGAGGCTAAAGTTTAAGCCCAAGTGTTCCAGAGCTGAGCAGATTATGAGCCAAGAGCTCTGCTCCAATCCCAAATCTCACTTAGATGAAGGAGTTCCATATGTATGGCCCAGTATCAGCTCTGGACATCTAGGGTCACACTGTAGACAATTGGACAGATTCCTCCAGTCTCATAAGGTGTCGGGGTCTGGGGTAAATGGCCAGCACAGAACCCTGGGGGTCTAACTGAGATGGACTTTCATCCAAGTCAGGACTCAGATGGTAACCAGGAACTACCCAGTGTTCATCGCAGGCTGGGGCTGGGATAAAGAAAGTCAGATGGTGTGTGTGTGTGTGTGTGTGTGTGTGTGTGTGTGTGTGTGTGTGTGTGTGTTTGTGTGTGTGTGTGTACAGCCAGACACTCTTGGAGTTATTTTCAAGCCTTTACTGAGTTCTAAGAAGGTATTCCTTTGTGGCACCTTTCCCTCCCATCTTGGCTGTTCTCTTTCAAAGACAGGAACCCATGAACACCATGGACAGGACAGGTCTTAGAAGGCACGGATTTTGGACCATTTTACTTTGCTTCATTGTGTGTGTGTGTGTGTGTGTGTGTGTGTGTGTATGAAATGCTTGTCTGTCTCCTCTGCCAACTTTGTTTCTTGGAAAAGACAACTCAGAGAGAAGGGAAAGGCTTTGGCTGTGGTGGTGGGGGCGGTGGGGGACAGAGAAGAGAGAAGAGGGAAGCGGGCCACAAGACAGTCAAGCTCTGCACCGCTGGAAGGGTCTCAGGTCTCTCAGCAAGGAAAATGGGGGAAATCAGAGCAGGAAATAAAATCTCTCTACCTGAACCTTCCCCTAAGCCTCAAACCTACAGCTCCACTTCAGGCCAAATAGGTGGGTTTGGGACTGGAGGGGCCAGGGCCTTGGTGCTGACATTCCTCTTGATTTCAGGAGTGAAAACTTAGTGTTTGTCTCTAGTAGAGTCTGTGCACTGGTAGCCAGAATGTGTTCTAATAATTATCACCTACATCCACATTCCCTGAGGGAAAAAACAAGATAGAGCTTGGGGGTGGGGTGGGGTTGTAGCGACTCAGATTGCTTTCTAGAATTTGCAGGTAGGTTTTATATATATTTCCCATTCCTGAGCCCCATCCAGGGTCCCAGGGACTGGAACAAAGGAAGCTGAGTCGCCCAAGACCCTGGAAGCTGCTGCAACCCCCAAACATGTTGGTTGTGGGCTCGGACTTGAGGATCCCACTCCTGTCAGTGGGCTTTGAGGATCCGCTCCCAAGAGTCTGTAGTGGGTGGGGAGGCTGGAGGGCTCCTCCGGGAATTACAGGTGGGGTGGAGGAAGTGATCTCCTGCACCAATTTCATACCTTTTAATGGACTGCTTCGGAGTTTACACCCTAGGGCCGATCATCCCAGCTGAGTCAGTACATGAGGGTTGCTTCTCAGAGGCCAGGTCTCGGGGATGGGCTCCCTCAAGGACCTAATAATTGTGCCCTGCCCTAAGCCGGCGTGGAATAATCAGTGGTGAGTGTAGTGGCCTCTTTCTGGCTCTCTGTGTGGTTTTCCTCCACACTAACGCCCTTAACCTCCAGGAACGCTCTCTTCCCTGCTCCCGCCTGCCTGCCTGCCACTCTTCTGCCCAACGTGAACACTGACTCAGACTTAAAGGGTAGCTGGTCCAGACCTCCCCTCCTTACACAGGGCGGATAGGAAAACGGAGGCTCAGAGAGGGGAAATGACTTTGCCTACCGCGTCAAGCTAGATTAAAATCTTGCCTAAACCTTGCGCTCCGCAGTGCGGCCCCGTGGGTCCAGCTTTCCTACTGGCTGGGGGCCAGATGTGGCAGAAAATCTTTGGGTTGGGGCTGCACGGTGACTGAGGTTGGCCTTCCAGCAAAGCGCAGGATCAGAAGAAGGGGCTGGGGCCTCTGGGGCCTGTGGGCCTTCCTATCGGCTGGCAAGGAGCAGCCAGCCCGCCGGCTCTCCTAGTGCTGCAGGATAGGGGTTCTGTTTCCCCACGCCTTCTCACTCCCTGCCTCCCTCCCTCGACTCTACACCCCACTCACGGTTCCTGGGCTCAGAGTTTCTCAGTTTCTCAGTGCCATCAGGGCAGAGGCGGCTGTGTGGCCAGCACTAGCTTCTCCCCTTAGCAGATCATCTTTGATTGCTCCTCAGATCCACTTGCTCGATGGTGGAGGCCACAGTCAGCTCTAATTTTGTAGCTGGTTCCCTCAGCCTCGGCCCCTGAAGCACTTGGGTTTGTCCTGAGAGTCCTGATCCCACAGATGTCGCAGGGCTGCCCGGGTGAGAGGGACTCCGAAGTAATGGTGGCCTCCTCCTGGCCATCCAGACCTCTACTCTCTGGCTCCATGCTGGCCCCGCCGTCATGTTGTCCAAAAGATTTTCCTCTGCGGCCCAGCGAGGCCCCGTTTGACTTCTTTTCAAGGAGAAGGGCCAGGGTGGCCTGTCATCCCCAATGGGGACTGGCTGTTCTAGCTGCTGGTGGGGCTCCTTGGCCGGCCACACTGCTCCAGAACCGCCCTGCAAGGCCTCCCAGCCAAGGGCAGGCTTCAGCCGTGGGGAGCTGCCGACAGGCCCTGTGCAGACTTCGGAGAAGAACAATGGAAAATTGAGAGGGCCGGGAAGGGAAGACGACTGTGCCTGTTGGGGGACAGGACAGGTAGAGAAAAGTAAAATGGAAACAAGAGAGAAAGAAATAGAAAAAAAGAAAAGAAATAGATGAGGGAGAAAAACAGAAAAGGAGGGAAGAAAGAAGAGAAAACGAAAGAAAGAAAAATGAGAAAAGAAGAAGCTAGCAAACCAACAAACCAAAAACCCAGTGTAAGTGACAGAATGGGAGAAAGGAACCAAAGGAAAAATAAAGGTAAACGGGGGTAGGTTGGGTGGAGAGAAAGTAAGCACTAATGACAAAAAGAAAGAAAACAAGAACGCTCCCAAAGCAAGATAACCAAAATTGAAGGCAAGGAAGGCAGAAAGAAAAATACAAATATAAAAAGGAAAGAAAGATACCGAAAGACTAAAGGCGGATGAGAGGACGTACAGACAGAAAGGAAGGCTGGAAGAAAAGCGGAAAGAAAGGAAAGAGCGCTCCCCGACTAGGCCATTTTCATGAAACCGAGAGAAGGAAACGACCTGGAGCAGTTCGGCCGGGCGGGCGCAGTCTGGCGGGCCAGCGGAGCCCCGACCTTTCCCGAAAAAGAAGCGTCGCCGCTGTAAATAAATTCTCATTATTCCTCACGACCGACCTTAGGGCCGCTGTCGTCGCGACCACGTATTGTTCCAGGTGGGGGAACGAAGGCCTCGAGGATTCACTTCGCTTTGCCAAAAATAAAATATAATTTCGCAAATGCCCCAGCGGGCGGGTGGGCTTCCCTCGCCCCCTCCCCGCGGCCGGCGCTCCGGAGCCCGGGCGGGGCGGGAGCTGACAAGGAGGTGCCAAGTCCCCGTGGCCGGAACCCCGGGGGGCGCGGCGGCCGCGCTCAAAGGCCCGGCTGTAAAGGTCACAGGCGGTCTGTGGGGCCGCGCTGAATGGGCTCCCGGAGGTAAACAGACTCTTAACTTTCAACTTGGCCTTGACCTTCCTGAAGGTGTCTGGCCGGTATGTAAAGGAGCAGCTGAGGCTTTCAGCGCGTTTGGCTAGGTCAGTAAAGGGGGTTGGGGGTCGGAGGAGGCTCAGGGGTCCGGAGCGTCTGCCGGGAGGCTCCCAGCAGGACACAAAGGCATCTGCGGGGCTGAGGGGAGGGCCGGCTCAGCCCAGGCAGGCGGGGAGGTTAGGACTCCTGGGTCGTCCTGGGACTTCAGCCCCTAACTCCTATAGAGCCCAGGGAGGATGCTGAGTCTCAGTTTCTCTATATGGGAACCTCAGGCTTACTCAGGGCTGAAAGAGGCAAGTGAGGAGTGACCACTACTCATTACAGTAACTGCTCTTTTGTTGTTGTTGGGGGAGGTAGTTAGTTTTACTTATTTTTATTTTTGGAGGAGGTACTGGGGATTGAACTCAGAACCTCATGTATTCTAAGAATGTGCTACCCTTTTCTTTTCAAATAAAATCGGGTGGCTTATCGTTCACTAGAAACAGATTCACATACAGAAACACAAATAGCACTCATGTTTATTCAGTTTATAAAATGCTTTCACTTGCAAAATCTCATTTAATCTTCACAGCATTCCTGTGAGGTAGGAATTATAGTGCTCAGGAGGAGACAGATACTTTTTACAGACGAGGAGGCTTAATCCTACCTCATCTGCCAACAGTTGAGGTTTATGATAGGTCACAGGCAGATGCAAATACATGTACAGAAAATGGGAGAACATGCTCATATGTTAGTAAATAGGGTATTCAGACCTGTTCCTTGGGATCTAGTAGATGCTAAATAAATTGTAGAGTAAAACAAAAACAAAGGTCCCATAGTATTTACTGGTACTGAAATGAAGCACAACTGGCGAACTTCTCCAGGGCAAGGTTTGAGTTGGTCATCTCTGCATTCCACAGCAATGCAGAGTTACATGCTTTTAGCTACTTACTTCTGTGGACATGAATAAGAACATTGTATATCCAAAAAAGCACAGTGGCCGGCAATGTTGCTCTGGATTTAAGTTTTTGTACTTAGTCATTTTTTCTTCTAAAAATAGAGATAAGCTGATGTACACTGCAGAAATATCCAGTGTATCTCTTGAATTTTTACACAGTGAACACACTTATGTTACTAGCACATAGACTGAGATCGAGAACATTTCCAGCACCCGAGAAGGCTTCCTCATGTCACTCCCAGTGAGGAGCCCCCCTCCCCAGGGTAATCTCTTCTGACTTCTATCGCCATAGATGGATTTTGCCTATTCTTGAACTGCATAGAAATAGAATCATACAAAAGTTACTCTTTTGTGTCTGGCTTCTTTCACCTACATATCTGTACAATTCATCCATGTTATGTGTAGCAGTGCTTTTTAAAAATGCTGTGTAGTAGTCCATTCTTTAATTATAGTACGATTTATTTAACCATTCTATTGAAGGACATTTGGGTTGTTTCTATTTTTGAGCTATAGTAAATAAAGCTGCTTTGGACATTTTAGCACATGCCTATTGATAAATATACGTTTATTTCTTTTGGGTGTATTCCCAGGAATGGAATTGATTAATCTGTTTTTTTTAAATTTAGGGATCTAGTCTTGCCTGTGTTGTCATCTACCAAGCAAAAAACAGTAAAAAAAATTTTTTTTTCTGGTCTTTAGGTAAAAATCCTGGCTATTCTGCCTTACCTAATTAGACAAGCAAGAGGCTGCGATAAGAAACTGGAAAGCATTGAAGAGACATCTCCTACCCTTTCTCTCATGCTGTTTTCAAATACAATAAAATCCAGTGAGGATTTCATGCTTGGTGTCTTCAATTATTAGCAATGTTCATTGAGGGTGATCTGTAATCTCCACTACAGCCCTACAGCTTGGGGCAACTGCAGTTTGCCTGGGTCCTTTCCCAAAAGATGGTTCAAGTTCAGGTACAGGTTGCTGTGGGGGCATGGCTGAGCCTACCTAGAGTGAAGGGTGGTCTGTTCTATAAAATTGTCTTGACCCTGGTGTAGAATGGAAAAGTTTCTGTATTCTCCAGAAAAAAAAACCCGAAACTGTGAGTTCTAGAAAAAGTGAGCCCAGAAGGATCAGATTTGGGTGGGGCAATGAGGAAAACAGAAAACCTCTGAAGATAGACTTGTGAGACAAATTAGTTAGTCTTCTGCATTGCACTGCACAATGGGCCCCAACTGAGGGGCCTCAAGCAATTCCTCCAGTGGTTGGGGCTCTCTCTCCCATCCCTTTTTCCTTCTAAGGAAATGTAAAGCCCAGAGAAAGCAGAAAGAGGTCCTGGGCTTTCTGGACACTGAGCTTGGGTGGGAGTATGCCAGGGCCTGGGTGAGTTTCATGGGCCCCTTGGAACATAGGAGGAGGACTGAAGGGCAGAGAGGCTGGGCAGGCACCTTCACATAAGCCAGGCTTCTGAGTTCTTGGGGTCCAGAATCTCCAAAAGTAGTTCATGGCCAGTTAGCCAGGCCTGGTTTCCTAGAAATTCCTTAGATCCCAGAAAGCGGGGGGTAGAGGGGTGGGGAGCGGGAGAAAGGGTTTATCTTTTTCAACTGGTACTTCAGGATTTTATAAGATCCTCTCCCATTCCCTCCTTCAACTTCTCTCTTTCCCTCCTTGTGCTGTTGGCCCTGGGTCTTATCTTGATGACTCTTTCTCTGTCTCTCTCTCTCTCTGAATATACAGGTCATGTACGTCATCTTTCCATAGCTTTGCCTCCACCCTTAAACAGAAATCCAGACCCCTTTTACAGGTCCAGCAGCTCCATTTTCCCTCCAGGTCTGAACGTTCAGCGTCCCAGGCTCCAGCTCTCATGTCTTCTTTGGAGCTCGTGTCCCCCTCTCTCTCCCTTCCACCTCTCTCTGAATTTGGAGCCTTCTGGGCAGTAGCTGGGGTCCCTGGACCCGGGAGCAGCTTATCACTGCGCATCCGTGTTGGGAGTGGCACCTGGAGTGAACTGGGATGCTAGTAGCCACGACCCAAAGCAAGAGTCTTCCAGAAATACCCTTTAATTCCTATTTACCAGCCTCTTCTGGCTCAGGCTCATTCCCAGGTTCCCCTTTCAGGCCCAGAGTGGGGGGCAGCCCCCCCCGACTCCCCCCCCCCTCCCCGAGAGATGGACACTTTATAGGGAGAGCTTTTTATTCTCTCGTTAAACCTGCCAAGGCACAGGAGACAGAGCTAGGGAGGGAGAGGAGGCAACTAGGCGGCTGAGGCGGGGCCGGCTCCATGTCCCCTCTCCCGCCTCCCACTACTCCCCTCCCCTCGACCTAGCTGGGTTGCTCCAAACTGGAAAGCAGGAAAAGGATACCTCTTTTCTCTTGTTTTTCAAGTGCAATAAAAGACAGAGAGAGAGGGAGGGAGGGAGAGAGGGAGGGAGGGAGGGAGAGAGGGAGGGAGGGAGGGAGAAGGGGAGTCGGGAGGGGGGAGGGGAGGAGAGAGAAAGGCGGGGGTGGGGGGAGAGAGAAAGAGAGAGGGGAGGGAGAGGGAAGGAGAGAGAGGGTGAGAGAGGGAGAGAGAGGGAGAGAGAGGGGGAGAGAGAGGGGGAGAGAGGGGGAGAGAGGGAGAGAGAGAGAGAGAAAGTATTTTTGCGATTTCTGCCATGAAGATTTTACTAGCTTCTCTCCGCCAGGCCGCAGCCAATCAGCGCGCGTGCCCGGGCACCTGCGTCTCCTGCGTCAGGACGGCCGGGCTGAGCGAATGCAGGCGCCGAGCGAGCTGGGAGCGATTTAAAACGCTTTGGATTCCCGGGGCCTGGGTGGGGAGAGCGAGCTGGCTGCCCCCTGTATCCCCCACCCCCAGCACCCCATGAACCGACCCTCGGCCCGATGGAACCCGGCAATTATGCCACCTTGGACGGGGCCAAGGAGATCGAAGGCTTGCTGGGAACGGGAGCGAGTCGGAATCTCGTCGTCCACTCCCCACTGACCAGCCACCCAGCGGCGACGCCGACGCTGATGCCCGCTGTCAACTACGCCCCCCTGGATCTGCCAGGCTCCGCGGAACCGCCAAAGCAGTGCCACCCATGCCCCGGGGTGCCCCAGGGGGCGCCCCCAGCTCCGGTGCCTTACGGCTACTTTGGAGGCGGGTACTACTCCTGCCGAGTGTCCCGGAGCTCGCTGAAACCCTGTGCCCAGGGGGCCAGCCTGGCCGCCTACCCTGCGGAGACTCCCGCCTCCGGGGAGGAGTACGCCAGCCGTCCTACCGAGTTTGCCTTCTATCCGGGGTACCCGGGACCCTACCAGCCTATGGCCAGTTACTTGGATATGTCGGTGGTACAGACCCTGGGCGGCCCTGGGGAGCCTCGCCACGACTCCCTGCTGCCTGTGGACAGTTACCAGCCCTGGGCCCTTACTGGTGGCTGGAACAGCCAGATGTGTTGCCAGGGAGAACAGAACCCACCGGGTCCCTTCTGGAAGGCGGCATTCGCAGGTAAACTGCCCACTACTCTGGATCCCTTTGGCGCCAAGCGTTGGGTTGTAGGCTGTGCTGGCACTTGCCTGGGAGGAGGTGGAAGGAAATTTGGGGCTGGTGAGGAGGAACTTGGTTCTCCTTGGTTGGCTTTTAGGATTCTGAAGGAGTCTAGGCAGTTAGAGAGCCTGGGTGGAGACCCCAGAGGGTCAGTGCTGGGTGCTGTCTGAAACCTGAGGCCCACCTGGCCCCCTGACCTCCACAGGAGGCCTTGGGACCAGTCTTTCAACATATCAGAGTGTTTGGCTCTCTTAGCTGTTGTCTGGGGCTCAGGGTCTCCCTGCCCAACAGGATCCCAGTTTAATTCTACAAAAGGGTTAAATAACTCTCAATTCCTTTAGTGTGGGGGTGGAGTAGGGTGGGTGGAAACAGAGATATTGGATGCTGTGTAAAGAATGCAACATCTCACTTTCTCTCAGATGAGTTTTTCACTTTCCAAAGGGAAGTTTAGATTTTTTGCAGCCATGACTTAGGTGTGTACATTGGTGCATGTGTGTGTGCATGTGTGTGTGTGTGTGTGTGTGTGTGTGTGTGTGTGTGTGTGTGTGTGTCGGGAGTGGAGGCAGAAATGTGTTCCTTCCTATACAGAAATTGCCTGTAGAATCTATGGGTGGCCAAGAGCTGGAAAATGCTCGTGAGGGTGGATGTGTGTTGACCGTGGGCAAAGGTCTGGCTCTGAGAGATGGGTGTGTTTGCAGACTTGCAGGTGTGAGGGCAGTGATGAGTAAAGATGGCCTGCAGAAACCTCTTCTTTCCACGGCTGAGGGGTGATCGGAGAGCCATCTGGATGCTGAGATGTCCTCCTGTGCTTTGGGGGAATGGGAGTGCACGAATGCCTGTAGGGTGGCCTGGGTGCTTCTATGGGATGACTTCACTTGTGGGGCCTGGGTCTGCACCAGGCGGTGATCTGAGCATGTCTTTCTCTCCCTGCCTCTCCTGCTGCCAGACTCAAGCACGCAGCACCCTCCAGATGGCTGCGCCTTTCGCCGCGGCCGCAAGAAACGCATTCCCTACAGCAAGGGGCAGCTGCGTGAGCTGGAGCGTGAGTATTCCGCTAACAAGTTCATCACCAAGGACAAGAGGCGCAAGATCTCGGTGGCCACCAGTCTCTCTGAGCGCCAGATTACCATCTGGTTTCAGAACCGCCGGGTCAAGGAGAAGAAGGTCCTGGCCAAGGTCAAGACAAGCGCTACTCCGTGAGGGACACCCAGGCTGGAAGGGAGGGGGAAGTGGGGGTATCCTCGGGAGACTAGGAGCCTGCCAGGGCCAAGCTGGGTCCCAGGACTCTGATAAGAGGCTCCCAGAGGTGATACATTTCCCAGACCAACACTCCTGGGCTGTTCCTGGACAGCCCGAGTACTCCATATGTCCCAGAGAGCCAGGGAGGCCCAGAGATACAGTCCAGTCCAACCAGGTAACATCACCTGAAGGACCTGTCCTAGTCATAATCATTCATCCTGGCAGTGGCAATAATCACCATAACCAGTACCAGCTGCCATGATAATTAGTCTCATATTTTCTATCTAGAGCTCTGTAGAGCACTTTAGAAACCGCTTTCATGGATTGAGCTGATCATGAATAAATGTGGAAGGAGACAAGTGGCAGGACAGCGTTCTCTGGATTCCCTTTTGTTTCCAAAGCCCATCCCCATCCCAGTGAGGGTAGAGGAGACAAGAAATAGCAGATTCACCCCTGTGATTACATTGCCCATTTAGCATTTTTCTAAGAAGATGACAGCTAGGCAGAGTGGATAACGATGGAGAGTACCTCTCCCTCCCTCCCTGTCCACCCCCTATTGTGTACCCAATGGTCTCAGAAGTCCCCAGTCCCAACTCTTCAATTTTGACCATGTGTGAAAATGAAGCAAGTAGGCTGGCCTCCCGGATCTGTTCTTCCTTCCAGAGAAATGGGGTTTGAGAAAGTGCCTGGATAATTCACCACTTCTCCAAAGCTTTCCAAGTCCTTCCTTAATGTTCCTGGTGGTTCTGACCTAATCAGGTCATGGTTCATTGGGCATTTGGGAGCTGCGTGAAATAGACATTTGTGGCTTTGTAGATGGAGCCCCTCCCAGGCATAAATGGTAACAGAATGAGAGACTAGTATCCTATACTATGGCAGTCACGGCCCAAACACACTGGTATAGCCCAGAAGCAGAAAAAACAGAATATGGCCCCTTCGCCATCCATTCCTCCTCTGCTTGGCCTCCGGTGACACGCAGAGGAGCTTGCAGGGCTCAGGCCTGCGATGTGGCAGGCCCTTTTTCAGGTGAAAGAACTACGGGTGGAAGAATCCCAAAACCCAGTCTCAGAGTGGGGAATGGCAGGCTGCTGGGACAGCAGTGGGCACAGACTTATTTCCTTTTCACTTTCAGTTCATGTACCCTGAATCTCGGGTGGGTGGAAGGCGGGATGGCGCCAATTGTGTTTTCCACATCCATGTAGACAGAGACCCATAATGCGGAATTCCAGAAACCTGGGGCAGACTGCTTGCGGAGCCAGGAACCCTAACACATGTCCCTGGTTTCGCGTGCCTGGGCCCAGGGCCGGGTGGGACTCGCTACCTTAGCCATGCAGCAAAGCCAGCAGATATTCGCTGGATCTTCCTGCAACCTGGGCTGGGGAGGGGATCCCGGCAGACACTCTTCTAGCGCACAGACATCAGTCGGAGAGGAGCCGCCGCCGGACACACGTTCAGAACCACCTAGCAGAGGGCAGGTGGGATGCGAGCAGACCGAGGGGGGCCGCGGCCACGGTCTGGATGGCCGGTCCATCTCGAAGCAGAGTGCTTGTTCTCCAGAAAATCCTGAGTTGGCCGCCTCAGCTGAAGGATTCTGGTATTTCCAGACTGTGGTCGGGTGGGACCCCAGTCCTGGCTCCTCTTCAGGGAAAGAGCTGAGAAGGCTCTACTAAATCTATTTACCAAAGAGGAGTCGGAGGCTGAGGGGAAAGGCCCCGAAGACAGGCAGTTACTCACTCTCTGTCCCCCTTGGTCTCTTTAGAATGTGTATGCTTGGGAGGGGGGTGTCAGATTCCTGATTTAAACAATCCTTCGAAGCCCTGTGGTCCAGTTTCAGCTCCCCGGTAATGCGCCCCGCCCAGAGGAGGTTGCTTTTGCCTTCCACGTTCCCTTTCAAGCGAAGTCCCAAGGCGAGTCGCTGTTAACATCGTAGGTTCGCAAGGGTAGTACAAAACCCTCCCTTGCCGCTTCAGAAATGGGAGACTTCAGCGCAGATAGGCATGTGGGTAGAGTGTGGGACAAATGAGGGAGAGCGCCATGGTGCCGGCTCCCCACAAGGGAAGGAGAAAGGCCACAAGAGGGGTTGCCACTTGGACTTAACGCGCGATGGCCTAGGTAGAGGCCTGAAGGAGTCAGGAGCCTCGATACTCTGGACTCCCAGGGATCTAACTTCTCCACTCTGATATCAGGGGCTTAAAATTTCGGGGCTCCTCTATTATTCTCTCGCAATAATTTCAGAATGAACAAAAGATTTGGGATTTTAGAGATTTATTTTACTACCAAAGCGTTTGGATTATTAAAAAGACAAGGGCGCCCCCTTCCGGCAGAAGTTCGCAATTTCAGGGAAACCCGCCAGGGGCTCAGCTTTAACCCCCTAATCGAGCCTTCTGGTTTCCGGATACATAGGGCCTCAGGGGTTGGGGAAGTCGGGGCTGCTTGTGAGAGCGCCAGGACCTGGAGTCGCCTGGAATTGGGCCAGGGTACCGGCAAATGTATCGGTTCAGCGGCCGAGAGACCCAGGAGAAAGGCAAGGAGGGCAGCAGGAGCGATTTCGAATAGAGAAAAAAGGGCGGCCAGAGCTCCCCGGGAGCAAGGCTGCGGCGCCATCTGCCCTGGATCCAGGTCTTCGTTTCAGTGAAATATTGTATTTATCTTTCTCGCCAGAAAAATTCGCGGCGAACCCCTCTCCACCCCCTCTTTCCCCGCCATGAATCATTTACTTGTTTGGAACCTGTGCAAAAAAATTTAATTTCGTTTTGTATTAAACTCTTTTATGGAAGCCCTTTCCAAACACCAGTTTCACTCCCGAGGAGAATTATACCCTATCCCACCAAGACCGACCATTTAAAATCTTTCCCTAATTTGTGTTTAAATTACAACAAAATCCAGGTATCTACATTTACTTGCCTGCAGCTATTTGCTTTTAAAATAGGGCCATTTTAAGCAACAGAAGAGTGTTTTGCTAAATTTATTTACACTGAATTATATGAATATAACGTTCAAAAATCGGTAAATTTAAACAACATCCTCATGGACAAATACACTCAGAGGCGCACAAATATATTCTGGGAGATACACCTGGCGTCCTTTTTGCAGTGAGATGTAATTTTACTCAGGGCTGTCCTCCGTGCCCTCTTCCTTTCTCCGAGCCAAACTTCACCGGTTCAATCTTAGCAAATGTTGAAAAAGGATCGGAGGGTCGCATCTATGCTGGCTCCAGGATCGAAATCACTTACTTCCAACTCCAAACCAGGTGGATTTTATTAAGGCCTCCAGAGGCCGAATTAGGGGTAGTGGCGAAGTGCGTAGGCGAGACCTCTGGAAGCTCTTTTCGTATCTCCCTTCCCGAAGCAGCCCAGCGGAGTCGAACTCGAGGCCCCAGCTCTAGGGTCCTTTACTCTTGTTGGCAAAAGCTTCCCACCACCCCGGAACTCGCGAGTCTGCGGCCAGCCGAGGATCTGCACTGCCTTGTCCCCCGCCCCGCCAGCCACCCCTACTCCGAGTGGTTCCAGGACCAGAAGCTGCCCCTGCGGCAGGAAAAAGGCCCAAATCAAGCCCCCCAGTTCAACAGCAGCGCCGGCTCCCCTCCTCCAACGGGGCACAAACTGCCCTCCCCTCCTCCAGCTCCCCTCCCCCGCTTCATTAAGATTTTATTCAAGGTCCTAAGTGCTGCATTTTAGGTTTCCTTCGGGGGAAACCCTCTGCCCCCGCCCCCGTCTGGTCTAATGAAAACCCCAGAGCTTCAAACTGTGGTGAATTAAATAAATGAATCCGTTACCGTAAACTTGGAATAAAGCGCGGAGGCAACAGCTGCCGAGGGGGCGAAAGACGAGGTTCCGTTTTTTTTTTTTTTTTTGAAAGAAACGTATACCGTATTCTCACCCACTAGAAGAGTCCCTCTATGGTAGAGGGGGTATAAAGCATGGAGCGGCCCTCGGCCTCTCAAACGAGTGGGACATCCCGCCCCTCCCCCCAGGCGCTGGCCTGGGCCTGAAGAGAGATTTTAAAACATCCAATGGGAAACTGATGCCAGCCTTCCTTCCCCTCCAGGCTACCAGTTACTTTTGTGTAGAAAGCGGGTGGGGGTGGTCGGAGCCGCAGAAGAAGAAAGAGTTCCACCACTGGTCCTCCTCCCCTAAATTGCCTCCAAAAATGACAGAGGGCAGCAAGAGTTCAATCACCCTCAGAATGATGGGGAGGGAAAGGCAACGTCTGTCTGCGCCCAGAGGTGAGGAGAGGGTCGGGGACTTTGCCATTGAACTTGAAGTTTCAGGTCGGTGGTCGCCGCCGCCCCTACATCCACTCTCCTAAACTCTTTATGGTAAGGGGGAGGGACATCTCTTGGCCTTAGGAAGGAAGGAGGAGGCCAAGCGGCGTTGGAAAGGCCAGAGCAATCGGGAGACCGTTCCGAGGCGCCACGGTTGGCGGGAAGGCGAGGAGGCCCCGGGTTGCGCTGGGGAGGAGCACTCCAGCCTTCGCCGGGCTCTCAGCCGCGAGGTGGGGAGCCTGGGGCTGTGCGCTCTCTCGCTGAGCCCCGCCCCCGACCCGGCTGGTGGTGGTGGTGGGGGCACCCAGCGTTGCGCTTGCTTCCTTCCTCCTCTAGCCTAAGGTGCGCGAGCAGAGCCCTGTGCCTCGCCTCTCGGAGTCTGGAAACTTCAGGCCGGCTCCTGCGCAGCTCAGGGCCTTGGGGCCAGCTGAATTCTGGCCCTGGCCTTTGCAGAGAGAGCAAGAGTGTTATGCTCCCATTTCTCAGATCAAGACAGGCCCATTTTGCTACTTCCAAGAGTGCTTTTCTCTCTCATAAGGTAAACTAGCTGATTCGTGGGCCAAGGGCGATACTGCTCTCTCAGTCTGGAACCCGCTCCGGGAGCCCTAGGGGTCCTCCCTGGAATTTGGGAGTCTCCCCGGTCGCGGCGGCAGGGAAGGGCAGGCGTCAGGCTCTTGACTCTGGAAGAAATCACCCCACGAGGCGCGTCCTCGGTTCCAGGAGAGACCGGCAGCCGCCTCGGCAGAAAGGGACAAAGAAAGCCCTTCGCAGCACGCGGGACCACCGTGGCCTTGGCGGGGGAGAGACTGAGGAGTGAGACCAAGGCCCCCCATAGGACCTTATGTTTGTCTCCGCCTGAATGGAATCCTGGTACAGACAAAATTAATATTTTTGTTAATGTTGTCGTTCTTAAAACTATAATACTTTACACAACACCTACTTTGAAAACTAAATGAAAATTAACCATAATCATAAGAATAATGATGATTTACTAAGGCACACTTAAGGGAAAGGCTCTGGCCCTTTAAAAAATAAATCAGTGCACCTTAGTCTCCTGAAAGCTGTCTTTTTTCTGCCATTCTTATGCCCTCTTCAGAAGCGTGGTGAGTGCTGGGATCTGAGGAGCAACTGGAGGGGATGCCCATGGCTGGCACATCTGCACAGGGGCTCAGAACCTGCCCAGAAGCAGCAGGGGGCCACATGCCCACATCCTTGGCCACGGACACTGATAACTCACTGGTCTTGGGGTGGGAAAAGTAATCTACAGATACACTCTGGACTCCCCTAACCCTCCCAGCCCCAGCCGGTTCCTGCCCATGCCCTCTCAGACCTACCGTCCCTACACTGACAAAACCCACTTTATAAAATGAGGACATTAAGACTAAGGGTAAGTTACTTGATTGGTGTCACAGCCAGCAGTGGCTGAGCTGGGGGCCCAAAGCAGGTGCTCCTAAGGACTAAGCTCTGTAGTCCACACCAGCACAAGAGAGCAGGAAGCCAAGCCTCTCTTCCACTCCCAACATTACTGCTCCTCAAAGGTCTCTCTAGACACCGACAAACACCTGTTTCCATCTGGAGCCATCCCCCGAGGTCACAGATGTGCACTCAAACTCCCTGGACCCAGCCCCTCCGGGTGAGCTGGGCAGACTGGCATAAGTGCAATGACAGGGGATTAAATGTGAGTGGAAATTTAGTTCAATCCACCACTCATTTATTGAGTGCCTACTGCATGCAAAACCTTCCACTGAGGTGGGAGGCTGGAGGAGATACAATGGAAAAACAATTTCCCTTCCTACCGAGCCCTGCTTCTCTCTCTGCCTCTTATTGCCTGCCAGATTTTGGGTCTGCAGCTTCCTTAGATGTGACCTAAAACCAGGGGACTATATTCTGTGATCTCCGCATTGCAAGGTGGAACAAATGACTACAAATGGGGAACAGGGAGTGAGAAAGATACACCCCTTTCCCCCATGGCATATGGACAGGCTTCCTGGAAAAGACTACGTTGGAGAAAGACCTCGAAAGATGCTTAGAATATCAAATCCAGGTGGGAAGGTGTGAGAAAACTCGGCAGAGGGGACAGAAGAGGCAGGGCTCTGAGGGAGAGAGGTCTGGAATCTGGCTCTGGTTGTGCCGGGCAGAGCTGGCAGGGAAGAGGGCAGGGACGTTCTCACTGGGTCCCCACCGCTGGGCTAAGCCTGTGCTGCGATCAGACAGCCTCTCGCCCATTCAAACTGTGCCCGCCCCACTCCCACTAGGCGCTCACGCACCGAGTGTTGATGCCGGCGGGACCGACCGACCGACCGGCCGCACACCGCAGGCCCCAGGTCAGGGATAAAGAGACAGCTCTCGGAGAGAGAGCTCCATACCCCTCGCGCGGACTCTCAGCTTCCCATTTTAGGTGGGCCCAGCCTGTCGCCCCTGCAGGAGACCTGAGCTCGCTCTTTGTCTGGTTGGCGGTGGAAATTCGCCGCCCCTCCCACTCTAGGCTGGATTTTGTCGTTGAACTTGAGCCAGGCCATAAACATTCCTTCACCCCTCGGGGAGATGGACAGGGACGCGGAGAGGGTGGAGGGAAATGTGTTGGCGGAAGAGGGTTGTGGAAGGATCCGGAACGCGATAGGCCGGCCTCTCCCACCCAAGCCTGCACTGCTTCATCGACGAGCTTTTGATCTCTGCCTTCCGCGGAAAAATTCGCCAGATTGCATTTAAAAAACCCCTATTATTGAGGCCATCCGGCAAGTCAAACCAGTAATTTCGTCAGGATCAACGTAATGTAACTTTCATTTTCACTCATTCGTAATTCATATTTTCTTAAACTTATTTTTAGGCAGTAAAATCCCCTTTTTTTTAACGACCAGGAAAAGCAAATGCATAAACAGCAAACGAATAATAGCTACTGTAGATGAATTATTAGGAAAGACTGGAGTAGGTCACCCCGAGGCCTATTTTAAAAGCGCCCCTCCCTCGGCAGAATAATCCCAGAGGGCAGCAGAGGAGCCCCGCGGAGCCTTTGGTCTCCCCAGGATCCAGAAACAGACTTGGTAAACGGGGCGCTCCCCTTCCGTGACGGAGGACGATCCCCCATCCTTGGCCTGGGGAGCCTCCGGCCGGACCTGGGACTCGGGCGCGTGCTTCCCAGTGACCGGCCGCCGGCGGAGGCTGTGCGAGCAGCCTGTTGAGACGGTATTAGTGGTTTTGTTTCTTCTTCTTTTTAAAGAATTTAGGATCCTGGAGCAAGGGATGATCAAAGACTTGATCCCGGGATCTTTTCCTGGATCAATAAAACCCAGTGTAAGGGGAGCTGGGCGCTCAGGGCTGCTCTGGGTCTTGCGAGGGGCGGCTCCGTGCGCCGGGCTTCCCGCGAGGAGCCCGGGCGGCTCAGCGAGCGGCGAAGAAGGCACCAAACCCCGGCGAATTTACGACAAGCTCCCGGACTCCTAATTTAGGGACAGATAAAATGCCTGGAGGCTGGTCCTCACTGGCAAACCGGAAAAGGGGCCTGAGGGAGTTGTCAGGATACTGCTCTCCGCGCTCTGTCCTCCCCTCCACCCCCATTTGGCTTTTACCTGCCCGAGGACTTGGACCGAAGAGGGTTGTTGTCTTATTCTCCTCCCTAACCTTCGATCCCCAGGCCTTCGGAGCCCTGCAAGAACCCAGCCAACCCCTCTCCCTTTGTCTGACCATTGGGGAAAAGCGGCGTGGGCGCCTGGGTCAAGTTAACCGAGATGCCCCGCATCTTTTAGGGCAAGTAGGGCCACCGTTGGCCCAGGAGGGCCCTAAGCAATCGGGATTGGAGGCGTGGGGAGTGGGAGGCGAAGCTTTGAGGAAGGCTTTTTAAATTTTAGTCTGCTGTTTCATTCTCACATCCACCCCCCCCCCCCACCTCAGTTCTGTGGAGGAGAAATGATCGGAAAGGATTATTCGGAAAAATAAATGCGAAGGCCTCATGGAGTGAGCTTTTCAGAGATGATCTTAAGTCTTTGGCATTTGTGTAGTTTTTCGTTAGTTCTGTTCCGCCGTTTATGAAATTTAAGGATTTACAGTATTTATTTGGTACAACCGTTTCTCTGAGATCTCATTTAGAGTGAAAGAAGCTACATCTACACTGCTCCCCAAAAGCTTCAGACTAAAGACATTGAAATAATTACCCCCAACATTCCTAATCTAAAAAAAAAAAAAAAAAAAAGGAAAAGGAAAAAAAATCTCAAAGTGCAAAAAACCCTATCCAGATAGCAGAAAATAGGTTTATGGGGCTTTGAACATGCACATACTTTAAATTTTTTTAATTAACAATCTACAAACATTTTTTCCATTCTTCATTCCAATGCTCATATTTTAAAATTTGCAACCACTGTTATTAGTTACTTTTGTCTTTCCTCTCCCCAACTTAGTTACATGTATCCTATCTTGATTTTAAAACATACTATATATTTACTATGTCATTAGCAATTTCCCAAGTTATTGCAGGTTTCTAAATGCCATTTTAAAATGTGTAATATGAAACAAAATGAGTTGTCATAATTTACAAAACCATTTCCCTAATGTTGGTCATTTAGCTTGTCCCCACATTGAAAAAGAAAACTTTTTCATTGATTGGAAAATTAACACATTTTCCTTGTCAAGAATTTCAAAAATATTTTTAAAATATTATGAAGAAAAAAATAAAGCCAGCCCATATCCTACCACCAAAAGTTAACCCGAACGAGCCCTTTGTTCTATTTTCTTTAGTTGTTTTTCCTTGCAAATGTGAATAATTTCAAAATTGAAATTCTGCATGAACATTTTTGAATCTTGCCTTTTACCTTAATATTTGATTATGAACATTTCTCAGTGTCATTAACCATTCTTCAATAGCATGTATTTAATGATTGCATAGTATCCAGTCCTCCAGATATGCCATCATTTGGAAAAGCTTTTCTCTAATAATTGATCATTTCCATGTATACTTTTTAAAATAATTCACAAAAGAGGAGAACATGGTTACGTCTCTATGTGTGTTTGGTAGGAGGGTGAGAGCTGAATCTCCTGGGAATAGAAAGCTTCAAAATTTTTAGGTTAAAAACTCCCCCTGCTAGGTATTGATTGGAAAGGAATGAAAGACGGCCTTTGGAGCGCTGGAAAAATTCTGTTTTGATCAGGGTGGTGGTTACATGGGTGTGTATACATGTGAAAAATCATTTGGCTGAACATTTAAGATTGGTGTACTTTACTTTTTAAATTTTAACACTTCTTCCCCACTCCCCAAAGCCTATATCTGTTTACACAGGAAAAAACAATGCAGGAAATAGGTAGGTGGAGGAAGTAAGAAAGGGGAGGGGACCAACCCAAGCTGGATCAGTTCACCCCTTGCTAGGGTGTTATCTTTGGTTCACAGAGACCAGAAGTAAATATTGAACAGCTAGTGATGATGAGGGGGGAAAAAAAAAGAGCCTGGCCCTTCCCACGTTGAGGAAAGAAAGTTTTTCCATTATGGTTGCACGCATGTGGCTTTCAATTTTCCTAGGGAGCAGAAGATAAATAAAAATAGGCTAGAAGAGGTTTACAAAGAGAGTTAAAATTAACATTTAAATAGCTGACTTGGCTAACATTGTCACATGAAATTGAAGTAGGGTGCATTTATATGTAATATAAACGATTTTTTTTTTAATTTCAGAAAGAATCATTTTGGATCTATTTTATAATCTACTTTTTCACTTAAGAAGGTAGCAGGCAGGACTTGGAGGCTCCCAGACAGCTGTGCTCCCAGATCATGATGGGGAAGACCCTTCAGGGAGTGGAATAGTGTCTGGTGTCTGTATCTAGTTTTACTGGCACTATCCTGTGTGGTGCTGTGTGCTGGCCAGAACATATGCTTAATCCCTGGGATGCAGGAGGAAAGGGGAAAAACCCTTCAAACTATTTGGCACCACGGTTACTTCCTGTTGTGCTTCAGAGAGAAGGCTGCTACAACCACTGCACAATATTAGGTGATGATATTTAATTTTGAATTGTCATTTCACTTCTTTTTCATTTACCATCGGGATAAAGTTGGATTTTTAATCGATATAAGAAAGACATCAGAGGCACCTTTCTGTGTCAGTAAAATGCACTGTGGATGTTTTTTAAAACAAGCTTTCCCCAATTTTTGAGGTATAGCATAATTCAGCAGAGTGCATTTATCTTAAGTGTATGGCTCGGAGTATTTACTCACGTAACCACCACTCAGAACAAGATACAGAACATTTACTGCACCCCTGTAGGATTTCTCTCACCCCTTTCCAGTATAAAGTTCCAGAGATAATTGCCATTCTGGTTTCTGTTGCTACGGATTCATTTTGCCTGTCCTGCATACAGTTAGAGTACAGACATCTTTTGGGTCAGGTTTATACAATTCAACAAAACGTACGTGCAGTTCCTCTATGTTGTTATGTGTATCAATAGTTTAATGCTATTCCATTGTATGGAGAAACTACGAGTAGTTCATCCAGTCACCTCTTGATGGACATTTGAGTTGTTTCTATATTTGGCTAATCGGAATAAGAACTATTATGAATATTCTTGAGCAAGTCTTCTGGTGGACAGATTGACTAATTTCCCGTAAAATTCCTGGATTATAGGGTAGATAGATGTTTAACTGTACTAGCTATGTGGTGTCTTAAAACATCAAATTATCCAGGCAGCAGTCCCAGTTCCCTACAACTGGTGCAAATGGTCAGATTAAAGAGCAAGAAAAACCTAACATTAATGGACATGATGACATTTGCTTGAATTTCTAAAACGAGCTTATTTCGAAGTCTTAATGACCTGGATCCTTGGGACAGCAGAGATTTGAGCTTGCTGACAACAGAGCATCAAAACTCATGGCTCTGGTTCTTCCTGTAGTCTCCCTCCACTGATCCAGTCATGGCCACAGTCATATCTGCAAGTTATGTCTATGCGGCTCTCACCAAACTCCCCCAAATGCAAGTGCAATGAGCGAGTGTGAAGAACTATGACTGAGGTCAATGGTCAGGATCAGCAGGGCCCAGGGGCCCAGGGGTTAGCGCTAGAAGATGGAAGCGATTCTCCCCAGTCCTGATTTGGATGCTGAGTTATGACTTGGGAAATTTACGGCCCTGTGGTCTTTTAACAAGAAGCAATCTATCTTCCCTAGCAGAACTTCTATTACTGGTGACAGGTGCCTGGAGCCAGCTTATTAAAAACCATCATTTCAACCCCCAAAGCGAAGGTGCCACAGTGTGTTGGAACAGAATACTAATTTCCAGCTCCATATCCTAATCTGGGATGTGGAGAGAACATTAGGAGGCATTTTAATATTCAAGAGAAAGGAAACCCAGCGCTATTTCTGCAGCTACACCCAGAGCCCTGGGAAAATTAGGATCTGCGTGTACTTCCCAGGTCACACTGCCCCATCCCAGCAGGTTAACACAGTTCACAGGTTCTCACTTGCTACCTTGGGCTGGCCCTGCCCTGGCCAGAGACAGAGCTCACCTCCATGCTCAGTGGCTGTGGTGGAAGCAGGTGGCTCTGGACTTCCAGTCAGTGGGTTGGATTCAGGTCCTGGCTCTGGGAGAGGAAAAAGCCCTCTTACATTGATACGGTGCTTTAAAGTTTTTCCAAGTACCTGTGTGCATTCACATCTTTTATCTCATGTGGTTCAATGACGTACAAGGAGAGGGAAGGAATCTGCCCATTTTACAGAGAAGGTAAATGAATACCCTGGAGGAAGCACCTTATTGTTTTGGAGGTGAGAGGAGCCTCCACTCATTGTTTTTTGTCCTGAAGGCTTTTCTATGCAGCTTTGAGAATAAGGCTGAGAAATTTGAATGGGGGCGAGGGGGCTGTTGTGGGGGGTTACTATTTCACAAAGATCTCTCAGGGTTGAGCCAGTTTTTATGCCCCCATGGGGTTTCTTTACCCCTATCCCATCTTTTGGATGATCTTCATGGCTGAGTTATTCACATAAGTGACGACGTTTCTGTCCTGCAGGCCTGGGTATGCCCAGGCCAAGTAGAAGGGAGAGCTAAGGAAATGGTCAAGAATTAGCCACATCGTGGGGGTTGGAGGTGGAGAGGGTAATAGCTCAGTGGCAGAGCGAATGCCTTAGCATGAACGAGGTCCTGTGCCCAGGACCTCCATTAAAAAATAAATAAATAATTCATATGGAGAAAAGCAAAAATAATGATGAAGACGAAGTTGAAAGTTCATTTTCAGCTGCCTCATAGCAAAACATTTTTAAAAATCCCTGCTTTTTGGTCTCTGTCTTAACAAACGACATGAGTCGTGCCTAGCTGCCATGGAATAGCAGATGTTTCACACTTTTTGTGGCTGATTTCATACACACTTTATATCACTTGTATAAAACTGCTCTAGAAAGATTTGTTCCTCTGGGAGTTCAGGGCTGGGTAGCGGGGGCACGTGCTCTGTCCTTCTTTTTGTGCTTTTTTACTCTGATGCCCCACCTGAGATCCAAGAATATTTTCTTCAGACTTGTTCCCCCTTTCTTAAGAGAACTCCATAAACAAAATGAACATGTCTAAATTTCCAGTCGTTTAACATCTCAGGGGCCTGGAGGAAATGATGCCATTGTGTTTAATTGAATTTTTTTATCCGCGTGTTTGGTGCCATGTGGTCTGAGGCCTGGGAGAGCTGAAAACTTGGTGTCAGGGACTCTGGTGGAGTGTGTGTGTGTAGGTGACAATTAAAACCAGTTTTGCTTCCTTCTCAGCATGGCCCAAGATGGTGTTTACTTGGCCTTATAAGCAGAACTATTCCCTAGGCCTTGGATCTAAGAATCAGCTGTCTCCCTTCCTACTGCCACATTCCTGGACCGTAAGCCAAGGCTCTAAAACAAAGGATTCCTCACTCGTGTGCAAAATAAGTGTTTTCCCGGAGGAGCTGCTCCTTCAACCCAGGTGTCAGTAACAGGAGACTGATGGTTGTTTCATTTTAGAGATGCTTTGGATGATCGATGCCAGCCTTTCCCAATAAAACATTTTATTTTTCCCTGGGAAGGTTTCCTTGGAAGCATCTCAATGTACCCCATTTACTATTTTTACTCTGAATGTTTCCATTGCCCAGAATGATTTTTGTCCAAGCTCTTGGATGGAGGTGTGACTCTGGGCTGGAAAGTCTGCCTCCAAGTTGCCAAGGGGTTTTCTAGTGACTGGACCATCTCTGCCACCTTGGTTGACTACAGGGGCTGGTGAGGTTTGCCCTGCATCTTGTAACACCTCAGTCTGGCTCCTCTGATCTCTCAGAGCAGGAAACTGCAAAGCTGTAGGAGCAGAGAACTGAACTGGGTAGTGATACATGACCAAATCCCAATTACCTGCAAAGGAATTTTCTGCCCTGGGCTTCTCTTGGCTAATCTTATGATCCACACCATTGGTGCCATCACTTCCCCCCTCTGAACCTGACACTCCTGTGGTCCTCAGCCCTGCTGTGCTTGATCCCTTCCAGCTGCAGGGAGCTGACAAGGATGTCAGCACTGATGACCATGGGATTCGAGGAGAGGGACAGCTTCTCTCAGGCTCTGGGACACCGGGATCCAAATGAGAGGTTGTGTTCACTCAGCCCTCAGAGCACAGCTTGGTATCTTGACTTTAGGTTCACAAGTCCTAACTCTGTGTAGGTGCTGAATGAATGTTGGTTGAATGAATAAGTAAACGAGGAGCGAATAAATCAATATATTCCAAGGACACTATCACAGTTGCATATCATAGAACTAAAAACTGCACTGGAAAGTAAAACTGTAAATCACATTTATGATAAAGTGAAAATTTATTTGATATGTGGTTGCCTTTCATTGGTAACCAAGAGGTAAGATTTTAATACCACCTCACAGCACTTAATGAAATGCCTCTCACACCACCCCTTGCTCCTTCCTTTTCAGTCCTGTAAGTCACTTCTTCATCCCAGGCTCTTCCATGACATCTTCTCAAAGGCCTTTAGAATAAACCCCGACCATTGCTTTATGCTCCCCAGGCCACATCAGATCAAATTCATATTTACATTTGCAGCCTTAGCAATTCACATTGCATAGCCCTGAAGGATTTGCAGCATTTTCACTAATGTTGCCTTATTGAATCCTAACCTTGCTGTGAGATAACACTTTGTATCCACGTTTTACATTTTGCAGATGAAGAATCCACTGGCTAATGGAGGTAGAGCCGGGACTTAGATGCAGGTTGTTAAGCCCACATTCTCTCTGCTTCCCATGCACACATTCCCTCTCCAGCCCTGTCCTCTCCCAACCCCCGAAGCTGCTACTTTTTACTTCCTTCTATGTGCCAGAACTTTCCCATCCCTAGATCTTTGACCACATAGAACCCCACCCCCAACCATGTGTGTTCAGAATCCTACCCATTTTTCAACGTTTAGCTCAGATTCTCCCCTGAGTGGTCAGGTCTCCTCCCTCTTTGGTGCTTTCATGGCCCCTGACTTTACTGATTTTAAGGCAGCGTTAAAACACAGCATGGTTATATAAAATCTAATTTATCTAAGACACAGTGTTTTTATTTATGGATGAGCCTGTCAGGCTATCACTAGACAGCAGGATCCTTGAATACAGGGATTGGGTCTTGTTCACATGTTTTATGTCCCACAGTGCCCAGCATGGGGTCTGACACCTGGTAATTACTCAATGAACACTTATGAATACAATCATGATTTTATTGTTAAGTGAAAAAAAGTGTAGAATAGGATTATAGTAGTCTATCTTTTGTCTAAAAAGAGGGGATATTAGACTATTTTATCATGGCCATTTTCGTTTCCATAAAAGGCACATAAGAAGTGAATCACAAGAGTTTCCGCCAAGAGGTGGGGCTACAGCAAGAATGGGAGGGGTGGTTTTTTAACCATGTGAATGTAATTCTCTTAAAAATCAGAAAGGTTGCTGAGGTGATTTGACCACCAGGATGCTGGTTCCTGATGCCGTTCCTGCACTTATGAGGTGACAACATCCACAAACTGTCATCGGCCCAGCAACTCCATGGCAGGTGGCAGGCCTGCCCCTGCAGAAGGTGGTAAAACTCTGCTTGATATGTGGAAGGCCAGGGGCAGGGAAGGAGGGAGAAAAAAAAAGGGATTTTCTTTTCAGTCAGATAAATGGCAAGTTTTTATTTAAGACATGTTTGCATAGTGTATATAATTTTAAAATGAAAAGCTAGAAAAGGTATAGGTCTTTTTTTTTTTTTTTAATTGGAGGTACGGGGCATTGAACCCACGACCTCGTGTATGCTAAGCATGTGCTGTACGACTGAGCTATATTCTTCCCCCAAGAAGATTGTAGAAGACTTTTGCAGGAAGAATTTAACTGGCCACTAGCAATACAAATTTAAGATCACCCAAAGAATGACTCCTCCTCATCTCTCAGAGAATCAGCTCTGAGAAGAAAAACTGCATTTTGCAGATCATATAAAAAGGAGGAAAGAGGGGGGAGGAGAGGCAGAATAGAATGAAAGATGGGAAGAAATAGATAAAGAAAGAGAAGAGATAGGAAAAAGATGCAGGATATAAGAAAAGAAAAAGAAGAAAACAGATTTTAAAAGATAGAGGCAAAGGCGACCCAGAGAGTGAGAGCGAGAAAGAGAGAGACAGAAAGAAGCAGTGGGAGTATGTATCTGGGAAAGGCTTGGAGGGTAACGTCCAAACCAGTCCAGCAAAGGGCTCAGGCACCAGGTGAGACCAGCCTATGCCATCAGGGGCCTGCTGGACTCTGAGATGGGGAGGCTCCATGTTCCTGGAGCAGGCAGTCTGCAAAGGTTTGGTCCCAGGGGTCCCTCCAGGAGTGTGCAGCCCCCCCCCCACCGCCCCAATACCACCTCTACAGCACAAGGCAACAGAGAGGGGAGAGGTTCTCTAGGCTTCCTTAGATTTTTCCAGGACCAATACCCTTTACCTCCAGGAGCTGAATTCCCAAGGGCAGGTACCCTTGACAGCCTGAGTTGTGCAGCCTTTGGGGACAGTGTGGTCCAAATGGAACTTGTCTGTCCTGCTCTTGGTAGTGGGCACAGTTGCCAGGAGACAGCCCAGCCTCCAGCTTCAGGCTCCCTCATTATCACTGACTGTGGAAGAGTGGCTGGTGCAGACTTGGTCCAGATTCCCCCTTCCTATGTGGGGAGGGCTCTGGAAAGGGATGGAGAGGGCTAGAGCAGGAGTTAAGGCTGATAGTGGAAGACCTTTGACCTCGGGTTTAGGTGTGTACCCAGCTAAACCCAGCTGTGGACCCAGCCAGAGATGAGGGGATAAATGTCCAATTCCAGACAGGATGAAGCTCTCTCTTCCCTACTCTGGGCTGCTTCCATTCCATCGGTAGAACATCTACAAAAGAGAGGAATTCAGTAGCATCTTGTTAAAAGAGGGGGAAAGTTGCATTCTGATTTTTTTTCCAGGATGTCTTCCCTAATCAAAACCAGTCGGGTGAGGATGTTCTATTCTGTCACCCACTACCTGAGTGAGTCATTTCCTTCTCCTGAGCCTGATTTCCATCCCCCTTTTCTACATATTTCTCTCATTTTTTGGGCAGTGGAGGTAATTAGGTTTTTTAAAATTTTTTTAATGGAGATATTGGGGATTGAACTCAGGACCCCGTGCGTGCTAAGCATGCACTCTCTCACTTGAACTATACCCTCCCCCCCCATATTTCTCTCATTTAAAGTCCTGCCCTTAGGCTTCCATGAGGCAGAAAATCAACAAGGATATAGAATTCAACATCACCATCAACCAACAGGATCTAATGGACATTAACAGAACACTCCATCCAATAACAGCAGAATACTCATTGTTTTCAAGTGTCTGTGGAACATATACCAAGATAAACCATATCATTAGCCATAAAACAAATTTCAATAAATTTAAAACAATTTAAATCATACTGAATGCATTCCCTGATGACAATGGAACCAAAATAGAAATCGATAAAAAAAAAATGATAACAGAAAAATCTCCAAATACTTGGAAACTAAGCAACATACTTCTAAATAATCTATGAGTCAAAATGGGGATTCTCAAGCAAAATTTAAAAATACATTGAACTGAGTGAAAATGAAAATGTGATATCAAAATTGTGGCTAAAGCAGTGCTGAGAAAGAAGTTGGTAGCACTAAATGCATATATTTTCTAATAAAAAATTAGAGGAATATCTCAAAGCAATAATCTAAGTCCCCACCTCAATAACCTAGAAGAAAAAGGAGAGCAAAATGAATTCACAAGATAAATTCAAAGCAAGTGGAAATAATAAAAATAAGAACATAAATCCATAAAACTGAAAACAGAAAAAGAAGACAGTAACAGAAAACAGAAAAGAACAAGAAAAAAATGAAACAAGGAGCTGATTATCTCAAAAGATCAATAAATCTCTAGCAAGATCAACAAATTTAAAAAAAAAAGGGAAGAAATACTGGTCCTAATGATGGGAATGGAAGAAGAGCTACCACTACAGACCCTGCAGACATCAGAAGGATAAAAGGGGAATTAGTACACAGTGGGCTGAATAATGGCCTACAAAGATATTAGGTACCTGTAAATATAACCTTGTTTAAAAAAGGGTCTCTGAAGATACAGTTAAGTAAGGATTTTGAGATGAGATTATCCCTAAGTACAATCACAAGAGAAAGGCAGAGGGAGATTTAACAGACTCAGAGGAGGAGAAGGTGAAGTGACCATGGAAGGAGTGGTTGAAGCGATGTGGCCGCAAGACAAGGAATTACTGGCTGCCTCAGAAGATGGAAAAGGCAAAGGATGGATGCCCCACTGGAGGAAGTGTAGTCTTTCTAACACCTTGATTTTGCTTCATTGATTCTGGTTTTGAATTTCTGGCCTCCAGAATGGTGGAGAATAAATGTTTGAAGCCATTATGTTATGTTAATTTGTTACAGCAGTCCCAGGAAACTAATACAGAATGAACAACTCTGTACACACAAATTTGGCAACTTAAATGAAACAGACCAATTCTTCAAAAGATGCTAACTACCTCAACTCATCTAGTATGAAAGAGGTCATTTGAACAATCCTGTAACTACTAAGAAAATTGTATTTATAATGCAAACCACTCCCCCTACCCTCTCCATTTCCAGGCCTAGATGGATTCACTGGAGAATTCTACCAAATATTTAAAGAAGAAAAAAAAAAGATACATAATCTCTTCCAGAAAACGGAAGAGGAGGAATATTGATCAATTAATTTTATGAAGCCAGTATTACCCTGATACTAAAATCAGATTAAGACAGTACCCAAACACACACCAGAGAGCGATAGACCGAACTCCCTAGTGAATTTAGATGCATACGTCCTTAACAGGATGTTAGCAGATGGAATTCAGCAAAATATAAAGAGAAATACAGACCATGACCAAATGGAGTTTATTTCAGGGATGCAAGGCAGATTCAATATTCAAAAACTAATAAATGTAATCCACCATATTAACAGTATAAACATTAAAAACCACATGCTCTTATCAAATGAGGTAGAAAAAGCATTTGACAAAATTCACACCCATTTTATAATTAAGCAAAATCCTCTCCGAGAAATAGGAATAGAAGGGGATATCTTCAACTTGACAATGAACACCTATAAAAACCGACTAGCATTCTACTTAATGGTAAAAGATTGAGTGTTTTCCCCCTAAGATTTGGAACAAGCCACCACCTTGAGGGGTTTTGTGAGCAGAAGGACATCTCAGTCTGCAAGATCAGCTTCCATCTTTACCTACAGCAAAGCTGCCCTTGGACTTGAGAGTGAATAGGCCAGTGGCATACTCTTCTGTCTGGAAGGAAGAGTCATTAAAGAGGTCTACACAGGCTTTAGTCTCAGAAAAGAGGCTTGTACAGGCTTTGGGCCATTTGGACAGCAAATTCCAGTGTCCTGGGGACCTGGGCCACAGTCTAGAAAGGAGGGGGTGTCCAGGCTCCGGGTGGAACTCTCCTTCTGTCTCATAGATTCTTCACCTTGTGGGGAAGGGCCAGCTAAAAGAGCAGCAAAGGTGGGGGTCCTCTTGCCTGGGCCTAGTGTCAATACTGTAGATGAGTTGTGAAATTCAATATTGTTCCTTTTCAGAAAGGTTATATGCTGCAAACACTGAAGTGGATAATTCCCCTGGAGGGGCTGGGGGAACAGAACTTAAATATATTGACACTTTTGCAGCAAAACACATTAATATTCATTCTAGGTAGGTTAAATGAAGACTATATTGACTCCCTATAGTTGCCTCAATAAATTCCTCAGGTCACATCAAGTCAGATTTTGCCACCACATGAGTTTGTGCCAAACTTCAGAACATGCTTTGGGTTTTTCAGAACTTTTTGAGAAGCCCACTTAGCCTTGAACTAATTAATATAAGAGACCTATGCTTGGCATATTAAAAGATATAGTCCCTACCCTCAACGGGGTTCTAGTTTAAGTAAGGGAACTCATTCATATACAGATGATTCCAGTAAGATGTGCTATGTTGATACAGCTGCTGTGGGAAAACACAGGCCCACCTACGGGAGTTTCAGGGAGAACTTCCTTGGAAAGGTGATGCCTTGGATGAAATATGAAGGTTTGAGAGGAGTTGGTTAGGTAGAAAAATGGAACAAGGTATGCTATGGGCTGAACTGTGTCACCCTAAAAAAAAAAAAACCAAGATATGTTGAAGTCATAACTCCCAGTGCCTCAGAATACAATCTTATTTGGAAACAGAGTCCTTGTAGATGTAATTAGTTAAGACGAGGTCATGCCGGAGAAAGGCAAGCCTCTTAAAAAGAGGGAAATTTGGACACAGAGATGGACACACAGAGACATGTGAAGGCACAGACACACAGACTCAGGGGACAATGGCCGTGTGCGGACAGAGACAATGATTGGAGTTATGCTGTACAAGCCAAGGGAAGCCTGGGGCCACCAGAAGCTGAAAGGTGAGGAAAGCTTCTCTCCTAGAGGTTTTGGAAGGATCATCATGCTGCCAACACCTTGATTTCAGACTTCTAGCTTCCAGGACTGAGAGAGAGGATGAATTTCCTTTGTTTTAAGCTGCCCAACTTATGGTACTTAGCTCAGCCCTAAGAAACTAGCACAGGGTGTCTTGGGCATAAAGACAAAGAGATGAGAAACAACATGGTACGTGCAAAGAAACTGTAAGCAACTCCCTATTTATAGAGCATAACTTTCAAGGCAGGAGCTGGCCTGTGATATGTATCTCTCTCATAAATGATATACATACATATCTCATAAATCAAATATCTACACACGTGTTTATAAGAATAAAGAAATGCGGAAGAGAATGATCACTAACATGATAGCATAGTTACCTCATGGAAGTAAAATTTCAGGCAATGCTTACATTCTTCCTTGTTCTTTTTCTGTATCGATTAGTACTTTAAATTACCACACATTTTACGTAGAATCAGAAAGTAAACAATTTCATTCAGGAAAACAAAGCCAATCAATGAGGAGAATGGATAAGAGGGAGCAAAACTAGGAGCAGAGAGACTGGCTAAGGAACTGTTGCAGTCTGTCAGCTGGTTGAGGAGGAGGGCCTGAACTCAGAAGGCGGTAGTCGGAATGGAGAGGTGAGATATTTAGAAGGTAGAATTAGAAGGAATTGGTGAGCAATGAGATGTATTGGGGTCGACGATAGAGAAGAAGATTCTAGAATGACTCTCAGAGCTCTATCTGGGGTGACTTGGTGAATGGTATTCACTGAGGTTAGAACAGGAGGAGATTCAGGGTTTTAGGTGCCAATGGTGAAATACCAGTGGGGGCATTCAAGTAGCAAGGTCCTCAATGGGAGGTCCCCGTGGTGGCCTGTCCAGCACTCCCTGCTAGGTTTCCCCTGGTGAGCCCCTCCCCCCACCTCTGTGATTCTAATGGTGGTTGCTATGTTCACACAGACTCCACCACCCTAGCTACAGCTGATTGGTCAGGGATTGGAGGCCTGACCCAGAGTTCTTTTTTTTTTTTTAAGTGTGTTTGAATACTGAGGACAGGACTGGTGATAAATCTGGGAATCACCCCATATCGGTAGCAGTAAGATCCAAGAATGGACTAGACTTCCTGACAGCATTTTGTAACAAGAGAGGGTGTAGGGGGAGAAAGAAGTCTGAGGATGGAATCTATCAAAGGTTAAGGAGAGAAGCAGAGTTCACAACTGAAATAAAAGGAACAATCAGAGAAGTAGGAAGAAAACCAGGAGAGAGTATGGCCCTATTTTGGATTCTACACCCACTTCCAGTGTGTGTATGTGTGTGTGATTTCCCCCACACAACCAAGCAGTTCTCAGGGCACCAGCTGGGTGTCCTAGACTTCAGCTCAATTCTGACACTACCTACACGGAGATAGCAAGAGATCCCACAGGTTAAGGGTTAAGACTGGGTCCCCTCCCCCAGCTGAGACACCAGCTGAAAGCCCAGGTTGTCACTGTGCCTGTGACCAGCAGGCTGTACATCAGAGGTTCACATGGCCCCCACTTTGGGTTCCGTTAATTTTCCAGAGTGGCTTATAGAACTCCGAGAAACATTTTACTTACTAGACTGTTACTGAATCCCCTTGACTTAGATAATGGTTTATTATAAAAGGATGTAACTCAGGAATAGCCAGATGGAAGAGATGCCCAGGGGAAGGTGTGGGGGAAGGGCATGGAAGCTCCATGCCCTCTGTGAGCATGCCACTCTCCCCGAATCTCCCATGTCCACCAGCCTGGAAGCTCTCTGAACCCAATCCTTTGGGGTTTTTATGGAGGCGTCATTGCGTAGGCATGCTTGATTAAGTCACCGGCCACTGGTAACTGAACTCAGTCTCAAGCCCTTCTCTCATCTCTGCAGGTTGGGGGATGGGACTGAAAGTTCCAATCCTCTAATCACATGCTTGACTCTGCTGGCAACCAGCCTCCAACCTTAAGTAAGGACCCCAAATCACCTCACTAACATAACAAATGATCTCTTTATCACTCTCATCACAGGAAATTCCAAGGGTTTTAGGAGCTCTGTGCCAGAAGACCAAATACACACACACACACACATATATATGTGTGTGTGTGTGTGTGTGTGTGTGTGTGTGTGTGTGTGTGTGTGTATATATACACACATAAATGGAGGTACTGGGGATTGAACCCTGGACCTTGCACATGCTAAGCATGCACTCTACCACTGAGCTATACCTACCTCCCTGTATTTATTGTATATCACAATATCATTTAGAGTTGAGGAAACAGGAGCTGAGAGGCTAAGCTAAGAAGCTGGCTGATTCAGGACTCAAATCCAGGCCTTTTTTCTTTCTACTACACCACTACCCAAAAAGTCCTGTGGGTTTTGATTATTCTGTGTTGTTGCTTTTCTAAAATGGACTTTAAGGGAGACAGTCAGTATGGACAACCTGTTATATTTTCCAATTTCCTTCAGAGCCTGTGCCAGGTTTTGAACTGAAGGCTGCCTTTGCTCTGCCCTCCTGTTTTTGGTCAATATTCATATGTCTGCCTAGGATTTGGTATTTTAGGCCTATGGGCCTGATCAGCATCAGGAGCACCAAGGGCCTCAAAACCACTCGGGACTAGGGCAAATAAAATGTTGAAGTGGAGTGAGGATGGAGACCAGGCTGAGGGGACCACACGGGAGGGCATTCTTGGGACATCTGGAGCCACATCCCACCCCATTTGCTCAAAGACTTCAGTTTGATCCCATTTGTCATCTCACCACACCTTCTTCTCAATGTCATAAGTCACAAAGATGAGTCATTAAGCTGATTTGCTTAATTTATCTTGTGAACATACTAATAAAAAGACTGTTACTGAATCCCCTTGACTTAGATAATGGGAGGGTGACAGAAGTTTCAAGAGAACCAATAATCCACTTTAATTAAATTAGATAATAGCCATTAGAGTTAGTAATTAGTGTCACTCGCCTGGTAATTGAGTGGTTGATGTGAAAAATGGCTCCACGTTAGGATCTGTCTCAGAATGATTGTAGGAAGGATACAAACTTATATGTCCCTTCACATTTATTGTGCATTTACTATGCATCAGGAAGTAGGATGTTGAGCAATAGAGTCAGAGAAGCGAGCAAGAAAGATGAGGTCCCTGTCCTTCTGGAACTTGTATTCTAGCAGTTTGGTTTCACAAGCCCACTAACTGGGGGCATTTCTAACAGTTGAAAAATGGCTTTCCCTACTTCCTTTCTCAGTAAGAGAGACCACTCACCAGGATCTAGGCCCAATTGTCAGAAGAAAATAAGAAAAAATTTTTCACATTTTGATTCTCACTGCAGCCCTGCAAGGCAGGGTAACATGGTAGAAAGGGCCAGACCTGGGTTCAGATGCCAGCTCTGCTACTTCCTACAGCTATTGCTCTCTGAGAGCCACAGAAAGTCTTCCAAACTCTCACCTGAAGCTCTGGGATGATAATATACATCATATATGGCTTATAAATCCTTGGCATATCACACAACAGCTATTGCTATTGCTATTAGCTTATTTTTAAAGATGAGAAACTTGACACAGAGAGGTCAAGTAATTTGTCCAAGGTCACACAGCTGATAATCGGTAGAGCAGGAATTTGAACCCAAATCTGATGCCAAGCCACCTCCTCTTTCTAATTTGGCACCCCTGTCTGGCCAGAGGCCCGGAAGGATTACCCATGGGTGGAGTGATGTGTTAGTTTATGGAGGGATGCAGGCATCGTTACTTGGGAAGTGCAGCCTGGGAGAACCAGGGGAGATGTGCGGTCTGGATAGGCAAGAACGCAGATGGTGGTCTGTGAACAAGTCCAGACAGATGGGTAGCAAGACCCAACCAGAGGAAACCAGGTTCAGGGTCTGCCTAGGTCGGCTCACCTGCAGCCAAACACTGCCCCCTGCCGGCCGCCCGAGGGACGGAGGCCGGCGGCTCAGCTCCCGGAGATGGCGGGCTGCCCACGACTGAAAGGAACCCTGGGGACCGCGCCCCCTTTCTCCTAACAAAGCAAGGAGGGCCAGAGAAGTGGCGGCACCTCGCTACCCCTATGCCAGCCTGGGCCACCTAGGGTGACGTCGCATCGCTTCCTTCGCTGACAGAGCTTTTCACCAGAAGGGGCCAGAACTAAGGATTTTCCCTGCTATGGACCCCCACCCCGGGCATCTCTGGCGCCTCTCCTTGCCACGCAGAACCCTCATCCCGATAGCGGGCCTAGCGGCCGCCCACCCAATCCTGCCTAGGGTGCTAGCCACCTGGGGTGGGCGGCGGACGCCCTTAGGGTTGAGCCTGAGTCTCGCGTGAGGCATCTTAACCAATTCTCGACCGGCTGAGGAGACACTGTGGCGGCTGCCACCAAATGCAGCCGCTTCTTGTCCCCCTCCTGGCATCCTCCCTGTGGCCCTGGATTCGGGTCCGCAGGGGTTAATCTTGTGGAGGGAGAGCACTGACCCTCTTCAGGCTGCAACTTGACAGGTGTGGGTGTGGGGTTCTCCCCACTTCATCCCATCCCTTCCCTCCCTGCTCTCCACTTTCTTTGGCCAGAGCTGCTAAAAAATGAGTTAAACGTTTCAGGATTCTCAGCTTTTAGTCCCGAAGTAGCTCTGCACCTCCATTTGCTCTCTGCAAAGTGAAGTGAGTTAAATGCTCTAAGAACAGAAGTAAACAGCATGTCTTAACATAATCATGTGCATTTCTCCATCTAAGAGAAACCCTTGGGGGAGCAATCTGCAGGAGACCTTGTCTGCAAGGCAGCCAAACATCGGACACAGCCAGGGAACCAGGTGGAGATATGACATATGGCCCCATAATAATGTGAAGTTGGTAAAACAACAGAGAAGGAGCTCAGTAGCAATCTGGGGGGCGGTGTGTGTGTGTGTGTGTGTGTGTGTGTGTGTGTTGGGAGGGGTCCTTTGTCGTATTCTTCCCAAGTCAAGAATCCCCATTTGGAACAGAAGAGATCTGACTCAACTAAGATTCCTGTGGAAAAGGAGAGCGTGTTGGGGGAGTTTCTGACTGAGCTGACCTCGTGCTCAGGGTGAGAGAGCCTGCAGCCCAGTTCCCTGCGGGTGGCTGAAGGTGGTTGAGCCTGACTGAGTAAGCAGCACTCATATTAAAACTGGATAAAGAACTTTCCAGTGTATCCTTAGGTCATCTGAACACTACTCTGACTGTAAGTTGGGCTGGGGAGTTACTACCATGCTTTTTTTTTTTTTTTTTTCAGATAAGGACTTGGAATTAGAAGTTCAGAGAGGTGAAGAGATTAACTTGATGAAAAGATGGGTTTGGAATGCAGGTTTTTGATTCTTTCCAACCCAGTGTCTTGGCGGGGGAGGGGGTGCTCTCTTAATAAAGTGTGACCTGCAAATCCAGAGGGGAGATGGCTTCGCACTATAGTATAGAGCTCTGTAACTTTTTTTTTTTTTTTGGCCATTTTTGTTTAGCATTGTTTCTTTTCCTTTCTTTCTTTTCTTCTTCTTTCTTTCTTTGGCTGTGGGGGAGGGTGGTAATTAAGTTTTTATTTATTTATTTTTAGTGAAAGTACTGGGGATTGAACCCAGGACCTCCTGCATGCTAAGCATGGACTCTACAACTGAGTTACTTCCCTTCCCCCTCTTTTGCACTCTTGAGCACTGCATTTTGACAAGAATACCATCAGATTCTTCTCATTACCAATTAGGTCTCCACTCAGTGTCACCTCAGAGAGGTCTTCCTTGACCTGTCTAGTATTGTCTCCTTTCCCAATGATATTCTTTCACGTTTAGGGCACCACCATCTGAAAATGTCTTGTTCGTTTCTGTGTCTCCCCCATGAGAACGCAAGGCCTTGTCATGTTTCCCTCCATGGCCCTGGGCCCAGCACATGCCAGGTGTTCCATTGCGATGTTTGAACAAATGAACGAACAAGAGCAGTGGTTTTCAAAGTCTGGTTCACAGGTTCCTGGGGGACTCTAGACCCTTTCAGGGGGCCTGCAAAATCAAACACTAAGTCATAGTTCGTCTTTTCCTCAAATTGATGTTGACATCATTTATATTGATGGGTGAAGCTGCCATCCACCAAATTATACTGGAAGTTCTTCACCACCACACACTGACAGTACGAACAAGACAAAATAAAAGCCAGCTTCACTTCTGAATGTACTTGAAGAGGCAATACAAATGATTCATTTTTATTAAAACTCAATCCTTGAGCATATAAAATAAGAAGTAGTCATAAAGTCCTTTTGCACATAGAAGGACAGTGGTTGTCTTGAGAAAAAGCACTTATTTGAGTTGTAAGCTAAATTAGCTGCCTTTATTTTTTTTTTCTAATGGAACCATTTTCCTTGAAAGAGTGACTGACAGAAAAAAATCTATGTTAATTCAGACTTGGGTATTGGCAGGCAGTTTTTAAAAACAGAGCTTTCCCTTTTATGGAAAACCACTGCCAGTTTTCATTGCTAATTATGAAATTCAAGTTTTAAGACAAATATTGGAATTTGGGAAAACATATCTATCACCGAGAGTTTGACAGCTTTCCAAGACCTGCAGACTGTTCTGATGAGCTTGGTGTTGACATTAATGAATGTGAAATTTTGGTGTTGAATCATGAAATGTGTCAACATTTGGAAGAGCTGTATAACTCGGTGAAACAAATATTTTCCAAATGACCAACACACAATGTTTCAGAATCACGCATGGATGAAAGATCAATTCAAAGCACATTACAGACCAATGGATTTTAATGTAATGGAATGAAAAGTTCATTGATATGGTTTCAGATTCCTCAATGCAACTAACCTTCAAGACACTACCACTTGCCCAGTTTTGATATGGTATCTAAGAAAAATGTCTACAATTACTTGAAAACACTACAAAATACTCCTCCCTTTCCCAACTATGTATCTGTGTGAAATCAGACTTATTTTTTCTTATGTCAACCCAAACAATATGTCACAACAAACTGAACATAGAAGCAGGTATGAGAATCTGCCCGTCTTCTATTAAGCCAGACATTACGGAGATTTGCCAAAATGCAAAAACAATGCCACTCTTACTGCTATTTCTTAAATTTGGAAAATATAGTTATTTTTCCTGAACTGTTACTTATGTTAACATGTATATGGTTTATTAATGCTATTTTAAATAAATTAACAAATAAGTATTTTAAACATTTCTCAGTTTTAATTTATAATATGGTGAATATCAATGGATATTTAATATAAACACATAAACAAAAACAAAACCCATAAACAAAAACCCAAAAAGCTCTTTGATCCTCAATAATTGTTAAGAAGGTAGAGGGGATTTTGAGACCAGAATATGTGAGACTCACTGATCTAGAGATGAGAATATCAGCTTTTCTGTCTCTTTTTTTTCTTATTCAGATATAATTCACATACCATACAATTCACCATTTTAAAGTGTAAAATTCAGTGGATTTTTAGTATATTCACAAGGCTGGTCAACCATCACCCACTATCTGATTCCAAAACATCTTCATCAGCCCTCCAAAGAAGCCCTGTACCAGTAGCAGTCACCCCTCCATTGCTGCCTCTCCATACCCACCCTGGAAACCACAAATCTAATGGATTTGCCTCTCTGGTCAATTAATATAAATAAAATCACACAGTATGCGGCTTTTGGTGCCTGGCTTCTTTCACTCAGCATTCTTTCACGTCTTTCAAGGTTCATCCATGGGGTTGTGGTATCCACATTTTATTACTTTTTATGATAGACTTATACCCCATTGCATGATGTATCACATTTTGTTTATCCATTCATCAGTTGATGGACATTTGGGTTGTTCCCACTTTCTGGCTAACAACACTGCTATGAACATTCATGTACAAGTTTTTATATAAATCTATGTTTTCAATTCTCTTGGGCATATACCTAGGCGTGGAATCCCTGAGTCTTATAGTAAATTTTTGAGAACATGCCAAACTGTTTTCCACAGTAGTTCCATTATTTTATATTTCCACTAGCAATATATGAGGGCTCCAATTTCTTTACATCCTTGGTAGTACTTGTTGTCTTTTTTTAATTAAAAAAAAATTTTTTTTTATCTTGGGGGAAGGTAATTAGGCTTATTTGTTTATTTATTTTAATGGAGGTACTGGGGATTGAACCCAGGACCTCGTGCATACTAAACACGCGCTCTGCCACTGAGCTATTCCCTACCCCACCATTCTTGTCTTTTTGATTATAACTATGCTAGTGGGTTTGAAGTGATATCTCATTGTGGTTTTGACTTGCATTTCCGTAGTGACTAATGATACTGAGTATCTTTTGATATGCTTATTGGCCATTTGTATACCCTCTATGAGAAATGTCTATTCCAATCACTGGCCCAATTTAAATTAGGTTATTTATCTTTTTATTGTTGAATTGTAAGAGTTCTTCATAATTCTGGATACAAGACCTGTATCAGAGCTATGATTTGCAAATATTTTCTTCCATTCTCTGGCTTGTCTTGTAAATTTTTTGATAGTGCCTTGGCCCACAAAAGTTTTTAATTTTGATTAAGCTCAATTTATCTATTTTTCCCTCTTGTGCATTTGGTGTCATATCTAAGAAACAATTGCCTACTGCAAAAAAAATTTACATTTAATGTTTTCTTCCAAAAGTTTTGTAGTTTTAGCTCTTATATTTAGGTCTTTGACCCACACTGAGTTAGTTTTTGTAGATGATGTTGGTAGGGGGTCCTAATTCATTCTTTTGCACATGGATATCCACTTGTCCCAGCACCATTGTTGAAAAAAATATTCTTTCCTCATTAGATAGCCTTGACACCTTGACTATAGATATACGGGTTTATTTCTGGACTCTCAATTCCATTCCACTGATCTTTACATCTATCTTTATGCCAGTACCACACTGCCTTGACTGAAATTGAGAAGTGTGAATCCTCCAACTTTGTTCTTTTTCAAAATTGTTTTGGTTAGACAATCTTAGCTTTAATATTAATTTTTTTTTCATTCTAGGTGGTATAGCTGTTTGTTATATTATTCTCTTTACCTTTCTGTATTAGATTTTTTGTACTAATAAAAAGGGTGACAGCTAAATGTGGGTGATGATTAAGTTATGTAGAAGAGTTAAATGTAAAACACTTAGAAGAGTATCTGGCACCCTCTATATGATTAGCTGTTGTTGTTGTTACTCTTTTAAGTGAAATTTGAGAGAAGCATCTTTTGAAGTTGGACTATCAGGATTCAAATACTGGCCCTGCCACTCCCTAAAGCTGTGACCTTGGCTAATTATGAAATCTTACTATACCCTAATCTGTAGAATGTGGATAATAACCTTAGTCTCATAGGGTTGTTGTGATAATTAAAAGAGATACAGACAAAATGAAATGATATAACAGAGATAACAGGAGATTCTTGAACCCAGTAGGCCCTAAACTATCATTTGCCTTCCTATAGTTCTGCAGGGAATGATCAAACTGGTAAAAAAAAAAAAAAAAAACAACAACAACAAAAAACCTGGGACTCATTCCACAGGAAGGACATGAAGGAAATGGAGCACAAAGCTGTTTTTGAATATCCAAAGCCAGACGTGGAAGAAAATGTCTTTTCTTTGTACTCTAGAGAAACCCAGGACTCCTGAATTTAAGGAAGTCATTGTTCCTTAACCCCTTTCTTCCCCAACCCCAGCCCTCTGGGAGCTTCCGTGATGCTCAAGTGGTCATACAGACCAGCACCTGCCAATTTGTAATTGTAATTATTTAGGTCTCAGATGCTCCCATTGGGTGGTCCCTTTTCAGAAATATTTACAAAGTGATTACAATGTTCCTGACACTATATATGTTAAATCTGGGGGCTCATGAGTGAGTAAGATGCTGCCCCAGTTCTCCAGAAGGTCACAGCCCAGTTAAAACCATTTGGTGAAAGTTTGAGGGAGCTTGACAGTCAATTGTTATCTCTCCTAATTCCTCCTTAGTTTTGGAACCAATACAGCAGCTGCTTCTCCACCATAAATCGCCAGACTCAAAGGGAACGTTTCAGAGCCAGCGGTCACTGGCACAGAGGTCTTTGGGCCTGGAAATACGTGGCTTTCTGAGCGTGGAGCACCCTCTAGTGTCTGTTCAGGGTAAGGCGACTTCAATGGGAAACTTCAAAGATCCCTGTTTAACTGCCAATAGTTTCTTAGTTTGGTGCAATTTATGGTTAAGCTGCTTTGTGGTCTCCACTGCAAGACAGCTTAAAAATAATAAATAGCAGAGTTGCCAACATTTTTTGAGCACTTACTGTGTCCCAAGCCTGTGTTAATTGTCTTACCTGGTTACCCATGAGGCAGATACCACTACACTACTATTACTATCAAAAATGTCATCTGAGGTCCAAATTAAATTCTTCATGCTATGGCCATTCCTCTCCCTTTTTGGAGATAAAGGATTGAGGTTTCTTCTTTTTGTGACAGAACCTGTGATTAAAAACAATAAGTTTATTTTTAAAATCTAATTTGCTTATCCAATCATTTTTTTCCCCCCAAAACTTCAGAGATTGGAGTTAGCTTTCTCTATAATGGTACATTGAAAGATGATAAACATTAACTAGTCCCAATTTGTATTTGAGTTTCAGAGAAGTTAAGTAAATTGTCCCAGTTCACATAGCTAATATATTAGAGGAAGAGCTGGGATTTGAACACAGGGCAGTCTAACTCCAGGACAGCAAGCTTTCAACCACTACATTGTGCAAAAAAATACCCCTTCTGCAGCCAGGGCTGAGAGCCCACAGATACAGTGTTTGTGGTGCTGGTGAAAACTGGTTAGGGCAAGAGTGTGTGTTGAGTTGTATTGTAGGAGCTGCTACATTTTAGAGGTATTTGAGTTCCAATGTTGGAGGCCCCATGACAATGAGTTGGACGGTGGGTCCTTGGTGCTTGCAGCTGATCAATTACACTGAGGGCATATGAGTTACAGTATGAGACACTGGGCTAGCTCTCAAAACAACCCTTAGATGCTTCTTCTTATCTTCACATAGTAGAATGAAGAAACTGAAGTTCAGGTTGGTCCACAGAGTGTAAAGAGCTGAGATGCAAATCAGGTAGTAAAAATTATAATTAATAGTTACTGAAGTCTTACCATGTGACAGGCACTATGGTAAGCTATTTCCATATATTACCTCATATAATTAACTCAAAGAATTATAAGCTGAGTTCTAAAGTTAAGGAGAGATTAAGGTGCCTACGGTTACACAGTGAGTGCAGAGCCACGAGTCAAACTTTGGTCTCCAAAGACCCTGCTCTTCGTCACTCTAAGATCTAAGAAGAGAATGTCTGACCTTTTCCTGGGTCACAGAAGCAAAGTGAATTTAAAAACAGACCAAAAAATCATAGCCATAAAGAGTCAGAATGGTGTGGTGGTTAGTACCCAATAAGCGTTGACTCGGTCTAGCTATTTCTAGACCATGTATCTCCTGCTACGTGATGAATCACCCACAAGTTTGGCGTAGCCATCGACATCTCCTTGCTAAAATAGAAATGGCATCTAGATGACAGAGCCAAACCTGGTCCTGCAGCATATCCCTCCTGAAGGAGGCAGCAGCCTCCCCTGTCCTCAGTCCCTGGCCAGATACCATAGTGCTGAGGCAGGTCACTCCTCCCCCAGATCCCTTGGCTACTTGGGGAGCCCCTTGGGATCAGCTGAGTGAGCAGTAAAGGGAGTTCATATGCTTTAAGGATGAAGAACCACTGTCACAGCTGATGCAGCTTGCTCTCTGTCTGTGCCTTCTGTCCCTTAAAGAACAGGACCTGAGGGTCCACACAATTTGCCAAATGTCAGCAGTTGTCTTAGCAATAAAGGATGCCTTGGCCAACAATTGGCCCCTTTGCACATTTTTTCAGATGTTTAGGCTATAGTCAATGGTCTAGCCATTTGATCCAACCAATGGCAGCAACAACAACTCCTTATTCAAGGTCATTCTGTTTGGGGTAAAGAATTCTGGGAATGTCCTTGCTTCACAGATACCCAAGAAAATAAATCAAGGTCAGACATGTCTCTGCACATACTAAAGTCACAATACAAGTCCTCACCAAGGCACTCTTTATCCTTTTTAGAGTTCCTGACATTGAGAATGACCAAGGCATTCATTTCACTCCTAAAAATATATAACACTGCACTCTTGAACAAAGCATTCAATAGAGCTTTCACCTCCGTTACTGGCTTCAGGCTGTAGGTCTCATGGAGGACCATAATGACTTACTTAAACAAGTTCAATTTTAATTAAATGAAATGACACATTTTAGTTACCAGTCAAACAATAGGGGTGAATTATAATAGTGTCCAGGTGTATTAATGGCTTGATCATCTTTTCGTACGATTATTGGCTCATAATCTGAGCAATAAAATAATTCTCAATAAATTTAAAATGATTAAAATGTACAAAGTATGTTTTTTGAGCAAAACAGAATTAAACCAAAAATCAATAACCACAGATCTGACAAATCATCAAAATTGCTGGGAATTAAGCACCACACTTCTAAATAACCCACAGATCCTATGAGAAATCACAAAGGACATTAGAAAATATTTTGAATGAATGAAATTGAATAATACAATTTACCACAATGTGTGGATGCAGCTTAGGCAGTGCTTACAGGGAAATTATAGCATTAAATACTTATATTAGAAAAGAAGAAAGATCTAACAGCAATACTCTAAGCTTGTACCTTAAGAAATTAGAAAAAATAAAAGAGCAAATTAAACCCAAAGTAAGCAGAAGGAAGGAAATAATAAAGGTGAGAGTGGAAATCAATAAAACAGAAAATGTATAAACAATAGATAAAAATCAAACACTATTAAAAAAGATCAATCAAGAGGGGAGGGTACAACTCAGTGGAAGAGCGCATGCTTAAGCATGCACGAGGTCCTGGGTTCAATCCCTAGCACCTCCATTAAAGTATATAAGTAAATAAATAAACCTAATTACATCCTCCCTAAAAATCAATGAAACTGATCAACCTCTAGGCAGACTGATCAGGGAGAAAGAAAACCTGAGAAGGCACAAATTACCACGATCAGGAGTGAACAAGGGAACATCCCTACAGACCCTACAGACATTAAAAGAGTACTAGGGAACATTAGAAACAGCTTTATGCCAATACATTCAACAACACAGAATACATTAGTAAATTCCTTGAAAGACACAAACGTTCAAAGCTCACTCAAGAAGAGATATATAACCTGAATTGTCCTATGTTCATAAAGAAATTAAACTTGTGATTTAAAAAAAGAAATCTTCCCACAAAGAAAACTACAGGCCTAGATGGCCTCAGTGGTGAATTCTACCAAACATTTAGGAAAGAATACCAATTCTACACAACCTTTTCCAGAAAATAGAAGAGGAGGCAATACTTCTCAACTTATTTTGTGAGGCCAGCATTACCCTGATATCAAAATGAGAAAAAAATATTTAAAAAACAAACAAACAAAAAAAACAAAACACAAAACCTGTGAATTTAGATACAAAATCCTTAATATGTAAGCAAATGAAATGCAGCAGTAAATCAAAAGGCTCATTCATCAAGATCAAGTGGGATTCATCCTGGGAATACAAGGCTGGTTTAACATTTGAAAACTCAGTGTAATGCAATTCACTATACCAAAAAACTAGAAAAAGAGGCATAAAGCCTCTTGATGAAATTTACCATTCATTCATGACAAAAACTCTCAGCAAACTAGTAATAGAAGGGAACTTCCTTAACTTGATAAAGAGCAACTAAGAAAAACTTACATCTAGCATTATATATAACAGTGAAAGATTGAATGTTTTCCCCCTAAGATCTGGAAAACACAAGGTTATCTGATCTCACTGTTAACATTGTACTAGAGGTCCTGTGCAGTGAAGTAAGCAAGAGAAATGAATAAGAGGCATATAGATTGGAAATAAAACTGTCTTTGTTCACAGATGCAATGATCATCTATGGTGAAAAGCTCAAGGAATCTACTGAAAAAATGTACTTGAACTAATAAGAGTTATTAACAAGGTCACAGGATATAAATGAAATATAAACCAACCATATGACCCAGCAATCACACTCTTAGGTATTTTACCAAGAGAAATGAAAACATCTGTCCACATGAAGATTTGTAGTGAATGTTTATGGCAGCTTTATTCATAATAGCCCCAAACTGGAAACAACCCTAGTGTCTAACATTTGGTAAATTGATAAATAAATTGTGATATATCCATAAAAAGGAACAAATATACTCAGTGATAAAAGGAAACCATTAACTGAAACATACAATATGAATTAATCTCAAAATTTGTATGCTAGATGAGAGAAGCCAGACAACAATGCTACATTCTAAATAATTACATCTACATGAAATTTTAGAAAAATCAAGTTAATAGTGACAACAAGATCACAGATCAACGGTTACTTGGGAATGGGTGAGAAGCAGATTGACTGCAAAAGGCTACCAGGAAACTTTTTGTGGTGATAGAAATGTCCTATGATTGGTAATAGTAGTTACATGGCTATTATACATTTGTTAAAAATCACTGGATTATATACTTTAAAATAGAGTATTTTATTATATATAAATTATATTTCAATAAAGCTGACAAAAAATACTGAAGGGAAAAAACTCCACATTCTGTGTATCTGTCTCCTCAATCCAGACTAAATAACCTGTTATAAAAATAGCTTCAGAATTATAGAAAATTAGTCTTTAATTCACCTAATATACTACCTCAGGACCTTTGCACCAGTTGTCTGCTGCCAGGAACCGTCTTGCCTTCCACGCTTCTTCTAGATAACTCTTCATCTTGTCCTTCAGGTCTTAGTTTCAATAGCATGTCCTTATAGACAGCTTCCCTGGACCATCCTTCCAAATTATGTTCCTCCATTATTCTATCCTAGCACTCAGTTCCTTCTTTTTTCAAGCACTTTATATGACTTTGTAATGAAATGTTGGCTTCTGTGTAAACTTACTTAGCATCTATGTTCTCCCAGGATGTAAGTTTCATGAAGTTAGGAACTGTGTCTATTTTTGTTCAACAAAAGACCATTTTCATCATGGTGGACAGATAAAAGATTAAAGATTAATATTTATCCAAAACTAAGAGCTCTCACTAAGTGACAATGAAAAGATCAATGCTTAAAATAAGCTTAGGTTTTAAATAGGTAATTTGCAGAAGAGCCATAATCAATCATATGAAAAGATGACCAACCAACCTTTGAACAAACTTGTACTCTCCCGTCATGTGCACAAATAAATCTCAGGGATATTAAAGGCTTCGTTTAAAAAAATAAAGAAAAATAACATTTAGGTGTTGTGATAGAAAGAATAATGGCCCCCAAAGATGTCCACATCCTAGTTCCTAGAACCTGTTAATATGTCACCTTACACAGCAAAAGGACTTCACAGATATGATTAAGGACCTTGAGATGGAGAGATTATCCTGTATTATCCAGGGAGGACCAAGCTGATCACACGGTTCTTTAAAATTGAAGAAACCTTCCTGGCTGAATCAGAGAGATGAGACCAGAGAAGAAGGAAAAGAAATTTGAACATTAATAGGATTTAACAGGCCATTGATGGCTTTGAAGCTGGAAAAAGGAGAGTGGCAAGAAGTGTGAGTGACCTCTGGAAGCTGAGAACAGCCCTTGACTGACAGCCAGCAAGGAAATGGAGGTCCTGCAGTGTAAGAAACTGAATTCTGCCAACAACTCGAATGAGCAAAGAAACAGATTCTCCCCTCGAGCCTCCAGAAATGGATGCAGTCCTTCCAGTGAATGTTTTGATTTCAATCCAATGAAACCTGTGTGTGTCACTTCTGACCTACAAATTGTAACATCACGTCTTTGTGATAGTTTTTTATAGTAGCAATAGAAAACTAATACATGTGTCTGTATGAATACCTCGTGGGGTGGGGAGAACTTTCTAAATAAAGCAAGATATCCCAAATTTCCATTTAAAAAGCTAAGCAGCTCTGATCTTTTTCTTTATTTTGTAGTTTTATTTTTTGAGGGGAAGGAGGCAGTTAGGTTTATTTATTTATTTATTCATTCATTTATTATTTTTTAGATGGAGATACTGGGGATCAATCCCAGGACCTCCTGCATGCTAAGCAGGCACTCTATACCACTGAGCTTTACCCTCCTTCCAAGCAGCTCTGAACTTATTTTAAAAACATATGGAAATTTTATCATAAACCAAGTCAAAAATAAGTTGGGGGAAATATTTGCAATGCAAGTAACTTATAAAAGGTCGATAACAATTACACACAGGATATTTTGTAAATTTCTAAAATATTCAGTACAAAAAGGGGAAATGTTTTTAAAAAAATCTATACAAAGAACACATCCAAAAGGTCAATAGATAAATGAAAAGAGGGCTAGCCTCACCAATATTCAGTTAAGGTAAATAAAGTAAAGAGAGAGAACTTTTCTCTGTTACATTGGCACATAATAAAGGATAAAAACAGTATTGGTGGAAATGAGAGTTACTGTGGCTTTTAAAGAAAGTTGTCTGGCAACAGCTATTAAAATATACATACCCTTTGACCAGCTCCTAAAAGCTATCTGGCTGCAAAGGTGTATATATATATATACACACACACATACACATACATGTTGCTATTTCATTAAAAACAGACAAATAAACAAAGAAAGAAAAGTTCTGTGTCTATGTGTCTGTTTTTGTTTGTAAAAGCAAGAGAGAAAGGTCTGGAAAATTACACCAGGCTGTTAACATTGATGACCTCTGAAGAGTGAAGATGATTAGCTTTATTTTTATTCACCCTTTATGGGTCTTGTTTTGTTTTATTTCTACTTGTTACAATGTTAATTTGTATCATTATAAATTCCAAATTCTATATAATTTGGGGGAGAACACAAGTGAAGGATAGTTTAAAACACACATGTAAACTTTAAAAAGGCATAATGCTTGACTCATAAATCCGTGTTGAAGGGTAAGTGTATTTTAAATGAATGGAAAACTCCCCTCTCTTGCTCCCACTCAGGTAAGGGCTCTCTGCAGGGTCCCTGGGCCTGTGTCCTGCCAATTTGCGAGATGGCTTCTGGCCTCCTCTCTGTCTTCCTTTCTAGAATACGTGCTCTCTGACTGCAGGACCTGCCTAAGTCCTAGTCACCACTGTACTTAGCAGTTAATGATTTCTGAACGAATCACAGAGGAAGATACCTAAACTTCCAATAAACATACGAAAAAGTGTTCAATCTCACTAATCTTCAAAGAAATGCACATTAAAATCACAATGAAATATCATCTCATACCCATTAGGATGACTGCTATTTAAAACAAAACAAACAAAAAGTTTATACTGTATAGCACAGGGAAATATATTCAATATCTTGTAATAACTTATGGTGAAAAAGAACCTGAAAACAAATATATGTATGTTCCTATATAACTGAAGTATTGTGCTATATACCAGAAATTGACACAACATAGTAAACTGACTATACTTCAATAAAAGTATAAAATTAAAACAAAAACAAAAACAAAACAAAACAAAACAAACCAGGAAATAACAAGTGTTGGTGAGGATGTGGAAAAATTAAAATCCCGTGCACTGTTGGTGGGAATATAAAATGGTGGAGCCACTATGGACAACAGAATAGAGGTTCCTCAAAAAATTGAAAGTAGAACTACCCAGCAATGCCATTTCTGGGTATAAACGCAAAAAAATTGAAAAGCAGGATCGTGAAGAGATATTTGCATACCCATATTCATTGCAGCGTGAATCACAATAGTCAAGAGGTTGAAGAAACCCAAATGTCCATTGACAGATGAATGAATGAAGACGATGTGGTATATACATACAATGGGATATTATTCAGCTTTTAAAAATAAAGAAACAATATCACATGCTGCAACACGAATGGAACTTGAGGATATTATGCTAAGCAAAATACGACAGTCACAAAAAAACACATACTGTATGATTGCACTTTTATTATTATCTAAAGCAGCCATATTCATAGAAACAGAAAGTAGGGTGGTAGAAGAGGAGGAAAGGTAGGGCCGTTGTTCAATGGATGTACAGTTTCAGTTTTGCAAGATGAAAAAGTTCTGGAGATCTGTTGCACAACAATGTGGATATAGTTAACTACTGAACTGTACACTTAAGATCATAAATTTTACATTATTTGTTTTTACCACTTTTTAAAAATACACGTACGCATGTGAACCCACTGCAACATCATTATAAACTCACCAGAATAACTAAAGGGAGCGAGATAGATAATGCCAGGTGTTGGGTATTGGAAAGGTTATGGATTTCTCATACATTGCTTGTGGAAGTGTAAATTGGTCAATCACTTTGGAAAAGTGTTAGTGTCTAGCAAAGAGAAACAGATCCCTATCCTATGACCCAGCATTTCCATTTCTGACTCTCTAAGTTCACGTGTCCATCAAAAAACATGGGCACAAATGCTCATAGCAGCTTTTTCATAATAGCCCAAACTGGAAACAACACGAATGTCCACCAGAAGAATGGATAAATATATTAGTATATATTCCTACAATGGAATATGACATTAAATGGAATAAGGCCATAAAATAGAATGAACTACTGTTATACACAGCAACATGGATAAGTCACACACACACAATATTGAGCAGATGAAGCCAAACACCAAATAATACAGATCATGACTTCATATATGTGACGTTCAAGGACGGAAAAACTAATTTATGGTGATAGAAGACAGAATTATGATTACTTCTGGGGGGTATTGACTAGAAGGTTATTGATTGGAAGGCATTATAAGGATAGTCTGGGAATATCTTGACGTAGGTGCACAGGGGTAAATATGCAAAAATACATTGAGCCACACACTTAACATTAGTGCCCTTTGCTGCGTTTATACTATACACCAATAAAAAGTACAGAAAATAGACTCATTCATGGAAGCACATTTTAATTTTAGCATAATTCTGTATTCATGTTTAAGTGGCTATAGAATAAAATCACCGTTTGGATGCCTTTTTCTCTCAGCAGTGTAAACTCATCAGAACCTGCAAACCAGTGGAGGACGCAGAGGCAAAACATAAATTATCCAACCTGCTCCCCCATTTTACAGGGGAAACAAACAGAGTCCAAGGGGGCTGATCTGAGGGAAAGGCTGAACTTCCACAGTAAGTTAGTGGCAGAGCCAGGCCTAGAACTGAGACCTGAGGCACAGCTTACCCCCTCCCCCAACCACTTGCCAGAAGGGTCTGGGTGATGACTGAGTCCCCAGCCCCATGCTAGCTGAGGAGGAAGTTTTCCAGTTTGAGGCCATGCAAGCAGGGTAATTCCTGGAGACCAGCCAGCTGGGAGTCAGGAAGGCGAGAACTGCGATAGTTTGTGGCAGTTTCACTGACAATAGGTTAAGCTGGGACCTCTGTTTGAGTCTGAGAGAAAAATAGAGAAGAGCTTGTGATTTGGGGGTGATACTCTAGTAACCTGAATGGGCAAAACACCGAGGGATCCCAAGAGCTGGGATGGAAAGTGAAACTTCTATGCTCTTCCTTTGACCTTGGCCAAGGTCATTCCCTTTGGACTCACCCCTCTTGTTCATCCAGTGGGGGAGAATCTCATTTAAGGTCCAGGGAACAGAAGAAAGGAGGCTGGTAGAAAGGGCAGCTCTCAGCCCGGTGCTGATCCCCAGGCGGGACCCAGCCCCAGGGAGGCAGAGCAGCAGGAGGGGTGCACGGGAAGTCGCCCAGGTCGCTGCAAGGAGCCAGAGAAGGGTTGCGGCTCGGTGAGGGACTGGATGGGGGTGGGGGGACGGAGGAGGAGTCCTCTGCTGGAATCTGTCGCCTCCAGCCGAGGGTCAGGGCGCCCCCTCCTCTTCTCAGACTCCTCCGGCCTCGCCCCTCCCTCTCACATTCCCAACTCCCAAAGACAACTTGTCGCTTACTTCAGAAGCCCGGGGCTTCTTTCTGTCCCCCAGACTCTGCTTTCTCCCACTTCTTTTGTCTATTTCTGTGTTTGACGGCTTCTCCGGGAGGCGTTCCTCGTATCCTCTTTCCTCTTGTCTGTTATCCGCACCCCCACCCCTACCTTTGCCTCTCTCTCTCTCTCTCTCTCTCTCTCTCTCTCTCTCACACACACACACACACACACACACACACACACACACACACTCACATACACTCACACACCCTCTCTTCTCTCTGCCGGCCATCTCGGCGCCTTTCCTCCCTGGCTCTGGCCTTCCAGAAGCGCGCCAGGCCCTTTCTGGAAACCGCCGCACACGGCGATCCGACGGCGCCCCAGGGACGGGGCAGGTGAGACTGGCGAAAGCTCCGCCTGAGCAGCCCCGGAGGAAGGTGGCGCCCGCGCGGATCCGCCGCCCAGGCCCTGTTCTCGCCCCACGCATGTTGGCGCCAGAGGGACGAGAACGCACGAGTCCCTTCGCGCCCCCGCGCCGTCGGCGCCGCCACCCGAGACCTAGACGCTGGGCCCAGAGCCCTCCCAGGGCGGGGGCGGGGACGGCGACCCGCCGCCGCCCAGCTCCTGGCCTCGGCGCCGTCACCTCCGTCCTTAAGCTCCGTGGCGCCCAAAGCCCGGGGTTCTTGCAGCCTAGGAAGATGCGCGGAGGACGGCGCCGTCCGGAGAGGTAGGTAGACACTCCCTGTCTCCCCCCAGCAGCTGGGGGCCGCGACCACGTAGCTCAGAGCGGCAGCGTGGAAGACTCCTCTGGGACTGGGCAGTCCCCGGGCCGCACTCAGCGCTGAGCGGCCACGGCAGGCGTGGGCCACGCGGGGCCGCCAGCTAACCTTGAGCTCCAGACCGATCCAGCCTCCAGGTGGGGCCTGGGGCGTCCTCGCAACGCCTGGCGCCCAACCCCGCCGGCTCCCCCCCCCCCCCCCGGACTCTCCTAGCGAAGGTGTCGGGGGCAAAGGTTCACCTCCCATCCTTCCCGCGCAACTCTGGCTCCTGGGAGCCCGGTGCTGCGTGCAGCCTAAGGCCCTCTTCGCTGGTCTCCCGGCTTACAGCCTCGTATTCCAAGCCGATATAGCCAAAGAGTCAGGGGCCGGTGGCCCTGAGCGGCCTCGTGGGTGGGGGCCGCTTGGAAAGGGACAATGGTTATTCTTTCTCCGTGGAAATTAGAAATTGGCCTGGAACTCTGGGTCCAGACGGGAACTCTCAGGCCCCCAAGGTGCAGAATCAGCTCTCTCTAGCAGCCCCCTGGAAGGCATGGAAGGACAATGCTTGGGGAGAGTCTCTTGCTTCTGATCGCCTTTCCATGCAGCAAGGGGACATAGGTTTCCTTGCCCTTCGGACGGTGCTGAGGCTAGGTGGCCTCCTGCCTGGGAGAGCGTGAATCTGAATCTGAAGGGATGCCAGGCACCGCCATCTTACTTGAAACACACACACAAAATAATGCGTGTGCGTTTTTGTAGAAGGGCTTGTTTATGGGAGAGGGCAGAAGGCAGGGAAAGGATCTCAATCTGTATGGACTGGGTCATACAAAAATTACTCACCTTTGAAAAGGCACGTAGAGAGAAGCAGGCATACCGGGGCTGCATGGTAGGTACTGTGGTGTCTCGTAGGAATTAGTAAGCCTCAGGAGTCAGTGAGCCATCCTGTATCAGAGCAGTTGTGCCTCTTAGAGTGTTAAGCACCGTGTAAAGGTTGAGGATTTGTAAAAACATGCAAAAGAGACATGAAATTATGTTCTCCCAATTGTGCTCAGTAATAAAGTAGCAGGCAGGAAATTAATATTTTCACCTGTATATTCTCTCCTTCCAAAGTAGAAGAGTACGTGGTATATCTCACATATTCCACATATGCTAAATGTGGGGGGGAAAGGCACAGAACTGTACTTTTCAGTATCAGTAGAAGTATAAAGACTCATGATTGAGAGGAGGTGTTCTCACAGAGAAAATTCACATTTCTCAGTGTACTTCCCCAACCCTTGGAAGAAGAAAGTCTGAGGCTTTTCCTGATATGATCTTTTCTCCAAATCCCCTTTTGAAGCTGCAGTTCCTCCCTTTTCATAGACTCTGGCCCATTTGACTCCAAGTCCAGAGAGGCCTCCTCACTCCCCTGGCCCAGAGAGGATGAAGGCTCTTTCCACTTCCAACTATATCACCCAGGCTCCCTAGGAGGCAAGTTGCCTGCAGCTGTCTGCCAGGGTTTAGAACCACCACCCCAACACACACATGCACCATAGCCATGCACACTGTCCCAGAATAAGTGCAAGGAAGAGCTTTACTAGTCCCAGGCAAGGCACTGTAGGAGACCTCAAAGGCCCTTAAGAAGAGCTCCTCTCTCTTCCACACCACAACTGGGGAGACCCAGATCCCCCCAGCAGATGGTTGGTAGTCCTGCCTTCTTGCTGCCTTCAGAGGCACCGACCCCATGACTCAGTCACCTGAGAACTTAGTCTCCCACCCACTCTGCCTCCAGCTTTTCTTCCTGGACTGATTAAAACAAGCATCAAGCTTCAAATGCTGTTGGATTCAAAGGGAGTTTGATTATTTTAACCTATTGGAACCTCTCCCTCGTCCCCCTCCCTCACACTCTCTTACTCTTGGGTTTTGTCTTCCCTTTCTCCACAAACACAGAAAGAAAAGAAATCCATGACTTTTCTGGGCTGGGAGGGAAGGGACAGAGAGAAAAGAAGGAATATTTGGCCCATCTAGGCAGCACCCAGAACTGTGATCTGAAGCACCAAGCCATCATAGTAGACCCTGTCCTCCAGTGCTTAGAGGTTATTTGATCCCACAATCCCCCCTTGCCCTAAGATCCAATGACACCATTTTTCTTAAGAGGAACTAAAGATTTGGGGCTTCTGCGGTTTTCAAAAAAAAAAAAATAAGAAGAAAAAATTGCTATAGTTATTTGTGACCAGATGTGGAGGGAGCAAGCCTGGGCTCACAGAGCAACGAGGACTGAGCCTCAGGAAGGGCAGGCTTGGCCCCTGGACTGTTCACCAGGTGGAAGTGAGATCAGAGGACTAGAGGTCCAGATCCCTCTCTTGCCTGGCTGCCCTTTGGGCCCCAGTGCCCGGAAATCAGGAATGACTGAAGGAAAAAAAACCAAAAACCAAAAAAAAACCTGAAAACATCCAGACTTGTAATCTATTTAGACTCCCAGACCCATCCTGAAAGCAGTAGAGAAAATCTGTCCCCTTGACTGATTTGCAACTTCCCATACTTCATTTTGGCAATATGGGGATGGGTCAGCTAGAGGGTTCAGATCTTGGGGTCCAGAGCTCAGTGTCCAGGGAGCTAGATTGCAAGGGGGGGGGTCTCACCGCATGCCCCCTTGCTTCCTTCTCCTCCCAGAGCTTCTCAGAAGGTGACTAGAGCTCTTTTGTACAGGTATGAAATTCTACAATTTCGGAGGATTCCAGATTCCTTTAATGTCATGTCAAGAACTCCTATTTGGATTGATCAGAGGAGTTTGTATCTGGAAAATGCTGAGACCAAATATGGTCGTTAATGTAGGTCTTCACTTTTTTCCATTTAGCTAATTCCTTGGTGCTTACCAAGTGGACCTCCTGTGAAAGCACCCAGGCAACAGTTCCTCTTCCATCACTGTCTGTTAAGAGAGGGGTGAAAGCCAGTGGGGCCTGAAAATAGGGCCAAATCTCAATGCCTTCTTCCTCAGGATGATGCCAGAGTAGCTACCCTTGGCCCACATTCCATCTTTCCCTTACCTTCTTCTGTCCCCTCCTCAGCCCCAGTTATAGGAATAACAGCCTTTATCTTGCAGGGGTAATTAAGGAAAAGCATCCCTACCCCATTCCATTGCCCATCTTGGGGCAACTCTGAGTCGCCTCCTCCTCAGCCCTCCACTATTCAAGTACTGGGGCTGAATCAAGGCTGAATCTTGGCAAGAGTGGAGGTGAAGGCTTAGTCTGAAATAGCTTGGATATTAAGTAATAATGATGAGAAAAATGACTATGAACTCCTGAGCCTCCATCATCTGGAAAAGTTCCTCCTTAAGCTATGGCCAAAACCCTCATCCCAGCCAGACTCTGGACTAGTCAGAATGCCCAAAGATCTTTTGTGGAGAGAGAAGTCAATAGCCAGGGACATCCTTTAAAACAATAAAAAGGGAGAGGGTCCAAATTTCTACTCAGTAAACCTCTTACCTCTTTCTCAGTCCATTGGCTCTTTGGCCCTGGGGACCCAGGCTCCTGGGTTCCTGGGTCGACCGTCGGGAATGAGGTTCCTTTGGGGGGTTGAGATGTCCCTGCCTTGTGGCTCCTGCCGCGACTCCTGGGAGAGGCCGTGTCACTGCCTTGGGACCAGATCTTCTCGGTGTTTACCGGTGGTTGAAGAAGTCGTGGTGAGGGGTTTGGGACTGCTGCACCCCTCGGCCCCAGACTCGGGACGTGCTTGGGACTGCGCGGAACACACCAAGTCCTGTCTAGGGGTCCCTTGCGCTGGGCCAGCGCAGCAGCCCCCGATGGCGCGCACCCCGCGATGCTTGGCTGGGGATCAGCACCTTCGCCTCCGGGCTGGGCACGGAGTGAAGACTTCAGTGCAAGGCGTTGGGCTTCTGAGGGGAGGAGGACAAGAAGGTCTCCAGGCTGGGAGTTGGCCGGCCGGGCCCAAGCCACAGCGTTGGCGTCCGGAGAAGGGTCTGGGTCACCTCGGGACTCCGCGCGCCTCCAGCCGCATCGCCGACAGCTCAGGCGCAGGTTGGCGCAGCAAGGGTGGGATATGGAAGCCTGAGAGGGCCTCGCGCCGACCCCTGGCCCTCCGGAGGCGAGAGTCTGGCTGAGGAATTAGAAAGGAGGCTTTCAAACCCGGCCGAGGTGTCCGGAAGGCGCAAGAAGCGAAGGGAGGTCGCAGTTACAAGGTGCCCCTACCTCGCACACAGCAACACCAGGGACCTGTAGACGCGCAGCCTCTGCTGTCTAATGGAAAGAGATGGGGTGGGATGGGGGCTTCGTCCAGCCGCCAGCGCGGGGAGCGCCTCGCCCCAAGCGGGATGTCGGCGCTCAGGGGCCGGAGAGGCTGGGGCGGGGCGCCCTTTCCGAGGTAGCGTCGTCTTCTAGCTCTTCTGCTCCGAGGGGCAGTGGGTCCTGCTCTCTGGGTCTCAGCGCTCGGCTGCCCCCCAGGAACAGTGCATTTGCTCCCTCCAGGCCGCCGGCGCCACTTGCCCCCATTTCCCGGCCCTGGATTCCCCCTCCTCAAGCCCTTCCTCCCCACAATTAACAAACGAACTGGAGAAACCCGCCGGGTCCCAGCGGAGGGCACCTCTCTCCTCCCGAATCGGCTAATTAATTAATCAGAGCCTTAAGGAGACTTAGGGGTTGTAAATGGCGGTTTAGACCGAGGGGGCGCTGACTAGGTCATTAGCCTCCCGGTAGAGACGGGAAGGGAGACGCGCCTGGCCGCCTCCGCCGCCCCCCTGGGCCCTTCTCAACACGCGGGTTTCGGACGCTCCACCTGCCCGCCTCGCTCCAGCTCCCGCCTCCTGTCGGGCTGTTTCTCTTCATTCTTTGTCATTTTCCACCTTCTCTCTGGACGCCTTCAAGGGCCCCATTGTGTCTGCTTGGATCTACCTGTCCTGCTGTCTCCCGTGCCCTTTTCCGCGCCCAGCCTGGGCCTAGAGAACTTTAAGGTCATGGTGAGTGGCCCTGGCTGGCGGTCTCGGCTCTTGGGTCTCAGCTGCGGCACCGGAGGCCTGGCTGGAGCTGAGGGAGCTGGAGATCCGGGGAAATATTTCCCCTTCCCCACCCATCCCCCCCAAAGCAAGGGCATTTGTGAGGGGAAAACCGATCCTGAAACTTTCGGTCCTCTTTCGGTATGGACCAATTCGAAACAAGGCAGCAAATGGCTGGAGAAGATCCAGGCCTCAGTGGAGAAAAGCTCTATTTCATTTTTCTTAGAGATGTGGAGACCTTGCACATTCCTCTACCTGGGTAAGGGTGCACCAGGCCAGACTGGGTGTGTTGGGCTGCCTCCTCTCAGTTCTGGATCCTCAACACCTGTGAGCAAGTGGCCCTTGTTCTGGGGAGGACCAGGTGACAATATCCATGCGACATTGTAATACACACAATTGTTCATCCGCTCTTTTGTCAGGGTAACTAAGTCTGTTTCACTGCCTCCCTCAGCATCACATTTGTGGTATTTGTATGTGAACAGTGAATGAAAGGTTCTTAACATTTTGGGGGTCACTCATGCATACTTTGAAATCTGATTAAAGCTATTGATTCCCTCCTCCCCAGAAAAAAGAATGCACTTATGTGGTACTCACCAAATCCCACAGTTTCAGAGGGTTTCAGACCCTTTGAACCCCAAGTTAAGAACTCCTATTTGGATGAAAGAAGCTGGTGTCTGGAAAATGCTGAGACCAAATATAGTCAGTTAATGCTGGTCTTCATTTTTACCCCTGTGGCTGATATCTTGGTGTTTGCCAGGCCAGCCTTTACCTTTACAAACACCCATGCAGCAGTGTTCCTCTCCCCACCAGTACTAGTGGGGTCTGGGTTCCCAGTGCGAACTGGTCTTTCCTCCCTTCCTAGGACCAGGAAGCTTGAAAAAGTGGGAAGATCTTTGCTGGGGGAAAGCTGATCTTGGACTGGCCAGGAGTAGGACCAGCCCCGTTGGAGGGAAACAGGACTTGGGCAGCCTCCCAGGAAATCAAAAAACACACTGGAACTTCTGGGAAGGTTATGCTATCTGGCAACAACCCCTTAGATAATGCTGGCTGTGAGCCAGGCAAATGGGGATCAAGCAATAAAATATTCTTTTGTGTTTGATCTACTTATTCGGTTTCCTCAGATACCCCAGCTCTTTGTGGGGCTTAGCCAAGGTTAGAGGCTTGGGGGATACTGAACTCTGGGCTAAAAGGGGAGGACATTTGCTTCCAAACATTTTTGCAACCTTGTTAGTAGTAGTCAAACAGCAGGTGGCCCCTGGCGAGCCTGGGGGACCTCCTGGTTTCACACATCCTCAGTGCTGCGGCTTGTTTAGACTTAACTCTTTCTTCACAGCCTCGTAAATCCCTCCTGGCCTTCTCCTCACTCCTTTAAGCTGACCAAGCTAGATCTCCCAGAAGAAAAGCCAGGCTTCTTTGGGGTCTGGAAAGTGAAGAAACTTCCTTCTTCTTGGACTATGTTCAGACAAATTAGGGGAACTGGAAATTATGTTTTTACCACACCCTCCCTCCCCCAACATGCACTCCAAACCTACCTCCCGCCCCCGCTGGTCCTCAACTGCTTACACATTTCAAGCAAATGTGACTAGGGGCAGGAAAGACCCCAACCCATTTCTGGTTGCCCCTCTCTGAGCTGGCACCCCTCCCCTACCAGCCCCAGTTCTGGGCTGTAACAAGAAGCCCATGATTGGCTAATAGTATTCAGACCCCTGCCTGAAAATAAGAAGAAAAAATAAACAATTTTCTGCTTGGGACAACTTAAACTGAATAATTCTGGCTGTGAACACCTGACCTAAATGCTTTTAATCAGAGCAGAAGAAATATATGCCCATTTGTTCCCTACTTTACTAATTAAAAAAAAAAAAAGCTAATTGGTGTTCTCAGGAACTTCCTACTGAGGGTCAGGAGCCCGTAGTCATCTCTCCTCCCCTCCTCACGCCCCTACGCCCCACCCCTCCCCCCACAAGGCTATCCGCACCATGGAGTTGGCCTCTTTCTGACAGACAATGGGAGGGGGATGCCCTTAGACCATCTGGCTCCTCCCCTGCACCAGGACTTTGGCCCTGAAAAGGAAATGCTGCCATTGGCCAGAAGTTCTGGCCCAGCAGGGTTATCCCCCTTCCCGGGCCTCTGGACTAGTTTCTGGGAGCAGAGGCTTCTCACTGGCTGCAAGCAAGTCAGCAGGGCTAACTGGTGGGGTGCAGCTTCCACTGGAGCCCCAGAGCTCAGCCCAGTGCTGGGCACACAGTAGACACTCAGGAAATGTTTATTGAATGTGGAATGAAAGTTCCCACCAGGCAAAGGTCTGTGGCTTGGCTGGGGAGTCTCTGGGGCTGGTGCATGGAAAGCTACATGGAAATAAGCAAGGCCTCGTTTTTCTCAAGCATCTCTCCGATGTTCTGTTTTAATTTCAGCTCTCTGGGACCCCTATTTCTTTCCTACCCATTCTCTAAGGCAGACTCTTGATCACTCCAGCAAAGGGAAAAGGCTCATTGAGAAGCTGGATGAGAATGTCCCACCACTCCCCAGACCTTTTCCCCACCAGATCCAGGTGCTTCAGGCTAAAGGGAGTTTGAACCTGAAATGAGCCAGATAATTGCCCCAATTCTCTGTTCATTGAAGAAGTAGTTACAGGCCAAGGGGTTCGAGGGGCCTTACTTTTATGGACATGGCTCTAATTCAACAGAATACATTATACATATACAGGCTGAGATGCACACCCTCCAACCTAGACTGGTTCTCTGGGAACAAAGCAGGCTTCTTCCTCCTTCCCCTTTCCCCCTCCTCCACCTCAATTCTCCTCCCCCTAGTTCTTAATAGTTACTATTTACTAAGTGCTCCCTGTTCACCAGGCATTGTGCTAAATCCTAGACACATTGTGCATTAATTAATCCTTACAACAACCCTCAGAGTTAGGATACCCAGATTTTACAGACGCAAAAACTAAGTTACTCTTCCAGGCATGAAGCCTGTGCATGTGTGCACGCGTGCGTGTGTGTGTGTGTGTATGTGTGTGTAAAATAATGTTGATATGATATGGGCAGATCTGAATGCTCAAGTGGCATAACAAGGATGGAAATAAACTCGACAACGAAAAGATCAAGTTTTTGAAATATAGAATGTTTTAATAAAATGCAGAGAGTTCCTCCTGCCTGAAAATGAACAAAGAAGTGATGCAATTAACTGGCTAATTCCGAGCCCCAAATGCTTTCCCTTGAAATGGGCGGATAATGAGGCCGACAGTATGTTCGCTGTTGAATTCGCCTGATGTTGCTCCATTTCCCCCCCCCCTAACTTTTGCGCATCGATTGGGCAATCACAGGGAGACGCACAGCCGCGGCCCGACTCGCACACCCTCACAAGCACACACTCACACACGCACAGAGGAATGCTGACACACACAGACCCGACTTTATCCTGCCTCCGAGTCTTTTATGACTCAGCCTCGGGAATGAAAATAGAATTTGGAGCGGAATAATGTGCCTGAGGCCGGGTAGGGCGCAGCTGCTCCAGATGTGCGCTGGGTAATTAGGCGTCCGCGAGAGTCCCTGCACGGCTGGGAGAGGAGTGTCTCGCGGGGCCCAGCCCTGGGCAGGCGCTGCGCCCACAGTCTGCCCCCACGGTAGGCACCTGCCTCCTACTGCCCTCCTCTTCCCTTCCTTTCCCGAGAGGGAGTCTCAAGGACCTCTGTCCTAAGAATAACTTTGGAGAAACTTCTCCTAGAGGACTCTGCACTATCTCTGCCTTGGGGGATGGGGAAGAGCCATCCCGCCTTCCCCTAACCTCCCCTTCTCAGGTTCTAGTGTCTCTGAGCTCAGACTCAAAAGTCTCCAACAAGTCTTCTTTTTCCTTATGCCACTCTATAACTCTACTGGCCCCATCCAAGCCTAGGAAAGTGACCCAACTGCCTGCCCTAAAATGTCCCTCTCTTTGGGGTTTATGGGACAGTCATATATCAGACAACTCTTCTTGTCATCAGGGTCTCTTTTACAAAGTATTCAAACCTTACAATATCCCTATCCAGTAGGTCATTTTCATCCGGGCCTTTGAAGGCCTAAATCACTTGCCAATGATCACACACAGCTAGAGAGGTTATAAGCAACACTGAGCTGACTATGTTCTGAAAGGGAGGGGGCGGGACTTGTCTTGGTTCCCAGTCCTAACCGACGGCTCCTATATCTGCCTCCAATTCCCTTATGTACTTCCCCAAATCTTAAATCCAGAAAACACCAAAATTCCAACATAGACAACCTCCAAAAGGCTGTCTTTCTGGAAATGAATTTTGCTTACAAGAAAGACATTTTTTGTTGAGGTCGTCATAGTTTGGAAGAACATTCCACTTGGAGTAGAGGACACGTCCTCCAGCCCTGCTTCACCACTTTGAATAGCTGCTCTGATCTTGGGCTAACCACGTTTAATTTTTTTGGGCCTCAGTGACTTCTTTTGCAAGTTGTGAGAGGGAGTAAAAGATTCTGGCGCTGCCCCTGAGCTGGCTTCTGGAGAGATCAAAGGAGATATGGGCTGTGGAAGGCTCCCTAGAGTCGGGGGATGGGGTAGGGGGTGGGGAGAGAATGGAGCCATGATTAGCTGTGGATTCCTTTCCCAGCCCTCACTCGTTTAATCGTGTTTCTCTTGCTTGGCAGAGGGCGCCAAAGGCGACACGCCAGCGGCCAGCTCCAGGCCAAGCCCAGTGCGTCTGCAGGAACCGGCCCCCTTCACTTGGCGCGGGACACCGAGCAGCGCGAGGATCTTCTTCTACGCGAACTCAACGCCAGGGCGCCACCTAGAGGCCTGCGACGGCCTCAGCCTTATCCACCGGCGACTACAGAGCTGCTTCCCCAGCCTCGGCCAGAAATTGCGGCGGGAAATCCAGCTCAGGTCTCAGGAACACTTCCGGCACCTTTGACTTGTCTGAGCACCCCCGCCTTTAATGAACTCTAGGAAGGGACACGGGCCTGGAAGGTCCAGAAATACTGATTTTTGTGACTCCCACTAAATGGAAGGGGGTCTCAATTTCGATTTCTTTGAGGATCCTGTGTTGTACATCTCTGTCTGCACTGCCTCCTCTCACCATCTAAATTGTCCGACCCCCTCCAATTATGCTAGAGTTTTGCTTTATCTTAAAGGAAGGGAGTAGGGAAATTTGCCCCTCAATCTTACAGCTTGGTCATCTACATTTTCAGTTTTCTGAATAATTTGGAGATGGACATGCTTTTGGAAAAGTATTTGGAAAGCTTTTGAGGGTGAAAAGAAACATTGCCTAAATGGCCTTTACTCACTGAGTGACCATCAACTAGTGTATGAGTGACATTCAGGAGGGTCCTTGTTGGCACCAGCGCCCCTGTCGGTGGGTGTCTGTGTTGAGCATTTGAAAGTTGACTCTGGGGCCAGGCGAACTCAGAATGAAAAGGCTGCCCAGCATCTATGGGACTCGGTTTCAGGTGCTGGAGGCTCCATACAGAGAGTTTTATTTTTTAAACTGGAATCCATGGCCTCAGCCTGGGTTCTGGAGGTGGGGTGAGGGGAAGCCACAAAGCCCCTGAAAAGTGTGCAAAATGTGTGTGTGCACAGGTGTGTCATTCTCAGGCTGCGGTCTCTTCAGTTTTTCCAGAGACCCAGGTCAGCAATGGGCAGGGAGCCAGCACACTGACCTGTCCCTACTGCAGGCCCAGACCAGGTCCCTAGGGGAGCAGGGGTGGACAATAACACTCTTGAATGGTGTGGAAACTGCTGCCCCTCAGTTCTGCCCTCCTCCTGTCACTAACAACTCGCAGAGGCAAATCCTCCCTGACAGAAGGATTGACTGCCAGTCTGCTGAATAACATATACTTATTTTATTTAGTAAAAACAAATACATGGGGAAGTGAAGTGAGGGAGCTGGGGCACATAATGAATGAGAAGGGGAGCTGGAGGGGCCTCCCCATGCGTATCCTGAATATGAATGTTGGCATAAACAAGCTACTTCCTGTCCTCCAGCTGTGGGGGAGCTCCCTCCTTCCTCCTGGTGGAAGGAAGGAGCCAAAGGACCTTCCCCACCCCTCCCCAGCTGAGGCAAAGTGAAACTGCCTGCAGCAGAGTTAGCCTTTCAGAACATTTGTAAACTGTAAACTACAGCCTAGCATTTTCCCTGTTCGTTTCCACTTTTCATCCCATTTTTTAAAAATCCCCAGTAGTGCTTTGGGGTCTTTTCTTGGAAGGGGAGGTGGTGGAGTTGGCTGGCCACACAGGGCCGCACCTGCGTGTCTGTGCGAGGAAGGTGACAGTCAGTGCACCAAACCCCCACCTGCGTCTGCAGCTGAGCCTCAGTCCTGTACCCAAGCCTTGCCTGGGCCTCTTAGACCGAAGCCTTGATTGTTTTGTTTTGTTTCATGAATAAGTGTGAGGCATGATGGAATTCCTTTGCTCTCCCACCCCAGAGGGCACCTAACCAGACCCTTCCTGCACACAAAGTGAATAGGAAATCAACAGCTTCACTCCCAGTTATCTGGAGCCCAAGGCGAAAAGGGATGTTTCTTGGTTTTGGTTCACATGGTCTATTTGTGATTCCAAATCCGGATTTCACAAAGTTTTGTAAAAAACAAAACAAAACAAACCGGACAGCCCAGAGCAGAAAAGAACTACAGAGAGGGCAGTGGAGGTCCGGGTAGTGGTCATTTTTGTTTGCTTTTGAAGCTTTTAAGGAGCCGGAGGGGAGAGCATGGCAGAGCTCGGCAGAGGCCAGTTTGGACACCACTCAGCGCTGGCCGTCCACTCCACGAAGACCGGCCTTCGGTTTCTCCTCTGGGAACCCCTGCCCAGCTCAGCCCCCTCAGACCTTCTGACCCCCTCTCCCCTTCTAGCAAGTACTTGGCAATAAACGGGGCGGGGCAGGGCAAAGATCATGGCGCCTAGAGACGAAACAAGGAAAAAACCCGCTTTCAGCGGAAAGATGCAAAGAACGGAGGTCAGGGCGTGGCTGCCAGAGCCAGGGCTTCAGCAAGGAAGGACCGGGCGCCTGACTCTGCCCTGGAGAAGAGCGGGCAGCCGAGCGGAGGACGTGCGTGGGCTCGGCGGGTTTTCAGCGCCCTCGGCGGCCTCCAGCCCCCCCCCCCCCCCCGCCCCGAGCGCGGAGCCAAGTCCGAGGGCCAGGCCGCTTCTCTCCACGCGGACACGGTCCGCCCGGGAAAGAAAGGGCCGAGCGGGTGCTTCCGCGGCTCGTAAATTTGTTTCCCCCTTCCTCTAACCCTCCCCCAGCCGTCTTTCTTTTCAGGACAGGAGGGGATGTAAACCGTTTGAAGTTCATCAACACGGTGAAGTTTTATTGTATTTCCGGTCCCCAAGATTTATACACGGGAGGGGGAGCGGGCGGCCCCGCAGACTCCTGCGCTCCCTCGGACTTCCTCGCTGGACACGTGGCCACTGGGACCCTCGCCCCCGGGGCGAGACCAGGAGGGATCCGGGCCGGGCGGACGGGACCACTCGCTCCGCACCTCCTGCCCCCTCCGACGGCCGCTCCTGCCCAGCGCCGCCGCCGCCGTCGCCCAGGTAAGTGCGCCGCTCGGCCCGCTCGGCCACCGCCGGGTGCGGGGTGTATGCCTGGGCACCTGTGAGGGGTGTGGGGTCTGGAGGGGCGGAGGTGGCAGTAAGGGACATCGGTGGGAGGCGGGGAACGAAGGGTCCAGGCTGAAGTTCAGGAAGGAAGGAGCAAATTTCCCCGTTTCATCTGAATTCAGAATGGATTATCTTACCTGGGACAGCTCAGCCTCTGCGGAGACAAGGCCCCAGGACATTTTGGGCAGGGTGACTTTCCAGCGACTGTTCCAGGTTACCTCAATTTCCTTTCCAGTCCTGTTGCTTGTTTGCTCCCAAGTCTTCTGGATGCTTTCGCACACTCTGCTTTTCCGGCTCCCTCTCCGACTGTCACTTTCTCAGCATTCTTTCTCTCCATTCTCCTGTCTGTTCGCATTTCAAAGTTGGGGTTTCGTGTAGGGCTTGAAGAGTTGACCTCTCAGACCTACCCTGGGTGACTCTGGAGCTGGCACTAGCCAGATGGCGACTGCAGACGTACCTTGAAAAACAGTTGGAAGTTGAGAGGGAAATCGTTTTAGCTGTGGAGACCTCCAGCTTGAGACAGAGGCTGAGAGGCAGTGACCAAGCAGGTATATGCCCAGGGCCCAGCCCAAGCCTGAGGCTGGGCCTAGGCCCCCCACAACCCTGCCCCGGACCAGGGCTCCTGGGAGAGAGCAAAAGCTCCTGGATCAATTTGGAGCTGCCAGCACCAGCTCCAAAATGGTTTTGCCTGGAGTTCTGCCTCCAGTTTTTGGATATGTTGTTTATTAGCAACTGTGTTCTATTTGGGAAGAGGTGGAGGAAAATGAAGTTAGCCGGCCAGCCGTTTAGGCCCACAAAATGGCTGCAGGGGCCTGCCCCCAGTGAGCCCTTGACCTGGGGCTTGAACTGGAACTGCTGAGTGAATTAGGTAGTTTCATGTTGTTGGGCCTGGATTTCTGAACACAACGACATTAAACCACCCGACTCACGGCAGTTACTGCTCCTCGCTTAGCTGGAGGAGTTGGGGTGTGGTACATAGTGAAGCAGAGTCAGGATTACTGTATCACCCTTGCAAAATGGTGAAGTGCTTTGAGGTTCCTTACCCAGGAGCAGCAAGGATGCTCCCCAGAGCAGAGATGTGGAATGTTCTCGGGTGTCTTCCCACTTCTGTATTTAAGTGGGTGTTGGGAGGGAAAGGGGAAGTGGGGGAGAATTCCACTCTCCAAAGGGACCTTGCTGGGCTGTTCTACAGAGCCAGAAGGGTCTTAGTTAGGACTTCAAGCTTCCTGTCTTGGGGTCTTGCGTTCTGTTCTACATTCAGACTTTGCAAAGAAAGTCTCGCCAACTGGGCAAAGGCTTGATTTCGACAGAGACACAGGGGGTCCTTGAAGTCTTTGTAACTCTTTGCGGGGTGGACAGGGCTCCACTTTAACGGGAAGCTTCAGGTCCTTGGAGAGGGCTCAATCTGTCCCATTCTGAAAGGGAAACATCAGGATCCCTTGTAGCCTCAGCCCACAGACCCCCAGGGTCCTTTCTAGGGCCCCCTAGTGGGACAAAGGTAGGTCCAAAAATTTTTCCCCTTCCTAATCCCTCAGTGATTTCTCTTCCCCACTGAGTGGCCAAGACTTTCCTGTAGATCCTTGGGCTGGGCTGTGGGTTTACTTAGGTCTGGAGTGCCACCCCCACCCTGGGAGATGGAGAGGGGCCTGTCTTGCTGGCTAGTGGGAACCCCAGACTCTGTTAGACAGTTCAGCCCAGACTGATGGAGTGACAGGAGATGGAGCGGGGGGGGGGGCAGGGGCAACGCTGTGATACCCTCTTTGACCCCAGCCCTCTCCAGGCTGCTGGCTCTCTGCCCAGGAAAGGAGTAACTAGAAGTGCTGGCAGAAGGAGGGGGACAGTCCAAAGCATAAGCTAACTTTTGTTCCCAAACTTTTTTCCCCCTGCTTGAGGCAGAGGAAATGTAGTAAGGGGCCTGGGGGAAGAGGCCCGACCGGATGGGGCTCTGGCGCCAGGCTGACTTGGAGGGTGAAGGGTGTCTCTGAATAAGGGGCCCCTTCCAGGGTGGAGGAGGCCCTTGGGAGACCCACCCTCAGCCCCCGGAGGAAATGCAGCCTTCAACTCACTGTCCTGGTGAGCAAAGTCCAGCAACACTGTCCCTTGATGTTTTCTTGTCCCCCGGTCTGGGGGAAGATGGTCTGGCATGTTCCGCTGCCTCACCTTACTTCTCCCTTGGCCTTTCACAAGCCTGCCCCGCCACCTGGAGCCTGACTGTCTTCCATCTCTGGCGTCCCTTGGCCACCCCCTCCCAGGAACAGCGCTGTAAAATGAAAAAAAGGGGGAAGTTAGAGAGAAAGGAAGAAATAAAGTCTTTGGAAAGCAGAGAGTTTTACAACAGCCACAGGTTTTATGGAAGCAATTCCGTAATAACCTTCTACCTGCTCAGCTCCTTTCCGCCCCGCCTGCCGCCCACCGCCCACCCCGTTTGGCCTCCTGGATGCCCCCTCCCCAGGAGTCAGCCGCCCCCAGGGCCTTCCATATTCCTGAGGGCTCATAGTTGGTAAGAAGATTTTCAAAGTCTGCTTGGGCCACTGACCTCTCCGTCCTTCCTTTCACCTCCAACATCCTGGGAAGGAATTTGGGAGAAGATTTCGTTACTTTACAATTAAAATCCTCACTCAGAGGGTGTGGAAGCACCAAGGATTGAACCCTTGTGCTCAGATTCGATGTGGTTCCTTTCGGAGGCTGTTGCATGGAAGGGTAAAGTTCTGGGGACCTTGATTCCCTCCCACTTGGAGCAAGTGACCCCACACCTTGTTCTTTCTCACAGTGGGGCTACACTCTGATCCTGGGTCAGAAGAAATAGCTCTGGGTGCTTGGGGACAGAGACATGGGGACTTTGCTAATTTCGTTGTACACAGCAGTTCTTTTTTATGATCTCCACAGTTACCTGAGAGCTTTCACATTCAATTCATCTCTGTCCACTGGTCAGATTTACACTTGTGTGGGACACACTTGTGCATGTATAACAGTGCCTTCCTCCCCATGTCCATCCCTACCATGAAATAAGCATCACACGATGTATGCTATCCCTGCGGTTTGGGGTAAGATACGCAGTAAAGGATTTCATGGTCAGACAAAAAAGCCACAAAATTTCGTGACCTCCTCTGGGCCAATTTGAGGCATTTTCTTCACCTTCCAGAGAAATATTTTAGAAGGAAGCTGTAAAAGAATCCAGGTTTAAGTCACATGTGTTTGTGGATACACTGTGTATTTTGCTTGAATATCGAGTCAACAGGCAGATTTTCAAGTGACGCTTCTGAATTAGCTAATGTTATAAAGCCACAATTCCAGTATGCAAATACTCAAGTTTTTGCCCTTTCTATAAGTGTGTGGTGGTTATAAAAATGTACATACATTTTGGGTCATAGGTCTTCTGATAACAGCAGAATTGTAAACCCATATTATTCGCAGGGGTTATACACGCATCCACATGTGTACCATTAGATCTTATATACAAATGCCCAAATGCATTCAGTATTATAGTTGGGCAGATTTATTTATTACATATTCTATACACAGCATAGAGCACAGCACACTAGGTTTCCATAAAGAAATATTGATTTGAAATATGCATACAGGAAACACACACCTATTCAAATACAGCATGCATAAATTTCAGCTTAGCTTATCAATTAAAATCAAAATTTCCCCCTTTCCATTTATCATTTTTCTCTTTATTTTTCTCCTTACTTTAATTTCCTTCCCTCCGTCCAGATTTTTTCTCTCTCTTTTTTATCTCTCTCTCTCTCCTTATAGAGAAGGACCCTTCCAAAAGCAGCCCTTAAACCACAGGCACTCACCGGCTGGTCCTGGCCAGGGCTGGCCTCTGCTCTCCCCACTTCGATCTCATTCTTGATTGCTCTGGGCCCCACTGTGGCCAGAAGCTGCAGCTTTTCCCTGCCTGCCCTTCCCGGAGCTATCTGCCACTGACCCTCAGGCGTGGCTCCTGTGCAGGGAGTGGCAAGAGGCTTCTAGAGGGTTTTCCTTCTTTCCCTCTAGGATTGAGGAGAAGTGGGGAGCAGTTTGCTCTCTCAGGATAAAGTGACACCCACTCAAGCAGCCCCTCTATTAAGCCCTAGAAACTGGGCTCCAGGGGCCCAAATCCTGTTTGCTTCTCTCCCTCATGGTGGGTACCATTGTCTGGGAGAGAAAACAAGGTTGGGGGGGAGGTCCATAGGCTCTGGGGAGAGCACCCAAACAAGGGTCTCCCTCTCAGAGGACCCTTGAATCATTTGCCTGTGCTGGAATTGAGCCCCAATTTGGGGGAACAATGCTTTCTAGAAAGCCTGGCTGCGGTGGGACTCTTTAGCTGGTGCTTCTGGATCCTCACCTGGAGGAGACGAGCTGCGGGTGCAGACTCCAGGGCTTGGGTGCTGGCTCATTCTCCTCCTTTCAGAGCCACCGCTCCTGAGAAGACTAAGCCCTCCAAAACCTGTCACTTTGGAATTCTCCCCACCCCCAGCTTGTTTGTGAGCAAAGGCTAGGTTCTGGTCTTAGAAAAGAGGCCTGGGTCCCCTTCTTACCCAGCACCCAGGAGCCCCCAGGGGTTAGGGCAGCTCACCAGACAGCGACCCACGAACCTGAACCCTGTCTGCTGGGACATGCCACCACTATAAGGCACAAGTCATGAGCCCAATGTTCTTCTCCCTCTAACCTCCTCCCTCAACTAAGTGGCTCTCTAGACTTCTCTCTCACTGCAAAGAGAAGCGGCAGCAAAGCCAGGGCCAGAGTGGGAACCAGAAGGGCTGCGGTCGGAACCCAGCGCCTACACAGCCCGAGTCTTAAGAGCAGCCCGGTGCTGTGACTTTGCCATAAATAAAAAAGCCCCTGCCCACAGTCCACATGTCCTTTTGGGCCCTAATTTATATACTACAGAAAGTCATATACCCAGCCCGCCATGCTTCACAACACCGTTATTTATAGCGGGAGATGAGATTTTTTTTCCCTGAAGAATATATTTATTACAGGTAAAGCCAACAGCAGACTCCCTATGTCTGGCAAATGGAGAACAGGTGCTTTGCTTTAACTGTGATTCACTCGCTGGGCGCCCAGCTTTCTTGCTGGCGAGTCCAGGGAGCTCCCTTGACTTTCCCAAGCGTCCAACCGCTACTTAGAAGAATTTGCATTGGATTTCTGTTTCCCCACTTGGGTCCCATGGAAAAAGCAGATCTTCACGCTGTTTGGTTCCGGATCTGCTGGGCTGTCGCCCTCGGAGAGCTGGGGTGGAAAAGGAGGGGGCCGGCTGGGCGCCGGCATTGATCTTTAAAAAATCATTTTGAAATCGCCATAATGTGAAGAAATATGGCGCTTTGCCCTCGTATTTCACACGTAATGACACGAGATGGCTTCATTTGGAAAGAAAAGCGGGCGGGAGTGTGTCTGTGCGTGTGCAGAGGTGATCCGCAGCCTTCTGCCCGGCAGAGGGGTACATGGCCAAAATGATAAAACCTCAAAATAGAATGGTCTCGCTTTTGTTAAAATGACTGGGCTGGGGCGGCCTGTCTTATAAGGGCCAGGATCGGAGTGGGCTGAGAAAATTGGCCCCAGCCTTGCCCCTAAACTGGACCGGAGGAGAATCTGGGCTGTCCAGGGGCCGCATCTCCCTGAGCACCCACACCACAAGAAGCGACTGCACCCAGGGCAGAAGCCGGGGGAGCGACCTCTGGAGATGGGCCAGGAAGCCAGCCGGTGGTCCCCGGGGAGCCTCAGCACAGGGCCGCAGAGCAGATATCAATAAAAACAGGCTGTTTGGAAGCTTCAGTGAGAGTCTGCAAGAAGGAAGGCAGCTGGAGGGTGGGAGACTGACCCTGCAAGGCTCTCTGTCTACGCTGGTGCCCAAGAGCTATACTTGGAAATCCTTCTAAGGCGCAATACCGCGTGAGGAGCCGGCAAGAGAGGCGAAAATTCGGACTCACCTCCCTCCCCACTGGATGGAAAGGGCGCTAACTCTGGACCCCTTCCCACACCTCTGCTCTGTTGACACCTTAGGGAAGTTCCTTAATCCTTTCTGATGTTCAGCTCCCCCATCTGGGCAATTTTAAGGGCCTGGCCCGCTCTTAAGAGGAGGGAAGGAGAAATGGCTGTGTCCCCCCTCCCTTCTTTCCTCTGACTGACCAGGGCCAGAGAGAGGCTCAAGAAACTTAAAGAAGCTAGTTGTATAAAACTCTTTCAGAGGCTCAACTTTCCAGGACCTAATGAATCCCTTTAACCTCATGAGGGTTCTAATTTCAAGACAGCTACATTTTTGGACAAGATCCTTGGACACTCACGTCCTTTTATTCCCCTCTCTCCTCCCTCAGCTACTGAGGGGTCAGGAGAAGCTCCCAGGCCTGTAAACCTCCCAAACTAGTTACAGAAAGCCCCCTCCAAAGCGGACGCATTCTGTAAAACCCCAACTTCTCCCCATCCCTTTTACTTCATCTCCAGTGGCTTTCTGGTGCACTGTTGTTTAATTAACATCTTTTGTCAAGGGGACAGAGAAGAGGAAGCAAGGGCCGGCGGGGTGGGGTGGAGGTGTGTTTGTGGTGGGGACAGGACCACCTCCTCTTTAATTATGCTGTGGGCCTCTCTGGCTGCTCCCCAGGCTGGGGCTGTCCCCTTCCTTCTGCCCTGCTCTCCCTCTCTCCCTCCTGGATCCTCCTGGGGAGAGGGCTCCGCAGCCAGCGTCCCTCCCGAGGCAGCCCGCTGCTTTCCCCTCCGCCTCTCCTCCGCCCCCGCCGCCCCACGTCGAGAACTGCCCCCCTTCCTGCAAAAGAGGGGGGGACGGGAGGCCGGCAGCTCCGGCTGAGGTTACGTGGCCGCCGAAGCCCTGACGTGATAGCACATTGCATCAGCATAAAACAATCCATCCTCGATATGGAATGCGGTGCGGACGGATGACAGCGAGAGCGCAGCCCCCTCGCCCGATTGATTTATGTCGGAGCTGACGCTTTATCAGGCAGTCGGAAAAACTTTGACCAATCATTTTGCAAGGAGCGCTGAGCCGGGCTGCTCCACTGTACTTTGTTGGCTGAGAAGTTGAGCAGGGGGTGGGGGTGGGAGGGTGGGGGGCTGGGGGGGTCGCGTCCGAAAGCCCTCACACCGGTCTGGGTGCCACCTCTCCCTGCTTGGGCGCCGCGCGCGAGCGCTTCCCTTCCCCCTGCGAGCGCCCGGATAATGTCTGAGAATGTCCATTTCTGGGACGCTTAGCAGCTATTATGTCGACTCGATCATAAGTCACGAGAGTGAGGACGCGCCTCCAGCCAAGTTTCCTTCCGGCCAGTACGCGAGCCCCCGGCAGCCGGGCCACGCGGAGCACCTGGAGTTTCCCTCGTGCAGCTTCCAGCCCAAAGCGCCGGTGTTCGGCGCCTCCTGGGCGCCGCTGAGCCCGCACGCGTCCGGAAGCCTGCCGTCCGTCTACCACCCCTACATCCAGCCCCAGGGCGTCCCGCCGGCCGAGAGCAGGTACCTCCGCACCTGGCTGGAGCCGGCGCCGCGCGGCGAAGCTGCTCCGGGGCAGGGCCAGGCGGCGGTGAAGGCGGAGCCGCTGCTGGGCGCGCCTGGGGAGCTGCTCAAGCAGGGCACGCCCGAGTACAGTTTGGAAACTTCGGCCGGCAGGGAGGCCGTCCTGTCTAATCAAAGACCCGGCTACGGGGACAATAAAATTTGCGAAGGAAGCGAGGACAAAGAGAGGCCGGATCAAAGTAAGTTATAAAAAGTGAGGAAATACCCAGGCCGAAGGCCAGGCGAGGGGGAGGGGAGGGGAGAGGCAATAAACTGCGGACAATGTGAAGGGAAACCGTGGCGGTGGCCCGGAGAGCGAGCTGGGGCGGAGGGAAGAGGGAGGAAGGAAGAGAGGCAGCTGGGTGCCCCAGAAGAGGAGACTGAGGTCGCTGGAGAAGCGCCGCCCCCACTCCTCCAAGTGCAGGAGGGACCCGGAGCGCCGGGACCTGCTCGCCGCTCTCTCGGCCTTCCTTCCCCCACGCCCCGGAGGCCTGGGCTGAAAGCCCGGGAAGAGGCTGACGACCGCCGGCCGCGAGAGGAGCTGGTGGGGCCCGGGAGGCAGCCAGCGAGGCCGAGAGCCCGCGCGGGCCAGGGCGGGAGCGCACGGGGCTGCCGGGCACAGCGCGGCTGGCAGAGCTCCCTGCGCCACGCGCACACCGTAAAAGCCGGCCAAGGGGAAGTGGGAGGGGGCTCATTAGGATTTTATTTGCGATGCAACAGCTTGGCGGAGGATTGTTCCTAGCAGATCTCCCTCAGTAGCAGCTCAGTGTCCGCAGCCGGCGCCGGGAGGGGCGGAGGAAGCCCGGGACCCGGTGACTGAGCCCCCTCCCCGGATGCGCCGGCCCCTCCCCGGGAGCCTTCCCTCTGGTCGCCCCCTCCCCTCCTTGGCATCCTTGTTCGGGTTGCCGCTTCCTTTTCTGCGGCCCCTGCTGCCCTCCGCGGGGCTCCCTACCCCCAGCCGGAGCTGTCCGCCTCGCGGGGAGTCGCGGAATCGCTTCCGAACTTAGGGGCCCGACCGCCGTCGTGGAGGAGAGATCCCGAAAGGACCCTGGGGAGGGGAAGGGTGGGGAGGAGAGAGGCTTGCGGAGAGGTGGAGAACTTTATCCTCTGAAGGTAGTTTCCCACCATCCCCTACTCCTCCAAAAGCACCCTTGCCAGCACCCCAAGTCTGTCTAATTTCCAGGAGGCTCTGCTACATAAGGGGGTGGGGGGATTCTAGTATTTTTCATTTTTAAGGTGGAGAAGGGTAAATTGGTCGGGGGGGGGGCTCAGCCCCCAAATGATAACCTTCAGGTCAGTAGGGACAAGTACTCACCCCTTACCCCTTACTCTTTTTGGAGAGTGAGGGTCAGATTTTTTGGTCTCTGCTTGCCCTGCTGGATTTCCCACCAGCAGAGTGGCCCAAAGGCCCTTTGGGGGACCTCTGCCTGCTGGAGGGTAGAGAGCTGCCCCCCTCCCCTGAGGTCTCTGTGAGGTCCCACTACCTCCATCCCTCCAGGTTGAATCACAGGAGCTGGTGTTTGGGTAACACAGGGCTCTTCCCAAACCCTCCCTGTTCACACCCAAACAAATCCCCCACCTCAAACCCCCAAACTCTGCTTGGAAAGTCCATTATTGCAAGGCAGCAGTTTGGCTAGGATCAATTATTAACAGTTTTTTCCCTCTTTCATATTTAATGCGGCTGCGGGTCCCAGCCCAGGCAATCACATTAAGGAAATAGCGCTGCAAATTGGTAAGACACGGTACTTAGTGTAGGATGAATCAGATTTTTTTTTTAAAAAAAAATCAGTGCTTTTCATTTGGGGAGAAGGAATCTAGCAGAGTAGTGGCTGTTATTTTTAATTGGCTCTGCTTTATTTGGTAACTTTTCTGAGTTCAGGGGTAAGGAGAAGAGAAGCCTGTATATATTTTTGTTTCCTCTTTTCCCCCTCCTCCACTCAATCACCCCTTTCTCTGTTCCCCCTCACTGCATGAAGCCAGTTGCAGTTAGGTGTGCTGTGAAGGACTTTTGTTACCCCCACATCATCCATGACTCCCCACCTTGTGTCTGGAGCAATCTTGTTTCCCAATTTCCCTGAACTTGCTTTAACCAAACTGCGAGCTGAGCAGGAGTGGAAAAGGAGACTATTGCAACCATAAGTTATCTGTGAGCCCCCAGCGCTCCCTTGTCCACAGGCTGGAGTTGATAAATGGTTGCAATTGGGTTGCATGTGAATTGGAGTGTGCTAGATGTTTGCGTCTCTAAATGTGAACCCATATTTGTGGTGTGTGTGGCGGGGGGCGGGGGGAGACGGCAAGATATCTACGAGACACATGCCTGCTACCATGTGGCCAAGAGACACAAGCTTGTGATCGAGGCATGAGGGTGCACTCAAACTGGACTGGAGGGCCAGGAGGTCTCTTGGCTGTGGCTGAACAGAAGCCACTCTCCTCTCCCCTAGCCCAATCCTTGTCTCTCCTCTCAGACCTGGAGCCAGAACCCTTCAGTCAGCCACCCCTAGTTACTCTGGTAGTGTCATAGCAGGGTAGCTGGGGGACTTTAGCCAGGCTGGGCTCTGACCCGGGTCCTAACCAATTCGGACCCAAATGGAGAAAAAGACTGAGAGAGAACCTGAGGTGGGTGAAGCTCTGAAAGTGCTGAGAAGTCTGGTACATGTTTGGCTCCATCCTGTCCAAATAACTCTCACCTGAAGGTGTCTATAGCAGCTCCTCGCCCATCTATGGGAACTCTTCTGGGAATCTGAAGGCCCCGGTGCCCCTTTCCCCAGTGCAAGATGGGAAGTGGAGACCAGGGGTGCGCCCTCTTGGAAGGAGAACATGGGGGCCCTTCATCCCCTCTTCCTTTCTTTGATTCTATCGCTGCTTCTCTTTCAGCCAACCCCTCCGCCAACTGGCTGCACGCTCGCTCTTCCCGGAAAAAGCGCTGTCCCTACACCAAATACCAGACGCTGGAGCTAGAGAAGGAGTTTCTGTTCAATATGTACCTCACCAGGGACCGTAGGCACGAAGTGGCCAGACTCCTCAATCTGAGTGAGAGACAAGTCAAAATCTGGTTTCAGAACCGGCGGATGAAAATGAAGAAAATGAATAAGGAACAGGGCAAAGAGTAAAGATCCCCCCTCAAGCCCTCCCCAGCCCTTCCCCATCTCACGCTTATTTATAAGTGATGGCTGCAAAGCCAGTGCTGTCTGGGGTGTATTCAAGTGAATGGGGAAGGGAGTCTTTCTCTTCAAAGTCCTTTTCTGCATCTAGAGCCTCACTCCTTTCCTTTGCTCTTACCCATCCTTCTCTTCTCCCTGGGCCTCAGGAGGAAGTTTGATTGATTTAGAAGGTAGATGTAGTTGGTTCCTAAGAAAGTGATGGGCCATAAGGAAAGAGAGCCCCTAGTAGAGTCCCCAGAATTCCTCCTGTTTTTTCTGGAAAGCCCCAGCCCCTCACTTCCAGCCTGCCCGGTCTCCCCCACCCCCCACCGCCGCACCTATCCCAGAGTCACCCAGGGACACTCCAACTGCACACAGCCCAGCAGATACCCGCATGCCTAAAGCCCAGAGCCCTCCGTACTAGTGGGGAAAGCTCACAGTCAACACTCAAATCAAGTGACACCTCAAATACAGACCATCACACCCCCAAATCTGGCAGAGCAGCCCACACACCGTCAGACAAGTCCAGGCTCTATCTCTGATGCAATACACACCGAAAACGGGTCTGGAGACACACTCCTGAATGAGGCGCTGCAGCTCAAAAAGGCTCAGCATGTCTCACCACCATCCCCATGGAATCCTTAACTGTACTCAGCCACAGACTCAAGGGCAAATGGGGTAAACTCAGCTCCCAAACTGGTGGGCCAGAAAGGGCGAGGAAAGGCAGCGGTGGTCTTATAAGAGTCTCCTAGGTTTTACGGTGGTATTCCACATACACACATTTTGCTGCAGGAAATGTTTAATTCTGCATGTTGTTTTCCTCTCCTTCCAACAAAAGGAGGTCAAATCGTGGGTCGTGAGCCTTGACAATGTCGTCCTCCCGTTCATCTGTGCCCCGCTTGACAGAGACTGTAGCTTCTCTTGCTCCACACCGGCCCTGAATTCTTCCGCATCCTCCCCAGCTCTGAAATCAACTCTTCGGCCAATCCACCTTGCACCAGCGAGTCAAGCCGCCCCCGTAGCAACCCCCCTCCGCCCTCCATCCCCTGCTAGCTCTACCCCTCCATAGGCAGGAAAGCCTGGTCAAGAGAACCCAATGGAGAATTTATTGTGAATTGATTCCCGGCTCCTTTCCAAAGGCAAGTTATGGAGAACAGGGAGGAGCGAAGGCTCCCTGGCACGCAGAGCTTGACAACGTTCCTCCCGTCCTGCTCAGTCCAACCCATGCGGAGGAGCCCCCGGGCCTGGCAGCTGCTACCCCAGCACAGAAGCGCAGAAACCAGCCCCAGGGCCGGGCTTTACCTGCGGAGTCTCGGGCCTGGATGGCGATCTGTGCGGCTGCTGCGCGCACGCTTCTGGGGAACAGTCCCGCGTGCTAAGGAAAGAGGCAAAATCGCACCTAAGCATTAGGCCGGAGTTTATGCTCAGCTTCTCCCCCACCCCTACCCCACTTCTCCGTTCCCCTCCAATCCCGTGGACTCTTGCTCCTGCTTCTCCCGACCCTGCAAGGGGACATTCCAGTAGAACTTTTTTTGCTTTGTTGGTGGCATTCGTGAAATTGTGCTGTGTTTTGTGATTTCTTTGGGGGTGATTGTCTCGCCTGTTTTCAGTTGTCGCTTATATGGGAGGGTTGTGGGTGGGAGTGGGGTGGGTGAGGGGCTTAGAGCTCTGATTGTTGTTTTGGAAGAAAAAAACATAAAAAGATCAAAAAATATATATCACTCTAGAAATAAATCTCTGCTTGTGTCTTATTCCATCTTGGCTTTCCTCACTTGGCCAGAGGTAGAGATCTTGGTTCGAAGAGGGTGGCTTGGACAAAAGAGTGACTTTTGTGCCCAAGAGGTTTCTCCTTAGACCTTGCAGGCAGTCTTCCTGGTGGAGCTGAGGGCTGGTCCAGACCCAAGCTCCCAAGATCACTGCTTAAATTGATCAAGAGCCTTCCAACAGGAGAGCTGGGAGGCTGGAGGGTCAGAAAACGATAGATGAGTGGTTTGGAGAAGGATCTGTATCTGGGTTTGCAGGGAGCAATGAGACTTTCCTCCTAAGTTGCACTGGAGGCTTGCTACCAACTCCAGAGCCAGAGGGAAGGCAAGGCCTGCCCTGCCACTCCTGGAAGCAGGTCCTCTCTTACCTGGCTGAGAAAGTCACCTTGGTTTGGCCACTTTAAAATATCATGCAAGTGAGGAAGGTGGTAACTTCCTTCTGCTGTTCCCTGCAGCACAGGGACTGGGTGTAGACAGAGGCCTCCAGGAGGCCAGGCTCTCCTTTCTTTTGCTCAAAAAGAATGAACCCCTTCGGGTTTTCAGTCCCCACCTGGAGTTTGAGGCTCCAGTTTGAGCCACAGGGTAGCAGCCTTGGTGTAAGGTGGGTAGAGTTTGGTCGGGGTGGAGGCCTGGGGAGGCAGATTCTACAGGCTGGGAGTGAGGGTTGAATATGAAACAGAAATGCTTCAGGAGAAAAAAAAAATCCCCTTCCCAGTCGGACCCCAGAACTAAATTCGGTTTCAAAGTGCACCTTTCTGTCCCTCTCAGACTATGGTGTCCCCATCAGAGCCTCATATGGAGAGTGCTGTTCTCGGCAGCCCCGTCATTCTCATCCAGGCGCTGGGATTCCACTTCTAACGGGCTGGCGCTTGGGAGCTGGCCTCCTGACTGAGCCTCCCATCGGGCCCACCCAGCGGCGCTGCAGTCCGCGGAGACCCTGAGGTTGGGGTAGAAGTAGGGACAAAGCATGACCCGCGGGAAAGGAGCTTGGAAGTAAAAAGGATGGGCCTACCCCTCTCCAGCGAACAGAAGGATGAACCACTCGGAGAGCTAGCAGGAGGCTGGAGAATCGAAGCTCCTGGGTATGGCAGGGCCCAGACCCGCAGCCTCCAAGGAGGGTTCCATTCCGTATATAAAATGAATCTGCCTCTAGAGCTTGTGTAGACTAGGCTCCCTCCCCGTCCTGGGCTCCCAGGAGCCAGCCCGTGCTGAGAGTGAGCGGAGAAGGCCGGATTCCGCCAAGAGGAAGCGCAAAAAGTGAGGCAGGAACTGTACGGAGTGCTGCGGGGCAGGGGCAAGGGCGCCCGGGGAAGCCTCCGGCGACGTCTGAGTCCAGAGCCCGGGGTGGCTTCTTTAAAGACAAACAAAGGCGAAGATGCGGAGGCTCGGAAGCCGGAGATGGGGAAATCTGCTGTCATAAAAGAGACAGAGATTCAGAGAGGGGGACCGGGAGAGTGCGAGACAAGGAGAAGCCGGGAGAGGAATTCAATGCCGTGTGCGCAGCAATAAAAGAATATGACCGCTATAAAAGTTTATAGCGTATAAATTTCTGAAGGTTAAGAAACTAAACAGCAGCAAAGCAAACAGTGAGGGGAAACTTTCCGGAGCTGAGAGAGCCACAGCTGGGCCTGGGCTCCGGGCCTGGCTGGAGAATGGGTGGGTCTGGCTGGGCCGCCCCCACTCTCACCCGCCCGGAACGCGGGGCGCGGGGTTTCCGGGGGCCCCAGGGGGCAAAGAGGGCTGAGGAGGAAGAGGGGAGGGAAGAACACTTTGTTGTCACAAATGCTTCACGGAACGCAACTGGGATTCCGTCTTTGTTCTTTGCACCCCCTCAAATCGGGCGTCATAAAGAGAAGCCCCCGCACGCGCCCGCGCGCGCACACACACACACACACGCAGGACCGGCGGGGCCAGACGTCTGGGCGCGGGCAGCCTCTTGATCCTTTTACAGTCCTGTCCCACTCTCTCAGGCCTCCTTTCCCCCAACAAAAAGCCCAATTGTTTCTCCTCAGAATTTGGAACAATCGTGTTGGATTTGAAAGGTGCTCAGCTCCCCCTTTTACGGGCCATAAACGGCGCACTGCTCGGCGGTCTCCGCCAGAAATTAGGGGCTGGGGGCGGGGGAGCTTACTGCTTCTTTTTCCCTCCCCACTCCCTCGCCTTTAAAAAAAATCTTTTAGCTTATCTGCACAATTTCAAAACCGTTTCCTGATTTCTGATGCCTTTTTTCTCGCCTGCTCTCATTTCCCTCCCCTTCTTCTGCTAATAATGAAAGTTTCTCCGCTGGTCGCCGCGGCGGCTGGCTCTCCGAGAGGCTGGCGTAGCTAGTTTTTCTCAGGACGGCCGCTAGATGGCACCCTTGCTCCACGTGAAAAGCCCCGATGCGGCAGCTGCCGGGCGCGGGTGGCTGCACCTCGCACCTCAGTCGGCCCTGAATCTACGAACTGAGCGCTATCAGAAGTCATGAATAATTTGCGCGTAATAAAAATATAGGGTTCATTATGGCCGTTCTCCACTTTTTATAGACTTCAAATATAGTGGTGTTATCCCCTCTCTTCCTCAAATGGTCAGTTTTCCCAGGAGGAGGGCTCAGGGCTTCTCATCTTGTTTCTGTATTTGATGGGACAACAAATGCATGAAAAGGGGGAATAATAATAATAACATGAATAGTGGGTCCAAATTAAATAGGAGAATTGATTCGGAAAAAAATGAGATAATCCGGAGAGGGGGGCGAGAGGAAGGTCTGCGGATGCGGGTGAACAGGTCAGGTGAGAGGGGCGAGCGGGCAGGAGAAGGTCGGATGGAGAGGAAGCTGCCCCAACCTGCTGTGGGACTGGCGGGAGAGGGAGTCGGGTGAGCCAGCCCCGGGGTGGAGTTGGGGGCAATTTGGGAGAAACGGATCCGTGGCTTTGGTGGGGATTCGGAGGTGCCCAGAGCCAGCGGGCGGCTCCACACGAACCGAGGCTCTGGAGCCTTTGTATGTGGCCGGGGCTGGGCGGGGCGGCGCCGGGAGACCCAGGCTCGGCGAGGGGCTTCCTTTGAACCGCGAGGTGCGGGGAGGCTCGGCTATTTCCTCGGTTGTTCTGGGCGCTCCAAGTTGGGCCGCCAAAAAGTGTTGTGCTTTCCGGATGGATGCGGGGACAGGCGCGGTGCAGGAAGCAAGGGCTCGGTGCTCCCGGCGTCCCGTGGCTTCAGGTGAGAGTTCAGGGCTCCGTGAGCCACAGCCCGGCCCCAGGCAAGCCTGGGGACGCCGATCTCTTCGCAGTTTAGCAGCTGGAGGCCTGGACTCCGGGAATTTTCGTTCTGAGACCGGTGCGCTGTCAGCCTGCCCATAGCCCCTTGGATTCCAAATACTCCACTTCCTCCTGGCCCGGCCCGATCCGTGCCCCCCATCCGGACAAACCTGCGCCAGAAATAGCTATCTGTCTCCTTAAAATTAGCCCCACCGCCAGCCTCTCCTCTCTTCCCCCAGGACCGGGTGCGAAGAGGAAAGTGGAGTTTCTCAACTTGAGTTTCTCTAATAAATCTGCACTCCGTTGGGTGTTTATAAATTATCTCCTCGCTCTTTCTTGTTTTTTCTTATAATAGAAACATTTTCCTTCCATCAGGAATTTCTGGCGCGGTGCAGGGATGATTTAGAACAAGCCATTGAATTTCTGCCTCACCGGTGAGTCCTCAAATCATGACCATAAAATCGCCGGCACTTGATAAAAATGTTCGCTTCGACAACAGCTTAACGCTGACTTCTGCTGCCTCACCGCCCCCTCAGCCTGGCGCTGAAAATTCAAGACTCCGGTTCTCTCCCCTCCTTTTCTCTTTTTTCTCTCTCCCGTTCGGCCCCTCTCCCATTCTCCGGATTCACTTTTGAAGGACCAAGTGTCCCCACTGGTAGCATCCTCTTGGAAAAGGTGATAGTTTCATTTTTACAAATATTGGGGTGAGTGGGATCCCCAAAAATCACCCCTCCAAAAGCAAGCAACTCTCTCGTGAATAAACAATGGATGAATTGAATGTATCTGTAGAGCCTCCACCTTTGTTATTAGAAATTTTCTTTCTCTCTCTCCCCTTTCCTTCCTTCTTTCTGTCCTGTTCTTTTATTTCTTGGCCAGTGAGTCACTCCAGGAGGTCATTGGTTTGGACCCTCAGATTGGGGCCTTCTAAAGCCTGGCCACCATCGCCTCTAGGCCTGGTAGGCTGGAAGGCCAGGAAAGGCAACTGGCATGAGAGTGTGGCACCCAGTCAGCTGGGTCCTACAGTCTGTGTTTCAGGCCCTAGGTCCTCAGGTCTAGAGGGAGAGCAGGGTTTAACTAGAAGTTCCCAAGGGAAGAGGGGAGAAAAAGGGGAATTCAGTGGCCTTGCTGCATCCAAATCCCTTCTACCCCAAGGTCAGTTTAGGTAGTGACAGTAGTTCAAAGGACAGTGAAGGCTAAAAGATGGCCTTCCCCAAAGGTACACACTCTGCAGTCACTGCTCAGGGCAGAGGAGGGCACAGGACAGTGGGCACCAGGGCCAGGCACCAGGTCCTTGGTTTCCAACAGTGGCCTCCATTGCTCTTTCTTCTCTTTGATGTGCTGATGGGCCTGGCAGTGGCCCTCACCCAAGGGTGCTTTGGAAGGTGTGGAGGACTGGCCTGGGAAGATTGGGAGCCAGCTGGGCATGGTGACTGGGTCCCAAGGCCTGGGTGCAGAACTGGGGCAGCCCAACTAGGTGTCATTCTGCTGGTGGCATCAGGCCCCTCACACATCACACAGAATTGGTCTCCCAAAGGCTTGCTGAGTCCCCTTCTAGGGACCCCCTTCCCATTCCAGCAACGCCCCTTCCAGGCCACCTGAGGTTGTGTAAAACTGCAGAATCACAGTTGCAGGGCAAGCTTTGCTCAGGGCTTCACCTCTGTCCATTAAGCAGAAAGTTTCATCTCCTTCTCTGGGTCCTTCTTCATGCCCTCCAGGACCCCTTCTCCAAAGAAAATCCTTGTTTGTTTGTTTAATGAAGGAAAGTTGGTGACTGGCCTGGGTGGGCCTGAGAGGGGGCAGTTTGGGGGTTCTGGAGAAGGAGTGGGGGCAGGTGCTCCCAGAGCTGAAGGAGGCGGAAAATCTTGCAAAAGTCACCGTTTGCACCGAAAAAAACTCATAATCATTCTCATTTCGGCTTTGTCACCCCCACCGTGCTGCAGTCAGGCGGCGGGGGCGATCGAAGCTGCAGTTTTATAGCTGTAGAGGAAAGAACTCGTAAAATGCTAACAGCTTTTATGCGCTGCGGCATAAACAACAACAGACTCGGCTTTATTGCGTTTTATAGTTTGTTAAAGAGTTTACAGCCGTTTTTTGGGGGCCGGTTACCCAGCCAATTCCCTCCACACGATAGTTAAACCTTTATCAATAATAAGGAAATTGATCATTAAAGCTTTAAATATGACTACCTCGTTTGTTTGAAAATATGTTTAGGAGAGGAAGCTGTATGATTTGATAACTTGTATTAAAATACCAATTACATTTATAGGACCTTTTAAAACTCGGCGCAATTAAACCGTGTTCTTTTACATTTTTCCGAAGCGACCCTGACATTTAAAAACTCCAACTGCCTCGTTAAAATCGCGAAATTAACAGCGTGCCTACGCCTGGCGCGTTGTGTATGTGTGTGCGTGTTTTTTTCCGTGACTCCCCCACATCACTCTTTGGGGGTGGTCTGCGAAGGTATTTGATTTGTTGTGAGGCGAAAGATATCTCATTAATGTAGGTAGTTAAACAGATTTAATCCGTATTCATTCTCTCTCCCCCCTCCCCCTCTCTCCCCCTCTCCCCCTCTCTCTCCCTGGGTGTTTTTTTTTTCCTTCCCCTCCTTTTTTTTTTTTTTTTTTCCGCTCTCTCCTCACTCCCTGGCGCTCTCTCGCTCTAGCTCTCTCTCTCGCTCGCTCTCTCTTGCTCTCACCCTCGCTCTGCGTTCTGTCCGGGAGGAGTACGGAGAAGCCAATAGGATGCGGGGTCTCTAATGGATGCAAATGATCATGAAAAGACAGTGCAAAATATGAAACAACTCATTTGCAGGGAAGTAAATCACCGAAAACTGTTTATGAACTGGCATCCCTTCTTCGAAATGTAAAGCGAGGACCTCTTTAAGTGGCGGTATATTTTTGTTTGGGGGGTGGGGGGTGGGGGGAGGGCGAGTGAGCCGCGGCTGCCATGCAAGCTTAGACTTTTGGAGGCTTCGCTGTCCTTTTCTATTCCTGGAAATCACAAAAAGTGTGGTGGCTTCGAGATCTTCTTCGCCTTTTCTTTCTTTTCTTCCCCCCCCCCCCTTTCCCTCTCCTTTCCTGGCGAGGGTGACTAGGAGCCGGCGAATCCGCGTTTTTTTTCTCTCTCTCTCCCTCCCTTTCCCCCTCCCCACCCCCTCCCCAACAGCCCCCAACTACAGCCGCCGCCGCCGCCGCCGCCTCAAAATTCAATAAAATGAGCTCTTATTTCGTCAACTCACTGTTCTCCAAATACAAAACCGGGGAGTCCCTGCGCCCCAATTATTATGACTGCGGCTTCGCCCAGGACCTGGGCGGCCGACCCACCGTGGTGTACGGTCCCAGCAGCGGCGGCAGCTTCCAGCACCCGTCGCAAATCCAGGAGTTCTACCACGGGCCGTCGTCGCTGTCCACGGCTCCCTACCAGCAGAACCCGTGCGCCGTGGCGTGCCACGGGGACCCCGGCAACTTCTACGGCTACGACCCGCTGCAGCGGCAGAGCCTGTTCGGTGCGCAGGATCCAGACCTGGTGCAGTACGCCGACTGCAAGCTCGCCGCCGCCAGCGGCCTGGGCGAGGAGGCCGAGGGTTCGGAGCAGAGCCCGTCGCCCACACAGCTCTTCCCCTGGATGCGCCCTCAAGGTGAGCTCGCGTCGGGGCCGGCGGGGGCAAGGGAGACCAGGGGCCCAGGCCAGGCAGGGGGCCGGGCAGGCCGGGAGCGGTTCTTCCAGCTCCTGGAAGACCTGCTTGCTCCTTTCAGATAGCCTCCCCCTCCTTTCCTTCCTTCCTTCTTCCCTTCCTTCCTTCCCTCCCTCCCTCCTTCTTTCCTTCCTTCCCTTCTAGTTTTTTTGTTTCCCTTGAAGGAGGTCGCTAAGCGACATTTCCTGAATCCATAAACCCCTCACCCTGCCTGACTTTTCTTCTTATTCCCCTCCTTTTTTCCCCTTTTACTGTTTTATGGGGGGTAGTGGAGAAAGGGTGGTGGGAGTGGGGGCGCTCAACTTTTGCACTTCTCAATTGCTTTATAGTTTAATTACCCTGAAGAAACTTTTCTTCTGGGGCAGAGGCTCTGGGGGCTTTTCAAGGTGGGTCCATTCGTCCCCATCCCAGCTTTTTTATTCTTATTTTTCCCCCTCCTTCACATCCTTCCTTCTAAAGTTTATGGCACTTTTAATAGATTCAACCATCCCCGCCCAACTCTCTGGTGCTGGTTACCAGGGGAGGGGGCTCCCCTTTCTGGCTCCGTTAGATTCAGTGGTGTCTGATCCCCCTCACCCCCCCCCTCCTCCGCTGACCGCGGCCTCCCAGCGCCCCCGCCCCTGCGCGGGGTAGAAGGTCCCCTGCCCTTATTATACTGGTCTCCTAGGCTGGTTCACGAATCTTCCAACCTTCTCCGTCTCTGCCCCCTCCCCCACCCTCCCCTCCCCTCTGTCTCGCCCTTTCCCCCATTCCCAGCAGCCGCCGGACGCAGGCGAGGCCGACAGACCTACAGCCGCTACCAGACCCTGGAGCTGGAGAAGGAGTTCCTATTTAATCCCTATCTGACTCGCAAGCGACGGATCGAGGTATCGCATGCGCTGGGACTGACTGAGAGACAGGTCAAAATCTGGTTCCAGAACCGGAGGATGAAGTGGAAAAAAGAGAACAACAAAGACAAGTTCCCCAGCAGCAAATGCGAGCAGGAGGAGCTGGAGAAACAGAAGCTGGAGCGGGCCCCGGAGGCGGCGGACGAGGGAGACGCGCAGAAGGGCGACAAGAAGTAGGCTCCAGCTGGGACTGCCAGGGCCGCGGCTGCCCTGCGTCCGCAGGTCCCCCGACCGCGCCGCCGTCGTCTGCCCCCGCCCAAGAGAGCTCTGGCCCCGCGAGCGGGGCCGGGAGCCTGGCCTCCCACCGCAGCGTCCCCGCCGCGCCAGTCCCCGCTAGTGGTAGTATCTCGTAATAGCTTCTGTGTGTGAGCTACCGTGGATCTCCTTCCCTTCTCTTGGGGGTCCGGGGGGCAAAAAAAAAAAAAAAAGGATTTCAAGCAAGGACTCCCTCGCCCTGCGAGGGTGAGCGGCTGCGGCCTGGCTGAGCACCCCCCATGCCCCCGCCCCGTGTAAAAAGCCTCCTTGTGCAATGGTCTTTTTTTCCTTTGAACGTGCTTCTTTGTAATGACCGAGGTACTGATTTCTGCTAAGTTCTCCCAACAACATGAAACTGCCTATTCACGCCGTAATTCTTTCTGTCTCCCTCTTCTCTCTCTCTCTCTCTCTCTCTCTCTCTCTCTCTCTCTCTCTCTCTCTCTCTCTCTCTCTCTTTCTCTCTCGTCCTCATTTCCCCCTCCCACCCCCTCTCCCCGCTGCCCTCCCTAGCTCGCTGCCTTTCTCTCTGGCTTCTCTCTTTTCCCACCCCCCCACCCCCGCTTTGGTTTGACAATTTCGTCTTAAGTGTTTCTCAAAAGAGGTTACTTTAGTTAGCATGCGCGCTGTGGGCAATTGTTAAAGTGTTCTTAGGTTTACTGTGAAGAGAATGTATCCTGTATCCGTGAATTGCTTTATTGGGGGGAGGGAGGGCTAATTATATATTTTGTTGTTCCTCTATACTTTGTTCTGTTGTCTGCGCCTGAAAAGGGCGGAAGAGTTACAATAAAGTTTACAAGCGAGAACCCGAGACTGGCCCGGCCCGCGCTCCTCATTTGCTCCTGGCGCCTTGCAGAGCTGGGGGGAGCCGGTCACCGAGATTCTGCGCCCGCCAGGGCAGGCCAGGCCAGGCCGCGGAGAGGAGGAGGCGGGGGTTGGAGGCAGGTGGTGCAGTCTCTTGGCCCAGGGGCGCAGGGGGTGAGGGAGGCGGCTGCGCATGATTGGAGGAGAGAGGAACGAGGGAGGGGAGCCAAGAGAAACCCCCTCCCTTCTCATTCAAAGGCTGCCGGGCCCGGAGACCCTAGCGCCCAGGCCACGCTGGAGAGATGCGCCTGGGCTGGTGGCTGTATCCTCCCACTTCCTCCTTTGTTTTTGTGTGCCCTCTCCTGCATGTGTGTGGGCGTAGGGGTTGGTAAAGGTGTAGTGCTGGGCTGCTAAACAAGCTTATACTTTTATTTTTACTGGACTCTGGTGGGGGGAGCAGGAGAAGAGAGATGCCCTTCCCTGCCTCTCCCTTTCTGAGACTTGGCCACCTTCGCCCAGCTCCGAGGTGGTGGCTTGCAGCCTTCCTTCCTTTTGCTCCCTTTGCTTCTCTGGCAGCCAAGCTGACTGAGGCATCCGCCTCCCGGAACCAGGAGAGCAGCATACCGGGCTGCCCTCCTCCCTTCCTTTTTCTTCCCACCCACCCCACCCCCTTCCTTTTTAAATTTTCAAACCTTATTTTTCTTTTAGCCACCAGAAACAGCAGCATCTCATGCCTGTGGGCTGGATCCCGCGACTTTGGGAGCACCCACGAAACCTCACTCCATCCCTGCCTGTCTGTCTGGGGCAGAGAGAGAGAGAGGGAGAGAACCGTGAGGCCAGGCTCACCTCTTTCCTCACCTTGGGACAAACGGACCAAGTCTGGACCAAGTTCCCCCAGAGGCCCAGCCAGGCTGAATCGGTCCGGATTAATAAAGACCTGAACTGCCCCTACTCATCCACCCGGTTATGTGCAATCCCTGCGTTTGTTTCTCGCTGGGTAACGGGCTGGGGAGAATGGGTGGGGGGCAGGCGGTGACAACACGGATCGCTCTCGGAGGTATTTATTTTCCCTTCCACTCAATCCCTTCCTCCCCAAATCTCGCCTGCAAGCTGCCTCCAGCCCACAGGGGTCGACAGAGGCCCTTGAGCCCCCCAGCCCCAATCCACAGGGCTTGGCTTTCCCATTCATTATTGATTATATTTTATAAATCCAACGCCACACAATTTTTTCCACATTACCGGGAGCAGTGGGGAGGCTGCCCAGCCATTGGCCGAGGGGGCGTCACGTGGGCGGGGTCACGTGGTCCAGAGAGGAAAAAGGGGGTCCTTTTTGGTGTAAATCTGGACTCTAATTCTGTAATATATCAAGGAATCTCGTAAAACCGACACTAAAACGTCCCTGCCTACAAATCATCCGGCCAAATTATGAGTTCATTGTATTATGCGAATGCTTTATTTTCTAAATATCCAGCCGCAAGTTCGGTTTTCGCTACCGGAGCCTTCCCCGAACAAACTTCTTGTGCGTTTGCTTCCAACCCCCAGCGCCCGGGCTATGGAGCTGGTTCGGGTGCTTCCTTCGCCGCCTCGATGCAGGGCTTGTACCCCGGCGGGGGGGGCATGGCGGGCCAGAGTGCAGCCGGCGTCTACGCGGCCGGCTACGGGCTCGAGCCGAGTTCCTTCAACATGCACTGCGCGCCCTTTGAGCAGAACCTCTCCGGGGTGTGTCCCGGCGACTCCGCCAAAGCGGCGGGCGCCAAGGAGCAGAGGGACTCGGACTTGGCGGCCGAGAGTAACTTCCGGATCTACCCCTGGATGCGAAGCTCAGGTAACGCCGCGCACCGAGCCGTCCCGAACCGTCCCGAGCCGCAGTGGCCCGGGCACATTCCCCGGAAGGCGCCCCCTTCCTGGCCAAGTGCCCTTCTCCGCGTCCAGAGTGCTCCCGGCAGGAGGTCGGCCCTTGGGGACGCGGCACCCCCTGGGCCGGGACCCGGCGCGCCGCCCCCACTCCCATTTTTTGCTTGGTGCTCTCAGGCTCGCTCTGCTTCCCTGGCGGATCCCTCTCCGCCTCTCCGCCGATGCCGCGGCGCTCTGAGATCCCAGCCCACCCCCCACCCTTCCTCCTGGCCTTTTAGCTTTAAATATTTATCAGCCGCGCCGGCACGGGCTGGAGACGAGGCCGTTTGTCTTGCGGAGGAAGGCTGGGGTTTGCAGAGAATAGCCATTAGGGTTTTCCCCCTCCCTTCTCCCTTCCCCAGCCAGGGATTTCAACTCTGGGTGTGTCCCCCAGCCCCAGCTAGAATAAGGTCTGAGGAGGGGGCCGCAACGCTGAGCAGCTCTCCCCTCCCCCTTTCTACCCAGCCAACCCCGCTCCCCCATTATTCCCTTCTGGACATTTAGAGGTGGGCTCTAGAGGCCTGGCAGGAGGAGGGAGTGTGAGAGGAGATGAGGATCCAGCCAGGGACACACAGCCACGGAGGCAGGTGGAGAGAGTGGGGCTGAGGCCAAGAGAGATGAGGCTCCTGACCCCCCAGTGAACTTGGGTAGGGGGAGGCAGGACAACTAGAGAAAGAGGCAGAGTTCTCAGGAGATTACAGCTGGCTTCCTCAGGTGCCCTTCCTAGCATCCCTGGAGAACTGGCTAACAAGTTTGCAAGTATCATTCCAGAAGGGTTAATGTCCTCTTGGGGGAGAGACTAGGACTCCAAGGAGTCAAATTAAGAGAGAGTGCAGGCCACTGAGGCGGCTTCTGTAGAAACTCCGAAAGACCAGGGGCTCCATGGGGCCTGCTGACAAGCCTGTCCCAGACATCCTTCTTAATTCTCCCTGGACTCAGGGGCCAACCTCAAGGTCCAGAAGACCCAAGACTTGTCAGAGGGTCCCAATCCAGCCAGAGTTGAGGGCCAGAAGAAGTCCATGTCTTCCACCATCAGTATTAGTGGTCATGGTCCCCGTTATCTGCTCCATAATTCAACTGCCTTTCCAGCTGATTTATTAAAGCCTCAATTTTTCTGCTCATGAACATTTCAGCTTGGCTTTTATCTGACTTGAAATTAGGGCCCCTCCTCCCACTATCTCCTTCCCAGGAGGGCTGGCACCAGCACAACTTCCTGAAAGCCGCCTCAGGGTTTTGGGCCTAAACTGGGAAGCCCTCCCCTGCCGTTGAGTCCCTACCACCCAGATATTGAATGTTCCACCCCAACCCAGGTGGCTATCTCTTCTCTTCCCCTGTACCTTCCTGGAGGCCCAAAGATTGCTTGGGAGAGCTGGGTTGGCTGGGCAGGTGGGTAGACAGGACAGCCTGGCCCTGTCTGAACCTCAGTCAATCACTGGAAAATAGTTATCAGAGGGCAGCTGCCTTTAGACCAACTCCACACTCCAAGGAAATCTGCAAATTCTCAACTTCTCATTCCACAACAGGCTGGGGGAGGGGGAGAGGACTGGACCTCTGAGGCTCTTTGTCTCCTATTCTTTTGGGGGAAAGCCCTCTGGCCAGGCCTAGAGCCCCCACTCCAGGGTTACTTGCATGGTTTTTATTATCCTTTACTCTGAAGACCATCAGAGTCAGCATCCAAAAGGGGAGGCTTGGGGTTCCTGGTCCTGAGGGTGATGGAAGGATTAACCAACTGCCCTTCATCCCACATGCACCCCTTAGGTGCAGGGCTTCAGGAGCCAGTTAGACCTTGGGAAGACTTCCTGGGTGGAAGATGGGAATGTTTGCCTTGGGAGGTCTGCATGTTGAGGGAAGGAGGGGGCATGGGCTAGGGTATGGAAAGTGACAATTTGGTTTAGCGGGAAAATAGGCTTTCCAACTACTGACCCAAGAGCATATACAGGGTCGAAGAGGGAAGCGAACACTCTTATGGCTCTTTCCGCATTCACTTGTTTTTCTCCTGTAAATCTCTGCACAGGGACTGACCGCAAGCGAGGCCGCCAGACCTACACCCGCTATCAGACCCTGGAGCTGGAGAAAGAATTTCATTACAATCGCTACCTGACGCGGCGGCGGCGCATCGAGATCGCGCACGCGCTCTGCCTCACCGAAAGACAGATCAAGATCTGGTTCCAGAACCGGCGCATGAAATGGAAAAAGGAGAACAAGACCTCGGGCCCCGGGGCCACCAGCCAGGACAAGGCTGAGGTGGAGGAGGACGAGGAAGAGTGAGGGACGGGGAAAGGGCAGAGCAAGAGAGAGATGAGAAAGGGAGAGAGCGAGAAGCCCAGCTCTGGGAACTGAACCAGGAAACTCAAGTCAAATAGGGAGAAAAAAAAAACTATTTAAAGGCAAAGCAGTTAAAATTTTTTTAAGGAGAGAAGGTGAAACTGGTTTCTTAACACTGAAAAAAAGATACTACCTATAGGAAAGTCTGTCGGGTGGGTTTGTTTTGTACAGTATGGGAAGGACATCATCTACCTGTTCTGTAGCTTTCTGGAATTTGCCTCCTCTTTTCTATGTCGCTAATTGTAGGATCTTCGTAAAATCCTGCTGTTTTGTAAGCCCCCTCTTTGATGCTGTCTTTGTGCTCTGTGTGTCTGGACTAACGTGTGTGGTTCCTCGCCTTCCTGAGCCCCCGCCTTCCCAGTAGGGGCACTAAAGGGGCCTTAGGGAGCCCCAAGGACCCACGGACTAGCTCGAGTGTCCCCTCTGTGTGCATGGCCTGCTGGCTGCTCCTTGCCCCTGCCAGCCCCTGTGATCCTCTTTACATTCTATGTGTATCTGAAGGATGGAGAAATAAAAAGCAATTAAAAATAAACAGATGCCCTATTTTCCATGTCTCCCTAAGGCTGGAAGAGGGTTAGGGTTAGCCATGCATCCCAGTGGCCCCCTGCACCAACTTTTTCTGCCCATGTGCTGGGGTCTGCTCTTTTTTCTGGTGCCCCTTGCTCTGCGGGCTGCCGACTTGTGAACCTGATATCACACATTCCCTTCATATTCTTTTACACACATTGACACACAAAGGCACACAATCACACATACTTACAGGCTGACATTGCACATAAATATACATTGTCACAGTCACAAACATCCATATTCTTATATTCACAAATAATACGTGTATTTATTTACACAGGCATTCACATATCCCAACTCCTGCCCAGAACACATGTATTCACCATTCGCTCCCACTCACGAGTCAACCCACATTCACACTCACAGACACGTTATACATACCAATGTACACTCACACGTTAGCTTATAAACACACAGACTCACATTTGCCCCCAAGGAAACACGTCCTTGAGTCCACATGCCCCGTCACACATACTCACAACACCAAACCAAACCAAATACCCCACCACCACCACCACCCGGGCAGTTCACAAACTCTTCCTCGACCAGGCCTTCACACCAGGCTGTGGCTGTGCCGCTCGGCACAAATACAAAAATACAAGCTGAAATCCAAAGTGCTAGGCCCCGCGCGAACGAAGAGCGGAAGGAAAGGGAAGGTGACCACCCAAATCCACTCCCGCTGCTCTTCTCGTGAGGGCGGGTGGGCGGCGTCGGGCAGAGGCCGGGCCGCCGTGCAGAAAGCTCCCGGCCACCGGCCTCCGACGCCAAGGCGCTCCCGGCTTTTCGCTCAGCCGGCAAACATTTTCCGCAAGAACTATTCGCTAATTTTATTTCAATTTATTTTACTTTCATTTATTTTAATTTATCTCCTCCTAAATTGACACAGCGACCCAAGTGAAACTTGAAATGGGGGGAAGGAAGGAAATGAGCCCCGAGAGCGAGAGGCCGAGCGGTGCGAGTCAGCCGGCTGCTGCGGCCGCATCCCGGCCGCTCCCAGCCGGGCCGCCCGGCCGCGCAGGGCTGCGCCGGCTTCCTCCGCGCCTTTCCGCTCTCTGTCCGCGCTGCCGGCAACCTGGGATCTTCCCCGGAATACAGAGAAAGAGAAAAAAGAAAAACATTTGGAAGAGGGGAGCTTATTTCCTTTCCTGCTTTTGGGCACTGGTAGCCCAATTCAAAATACGGGAGTATTCAGGGTACTTGGGAAACACGGGGTGAATTTTGGTGGCCGTTGTTTTGCTCTAAAACATCCCCTTGATCGAGGGAGAAAAACCAGGAGGATGGCGCCTACAGCTAGACCTGCAGAGCTGATTTTTAGTCTTTATTCGATTATAAACCCTGAATTATTTAAATTTAAAGAACAGGCGACCAGACAAAAAAGGGGAAGAGAGCGAGTTTAAGGAGAATGCTTAATTTGAATTTGCAAGTAAAAGGCTCCAAAACCTGCAGTTTCCCCCGTCAATGACCACTGAACCCCCACCCCACCCCCCAGAGAGCACAGGGCGTTATCCCTGAGAACGTGGGTGTATGGACATTTGGGCGGGAGAGACCAGGGTCCGGCTTTACCCTCCAATTTCTGAGGTGCAGGGGTGACAATCTGGTGGCTAGACTGTTCGCCTTGGCCTCCATTGGGGCCACCTTTCTTCCCGGAGCAAAAACTAGGCCCTAGGGGATCTAAAGCCCCTACACCCGCAATGCTACAAGCCTCACTGGTGGGGTGCCCACCATTTATAAGACTGGGAATGAAGGGGATGTTCAGGGGGGAAAGGGGGCACTGAGGCTTTCATTTTGCCCTAATACAAGTGGCAACCCTGGACACTGGGTGCTGCTCCAGATTCACTCCCAAATTGCCTTAGAACAGTCCCTATGTGGAGGTTTTGGGGTGAATTTTACTAGAATGGAGGACAGCGCTCCTGTGAGAATAGAGAGGTTCCAAAAAGAGCCCCCCTTCCCAGATGGATGTTTGTGGCTCCTCCGCCTGATTCCCTGCACCCCAAATCTCACCCCTCCTCAGACTGGGGTTTCCCCAAAAATCGAGAAGGAGAAGAAAAGAAGATGGCGACTGAGAAAAGGGTTGCTGGTGGAGCAGCCATGAAGAAATGCAATAAATTCCTTGTTGTTTTATGAAAATTTACAACTTTGTGATAGAAGTTTATGAGTGGTTGAATCCAGCGATTGGCCAGCGCCGGTCATGTGGCCGGGCGATCGTGAACATGAACTTTTTATCATTTCCCTGGTGGTTATAATGCAGCATTCTTTTGGACACCACACCTAGGTCGGAGCACTGTCGTCCTTCAGGGCTCCAGCCTCTTGATATTTTTATACTTCAGTATCAGCTCGATAAAGCAAGAGAGAGAGAGGAAAAGACAGGGGGAGAGGAAAGAAGAGAGAGAGAGGGAGTGAGAGAGAGAGAGAGAAGGAGGGGTGGGAATTACACAAAAGAGAGAACCAAAAATAATTTTAATTTCTAACTTAATTTGCTTGCTGATTTGGGATTTTAGTCATCATGGAGGGTAAATGGACAATCTGCCCAGGACTGCAGCCTGATACCATTTTTCAAAGCCAGAACTTACTCCATTTTCTATGCAAATATCAGAAAAGCGAAACACCCTCTCTCTCAACTCTGAGAAGGGGAAACAACGGCTCTCAGGTTGGGACAATATTATCTGGAAGATGAAGAAGAAACCGAACGCTCTTTTTTTTTTTTTTTTTCTCCTCCTCTTTCTCCCCACCTCTTTCAATCGGAGGAAAGAAACCCCAAGGTCTGCAAAGGTAAGGGATATTCTACAATTCTCTTCTTATATTTTTGCTTCGATTTTGTAGGGGGTGGGGCTTAGGTTTGTCTCTCTCCTCCCCACCCCCAAGACGGGGCTGAACCCCACCTCTGGGCGCTGCAGGGAGAGGCTTCCCAGGAAATTTGGTGGCTGAGAGAGGGGTGGCTGCTTCCAGGAGGGGGAGCAAGGCAGGGAAGACGGGAGGAGGAACCGAAAGGGGCCACGGAGGCGAGCTCTAAATCGCCTTTTTAAGCTGGGAGGAGAGGTTTAAGCCAGGGGGCTGAGAAAGAGAGGATGGGGTGTCTGAGCTTTGGGGCGCTGGTAGAATCCGGTTGCTATGGCCTCTGTGGGTTTGTGCCCCCTCCCCCTCCCACCACCCCTCCCTTGTTCCGGCCTCCCCCAATTGCCCCCATGCAGCTCTCTTGCCCGGTGCGAGTTTCCAGTATCGTATCAGTGGTTTCCCGGCAGCGTTGGCACGAGGGGCGGTGGCGCTAAGGGACGTCCTGGTCTCTGGAGGGCCTGGAATCTCCGCAGAGGCCAGCGAGGGTGAGGAGGTGGCTAGAGAGACACAGAAAGAACAATTCACAGAGAAATACTCATTATCTCCCTTCGGAGACATTTCTGAAATTAAAGGGCTGTGGGTGGAGGCACCCAAATAAAAGGAGAGCCCCCCAGGAAGCCTTCCTGAGAATGCCAGGTCTTTCGCCACTCCCACAGGAGGGAGCCTCGCTCTGCAGGGAGACAATTTTGTGGGTTTTAATGCGGTAGGTTACAGCGTGTTGGTTTCTGTGCAATATTGATTCTAATACTTGTGTCTATTGGTATGAGGTGTGTGGATTTCGGTGCAGGAGAAAAGTGTGCATCTGATATGAAAACATTTCAAACTTTCCTGGATCTAAATGTGGTGATTGTGAAGGAGCTGTTTAGCATGTTGTTGTTTTAGGCTTGTAAATAAAAAAGAGAGAAAAAACAATTAAAAGAAAATCCCATTAGGGGACCTGAATGTATCCAGACTGAAAAGCTGCCTGGCACTGAGCTCAGACACCTAGTCCTGTCCCTTCGGCGCCTGATTCATTCCCCAGCCAGGCCTCCTGGGGGGTGGGGGAGAAGAACCTTTGGGCTGGAGGCTGAGATTCCTAAAGTAGCTGGTGGGGTGGAAGAAGGTGTAAGCTGCTAGGTGAGGACTTAAAAATAGAGTGAGAGGGCTTCTGGGGAAGCTGTGAGTCTAGAGATAAGTGTATTTGGGTGCCAAGGGCAGGAGAGACTGTGATTTAGTTTGGTTTGAAGGAATAGGTGATTGCTTTTCTCTTTTTAAAGACCAGATGCAGAGCATTCAGCCTCGGGCCTCTGTCTGCCTAGGGATTGTGGGGTCTGGGCGTGTGTAGAGGGATCCTGGACGTTTCAGTCTTGAGCTGGGAAGAGAGAGACGCAGCCACTTGTGGCGTGGAAGGGGGGCCCCTGGAGGCACAGGTAGCTGCCCTCGAAGCAGGCCCGGAATGGGTGCCTGAAGGGTCCCCTCGGCTGTGTATCGAGAGAAGTTCTCGGTCAGCACCCACGGCACTCAGAGCCTATTCTCAAAACGAAAAATTTCGCAAACCCACCCAGACTAAAGGTCTTTTTCTCCTGTAGTCTTGGCGGGGCATAAATCATCCCTTTGACAGTTTGCTCTGACCCAAATTATGCGGTTTGCTGCCATCTACCGTCCGTTTGGAGACATGCGGCTTTGGCGCCGCAAGCCCCGCGACACTGCCTGAACCCGGAGCCCCCGCCGCTCGGGTTCGGAGGGATTCTGGGGGCTTCGGCCCAGATTGTTGCTTTCTGCTGGATCTTGGTTCTCGCCTGCCCGCGTGTGGATTCAAGAACAAATGTTCTCTCCCCCTTGGCAGCCGCATCCCAGAGCCAAACCTAGCGGCTGGCTAGGGGAAGCGGCTTTTTCTAGGGTATATTTTAAAAGGACTAATGCTGCATCCCGCGGGCAGGCAGGGGGCCCTGAATCAAAGGGTTGAGGGGAAATCAGAATCGAGAGCCCTCTCCCCTCTACCCCATCAAAGCGCAAGAGGGGATCACCAGGGCCGCTAGGGAGATACCAGGCCAAGACTGCTCAAGGTTTATTTGGTTTTCTTTTCCGCCAAGGGAGGGGGCCAGCAGGGGAGGCGCCGAACCCGGCAGTTCCACTCGGTTGTCAAAAGACAAACCGGGTCTGTGTTCTCCGTGTTGGCTAGTGGGTCTTGCCAGTTTCTTGGCCGGTGAGTCTGTGGTGAAGGAATTGAGCTGAGTTTTCGGGAAACTATGGTGTAAGCAAGTGAGTGTGAGTCCCCTTCCCCATTCCCGATCGTTTCAGGCGAAATCGACACAGATATGCTTTGGGGGAAAAATGGGGAGTGGGAGTGGGGATCAATCATTAAGGAACCAAACCATTGTAATTTCCGTTCCTGCCGGACCCCTCACACCCGCTTAAGCTGACTGCTTTCCCAGAAGGGGGTGGCGAGGGCGGGGGTACGCGCCGCTGCCGCTGCCTTTGAATATTGGCCCCTGTCTCACGGGTTACTGATTAGCTCGGGCTTTCAAGCCGCAGGAGGAAGCTCTGGTCGCTCCTTTCAAGGTGCTGTGGCCCCAGTTCCTGGGCGGGGGATCCAGGAAATTGCCTGCGGTGCCAGGCAGGCAGAGGTGTTACTAGGGTCTGGCTCGGAGTTGGAGGAGCTGCCGAGGTCGAGGGGCCCAGCGGTACTGGGAGCAAATGCGGGGGCTGCGACCCCTCCAGGCTTCGGTGCCCTGAGAGTCTGGGCAGTAGGAGCAGTCCTTTCAGCTTTTCAGCAGAGAATGATTTTCTGGCGGCTAGAAGGCCAGGCCCACTGCAAGAGGCCCCAGGGGAGCACGCCTGAAAAGCCTTGGGCCCCTCGGAGGTTTTTTCTTGCAGGCAAGCGAAGGACAGGTAGGGAGGGGAAGGCGGCTGGTACAGAGGGATGAAACACTTCAGAGCTCTTATGGTGCTGGTGCCGGTGGACCCAGGGAGAGGGAACAGAGCGCCACTGCTTCCCGGAACAGAGACGATGTCGTTCATTTGCATAATGGAAATGATGCTTTTGTACCGCGAGTTGGACCAGCCGATTTTAAGGCAATGTCCCTACTAAACAGCTCTCAAAGGTTGGGAGTGGCCACACTGCTCCCCTGGGAACATTAATGTTCCCCAAACCCAGAGAAACACACAGAACTCAGGGGAAGAACTAGGTTGAGATGTTTTAATTCACCCCACCCCAGCCAGGGTTGAGAGTGGGGTGGGGGAAGGTGTCCACAGTCCAAAGAGCTGGGTGTGGGGTGGGAGCATGGCAGATGAGAGGAAATACAAAGCCTGGACAATGTCTCAATCCCCCCTCCCCTACACATACCTACTGGCAAATACCCTCCCTGAGGTTACCAGTAAAGGAGACTTTTACTCCCAAGCTGAACACAACTTAGACATTTCCCTGGGAGCTGCAATGTGTGTACCTCCACAAGACCACAGATTCACAGCTCAGAAAATTACAATTATAAATCCTGCCTATGGGGTTTCTAGACAATCCTCCTGTGCGTACTCCAGACTTGGTACATATTTATATCCACCTCTCCATATACACACTTTCTCCTTGAGCAGGGAGAGAATCCCCGAACCAGCTGGTGGCTGCGCCTGCTGTGTATTTACATATTTCCCCTTGAAGACAGATCGACAACGGCAGTGGATCGAACCACAGACAGATTCTTAGAGATCTGGCTCCAGAAACCAGGCGGCCTCTGGCTCAGCCCTGCCTGCCTGCTCTTTCTCCCAAACAAACGGATCAGACGAATAAACGCTCATAAATACCTCTGGGCTTAGATAAGAGCGATGAGGCGCTATTTCCTTTCATGCTGGACTCCAGGCGCCCAGGCCCTGCTTTTGCGGCTCCATCTCATGACAGGCAACCTGCAGAGGTGAGGTTAATTTGGGGGTATGGCTCTAAGGATAAGGAGATTATTTCATGCTTCTGTCACAGGGAAAATCCCCCTCCCTCATTGGATCTTGTGTCATCCAGGCTTCACAGGAAAGCCCACACCTTTCAGTCTTAGTATGAAGACATTACAGCCAGAGAGGAGGCAGGGTGGGCTGAGGCCTAAGGCCCGGCCTCAGTGGCAAGGAGGAGGGAGATACACAAGGCTCTCTCCCCACCTTGCTCCTCCTGCCCAAAAGTTTCCTGTTCCTCTCTAGGAGTGGGCCTAATCACAGCTAGATTGGAACACTTGTGACTCTCCATTATTAGGAAGCTTGAGTTTATTTTCTTAAATCTTGACAAAATCCCGATAGAGTCAGGGTAGGAAGTAGTTGATGGGGCAACCAGGAATAGCCACTTAGCCATGAAGGTACAGCCCAGAAGTTGTCCTAAGCTCAGGGAGCTTTGTAAGCCATTTTGCAAGCAACCAAGTTCCCACCCTTGGTCACCAACCTCAGCCCTCTACCACTTTTCCTAGTGTCTTGTGCCATCTTCAGTGGGCAGAATTGGCCCACAAAAAGGAGCCCAAAGAACAATCAGAGGAGGGTCAGCCTAGCCCTTTCATCATCAGATTTTGTCCCACACCCTGGCCTTTTCTTTGTCCCAGGTCCAAAGGTTGTCACCCTTTACTGCCTGGCCTCCATGTGCACATTATAATGTTAAAACCACACCGTGATTCAGGCTTCCAGCCTGGCTCTAATGCTCATTTTCCTTAGATGAAGGAGAAAGAGAATGTCGGAGATGCACACCCTCTCTTGCACCAAAGCTTGTAGACAGCAAGCTGGTGATACAAACACGAGATATAGGAGGGGTTGCAGAGATGCTGAGAGACATACAGAAGGGTGGCAAGTATCTGGAGAGGGGATGCAGAATGATACGTTGTAAGCTGCCTACTGAGACCTCAGGAGCCCCGCCCCCCATAAAACTGAACAAAACTCAAGTCTTGAGAAAGAATTAATTTTAAAAAGAACTGCCAGCTCTAGAGAGACCTGAAAAGGAGTGAGGGCCCCCTCTCTTCCCTGTGGTCTCTGATTGCCTCCTATATCAGGAGGGTTTGAGGACCTAGAACTGGAGAGGGAAAAATTTCTTCCCTGTACCCAGACTTACTGAAACATCTTTGATTCCTAAGACCCTGTCACCCAGGGTATTCTAATGTCTTTTGGGGAAGGAGGTGGGATGGAGTGAGGGTTGCAGGCAAGATAGGGATCAGACAAACCTAGGCTGGGGGATGTCCCTCCCCCTCCTCTCCCTATCCCCAAGTGAAGAGAGGACTAGTCCCTCTTCCCAGTGCCCCCTTCCTGTGCCAAGACCAAGCAGTACATACTAGAACCAGGTAAGATGTCTTGTGCAGCAGTGGCCGTAGCCTTCCCAGAAGCTCCTGGCCTAGCCACACAGCTAGTGAGAGAAGCTTGGGCTCAGACCCTCCTCCCAATTCTCAGCCTTCTGGGTCTTCTGGGCTGCAGACTCTGGCCTGCCCCTCAGACCTTAAGAGTTGTGGAGAAGCAGAAATAATAAACCCAGGCTTGGAGGAGACACAGTAGATCTGAGAAACAGGAAAAACGGTTTTCAAAACCCTTGGAGAGGGTTTCATCTTCTTCGCGTCTCTTTCTGAAAACGATGCTAATCAACGGAGAACTCATCTCTCCTCTATCAACACAAAACCCGAGAAACAAGCCTTCTCCTTTAGTTCCTTCCTAAGGAGATTGAGGTTCGAGATTCGGATATATTTATCCACCTTCCCTAGAGGGAAGGGGCTCAAGCAACGCAGGGGTTAACTTTTCTGAAAACACAATTAACTTTTCCCTATCCTGCATGGGGAGGGGAGGGATATATTTAATCACTGGGGGATGGGGTGGTCTCAATCCAAATGCTCCCTCCTTTCGCAAGACGCCTCTTTCGCAGATCCTACGTAGGTGGAAGGGGAAGCGTTGTGCTGTTGGGGAGAGAGAGAAAGCAGAAGGAGAAGAAGGAGGGGGGAAAAAGGTTGATAGGTTTGTGCGCGGGTCCCTCGCGCGGGCTGCGCTCCTCCTGGGTGCTATTTGACAATTCCTGCCTCTGCCATTGGTCAGTGTTGGATCAGATGGTTGTATTTCCTTCTGGCCCTCACTGGCACCTCGCCATCCCCCCTCAGCTAAAACCCAATCTCAGATATACTACTAATAGGCGCGGCGCTCGGACTATAAAACACAACAAATCATAAACCCGGCGGAGCAGCAGCGGCCGTGCGCGCCTCCCCTCCCAATGAGTTCCTATTTCGTGAACTCCACCTTCCCCGTCACTCTGGCCAGCGGGCAGGAGTCCTTCCTGGGCCAGCTCCCGCTCTACTCGTCGGGCTATGCGGACCCGCTGAGGCACTACCCCGCGCCCTACGGGCCCGGGCCCGGCCAGGACAAGGGCTTTGCCGCCTCTTCCTATTACCCGCCGGCCGGCGGCGGCTACGGCCGAGCGGCGCCCTGCGACTACGGGCCGGCGCCGGCCTTCTACCGAGAGAAGGAGTCGGCCTGCGCGCTCTCGGGCGCCGACGAGCCGCCCCCGTTCCACCCCGAGCCGCGGAAGTCCGACTGCGCGCAGGACAAGAGCGTGTTCGGCGAGGCGGAGGAGCAGAAGTGCTCCACCCCTGTCTACCCCTGGATGCAGCGGATGAATTCGTGCAACAGTGAGTGAGCCTTGCTGCGGCCGCCTTGACCTCTGCGGGCCCCCCTCCCGGAGACAGAACTAGGGAACACCCCCCCGCCCCCATTCTCCCACAGGGTGCTGGGTTGGTGTCTCGATTGGAGCTAAGGGACGATTGGGCGCCTGCACCGGGTCTCCCGCGCTTCTCTCCCGTCCTCAGGAGTTGCAAAGTTTGCAAAGTCCCAGATGCACTCGGAGCCAGGGGGAGCGAGTGGGTTCTCTCGGAGCGCCAGGCCGCAGCTGGGATTCTGGGTCATGGAGATGGGCAGGACCCCCTCCTCGCAGTCAATGGGGGCTTTCCTTGGCGCCCTCAGCTCTAGTCGGGTCCCCACCCAAAGACTGTTCATTGAAAACGGAGTGCGTCATGGGAAGGGGAGCGGCGTGACGCTGGCGAGAGAGAGTTGTGTCTGTCCCGGACTAGGTTTCCCTGGGGGTCAGGGGCTGAGGAAAGATGAGGCACCAGGAAAGGGGTTGTAGTCAGAGGACGGAGAATAAAGGGAAGAAACAGAGGAAGCGAGCAGAGGCGGAGAGAGGGAGAAGCAGGCTCCTGGGTCTCAGGTTGGATTATTTGTCGGCCTTAAGTCCCAAATTGATGTCCATTAGCGGGACACGAAAGTGAGGAGCCGTTAATGCCGACTGTGGATCGATCCACGTCATTACGGATTAAGGGCCGGAATCTATCACAAGGTGGTGGGGGAGCCAGATGAATGGAAGGAAAAGATGCGGCTAGGAAGAGACACACCTGGCCAGTGCTTCCCCAGCCCCTCCCCCTAGGCTCGGGTGGGATTTAAAACTGTTCCTCCCATCCCCCACCAAGAATCTAGACAGAAGGCATTAGCCTAGGAGACCCCGAGGGAATCTGGAGGGGGCGCTGGAGGAGTGAGGAAGGGGGCTGCGGAGGACAGGGAACAGGGAGAGTGGAGGGCATCCCGGGACAGGCTACAGTCCACGTTTGAGGGTCGAGTGGGGGAGGGGGCTCTGGCCCTGGTGACCCCAGGCCTCAGCATCTCCTTTCTGCGTAACAGGTTCCTCCTTTGGGCCCAGCGGCCGGCGCGGCCGCCAGACCTACACACGCTACCAGACGCTGGAGCTGGAGAAGGAGTTTCACTACAATCGCTACCTGACGCGGCGGCGGCGCATCGAGATCGCGCACGCCCTATGCCTGACCGAGCGGCAGATCAAGATCTGGTTCCAGAACCGGCGCATGAAGTGGAAAAAGGAGAGCAAACTGCTCAGCGCGTCTCAGCTCAGTGCCGAGGAGGAAGAAGAAAAGCCAGCCGAATGAAGGCGCTGAAAGGGTGGTGGTTGTGGGGGACGCAAAGGGAGAGGCCTCTGGGGAGCCGAGGGCATCCGAGAGCCTCGAGAAGGCTCTGCGGGCGGGGGAGCCTGGGGAATTGCTCTCCTGAGCCCAACAGGCGGGGCCCAGCGCTCTCCCGGACCCCCGCCCGCAGATCTGTCGCTGGGTGCTGGGAGGCCGTGCTGCCTGAGCCCACCCAGCACCCCAGCGCCCCCTCCATCCCTGCGGAACCGCCTCAGCCTGAACAGGCTCCCCCGTGAGAACTGAGGACCAGACTCACTTGATGTTTCCTGGAAGCAGAGCAGAATGCTCTTGTCCGTGTCGCGTCTCATTTCTTCCATGTCCCCGGTGCACGGTTCAATGGTAGATTCGCAGTTCCCTCAGCGGGGGGGCTCGAAGACTCCCTGACCCCAGACCTCTCCCATCCCCTCCCCAAAGCCACTGGAAGGAGCACATACTACCTAGAAGTAAGAAGAGGAGCCTCAGAAGAAAACAAAGTTCTATTTTATTAATTTTCTATGTGTTGTGTTTGTAGTCTTGTCTTAGTTCTGGACGTGAAATACTTCGGTAATAATATTAATATTATTAATAATGATAATAATAATAATAATAATAATAAAGATGTAAAAACTCGCCGCTTAGTCACCTCTGCTCCTCCCCTGCCACTCCCCCACCCCCACCGCCACCCCTGCGTCCCCGTGCCGGAAACTCAGCAGCAAAGGCAGGAGCCCTGGTCGGCCCCAGCGGGCCGGACACGAGACTCGGAAGTTACAGTTGAGATAAAGGCTGCAGCGGTCCCGCCCAGGCTCCAGCACCGCGCCCGCCAGTACTGAGGCTCACAACGGCCTCTCCTGGTGCAGACTTGGGGGACTCATTCTCTAGCATTTCCTCGTTTGTCCGTGGCACGAGGACCACCACCGAGGTCCCTTAGCCAGGAGCTCCTGCAGAGACCGAGCCAGGCGAGTCTTGCGCCTCGGCAGCACTGTTCTGTCCGCATGATCGCTGAGGCCCGCCGTCTTTGGCCTGCCCACATGGCCTGATCTCCGCCGGCCTTGGCCCTCTGCTCCTGGCCTGTGGCTCTGGAGACTAAATTGGGGCCACTGGGTATTTATCTCTCCGCCAGCAGCTAAAGGCTCCAGGCATCCCTTCCTGTCTCAAGTAGTAGCTCAGTGACAAGTAGGGGAATGTGAAGCCATCGGCAGGCACGGGGTAAAGGACAAGATTTTCTCTTGCTCTTTGGAGACCTGAGGGCGGGAGGCCAGGTGATGGGGCAGTTCGGTCTCATCCCATCAACCAAAACCGACCTATTCTATCCCCACCCCACCCCTCACCCAGGCAGCAAGCTGCAGAGACTGTTTTCCTTTCTTCCTCCTTCTCGCTCTCTTTTTTATTTTTAAAGAAAATAGCCGCCTGGCAGAAGGGGCCCAGCTGTGGCGGTCTCTGGCTGCCCAGAGTGCTCAGGAAGGCACTGCCGGTCCTCAGAACCCCTTTCTGGGGAAGGAGTGGGCCTCTCGACAAATTCTGAAACTACCCAGCCACCAGAATGGGACCTTGAGTGGAGCTTCCCAAGGCAATAGCAGGCATCTGGTGAGGAGGTGAAAGGTTTCTACCTTGATCCCGAACTCTGAGAGCCACATTTACACCCAGACCCCAATCCCCGACGCTGTAGACCTTACGGTTTTTCTCACAGTGAGGCCACTTAGCACCAGCTGGGCTTGTCTTCTGGGGTCCCTGTCATGCTCTGCCACCCCTCCGTTGTAGGCTAAGGATGGGGAGGAAGTCAGGAAGAGGATTCCAGACTTCTAAGAGGATTAGGAGAAGTGAAAGCTTTTCCTTCAAACCCTTGGCTTAGCCCTGCCGGCTCAGTCTGGATGCTGTGGACTGGCCATTGCAGCCGGGTCAGGAAGCAGGCCAGGCCAAGCTCACAAGGAAACCAGTTGCAATAATTGTTTTTCACACATCTTCCAACCTCCCTCTCATTTCCGCCCCCAACTTTGAGATTTGCAAAGCCCCAGTAAAGGAAGAGCAACTCAATCTTTGATCATCTTATCCAGAGTTAAAATAATAATAGTAATAATAATAATAATGACAGGGAGAAGGACACAGAGAGACGAATTCCACTTCCATATAAGTGGGTAAAGGCTCAATCGGGTCTTTCCTCTAAAAGATTCAACCCTGCGGGTGAGCCTAGGCCGGATTTCTTTTTAGCCGAGCGATAGCACAGAGACAGCAGGGAGGTCGCCGTCGCCGCCATGGCGGTCTGCGGCCCGCGCTCCCGCCGTTCGCCGGGAGGTGGCGCGCTCTGCTCAGAGGCCGCCGTCAACCTTCTCCGTTTCTCCCCCTTCTCCTTTTTCCCCCTCTCTCCGAGGCTCGCATTGAATCGGCCCTAACGATTCTCGGATCGTCATTATTTGTAACCATAGAGCATGAATTACCTCTTGAGGTCATCAGCGAGAATTTACGACTGGTCAACAAAAGCACGTGATTCCCTAACGCCCCCCCATCCCCCTTCCAACCCCCCCCCATATTTGGCCGCATACATAGCAAAACGAAGTACAGTGCATCGCTATAATTCATTAATACATCATAAATCGTGAAGCACAGGGTTATAACGACCACGATCCACAAATCAAGCCCTCCAAAATCACCCAAATGAGCTCGTACTTTGTAAACTCCTTCTCGGGGCGTTATCCAAATGGCCCGGACTATCAGTTGCTAAATTATGGCAGTGGCAGCTCTCTGAGCGGCTCTTACAGGGATCCCGCTGCCATGCACACCGGCTCTTACGGCTACAATTACAATGGGATGGACCTCAGCGTCAACCGCTCCTCGGCCTCCTCCAGCCACTTTGGGGCGGTGGGCGAGAGCTCGCGCGCCTTCCCTGCGCCCGCCCAGGAGCCCCGCTTCAGGCAAGCGGCGTCGAGCTGCTCCCTGTCCTCGCCCGAGTCCCTGCCCTGCACCAACGGCGACAGCCACGGCGCCAAGCCCTCTGCTTCGTCCCCCTCCGACCAGGCGACCCAGGCCAGCTCCAGCGCCAATTTCACCGAAATAGATGAGGCCAGCGCGTCCTCGGAGCCTGAGGAAGCGGCGAGCCAGCTAAGCAGCCCGAGCCTAGCTCGGGCGCAGCCAGAGCCCATGGCCACCTCCACAGCCGCGCCCGAGGGGCAGACTCCGCAGATATTCCCCTGGATGAGGAAGCTTCACATCAGCCATGGTAATTCTCGCTCCCTTTTTTTGTCTTCTTGGCTTTCCTTCTCCGCGTTTGGGGAGGGGGAGGTTAGCGAGGAGAGCTTGGCTTTTCCTCAAATATAGATTTATTTTTTTCCAGAGGGGGAGAAGTCTCTAAGAGGGTCCTCACAGCTCGGGGGATAGAGCCAAAGAAGGTCTTTAGCTGGGGGGTTGGGGAGGAGTATTTTTTAATAATTTGTTCCCAGATTCGCCTTAGGTTTTATTCGCCCAGCTACACTAGCTTTAGGATGAAGGATGGGGTTTAAGTAACGTGGGGAAGGGTTCTGCTTGCCCCCCGAAATGTTGAGACTGCTTCTAGCAGAGGAGGGGCGAGCAGCAAAACGAGCTTTCCAGGGCAAAAGTGCAACCGCTCTCCTCCCTCCCGGGGCGAGCGGCCGCCTGAGCCCAGCGAAGGGTGAGGCACAAGGAGGGAGCAAGAGACAAAGCCGGGCGCATTCGCTGCCGGCAGAAGTGGGGGCTGCAGGGAAGGGGGTGCAGAGAGCGAGCTCGGATTCGGGCGTCTGGAGTGGGGAGGATTGGAGCTGCGGTGAGCTGGGTGCCGGGGACGCCTGGGTCCCGCTCCACGCCCCCCTCCCACCCAGTGCCCCCTCCCTTAACCGGAATAACGTTGCCTCGCGGCTCTGCTCCGTCTGCTCCAGATATGACCGGGCCGGACGGGAAAAGAGCCCGGACCGCGTATACCCGCTACCAGACCCTAGAGCTGGAGAAGGAGTTCCACTTCAACCGCTACCTGACGCGGCGGCGGCGCATCGAGATCGCCCACGCGCTCTGCCTGTCCGAGCGCCAGATCAAGATCTGGTTCCAGAACCGGCGCATGAAGTGGAAGAAAGACAACAAACTGAAAAGTATGAGCCTGGCTACAGCCGGCAGCGCCTTCCAGCCCTGAGCCCGCCGGGAGGAGCCCTGGGCAGCCCAAGAGCCCGTGCCGCCCCCAGCCCCGGCCCCTCCAAGCCTCCCCGCGCTGCCGCCGCCCGCTGGGGACCGGTTCCCACGAGCCTGCCTCGCCCGGGCCCTGTGTTACGATTTTTCGTTTGGTCTTAGGTCTTCCTGTGGCTCCCTCTCTCCTGGACTGGTTAATCTTATTATTGTTAATAATAATGATAATTATTATTTTCCCTCCATGGTCCCCACTCCCCTCCGCTCACCCCAAATCTGCCAGTGTTTCTGAATGTTCGTGTCTGTGGTTGCACTCCTTTCCCCAGGAAAAAAATGAAACTCGCATGTTTAATGTGAACTTTCCCCTCCCCATCTGTGTTCTTCTAACTTATTTATAAAAAGATGATCGCAGTATTTTGAGTTTCAGCTTGAAACTTCTCTAAAAGGGGCGGCAGTTGAGGTGGGGTAATACCGCAGCACCGGGGCCCAGCTGAGCTGGCCTCCAGAGAAGCAGTCCATGACTGTGTCTCTTTCCACCATCCTCTTCCTCCTCCCTCCCCACTCCTAGGCCCAAGTCTCCCAGTGGCTTGGTCCTGGGGTGAAAGGGGGCCAGGGAGGACCAAAGGAGTGATGTTGAGAAGAGGGAAGGTAAATAGTGAGATTGAAGTTCCTGCCGCCTGGGTAGGCCCCGCAAGGCCTGGTCTGGGAGCACCCGGAAACAAAAATAATCCTCAGTGTAAAATGTCTTGTGTATTTCTCTGTGAATCGATGGGTCTGGGATAGAGGGCCCAAAGCTTGTAAATATGGGGATAGTCTGGGTCAGACCCATCCCCTCCTCCCCACCCATTTCGCTTCTGAGACCATTTGTAGTGAGCAAGTGGATGCTGTGCTCCGTGTGAAATCTGTCTTTGCCGGGCCTGTCTCAGTGATTCGCTTTTGGTATTTGTTTGTAGCTTTCCTTGAAGTCAAATAAATGTTTCCCCTATTCCATTGCCCTTCCACTTGTCTTTTCTCTGGTGGCCTGTCTCTCCCATCACTGGGCACACCCTAGACCATTTTTGATAGATCTGGGGTACAGGGAAGGGAAAGCAGGATGCTCATCAGCAGCTACTCTCAGCCACCTAAGTCCCTGCCTGGTCAGCGGTGCTTGGGCCAGGGGACAGGCTTTCATGCCTGGGGGACTGAGAGGCCCTGAAACCCCACATGAGGCTGGGGCAGGGGAAAGGCTGAGCTGGACTCTACCGTGGCCTTCCACCAGCTGGCGAGAAAAGCCTCTGGAAACCTCTTCAGGGAAAGTAATTTGGGCCTAAGTCCTGAGTAGGAGGCTCCTGGCCTTTGGGAGTGGTACAGGCCTGCCCAACCCCGCTAGCTGTCCCCTGGTCCAAATCCCAATTCAGCTCTGCCACCCACTAAGGCCAAACAAACAAACAAAAAATCAGCTCGATTTCAAAGGTTTCCTCTCACCCTCAGTCTTCTCTACACCTATTAAGGGCTTGCTCTCTCCAGGGGTCCAACTGACCTCCCCTCTTAACTAGGAGCTGGGGCGCATCCTAGAAAACCCCTGGTTCCCCCATCAGCTGGACTGGCCCAGGGCCAGGGCCCAGTCCTCCTCTGTCCAAGTCAGCCTCCACCCTGCGCACAAGAGTCAAGTCTGGACACTTACCCGGTCAATCCCTTCCAGCTTGGCCCAACTTCTTACAGGACTTGGGGGGAGGGGGAACTGGTGAGGAGGCAGCCGAGGGTTGTGGAGGCTCTACTGGGCCCTCCTTCCTCCTCACCCCTTGACTTTGTCCCCCTTTGTCCATAGCAAACTATCCCAAAAGTCGCTATGACATTTAGATGTCAAATGGATAGGGGTTTTATCTTGAAGTTAGATCGTAAAAATCGCCGAGAAGTCAGACAGATACCCCTCACTGGCTCGAGAAAGTCACGTGAGGTCCATAAAGTTAGTTTTATGGTTTTGGGGAGTTGACACCGCACGGTATATTTCACATTCTCCAGAATGTTAAGTGACACTTTAACTGCTCGCCGTGGTGGGGAAGGGGGCAGAGGTAGGTGAGCACTCTCCCAGCCCAGAAGGCGGTGGCGGCAGCCCAGGCCCAGCTCTCCCGCAGTAAGTCGCTTCCAGTTTTCGCTTTTCTCCTCGCGATTGTGGGGCTGGGAATTGGGGGAAGGAAATCTTACCTCCAGCAGGGCTGTAGGGTGATAAGTGGGGCAAGTTGAGTCTGCTTTTTATACCAAGTTCTGACAAGTTGGGTGTCTGAAGTGGGGGCACTCAGTTCAGTTTGATAAGGCCTCTGAGGTCGGGGGTGCCTGGTTTTATCTGCGGGGGCGTCTGACTCTTTGTGGGGAAAAGGCTCGTGTGGGTCCCTTCAGTGACCTTGGAAATTTAGGGGGCAAAAAGGAGGGGTGTGTATTGCTGAAAGGAGGACCCCCATGTGGGGGGCCACTTCACTACTAGATATCTTCAGACAGACATCTCTCCACCCCCAGGAAAGAGACTTTATGACATTCATTTGTCAGGGGTGTGAGGGGGTGCGCTGCTGGGCACTTTTATCTGGATTCATCTGAGCTGAGAAAAAGCACCCGAAAGGCTAAAGCAGCTGCTGTGGGCTGCCTTGTGCTGGGGCACTCTTTGGCTTTCGGATCTTTGAACCCCACGAAAAGGGGGTATACACCCTCTCTTCTCCATGACCTCATCAGGGCTGTCCGGGACAGGGAGTGCAGCACCTTTGCACCCAACTTCAGCCTATTGGTCCCAAGCCAACCTTCCGGCTTGGCTCTAAGTAGGGTCCTGAGGCTCAAGTGGGGAACAGACAGAGGGGGCATTTCCCTCAAATCCAAAACCTAATTCTGGGCCAGGAGCAGGCAGAAGGGGAGAGCTTCCTTTTTTGTCTTGAGGTGTTAGGTGTTTAAGTAGATCCCTGGCAAGCCCTCTAAAAATAAATGTGCTGAAGATCACAGACCCCAACTGATTGGAAAAAAGGGGGGGATTTAGGAGCTGGGAGAGAAAATGGGAAAGGTGCTCTCTTTCCTCTCTTCTCCTTTCTTCTTCTCTCCCTTTCAGAGCCTAAAGGCCCCTTCGTTTTTGTGGCACCACAAACCAGAGGGATTTCATTATTTGACCCCAGGAGGTCCGTTATTTTCTTAGGATAAGTCACCCTCCTTCTGAAAGCCAGAGGCATCTTCCTCAGCAAATTTTAAGACATATGAGGGTCAACCATGATATCATTCCTACTTTTGCCAGCTCACCATCTCTAGAGTCAGTTCACCAACTCCCGTTGTCCCTGGAACTGGACATGTGGCACCTTAAGGGGCTTCTAATCTGTGGAACAAGGAGAGGGTCACAAGATGCCTTCTGTTTCATAGTAAAGAAAGTCTGTGCTCTCTCCCCATCTCCTCTCTGCTCCCTGAGCTCTCCAATCCCTGCCGGGATCTGACTTGCAGGAGACCCTTCACAGGCTTTGAGTGCAAAGAGGACAGAGAGCTTGGGGTCCTCACCTTGGTTTGAAGACACAACTCCCCAAGAATGATGGGGTATTTGTATCCCTTGGGAAGGAGACTCTAGTCAGCTCCCAAAGGATGTCAAGCACCATTTAAAATAATTCTAATCAATTTTGCAGGTACAACTTCTGCAGGCTTCCTCTCTGGACAAGGCAAATGGGTTGAATGAGGTGCAAAGGAAGAGTGCAGTGGGGGCAGAATCTGACCTGGGGCCTCCAGGGAAACCCCAGTCCTGTTGTGCCCCTGGCCTCACTCTAATGCTGCCACTCTCTCTGAGAAACCTCAGACCACCCCCCCAAGGCTTGCCCCTGAAGATTTTTTTGGCCCCCTCCCACATTAGTTCTGCAAAGTCTGATAAACAGTGTGTGGGGCCAGCGGCCCAGGGACATCTGCTGGGCATATCTAGACAGATTTTCCGGAATGGCAAAGAGCAGCCCCTGGCTTCCGCTGCAGAAGCCACAATTCTTGGAAGGGTCTTCTCCGGCTCTGAGCGATCCTGCCTGGAGAAGATGCCGCCCTAGCTGGGCTTTCCTGTTCTCCACTTCGAGTTCTCTGGGCAATGTCTCCCCTGAACTGCAGCCAGGATGCAATGGGGGAGGGGATGAGAGTTTCCAAATGGTTTCTGGTGCAAAGGAACCCTCTCTGCCCCAGACCGGCATCCTCTTCTCCTGTCTTCCCCAAGACAATCTGCGGTAAAGCTGCTCCTTTCTCTCCTTCTCTATCAGATTCCCCTTTCTGGCTGAGTCCAAGCCCCAGCCTTCTGAGGTGCAGGCCGGCCAAAGCCCTTACGCCCATCCCTCCAGACCCTTCACCTGGGGCAGGGCGCAGGAAGCCAGCAGCTAGAGGGTAAGACTGCACTTTTTCCCTCTGAGGCCAGCTTGACCACCACTCAATGGACAATTTAATTTTGTTTGGTTTCGTTTGGTTATTTTTTGGTTTTGTTTTTTGTTTTGTTTTTTGTTTTGTTTCTCTGAGGCCGCCGGGTGGGAGGAAGTATAAAGAAGTGTAAACAGGAAAGCCAGCCAGGCCTGGAGTTCCAAGTGCCCATATTTCATCGGCTTCCTCTCCGTAACTGCAGCGGGGACACTTAACTCTTCCCTGGCTGTGAGACGTATTCACCGGGGTTAGGGGAGCAGAGTGGGGGGGGGGCAGGATCCAAGTGGAAGCTCCTCTCTCAGGCTGCTTCCTTGAAATCTGGTTGCTGGGGTGGAAGCCAAGGATTCAGAGCAAGGGAGAGAACACACTGCTTAGCACAATCCCCCAAACTCAGCTCCTGCCAGGACAGAGCAGAGAAGGCTGTAGCCTGCATGGGCTTCTCAATTTGGGGCCCAACCCCACCAACCAAGGAGGACAGGGCTAGCAAGAACCCCTCCCCTCTTTTAGGGGAGAGCCCACTGGTCACCATCTCCATATTCGGAGTTTCTCAGAGTAATCAGATTTTGAGGCTAGGATCTGCCCACAGCGGGATTTATCGATTGCTGGAGCACTGTTTCCCATCCATATTAATTAACCCAGACACCGCCTGGAAACCAAGCTGTTTGGGGAGGGGGAGAGGAGAAATGGGGGCCCTTAAGGAGAATGGACATTTCTCCCTAAGAGGCGCCCCTGGGGCCCAGATTGGAGAATCGATCCCCACAAGAAACATGTGTCTTCCCCAAGTTCCTTGTTCCTCAACTTCTCAGCAAGGGTTAGCGTGACTTACTCTTCCACAGTCTGACTCCACACACGTCTTTAAACACCTCCAAGGCCCAACACTTCCTTGTCAGAGTGAGTTTGCCCCAGCACTCAGATGGATGGATCCTCTGCTGGTTGGATGTTCTCAGCAGGACCTTTCTAGAAGGGTTAATGCCTCCTCCCCACCTTCCTTTCAACTCCCCAAAGTAGAAACTTTTTATGGTTTTCCAGCTTGTTTTTAGTGTTTGTTGTTGGTGGTAGTGATAGCCTTCCCTTTCCTCCTGCCCCTCCCTCCAAAAAGTGATTAAAATCTGTTAAAGGATTTAATTAAGAGAGTTAAATGAAAAGGAAGGAGGCGCAAATGAGTTGGGGGAAAAAACCCACACGAAAGCTATTCTCAACGATTAAATCGCCATTTTAACAATATAATGGAGTTTGCATCCTGAAAGGGGAAATCAACGCTCATATCTCATCAATAATTCATAGAGTCCGGGATCACGCAGAGGTCAGCAGACGGGGCCGGAGCGCCAGCCTACTTGGGGCTCTAAGCCTCAGCCTGCCGTATACATTAAGCGCCGCCGGCCACCGCTGCCACCTCTGCCTCCCTGCCCGTTGGGGGCAGGCCCACAGGTTTAAGCCTACTTTTCCTTCTTTTGTCGAATTTACTGAGACCCAAATTTTGGGCTCCAAAAGGAAGTAGGGGATTTAGGAGGCAGGAGAGAACTGGACTTCCCAGCAATCCTGGACCTGTCAGACCCTGAATAGCAACACTTCCTAAGTTTTAATCCTATTCTCTCTCCCTTCTTTCTCCTATGTTTTTAGGCACTGTCTACCCTGTCTCTTCTCCCTAAATCTCCTCTTGGAGAGGAAAATGTGCTCTTTGCAGCATCCCTTAGCTTCTCCTCCCTGGAAACATCTCCCAGGCAGCATGGCCATGCTCTGGCCTTGCTCTCTGAGTGGGTTCGGGCTAAGCCGCCAGAGCTGTGGCCTCTGAGCGAGGCAACTGGCTTTGGTTGCCACAATCCCTGGCTTCGGAGCGCTGCAGAGTAGGGATGAGTGCATCTAGGGAGGAAAGTTACCTCGCAGGCACCCGTCCCGCTTGCCTAGCTAGGGGATGACCCAGACCAGGTGGGAAGGAGAGGACTCAGCCTGAAAAGAAGCTTTTAGGGGAGCAGAAGAGGGAAAGTCTCAGCATGTGGAAGTGTCTCCTCTTTGGGGCTTGGAGGCATGATGGAGTACATTTCTTGTTCCAGTCTCCCCTTCTCTCTAGTATGTCTCTCTAACTCACTCTCTTTTCTGTTTTCCGACCCCTAAGCGACCGTAGAGCAGGAGAAACGAAATCCTTCCCTGTGAGAGGTGGGGGCCTGGGAGGCTGTATTTGGGAGCAAGGGAAACCGAAAGAGCGCTGGTTGCCCCGCGGCCGCTGTGCTGGCCGAGAGGCAGAGGCTGTAACGTCCCCGAGCTGCCAGTAGAGTCCGCCTTAGACCAAGTTCACAGCCAGGCTGGAGCCTCCGAGGCGCCAGCGAGCGGCGGCGCAAGGTGGCCCCGGGACCGCTGGGCCTCGCATAGCCTGGATACTGAGCTCTCTCTCCAGCCTTTTGGCGCCTGTGGCCCCCTCCGCTCCCAAGGAACACTTGATCCAAGCTCTCTCCACTCTTCACCCCAGAAACACCCTTGTCCAGGTCAGCCCATTCTATGGCTTCCCATATGTTCTCTCGCCCAGCAACCGCGGCCCCACTCTTGGGGACAAGAATGGAGAGGGGTGCGTCATCAAAAGCTCTTCCAAGCAACCTAACAAGAGAGACCGGTGGAAATGCGGGAAGTGGTTTTTAAAAAGCCGGAAATGGAGTCAGCATCTTTTTCCGAGGAGGAGTTATTTCATAATAATAATAATAAAAAAAAAAAAACCTACTGCTCTTCCCCAGGTCTAAGGCCCTTGTGGGGGGCGGGGGCGAGGGGGGCGAGGGGGGAAGGGCAGGGAAGGCATTTTGCGCTTGGGTTTCTGCAGCCGGCGCAGCAGAATGAGACCCTGGGCGGTGAGGCCAGCGTTATTGCCAGAGGGGTCGCAAAGTTGGAGGGTCAAAAGTTTACCGCGTGCGTGAGCCGGCCGCAGCGGCGTCTAGCGGCGGGGGCGGGGGCGGGGTGGGAGAGGGAGGGGAGAAGGCGGTGTGTGTGTGTGTGTGTGTGTGTGTGTGAAGAGAGAAGAGAGCGAGCAAGGGATGCTCGAGGTAAGGAAGACTTGTGGGCTCGGGCAGTGGGGGAGCGGAACTGGGGAGCGGGAGAGGCTGATATCTGGGGAAGGAGAAACAGAGAGGAAGAAACCTTCCTCCCCAAACCGGCTCTGGTGGGGTGGGGATTGGCAGAAAAGGAAGAGCTCTGGGCATGGTCAAACCTCTGCGCAATTTTCTCTCCCAAAGATAACCTTTGAGTCACCATATAAAATTTAATTAAAACCTACCCAGCCGCACGCATTTAAAAAATCCAATTACCCACACGTCCTTGCAGGACGTTTGGTGGGGCCAAAGAAGTCTTCCAAGGTGAAGACCTGATTCCCACCAACATCAGCTCCACCAGGCTTCCCCTAAAGGGGCCAAACATCTGGCTTCCCCAACTCCCCCTCCCTCAGACAGGCCTGTTTTTCAGCGATTCCTAACCCCCAGGCTGTGTCCAGGCAGCTGGAGCCCATGACCGTGGGCCAGGACTGGAAGGAGTTTAAAAACTCCCATCCCTCTTTCCAAATTGCTTGGGTTTAAGAACTTGGATATCGAAAGGTTAGCTTAATTCTCTCGCTGTCTCCCCAACCTACATTTGTATGTTCATCCAGATTCCCTCTCTTCCTATTTCAAGGAGGGAGGGGAAATTAGAAGGAAAAATACTGAATGGCCTCACAGAGATCTTTGTAATTGGAATTGAAACAGGCGACCTGAAATGAACCTTGAATCCATGCATTAAGCTTAGCTCATAAGTAAAATGCTTAGAGAGACTCTGTAATTATAACACCAGGGCATATGCTTATTTGGGGGCTTTAAATGACTGTTTGTTGCATTATGAGATGTCATCATACTCTCTTCTAAGCATTTAATATAGGAGGTACACTCTGGGTGTTTGTCCTTCCAGGATAAAGATAACCTGAGTTTTCATAAAGATGTCTTTTGAAATATGCCCAGAAGAGACATGGTTTAATGTCAAATTTCAAATTAATTTGACCCCAGTCTTCGACTAAAACAACTAGAGTTCTCATTTCTATTCAGTTGGCAAATTCTTCTGGGGAGTCAGGCCAGTAAGGAATTCCTGGGGTCCAGAGGAGGTAGAGGTCAAAGCCTAAACCAGAGAATCTATCTCTTTCTGTTCCTACTCAGTCTCTTTTTCCTACATTCCAGGACAGAATATTAGCAAAGTAATGGTTCTGTGGGATGACTGGAACAGCCCAAGGCCCTGGGCTGGAGGGGCCTCAGAATGAGGAAAGGGAGTCCTCTGCCAGCCCAGGCCAAGCTGGGTGCCTTGAGACGCTGTCTCAGACTTGCCAGTGCTAGAGGGATACCCCCTAGCAGACACTCCCTAGGTCTGAACTGGGTGGAAGGGGAGTCACCTGACCTAATTCTGCTGGTTCCTTGGAGGTTGGAGAAAGGGGGAAATGTGTTGCTGGCAGTCCACCCATTTCTAATACTGGAGGGACAAACCAAAGAAAATCTCAAGTATTTTTAACACCTTTTTGGTTTGCTTCTGAACTTCCTTGTGGTGGTGCTGGGGTAAGCAAAGGAGTTACTGTACAGATGAAAAGTCGTTTTAAGCAAAAATGGAGGTGGGGAGGATGTTGTTTGATTTTTAAAGTAGAATTAAAACCTCTGACAGCCAAGTCCCCAGCTTTGATGAGTGCAGTTCAGTCCCTCTCTCAGGATTCTCCTCTCTGTCTTCCCCAAACCTGCTGGCCAAATCTCAGTGCCAGGAGGTGAAGCGGTCATTCCTGGGGCCCTGAAGCCTCCAAAGTTTTGGCAGAAAGGGGTGTCTCTCTGACATTGGAGGAGGGAATAAAGCAGATGGGGTGGACAGTGTGGGTGGGAATACTGGCTCTGCCAGTGCAGCCGTTTATAGGGGAGGCAGGAGGGAAGGGGGCTCTGGTTCAGGCCTGCTCACTGGAACCCAGATCCCCACATTTCCACTTCTTCAGGTGCCAGCCATAAAGGGAACTCTTTGATGTCCTACCCTCTCCCTCTTTGTCTGGGAACCAGAGCTGACAAAAAATATAGGAATGATGGCGTATCAAACCGGGGGCGGGGCCGGGCTGAGTCCTATCCGAATGGGACTGTTAGGGTCTGGGGGTTGGGTGAAGGGAAAGAGAAGGTTCTGGCAAAAAGTAGAGCTGGAGAGGATGAGCTGAATCAAATTCCTTACTCTGTCATTTTTCTCCCAAGTAATGACCTGCGCAAAATTCAATATGACCGAACGGACTGCGCGAGCGTATTATAGTAACTGCCTGCTCGTGGGGGAGGCCCGAGAGGGGTGAAACGCAGGTCACGGCGTCTAAAAATTATTAAAATGTTCGAGAGCTTCGTGACGTGTCTAGCTGTTTAACAAAGACTGCCAGAGTATGAGATTAATACGAAAACTTGCTCTTCACAAACAAAAACCCAAAAAAAGTCTTGCTCCGGCCACCAAGGGGGCTCGCAGCTCCTCTGCCCGCCGCCGCGGCTCGGTTTTCCGGATGCACAAGAGTGGACCAGGGCGAGCTCGGCGGCGGCCGGGCGGGCGCGGGGAGCGGCCGGGCGAGGACTCCTTCCCGCTCCCCTCCCGGCCTTCGGCTCCTCCCCGGCGGCCGGTGTGGCCCGGCCCGGGGCTCGCCTCCTCGGCCCTGGCCCTGCGGTTTCCCTCCGTCCTCGCCGACAAAAGGTAGCCGAGGCCGCGCAGGCTGGGCAAGCACGGGACGGCGAAGGGGGCCGAGCAGCGAGAGGTCACTCCAGCAACCTGTGGCTGCCGGAGAAGGTGGCCGGCGGGCCAGCGAGCCACCCAGAGCGCCTGGGAGGTGGCTCTGTAGGCGCGCGCCGAGCCTTGGCTCTTTTTTATTTTTACTCTCATGCGTATGATGATAGTATTCTCCGGAGGTGAAGGGGAGAGGCGGCCTCTTGCTCTGGTGGACCCCGTCTCTCGGGAGTCGCTGATAAACATTGTCCACCCATTTCGGAGGGACGGGCTGGGGTGGGCGGTGCGGTGCCTCGGTAGGATGGGCAGGTGGCGGCTCCCAGCGCGCAAAAGAGAAAATCTCCACTTTCAGTCATACCCAGCAACCCCTCCAGGCTCTGCCTCCAATCCCTCTCACTTGGAGTGATGGGGCACCTGGGCTGCATCTCTGGTGAAGTGTAGAGCAGTAGAGAGGCCCGGTGGCCAGCCCAGCGGCCCTCCTCAAATTCCAAAAAGCCGATGAGTTGGACGGGTTTCAGGGAGCAGAGGAGTTTAGAAGGATAGGAGATATGGGGTTGGTGGGGAGGAGCCTCGCCAGTTGGAAAGGGTCATGGAGCCCCTCATAAAGTGACCTTTGACAAGACTTGGAAGGCCCTACTTGAGGCTGGGGGTCTGATGGGGGTCCGACCCACACATTTGGTCTGTGGGTCCAGGGCCAGGTGCCAGTCACCCTGAGTGACCGAATAGGGGTCTCTTGGCAAAGATAACTATGGTATTATAGTCCGTGTGTGTGTGTGTGTGTGTGTGTGTGTGTGTGTCTGTGTCTGTGTCTGTGTCTGTGTCTGAGAGAGATTTAAAAAATATTTCTGAGTCCAGCCTGGTTTGGTGTTAGAAATCAGGCCTGGAGGCCAACATTGGCTTCCAACAATCTAGTTTTGGGATAGAAAATTAGAAGGTGTCTGGATTAAGTTGCTGGCAGGTGGAAGCTCTCCTCCTACCCACCTGCAAGGGTCCCAGTACTGGAGACAGGCAGAGACCTTTGGAGTATGGTGGTTAGAGGGTTGTTTTTGGTACTGTTGATGTGTTTGTTAAAGAAATTGATATTATCCTGACTTGTTCACTAGGGATGCAAGTATTTCTCAGATCTAAAGAGGTGAGTGGGGAATCTGGGTGGCGAAAAGTCTCCCCTCACCTTGTGAAGGCCCTCAGCTTTCAGTCTAGGACTCATTTCCCTCCAGCTCAATCCCCAGTCTCCCAGCTTAGTAAATTCAGTGGTTACTGGGAGCCTCAGGATGTTTCTTTGACAAGCCCAAATGTCCCAGGTTTCCCAGATCCCCATTTTGGTCCCACTGCCAGCAACCCTAGCAGGTGGCTGGGTGAGCAAGTTTAGACAGAGAGCCAGCCTGGAGCTGGGGGGGGGGGAATGGGGTTCCTCCTCACACTTTGGCTATCATCCCCTTTTTCTGGTCCCAGGAGGTATTGGGGGTTGGGAGGGGCTAGACTATCATCTGGTTGCATCTTTTATGGTTCCTCATCGCCCTTCATTCGGAAATGAAATGCCTTTGATCTTTTTCTCAGGTTGTAAACGGAATTGCCCGTCATTAAATATCCGGGGCCCCATCTGCTTGGTCTCCTAGCATTTTTCTTTACAGCTGTTTCTCTTTTTACCATTGAATTTTTCCAAAAGGACTTTTATGACACCCCCTTCACACCCAGCCACCTCTCTCTCTTCCCTTTGCTGAGAGGCGCCTTGGAAAATATCTAGATATTCGTTTGATCGCAAACTAAAGGCTTCGAGAGGCGCGGAGTTGCCGATTGGGGTTTTGTTTTTCTTAAAAAAAAAAAAAAAAAAGTAAAAGTCCTGGGGGGAGGGGAGGGGCGCGAGGGCACCCAGAAGGGCCTGGTTCTGACTACACCGCCCCTCCGCAGCCTCAGGATGACCCTTCCTCCTTTTGTGCTTAGCTAATGTTTACATCTCATAATTCATGCGCCGCGGAGAGTTGCGCAGCGGCCCAGAGGTTCGCGTCCCCTTCTCGGGACCGGCTGCTTCTATCTCTAATAGAAGAGAAAGAGGGTTGAAAACATCGTGATCCCAAGAATGGACCCGCAGTGCCTTTTCCTGCTCCCAGAGCTCAAAACTAGAACAAAACGAAATAAAATCAAAGCACTCAAACCACATCCCAAACGAAGAACGCTCGGAAAGTAGGAGGACTGGAAAATTTCTGGGCCAAGAAGATCTATCTGTCTTCTGTATATACCCTGTAGATCCGAATTTGTGTAAGGAATTTTGTGGTCACAAATTCGTATCTAGGGGAATATGTAGTTGACATAAACACTCCGCTCATTTTTTTCCTCGAAGAAAAAAAAATTTTTTTCTAAATGAGGACCATCCAGTGACTGACCACACGAAGACTCCTTCCTTTTTCTTTCTTCCTCTTTCTTTTCCTCCCTCAACTGGTTAGAGAAGAAGGAATCATCTACCCGAAATCTTCCCATGCCTGCCCTTGGCAGCCTTGGTCTCTTTTCACTTCTCTTAAAAGGTTAATGTTGTTGCTGATGATTTTTATTTTATTATCTCCCTCCAACCCACCTATTCCCTATTTGGGGCTCAGGGAGACTTCACCGAAAATCCGGTAAAAATGACGGTTGTCTTCAGCGTGTCCAAGCAAAGGAAATTCGCTTTTCAAACGGATGCCGAGGTCGCCTTTCCGTTTGGGTTCAGAACAAGATGCCCTGGAAATATGCGATTATCAAGGGGTGTTACTGTGTGGGGGTCGCCCGTCCATCCTATTCCCCAGCATCACAAGGATGTGAGATTTCTGCCCGCTCAGGAGGCAGCTGCATTAGCGGCAATTAGAACGACCTGATGCCGTGGTTAGCGTTACTCCAGCGGTTCTGGAATTAGCAAACTGCTATTCAATGTGCTCTCAAAAGTTGGAGGTTTTTCACTCCAGCGCTCATGTTCAGTGTGGGGAACCAAGTCGTTTCTTCTGGCTTGGGCCGCGTGGGGTAAGGGGAGGAGTGGATAGGCGAGGGGAACAGACGGACTGACTGACACAGTCAAACTAATAGCGCAGCTAAATGCGATTTGGAAGGCGAGGTCTCCCCGAATTAGTGCATGAATTTCCTATCGATCCGCCCGCGGTTCCATTCATCTCTGACAAGTCCCTCTGTGCACCCGCCTGCTTGCTCCAACGCCTCCTCTCTCACTCCCTACCCCTCCCCGTTCGGCTGCAGAGAAAAGCCCCACGCTTAGTGCCTCTCCCCCGTGTGGGTTCCCCTCTCCAGGCAGAGCCCCTAGTCTACCTCTCACTTAACTCCCTGCACAGACGCCGGGTGCAGTGTCTCCCTTCCGTCGTGAGGAGGGCCTGGGGGCCTAAGGAAGGCAGGGAATGCCCGGCGGAGGGGAGACAGGACAGGAGGGGTCACATCCGGAGCCCCAACCTCTGAGGGGATCCAGGGATGGCGCTCTGCCCAGCGCCCCAACAGGCCCTGGGGTGGCAACCTGCTTGGTCGCTATCCCTCTCTCTCACTCCCTCCCTTTTCCCCCGAACCGGGAAAGCCAGGCGTGGAGGCGGTCGCCCCGCAGGAGCCCTATGTAAATCCTGGTGCTGGGTGGGTGGGGAGGGGGAAGAGAAGGGGAAATAAACCTCTTTGGCTGGAGTAGGGTCCGGGTGAGCAGATTTCCTTATCCGGGAATCGCAGGCGGGGCGGCCATTGGCTCCAAAGATCACGTGGGCCCCTAACTTTGTTCACTTGACAGTAAGTAGGAGGGCTTTCGGAAACAGGAAAACGAGTCAGGGGTCGGAATAAATTTTAGTATATTTTGTGGGCAATTCCCAGAAATTAATGGCTATGAGTTCTTTTTTGATCAACTCAAACTATGTCGACCCCAAGTTCCCTCCGTGCGAGGAATATTCACAGAGCGATTACCTACCCAGCGACCACTCGCCGGGGTACTACGCTGGCGGCCAGAGGCGAGAGAGCAGCTTCCAGCCGGAGGCGGGTTTCGGGCGGCGCGCGGCGTGCACCGTGCAGCGTTACGCGGCCTGTCGGGACCCTGGGCCCCCGCCGCATCCGCCACCGCCCCCGCCGCCCCCGCCACCGCCCGGCCTGTCCCCTCGGGCTCCTGCACCGCCGCCCTCCGGGGCCCTCCTCCCAGAGCCCGGCCAGCGCTGCGAGGCGGTCAGCAGCAGCCCCCCGCCGCCTCCCTGCGCTCAGAACCCCCTGCACCCCAGCCCGTCCCACTCCGCGTGCAAAGAACCCGTCGTCTACCCCTGGATGCGCAAAGTTCACGTGAGCACGGGTGAGTGCGTGGGCACCCTTTCCCCCTCCCACCCCAACGCTTTTACACCAAAGGGACCTCGGAGGCATGGGGCGGGGGTTGGGGGGAGAGCCAATTGTCCCCGCTATAAACTCGCCATTGCCGGAGATTTACGGTCGCCTGTTTTCAGAGTCACATAATTACATCCCCCATAAATTTTTATGGCCGGGTGGGCCCCGCGCCTTTGAAGTCGGTTCCCCATCCTCTTTGCCATTCCCACCAGCGACTTTTTCACCAGGGAGATGCAGTCTCAGTGAAGTTGGAAATTGAGGAGGGGTGTAGAGGTAGGGGAGGAGAAGGGGGAGGAGGTAATCTGTATTTAAGCGGAGAGTTGAGTCAACTCCCAGTATTTATTTTTTCCTTTCTTTCCTCTAGTCTGGCTTCTTGGCTTGAGAAGTGGGCAAAAGTTTTTACTGGGGGCAGGCACTGTTTGGAATCTGAGCAGAGAGGGTGGGAACTAACAGAAGAAAGCCCTAGTGAAGCCCTCCTCCCTTTTTCACCCCTCATTCTCCCATCCCAGGCTCCAAGCCAAGTGGAGGGAGAGAGGAGGGATTGAAACCTCCTGAAGATTCTCCCCCCTCCCCACCCCAGACACCCAAACAACAACGTCGAGACCACACAACCCTCCAAAACTTAGAAATCTTTTTCTCTTCCTGGGGTCCCGCTTTCTCTTTCGTCCCCACCCTCTCCGGAGGAAGAAGAGGTGGTGGGAGAGGGAGGGAGGGAGGGAGACACTGTGTTAGCTGGAAGAAAGGGCTCTCCCTCCTCCCTTTCGGGGCAATAAAACTTTCTCTTTCTCCCTGTCTCTGTGTGTGTCCAGTAAACCCCAATTACGCCGGCGGGGAGCCCAAGCGCTCTCGGACCGCCTACACTCGCCAGCAGGTCTTGGAGCTGGAGAAGGAATTTCACTACAACCGCTACCTGACGCGGCGCCGGAGGGTGGAGATCGCCCACGCGCTCTGCCTTTCTGAGCGCCAGATCAAGATTTGGTTCCAGAACCGGCGCATGAAGTGGAAAAAAGACCACAAGTTGCCCAACACCAAGATCCGCTCGGGTGGCACCTCAGGCCCAGCCGGAGGGCCCCCTGGCCGGCCCAACGGAGGCCCCCCTGCGCTCTAGTGCCCCCCGCATGGGAGCCGCGAACCTCGGGGCGGGGGTGGGTTCCGTGCGCGGGGAGGGGGTTTGTGGGGAGATGCGGGAGGGGACCCTAGGGCCTGGGCCCGGAAAAGCCTACCTGCCCTCCCCCCACTTTGTCTATTTACACGAATAAATGCAGAGGAGGGGGGAGGGGAAGCTTTATTTATAGAAATGACAATAGGGAGCCGGACAAGGCCCCCCAGAAGCAAGGTTCAAGTCTCTGGCTTTCTTCCTTAAAAAAAAAAAAAGAAGAAGAAGAAGGAAGAAAGAAAAAGAAAGAGAAATAGGAGGAGGCTGCACTCCTCGTTTTCAGCTTTGGCGAAGATGGATCCACGTTTCATCTTTAATCACGCCAGGCCCAGGCCCATCTGTCTTGTTTACTCTGCCGAGGAGAGGACGGGCCTCGGTGGCGACCATTACCTCGACACCCGGCTAACAAATGAGGCCCGGCTCGGCCGCCACCGCCTCCGCTGCTGCCGCCGCTGCTGGAAGACAGCCTGGATTTTCTTTCTTTGTCCCCCATTCCTGACACCCAGCGAAAGCACCCTCTGACTGCCAGATAGCGCAGTGTTTTGGCCACGGTAACACACGCACACAACCTCCCTCCCACTCCGTGCCCTCTCAGGGGGACGCTGACCGCTCACCCCTTGCACGCGGGGCTGGGGAAGGGGCAGCAGGAAGGGGGCAAGCTGAGGCGGGGGGCGGCCTTGGCTTCGCAGGAGCAGGGCAGGGCAGGGCAACTGAGTCTGAGAGAAAGAAAGAGAGAGACCTAGAGAACAAGGGGGCCTTCCTCTGGAAGGTCAAGCCATTCCTGGCGGGCTGACGGGGCAGTTGAGTTCTGGGAGCTGGGCACAACCCTCTTGCCAGTCTGGAGTTGTACAGGGGAGGAGGCCTTTTCTCCTAGACAGGAAATGAATGTGAAACTAGGAAATAAAATGTGCTCTTCCCATCTGGGAGATGATGTTACAGAGACCTCTCCCATAGTTTATCGTTGTTGCATTGATGATTATTATTATTATTATTATATTATTATTAATTATTATTATTATTATTTTATGTGATGTGCTTCCTCTCTCCTATTCTTTCTGACATTCCAAACCAGGCCCCTTCCTAGTTCTGGGGCCATGTGAGTCTAGAACCCTTCGTTGGTGTGAAAATGTGTGTCCTGTACAGAGTGACAATAGAAATAAATGTTTGGTTTCTTGTGACCAGCACGGCGTGTTTTTGTTGAAACCTTGTTGTAACGATGCAGATGAATGCCACCCAGCATATATTTTTAAGCACCCCAGCCCATTCGGCCTCACATTGTATGTGGTTGAGGAATTTTTTCAAAGGGTCCAATGGGAATTTCTATCTCAGAGGACTCCAAATCGTGGTAGCTGGTTGGTTTTCCTTTTTGGGTAGATGTGCTTTGTTTGGGGCTTTTAATTTTTTCCCTGTAGTCCAAAAATGCACTGAGAGGACTGGGAGGGCTGATTCCAATCCCTAATGGGGGGGAAATGTTTCATTGTAGGACACAAGAGGCTTAAGTATGGCAAAGGCTTTCATATTGTGATTTATTTGTCATAAGCAAATAAAATGCGGTTAAGCCGTCTCCTTCTAGACAGACGGCTCTTTGCTTATTAAAGTTCCGAGAGAGGATTCTGCGTGGCCAGCCTCTTTCCTCCCGTGTAAGAAGGTATCGCTTTCCTCTGAGGTGTTTAAGGTTTTAATGAGTCTAATTTTTTGCACAGATGTTTCTGGGTGTTTGCAGGTTTTCAGAGTATTTTTATATTACAAAGGAGCTAGCCGGTGCCATAGCTCAAACTCTGACAAGCAAATAGATAATCAAGAAGACAAATGGCCTCTTTTGTGAAGCCCTGCTCCTGTATTAATTTTCATTTTCTTTCTCATAGAAAGTATCGAAAGTACGACTGGGGACCAAATAGCTTTCTGTCTCTGAGGTCCCAGTCACCCCTAGAATGGAGTGGGGGAAGGGGATGGGGGTGCAGGTGACCCTCAGAAGCTCTGTCAGGCTTGGGCCGCTTTGGGACAGCACCCAAGAGAAGTTGTAAGGTCTGGGGTCTCCAGCCTCAGCACTCTGGTCCTGTGGTAGCCCTTGGTACAGCCATCCTGCCTCCCAAAAACTCCAGGCTCCGGAGAGTATATGCAATTAAAAGTCGTTTTTTGGTCCCGTTTCCCTTCAGAAAATAAAAATAGCCAATTCCACCAGCGCATTTTATTGTTGTTTGTTTTGTGTTGCTCTGGAGTGTAGTGCCTGGGCATTTGAGGCTGGGTAGGGCCTGGGTCAGACCGGGCCGGGGTTCACCAAGTGGGTAGGGGCGTTTGAAATGCCCATTTCACTGCTGCAGGGAGACTCCTAGCAAATTGCCCAGACCTGGAAGATGAGAGCGGCGGGCTTTGTTTTCGGTGGAATCGCGGTGTGATGTTTAGCTTCCAGGGGATGCGGCCTCCCTTCCCTTCCAGAGGGGGAACTGTTCTTAAAAAGCATATGCACCCCCTCAGGAATGTCTCTATAGAACCAAATCAAAGCTGCTCTTAGGAAGGTATGAATAGAATAAAAAAAGATTTCTATGGAGCTTAAAGTTCACAGCCATTCTGTGTAGACAAGAGCTAAGAAAAATGTGAGAATTATACAGAAAACCATTAATCACTTCTTTTCTTTAAATACGTATCCTCTCTCCTTTGTTATTATTCAACAGCAAATCTCCGCAGACCGGCTGTTGGGGGAAAAAAGTGTTAGCTGCCACTCCCGGATCTGCGAGGGGGAAAAAATTTGGAACCATAAAGTTGAAAACTTTTTTCTCTCAGTTTGGAAGAAGCCGTTCGTCATGAAAGGGATCTGCAGAGTTCAGGCGAGAGGAGGCGAGAGGCGCAAAGGTAACAAAGCCCCCGCCTGGGCTGGCTTTTTTTTTTTTTTTTTTTGGATCGTTTTATGAGCTCTTTTTACAAGGGAAAGAAGCAGCACTCTCTCGCCTCCTTTTTCTTTTTCAACTATCTTTGCAGGGTTTTTATGGTGGACGCTTGGTCAGGTTTGATGCCTTTTATGATGACTGATGCTTGAGTCGGGGAGAGAGAGGGAACTGACACCTGGAGGGTGTTTGAACTGATTGGGACTGAGGTGTCAGAGCTCCTGAAAAACCCCAGAAAATGTTGTTTGTGAGGCAGCTCAGAAGTGCTTTTTCTGGTTTTAGAAAATGCCGGAGGGCCTGGGGAGCCCTGGCGTGTGTGCATGTGTGTCTGTAGCGAGGTGCACATGGGGCTGGTGTATTCTGTGACTCTGCTTGTCTAAACCGGAGGCTGGTGTCCCACATGTCTGTTTACCAGTGGGCTGTTGTCACTGCCATCTCCTGGAAAAATGGAATGCAGTTTTTGGATGGAATGCCTCAACCTCAGTGCTGGATATAGGTGGATGTCTTCGTTTTTACTTTTCCTGTCTAGTTTGGGATTCTAGACAAATATTTGCAACTCTCTGGAGCAGGAAACTGTTCCTTTCACAGGGGAGGTTCGTCAATGCTGGAATCTTCCTCTTTGACTCTGCCCCCCTTCTTCCTGGAGGCTCAGAGTTTGCTTTGGTTTCCTTTTGCTCCTTGGTTTGGGGGCTCTGTTCCCCTCTCTGGGGCCCTGCTTCTGAGGGTGAAGGAGCCAGTGGACTCTGCCTCAGACCAGAATGCACTGGCCCCTTTTCCCCGGGGCTCACTGAGAGTTTGGAAGCAGGAGGCTGGCAGGAGAGAGAGTTCATGGAGAGGCCACGTTTTCTAGGCGATTAGCTCAGTATTAGAACCACAAAATGACCTCGGAAGCCCCTTGACCTCTCTGAGACTGGACATTGTGTTGGCTCTTGCCTCCTGCCCAGAAGGGAAAGTCACACCTCTGCAGGGAGGGGACCTTGTGTGTCCCATCTTCTCCACTCCCCAGCCCCCAATCCCTTCTTTGCTATCTTGGAATTTTTGGGTTGTTTTCCTATTACTGTCTACTGGGGAAAAAAGAAATAAAACTTTGAGCACAGCTCAGGGAGGGAGGTTGGGTGCTGGTCTGTCTCTCTGTGCAGACCTCCTTCCCTCAGCCAAACTCCACCCCCACCCATGTCCAGTTCATCCTTCCTTCTTTCCTGTTTCGTTGGAGGGAGCTGAGGGAAGAAAGACAATGGGGGGCAGCTATGAGAGGTCCAGGGGCCTCAGAGAGCTAGGGAAACTAACCCTGGGTCCTAAGGAGGGAGAAGGCTCCTACTATGGCTACTGTTTCAAGGTCTGTTATCCAAATCCACAGCCTCTCAACCCATTTTCTGAAGTTCCTTTGTTTAGGAAGCTATTTCTAAAAATCACTCTCACCTCCTTCCCCTAATCCCCAGTCCCACCCTAGCTACTCACGGAGCCCATGGAGTACCTCCCCACCAGAGGAGCAAGAGATGGGAGGAGGGCCAGTGTAGTCTATTCTGGCCATTTCCAGGGACAGCTGTGCCACATTAACCAAAGTTTCCAGCAACTTTTAATTTTGAGAGATGCGTGGAGGACTTGCTAAGAAGTGAACTCAGAGCCTTTTCAAATCTGCATTCTACTGGCTGGACTGAAAATCTACACCAGCAACCATCCTCTTAGGAGGGGATAGAGACAAAGGGAGAAAGACAGACAGACGACAGACAGACTCCAACTGGGAAGAGGAAATGTTCCCTTGAGTTAAGACTAGGAGAAAAAAACCTTGCTGGGGTATATGTGAGGTGTTGGTTTGCATCTTGAAAATTGTCTCCTGTATCTTGGGGACTCTGTTTCAGGCAAGGAATAACTGGCATTGGTTGGCATTCTCTCCTTTGTCCCTGGGTGGCTTAATAAATGCTGGAGCTGGAGGCCTTGGTAAAAAAGGGAGTGAGCAGAAAGGCAAGCAGAATGGCTCCTGGAATGAAAATATTTGGGGCTCAGGGGATCTGTGCGCCCATTACTCATAAGTGCAGATAACCAACTGTGAGCCCTCTGTAGACCCAGGTGACAAATATCTAGTCACCTGGGTCTTTATAAGCTGCTCTCTGCAATGTGAGGATTAGAGGACCACCACAGGGAAAGAGGGAGAAACAGTGGAAAGGGAAGGCTGGGGTTCCTTCAAGGGTTTCAGCCCCACAGGCAGAACTGCGGGATCTTCTGGCTCCCTCACTCCCAGATCTCAACCTCTGCAGAGCCCATCATTGAGGGCAGGCTCCCCAGCCCCCTGGGCTCACCTTCTTCGATTTTAGCGGCCATCCCAGTTCTTTGAATATTTGGACCTCTCTTTCTCCATTTCTCTGGCCCTCCGGCCCTCCGCACCCTCCCTCCTACTTCCACCCACCTGAGCAGACTGGGAACCCACAGTCAGGCCAGAGCCCACCACCAGAGCAGCCCCAGCACCGGTGGTGGGTCTCCCTGGGAAGCGGTGGCCTGGGAGGGGGGTCTGGTTGGAAAACGGAGTTGGGAAGTTTCCCAGCGTGAGTTGAGCGCTGACGGATTTGTGATCGGCCATAAAACCGGCGCGTTCAGATTCGTAAATCAATCTCGCCTTTCTCATAGTATAAACGTTCGCTTTATCGGCAGCAAGAAAGCGCTCCGCTCGCGCTCAGGCACTTGTTTATTTGAACATGGACATTCCCAGGATCCGAAAAGAGTGTGGGCATTTTAACAGAACCTGTCCAGCGTGCCTTTGCGTCATCTGCTGTTCTTTTTTCTTGTCCTTTAAAAATAATTTTTTGATTTCAGAGACTGCTGTCCTCCCATGCTCCAGCATCTCTGTCTCCTGCTCTCTCTCCTTCCCACCCCCTTTCATATTTTTCGTTTAGACCTTAGCGAAGTGCTTTTCTTTGGAGGACCACTTTTAATGGACTTGTGGCCAGGACTTTGCAGCGAGTTGCCCTTGCTGGAGCCCGGCGCGGGGCTGAATTCAATACCAGTCTGCGTTTTGTCTCTGCACAATCAAAGCCGACCACCCCCCTACAGAGCCCGGGCCTGCCGGCGCCCCCACCCGAGCGTTGGGAGCGGGATTCCAAGGGGTCTAGGCCGGCCCGGTGCCTTGGGCAGGGGCAGCGCTGCAGCTACCGCCAGACCGGATACCACATGGGGGTGGCTGTTTTTCTCGGGGGTTGTTGGGGCACCTGGGTCCTCAACCTTCTCCCTGTTGAGTTGCTTTTGGTTCAGACCCCTCCAAACAAACCACTGGCAGCCCCTCGGCCCCATGTCCATCCCCCACCCCCCAAATGGCATCTCTTTTTCCCGGTCTGCCTGCCCCTGCAGCCGTGGCTGCCCCCGTGCTGCTGAAGATAAGACTGGGAGTGTGGCCGACGGGCTCCTGCAGGAATGTCTTCTCTGCTTCCCTTTGCAACCCCATCCCACACTGTGGCCAAAGACTGCGATTCTGATCCTAACTGGTCTGCTCCTTCTGGCACCAAGCTGTATGTGAAGGTTTGGAGGGATGTTTTGTTTTGTTTTGTTTTGTTTTGTTTTTTTACATCTGAGATGAAGTCTCTGTACATTTCTCTCTCTAGGCCCAGGGAATGGATTTCTCCTATCATCACCGGTGTTTAACCCTTTAATATGCAGCCCCCATCTTTTTAATTGATCAGTCTCCATTGTCTGCCAATTGGAAGTTCAGGGTACTAACACCTGGAAAATGGGGATGGGACAGATCAGGCCAACTTCAAAGCCTCTTTCTTCCCTTTCCTTCCCCTCCCCTCCATTTCACATCTCCAGTTGTCTTCACTAGTGTGTTGTGGGGCAGGGTGTTACATAGGTATACAGAGACTGAGTGTCCACTTCTTTTGTGTAGGAACCTTAGTCCAGGTCTTTGTCTCTAGAGTGTATTCTCAGTCAGTCAGTAGAATTTGGTTCCCTGTAATAGTAACACAACGGGAAAAAAAAGTCCCCCTTGTGGTTACACTCAACTTTGGAAGCTCCCGATGCCATCTCTTTATCCTGTCCTTTTCCTGCCCTTTCAAAAGGCACCACAAAAGATTAAAAGGGGAGTTAAAGCCAGAAACCCCTTCTTTATACATATATAATCTAGACTTATGAAGTATTTCTTTTGAAATTCGTTCCTTTAGAAATTGTTAGTTATTTAAGAAAGAGGGGGAGTAGGTCCCACTAAGATAAACACTCTAGGAATGAGGGAGAGAATAGAGTTGGGGGGAATCTTGATCTTAAAAGATGCAGAGAGAGAAACTAGCAGCTGAGAAATCCAGGGGCTTGGAGAAGGGCTCCGAGCCCATCCCACCCCACCCCCCAGATGCCCCCTGCAGACTATTTCTGCACCTCCACGAACTAAGCAGAAGCAGGAGGAGAAGGGAGACAGGAGAGGTGGGCCGTGGGTAAGTGTGTCTGGGGGGTGGTTACGGAGTGTAGGTTCAGCAGGTACAGATGCAATTGCGGGAGAGAGGAGAACTCGCTACTATTCCATTGGTGGGTTGGGGGGAACCTATTTTGCAGGAAAATTTCTCCTCCTGAAGGGGAAGGTCATAGTGGTCCTTTGAGCCTGAAATCGAAAGACCCCCTTCCTCCTCCTGGTCACGTGATTCATTAAATAATTAATGCCGAGGTTGCAGAATAGATATGTATTCGTCAGGAAAATCGCAGGCTCGGTCTCCCTGTTTCTGACGTGCAATTCAACTGTCCTTTGAAAAACAAGCCTGTACCCCGAGAAAAAAAAAGAGAGAGGGGGAGAGAGAGGGAGAGAGAGAGAAAAAGAGAGGGAGGCAGCAATAAAACAGCCCCGCAGCCGGAGCCACACCACGGGCTGGGGTATTGTAAGTAGAAGGGATTTCTCACTACCTACCGCGTCTTATATGTCCATGTAAATTTATTGTTTGTTATTAATGTTATTGTCGTAAAATGTGACAAATAGCCATCTTCATTTCCTGCCATTTCTCTTCACACGGTGCTCTGTGTGTTTATACCCATTGAGGCATTGCATAGAGATTTTAGGAATATTCCTCTTCTCTCTCTCTCTCTCTCTCCCTCTCTCTCTCTCCCTCTCCTCCAACCTTTTTCTTGATTTATAGCAATATGGGTGTCAGCTTCTCGGCCGGCGTGCCAGCCATTGTGTGTGTGTGTGTGTGTGTGTATGTGTGTGCGCGCGCATCTGCGTGTGTTTGTGAGCGAGTTGTGTTGTTTATGGCCATGTCTTTGATAAATCATTTCTCACAGAAAATGATGTGGAAGCTGGGCTATTTCTGCGGCCGGGAGAGAGTCACTCTCGCAGGCACTTCCTCTCGATCTGCTCTGCTCTGCTCCCAGGAGTTGGTTATTTCAGACGATTTACAGTAATATATCAGCAGTTAATATGAAAGCTCTATAGCTGGAGGTCTTAAATTACAGCATCTGTGATTATCAATTAAGGCAAGATTTGTATAAATTTGGTAAACCAGAAATGCCTCATTGGCATATAAACCCAGTCAAAGACCACGACCTAATATAAAAATTATATTTGTGAGCCTGAGAGAGCCAACATTCCTGCAGCAGCAGACAGAGCTTCATTTTTCAGCAGTTCCCCTTCAGGAGTTTGGCTGCTCCGAAGCCAACCGGGGGTAAAGAACCCAACTCTGAAGGCAGAAGGAGCCTGGGGGCAAGAGAGGTGGAGGCAGAGGAAGAAATTACCGGAGTTGAAGGCAAAGCTTTTTGTAATCGATGGGGACCAAATAGAAGTCTTCTGCATTCAGAGGGGGCTGGAGGGATTAAGTTACAGTATTAAAGCTTAATCTCTAGGACTGATGTGTATGACAGGGTGTTGAGGGTGGGGAAGGAGGTACCCAAATTGGGGGAGACAATGGAGGCAGAGGTTGAAGGGCAGGGAGGGAAGCTGAAAGCTTTGGCTCCCCACCCTCCTGGCTAACAAAACAAGGAAGTGAATTCACACCCCAGTAGCCTTCCTTCGACCTCCTGAAACAAAGAAAGTTTCCTCAGCAGCGAGGGACTATGTGTGTTTGAGGCTAAAGCAGGGAGAAGTTCTCTAAGTTCTTCTAGAAAGGAAATCCAGGAATCAGGTGGTCCCAGAAAGTTGAAGAGTATTCCAGGATGTGGGGTGTGTTCCTCTCCCTAAGCCCCCATCCAAAGAGGGAGCAAACAGGGTGCGGATTGGGAGGGGGAAAGCTGGTAACTATCCTCTCCTCTGCGGTCGGTAGGTTTCATTTGGAGGTCTCAGTCCCTCCCCAACAGGGAAGGGTCTGCTGGTGGAGAGCAAAGGCAGAGGTGGCTTTGGGGGATATTACTCGTTGTGCCCCAAAGTTGTTATGGATGAGGGCCAGAGGGCCAGAGGGCCAGAGCCTTTGCCAAGTTTGGTCCAGGCTGCTAGCTTCTCCTTCCCTGGCTGGAGCCTGGCCAACTGACTTTATAGCCACTATTATCTGTGATACTTAACTCTGCCTGCTAGTGTAAACCTTTGAGCAAGAAAATTAGAGTGATGCCGCACCCAGGTGTTAATTATTCATGGCATCAACTGCGCAGTGGAGCAGCGGCTTAGGCCCCAGTCCAGGCACATCCAGGAGCTCACTCCCATGGTCTATTCCCAGTGGGCACTGAGCCCTGTCCTTGTTAACAGGCAGCTATTTTGGGTGGGTAATGGGTGAGGCCTCCCAATTTGGGAGTCTGAGTTGAAAAGGGTTTAGGGAGAAAGAGAAGGAGAAGGTCAAGACCCTAGTCTGGGATAGGTGGGAGCATTACCTGGCCTACATAAATGGAAGAGTCTGGATTCAGGGGCAGCTTTGATGGGGCTGGAGGCAGCAGACCTGAGGGAGAGGGGGCTCCAAACTCTGCAGGCCCCCCATCTGTGAGTGTTGGAGAATCCCACACTCAGTGTGGGAAGCAAGTATGTCCTTCTCCCTCACCTGGGAAATGAAGGGGGGTAAATGTGGAGTGGGTGAGTTCACCCCCAATCTAGTGCTCCAGAATTCAGGCCAAAGTCTTGGAATTTCTGAGAGATGGGGAAAGGATTACTTCTTCCTTGGAGAGGAAAGGGGACATGAAGGAGAAGGAAGAGGGTAGAATGATATCGGAAGCTTGTGAATTCAACCTGCTTTGGAGGATGGGGAATGGCAGGAGAAGGCTGAAGGACTTGCTGTCTGGGACAGCCCAGAGCTAGTGGGGAGAGCTGGGAGCCAGTCCCACAGGCCCCTGCTCCTGTGCTTCCAACTCCTCCCTCCTTCTCATCTCCCCTCCCCCTGCTGCCTTCGCCTGTGACATGGAGGCCTGATCTAACCCCCCCCCCTTCCTCTCCATTCTCTCAGCCCCCTTTAGGTCTTTGTTTCTTCTGGCCCTGGGGATACCCCCTCCTCTTCCCTTTCCCCAACTTACACACAGACTCTTCCCCAGGAGACAAAAGCACAGAGACCATCCCTCCACCATTATCTTTTAGTCAGTCGCTGGCCCCTCACCGAATGTGAGTCCTGGTGCCCTCCATCCAGGCATATAGGCCTACCCCCCAAACTCAGCAGGTTTGTTGTTGTTGTTTTTAAAACATACATTTGGTTCATTTAGCCATAAAGCACCCTGCATCTTACCAGTTCTGCACACACACACCCCATTTGCTTCTGTGCTGTTCAGGAGATGGGATAGAATGCATTTGACGGCAGGGCTTTAGGAATGCTGCTGACTCTATCTTCTCTCCAGACTCTGCTAATGTCCACTTTTTCTATATAATTATAGTGTTTATCCCTGTGCCTTTAAGCTGGGCTGCCAATGCTTTAATAACCAGAGGAGTTAAATAGAACGATGAGGAGGGAGAGGTTGAAGGAAAAAGAGGAGGCCCCAGAGAGAGACCAAGCAGTAAGATCCCTTTCTGAGGTGGGAAGTCAAGGCAGAGCCAAGGAGAGGATGGCAGGGAGAATGGAGGCTAAGGCCAGTCAGAGGGGCTGGGAGGCTGTCCTGGCAAAGGGAGCCCCACAACCTGGATGGGTACACACACACACACACACATACACACACACACACACAATCAGAGTTAAGTGAGATGGGAAGTGGAAAGGAAACCACTCCCTTTGCCCTCTCCTCTGTAAAAGACATCTCCATGGCAGAGGGATGAGTTTCCCCTGCAGAGGACAAGGACCTAAGGCGAAGGGCTCCACATTTCCCCAAGGAGAGGGGCAGCCTAATAGGTGAGCCCAGAAGTGATTTCTGGAGACGCTCCTAAGTCCTTAGCAAAGGCTCAATTCAAATTCACTTAAGACAAAGATAGAAGCAGAATGTGAGAAGACAACGGAACTGGGAAGGGACAGAGACCACAGAGATGGTTAGAAAAGGCAGAGAGAGAAGAGAAAAACAGAGACAGAAAGATGGAGAAAGAGCACATCCCCCTTGGGGGGGGGGCACAGATTGAGGAGAGGGCTTAGGGTCTGAAAGCTCCTCCAGATTCTGTGCCTTCTTAAAGGCACCAAAGCCGAGGCCATTCCAGAAGAAACTGTCCCTAGAATAGGTCCTGGGGGTGCTAAATCAGGTGTGAGGCAAAAGGGGTAGGAACTCAAGTGTCTGGGAATGGCCAGGGTGTCTTGGGCACTTCAATCTCCTCTCCCACCACCATCATCAGTAACTTAGAGATTGGAATCTCCCAAAAAAGAATTCCACCTTAGGATGGGATGGGCGGGCTGCTGGTTGGGGTCTCTCACACCCGGACCCTCAGAATCCTCTCTGGTCTCTTTCCTCCTCCTGGGTTTGGTTGCTTCTTTCCCTCTTCAGGGACAGGGAGAAGAAGTTGATCTTCCAGCAGCCTAAGAACTTTCCCTCTCACCTCCAATCCACATCTCCCTTGAACCCCCAGCCTGAACAAACGGATGCTACCCTGACTAATCTCCCTCCCCCATCTTTCAGGAAAGAAAAGGAGAAAGGGAAAGAAAGTTGCCACCAGCCTAAGCAGCTTTAGACAACTCCAGGGAAAATGGAAAACGCAAATCTTTCTCTCTTCTCCAATTCCTCCCATCACCCACTGGCCGCAGCTCCGCTCCCTCCAACCATCGCGTCCCCCATCCGCCCGTCCCGTCCTGCCCAGAACTCTCTCCCTTCCCCTCCCTCCTCCGCCAGGCGGGACATATGGAACCCATTTCGCCGGTGACATTGAAGAGCCGCCGCGCGCCCTCCTTCCGCCATGGCGCCCCCGCTCTCCCCGGGCCGCGCCTCGCCGGGCCCCTGCCAGTCGCAGCTCCTCCGCCCGGCCGCTCGGCCCGCTCGCGGAGCGAAGCCGCCACCCGGCTCCGCGCCAGGCCTGCCCACCTCCCGCAGCCCCACGCGGGCCGCCGCGCGCGGAGAGGGCGCCCCGGCTGCTGTCCAGTGCGGGCCGCGTGAGCGCCGGCCGCCCGCCGCCTCGAGGGCCGAACAAAGCGGCGGCGGCGGCGGCGGCGGGCGGGCGGGGGGCGTGCTTCCGGGCCTCTCCCCGCGCTGGCGGGGCCGGGATGAGGCCGGCCGCTCGTTCCCCACCGGGGTCCCGGGACCCGGGCCTGGCCCGCCGCCCGCCGCTGCCCGCGCCCTAGCGGAGGTCGCACAGGTAGGTGTGGGTGCTGAGTGGGCTCCCGGGCCGGCTGGGGTGGAGAGCGAGGGTGCCTGAGACCCCAGGCCTGGGTGCGGAAAGAGACGGCTCCGAACGGTGGAAGACAGAGATGGGAGCAAGTTAAAAAGGCGGTGGGGGCGGAGGATGCGGGCGGTGTGGAGGAATGCGGCCCGCTGTGGGTGTGCAGACAGGACCCGGTTAGGGCCTGGAGAGCGCTCCCGCTCAGGAAGGGTGTTGGAGGCTGTGTGGGGGGGTTTCCAGGGGGAGTTGGGAGATCTGGGTTGTGAGGGAAATGTGGGGGGCATTTGCTGGGATGGAGGGCGGCTGGGTGCTGCTCCCACAGTCCAGCTGCCACCATGGCCAGAGCCTTTTAGCACCTCGCGGGTTATTTGAAGCTGAAACTACAAGGGGTTGCGCTGAGGCCGGGTGTTAAACTGAGAAGGTAGGAGAGGGGGTGATTTATGGCTTCAGAGAAGCTGTGTTTACTCCCTGCCTGCTCTGGAAACCAAAAACCAAACAGAGCAGAGGCAGGAGAAGCCTCTTTCCTTGGAGTGAGAGGCGATGCCAGGTTGATTTGCTGGGATTTATTTTCCCAGATGTGGGGAGATGGTGGGAACTGTCCGTTTGCAGGCACAGGAGAGTGTGCAAGCATGCACATGTGTAGGTGTTTTTGTGTATTGAGTGATTTGCACATTGTGTGCTAAGGCTGGGGTTTGTCGGGTACAGTGTCACTTTCCAAGTGGGCACACAGGGAGCTCGAAGAGGACTCTGCATTCTCTGGCCTTGGTGCTCTGGGATGGGATAGCTCTGGACACACTGCTGCCCAGTGCTCTCGCCATGGGGTAGTGCTCCGTCCTACCTGTGCTTTCTTTCCTCCCACAGCTACATGCAGCAGTACCCACTTGGCCTGGTCCCTGGCCCCTGTGTCATCTGCCCACGCCGCCTGATCTTCACTTTGAACCTTTAACTTTGTCATGGGAGACTGAGGAATTAGTGAGCACAGCTGGGCGGAGAGGAGTGGGGGAGAAGAGAAAAAGGCCTGCGGTGGTGGTAGGGGGGCTTGAGGTTAGCCTGGATTCCACCAATACTCCTCAAATTCCCCCAAAGTCTCTGTTTGGGAGGGGGCGAGTGAGCACAAAGGAGAACAGAGCAAAAGAGCCATGCAGGATGAGGGGGGTGGGGAGAAAAATATTTTGACCCCCAGATTGTTATTTCCGCAGGCCAACTGGTGGCTCTTGCATTTCTGTCCAGACGCCTGGCTTTGCCTGGAAATTGTTTTGCATTAAATTTTCTCAGCCACAGAATTATCTTTCCTCGCCTCCAGCTAAACTTGCATTTTTCCACCAGACACTTGGGCCCCGCACCAATGAAATCTGAGAGGAAGCGGCTGGGCCCTAAGTGGCCGTAATTTAATTGATTTTATCATAAATCATCAACTTGATGAAGAACTCGAGGTTTCAGTGAAGTAAATTGATATTAATGGGAGTTTCTTGAAATGCAAACTCGCCGCATTGTTGGGGCATCTTGAGCTGAGGAGGTAGATTACATGTGTCCCAGAGCATAGAGCCTGGACCCAGAGCCCAGCACAGCTTTAGGGGGTCAGGAAAGCAAGCTGTGAGGGGCAGCTGCAGGCAGACCAATTTCTGTAGGGGAGCAAGGCAGAGAATGGAACTTTGTCGGGGAGAGAGCAGAGTCTGACTCTATGAACCCTGCTGACAGTCTTGGGAATGCTGGTCTCCAAGTGGGGGGAGACTGTTGGAGAAGCTGGTAGGTGTGTGGGCAGAGTTGGGGGTCGGGTGAGAAGGCCAGGCTGGTACAATGGGTGCATTGACTCCTGGTTAAAAATTGCCAGGTTGAAGCCTTCCTCCTCTAATTACACAAATTAATTATTTACTGCTCAGGATGCTGTGTCCAAAAATAGCACTTTCAATTTGGTGTTGAGGGTGGAAAACAACCCACCCTCAACACTGAAGAGCAGTAAAAATCAGTGCACCAGCCTCTGTGGGGACCAGGAGGTCCAGGACTTGGACTGGGACTCAGCAGTGGGAATGTATGCATTTAACTCCTAGGAGGAAATAGTTTGCGTTTGGCTGAGATGGTGTCCATTGTCTGACTCAGTTTATTACTGCTTATTTTTGCCCACTTTCATATCAGTACGCACAGAGAACCACAAACTGTCAGCCCAAAATAGGACCTCGGAAGATCATTTAGCCCAAGCCCTCCCCTCCATACATATGCTCTGGCTTTACAGAAGGGGACAACTGAGGCCCAGTGAGTTCTCTGCTTCAGATCCCACAGCCAATCTGGACTGCCTAGAATCCGAGCCTCCTGATTCCCAAGGCTATCCCAAGTATGACTTTAGACAAGTCACTCCCTGGCTCTGGGCCTCAGTTTCTCTATCTGTAACAATGGAAGGGTTGGCCCTCCCTGAGTTCTTCCTAGTTCTGACCTTGAGTGACTCTCTAGTGCTTGGGAGCAGCTCCTGCATCTGGGTATAGAAATCACTGCATGCATATTTGCAATATACAGGGAGTTTGTATATTTCAGAGCAGTGGTTGCTCACTCTGACTGGCTCTAGTAAATCCATTGGAATCTGGACTATTCCTCATTCTGAAAGTGTCCTTATTCTCAGCAAAGGAGAAGCCCAGGCTTAGAGCAGAGGAGACAGAAAGCAGTGGGAGGGACTAGTTGGCTGGGTTGGGCTGGATTGACATTTGGAGTGGGGCTAAGGAAGGAGGGGGCTCAGCTTCACAGAGCAGGCACTTTCCCTGCCAGGAGCTGAGGCTGGAGTTTCTGGGAATGCAGCTTTTGTAGTTCCTCCTACTCCAGCCCAGGGACTGAACTGTGGTTTCAGAATTTAGATTCTGTGACAACAGGCCACCACTGCCCTGACCTCCGAGTCTTTGAGCCCTTCCTTCTGGTGAGAGGGCACACGCAGGGTACCACAGCACTATACCAGGTCTCCTCTCAGGGCAGCCAGGACAGAAGGCCTGCAAGGTAGATGGCCCCTGTCCTATTTTATTTTCCATATCTTCCCCTAAGTGGGGGAAAAATGATAAAATTCAAAAGAAGTGGGGCTTCTCAAATGTTACATGGTTGTGAGAAGGGACATTTCTTGTAGGACCAGGGATATGAGGCTAGCAGAGGAGGGGAATTTTCTAGACTGCCTTGAAAAGTGTGGTCAGGGATATGAATTCTGATGGAGAAAATGGAAGAGATGGGAAACAAATTCATCTTTGGGATTCTGGAAATCAGTCTCTGGCCAGGTAATCTACTTCTTAAAGTCTTACCTCAAACTCTATTTTGAGAGAAGAAAGGGAATAAACAAAAGGGCCAGCAGGCCCTGACTCTGGCCCTATCCCATTCTGACTTTGGAGTTTTATATTTGGAGGCAGTTTGGGAGGCCTTCCGCTGATTGGTCATTAATCCGGTGAGTTATTGTCTGCTAAACAGAGGTCACGGGGAGAGAGACATCCAATCTGTCAGGAGAGACCTGCACAGTCCCTCTCAGCAGGCTGGGCCCCTGTTCCTCTCTTGCTAAATTCTCCCTTCCTTCCCCAGCAACCCCCCCCACCCCACCCCAAGCTGTCCAAGATTCTCCCTCTGTCCACCTTTGTCTCTACATCCCCTGGGGTGGGGTTTGCCAGTCCGGGACTGAGATTCTAAATGACATGGACCCCAGATTCAGAGGGGCTCAGATGCCAACAAGGTGCCCACCTGCCCTGACTTGGCCCACAGCACCACCATCCGCTTATCAGCGCGTTAGGGCGGCTTCCGTGGTCGCGGAGCAGACTTTGCAAACCCTCGTGGCCGCCCTGTTTTGTCCTGTCTCCTTTTCCCGCTCTGACGCCTGGTGTGGGGGAGGAGTACATCTTGGGTTTTTCTTCTCCAACCTTAGCGGCCTTTTTCTTCTTTCCATCTCTGCTTCTGCTGAGCCGGGTCTACAGAGGCGTGGGGCTTCTTTCCTCTCCGCCCCTTTGTTCCTTCCAGCTAGGGCATCTTACAGCGGTGGGAGTTGGGGATCCAGAAACCGAGAGCAGTCTTCAGCAGCAATTCCCATTTTACAACCCCCAGCTTTTAAATCTTTATTTCAAAGAGATGGAGATTCGGGTGCATGTGTGAACTTTTCAGGACTCTGCCACAGCCACAAAGTTTGGCAGTGAAGCTGGAAGAGTGTAGGACGGGGAACCCAGAAAGGACCAGAATGAAAGAGATCGCTAAACGCCTCGCCCTGGACTCCCAGGTCCTGGCTTCTCCGTGAGCCCGGAGGGCCAGGCGAATGTGGGGCTGCCTTAGCGGGGGGCAGGATCCTTGGTCGCCCCAAGGCTGATATCAGAAATCGATTTTAAAGGAGCCAGCCAGTTTGTCCTTACTGAGAGGAGAATTTTCGTTTGCTCTTTGATGGTTTTTTGGGGGGAGAGAGAAACAGACATGATCCCCCTAAGGCCTGGAAGGGTGGGCAGCCAGTGACCACTAAAGGGGGTTTTAAGGGCTCCAGGTTCCCCGGTACTGGGTACGGATTAGGAGGTGGGGAGGGGAGTGCCGGGTGCTCTGGCTCTGGGGAAACTGAATCAGAGAGGGGGACATTTTCTCTAATTTTTACCTTTATTATTAATTCCTGCCCTTATTAGCTTACACTAAGGTTTCTATGTCTTAATCTTTCAATTTTTCTTTTTCAATTTCTCTCTCCCACACTTGGTAAGTTGCTCAAGTTTCCTCCATTGAATCCAGGAAAAGACTGTTCCCTCTCCTCTCTCTAGTCTGCCCCTAAAATCACAAATTCACTGTCCAGACCCCAATGTCTTCTCTCAGACCCTTATGGTGTTTCCCACCCTAAGGTCCCTGCCCAGGCCCCTCACTGCCCCTCCTTTGTCCCCTGAAATTTGGAGGGTCCCTAGCCTGAAGCGACACCTCAAACAAATTGGGTGCCCTGGGGTTGCCCGTTCTACTCTCTGCTCCTGACCCTCCCAGCCCCAAACAGGGGCAATCAGTGAACCACAAATCTCCAAGAAAAGGAATAAAAAGGCAAGAAAGAAAACAAACTGGGATCTAATTGCATCCCAAGCATTTCAAATTGACTCTACTCTCAGAATGAATAAAGAAGCCCCCCACTCCATCTCCTACCGCATTTGTGGGCGCTTATCCTCTGAGATTTTTCTCCACGTTAGCTTTCTTGTTCCCAGTCCTCCTTTTCACTCCCACACCACTGCACCCCACCTCCTTGTATAGCCAGAAGGGACCACATGAGCTGAGGCTCCGGGAGGGGAGGGGTCCACTGCTGTCTCTACCCTCGGCTCAGCTCCAGGCCAATCCTCCTGCAGGCCCGTGGCTGGCTGGGTGCCCTCTGGGTACTCTTTTTATTCCTTGAGGCAAAGCTATGCAGTCCCACAGGCTTCCAGGACCTCTTCTCTTAATTTCCTAGTGACCCTCCCTAGCTAAAGGTAGCAACAGCTAGGCGAGCTGGAGGGTCTGAGATGCCTTCTTGACTTTAATTTTAAGAAGGAAAAGACCCAGAGGTGCTGTTCCCTTAAACCTCTGGAAGCCTCCCTGGGCAACCCACCAGCCCCAAACATAGGGTCCAACCTAGCAGGTCTCTAACCAGATCTCAGGACAGACTCTGCAGACACTACTCAGGCAGCCCTAACTGCTCTCTCTGAGGTTCCTGGCTTGAGCCCCAACACTGGATCTGACTTGGGCATTTTCTTTCCTTGATACTAATAAATACAGAAAAATGGCTTCCACCTTCCATCTTCACCTCCCCAACACCCTTCCCTCAGCCACCAACTCCCAGCTCTCTAGGCAGGTGGTAGGATCCTCTGGACATCACAGTGGGAGGCTCTTCAGGCAGGCAGTTCTTATTGCTGGAAGGTAGGGAGGCCATGGGTCCCCACCTCCACCCTCATTCATCTGGGCCCCAGGAAACTGCTTCAGTCCATGAAGCTTGACTTGGTGGGCCTGGAAGAAGTGGGGGCCAGAGGAAGCCAGGGACCACTCCCTAAGAGAGCAGGACCCTTTCTCAGCCCAAAGCTAAGCCTGTGAGTGAGGTGCCAGAGGATGTGAAGGAGGCTTTGCCAGACACAGCCACCCTCTCCTGGAGGGAAGACAATAGCTGGAGACCATCTCTCACCTTTTTCTCCCAGTCTCATCTCTCCTGGTTCATCCAGATGGGAGAAGGCAAAAGCCAAAGATTCTAACCAGGAAGTCACAGGGTAGTGGCTGGCTCTGTCTACGCGGAGTTAAGAGAACAAGATTTCCAAGCTGCCTTTGTAGAAAAGAGAGACTGTCGGCCTTCTATTTTACCCCCTAAGTCCAGAGTCAGCAGTTGGGCAGTTGCAAACACTCCTGCTTTTGGAAATGTCCTGGTGCTCTTTTTGTCTTGTTCCTCCACCAGGAATGGCTCTTCCCCCACCCCCACCCCAAATCTGCAGACACCTACATTCTTACCTCCTGGCTTCCTCCTACAGGCCTCCTGCCTTTTCCTGCCCTTCTCAAACACACCCTAAGAAAAGTTTAGCTTTTGTAGTTTTCCTCACTTGTGCCAAGAATCCTAAAATCTTGCAGACCTAAGAGAAATAAACAGGTTTGTTCTGAATAATAATAAAAATAACCATCCTCCATCTCTTCTGCCACTGCATTTAAAATTAAGCCATTTTGCTGGTTCTTCTAATCTTAGAAGTACAAATGTCCTTATCACCTCTTAGCTTCTTCTGCCTATCTAGAGGTGAGAATCTTAACAGAAACTTCTTAGTCAAGTTCTTACAGCTTCTATTGCCAGCCGAGTCTGGAGCTCAAGCTAAACACTGAGTCCTCCTTTTGTCACCCTCTCCTCAATCCCCCTCCCCCTGCAAGATGGTCTGGATTTTTAAAATAATCACTCACCGCTTGTTGTCTGTTCTCAAAAATGGGGGGAGGGGGGATGTTAAAAAAAAAAAAAAAAGGTCTGGCCTTCCCCTCTACCAGTTGGAAACTGGGCCTGGAGATTTGCCGGGAGAGAGGAGGAATAGTGAGGGTGTAGGGAAGAGAAGAGACAGAGAATGGGAGACTCAGAAGGAGGGAGCCAGAGCGGGAGGGCGGGAGACCCGCCACCAGTCCCGGAGGAGAGAAACAACTTGGGGAAAAAAAAGTGTTCTCACTTGGAATGAATGCGGAGGAGCACCCAGCACCCCCACCCCACCCCGGGGAGGCCAGGGCCTTTGACTAGGCCTCCCAAGCGACTTCCCCAATTAGACTAAAAAGGGTTTATTAGTGATGGGGCAGAGGAGCTGTGAACTACACGGGCTTTGCCAAGTCTTTGCGCTCCTCTTCCTCCCCAGCCAAAACCCTCAATTTAAAAACTTACCTGTTCTTAAAAAACAAAAACAGAAGTCAAAATCTCTACCTTCTTTTCTTTCTCACTCTTTTTTTTCTTTTTTTGCCGGGGGCGGGGGTATATTTAAAAATCCCCCCTCCCCCATCACCACCATCACCTTCTTTCCTTATCAGGCATCTAAGCTCGCTAAAGGGGGAGAGGTGGGGGTGTGTGTGTGAGCTTGTGTGTGTGTGTGTGTGAGTGAGTGAGTGTGTGTGTGTGTGTCTGTGTGGTTTTTTTCCCTGTGCAAAAGCAGAGGCCATTGTTACGGAGAGTAGGGCGTACCAGTCTTATAGGGCAACCACACTGTGGCGGCTTGGCCGTGCCGGAGCCCGGAGCTGGATTCTCCGCGAGCTGAGCCGCCCGAGCACCTTTCGGTCTTCTTCTATTTTTTTCCCGCTCCCCCACCCCCTCCCTCCTGCGCACCCCCGCTCCTAAGCCGAGTGAATTGAAGCGGACGCCGCGCGGCTCCTCCGGCCGGTCTGCCCCTCGGGCTCCCCAGCCGGGGTGGCTATTGGGGGTGGGGGGGGCGACGCAGCTTTAAACAGTGGTCTTTTTTTCCTTTGCCTTCAAGGAGGGGAGATTTCTCGCCTGCCGCTCGCGCTGGGGCTCGATGTGAATATATATTATGTCTGCCTGTTCTCCCCTCGTCGGTGGCTAAGGTAAGCTGGACTGAAATAGGCTATCAGTTTGTGAATGGCGGAGAGTATGTCTCAATGATTTATGGCCCATATGACTCCAATCTCGGTTCAAGAAGAGTTCACAAGCTTTAAGCTTCCTTCCACGCAGCGACTCTCTCTCTCTCTCTCCTCTCTCTCTCTCCCTCCCTCCCTCCTTCTCTCCCTCTCTCCCTCTCTCTTCCTGTTTCTCTCCTTTCTCCTCTCTTTTCCTTCAGCAGCCAGATTCTGGGCTGAATTTTTGCCCGGCTGCTAAGAAGTGCCTAACCTTTTTCTCTCTTCCTTTCTTTTCTTTTATTTTTCTTCCTTCTATTAATTATTTTTTGAAGTCCTGGAAGGTGGCCTAGACCCTCTCCTGGGGCTTCCCTAGCCATTGTTACTCTCCCCAGCTTTTCGGGGGTGTGCCTGGAAAGGTGGGTTTCTTGGGGTGGCTCACCGCCCTTCTCCAGCGAGACCCTGGGGGGAAGCCGGGAGCCACCGTCTCCTTCCCTCCCTCCCTCTCTCTTGAGAAGCCATATGGAGCCTGGATTTTTCCAACATGGAGGCAAGGGAAATAGACATGTTTGGCTTGGTAGAGCTGCTCCCCACCCCCCTTCTCCTAGATCCCCAGATCTCGGATCCCCTCCGCATCTTTCCCTCTTCTCACTGTCCCACCAGCCAGGCCTCTGCGCCCTCCAGCCGAGCACGGCCTGGCAAAGTCCTGGTGCGGAGTTGCTAAGGCGCCTTTTAATTCGGTTACCTCCAGAGCCCAAACTTGCTGCTGCCCTAGGGCTCGGCCCTTCGCCCAGTGTGCTTGGAACCTGCCGCCGCTAACCGTTTCCGCATCCTAAACGCTTTCTCTTCGCCTCCTTGGGCCAACATAGGTAGTCGCCCAGGGCTGAGACAGCCCGGCGGCGGCAGCCGGAGGCTAACTCCATCCACAAACCTTCCTGGCCCTTTCTCGCCGCCGGCGGAGTCTCCATTCTTTCCTATCACGTCTCTGGCTTCTAGCTTCCCACACGCTCCTGCCTCGGTCCTGCGATGGTTTGTGGGTTTATTGGAGGGGGAGCGACAGGAATTTCGGCCCCAGGCGTCTAGTCGAATTATTGTTTTATTATCATCATCATCATCATCATCATCATCAACATCATTACTACTGTAACAATCATTTAGACTAAATAAAGCCAGGGCCAGCCATCCAACCACCTCCAACGTTTTTATTTCATTCTCCTATCTATTAATAACAAACTCAACTGATGCCTGTTAATTAATTCCCCCTTCAGCCAGGGCTGCTCCAAAGCTAATTTTGGTTAAATCATCAGAGGATAATGGTAATAATAATAAAGGGATTGGGTCAGCCTGGTCAATTGAACTCTGGTTCTCCTCCCTGAAAGGACTTGCTGCTTTGCAGACTCATGTGTATTTCCCAGAAACAAATTCTTCCCAGAAACCAATAGGAACTCAGGGCTACTGGGCTCCCTTTTGAGTATAAATCTGTGCCATTGAGAAAGGGATTTATGTGTGGGAGGGACTTCCTCCACCTGTACTCCTTTTATTTTCCTATTTTTAGTTTTCTTTGGAGTTGACCAGCTGGGCTGAATGAGATTTAAATAGTTCAAACTCGCATATCAGAAGAGAGGGTCAGTCTGGAGGTTTTATGAAAAGTGATAGGGAGAGGTTAGGAAGACAGATGTGGGGGTGAGATGCAGTCAGAAGTTTCAGAAGAAATACACAAAATCCTATGAAAACTTGAACCTTTATTTTTCCAGCACACTTTTAAAGCTTGCATTAAAATAATGATTTTTTTTTTTTGCCTCAGAGAACTTCAGTAAACAGGGGCTCCCTGTTTCCAACCCAGAGAATAATATTGTTCAGATTGCTTTGTTTACTTTTTTTCCTAGGGAAACTTGTTCTCTTTCAGAAGGCACTTTCTCATCTCTTGGTAGAAAAGTCCAGCAGTTATCCAATTTCTTTCTTCTTTTCTTCTTTTGGGGAAATCAAAGAAAACAGACTGTCAAGAAAAGTGTGGGAAAAATTGAGTCTGATGGAAAAAAAATGGAGGTGGGGGGAACCTAGGCCAAATGGTCGGGGAAATGGAAACAATCCTGTTCCATTTGGGAGCCCCATGGAGGCTGCTGGCTGTGGGGTCCCAGACTTGGCTAGCAAAGATTCAGACTGGGAAGTGGTGGTACCTGTAGCAGGGCCATGGAGGAGCCAGTTCCACTAGCTCTGGAGGTTAAAAATCTTCAGGAAGTTTCTAAGTCAGGCTGTGGTTGTCTTCATGAGGTGGGAAGGGAGGGAGAGAAGAGCTCACACCAGAAGGTTCCCTGCTCAACCTGTTTCTCCCTCCTGCCTCTTTTGGAGATCCTCAGTTTTTTTCTCCAGGCTAGACTCTGCTTGGATGAAAGAGACCTAGATGGAGGCAAAGGCAGGAGGCCTCTCAGCTCAGAGGAGGGTGTTGATGACGCTTTTATTTTGGAGCCTATTAGTCCCCCCCCCCCAAACTTGAGCCACCCTATCCCAGAGTTGGGGCGGGGGTAGGGAGAGGGAGGAGGAGAGGTCAGGGGCTAGTGTGCAGGCAGGAGAGAAGCAATGGCCCTTGCAATATATAAGATTCTATATCTAGGCAGTCCCCAAAGGAGTAGAGTCCTTATTTTTTAAGTGGAAATGAAAATTGGTGGGCTTCTTCTTTTAAAATTAAAGTGGCTGAAATAAGAAAAATCTATTTCAGGTCAAGAAAGTGGCCTCAGCATCTGCTGGGAAGACATTAGGTTGGGGAGAAGAAAAAACCCTATTGATGTCAGTTCCCTTTTCAGTTCCTAAGATGGATTCGAGCCCCAGTCCTCTTCTCCCCCTGTGTCTCTTCTCTCACCCTGCAGGTCAAAAGCTACGAACAGACCTCGGGAGGAGGGGGGCAGAACAGGGAGGGGGGTCCGGCGTGCCACGTGACCCCCAGGGGTGCCAATGTCCGGTCGTGAGGGTATCAGACCCTTGCAAGTTGCCACCCACTGCCCGGGCCTCGCCAAGCGATGCAGAAAGCCACCTATTACGACAACGCCGCGTCGGCACTCTTCGGAGGCTACTCCTCATACCCTGGCAGCAATGGCTTCGGCTATGATGGGCCCCCCCAACCCCCCTTCCAGGCCGCCACGCAACTGGAGGGCGACTACCAGCGCTCGGCGTGCTCGCTGCAGTCCCTGGGCAATGCCGCCCCGCATGCCAAGAGCAAGGAGCTCAACGGCAGCTGCATGAGGCCGGGCCTGGCCCCGGAGCCCCTGCCCGCCCCGCCCGGCTCACCCCCGCCCAGCGCCGCACCTACCAGTACCACTAGCAACAGCAGTAACGGGGCCGGGCCCAGCAAAAGCGGCCCTCCCAAGTGCGGTCCTGGCTCCAACTCCACCCTCACCAAACAGATATTCCCCTGGATGAAAGAGTCGAGGCAAACGTCCAAGCTGAAAAACAGCTCCCCCGGCACAGGTACCAGCTCTCTGCCTTCCTCGCCGTCAGCTTTTGTCCGGGCCAGGAATGTCAGTGTTATTCTAACACCCAGCCCCTAGGCGCCCAGGCGGCGGTCTGGGAACAATATCAGGTGGCGGCAGCGGCAGCGGCGCATTTCCCGTGCCCCCCACCACCTGATGACCCCTGACCCCGCCAACTCCCTCTCCCTCCTGCCACCCTCCACCTGAGTTTCTGAGGGCTCCAGAAGGCCAGGTGCTCAGCCTCAGCCCTTCGCAAGGCCGCAGAGCCACGAAACGCTGCCAGTAGACGCAGAGTCGTCAACGATTGATTATTATTAAGTATGATTACTGTGGGTATTAATCACAATCGCTCGGGCGGCCCTGGGTCCCGGCCTCCAGGCATCGCAACCTCTTCGCGCCACACTTTCGTGCCCTGCCCAGAATGTCCAGACCCCCCCAAGGGTTCTCAGGCACCTACCCTGTCCACTGGACGGGGCGTGGTGGAGGTGGGAAGGGTGTCTACCACACCTAAAATTGGGGATAAGGTGGGGAGAGCGTGCGCGAGAAAATCCAGCCCTAAATAAATGGCCATGCGGCTCTGTCTGCGTGACATGATCAAATTTTCATAAGCTGGGGCAGCGAGAGGAGAACAGGTCTCTTAATAAATGCCACTATTATAGAGTGTCCGCTAATGCGACGGGCGTGGGGGTGGGGGGAGAGGAGGAGGCGGGGACGCGAAGGGGAGGGCGGCGGGGGCTCCGAGTCCAGGCCTGGATTTATTAAGAAACGATGCATTCAATTTCGGCGTGTTCAGTAATTATCTTTTATTTCATTTTCTCCCCTTCCCACCCCTCCCCCTCGGATCCAGCGGAGGGTTGCGGCGGCGGCGGTGGCGGAGGAGGAGGAGGAGGCGGAGGAGGCGGCGGGGGCGGCGGGGGCGGCGGCGGGGGAGGGGACAAGAGCCCCCCGGGGTCGGCGGCGTCCAAGCGGGCGCGGACGGCGTACACCAGCGCGCAGCTGGTGGAGCTGGAGAAGGAGTTCCACTTCAACCGCTACCTGTGCCGGCCGCGCCGCGTGGAGATGGCCAACCTGCTGAACCTCAGCGAGCGGCAGATCAAGATCTGGTTCCAGAACCGGCGCATGAAGTACAAGAAGGACCAGAAGGCCAAGGGCCTGGCCTCGTCTTCGGGGGGCCCCTCCCCCGCCGGCAGCCCTCCGCAGCCCATGCAGTCAACCGCCGGCTTCATGAACGCCTTGCACTCCATGACCCCCAGCTATGAGAGCCCGTCCCCGCCCGCCTTCGGCAAAGCCCACCAGAATGCCTATGCGCTGCCCTCCAACTACCAGCCCCCTCTCAAAGGCTGCGGCGCCCCGCAGAAGTACCCCCAGACCCCGGCGCCCGATTACGAGCCTCACGTCCTGCAAGCCAACGGGGGCGCCTACGGGACGCCCACCATGCAGGGCAGCCCGGTTTACGTGGGCGGGGGCGGCTACGCGGATCCGCTGCCGCCCCCTGCCGGCCCCTCCCTCTACGGCCTCAACCACCTTTCCCATCACCCCTCGGGGAACCTGGACTACAACGGGGGGCCCCCTATGGCCCCCAGCCAGCACCACGGACCCTGCGACCCCCACCCCACCTACACAGACCTCTCCTCTCACCATGCGCCTCCTCCTCAGGGTAGAATCCAAGAAGCGCCCAAATTAACACACCTGTGATGGGAGATGGAGGGCTGAGGGATGAGGTCCTGGAGTAGGGGAGACCCAGGAGGGGCAGAGGCTGTGGAGTTCTGGAGGTCTGAAAGATAGGGGCAGGGAGGTGGCAGTCAGGCTTTCTGGGAAGAAAGGGTCTTGGGGCTCCTTCCCCTCCCCCTGGCCTGAGAGGTTGCTTTTTAAAACTGTCCTGCAGCCCTTGGTCAGTTTGCCTGCCAACCCACTGGAAAGGAATCCACAGCAGATTGGAGATGACCCCATCAACCCCAGGCCTCCAGCAATACCCAGTTGGAATTCCACCCTCGGGAATGGCACAGAGGAAGAGGAGATAGGGAAACAGGCAGAGAAGCACATTTCAAAAAACAGACAAGATGGCTAGGCCATCACCAGCCAACTTACCTTCCATCTCTGTGTCTCTGTGGTTAATTCTTCCAAATCTTGATTTTTTTCCTGACAATTCTCCTTTAAAAAAAAATTTAAAACACATTTCAAAAACCCAAGGGCACGAAACACGTCCCCCTCCCGCCTTCCTGAAACTTCAAATTTCTTCACATCTATTTGAGGTTGATTGGGCACTGCCTCCATTTCTAGTCACACATTTTCCTGCTCTAGGACATTAATATCTATACCCCGCCCCCATCAATTATAGTCTTCAGAGGGCTCAGGGAGGGTGAGAGATCCTGAAAATCAGAGCTGTCTATATATATATATATTTGTCTTTTATGGAAAATCTGGGAGGTGAGGGCAGGCAAGTTGTCAGGACTGAAGGTTTGCCCATTCCGCTGCCTCCCATCTCAGCTCCAGGTCCATCCCCCTCTCGCCACAGAAGGCAGTTGGCAGCACGAGGTTCTACACTTTTATTTTCTCCTGTTGCTCTCTTGACTTAACGTGAAAACAGGGTATATTTTAACAAACTGTCTGTCCCAGGCAGGGGCTGCAGCTGGGCCTTTGAGCCTTGCTCAACCCTGGACAGGACACTTTTGTTGCACTTAGAGTTTACATTTTAATGGATATAAAAACAACTGTGAGAGATGCCTGGGCCTGCAGGAGTCTAGCATCGCTCAAAAAGTGTGTGTTCTAGTGAACATTTTCATATATATTTATTGGTTATAGCCTGTTAAAATATTTTCTTTTTTGTATTATTTATCCCCCTACATTATGTATTTATATGAGGGAAAAAGGAAAAAATTGTACTTTTTTAGTATTTACTTGTTATAAAAGACGTTGTGTTCCCTGTCATGTAAAACCAGCTATTTTAGTTATTATTGTACTCTAGAAAAGAGCTGTAGATTTATGTTAAACTCGTACTTATGAGCAATTGTAATTAGTTCTAAAAGGCATGAACTCAGCTCCTAATTGTCACTGTATAGTCCTGAATTTGTAGAATTAGAGTTAATTCCCTCTTGGAACTTTCTTTGTTCTTCTGTAGTTACTTTTTTCCTTACTTAAAAGGGTTGTCTGTCAAACAATTCTTGAATAAACTTTCTGTTATCAATTTTATCTTGTCCTGGTGGTCCAATTTAGATAGCAGAGCAGGCTGCTGACTGCCAAATTTCTCCCAAGGGAAGAAGGACGTTGAAGACCCTATCTTGGCCTTTTTGTCCACTGCTCAGGCCCCTACCTCCCCCTTGCTGTGTCTCAGGTTTATGTGCTTTTTCTTACACACAAGCTTGGAACCTTCTGCCAACTTCTTTAGCTTAGATTTAACTAACAAGTTGAGGGTAAGGGGAACTCGGGTGCTCTCTCTAGGTCTTTCTGTTTGGCTTCTTTGCCTCTCAGTTTTTCTCATTCATTGACCTTTTGTCTTTTTGCTCCTTTGGTCACAACCTCCTCACCCCTCTCACCCTCCACCCCATCAACAACAAAAAAATCTGGCCGATTACTGTTTCTTCCACGCAACCTAAACTTCACAGTTCTCTTCCGGAGCTACAAAGAAGTCGTCACGTGACCTGAAGCCCAACCACCATTGGGTCTAAAATGAAAACAAAGGAAAATGATTTAATCTAAAAAAAAAAATCTGAGGCCTAGACTTCTCAGGTCAAACCTTAAAACTAAAGTGAAATTAAATCACTAAATAAAACAAGGCAGAGGGAGAGGAGGCGCGTTTGATTTCCCCTGCCAGGGAAAGGGGAGAGGAGGAGGGTGGCAAAAGCTGTTGGATCCAAGCGTAAATAAAATGGTCCCCTGGCTAATGTGCCGCTCTGTTTCCATGATCCTTGGGAAAACTTCATTTCTTAGTCGTGCTTCCATAAAAGTTTTATCACACTGGAGCGAGGATAGAGAGGGTCTGTCAAAGATGAAATGTCACCACCGCGTCACTGAAGCCGATAAGAGCGAGGAGACAGGACGGCTGAAATATGGAGCTAATTCGTTGAAAGAGAAGCGATGGCTGTATGCTGAAGAGTTGCATAATTCTAATTGTAAGCAATGCGCCTGCATTGCTTAATTAGGAGCATATATTTGGTGGTAGTGATGGGGAGGGGCGTGTCGGTGAGAATCGTTCCAGGCCTTCAGCCTTAAAGCCAGGACTGATTTTCATTTTTATGTTGCATCCTGGCAGTCCAAGGTTAGTAATTACAGTCTTTATGCAACAATAAATAACAATAAAAAAGCAACCTGAATTCTACACCCTCCCCACCACCATCACCACCACCACCAAGTAGGATTTTAACTGGACTAGGTTCATCCAAGCAGCAAGCAATTTAGCATTGGGTCAGGCTATAATTTAAAGGCATAAGAGCGTGCAAAGTTTGATCGGGATCAAATAACGCTCAAGGGTTTTTCTTTCTCTCTCTCTCTCTTCCTCTTTCCTGAATAACATTTTCTGAGTGATGTAACTAGATGAAGCACCATGTTTGGCTCTGAGGGTGGAGCGGATTGATTATTTATCTAGCAGGAGAAAGGTAGGCCAAGTCAGAGAATCTAGCTTGAGTTTGAAAAACAGAGCTTTGGCTTGAAGCTGGAATTGCCAACAAGAAAAATAAGGGCCACCTTGGCTTGATGTCCCCTACCCTGTTCTCTGAGAGATTTCAGGAGCTAGCTAAGCAGCCAAAGTCGAGGCGGGAATATCTGGGCTGTAAGATTCACAGCACGACAGGGGGAGGGGAAGCAGTGTCTCTGGGAAGGAGGGCTCTCTTGGCCCCTTTTAACACCCAAGTTTTCTTCTGTTCTCTAATCTGGCCGTAAAATCTGTCAGCAAGGTTAGAGAGAGCCGTATTTCCTGCAGGGGCAGCCGGAGTTGTTGCCGAGAGAAGCGCTCGACCCTGCAGGCAGCTGGAGAGGCTGTGAAAAAACTTCCAGGGCTTCTCAAGGGGGTGGCCGGAGGGAGAACCCTTTCTCAGGCCTGCCTGCGCAACTTCCAGACAACAATTATTCGGAGTCTTCCGTGCCCACTCCTCACCCCCACCCCCATCCGCACCTCCAAATGGCAAAAATTACTTTCTTTGGAGCCGAGTTGGGCATAACCGTCTCTGGTTAGTTTGCCCAGTTTTCAGAGCAGCTCTCTTGGATCTGAGCCCTCCAGAACCTGCCACCCCCCTGTCCCTGCAGCTCCCCCCCTCCAACTCCCCTTTTTTTCATCCTGGCTCTCCTTCACCCCCACCCTTCTCCTCAGATTTCTCTGTCCTTTTTAAATACTCACCACCGCCCACGCGGCTGTTACATTGACAGAAAGTTTCTAGTTCCAGCTCCCGGCTGAGTTGCCATTTCTCTGCTAACCAGCTTTCTCCTCCTTGCTGGGCGGCCACGAGCAGGGAGGGGGAGGGGAGGCCAGAGCCGTGGGAGTTCTCCAGACAAACTTTCCACCCAACGCAGCGCCCTTCCCCTGTCCCCATTTCCCATCTGTTTCCCTGCTCTCCCAGAATCACCTTTCTCTTTTGCTAACACCCCCCACCCCCAGGCTTTTTAAAGGGATGTGGAATTTCGGCTGTTCCCTCTGCTTTCCCAAAGAGCCAAATTCTTTGATGCCATCGGAGGGAGCTGTCAGGGGGCTAAGATTGATCGCCTCATCTCCTCTCCGTCCCTCTGACCCACTTATTTAAAAATCTTCCCCCTGATCGACTTTTCATTTTCTGCTTTGAGATCTAGTTTCCCACCAATTGCCTGGGGCCCTGAGTCTTGTGTCCCCTCCCTCCAGTAAATTACAGCACTTTGTAAAGTTCATACTATCTTGATCTTCTGAATATACATTAAAAAAAAATTCCCCTCAGGGGCCAGAAATGGAATACCATTTCAGTGGTCATTATTTTTCCACCCCCTCCATGTTCATTATTTTCCCACCCCCTCCTCTACCTTGCCAGGGGTTTTATTTGTTTGCATGATAGCAAAAATGGGAGAGGTATTCCTAGGTGGGGAAAGCTCCCCACTCCCCATACACTGACCTGAGTTTTGAAAGTTCTTGAAGTTAAATCAGTAACCTTGGTTCTGGTTCCTGTCCCTGGATATAGATGCAGATACAGGCTTGAGGCTTGAGTGGGTGCATGTGTATCTTAAACTCATCTGTTGGGGGTGTCATAGAGGAGTGCAGGACAGGTGAGGAGGGCAGGTAGACAGAGGAGCAGGGTCAGTGCTACAAACACTGGGCAGAGATGGGAACTGAGACCACACAGCTATGTAGGCCAGAGGTCCAAAAGCGCTTCTCACTATCTATCTCACTCCTCTGTGTCAGCCTAGGAGTGCTTGTCGATTTTCCAAGATTTATCTGTTGCTTTTGGCGGGGTGGGGGGGGGGGAATGGACATAGTGGTGCTGATGATTGTAAATCTCTTCCTTACAGCACGGTAACACAGACCTTTCTCAAATGGCGAAAGCCTCGTTCTACTACCTCTGCCTCCCACATTCAAATCCTCATTCAGCTTTCTTTCTTGGGTCAGGGGAAGGGAAGGGAATGATGCTGACCTTGTAATGAAATCATTAATTTACTCTATTAAATTATTTGGAAAAGAGGAAGAGTTCTCCCTTAGGTTCTCTTGTTTCCCAGGGTTCCAGACCCTCCCATCCTCAGCAGGGGATAAGAGAAAGAGGTTCTTTAGCTATTCTGAAGAAAGGGAGGGACTAGAGAGGGAGTGTAGGACTGGGGGGCTCATGGTGTCCAGGTCATGGTCCTCTAGAGTTTTTGAATCAATTAAAGCAAATAATGCTCTCTGTTTTCCACCAGGCCCAGACAAGCGATTGGCCAAGGCCGGTCCCGTGACCATGAATTCCCTGCAATTTCGCCGGCGTCCTGGGTTTAATAGAGAGAGTCCCCATACGCTTGTATTTATCAGCAATATACAATTATAAAGACCCCAAATTAAAAAAAAAAAAAAAAGAAAGAAAGAAAGAGCAAAATCTTCCCCTCCCCAAATCGCTCCATCACATAAACCTGGGGGGGGCAGGAGGGGGGGTCCCTTCCGATCCTCCCTCCTGACGCCCCCCCCGCAGGCCCCCTCCCCCACCATTGAAAGCCATGAATTTTGAATTTGAGAGGGAGATTGGGTTTATAAACAGCCAGCCATCGCTCGCCGAGTGTCTGACTTCCTTCCCCGCTGTCTTGGAGACATTTCAAACTTCATCAATCAAGGAGTCGACATTAATTCCTCCTCCTCCTCCTTTCGAGCAAACCTTCCCCAGCCTGCAGCCCGGTGCCTCCACCCTTCAGAGACCCGGGAGCCAAAAGCTAGCCGAAGATGGGCCTGCTCTGCCGCCGCCGCCGCTCCCCGCCGCTCCCCTGGCCCCCGAGTTCCCCTGGATGAAAGAGAAGAAATCCGCCAAGAAACCCAGCCAATCCGCCACGTCTCCCCCGGCCGCCTCCTCCGTCCCGGCCTCCGGGGTCGGATCACCCGCAGGTCGGTAAGCAGGGCAGGGGTGGGGTGAGGGGCAACTAGAAAGAGATGGGGAGAAGGAGTGATGGGGGTGGTAGAAAAGGTGGTGAGCCTTTTGGGGTTCCTTGCCCCCGTCGATTGCAGGGACGAGGAAGCAGACTAGACCCATGGGTTTCAGGCCTGGCCTCTCGCTGCTAGCATTTTATTTTCTTCTACAGCAGATTTTGGAAGCTGGTTGAGGAGGACTTTTTTTTTATTTTTATTTTTTTTTTGTGCTAGAAGAAAAGGCTTCGATTGAGGTTTTCGCCTTTATCTGTGTAGAGGAATGTGTTGTTGCTGGGAATGTGTTGTAATCTGGAAGCAGGAGAAGATTCGGTCCCATCTACTGCAGCTCTAAGGGGGGGGGGGGTTGAAGCTAGGGAGGAAAGAAGGCGAGGAACAATCTTTCTATATGAACCCTCTCCCGAGGCTGAGTTGGAAAGTGACGAATCGAAGGGTCCACTCGGAGGACTTGGGAGGGGGTTCTGAGGTTCTGGGGCGAAAGGAAGCCCTCCTTACCCACTGCGTGGCCCGTCGGCGGCTCTCTGAATGCTTTGCCCTGACCGGGGCCGGGTCTGACAGTGAGAGCGGGGCGGGAAAGAACCGAAGAGCCGAGAGGGAGAGAGAGCAGCTTTGGTAGGCGGGAAGGGCCGGGGATGCTGCTGATACTGTTGGGCAGATGGGGGAGTCTTTATTTCAGCCAAGCTGAGGTTGGGCTGAGGACGCGGGCCGCGTTGACGCCTAGCCTGCTTTCCCTGCAGATGGCCCGGGGCCGCCGGAGGCCGCGGGCGGCGGGGCGCGCAGGCTGCGCACGGCTTACACCAACACGCAGCTGCTCGAACTGGAGAAGGAATTCCACTTCAACAAGTACCTGTGCCGGCCGCGCCGCGTGGAGATCGCGGCCCTGTTGGACCTCACCGAGAGGCAGGTCAAAGTGTGGTTCCAGAATCGTCGCATGAAGCACAAGCGGCAGACGCAGCACCGAGAGCCGCCCGACGGGGAGCCGGCCTGCCCCGCCGCCCCGAAGGACACCAGCGAGCTCGCCGAGGAGCCCGTGGCCAGTCCGGGCCGCCCCTCCGCCTCGCGGGCGGCGCGAGAAGCCTGCTGTCACCCGCCCGAGGTCGCACCGGGGTCCCCGGACCCCGGGCCTTTGGCCGCTGGCGTGGAGGGCGCGGGCGCGCGGATCCCCGGCGGCGCGCTGCGCGGGGCCGGAGGGCGGGAGCCCGAGCCCTTGTCGGAAGACGCCTTCCCGGAGCGGCAGGATTCGCCTGTCCTGCCCGACCTCAACTTCTTCGCGGCCGACTCCTGTCTCCAGCTGTCAGGGGGCCTCTCCCCCAGCCTCCAGGGCTCGCTCGAAAGCCTGGTTCCCTTTTCCGAGGAAGAGCTGGACTTCTTCACCAGCACCCTCTGTGCCATCGACCTGCAGTTCCCCTAATAACCCGCTTCTTCCCCCATGGCCCTCGACCCCAGCCCTCTTCAGCTGCCTATGGGAAACCCGAGGATCCCCCTCCCCAAGCCGTATAGACTCCTTTATCTGTTTTGCTAAAATTCAGGTATTACTGAATTAGCATTTAATCCACTTCTTTTCTTCTCTCTCTAAAATATTGGGCACTCGGGCATTTTTTAAAAAAAAAATCACACAGAAAAATTCCGTTTGGTAAAGTCCTTCCAACGAAATCTCAGGAATAATTAAACTTTAGGGGGGCTTTCTTAAAAAGAACTAGAGGAACCTATTTTCCTCTCTCTCTTTTTTTTTTTAAGTTTTAGACCGTAGATTATTTATTGAAATTCTTTAATAATAGGAAAAGGGGAAAGTATTTATTGTACATTATTTTCATAGATTAAATAAATGTCTTTATAATACAAAAACGAATAAGTGTTTGTGTTGGGACCCAGCCCCTATCCCCTGTACCCTCTAAGGCCGGTCCTCACTCCCTCAGGGCCAGTGCCAGGTTTGTCTGGCCCTGGGCGGGCTAAGTCCGGATGGTACAAAAGGAGCCCTATTTGGCCTCCCGCTTCTCCACCCGCAGCTCTGAGAAGAGTGGGGGTGTTGCTGCCACCCCCTAACAGAGGGCCTTTGGCCCTGCTTAGAAATAAAGGTGGAGGAGAGAGTGTGTTGCTAACTGAAGAGGATGCAAGGAGAGGAGGCCTCGGGGACAAGTTTTGGAGTCCTGGAGAGAGGCGCGGAGGTTCACCTGGATTGGGAGCGGTGCCAGGGTTTCCTAGGCTTCTCGCCTCTGTGCCCTAAGAGGGGTGGAAGGGCTTTTTCCAGAATGCAGGTTCCTGGGGACCCGAAGCCTGGGAGCATAGGCAGGGCCAAGGAGTGGAGAGAAGTGGATTGGAGTCAGGGGTTTTCTGAGGAAGCAGGGCCCATACCCAGGGATGGTAACTGGGCTCCAAGTAGTCAAGGAGCCCGACTGGAAAATGTAGCGGGACGAACGCCAGCGCTCTTCAGGCTCCGCAGACACCCTAGGGCTCCTGGGTTTGGGAGGAGGGTCCGAGGAGATGCTGAGAACAAGCCTGGAGAGCCTGGGCAGCGTTGGGAGGCTCTTGGCCTGCAGGGAGCGAAGGAGGAGCGAGGAGAGCGGGAGGGAGACAGGGAAGCAAGGAAGATGCTCAAAATGGCGCTGGGGCCGGGCGGCAGGGAGGGCGAAGGAAGAGACTGTGGCCGCCATGACAGCCGCCTAGGGATGCGCAGGGTCCAGCCCCAGGGATCGTTCACGCACCCACCTTCACCTGTCCGGATCATCCGCGTGCCAGTGAAGAAAGGGAGCCAGGGAGCATCCTTTTAGTTTTCATTTTGTTTTAAAAATGAGCCCAATGGATGCTGAGGACGCGAGATGGACCGAGAGTCTGTGAGAGGTTGGGATTGGGAGGGGGTGAGCCGCAGGTCTCGCAGGCCTGGGTCTGCCTTGCCGAATCTGACTTTTGAGCCTCCGCTCTGGGATTTGAAGCCCGGCCAGAGCTTTCTCCAAATGCAGACCTACCTGTCTTTGCCAACAACTTCATTTGCCATCTCCTATCCCCCACCACACCTTGCCCGGCTGCTTGCAAACCCGGTAAGCGAAAAGCAAGGATCGATCTCCCCATCTGCCTCCGCGTTTGTTCCGAGGAACGTGGAGATTTAAAGGGCCCTGGAAAGCCATCCATCCTCCTTAGGTTTATTTAATATTTCTCCGGCTCAGAAACAGACACCGCCAGGCTACCTCCCCAGCAGCTGCTGCCATTATTTAAAGGCAGTTTATTTCCCGGGCCTCCCAGACTTTCCCCTGGACCAGCAGGACCGGGACTTGAAGTACTAGGCTCTGAGAGGCAAGAACTGTCTAGGAAAAGCCAGGAGCCAACATAGGTCGTGACACATAGGACTAGACAGGCCCTTGCAATTTTTTTCACCTGGTCCCTCAGTGTGGGAGGTACACACATCTTACTCAGCTGGAATTTAATCCCTTAAACTGTCTTAATATAGAATTCATCTCCTGCATTAAATAATCTTATGTCATGTTAAATTGCACTTATTTCTCTCATAAATATATTAATATAGAACAATTAGATGTGTTATTATAATAATATCGTGTATCTTAGTTTATTTTCCCTCATAAAATATATAGGTATGAAATAAATTCAATATATTAAAGTAATAATACACAGCTTATTGGCTTATGTGTTTATTTTCCCCATAAATAAATGAATATACAATATATTAAAACCACACTGTACATCTCATTGGGCTGTGTGTTTATTTCTCCATAAAATATGCCCATAGGCAGTGTTTAACACCTTAAAAATCACAGCACATAGCCATGTCTACACCCACAAAATAAAACAGACATTTCAGCTGGGGCTTTGATGTCCACGGACAGCCAAACTAGATAATTTGGTCTAATTAAAAATGCTCTTTCAGCTTGTAACAAAGATCAAGAATACCAGAAGGATCTTGCTAATTGCCCACCTTCCAGCTTTCTTTGGTCAAAAGGAGAACACCTTTCATCAATGCCAAAGATGCAGGATCTGCTCTGCTGGAGAGAATTCACATCCTGGGATCATGGCCTGGTCCGCAATTCACAGGGGCGTCTCCATTTCTCTAAAAGCCTGCTGTTCCAGGAACCAGCAGCATTAGCACCAGAAATGCAGAATCTTAGGCCCCACTCCAAGCCTACTGAATCAAAATCTCAATTTAGCTGATCCCCAAGTAATTTATATGCACATTAAAGTTTGAGAAGTACTGCTGGGTCATAGTGCCACCTTGCTTCCTGCCTTTCTCCCATGCTTAAGAAGTTTTGACCCACTTTACCTGGTCACTGCCTTCCAGTCCTCCGCAACACAGACCAGTGGCCCAAGGGCATGGAATTTCAACTCCTGCTTGAGGCTGCATCATTCCTGATTCTTTCCTGTCAAAGTGAGTGGGGGATCAGGACGATCCAGCCAAAGTCTCAGTCTACCTGTTTAGATCTAGATATTTTGTATTTCCTGAGGGTGAAAAGCAACTGATCTGATCCAGGGAACCAGGAGGCCCAGCATTTCCCTTGGCTGATTATTAGAGAAGAGTTGGAAATCTTTTTACAGGCAACACAGAGCTTTTCTCTCTCTCTCTCTCTCTCCTTTCCCATGTTCTCAAAATTCACTGCCTCTGATGCCACCATAGCAGAACAAAGAGGCAAGGCATTTCCAAAAGGAAGTGACTCCTGTTTTCAATCTCATCCAATTTCAAATTCAAAGGAATGTCTGGCAATTTGGGATTCATAAACGACTGGGATTCAGGATGTCTGTATTCCAAATTAGCTCCTTTTCCTTGTTTCATCTCTAGGGTCATCCTCTTTAACCTAAGTTTTCCAGGCTGGCTCTGGAGAAGGAAGAAGAGGAGGGGTTGTCAGATAAGGCAGCAGACCCCTCAGTGATGACAGGTTAGAGGGCAATGCCAGGTGGCTGCACTCACTTATCCTATCCTGATCCGGGCAGGGCTCCTCTTGAGTGGTCTGTAGCACTCAAACTGGCTGTGGTTGGAGTGGGAAGGTTTCAGTGCAGTCCTGAAAGCTCCCGGTCAGTCTGCCCTACTCTTGGTGAGTCATTCTTTTAAGAAGAATGATTCATTAATATGGTAAAAGCAAAAGACCATTAGATTGAGGAATTACTTGCAATCACGATAACCCTGAGTCATTAAAAAATTTTTTTAACTTATGCCTGGATAAGTCCCTTCGCCTTCCTAGACCTCAGTTTCTCCAACTGTAAAATAAATGGAAGAACTAAATGGCCCTAATGTCCTCTGCATCAATATATGCCAAAAGTCTATCCATCAGTCTTCACAAACAAAATAGTAAATATTTATTGGTTGTGGTGTCATGTGCTTTTAAATGGAGGTGGTGACTCTTGATGTTCAGTAATAACCCACCTCCCAAGTATCTGGTAGAACCATTTTAACAAACTTTAATTTGTATCTTTACTCCGACAATCATGCCCCAATCATTATTTAAGCAGAGTCAATTTACAATGTGTTAATTTCTGGTGTACAGCATGGTGATTCATTTATACACACACACACACACACACACACACACACACACACACACACATATATATATATATATATATATATATATATATATATATATATATATATACACACATACATATATTCCTTTTCATATTCTTTTTCATTATAGGCCATTACAAGTTATTGAATATAGTTCCCTGTGCTATATAGTAGGACCTTGTTGTTTATCTATTTTATATGTGGTAGCCAGTATCTACAAATCTCAAAGGGGGAGAAATCTTTTCAATGAGCATGTGACTGGGTGTAGTGCTGTGTGCCAGGTGTCAGGTATTCAATAAATATGAGTATTAAGAAGTGTCCTAGCCAAGTTTTCCTCTGGCTTTCATTCTCTGCCACCTTCCCCAACATTTGGTTATGTTCACTCTTGTCTGAAAAAGAGTAGGACATTTTATATAAAAAGAGCCATCAAACTTCTTCTTTAGACTTTAAAAGTCCCCTGTAGTCAGGTTTATCTGGTTGCTGAGTTGAGCATAGGTACAAATTCTGGGCCTCCCTTAACAGCTCTGCTGAATCCCCTGCCCACCTGTCCCCTAAATCTCTGACAAACACTCAGTGGCCCAGTGCCCCCACTGTACATCTTCCTGAAATGTGCTCTATCAAATACATGTCCTCAGTTTGCAGAAAGTAGACTCAAAGGTCCCACATCATCCCCTTCACCTGTTGTGGCTTATGTGGCCCAAATCCTCCACTGACTTCTCCAGCCCATCTCTGCCCTCCTGTCCCCCAGCCCCTCCACACTCAGTGGTGAGGCAGATATTTAGTGCCTGAAGGCGATCTAACACACTGCTTCCTCCTCTGAGGGGAGTCAACAGTGAAAGAGCCCTCCTAAAACCTTCCCTAATTCTCAACCACTGCAGAAAAATCACAGTTCATGTAGTCACTTAGTTACAAATTCAGCTTGATCAGTGTTCGGTGAGGTTTCCAAAATGTGGATAGTTTGGCCACAGCTACCATACCTGGATAAACCTAATTAAGAAGAAAATTATTTCAATGCTTTGTGTCACTTTAATCTTTCCTTTTAGAAAAATCCTAATTCTCTGACTTACTTTTCACTCCAGATGAAAGTTTACGTCTGTTTCTGACATCCCAGGAGTCAGGTTCAACGCCTAGCCCTAGGACAGTTTCTAAGCTAAATCCTTCAAGGGAGGAGAGACAATATCCTCCCTAGAAAACTCTGCCCAAATATTTGGAAGATCAGGAAGTTCTTGCTAACACACAACCTCAAACCTTTCTGCTACAGTTTTAATCATTTGGGTTCTTTATAGATTGTATAATACTAGGCTTTACTTAAAAAAAAAAAAAAACTCTTCAGTTCAGAAAAAAATCCTTTGCCTAAACAAAGCCAACCTTCTGACTTCTCAATGAAATTTGCATACGATAAAGTACATATTGTATAGTAAATGGTGATGTTCCATAAAATATAGCACATATGCTCTTTTCCTATCACATATTTCCATATTTAATATGCTAGTTATATTAAAAACAGGAGACTGACTCATACTATTTCAGAATGTGCATGTAATGATAATATCACACATTTATAGAGTTCTCTATGGTTTATATTTTCTTATTTGCTTTAATTCTACTAACAATGCAGGGAAGTAAGTAGTATTAAACCCATTCTTTTTCTCTGAGGCTGAATCTCATAGAAACCAGGAAATTTGTCCAGGGTTATAATGCTAAGAAATGGCCAAGCAAGGATTTGAACCCAAGTATTCTGGCCCCCAAGCCAGCAGTGTTCCCATTAGGATATGCACCACTCATAGTCCATGGTTTTCAACCAGATTTGTGACAATTTAATTAACCTGCATTAAAAGAAACACCACTGAATTCAGATTCCATCCTCCCCACAAACAGCAACAAGAAACCATCTCTATTATAGAGAAAAAATGGTAACTTTGAATATCCTTTTACTTCTTAAGTTCCAATCTTTGATCTTGGGTTTTAGCCTCCGGGATCTGGGCTGGGGAGAGCAGGCAGAGAGGCACTTAAGGGCCTAAGGAAGGAACTGTTCATAATGCTCCTGCCAACACCCAGCTAAAGCAGCTTCCTCCTTAGAAAAGTCCAGAATCATGTGTAAACTCCTAACACACTCTCATTCTGATTAGAATGGTCCCCCTGCCTGCATCCTTAGTGCTATAATGACCAGCACCTCTCAAAGATAACTTCAGTTCTAAACATGCCTGTGTTCTCCTTGCTCTCCTATCTGTCTAAATAGATGATGTAAAAGAAGAAATCAACTATCTTTCGCTTTGGTGTTGGGTCCACCCAGACCTTCGCTGGTGAATTTCACGTGGTCAGCCAGAAAATCCTATACGCTATAGGTTACTCCAGATGTGGACTGCTTTTCTTTATTTGTTTGTTTTGTTTTGCAGTCAGCTGTGGGCTTAGCAAGGAATCCAAGTTCCACAGACTTTCTCCTCAGGCCAGAGGCCAGTGAAGTTTTTGTTGTTGTTGTTGTTTTTTAAGGGGGAAGAGACTTGGGAACACAGGGAGCCAAGCGGCTTTTTCTCTCAGTCCTTTCTGCTGGGGCTGGGAGAGCCAGCAGGAAAGCGGAAAAGTTTTCATCTTTCTGCTACAGCAGACGAGGTAGCAAGGCTGAGGGATGGATTGGAGAGCATAGTGAATTTGGAGAGCTGAGGCCAAAGCAATCACTGCACTTGACAGTATAACTTGAGGCACTTTTGCTCCGCCCCTTTCCGGCTCCTCACTCTGATACACTATTGGTGACTTTAGCTGTTACTGGAGAGACTGCATTTCCCCAACTCCCAGAATGATTTCTGCTCCTTTATTACACTGATTTGAAATTTATTTCCTTCTTTAGACCTCCAATTGTTCCCTTAATTAGGAGGGTGAGGGATGAGATGAGGGGGTTCTTCCTGGGTTGAGGGAAAGGTGGAAAGTGGAGTCTGGAGTCTCTTAGAAGCAAGGCAGCCAGGTCAGATATGGGCTTAGCTCAGGTTTGGGGTTAAAAGAGAAACCCTTGTTCCTTACACCCTTCTTCTCCAAAGGCCTCTGCGGAAAACATCTTAAAGTGAGAGGGAAACAGCGGGAGCATCTACGAACCCAGAAAGGGGAAACAGAAAGAAATGCCTGCTCTCACCTCAACACTCTTTTTCTCTTCAACTCCTCTGCAGCACCCCCACCCCCCCCATCTCAACTCTTCGTTCCTTTGTTCGCCCTCATCCCTCTGCAGTGGTGATTCTCTCACCCTGCCCCCTCCCATCTCTCTTAAAGGAGTTGCCAGCTGGTCCCCTTCCCCCAACTTGTCCTGCTCTGAAGCAAGGTCTGAAGCAGAGCATACGTGAGAGAGGGAGGGAGGCGGGGGTCCAGTGAAATGCTCTGAGCTCTTTCAGAGTTGGGGTCTAAGCAAGGCTCAGAGTTATTAAGACAAGAGAAAGGCAGTGTGATTCTGGTGCTCAAGATAGAAGGTACAGGCCTGGGAAACAGAAAGAGGGAGCCACACAGAGCCTGAGAGACAACTTTGGCCCTCCTTGCAGAGGGATGAGTACTCACCCTGCCCTTTTAGAGGCGGGGAAACCTGAGAAGTTTTCAGGGTCCTCGCAGGACCAGTCCCACCTGCTTCCCCTTCCTCTCCGCAGCTCAGTTGTTTACAGAGATCCTCCCCTGAACTCTTGCCCTCCTGGACTTGCCCTAGCCCCGGCCCCAGGCCTCCGGCCAGGCAGACACCCTGACAGGTTACAAATGAGCGTGGGTGTTAGATTGCGCCAAGCTCTTGTCCTCGGAGTCTGGAGGAGGAGAATCAATGGGCTTTACCTAAGAGCTTCCCTTCCAGTTCCATCCCCGCCTGAACAGAGTGAAGGAGTCACTTCCTGTTCCCCTCCCCTCCCTCAACCCTAACTCAACAGACACCCAGAGCAGAAAGGGGTCAGACTCCACTCCTGAGCCTCAGGACCTCCACACTGAATTTCCTATTCTCTAAGCAAACTCCTTTTAAATATTTTAGAAAGTTTGTCAGAAATTTGAGTAATTTTTAAGCTGTAATTGGTATTGAATTTATGGATTTGAGGCTTGGGATTTTTAGGGGGGAATGGGGTAGGAGGGAACCGGAAGAATGCACTACACTAGTTTTAAACACTTCAGAGAGAGAATAAAAATTTCCTCTTCTTCACCTGTAAGTAAACATCACCTAGCTCTGTGCTCATTGTGGCTCTCTGGAGAAATACGGGGAGTTATGTGAGTCTGAGTGAGCGAGCCAGCTATAGAGCTCTGGATGGCTAGAGAGAGGATAAATACATCCAGAGAGATGAGTTGATGGATAGGTAAGGAAAGAGTATAAATATGGAGAGAGATGGAAGAACGGAGAGATAGATTGAGACAGAGAGAATATAAAGAGAAGCTGAGGGAGAGAAATGGATGTGTGAATGAGGAGAGAGTGGTTATGCCGAGAGATGGAGAGAGAAATAGGGCATTTCTCATCCTCCTCTCCACATTTCTGTCAGCTTGTCTTGCTCCCTGAAATGCCAGTGTCCCACCCCTCACTTAATGCATCCTTCCCCTGGGGATTCTAGACCCTGCCTCACACCCTTAGGCATTTTTGCAACCCCTTCCTTCACAGTCATCCATTTGGCCCCAGATAACATACCTCACCCAGCTGTCCTAGCCCATCACCCCAAGACAAATTGGGAGAAAGAAACTCAGAATGGGAGTTCTGGGCAAAGGATAGATTCCCCATCTCCTGGTCTACAGATTTGGGGGGACAGCTCCTTTGGGTGGGGGGTGGGAAGAATGAAGGGCAGCTGGGTTGAATTTGTCCAAATCTAATAACCCAGGAGCCTATTGAAGGCCTAGGGGGTTGGGAGGGGAGGAAAGTCTTGAATATTCCTCTAACTTTTCCCCCCCTCTCCCTCTGGTCCCTTCTTTCCAAAAGTCTTTGAAGAAAGATGTTTTTGACGCTTCCACGTCACCCTCAGATGGATGGGCTGCGGGTGATTGAAGTGTCTTTGTCATGCTAATGATTGGGGGGTGATGGATGGGCGCTGGGGCTGCCAAACTCTGGCCCGCTGCGCCCATTGGCCTGGGAGAGATCACATGCGCCCCTCCACCCCCACTCCCTACCCCCTTCCTGGGGGAGCCCCGGCCCAGGCGAGCTGGGCTAGGCCATGGATGCAAGCTTCAGCACTGTGACATACTGCCGAAAGGTTGTAGGGCAAGAGGGTGTCTCCCCGAAACGGGCCGACCCTCCAGCGGCCTCGACGCATGGACTATAATAGGATGAACTCCTTCCTAGAGTACCCACTCTGTAACAGGGGACCCAGCGCCTACAGCACCCACAGCGCCCCTACCTCCTTCCCCACCAGCTCGGCTCCGGCTGTTGACAGCTATGCAGGCGAGGCCCGCTACAGCGGCGGGGGGCTGCCCAGCCCCGCACTCCAGCAGAGCTCAGGCTATCCGGCCCAGCCGCCGCCGTCGGCATTGGGGGTGCCTTTCCCCAGCTCCTCGACCTCGGGGTACACCCCAGCTGCCTGCAACCCCAGCTATGGGCCTTCTCAGTACTACCCTCTGGGCCAGCCGGAAGGAGATGGGGGTTATTTTCATCCTTCAAGCTATGGGGTCCAGTTAGGGGGCTTGTCTGACAGCTATGGAACCGGTGGAGTGGGCCCTGGGCCGTTTCCTCCACCACAGCCCCCGTACGGGGCCGAGCAGACAGCGAGCTTTGCACCAGCCTATGCTGATCTCCTCTCCGAGGACAAGGAATCGCCCTGCGTGTCAGAAACCAGCACCCCCACAGCCCGGACCTTCGACTGGATGAAGGTTAAGAGGAACCCACCCAAGACAGGTAGGGCTCAGGCGTGGCCCCCCTCCCCGGAGCTCAGAGCAGCTCTGCTGCTTCTGCACTGAGGTGTCCTGGGTCTGGGCTGGGTTCCTCTCTCTGAGCTGCCCTGGTAGAGGCAGGTAAGAGCTCTCCACCCAGTCTCAGGTCAGGTGGGGTCTCCCTATCCAGAGTGCCCGGTTACCCTAAAGAGTAAGTCTCCACACACACACCCACTTCCTGATCTATGCGCTCAGGACCTGGTGTGCGTTGGAGGGATGGGGGATGGGAATGTGGGGAGGTTGCTGCAGATTTGGAGATCACCTGGAGGGGTGCCTGGTGATCCACGGGAATTTTAAGAGCTGAAGTTGGACAGAACGGTGAATAGGGGGAGGGGAGAGGAGGGAGAAATAGGTGAGAGAACTGACGTGGCCCTTCTCCCGCCCCGCCCCTAGCGAAGGTGTCCGAGTTGGGCCTGGGCGCACCAGGTGGCCTCCGCACCAACTTCACCACGCGGCAGCTGACCGAGCTGGAGAAGGAGTTCCATTTCAACAAGTACCTGAGCCGGGCCCGGAGGGTGGAGATCGCCGCCACCCTGGAGCTCAATGAGACGCAGGTCAAAATTTGGTTCCAGAACAGGCGCATGAAGCAGAAGAAGCGTGAGCGGGAGGGAGGCCGGTTGCCCCTAGCCCCTCCAGGTTGTCCCAGGGAGGCGGCTGGAGACGCCTCCGACCAGTCCACGTGCACCTCCCCGGAAGCCTCGCCCAGCTCCGTCACCTCCTGAACCAAACGTCCCAACCGACGGGGCTCCCCAGCACCAGAGCCCTGCCGTCCAGCCCTCTCCTCTGCTCTCCCTAATCCCGGCCTGCCTCGGCTTCACTACTCAGGCCATCCTCACCGAGGCTGGGGCGCCAATTTAGAACTGCCTTTGCAGGGAACGGGGAAACATTTTTCTCCAGTCTGGGCAGGGTGCTGATGGCTGGGGGCCGTACATGACTAGAGGCCTGAGAGACACCGCACCTGTCAAATGTGGAGGGAAGGGCTTCCCTCTGCCTTTGATCAGGGGATCCGCAGGTGGGTGGGGTGGGAGCAAGCCCCAGCCTCCCGGCTTCTCCTTTCCCTTCCAATTTCGACTGGTTCAGTTCAGTGCCTTTGAGCTGCGAGGACTCTCCTCACGCACTCCTATCTTAATTCCCCCTTCTCCACCCAGGATGGAGAGAAGACCTTGATGTCTCTTGTGTGGGAGGTGTTTGGGTGTAGGCAGATTACCAATGCTTAATCTCGCTAGTCGCCACAGACCTTACAATAGCACCAGCTGCCTTGTGACAGACCAAAAAGCGCCCCCCCATCTAACCCCATTAACCCCTCCAGGCACATTTGTATTGCACTAATGCAGCCTCCAGAGGTTGTTTTCTGAGACCTGCTTCCTCCCACCAGCGACCTCATCTCTAAGCTACCAAAGTGTTTTGGAACTTGGTACTTCAGAGACTTCTGGAATGTTGTTTGAGGCCTGCCCCCAGCAAGCCTCTACCAGGAAGGCGCAGGCACGCCCCCACTAGTTCCTCCCCTATTTATTGTCTCCCAGAAAAGCCAGGCCCCTCCTCCCCATCTCCTCCCCTTCCCCTGGGGCAGCCCAGGAGGCCCAGGTGCAGTGAGAGCTCCTACCAGCTGCAAGCATTTCTCTGAACCTTGGAGACAGTGGAGGGACCACTCTTTCTGGAAACCTGAGCCCCAAGCAACCAGGTTCTCTCTGTACCTTCAACTACCTCATTTCAATAAAGTCTGTGTTCTCCCCTCTTCCCGCCTGCTTTTGCTCTTCTACCCAGGGGTACAGGAGGCTTCATACTCCAAGATCCCTGGGGGAGAGGTGAGGAAAGAGTTGGCCCAGGCTGGTGGGTCTGGCAGGAGCTGAGTTTTAAGATTTCAGCTAGATAAAGGGAAGGACTTAACTGGGTGGGGCCTAAGCAGAACTGGGCCCCAGGTTTCCAGGTCTGACCCTGGTCAGTCCTCGGTCATTGGAGGAACATGGCAAAGACCTGGAGGGAAAAGGTGGTGGGGAGGAAACAGTTCTGAAAGGGTCCTGGAAGGAAGGCAGGAAAGGAGAACGACCGATCTGTTTGGAGAGAACAGAACAGGGTGTGAAAACAGGAGGAAGTGCAGGGGAAGGCGAAGGGCTCTCTACCCCGTCCCTCTCCTGCCCCTCCCCGCCCCCGCCCAGAGCAAGGCCAGGCCTAGAGTGATACTCGGCGAATACTTGCAGAAGGAGCGAAGCGGGATGGGGAGGCTGTGTAACGTGCCCCTCCCCGGCGATTCTTGCTCAAAGAAAATCGGAGGAGATGGGTCGTCAACAAACAAGATTGACACCTGGGTTACCCCCTCCATTCCCGCCACCCCGCCCAGCGCCCTTCCACCCGCTGGGGACGTCGGGGGCGGAGGGGGCGGCTCAGGGCTGGGAGACTCCGGCCGCAGCCCCAGCCGCCGCCTGCGAAGGCTGTCCACCCGGTTCAAGGCGACCGCCCGGGTCTTTGGCCCTGGACGGCGGGGACGGGGCCGCGAAAAGGCCGAGGGGGCGGCAAGGTGCGGGGAAGGAAGGGCAGCCGCAGGAGGGGGCGGGACGGGGCGCAGAGGGCTGGGGTGGGCGGAGGAGGCCGAGGTAAATCGCAGTCCCGCGCTGACCTTTTTACCTCGAAGCGCCCCCGGGCTTTCCAAACAAGCCGACAGCGCGCCCGCGGGGGCAGCTATTGTCTGCTGGCGGGTCCCACTGACAAATCTTTGGTTGGCGGAGGCGGGGGGCCTGGCTCAGGCAGCACCGCGACGGCTGCCAAACCAACTGCGCTCTCTCGCCCCGCAGTGCCATCGAGAGGGCGCGGGCCTGCGGGCTCCGGCCCCGGTTTATTGATTCCGGTGACCCAGGGAGCCCCAGTGCCCTGGAGCCAGGACAGCTGGAGGCGGGCAGCAGGACCAAGGGGGCAGCTAATCCACTCTATCTATTGAATCCTTGACCTCTCAAAGGAAGACAGGAAGCGAAAAGGACTAAAAGTATATGCACGAAATGCTGAGCATTTGCTTCCTAATGAAATTGGCGCTATTACAGGAAAGGCAACGTTATCAATAATTGCACAGCCCAGCTGGAGAGATAGTGTGTTGCAAGAGGAAGCCCAGCTTTCCTAGAGGCTGTCTTGCCCTCTGTCTTTAAAAAAAAAAAAAAAAAAAAATCTATTAACTGCTTTTCTACATTTAATTGAAATTGCCACCAAAGTTGGCTTCCTCAAAGGGGTCACCTTGACAGAGGGGACAGAGCAAGTGTCTGTGGAAACAAAACTGGTAGAGCCTTCTTGTAGGGTGTATTTCTGGATCCTGCAACCTTTGGACCAGTGGGCAGGAAATCTGGGAGGAGGCAGGAGCTTTGGTTAGAGCAGGACTCCAAGGATGGTGAAGCTGGGCCTCAGATTGGGGCTGACAGGGGAGGCTGGTCCATTTGGTTTTTGGTCACAGCATAAGGAACCATCAGAGTCCCCCAGGGAGGGGTGAGGGGCTCATCAATCCTCTTTTAATAGAGGGGCAGCTCAAAATAATCCACAATACATCTAAGGCCCCCATCTCCTTTGATCCTAACCCCTTTCCCATTTTGTGCTCTCCAAAAATCCCACTTATTTGAGGCCCCTGACTGGTCTATACAGAAGGCATTTATTTGCAGAAAGAAAAGCACACTGTATTTTCCTATCATAAACTACAAAGGGAAGGTTGGTAAAAACAAACAAACAAAAACATAGCATTAAACTTTTCCAAATAGATGCCAAACTGCTTCACTCATAGACTCCTCCGTGCCTTTGAGATTGGTGGTTTTTCTCATAGCCCTTGAGAGGACGAAGGGAATTATATTTCCCAGAAGATCTGAAAGTATATTTTCTGTAAAATTTAAAGCCCTCCACTCCAACACCTCCATTTACCAGATCTCCAAAAAGTCTCCTGTTCTGAAAATAAAGATCCTAAAAGAGAGATTTTTTTGCCCCTTGATTCTTCATAGGAGGGAGAACTCAGGTTGAAAGTTTGTCAGTTTCTGAGGCGCAGCTCCTGGCCCCTCCCACCCGTGGGGGGGGAGCAATTGGGCTTGCACTCCACCCAACCCTCTGCACCATCTGTTTCTCAGCCCAAAGTGTGAACTTTCCCTCTTTTATTTGCTTTTTTCTTCAGCGTTTGTTCTCCCAACTTGAGTCCCTTTGATCTTCTGGACGAGAGAGACAAGAAAAAGAGATTTTGAAAACCTTAAAGGTCTTCTTACTTTCAATGTGGGTTTCTTTGTTATGAACATTCCTTGTACCAATACCATGGGGCTGCTGGCAGGGAGTTTGCAGGATGGGGAATAGAAGAGGGTGTAGATGGGGGTGGTTGGGGGCATCTCTGGATGACTGACCCAGATGAACCTGAAAAGAAGGCCAAGGAGCCAGGGAGATGGCCAAGATGTGTGGGTTCAAATCCTTCCAGCCCCGCCTCTCACAGCCTTGTGGCCTTGGGCAGGTTGCCTTGTTCCTTGCCCCCAGTTTCTTTTTTTCCAAAATGGTCATCATAATAGAACCTATTGCATAGGGTAGGTGCTGAGATTAAATAAGTTAGTATGTGTAAAATGCTTGGAGCAGTCCCTAATAAATAAATGTGAGCCATAATATCACTCTTAAGGGAGACATGTCCTCTCGCCTTTCTATAATCCCTAATCAATTCTGGGACACATTTTGACCCTTTGGGATGCACAATCTCACTTCTCACACTCATATCTTGTTTGACCCCAGATGGGTGTAGAGACTAGAGACGGGTTCTGAGGCTAAGGATGGGTAGAGGAGATTCCCTTCTTAGCAGCTGAGAACACTTCCCCTCACCTGCAGAAGAGGAGAGTTATCCTGGGCCTCCTGCGTGCTTTGCTTCCCTCTCCATTGGGAGGGTGGATAGGAAGTCTTAAAGGGAGACACTTCAAGTTTCTGATTTAGAGTGATGGAGAGCAAGGATTCTGAAGTGTAACTTAGTTTTCCATGTGGTTCCTCTTGTATGGGCTGAGTGAGCTTATGCCAGTTAGTCAATTTCCCTGTGATCCCATTTCTTCAGATGTAAGACGGAGGATGTTGAAGAATAAGTGAGATATACGAGACATGCTTAGAACGTTGCCTGGAGGGGCTCAGTAGAGATTTTCTGTTTTCTATATTCATGTAAGATATTTTTAAAAATTACTTTCCTATCCCGAGTTGTTCTTGGTCTTTGCATGATGGAAGCAGACATCCTCCAGCCTTCATCCTCCAGCACTGTACCTGCAGACCCAGCTGGTACCATAACCATGGGCTTTGCTGCTAGGGAATAAAATAATTCTGAAAGAAAGGGTTCAGGGTAGTCCCACAGAATACTAGTTTTACAGTAGGTGTAGTATCATAATGAGACACGCTTTTGGCAGGACAGCCTCACGATGTAACTCTAGGAGCACATTCTCACTGAGATCCACGAGGTTGGCACGCCCTGCAGTTGTACCAGATTTTTTTCAGATAGTTCAGTCCTGGCTCTAAGAACTTTCCTGTGTGATCTCCTTTACATGACTCAACCACAATATTCCAGATGCTTCAGCATTTGTTATTTCCCAGACTCTCTAAATGCTTTCTGTCCTCGGAGTGAATCCTGATTGGAACAGAAGTGAGAGACGGAAAAAAAATTGGAGTGGGAGAACAGAGAGACACAAGTAGCTGTTGACTTCAGCTCAAAGTAGGACCTCCTGGCCCTTGCTCACTTCACTTGATCTCTTCATCAAGGAAATAAATGGATCAGAGAAGAAAGAATTTGTAGAAAGTCAGGAGACCAGAGCTTCCTCTACTAAGGGCCTCCTGTGTGTCCCTGGAAAAGTCACTTAACCTCTCTGGGCCTGCTTTCCCAGTCTTTAATATAAATTGAATTATCCCACTGCAGCTTTACTTATCTTTTCCTCTGATGTAAATAAGAATATTCAACTTGGTCTGGGATGGGGGGTGGTAATGTGAGGGGACCTTCCTGTTAGATGTAGTCTCCTGGCCTAGTTAAAGCCAATTAAAATGACTATTTTCTCCTCCACCCGACCCCCCAGTCAATTTCCTTCAGGCTCTCAAGATCATGGGCCTAGGTCCAGACAATTCTGAGCCCTGTAGCCCCTTCTGCCTGGAGAGGGCATCTAGGAGGGAGGGAGCCCCACAAAGCATGCGCCCTCTGCTCCTCAGAGGCCTGAAGCTCCCTTCAGTTTACTCTGGCCTGACAGCTCCATTTCAACCCCCACCTTGGAGGTGAGGCAGCACAATATTTACTCAGCCAGAGAGGTTTGCCCAGAAGCCTGGCCTCCCCAGCCAGCTCCTGTGACTCTGCTCTACTGCCCCCACCCCCTTCCCTTCCTGGTTCACAGAGAGTTCAGCCCTGAAATGGCTTGCAGCCCCCCACCCCCCAGCCCTGGAGGAGCTGCCTGTCCAGGGGATTGCTGAGGCCAGAGGGCGGGGGAAGGGTCCCGGTCGTGGGGTCATGCCCTGGTCTCTCCACTCTTGCTGGACCAGCGCCTGGGCCTCCCAGAGGAGAGGCAACTCAGCAGATGATTGTCTTTTTGGGGAAGAGGTGCATGGAGATTGGCTAAAATGGAACTGTTGGATTAGGAAGGTGATTTGGGACTGCAAAGGGCCATCCATGTATCTGCACGTTATTAGTGTTATAAACTATGTCTGATGGGAGAGAAACTTGGTAAACTTGTAATCGTTTGAACTCTCTTTCCAGAGACACTAAAAGAGCTAACACAATAAAGAAGTGCCAGGCCTGATACCAGCAACCGTATATGAAAATACTCTCTTACCTCCTAACTTTCTGGAATGTAAGATCCATGAAGGTTGAGATTTTTGCTTGTTTTGTTCATTGCTGCATTTCTAGTGCCTTCAACAATGCCTGGCACATAGTAGACACTCAGTAAACATTTGTTGAACAAGTGAATATTGAAGCAAAATTTCTCCTGTCTGGAAGCCAGTCTCCTGTCCAGAAAGGTGTGTTGAAATGATGTCAGTTTCAGATGTCCAAGAGTGTTAGCATCATCAGTGTATTCACATGAAGATGATGAAAGTAGAGTTAGAGGTGGAAGGGGACTAGGGAGACATTTTCTTCTTCTCTGACTTTCTGTCCCTTAGTTAAAGGTACTTATCTCAGGCAAATGACAGAGTTCCTTTTACAGCTTCAGAGTGAGTCTGCTCCCACGGTGTACCTACAGAGCTTTCGTTTGTTTTATTTGGGCTTCTTTTACTTTAGCAAGTGTAAACTCAAGAAAAGACTCAACTTTAGAAATTCAAAGGGTTTGAAAGCCCAGCTGGATCTTTAGATTGGTAGAAAGGTTGGTGAAAGATGGGCAGAGAAGTCGCCCTTCTGCAGGGAGAACCAAGCGAGGTGTTCCCACAACAGACGAGCCTTCCTTTTTCCTCTCCTTCTCCCAACTCAGCCCTACAGGGTCTAGTGTCCTTTATAGACCAACGGACCAAAGTTTTCTTCTCTTTTTTTCTAAAAAATGTTTGGGGTTGGCCCTTCTAGGGCCAATAAAGTAAATTCACCCAGGGAAGTGCTCAAGTTTGTTTGGGTCTGAAAGGAGACAGAGAGGGGAAATGTTGCTTTCAATGCTTAATGGAAGTCGAGGGCAAGGATGGCTACCTGTTGGGAGTTTCCCAGAACTCTTGGGAAGATCACCCCATCTGGCGTGGTTCAGTTACGATCACTGGCAATTGTTGGGAGTTGATGACATCCTCTTGCTTACTCCTACCATAGATTTACACGTGTGGATCCTGAGCACAGGGACAGGAACGTGACTTTAAGTGAGAAAAGGGAAGGGAAAACTGTCAAGGAAAAGGGACAGTCACTGGCCAACCCCTGTTCCACCCTGGGGTTAGATTTCCAGATCAAGGGCCCCCTAGGAAGAATGGAGTTGGGGAAGGAATACCTCAGCAGGGGCCTGAAAAATCTTGAAGGCTCAAGGGTCCTGGGCATGGCTCTAACATTTCTCTCTGACTCCCCATTTCGGATTGGCCCACAGCCTCTGGCCAGGAGCTGTTGTTTTTTGGGATGAGAAATCTGAGGAGGCAAAGGCTGGACAACAAGCTGTGCGAAAGAAAAGCCTTCAAGGTGTATGTAAAGAAACTGGCTGGCATTTGGCGGAAAGAGCTGTCCCAGGTTCCTCTCCGGCCCTGAACTTCCTTTCTGCCTCTACCACCTTCAGTTACTCCACTGTCTCTCCTATTTACATTCAGTCATTTTCCAGGGCTCAATTTTCAGTCCCTACCTTTGGGGCCTGGAAAGAGGGACACTACCCCGGAGCTGAAGCTAGAGAGTTAGAGGAAGGCAGGGAGGCGACACTTTTTCCTGGAGGATGGGTGGTGTCGTGTAGGATGGGGCAAGTTCCTAATCCAGCAGGCGGCCTCTATTCAGCAGTTCAAATTCAGTGGTTTGGCTGCATTGGAAATGGGGAATTGCAAGGATCCCTTTGAAAAGGTCTGCAGGCTTGCAGGCTCCCACCTTGCCATGGGGAACGTTTGAAAACCCACTGAAATCTACACTTTGACACATTCCCCAAGAGCCAACCTCCCTCACCTGTTCACAGATCTATCTATGAACAAGCCTTGTTACTGTGTCTCTAACCAGCCAAAACTGACCTTGTACACAGTTTTGCAGATGTTTCTGCAACAACCAGAGAACTCAGGTTGGGGAGACAGGTATTGTTGCCCGTGTGGAAATGTTCTTTCTTTCTCTTCCACTCTTTGGAGTTTATGTTTTGACTGTAAGTGGTGCAAAAATAAACTTCTGAGCAGTGTGAATGGAAAAAGAGTTCTTGGCATAGAGGTGAAAAGGAAGGGGATCCTTTGCTAAAAATCCCTCAGTGTGATCTATTCTACAGAATTCCCGGAATGGAAATGAAAAGAAAGGAGGCAAATAGAGTGTCACCAGTGTCTCTGTGTTGGGTGATGTGTAGCTGTGCACTCAGAGAGAAAGCAAAAAATAAGAGAAAGCAAAACAAATAAAAAATCCCCAACATGACTAATTTCCAACTTTTCCTTCGCAGAATGTGAAAGATCTGGAAAGCTGATTTTTTTTTTCTGGTTATATTTGGACCCAGAATTTGGTAGGCTTTGCCTGAGCCTTCACACCTTGAGTAGGAAAAAGAAAAAGAGCTATGCTTATCCCTGTAATTTAATGATGAAGAACAGAGGGACAGATACAAAAATAAAGAAAAACAGCATCCATTTGGGGGATCCAATCATAACTTTGGATTCTTCAACACTCTATTTTGGAAAAAAAACTTTCAAAAGTTTGTTAAATAAATCTACCAAAGGTAATCTGTGTGTTCCGAAATCCCCCCTTTATGAAAAACTCCCTCTATTTCACTAGAGAAAAATCTGTTTTCTTTTTCTTAAATTCTTTTCTTTGAATAAGAACGGGGGGCTATCTGCAATAGGTGTTCTGTCTCTTTATTCTAAGTCAAAGTGATACGGAGATTGGAAAAAATTCAAAGCAAATTTTGCTTTATTCTTTCTCTTCCTCCAGATGTCTTGCACACAGTTTGCAGGAATAAACAGGACCTTAGGTTTGAATTTCATTTAATCAGCACATAAACTTCTTGCTTTCATGTCTTCTGAATTGTCCAGGTGCTGAGCTGCTCCCAATGTCAGATTCCTCCCTTGAAGAACAAGAAAAGACCTGATTTCCTCTTTTTTTCCTCCCCAGAACTTTTAAGTTTAGTTTTCAGTTTTATTTTTGGTGACAAGTGTAAATGTTTGCTCAGTTGCTGAGACATAACTCACATTCTTCTCTTGGGTCAGGAGCCCTCTTCCAGCCTCTCCTTTCAACTGAGGCAGAGTTCCAGACGCAGATGGTTTTCTTACAGTCAAAGAGGGTCTCACTCAGCAGCCCCAGAGCCCCTTCCCACTTCAGCTTGGAACTGAGAGCGATTTCCTGAGTCACAGGGTCCACTCTCTGATGAGGTCTGAAGCCTTTCGTTGGGAGAGGAGAGGGGAAAGTGCGTGGGTCCCCAATGGATCTGAACAGCAGATCTTTCTACACAGAACCTGGAGAGAATGGACTCTCCTCTTCTCCTAACACAAATAGACACACGCACACACCCACACACCCACACACTCACACACACACACACACACACACACACACACACACACACACACACACACACACACTCCACAGCCCTACAAGCTTAATGGAGGAGTTTTGTTGTTCAAGGGAATGTAGACAGAGGAGGAGGGAGTTCCTTGTAAATCTGCTTCTGGCAAAAAGGAGAGGTGTGTTTCTTCTGACTTTTGGCAAATGTGGAGAGAAATTCCTGCCTCAGCTTTCAGATCAACATTACCATTTAATCTTTTGATGACCATCCAGCTGCTTCTTTGCTCATAAAGAGAACTGAGGAAACTGCATTGCTGCACTCTTTTCCATCCCCTTCTCTCTTACCCATGCACCTGCTGAACATAACCCAAGGGCCTTTTATTTCTCCTTAGGTGAGTGAATTTCCAAGACATACCAGTGCTGAAGTTGAGGATTTCTTACTTTTCTCAACCTCACCAGTGCCCACCTGAGATGGACTTAGAGAACAAAGGTGAGACAAATCAAAGCAAAAAGACAACTAAAAGCTTGGAGATAGAAAGCATATAAAGACTTTATCCTTTATACCCCCACCCGATCTTTATTACAATATCCTGGGCTCAGACACCTCTAGCAACAGGGAGATGACTATTTATAAGAAAGATTCCCCCAGTGTTGGACTGCTCTAAATAATAGAAAATACGTCTTTATATGGAATAGGAGTTTGCCTCCTTGGGACTTGCACACATTGATCTTACCTCTTTGCTGCCTTCTGGTGCCAACAGAATGACTCTTTTTTTTTTTCTCCTGGGGGGAGGTAATTAGGTGTATTTATATTTGTATTTATATTTATATTTGTATTTATATTTATATTTGTATTTATATTTATATTTTAGAGGCAGTACTAGGGATTGAACCCAGGACCCGTGTATGCTAAGCATGCACTCTACCATTTGAGCTATACCCTCCCATATCAGAATGATTCTTAATTCCTTTTCCACATGCTACCCCTCCAAATATTTGAACACACCTGCCATGTGTCTCTCTAGGTCTTTCCTTCTCTAGAATAATACACATTCTCAGTTCCTTAATTTGTTCCCCCGAAGGCCTGATTTCCTGATCTTTCTCCATTCTGCTCTTTCTACAAAACAAAGTGTCCAGAATTGAATAGAAAACATAAAGTGTGATTGGGTCAGTTCTAAGTAGAGTGGAAGTGTCACAGCTCTTGATCTGGGCGCTCTGTTTCTGCTGGTACAGGCAGGATGGCTGGTGGCTGGGAAGAAATGGGAGGGATCCCTTCTCTCTTTCAAGTTGTGTCCATCGGCTTGACTTCTAGGGCTGCATTTGTCACTGATACCATGGTCCAGACAAATCCCCAAGCTCAGTGAGGGAGCCGCCAGGTTGGCAGCCATTTGTGGGGAACAAACATTTGCTGAGCAGAGTTTGTGTGATTTGTGAGAAGGGAAAGGAGCATTAGCTTAGAGAAACAACGGGCAAGGTGAGAAGGAGAAGCCTTATTATCTCAAGGGAAGGAAGTGCAGGTTTCCTGAGGCTACAGCAGCTACTCCGGCCCTACTCCTCCTCATTGTCGTCCAGGTAACTCTACTCCCTGCACAACGCTTTACCCTCCCTCCCTCCTTGGTGGCAGCTGCTATTCTTCTGTCATCATCGTTGTTGTTATTGACATTTACATAGCACTTTGCTATGGGCCCTTACTTCTCATCACAACTCTGGGAGGTTAGTATGATCATTATTCTCACATATGAGGAGCCCGAGGCTCAGAGAAAATAAATAATGGACCCAAGATCACAAATCTGAAAAGCAACATATCACTTCCTTTTTCTGCCTCTGGCCCTCAAGAATTTATATATAAGTCCACATATTTGGGATATGCAATGCATTTAGGATGTCAGCCTCTCTTCCACCTCTTCCTACCCTTACCCCTATCTTACCAGGCATTGTTTAGGGTCTGAGGTCACTGCTTCTTTCCTTTTGGAAAAGACAAATTAAGGAGACTACCCAACTAGTCAAGATTACCAGGTTTGACTACAGACTATCCTTCTCTGTGTAACCCTTACGGATGGAGAATTCCTCCAAATAGAGTCCAAGTCAGCTATTGGTTGACTCGTAGATTCTGTGAAAACCTCTGTTTGTCCAGGGTTTCACCATTATGGGAGATTTTGCTTTAAGGATCTTCCACTTGGGATGTCTTCTCCAAGGGAAAGATGTAGACACTTTGAACATGATGGAGCTTGATGTCGACGGGTTCAGGTTTGGTATATTACAGCAAGCCTGAGAACAATGGGAAGAGGGCTGTTAACATGAATTCGGGAAGGGATTCTCTTTGGGGACACATCTTTCCAAATTCTTATGATGGGTGTGCAGATGCTATGACTTCCTAGGTACCGGGAGCCATGCATGATACAGGGATGGATAAGGAGTGAGGGCTTTCAGCACTGCCCTGGTGCCTGCTCTCACATTAATCAGCCTCCCTCCACATTCCACCCTCCCATCCCCACCACCACATCCCACCACTTTGTTGGAGATATTGGTCATGGTAGACATAGAGATCAGAGCTTTGAAGACTTTGAGAATAAGCAGGTTGAAAGTCCAAAGCTCCAACCCCTTCCACCTGTGAGCTCCCGGCACTGGTCTGCAGATCCAGGCACAGGGCAGATGGAAGGCAGAAACCTGGAGGCCATGAGCAGCTTCCCATCACATAACTCAGCCCAGGTCCTGGGGACCTATAGTGTGGCCCTGACAGTAGGATTAACAGGAAGAGGAGAGAAGAGGGATATGGAGCCAGACTAGGGGCAGTAGGTCACTTGAGTCTGGCATCTACTCTCCTGCTTTATGCAAATGTCGTTTTAGCCCCAAAGAAGCCACATTCTGGGACTAGTTTGCTGTTTATTCAAAAATCCGCAGACTTTGCAACCCGTCTGGAAAGCTCTGAAGGGGCTCTGATAAGGGCATCTCATCATATCCCAGCAGCAAGGCAGTAAATCGAGAACATGCAGAAACATCAAAAAAGCCCTTCCTTGATCAGATGTTGTAAAGAATTTGCCAAGTCTGCAGATAAGGAGATCGCTAGAGAAAGTGCATGTGTGAGTCCCTCAGAGAAACCCCATTTATTTTCTCCTTTTCCATTACCTTCTGCTCTTTAGACGAGAAAGGAGTGCACAACAAAGGGGAGGTGGGTGAGCACTGGTTGTGAGGCTACACAGCCCACGTCACACATGGATCTCACCTTTTCTTATCGGTTTTGAAATACAAGGCACAGAGACTCAACGGCTGCCAAGGGAAAAGGCTATCACAGAGCAAATACCTGAAGGGGAGAGACATATTTGAGAAAGAACAGATAACATTTTCAACATATTTAGAGATCCCAGCCCTCGCTGGGCTTCAGTATCCCTTCACCTGAGCTTTTACCAGTAAGACGTGTCAAACAAATTAAACAGTTTACAGGAAGGCAGGAGCCAGGCATCTAACCAGTCCTTTTTTTCATATGTTGGAGTCAGCCTGGAGACAACCACACTGGGTCTTGGTAATTTCATAAACTAAGGGACTCCAGGCCTGCTATATTTCACTTACTTTGCAGATAGTCGCTCAGCCCCTGACCAAAGGGAATATCAGCTTTTGCTGAGGATCAGTAAAAATCATTAAACAGCACTGAGAGTATGTGGGGGCAGGGGGATAGAATTAGAATTCTTTTTATAGGTCAAGTTAAGTCTTCATGGGTCTCTTCCACTCTTTTTCATCCTTCCCATCATCAGCCCTGCTTGTTAGCCATAGAAATGAAGGACAAAGGAATTTCAATTAATTGGAGGCAATATTGGAGGGACCTGAGAGTTCTCCACACACAAAAAGCTTGCAGAGAGGCTTCGGATGGGAGAGCCAAGACAAGCCCATTGAAAGGTAGAGTAAGGAGGTGGGGTGTATATCTGAAGGGGGACAAATATCTGAAATGTACAACCAGGAAGAGACTAATCCCAGGTTGTGATATCTGCAAATTCTCTTTAAATACAAGGATAACTGGGAGGAGAGATAATACTAAAAACTTAGAGTATGAACGAGGTCACCATCTGAAAGAATGAAAAGATACTGGGTTTTAGGAAAGGAGCTCTAAAAGTGCGAAGAAAGAGAAGACTGGGTGCTTACGTGACTCTCTCTCTCTCCTGTTAGAATTGCGATCCGTGTTCCTAATCTTCTTGGCTTTTCATATATCCTTGAGATCCAGTCTTACCTGGTTACTTGTTTCGCCAAAACATGGCACTCTTTCTATCTTGACTTCTCATAAACTCTCCCATTTGCTTGAATGATTTTCTATTCATTCTATGTCTGGAAAATCCTTGTTTATCTCCCAAGATGCAGCTCATACTTCACTTCCTCAAAGAAGCCTTCCTACCCTCCCTAGACAGAGTGAATCTCTGTCCTTATTTGCTCTGCCCATGTCTCCTTAATTCCACTGCTGGGCACCTACCATGTTGCACTTATCACTTGTCTTTATGTCTATCCATTTTTGTATCCTTAGTACCCAGGAAAAAATATATCTTGTAAGCATATATGAAATATTGAAAAGATACATTAATGAATGTAAGAGTAAAGATGAGACAGCCAACATTTGGCATAGATGGCATAATATTAACAGCTGACAGATCTAACAAATGTATTTAGTTTTTGATTTTCTCTCTTCTTTGCATAACATAAAGATCTTCAAGATTTAAATAACAGGAACTTGACCAAGGAAGGTATTTGTCTCATTAACTCACATCTATAGCATTGCATTCACTTCCAGGTGCCAAATTTTAAGAGTGTCTTAGACTCTCTGGATTGGAAGGGACCATAAAGATTATCTGGTCCAATCTCCTTTTCATGACAATGTTTTCGTCGGTGGTTGTCCATCCAGCCTTGGATGGCAGCCTACCCATCACCAGAGACAGGGAGTTTGCAACTTCCTGAGATGGTCAATTTTCTCTTCAAACCACTTGGACACTTTTCCTTGTTGAAGAGGAGATTCGCTTTACTGCAAATTTCACTCTCTGCTCCTAGTGCTATTCCTTCAGCTGTCAGAAGACAGTCATCATCCCTTCCTCAACTCACTCTTTCTACTCTGAGCAAAACAACCCCCTTATCCTTCAGCAGCTCATTGGATGACATGATGGCATCACCCAAGGAACCAGAGGAATATCCTCTGACAACTCCCGGGGCGGAGTATAAACTGCTACATGGTGTCACCAGCATAGAAATTGATTAGGACAATAATAGTTTCCTCATTCTTGTAGTCCCACCAGCTACTTATGGAGAGTCTGTTGAATATTGGCTTTTGTTTCAAGTCCTTTACATACATTGTCTCATTTAATTCTCCCATTTTGTACATGATGGAACTGAGACTTACAGAGGGTAAGTAAATTGTCCAGAGTCACACTAAAAATACAAAGTTTCTACTAAAACTGTAGTTATTTTTTGTTTTGTTGAATTCCTTTTTTGGGGGCAGTCATACCTAGAGTTAACTCATATTGAAATATCTTATTATTTTTTGTATATATGGTGGCTTACTCTTATTTTCTCTACCTGGGTTCATACAGTGATGAAAAAGATTTTTTCCAAATTTTTATTATGTGAAATTTCAAATATTGAGGAAATATTAAAAAGAATAGCGTGATTGAATTTAGTTGTTACCATTTGTCAGGTTGGCTTTACGTAACTTCTTATTTATCCATCCATCCTTCCATCCAGGCATTTCAAAACAGGTTGTACTTCACACTTAACTTTTTTAGTGTGCATCTCCTCAGAATAAGGACATTGTCTTCCAGAACCAAAGTACCACTATCACACCTAAAAAAATTAGCAATAGCACCCAGTCCATTACGAATTTCTCTAACTTTCTCAAAATATCTTTTTTTAAAAACAAATTGTGGTAAAATACACGCAATATAAAATTTACCATTTCAATTATTTAAGATTTTTATCCTTCATTCTGTTAATACAGTTCACTAGTGTTAAGTACATTCACATTATTGTGCAACCAACTCCAGAATTCTTTTCATCCTGAAAAACTGAAACTCTATGCCCATTAAACAACCACTCCTTGCTCCCTTTTCCCCCATCCCCTGGCAAACAGCACCCCATTGTCTGTGTATGGATTTGACTACCCTCGATATCTCATATAAGTGAAATCATACAATATGTGTCATTTCATGACTGGTTTATTTCACTTAGCATGGTGTCCTCAAGCTTCATCCATGTTGTAACACAGGAAATGTAGGATTTCCGTCCTTTTTCAGGTTGAATAATATTCCATTGTGGTATATGCCACACTTTGTTTATTCATTCGTTGATGGACATTGAGTTGCCTCCACCTTTATGCTGTTGTAAATAGTGCTGCTATGGATGTGGGTTCATAAATCTCTCTGAGACCCTGATTTGAATTCTCTGGGGCTATATACCCAGAAATGGAATTGCTGGACTATATGATAATTCCTATAATTTTTTGAGGAAACTCCATACTCTTTTCCATAGCAGCTGCACCATCTTACAGTCTGACCAATGGTGTACAAGGGTTCTTATTTTTTCACATCCTTGCCAGTGCTTGTTATTGTCTGTTTTTATTTTTGTTTTTTTATTTTGAAGGTAACTATTCTATTCTAGGTGCCCTTGTCAAAGATGAGTTGACATATATGCGTGGGTTTATTTCTGGGCTCTGTATTCTGTTCCATTGGTCTATGTGTCTGTTTTCATGCCAGTATCATACTGCTATGATTACTAGAGCTTTACAATGTAGTTTGAAATCAGGAAGTGTTATTCCTCCAGATATGTTCTTCTGTCTTAAGATTGCTTTGGCTATTCAGGGTCTTTTGTGGTTCCATGTGAATTTTGGAATTTTTTTTTCTATTTCTGTGAAAAATGCCATTAAAATCTTGATGGGGTTTACACTGAATCTGTTGATCATTTTGGGTAGTCTGGACATTTTAACAATATTAATTCTTCCAAATCATGAACATGAGCTGTCTTTCCATTCATTTGCATCTTGTTCAGTTTCTTTCATCAGTGTCTAACAGCTGTCAGTGAACAGATCTTTCACCTGCCTGTATTTTATTCTTTCCAATGCTATTGTAAATGGGATTTTTTAAAAAAAATTTCCTTTTCAACATTTATTGTTAGTGTATAGAAATATAACTGATTTTTGTATGTTAATTTTATATCCTGCAACTATACTGCATTCTTTTATTAGTAATAACAGTGTTTTGGCGATGTCTTTAGGGTTTTCTATATATAAGATCCTATTATCTTCAATAAGAGACGACTTCTTCTTTTCTGATGTAGATGCCTCTTATTTCTTTTTCTTGCCTGATTGCTCTGGCTTGGTCTTCCAGTACAAGGTTGAATAGAATTGATAAGAGTGGATGTTCTTGTCTTGTTTTTGATCTTAGAGGAAAAGCTTTCAGCTTTTCACCATTGAGTGTGATGTTAGGTATGAGTTTGTTATATATGGCCTTCCTATGTTGAGACCATTTCTTCTATACCTAATTTATGGAGCATTTTTTATCATGAAAGGATGTTGAATTTTATTAAATGCTTTTTTTTATCTGCTGAGATGATCATATGATTTTTATCCTTCATTCTGTTAATAAGAATATCACATTTATTAATTTGCATACATTGACTCATTCTTGCATTCCAGGGGTAAATCCTACTTGATCATGGTGTATGATCCTTTTAATGTGCTGTTGAATTTGATTTGCTAGTATTTTGTTGAGGATTTTTGCTTCTATGTTCATTAGGGATATTGGCTATAATTTTCTCTTCTTGTAGTGTCTTTGTCTGGCTTTGGTATCAGGGTAAGGCTAGCCTCGTAAAATGAGTTTGAAAGTGTTCTCTCCTCTTCAATTTTTCGGAAGAGTTTGAGAAGGATTGGCATTAGTTCTTCTTTAAATGTTTGGTGGATCTACTAATGAAGCCAACTAGCCCTGGGCTTTTCTTTGTTAGGGATTCTTGATTACTGATTCAATCTCTTTACTCGTCAATGGGCTGTTCAGATTTTCTTTTTCTTCATGATTCAGTCTTGGTAGGTTGTATGTTTCTAGGAATTTACCATTTCTTCAAGGTTATCCAATTTGTTGGTGTATAATTGTTTATAGAAGTCTCTTATGATCCTTTGTATATCTGTGGTATTATATTATCTGATTTAATCCTCTTAACAGTAGGTAAGGTAAATATATTTAATCTCCATTTTACAGAGGGAAAACGTGGACCTCAGAGAAGTTGAGTGACTTTCCTAAGGTTACATAACTAGTAACTGGTGGAGCCAGGACTTGAACCCAGGTCTTTTCACTCCCAGTTCATTGTTCTTCTCCTGTATAGGGTATTGTTGAAGCAACTGGAAGTGCTTAGCTTGGAGCAGAAAAGACGTGGAGCAGATATTATAGATATTTTTAAAGATCTCAAGGAATGTCACATGGGGTTCTTGAAAGGGCTTCCATTCATTGTGTTTTGCTTTTATGAATGAAATTAGGAAGGGAATAGGAAGAACGTTTTGACAATAAAAGCTGTTCAAAATTGAACTGAGCTTCCTAATCAGTGCCCTATCACTTCAGGTGTTAAGGCATCAGTATACTACCATCTGACAGGGATTTGTTTTAGGGAAGGTTTGGGGGCAGGAGTCTGGACCAGATGACCCTGAGATCTCTTAAAGACTCTAAGATTCCCTTTGGGTCTTCCCCCATATCTCATCCTGTGAACATTTGCATGGTCTTAACCACAACCACCACCAAAGATGGGCATCACTTCTTTATAGGGGAGTGGATTGTTTCTTGCTCCTAGAAGCAAATAAAGAAAACAACTCTGACATGGAAGAAATAAAGATTGGTTCCCACCAAGAAATGTGTTCCTCCCAATGATGCTTAGGATTATAATGCTAAGAAAGCCCTCATTCCAATCGGAACCCAGAAATCAAGATCTCCAAAACTCAAAGGTGTAATCAAATGGGAATAAGGGAAACAGCTACAATAGGGACAGACCAGAGAGGACTTCTGAGCAAGACTTCCCATCTGTAAGCAATATCCTCCTCCTGGAACCATTTTGAAAATTTGGTCTTGGATTCTTTCTAGGAGAAGGAGAAGTCAGCAAACTGGAGAATCAGAGTAGAAACCAAAGTCTTCTGTCCTTCATACTCCTCTGACAGCACGAAGTCAAAGATTTCCAGGAGATTAGGAGCCCTAACTTCTCAGTGCTCCTGGGAGGATAGGAGGAACATCAATGTCTACACGTTCAGGATTTAATAATCTAGACGCATATTGTGCTCACCCTTCTGTGAACCCTAACCTCCCTTTCAAGTCCCTGGCCTCCATGTTCATTAAAAAAATCTGATCACTAGTGACTTGGGCCCCACTATAGCTGACACTGCTCAGTCCTTTCATTTCTGCTCTGGCCCTGACATGCTCCAGGGATGCAAAACAGCTGGGGCTCAGCGATGAGAAAATAGCTTGCTAGAGAAATCTGTCTACAGCAAGGACTTCAGTGTGGAGCTGGAAGATGGGAAAACAACAGCAGGAAATAAGAGGTTTTGCCCTGCTGAGCAGGAGAATATTGTTTTCATGGGCCACCAAGATGCAAATGTTGGGGCAAGGATGAAATTCTGAAATTCTCTTCTTTCTAAGGGAAGAACAACGAGAGAGAAATAACATCTCTCCAGCCATAGCCAAAATAGCTTTAGGGTCAACCTTTAGGTCAGGCATCCCCCTCTGGTTTCCCTTTGCAGATTTAAATTCTGGATCTAAGGCCTCTCCCCAAATCAGTTTTGAAAGGGTGATTTTGGTTATGTTCTCCACAGCTTCTATTTCAAAATGTTATTTTGAGGTCTTGCCTGCTGTCCCTGTAATTCTCACTCTGAATCTTAATGGAGATATGGCACTGGAGACTTCTGGATGATTTGACATTTTCCAGGCCTTGACATTGAACAAGGATATGTCATATGAGAAGTGACTCTCAGTCCAACAGGATGTGCGTACTGAAGGATGTGCTTCTCTGGGGGTCATGGGACACGTTGTGTGATCCATGTTGCCTTAGTGACCTGCTAGGCTCAGGGATGCAACCTAAGACTGAAGAGCAGGTTTCTTTGACATGACCTAGCACTGAACACAACCTCAATAAATGTTTGTTGAGCACATACTTGCTGTCCCCCCACAGTGAGAGGTGGGGCAATAACAACCGATACTGTTGGCATAGCACTTCCATTTCCACGACCCTCTCACAGACATCTCATTTCCTGTGTGCAAGAGCTCTGGGAAGTAGGTATGGCAAATTTTATTATTATCAATTTTATTTTACAGTGAAGAAAACCGAGAATCAAATGAATTAAGTGACCTGTCCAAGGTCATACAGCTAATTAAGGATGGAACATGTTTCCAGACTCTAAATCCCACATTCCTTCTCCTCTAAGAAAATTATCTACACTTGTGGCCAAAATAGTTAGCTTAAAACAGACTATACCTGTGTAGGGGGTATGGACGATATAAGATAGGCCTGACTGATAGTTGTGAAGCTGGGTATTGTTGGGTAAATGGGAGTCCACTCTAGTCTTTCATTTGTGTATATGTTTGACATTTTTTTTTATAATAGAGTTTTTTTAAAAAAAAGAATCAACCTGTGTTCTGTGCTCAAATCCTGTTCCTTCCAAACTAATCTCAGATAATTTTCATTTTCCTGTCTCCAATTTTTCTTTTAATGGCTGAGATCTCGATACTGATAATGGCCACCATTACAAGTGTTTACTGTATTTCTCTGATTTAGTGTACCCCTCTGGTAAGTGCTTTTTTCACATGTCTCACCATTTAATCCTCACAACTCTTCTATGACTGGGCACTACCATTCCCATTTTGCAGATGAGGAAACTGAAGCTTAGAGAGGTCACAGAACTTGCCAAGATCACTTGCCCAAGATCACAAGAAGCACTGGAGTAAATACTAGAGCTGAGACTTGAACTCAGGCCTGGTCGATCTGAAAGCCTGCTCTCTAACTCCTATTTCCTACCTTACAGCCAGAGGCGGGGGGAGGGGGGGGGTCATCCCTCTCTTGGAGACAATATTGTTTGAAATGTGCTTGTATTCTCAGAATTTTACAAGAGACTCTGAACAAGGAATTGGAGACATTCTCATCCCCACTGTTGGAAAGATAGGACTGGTAAACAGAAAATCTCTTCCATTCAGCCAGGCCTGTCTGTCCCCACCTCCCTGAGGGGATTCATGCGCTTAACATTGTTTTGTAATCTCAGATGGATGAAGCTGGCATCTACCATCCGAGCACAGGGGTCACCGTTATTGTTTTAGTTCCTGCAAGTGAAAGGTCTATCAAAGAAGTGGGGAGGCAGGTGGTGTGGGGTGTAGAAAGGGCAATGCCTTCAAATGAGATTTAGGTTCCATGTCTCTTCGTGGATTCACAGAGGACCAACTTTTGGCAGGCAAGGTCTTTGCGCTTAGGTAGACTGGCCAAGGTTAAAGGACACCAAAACCGGCATAGCTGGGACGCCCCTGCTGCCTGATTTCAGCTAAAGCCTGTGCTGACTAGGCCTCTCTCTCCAGCGGCAGCCGAGTCTCCCACTAGTGGCAAGAGCCTTGGGCTGTTATCTGGTGTGGTATCAAATATTTAGCTGGAGAACTTTCAGAGCGCTTCAGGGACGCAGGGAACTGTTTAGATATCAGATTCTCTCCTGCCAGGTCAAGCGAACCCCCCGTTGACGAATGGCTGTGTTTCCTCAAGCATCTCTCCCGGCAGCCAGTTATCTTGTGCTGCCCTTTAACTCGCTGTCCAGCTGAGAGGCCCCAGGCCTGCAGAAGCCGTCCTTCTAATCCCCATCTCAGGCTCAAGCTGCTGCAGTGGGCGATGGAAGATTGTTTACAAAAGATGAAGGCTCGCTGCTTTGCACCTGGTTTCTGTCTGGCCCATGCTGACGGGGATGAAGGAGCCTTCATTTATCTCGGCCTCTCTTCTCAGGCAGCTCCTGCTGTCCTGGCAGGCTTGGGCCAGTGTTTCACTCCCTGATAAAGCAGCTTTCCGAGCAGCTGGGGAAGAGCCACTTACAGGCCTTACACACCTCTCGCAAGACCCCTACCCGAGTCCAGGGGCAGCAGGACTAGATGAGGCAGAGGCTGCCGAGGGTTTAAATAGAAGGTCAAGTGGGTCTTGATTCCAGCGATCTGTCGGGCAGGCCATTTTGCTCTTTCTCTGTCTATAGATTTGGAAATAGGTAGCCAAATAACCCACCTGCCCTTTTTGCCTCCAGGGGAATAAGAGAGAAAGGATATCCGCTGGGGAAAGGACATCAGAGACAACCTTGTTTTATGAAGGACGAGGGTAGACAAAGTAGAGAAAGATTCACTGGGACAGACACTGCATTCAGGAAGGATGGAATTGGGTGTGAAGACTGCAGAAGCCTCCTCCCTAAAGCCCCTAAAGATAGACATTCATGATAATAAGTAACATTTATGGGGTGTTTACCGTGCGCCCAAGCCCTGTGCTAAGCACTTGATCTCATTTAATCCCAAGAGGTAAATATTCTTGTTATATCCATTTAACATATGAGGAAATAGAAGCTTAGAGAGATTAAGTATACAGCCAGTAAAAAGAGCCGAGATTTAAACATAGGATAGCTTGGTTCCAGGGCCCCAGGCTGGTTTTTTTTTTTTTTTTTTTTTTTTTTTTTTTGGTATGTGTTAAGGACTAGTCTAAGAACTTTACATTGATTTCTTACTAAATTATCTTAACCCAGTGGAATAGGTACTATTACTATTCCTTTTGCAGATGAGGGAACTAAAGCTCCATGGGGATAAGTTACACCCCCTAATCCACACGGTAAGTTAGTAACAAATAGGGATTATGCTGTGAACCCAGGCAATTTGGTTTTAGAAACAAACTCTTTTTTTTTTGCTGTTGTTTAATAGAAAAAAAATTTTTTTGGTTATTGTTATTTTGGGGAGGGTTATTGTTATTTATTTTAGGAAGAGCAACTCCAGGGCCCCAAGCTCTTAACAACTATGCTGTAGTTGAGAGACACACTGGATGCTGAGCGTGAGGGTACAGAGTTACGTGGCCATTGATGTGTGTTAAGGAACCTGAGTGCCTGGTTTTACCTGGTGATAACTTTGGTACTTGAACCTGGAGTGAAGAAGCAAATCTAGGTGATGGGTTAGAGGAAGCAGATAGCACGGGACAAGTGTGAACTGGCCACTCCAGGAAGCAGAATTAGGAGTGGGGCGGGAGACGGGGCTCCTGGCAGCTTTAAGGGTTTTGAAGGAGCAGATTTCCATTAAAATAACTGCTTCCCTTTGGCTTGGATAAAGCCACCTTCCTGGGAAAAGTTTGGACGTGAATTCCAATAGTAGATACAGGTGGCGGTACTCTGGATAGAGCTGGAAGTTAATAATCTCAGTTTGGGGAGTCTATTTCCAATAGTTGAATAATGCACTGACCCTCTCCAAAGGTGTCGCCTCCCTCCTAGGACAGGTGTTTTGAGTTGTTTGGGCAAGTCATCACCCTCCCCCTCCCCCCTGTATTGGCTGAACATTGGATCTGGCCAGAGAAAGGATCTTCTTCCTGTTCGCGGACTGGGCCTTTAAGCCCCCACAGATGCACCTGTTGTACTGATGATGCTGGAGAACGAGGCAAGAGGGTGTGGATCGTGCAGTATGATACGTCCCTGGCTATCAGACAGTCCTGGAGCATCTTTACTTTCAAAGCTGGTTGTAATAGTTGCAACTGAGTGGAGAAGGACTGAAGTCCTTATTCAGTCCCAGGAAGGGCTGGTCCAGGACTCAGGAGGTCTGGGTTTCATTTTTTTATTCCACCACTGAGTTGCTGTGAGACATTAAAAAAGAGGCTTCATGATCCCTCGACCTCCTCTTCTAGAACAAGGAAGTTTGTCCCATTCCCTGTTGTTAGCCTGTGTCAAGGACAAGGACAAATGGGACCACTTAAAATAAGCATAACCTACATTCAAGACAAGGTGGCTTTGATAAAGGTAAGTCCATGTCTGTTTTCCCTCTACCTCCTTTGGCTGAAGTCTGGGAGTCTTTACTGGAGCAGCCATTTCAGCTCCCAGGACCTCATTGTTCTGGGGGCAGGAAGCATTGACAGAAGGCCTTCAAGCTTCATTCCTACAACTGCAGCTCCTATCTGACCCCTTGAGGACAGAGAGCTGGAGACAAGGGGAGGGTGGGGTGGGGTAGGGAGGGGATGCTCTGTTTCACACTCTTCCAACCTGACGCCGCTAGGACTGGGATGGTGACAGGCCCTGGGCTCGGTGTTCAGAGCAGCTGAGTCTTGCGGACAAGAAGCAGATAAACTGCACCAGGCCTCTTAATGAACCCAGCGCCAGCTTCAGATAAACTGTCGCCACTTACTCCTCCCAGCCCTCTCTTCTCCAGGAAAGACTCCCTGCTTTGCATCAGCAGCAGACTTGGAGCAGGAGCTGGGGGCCCAGTGCCTGCTGCTCTGCAGGGAAGTTCTGGAGAGAGTGGAGACTCAGGAGTTCTGATTAAAACCTTGTTTGATTTCCCTTAGCTCCAGATGAGTCCAACTCTCTAGGCCCAAAGGGAAGCAGAAAATTAGCAACTGCTGGAAAAAAATATAGATAAAAACCACAGGGGGAGTGTTAACTTAAAAAATGTGTTCCCCAGGACCTCAGCGTGTGACTGAGATTTGCAGATAAGTTCTTTATAGACGTAATTAAGGTAAAATGAGGCCGTTAGGGTAGGTCCTAATCCAATACGGCTGGTGTCCTTATATGAAGAGGAAATTAGGACACAGAGACTCACCGAAGGGAAGACCATGTAAAGACACAAGGAGATGACAGCCATCTACAAGCCAAGAAGAAGGACTTTAGAAGAAACCAACCTTGCCAACACCTTGATCTTGGACTTCCGGCCTCCAGATTTGTAAGAAAATAAATTTCTGTTCTTTAAGCAAAACCACAAAAAACAGTGTGTTTTGCTTTTTTGCTTTTTACTACTCTTCTTCCCTTCATATCTCCTTTGAATCGAATTCTTTCTAGCCACAGAAGAGGTATTACAAATAGGTAACTTCTGTTTAGAGATACTGACAGTCCCATCCCAGATCAACAGGGCAGTGACAAAGATAAGACTAAAAGACTATTTCACTATAATATTTCCACCTCCTATTTATCTCAGTAATTGCCTCAGTCTGATGCTTTGTTTTGGCCCTTGCAGACCTGGCCATGCAGGTTCTAAGAAATGCATCATCTCTCTGTAGGTAGTTGGGACAAGCAGACTCAAGCTCATTTCTTCTAGGCTGCACACTGTTGGATAACCCCATGAGATTGTAGCGCTATACAAATGTTAACTGAATATTAATATTCCTAAGGGTGTGAGAAAACGGTCATTTTCATTAGGGAAATGGAGAAGCATTTTCTGAAGGCATCTGAAAGGGAAGTAGATGTTTCTCATCTGGGACAACGTCAGTGCCTAGAAGCAGGTTGAGATGACCTCAGATGGGTCTTTGAACACTAGGATAAGGCCCAAGGCCACGACTGGGGAGGATATGAGGTCTCTAACCTCAAACATATCTGTTCCAACAGTTTTAAGACTCCATGGAAATCTGGCAGGAGATTGTTACAATGTGCAGGATATGATCTAGTGGGATCAAGGAACTTCTGATTTTTATCTCAGTGTTTTACATCCAGGGTAGATGTTTTTGACTGAAGGAAACAGGAGAATTCCACTTTTTTTTTTTTTTTTTTTTTTTTTGCTGACCCAGCTGCTAAGTTTGGATGGATTGGTGTTATTCTCTAACGATTTTGCCTAAGGAAGCAAAGACGCATCATAAATTTCTTCTGTCGCCCACACAGTTGCTGTCCAGCACGGCGCTAATCACTTAGTAGGGCTCCTCTGAATTCTAAACGAGGTTTGGATGTTTACTTAGCTGGTGATGCTCATCAGTATCATCAGCCTTTCCATTTGACTAGCAAACAGTGCAGAGCTTTCTACGCAAAGTGTAATCCACGCACCAGCCTCAACAGCATCACCTAAGAGCCCGTTTGAAGTGCAGAATCTCAGACACATCCAGTGCTGTGCAGAGCCTGCAATGTAACAAGATCCCCAGGTGAGTCATAAGCACATTCGAATTTGAGAAGCACTACATTTCCTCATCCGATCTTCTGCCTATGAGATAGGCAGGGCAAGTATTATTATTATTTCCACTTCATATCAGTGGAAACTGAGACTCAGAAGTCAGGTGAGTTTCCCATGCTCACACAACTAAACGCAGCAGCTGAAATTTGAACCCAGGTCTTTTGATTCCACATTCCAAGCTCTGTCTACTATGCCAGGATTCAGAAGAAGGAGAGACCAGCGGCTGGTTTAATGCAAATGAATTATCCTGAGACCTGACCCCTGTGTGCTTCTGATTGTTTTTCCCACGTGTAAGATGCTCTTTGAAAGTAGTGGTGCTATGACATTGAGCTCAGTTCTCCCTTCAGTCCTTTTTTTCCACTCGCAGCCACCTAACAGCATTTCCAACCCGGGCCAACTGCTTCACAAGTGCAGGCTGTTAGCAATAATTGCCAGCACCTGTCACAGTGCCTGGCATTTAGTAGGCACTCAACAAATGTTTGTTGAGCCAAATAGAATTACCCGGCATTAGCGCAAGCTCTCAGCTGCTGATTACCGAGGTGCACTGGTGAAGCGGTGTTCTGGGTCTCTGTGACTCCTCTCTGTAGTCCTAGGGAAACATTCAAATTACACGTCCTCCTGACAGGAATTAGGGACACTATCTTCTTAACCTGAAGGGCAGATTTTAAAAGCAAGTTCCATTATTCATGTCTACCTGTCTCCTGAGGAGGGCCCAAGCCGAGAGCTGTGAATGCCCAGAGTGGATGAGCAGGGAATTTAGGGACTCACACTGGGAAACAGGCTCTGCTGCATTTTCTTTGAGTGGAAGCTTGGAGAGTGTGGGAAAAGTCAAGAGCCTTGGCTGAGCCAAGTTTGAAGCCAGGGGTCAGGAGAAAGAGATTACTGGGTGACAGTAACTGGGATCTGCTTGTAAACATTGGCCAGTCTTTGAGGCTTTGGCTGAGATCGCTGACAATGGGAAAAACCTAAAGTTAACCACACCGGGGATTTCAGTGCATATAAATTGACTCAGGGCTGAGTATGAAATGCCTAGTTTTCTTTGATGGCTCCCCCAGGAGAGTAGACATGAAGCAAAGCTCTGAGGAGGGCTGAATTATTATACTGTGAGAAGTTTTCTGAAGACGAGGGCTATGAAGATGGATCCCAGCAGTAAACCTGACAGCTATTCCACTGCTCCTTGCGTTTCGCACCTCACACCAAAATATAAAGGAAGGGAATATATTGTCTTTTCCAAGAAAGCTGTCAATCCTCATCCTCTCTGAGCAGGGCATGTATCTGGGGGGTTCCTCTGCCCAGATACAGCTGGTAGAAATGCCCCAGCTGTGTGTTCTCACCCAGCCTTCTCGGTTTCTGGTGAAATCTGTGCACCATAAGACAGACAAACCTATAATTTGCTATCCTTTGCCCACATCAGGTCCTCAGTTACAGAGCACGTGAGCCCCAGATGCAACAAGATGCAACATAGCCTTTGATCACATGAAGATTAAAGAGGCTAAGTTCATCTTCGTCCAACTTCCTTAGGAGCCAGCACCATGACTATTTTGCTTCCACATAACAATCTGGGGAGGAGGAGATTCAGCTCTTCTGGTGTTGGGGGGGAGGAGGAAGGAAGCTCCCTCTTTGCCCCTACTCTGCTCAGTTTGTTATGGCCAGGAAATCTCCAGCCTTGGGATTTTTCTAAGAGCTGGATCAGAAAGACAGCAGCAGCTTCAGGGTATATTTGTTTCTAGCTTCAAGGGGTTGTTTTCCAACATGTGTAACCCCATCCCTACATCCTTTGATTTAGTTGATTTGTCTCATGGCATTATTGGGGGGTAGGTAGCTCTCTTTCCCTCCCTGCTACACCCCCCACCGAAATCTTCTGCTCTAAGCTATTTGTGGGTCGATTCATTCATCCAACAAGAACGGATGTGAGACAATCAACCACTTCCTCTTTGCCACCCCCAGAGTCCCCTACTCAGACTTCTGTCACGGTACTTATAGCATTTTATTGCATTTATTTGATATATTTTCCTGTATCTCCCCTTAAAAGACAATGAGCATCTTGAGGAAAGGCATTGTATTTGTCTTTATCCTAAGCATCTAACCAGGGTATCTGGCACATAGGAAATATTCAGTATATTTGCTTAAATTGAATGAACGAGGAAGGTAGAAAGGATAAAGACGAATCAGTTGGAGAGATCCAAAACTTAGAAAGAAAAACAACAGATCAAACTTCTTCTCAGTAGCCTGGGCCTGGGGTAAACTTCCAAAATGGTGCTGGGATTGGAGATTCGCTCTTGTCAACCTTGACATTGCTACAGTCTCGGTGTGGTTGCTGTGCTGTTGATAGCGTCACAAAGCTATTTGTCAGGGCTGAGGACGGCTTTTAATATATCATCATTCTGAGTGCCACAAAGGACATTTATCAGTGATCGAACATTGCTTAGAGACTGTTGTAACAATACCTTGTTAATTGATTTGTAAAGTTATCGATACACATATCAGTGTTCATTTTTTGTTGTGCATTCTTGAACAGAACCACAAAATGTCAAAGGTGAAAAGATCGTAGAAGGAAGTTCACCCATTTCTTTTTACAAACGAGGGATGGAAGCTCAGAGACTGAACAAGAACATATCACCAGCTAATGGAACAGCTCGGATTAGAACTAGAGCCTTCCAATTCACAAAAATGTTTTGAAAACTATGGAGAAGATGATAGTGTTTGTGCAAGATTACTTCTCTCTTATTCAGGGGACCTGAGCATTTCCTCCTGCTTTCACTGTCTCTCTCTCTCTCTGTCTCTCTCTCTCTGTCTCTCTATCTCTCTCTCTCTCTCTCTCTCTCTCATTACTAACAGTTATTGAGCACTTACTATGTTCCAAGCACTTTGGTATGCACCCCCCCCACTGCCTTAATCGTCACTATAACCCTATGAGGTAAGCCTAATAAAATCATCATCATAGTAATTGTTCTTCCTTTTTTATAGAAGAACTTCAGGAAGTTAAACTTGCCCAAGACGATACAGTTAGTAAGTGGCAGAGTTGGAATTTAAGCTCATTATGTCCCACAGCAGAATCCATGCTCTGAATCATTATTTTTATAGCTTTACTCAGATTTAAGCAATATCCCACTATGAAGGACTGAGTGCCCTTGCATGAAAAAAGGAATCGGTCCCATCAAGTAAGTACCAGTCTCCGTTTTATTTTGTACACTTCTCTACTATAGGGGCTTGTAATGGTTTCTTTTTATGTCCATCTCTTCCACTACAGTAGAAGGCGAAGGGGTTGTATGTCTTTCATCTTTTAATTTCCAAGACCTGGTACAGTGCCTGGCACAGAGAAGGTGCCTAATAAATGCTGAATCAGTGAGTAGATAAACTCAATGCTGATAGAGCTCACAAGGCTACACACCACCAGCATAACTACTCAGAGTCCCTGAGCTGGGGACTTGGGCCACTACATCTGTTCTTTCTGCTTGGTTTCCTTGTGGGAGAAAGAGCAGCCTCTTTCATGCCCTACAGAACAGAAATGTCAGTAAATAATCTTCCAATCTCTGCAGCGTGGTGTCTGGTCGATTATCCCTTCGCTGGGTGCATTCTGGCAGTCCAGTAGGGCACTGGCAGTGAGGATGGGCTCTACCAACCCAGGCGCTGTGGCGCCTGGCATATCAGTAGGTACAACGTCCCACATGAGAAGCTGCCTTTGTTCTGTGATTTAATGCAGATCGTTTATTAGGGGAGGGCCATGCAGGTGGAAGGGGGCAGTGGTTGTCCAGCATCCCTCCTTGTTACTTTGGTGTCTGGAGCCAGGAATCCCTTCCTCTTCCTGGTGGCTTGACTGGACCTCCCTAACCCATGAATGACCTAGGCTTGGCAGCATGGGTCTCATAAGAAGATTACTGAGGCTTGTTGCCTATTGAAGGTTAACCTGCCGTTTTTACACAAAGCCAATTTTCCCCAATCTATGTTCCCAAACTGGGAGAAGGGTTCATGCCACCAGCCCTGCCTGATGTCTGCAGATCCTGCAGTGTCTGCTTTGACTTGAAATCTCTGGTCCAGACCGTATTCACTTCCCTGTTGGGTTTCTCAGCTGGGTGTGCTGTTTGCATGCTTCTAGTCAAAGTTCCAGAGGCCCAGTGTTTGACTCCCTACAGCCACTCCCTCTTCCTGTGGAGGGAACTGACCCAACCCAGGCCTGGCCAGGCAGGGTGGCTCGCCATCCAGGTCTTTGCCCTTCCTAACAGCCCGGGGAGTTCCAAGTTCCCACTGGGAGATGGCCTGCTGTCTTCAACCCCTCTCCAAGAATGTGCTCTCCCATGGGAAAGGACACGGAGCTTTCCGCCCTGAGCTCCCAAGAGAGGTGCAGACAGTCACAGGAACGGGAAGAAAAGTTCCCTGCACTATAAATACTTCTCAAATGTCCCCTGTAAATCTCCAGACGTGTCAGCGAGGCACAGGGAAGAGAGCTTGAATTAGAGCCGATTAGAGACCATATTCTCCCGGAGGAGGGCAAGCTTGCCCATCAAGCGAGCCCCACAAGGCCGCGGGGACCACCTCAGGAGGCAGCGTCTCTCCAGACAGCTTTCCCGGCAGCTGCCCCGTGCCGCCGGCTTTGGGGAGGACAGACACTATTTCCCCTTTGCTCTTCTGTCCTTTGTGGCCAGAGGGGACCCGGGTGTGTCCTCTTCCCCGTGAGTGAGGGTGGGGGGGAGGGCGGGAGGAAGAACCTAGACGTGGCAGAAGCAAACTGCCCGGGCCGGTGGGTGATTTATGAAGTGCTGAAAAGCATCTTCGAAGCTGTCATTTATCTTACAGCTCTCAGCCTAAATAAACACAGAATCTGCCTAATTATAGTTACAGTGGAAACACAACACCCGAAGTCTCACGGCCATCGCTGCCAGCCCATCTCCGCCCGCGGCCGGGCGCCCGCATCAGCCCACAGCTGCACCCTAGCGGCTGTCTCCGCGCCCGCCCCGGGCTCCTGGCCTCGGCGCGGGGCGCCCTGCCCTGCTTCCCTCCAGACGCCCCTCATCTCCCCCACTTCCCTTCCTCTCTCCGTCCCGTTTCTCTCTTTCTCGCGCTCACTCATGGGCCCAGGAGTGCACGTTCCTGAAAATAATTTGTCAAGAGCAGAGGCACCATCTCCATCCTGCCTGGAGACGCACCTGCTTGCCGCCCCCATCCAGATGCAGCAGGAGCTGGAGAGGACCCTTGGCCTGGGTGGATGTTCCTACTCTTTCCCTGTCCTGGGAGCTTCCTTCGGTTGTAGTTCACCAGGTCCAGCCTGGCCCAGGGGACTCCTGCAAGGTCAAAGGGGCTCTTTCTGTTGTTTACTAGATCAGGAAAGGCCGGGGAGGGTCTTTGGTATCACTTAGGGTACAGAAAGAAGGAGAACCTTTTTGCTCCTTGGTGTTTTTGTGTCCTCCTTGGGAGGGAAAGGCTCTCCTGCTGGATGGTCTTTCCACTCTCTACCACTGTTCCTGGACTTGAACTCAGAACTTCCCTTCCTCCTTGGCATGTGGGAGGTCTCCTGCTTTTGGAGACTCTTCTGTCCTGGATGTCGAAGCAGAGAGGCAGGTACTTCAATAGTACCCAGGACAGTGATATCATAGGGTGGTTCTGGATGAAACCCTTCCCCAGTGGGGTACCCTCTTCAGCTTGGTCCTGGGGAGGTGGGGCTTAGGGCCAGGGCTGTGTTTGACATAGCAAAAGAATTCAGTTATTCTAATAACCAAGGGGAATCAACCCATGACTAATGGAATCAGAGTCCCCTCAACTCCGCAAAAACCAGTTCCCTAAAAATGGCAATTTCAGAGTCCAAGGCAGTGCATCCACCCAGGGACAGTTCTGGATTTCATCCATGTGGTATTAACTTACACGCTAGCATATACATTACACTAGACATATAACTCACTCCTAATTTACTGTTGTCTTTCTGTGTATGCAGGGTCTTGTTCTTGTAGACAAATTTGGGGATCTAATAACAAAGTAAAGGAAGGATTCCTCAAGGGCAGGTGTAATCTGAGTAGACCTCCTGGAGGATGTGCGCTTTGGAAAAGGATATAAATAAAGAAAGGGCTGCCACCTACCAGTTGGAAGGGAATGGAGAGGAGACCTTGAGGAAAGAGAAACTGGGAGTGAACACAAAGAGGAAGTAACTCTGCTTGCTCACTAAGAGCACAGACCCGGGTCTTTTTAATCCTGATTTTGCTTCCTAACTCAGCCCTGACTTGTTCTACCAGAGGGTTATGGAATGTAGTCCCCCGCTGTTTCAGTTCCAGAGTTGAAACCTAGCCAGAGCAGCCAATGCGTGGACCCATGTAACCGTGAGGGGCTCTGGCAGCTGGATTCAGAAGAGAGGCTCTTGAGTCAAGGTTTTTGATGACACCAGCAGCCTCTCTGCTAGTCTGTGGGTCCCTCCCCTCCCCAAAGCGCAGGAACTCCGTCTCTCCCAAATCTAGTCTGCTCAGCCAAGTCTTGGAATCCTGCTCAAAGGAGAAAAATCAGGGCCTTTGCCATAGTATGCAGAGGGGTGTAACAGAGGAGAGATCCATTTTTTACTAGTTATACCACTGCTTATCCATTACAGTAAGATAAAAATACCTGTTCCCTGCCTGGCTCCCAGAGCGCCAATTCAAATGAATGAGGATGTAAAAGCTCATGGTAAGAAAATCTCTCCCTAGGTAGTTCCAGATGAAAGAACGGCTCTTTAGCACTTTGAGTGTGTTAGACGATGAGGCCTCCCCCTATAGCAGGAGGGGAACTCTCTGCATTTTTTTTAAATAAGAGGGGCACATAAAGCCTCAGAACAGTTGAATGAATTTCCTGAAGTCACACAGTAAATTACTTTTGAAGACTTGATTGTTTATCGGATCACAAATGAGTTGTAAGGAGATTTGGTCTGCATTAACTCTGAAGGCCAAGACAGAAGGAAAACACACTTTAAAGTCGCAGGTCTCTAGACTGGTGAGCAAATACATTTTTAATAGAAAGAGAAGGACTCTCTCCTGGTGTTCTGTTTTGCTGGAGTCTCATTGGTTTTTGTGGGTCTCTCTGTCTTTCTCTGCTTTTTCCCTTGTTCCTATTTTCTCCCCTTGCCTTGAGTCTCTCTTTTCTTCCCTCTTTCTTTCCTTCTGAACATCCCAGTCAGCAGTTTTGTCCCCAGGATTCTTTGCTTTTTTTTTTTTCCCCCTGCCAGCTCTTTCCTGCCAGCTGCCAAAGCCTCTGCTCCCTCTCGACTTCCTCAGTTGATCCTGCGCAGGAGCTGATAGCTTATCTCCACGCAGCAACAAGAAAAGTGAGATAGTGGGCTCAGAAGCCAGCCACCCCAGAGCATCTTGGGAAATGGTCTGCTGTTGTGAACCGTTCGGTCCTCACAACCTCACTCCCACCTCCAAGCCAAGATCACACGTAGATGCTTGTCTCCTCTCTCTCTGGTCTAGTCTGTGCTTCTACAGTCAGCTTAGGGCAGACAAAAGAAAAGGCCTGGACAGCTGAGGGTGCACATGTCCCCTTGTCTTTCAGATGTCCAACTTGAAAGGGAGTTTAAGTCCTGGCTTTGTCTCTAATGTGCTGTGCAACATCAGAAAAGTCACCCAGTCTCTCTGAGCTCCAATTTCTGTAGACAGGTATAATCCAACCAGAGTGGGTTTTTATGTATTTGACCCCAGGTTTAGGGCACTGGTAGGTCCTATCTGAGGAGTGGAGAGTAACTGCCATTTCCAGTAACTTCTGATCCGGCATGCCCTTGCACTTTTCTATTTCCCTTTTCTGTCACTTCATTCTGCACCCCAATGACCTAACATGGAAATTTTGTCCCGGGCAGGAATGATCTCACCTGGAGTGCTCCCAGTTTCAATTCTGAGAAAGCCCTGGGGCTTGGAAGTATATTATTCATTGGTTCTCTATCTAATAAATATGCAACTTTTCCTCTACTAGAAAAATAGTTTCCATTCCCACAAGGCAATAAAAAGTAGAGAAATTGCTTCATCTTCTGCTTTGGTCTAAGCCAGTGGTTCTCAAATGGGAGTGACTTTTGCCCCCATCCCTCCAAAAAAAAAAAAAAAAAAAAAAAAAACCAGAAGAGCTATTTGGTATTGTTTGGAGACATTTTAGGTTGAGAAGGGTTTGCTACTGGCACCTAGTGGGTAGACACCAAGGATGCTGCTAAACATCCTGCAGAGAAAGGGACAGCCCCCCACAACCAAGAATTATCGGGTCAAAAATGTCAGCTGGGCTGAGGTTGAGAAACCCTGGTCTAAGTCATCATATCATCATAACAATGTCCTTGCTGAAGTTCTGGGGCCTCACAGAATGTGGAGGTGGCAAGGATTTGCCCTCAGAAGGCCCCCATGTAACAGGGAAATAGTGCCTCTGGATTAGGAGGCAACCTGTCTGAGAGGAGAGACAAGTTTCTTAACTCCATGCTTGAGGAATTTATGGCGTAAAGAAAGCCACCTGGGAATATGATATATTAAATCAATATTTATCCATTCAACAGGTATTTATGGGGCTCCTCCTGTATGACAGGTCCTGTGTAAGGTGTTAAGGATGTCCGAAGTGAGTTCTCAATCCATACACCTACACCCAGGAGGGAGTTTCCCTTCCTCTTGGTCTCATTTCCAGTCACCATCGTGGGCAAGATTTGACCAAATACTCGTGAGTGGAAAGGACACCGAGAACTGAGTAGTTACAAAGTTGGATGTGTTGATGGGCAGTGCTTAGAAAAACAGAAGCCAGACTTGTGAAAAGAAAAGCAGATTTGGGTTCCATTGTAAGAGCAGGTAAGCATTCCTGGGTTGAGACAGCCACAGAATGGAGATGCTGCTGCGAAGTGGGACCTGATGATTTCTATTGGACTTAGGCCCAGTAACCGAAGTTCTCTGAGTTGCATGGACTAACAGGATTCAACATGGCTTTGCAATGCGCCTTGGAGCTCACGGTAACTGCTCTACGAATATGGCAGGAAGAGAGAAACGCTGGCAAACCCAGTGCAGCCTGGAAGTGTTTTTACATGGAGATCTTCCTCCTTTACCCACCTTGTACAAAGGAATTCACTTGCCCTGGGTGAAGGGAAGGGAGGGACCTTTGAAAGTGGGAGTTCTTGTCAGCATTGGCATAAGTGGCAGTAGGCCAAAGACTTGATTCTGAATTGTCCTGCCTTTAGAGATGTGAGCAAATTCTTTTAATCTCATATAGTAGGATACAGGACAAATAGGCCTCTACTGGAAAAATAACATGCGTTCATTCAATTCCATTTACTGAGCACTTACAATGTACAGGAATTATTCCAAGTACTCCAGGATGCATTTATTGATTACTTACTCTTTCACAGTAAGTCATATATTGAACCTCTACCGGCACTGTGCTAAATGCTTGGGGTACAGAAATAAAACACAGCCTGTCAATGGTCCATGAGGAAACAACCATTTCTTAAATTCCTACATACTAAGCTTCAAACTAAGAACTTTATGCACATTATGTTTATAATACTCATAATAATCTTGAGCCTATTTTATAGACGAAGAAAACAAAGGAGCCCCAATTTTTTTAAACTGAAGTATAATTGATTTTCAATGTTGTGTTAGTTTCAGGTATATAACAAAAGTGCTTCAGTTTTACACACACACACACACACACATATATATTCTTTTTCAGGTTCTTTTCCATTATAGGTCATTATAAGATATTGAATATAGTTCCCTGTGCTATACAGTAGGCCCTTGTTGGTTATCTACTTTATATATGTTAATCCCAAACTCCTAATTTATCCCTCCCCCCTTTTCCCTTTGGTAACCATAAGTTTGTTTTCTATGTCTGTTTTCTCTTTCTGTTTTGTAAATAAGTTCATTTGCATCATTTTTTTAGATTCCACATATAAGCGATATCATATGATAATTGTCTTTCTCTGTCTGACTTACTTCACCTAGTATGATAATCTCCAGGAAAGGACTCCCAATTTTTTAAGCCAGTTGTATGGAATTTCCTCAAAAAATTAAAAAGAGGATTACCATATGATCCAGCAATCCACTTCCAAAAGAATTGAAAGCAGAGTCTCAAAGAGATTTGTGTACACCCTTGTTCATAGCAGCACTACTCACAATCACCAAAAGGTGGACGCAACCCAAGGGTCCACCAACAGATGAATGAGGAAACAAAGTGTGGTATATACATACAATGGAGTATGATTCAGCCTTTAAAAAGGAAGGAAATTCTACATTTCCTATGCTACAACTTGAATGAACCTTAAGGGCATTATGCTAAATGAAATAAGCCAGTCACAAAAAGACAAATACTGTATGATTCCTCTTATATGAGGTACCCAGAGTAGTCAAATTCATAGAGACAGAAAATGGAACGGTAGTTGCCAGGGGCTGGGAGGAGCGAGGCAGGGGAGTGGTTGTTCAATGGATATAGAGTCAGTTTTTCAAGATCAAAAGAGTTCTGAAGATTGGTTACACACCAATGTGAATATACTTAACACTAGTGAACTGTACACTGAAAAATGATTAAGATTGTAAATTGTATGTTGTGTATATTTTACCACAGTAAAAAAAATTTTTTTAAGTTTAAGCCACATATCCAAGTTCTGATTCTAAAGTCCCATTTTTTTCCACTACGAAAACAACTATAAGATAAGGGGGAAAGGAATGCATCCTTAGAGGAATCCAGACGAGGAATCATTTATTAACGTGTCATCCTTTGCATCCAAAGATGACAACATCACTATTTTCCTTTGGGCAACTGGGGCCAGAAGGAGGTACTAGCCAATAGCCTCACTCCAAGTCAAGATTTAACATTTGCAGAGTCTGATGCAGTTAAAGATTCAGGCTTCTCTTCTCAAAGTCTTTGTTCAGAAAGATCTTTACCCACTTCCCCAATCTCATCCACCCTCTTCTAGCCACACATGCTGCTTTGCAACTGCTCACAGCCAAGAACCGAGATCACTCTTAGTGGAACCGAGTTTTATAAAGGCAGAGATGTGGAGAGGGCAGCCCCTGGCAAACCTGTGAAGCAGGCAAAGTTTATTTTCAGGCCTCGGGCTTTCCTTTTCTGCAGCTGGCACAGGGCTAAGAGTCAGGAGACTTGAGTTGTAGCTTCTGCTACTAACTTGCTGCGTGACCCTGGAGAGACAGCTTCTCTGAGCCTTGATTTCTGCATTTGCAAGGTAAGGGGTTTTGCTCTACATGGTGCCTGCAGCTCCCCCTCAATATTGGCCCTGGAGGAACTTTGAACCCTTGACCTCTTCACTCCACTACCTCCCCAGGGTCCTCCTGCTCTCTAACACCTTCTCTTTTGGCAAAACTACTCTGGACCAGTTCTGATACGTTCATTCACACACAGGTGCATTTTCTCCCGAGGGTATTTGCATTTCCACTGGGATCCAGATGAGAATGAATGAGGCTCTAACTTGGATTTCTTTTGATTGCAGAAGCAAAGGGCTGTTTGAAGGGTCGGGTGGAGGTGGGGGGAAGGACTCACTCCAGCTGCCGATGGAAAGCAGGGCCCAGCCCAGGGCTGAGGCCTTGCTTGGGTGCAGATCTCGGCACACCTCTCCACATGTGGCCCAGGTGTGAACCCACCATACATCTTCCTCTCTTGCCAGGGACTCTGTAGGGATGCTGGCAGCTCCTCTGTCTCTGAGGAAGTCAGTTCCAGCTCAGATGCCGATGAGGTCATCGGGTTCCCTTGTCTGAGCTGGAATTTGGCAGGAGGGCTCGTGGGGCAGCTGTTTGTGGTTTCTCTTTTCCTCTGAAGGAAGGTCTGAGCAGATGATCTCCTAGGTGCTGCCTGTTTCCATGTGAAGGAGAAGCAGGATGTGGCTCCAGATCAGTGGAATGGGAGTGGGGTGGCAGAGGGTGTCTGGGGGTGTCTGGGGCGACACATAAGTGACATATTTTGTGAGGTGAAAGATCCCAACTTCTTTCAATAACTTCCTCAACTCCACTTTTGTTCTTGGGAAACCCCATTTCTTACTAATATTTATTCATGAGGAGTTTTGTTTTTGGAGATTTTGAGGAGCAGCTGCTTTGGGGTCTGAGGGAATTCACCCCACTGTGAAGGCAACTTTTCATCTACTCAGGGCAGCCAGGCTTCTCATCAAGAAAACATCAGCTCCTCGAGGCGGAGGGGCCTGCAACTCCAGCAGGATTAGTGTGCTGCTGTGGGGGGCTCCCGGCATCCTCTGCTGCTGGCCAGACAGCCCTGAGGCCTGGGGGCAGGACACAGGGGTGTCCACGTGACGGGACAGGCATCCCTGCCTGGGGACCTTGCGGAGCCTCTTTGGCCAGCAAATCGCTACACTGGAGGCGCCAAGGACTAGGAGTTCCAGACGGTCCTCGTCTTTCAGAGGCTTGTGTCTAATGGGAGAATCCAGAGACTTCTACCCTTCCCACCCCTAGAAAACAAATCCAATAGGACATGCAAATCAGTGCCCAGTGGGGAGTGCGGAGGGAAGGCAGAATTAGAAAAAGATATGCACAGGGTGGTTTTTATTTGGGAAGTCAGGAATTCTAGAAAGTCAAAGTTGGCAGGGACTTACTAGTCCAACCCTCGTATTTTCCAGACAGAGAAATTATGGGAAGTGACTCGTGTAAAGAATGCATCAAAGATGAGATTCAAAGATAGGTCTGGCCCTAGCCCAGGGCTCTTTCCTTTATATTTGATCTCTAAATGTCTGGTTGGCCCAGCATTCTAGGACAGCATGACTCAGCACGGCTCACTCACTCTGCGACTTCCCAACTAGCTCCTCCTCACGCTTACAAGTTTTGGTCTGGGTTTCCGCTCATCCTTCACTGTTCACTGCTTTCTTTTTTAATGCCCATCTGAGCAAACTCTGCTCTGTAATGCTCATGGGATTGTAGACGTAAGGCTCCAGTTTCCACATGAAAGAGAGTCCTGGGAATGTTTTGGCCCCAAAAGGGGGCATTGACCTTCCGTAAGGAAAGATGTAGGGAAATCAAGACTGTCCTTAGTTCTTCCTGAGGCAGACTAGTTCCTCTCCTTGCCCGCTGCCAGCTCTCCGTCCTGACCCCGAGCCCCATCCCCCAGGGCTTTCACCTGGTCCTGCCTCCCTGGCTGCCTTCTCTCCACCCCCCGTCACCGCCATTCAGGTCTGGAGCTTTGAAACGTGCTTTTCACTGAGCACTTGGACATTTAGATTATTATTCCTCATTCCACACTCCTTACTGGTTTTGCTTCCCCTTCTCAAACCCTGAACACACTCCTCATGTCATTCCACATTCTACAAAAAAAAAATTGAGAATTCTTGGATATTTGCACTAAATGGGAGGAAATGGGAGATATTAGTGACTGAGGTCACAGATGGGGTAAAAGGGTAGAAACTAGACGATGAATCAAGCCATCTGGCTAGGCTCTCCTGCTGCCCTACTGTGTGCAGAGTCTTGGGCAAAACCTTTAACATCTCTGTGCTTTAGTGTCTTATTTATTGGGTAAGAATAATACTGCTTGACTCATCAGGTACCAAGTGTTGATTTATATCTTATTTCATATTCTATTTGGATACTACAGTCACAAAGATCCTCACGCCTAAGGTCAGGAAACCAATGTATCTGCGAGGGCTCCGCTTCTGTCAAATTGCTGCAGGTGGGAAGCCAACCTGGAGGCAGGCGTTCCTAGGAACAGTGTAGCAAGGCGACTCTAAGACCCCTGCAGTGGGAAGCTCTTGCAGCTGGAAGTCAGGACACCAGTCCACTCCCCCCTTTACTGTTCTACTGTGTATGGAGTCACAGGCAAGTTCATCTCCCCACCTGAGTTTTCCCATCTGTAAAATAAGAAGAATTAAAACTTGTCTGAAAGCTTCCACGCATCCCCAATTCAACTGGGGATGAAGTTCGTTTCAAGAAGCTCTTGAAGTGTTAGGGAAGGAAGAGGCTGTGTTAACCCAAAATAGTTTTATTAGTCTCGGTTTCCAGAAGAAAGGAGTGTACAGAGCTTCCTCTAGCTCAGCACCTGGGTGGTGGCTGGAGCCTGCCAGGGCCTCCATCTGCCCACGTCAGAGGATGCACGAGGAATGGTGGTGCCAGAGGCAGATGCAACAGAGAGGGAGCTATGCTTCACCAGCTTGTCAACATGTCATTAGGGTGTTCCTGTGGGAACCAAGAGCAGAGGCAGGAGGCAGGAGATGTGGGAGGGAGGGAGGCGGGAGGAGGGAGGAAGAGAGAGAAATGGAAGAGATGAAGGGGTTCATGCCAGTACCGCATTCATCCCTGTCAGGAGGAGAGCTCTATCAAACCAAGGCCAGGCCTATAAATCAGGCCATAATTAGTTGCAAAGAGAAAGCTTTAACATCCTCATCAAATTGATTAATACATCTTGCAGCTCAGGACAGGCTGGCCCTGCCTCGGAAAAACTGCAAGCTCGCCCAGCTGGGTGGGGATGGAGTAGGGAGAAGGGACCGTTCCGGCCATAGCTGCGTGGAGCCCGCTGAGTTCTGCCCCTCTGTTTACTCACTTGAAGGAACCTCTGACAAGTGGCAGGCGAGGCCAGCTCTTAGTCCAGGAGGTCATCGTGGGCCTGGAGCCCAGAGAATCAAATGAATGTGCTAGTTTTACTGGGAATCAGCCCTGAAACCACTGACAAATTATTTTTTTCCTTGTGGGTCTCAGTTTCACCATCTGCAAAAAGGACACGTTGGACCAGAGGAACTTTGTTTCCTTCCACTTCTGACACCATAAATGTCTATGAGCCTAATGGACAAGGACATTTAAAGGTCATGGCCAGTGAAGACCTGACTACAGAGTCCGTTTCTAGAATACCCAATGGGAGGTCAGAAGTTTGGGACATGCTTAAATAAGTTGGCCTCACTCAAGCTTGAGATTACCAACCTTGCCTGTGTGTCCTTTCCTGAGGCCTAAGCAGCAGATGCTTTTATCCTTCAAGGCAACACAGAAAGAAAAGATACAGATTAACTTGGATTTACGTCCTGGCTCAACCAGTTATTAGCCATGTGTTTGGGGAAAGTTACCAAGCCTCTTCAGCTTCCTCCTCTGTAAGAGAGGAATAATAATGTCTCTCTTCCTGGGCCATAATGAGGTGTAGATAAAATATATGGTTGACAGGTAATCACTAGCAGTATTATTCTTCAGATGACTCTTGATATCTTAATCATGGCATCGAAATCACATGGAGACAAAAGTAAAGTCCTGATTCCCCACAGGATGGCCAACTAGTCACCCTCCTGGGATGTTGTATGAATAGGCAGCATTTTGTTGTGTAAAAAGCACTGGACTCGAACTTGGAAGGTTTGGGTTCTGAGCTCACCTTTGCATCTTATGAGCTGAGTGACTTAGTGCAAGACCCTTCACCTTTGTGAATTTGGCCTTCCTGAATCTGGAATGTTTTCACATCCAATCAGATAATGTGTATACATGACCTCATAAAATATAAATCACTATTCAAATAGAAAGCATTTGATAACCAATGTTCTGGATATCAGTCACCCTTGCCTGCTGCTCACTGCCCCGAAGTCTCATATCTGGAAAAACAAATCAAATAGGTTTTTCTTCAAGCCCCTGGGACATGCTTCATTGCTCAGAGGGACCCTGTGTCCTTATGTCTTCTATGAATCACACTTTTCTGGTTTCCTGTTTTAACAGAAACTCTGACCTAATTGTTTATGATAAATGAAGATTCTCTATTTCTTAGTATTTGGAACACATATTGGTTGATTTAGTGAGATTATAAAAAATTCACTCTTTCCTACTTCTAGAATAATTAAACTGTTGGGCATATGGCTGTATATCTATATGTATGTATTTCCCAGTCTTCTTGGCAGTTAGGATGACCATATGACTAAGTTCTTGGTAAGAGAATGTAAACAGAAGTGATGTGGGCCACTTGTGGGCTGGGACCTTGACAAATGGGTATGCCTCTTCTATACTTTTTATTCTTCCTGGAACCTAGAACATGAGTACCCTCGAGCCAGTTTGGACCAGGAAGACAAAAGGCCACCCTAGGGGATGCTGGAAAAGCAAGAATGAAGGACCCTGGGTCCCTGAATGACAGCATGGAGAACTTCCTGCCAACTTAGAACTCAGACTGTTCTGTGAGAGAAAAATAAACCTCTATCTTGTTGAGCCATTATATTTTGGGACGTCTTTATTGAAAAAGAGTTTAATGTTTTATCCTCACTATTTATTTGCATTGCTTGTCCCTCAGGAGTCCAGAAGTTTTCTTACCAACCCCACTATGTCTATGTCCCACAGCACCAAATGTGGAAGACACGTTAGGAGATTCCGCTGCTCCTGGTGTATTTGAAGGCGGGGTCTGCTTCTGGATCAGAGTCATCTTCTGGTAATAACTTTATTAAGAAGCTGTCGATCCATATACACTCAAAACTATCCCACCCCCCACCTAAAATAATCAGGTAGGGGGAAGGTGCAGCAGAAAATAAGACAGCTGTAGATGGAGGGTGCCTGGAGGGACCCACAGGCATCTGAATTCTGACTCTGGGCTAGGTGAAGGGGCAGGGAGAGCTCAGGGACCCCAGACCCAGAGAAACGGACCAGAGGTGCCCACGTGACTTGTCACATGAGCCTCTGATAGAGGAAGTGGGATTTTCAGTCTGCACAGCTTTCTTAGGCTTCTAACGCCCAAGAAAACTTGACCCTCACCTACTGACCCATTGGCTTTCTCATCGGTCTGTCATCATCAGTCAGGATTTTTACATAGCCTCTGACATTTAGAAAGCCTCCCTCCTGACACTCATGCCTCCCCTTGTGGAATGTGGCCCTGAGCAGACTCAGAATTATCCTTTAAATGTTTAACTGGGCTCCTGATTTAGAATGTGAGGACCGAATACCCTCTTTCAAAAGCCAAGAGCTGAGGAAGTCTTCCTTGTGGGATCACAAGGAAGAGGAGAAAACAGAGGGAGGACATGGCGCCAAATAGCCACAGGTGGGAACCAGAGTGGGGAGGAGGGCTCGCCTCACTTTGTCACACCACTGGCCCGAATCACAGGGCAGGGCCGGAAGGGAAGCGCCAGTTGCAAATGCTCCCACCTCATCTCACAGCTCACCAAATATTATGGCCTAGCACATAAAAACCAGAGTGCTAAGCTGCCAGGAGTATTAAACTCAAGGAGCTGTGACCAGAAGCAGGCAGGCTCTGGGGACAGGAGTGGGGAGGCGGCAGGCCAGCAGCTCCCACTAAGCCCTGTGTCTCTCAGGCAGCAACTGAAACCAAGCAGGAAACAGCCTTTGCCCCGAAACCCACCTCTGCCTCCTGCTTCTCCAAGGTGAGAGCATTTAGGGAGTCCCGTGCCCCCTCAGCAGGAGTAGGCTGCCTATAAGCAGAAAATAAAGGCTTTTAAGCCACATAAATCAATGAAAATTAGCAGGAGTCAAGGTGAAAAATCCATCCTCCACCACTTGGATGTTTGAGCCAAGATTCTCGGTGATTTACAGCCATATAATTAGAGTGATCTGATCTCTCTCTCTCTTTTTTTTTTCCATCCTCCCTTCCCTTTCTAGACAAAGCCCTCTCCTGTAAGGCAGGTTTCCAGTGGCCACTAGCTCTTCTGGCTGGAAGCAAGCATGTGTACCTCTCAGCTCAGCACCTTGTTGGATCTCAGTGCTACCTTGGTTCGCCTCCTCTCTGCCTGCCCCTTAATGAACAGTCTGCCCTGGGGTAGATATGGGTTGTGGGTGGGGAGCCCACATTCTGAAGAATGTTGCAGAACTGAAGAGGTGTGATTGCTGACCCCGAGTGAAATGTGGCATCATCCCAGAGGTGAAGGAGGGGTCTGGAGTAATCAGAACCCCTAACCTCTGACCTCTGAACTGGGGAGAAGATTGATGATGGCATGAAAGTTTCCCAGTCCTGTGCCTCCTGCCAGATTAGGAACACAATCCAGCAGCTGATGGAAGTGTGAGCTGGGACCCAGAGAGGTTCAGTGCCTGGATTTGCCTCAGAAAACCAGGATCTAGAGGGACAAGGTGGTACAGGAAGTGAAGGTGGAATTCAGAATCGGAGAGACATAGGTTCAAATCCTATCTCTGTCACTTACCACCTAGATGACACTCGAACAAGTGTCTTAAGCTCTTGGAGCCTCAGTTTCCACATCTTTAAAATTAAAATAATATCTCACCGAGTTGTAGGGAAGACTGCATGAAGTAATGATGTAAATTTCCTAAACATAGTGCCTGGAAGGCAGCATTCGCTCACAGCAAGGTACCTTCCCGCCTCTCAACTCTTCTTGCTCAAGGCTGTTTAGCAAGTTGGAAAAGGAATCAGAGCCTCAGCCTGGGTTGCCTAACTTCTCATTCAGTTCCTGGTAGGATGAGAGTCTACCCACAAAAGGCTCTCAGTCTAGATGGATTAACTGAATGACAGAGCAGAATTAGAAGTTCCCTCTAGAAGGCAGACTAGAACATGCCCGCTCTGAGGAAGAAGGAATCACCTGCAGCATGGGGCTGTGCAGTGTCCAATGCCAGGTTCACGTCCTGACTCAGTCTCTTACAAGTCGGGACCCTGGGCAACTCCCTGGGCTTCCGTTTCCCCCAACGTAAAGTGGTTAGAATTGTAATTCTTGCCACAGAGTGGTTCTGTAGTTCAAAGAAAAAGTGAATGGGAAAACCCTTTGCAAATGACTGTATATGTATAATGGAATATAGTCTATAACGGAATATACGGTTATACTGCAAACAGTTTTATTTATAGAATTTCTCTTAGGAAAGAAATTCTGCTTAGAAAATGCCTCAATATGTGCTTATCATATGGCAAATGTTGCCAGACTTTATAATTAAAAAAAGGTTTTTTTAACTTTATTTTTTGGTGGGACGGTAATTAGGTTTTTACTTATTTATTTTAATGGAGGTACTGGGGATTAAACCCAGGACCTCATGCATCCTAAGCACGTGCTCCACCACTGAGCTATACCCTCTCTCTAATGACATGCTCTTTGGAGCTCCTGCTTTCTTTTAAATAATTATTTTTATTGAAGTATAGTTGGTTTGCAATGTTGTGTTAATTTCTGGTGTACAGCATGGTGATTTAGTTATACATATATATTTTCTTTTTCATATTCTTTTCTTTTAGTCTTCATTTATTTATTTTTGGTTTTTTGGGAGGGAGGTAATTAGGTTTATTTACTTATTTATTTATTTTAATGGCGGTACTGGGGATCGAACCCAGGACCTCATGCATGCTAAGCATACACTGTACCACTGAGCTATACCCTCCTCCCTTACCAAAATTTTAGAGAAGGGAGAGTATTGCTTTGATGAGAGAGAGGAAGAAGGAGAGAAAAGAGGAGGGGGAGTGAGGCTCCAACAGGATAGAGACCAGGCATGGTGAAGAGGCCAGAGAAATTATATACTGATGGGATTGACCAGTGGTGTTTTAAGAATGATGACACCCACGTGCCCACATCAGGTGTTTGTGCTGCGTACTGTACGCTCTTCCTCTTGTGCCCCTGCGAAGTCAGGGGTGTCTATCTATTAAACTCACCATTCTTGGAGCCCCGGCCACATACATCTAGTGATGTACACACATTCTTTCATTTATTCCTCCTGTAACTTTCCACAGATAAAGAAATGGAGGCTCAGGAAACTTGGATAACTCACTCAGGATCACACAAGTGGCAGCTGGTAGGAAGGGATTTTAATCCGTGTCCAGCTCTGGGTACTGTACCGTGTTGCTCCTGGGGCCTCAGTTTTCTGAGGTTAAAAAGTCGCTTAACCTCCCTGGACCCCAGTTGTTCTATCTCTAAGAAGAAATGTCTCTATTGCTTCTCCCTTGCTCACTCAAATATTTGATAGATGAAAGAGGTAATAGATGTAAAGTACTTTGAGAGCTTTTAAACAAACATCCCCATTGTGAAAGTAAGCTATTATTAATACCACATCTCACATACTAAAAGGCCTGCTTAATCCACCCTGCCCTGAGGTGCCAAAGAGGACATTTCCCCCTCTGTTTAGTTTATCTTTTCTTGTCAAGTGCCAAGTCTGTTCCACTTTGCTTTCTCTCCACAGAAACCGAGCATATAGCTCTCCCCTAAAAGTGTCCAAATCCAAATACTGTGCCCATCTCAAAGGATTCCCTTCCTCCCGTTTGTCTCTCCAGCCCCCTCCAAAGGTAGGGACTAACCCCACGATGTGCTAGAAAATGTTTAACAAACAGCTTTCCAGAAAAATTCCTGTCCTGATCTATAGCATTTGCCAATTTCCTTGGTGTAAATATTTCCACCATGCCTGATTTCAAACTATCATTGTGACATCACTGAGTGCAGAATTGGGAAGAGAGGTAGGCACCATTATGTAGTATTTCTACCGTATAGCTACAACAGACATAAGTAACTCCAAAAGGTTAGGATATGGTAAAATTCAGCAAAATAACTGAGAAGGGAGGAGTTTTTAGTATTTTCTATTTTTGTTTTAAAATATAATTTATTTAATGGTAACTTTATTTAATTTCAGTTTTTTTTTTAAAAAAACAACTGTTGCCAAAATTCTTGAAAATTTAAAAACCAGTGCTCACAAAGCAGCTTCAGTCTGCCCCCGTGTGACTCGCATGTGTACACGGTAACAGACAGAGTGTAGCCTGGAAGCGAAGGCATGTTGGAGAGAGTGCCAAGTGCTCCTGTGACATATTTTTCTATTCCAGAAACAAGAATCACACAACGGATCCCTAGATTGAAAATGGCTATCTCTGTCTCAAAGATTCTTTTTTTTTTTCTTTCCTTTTTTTTTTTTTAAATTAAAGTACAGTCAGTTTACAATGTTGTGTCAATTTCTGGTGCACAGCACAATACTTCAGCCATACATGAATATACATATATTCATTTTCAAATTCTTTTCGAAGATTCTTAAATTGGAAGTGCTCGTTTGTCCCATTCCCTAACCATGAGCAAGAACTCTGGAGTCTGGTCTCCAGGATCCCGTGTTGATGAGGGTCCTGTTGGGAAACAGATCCACACTCGAACAGGGTTTGTTTAAGAAGAGTTTGATGAAGGTGTATTTCTAAAGATGTGGGCAGGAGTCATAGCAATTCACAGGATGGTGAGGTTAGCCAGAGTAGGGAACTGTAAGCACTCTAGACCTGAAGGGCTGGGGAAGGAACAGTTCCCAGAGTCTGGGGAGAGCTGCAGGAGAGGGTGCCCCCCAGGAGCTGTGGCCTTTAGTTGAGGGACTGGCAGTTGGCAGGGACTAGGAGAATAAGGACCCCCATCTCTAGCTCCCCCTACCTACAGCCTTCTCCAGTGATTTGCTGCATGATGTAAACATGCCCTCCTTCCTCTTTAAAAACTTCAGGTAAAGTCACTGTTCTTGAGCATTAACCATGGCCTGAACCCAACCAGAAGTCAGAGGACAAGGGAGCCTGTTGAAGTAACTCGTAAAGATCACTTCCCAGCATCAGCACCGAGAACAGGGGAGGAAAAGGATGGAGAGTGGCTTTGGAAGGGCAGAGAGATCATGCAGCACAGGTCCTTGGGGGCTCATTGGGAGAAGTCGTTCCTATCCCAGCACCCCAGGCTCATGCTTCTGAAACGTCAGTGGGTGTACTCACCATCTAGGGATTACAGGCAATTTCTGATTCGCTAGGTCTTGGCTGTGGCCTAAGATCCCAGGTAAGGCTGATGCTGAGGCCTGTGAACCAGCCTTTGGGTAACAGGATCTTAGGCCATACCCACCCCACCCCCAAGCCCCAGTGGGCTTGTCTACCTAAGGGAAAATCAGAGCTTTGAAAACCCCTTAATCATTCCCTTCCCACTTCATACCTCCCCTTCCTTTCCTTCTCTTCAGATACTCTCTGGTGCGATTCAGCTATCCATCAACAACTGGGAAATCTGTCCTCCCACTCTCCCAAGGCCAAGCTAGCAGGAGGTGGCTCTGCAGCCCCCTTGCACTTGAAAGCAGGCCTCTCCACTGGAGGAAACCCTGAGAGAATATTCCTAATTCCCCACAACCCCCCCACCCCGTTTACGTTTTCTTTCCTTTGTCCTCACCCCTACAGTCACAGCTGCTCGAGAAAGCCAGTGATTTCCCAAAAGGAAAAAACTTTCAGCCAAGCCCTGGGATGGGATAGGGGAAAGTGCCCCCACTCCCCGTTAGAACTTTCCCGTGGGTGGAACAGCAACCCAATGGCCATTCCACTTCCGGTGCTGCCAGGGTGTCATTACTGAGGCCCTGGCTGTAATTCAGGCCCCTGCTCCATCCCTGGCACCTAATGCAAGCCCTTTTGAAGGCACAGCTCTGGAAACAGTTCACAAACCCCCAAAACTGAATAAACAAAAGTGTTTGTGTGTAGGAAGTATGGCCACCGGGAGAAAAATCTTGGGCAGTAGTCCCATTCCTGGACATGCAGAAGCCAGAGATGTTCTCATTCCTGGATTAATGGGAACCCTCCCTCACTCAGCTAGTGATGAGTGCTAGGAAGCAGGTTAAGCCTTCCTTCTTTGTAGGTCAAGGACGCATGGCCTATGAGGTTTAGGAAGGATACCATGCTGTCAGCTGCGTTCCAAAACGGGAGGAAGCAGCTGGGGTTTTAGATCCTGGTATAAGGAAGTTTGGCCCTAGGGGTATCCCCATTAATTCCAGATACGATGCAGGTGTGTGTGCTAGCTTATACAAGTGACATAAGTTCACTGGGGTGGCCAAGGAAGGGAAAGCTGGATCAGGATGGCGTAACACAATTCCTTCTCCTCGGAACCTAGATAATCTGAAAGAGGGACAGTGAAACATCAAAGGTCATCAGACCTCCTACCTTTTGAGGCTTTCCTCATTACCTGTATTCACTCACCATGGCTACGTAGGATAACCTCCCTGCACAGGTCTAAGAAAGGCAGAGTGAAGTGAGGGTTTCCCAGAGATGGCCTGTTAGTAAGATCATCAAGATACCCAGACCCCACGGGTAAAAGACCCCTTAAAGGACGTGTGTCCGGAGGCCTGGGGTTAGTCCTCTTGCTCCTTTTCCCAAGAGAACGCGGAAGAGGCTGAGTCCCCAGATTCCCGGCTAGGGAACATACTGCCCCATCACACTCTCTGTCTCACTTATTTGGCACTTATCATAAAGACTCCTGACACCATAGAGCACTTTACAGTTTACAAGGAACTCTTCAGATACATTGCCTCATGTAATTTTTGCAAGAAACCTATGGGATAAGGCAAGGCAGGTTTATCACCATTTTATAAACAAGAAGCTGAGGTTCCAAGAGGTGAAATAACTTACCTAAGGGCACAAGACGCCTAGGTGGTGGAGCCAGCACTGGCATTCAGGTTTCCTAGTACAATAGCCTTCCTTTACACTGTCTTCCTTCTCACACTCTTCTTTGTCTAGCAGCTAATTTGTTGGTATTTTCGGATTTTTCCCTTACAGATATGAAGTACCCTGACAGAATTTTGTCTCTCTGCTTTACTAATATTTCCTCAACACCTACCAATGTCTGACACATAGTATGTGCTTAATAAAATTACATTGAATGAGTGAATAAAGGAAGTTGATTACGAGCCACCAGAAGGTGGGGCACTAACTTGGACATCTTGGTATCCCTCACAATAATTACACCATCGAAGAGTAAATATTATTGATAAAAAAAATGATCTAGTATCCAGAGGGTGTGACCGACTCCCAGAAAGTCATCTGCCCTGGGAGGTAATATATTTGGGGGAAGAGTGTCCTCGCCATGGCTTCTAGAATTCTATGCACAGACTCTATTCTTAGCATTTCTCATTACCTTCAACTATCCCTCGCTCATCCTCAGAGTGTTCACATTTGCCCCGTGAACAGATGCCCAGAGGTTCAGACCTGCGGGTCTTTGATTTAGGAAAGAGGCACGATGGTTTGTGTCTCCATGTGTTCCCACTGTCACCAGATAGAATAAAATGACTTGTTTCTCTTGGCAGCCTCCACCCAACAGTTCCCCATGTGTGTGTTGCTTTCTTCAATTTTCCCCTCTACAAAATCTGGTCATGTTTAATAACAATAAATCAGAAGAGAGATTGCAGCCCGAAGAGAAGTCTGGGGCAGCCAGGGTTTCCACATCTGGGGCCCATTCGGGTTGAAGCGATGACAATTCCTAATAAATGTTAATGGAGAACCTCCTCAGATTCATACACTCCAGCCATAATTTAGCCTGTCTCCACGCCAGATGACCTTTTGAACATCCACAATATACCCATCATAGCACCAGCTAAAGCCCTGGATTGCTTCCTGCATACGAAGTGGAAAAAAACAAGGCTTGTTGTTATTGATTGCATTTCTCCATCTTCCTCTCCTGGATTTTTCTTCAAAGGGTCACAGAGCCTTGGAGGCCCCCAGCCACCCAGGTGGTTAGAGGCAAGGGAGTCAGGTTGAGGGATGTTCCCCTCTGTTCCTAAAGGAGCTTCACAAAGTCTGACAGCCAATGCTGTTCCCCCAAGAGACAGGGCTGGACTGTCCCCTCCTTCCTTTTTTGGCTTCTGAGACCCTTTGCTGGTCCTGCTTGCTCCGTCCCTTTCCCCAGCCACTCCTCACCCTCCTGCCCCTTGTAACTAGTCAGTCGTCGAGGCTGGTTTCTGTCTTTGGCTATTCTCTTCCTACATTGTTACCATCATGAGTCTAATGCCCGTGTGCAGTTTCTAGCTGTGACCTCTCTCTCAATTTGCAGTCCTGAATTTCTAACTGGGGGCTGGGTGTTTTCAATTGATAACCAGCCACTGTCTAAAATTCTGTGTGTCTAAATTAACCTATCATCTCACCCAAACACAGTTGGCCTCTTCTCCAAATTTCTGTCTCTCTGTTAAAAGCACTTCTGTTCTTTCTGCTACATGGAAACTCCCTCTCTGCTGCCTCTTTTTCCCATCTGGTGATGGGGTCATTGGCTCTTTCATCCCAATGTCACTCCTTTTAACCTCTACTGCCACCCCTACTTCAGGCCCTTATCCCCCCCACTTTGAAACGTTGGGCTCTCTGCGAACCACCCCCCCCACCCCCCTGCTGCCCCCAAACATGGCAGTTAGATCCATTATCCCAAGATGCTGTCTTGATCATATTCTTCTACAGTTCAAAATTCTTCCTTGGCTCCCTATTGACATTATTATAATTATTGTTACTGATATTCAAATTTTTCATAATTAGGTGCCTGTTGAACTAAGATTACATAACGTTGGAGCCAGATTTTTTTAGGTTACAGAGCGCATGCATTTTTTTCACTGTGCCCCCCTCACCTGGTCTAGTGACATGCCTAATTAGAATTCATGTATTTAGTCATTAGGAAAAAAAAATTTTGAGCTACCGCTACATGCCAGAGTCTGCTGAGAACAGGAGGATAAAGTGGTAAGCGTGATAAGCACTGTCCCTGGTCATATGGAAACACTTTCTAGTGGGAGACAAACAAGTGAAAAAAGGAAACAGGCAAGTAAATGAAATAACCGCAAACTGTGCTAAGTGCTAAGAAAGAGCTGAGAGAGAATGAGAGAATTCGATGATATTTTAATCAGGTCTCTAAACTCTCATCTCTCCTACTGCTGCCTCTCTGGGTCCTGCAGGATATGATCACTTCTTGGGAACTCACCCTCTAATAGCTCCAATAAGGAAGGACAAGCATAACTAATACTTTGTAAAACAAAGAATTCCCTGAGTGCATCTCTATTTTCGTAGCTCAAATAGATATTAAGCAAATCAGGCTACATTTCTTGGACATTTAGAGTCAAGGATATAATCCAGTGACCCTTTGTTTGGACTGCAGATGGAATGGATCTTTACCTTAATATATGAGGGATACAGGTTAGACGTGGTGAAAAACTTCCCAGCAAAACTTCAGTGGAACAGGTTCCCGAGGGGGTGTATCAGTCAACTTTACTAATTAGTGCTGATTAACAAATAGTGTCAGAGGTTATCATACTTATTTCTTGCTTACAGGTTGGCAGATTGGCTGCAGTGCCTCTGTTCCAAGTGTGGATCTTGCTCAGGTCCATTCTGTGCACCGTCTCATTTTGGTACCAGGCCAAAGTGACAGGGGCATGTTCTTCTCATGGTCAAGGATAGAAATGGAAAAGGCCAAGCCAAGCCAAGCAAGTAGAGTTAAGAATCTCTCCTTACATTCCATTGGCCAAAGCATGTCACATGGCTAAATCCATCATCCGTGGAGGGGGGAAGTTTTCTCCCCCCATGGAAGGGCATAGAGGAGAGTGAATATTTGCTGAACAATAATACACTCCACTGCGGGGAGGTTATGGAGTTTCCCTCACAAGTGGTCTTTACAAATAGAAGAGATTGTTATCCATCTGGGTTCCTCTGGGTGCCATATTACCTGAAGTATAGCAAAGGAGGACCAGAAGACATGATTTCTTAAAGATGTCTGTTTTGGTACAAGGGCAATGTAATTCGTGTTTGATATCTGGTTGCCACTGAAGCCCCTTTTCCTTCTCCACCAGAGTTGTGCCATGGGGGTGATTTGCAGCCCAAGTCTCTATCAGAGTCTCTATGTGATTGTATACAAGTGACAGTCGCACAGCAAACATAAATACAGAAGAGGTTCTGATGCCATCAGGGAACAGTATTCCTGCCATCAGGCCAGCTTTGTCTGCCGCCGCAGTGCAGTTGACTCTGGAATGAAATTGGAGAGCTAACTGATGGTCAGAGGGGACTGGGAAGATTCCCATTTGTAACCGAGAGAGGCAGGGCTCAGCAAAAGGTGAGGCAAGAATAGATTTTTACCGTGGCTAGATAAATTCAGTTTCCAAACATATATACATTGTATTAAATCACTTAATGGTTTTAATATTTGAACTTACTCAAATGGAAAGACAGGCACATTTGCAAACCCACACCCTCAGCAGTTTTTTACTTCAAGGTTCCCTATTCTGTACCCTTTCTACCTTTGATAATAACCTTTCTCTCTCTCTTTGGCCCAGAATGCTTATTCTCCTTCTCCTCCCCTCTCAGTATCTGCTATCAGGAACTTTTTAGGTGCTACTCAAAGTATAGTCCGCAGATCATCAGCACCTGCATCACCTGAGAACTTGCCAGAAATGTAAACTACTGGGCCCCTCCCCCCGACTTGCTGACTCAGAATCACTGGCAATGGGGTGGGAAGAGGTTTTCCCAGAAAACTGTTTTAATAAGCTCTTCAGGTGACAACTTATGCACACATACTGAAGTCTGAGAACCAAGGTAGGTCTGACTCAGTAGGTCTCGGGTGGAACCCATGACCTGCAGTCCTAACAATATGCAGATGACACTGATGCTGCTGTCTGTGGACCACACTTCAGGTAGCACTGCTTTAGAACTCAATCACATACACATGAAATGACAGCCAACAGTAAAAGCCTTACTGGTCCTGAGAGGATAGGATCAACATCTTAGTGAAAGAAATGAGTCACTAACGGTGGGATTCCAGGTAAGAGCCACCAGACTGAAAAAACAAAAAGTATATTTTGGTCAGAGGGTGGACCTGGAGCCTCTGAAGCCAAAATGTATATGATTAACTTTCTTCCACATATAGAGCCAGTCCTGGCTATGAGTGATTAAAGAGGGAGTGTTGTATGGGGCGAAAGCACAGGATGGGGAGTCAGGAGACCTGGGTTCTAGCTCTTGCCCTGTGACGGAGAATGTAGTTATATCTGTCTGATTCTCGTCTATAAACTAAAGAACATGGGAGCTACACAATCTCTACCATCCCTACCCCTCCCTTTCTTATTATACAAGGTTACAATTGCCTCAGCTACAATTTTCTCTCCAGGCGTGTAAGGGAGTCTCAAAAATATGGGAATCCCAAGATATAGAACTGAAAGCCCCTTGAGTTAAATTACACTGTGAATCATGGGGGGAGTCAGGCCTGACTCTACTTCGACACACTCTTCTTAGGGTAATGCTTGTCGAGCATCCAGGCTCTGAGCCAGACCCTCAGGGTTGGGATCCCTGCCTCCCACTGATTAACCGTGTGACTTTGGGCAAGTTACTCTCTTGGAGCTGCAGTTTTCTATTCTACAGAACGGGGACGACAATAACACCTACCTCATAGGTTGTCGTGAAGTTTAAAAGAGTTAACACATGTCAAGCGCTTAGGACAGTGTCTGGCTCGAGAAAAGCATTCGATAAATGTCACGGCTACTACTATGAGGAGGTGTGGCGATGCCCAATCAATGCCTGCCGTAAGACTGGTTGAAATCTCGAGACCAGGTTGCATGGCTTCCTCTCTCCTGTAGGTGGCGCCTCCCCTCGTTGAGCACGCTACCCTCGCCCTGGAGCGCCTGAGGAAGTTGAAAGAAGTTGTTTCGTTTCATCTCTGCTCTGTTTAGGATTGCTAGAGCGGGTCTCCTGTTGAAACCTGTTCCCAGGACAGCCAGGTCTGGGGATCCCGACTTCCTCCCTGGAATGGCTCCGCTCCAGCCCATCTCCATCAGAGGCCACTCACCATCGCTGGGAGCGGGAGCCTCCCCTGCGGATGCAACCCTGTAGGTCTTGTCGTGGGAGGATTTAACTCCCAGCACCTGAGCCGGGGAGTTCAGTGGGAGTTTCTTTCCTGCTCTGTTAAAATGACAAATTGGTACATGAGCGCTTAATGAAAGATGCTGGAAACGTCCGTGGAGATCAGAAAAAATCGCCTCTCCGAGCTGACAGCCAGGCCATCTGCATTCCCACATTCCTATTAATTCCTTAACAATAAACGACAGGAGCGCCTAGAGGGTTAACAGCTTAATTTAATCTCTGAGATTCCTTCCTGGAGCACTGAGAATTAGAAAGGCATTTACAAAACGTTATCTGCACACCTGATTTTTCCCCGCTTGATGTGTCTTCTGGACCCGTCACACCCATTCCTGACACACCTCGCACATGCAGAGGCTCTGCCCCTCGGGCTGACACAATACTCTCCACTGGGCCACTCTTGGGCTCTCTGAACCAGACGACTGGACTCCAAGTGTCACAAGATTGAGTTTCTTGGCAGTCGCCCCAAATGCCAGTTTACATTATTTCTTTCAGGGCATCTTAGGGAGAAAAAGTCCTCAGTAGAGCTAGAAAGGTGGTGTCCCTGTTTCAAGTGAATTTCCCTCCTTAGTGGGAAGCAATGGGAAGAGTTACGTGGTAGCAGCAACCAGCTTGAAGAGCTATCAGATCAGGCCTTGAGAGTCTCTGGCAGATCATGAACTACTCATTGAAGAAGTCTGATTGTAATACCATTTTATGGATAAGGAAACTGAGACCCAGAAAGGTTTAATAGTTTGTTTAAGGCCACATATCCAGGTAATGTCAAAGCTCCAAAGTAGTTCAAGTCTCCTTACTCCTGGACAAATATTTGCTCAACAATAGTGTTGGCAGATGGATTGCATCTTACACCATAACTCCCATCGCTGGTTGGTAGAGGCTGTCCAGAGCCCTGTGGACCTCCCAGAAAGTCTCGGTTACAATTTGGAGATGTCTTCCAGGGACAGAAAGAGGGCAAAGGTGCCAGGTATTTGCAGTTTCTGCACTTTTCAGTCTGTTTCCTTTGGATTAGGCATTTAAAAGCTTCTATTAAAATGGAAATGTTATCTGGGAGGAATAATGCAGTAAGCTATTATCAGTCATTAACACCTTGGCTAGAATTCATTTAAGATTAGTTTCCTAGTTGCCCAGTAGATCCGTGAGGGAATGAGAGTTTTGACCAGGATAGGGGCCTAGGAAAGGGCACAGGGTTTTGTCCAGGATGGTGTAATATTTGGGGGCTCAGTGCAGTCAAGAATTAGAAGTCACCAGATATTCAGCTGGAGGAACACTAAAGGTAGAGGTAAGGGGAAGAAGTGACCTTGAAGACTTTTGCACAGTCCTCTGTTGGCTTGCCTTTGCATATGTTTTCTAGCAGTCACACTGCTTGTTTCTAAGTTTCCCCAAATGTAAAATAAAGAGTTGGACTAGATCAGAAGTTCTCAAACCTGTACATATTAAAGTCATCTAGAAGGCTTTTTTTTTTTTTAAATACCAGTGTTTGGGTCCTACCCAGGCCAATTAAATCAGAATGTCCAGGAGCGCGCCCTGCTCACCTTCTTCCCCACCTCTCTGTAGAACATCCTGATTATCAGTCATTATACCACCTGGTCCTTATCCACATATTAACATATTTTATATATTTACAATTCCAGTTTCTGTATTGTTTTGCATTTTGAATATATCAAAATGCTTTCAGAGTCAGGTAACACAAATACTTAACAAAAAGCCTCAATAGCAGTTTTCACTGTCTCACGAAGTCAGAAGCGTAGAAATGCCACTTTGGTTCATCAGCTGAAAAATGCCACAACTGATCAGGCTTCTTTTATCCTTTTGCTTCTTTACTCTTAGTGTTGGCTCTTGGTCTTTAGGCTTGTTGCTGTGTGGTTGCCATAGCTGAAGAAGTCATGTCCTCATCCAAATATATTAACAGGCATGAAGGAAAGTGCAGGAGCCTCATGCATACTCATCCTTTTAACAAGAAGAAAAATGTCCCCAGACATCTCCCAGTGTGGTCTTCCTCTTACTTCTCATTGGCCAGAACTTACTCATGGTGCTGTCTTTAGCAGCAAGTGAACCTGGGAAAGCAAGAATCTGTATTTTCAGCCTCTATCATGAGAGACAGCTCTGCTAGAAATAAAGAAGGGTGAGTATTGGGTAAGCTATATAAAGAATCTGCCCAACTGCAGTAAATATATTTGGTAACATAAGACACAAATATCAATAACAACAGTCAGGGACTTAAATGCATCTGCTACTTTATATACATACTACTTCCTTAAGCAGCTAAAGCCTTTTATTCATATCCGCGGTGCTAGCGCGTGAGACCACATCCTCCTATCTAGGCAGGAAGTATGAAAGAAGATCAAGGCCATTTAGATGTGTTTTGTTAACTTATGATGTGACTAAAAATGTCTTCCTGAACAGCACAATCCTGTTGCTGCGATCCTATTCCTCGGCCCCATCTTGCTAACTGCCTTCATGGCACTTAGACCTTTATCGTACTCTTGAACTAGGGAGACCACCCACTTTTTAGCCTCTGTGCCTTCATCTCCAGATCGCCAGTCACTGGTGTTTGTCCTTGACATCTGAGAGCTCTCTAGTGGTCCTATCTCCTTGACAGACAAACCCAATTCTGCTACTGGGAGGGTAGGGGGTGAAAAAGAGGTATGTGCATACACTGAATAAAGCTGAACATCCATGGAACAAACCAAATGTGTAAGTATTGAGGGGATGCCAAACAAAGGAACCCTTAGCTGGGTTGATCAGATTAGGGCTGGTTTCTGGCAAAATTTGACATTTTGAAAACAGTCTTTGGTTAAGGAATTAATACCCTTAATATATAAAGAGTTCTTACAAGTTTATAAGGAAAAAAGGATAAGTACCCCAAAGATAAATGGATAAGGAGTAGAACTAGTAATTTACAAAAGAAGGAATACAAAAGCCCATAGATGCACTTTTAAAAGTTCTTTAGCAATAATCTAGTAAATATATATCAAGACAAGATACCAATTCTTTCAACTTGACAGAAGTCTAACTGAGAAGGTTCTAAAAATTATAGAGATCAATAGCACTTGTTCTATTCCCACTGTTTCTGGTGTGATTTTTGTTTGTTTGTTTGGTTGGTTGGTTTTGTTTTTGTTTTTGTATTGCAGAGGCTGGAAGGCTAACTATTACGTTTTCCAGTTAGAATTCTAGATGTGAATTAGGTTCCACTAATTAAATGCACTATCTTGAGATTTGGAAGATGCTGTCTGCTGCTGTCCAGGAGCCTTAAGCCACAGTCCCTTTGGGTTAGATTCTTAAGACTACTAAGCACTGTGACAGATAATAGGCTTAACATGACTAACATGTACAGTGCTTTAAATAAATTAAAAAGCAAGTTTACCATATATTAGCTCAAGGAAATAAAGTATTTAGTTCCAAATCTGACTTTGTGACCTTGAACATCTCACCTACCTCTCTGGTGGGTCTGGGCTTCCTCCTCTGTACAGCAAAAGGGATTTATTAGATGACTCTTGTCCCCTTGACAGCCTAGCCAATTGCCAACCAAACACAGTGCTGACTTCTTTCTCCTGGGAAAAGTCTGCCATACAGGTGACCGTAACCCAGCTTGAAGGTAGTGGGATCCTGAGGCAGATCAAAGTTCATGTCTTTGGTCAACTCATTTGCTCAGGGGAGACACCACATATACTCTGTGTTAGTATCCACGTGCTTTGTCATTTAAGTTCTATGACTCTTCCTCACAAGTGGGCAGGTGACAAGGTTTTAAGAGGCCTTAAATAGGAGTTCTTAAAACCCTCCTGCCAACTATTTCCTAACCTCCCACCCCGACCCTGAATGCTGGCATTCATCATTAGAAATGGCTCTGTTAGATCAAGGAATTGTTTCTAGCTAAAGTGAAGCTACATTATCAAAAGTAGTACATTAATATATGAACCCAAGCTGACCTCATTCACACTTATTACGCATGAGGTTAGCTAACTAGTTATCAGTTTGGAGGGCAGAGAGCAGATCTGGAAGAGAAAGGGAGGACTGGCAAAGTCCGAATGGAAGAAGGGGTCCTTAGGGAGGAGAAGGCTAGAGGAGGTGCCATAGGGGACACACTAGGAAACTTGGCGGCAGCACGAGTGTGCTTCATTCATTCATTCATTCAAACAAATAAATATGTGTGAAGACTTCATTATATGCTGGGCACAGTGTTAGGTGTGGTGGATACAGAGGTGAATAAATTTAGTCTTGGTTTCTAAGGCAGGTAGAGCCTTGTTGAGGAGGGGGAGGACCAAATGTAACATGAGCAAGAAAGTATTATATACAGTATATGTCCCTGGTGTGTGCACAAAAGAAGGAGCAGTCCATTCTTCCTGGAGGCATTGGAGCAAATTTCATGGAGGCGGGCTTGCTTTCCTTCCTGGTGAGAAGAAGGAGGTGCCACTAGAGCAGGAGGGAAGGTGAACAATCACAGCTTCCTCGTAACTTCTTCTCTAGGGCCAGCCTGGATCAGGGAAGTGAAAAGTTTTCTTTATGATTGGATAATGAAGCAAAATAAATTGATAGAGGCATCGAAGGCAGAGTTCCACTTGATTCCTTCAGTGGTTGGAGGGCAAGGTGCTTGCCTAGTGTCTGACGGTCACCAGGAGCAACATAGAGCAGAACTCGTGGGGGCTGAGAGCATGGGATTTGCTGCCCCACTCCCTGGGTTTGAGCCCTGGCTCTGTGACATTGAACAGAGCACTTACCACCCCTGGTTCCAGTTTTCTTATTTGTAAAATGGGGAGAAAATAATACCCATCTCATGGAGTTGGGAAGATTAAATGAAATAATGCATGGAAAGCACTTAGCAATAGTGTCTGTTACCAGGTATTTTCTGAGATGTGTTCTACGAAACAGAAATGACCTAATTCAATGGCAGAGCCCAGAAATTCTAGCTCCAGTTCAGTATCTTTGGTCTCACTGATGAAACCAACAGATTCTCCATGGTGGTGCAGGGATCTTGTGAATCTTTTTATAACCCTTTGCCTGCCTCACCCAATTCCTTTCCCATCCAATTCTTTTGTAAATACAACCATGCCTCATGTTCAGAAAATTCAGGACAGGAAAATCTAAGTGTGTTTAACAGATACACCTAGGGTTCATTATCCATATCACAAAATAATTATTCGTTTTACAGGAGAATTAACCTTTACAAAGTTGATTTCTATGTACATGCAAAATTGAATGCAGAATATAAAACTTTATTTTACAGACATCTCAGAATTACAAAATTGTGAAAACTTAAAGATGGAACTGGCCTTAGAAATCATCTAGGCCAGTGTTTTTCACAATTTTTTTGTAGCAGCCCTATTTCTTTAGAAGTCTTTCTTAGATTTCCTAGATGCACGATGCAGAACTAGTTCAATTAAACCAGGGATGGGGAGGAGGAAGCACTTACTCCCTTACCCTCTTGCCCTGTCCGAGACCCCTCTGAGGAGCCCTGGGTTTCTAGCAACATAAATTTGAGTTATACTTATCTGCCACAACCATCTTACTTTGTACATTCCTTTTGTAAAACTTGATCTTCCTGTTTTTCTATTAATTCAACTGTCTTATTTTCTTTTCTAAATTATTGGTTCCTGGAAGGCAAGAACCTTTTTGTTTAAATAAAAAAAAATTCTTAGTGTACTGCTCTGCATATATGTTGAGTAGTTAAGATCTGGTTAAAGTCTTCCTGTTAGTGCCAGAAATGACCAGAGACTATTATTATATATAAAAACCCTTTATTGAATCTTTGAAAAGTGACTTCATAGAACCACTGAATTTTCAGCTTGAAGGGACCTTAGAGAACATGTACTTTAACGCTCTCATTTTCTGGATGTGGAAACTGGGGCCCAGACAAGTGATTCGGTTGATGTCATGTTGCAAGTTGATAGCAGAGCTGGGACAAGAGTGATGGATACTTGATTCCTGGGCTGGGCTGTTTCAACTTATAACAAGCGGCTGCTCTTACACGACTAGAACATTGTAGATTTGTAGTCCTGAAAACACCCTTAAGCTACCTACAAATCTCCTTTCTTTTCTCAATGCTTAACCCAGAGAACTACCTTAATAATCCATGGCCTATGTTTTATTATGTAATTTTTTTAAATTATAAAAGTGAAAATGGACTGACATAAGGAGATGTCCAGGGTATAGCAAATGGACACACAACCATTATATGTGGGATGATCCCATTTTGTTTAAAGCTTAGGTTATTTCTTAAGGTTTAGCTGAATGTATATTTCTACCACACATGACTCAAGTATCTAATGATGTGATAACCACACCTGTTAAATTATATAAGTTGACACTGATGCATGACTATAACAACTGTAAGAGGTTTTTTTTATTTACTTTATCTTATTGTATTTACTACTGCACAGTGCTGCATAGTATACATGCATCTTAATTTATTTACTGAATCCTCTATTGACAACATTTAGGTTATCTCTGATTTATCAACAAGCTACAGTAAAATTCCTCACACAAACATCCTTTTGCCGAGCAGAGCGTGTCTGTGGGACAGATTCCTAGCAGTAGAATTGCTGGATCAAATTTGGAGATACTGTATGGCATTTATTCTCCTATTTTTCTTTTGCTGCTGAGATCAGAATGAATACACCCCAGCATTTATACATAGTTGTAGTTTACTAAGGCTTTCACATCCATGACGTTGAGCTTTTTAACTACTGTGTGGGTTTACAGATGAGGAAGATGAAGTTTCGGCAAGTTAAGTAACTTGCTCAAGTCCTTTAGATGGGGGAGGTAGAGTTAGATTTGAAAACTAGGTCTTCTCACTCCAGGTGAAGGGCCAAAAGTCCCCAATGAAAATACAGAAGTAAACCACTAGTATGAGAAAAGGAATGTGAACACACTTTCTTTGGGCAGCAGGAACCACTAACTTGGCCTGCTGGTGAATATTAGCTGGGGCATAGACATCATCTGGCCTTCATAAAAATCACCTTAAAATCATCCTGAGAGCAATTCAGTTGTATCTCCAGAAACAAACACTGCCACAGTCTCCTGTGGTGAGAAGAGGTTCAAAAGAGGGTCGAGGAAACCATTTGTGTCCTAGACACAGAGGAGAGGAGAAGGCCTCAGTGGACAGGCCTTTGTGAGCAGGAAAAGGGTAGATGTGTATGGGGTGGGGGGAGAGGCATGAGGCACTTTTTCCTCTGGAGACAGAGGGCTCTGCTCTGCTGCATTTCAGCTTGTCAGTGGGTTTCTAGCATGGGCTAGGCCCAAGGAATAGCTATGAGGAGGACAGAGATGTCCCTGTACAAACATCCCTTTTTCCTGTGCAAGCAAACTACTTATTGGTGCTAAAGCAATGAAGTCCTATTTGGTTTAATAGATGTTTATCCGGCACCCACCATGTGTAAGGCCCTGAGGATGTCTGACTTAGCTTGGGCTGCAGTAACAGAATGCCACAGACTGGGTGGGATATGTACAACAAACATTTGTTTCTCGCACTTCTGGAAGTTGGAAGTCCAAGATCAGGGTGCCAGCGTGGTCAGGTTCCTGGTGAGAGCCCTCTTCCTGGTTTATAGCTGGCTGCTGTCTCCTAGCTGTCTCCTCCTCACTTGGCAAAAAAAAAAAAAAAAAAAAAAAAAGGGTCTCACTATCTCTTCCTTTATATAAGGATATTAATCCCAAAATGGGAGCTCCACCGTCACAACCTAATATAAGCCAAATTACCTCCCAACAGCCCACTTCCAAATACCATTATATTGGGGATTGGAGGTCAACATATGAACAGGGCACACACACTCAGTCCATAGCAGATGTGAAACTAAGCCATCCACAGAGGTCTCCGGGAAAGACTAAGGGGTCTTCTGTAGCATCTCCATTTTCAGCCACCCAACTCTACCCAACCCTAGATCTCTTGAGAGCAGAAGTTGATTCAGTGGGAGCAGAGCTAGCAAAGGCCTGGCTTGTCACACCACGCCATGGACCAGTGGCTGTGAGGGGTCCTCGGCTACCTTTCCAGCCTGGGCTATGTTTTGGCTCAGTCTCCTCTTCTGAGACCCTGTCTCCAAGCTGCATATTATGCTAGTAGGACCCAGAGATTTACTTGGTGACCTTTTCCGGATGCGGAATCCAAGCAGTGGGAGGGAGCAAATCAGCTCCGAAGCGGTTAATTTTACTGGCTCCTAAATTGATAAGCGGTGGGACGTCAGTCTGAAATGAACTCGCCTTGTTCGAAGGGGTTCTAAGACAGCGGAACTCAATCAGCAGCGGGCCGCATGGTTCAAGGCTGCAATTCATCCCACCGTGCCTCTGAAAAATGGGAGGTGACAGTTCATTTTGCCAGTGACAGTCTGTCGGTCTCGCTCGCTGCTTCTCCTGTCGATTGCCTGGCTGAGGTGAAGTGCAGCTCCAAGACACCCTCGTTTGGTATTCCACTCAGCTGAGCAGGATGGTCCCAGGACCCAAGGTGTGCAAATGTTACTCTACCCCCCGTCGCTTGTCTTCTTCCCTGCTCTGAGACCCTGCAAGGCCCGATGCATGATTGTGGGTCCCAGGAGGCATCTTCCCACTTTCGGGACTCACCTTTCCTTCCAACTCCCACTTCCCGTGGACTGGGACTCCTCCTCTCTCCAGGACCTTGCAGAACAAAGCCATCCTGCTCAGGGGGCTTCCAGCCTCCCCCCAGAGGACTAAGGGCAGAGGAGAGGTATGGACATAGGTGCAGAGAATTTGCTGCTGCCAGGGCAGACACAGCAGGAACAACAGACACACTCAGTAGGGCACTGCCTTCCTGACCATGGCTTCAGCTTTCAAAGAAAACTCTGAACAGGGGCAGAGAGAGAGAGAGGATGGAGAAAGGGAGGCGACCCTGTGATGCTTGCCCTTAATCCTGGACCGCCACCCAGCTCCAGTACTTTCTACTGCCCTTAAAAAAAAATTGAATTAGAGCTCATGTATCTTTCTTAACTTTCCTCATTTTGATAATTGTACTGGGTGTTATTTAAGGAAATACCCTCATTCTTAGGAAATACTACTGAAGTATTTATGGGAAAAGGAGCATGATGTCTGCAACTTACTCTCAAATGGTTCAGAAAAATATGTAAATTCACATACATAGAAAATAATAAAGCAAATGTGACGTAACAATTGATAAATTTTGGCAAATGGTATACAAGAATTCTAGATACTCTTTCTTGTTTAAAATTAATTCAAAATAAAAAAGACTCAACAGAATTACCTTGCAGCACTTCCTCAATAAACATTTACTGAAGACCTACTATGCACCAGACCCAGTAGGTGCTGGGAATACAGTGGTGAACAAGATAGGAAAGGGGCTTACAGTTGGGAGGGGAAGACAGGTGGTAGACAGGTAGTTACAGATGGGATTTGAGTTTTGAATGGCAGGTTTTAATGCTACAGGAATGTATGAGAGGGAAGCAAGCCAGCCTGGAGAGCTAAGGATGGTTACCAGGGGAAATGTTTAAGCTGAGACTTTAAGCATGAGTAGGGCTCAGCTGAATAAAGGTAGGGGGAAGAGTGTTGCAAAGAGAGGGAACAGCACATGTGAAAAAAATGAAAGTGGGAGTGAGTGTGTCTCATTAAGAAACTAAAAGAAGTCTGCTACTGAAAATGACAGAGAATACAGGCACCACGGAAAGCAGGACAGGGGAGATAAGCAAGAGGTCAAGCGTGGTGGGGGTGGGAGCGTATTAGCCACATGGAGGTGTTAGGAAGTACAATATTAGGAGGCTTTAAAGTTTTAGTTAGTGAAGGGACATGAGCAGACTTTTTTTTTTTTTTTAAAAAGAGAGATCACTGGCTATAAGGTGGAAAACAGGTTGACGGGATATAAGACTAGAGGGCTGCAAGGTGAAAGGTGATAGTGGCTTGGACTAGGTTGGTGGCAGCAGGGCTGGAGAGAAGTGGATAGTTTGAAAGATATTTAGCAGGTGGAATTGGCAGAGGGAAAGAGGAATGAATGACCCCCAGGTTTCTAGATTAGACAATTGGATTATCCACAGTACAATTTACTGACCGAGGGTAGACGAGAAGAGAGGGAGGGTTGGCTAGGAAGGAGAGAGTTGTTACCTCTGTGAAATCTGGGTTCACTTTGCACATTTCGCAACCAAAAAATGTAACACCTAGTAAAGCAGAGTCCCAGTCAGGCTGGAACTAAGGCTCCAGTGGTGAATGAAGTAAGGATCAAAACTCCTGCCCGACCATACCCTGATTTTCAAGGGCCCAGAAGTCCTGTGTCTTTGAACCTTTTCTTTAATGATTTAGGCATATACAGGCAATTCTGGAGAATAAAGTGCTGTGGTGGATAGGTTGCCTTTTCTGTTCAACAACCCTACTCACTTTTAGAAACAGCAATACATGTTGTCTAGAGCTACTTCTCTCCCATTTCCACCCATTTGGTTTCTGTAGGAGCTGCTATGTTCTTACGTAACGCTGCCCCCATGGCCACGACTGACCCAGGCTTGGCCAGTGAGAACCTGCTCTGTGGCCTAAGAAATAATGGAATCCAGGGGCTCTTGGACCAGTGGCATTTAAGGCCCGCCCTTCCATGTTTAGTTATTCAACTCTTCCTTGGAATCTTGGTGATAAATTAATTTTCCTTTTTGCCCAAGGCTATTTGATTTGGGCTTCTGTCTCACACAATCAAGAGTCTTACTACATAGGGCCCTTGAGGAAGCTGGGTTGTTAGAAAGGACAAGAAGGCTGTTGAAAGAAAATCACAAAAGTAAGGATGGAGCTGGCAGATGGGCCACACTCAGTGACACAGCTTGAGTGGAAAGCAGCACATGGTTATTCTAAGCCCTCCCGACCCTGCCTCTGCAGGTACTGGAGTCCCTGTCAGGTGAAGGGTAAGCACGGTCACACCTCACAGGCGGCATAGCAAGAGACGGCACTTTACAAAATGAGCCAAGAGAACAAACAAGGGCCAATGGGTTGGCAGAGGCAGAAGTGATGCAAATCTGTGACATAACCCTGGAAACACCAGAAAGACATAAGAAAGGAGAAAGAAGGACTGAGATAATTGCATTTGAGAGATGGGGGCTATTGATCCAGCAGTCTTAGAGACATACTGCAAAAGTGATCTCACCTGGTAGTAGCCGGGAGCCCACACTAAAACTCATTAGCACAAAGGGAGGCCACTGAGGAAGCCCAGATTTGAGCCAAAGATTTAGTAAGATTGACCAAAGATGGAAGATTCCAGAGGTCAATGATCAAAGCTCCTCGGGAAAAAATTCTGAAATAAGTATTACTTGCCTTCAGATCCCTTTTGTTTTCCATCCTTCCGTGGTATCCAATCCCTCAAGTTGATTTTAATATTAATACTTAATTATTTTTTAATATTCACCCAGGCCTGAATTCTCTTGGGTAATGCTTAAGGTCCCAGACATTTCCTGTTTTCATGTGCTATCAAAATTTACCAGCCTGTATCCTATATCAGCCTTTTAGGACAGCTACTAATCTGATAAACTGATATGTACTAATGGGATAAAGAGTGAGAATGTAGCAACAGGTTAGCCCTGCCAGGTAATTCATATTTTATTTATTTATGAATTCTTATTACCTGACACTGTTCCAAGCACATACCAGGTATTCAGTTCATGTCTGCTGAAATGAAATTAACGGAGTATGCTTCTTTTTACTCAAACATTCTGGAGACAATACCTTACTCAAAATTAAGGACCCTCACTCATGGTAAAAATTATAAGTATTGTGGCACATCAGAGTGGGGGCACATCAGATATTTGGGGGCAGATGGACTTTCAGCCTTCCTCAAATCACACCATGAGGTCAGTTGTCCATCCTGGCTCTGTCTAGGATGGAACTTGGACTGCAACTTGTTCCACATGAAACATTAATTGAGTATTTATTTTGGGAGTCTCTGTTTTGGCACTGAACATCTTTGGGCATTCAGTTAATACTAGAGCATTAAACAGGCAAGTATTTTGGTCTCTAAAGAATATCACATTGTTTTTTGACACGAAGATGATATTATTTACATGGCATTTACAGGTCATGATTGGGTCCAATCATGAGAATGGAAATATTCAACAACTATCAGGTTGTATGTTTTTTGAGGGCAGCCATATTGTCTCTACATGTTTGTGTCCTAGTGCTTTGAACATAGTAGGGGCTCAATAAATGTTGAAGAAAGGAAGGAAGGCAGGAGGGAAATGAGGAAGGAAGGAGAGGAGGAAGGAAGGAACCTACAGTGGCATTCCAATTTCCTTGGTAACCAAAGACTCAAGGTCTTTTTGTAGTTAAGGTCAACGGCAGTCCCAAGGAACAGAAATATTTTGCTGTGTTTTGTTTCCTATTTCCTTTTCTTGTGAAGCTGATGAATCCACTGAGGACTAAATCTGTAACCTGGACTCCAAACAACATGATGGCCCTGCCTCAAGTGATCCTACGAGCTGAAGTACTAACACCTTGGTCCAGCAAGAGTAAAGCATAACAGGTTTCCTCCTCCTCCTTCAAACACTAAAGGAGCTTTGCTGCAAGTGCCAATTCTGGCCTGAAGCCCATGGTAACCCCTGGGAATTGAACATACCCTTGTGTTTGCCACACTGATGATGCTAACCTTGAGGCAAGGAAAATGGGTTACTTTACATGTTCATCACCACTTGAGTAAGCAAACACTACAGAAGGATACTGCAGAAGGCTGGGAAGTCTTTTAGAATCATAATTCTGGATGTCAGAGTTGGAAGGAACCTTATTTCCTCATGTACAGTTGAGGAAAGGGATCCTTTAATAAAAAGAAAAGATAATCAAATTGCCTGTCCCAGATGATTTAGTTACCTAGAAGACATGATGCCAAACCAGATATTCTCTTGGAGTTCCTATAAACTCCATTATTCTTTGATTTCATGATTCTGTGTTGGACACCAACCAATAACGTCCCTGAACAACCAGACTCATGCTCCCCTCTGTGGCCTGAGAAAAACAGTGTAGATTGGGTGGAGGCGATTGTGTGGAAGCCCACAGTTCTGTCACTTATGTATTTTCTTCTCCAGAATCTTCCCTCATTTGGCATCAGCTAACGCAGGAAGTGGTAATGCTATTATCTGCAGATTCAGCCAAATCACCATTTCCTGATTCTAATGTTCAACTACCACTTTTGAATCCTCCCCCCACTTCCTCTCTGCTTCACTTTGAGGTTCAAAAGCATCAAGGAGGTAAATTAGTACTCAGCTGAGCTGAGTGGGGCCCTGACACCCTTCTGGTTCTGCCGTTAATTTGCTGTAACTCAGGTACATCACTTCTCCAGTCTGGGGCTCTGTTTTTCCCTGTTAGTTACAGGGTTTCTAAAGTCCTTTCCAGCTCTGAAATTCTGAGATTCTTTGTTGAGATTTGAAAGGAAAATCTTATGGACCAATTCTCTTTGGAAAGAAAAATGTGTCATACAGCCTTATGAATCTCTTCTTAGCCCAAACTTTTTTTTTTTTTCAGAGCACTATACTGAAACAGTGAAAGAAATCAAGGAAGCAAGGTGACTAGTAACTGAAGTCTACCAGTGTCTCATGTGATTTTGCAAGTAGACTCAGAGGATGCTAGCATCAAAATGGCCAGAGAAGCTCACTGCCGAGGCTGAGTGGAGTTCAGCCTTTGATACTGCTATATTCCTCTCCGAGCCTCTATTTTCCATCAGTTTAGCACAAAACTCTGGTCTCCTACTCTGGGCCAGCTCAGAAGGAACAGGATCCTAGTTTTGTTTCCAATTCAGGATGGAGATAAGGAAGTCCCGCTGAGGCTCTCCAATGGCAATCCCTGTGCTCTCTGTTTCTAACCATAGAATTCGGGTTAGAAGCCCTGGTAACTAGCACTGGTGAGATGAAAACTCACTTCCTGGGGCAGGATTCTACTGGGGATTGTAGAGTTCTCCCCTATTAAGCATAATTGGGTACCATCTTCTCCTGGGGATTTTGGAAGCTCTCGGCCTTCTCTTCCCCGGGCGTTTTCTCCCTGGGGCAAGATGTTGAAAGTTGGAGGTTAAATGACTTGCCCAAGGTCACATCGGTGGTGGCAGAGCAGAGATGAAAACCTCAGCCCATCTTCCGAGTCCTTAGTCTGGCTCTCGTTGGACCATGCCACAGCTGCAATATGTCAAAGGGAGAGTCGCACCTCCTGAGGATACTGGGAAGGGAGGCCAGGTATTGATGTGACTGCCATTCCAGTCCCCAGTGACCTTTTATGTCCTGCAGCCTGCTCAGACTGCAGAGGAAGCAGCTCTGGGACAGTGGGGGTTGCCATATGCAGAGCTGCCCCGGTGAAGATAACAGGTTGTCTGTCAATGTATGAATCCCATGTACAGCCCGGACCACAGAGCTTCCGCTGGAGGAGAAATTAAACCTGTCTCACATACAAATCCCAGTGCTCTGATTACATTTACAGAGGTCGTGGCCTGCATTCTGTCACCATGGAAACCTCTCATGCTGCCAGTGTGTTGTCTGTGTGTGTGGTTGATATTTAAAGGCAAAGTCACGGGCCCCCACTGTGAAACTATCAGCTGCCAGGGGCAATCGCTCTCCTTCACCAGCCCGAGTCCTGGTGTTTCATCCCAGAGATAAGAGGAAGAAGAAGAGCTGGAGAAAAGGACCCACCTGTCTCTAACAGGCAGGCCTTTTTAGTAGAGCCAGGTTTGCAGGGAGGAGGGCTGTGGGATGGAGGTGCTGGGATAGCTGATGTGGGGGAACCAGAAAGCACCCCGACTTTGTCAGAATACAAGCATCCTCTCACGGGCACATGAGCCCAGTGTTAAGTGGAGCCCTTCTTTCCCCGTAACTTCTCCAAGTCATGAGCACATTTCAGAGTGGCCAGATGGAGCTGGGAAGGCCCCTCCATCTGAGTGCACTTGGTGGTTTTGATTTTTGCACATCTGGTAGCTGTGTGAATTGTGCTGATAACAATACTGTTCATGAAGGATTCCTGCTTCTTGCAAAGACCCCACAGCACTGTCCTGGAAAAAGCTACCAAGGGAGTGACTTATCAGGAGTCCCAGGTGTTGGAAGAGGTAAATAACACCTGATTCAACCAAGTAAGAAAAGAACACGAGTGCTGACTCGGCTTGTGACCATCAATTTTTTTCTTTAGTCTCAAGACAATTATTTCCACACCATTGAATGGAGTGTAGATAACACCAGCACCTTAATAGGCTGGGAGCAGAGGCTGTTTAGAGGAGATTTTAAGCACTGTGAGCATAAAATGAACATGACTATTCTGCAATATGCATCTTACAACTTGTCATTAAGTGGATGGCCTCAATGATGTGATGCAACAGGCTTTGATTGGAATATTGAGCTCTGAAAGAGGAAATTCTGCATCAATAGTCTCACGATGTGGAATGTCATGTATTACTCAGTAAGACGTGTCATCGTGTGGAGAGCACATGTGCTACAAAGTACAGCAGCAGATAATAATGGCTTGAATCTCCACAAGGCACTTTTCTTTAGGAATTTACAGCCACTCCCTGAAGCTGCTCAATGTCCCTGGGGGAGGAACATGGTATATCCTGAAATTACAACCGGGGAGATAAGTGGGTCTATTTGATTTAGCTTCTAATCCTCCAGATTATGAGAACCTCTTCATTTTTTCCAATATATTTTTTTCTATTTCTCAATTTCTTCACTTTTTCATCCAGTATCTCATTCGCTTTTTTCTTTTCCTTTTTTCTTTCGTGAGTGTTTTATCCTTAGCAAATCACCCCTCCCTGTCACCTACCCCCCTTTCTGTGGAGCTCAGTCCCGTTGGCAGCCCTCCAGACTGAAGAGGCTGCCACTCCTGGGATATAATCTGCCTTCTGATTGGTTCTTTCTGGGGCCTGTATTTATAGTGGAAACTTGGTTTCTGCCACAATGAATGAAAAGAGGAGTTAATATCTCATGCCTTCCAGATGAATGTTTTCCCCATGTGGTTTGGAAGCACTGCAAGTATCCCAGAATAGATAGGGCAGGGAGGAAATCTTTGGAGGTGGGCAGGGAGAATCTGCAGGCTGATTATCCCCATTTGTTACAGCCCTGTGCCAAGGAAGCCAAGGCCACTCCTTCCATCTCTTTAAAGGCAAGTTAGCTTCATAAAGAAGAAAAACTCTCATCCTTGGAGACCAATGACACCCATATCTCAGCCAGTCACTCCTCAAATATATCTTTCAAATGAGAGATTATGGATGATTCAGTATATGCAGTCATTAAGCACCTCCCAGGGGCCAGTTGTTACAGGGAATTACAGAGATGATAATAATTGCTAACATATATGAAGCACCTACCATGCTGCAGGCAGTTATAAACATTATATATATTAGCTCTTTGAATCCTCACAACCACCTTGAAAATACTAATAGTGTTGCCATTTTACAGATAAGGAAACTGAGGTACGGAGAGGATAAGTAGTTTACCCAAGGTCACAGTAGGTAAGTGGCAGATTTCAGCACAGGGCTATCTGACGTCAGGGCCTATCACCTCTTCAGTGGGGTCAGGATTGTGCTTTGGGATGTGTAGTCTGGAACATGGATGAAGACTGGCATGGGATAAAGGGGAGATTGGATGCTGAAGCCTGGACTGAAAGGCATTTCAATATCACTTCTCAACAAAGATAATGAGAACCCAACCTAGAGTGGTGACACTTTGGAAACAAAGGAGGGTAAGAATTCAAAAGCCATTGTAAAGAGATAAAATCGGCAGGCTTGGTGGATGTTTGGCATGGGGATGAGGACGGGTCCAAGATGAGTCCTACATTTTGAGTTTGGGTTACTGGACACCAGCAATTTCTTTATAACTGTTACGGTTTATTGAGCATATAGCATGTACTATTTACACATACCATTTTATTTAAGCTTCACAATTACCCTATAGGGTAGGGATTATGACATCCAATTTACAGATGAGGAAACTGAGGCTTGTAGAGCTCTGTCCAGAGGCTCTCTTGTAGGTGGCCAAGCCAGAACTGGGACTCACATCTATCTTTTTGACTCATAAGCTCATGCCATTTTCACTGAGCTTTGTTGCCATTACAAGGATTAAGGGAAGAGAAAATATCAAGTTAGTGGAACTGTTCAGATATCCAGGTGGAAATGTGGGACAGAGGTAAAAATTAGAAGAGTAATCTGCATGAAGAGGAAAGTTGGGGCAGTGGGAGAATGAAACCACTGGGGACAAGGGAAAAAAGGAGAGGAAGAGGAGAAAGGCAAGTGTAAAACTCTGGTGAATACCTGTGACTAGAAGGTGAAATGAAGAGAGCCAAAGAAGGAGGCAGAGAAATAACAGTTAAGAGAAGTGGGGGGACAGTATAGCTTAGTGGTAGAGTGTATGCTTAGCCTGAATGAGGTCCTGGATTCAATCCCCAGTACCTCCAATAAAATAAATAAATAAAGAGACCTAATTATCTCCCCTACCCCCAAAAAAAGATTTAAAAAAAGAGAGAGACAGGAAGAAGACCAGGATAGGGCAGTGCCAAGGAAGCTGGGTGCCCAAAGCAAGAGCAAGTGGCCAGTGTTGCCCCCAGGCTGCAGAGAGAAGTTGGTAAAGACTGAGCAGAGTTTAAGAGGAAGGAGGGCATCAATGCCCTTGGGAGAGAGTCACTTCAGTGGTGCAAAGACTGACAGGTAAGGAGAAAGGACATGAGATCTGATGGAGAAAAGGAAGGAGAAGAAAGGATGAGATGGGAGAAGGTAGCAGGGTTGAAGAAAGGTTTTTGTTTGTTTGCTTGTTTTGTTTTTAGGATAGAGGAGACCAAGGATGTTTGCAGACAGAAGGAAAGACTGAATAAGAAAAAGATTGTGAGACTGAAGGTCTGAAAGGTGGTAAGAGAGGGTGGGATCATGAAGTCTATGAAAAGATTCGGAGAGACATTTCACCCTTTAGAAGCAAGGAAAAGTAAAGTCTGAAAATCAGCACAACGAAAACTGATGGTGCTGTCTTGTATATGAAAGAACGTTGTTTAGCTGGTAGAAAATGCTGCCAGAAGGAAAGTTCAAGGATGTTTAGGACACTTAGGACAAGGATGTTTAGGAATAGGCATTTAGAAAGGAAAAAGCCAAAATAGACACTGACACAATTCTGAAGGAAAGGAAAGAATGTATTTCGGGGACCTAAAGGTTATTACACATAGAGTGTCTATTAGGGGAAGGGTATTTTCTCCCACTTTCGTGCACTGAAATAATCACCCACTGCTAGTGGTATCTGTGACTCCAGGTAGTGCTTCTGTTGGTGTTTGTGAATATTGGTAAATCTGACCAAATTACATCAGTTCCTCTTAGTGTGTGTATTCCTCCAAGTGTGTGTGCACCCGTGCTGTGCAGGCAGCACTATCAGATTCTAAATAACTGTTCTCTCTCTTCTCTCACCTTGAATCCCCCTGCCCCAACCCTGAATTCTAAGATTTTTACTAAAGTGAGGGAGAAGAAAGGGTAGCAATAAAGGAAGGGGCTTATGGAGCTTAAACTTTTGTCTCTTGAAATAATGGATGAAAAGAAACCAAAGAAAGCCAGTTCAACCTTTGTTAGGTTGCTTTCCTTCTATTATTTACCTTTAATCTCCTAATCACCCCCCAAAGAAAGGGTTACTCCTTCCGTTGTTTTCCAAAATTATCATATCTTCAAATATTTAGCCTATAAAATTAGCCTTGGCCCCACCTGCCTCCCATGCAGATTAACCCATAGACTGCCTGCACATCTCACTCAGAGTGCACACCCTCCTCTGGGTTTAGCTGACACTTTTCGTGTGTCCCCCCACCTCCACTTCAGATTCCCAAGAGAACCAATCAAAGACAGAGAATGTCAGAATCAGCAACCTCTTTGGTCTTTAAGGCCCCTGTTCGGCTCAGCCAGTGCCCATGGGGGATGTCTAATGTGGTCTAGGGCACAGGCAAAGAAGACACACACAAAAAGTGACTGGGGAATATAGGGGAAAAAATAATAGGAATATGAGACAAAGAACAAAGAAAGAAATGTTACTCTCTAGATGGAGAGGGACCAACTAGGACTGTTTCACAGGGCTGCTCAGTGATCCCTGGGCTGTAATTATCCATCTCAGGTGTTCAGTTCTATAAGAGCTTTGGACCAGCACTAGAAGACCAGGATTCTAATGCCACCACAGCCCCTGGTGAGCTGGGTGGCCCTGGGCAGGGCACTGGGTCAGTTCCTCATCTGAAATTTGATCACCCTGAAGATTCTTTTGAGTTTTAATAGTCCTCATTCTGTTCCGAGACTGTCTCACGGAGAACCTGCTTTGGGAGTGTTCCCTGTTATGATGTGAGTACCTGCTTATTTTGTTGCATGTATTAGTGCAAAGAATCTGGAAGGTTGAGCTGGAAGGGGACGCCATCAAAGTGCATTTGTATGAGTCTGTATATGTTAGGACCCTCCTAATCGAAAAGTCAGCTAATTAGTAAGTGTAAGGCTTCTGGCATGCTGTGAAAACCTTGCAATTTAAGGCCACTGAGCGATGCGCCGAAGCAAGCATCTTATGTCCAGCTCCGCTGCCTCAAGGGTGCCATGAGACTTGGTTTCCGGGGCCTTGCCAAGCATGCAGCGAGCCTGGTTCTTGGCACCAGCAGGATGCATCATCTTTCCTTCCACGGCCTTTAATGAAGTGTGCAGCTCTTGTCCTCATTAGGCCTCAACATCGTCAATAAAAGAGTCAATAAACCCAGTTGATGGGGTTGGGACCAAGGGGCTGAGATGCAGCGGCCGCACATCCACAGGGCAGACATCAGATCAGCCGCGTGTCATGACCCAGCATCCAGGGATCAATAACCAGCTCGGGATAAAGCCCAAGAGCTGCCCTCTGCAGTCTCCTCTCCAGACCCATTTCACCCAGGGCAGAGCAGTGCCAGCCAGCTCCTGCTTTGCTTGCAGTTGTTCCCACCCCATGCCTTCTGGGTGCCAGATGCTTTTGTTTCTTCCTGATTGAGCTCTCTGGGCACCCCATGGATGCATATTTAGTGAGTGCCCACCTGGCATGAGAACATGTAGACGGCATCTCCAAGCAGCCCAGAGGCTGGCATGGGCCCTGTTTTTTGTGTCTTCCGTCTGCTGACAGTGTGTGACGGGCCCCGGTGGACCAGGCGGTATACTTTCTGCATGTTGTGCTGCGGACTCCATTCCTGGCTGCTCTGCGTCTCTTTAGATGCCCTTATCTTATCTAATTACAAGGAATTTCAGAATAATTTCATGGCCTTTGCTCCAAAGGACCTCTTATCTGTGAGGGCCCTGTATTTTAACTTTGTCATTCTTTTGTTGTTGGCCTTCAACTGGGAGACAGTTAAGAAGGGGATGCTAAGATTTTGCTGGAATTGGGGCTGGGGGGAGGGGAAGAAGAGGAAGGCAGACAGACCTGGGATTTGTGTATTCTGCTCCATCCCCCTGCCTGTATGTGGAGACAGCTGGCTACTTACTTCCATGACAGCCACATGGTACCCAGCCACACAGAACAGGACCCGGTCAGGGACTTGTCTGTTGCCAACCTCTCCAGATCCCTTTGATATTTCCGACAGAGCAGTAAAGGACTCTTGACTCTCACGTTTTGCTTTGCCTCTCTCCACCTCCTCTAAGACTCCTCCGTGTGGTTTCCATGGCTACCCCCAATCAGATTTGGCTTCCTGCAAAATTGGATTTCAAAGAAGGACAAGGCTTCAAAGGAATTTGTCCATTTAACAGAATGTCATTAGGAGTGAGGCTGACTGCTGAACCAGGGTCCTCAGATGATTAAGAAGAGGCTGCGCTCATGTGTGGAGGCAGGTTTCTGTCTGCAATAAGGAACCTTGATGCAAGATGACAATGGCGTATTGGAATCTGCCAGTCACCACATCACCACACACTACCCAACGCTGCACCTCTCTCTACCCTATCTCTCTAAAACCCAGAATAGATGTAGAATACCTTTGCCTCGAGTTTTTGCTGCTTCTCTCGGTATAAGGAAGCTATGACAGGCAGTGAGGCCTGATAGGATGTGCAATTACCTGAGTTTATTGCTTTTTATCAAACAATCCATTAACTTGTAGCCTGTATCAGCGTTTGACAAATATCCTTGAAGAAGAGGAGGAGGTTGTCAAATTTCCTCCCATTGCTGAGACGAAAACAAGGCCAAGTGCTTGGTTATATATAGCAGGGATCTGTTTCCCTTGTTGTTTTTTAGAACAGTTTTAGATTTATAGAATTGCAACAGTAGTACAGAGAGTTTCCATGTCTCCTCTCTTGTTTTTTAACACATGTCATAAGTACTCAAAAATGATTCCAGAGTAGTTGTGACATTATAGAAGGAGCAGTGAGTGTGGTAAAAATGCCCCAGAGGGGAACTGGTATTGCTCCGGAGCCTGGAGGAGGCAGCCTGACCACTGCTAACTTTCCCAGGGCAAGAAGGCCTTGCAAGAAGGAGCCTGATTCCCCAGAGACTCTTGCCAGCCTCCATTCCCCACACTTCCACCCCAATTTACTACAACTTGTGGGTGTCATGTGACCCTGACTCCAAGGCACCATTCCTCTTCAGATTGCAGGACTCAGATGCGTAAAGATGGCTCAAAGCCACTGCACCCCTTAAAGGATCAAGCCCCCAACCTTGAAACGGTATCTCAGGAGGGGAAACTATGCCAGGAAGCAGGTGCTGCTACCAGGAGTCCTTTTGGACAGTTTCTCCTCGCTGTTCCCATCCCCCCACCGATAGTTCTGTCATTATTTCTCTGAGGCTGCTGTAAAAGCCACTGCACCCATCTTCTCTGTTTCCTCTCTCTTTACCACTCCCAATCCTTCCACATATTCTGTATGTAGAATCTGAAAATAGAAACTCCATTTTTTTAACACAGAAGGAAATTGGTAGAGGTGAAGTGAGATGTGCAAGACCACATACTATACAGGGGCTCAGGTTAGCTCACTCCCCAGCTCAAAAAGTTTTCAAAGGATCCCCAGTGTCTCCTCAGTTGAGTTCAAATCCTCATTCTGACTTTCAAGTCCCTTCACAATAGAGCTTCAATTTTTCTTGACAACCATAATTTCCCTTCACCATCCAGTAAGAGAGGGTTATTTCCCTGTTCCTCACGAGAAGGCTTTTCCATCTTTGTTTACTCCAGTCCTTCCACCTGGAAAGCACTCCTGCCCCTTCAAAGTCTGATGTGTTCAGAGCCCATCTCAAATGCCACAAGCACCAATAAACACACATACACCTGCACTTCCCTCCTTTTCTTATACTCCTCTCCCTCCATTTTTCATCCAGGGCACTTTATACTTTTCCCGTAGTACCATATCACAGCCAGGACATCCACACCTGTGTGCTTTGGATTAGAGGGAAGCACACTTCTGTGAGCTTGCGCTTCCCTTTCCTCTGTCACCTTAGAGAGAAAGGGCTCAGTTCCTCTCCCTCAGCTTTCTCCCCGGGTTACCCCTTCTTTTCCTCTCATCCTTTCAGCCTAAGGAGGATGGGACACTTTGGCTCCCTGTGCCCCTTGCAGCCGGGCGGCTCTGATTCTCCCAAATGTTGGCGTCTTGAGATTATTTATGGGGATTTATGGTCATTTCCGTTAAATATCCTGGTTTGCCTGACAAGCAGCCGTTCTGCCCTGGTTTTCTGGGCGTGGAGGTGTGGGCTGGGTCGGGAAGGAGGGCTGTCCGGCTTGGCGGGGATTGACCTCTCCCTCCGATTCCGCCTCCTCGCGCCCCATTTCGGGCTTCACGGTGGCTTTTCACTCTGCCCCCGAGGCCCGCCGTCCCTGGGGCGTAGGATGGGGAGCCTCCCGGGAGCAGGCTGCCTTGGGTGGGGTCGCCTCTTGGTTTTGGCCGGGGGGGGGTCCTGGGGGGTGGGGGCAGGCGCGGGACGGCCGCCTCCTCCCTCGGGCGCAGGCGTAAGGGCCGCGTGCCCCGCGCACAGGTGTCGCTGCCTCCGGGCGCCCCGCCCGCCGCGCGCCGCTTCCTGAGCGCACCCCGCCCTGCGGCTCGGCCCGCGGCGCCGGCAGCAGAGGGCCAGGTGCCGCCGCAGCCCGCCCGCCCGCCCAGCCCTCGCCCGCCGCCCGCCCGGCCGCCGGCCGCCCGCCGCCCGCCGCCCGCCACATGCAGGCCGCCGCCGCCCTCCCCGAGGAGATCCGTTGGCTCCTGGAAGGTAACGCCCCGCCGGCCCGGGCGCCGCCGACCCCGCCGGGAGTCGCACGTGCCGAGCCGGCAGCAGCCGAGACGCCAGCGGCTCCCAAGGCCGGCCTTCCCCGTCAGCTCCCTCGCCCGCCACCTTCTAGAACCTTGAGGCTGCCGGAGCCCTGACTCTGGAGAGCCAGCGTTTCATCCTCCGGCTCAGGGTCCCTCTCACTCTCCTCATTTCCCACGTTTTCTTTTTCCTCAGGGCGCCTTCACTTCCCACGTAACCTCCAGGCTTCTGAGCAAGTTCGGGCCAGGTTCTTGGTCGCCTGGCCTCCGTGCTGGCCTTCGCCCTGTGCCTGTCTCCTTGGGACGCCTCGCGTCCGTGGGTTTCGCGCCCGTCTCTCCCCAGCCCTGACTCCGTCTGTCCCGCTCACGAGGGGACCTGGACCTTCCTGCTTAGCCATCCCGGACCTCGAGGGGCAGTAAGGGCTCCCGGGCTCCCGCCAGCCAAGGCCTGGGCGTGGACTCAGCACCCAGACCCCAGGCCCGCTTCACCCGCCTGCGGACTCACCGGGGCCACTCGTGCACCCGGGGCGGGCTGATCCCAGTGTTACATCCCTTCCCTTTCCAGAAGCGCCCCACTGCTGTGTGTTCACCCTCAAACTGTAGTGCCCTCGCAGTTCTTGTAAGAGTTAAAGCCGTACTCACCAACACTCAACACTCTCTTCTGTAACACTCGAGAGACACGTTTTGCTAATGGGCAGTGTCATCTGCTCCACTCACACTTTTTCTGCTGAGAGTAACTTGCTTTTCCTGTAACTGACCTTTCTGGAAGGATGGGGACCTGGAATCTGTGCTTGCATAAGGGTCCCAGGAGGAAACTGCTCAGAATTAAGCCTTTTGGCATCCATGTGACAGTTTTGACACATATTTAACAGATGGCCTGCTTTGGGCAGGTCATATTTTTGGCAAGCAGTAATTTTTTTTCCAGTTTCTCTCAATTTAATTGGTTTTATATCTCCATTACCTTGTTATCGTGGTATAAATGCTTCATAATCAAATATTTGGCAAGTCCATTTGGTCTCTGTTTGTAGGACTGTTTCCATTCTGGGTTGCTTCTATGTAAAAGCTGTCAACTAGGTATTTCTTCTGAGGTGAAGTTTCCAAAACCCATTTTACATATGACCTGAGTGAATCTAAACTTTCAGAACAGAAAAGTATTTGCAGGGTAAAAGAGCATCATCTGGGTTTCTAAGAAGCAGCAACCCAGCCTTTCCCCTCTGCTGTTGGTTCAATAATTTGAAGTGTAAAGAGAGGCTCTAAGTGGTTTCTAGGAGAAAAGGAACTGTGGCAAAAAGTTTCATTTTCCCCTTGCAGTTAGAGGTATAAACTGATTCCTTTTGTTGGTATCTGTCATTTGTTGAGAGGAAACCTATTTTACAAATTCGTTAAACTGTATTTCCGTTTTGTGTGTAGCCTTGGTAGAAAATTCCTTTTCATTTTCAGAGGCTTGCAATGAAATCCACTTCTTCAGCATTTTTGATGTGCAGTTCTTTATTGTTTAAAACTGACACTTTGGTAAACAACTCATTTCTGCACCTGCCACCTTCCTTTAGCTTAGATTATTTTCTTGTTAGCTGACTGTTTTTAATTGAAGTCTTCAGATCTCCTCCTAAAGCAGAACCTTTGTTTGCTGACAAGTAGAGCAGGGTATGAATGGAGATTAATTGCATGTCACATACTTCTGTATCAAACTTGCTGTGTCTTAACAATCTCTGTTCGTTGGTACTCAGGTCTTTAGAATGTACAGAGGAGTCTGAGATTACATTTTAAGGAGCTTCATTGGTTAATGTATTTCTTTAAGGCTTTTTTTTTTTAAGTTTGCAATTAGAGTCTGCATCTGAAGTAGAGAAAAAAATTGTGAAAGTGGGATTCAACTAATAATTCTATTGAAAAATGTTTGAAGAATGTGCTTTTGAAAGGTTCATGTAATCATAGCAACATATTGGTTGTAGGTTTTGTTTATTATGGAACACATTCTCTGGTGTTGACCAGCAGAATTATTCATTGTACTACAAATAATTTGTAGATATTAGAAACCCATAATGACTATCAATTTATCATCTGTTGCTGTTTGTCCCCCCCACACACACACACACTTTTTAAGGGTAACTTTTGACAATGAGAAAATATATAGGTCTTGATCTCTATATCGTCAAGCAGTGGAGGGAGTCACAGGGTGAGAGATCTGCCACTTTAGTGCTGCCACAGGCCGTGGGGGTGGAGTTTCCACAATGAATTACTACTTTCATAAACCAAGGCATAAACGTTTGCACAGTGATTTAACGCTGGCCATCACAGCCATAACTTAAGCATTTATTTATTTATAACTACATAAGCATAAATGACAGGGGCGTTTTTTGACATAATGTGTGTGCTTTAAAAAATAAAATATGCAAAGCGCTGTGAAAAGTTTATACCAAATTTTGCATAATGAAGAAGGGAGCAGACATTCTGAAGGTCTAAAATTAATTTTGTTTAAGGATAAAATTTTAAACATTTGAAAATGTTTCATTTGACCAGGAAACTCCACTTCTAGGAAACTGTGTTACTGAAATTAGAAGACATGAGATATATATACAAAGATCTGTGCTAAATGTCCATGAGTTGGGAAAAGTGGGGCAGTGGTATGAGTAAATTACCCATCTTATGGAATATTTTGCAGCCATTAAAAAGGTTGTGGTGGATCTGTATATATTGGCTTGAAAAGTGTCCATAGCGTATTTTTAAAGCTGAAAAGCAAGGTGCACAATAGTATATATAATATCCTGTTTTTGTTTGAAAACAATAACAAAATCCTCCAAAAACCCATATATTATATATGTTTGTGTAAGCCTCGGAAAGAGTAAGAAAGAATATACTCTAAGCTCTTAACACTGGTTTCCTTGGAGGGGAGTGAAAGGGTGGGAGAGAGATTATTAATTTTATTTCATGTATCTTTGTGTTGTTCAAGCTGTGATGATGACCATGTATTACTTTTGTAATCAGGAAAAGGCAACCAGTGAGATTGTTTAAAAGGAAAAGGAACAAAAGACAAATAAATGCTTGGAGAGGTCAGAGTTTGAAAGGGCCATGAATTTAGGGTTGTGATTATGTTTTTCTCCTGTTAGCCCTGGTGATGTGTGGAAGGTGGGGATTTTTTTTTTAAACGCTTTCTTGGATTTGGGGCAAATGTTAAGGCAATGACAGGTTTCTAGAGTAACTCAGGAAACAGCTTCCTCAGATAGACTGTCAAGCTCTCATATAGAAATAGTAACTAGTCCATATCAGCCAATAAATACCTTATAGATAAGTAAAATGAAGGGCATTTACTGCCTTATTGAAAGAGGAGGAAATATTCAGGTCTGTTTTCAAATAATCAGGCTTCAGTTGTGGAAGTTATCTTTTTGGTTTTGTTTTGTGATAATGACTCTGAAAACAAAAACAATGGAGTGCTGGCAGTTTGCATAATCTGTGTTTCACAGATACAAACATAATCAGTTTCTTCCTTGTCTTTCTAGCCCCACTTTTGAAGTCAGAAGCACATGAGGCAAGTGTGATGGAAGCAGGCTAAATATTTCTTCAGTTCACAATGTGTCCTGTGTGATGGAATGGGGTACTAACTTTACTCTAATAGCTAATGGGTCCCAACTATCTACAAGGGACCTAAATCCTGCACAGAATATGGATTAAAGCCAAAATAACATCCACAATTTAGCTGCGTTTAGTAGCAATTGCTGCATTAACACTGATTCTGATATGCCTATGCTTACTTATTTTTAAACTTCCTTGGAAAGCAGCAGTCATTAATCATTTCCTTCTAGATTGTTTTCCAGATTTGTATTGGTCGATGTAGCCAACCATAAAATCCTTTTCAATATAGTAAAACTCCAACTCCGTGGAACTTGTAGGCGTGAGTTGCTCTGGATAGCTGAGGATATTCTCTTTAAGCATTCTAACTTTTTATTATAAACATTTGTGACCTTTTTCTTTTTTTTCTCAAATGTATTAGGAACTTTTCACCCTTCCTCAACCAACCGGTCTTTGTTCAAAGGGACCTCACTTGAACACTTTAACTAAGAGTTGTTATAGTGAATATCAGTTATCATACTTTAAGGAAATATATTGAGTTGTTTATGGATGTTTCTGCCATAACTGCCCCTGGACTGATTTGTGAATGTTTATGTCTGTTTTATATTTTAGTTTTTGTCTTTTTTCCCCCTACTGTTAGGCCAGGCCTGTGACTTTGCCCTCATTTCAGTGTATTTGTACCCCCAGTGCTATTGGGACATCAGATAAACAAGTTTGTTGGAATTAAGATGCGTAAAAGAAGGTATGAAGGGCTCTTGTGATAAACATAGTACCCAAACCTTTAGGCCTTTACTTTGTGACATGCACTGTGGCTGCTCAGAATCTTTTTTGCTTGATGTTTGATGCTGGGTTACCTGTTAGATAGGTGAGGTTACTGTTCAGTTGAATTCTGGAAGAACTATGACTATACTTCTATTTCTTTTTTTTTTTTTTGTCAAAATTTTTATTATAAAAGCAATAATGCTCATTGTAGAAAATTTAGAAAACACAATGATGTATAGTCACCCATAGTCAACAGTTGTTAAATTTCTATGTATTTCTTTCAGTTATTATTATTTGTACATACTTTAAAAGTTGGGGCATATTGTATATATAGTTTTGTATACTTATTTTTCCACTTACAGTCTTGAGTTATGGTGTTGCTATGGTCTCCTGAGCATTTTCTTAGATCACTAAGTTTCTTTTTTCTTTTGAGTGTCTTTAAGTTATACATCCTGGTTTTATTCCACTGGTAGTTTTACCCTTATAGCTTAAAAAAAAAAAAAGTCCCTTTGATTAGCAACATTGAGACTGAAACGGTGTCTTCTGACTCTTTCCTCTAGTGTGAAAAGTGAAATTGCTGATATAATCTGAGATTTTAGACTCAGACAATTATTAATGTTTTAATTATATATATTAGATTATAAGAATTATTTTTTGATATTTGCATACTACTTTAAAACCATAGCTATGATAATAATTTTCCTTTATAACTTGTTTATTGCTTACTTTTTGTACCATGGCTTTTTTATTCTTGAACTCTTTATCTCTTCAATATTTAGACTGTGCTAAAACAGTAGCCACTAGCCACATGTGGCTATTTAAATTTAAATTCACTAAAATTAGATAAAATGGAACAAACCAGTTCCTCAGTTGCACTAACTATATTTCAGCTGCTCAGTAGCCACAGTGGCTACTGTAGGGAACAGTGCATAAAGCCCTAATAGATGATGTTCGAGAATATAATGCTGAATTTCTGAGGAAGGGTACTTTGATACTACACTTACTGAACCCCTACAAGTTTGAGTGTGTGTCTGTCTAGTTTCATATAAACTTAGCTGTGGCCATGAGGTTCGAGGGTCATACTCTTCCCCTTCCTTCCCCTTCCTCCCAACTCAACCTGTAGAAGTTCTACCATTATCTTCTGGTCTTCAATTTTGTGGAGGAGAAGTCTGATGCCAGCCAGATATGTATATTTTTATAACCCATTCCTCCTATTGCCTGACTGCATGTTCATAGGATATTTTTCTTTGCTCTCAAAAATGTCACTGGATAATTTTAAGGTTTTAGACTTTTTAATAATTTTGCCTGGTATATAGTGAACTCTTTTGATTATAAACTCAGATCTTTAACTTGGGAACATTTTTTTCTATTGTCATTGCTTCTACTCCATCTGTTTTATTCTGTCATACTGAGGTTTATGTTATAAATATTGGGCTCCTGATCTACTCCCTGTGTTTCATCTCTTTTATTGACTCATCTGTCACTGACTTCATTATGGTTTTAAATTAAGCATTTATTTATTTTTTTAAAATTTCCATGTATTTCCTCATCACTCATTGTTTTATTTTCATTATATCTGTAAATCTGGGCTTATAGACATAATGCCTTTTTGGATATTGAAAATATGATTAGAAATTTTCTAAACATTTCTATTCTTTAATAATAAATCTACTTCAGAAAGAGATATTTTCTCTAGTTCTTCAAGAAAAAAATTTTTTTGAACTTTAATGTTTTCTTATAGACCCTGTATATTTTCTTTGTGTTAAGATTACTTAAAATCAAATCCTGACTCTGCCACTTTCTTACTACCTGTTCGACTTTGGGTCTTAGTTTTCTCAGCTGTAAAATAGCGATAATTATAGTAGCCATCTCATAGAATTTATATGACGAATAAAGGGATGACTATTTGAAAAGAACTTAGAATAATATCTGGAATGTATTACACACCATCTGTTTGGTAAATAAAATTAAAAAAAATTTTTTTCTTTGAGAAAGTCCTGTTGATCTCTCTTTGCAGTTGCCTGCCCCAGGAAAACACCTAGACATGGCCTTTTTCTTGGGTTGGTGGTTCATCCTTGCTACTCTAAATTAGGGGAGGTTTGTATGGTTTCTTTTAGGATCTTCTCCGTTTTCTTCTCTCTTTAGTTCAGAGGCCAGTCGTCATGTCTATGAAAAACTTCATGGAGGAAGGATAGAGGAAGTTAGCGTCACTAACTTCACTAACTTAGGAAAGACACGTGTTCCTTACCTTGTTACAGAATGCTTTGTATTTGTGTGTGTTTGTGTAAAATAGTATTTTTGCGTTACTTTTCAGTTGAAAAAAAAAAGTAAAGGCTTAATTTCCCCCTTTTCTCTTTCTGTTTCAACAAACAGAATTTTTTTTTTTAATTGGTAGATATATTTTAGTTTCATTGTGGGTATAGCCTATAGATGTTAGATGGGCTGCCCAGACCTTTTGAACTCTAGGCAAGATCTACTCCCCATATTTGGAAGTTCAAACATCTCCTCAAGATCTGGGTAATTCTCAAGGGCCATGCATTTGGAGGGTCACCTTTCCTTCAGGGTCTCCTGCTTCCATGCATGCTGTCTGTAAGCCTAAACTAGTGATTCCCAAATGGGATAATTTTGTCCTTCAGGGAACATTTGGCAACACTTGGAGACATTTTCTTTTGTCACAACAGGGGAGGGTGCTATTGGCACCTAGTAGGTAGAAGCCAGGGATGAGCCTCAGTTTCCTACAATGCATAGGACAGCCCCTGCAACAAAGAATTATCCAGCCCAAAATGTTGGTAGTGCCACAGTTCAGAAACCATGGCCTTAACATATTCTTGTCTTCAAGTTCTACAAAAGCCTACCTACATGAAGCCCCTGTGAATGTAGATGACTTCACTGGAGATTCAGAGGGTGCAGGGAGAGGGAGGAGGGGTTTCCATTTCAGTAATGCAAACGATTTCAAATTGAGTATTAGGCATTTCTATTCCTAAACTCCCTTCTGCCACTCCAGTCATCAGACGGTGCCCTCTGGCCTTTCACCTAATGTAGTTCCCAGCCTTATGCCTTCTCAGTGGCTCCTTCTCCCTTTATCCTATTTGGAGCAAAACAAAACCAAAAAAAATTTTTTTCCTTTGTTACATGGAAAGGCAGTTTAGCTGTCTAGTGATTTAGGTTCCCACCAACACCCACACACAGAGAAACAAGTTACTTTCCCAAACAATGTAGTTCTCTTCCTAAGAGGAATTCTGGTGCCAAGGGCCAGATTATAATATTTTTACCTCATTACGTAAATGTAATACTTAAAAAATTTTTAATCATTTTAAATACAGGAAAAGTAAGTTCAAGTTTTACCATCATCTGAGAATCTTAACATATTGACATACCTATCATAGATCTAATTTTTTCACGTTATAAACCATTACACCGTACAGAAATCCTATAATTTCTGCTACATTTATTCATATTTATTTCTCCTGTGTTTCCAAGTTCATTGCTTGCTTTTCCGGTTTGTCAGTGCTGCCTTATAGGTTAGGTGATTATAACAGATGGCTTTTCAGGTTTGGAGTCTTTGAGTTCCACTGCTTAATTTTACTATCCAGCTTTTACATGGAAGATAGGACAGATGTGGGCTCAGAAACAGAGTGGTCCTAGCATCCAGAGAGCAAGCTTTCCTGAAGGCTTATGGCTTTGATAAAATCATTTATGAATTACTTAAATTCTCATCTAGGGTCTCCTCCTAACATTGTTGACATTCTAATATTAGTTATATATTATAGGGGAATAAAATTTTTATTCACTTAATAGGAGCTTCACTAAAATGTATCCAATGGCACATATTGATACATACTTAAACCAATATTGTAGTTGAGTTGGAATTAACTAAGGTACTGTATATTATATATCAAGTATGAGAAGTATGCTGTGATACTTAGATAGCTACAGAAAATATCTCTTAACTGTGCTATAATAAACATCCTTAAAAATCATTCTACCTCTAAAATAAAATTTCCTTTTTGATAACGCTGTGAGCCTCTTCATCCACTGATCCCTCCTTCCCCTCCTTTCTTTCTTCCTTCCTAGTACTTTATTAAGGTATGATTTACATGCATAAATGCACTAATCTTAAGTGTTACAACTGGATGACTTTAATATATTTATATACCTGTGTGACTACAACCCAGATCAAGACATAAACATTTCTATCTCCCTAAAAAAGTTTCCTTTCCAGTTCTGGAACTTCATAAATCATTATGATCTCTTTTGTGTCTGTCCTCAACATGCTGTTTTTGAGATTTCTGCATGTTGTTCTGTGTATCAGTTTTATTTTATCCTTTTGCTAAGTACTATTCCATTGTGTGAATATTCCACAGTTTGTTTATCCATTCTTCTGATGAACATTGAGTTGTTCAGTTTTGGGTTATTAGGAATATACCTGTTAATGAGCATTCTTGTGTAACTTGTTTTGTGAACATAAACACTCATTTCTCCTGGATAAATATCTAGAAGTAGAATTGCTAGGTCATAGGGTATGAATATATTTAATTTTATTAGAAACTCCAGTTTCCCAAAGTGATTGTACCTATTTTACACTCCCACCAACTATATGAGAATTCCAATTGCCCCATATCCTCACCAACACTTGATATTGTGGTCTTTTTATTTTTAGACATTTTGGTAAGTATATTTTTATTGTAGAATATTTGCACAACATAGAAGCATACAGACTAATTGATTTAGCCACAGCAATCAGACAAGAAAAAGAAACAAAAGGTATCCCAATTGGAAGGGAAGAGGTAAAATTGTCATATATGCAGATGACATGATATTCTATAAAAAAAACTCTAGCGACTCCACACAAAAACTATTAGAACTAATAAATGAATTCAGTAAGGTAGCAGGATATAAGATTAATATACAGAAATCTGTTTTATTTCTTTACACTAACAGTGAACTATCAGAAAGAGAAAGTAAAAAAAAAAATTCCATTTAACGTCATATCAAAAAATAAAATAAAATACCTAGGAATAAACCTAGCCAAGGAGGTGAAGGACCTATATGCTGAGAACTATAAAACATTGATAAGGGAAATTAAAGATAATTCAAAGAAATGGAAAGATAACCCATGCTCTTTGATTGAAAAAAATTAACTTTATTAAAATAGCCATACTACCAGAGCAATCTACAGATTTAATGTGATCTCTATCAAATTACCTGTGACATTTTTCACAGTACCAGAACAAATAATCCTAAAACTTATTTTGAACCACAAAAGCCCAGGATTGCCAAAGCAATCCAGAGGGTAAAGAACAATGCTGGAGGCATAACCCTCCCAGACTTCAGACAATACTATAAAGCTACAGTAATTAGAACAGCGTGGTATTGGCACAAAAACAGACATATAGATCAATGGAAAAGCATAAAGAACCCAGAAATAAATCCACACATCTACAATTAATCTTCGACAAAGGAGGCAAAAATATACAATGGAGAAAAGACAGTCTCTTCAGCAAGTGGTGTTGGGAAAGCTGGACTGTCACATGTAAATCAGTGAAGTTAGAATACTCCCTCACACCATACACAAAAGTAAACTCAAAATGGCTTAAAGACTTAAATATAAGACGTGATACCATAAAACTCCTAGAAGAGAACATAGGCAAAATATTCTTGGACATAAATTGTAGCAATAATTTCTTAGGTAAGTCTCCCAAGACAAAAGAAATAAGCAAAAATAAACAAATAGGACCTAATCAAATATAAGCTTTTGCACATCAAAGGAAACCATAAACAAAAGGAAAAGACAGCCTACAGACTGGGAGAAAAATTTGCAAACGATGCAACTGACAAGGGCTTGATTTCCAAAATATACAAACAGCTCATATAACTCAATATCAAAAAAACAAACAACCCAATTAGAAAATGGGCAGAAGACCTAACTATATATTTCCCAAAGAAGACTTACAGATGGCCAACAGTCACATGAAAAGATGCTCAATTATTAGAGAAATGTAAATCAAAACTACAATGCTGTATCACCTTACACCAGTCAGAATGGCCATTATAAAAAAGTCTACAAATAATAAATGGTGAAGAGGGTGTGGAGAAAAGGGAACCCTCCTACACTTTTAGTGGGAATGTAAATTGGTGCAGTCACTATGGAAAATGGTATGGAGGTTCCTTAAAAACTGAAAATAGATTTACCATATGATCCAGCAATCCCACTCCTGGGTGTGTATCAGGAAAAGACAAAAACCCTAATTTGAAGATATATGCACACTAATATTCCTAGTAGCACTATCTACAATAGCCAAGACGTGGAAGCAACCTAAGTTGTTATCCATCAACAGATGAATCAATGAAGATGTGGAGTGTATATATATATATGTATACACACACACACACACAGTGGAATATTACTCAGCCATTAAAGAAAGAATAAAATACTGCTATTTACAGCAACATGGATGGACCTAGAGATTATCATACTAAGTGAAATAAGTCAGACAGAGAAAGGCAAATATTACATGGTATCACTTACATGAGGAATCTAAAAAGTAATACAAATGAGCTTATTACGAAACAGAAATAGACTCACAGACATAGAAAACAAACTTATGGTTACCAAAGTGTGGGGGGAGGGGTAAATTAGGAATATGGGGTTAATAGATATGCACTACTATATATAAAATAGATAAACAAGGAGTTACTGTATAGCACAGGGAAGTATATTCAGTATCATGTGTTAATATAGTGGTAATTTATATATATAACTGAATCACTTTGCTATATACCTGAAACTAACACAATATTGTACATTAACTATAATTCAATACAAAAGAAGAAAAAGAAGTGAGTAGACTACTTGATTTTTTTCAACATAGCAGTGTTGGATACTTTTCCATATGAATCTATGTATATATTCATTTATATATAAATATATATATTCTTTTTAAACTGCTGCACAGTGTGTCCAAATTTATTTAACTCTTCTCCTATTGATGGATGTTTAGATTGTTTCCAAATTTTTTATATTTCCACAGTGTTGTAGAGAACATACCTGTATGTGCATCTTTGTGGTACCTATGCAATTATTTCCTTAGGGTAGATTCTTAGGCTCTCAAATGAAGATTGCAGATGTGTTAATCCTAGATTTGTAGTTTGGTCAGTAGTTAAAACTTAATCCAAAATACTCTCTGTGCTTTAGTTTCTGATTTTTGTTTTCTCTGTGCCATGAGTATGTAGGTATTGTCATTTTTTTTCCCCTACAGAAGGTAGGAGAATTAAAAATATAAACACCACACATTTCTTGGGTCACGAGGCAGAAACAATTAGCAAGTTGAAGCAAACCACAACCAGAACATGCTGACAATTTCTCTATTGTGTACTGACAACTTCCTTCAAGCCAAAGCAAAGCTGGTGGGTATGATTTTAGCCTTGCCAACAAGTTTTACCTCTTAACAAAGAGCAAAAAATATATGCCTTAAGGATTACAGTTAATTGCCAGATCAAAAATTTAGGTTTATCTATCTGTCTGTCTGTTTATTTAGTGGAGGTACTGGGGATAGAACCCAGGACCTCCTGCATGACAAGCACACACTCTACCACTGAGCTATACCCTACCCCTAGATCAAAAATTTAATGCAAGGTTTAAAACAAGTTCTAAGCAAACTAAAAGTCGTTTTGTCCCTGTTATGATACTTTTATTTAATTGGTATGAAAATAGGCAAGACAAGGTTTCTGTGAAGACTACTTCACAGAAAAGACTTATTCTTAGAGTAGGAAAATTAAACACTAAAGTTTTAGAGGGTTGATTTTAGTGAGATATTTAGGAGAGTCGCTGCAGAAATCCTGATGGTCTGATACCTTCAGTATATCTGTGAAAAGGAATCAGGAATTACTTTTGTTTGTTTGTTTCTGCCAGAAGCTGTCAATGAGACTTTATAGAATTTGGATCAGCAACCAGGCTGGTATTTCTGTAAAGCAGCAATATGTAACTTAAAGGAGTAGTTGTGACATTTAATTAAATACCCAGATAAGTAGAATACCCGGATATCTAGAATGAAATGTGGTCTTCTGCTATGTTCAAGGTGAAGATTTTTTTTGGTTTGGCGGGCATAGTTTGCTAGGCACTGCAAAGTGGGTGGGCATAGTCTGTTACTGGAAAGGAAGTCTTACTGTTAGTGGTTTACTCATGAAAGTCCTGAGGATGATGCAGGTCTTTACTCCCTGCCTACTTCCATTGATCCAGACAGAGGACTCCTGAGATGTTTCCCTGGGAGGAGTCCCTTCTCCCCTTGACCTCCCCTTCTCTTCTCCACAATCTCAACATTTTCTGCACCCCTCCCTTCCCCATACAGGCTCCCACCTCCATCCTGGAGGGGTAATGTTTCATCTTTAAGGCTTTAACTCCTTCAAACTGTTCAGAGTGAAGCATCTATAAGATAAATTAAACATTTTCTTTTTAATTAGAAAAAATGCTAGGTATCATTGAAAATTTAAGAGATGAAGCTGAAGTAGCATCCAACTCCTAGAATTTCTTTTTTAAAATCAGTGGATGGAATGTTTTCTAATGTTTACTTAGGTATTTTCTTTTAGAAACATTGTCTTTATGGGGAAAAGAGCCATTTTTTAAGGTTGATTCCCGGGCCAGCTCACTTTAAAAAACTATTTTATGGATAATTAAGATGACGTATTCTCTAATAAAGCTCTTGAGGGCATTGGTGCTGAGGCTGGACAAGAAAGGACCATGGTTCCCATAGATTACGGTTGGAAGCTATATATAATTTTTTTCAGTATGTATTTTGGAAATTTATCTCAACTCCCAGATAAAGCAACTGATAGCTGTCAACAACTTACATGTTCATCCAGTAAAGGGCATTTGTTTATCCGGATTTTAAACTTAACTGTGTGACATGTATTTTTTAAAAAATGATTTTGCAAGTATTTTACCTAGAGGAGAATACTATATACATAATATTTTGATGGGGAATGATCTTCCAACTTGAGACTCCAAAAACTTTTTTTTTGTTCTGAAGCCTGGGCCACACCCCCTTCCACTGGCTTCCTCTTTGTTGGTGGGAGCACACCCTTTATCCCCTGTTCCCTAACTCCAAGCTCTGATGGTGATGTTGTGACCTGGGGAGTGACTCTGGTGGGCAGGGCTGGGGTTAGAGCTAGGTTGGGGTTCCTAGGATTGGGGAAGAGAATATTTAATGGGCCAGAATGAGAGGGAATGGACCTCACCTAGGAGGGAGGTGAGAGCTGGTGGAGAGACTCAGAGGGAAAGGAGAACAGAATTTCCTCTCCTGTCCCTCTCTTCCTTTCCTGTCTCCTTTTCTCCAACTCCATCTCCTATTGAGGGTGTGCTTCCAACAGGCTTGTAGGTACTATGATAAGAGGAGGGGGCTCTGAAATGGAGTGAGGAGTGATGACAGAAGTCAGCAGAAGTTTGTTGAAGTGAAGTGGTAATAGCAGCAGCAAGAGAATGGATATTTCTGTAATTGTGCCCAGCCAGGAAAACCACACACATTTAGAGTATTTGCAAGTACTTCGGGACTTTTTTTTTTTTTTTTTGGTACTAAAGAGAGGGCCTGAAATACTGCCCAGCGTTACACTTAATAGAATTAATTTGGTGAGTCACTTTAGCCTGTGCCAACCCTTTTGAACACAGACAAAAATCTCAAATATTTTCTTGTGTATGTATAATGCCAGTATAGGCAGAAATTTATGGCATCCTTCTTTTCAGAACTGTGAGTTCTGCCTTAGTAGTTCAAATACTTTTGCAAAATATCCCCTCTAGGAACATTTTGATTGGCTTTTGCTTGGTGAAATTGTTTTCAGCAGCATTTGGTCATTCATCCAGCCTTCAAATAGAAGGTTGATTGAGGCAAACTTTTGAATTTTAGAAACATATATCAACAACAAAAAAAAAACATTTGCAACTGTTAAGGAACACCGAGTTAAAAATTTTTTCTTTCTGTATCTTAGGAACATTACTTAGAAAACAGATGGAAGCATCTTTCAGTAATTTGAAAAATGTGACCCATAAGATGTCATTCTCCTCCAAATAAACAAGAATAGCCTCATAAATGGACAAGGTCAGAGATTTGGGAGAATGTCAGAGACTTTCACCAGTCCACAGAACCTAGTGATCTTAGGTGTATCCTGTCAAGTCAGAATCTTTTCAGCCGGCATTAGATCATGCAATGGTTTCTCCCAAGGGTGTGATAATCGTATCTTGTCTACAGCGTTTCACATACCCTCTGTTCCCTTGTCCTTCAGTTTTGTTTTCCTACTCTGGTTTGCTGGAATAGATACCGTAAACTGCCTGGGGTAATCTATGTTTTAGGGAAGCTGTGAATTTTAATAGGAAGATGCATCTTTGCCAGAGCTGTGTTTACCTTTTAAATAAGGGACTTAAAATCATTGTATAATACTTTTAGTACAAAATACTGTATATTGCTACAAGCCTGCCTTCCAGAATAATCTTCCATCACTGTCCCTCTCACCCCTAATCTTATGTTCTGCCCTCCAGGTTGAAATTTTTTGTTTCTCCAACTGAAAACTAAGATCTATCACCTCAGGACCTTTGCATATGATATTCCCAGGCTTGTACCATTCTTTTCCTCATTCTACCAACCCCCCTCTTCCTCTCCACCCCCAGCATACATATTTGACCTGCTAATATGGGAGTTTCAGATGAAAAGTCAGTTCTCTGAAAGATCTCCTCTGACTTATTTTCCTCTCTAGACTAGGTACCACAGGCCTGTGCCCCCCTCACTTTTCTTATTATAACGCTTGTCACAATTTATTCTAATGGTCTAAGTCTGTATTTTTTGCTAGACTGTAAACTCTTAAAATAGAGTTTAGGTCATGTTCACTTTCTCAGTACTTAGCAAGTAATAAGTTTGCATTGGATATTTGTTGAAGAATAAAGGCATTTAGAAAAAAATGGCATTGTTTATTGGTATGTTTCTGATTTTGTCTTTTCTCTTTGGTGTGAAGACATTTACAGCATGTGTGGTATTGCTCACTCACCAGCTGATGGTAACTATGTGCAGATCCTGTAACACCAGGTATTGTATATAGTGAGCGCTGTGATGTCAGAGGCACCTCAGGAGTGTTCTTACTCAGTGGTGTTTTTCACACTACGTTTTGCAGTTGCAGGAGCCTAAGGCACCCTGATGTGATAGGACTTGATGTTTATATTAGAAGAGTTCTTGTTTGTACAAGGTTGATTGCTTAATAGAAAACCCACCCAGAGAGGGTGGTGATCTTGGTTAAATATGGGAGGTGGAAATATCTTTCCTGTTCAGTGGTGAGTAGTGTGTTTCTGAGCAGGGTTGCTCAGCCACTTTCAGGTCATAATCACTATAAGTGGCATCGTCTTCTAAATTGAAAGGCAAATGTATTGTAAGTTGATCTGTAATTTTATTTCCTTAATATCTTTATCAAGTTTTGACATTAGGGTTATGCTGGCTTCATAACATGAGGTGGACAGTATATATAATACTAGATATATAATCCCTCATTCAGCCCTTGCTTTTGACTTATTTATGTTTTCATCATTATAAATCTGTTCATTTACTGAGTTGGGGGACTATTTTTAGATCAGGTTTTTAAAAATGTTGAGACAGATGGAAGAGTTTGTCTTTCTGTCATTTTATTCCCCTGAGTAGATGACACTTGCAGGTGAAGGAACAAGTACTTAACATTAACACTCTAAAGTGTTTTGAAATGAAGCCTTCAAAAAAGTAATTTGAAATGAAACTTAAAAAGTCATAATAAAAATATCAAATTATCCTCATTGGGGGATAATTGTATCCTGTTGATTCCCTTTTAGCAATTTTAGTATGTACAAGTATAATTACACAGGATATTTTACTTAGAAGAGTTTAGTAAGGACAGTAGAAGTTCAAAATTATATATATATAATTTTATATATGTATATAATGTTTTATATATATATGTAATTTACCATAGGCATAAAGTATACACTTTAACCATCGATGGATCTTTATTCCCCATTTTCTGTCTGCCTAGGTGGCCTCCTTTCATGTTCACATGTATGAACCAGCTCAGTCCACTATCACTGAGTGAAATGAAGAAGAGGGAGAAAAATTAGTCTCTCTTTCCAAACTGCCTTATGCTTGCATGGTGATTTTTATTTACTTATTTTTTCATATTCTAAAACACATTTTTAGAACATTTAGAAATTATAGAAAAGTATGAAGAAGGTGACCATTGTTAATATTTTGGTGTTTATCACAGTACCTGACTGACCTTTAGGAAGGACTCAATGAAGATTGGGTTAATGAATGAATTCAACCCAGTCCCTCCTCCTTTTTTGTGCAAAATGTTTAGATTATACCATATACCACTTTTTAAAAATTAATAGACAATTTTTTTAGAATAGTTTTGGACTTACAGAAAAGTTGAACAGAGTTCCCCTATTCCCCTTCCCCCCAGTTTCTGCCATTATTAACATTTTATATTAGTTTGGTACATTTGTTATAATTAGTGATGAATACTGATATGTTATGGACCAAGATCTGTAGTTTATTTCATTTTCGTTAGTTTTTACCCAACGTCATTTTTCTTTTCCAGGATCCTATCCAGGATACCTCATTTAATTTAGTTCCTTGGACTCCTCTTGTCTGTGACTGTTTCTCAAATTTTCCTTGTTTATGGTAACCTTGACAGCTTTGAGGAATACTGCTCAAGTATATTGTCGAATGCCGTATATTAGAATTTGATATTTTTCCTATGATTAGCCTAGGGCTATGGGTTTTTAGAAAGAAGATCACAGAAATAAAGTGCCATTCTCATCACATGTCAAGCGTACATATTATCAACATGATTTATGATTATTGATGTTGACCTTGATCATATGACTGCTATAGTTTTTGTTTGCTTTCTCCACTGTCAAATTACTCTTTATTTCCCCCTTTAATACTGTATTCTTCAGAAGGAAGTCTCCGTGTGCAACCTACACTTAAGTATCGGGAGTTATGCTCCCTTTTCTTTAGGGTGGAGTACGTATGTATGTATATATATGTGTGTGTGTGTATATATATATGTAAAGATCCATCGATGGTTAAAGTGTATACTTTATGCCTATGGTAAATTATATATATATAAAATAATGATATATATATTATTTGGAATTCTTCTGCACTGGATATTTGTGTTTTCTCCCCCCATGTATTAATTTATTCAGTTACTTATTTATATCATTGTGGACTCGTGAATATTAATTTTTTAATGAATACTTATTTTATACTTTGAGTTATAATCCAGTATTACCTAACTTTGTTGCTCAAATTGTTCTAGCTTTTGCCATTGGGAACTCTTTTACTTGGCTCCTATGCCCCTTTTGACATGCCCCATCAATTGTGTGTGTGCGTCTGTGTGTTGTGTATGGGGGAGAGAGAGAGTGTTTTGGGCATTTCCTTACTTTCTGGCACTACAAGATGCTCCAGGTTCATCGTGTATATTTCCTGCTCTGGTCCTAGAATCAGCCATCTCTCCAAAAAGCCTAGGTTCCTTTTTATTGAAGATTGGTATTAGAAACCAAGATATGGCCACTAAATGTACTCATTATTACTGGGATGTTGTTTCTGTTAGGTTCTCTCAGCTGACAAAGCAAAGAAATATATGTGTGCGTAGTAACCGCACATATACATATATCTATAAGCAATTTCTGTACATAGCCTTCTGTGTCTATAAAAAGTTAAACATGAATTCTTACTGATGTCTTCAACTCTAATTCATTTTAGACTCCTCTCCTTACTATTCTTTTTTTATTGCACTAACATTGGTTTATACCATTATATGTTTCAGGTGTACATTATGTTTCTACTTCTGTATACACGACAACGTGCTCACTACCAAATATTTAGTTTCTATGTGTCATGTACAGTTGACCCCTTTTACCCATTTCACCTTCCTCCCTTCCCCTCTGGTAACTGCTACTTTGTTCTCTGTATCTGTGTTTTTCTTTTTGTTTTGTTTGTTTATTTGTTTTTTTTATTTTTTATATTCCACATATGAGTGAAATCATACAATATTTGTTTTTCTCCATCTGACTTATTTTACTTAGCATAATATCCTCAAGGTCCATCTATTGTTTTTGCAAATAGCAAGATTTCATTTTTTATGGCTGAATGGTATTCCATTGTGGTATTTATGCCATATCTTCTTTATCCATTCATCTGTTGATGGGCACTTAGGTTGTTTCCATATCTTAGCTATTGTAAATAATGCTGCAATAAACATAGGGGTACATATATCTTTTTGAATTAGTATTTTGTATTCTTTGGATAAATTATCCAGAAGTGGAATAGCTGGAACATACACTAGTTCTATTTTTACTTTTTTGAGAGATCTCCATACTGTTTTCCATAGTGGCTACATCAATTTGCATTCACACCAACAGTATATGAGTGTTCCTTTTTCTCTGCATCTTCTCCAACACTTATTATTTCTTGCCTTTTTGATAATAGCTATTCTAATGGGTGTGAGATGATATATCATTGTGGTTTTGACTTGCATTTCCTTCATGATTAATGATGTTGAAATATGTCTTTTCATGTGTCTCTTGGCCATCTCTATGTCTTCTTTGGAAAAATGTCTATTCAGCTCCCCTCCTTAATATTCACACTGCTTGCTCCTCTCCTTTTCACTCCAACAGTGAAAAACCTGGCTCCCACCACTCACCCTCCATTTATTGTTTGATTAGAGTATACATGTATAGCAGTATAAGAATGGGTAAACCCTACACCCATTGGAAACAACTTTATTGACTAGGATCCAGTATTCATGTGCTATTGACTATTCAGTTCCTATTGACTTTAGTCTTTTAGACTACCCATTTCCAATGTTACTCAGGTTACACTTTTCCTCCATTTCTTCAGTGAGGTTAATTCCTATATTTGTAATACAGTTAGATTATATTGTTACAGTCTACATTCTTTCCTGAGGTTCCTCCAACCTGCTAAATGATTTTTTGAAATTTTCAGACATTAAGGCTTATTCTTTGTGTTGTAAAGTCTTACAGGTTTTGACAAATACATAATGCCATGTGTCAACCATTAACATATCATACAATATAGTTTCACTGCCCTAAAAATCTCCTGTGCTTCACCTATTCATCCTTCCTTGACTCCTCTTGAACCCCTTGTCAACCACTGGTCTTTTTATAATGTTGCCTTTTCCAGAATGTCATATAGATGGAACATCATACAGTATGTAGCCTTTTTAGATTGGCTTCTTTTACTTAATGATAGGCATTTAAGTTTCCCCCATGGTTTTTCATGGCTTTGGTAGCTCCTTTCTTCTTAGCACTGAATAGCAGTCCACTGTCTGTATGTATCCCAATTTATTTATCCAGTCATCTACTGAAGGACATCTTGGTTGCAGCCAAGATTTGGCAAGTATAAATAAACCTGTTACAAACATTCATGTGCATGTTTTTGTGTGGACATAAGTTTTCAACTTAATTGGGTGAATATTAGGAATGTGATTGCTGGGTCTTATGGTAAGACTATATTTAGCTTTGTAAGAAACCAAACCATCTTCCAAAGTGGCTATACCATTTTGCATTCCCATCAGCAATGATTGAGAGTTCCAGTTGCTCCACATTTTTCCAGCCATTGGTATTGTATTGGTATTTTTTGTAATTTATTGTTCTAATAGGTACACATTGATATCTCATTGTTGTTTTAATTTGCAGTTCCCTTATGACATACGATGCTGAGTATCTTTTCATGTGCTTATTTGTCATCCAGATATCTTCTTTGGTGAGAAGTCTTTTCATATCTTTTGTCCATTTTTAAATTGGATTGTTTGTGTTCTTACTGTTGAGTTTTAAGAGTTCTTTGAGTATTTTAGATACAAGTCCTTTATCAGACACATGTTTGGTAAAGATTTTCTACCAGTCTGTGGCTTCTCTTTTCATTCCCTTAATATTGTCCTTTGCAGAACAGAAATTTTCTATTTTAATGAAGTCTAACTTAATTATTTCATGGATTATGCTTTTGGTGTTGTAACGAAAAACTTACTGCCAAACACAAGATCACCTAGGTTTTCTCCTGTGTTATCTTCTAAGGTTTTAATAGTTTTGTGTTTTACATTTAGGTCTGTGATATACTTTGAGTTAGTTTTTGTGAAATGTGAGAGCTGTGTCATTCTATTTATTTATTTATTTATTTGCATATGGATGTTTAGTTGTTCCAGTACCATTTGTTAAAAAGACTACCCTCTCTCCATTGAATTCCCTCTGCTCCTGTGTCAAAGATCAATTAACTATGTTTGTATGGGTCTATTTCTGTGTTTTCTGTTCTGTTCCATTAATCTGTGTCTGTTCTTTCAATAATGCTACTCTGTCTTGATCACTGTAGCATTATAGTAAGTCTTTGAGTAATGTCAGTCCTTCAGCTTTTCTCATCCTCCTTCGTCCTGCATCCTCTTCCTCTTCTCTTCCCTTTCTCCTCCTCCTCCTTCTTCTTCTCTTTCCTCATCCTCTTCTCCTTCAGTATTGTGTTAAAAATATGCTGTGAGAATTTTTGAATTCCTTAAAATTTTCTTCATGAATATTATTTTTAATTGGCTATGTAATATTTCATTATCTGATCTATGATAAAACCAATAACCAGTGTTAAGTGGAAAAATTCAGAACGTTTAATATCTCATTTTTGTAAATGAAAATAAAAAGGTAATGTCAGCATAAAATAAAAACTGAAAGAGTTGTGAGATTATATACAAGTAATTGTAATTTTCTTCCTTAGTCAATTTCTTTATTTCCAGTTTTTCTAGAATGAGTAGCAATACCTTTTTTATTAGAGGGAAAGGTAAATCTGTTTGTGTTTATTTTCTAAAGTCTGAGAAATATCTTTTTTCCTTTCCCCCTCTCAATCTGATATTGGTAATTTGGATTTTCTCTTTTTTCGTTTTATGAATCTTGATAAAAATCTCTAGGAGCTTATCAAATTTATTGGTCTTTTAAGAGAACCAATTTTTTTCTGCTTTCTATTGATTTCTCCTCTTATCTTTATTATTTTCTCTTTCATGCTTGGGGTTTAATTTGTTCTTCTTTTTCTAATTCTTAAGATGAAAACTTAGATAATTGATTTGAAACCTTTCTTTTCTAACATAAGCATTTAAAGCTGTACATTTCCCTTAAGCATGGAATTAGCTGTGTCCTACAATTTTGGATATGGTATTTTACAATCATTCAGTTTATTTAAAGAAGAATACTTCCTCTTTGATTTACGTTATTTCAAATTGTTGAGGCTTTTTAGATATTTCATTGTTATTAATTTCTAACTTAATTCCTTTGTGGTCAGGGAACATACTTTAAGATTTTAGACTTTTGGCATTTATAAGACTATTTTATGGCCTAGATAAGGTATCTTTTAGTGAACATTTCATGTGCACTTGAAAAATGTATATTCTGCAGTTGTTGGACATAGCATTCTGTGAATGTTAATTAGATCAAAATGGTTGATAATGTTGTTCAGGTCCTTCTTTGCTGCTTATTTGTTTAGGTTCTATTAATTTGTGAGAGAGGGTAGTAAAATCCCCAACTGTGATTGTAGATATGTCGTTTTCTCACGTTAGTTCTGTTGGAATTTGCTTCAAGTATTTTTAAGCTATATTATTATGTGAATACACGTTTATAATTCTATTTTCCTGATGTTTTGGCCCTTTTATCATTATGAAATATCCCTCCTTATCTCTGGTAATATTCCATGTCCTGAAGTCTACTTTGTCAGACATTAATATAGCCATGCCATCTTTGTTATGCTTACTATTTGCATACAGTGTAATTTCCTATTTTTCAGCCTGTGTCTTTATTTTTTGAAAAGGAATTTATTAGGGTACGTTGCTGTAGGCAACAGTGGGCCACACAGACAAGAGGTACCTGTGTGACCCTGTGTCTTTATATTTAAAGTATTTCTCTTGTAGATTACTATGAACAATTATATGCCAGTAAAATGGACAACCTAGAAGAAACGGACAAATTCCTAGAAATATGCAATCTCCCAAGATTGAATCAGGAAGAAATACAAAACGTGAACAGACCAATTACCAGTAATAAAGTTGAATTAATATTTTAAAAACTCCCAAGAAATAAAAGTCCAGGACCAGATGGCTTTACAGGTGAACTCTACCGAACATTAGAGAAGGGTTAACAGCTACTCTTCTCAAACTATTCCAAAAAATTTCAGAGGAAAGAATGCTTCTGAACTCATTCTAGGTGACTAGCATCACCTGATACCAAAACTAGACAAAGATATTACAAAAAAAGAAAATTTCAGGCCAGCATCACTGATGAACATAGTTGCAAAAATTCTCAACAAAATATTAGCAAACTAAATCAACTATACATTCAAAGGATCATACACCATGATCAAGTGGGATTAATCCCAAGGATGCAAGGATGGTTCAATATTCACAAATCAATCAGTGTGGTACACCACAATAACAAATTGAAGAATAAAAATCATGTGATCATCTCAATAATTGCAGAAAAAGATTTTGACAAAATCAACATCCATTTATGTTAAAAACTCTCAACAAGTGGGTATGGAGAGAACATACCTTAACATAATAAAGGCCATATATGAGATGCCTACAGCATACATAATACTGATAATGATGAAAAGCTGAAAGCATGTCCTCTGAGATCAGGAACAAGACAAGGATGCCCTTGAGGATATTATGCTAAGTGAAATAAGTCAGAGAAAGACAAAAATTGTATGATTTCAGTTATATGTAGAATCTAAAAAACAAAACAAGTGAACAAACATAATTAAACAGAAACAGAGTCATAGATATAGAGAACAAACAGGTGGTAGCCAGAGAGGAGGAAGGTGGGAGGAGGAGAGAAATAGGTGAGGGTGATTAAGAGGTACAAACTTCCAGTTACAAAATAAATGAGTCATGAGTATGAAATGTTCAGTGTGGGCAATGTAACCGGTAATTTTGTAATATCTTAGTATGGTGACAGATGGTAACTAGACTTCATGGTGATCATTTTGAAATGTATAGAATTTCAAATCACTGTGTTGTATACCAGGAACTAACATAGTGTTGTAGGTCAATTATACTTCAAAAACAAACAAATAAACTGATAGAAAAAGAGATCAGATTTGCAGTTATCAGAGGTGGAGAGTTGGGGGAGGGGGAATTGAATGAAGATAATCAAAATGTACAGGCCTCCAGCTGTAAGATAAATGAGTACTAGGAATGTAATGTAAAACATGATAAATATAATTAACACTGCTATACATTAAATGTGAAAGTTGTTAAGAGAGTAAATCCTTAGAGTTCGTATCACAAGGAAAAAATTTTATTTCTTTAATTTTGTACCTACATGAGATAATGGAGTTTCACTAATCTTATTGTGGTAACCATTTCATGATGTATGTCAGTCAAATCATTGTGCTGTAAATTGTAGTATAGTCAGTTTACAATATTGTGTCACTTTCTGGTGTACAGCATAATGTTTCAGTCATACATATACATACATATTTGTTTTAATATTTTGTTTTAATATTTTAATATTTGTTTTAATATTTTTCATTATAGGTTACTACAAGATATTGAATATAGTTCCCTGTGCTATACAGAAGAAACTTGTTTATCTATTTTATATATAGTAGGTAGTATCCACAAATCTTGAACTCCCAATTTATCCCTTCCCATCCCTTTTCCTCCTGGTAAACATAAGTTTGTTTCCTATGTCTGTGCATCTGTTTTTGTTTTGTAAATAAGTTCATTTGTGTCTTTTTTGGGTTTTTTTTTTTTTTTGGATTCCACATATGAGTGACAGCATGTGATATCGTATAGTGTTTTTCTTTCTCTTTCTGGCTTACTTCACTTAGAATGATGATCTCCAGTTCCATCCACATTGCTGCAATGGCATTATTTTATTTTATTTTTTATGGCTTAGTGGTATTCCATTGAATAAATATACCACAACTTCTTTATCCAGTCATCTGTTGATGGACATTTAGGTTGTTTCCATGTCGTGGCTATTGTAAATAGTGCTGCTATGAACATTGGGGTGCATGTATCTTTTCGAATTAGAGCTCCCCTTGGATATATGCCCAGGAGTAGGATTGCTGAATCATATGGTAAATCTATTTTTAGTTTTTTGAAATTCTTCTCTTTATCTTTGGTTTTCAGCAGTTTGACTATAAGTTGTCTGTGTTTAATTTTCTTTATATTTATCTTGCTTGAGGTCCACTGAGCTTCTTGAATCTGTAAATTGACATTTTTCACCAAATTTGGGAAAATATTGACCATTATTTCTTCTGGTATATTTTCTGTCCTATCCTTGTTTTGCTCTTCTTCTGAGACTCCCAAGTTTATGTAAGTTGATAGCATTTGATGTTTTCCCACAGTCCACTAAGCTTTTTGCCTAAGGGTGTTCCCCCGCCACTCCACAATACCTGCACCTAATGACATTTTTTTCCTTCTAAGGCTCCTTTTTGTCTAGAACCTCCAGAATAATGTTAATTGACAGCGGGAGTAGCTGGCAAAACAGCCTTTCATAACAATGACTTTAGTTTTTCAGCCACAAATATGGTGCTAGTTTGTGACATAAATATTCCTTAGGTTAAGAAGGTATTCTTTTACTTCTCTATATAATATAGTTTTGTCCCAAATAGATAATAAGTATCATCAGAAGAGGTTTTATCATTTGTCAAGAGGCTTATATAGACTTCTCTTTTAACCTATTAAATAAAAAGTAATACATGAATCATATTGAAATGTTTTTATATTCCCAGGATAAACTATATTATTCTTTCAATATACTGCTAGGTTTGATGGTATTTTATTTAGGTTTTTTGTATCTGTACTAACTTTAAAATGATTCATTTTTATGTTCTTCTAGAACTGTGGTTGTGCTATCTTACACCAAATGATTTGAGAACTTTCTCTTTTTCTATGCTCTGAAATAGTTTATATAGAATGAGAATTATTTATTACTTAAAAGTTTGAAAAATTTATAAAAATATTCAAATCTGAACTTTTTTAAAAAACATTTTTAGCAAACTTTTCTTGTCTCTTGGTTATTAGCCTCTTCAGGAATCAAGGTTTCCATTTCTCAGTGAAGTTCAGTTTTAGAACTTAAAAATTAAGTTATTTTTCTCAGAAGTTTTCATTGAGATTTTCACACTTATTTATACGGTATTTTATTTTATTTACATAGCATTTTATTTTTAAAAATAATCTTTTAAATGGGTAAAAATGATAACCACTATCGTAAAATTTAAATATACATAAAAGCACAAAGAAGAAAATTAAAATAACTTGAAATCTCACCAACTTTATCGAATATTTCATTATCTTTACATTTTTTTCTATTATCTTCTTTTTCTTCTGCCTCATTTATGTATATTTGTACTTTCTTTTTTCCTTGATTGCATTTGCTAATGGTTTATCAATTTATTGGATTTCTTCCTCACCTCTGAAAAATCCCAGCTCTTACATATATTTTTCTCACCATTTTCAAGTTCAGTGGTTTTTAACCACTAAATCGTGCAATGGAACCCTTTTCAAAATTAAAATCTTATGTGAAATCCCAGTGTATAAATAGATAAAAGCCAAGCACTTGTGATTAAAGCAAAGGGGAGTAAGGGGAAGGAAGGGAGTTTCCCAGAGTCTCAATCACTTGACCACCACCCCCAACTCCTCTTTCTTATCAGACACTTATGACTCCAGAGAGTACTGTTAGACAACCACTGTTCTGACTTACTAATTCTGCTTATATCTTTATTGTTTCCTTCCTCTTCTTTTCCACAGACTGGTTTTATTGCTCTTTTCTGATTTTTTGAATTTAGCATTTACTGTATTTCTTTTCATTCTTTCTTGTTTAATATTGGAAATATTGAAGTCTGTGAATTTGTCACTGGCAGTGCTGGTCACATCTTATAATATTTTACACAGGATATTTTCTCAATAGGCGGTAATTATAGTTTTGAGTTTCCTCTTTGGCCCACAGAATATGTAGGAGTGTATTTTCAGCTTCTAAGTGTGGAGAGATTTGTATATCTTTTTTTAATATTAAGTTCTGATTTTATTTTGTTATGGTCATATAATAAGATCTTTCTAATTTAGTTTTTAAGAAATTACTGGTTTTTTGTAATCCAGTGTTTAATCAATTTTCATAAATTTTCCATGCCAGCTGTAAAGGGTGCATTTTATTTTTAGGTTACATAGTTATTTCACTTCTGTTATCTATCCTATTAATTATATTGCTTAAATCCTCTATATCTGCACTATCCAATATAGTAACCACTCTCCACATGTGGTTATTGTACATTTGAAATGTGGCTAGTTTGAACTGATATGTGTTGTTAAGTATAAAATGCACATAGGGTCTTAAAGATTTAATGCAAAAACAGGTAAAATATTTCAATAATAATTTTTATGTTCATTGCATATTAAAATGATACGATTTTGGATCTATTGAGTTAAATAAAATAAATATTACTAAAATTAATTTCATCTCTTTTTTGGATACCTTTTGAAAGAGGTTACTAGAGAATTTTAAATTACATGCGTAATTATTTTATTTCTATTGGACATAACTGCCCTGTATAATAATTATATATTTTTGTCCACTTGATCTATCAGAGACTAGTAGTAACATTACAATTGTTTTTTCAGTAATTTCTACTTAAATTTCTCAGTTTTCACTGTATATATTTTTGTACTGTGCCATTTAGCACATAACAGGTCATTTCTATTGTGGATTGAACCTTACATAAAATAAAATGACTCTGTTGGCCTGTTTGAGTTCAACTTTGATGTGAATTATTGCTATTCTTTTTAAGAAAATTTGCTTAGGAGTTTTTGCACACCTCTCTTTTTTTAACTTCAGCTTCACTTTGTTTCAGGTGAGTATCTCTTAAACAGTAATTAAATTAATTGTATCTTTTGACATAGTCTGACTTTGCTTTTCTCTTTTTCACTTGTTTCTGTTAACTTTTTTCTTCTTTTTTTATTGAGGAATAGTTGATTTATAATATTATATTAGTTTCAGGTGTACAACATAGTGATTCAAAATTTTTATAGATTAACCCCATTTATAGTTATTATAAAATGTTGTCTGTGTTCCCTTTGCTGTACAATATATCCTTGTAGCTTACTCTTAATAGAGGAGTCTAACTTTTCACAATTATTGTGATCAGTGAATATCATTTTATGAGTTTTATTTTTATGCTACTTTATTTTTTTCTATATTTTAGTATATTGAGTAATAAAAATATTTTGTTCTACTTTTATTACATTAGTGTTTTGAAAAATCATAGTTGAACCCATTTACTTTAATTAGCATCATCAAGAATGGAATAGTACCCATTAGCCCTATGAAAATGGGTAATTTAGCATGTTTTTCTTCCTCTCTATTCCTTTCCTAACTGAGATTCAGATGCTTATTACATTTTTTTTATAAATGTCTTAAGAATTACTTTAAAATAGAAGTTTTAAAGCATATTTAACCACAATTATCTAGATTTAACTTATTTTACTGTTTTGAATTTCATCACCACCTCTTTCTCTCTGTTGATCATTATATCCTTGAAAAGATTTCCTTGGGGAAGAATGTAGGTGGTAGAAATTCAGAGTTTGAAAATATTTTGTTGTTCTCCTTCATATTATATAACCAACATATTGAGTATGTTTAGAATTCTTTAGCACAGTATTTTTCCTTTAAAAATGCTATAAAACTTTCATTTTCTGGTGCTTATTTTGTGGAGAGGCCACTTTGACTCTGTTATTTTGTAGACTACTTACTTTTTTCTATTGGTATGCTTGAGGGATGTTTTCATTTTCCTTCAGTTTTGAAAGTTCAGAAGGATATGTTTAAATGTTGTCATTCATTCATTCATTTATATTTTTTAACAGCTTCATTGAGATATAGTTCCTGTACCACACAACCTACCCATTTAAAGCATACTGAACCAATGGCTTTTAGTATAGTATTCCCAGAGTTGTGCAATCATCACCACAGTAAATTTTAGAACATTTTCATCATTCCCAAAGAAAACTTGAACCCCTTTAGCCTGCATTCTCCAATCTGCCTCCTCCCTCCCACAGCCCTAGGCATCCACTAATCTGCTTTCTTTTTCTATAGATTTTGCCTATTCTGTATATTTCATGTGAATGGAATTAGACAATATGTGGCCTTTGTGACTGCTTTCTTTTGGTTGGTGAAATTATTTCAGAGATTTATTTGTATTGTAGCATGTATCAGCATTTTATTTTTCATTGCTGAGTAATATTCCATTGTATAGATTATTTTTAGTTTCTTTTATTTGTCTCTTCATCGGTTGATGGATATTTGGGTTTTGTCCACATATTGGCTATTAAGAATAATGCTACTATGAACATTTGTGTACAAGTTTTTGTTTGAACTCCTGTTTTCATTTCTTTTGGGTGTATATCTAGTAGTGGAATTGCTAGGTCACATGGTAACTCTCTGTTTAACCTTTTGAGGAAATTCCAGACTTTTACAAAGTGGCAGCACCATTTTACATTGCCACTAGCAGTGTGTTAGGATTTTAATTTCTCTGCATCTTTGACAACACTCATTACTGTCCATCTTTTTGACTGTCACCATCCTAGTGGATGTGAAGTGGTACCTCATTGTGGTTTTGATTTTCATTTTCCTGATGACAGCTGATGTTGAGCATCTTTTTATGTGTTTATTGGTCATTTGTATATCTTCCTTAGATAAATGTCTATTTAGATCCTTTACTTGTTTTAAAATTGGGTTATTTGTCTTTCTATTATTGAGTTGTAAGAGCTTTTTATATATTCTACATATAAGTCTCATCAGATGTATGATTTGCAAAAATTTTCTCCCATTCTATGGGTTATCTTTTCACTTTCTTGATGACATCCTTTGGAGCACACTGTTTTTTCATTTTTGATGTCCAATTTATTTTTTCTTTTGGCATCATACCTAAGAAACTATTATTAACCCAAGGCCACAAGGATTTATGCCTGTTTTCTTCTGACACTTTTATAGTTTTATTCTTTTCCATTGAATTGTCTTGGCATCTGTATCAAAAATTTATTGACTATAAATATGAGGGTTTACTTCTGAATTCCCAATTCTGTTCCTTTGAACTATGTGTCTATCTTTATGCCAGTACCATATTGTCTTGGTTACTGTAGCTTTGTAGTAAGTTTTGAAATCAGAAAATCTGTGAATCCTCCAAATTTATCCTTCTTTTTCAAAATTGTTTTGGCTATTCTGGGTTCCTTGGATTTCCAAATGAATTATAGGATCAGCTTGTCAGTTTCTGCAAAAAAAGCCAGCTCAGATTTTTATAGAGATCACATTGATTTAGATCAATTGGAGGAATACTGCCATATTAACAGTAGTAAGTCTTATATATGAACATAGGATGTCTTTCCATTTACTTAGGTCTTTAACTTCTTTCAGTAATATTTTGTAGTTTTCAGAGTTTAAGTTTTGTGCTTCTTTTGTTAAATTTATTCCTAAGTGTTTAATCCTGTTTTCTTAATTGGAATGTTTTCTTAAAAGGTATTTTCCTGATTTAATTTTGGTTTGTTCATTGCTATTATATAGAAATACAACTGATTTTTGTATATTAATCTTATATCCTGCAAACTTACTGAACTCATTTATTAATTCTAATAGTTTTTTGGTGGATTCCTTGGGGTTTTCTATATACAAGATTGTATCATCTGCAAGTAGAGATAGTTTTATTTCTTCCTTTCTAATCTGGACTCTTTTAATTTCATTTTCTTGCACAATTGCCCTGGCTAGCCCCAGTACAATGTTGAGTATAAGTGGTGAGATTAGACATCTTGTCTTGTTGCTAATCTTAGGAATAGGGGATAGCAGTCTTTCACTTGTTGACCTAAAACAATAAAACAACCAGTTATTTTACCAGCAAAATGGGGTTATTTGGGAACAACAAAGACTTAATTCAGAGCATGCAGTCTGTGATGATCCACAGGCAAGTCTAGAGAATAGAAGAGAGGAACTTTCTTTTATAGAGGAGAAGGAGGAGTTAGGAGGGGCTGTTATAAACAAAGAGTTCATTGGAGGAAACTGGGAGCTTTTCATTAGCTGAGTTGTGTAACAGTCTCTCATTGGGTGCGCTCTTGCTGGGCAAGGAGAAATTTTTCCTTCCTCCTGCTGGGTAGTAAAGTGCCAACCTTCTTCTTGTTGGAGATGCAAAGGTACATCTCTTCCTGTTGGGTCTGCAATTGACATCAATGGGGAGGGAATGAGAGCTCCCTCTTCTGGCATCCTGACTTTATTTAAAATGCAGATACTGTTTATTAATTTTCACACACTGTTAAATGTGACATTAGTGGGGTTTTGGTAGATGATCTTTGTCAGGCTAAGGAAATTTCCTTCTATTTCTAGTTTGTTGAATGTTTATTTTCTTGTTTGTTTGTTTAAAATCATGAAGGGCTGTGGAATTTTGTCTAAAGCTTTTTTTCCACCTGTTGGGATTATCGTGTGGTCTTGGTCCTTTATCCTATTAATATGGTGTACTACATTAATTTAATTTTAGCTAGCATTTATTTTTTACCTTTTAATTCAACTTCTCATTTTCTCATTCTTTAGTCTCTGGAAGACTTTGGCGGAACCTATTAAATGACATATGCAATAGATGTGATGCAGGTCTTGGAAGCTGATGGTGGTCCTCTGTGAAATTTTATTTCCAGAACTTTGTACTTCATCAAAAGTTCTGGTGATGACTATCTAGGATTTTTTTTGTTTGATGGTGTTGAATGGTATGAATGTAAAACAAAATTTTAAGTGTCCTATGTAACCCAAATGTTATATAAATTCATAACATTATTTTGGTAGTATATCTAACAGTTTCATATTACAGGCACTATTTTTGGAGATGGAAACTTTTAACTATATTATTTATATACATTTTAGGGATGATAACCCTTTTATGCATAATAGAGTATGTAATTAGCATTTCTAGCAATTATAGTCAGTATCAGTGTATTTTTGTCTTTGAAAAATTTGTAGATGCCTCCCCAGTTTCTTTCAATATAACATGATTTGTTTCGTATTATATATTTCTATCAGATCCCTATTTTGTAGTGTATTCTCACCCTAATTGCAGTTTTCTTCTCTTGGGTATGTTTTTTCTTTTCCATGTGGGTTCCTTCAGTTGGTTGCACTGTCATTTTCATTGGTGATGCATCTGCTAATTAGTTTTCTTCTTTGAATGCCTGCTCTTTTTGTTCTTGATTTTTCAGTTCAGCTCTGTTTTAAATTTAAGTTCTATTTATTGACATTTCTCTCTAGCTTCTATTGGCCTGTGACCCACTATGACTTGTTTGTAATGTTTATATGTTTATGAAACTGACAGTCCATCCTCTGCCATCAGTGATAATTAACATTTAACTGTTTTTTTAAGATGGTTTAGAAAATAGTTATTTTTGTGGTTAATATATGTATTAGCTTTCTAAATTCGTCGAAAGTTCTTGGATTATTAGAAAGTGTCACCTACAGGCATATGTAGAGTTTTACTTACTTTTTATTCTGGCGAAATATACATAACATATAATTTACTATTTTAACCATTTTTAAGTGTGCGTTAATTACATTCACATTGTTCTGCAACTTTAACATTTTTAAAGAGAAAGTAATACCTATTTCTTAGTCTTTCAGATTTTCTCTTTCTTCCTTAGTATTTTTTCTTTTTCATTGATCAACTTTCCCTTTCTTTTAGATGCTGAGGATTTCCTGGCAGAAGGTTTGCGGAATGAGAACCTCAGTGCTGATGCAAGAGACCACAGAGACCATATCCTACGGGGCTTTCAGCAAATCAGAGCTAGGTTTGTATCAACCAGTTCCATTATTCTTCTTTATAAGCTTTAAAACAGTTTATAATCAGTAAAGTCTACTTCAGTATATAAATTAGCAAGGTAAGACATATCCATCATAGTTCTTTACACTTGGTAGAGGCTTAATAAATGTTTACTGAATTGAATTAAAGTGAGGCAGGCATAGTTGGGTAGTTTACCAAAATAGAAAATTTTGATAACTATGTATGTTAAGAAAATTATTCTGCTTTTAGCTCTGGATTGTTATGTTGTTCTTTATTGAACACTTTTGCAAATGTGTGAAAAGCTAAGTATTTGTGCTTGTCCAATTTACTAAAAGGGAGGATGTTAAGCCACATGAGATAATTAATTTTCATTATGATTTTTATTCCTGGTTTACATCCAAATCTCCTTCCCTAATAGAAAACTTAAACCATACTTTTCCTATGACCATATTAGGATGTTTTAGTCTCAGACTGGTTGGAATATCATGCTCACTAATTTTTTTTTTAATTAAAGGCCCTGACCTAATTTGTGCCTTTTAGAATGTGAGCACCTGACAGATACATACACTTACTTGGGAGAGGAAGAAATAAAAATTTTCCTTTACAATTTATTTCCTAATCACTTCTTGCTCAAAATGTGGTAACTGAATTAACTGAATGAGAGTTGGGGATAAGTGAGTGTTATTTTAAGCCTTTTCCAACCTGGTGGCCATGTGATTCAGAATGTTTGAACTGAGTACTCTTAGTAAAAGGGAGAACATCTACAGGGTTATGACTGGAATTTAATTTGTGTGGCTGACCGATCTTGGCATCTACTTTAGAAACTTCATTGAAACTCCTTAGAAGCTGAGAGTTTTATCCTTTCGAAGGGCACAGCCAGAATATATTCCCTCCAGGAATGTGAGAGAACCTCACAAGATGCCCTGCTGGATCTTAATCGATCTTTCCTGCTGGCTAATTAAGCATCACTTTTACTCAGCAACTGGGGACTGTGTAATTATCAGCCTGGGTTGCCCTAAATAATTGAAACAAACAGAATGCAGAAGATGGAAGCTTTTTGCAAAAGTAAGAATATCTATAATTTTTATTAGCCTGAAAGAGTGTTTAAAACAAACTTCCCTGTAATGTTACTTTATTTAGATAAATTTAGGCTTAGTTGTGTACCTGTTAGTTCATAATCCATAGAATTTTTTATTTTTTTAATACAAAGTTGACCTTTATACTATAGGATTATTATAAGGATGACATGAGGAATAAAGGTGGAATTATTTTAAATTATGTTATAGGGAGAGGGATGCCCAAACTATAATTGTGTATGTGGTGCTATTAGTGGTATAAATCTGTGATAAGGAATGTAAAAACAATTTTACTGCATCTGTAGAGACAAATATACAATGAATAGGAGTTCTCCTTTCCCATATTTGTACCACAGCATTTGGAAAGGGCTAATTTCAATCTGAAATTGGTAATAAAAGGTGATTTTTGTGGTGACTCGCTGTTATCAGTACATATTATTTCTTAGTCCTCTTTTTAAATGCATACACACACACTCATACACTCATATCCATGTGTGCACACATAGAAGCTGTATTTGTTATGAGGTAGAGAGGGTTCCTTGTTCTCAAAGAATTTGCTGTGTGGTTTGTGGGACAGACATTCAGGAAATAACCAGCAGGAATTTTAGGAAACATCTGCATTGTTAATGGGAGCTTTCTGTTCATTGATTTGTTGTAAGAAAGATGACACTTTATTTAGAATTTCATAATTATCAGATCACAGAGGAAATGAGGAGCCAGAAATTAGATACTGTATAAGAAAATGGAAAAACAAGGCTTCCCTTTGGCAAGCTGTTTGAAATTGTCTTACATTTACCTATTCAATCATCATCCCATTAATGTAACCCTTGTTTTGCTGAATCCTCTTTTTATAGACACATTGCCTCTGTAGCCCCTTTTATGGCTGGTCAATATTATGCACTTATATGTACTGATGCCAGTTTCAAAGAATTAAAGCTTGTACAAGGCCAACCATATTTACTTTCTTTGTGTAGAAGTTGTATCTTTCCCAGAGGCTGGGTGTGAAAAGAAATTTGGAACTCATCAAACTTGAGAGTTAAATGTATATGGCAAGTTGCCAAGTAACATCAAAAGAATTGTTGAAAGCCACTTAAAAAGTTTTATCTTTAGTCATATTAAAGCAATAAAATGTTAAGGGTTTGGTAGATTTGTTGGGGAGAGTAGGAACATATCTAAAATTATTAATTTGGCACATCAGAGTTTATTTGGAAGGTAGGTAAGAAATCTCTAGCAGGATAATCTGGGAAAGCCACTAGATAAATATAAATACCGTATATACACATATTTCCGCCCCAAAACTTTCTACTCTATCTTGTGTCCTTGCTTGAATCCCTGTAATTCTTTCCTCAGCACGGTGCTGCTGAGAATGAAAAGGGTGGAGAGAAGTGAAAATAGCACTGCCTCTGATTCTTCGTAAACTCTAGGGGCTTGGCCCTAATTTTTAAGGTGGCTCAGAATTCAGTGCTGCTTGCCATGGCTGTGGTCTTGCTGTAAATTAAAGCGTCTGACTCCATCATAGCTGTTATGTGCCATTTGCCACCTTTGTTGCATAGAGTCACTGACCCCAGGAAAGGATAGTTGTGTCAGAAGTCATGGATTTCCTCCAAGTGCTCATCTGTTTCTCAGTACAAGTAGCTTCATTATTCTCTCTCCTCTCAGACTTAAAAATAAAATCGTATCCGTATTTCTATCTACATATGGGGTTGGGTTTTTTTTTGGCTTACAAGTGTTACCGATGATGTATAATGTTTTCCATATAAGACAAAATAGAAAACGGATGGTAATTTCTGTGATTCCAAGGAAATGAAATCCTGTTGTGGTATTTGATGTCCTGAGCTGTGATGTTCATTGCTCTTCTTCAAACTGCTTCCTCATTTAAACATTCTCCCTAAAAACTAACGGTTTTCACATTCTGAATCCAAGTTTTCACTGAGCTCTTTAGAGAATGATTAGGATGAAAGCCAGGCAGAGGCTCCTCCTGTTTTATTACGGTGGTCACTGCAGGATCAGCGCCAGATGTGAGACACCTGGAATGAAGCAGACATGATCTACACTCAGACATCTGATGGCGTTCTTACGCATTTGTAGAAACAGTTGAGCATTTCTGAAGTTTGATTCAAGGGAGGCCATCTGACAGCAAGAATACATTGAGAATGGGGGAAGGGATGAACAATATAGAATATTTTTATTACTGAGGTAGGGATAAATTCTCTCTTGATGGCCCGTTTTGGAACAGCTAGTCATTTATGCTCACTGTTGGAAGTGAAGGCCAGAGCCAATGGAAACAAACTTGGAATATTATTTCCTTTTGTGAAAGTTAAAGGAGTTCCAAAATGAGACAGGTAGATTAATAGCATATTGAAATGGAAAGAAATAAAGAAATAACTTTATGTAACAGGATTATGGCCCAAAAGCCACAAAACTCAGGACATTTAAAGTACAGGTTGAAAGAATATCTTTAAAAATGTCTCATTGTGGGTGGTTAGCATATAGCTCTGCATGAAACATGATACACTGGTAGAAATATCATAAAAATAATTCCAATTTTTTGGGGGAACTTCAAGTTTTTCTTACAGCTTAACATGGATTTAGCTTTAAAACAGGATTTAGTTTAAGAATATATCATTCTGATGTCTTTGTATTATAGGAAGAAAGACAGGGAGTTAGTCTAGTATAACTCTTGGAAGCACAATTTTCAAAGTAGTGTACTGTAAATATCATTACTATTAATTACATAGAGAGTTTTACTTTTCCTGAGAGCTGGTTATTGAGCTTAAAACTCCCAAACAAAACACAATGGAATGAAGTGTGCTTATCAAGAGAACTAATGTGGAATGTGTTGTTGGTACATTTGTGTTGCTTGCAAATTTAGATATTTGCTCATAACCTGTTGTTCATTTTGCTACTTATATCCATAGCAAAAAAAAAAAAAGTACTTGTGCAATCCATCTAAGTTTAAAGAGCTCTGAAAAGGCTCAAAATCATACGGAGCAATAATTTGACCACATCTCGAAGGTTAACAATTTATTTCTTCCTTTTTCAGTCCTATCTCTGCCTCTCATCCTTAATCCAAAAAAAAAAAAAAACAAAACCCAAAACGATTTCATGTCTTTCAGCTGATCAACTATATACCAAATTTCTATACTAGTTTTCTGTTTTTCAATGAGTGTATGTTGAGATTTCACAATCGTGTTAAAGATTTTTGAAGATAAACTTATTGGGGCAGTGAGGGGTTATATTTATTGCTCTTTTAGTCTGAAATTCTCTTCAGGTGGGACTGATATATTACCTGCTGTTGGTTTCTTGGCTTAACCTGGAAAGGAAGATCATTTTATTATATGCTCTTTCATAGCAAGTCTCGTGTCCTTTCAAATCATCCTTGAAATGTATAACTCTCCTTTTGATTTGATGATGGAGATTATTTTGTTTATTCTTTTACTTGTGCAAGTATCTTGGAATTAGCACCAGCTCTAAGATTAAATTGATCCACTTTTATTTTCTTTTACTAGGCTGTATTAGTGATCAGAAGCTTCTCCCTTTGGGCATCCCATAAAATAAATATTTTATACAAATAACTGATATATAATAATTTTTTAGTATTTTTATGCTAAGTAATAAGTGGGTTTAAAAAAAAAAAGCTTGGATTAATAAATGTGTTCCTTTCAAACCTTTTTATTAAAAATTCCCTGTACTGAGCTCTTTAAACAGATAGTATGTTCTATCAAGAGCGAAAAGAATCTTGAAATGAGACCTAGGAGGCAGACAGGTAACTGAACTTGCACCCTTCAGGTTGGACTGACCCATTAGAATAATATGCTGAGTATTGCTCTTCAGTCATTTAGTTAGGTTGCTGAAATTTTCTTTACTCCTGATAGAATTATAGCCATCATTATCACCTGGGCACATTCCTATTATCTACTCAATATGGATTTGTCTTGGAAGGTCTCAGAAAATCCTCAGTGTCAATTTTTTAATACTAGAAGCTTTTTTATTTGCCTATAAATGGGTGCCCTTAATTCATACATTGTGTGAAAAGATAATTTATCTGAAATTACTGTCTTCATTTTACCAGTTTACTTTGGCCTTGATTTTAAGTTTCATTTCATCTGGAGCTAGTCTTTTGTCCCAATGCTGTACTATTTTCTCTCCTTATAGAAAACTAATGGGGGGAAAATGCCTTTCTGTGTTATCTATTTGTGGATCTCCAGAAACTTGTGGCGTGGGGCCTTCTTGATTGTGGTTTTCTCTAATTTGCCTGTTTTCTCTTATTTCTGATATAGATCCACCCTGTATCCACTTTCTGTGTTACTGCGAAACTAGAGCAAAGGGGAGAGAAATGCAAGAGCACTGGGTCAGCTGTCAGGAGCCAAACTCTGTTTTGACATTAACTTCGATAACATCGATTCAGTGGAAGATTCTCCTAACCGTGATCTTGTGTTTTCTTTTTAAGTTGCATCCTCCAAAATGCAAATAACATTCTTTTTTCCCCAAATGGTACGAAAATGCAAGCATTACCAACCAAACCTTGAAACCTTCATTTGATTTTTTATGGTATCACTATGATTTTTTTTTTAATTTACAAAATGATGCAGGAAATTTCATTTCCTTGGGATTTTATTTCATTTCATGATTCTGTTGAGAATGAGTTGGGCCTAAAGTGGTTTTTAACAGTCACACTACGTGAATCATTTCTTCTTTGGAAGCTGAATCTTCTCTCTCACTGTGTGGCCTCATCTAGTCTCCCCAAAGTGCAGTGCTAGCAGGGTTGATAATGAAATGCCATCCTGCTTACCACGCTCAGTAAAGGGCTCTGAGAAAACAGGAAAAAAATCAGTCCCACAGGAACATCTCTAGTGCTAGATATCCATATTTAACCCCCATGCATTTAAAATGGAAATGAGATATCTTAGGGTTTTAGTTTTTGATTTACACAAGATGTCACCGCCTCCTTGGCAATGGGAATATTTTATAGACCAACTGCTGACCTGTTTGGGAAGATCTCAGCCTATCGCCCCAGGTCCAATGTAGTTCCTTCATATTTCTTTCGAAACTCTCAGCAGTGCTTTGCAGCAGCTTTGATTCTTCAGGCTTCAAAGGATGCCCCTTCCAGGGCCAGTCTTCCAAAAGGAAAAAAAATCAGCGTAGGGGAACAAACAGCTCTTTAAGAAAGGGGCAGCTATCCCTGTGGCATCTCTTACTGTAGTTAATTAATAGGGAGTTTACAAACCAGTAATACTAAGGCTTTGCAAAGCCAAGAAAATTCCAATTTGATGCTAGTGTGTTGTTAACGGAATTCTCACTTGGAATAACCCAGTCTTCAATAATCCAGCCTCAAATTGTCTTATCGTAGATACAGTGTGGCTGATATAAGATGCATTATCATTAATTGCTCAAACTCAAGCTCCCTCTTGAGTTTGTGAGCCTTGTTGAGGTTCTCATTATAATTTACAGAAAACTTTATGCCCACGTAATCTCCAATTAGCTATTTCTTTTAGTTATATTAGTGAGTGTCTCTCGCTTATAAATTCTGCCATTAACCACAAGGTTCATCTTACAATTTGGTAATCAAGACCTTCTACCGTGTCTACCAAGTGCCTTTGTTCCTTTGTTGAGAGAACTGAGATATAAAAAATTACTCAAAGTAACAGAATTAACAAAGGATTAGGATTTTTTTCATTTTTCAGTTTTATTAGGTAGAATTGTTAAAATTTGCACATATACAATATATTGTATGTAAATACATAAACACAATATACTGCAAGTATTTTAAAAATTTATATGTATGTACGGTTCATTGTTTTGAAGAACATTTAGAGCTTTAGCTTTATTAAAAATTTTAAAAAATTATAAATTAAAGTACAGTCAGTTACAATGTGTCAATCTCTTGGTGTACAGCACAATTTCCCATTTACATACATATATTCATTTCCATTTTTTTATTAAGTTATTACAAGATATCGAACATAATTCCCTGTGCTATACAAAAGAAACTTTTTTTAAATCTATTTTTATATACAGTGGCTAACATTTCTAAATCTCAAACTCCCAAATTTATCCCCTCCCACCCCCTTTCCCTGGTAACCATGATTGTTTACTAAGTCTGTGAGTCTGTTTCTGTTTTGTAGATGAGTTCATAGTGTCCTCTTTTTTTTAGATTCCACATATGGGTGATATCATAGGGTATTTTTCTTTCTCTCTCTGGCTTACTTCACTTAGAATGATGATCTCTAGGTCCATCCATGTTGCTGCAAATGGCATTATTTTATGCTTTTTATGGCAGAGTAGTATTCCATTGTATAAATATACCACAACTTCTTTATCCAGTCATCTTTCAATGGACATTTAGGTTGGTTCCATATCTTGGCTATTGTATACAGTGCTGCTATGAATATTGGGGTGCATGTATCTTTTTGCATTAGAGTTCCCTCCAGATATATACCCAGAAGTGGGATTGCTAGATCATATGGTAAGTCTATTTTTATTTTTTGAGGAAAGATTCGGATTTAGAATATAGAATTTCTAATTGGTTGCGTAGTTTACTTGGCCAAACCACTACAAGAAATTGGCATATTCCAGAAGATTATTGGTTTAAAAGAACTATAGTTCTTTTAATAAATATTGAAGTTTAATTAATTATATATTCATGGTAGAGTATAGCCAAGTCTGCAGTTTATTTTAGAATGCATCAAAAAAGAGAGATGGATATGTGACAAAACAAATACAACAAAAGTGAATCATAGAATCTAGGTTGTGGGTATATGTGGGTGTTCTTTTACCTTTTATGCATATTTGAAATATTTCATAATGTAATGTTGCAAAAAGCATTATTTGTTTCACTTTGCAGTTCAGAAATCATGGACCTCAATCACTGTGGTTTCAGAAAACCACATGCTTCCTCAATTTGGAAATATAACAAACATGTTTGTAATTTTTTTAGGATGATAATTTTCTAGGAATAATCTTATTATTACAGAATGATGGTAGACGAAGGGGTAATCCTCCAGTCTGTTATTTCTGACATAACTAACTTTAAGTATCTAACTTTCATACTTCTTTAAAACTTCTAGACCAGCAATTATTGAGAGCTGACATTCAATTCAAACATTTTGCCCAGGAGAGTGGGAAATTTTAATCTTTTTCAAGGAAAGGCAATTTCTAACTTTTCTCATAAATTTGATAAAAGGAAAGCTAATATGAGATTGGTAGTCCAGTAGGAAATGGAACTCAATTTTACATTTTTTAAACCATTTTATGGTATTAAAAATGACAGAGGTTAGAAACAAAGCTCTTATTCTTTTATTGAACTAGAATTGAAAGTGGCAGAAAATCATTTTGGCCCTGGTGCAGTAAATGTTATCACTAAAACATGTTCAGAGGATATTAGGATAGTCTCTCAAGCACCAGAGACAAAAGTTCACGGAACAAGAACTGATTTTGCTGTCCTTACCTTGAAATTATTAGATGTACAGGAGATGAAAGTATCTTAGCTCTAAGAAGACAGGGTATGGAGTATGTGTTGAAAATAATAATGGCTTCATTCTGGAGGGAAGTAAAATGGAGAGAATATGGTGGGATGGGTCTCTTAGCAGTGACAGACACAATGGAGGGAGTACACAGGGACAGGAGGGCCAGCACCCAAACCAGCCCCAGGGCTGAGGAATCCAGAGAAAATTATACTTGTGCAAAATTGTGAGCTGACAATGAAAATGGTAAGAAAGCAAGCAATGCTATTCATTGAAAGAACTCTTTGAAGATATTATTTAACAGGGAGATTAAACTGGAGCTGTCAGCAGCTACTTTATTTTGAGAATCTGGTAGGAGAGAAATTTTAAGTCCATTTGGGAAAAACCAATCATTTTTGAGTGTGCAGTGTGATTATTCTTTAGAATTTTGTGTAAATGGAGCAGGTTGGTAGGCATATGTTTGCTGATCCTCTAATGATTAAAATTCAGAATAAGTAAGACTCTTGTGAAATTGAATTTCCAGGTTCCAGCTAGTGTTCTATACTGCCATATGGCATAACTAGAATTAATTGCTGCTCCTAGTCTCTTACTCTTTTACTGAATATCTAGGTGCCCAGTTTGAAATAGTAGAGGTTCCACAAAAGTATTTAATCACATAAGATAGATGTTTGACATGCTCATGAAAGTAGTGTGTATAGCTAATAGTTCCTTAGAAGAAAAGGCCTTTTGTAAGGTTTTCTACCTCAAGCCCCCCTTTTTTTTTTATTAAAGAAATGAATGCATAGGAGAGTTAACAAGGAAAAGAGGGAAAATTCTCAGGACTTTATAGGTCAGTGTAAACAGAAAAAGGAAAAGCAAGAAATCTTTTTTGCTAGAGTCTTTAGCTCCTTAATACTCCAAGTGTGGTCCATGGACCAGCAACATCAACATCACCTGGAATGTTGTTAGAAATGCAGAATCTCAGGCTTCACTGAGTCAGAACTACTGAATCAGAATCTGCATTTTAGATCAATAGGCACACCTGAAAAAATGCTCAATGTCACTAATTATCAGAGAAATGCAAATCAACACTACAATGAGGTATCACCTCACACCAGTCAGAATGGCCATCATTCAAAAGTCCACAAGTGATAAATGCTAGAGAGGCTATGGAGAAAAGGGAACCCTCCTACACTGCTGGTGGGAATGCAGTTTGGTGCCGCCACTGTGGAAAATAGTATGGAGATTCCTCAAAAGACTAGGAATAGACTTACCATATGACTTAGTAATCCCACTCCTGGGCATATATCCAGAAGGAACCCTACTTTAAAAAGACACCTGCACCCCAGCGTTCATAGCAGCACTATTTACAATAGCCAAGACATGGAAATAGCCTAAATGTCCATCAACAGATGACTGGACAAAGAAGTTGTGGTATGTTTATACAATGGAATACTATTCAGCCATAAAAATGACAACATAATGCCATTTGCAGCAACATGGATGTCCCTAGAGAATGTCATTCTTAGTGAAATAAGCCAGAAAGAGAAAGAAAAATACCATATGATATCACTAATATGTGGAATCTTAAAAAAAAAAAAGAAGAAGAAGAAGGAGAAGAAGAAGAAGACAAATGAACTTAAATATAAAACAGAAACAGACTCATAGACATAGAATACAAACTTGTGGTTGCCGGGGGGAGGGGAGTAGGAAGGGACAGACTGGGAGTGTGAGATTTGTAGATACTAACGGGTATATATAGAATAGATAAACAAGTTTATATTGTATAGCACAGGGAAATATATACAAGATTTTGTGGTAGGTCATGGTGAAAAAGAATGTGACAATGAATATATGTATGTTCATGTATGACTGAAAAATTGTGCTCTCCACTGGAAATTGACACAACATTGTAAACTGACTATAACTCAGTAAAATAAAAGAAAAAAGAATCTGCATTTTAACAAGATCCCAAGGTTGTTTGTATGCACATGAACATTTGAGAAGCACTACTCTACCACATACTTTTAAATTCATTTAAAATCAGTTTCTTAGAACTCAGAATACATATTTGTGGAGATTATAAACTCCTTAAAGGTATGGATGGTCTTAAGTTCATTTAAAAAAAGTCTATCATTGTACTGGCATGTGGTGTAAACTCAATAATGTGAGTTGAGTAAATGGGAAAGAACTGTTATAAATGTGTTCTCTGGTCTGAGGCTTAACTTGAGAACAAGACACCCTCTTTTTTAGGAAATTTACTGTTCAGTAACCAACCCCACACATTCTTTTCCAGAGACAGGATGCTTTCTTTTTACTGAGCATTAATTAGGGGGTACAGAGCCATTTGTTAAGACAGTGTCCATCTCTTCAAATGTCTCCTATGATAACGTTTCTCCAGCATTCTGTGATATAAGTTTACAAGACTACTGACCATGTGTTGGAGTTCTGTTGGATCATGGGTACCAGTCATTCCAGCCGTGATCCATCATGAGCCCTCTGCTTTTGGTCATCATCCTTCCTATGAAGCTTTGCAGTTCTTTGTCTCTACCATCTCTCATCTTTCCTGATGACTTCTTTTCTAATCCTTTCCTCTGCGTTTCCTAGAATCCACGATCTATTGTAATCAAACTCCTCTATATCCTCACCTTCTTTTCTCCATCTCTGCCTAAGTAAAACATGGCTCTCCTGCAGGACAGTGTTTTGCTTGAGATCATCTTTAATAGAATTTGCTCATTTTCCAGAAGTGCTGTTGGCATCCTTTAAGATCCTTGCTGTCACTTCGAGACTTTTATTATTCAGTCTTACCCCAAATCTCTTCTCTTTTGAGATTTGTTTACATGACTTTACAATTTTCTGTCTTTCTGTCATCTTTTGAGTTCAGTCTTTTCTCATGCTATTGAGGACTGAGTTGTCATCTTCATTCCACTGTTATCACTGCCTTCCCTGACCCTGAGACCTTCTCTTTCTTAAATCTAGCTTTTCCTTCCCTATTACATCTCTTCATTCATCATATAAATATGCTCACATCTTTCCTAATACTACAAAAAACATTACCTCCTACACAGTGATTCCCTCTCTGGCTACTGTCCCATCTCTCTCTTTTTTTACAGACACACTTCCTGAAATAGAAGCCTAGACTGGCCATTTCTGTTTCCTTCTCTGGTCACTCTTCAGTCCTCTGTAATCTAGTCTCCACTCCTATCAAGTTACTCTTGTCAAAGTACCAGCAACTCTCCAGTTGCCACATCCAAGTGACACTGTTCAGTCTTTGTCTTATTTGGTCTCTCTGCAGCATGTGACACTGTTGACAGCTTTCTTTTCCTTAAAAAGTAAAAACAAACAAAAAATCTCTGTCGGTCCCTATGATAACAGTCTCTCCTGGTTTTCCTTCTTCTTTGCATTTATGCTCTTAGTTTAGGCTCTTGCTTGAGCTCATTTTTCTATCCTGCCCTCTTCACTGCTGTCCCTCAGTCTTGCCTCTTTCCTCACCACATTCTTTGTAGGCAATTGCGTGCATGCCCATAACTCCACGCTTTCTCTGTACATGATGACTACCAATTCTACAGCTCAACTGCCGTTCTCTCTCCAAGGCACCACAACATATTGGATGGCTCCTTTTGGGTGTCTTATAGATATCTCAAATTTCACAAAGCTGGGACAGACCCTGCTGGATGCCTACCCAGCAGCCATCCTTCATTCTTCCTAGACAACAGAATCCCTTGAGCCCAGGAATGACTCATGATCTGAAAGCCATTCTGCCTTGCCAGTGGTTGGTCTAGAGTTTACATTAAGATACAGTTTTGCCCAAAGAAATGTAAGGAGAAAACTTCTCTCACAGGACAATCTTATGCTTGGGACACCAGCAAAATATTGAAATGCAGTAAGCACCTTAAGATACTACTCTGCCCTAAGGTGTTAGAGCAGAAATAAGGGAGGCCTAGGTCCTTCATGCCATTGTTGCACCCCTGTATCAACCCTGAATTCATCTGTGTCCAGACTTCTTATTTTGAAGGAAAAATAAACTTCTGCTTGTTAAAGCCTCTGCCAGTCAGCTTTTCTGTTACTTGTAGCCAAAAGAATCCTGATTGAGTGTCCAGAACTGAACTCACTATTTTATATTCTGCTCATTCCTAAAGTCTATTTGTGCTTTCACTAGGTCCTGGCTCCCAAGGCAGAGTCCTGGGAGTCATTCCTGACTCCCCTTTACTCCCCAAACCATCAACAAGCCTATCGATTCTTCATCCTAAATCTGTCTTCTCCTTTCTCTTCCCTTTATCCTCCATTCTGTTGAAAGGGCAAACTTAAAAAAAAAAAAATCATTCATTATTCGTGCTATAGAAAAAGGTGCATTGATGTAGAATGATAAGATATACTATAAATGAAAAAACAGGTAAGTGAAAAAATGTTAATGATAGTAATCTCTGGCAAGTAGTTTGAGTGATTTTTAATTTCTCCTTTTTATTTATTTGTATTTTCAACTCTTTACAGTGAATATGTATTTAATTTTAAGTCACTGATATCAGAGCCTTTCCTGTTTTAAAAAGGGGCAGAGATTTAAGAGCCAAAGAATATCTGTTTCTAGGTGGGAAAGGAGTTGGTGTTGTGGGAGGGTGGTGGGGAGAGATGTGGAAAGAGGAAATTAGGCTTTAATTGTAGCCTTGGGTCACTTCTGTGCAAATAAACAGCTGTATTTGGAGGTGTTTTACTCTGTGCCTAAGCTCACAAACACATATACACATACATGAAAGTAAAATTATTTTTGAACTATATGAAATACAGCAGTCCTTTGAGTAATTTATGATGATTTTTCTAAAATGTTTTTTTTTAATAAAGGAAGTTTATTCTCAAGGTCTTTATTAGATGAAGTATCACTGACTATGAACAACTTCCATCTCTCAGATATTATCTTTCTGAGCTGCACTGAACTGACACAGGATGAATTCCTCATTAGAAAAGGATTATCTACACTCCGTGTGACTATTTAGTAAAACATTTGTGTTTGTGGGACTAGTTTTCCAAAGTGAGGGTACTTAAGTAAACCATTCACTTCCTCCTTCTCAAAACATCAGTCGCCATGATTGATTTGTATGTTGATCATGAAGAGAAATGGAATTAACTAAAAGCAGGGTGAGAATTACAAACCGGAAGCAGTTAATTTACTTAACAAATGCGTGTTGGCTACTTGTTTACCCTTTGTTGGGCACGATGCCAGGCGATCAAGACAGTGTCATGTAAGATATAGCCCTGTTTTTCAAGAGGTTCTTGGGCCAGTGAGTGGCCAGACTTGTGAAAGGAGCCCACTGTTCACAGATACCTTCTCCAGACGGTCTGAAATGTCTGGTTTCAATTTGTGTATGTAACATACCTGGAGTTTCACCATACAGAGTTTCATTTGGGTGTACAGTCTTTTTTTAAAATATAAATTCTTTCCTGGAAGGTTAAGGGATTTTTGATTGTGCATTCATGTGCATTAGCCCTATTTAATGATTTCCTTCTAACTTTTGTTTAAGATGATTGTGCTGAGGAAATTCAGTGGCCAATAAGTTTGTTGAACCTCTGTTATGGCAGGGCACGATACTAGGTACACTGAGGGTTATAAAATTAACAGAGGATCCTTTTCCCCTGGAAGAATGAGGACTTTAGAGATTCCTACCTCTGCCACGGAAGAGCAACAGTCACAGCTAACATTCGTCACACAGTCATCATGTGCCAGGCCCAGAGTCAAGGGCACTACACACATTATCTCATTTAATTCTCACAACAGGTGTGAGGTGAATACTATAATAAGCCCTGTTCGGCACAGGAGAAGACTAAGGCTCAGGGAGGCAGTCAACTTGCTTAAGGTTATACAGTTGTTAGGTTTTGGAATTGGGATTAGAACCCAGGCAGTGTGATTGTTTTACCAGCACTCTTGCTGAGGCTCAGTTTTTCATAACAAGTTAGTAACACCACTGTATTCATTTGACAAATGTTTATTGAGCCTCTACTATGTGCAAAGCATTTTTGTGGTGAGTATGGCAGGTTCTAGTCCCCCTATAACTTATTTTTGAGCAGGATAAACTGAATAATGATACAATAAACCCACCTTGTAAGGTTGTTTTTATGCATATAAAAGTGCCTAATATAAAGCGTGTTACATTATAGATACCCAAAAATATTTCCAAGAAACTTTCAACCCAAAGGGAAAGCTATAAAAGCATGCACAAATAAGTATAATTCAACATGTATTGTGGCTAATGCTTTAAAAGAGGTACCCATAGATTGTACTGTGAAATCCCAGAAAAAGAAATCACCTCTGGTTGGTGGACTATGGGAGACCTTCATGGATGAGATGGCATCATGGCTTGATCTTGGGTTTGAAAAGGATGGATTTTTTGGTCAGATACATTGTACACAAAAATAGCATGTGCAAAGAAGCAGAGGAGATAAAAGTTTAGCCATGTTTGGGAATGAAAGGGTGATCCTGTTTATTAGGTATAAGGAGTAAATAATAAGAGATATAACTGAAAAGGTAAGATGGGACCAAATCATGGAAATAGGAGATTTGACTGGATTTGGGGGGGAGAGGTATGTAATTTAGGAGAGTAAAGCATGGGACAGGGATGGGTAAGCTGATGCTTTAGTGGGGAATTATGGATATCATGTGAATCCTTGGTACCTGGCTGAGGCCACTGGGAGGCAGGAGATGGCTGCAAAGGGAGAGGGGTTGCCTATGTTTGTTCTTTATGCCCAGAGAAGACAAATCTTTTTTTCTTCCCAGCATCTTTTGCTTTGAGCTCATATTTATATCCTTGATTCCATAGCTGCCTTTGGTTCATCATGAGCTTCATAAGCTTTTATGGATAGCCAGATAATCTAACCACTTTTCAGAACTTTATGTCAATGAAAAAAATACATTCAAAATGGCCAACTTTATGCTTCAACTTTTGAAATGTGATTGGTTTGTAAATTAAAGATTGTATTTACTATATTTCAGGTAAGTTAACAAGATTTAATTGATTTTTGAAACAGATCCAGAAAACTTACCACTATCCATTACTTCATTTCATTAGGAAAATGCATTTCAAGGTTCAAACAACTGGCAATGAATTTTGGAATACAGTCTATACTTGAACTGGGAGCTGTCAGTCTAGAATCCCCTTAACAGGCAACCATTTGTAAACTACTCATGTCTTTTAGAGTGTTTTACAAACTTGCTCCATCATGTGAATTACCTGGGGATCTTGTTAAAAATACAGATTTTTAGGTTGCTACTCTGGACATGCTAATTTACTAGGTCTGAGGTGAACCCTGGGGAATCATGTTTCAATAAGGGTTCCAGGAGATTCTTAAAATCAGTCAAATATATATAAAAATCTTTATTAGAAAACACTATTTTTGTTTAGGTAAGTCGCTACTTTGGTTTTAAACTGAATTTTAACAGTGAAGGGGAACAAAGGAAGAAAGACTTGACTGGGATGTGTGAGTAGGCTGTCGGTTTGGGTGGTAAGGAAGCTCCCCCAATGTAACTGGGGATAACTGACATGGAAATCTTACCAGCAAGGCGTAGGGCCAGCTTTTGCTGACATTTCAACCTGATTAGCTTCTAGGATGAGGGATGGAAACACGGTCAGAACAAATAGTCTTGGTCTTTTCCTTGTCCTGATGCTTGCCTGCTGTCTTACATAATTCCTTGGGGCCTGGCAACATCTGGAGACATTTCTGACACTGCAGAATCCCTTGGAGTGGGACAGAACCAGAAGTTCTGGCCCCAGGATGGGTCAGGGAAGTCCTGGGATTGACTGGCTGTTGTGGTTGAATTGCTGGCGACCCCTGACCTGTATTGATACAGGAGTAGAACTGGTCACATAGTCATTAGCCTTTAGATCAAAGTCAGTTCCCTACTTTATGATTTGGATAATTGGGTACCTTATGTAAGTGCTTATGACTGCTGTAGGTATTGTACAAAGAAATAAATGGGAAAGAATGATATTTTAGTATAGCATCTTGTACAATTAGAAAAATAGAAACAGACTCACAGACTTAGAAAACAGACTTATGGTTACTGAGGGGTAGGTGGTAGGAGGGGTAAATTGGAAGTTCAAGATTTACAGATACTAACTACTATGTATAAAATAGATAAACAAGAAGTTTATACTGTATAGCACAAGGAACCTTATTCAATATCTTGTAGTAAATTATGGTGAAAAAGAATATGAAAACGAATATATGTATGTTCCTATATGACTGAAGCATTATGTTGTACACCAGAAATTGACACAACATTGTAAACTGACTATACTTCAATAAAATATTTTTTAAAAAGAAAAAAGTCAAGTTGACGGCAAAACTGAAATAATTTTTAAATAATTTCTGAATTTCTGTATACATCTCAGTTCTTAACTGGAATAAACCATACACATTAAGAGTAGGATTATTTTTTAATTTTTTATTTCATTAATTCATTGTAACTCTTAGAATGGTTACCAGTAGAGGCCTACTTCCTAGATTCTGTTTTTATATATTTATTCAGATTTTGGTGCAGTGTGAATGAGTAAAATAATATTATGTCTTTAATTAGGATTCTATTGTTATTTTTCAATTAATTTGTGTCAGTAGCTTTAGCATTTGTATTAAGTCATTTTCTTCATGAAAGCTTTTAATGAGGAAACAAATTGATTGTATTTATATATTGGATTCTTGCCACTGTGATGTGTATTCAGTTGTGTCTTTTGAAATTTATTTTCCTGGTCATTTTGTGGTTAGTCTTTGAAGCCAGTCTTTAGGGGGATGTTTTTTTCACTTGGATGAAGGTTTTAATTTAACAAAGGTGACTTGTTTTTATCATTCTTTTCCTCCCTTCCTTTGACTTCCTTTTTCCCTCTTGCTTTTGTATAAATAATTGAAGGAGAAATGAAGGTACCTCTCCCCATCTTATTTGGGATAAAATCCATACCCCATAGCATTGCTTGGAGAGCCTTGCTTTCGGCCTGCCTCTCCAGCCTTGTCTCCAGCGCCCCCTGAAATGTACTTTATGCTCCACTCATGCTGAACACAGACAGCCCTTCTGCTTCTCATCTCCTTTCACTTATTTAGCAAGCGTTTATTGAACACAGGCTCTGTACTACTGCCCTTTGAGGGCTCAGTGACAAAGACAAGAAGCTTGTAGTGCAGTACACAGGTGCTGCTGAAAGGAGTCCACAGATGTGCTGGGGGAGCCTAAGCTGAGCCTCACAGGACCATCATCAAGGGTTCACTAGGGGAGGGGCGCAAAGGAAAAAGTGTGCTGGCAGTGAGAGCAGTGACATGTGAGAGTGGGAAGACCAGGTTGGGTAAGTCACTGAAGGATTTCAAGTCAGGGAATGATAAGACTGGGTTTACATGTTAGGTCATTAGAATAATGATGACGCTAATGACATAACAGTTGAGAATTATTAAAGACTTTCAGGTGCCAGTTCTAATGCTCAGTTCTTTGTGTGTATCATCCTAGTTAATCCTCCCAAAAACCATACGAGGCAGGTCTGGTTGTTATTTCTATTAAAAAGGTGAGGAAACTGAGGCTGCAGCTATAGTCCCACAGCTAGAAGATGAAGGCGCTGGGGCTCCAGCCCAGACTTGTCTGCAGGGCCTTTGGCCTCTGTGGTCACTGCACTTCCTTCCCCATCAGCACTGCGGAGAATGGGTCAGAGAGGAGCAAGGTGGCAGGTAGACCACTTGGGACATGGTTATATTGATCTGAGTGAGGCATTTTTGAGGGCTTGAATAAACTCATTGCCTGTAGAGATGGAGAGGAAATGGATTAAAAATATATTAAGGGAGTAGAATCTCCAGGTCTTGGTGATTGATGGGATATACATAGTGATAGGAAAAAGGGTAAAGGATGACTCAAGTTTCAGTTGGGTAGATGGAGCTGTCAGCCATTGAAGCAGTGAAGAGCAGGGAAGAGGTGGGAGAGGTTTGGGACTTTGAGGACAAAGGATAGTCCTGAGAGAGAGGAGAAGAAGAATGATATCTCCTGTTTTTGAATAGTCTAATTGATTGTTTAAAGTATTTCATATGTACAGGCACTATAGTCAAGTCTTTGGCCATTGGTTTCTTCCCTGGCCAGCCTGAGTTCCATGGTGTGCCTCTCTAGTCTTCTCTTATTCTCTTATCCTTTCATCTCACAAGCCTAGAAAAATTCTAACCTTGCATCAATTCAGCTGTCCACCTTCTCTGATCTTATACCTGGGCAGCTAATCAGTGCAGGAGAAAGATTACACAATTGGATTACTGCGACAGTAAATCTTAGTCTACAACCTCAGCTGACCCCTTAATGATACCTAGCAATTATTTCAAATGCCGCATACTAGCAACCTTTCCAATTTTGCTCAGTGTTCTTCCCCCCCAAATCTTAAGCAGTCTTTACCTTACTACCTCTCACTCTTGCTCAACATCATAGCCTATTTCACAAGATAAAACAAAGACTTTCAGATTAGAACCCACTCAGAAATCCTGCTCTGCCCCCTCCTCAAACATGTCTTCCTTGGGCCTCTGCTGCCTGCTCTGATGGGCTTCTGCCTGGCCTCCCTCTGCATCCTGGGCCTGACCTCTCTGTGACCCTCCCCTGCTAGGCATCTTCCTCTGTCTGATCGGATCTACCTTCAGCAACTTTTATCTGCAGGCAGTAAGACAGGTTCTGGGCTTAGCCAGACCTGGGTTCTTCTGGCTCCAGTTTTTACTTCGTGTGTGTTTGGGCCAATCACATCAGTTTTGCACAATTTTGCACTATTCTAGCCAAAATGGCCCACAGTTTAGGCTTTCTATGCTCTCAGTCCCTTGTGGAGTGTCTGGCAAATAGTGGAGACTTATTAATGTTTGAGAGAATGAATGCAGTATTCATAGCTTGAGATATAAAGAGTATGTAGACTTGTTAATGTTCACAAATCCACGCTGCCTTGAGGAGCTCTAAGAACTAGTCCAGCCTAACTTTTTTTGTGTGTGTAACATTTGCTCTCGGGTGAATAAAGTGACCATGTTCGTAACAAGAAAAACATCAAAGGAATTTTCATGTGAATATCATGTTTTTGAACCTGTTCCTGATTCTGCACAAGATAAACTGTGGTAGCTCCGCAATTTGGACTTTTAAACTCCTGTAGTACAGTCAGGTAACCTTTCCATGCTTAGTTTTTCTCATCTGTAAAGTAGATTAAATGGCCTTTAAGCTGTAAAATTCAGTGAGTATATGGTCCACAGTCACACTGTCATAGAGTTATCAGTTATTCATCAATCAGATAATCAGCAGTTTCGATAGACCTAGAGTAGTTATTAACCTGAAGCAAGCAAAAAATGAAACAAACTAAGTTCTAAGCATCAACAGTGACAAAAGTGGCAGGGCAGGAGCCAAAGATAGTACAGATTGAAGCATGGGAACCAGCTGGAGTTCTTTGTATGTGAGTTCTGCCTTTTCTCTCATTACACAAGTTTGGAACCAAAAGACATCTCTGACTTTCCTCCTGACTCTTTATTCCCAACCTGCCTCCATGTCTATTATCAAATCTCTTGTCCCTTCTCTTGCTCTCCAGCAGCTTCCCAAACTGCTTCCCACCTTCTCTCTCTCTCATCCAGGCTGCACATTTCTGCTGGATTTGACCACAGTGGACATTATTCCCTATCCTTAAGAACAAGCAAACAAACCAACCAACCCTTCAGTTGCTTTTTTTTGTCTACAGAAAGAAAAAAATAACTTAATTCTGACCTGAAATTTAGGGTCTTTTATTTTGCAAAATGCCTAGATAGCATTTTTCTTTAGTAGTTCATTGAGTTATATTTGGTTGTCTGTTTCACATAGGGGGTTGTGTAGTCACACAACCACAATTTGCAGTGTTAATGCTAAAACACAGGGGAAGAAATACTAGAATGTAGGTTTCCAGTGTTGAAGTGAAAGAGCATAATCACTGAGTGCCAGGATTTGTTACTGTTAATACCAGAGTGGATAATGGATTGACCATAGCAGGGATTTCATGTAGTGATAGTGTTACATGAGACACTAGTGTAAATAGAGTTTTATTTATTTAATTAATTAATTTTATATTATTTCTTTTTTATTGTCTGGGAATAGACATTTTTTTTTTAGTCGTGAGTAATACTGTCAACATCAGATAATGTTGCTTGTTTATTATTTAGTAAAAGTTTAATTGTAGTCATTATGTTTTGTAAGTAAGAGAGCATTGTGCTTCTTCTAGTGGGTTCAGAAAATTTGTGGATGTAGACTTAAGATCACAGAAATGTTACATCCCTCAAAAGAACCAAGGACTTTCTTATGACGGGTCCTTCTGTTACTTGAGTTATGTGCTTTTCTGTTATTACCATAGTATTTGTTATTTACTTTTAGATTGACATCTCTTCATAGGTAAATATCGCATCTTTTAGACTAGATTGTAAGCTTCTTGCAGGCAGACACTAAGTGTTATACTTTTGATGGATTGAAGGAACTGGGACTAGAAGGGCACTATTCCCAGCAATCTTCCCATCCCTTCCCAACTGTTTCTAAGGCTGGTACCCCACCCCTGGGTCCCAGGCCTCTGATGCCTCCACCTGAGACTTCCACCAGATGGTGCTCTTTTCCCATTTCTGTTCTTGGGTGTCATGCCCTATTACCCTTTGCCACTTGCCCACTCTTTCTGCAAGGTAGTAGACGGAACACTGGTACTAGAAAGAGAATTTGAAATCAAGTGAACCATCCCAAGTGAAAAAAGAGGTTATAGGTAATATCCAGTGTACAGACTATTAGCTTTGTTCAGAAAAGCCATTTCCTTGGGTATAAATCAGTCTTTACCATGTGGCTCACTGCTCAAGGTCAATTGCAAGGGTTTTCCTGGTCTTATTAACTTGCCATTGAAGCCCTTCTCAACCAGATGTCATTGGAATTCTAAGATTTCATTTCTAATGCCAGGATAACACTTCAGTTTTAGTCTTTGCTGTCTGTTTGCAAACAGTGGTTACCAGAGAACAGAGATGGTCAAGGGGTAAATAGAAGTCTCTGGACACTGAGTATTGCAGACAGCCTATCCATTTAGAAGGCACCACTGTTTTGGTACAAAAACTGAAGTTTAGATGTGGACATCTGTAAGTGATCAAGAAGAGATTTGATTTTTTTTTAACAGGTGGTTTACCAAGGCAGGGAATGTATGATGTGTTTTAAATTTCTATAAGTCACAAATAAAATAACACTTTTAATACTTTTGGTTGCAGAAAAAATAATCTAAATGTTCTAGATTTATAACATTACAGATGCTGCCCTTTCTGCATAGCTAGTTTTATAATGCCATTACAATCCTATTCATCTAACCCAGAGGGTCTTATCATTTTAGAAGGGGAGAGTTACTCACATTTTTGGAAACCTGATGAAGTTTATGGACTCTTCTTTAAGGAAAAAGAAAACGTACTTTGCTTTTTAACCATAATTTTTGGGAGTTTATGAATCTCTCAAAGCTCAGTTATGGACTCCAAATTAAAGACCTCTGATCTGACTACCCCCTGATACTAGGCTCTCTGACAAAACAATTATACCTTCTCTTCATAGTAGATTTGTTTTCTATTTTATAGTTAATAGAAGTGCAGTTAATATGAAATTTAGAGCTTGGGCTCTGGAACCAAACAGATGCATACAAATCTTGGTTCTGGCACTTAATAACTGTGATCCTGGTCAGTTTGTTTGACCTTCCTGAGTCTTAGTTTCCTCATCTGTAAAATGGGGATAATAATAGTGCTGACCTTATAGGATTTTGATGAAGATTAAATAAAATAATACATGTAAAAATATACTTAGCACAATACCTACCATATGTTAAGTGCTGAATATGTTGTTTTATTATAATTAGGAAATGGATTTATTTTTCCTTCCTAGATGTTTCCAATAATATGAGGATAGTTACAGTTGTTTGTCTTATCTACTTCACCAGGATCTATCCAATTAGCTGGCTGAGTGATTAAAGCTTGGAGTATTTTAATCTCAATAGCCATTTTTTTTGTTAGCTCCACGGTCAAGAATTTGATACCCACCCTCAAACCCCAACCTAATGATTGAGTCAATAGCCTTATTTTTAGGAAAAATCTAGTATTCTTTGAATCTTGTGTGGCAAACTAGAACAACATGATTGCGGTTTGAAAGATGCTGAAATATGTCTGTAAATTGACCATATCTATTTAAATTACTATTTTATTCATGACACCAGAGCAAAGGACTTGCCATATAGAAGACATTCAATAAATATTTGGTGACTGAGTGACTGGATTCTGTTATAACAGTAAAATGTCTTAAGAGAAATAATCCATTTTTCTGAGTGTTTTTAAGTTAGATGATGTTTTCAAGACTTTCCTCCTTCATTTCTTATTAGAGTGCCTGTTCTGCAACTAGTTGCTAGGACTGGAAACTTGTCTGCCTCATTTACTAGCTGTGTAACCTTGGGCAAGTTATTTCACCTCTTGATGCCTCGGTTTCCTAATTTATAAAATGGGCATAATAATAGGGTTAGAGTGTGGAGGAAGTGAGTTAATATAAAAGAGATACTTAGAACAGTGCCCAACAATATGTTCCAAAAATCTTAGCATTGTCATTGTCATTAACTAATTGCTACTACTACTACAGTTGAAGTTGCTCTTCAAGACTCCTTTCATATGGATTTTTGGGGCAATGAAATTATTCTGTATGATACTATAGTGGTGGCTACATGTCATTATGCATTTGTCAAAACCCGTAGAATGTACAACATCAAGAGTGAACTATGGACTTTGGTTGATAATAATGTGTCCATATTGGTTCATCGATTGTACCAAATGTGCCACACTGATGAGGGATGTTGAGGGTAGAGGAGTATATATGTGTGGGTGGGGAGGGCTGTGTGCAGACTCTGTGTTTTCTGCTCAGTTCTGCTGTGAACCTGAAACTGTTCTAAAAAATAATTCTGTTAATAAAAAATTTAAAAAAAGACTCCCTCCATACAGTGGGCTTGTTTTATTTGTTGCATCTTTCCCTAAACTAAAATTCAATTAAAACTTCTTTAATTTAAAAACACAAATAGCAGATTTGTCTTGCATGTAATATAACTGTAAATTTTCAAGGCTTTATTCTGTAGAGTAGACTAAATGTGAAGTCTTATTCTTCCACAAGTAGAGATGGATTTATTTTGACTGAATGTGAAAATCATCATCATCAATATGGTTGCAACATTTTCTCTCTGCTCATTCTGTACTCCTCTTCTTCCAGTTTCAAATATTATTTGCATGGACCTGATGATGTTGAGTATGAATATTGCAGAGGAGTGATAGCTTCCCTTTCATATTGAAGCTGAAACTTCAGAGAGAAGATTAAAGAAGTGTTTGTTATCTATCTGCACAGGCCTTATGTGAAATTCTCAGAGGCTTTTAGAATAAACAGAGCTCTGTGTGTATGTTTGCATGCTTTTTCTTCTATATACTTCTATTGTGGTCTTTGTATTTTGGTTTAAAATTTCTAGTTTCAGACTTGTTGGAGTCTCTGGCTAACGGATAATTGTTTTCAGAGTGAAGAATAAGAATTAGAAGATGTTGGCAGGATTTGACTAAATGCCTCCTAAAGATTGTGTAATTCTCTAGTGTGGAATCATCTTTCCAGAGAATGTGGTGAAGGCCATTCATAGGATATATTTAACAAGACAAGATCAAGACCTTAAATGTGTCCAGCAGAGAATAATCCATGGTGCCCTCCAGTGAAGGATGAAATTGCTCACCTTTTGGCCTTGCCTTTTAGACGTATCCTCTGTGAGCTGTAGGATAGAGGGGGGAGTATGTGTGTGTGTGTGTGTGTTTAACAGACTTTCTTTAGGGTTATTACGTAATTAATACTTAGAATAAGAAGAGAAGGAAAAGCAATAGGTTATCAGGATAGTGTTATGCCTTCTAAGAAAGAAGGGAGCTAACATTCCACTTCATGCCATTACACATCAAGATCTACATATGATTTTTATTGACAGAAATATTTAATTACAATATCATCGAGAATAAAGCAGATTCTGCTATTTTACTTCAACAAATAGACCTGCTACTTTGTTGGATTAAATTTAATTTATCTGTAATATTTAATTCTTTCTCTGTAATCAGGTATAGCTACTATAGGCAGAAGCAATAATCTTAGTATGTATGAACTTACAACATCTTCTTAACTAACAAGAGAAACCAGGAAGCCAGGGCACTTTACAGTAGGTAGCGAAGAGAACTGAATATATGTGTGTGAGTTGGAGTGGGAATTGTAGGGTGGGGAGCGGACAAAAGAAGAGGTGGAAATCATTAGTAACATTTTATTTTAACTGCTGTGGCACGGCTAGGTTTGTTTTTTTCTGGTTTTCTGGGTTTTTTTCTTATTTTTCAATGAATGAGAACAACGTTGGCTAGCAGAGTTCCTGTTGTTGCCATCGTTAACATTTTGGAAAGAGGAGCGCACACACACACAGATTTGTACATGCTCATGCCTTAATTTCTATTTCTGTTGAATCAGAGGTTGCATAATGATTGGAATCAGGGGCCAAGGCAATGCCTTAAGAGAAATTGGAAAAATAGGAACAGAAGATGGAACATTGCTCACCCCTTTGATAATTTGCTTGATTCGCTGTGTTTTACAGAGAGGAGTTTTATGGAAAACTTCTCACAGTGGCCAGGTTCAGTGGGAAGCTGCACTGTCTGCTAGGTGGAGATTGACCTATCATGCTAATTCCCACCCCTTCCTCCTCTCGCCTTTTCCAGTGAAGATGTCAAAGCTGCCCAAAACTTTTCTTGCCCTCTAACCCAAGTATCTTACATTCCTTCAGCTGATTGCCAGCCCAGAACAGTTTTGAGAAAGAGAAGGGACAAGAAAAGAAAAGTCAATCACAATATTTCTTCTCTACCTTCTCTTCCTCAACTCTGCTAATTTCCCACAAATTAATCTCTGGATTGTTGTAGCAACATACTCCCCACTGATCTCCTTCTCCATTTTCTGAATTTTTATCTTATCAAGAGATAACCTAGATACTCACCAGGTTGCTGTTCCTCCCTAAAGTAGCCACACCTTATTTCATCAAGTATGTACTGGAAGACACACCATTATCACCAATGTATTCCCCTTTTCTTAATTTTTTTTGGACTATGAGTCCTTTTAAGAATTTGATAAACACTGTGGACTCTTTCCCTAGAAAAAAACGCTTATATACATACCCTGAGAAGTCAAGATGAGGTTAGAAAAATATTTTTTCTGTTTAGCAGCATGGAGGTCACTATGTTCATAGCAGGAATTAACATGTGGTGACTGTAAGCAAGATTGGAGTATGTTGAGGAGTGAGTGGGAGGTGAGGAAATAAAGTTTAGGCAATGTTTTTGAAAATTTCACTGTGATGTGAAGGGAAAGAGGACAGCAGATGGAGGGATATGAAAGGGGTGAAGGAGGGTTTGCTTTATTTTTGTGTGAGCATAAATGCTGATGGCAAAGGCCAAATTGACAGGAAAAGGTTGAATATATACAAGAAGAAATCGATATAGAATAATGTAAGGTTCCTGTGAAGGGAGGAGGAAATGGAATCCAAAGTACGATAGACTTTTTGTGGGTAGCCACCATGTATAACGTTGTTTCTGTGGGGGGAAGAAAAAGCAATTTAGATTTCAAATAAGTGACTTACAAGTGATCCTTTCCACCACTGCCATTTCATTAATTTTAAGACTTTAAGGGTTGTTTTTGCGAATCATTTCCCAAAATAAAAGAGGAGATGGAATGATAGAGTGGACTGCAAGAGCCCCAACTTGGCTTGGACATTTAAATGTTAGATGACCTTGAGTCAATTGTTCATGCTTCATGTATAAAACTAAGAATTTAGGCCTTGAAGGTATTTCGGATGTTTTTTGGGCGGGTGTTTTAGTTGTCATAACAACTGCGGGTGCCACTGGTATTTGTGCCCAGGACTACTGATGCTGATTTGTCTTGTAATACACAGGGCAGGTTGTCACAACAAATTGTCATGCTCAAAGCCTGCAGAACTCCTGATGAGAAATGCTGGACCATGGCTAGCTAACCACTTAGGACCTTTCCACCTCTAAAGTCAAACTTACCAAAGGAGATACAGAGTTAAATGTCCCTTTCAAAGCCTTTGAGAATCTTTCAAATCTCAGGGATAACCCTTTGGTTTTTCTTAGAGTAGGTAGTAGCTTTGGCTAGTTATTGACTGTTTAGGAAGCTTCTGGACTGTATCTACCAAAAGCCAACTAAGACTGAGAAATACAAGTCTGACTGATCTCCATTCTTTTCTTTGTATTTCAGGTACTTTTGGGATTATCAGCCCCAAGGTGAGTCCTCTTCGACAATTTATGATTTTATAGTAAAAATGTGTAGATGGTGGTGTTTACTTCCATCTCTTCTAAATAAGCTTCACCATAGAGTGGCATTAGCCATTTCTGAGGAAAATCAGTGGAGTGTTTAATTAACCTTCACCCTGCTGGGCTCCCCTGCCCTGCTTTTTAGCAACAAGAGGCTCCGATGCTCTGCTCTCTCAGTGGACTAGATTATTTTATAGAACCAAAGCTTTAATATGCTTTTATTCCTTGAGCTTTGTTAGATGCCAACGGATCCACTGCCGTTCAAATAAAATGGTGGCTGAGTCCATCATAAAAACCTTGGGAGGCCTCCAACTCAGCTAATCCTTAATTTGCTCCAGAAATAAATTCCGGTATGTTACCTCCTCGATCACAGTGTTCTTCTACACAGCCTGCCTGTCTGGCAGCAGAGAAATGTCAGAAATGGAGTAGTGTTGAAATTCCCACTAGAACAGTGTTATCACATTTTAATATGAGCCTCACTGCAGCCTCAGTGCTTCTAATTGCTTTCAAACCATTGTTTCCCTGCTTTTGCTTGATGAACCCAGCATCTGGCATGATTCTGAAAAGTACAACAGACAGCTGTGTGCAAAATTAAAGAAAAAAAAGGCAGGAATCGAACATATTTTTAAAGGTTCAAAATTGGAATTTTTTTCTGAATTCAGTTTGAAGCGATGTCTTTAAAGTATATGCATTCTTTGTGTTTGGTATTCTGGTAGAGAATTCTGAAACATCATTCTGAATATTAATTATCTTAATTTATATAAATGGGGGGTTTTTATTTTCTCAGAAAATCACAGTTTTAGATTAAGCTTGCAAACAGCTTTATGAACTATTTTGCTCTATAACTTTTTTTAACCAATTGCAAACTTTTCCTTTTATTCTCTTAATATTGTCAGTATATCCAGTCTCAGTGGGCAGTAAAACCTTTAAAAATTCAAGTTGTAATGATATTAGTTTTATTGAAATTTTAATCTTTCTAGCTCATACTTTGTTTTAGGGCATTTCAAGTCTATATAAGGTTTTCTTTAAAAGCAAACTTTAAGAAATAAAAATCTTACATTTTAAAGCTTTTTGACTCCTCCAAGTTAAAGTTGTAGCATTTATAATATTTTAAATAACGTCATGTGGTGTTACTGTATATTCACTGTCCTACAACGCTTATGGCTGAAAACAGATTGAGAATAAAGAATTATATGTAATAATGTCGCAGTTTGCTTTGCAAAATGTGAAATATAGTATTCAGGGAATGGCCCTATAGTTCAGGGTTTAACAGTTGTTAACCAAAATCCACAGAGGGCAGAACATGAATTTGAACTGGCAGAAATGAATGAAACTGTGAGGGTAGAATTAATTACCTAAAGGAGAAATAAAGAATTAGTGTCAGAGATGTGATATAATAATGTGTTGAGAAGAGAAAATAATTTTGGAAGCTAACACAAGAGACTATGTGGGGCTAAAAAGACAAAAGGCACATCTTACCGGCTTCTTGTAATAGAGGCAGTACAGTTACCTTCCGGCATAGGGCAACGTCTACACAGACTTTCTCAGAAAGAGGGCAGAGGTAGGACAGCCAAGGGGACAGTTGGAAAGAGTTTATTTAGAACAGAAAACTGTATTTGCTTCTTGACAATGATTGGATATATGTAGCAAATTCTTTGCTCATTTGAAAGTAAATGTAAGTGAAGATCAGATAGAAAAACCCATATTCATGTGTCTTACCCCCAGCTTTGCTCCTCTCCCTGACACTTTTTTTGTGGGGAGAAGAGGGAGAAGTATCTTTTGTCTTGCCCTTTTGATCAGATCTTAGCTGATTGCTTCAGAAACTGGTAGAGTGGGTGGGAGCAGTAACAGGTCTATATAAGGTACTATAGGATAATTTAAGTTTATGAAAAGAATAGAAATATGTTAGAAAAAGAACAGATGGCAGAAGAATTTTAAAAGCCCTGTAAGGCTAGGGAGTATTGGGAAGGGAGTGAGAAAGGACAGAAATGATATTCCCAAACTTTCCTAGCATTTTTATCTATGGCAGGATTCCTCTGTGCAGGAAGATGATGGGATGAATTTTATTAACTGTGCATTTGCCTAAGTACACACTTGTGTGCTTCAGGATATTTGAACTAAACCAGAGTCTGGTGCCTAGAAGGAAAATAGTCCTTAATTATAAAAGATCTCTTATTTATAAATATCTTTATTAGCACACATTTAAACATCTAGTTATGTCTGTGATGAGTTGGTACAATGTACTGAAAAGGTAACCTTTAAAGAAAGATGCTTGGAAGAGTGGACTGCCCAGACGTAGAGAAGGATTGCAAGCAAAGTGTTTCTTATCAATCATTCTATTCAATCCCAAGTTTAATGTGGTGGAGGAGTGACTGTTGAATAGTATTAGGGAAAGTTTTGTCCCTGTTCTGGAGAAGAAACATGGCATGGTAGAGTGTGGATGTTACAGTCTGACCTACCTGGGTTCAAATCCCACCTACACCATTTAACTAAAGGTTATGTGACCTTAGCAAGTTGCTTAATTTCTGTGACGTTAGCTTCCTTATCTACAAAATGGGGATGTGCCAGACATTGTGCTAAGTCTTATTTAACCCTCAGAATAGCCCTATGAAATAGGTACTGTTAATACACCTATTTGATAGATGTGGATACTGAGGTACAGTGAGGTTAAGAGAATTGCTCAAGGTCATGCCCCTCAAGGATTCTAGCTCGGACAGTATGATTTCATAGCATTCACTCTTTTTGGAAAAATAAATAACAATAGCTTTATTGAGACACAATTCACATGTCATAAAATTCACCCTTTAAAAGTGTACAGGGCAATGCCTCTATCTGACAGGCCTGGGGTGGTTACTGTCTGCTGCTAAGTTTTCCACTACAGACGCAAGAGAAAAAGAGTCCTTGTGCTTTCTGTCTGATTGTGACAGGCCAGATTGAATGAGGGAAGACAGGGAAAAAATTTTTTGCAACTCAGGTGTAATTTTGTGAACAGTATAAACCTGCTCTACTCCAAAGGGGAAAAAAGTATGCAAGTCAGTGGTTTTTAGTATAGTTACTAAGTTGTGCAAGCATCACCAATATCTAATTTCAGAACATTCATTACCCTAGTAAGAAACCTCATGCTCATTAGTAGTTCCAGAGCCCAGTATCTTCATTGCTGTATTTTACTGTCTCACTGCAGAGTTGTTATAAGGATCAGTAATAATATGTGTGAGCCCTAGCATGGTACCTGGATGTAGTGTAGTTTCTGTTTATAATAGTGTTAGTGCTAATTCTTTTCCTCACATTTTCACTTAAATTTTCTTATTAGTCCACTGTCACCTTCCTGAATGATGTTCATTAAAAAAAGAATGAAACATAGGGAAAACAAAACATAATCCAAATAATGTATTACTCTAATGTAGAAGGAACGGAAATGAAAGAGCTCTTTTAATGAGCTCAGATACAGTTGGAAAACATGGGAAAGGCTTTTTATTTTTTAATAAGATAGAGAATCCTTTGATAATTCAAGTCCTGTTTACTTTAAGAACTTTTTTTCTGCTTAAGTTTTCGCTTAAGTTTACCAAGAAAATTCATTGGAATCTTTGCCATGGAACTTCTATCATTTCAGTAATCAGATCTCTAAAACATGATATTGGTCAGGTGTCTAAACAACAGTATCAGTGTTACCTGTTAGATGTGGTGACAATAGCACTTAATGGCATTCAGCATACTGACAATTATAGTTGAATCAAAATTTCAATTATAAGACATAATGTGTGTAATTTAAATTTTATTGCAATAAACGTCTTGATGAATATTAGAAAAATTGCCCACCATTGGCCCAGAGTCTAAAACAAATGACACAATATTTAAATAAAAATTTAAGAAAGACCATGAAAATATTATAAATGTATGTAACAAAGTCATATTTTTTTTCTGTCCAGTGGTCACTCACATTTGTGATAGTGGTAAATATGGGCCAGTGAAATTTCTTGCCAGCTTGCAGATTCTTTGAGTATGGGTGGTATAGAGGGTTTATGAGAAAATTATTTGATATATTTCAGTATGAAACTTCCTACTGCATGAATCTTAAAAATCTTATTTTGAAATGCCAAGTCTGTATCCCTTGTCAAATTAAATTATCTTGGCAAAAGCAATTAGAGCAAAGTGAATAAAGAAAATGTTATCATAAAGCCACATTAACTGTAGATTAAAAGAGATTTGAAAGGAATTTCAACTAATATGTGGATCTTATTTGCATCCTGAGTCAAAAAACTATTAAAAAATTATGAGAAAATTAGAAATTTGAACACTGACTTGATATTTTATGTTAATAATCTGTTAATTTTTTAGGTGTGACAATAGCATTATGTTTATTTTTTTTTAAGAATCCTTATCTTAGAGAGATGTATGCTGTGGTATTTAAAGATAAAGTAATAGATTTCTGACATATTACTCAAAATAATACGGACAAGGGAGAAATAAATGGGGTAGGGGTGTGGACGAAATGAGATGGATCATAAATTAACTCTTGTTGAAGCTATATATGGGAGTTTATTAGACTGTTTTATCTACTTTTTTACATGTTTAAAATTCTCCATAACGCAAAGATAGAAGAAAAAATCTAGGTTGAGATAAATAAAAAATGTTATATTCTTTTATTTCTATTATAAAACCTAATACATTAATGCGTAAGATACTTTATGTATCTTGGACACAAAATACATAGACTAGTGAGGTTTTTTTTTTTTAAGTTTTTATTTTAAGTTTAATGTTTTGTGATGGAAAGAGCATGAGCTTTGAAATCAGACCTCAGTCTGAATCCCAGATCGTCTACTTACAAGCTTTGTGAGCTATGGCAAGTAACTTCCTCATCTACAAAATCTTGCTAATAATATCTACTTCACAGTTATGAGTTGTAATGAATTATAATGAGATGATGAACTCAGAGGAGTGCTTGCCACTTGGTAGGCACTTTGTGAAGTTATAGCAGGTATTATTTTTATGTTTCAAAGTAGGGCTATGCAAATAAATCCATGTATGGAAATTAGATAATGTACACTTCATGTATCTTTACATAAAATTCTTCCATTCCAGCTGAACCCCTGGTGTAGGGCCATGTAACTCACCATGTATATATTTGTGAAGTTTTCATTTAAAGGATGTATGTGCAGAATTTTTATTGGTAGGCACTTCAGAGGTTAGATTTATGAGCTTATTGCTCTGTAATGTCTGAGACATGTTGAATCGAAGCATGGATGTCACTTAACTTCTCGTCTCTTACTATCACATACTCGCAGCATGTAGTTATGACAACTACAAGAAGCAAACCATTAAAGCAGCAAAGAAACACTGTCTTAGCACTAAAAAAATGGAGAGAAGGGTTTCCCTTTGAAGTTGAAGAGAAGTGTTTTTGAATTAATGGAGTGTACAGTGATTTTAGTAAGTTTTATTTATGAAAATACTCTTTGCATTCATGCCAAAAGGTTTTAGCACAGTCACAAGTAGGATTTATACAAAGAAACATAGCCAAAATTTATGATGTGTTTGCAAATGTAAGAAAAAGTCTGAATTTACAATATTTGTAATTTATTGTTAAGTATCTTTCTATCACTATTCCTGGAATGCTAATATTTTATAAACACAAGTGTTGGTTATGAACCTACAATACCCTAACTCATACTACTTTTTAAAAAGAAATCTTCCAGAATGTTTTCCATGTCTTTTGGGGATTTAATAGAGGGAAATGTACACAGGACAAATACTCCTGCCTTTGGCTTTAGCCCAACCTTTTAGCATCAACAATCTTGACAGCTGCTTTTGTGAGTTGACTTCCTTTGGGCCTTTCCCCTCTTTCCTTATTTGCTACATTTTATACAAATTAATCTGTAGAAGGCAGATATACATAGACGTTGTTTTTGAAGTTAATTGCTGACTTTGATACCTTTTCAAATATTTTACTTCCTATACATCTACTGGTTGATTTTTTTTTAAAGAGTGGAATAATACAATAGTGCATTTTTAAATTAATGCACTGTTTTGCAACTACTGTCAAAGAGGGTAAGATTTTTTTCAATAAAAGGATTCACTTTTTTTCTTTTTAACTTCAAAATTTTTCTAAGATTTTCATGTGTTTTGTAAATGTCCTATCCTGGAGCACATGATCTCAAGACATAAGAAAAAGAACTGACTTTCATGCAGGTGAAAGAAATCATTTGAATTAGAAGCTGCAGCCTTCTGTATTCCCTACACAATATATTATACACAAAGATGTTCATTTATAGCGTTGTTTGGAATAGCAAAGACTCCAGACAGCCTAAATGTTCAGCACTAGGGGACTAGTTAAATTAAAGTATATTACATGCATTTAATGGAGTACTACATAGAGGTTAAAAGAATATATGTATATCATGGAGAGCTCGCCAAGGCATATTGGTAACTGAAGAGGGTAATTTGGACAGTGTATAATTTCTGTGTATGTGTTCGTATGTGTGTGCACAAACATGCATGCACGTGTGCTTGCTTTTATTTATGTATAGAATATTTTTGGAAGGATATACATGAACCTATTAACAGTGGTAGCCTTGTTGAAGAGGGGTGCTGGTGTGAGTACAAGACAGAATCATCATTATTTATATCTTTTGCTACTGTTTGAATTTTCACCATGTGTATTATTTTTTAGCTAAAAATTAGTTAAAATAAAAATGAGATAAATCTATTTGTGCTGACATGGAGCAACCTCCATGATAAATGACTAGGAGGAAAAGCAGGATACAGAACAAGACAAATGCTACGATTTGTTAAAAAAAAAAAAAAAGAGAGTGAGAGACATACTACCCTCACAGATACTTGTTATATTTAGACAGAAAATTCATAGAACACCCAAGAAACATCACAATGGTTGATCTGGAGAGAAGAACCAAGAGAAGGGAGGGAAGATGAGCTTTCATTACATGCCTTCTTGTAAGTTTGAAATTTTTGCTCTGGGCATACTTAACTTTTTTATTTAATAAAGCTTACTGTAATTAATAATACTATATTGTGTATTTGAAAGTTACTAAGAGACTAGATCTTAAAAGTTCTCATCCTAAGAAGAAAATTTGTAACTATGTGAGGTGATGCATGTTGACTTAACTTAGTGTAGTAATCATTTCTTGATATATACATGTATCAAATCATCGTTGTACCCCTAAAACTAATATACAATGTTATATGTCAATTATAGATCAATAGAATTGGGCAGAAAAAGAATCGTACAAAAAACCTGATTTAACACAGTAGCTCTTTTTCAGTAGAAGCATGATTTGGTGGTTTATATCTACTCACTTTTTTCCTTCTTAATTTGTTTATTTTTACATATGAATTTATAGAGAAGACCCTGCTGATGGTATAAAATAGCAGAATTCTGTGTTGTTTAGTGTTTGAGAACCAGTAGTACATAGGTGTGTTGAGTTGGCATTACTTAAAAGTGAATTTTAAAATAAATAATAAAATAGTATCATATAATACTCATGATAACTGGTAAAGAATACATTTTTAACCCTGCCCCAGTCTTCCTTTTTTCCATGTGTGGTAATTAAGAGTTTATAGAACTTCTGATTCTTTATCATTATGTAGATGGCAAAGAAAATAAAGTAATTGATAAGTGAATGACTGATTTAAGTTTATTTTATTTAGCCTGGAAACTTTTGTTGAGAAAAAAACACTTATAAAGTATTTCTCTTAGATAGAATTATCCTTGGACCAACACAGAAAACCGGGTAAGTAGTTACTGAACATAGAATCTTGGCCTAAGAATTAATCTACTTCAGGAATTCTGACTCTGATGAATTTTCATGTTCTAGACACGAAGTATTGAGAGAAATATGTGGTTAATTTGAATATAAAATTTCTTGGGTTTCTGCTTAAAACTCTTTGTGAGTAAGCCCTTAGACTTAAAGCCTGGTGAATTTGTTTGATATTTGGAGGCTGAATAATGTGATGGTTGAACTGATTCTATTATAAAGCGTTCGTTTTTCACTCTGCTTCCCATCAACACATACTTCTTTCACAAACTTGTTTAATAGTTGTCATTTCCCAGGATGGCTGAAGTATCACTAACACAGGAAAAGAAGTGCTAAGTCATGGACAAGGGGATTTATATGGTGTGTAAAATAAAGTTTCCAGTTACAGCTAACTCTTGTGACGCAAAGAGTAGAAGAACCAATCTTTGAACCTACCTGTCCCTGTCAGCTGACATGTGTTTAACGCACTTGTACCAGCCCGAGAAAGTTCTTGATCACAGTTCATCCCCTAAAAGGTATTCTCCTAAACTCGAAAGACGATACCACTTTCCTTAAGATTTGTGCACTTTCCTTGTATTAGTGGTACCCCAATAAAAAGGAAAAATAAGTTTTAAATATAAGGAGATAATTTTCCACGTGAAACTCCTTTTCCAAAAGGGACCAAACATTGAACAGAATTGTGGATGGTAAGAGATTTTGGTTGTTGACGTTATTACACACATGTTATTTTCACACATGAAAGGAGTTCTTGTTTGGGGTGGAGTGGGGCACAGGGAGGCTGAATCTCGTCACCCTTGGCCTTTACAGCTCTAGTGGTACTGGAGGTCTATATGACTCACAAAGAAACTCACCTTCTCTTCAGTATGTTAAAAGCTGTTTTACATTTTCAGGCCTGCTGATCTCACCCACAATCCATTCTTTATTATGTGTTGTTTTTATTTTTACTCCTTGATCTTTTGTAAAACTTTTCTTTTATCTACCTGTAGCCTGTAGCTCATGTAGTCCCATTCTTCTTTAGGAGAAGATACTGGAATTACAACTGGCTTTATAGTTCCTCTCAAGAAGAAGTAGTGTTGTAAACTGATTGGGGTATGATAGATCCTAGAAGGTGTCAGGGCAGGAAGGTCTACTATAATTTGTTATTTCAGAGAAAGGAAAGGATAAGAGGAGAAGAGAGAGCAAGATAAACCAATAGTAATAAAATTGCTACATTTATGGCTAACTACGTATTTTTGAAGAATTTTCCTACTGTGAGATTGGAAGCATGATGGTGCCAGAAAGGAAATGCATTCTTTAACTAAGCCAGGTCAAAGGTATATTTGCACGTGGAACACGCTGGCTCATTTTCTATGAAGCAGTGTCAAAATATCCAGGGTCCAATAAAACCAACAAGAAAGTGATGGGAAAAATTCAATATTTTGCTCTAAGTAAACCCAAAGTGTTGTGTTAAATTTGGTAAGCATGAAATTTATGCTAAGAAGTGGTATTTTTTTTTAAATCACTGCAACAATACTACTACAGTAAATTTGAACCTGTGAATTGGATCAACATTTGGCCTCATCTGTTAGTTCCATGCCTAATGTGACTACTAGTATTACTAATATTTATAATAATTTATACTTTTGATTATAGGTTTACTTTACTGAAGTAAAAAAAAAAAGTACTAATTAATAGCACATGCCATAAATCCAAGTTATTGGCTGTCATTCAGTATCCTGTGCCTTGAGTAATGACTGTAATTTATAAAGCGTGCAGATTTGGAGACTGTGCAGCCCAGTGGGTCAGAACAAGAGCTTAGTAATCAGACAAGCTGGGGTCAAAGCCTGGCCCTGCCAGGTATGAGTCACTTGTATGACTTTGGGTAGGTTATGTAATCTCTGTGTCTCAATTTCTTCATCTGCAGCTTTGGGTTAATAATATATCATAAGATTATGCTGAGGATTAAATGGGATAGTGCATGAAGGGTCTTGACCCAGGGCCTGTAACCAGTAAAAGTTCAGTAAGCTATTATATTTTTTGTTATTACTATAGCTGACTCTTTCCTGTAAGTCAGAACATGTTGAAAATTCAGTTGAATGGCTTCATAATAAGATTTAAACACTGAGAATACAGTCAGTGGAAAACAGAACTATTAGCCAATGATTCCAGGTTATGATTGCCTAGTTGCTATATGATAAATGCATTCATTTTACAGTATATTTATCCACATACTACGAAATACCTGTATTTACATGTTTTGAATTATGTCAAAATCTCATTACTATTGAAAATATTCTAACTCAGCAGGTTCCATTTTAGTACCAGTTGAACAGCAGCAGTAGTAGATGGAATGTGTTAGTGTAGAGCCAAAATGATTGCTGACAAGCTGTAATTTATGAAGTGTGCGTTGTCACGTATACAATTATCTGGTTTATATTTGTTGCTGTCAGCCCTCCAGTTTGTTAATGTCCAGAAGTTATGCCTTTATGTGACACCTAAGAAGGGTTAAAAATCTCAGCATTTTCGAGGGGGGAGGGGAAGGAGCAGAAGTGTTCACAGGGTGGCTACCTTTTTTTTTTTTCTTTTTGAAGAACTGGGATGATGCTACACACTGCAGCCCACCCTACTGGTCAAAATGAAAAACTACATCAGACAGGACCCTTTTTTTTTTAAAGGAAGGAGGGAAAAAAGAACTTTTCTATTGGCTCCCCTGGGCATTTTCCTGTCCAGCCCCCCACTGTCAGATGTAGCTCATTTTGTAAATATTATTAAGCTATGCTGTCCTTTTGGCTGTTGGATTCATAGGCGTAGTGACTGCTATAACCGTCTAATCAATTCGGTTGCATTTCTTACCATTTAGACTGCTACTCTCTGCAAATGAGGTCCCTAAAGTTTCTTAAGATGTCTGTTATTGTTAGCATGATTATACAATTAGTAAACAGTATCCAAAGCTAAAAAACTTAGTCTTAGGCTCAATTTATTTCTTATACATTCAAGATTCAGTTGGAGCAACTTTTTAAAAGAATGATAAATGGAAGCTTTCTTTACCTGGCCCATCATTTGTTCTGTAGACTTAATGACATTCAGTACTGTTATACTCACTGCCAGGGCCTTGGGGGGAAAAGAATATTTATACATTGAGTTATGACTAGATGTAGGAGAGGGGGGGAAAAAGATGGGCAGTGGGTCAGACTGTATAGAACATAGAAGAATTTGAGACCTTCACTACACATGGATTAATCACAAGAACTAACCACGCAAATCCAGATGGATATTTAGAAATCGGTGAAGCCTCTAAGATGTTCTGTGGGAAACACCATACATTTTCTAGTGCATGAGTATGTGCAAAATGGTATCTAATTTATGACGGAAATGCTGACAGAACTTTAGCTTTGGTGTTACAGATGTGCTCCGTAATATGTTTACATGTGAATAACATTTCATATATATGGGCACATATGTACCCAACATATTTCTTTAGTTGGTGTTATATTCAATAACTTAAGTGAGTGGTTATAATAAGGAATAATAAGCTGCAGTTTTGCTAATCTTACCTTAGCAGGATCAGACATAAATGATCACAAACTATAGTGAGCAGCATTCCTAGTAAATTGGTCCATGAAAATCTGGCAATCTTAATGCTCTCAAGCATGAAAACTAACTGGATTTGGATCAGGGACCTTTATTTGTAGCATTTTATTTAGGATTTATTAGTTTAAAGAAGGAGCTGTGTGTCTCATGTGTTCTTAAATATTAAATAGAGTCAGAAGTCATGTATTCCCTTCCAATGGCAATAATAAAAATGAAAACCAAAAAAAGGAGGCAATTTTACATTGATTTCAATTTCCTTACATTATCCAAAGATACTTGGTGAATAGCAAAACCCTAGAAAATTTTGAAGCACTCTGTACAAATAGTTGGTTGCAGGTATGAATAAATTCTTTATAATATAGCTCATAATTAATTAGAAGAAAAGTAAAAGATGATGACTTTATACTAATGTAAAAAAAACTGAGCCTTTACCTACTGAATAAGCAAACATATATGTATGTTTTATCTATTTGTTATTCTCATTTTTTATGTTTAAACTGCTTTCTGTCTTTTTTCTTTCCTTCTTTCTTATTTCTCTGGTAAAATTATCACTGTGGCCTGTTTTGGCCCCTAAATGGTACCTGCAAGTTCAGCATCAGATGGGTTTGCTGTGAGTCAAGATAGTTACAAGGGGAACATCATCATGGTTCATTTTTTCCCTTGTTTTATTTGGAATTGAATTAGGAAATGAAAGTTTTTAGCAGTTTGATTCACTTCTCCATAAAGTTTATGGAGCAGCAACAGCTGGTTGAATCCATGGCAGAAAAGCCAACTTCTAGTGGCCAAGCTATTGTTTCAGAATTAAGGCAGAAAACTCATTAGCTGTTAATGAAAACACAGGGAATAAAAACAAATAGCACCAGAAACCCTAGCAAATAATTACCTTACACCTGACACAAAGCTGCTTTATCTTTCTGCTCCAACCCTCAGAAATTCCCAACTTACCACTCTACGGAGCATGAATGAAATTGAGTTTGACTTTAAGGAAAGAACAATAGAGAAATCATCCTCCTTATAGGCCCCTCAGCACAGTACTCGGTGGAGAACCTGCCATTGAATATACTAAGGAGTGTATCTGGCGCCCAATTCTTATGACACTTAGGACAGAGGAGCAAATTACCAGCTAATAGCAGGTGAACGCTTGATATAGTTCCCCCAGATCTTGTTTAGAAATACAAAGGGAAGGGACTGGAGGTAGTGGATGTGATTAATGGAGATATTGTGTGTTAGAATATATATCTGTATAGAAATATATTGATTCTGAGTGAGTTGCAATGGGAAAGTGTGTCTCTAGTGGCAAGGGGTCTTGCTTGCAAGAAAGCCACTCTAAGCAGATGGAGTTCTAAGCCCTAATTGTAGAGCTGCTGGGTGGAAATGTCTGTCACTGTAGATTGTGATCATTTATGTCTGATCCCACTGGACTACAGTTGTGGCCATTTGGAACTATGATTGTAAGAGCTATAGATGAATCCAGAGATCACTTGCAATTATGTTTTAAGGAAAAATGATGTTCTAAACTTCAACAAACCCAAAATGATCACAGTAATTGCTGATTCATCTATAAAATTTTTCACCCATGCATCTTGAGCAGTTGTAATCATTTTAATTACAAGGGAGTGTCTATTCATATAGTGTCATAGGCTTTTTTCTGTGTGTGCCCAAGGGAGTTGGGCCACTTGATATGACACTAAAAACACTTATAGCAACATTTCCATCATCAGGAACTAATTACACTAAGATGTAAAACATATTTTTAAATGTTTTCCTTGCAGCCTTTTTTAGTACTGACCTAGGCTCTGTTTTTGCTGCATTGAGTTATATACCTTGGTTGTTGTGTACTTTACGGAGATATGGTCTTGTGTTTGGCACAGGAGTGGCTGTTAAAAGCCCACCTTGGGTAACTATATTCAGAAACTATAGAAATCACTGGAAGTGACTTTTCCTTCTGAAGTTAGTAAATCAGATGCAAAATCCAGACAGATATTTTGGGTAAGACTTTAAAAACAGAAGCTCTGAATGCAACTGTATTGGATCCTGGAACAGAAAAACACTGGTGAAAAGAACCAGTAAAATCCAATTAAGTCTGTAGTTTAGTTAATAGCAATATACCAATGTGAATTTCTTGGTTTTGACAGATATACGCTAGTTATGTAACAAGTTGCCATTGGGGGAAACTGGTTGAATAGTATATAGGAACTCTCTGTACATTATTTGCAATACTTATAATAAATTTTAAACTATTCCAAAATAAAAAGTTCATTAAAAAAAAAAACAGAACAAAACAAAGCCTCTCCTGATCTGCTTTTTTTTTTTTTTTTTACATCCTGGAATGCTACATCTAAGAGTAAATTTGTCAAATTTCTGAAGCAAGCAGAAAACTTTGAGTCTAGAGTGATAGTTGCTAAGTAATGTTTAGTATATGCTACAAATGTTAAATTTTACTTGGCAACCCAAACTACAATTTTTTTTTAAATGGATTTTGCTTTGGTTCAAAGATTTTTAATTCCTTTAACCTCACTGCCAGGCAGTCCATTTAGGTTATCTTGATAATGTAATTTCAGTGGATTTGCAATGATGTAGATTTGAGTATTTTAACTCCCAGTTCAGTATTTAAGGATTTTTCTGCTTATAGTAGAAATTTCACAGTACTACTTTAAGCATAACTGTAAGCTTTGTATCCTGATCAAGTTACCTAGGAAAGGAGAGCATTTCTTCTGGCTCCAGCCAGTGACTGTTGTGTGAGGTTGTTTATTTGTTTGTTTTAATTTTACTTTTCTTCTCCACAATAAACTCCTTAGTTTATTTTTGAAGTCCTATATCTGCAGATGTTCAACTCTCTTATGGACGTCTACCTACCATTGAGCATCCATAGAAGAGTCTAGATATAATCATCTAATTTATGGAAAGAGAAGGCTACAGCGATTCACTTTTAATCATTTTATATCCTCCCTATCCTTCTAGTTTAATTGTAGGAAATAAACTTTTAAAGTGAGGCAATACAGATTCTATGTAGGCTGTTTGGTTTCACTGCTCCCTAGTTGAAATCCAGGGCCAAAACTCTACAGTTGTTTACTGAGATTAGCATTGGCGATTTCCTTTGGAAATTAGTATTTGAGATAATATTAAATTCAGTTGAAAATCCCCTTTTCATGTTTGTGAAATGAACTGAGCAGCTGTTGGTGTCCTTTTATCAGCAGACTGTACCTCTGTTTGGGGGATTTTAAGGAAAGCCATTTGCAGTGCAGAGCCTTTTCTTCTGGTTTCTGAATGAGCTAACATCTTCCATCTAAACCTTTTAAAGTATCATAATAGTATGGGCCACTTATACAAAATATAATCCAATGTATGTTGAAAACACCCAAAAGGGATTAGCATTGTTTTAATTGCATAATTCAGTATTGTATATACATTACCTTTCATCAAAGCCATTTTACAGAACAAATATTACCTTCTTAAGGCTTTTAGAATTCCTAAGAGGTTGGTTGCATAGGCTGTAAACTAGAATTATAAAGAGGAAACTTCCTTAAGATTGCAAAAAAAGTAGTGATTTAAACTAGAATAGTCCAGATTCTCTCTAATTTTACTTCCCTTATTTTTCAGAGAAGGAAAGAATATTGACCTTGCTATATTATATTATGTATAAAAGTTTAACCTTTTATGTAATTTATTCTCTTTCATTTGGAAATAGAGGCATTCAGGGTAAAAGTTGTAATTAATGGAGACATAGTATATATAAGTTTTATGTATTTATTTAGCAATGTTTTCATTTTAAGTGTGATGGAGAAATTTCCCTCTGGTAGCAAGAGGTCTCCTCACTCTAAGCTAACTAACAGATTCTAAGTTCTAATTAGTTGAATGGAAAATTTCCCATCCAGATAGGTTGGTTCTTGAATATATTTATATGTTTCTCTTATGTTAATGGATAGTGGCCATATCCATCAAGTAAAAGACATATCTTTTTGGTATATCTGGTATATTTGAATAACAGAAGGAATCTATGAAGACCTTTATAAAGGTATCAAAAATATGACCTTCTTTTCTTTCCTTTGGGCCCTCAGGAGGAGACCACGCTGAAAATTACCTTGGACAGGACAGCTCTGATGATAATCACAGTGGACCTCATGGCCCGTCTCTCACATCAGATGCACCTTTTTTGTCAGATTATCAGGATGATGGTGAGTGTCATCTTCCTGGCTTTAGGGTGACCATACTTTGTACTATTGTCCTGGTGTCTTTGCCTTTGGTCATACTGAATCAAGCAGCCTTCACAGGGTTCTCTGTATTGGTAATCATTAGTTTGCAAAGAGCAACTATTTGTTTCATTGTGGTGCTGATCCTCCTAGGTAATTCAGTACTTCTAAAGTTAATGTATTTACGGAAACACTAATTCCATATTGGAGCAGGAAGACATCATTATTGACCTTTTTGTAAGAACTGTAGCTGGAAAGCTAAGAGGGCATTTTAAGATTGCAGGGCCCAGCTTACCAGTCTTTCAGATTTCTTAGCTTCACTGAGTTTCGTGAGAATTAGAGCTTTCATTTAATGATTATTGAATTATTGCTTTATTGTGGATTATTTGAGACCCTTGAGCGTATCATATTATAATAAGATATCATTTTTACAAATGCTTTCACATGCTCTTAACCATATTGGTGTTGTTCAAGGGGAAGGGGAAGCCACAAGAACCACAATGCAAATCTTCCTGGAGCATCTATTTTATTTGAGTTTGAGAATGAGAGGAGTTAAATAATTCAACTGTTATGAACATTATTTTTATATTAAAAACACATTGATATGTAATGCAAAATATATATGAATTTTTAAGATACAAAGATACATGAATATAAAAATAATGGCCTCGTGGCTGCCAGTTTCTGGCTCAGGCTCAGACATCCCGGGAGTGGAGTTTCACTGTGTCTTTTCTGGCATCTGGCCACTTGAACAGAAGGTTTGATCATCACTGATGCACATGGTTATCTTATCAAAGTCTCTCTTGTGCCTCTGCAGTGGGGGGAAAAAGGTAGAGATGCTACTAAACTGAATATTAAATTGGAAGCATATTATTCACTTAGGGATTGGGAGTAAAGTTGGTAAATTACTCTTTATTTTTCATTATTAGTCTGTGATCTTTCTATTTATTTTTCTTCCAAATTTCCCTCCAACTTTGGCATTTTCCAAGCATTCGTAATCCCTATATCCTCTTCTCTTTTTAATTTATCCATTAATTCTTACTTCATTTAGCCCTTTTGGTGATTCATATTTTCTCCCTTTCATTGAATACATAACCACTGAATGAGAGCTGTAGATTCAGTCACACAGAAGCGGTTATTTTTGCTTGAGCTTTGTATACCACCACGATTAATAACACCCAAAGTTTAGAATTGAACCTCGTAGTGAGATCTGTTTATTGGTTCAGGTATTACACCAAAAACATTGTTTGGATTGAAAGTTTAATAATTACCTTGGTAGCTGATTAATAATTGTAGAAAATTAACAGTGCAAAGCATTAAAAAAAAAAAACCCAACCTTTCATTTGTTTTTGATCAATCTAATGCTTGACAGCATTAGAACAATAGTACTTCATTAATCCATAGGTCACTTACTTGGTATTTGGTATTTCCAGCTTCTCCAAACACAGCTGAGAACACAATAAGTAAACCAGAAAGACTTCTAAATGGAAATAGATGTTTCTGAGTCCCAGGTTAACATTTATGTACCTTATTCTTGGGAAAGCCCCTGAGGCCCTCACTGGGGATTCCTCTTCTTACAAATGTCTAGCCATTACAATGTTTTGATTTCTCAGCCCACAGTAAAGCATCCAATTAGAGGGAAAAGTACCGTAAAGTCATTAATTAACAAATAACATTGAGGAAAGAAACAGGAAAATAATTTAAAATCTATACAAAAACAAAATATATAAATAAAACAAAATTTATATACAAACTAAAAGAAGTAGCAGTCTGGGACCATATTGAACTGTGGAGAGAAATGGAACAAACTCTCCTCAAAGAGCTCAGTACCTTAATACAGTGAAACTTTTTGGCTATCATTTTTTGAGCTCCTACTATAATGCCTTGCATTTGTATTCTAAGCACTTTGCATGTATCACCATATAATCCTCAGAACAGCCCTAAGAGGTGGATAGTAGGATTATCCTCAATTTACAGATAAGGAAACTGAGACTCAGGGAAGTTAACTTATCTAAGACCACACAGCTAAGTAGTATTACCAGGATTTACGCCTACACACTCTGGTTCTAGAACCTCTGCTTTTAACCATTCTGCTATCCTTAAAGCACTATCGTTATGTGAGTTATCAAAAAAGATGGATTCATATTCCAGATATTTTGGTTAAGACTATACAGATACATATAGTAGGTTTTAAAATATTATTATTAAAATAGTTGAAATTAAAGGAAATAGCTTTGAAAGAAGTAAACCCATTACCTGGAAAATTCCAAAGTGGAAGCTTTGTTCCATTATAGTTCCCCACAAGAGGGGAATTAACTGTGTTAGTAGTAATATATTTTACTTAATAGATTTTTATTTTCAGTTCTGTGCATAAAGGTTAAAAAAAATTCCCAAAATCACACTATCAATGGCAGAGGTAGGAACAGACTTGTTTATGTGTTAAAATTTTGATTGTAGGATGATGAGATAATGTTTACATATGAGTTTCTGCAAAGCATTGACCCTAACACAGTACCTGAGTGCCTGATGCATAATGGGCACAATAAATGTTTGTTTCCTTCCCCTGAAAAATAAAGATATATATACTTCCTGTGAAATTAAAGAGAATCTTATGAAGATGTTAAAATTTTAAGTAAACTTTACATCCTACCTAACTAGATTGCACCATTATAGAGAACAGTAACACTTGATATGCTATTTATCCATTATTTTAGCAAGTACTTATTTAGATATTATAAGGTAATAGCAAGGGACTGTGCTGAGCTGTAAGTGAAATAGGCAGTAAAAAGTCGAACATAGTCGCTGTCCTCACAGAACTGACTGTCTCATTGGGAAAACACACTATTAGTAAGTTGACAAATGGACAAATATAAAGTCAGTGTCTTCATTTGCTGGTAAGATAGCTAAAGTGATCCTTTAGGAATAAAAGTTATTCTTTAACTTTCTTTGTAGTGACATTATTTTAGACTTCTGGAATTTTTATCCTTATTAGAACAATGAAAGATCGTTGTTAAAATATTTCAGCTTTGTTGCCTTCCGCCTCCAGCCAGAGCAGTGTCCTAAATGTACAGTAATGAAAGGACACACAGTCTGACCCATTCGCCCATAACTTCAGTGATGAGAAGCAATAACCATGGTGCATGTCGTGTATGGGTCGTGCTTTTGTGGAAACTACAAAGAGATCTAGAAGAATATAGAAACCTAGCCAGGTGCACAGCAAAAAATGAAAACCAAGGTTACAGGCTAAACCATGCATAAAAATGAGAGCATGTTGCTACCTAGTCACAATCCCTTCTCCTTTTCCTTTGTAAATGCCCTCAGTCTGGGACTGTCAGGCTGTACAGCCTATTGAGAGACACCCACAAACATGAGCATAACTCTACCATCAGAAGTGAAAACTTGCTAATAAGTGATAACACTTAGATTTCTAGACCTAGAAATAGTTTCTACTATATTGAAGGAAAAAAATTAGTATGAAACACTAAATACAATAGCTATACAAAAAAAATAGCCAATTATGTATGATCTGATTACTTTCATCATCTAAAATATACAATGAATTTTAACGTGTCTATAAATTTATTTCATTAGTATAATGAAGAACCTCCCATGTACATACGTTTTTTTAAAGATGGGTTAGGGAAAGTGATTGTTCTAGAGAAGGGTATAGTGACTCCTTCTGGAAGAAAAAGAAAAAATAAAATCATTTTATAAGAGGAAGAAACCTAAAATCTGTAATAATGGATTATGTATAATATATTTTACTGCATTCTAACTAAAGAAAAGGGAATGAATGGTATTGGGCAGATATATCTAAGAAGTGAGAATGTTTTTAGAACTTATTTTTACATCAGAATATTAAAGGTTAGAAAACGTTCTTATTCTCCAGCAAAATGAAAAATAGAATTGGAAAAATAAAGACCTATAACCATCATTAGAGAAGAATAAAAATGAATAAGTGCTATTGCCTGTTATTGATCAGTTTATTATATGCTACTTGATTTAAAAGAAATTGCAGACCTGTTAATGTACCAATAGTGGCCATTTTCAACTCCATGCCTTTTCTGAAAAGTACATTAAAAAACATATAGAATATTTTGAAAATAAACAGAAATCAGTTTTTTATGGCTTTATTTTTAGCACTTTTTTTTTTTTTTACATTTATCTGTTTTCAATTTGGTTCTGAAATAGAATTCAGTTTTTGGATTTAATATTATGAATAGCAATAGACAAGCTTTTGTTAATCACTGTTTGTTTTATTTCTATACCAATAATAATAGGAAGAAGGTATTATTTTAGTATCTTCCCTAATGGAAAGGAAGAATATATTTTAAATAAAACTTTTATTATTGTGAAATTAAAATGAAGGTCTAATACATTGATTAGATTTTTGTGGCTGGAATTCATGCATGTCTTAAATTTCTTTGTATCAAAGTTAGAATCTGGAATCTGGGAGTTGGAAAGGATGATGGTCATCTAGTAACAGGAGCATTTTATTGAGCACTTTCTATGCCGTACTAAGTGCTTTTCATGGATTATCTCACTTAATTCTCAGACTAGCTCAGAGAGGAGGGAACTGTTGTCCTCATTTTACAGATAAAGAAATTAAATGACTTGGCCAAGGATGACATACCTTATCTTTGGGAGGTGAGGGTTGGGTGTAGGATTCTAATAGATTCCAAACCTGCTTTTTGAAGAGCTCTGATTAGCTGGGTGTTTGTCCTCTGAAATTACCACTCTTATGGGCTTTGCACATCATTCTCTTACTGCTTTTATTTCACTGACTATAATATTTATTTAAAAAATAAATATATTCAAAGCTAAAAATTATCCTGTAAAAACTACTTTACCTACATCGTACAAAATTTGGTATGTACCATTTTCATTATAATTCATAATTTCATTCTAAGTGTTTTGTAATTTCTCTTATCTTTTTTAACCTATGTGTTATCTAGAAGCATTTTTGTGTGCTTTTTCCTGGTTTTTTGTTTTGATTTGTTTTGTTTTAGTTTCTGGGGATTTTTAAATCTGCTTTTAAATTTTGACTTCTAATTTTATTACATAATAGTCTAAGAACATAATCAATATTATTTAGGTTCTTTAGACTTTACTGAGATTTCTTTTGTGGCCTAGTAATGATCAGTTTATGCTTATGTGCTATGTGTGTTCCTGAAGTGTTTATTGAATACACTCTTACTATTTCTATACTTGTAAATAGTATTCTTTAAATCTTTTGTATCCTAGATTTTTTTTTTATCTGCCAAAAGACTTATGATAACATCTCCAGTTAGAGCTGTAGATTTATCCATTTTTCCCTGTTTTGTCTTACATTTTCAAGGTCATGTTTTAGATACTTGTAAAGAACTCTAATTGTTTAAAAAGATTTCTTCTTATTGACATGAAATCCTATCCCTAGAACTTCCACTAATTAAGCTAGTTTTGCCGTCTAATCTGCTTATAACACCCCCAATAGACTTTATACTCAATGAGGATTAAAAAACGTTTGTTCACAGGCCAGTCTGAGACCCTCATTGCTCTAAGTTGTTATAAGGCCTGATTTTAGTGTATTAATTATATTGTTTCACAGAATAAATAAAACTGCACTTTTTAACAGTGTTTTTACTGAGGTGTGTGAATTAATGGTGCAATGATTAGCGGTTAAGTGACCTCTCTGATCAGGTTAACTTTTAGGCTGAATACTACTGACAACTTTAGAGGAAAATGTGCGTGTTTTATGGCTGCTTTACTTGGAATGTTAGAAGCCTATTGCTGGCTCAGTCATTGGTTCCCTAGTAGGATGAAAGAGTTAATGGACTAAAAACAGCAAGCCACTTGCTTCCTTCTCGCTGATAGGGTAGAGCCAATTACTTTCTTCTTGTGTATTTTTCTTAAATTACGTAAACTAACTATATGAACATATTTAGAGATGTTAGTTTCTTTTTATTCTATGATATAATGATAATGAAAGTGACTCAAGATAGTCCCTCTCATATATAAACATGTAAATAAACATACATGCATTCAAACAATCATTTATCTCATTCTCCTTTTATTCTTCAGACACTTGCTTTCGTCTTTGTTGCTTGCAGGTATATTTTTCTTTAATAAAGGCACATGACTCCTGTCAACCCTAACAGAACTTATGTCTGTGTGTTTAGAGTGCACACTGTGGAAGAACAAAAACTGGTTTTCACATCTGTGTTTTGGTGACTGAAGAACAAATTCCTATTATAAAACACATACTTTTATGAGCATGGTAGATTTCTGAACAAGTTTCAGTTGGCTTCAGGTGAGTCCATCAGATTTCAGATCACTGGGAGAAATTAAGGACTCGATGTTGAGTTAACTGTGATAAGGGTAAGTAAGCTGTCACTCAGGATGGCAGTGGCCTCCTTCATGAAGATAAATGTCTTATTAGATCTAAGACATCATGTCATTTATATAGGTTGGTATAAATCACAGATGAAGATGACAAACTGGGTTTCAAAGTTGACAGTAATTTATATAACTTAAACAAATGATTACCAAGGATTATACATGTTTTGTGAAGAATAAAAAAACAATAACAATTATCTGTCTATGAACTACCCATTTTTCATTCCTCAGCCCAGTGTGTTGGGCTCTTAGTGCGTGTTTAAACTCTCACCTTCCGTCCAGCACCCAGTAAAGTATTCTCACATGTGTTGATGGCTGGATATCTTCCATACTGTTTATTTTACTAGAAAAACCTCCTTGCAAATTTAACCCAAGTTTTAGTATAAAACCATGGCATTAAGAGACTTGGTAGTCACCTAATCTAATCTCTGTTTTACCAAGAGGAAACTACATTTTAAAAAGGCTAAGTACCTAGGTCCTATGGCTAGCAAAACAGAGTCAGAACGGAAACCCAAGGCTACCTCCCTGGGCATGGCCTCCCCTGACCCCTACTCTGCCTCCCCTCACCTGCATAATCTCAGCATGCTTTTCAGTGCAGACCTGAACAACTTTGCAGGAGGCCTGACTGTGGTCTCAAGCTATTTTTCACAAGTTTCAGTCAAGTCCTTCAGACATGTGTGTCTCTCTGGCTTATGTATGTTCTTATCTTCTTCCCAAAATGATTTGGGAGCTGTGTATTTTGTAGAGAATTTCAAAGGGCTCCATGAAAGCTAATGATTATAATTGTGAATAACATAAAATAAGTTTCTGAATTGATTTGACATGGAACTAATTAGTTATCTTTTTTTTGGCCCTTTCGACCACATTATAGACTTTAATATACTGCCAATGAAGAGTTAGTTATTGAATACCTATATTGAATGCCCTTATTCAATCATACATTTAGAGGTTTTGTGGAGGATACAAAGAGGAATAAGATGTGGTTCTTTTCTGCAGTGAGTAAATAATCTAGTGGAAGAGAGAAGATTAGACACCCCCACAGTGAAGTATATGGTATATAAGTGCTGATTATCAGGGACTGAGTTTTCAGGGGAAAAAAAATTGCTTGGACTTGCAGTAGTTTGGAAGAAATTCAAGATAATATTTGGCCTGTGCTGTGGCCAAAGTGTTTTTAGAAGTCTTTTCCAGGCTGAGAGTATGAGCAAAAGTCCATTCTTTGAAATGTCAAACATTTATTGAGCTTCCACTATAATTAGTAGTGAAATAACAATGGCCATTTTTAAGCACAAATAGTTGATTTTTAAGCGAGTGACTTGGCAGATGAAATTTAGCTTTTTCATATTGCCTCAAGTATTCTTCGTTTCTCTCCAAATTCTAAACTAGGCAATAAGTGTAATGGTAATATGAAAGTTCTAGTATATAATTTTTGAAGTTTTTAGTGTGGTCATTACAGTGGTGGTATAATGATATGCCACATTTTAGTTGCTAATGTAATATATCTGTCTGAATGATACATAAATCAGTCCCAGGTGAGGAGGGGTTATATATCTTTGCGTGCTGTTTCTTAGAAAATCTTATATTCGGTGCTTAATTACTTTGTTCTTAGAATCTATAAGTACGTTATAATTAAACATAGCATATGCCTTATAGATAAACACTGAATCACCTGAGGATTAGCTGCCTTACCTAGGGCACTCATGTCTAAAGTTTAGAGTTCTGGATTCTCAGGTATGATTTTTAACTACCAGACCATCCTTCCTCAAGCTTCAAAACTACTGACCATTTTTATATCTCAAAGTTTAATATTCACTTAAATGTGAAGGAATTTTGTTTAGGCATAAAACTTTCAGGCCTAGTATATAGACACATATACTTAATTTACATAAGTATAAATTAATATTTATACTTAATATATATGTATGCTTTATATATGTGTCCATAAAGCATACATATATATTAAGAGTGTGTGTGTGTGTGTGTGTGTGTATGTCATTTTTCATGCTTTGGTGATCTTTGTTTTTCTACTAGCCATAAATTCTTTTGCCCTGTCATAGAACTCTGACTTTTCAAGTATAAAGTAAATGTTAGTAATGCTGTTTAAAACAATACTGAAGCACCTGTTAATCTAGAATATTATTGTGTACTAGAGAAAGATTGTTGAATTCACAAACTATAATTACGCTTATGCTCTAGATTGCCTTTCTGACTTTAAGCAATTGTCGTTTTTGTGTTGGGCCCTAAGTAACTTAAACCCAGATACATTAGTCTAGTGAGAAAGAAAGATTATACAAAGTGGTTTCTCTGGCTTGTAAAATTGGGATTTATAGGGGAGTTGATCCTTCATGGAAAGTTTTCACTTATAAAAGCCTTTATCCAATTATTTGCAGGTCCATTTCTATAAACTGTTAGGCTATAGCTTATATGGTATGGTATTTTTAATGAAATATTTGCTCCAAGAGATAAACATTATTGTCGTGGTTAACTTTATAATTATGTTATTTCATAATAGTACTCCAGATTTTGTTTTAATCAAAAAAAATAAGGTTTCTTTTTTTTTAACTTCTTTTTTTTAATTGCTTAAGAAATAAAAAAAAAACATAGGGTTAACTGGGATCATGAGCGCTCTCTCTACAAATGACCATTATCATCGCTGAAAGACATTTATGAATGTCCAAGAACATAGTTGGGCCTAGAGATTGTCACAGCTTAGGAAAAAAAATCACTTGAGTTATCTAATCTAGCCCTTCTAATGAATTCACATCATTCTTACTAATATCTCATTTAATTAATTATCAAATATAGCCATTATGCTCTGTATCCTTCCTTTGCAGGACATCTTTCCCGCCCAACTATTATTACTAATTTATTCTTCATGTCTAACCTAAACTTTTCCTTCCTTAGTTTCAGGTCATTGCTCTTTTCTATACCATCTTCCAAGACTGAATAATTCCCCTAATTCATTTATATTGTTACCTTTAGAAGGTATTTAAAGACTGTGAACATTTATCCCCAGAGTCTTCACTTTTCCAAACTGCATAAATTTCAGTTCTCTTAATCCTTACTTCACTCTGCCCCTGTCATACTCTCCAGTTCTTGAGTATTTTATCACATTCCTTGATCTTTTCCATTCCAAGGAGATCACCTAACCAAGAGAGCTGCCTTTTGGGGAAGCAAGCTCTAAAGTGTAAAACCTCATATAAACCATTAGAAAATGCCTAAGTGTTTACTTGATGTTGGTGTTGGTGATCATCTGGTGGGCATGCCAGTGTAGTGCTTGCTTTGGCATATGTTGGGATATATGTGTATTTTAATGCCTTAATGTATTATGGCCTGTTGTAATTGAATGTCTATAAAGTAGCAGTTAAGAGGGTTTTATAGACCTTAGAAGAGATCAGAATTCTCTAGCCCCCTCTTGTGGTGGAAAAAAATACTACTTTTTTAGCTTTTCTGGATTGTTTCAGTTGAAAGACGAAGGCTAAGATACATAAGTTCTCAACGTGTTGAGTGTTTGGAATGAATCCAATGATTTAAAAATTACATATTATCACATGTAAAAATTATATATATATATATATCCCAGCATATATACACACTCGTATCTGAGAAACTCCTGTTCTTTTATTTTATTAATGCCCTAAAACCTAAAAGATAGTACTTTCTTACAACAATTATTTCAGTATATTCCTATTACCCAAGTCAGGAAGAAGACAAATAAAACCGTAATCTTGAGGAGTATATGTTCCTAAATAGGTAAATAAGGGAGGTTTTGACATGAACTTTAAACCAAATTTGCAGATACTTTTTCTTTGCCATTATAAATGAATACTTATTAGCATTTCTAACAGATTTAAACAGATATCCTATATCTCCTATAACAAATTAATTTTACCCATTTTATAATTTATTATTGTAGCTTTCCTTCTATGGTAGATGAATTTTAGATATACATTAATGACTAGTAATTAGCAAACAGATGAAGGGAAGACTGAACTGGCATACAAATGATTTCATGTGTCTTGCCTATAGAAAAAAATTCTACATGTAGCACAAAATTATGTTTGTTTTTCTAGTAGGCCACTAAAAGTAGCACTTCTGTTCTGTCTTAGAATAACTGATCTATAGACAAGAACCAATGAAGAGTTGCTATTAATATGCCTAACACAGCAATCCAGGAAGTGAAAAGACTAAAATAGACACTGTTTCTAAGTAGTTTTTTATTTTAAGCTACTTGAAAAACTTGAGTAATGGTGAAGGTAGATTGTCTTTATGCTCAAGTCATATTCTAACGAATTCTGAGAACACTAGAGATAAATTTGAGACCATGCTTTTTTAATATCAAATATTTTTTTCCAGAAGAGAATATTAAATATTACACTAATTGAAGAATTGCAAGAGAATGGCATAGATAGAAGAACAAAATGAAAAGAGTTTGGTCACAGGTGAAATAAGTGAGAATATTATAATGATTTAAATATTAAATAGAAAACTGGTAGTTTTGACTGATTCTCTTTTTTTCTCCCCCACTTGAAGGGATGATCGTTGTTATTTTTTTCAAATAGGGAAATTAATTCACTTTTTGTGCTTCTCCGTTAACATTTGTGAATAAAATTTTAATCTCAGCTATTTATTAATTTTTAGTATTGACATTCCTCTGTGCATCTGAAGACAAAATTTAACAAACCTAAAGATGAAATCTCTTAATAAGTAAGCATTTATGGATCTTCATAAGAATAGTCTAATTTTTATACCTTTATAAAAACAGTAATTTGACATAATGTTTTTGAAATTTATTTGTAATCAGATTAGGTGATCTTATATACCCCTATTTCCTGATCTGTGTCAGGTTTCTCAGGCAACTGCTTGATCTGATTTTTTTCACATTAAGCCTGCACTTTTCATAAGATCGACTAAATTGTGGATTTTCGTAATAACTTTGGAACATTCTTTATGAGTAGAGGTGCAGAAAAATCCCTTAGTTATTGTATCTGTGCTATTTACTACCATATATATTTCAGTGGGTTTGGTCACCAAAAAATTGTGACTGCTTTTAAATATACATTCTTTGACTATTGATTTAAAATTAAATGTATATACTTTCACAAACCTCTTTTAAGTGTAGCTTTCTTACTTAGAGATAGATCTTTACTTGGCTTTTGGAAAAAGATTCATTTTAGAAAAATTATTTGTTAATTCAAATCTATTAACCAGTTTAAGATTTTGTATTCTTTCTTTTAGTGTTAAAATTAGGGAAATTGAAATGACTGATTTCCTAGGTGGTTACAGTTAATAACATTATAATATAGAAATTACAAAAATTTGACTTTGTAGCTAAAAGGAGGTGTCAGAGAGGGTCTTTTGGAATGTCGTGGTCATTGTCAAAGTATAGGATAGAAGAGATTTTCCTAGAAAACTACACCTGAGTTCTTGTTAAATATCTTGTTATAAATAATTACCATCTTCCATATTATATCATTGAAGCTACGAGTAAGTTAGATTTCTTCTTTCTTCTTTGTTTTTTCACTCTGTATGTGCAGATACCTTCGGCTAAAAAGCAAGAAGTTTTCTGAATTTTCCTAAGGAACACCAGGGCAATTAAAGGAGCTCTTTATGTGAAACATTTTGCATATTTGTTTCTTCAAAAATAACAAATTTATTTAAATTTGATAGTGTTCTTTTTTAAGTGTTTCCCCCTTAATTTGAAATTCATTAAAATTCCCTTTTTATTTAGGATGAGATGCATTAAAATGGAGCCAAACAGAGAAAACTTCTTACTGTCTTTTTGATTTGTCCAAATCCTGCTTTTCAAAAAAGCAACTTCTTACTACTTTTGTGTTTGTTCCATGGATAAATTATCAAATTATAATATAACTTAACTCTAAATATATATTCACTTCTTAAAGGGTATGTTTCATTTCGTGTTAAGAGAAATACATATTAGCTTGTCTTACCAGTGGAAAAACATTTTTCAGCTGTAGAAGAAGTCCCAGCTTTATCTAAATGAGAGAGAAAGGTACATATATGAATAATGATTTTGCATATTGGGTGCAAAGAAATTTAGAACAAACACTGGAAAAGTTGATATTAATTCCCGTTTAGTTAGGAGGGCTAGATTAGTCCACTAAATAGATATAGTGAAGATAAATGCAGACTAACTTGTTAAGGCACATAAATTTATAAACTTTTAGGATGTTTACATTTTGTTTCTAATGGTGGCCTTCCTTCAGCATTTCTGTTGTTTCTTATATTCTTTTTATTTGTTTTAAGAAGTTAATTAAGGGGAAATCACTGGAATTGCACAAGTGGTTAGTTAGTAAATTCTAACAGTTGAGTTAGTAATTACAGCATATTTACAGTTCACTTAGGATTATTACTAGCGTTGCTGTCATGACTGTTACAGTATGAATCTCTGTGCAGAGTATTGCAGAGATCTGGCTCTACAGATGCCAGACCTAGGTAAAAACATTCACAGCTTTAAGTTTACTTTTCCTACATGGAAAGGCAAAAATTGAGTTCTGATTTAGTTATAATATTCCTTAAACTCTTACCCAAGTTATCACTGACAGTAATTCTAACATACTCTGTTTTTCAGTCCAAGTGATATAAGAGCATGTTGGGTATGATTTTCAATATATGGCAAAAGTGTAAAATTAAGAAGAGATTTCTATAAAATTTTTGCACACTCTGCTAAATGAATTATTGAAATTCCAATAAAGAATTTTTTTAAAAACTCTAAAAAGCAGTATGGGTTTTATTTTTCCCTCAGTCCTTTCAGCTCTCATAAATGTCCCCATGAAAGCTAAATCTGCAGGGTTAGAAAAGAATATATTCTATAATATTTACCTGATCAGGAAGATTTTTAAAACGTGGCATCTCAGTGTGAGGTATTGACTGAGGTAGACTGGCAGGTTTACTGGCCTGGCAGATACAGCAGGTTTGCAGTAAATCCACTTGTTAAAAAATTCCTGAGAAGTTTTTGATTAAGGAACTTCTGCTATCCTTTTAAAATGAAATATGCTGGTCATTTTTTTTTAATGATAAAAGCAGATATTTTATGTTGTTGTCTGAGTCAGATTTTGAAATATATTTTAATAAGTTTGTTACATGAAAGTTCCTGGATTTCTAAGATACTAACTTTAATTATTTGTCCATAGTCCAGCATTTCCAGAGAACATGTAAAAAGAAATGATGAAAATAAGCCTATTCAGCAAAAATAAGAATAAAATTTTACATCTAAATCCAGAAAACCTGCACTTAGAGAAGAATTAATATTGTTATTCTTTGATAAATGTTATCAGTGATTTAAAGCTGTAATAATATTATAAACTCTACTTAATGGTAAAATTAAGAATATTTTAAAATAAAAAATGTAATTTAAAATATTTGTAGTTTTTAAAGAGCAAACTAAAATTATGAGGTAGTTTTAAAAAAATGCATTACAGGTTACACTTCTAGAGTCTGTGAGAGCAGTGATTAATTCAAAGCATAATGTGAAGAAACTGTTAAGTGGTAAACAATTTTATTGGGAAGATGAATTTAGAAATAATATTTTATATAGAAGTTCACAATTAAAGTTTATAATTTATTGAGAATTAAATTTTGAAGATGGTGCTTGCCCCTTCAAAAAGCCACATGCTCAATGAACATATTAGCTCCCTCCTTAGATGTTTTATTAACAAGTCCTCCTTGAATTTTGCATAAAAGCTAGTGTTTAACCCAAATAGACTTATTTAAGTCTTATATGACTGTGTATTTAAAAACTTCTTGATTTAATGAGGTTAGAGCAGAGGTTAAAAAGAGATCTATGTCTCAAATTGATTTCTGGTTGGTGTTGAAGAAGAGCTATGTATCTATATACTCTCCCAAATTAAACCTAATTTTTTTTAAATCCTCAGCACCACAGCAACAAAAACTGCTCCTTAATTCACTGGGACCCTATGTTCTACTTCACAATTTCAGGAGAAGCAACTAAAACAATCAGAATCATTCTTCACCTAGATCACGCTTCTCTGCAGCTAATAGTTCCTTGTTCATCAAGGAAACGAATGTGCACGGGGGTGACACGCTCTTCACCCATCTCCTTTGTTCTAAGGTCCCTCAGACTGATTATATCAGCCCCAGCATTGACAAATATCCCCCCAAACTTTAACACTATGTTAAATTGAGTTATGAGGTTTTAAGGTTACACTCCCCTAGCTGAAGGTTGATTGTTTCTGAGAGATAAAGGAATTGTGCTCAATGATAACAGAATCCTTGCCATGGAGTAATCCTAGTTATTGAACTCATAACTCTCCTTATTTGGTTACTTGGTCACTCTTTCTCCCCCACCCCCTAAGGAATGACTAGATACTAAATTGGTGATTCACCACTCTTCACCTACTTCTCTAAGAATATTTTTAAAAGACCCACAAGCGTTCTAGCAGATGAAGGAACAAGACATATCAAGGAAATAGAACAACTCCTGGAAATGGGCTCTCACTTAGGGAGTGCCAGCTACTAGAAGCAAGAGAGAGACTTGTTTGTCCTTCTTCTGGCAGCATGAATTTGTAAGAGGGTCTGAGGATGCAAAAAGGCTTCCCTTCTCTTTCCCCCAGCCTTCCAGTTTTTCATGCATGCATTTAATCTCTGTGTTGTTTTGGGGGTTTTTGTTGTTGTTGTTGTTGTTGTTGTTGTTGTTTTTTGAAGATTGTGATTTTTTTTTTTTATTTTGCTCTGGAGGCAGAAATTTCAGATTTGCTGTCCAGGCAAAATTTTAAGCTGCAGCCTTAGTTGGTGATAGTGATGGTAACAATTCTTTATGCCAGTCTTTGCAGTTCCAATCCAGCATGCCACTCCATAAATGCTTCTATAGTAGTAAAAAAAATAATAATAATAATACTGAGTAATGGTAAGTTAAAGCCTGTCTGATGAATTGTGAATACTCAATTTTTTCCCTATATCATATGAATTTAAGAGAACTGTTATGAGTGGAATTGATAATACCATAGAGAAGACCTTTAGTTTAGCTGCATTATTGGAATATCAGAGAAAGCCCTACTTAGGAAAAGTGTTTAAACAATGCATAACACCATCTTACAAAAGATTTACTCGTCTGACCTTCATTACCAGCAACAACAATTACTTAGCATGCAACTGTGCTGCATACATGGCACTCTGTAAGGTGAATTAACAATACCTGCTTCCTATAATAAATTTATTGAATGCCTGCCCTATGCCAGACATTAACATTTTATATATGTTATCTCTAATCATCATTACTATTGTGCAGTGTAGGTATTATTACTCCCATATTACAGATGAAGAAACTGAGCACCAGAGAGATTAAATTGCCCAAGGTCCTAAAATAAAAAAGAGGCAGAGGAGCGTTGGAGTAAGTCTCCATACATCCAAAGCCCATAGTCTTTCCAGTATGTCACACTGCCCCACAGAAAAGGAAGTAACATTTGTTATTGGTCCTTCAGATACTTGTATACACTTATGAAAGGAAAAATTAGAGATTCTGGAGTCACTTGGGAAAGGAGTAGTGCATTAATGGCTACCATTAATTGAGCACCTACCCTCTGACAGGCATTGTCCTAGGCACTTACACAATTTCATATTGTCACCTCTTAAGTCCAGTATTCAAAAACTAAAGGATATCTAATTTCAAAACTCCTATTTCTTCCACTATACCACATTGTCTTCCAAGACTGTAGAGGAGAGGGACAGGAAAGGGGCTGTAGCACAGCGCTGTCCTACAGAACGTTCTGCAGTGATGGAAATGTTCTGTAATACTTACACTGTGCAATAGGACAGCCACTACATTTGTAACTACTGAGCCCTTGAAAATGTGGCTAGTGAGACAGAGAGACTACATTTTTTTAATTTAAAAAATTTTCTTAATTTAAATATACATTTAAATAGCCACACGTAGCTGGTGGATACCATATTGGAAAATGCAGATATAGAATAATTCTTAACTAGATAGTCAAGACAACCTGGAAATAGTATTTCAGAAACTTCTTGAAAGATGGATTGGATGGAAGTTGGGTGGGCAAGGGAAAGAAGAAAGGAAGACTTAGGCTTAGGCTGTGGCTGAGGAGGTCAGAGGTGTGAGGTAGGTGAATAGGCAGAAGGGCCCTCAAGTAAATTTATGTGAGAAGCCCAGAGAAAACAGGATGTGGAGTGGAAGAAGGGAAGTGACCTGGCAAAAGGCTTTGAAGAAGAGCGTTCGAATCCATAGTTAATGGATTTGCACAGATTGAAAGGTAAATAAAAATCAGCATTTTTTTCCCCGTATTCACCCGCTATAAATCATTACTCGACGTTTTGATGAGTGGCTTTGGAGTAAGTTGTTTAAATGGTACTGTGATGTTTGTGTATGCTAGAAGCTTACCAGGCCCTCATCCTCCAGAACTCAGAGCTCCTGAGTCACAGGGCTGTAAGTCTCCAGGCAGGGTTGGGAGGCTGTCATTTATTCCTCCACAAGTATTCATTAAGTCAATGAATCATCTTCTTGCTTTGTGTCCATGCCATATCTAACCTTTCTCAAGAAATTAATCCTCCAAGACATTAAATTTTTTACTATAAAAATATTTAAGCCCCTGCTAAGGAGTGATGCTGTCACTAATTTTTATGCTCTTATAGCACTTTACAGTTTAGAAACCTTGTTTGAATGCATCGCTCTAGTTAACCCTCACAGCAACCTCATAAGGTGAGTGGTATCTTTGATAAGTGAGGAAACTGAGCTTGAGGTTTGTCTGGGATCACAGATCTTCACATGTAGCAGAGCTGGAACCCAGACCAGAAAACCGGCAATTGCAGGGCCTGAGTTCTTCAACAACGCTCTCTCCGTGGTTGTTCTCAGCTTTCAACCCCTTCCGCAATGATACATACAGACCTCTCAGTGAGCTGTGTGACTTTCATGTGTGGGTTTCCATTTTTCAGATTAAGAAACTGAGGCACAAAAAAGTCAAACATGAGTCATCAAGCTTTTGAGTCCAACTGCCAATTTGCAGGGGAAAAAAAGGACAGAAGAACATGCTGAAATGCCCTGCAAGTACGCAGTTAGCAAAGTGCTGACAGTAGGAAATTCTAACGATTAAACATCCTAGGTTTTTCAACGGATAAATTATAAGGAAAAGTAAGAGATGAAAGGCAACATGTGGATTAAAAGATTTACAAGACATAATTTTTTTTACATGGGTAAGATTTAAAAAAAGAAAAAATTAAGGTGTAGTTGTACTAGAACCCAGTCTGAAAACTGTGATTTATTTTCTGGTTTATCACTTAGTCTTTCAAACTTTATGCTTTTCTGTACTTAAATTGAAAGAATATTCCAATAGTTTAATATTTGACAATCACTTTGGAAAATACATAGTTAAATATTTTCTTAAAAAAAAGAAATAAACAGTAGTTGCTCTTTTGTGTGTTGACCCTAATCGTCCATTCTGAATGACTATAAACCCTTTGCTCATTCAGTTTTCTTACCATACACCTTGTGGTCATCACTTAAAATGGTTCTTTGGAAAGAAAGCATTTTGGATTGAAGAGTTTTGTAAGTTCCTAGTGTTCTATAAATCTTGGTAATGCTCAAGTTTATGGTCATCAGAACAAGGAATAGTCTAGAAAAACAGTGAGGAGAAACTATTGGATATGCTATTAATGTCCTACTCTGAATTCTGATCTACAATCAATATAAGAATGAAAACAAACATTAAAAAAAAGATTTCAAACACAAAATGAATGCACTTATACTGTGAACTGTTACTTCCAAGTGTATAAATTTGGTCTAGATAAATCATTGAAAACAAAATTAGTTCTTCACTCACAGGGGTGCTGAGTTTGCAGAAAAAAAATATTCCAATGAGAGACAACCTTACAGATACTGTTTTCAGTAAATTCCAAAGCTCCAGATTTGAAGAGCCTGAGTCATCTGACCCACAAGTTTCCCACAAGCTATGATGGTTCCTTTTGTTTTTATCTTCTATGTTACCCTGGCTTTGAAACAAATAAACTTATCAAAGTTTCAAGAATAATATGGGACAGGAAGATTTTGACAGGCATCCTAATTAGTCTGACCCATACTAATATAAACAAATGCATTTCTCTCCATTATCAGGACAGTTGTAGGAAGAGCAAGATGTATGTTCATATTTTGGGTTGTTTATAATAAAGATGGAATTATTGATGCTTTACAGCCTTGGAAGGATTGCAGAGTGTTATAACGTTAGTGTAACACAATTGTATTTGTTTCCCCATATTCTACTTGATTGGAACCTATGATCTAAGTGGTTTGAACACAAAGATTTTCTGTATGTGTGTGTGTGTGTGTGTTTTTGTCAATGCAAAGTGTGCATTAATGAGCAATTTCTCTTTTAAAATGAAAGCTACTTATATTATTTAGACTTTTTTGCTTATAGATATCTGGTAGAGCATTATTGCCAAGAATTCTGAAATAAAAGGTCAAAGTTTGGAAATACATGCTTTGTTTTTCCTTCAATAAAGATTACTAATGAACCCTTCCTACTAGATTATACTTTAAAAATCTTGAATACTTCCTATTTTTGTTTCACACCTATGGATTCTTGTACAGCACATTATATCAAGAATTGAAATCTGAAAGCAAACTTGCAGCGTCTTCTGTAGGAAAAGATGGGAAGTTCTGACAGTAATCTGCACATTCATCCAGCAGATACTTGTTGGTGTCTCTTATGTGTCAGACACAGCCAGGCACTGGGACTGCAGCAGTGAATAAGACATGACCCTTCCCTCCAAAAGCACACAGGCTGGTTGGAAAGACTAATATCTGAATGAGTAATTTGACCACTAAAGCACTGAAAATGAGGAACATAAATGGTGTTATGAGAGCAGAGTCGGGGGAGCAGTTACTACACCTGGAAAGGAAACTAGAGCTCAGGGAAGGCCTCTCAAGGAGGTGGTATTTGAATTATGTCTTAAAAGATCAACTGGAATTTATTAGGCTGACAAGGGTTGGGCAGAAATAAGTCAAAATACTTAGTGTTGGACAGAAGTGTAGGAAGTGGCCACACCCTGCATGTGGGTATATTGTTTAGGGCACTCTTTCCAGAGGTAAATTGGGGGAAAATGTAACAAAAACCCTTTGCAAATGCTCTTTGACTTAGCAATTCAACTTTAAGTGTACTTTATAAATGGACATAAAGATATTTAAGGATGTTCATTCAGACTTGTTTATAAAAGCACAAAATTGAAACAGGTTAAACATCTACTACCAAACAATGGAATATATGCAACCATTAAAAGTGATGTTTGTAGGGGAATATTTAATGACAATGGAAAGATGTTTACACTTTAAGTGAAAATATAAGGTTATAAGACAGCACATACAGTAAGCTCCTACTTTTTGAAATATATGTTTTTCATATATGCATAGAAAAAAACACTATAATGTTCTTCACCAAAATATTTTAACATACTTTTATTTCTAAATTTTATACAGTGAACATGTATTATTTTTAGAATTAAAAATAAACAATGAAAGTTATTTTTCAAAAATCTTGAAAATCTGCAGAGCTCTAGGCCCAGAAGTTTTCACTTCTAGGGATTTATTCTAAGGAAATAAGCCAGTATAGCTCCTAGTACATCAAGTAATTGAAAACAACCTAAACGTCTAATTACATGGGATCGGTTTAATAAATTACAGTACTCCATATGATGAACTGCAGTACAACCATTAAAAATCATGTTGTCAGTTGAGGAGTCATTATTGTCATAGGAAAATGTCCATGATATATTAAAGGGAAAAAGCGGGACACAAAGCAGTATGGAAAGGGCATATACCAATATTAATAGCGGCTTTCTCTGGGTTATGATATAATGGGGTTTTTTCCTTTGCACGTTTCTGTATTTCCTAAGTTTGCTGGCTTGAGCATGTTATTTTTTAAAATTAAAGGTCATTGATTTGTTTTATTTAAATGAGTGTGCAGTTAGTTGTGACATTAACTAAGAGTCGACTAACAGCTGAGGATACACGAGAGTCCACAGTGACATGAGTACATATAAGGAGCAAACATTAGGCACAGCATGTGTTTGTAGAAGGATAGATGTCCTATAAAATATGCGAGCCAGACCTGGGAAAACTTCCTGTCCCTGGGGCAGTGTTAGAGAAGCAGACACCGAACACCCACGGTCCCATTTGGAACCTGCCCTCGCTGAGCATCGTCCCTCTCATCCCTCTTTTTGGTCCAGGCCTTCATGTCTATCTCCCTCTTTATTATAACCTGTTTTGCAGGTAGTGATAATGCCTAATCCAACTTTGTGGTGTTCTTCCTCTTGTAGCCTTTAGCATCTAGCATGGTACTTCTCACTTAGGAATGCTCAGTAAATGCTTGTTGAACAAATGTTAAAATAAATAAATTAAAAAATAAAGATCACAATGCTTTCTATCGTAATGCTTCCAATTTTGTGTCCAGTTTGCCCAGAGCAGCCCGTTAGACTAATGCCTTTAAGAATCACTTTCTAATGATCTAATTGAGAAACTTTTTGTCGGTTTTAACTGTTCAATATCCACAATCTACTAAGTATAATTTGGATTCTGTGAGTAAAATTTCTTGTATACTTTCCCTGTAGTAAAAAAAATTAACTAACACTTAGGTACTCCAGAGCTCATCTGCTACTTATTTCTCTGCCCAGTGATTGATGCAGTCTTATGAGGCTTTTCTGCACTTAGTCCACATGAACTTGATTTATTTTCTCTAGCTTTGTTTTAATGTTGTCTGAAAACATAGTGGTTTCACTGTCTTCCTTCTGCTAAGTTGTGAGAGGCTCTACTTATTGTGTATCAGCATCCATTTCACTTTATTCCTTACTTGCAGAACCCTGATTTTGTCCACAGTGGTCATGTGCTCAGCTGAAAACATTTGCCTTCTTAGACAGACCTGCAGTTAGATGCAGTTAGACATAGTTTTCGTCATGAGAAGGTGTAACTAGTCACTAGCGGAAGTTTCTCTTCTAAAAAAAAAAATGCTGAGGAAGCCCTTTGCCCCTCCTGTCTGCTTTTCCTTTTGTCCCTTTACCTTCTTCCTGCCTGGATTACAGACTTGTTGCCTTGAAATATAGTTTGCACAGAAATATTGTGACTTGTCCTGGCCACGGCTAGTAAGTAGCAAGGCTAGAAGAACATAAATGTTTAGGCCACTCTTTCTCTTGTACCTTGAGTGTAATTATTACAGAACTTCCCTTTATTATAGATTTTGTGTTAATTTACCCATCCCCTACCCTCAAATGAACTGCACTTCAAATGAAACGGGTCTAAATAGACATGCATACACAAATATGCATAATGCAGCAAAGATTTGAGTGCCTTCCTGTGCAAGCTTCATGCCAGGAAATAAAGAGGGAACAGCAAGACTATCCCTGCCCTCAAGCGGCTTACAAATAGCTTTCTATGAAAATGTATAGAAGGTAGACTCTGATAATTCTGCTACTCAGTAAGAGAACAAAGGAGTGTAAGCTCCATCATGAATGGAAAATTCTGCAGAAATTTCAAGAAGGTAGTGGGCCTAGAAGTACAGTCAACAGTTAAAGATGAAGGAAAGATAATTTCAGGCAAAGATATGAAAGGAGGCTTTCTTAAGTAGAGTTGGGTAGTTGGGCTGGAGCATATGCTGCACAGGTAGGAATAAGAGGAGACAAGGCTGGAAAAATAGTTTGGGTATGGATTGTGAAGACTGTGTTTGTTTTGTGTGGTAGGCAGCTATGAAAAAAATTTTTAACCATGAATTTACATGATCAGATCTATGTTTTGAGATGAAGGAAACATTAGAGACAAGGTTAGGAGATTCTTGCCATGGTGTTGGTGAGCAGCGGTGAGGAACTTTCCATGTCACTGGTATGGGAGAAAGGAGAGAAATGGATTGGAGAAAGCATTTTACCTTTAAAAAATGATGAAAGAGGAGGATGAATTGGATCTCAAAGATCATTGTAGAATATTGTTCCTTGAAAATCTTTTAAAGTAGGGTGACTAACCATCTATCTTGAATGTTACATATTTATATCTAGGAAGATAAGGAATTGGCCCTAATGATTTCTTGAAGGACCATTTTCTGCTTCTGGGGAAATGGGAAACATGTACAAATGCGTAGCTCCTTCTCTAATCTGGTTGGATTATTATCAAAGTCTCTTGCTTTTTTCTCTCCATCCTGTTGTAGACTGCTAACAATATTACTGATTAGTATGACATTCTCAAAAAAAAAAAAAAAAAAAACCTGGAGAAATTCTGAGACCTCACATGCCAAAGTCCTCATTAAATGGATGCCTGCCATTGGTTTGAGTGTCCTAAGACTGAATACATAGATTTCCACTAGAAACAGAAAACATTAGATGTGTAGTGAGTTCAATACTCACTGTCTTCTCCCTGGCCAGCATGATAACAGTTGAATGAGTTTTCAAATATCTATGAATTTCATTTATTATTGCTCTCCCCCCAGCTTTATTGGGAAATAATTGACAAATATAATTGTATATATTTAAAGCATACAACATGATGATTTCTTATACATACTGAGGAATGATTACCAAGATGAAGATAATTAACACATCCATCACCTCACACACTTAACTCTCTCTTTCTTTCTCTTTTTTTTCTATTTTTTTCTTTTTTGGCTAGAACGCCTAAGATCTACTCTGAGTAACTTTCAAGTATAATATTGCATTTTATTATTGCTCTTTTAACAGCCATTATTGCTGATAAGAAAAAATGCAAAGAAAAATTTGCACTATTTTTTCTTTTTTTCCTTTACCTTAAGAAGATATTAAAGAGAAGCTTACTTTCTTTTGTATACTACAGTAACTATTACTATTTTTAGAAGTTACAGAGTTCAGCCCCAATAATTCATTTTTATTTAACATTTACGAGTTTGCTGGGCACAAGAGTTTCCACCATGTTACGGGTTTTTATAGCAACCTTATTTCTAAAATGATAAAGGAAAGTTTTGCTTTTGAAAGACATCCTTGTCTAGAAATATAAGTTTAATTTTATGGTAATATTATTGATTTATTTAGCTCCCAGAATTGATTTATAGGTTTTTCTTTAAGGTATGCAAAGACCTCATTTAATTCATACTTAGGCCAGGTTTTTCCTGATGACATGTTCTTTAATCATTACTTGTTTGTGGTTCATGAGAGACTATTTCCTGGTATAATCGACATCATCGATAGGAAACTCATCCTTCTTTCCTTTTGACCTGATTTTTGTTCCTGGGCTATTTTGTATACCTTTGAATCTCTTGTCTTATGAAATATTCTGATAATCATGCTTCTCATGCTTTTTTCACTTGTTGATTACTTTGGTTATGTGTCCATTTGTTAGATGGTTTCATATAAGGGATATTTTAGATACTTGGTCATGAGCTTCCTTATCAAGGCTTCAGTTTTTATTAAAGGAGAAGCATCATCTCAAAAGCAATATTCAGAATTTTAATATAACTCTTCTGATCTAGTTGTGGAGCACCATGATCTGCTGTGGTTTCTTATGTCCAGAATACCCTGATGGAGAAAATGATAGGCTTCTCCACGTTTGTCAGTATTTTCCCAGTTGGGAGAAGTCTTCACCTATTCTTTCATAGTAGTTTAAATATCATTCTAGCTCTATCCGTAAGTTGTGTGCTCCAGGGCTATAGAAAGGATGTAGCAGGTGAAGATCTTTCCCAAAGGAGGTTCCTCTGGAGGTGAGAGGACCTTGGGATCTATGCTTGAAGTGCTTCTGAACACGTGAAGGACACTTGAATCTGTAAAGGACTGGAAACTAGTGAGACACAGCTCTAGTTTCCACTCCTGATTGTCTGCCTGCCTTTTGCCATTCCACTCTACTTCTGTCTTCTTTTTTCCACTGTCAGAGAGCCATCAAAACAAAGCTCCAAACCTCATTTGTTCCAGAGAATTTCTATCTAAAGGTTATTCTCATCACTCTGTGTACTTATGGTTTCCTTCAGATGTTAAAGGTTAGTGTTTCCTTTCTGTCTCTACTTCAAGAGGGTCATTTATATTAAATTGGGAATACTCAAGTCTTGAAAATGTTGACGCTTATAATAGAAAACCTTGATTTTTAAGAAAGCGAAGATTTTTAAATCATCAGTTGCTAATACAAATAAAACCATTTGTATTATACCTACGTGATTCCAAACTCCTGAGAGTCTAACAGTGATGGTGGAGACAGCAACTTGTGAAACTAGTTTAGTGTGTCAGAAAAGCCAAGTAAATGAAGATAGCAGTCTTGATGCAATTTTAAGTGAGACCTCTTAAGTGGGCCACCCAGCATGAAGTCAAAATGAGGCAGCCTCCTGCTTTGGGTAGAAGATAATTGCCATCTGAGGTCAAAAAGAAATAATGTTCTTGATATAGAATTGCATCATTAGGTGTATTATTGGATTTGGGTTGGTGAGAGTAGAGCTTTCCTCTGAAACATCTGTTCTCTGTCAGAGCATCATGGCAGAAGGGATGGACCACCGGTCTGTTTCAATATGGCAATTCCTGCATAAGTGTATAGAAACATAAATGCCTTCTTAGGCCATTGTGAATTATGATGCTGTATACGAAATCTAAAGATCATTATTTTTGCTGCTGTGTCATTTGCCCTTCTCTGTTGCCATGAGATCTTTAACGGTATTACGTTTTCTAAACTTTTCCTTTTTGTTGATACTGGTATTTTGGATAATTTTTCTCCCAGACCTGTTGATTACAGTTTTTTCTTGATTAAATTCCATTTTACTCTGTTCTTGAAGTACTTCAGTTTCTACCGCTACTCCACCCTTTGATTGCCTGTTTTTGTGGACCTTTGTGATACCTTCTAAGTTAATGTCTCATGAGAGTTTAATATAAGCACCCTGAAGAACCCAACTAGCTTCTTATTTGATTATAACCATTGAATTGTTATAATTCAAGTAAGAAGAGATGAAGAAGTTATTTATTTCAGTTCCTTTCATTTACAGATAATGATACTAAGTTAGCAGAAGTGTTAAGTAACTTGATTATTATCATTTGTCTTCTACTTTTATCTAATTTTTGGTACATAAAAATTATTCATGTCCAAGTCTTTTTGAGTTTTTTTCAAAAGGAGATTTTTGTGGGCTTTTTATATGACCAGCCTACTGGTCTAAGTATAGAATTATGCTTTGCTTAGTCCAAAACTTTGAGCACTTTAATTTGATCATCCTTAAACTTGTTCCTATTGCATAACTTTATTTCTTAAGTTTATTCACTACAGTATTTGTGCTAAGAATTATTATTTAAATGCCATGTTTATGATATTTCTACTTCTGTTTGGGAATTGACCTTTAAAAAAAGATGAAGGTTATCTGATAACTTAGGTTTAGTCTCTGTGTTCATCGTTCTTTTTATCAACATTAGGACTGTTTTTCCCTCCATTATCATACAAGGAATTGGTGATTTTTCATAGATTCATTTCCAGTATGTGTCTTTTTTCTTCATTCAGCCTTGTCAACAGATGAATGCCCATGAACATCCATCTGAGTGTAGTCAAGGATCATCTTTCAAGGTGGCTCCAAGGGGCTGTCACCTCTCACTCCTGCATGAGCAGCTGGACCTCAATTTGTCATGGTCAGGATGTGACTGTCAGCCCCACCCAAAATCCAGGGGCTGGGCACCTGCTACATGTTGGATGTGGTGAGGAGTAAAATAAAGGGTCAGACTGGGATTTTTTTTTCCTGCCAAGGCTACTAATGGAGACAGGATCTAGATGCAAATAAGCATAGTACAAAAGAAACAGAAATAGGCCCTATAAGGCAGATGTGATTCTAATGTTAAGGAAGTTGAGAAAAGAGAGAGCTGAATTTCAGCTGATAGTTCATATTAATGTAGTGGCCTCTGTTACGTGAACATTCTTTTGAGGTTTGTTTTCAAATGAACAGCAGGTAGAATGTCTGTCAGTTGCTTTGATGCTTATAGTTGAGGACTTGTGTGCTAGAACTTAGACTAGGTTGTTGGGGACACAGAGATGAAACTGGCAAAATCCCTCACCACATGGACCTTATATTTTACTTAGGGGAGATACATAGTATAATGTCAGGCCATGCATGGTGAGTGCCCTGAAACAAAACAAAACAGAAAAACACCAGAGTGCACAGACAGAAAGTGACTGAAAAAGGATGGCAGTGGGACTCTGAGACAGTACTCAGAGGGGGACATTGAGGAGAGATCTGAATGAAGTGAAATCAAACCGGGCAGGGATCCGTAGGAGGAGTATTCCAGGCAAAAGGAACAGCAAGCGCAAAGGCTTCGAGATAGAAACCATCTTGGAGGGTTCAAGGAGTAATTAATAAACCTGTGTGGCTAGAGCTAAATGAGTGGGACAGAATGAGGAGATGATGTTGAAGAAGCAGAAAGAACTGAATCCTGGAGGGCCTTTGAAGCCATTGTAAGGTATTTGGATTTTATTTTGCATATGATGGGAAGCAACTTGTGAGTTCCAGCCAGAGACTGGCATGATATAATTTACATTTCTAAAAGATTTCTCTAATTACTCTTCATAGAATTGATTAGAAGGGGCATAGGAATGGAAAAAGAGAGAGACCAGGGTGAGGTATACTAGATGATTCACAGCAGATGAGAAGAAAATACTGGAATATGTGTGTGGATGAAATTAAGCTTTTCTGATATTAACAGATTAGTGGTAGTACATGTATTTAATTTATAAGTTAATATAGATATATTTTGTGTCCAATAAAAAATTTACAATTGGGGCAATCAATTTTGAAAAGTTTAAGAACCACTGTTTTAAGGGAGAGATGATGGTGGCTATTGTTGGCTTCCAACATCTTTTCTTTGAAAATGTAATAATCATTTTTTGTGCGCTTTTATTCGTTTTCTTATCACTATGTAGCAGTGGTTCTTCTTGCCATAAAAATGAGCATGCACAGGCAAGCACACACGCACATTTGCATATAATTTCAGGGTGTTCACAGATACCACATTAAGAATCTCAACTGTAGACGATCATTTCACAACACACTCCACCCCAGAGATATAACATTTGTCCTTTTTTCTGAACATTCTAATCCAGCATTTCTATCCCTGTTTGTGTCAATTCTAAAATTAATATAAAAGTGCAAATTTTTAATTTACCCCTCAAGTCTAGAATTCTGATCTGCAAGTGAACACAGTTTCTTTTAGTTCTATTTTGCTATCCATCCATTTTGACAAGGAATTATCTATCTGGAGGTTCAGAATAATGGCAAACACGTTATTTCTGTCACAGCATAGGTACCCCACTTCTCTGTTTCCTGGAGTGTTGCCTAATATACCAGTATTCACATATATTGATAAAGGTCCTTGTGATAGCCAAACAAAAGTTAGAAGCAATGTTTTTATAAATAAGTAATGTGACTTTAACATGGATTCCGGCCATCTGCCTATATGTTTGCTTTCATCAGGGAAGTTCTGTGACACTCTTTTGTACTTCTTTCATTATACCTCAAGCCCTTGGGCAGAAGTAAGAGTAGAAATCAGGCATTTTTCAAGTATTCCTCAAGTTCTTTATAATTTTTGTGCTTTTATAAAGAAGCAGATTTGACCTGTCCTCTTTAGAAAACTCTGCTTAATGGCCCAGCATCGTGGGAACCTTTCAGTCTATTTTGCAATGTCTATCCAATTCTAGTTACACTTGACATCATAAAAAGTTAATCTTTTAAAGATATGCCTCAGTGCACACTGTGATAATTTCCTACTTAGAAAGTTTGCCCGCATACTTTTTTTTTCTTTTCCTGTTTGCTTAGGCCTTTGGTTTCAAAGTATAATTAAAACTAACTGCTGAGACTAAAATGCAGATGCTGGTCCACCACGGCGATCAGGTGAAGGATTACTTTTTCTTTCATGTTGTTTAGTTCTTGTGAGAGGACTCAGGTATCTCCAGCAAAAAGAACAGGTGATTCAACTTCATAGGTGTTTTCTTTCCAGGCCTTTTGTCCCCCTCCACCTGTAATGCCTCTTAAAGTTTGGAGTGATGTGATACAAACATGACATAAAGGAAACTTGACTGTCATTTCATTTGTGAGAGAACATGATGCCCCTGAACATAAACTATGACATAAAGAAGTTGATACAATTTCTTCTTTGTTTATTCTTTGCTGTTGAGCTTTTTGCAATTCATCTTTATTTTTCAGTTGTCTTAAGACAAAATACTGAAAACTGCGGTTTCAGTTTATTCCTTTTAAAAACATAAGTTGAGATAGAGAGAAATACAAATACATTTTTCAAAGTCAATTTATATAGTTTCTATTAACTCTAATTTTGCTTTTAAATCACATATTTAATTTTTTAATGTATTCCATGATGTAAGTTTTCTTATTAAAGTCTTTATTTGGGATTTATTGCACTAAATTTAGTGGACACCTTCCCCCCCAACACACACACACACATTCCCTTTAAAAAAGACAATCCCCCATAGTTTAAATTGATTATACTAACTCTGTTGGTATTGCCTCTTTCTGCTTTATAACCTGAAGTTTGTAAATTATTAGGATAGAGTCAGAATCACAATAGATTGATGCTAAGAAGTCAGATAATTTTAGGATCTTGTGGGAACTTTCTAGCTTCCACTCTTTTATCTCCTCAGAAGACTTTTTCATGAAAGACAGAGATTAGTGACGACTTTCTAATGCAGAGTTTGTCTTTAGTTTTTTGTTTAAAAATGACACTTTGAACATGTAGTGCATAATGCATTTGAAGGTCTGTTGCCAAGCAGCTTGAAACCTAGGGGGCATTGTTGAATTTGAAGGAATAGTGGGTTCAGGGAAGGGGCCAAAAGAAAACTTGAGAAAAATAGAGTAAGACTGAAAGTGTTTTATGATAATTAGAATAAAAATTGGTTATCAGAACTTCACGGGTCAGCTTCTGTTCACACATTTAGCTTTCACCTTGCAAAGAAAGGGATGTATCAGGTAATTAGGTCAAATCAATGATTATATATCTTTAACTCAAGTGGAAGGGACTGTAATTGTGATGAAATTTGTCTGAAGGGGAACGCATGGGGAATCTTGTCAAAGGTCATGGGTTCAAAGGGGAAATTAAGTTCAAGGTTTGGTTCCTGTTCACACGTCCCCACCAATAGTGCATAGTAAGAAACCAAACAACCAGTATTTCTCTAAACAAGTTATTTTATCATTTAGAAATAAGCAGAATCTTCCTTATTCATATCCCTTAAGGGATACAGAATTAAAGCAGTTACACCTCCTTAATAGGGCATTTTCTCCTGACGTGGACAGAAAGAGTACCTCTAATATTATATTTCTTGCTTGTTGGTTTCTTCTTTGTAGCTGCTCACACACAGGACTTCCAGCTGCATGGAATGCAAATAAATAGCCCATCTCCAAGAGATCACATGGCCACATGCCCCCTAATGCAAATTCCTGACTTACAAGATAACAATAAAATATTTTAAGTTTAAGATTGGAGGTAACAGGGAGACAGCTAAGAAAGTTGTTTGGGGCCCTCCTTCTCTCCCTCTCTCTCTCTCACTCTCTCTCACTCTCTCTTACTCTCTCTTCCTGAATTCAGTTTCCCCTTAAACTTGACAAAGTGGAACCAAAATTCACCTTTGTCTTGGTTATTCTTCTGAAACAAAGGGTCTATTCTTCCTTTTAATGCATGTAGAACTTCCATTAAGGTTGACCGTAAGCTCTTGCATGGGATGAAAAAAGAAAAAGCCCTCAAATCTTTTCTCTACCCTGGTATTATTTTTAAAGGACAAACAATAAGAACATAGTTTCACATAGTGGTAAAGAAATCCTGGCTGAAGGGACATGGCCTTTAAAAGCCAATGCCCTTTAAACATTCTGGATTCCATGTGTAACCTCAATACATTAAAATTTTTAAGATTGTTTTAATGTTTTAAGAAAGAGAAATATATGCAAGAAAAAATACATAATTGCTTAAAGCAAAGCAAGAAAGTTCTTGCAGATATTTTTAAAATATTTTTTCACCCTATCAGGTATTACATTTTCAACTCATAAAGTGACACTATTACTGACTGGAAACCAAGAAGCATAACTGGTGAAAGAAAAACTCATCAGTCTGTTTTGTCTATTCTGCAGGGATCGGTGTGTGTGGATCTGCAACCACACATGCCCCAGGACTCCCAACAAACTGAGCTAATATGATTCATGTAACAGAATACAGAAATATTTCAAATATAAACATGTGACCAAACTCCAGATGCTTGTGTCCTCCCTAAAAAGATTTTCATCAAAGTAGACTTTTGCCATAAAACAGGACAAGAAGGCATTTGATGAAAGTCTATCCATATTTTTGCTAATGAATTTCCTTGTGTTTATCACATCTGATGCTTGGATGGACTTCTTATCCTGGGGTGTCTTCTTGAACAACTCTATCTTTTTGTGTCCCAGTATACATGATTTTGGTCTGTAAACTCTAAGATACTTGCCAAGTTTTAACAGAAAAATAATCTCTGACAGCTTGTGATTGATAAACTATTTGGGGATAAACTATTTTGGAATAAACAGGCCTGTGAGTGGAGAACATTCTGGGAGACAGGTGCCTCACTTGACTGAATGGGTTTGAGAGGGGAGGATAAAGGGCTGGGGCAGTTCACACTCCAGTTTAACTCTAGCAACTAAAATTTCTACCCTAGTAAAATTTAGAAGTTCAAGGAACAACATTGCCATGATACTAATGACCTTTGAGGGCGTATAGAGTTCAGAGTTCATTTTCTGTTTACAGCATCCTTTGCTGTTCTCTTACCCTTCCCCCTTCAAAAAAAAAAAAAAAAAAAAAGCAATTATTTAGGACATTGTGACATTCAGCCTGGCTAATTTTTATACAAAAACTGAGAGAGTGTAAAATATAGCAGTTAAGTATTAGTAATGGATAGAACTAGGGGTGCCCAATGTGGAGAGAAGGTATCTCCTGAGCAGTTCAAAGTTCATTCTTTGTTCACATATAATGAAAAGTCTTCAGTTATCAGGTATTTAAACCCAAATCAGCAGTTCCATATCCGTAACCTGAGCTGAGTGTTCCTCCATCTAATGGCCATGCTGCTGTCGTTTGCAGTGAGTTGGGTGACATTCGATTTGTACTCCGAGACGGGAACAGATGGGCTTTCATTGTGAGGCTCCGCCTGTATGCAAATGTGAACCGAGTTTCACCCGATCCCGGGGCCTGACCTGACCGTGCACATGCATTTACTCAACGTGGCTCAGCCTGGGGGGGCGGCGAAGGGGGAATAAAAAATGGCAATCGGATAGTACCAGCGGCAGGTCAAGTTTACCATCCGTCTTTCAGCGGGACTGAGATGGCAACACAGTTATTTAGTTTCAGTGTTGATGTGCGTTGCAATAAACTCCATCATTTCACCTGTTTATGAACCCAGCCTCGTATGAGATCTCTGTGAAATCAAACAAAGCTGGCAATCAACTCTCTTGTTTCCAGCAGAATGGGGGATTATGGACTTTTTTTTTCAAACATCTTTATTTTTTTCCCTAGCCTCACATACATAAATCAATGATTTTTTTCCCCAGCCCTTTTTATTTCTTACATTGAATTTATTTATTTCTTATTTGGAGGGAACAAAATATATTTTCCCCAAATGCTTTTTGTTTCAAATTAAGAGATATGATCATTAATGTCAGAATAAACAACCAGCATTTTAGATGTCGATTAACTGTTTTGCATGTACCCAACAATGTACAGTATCTAATAAATCTTACAATTAAATGTGCAGCCCTTCATTAGAGTGAAAATATGAACAGCTGTAATCATACACATTCTACTGACAGAGAAAAATTTGGTTTCATTTGCAATTTTTCACACTGGGATAGAATGAGAGATGGATTGAAACAGGACTGTTTCTGTAACTGTGGGCTTTTTCTTCACATGTGCAGAAGGACCACAAACCAGTGTCTCTGACTTCAGGGTCTGACAGCAGTGATTTGCCTCAATTTTCTTCTCTCATGAAAGTAAAATTTCTCTTGGGAAACATATAAGCCCTTGGCTAGAAAACCCATAGGACAGACACCCCCAAACTGTAGCAAATAACAAATTGATGCATTTCTTCAGTACATCTGTTCTTTAAGGGGTTCTGTTAACTGATGTCTGAAACTGGCATAAAAGAAAGAGTTGCCAAGAATATAGTGAAAGTTGATGCATACAGCAAGAAGTACTTCTGGCAACAAAAGACACTGCTTCTGGTTGCACATACATATTGCTCAGGATGGAAAAGGGATCTTTTAAAATTGTATTTGTGCAAATGTGGGCAAAACCAAGGCAGGTTTCCCTCAAAGAAAGGTGCCAAATTGTCTCTGCAAAAGGATTCCTCTCCACTGCCCCTTATTCCAGTCCTCACTCCAGGGTGCAAGGCCAACATATCAGGATAGCATTTTCAAGCAGTTCTAAAGAGTTAGGCTTGAAATAATTCCAAATAGAAATAAATGATCAGGACTGGGACTAGCATTTGTCTACTAGGCACCTAGTAGTAGCTGACAGAGATAATAAAGAATAAAGAGTTGCATGACAGTATAGCAGGTATTAAAAAATGTCAGACTCCTTCCCTTGGCTATTGAAAATTGATTTGCTTATCTCGCTTGGTCTCTAAATATGTAATTCCATCTATTTGGAATAGGTATGGATGGCATACATGTGGACCTGTATGTAATATATACATACCGACACATACATATATATTTACATCTATGTATACAGCTCCTTCCTTATACAAACAAGGATTTATGTGAATGCAGGATTTTATGTCCACATAAACTTTTGCTCATGGTTGAATTATTGTAGGTCACCTTAAGTTAAGGATATCATTTGTACCCTTAGAAAATTTGTTTGAGAGTTGTCAAGGCAGTGCTTACAAGGGAATTTGAAATGTTTATTTACTTAAGAAGCAGGGGACTCATATGTTCTAAGTTTAACAAAAAGCTTAACAAAGTTATATTCTGGCATGAGTAAGATACTGAAGTTTTTTTTAATATAGTGAAAAAAGAAAATTACAATTACATTAATTAAAATTACAAAAGTTACAACATGAATATTGTAACCAAGTTATTAGAACCACCACTTCCAGTTGTTTGCTTCAGTAAAATGACTCAATTGCTAAAGTATTATGTAACACAAGCTTGAGAGATGGAAATCAGTAGTTTATTTTTTTAATATCTGTTGAAAGCAATATCATGAATTTGGAAGAAATGCTTATTTTTTTAAGTTTCTTGAGGAGGAAAAAGCTCAGACATCATAAGTTATCACTGATCAGAGCATTCAGGTATCTAGAAAATTATACTCTTTGTGTCTTTACAAAATCCATGAAAGTTCATTTTCCTCAAATGTTTGTGTCACAAAGTACTAGCAAAAGAGGAGGTATTGAGCTAAAATAAATTAATGATAATAATGGCAAATTTATATCGCTCTTATCATGTACAAGGACTCTTGTAAGTGCTTTACATATATTAACTCATTTAATCCTGACAAAAATTCCATAAGGAATAGGTCCTATTTTTATCTCCATTTTACAGATGAGGAAAATGAAACTTGCTCAAATAGCTTTTCCCCAGAACAGAAAATAGAAAATATGAGAAATTAGGACTCAGACTTTTGGAAAGACCTTCCATGTAATAGGACAAATGACTTGTCTCCCTGTGCCTCTTTCATCTATAGAAAATTATGATGTGTTCTGTAAAAATCACATTTATGAAATATGGACCTTGTTTCCTAAGCAGCAAGAAGTAAATGTGTACTATTTCTACAACTTTGAAAGCCCTGCAGTATTAGAGATCACTGTTCTTCATCTATGACATGGTGTTGGACGTCTAAGAAAGTACTTCAAAGTCCTCATGAAAACTTCCTTGTGAGGAAGTTATCAGAACCAGAAAATCTAAACCCTTTTCTTATTCCAAATGCAGATTCCAGTTTGAGTGAGATGAAGTTGTGTACTATCCTAAAAACTGGCCCTATCTAGTCTATGACTCCAAACAAAATTAGGTTCCTCTAGAGTGTTTTATTATTTTCTGTATTTTGCCCTAAGGTTAGTTAGTCAGTTGTACCCTTGAAGGGATGAGTGAAGAGCAATTAGGCAGGACACGGAAGTCTTTTCTTTCTCCTGTTTCCAAAGATCAGTTTTGCACTGTATTGTCTTGCACCAGGTCTGTGTCGTGATCTGTTCAATTCACAATGAAATTAATGGTATCTATAGGTCATAATTAGCCTCTGAATCCTAGTCTGCCTGGAGCAGTCAGCAAAGGTGTACACCCTGTTGGCCTGCAAGAAGGGGTGGGGGGGAGCCACCTTGTGGCTGGAAGACGACCCAGCAGCCTCCAGGACTCTTGCTGTGTTCTGAGCAGAAAGGAAATGATAGTAGAAGCCAAAGGTAAATCAGAAATATCAATCACTAAATATTTGTGGAAAGTGGTAAGGGATATAAATAGAATCTATAACTACAATAATACTGAAGCAGTAGTTGTAAATATACATTATCCTCTTTAATATGACATAGAGTAGATTGAGAACTGAGAAATTATTAAGACCCCCACAAAAAAAAGAATTGAAAGAAAGAATGAAAACATTTAAGTTAAAATTATGTTCATTTTGTAATTCAATAAAGAAATCCCAGAGACATATTTTTAAATTTAATGTTGTTTTCTAAAGCACAGAAAAAGCCCCACAGACATCTGTTTGCATACATTGTGTGTCAGGCAACATCAGATTTGAATGGAATTTATCTAAATTTTATATGCATGGCTTGATGTAAATTGAAATAAATTGTACAGCATACCCTGCATGGACATATTGGTTTTTCCATCGCTGCTTGAACTTTTAACCCCAGGGCCTGAGCCGGTCACACGTTGACCTGTCTGAACTCTGCTGGTAGATCCAAGTGTGGAAGGCTGACCTTGCCTCCATGGCAACCATAAAGTAGGGTCCATGACTCTTCTCACCCTTTCTCTCTCTTTTCTCCACACTCCAAACAAAACAAAACAAAACAAAACAAATTAGTATATTCTCGCACAGCCAGTAAATGTAATCTTGGAATAGTTTTGCCAAAATGCATTTTGCCCCTAACCCAAGCCCTAAGCAAAGCTTTTTCAGCTTGCTTGTCAGATGTTAATGAAAGTTTGAAATGAAAGCCTTTATAAAAGTTAATGGAAAAGACCCCTTCCTGGGACACATTCAGTTTGCTTGTCTACTATTATAATAAAATATACTTCACATACTCATATATTAAGTAATGTTGCTCTAAGTGTGTTATACATGCAAATGAAAATTTTTCTTGTGTGGGATCTCAGGATTAAAAAAAAATATTTAGACTAGGCTTTACCAATGTCCACAGTATCCACGTCAGATCTAACATTTTCCAGTGTCATAGAGCTAATGTATCTGAAAGGAGTAAGCATTAAGGATCTAGAGTTAATTTCTCTATTGTGGGTTGTAGTCTCTATTTTAATTAAGGTACTTTTATACTTCTGATTTGTTTTAATTTTGACAATTTATCTTTAAATTCATGTACCAACAAATTACATTTTCACAATCTTACCAGTAGTTTAAAGGTATTATTTATTCATCACTAAAGTTAAAATTCTGTTCATAGGATGTATTTGTGGCTATTCATTTATTAATGCAAGAAGCATTTGTTGAATGCCTACTATGTAAACAACTTCAACTAAGTACTGCGGGGGATTAAAAAAAAAAAAGTTGTATGCCTGGTCTTAAAGAATTCCAGTTTTGCTGCAAGATAAGATGTACTACTTAGAGAAAAACTGAAGAAGAGTTAGCAGTGACAAGTGTATAATTGTTTAAAATTGTATACCAACTGACAAGGAAATATGGCATAATGGAGTGACCATTTGGGAGTGGATTTAATGAAGAAAGGCCTCTTATGAACAAAGCCCTGAAGAAAGGTGGCTGTCCAGGGCTAGTAAACAAACATTCTACTAGGTTTCAGAGGTTTCATAGAGTAAGGAAAACCTGGGTTGGTGTTGGTAATGTGCAAGGGTTGATAAGAAAGAAAAGTGACAAGAGAAAATGGACTATGTTACACTGAAAATAACAAATATCCTTGAATGCTTATGGACTAATCTGCTATTCTTCAAATCCTGAGGTCCTTATGAATGCCTCAGTTACCTGTTTCTGAAGTTTTTGCAGCAAATATTTTAAAAAGAACAGACTTGTTAATTGTCGCTTGTAAGGGACTCCTATTGTCCTTTTTAGAAAGCATAAAGAAAATTTTAATTTCTAGACGTTTGAGGTAGAAACCTGAAAATCCCAAATGTTCTACAAGTTACCTTTGGGTGACTTTAGGTGACAGGATTGGTAGGAGACCAGCCTGATGAAACTGAAGTTCTCATTTAGAGTAGCTTTGAGGTAGTTAAAAAAAAAATCACAAGAATGTTTTTCTTTATGAGGCAATATAGAAAATTTTAAAAGACAGTATAGTGTGGGCAAGAAGAATCAGAAAGTACTTCTGCCTGTAGCAAATTCTGTGGCTTTGTCTCTGTGGGCCAGAGTTTCTTCATATGTAATAACAAACATATCTAATATTTACTGAATTCTAGCTTTATACCAGGCACTAATGTCTAAGCACTTTCACTTAATTCTCATTGCAACCGTATCAAGTAAGTACCATTTTTCCCCCCAATTTACAGATCAGGAAACTGAAGCACATAGACTTTTCCAGGGTCACACCCAAGTAGTCTGTCTAGCTTTAGACCTGATGTGCTTCATCCATTGCACCAGGCATCAGCAAACTTTTTCTATGAAGGGCCAGAGAGTAAAGTATCTTAGGATTTTCTGACCATACAGCTTCTAGAGTGACTCCTGTGCCAGCGTAGTTACAAAAGCAGGTACAGGTAAGATGCAGATTAATGAGTGTGGTTATATTCCACTAGAACTTTTTTAATAGACACTGAAACTTGAATTCTGTATAATTTTCACATGTCATGAAATACTATTATTTTGATTTCCCCCCTGTCATTTAAAAAATGTTTTTAAAAGAATTTCTAAGCTTGCAGGCCCTACAGAAACAGAGAGTGGGTCAAATTTGGCCCCTGGGCCAGTTTGCCAGCCTCTACACTGCACTATGCTGCCTCTCGATGTGTAGGATACGGAGTCAAACTAGATGGTCTCTAAAATTATAACTGTTCAAAAAAACATTAAATTCAACGACTTTCTAGCTCCAAAACAGGGTAACCAGTTTGGATTCAATTCCATGTAACTAAAGAATTGAAAGTTCCCTTGGAAAACAAGCCTGCCTATCCCTTTTCTTTGGAAAGGACTATCTAAACTATCTCAGAAGGATGAATAATTATTTGTTTAATTGGTATTTTGAGAAACAGATTTCATTATCTTCTTTAACAAGCCATTTTACATTAATTGCTGTTCCTATCAGGATTGTAGTCCTAATATCTAGCCTGAGTCCCTTACGAGTCCATGGAAGCCCACTTGTGCTCCTTTTTAGAGATAACAATGAACTTGTGTCTTCTACACAATTCTACACTACCTCCTACAACTTCTGCATCACTTTCTGCAACTGAAGGTCAGAACCTCCCGTCCTTTTCCCAGGCATTTTTTCCTTACTCATGTAGATTGTCTCCTAGCTATTATTGTAGTGTTCAAAGGATCCTTTCCAAAATATCTTTATCTCCCTTATTTGATAGAAACAGGACCTGGGCTAGATAGAGACCTCTTTTCCTTATCTGTGTGTAAAAGTGTGATTTTCCAAAAGATGCATATATCAAAATTTTTTATAAATGTCTTTATTACCTAAAATAAGTGTTTTGGGAGGTATCCATAAGCTTAATTCATAACCTCTTTAGTTGTATGATATGTTAAAATTATGATATATGAAGTAAATCATCTCTTCCTTTAAAATCAAGTATTATAGCTGATTGTAAATTTAAAACTCTTTTATTTTTCTTTTAGCTTTAAAGCTCATAGCCATTCCAGAGTTTGCTTCTGATCCCTTAGTGTCTATTGAAGTAATGTGATAAAAACAAAATAATAAATCTCATATTTAATGGTGTTCCTACATCCTCAGTTACAGCCTTAACATTCAAACTCCTGAATAGTCTACTAAGCTGTATGCCTTGCAGCTTCCGAAACATTGACAGTTTATTTCATAGATAGCAAGAAAGTAGCCCCTTATTATCTAATAGCCTTGTATATCCTAGCTATGATAAATTCAGAGAATTGTGTTTTTATTCTTAGAAATGGCTGTTGGAGTCAAATTTTTGAAGACTTTTCCCAAGCCTGTGTCTTTATAGACATTTTATCATAAAACTATTAGCACATATAGAGCTTTTTGAAATAAGATGGTTCTGTAGCCACAAAATTGGAGGTACATGAAGGAAAGTAGTCTGTCTTAAAAGTCTGCCTCATTTATATGCGTGTTCAACATGGTCTTGGAGTACTCACTCAACAACTTTGGTCATAGAGCTGTAGCGAGACCAGATGAATAAAGTGCTTTTTGAGAGTAAAATGTTCATCTAATTATATTTCTAAGACTCCAGAGTACTTCTTAACAGATTACATAGGCAGGTTTTTACAGATTAATGTGAAGACTATTAACAGGTTATTTGAAGGGGTTGAGATAAAATACGATGTTATCTCGGAAAATATATAGGGAAAGAGAGCCTTAAAAAGAGAAAACAGTATTGTAACAAGGAGATCCTCTTCCCTACAAACAGTGTCACAGGACAGGGGCACTGGACGGCCCACCACCTGGTAACTTCTTAGCATAACCACAAGACAGATTTAAAGTTGCTGGTTGAAGTGAGTCTCTCATATTTCTTTGCCCCAACAACTGTTGTATGAAAATGTTTACTGCCTTTAAGGAACTTTATTTTGAGAAGAATCTGTTCAGTGAGTAGACTGATCAGTGTTTTTCTATTTTCTTTTAGTTTGTACTTGTTTATTTTATTAGCATTTTAGGTTTTAAGTTTGGGCAATTCTATATTTCAAGATAAACTTTGAATTTTGTCTTAAAGTATAGAATTGCCCAAAATATAGTACACCTTTTCTTTTTTTTTTTTTAAATCCCTGTAATTTGACTTCTTCAAATCCCTGCCATCCTTATACTGGAATTCTGTGTTTACAAATCTCTATCCTGCACTGGACTCTTACTCCTTGAAGGCCTAAAACAATGCCTGTCACAGGGTAAGTGCTCCCGGAGTGTTTGTTGACCTGAACTGTTGAACCAAGTAGTGACAAAGAGAATGGATTTTGACTGAAGCATTAGAATATTGTGCAGAATCCGTGGATTCTTTACATTTTTGGTGGGTAGGCCCATTCTAAAGGAATGCTGCAAGTAAACAACTGTAACAAGCCAATTTTGCTGGCTTTCTTGGGCATTTCATGTTGCTTGCAGTTAGCTGGGCAGCAATTAAGATAGAGAAGTGGCTGGTAACCTCCATATGCATGTGAATGAAAGAAGTTGTGTGATACTTGAGCTGTTCCTCACTATTCCTAAAGGTTCTTGGTGAAATGGAGTTCATGAGGGACAGGAGAAGGGACCTCCACTTCCTGTTAGTGAAATTCTGTATAATAGAATAGAATATATAATAGAAGACATCCCAGGGAAATACAGAAGTAAAAAAGTGTTCCCACATCCCATTGATTATCCTTACACATTTGGGTTTGAAGTCAGAATATTTGCTTTTATACCCTCTGCAGAAAAGAAGCCTATTTATTAAAGATGTCATATCAATGTATTCATAGTGACTGGCTCAATTTCTGGCTATATTTTATTTTATCTCATGTCTCAGCCACTTGTAGAGCTTTCTTGGGAAACTCTTAAGAAATATACAAGATCTTACAGGGTGGTTAATGTTTGGGTCAACAGGAAGCCACTTGATAAGTTTGGCAAATCAGTGTGTCTCGAATTCTTCATCTTTGAGTTCTTGATCACCACCATTGATCATCATGATATACATTTCATGTTGGGTATCTGTTGTTGGTTTTGTATATTTTAGCAACAAAGCAAAATAACACAATCTTCACCATACTCTCTGGTAAATGAGAATTTTAAAATAATTTTGTTGTTGACAACTGAGGATGAGATGTTTCTCTAAACACTTTAGAGAAAGCTACATGCCCTGATACCAGTTGTAGCATCTGAGGCCATTGCTAGGTTCCTAACATGGTGGGAGGATATCAGGCATCCTGGGGACAATGAGGAAAGCTGAAGAAATCCAGATTCAGTTTAAATACTCATGGAGTTTCTGCCATATACAAGGCATAATGCTAGGTGTTGAGGGGATAGAAAGGTGGTTAATTGACAACCCCCCCTCCTTTGTGTTGTATGTTTCTCAGTATGGGGCTAGGAGGGGCAAGGATAAAGGAAACAAAATAAGAAGTTCTTTGCTAATCCTTTGAGGAGCAGTTTCAGTCGTTTAGTAACTGTGGAAGCCTGATTTTAGGGATTGAGGAATGAGTGAGAACTGAGAAACTAGAGGCTGTGGGTATATGACACTTTAAAAAAAAGATTGGTTGGTGAAGAGAAGGGGAGAAATAAGTGGTAGCGGGGAAGAAGAACTTTTTTGGTTGTTTTGTTTTTGTTTTAGGAGAGGGTAGATCTGAGCCAATTTTCCTGAAGATGAGAAAGAACCAATCTGAAAAGAAAGGATAATGGATAGAATCAAGTCCTGGGAAAGGTAGAAGTGGGTTGTATAATACTATTCAAGAATCACTCTTAGCTAAAAGGCAAGGCACTCACTCCTTAGAGAAAGGAGTTAAAGGATAAAAGGGGTGAAGATGCAGAGATATTCTTACCTGGAAGGAGAGGAGGGCGAGGCCATCTGTTGAGAATAAAGAGTATGGAGTAGGGGTTAGCCCAGGGCTTAGAGAAATGGAGAATGGAAGTTTAGGGGAGCTAAACTTTAGTTTAAGAAATGATAGAGTCAAGAAAAGAAATACTGCTAAGCAGTAATTAATATACGGTGAGAACCATCTCAATCTATTCAACAAACATTAAAACGTCAAATGGAGAATTCGTGGAGGAATGAAATGGTAAAAGCTCCTGATCCATTTCATTTTCAGGCTCAGCCCTCATAGCTCTGTCTCAGTGTAAAGTGAGGCACAGCCTCCAGTGCACAGAAGATCATATATAATCTCGCACTGAGCGGTCCTGAATCTTTGCTCACTTATTGTCCCTGTTGACACCAGGACCCAGTCCTGAAGACGTGTCACGTTCACAGATGCACAATAAGAGTAAGCATTTCAGTTCTTAAAAATACCTGAAGTGTATCTCACAAGGCAACTTTCCCCTCCTCAGAAGCCCCATAGCTCCCTGGAGCCTCCCACTCTCCTGCCCCAGAACTCTCTCAAACAGGCTGTTCAGCCCCATTCCTCTTGATCCTCCACAGTACAGGGTGGAGACTGCTGCTTTGTTCTCTGTTCTCTACTGTCTATCCAAGTGCCCTTTGTCCTTTCAAACCCCTATCTCATCCTTATTCTCCCCATATGCATCACAAAAGCCCAAGACACTTGTCTGAGGATCACAGAACCCTCCGTGGATGAGAGCAGTCCTGGGAAGGAACTGAACCAGTGAAGCCATAGTCCTTGAGTGTACAGAATTATCGGCTAGGAACACTCATTGTTAAGAACTGTCATCTAGTTACACTGCAGCTTCATGAACTCAGCTTATGTTGTGAAGAGGATTTGATACCATGATCTGAAATACAAGTTATAATTCTGAACGTACCTTTCATCTCACCTCCTACATTTGAATCCTGTGCCCTAAATTCCAGCCTCATTGTTCGTCATTCCCCAAACCCAGCCCTGTGCCTTCCCCCTAGAATGCCTTTCCCCTCAGAATGCCTTTCCCCTCCTCTCCAGCCCCCTGTGATCCACTGATCCTTCAAGATCCTGCTCATCTTCTCTACATGGCTTTCTAATTGCTCCAAGTCAGACTCATCCTCTTCCTGTCTTGTGTTTTACTTGATGAGTATCCATGCTATAAGCTGTCATCACCATTTGCTTTGTTATATTACTTAATGTGTGCCGGCTTCTCTAAAAGATTGTGAGCTCCGAGAAGGTAGGGTGGCGTCTTAATTATTTTTTTTTAATCTCTCACAGGTTTCATCATATAGTAGACATTAAAAAAGTATCTGTTAAATTGAACCTTTAAAAAGTACGATCATACATATATATATTTGTCATATCCTAAGGAACCTTCAGAGAACCTTGGGATAATAGCAGTGTCTTGTTCTACAGTGTTTCTCAATGTGCCACAGAGTGACTGCCTCCCTCTCTCCCCATTTTCCGTATCTGGAGGTTTTCCTTCCTTAGACACCAGAAATACTGAGGTGGAAAACACCATCCCAGATAGGTCCAAGATAAATGTTCACTTCCTTCAATAGTATAGCGTATGAGTACAAAGGCAAATGCTGGACAGGACGCAGACACTACAAAGACAAATGAGAGTCAGGAACTTGAGAAAAGGGAAAAGAGGCAGCCAACAAGGACATGTTCCCCTGTGTGTGTTACAACTCAGGGAAGAGAAAATGGCAGAAAAACCAAATACACAAGAGTTTATATCCTGTTCACTGCTGAAATACGTTTATGCTGAGATGTCAATAATCTGTGATAGCCCATGTGAAATGAAAATGCTCATATTTATATGGTGCTTTTCATCCAGAGAATCCCAAGATACTTTATAAATTATAAACATGAATGCTCCTTATGCATTCTCTAATGTTCTCTATACATGAAATCCAGTTACTAATGGCCCAAATCAAGCCCCAGCTGCCCCCCACAACACTGAATATCTTAAGATTTTTATCAGATCATGGTATTTTTCTTTGAAAAATCCTTTGTATCAAAAAGTCTGTAGTTTACACTATTTGTCCTCTAACATATGCAGCATTTCTCCTACCTACCTCCCTTCCCCAACTAACATGGAAAGTGAATTCAGTTAGATTTAAGACAAAGAGTAATTGCATTGGAAAATAGAAAAAATATCTCATCCCAGAATGATTAAACCCTTTACCTTATAGAGGGAGTTTAACTCTTTCAGGAAAACAGAATCCTGTATAATAAATGAATACAGAGATTTGCTAAATGAAAGTGTTATGTCCTGAATCTAATTCCCCAGTCATCGGTGAGCTCTTTGCTCCAAGGAATAGTGTACTCATTGTAAGGTGTGTAAGAAGTATAAAATAAAGACTAAGTCAGGTAAGGATTTTAAAATTTTAACTTTTAACTATTCTTATTTTTAACAGTAAGTGTCTCAAAATCTGAAACTTATTTGAAACTCTTGGATTCTTGAAAGTTAATTTAATCATCTACTTTCCTAGAATTATTTTGTGCTTTTGGTATCTTGATTTTGATAAACCCTTCCACATATTCTTTGAGAACTGGTCCAAGCAGAGCCTGAGTTACCCATGCTACAAAAACTGTTTTGCCAGCAGTTTCTGACTCGTTGCCTGTTGGTGCTCATTCTGGAACTTTTGCAGAAAGATGATAAAGTACCCTAATGTGACAAATTCTTTATAGAGGGAGCCTCACAACTTTAGATGACCAATCATAGCAAGGGATGACATACAGTACTTTCATTTGCAATGCTCCATGTTTGTGGTGGGGAGGATTGCGTCAGTTGCAGGGGAAACTTAAAAGGTGAATGTTAGAGCATCTGTGAGAATCCAGAATAACAGGTCAAATGTGCAAGTGTAGGCTGCACCCAGCCTGTGGTGGGGTGGGGCTACTCAAGGTTGAAGTGCAGCAAACAGAAGAGGTGCCTTGAACTAAGAAATCTCCCTTCTTGGTCTTTTTCCCACCTATATTATTCAGATATTTCATACCTATCAGTGTAGTTTGGCTTAAGTAAGACTGCCAAAATTTCTGAATCTGGCCCTGTTTTAATACCTTAGTTAAACTGTCCTTTGTAATGTTAAAGTTCTATAGACCCAAGCCAATATATTTCTGTTTGTTCTCTTTAATAATCAATAAAACAGGTACTACACATTTTTATGTCGCATTTAGAAAAATTCTAGCAACACAAGGCATTGGCTCAGTTTTGACTGGAGTTTCTCAGAGCAGCATGGATTTTTCTCTTTTGAGTAGTGCCCAGACTGAACCGGGGAAGGTGGGTGTTGTTTGTTTGTTTGGGGTTTTTTTGTTTTGTTTTGTTTTTTTATGTGCCAGGCACTGTGCTAACTGCTTTAGATAGATTATTATTATTTAATTGTTTATATCAACACTAAACTTTTAAGTAGTGTATTGAGCCAGATGTTTTTTATCGTTGATGAGACCTTACTTTTAATTGGTTGATGTTCTAACAGGGTGGTAGATCCGATTTTAAAACATAAAGCAAGGGAATAAAAGCTAAATACTTGTCCTAGAAGTTTTGCTCTACCTGTCTCACCGTATGATCTTGTTTTGTCCCATTCCTAACTGGGGATATAAAAGCTATAATTCTTTATGAAGTCATTTATATTGTTCTTTGAGATCTGCTTGTGAAAGGCACTATATAAACTAATCCCAATGTTAATATATCTATATTTTTCCCATATCTTACAAACTCTGTTGTACATAGGACAGATTCATTTATTTATGATATGTTCTTAGTTTGTTACTCTTAGCCAAATTTGTGTCATGATAAATACTTTAAAATAATAATACACATTAACCAGGGATTAGAGAGACTGATTTATAGACTTGGAGCAGGAAGAAGAATAAAATAAAACCACCATCTATTTGGGTCATGGAATCAAATAAGTTTAGAAGTTCTAAGTGAAGTGTTCTTAGTCAAGTCAACAACAAGGTGGGTCACATCAAAAGGAGCATCTGCAATGAAGTAACACAAGGAATTTTTTAAATCTGGAAATGAATGACTTAGGAAAATTAATGGCTCTTCTAACTCCTTAGACAGAGAGTAGTCCTTTCAAGTTTGATGAAGGTCATTTTCAGGACAGTCTAAGAGAGAGGTTACAGTTCAACTTCCACCAGCGGTACTTCAGAAAAGGCAAAAATGGCTTGAGTTTCTGAAGCTTGTTTTTTTTTTTTTAATTAAAGCTAATAAAAATGCAAATACCTATATTCTGAATATTTTATAATAATATTTTATATTTTTCTTCCCCCCCCAAAGTTATGAATTTATCGCCTTTTCCAAAGACTGGAATGGAGAAAATGCCCACTAACCAAGATACAGTGAATGTTTGCTAGTGTGTACTCCCAGCTGCTCATGTAAATCTTTCTTCACAGCAGGATTTGAACAAAAACTCACCACTTAATTGAATAGTTCAAATGCCACTGAGAGGAAATTTTAGTAAGACCAGATTATTTGTAACCTTAAAGTAGATATATGTATTCTGGCAACATATACAGTGTTTTGACATAGCAAAAAATTTTAAAGGAGTCTTTTGCATTCTGAGGCCAATCGTGGGTATTACTTGTTTTAAGACTTTGAAAGTATTCCTTTTATACTGTAGCTGTTTTTTTCTAACAACAACAACAACAACAACCTTGCTTCATTTTCCTTTTTATTTTTGAGCTGTTTGCAACCCCCTTTTGAATAGTGAGAAACAATGCAATTAATTTTCTCCAGCGCAATCATGCATAGATTTAATAAGCATCCGAAGGTAGGATCCATCTGTAAAGTATGCGTTGCATGCTAAATTACTTCTCTTCTGTGGTTTTTTTTCTTTCCAAACCTTAATTAATTGAAGAAAAAAAATGTTTATTAAAGTGGGAACAGGCTGGGCTCTGGCTCTCCGCCTCTGGTTCAAAAGTTCATACAATTCCCTGAAGGCTCATCTGAATGTGTGTGTCTCCCTCTCACAATCTTTCTTTCTCCATTTCTATAGTAGGGATGAATGCCTGGAAAAGGTGTATTATTTTGTTCCCAGGATCAATTTTAATAATCTTAACTTGAGTAAACTAATTTATTTGTGTATATAGATTTGCATGTATTATATATGTTTACATAAACAGCATATATACATAGACACATAAATGTGTTATTTATCCATTTTCCTATTGCTTAGAATATAAAATTGATATACTTTCAGTGGCATCTTTAAACAGGATATAGATAGAGAGCAGGAAGTATAATTCTACAGGTGGATCTCAGACAGGAAACTGAAGGAATTACATACGAACATAAGCTAAATCTTTATGAATAAATTTAGACCAGAAGAAAAAATATTAAATCTATCCCATGTAGAAAAATATTTACCCATAAACAAAGAAATGGGAAAACATAGGAAGTGACTCACTCCTGTGAGATGCTTTGGAAACAAGATATTTCCTGACCTGCAGAAAGTTTTACGTGACCTAGGTGAAAAACAGTAAGTTTTTTGTAAAATAAAAATATTGTTTTCAAGATGGACTCAGAATTTTTTCAACTATCTCAATCACTTACCTAGGATGTCATGATCTTTCATATGTTTTTTTCAAAGTATTGCTTTTTTCTCTTTATTATATGCTATAATTTTTAAATCCTTTTTTATTAAAGTAAATACAAGTTGTAGTTTTCATCCAAATTACTAGTTTCTTTTTTGCTTTAAAGTAAGATTCGTTTTCTCCTTTAATACAAGTAAAGTTTGCACAATCACTTCCAGATTTAGGAGTTGATGGAATCAGAAGGCAGTGCTGAACTTGACTGTGATCTTGCCTGATTGAAGTCTATTTGCCTTTGCCCAGTCGCTTCTTGCAAAGCATGGTGTTCACATAGGAGTCTAGCAGAGGGCTTTCTACAGGTTGTTTCATTTTCTTTGGACTCTATACAGGGTACCTAAAGCCACTGGTCTATTAGTCATTTTAACTTTTTAAAAATTGACGTTTAAGTAAGGAAAAATGAGCAGCATGGAAAACTGTTTTAGTTTGGGATATATACAAGTTTAGTCCTCTTGGCCCTTTTATCACATACGTGCCTACCATCCTATACAGTTGCCATGTGAGTGTCAGATGAGCCATGGGGACATTCCTGGAAGGAATTTTGAGGAATCAGCATTCCGTATTTTTCTCTCAAATGTTGCTACTGCACATTGACATGTATACATTTGGGCCACATCTGCACACTTGTGAATCAAATTACTTGGAGGTGATGCTGAAATATGATCACCAAGTAACAATTATAATTAATGTCTTGGAAGCTTGAAGACTCTCTCACCCACTATGTGCGTATCTATTTGCGTGTATACCGTATCATCGTCTCCCCACACCCAACATTCTGTACTTCCTGGAAGAATCTCACTATTGCTTTCTGAACAGATTTTGGTTTAGACTTTCTGTGAAATCCCTGAATTGAATAGCTATGGGTTTCACAAATTACATGCATGTAAACAACCTACCTTTGAAAGGAGGATGTGTGGGCCCTTTCTCCTATGTGCTTATGTCTCTGTTGTTGTAGATTGGCGTCCTTTGTGAGCTATTCAGTGACATTTCAGAACCATTTCGCTCTGCAGAAAACCCGCAGTTGTGTTTCTTTAGCTGACACTGTGGCACTTGCACTCGAAATTGCTAGTTAGAAAAAAAAATTGTTGAGGCCGGTGGCTGTAATCAGCGTTGTTGCTGTCTGTTTCCTCAGACTAATAGCAGAGCGATCCGAGTCTGAGAGTTCAAACAGAGGTTATCTTTCCCAGGTAGCATCTCGTCCAACGAGAATTTGATTTTTTTCTATAGGACTTTACTCCATTAGATTAATGAAATTTCAATGAGAGCCTGGCGCCCCCTGAAGCTTTGTTAAGAAAACAAATGGTGATTCTGTAGGTGTGACAGCTTGCTTGGAGAGTTACGAGAAGGTGAATACATCCCCACAATCCAGGCAGCCTGGAACACATTGATCTCTATTTAAAGCACCAATCGGATTTTTGTTAATTATAAATGATTGATCTGCAGTTTTTTCCTCTCTCTCCTCTTATATGTGTGGTTCCCCCTCCTTTCCCCACTTCTAACTTCTTTGCATGCTGAGTGTAGAGCTTTTTGTTTAAAGGGACAATCATAGAGAGCAAATTATAGCAACACCCAGCAGCGATGCTATTGTGAATGTCATTGTCAGAACGTTCACTGTTCACCGACTGAGGTGAGCTCTGAAGTAGATTTCAAACTGACTCTTTTCTCCCTTTACTTGGATTATTCCTCAAATAAATAATTATTTTAACAAAAATGAAGCATTAGAATCATTAAATAGTATCATAGACATTCCCATTATTATGTTTTAAAATCTGACTTGTGAGCCCTGTGAACCAAATATCCTCAATATTAACTCTGAGCCACAGTGTGTACCTCGTACGCACCAGGATGTGATGTGTGACCAACCAACCCCGTGTGAGACAACAGGGTGAGTGAAGGTAGTATCTCTGACCTTAAATCTCAATTTATGGGCATTTAGGTGATTAATCCACCTTTTATCATCTTTGTGGAGTGGATTTTTAAAATAATGTTTAGAAGTAATATTATACTCAGAAACTGACACATATGTTATTCCTGATAATTGGTCACCACTCATAGTTCTGAAGAGCACAGAAAAATGTTCCCAGCTTCTTTGTGGACCTCTATTTAGTGAAAATGTCTGAGCATTAAATGTATTTATTTATTGACTACAAAAGCACACAGTTGCCTCTTTATTATTTATGACATATACAATATATAAAGAAGATCATTCACACAGATCTCAGGAAATATATTTGTAAAAATTACAGTTTAACTGCAGATAAACAAGTTTCTTCTGTGTAGCACAGGGAACTGTATTCAATATCTTATAGTAACATATAATGAAAAAGAATACAGAAACAAATATATGTGTATATATGTATGACTGAAACATTATGCTGTACACCAGAAATTACAACATTGTAAACTGACTATACTACATTTTTTATGTTAAAAAAAAAAGTACAGATATTAGTGGGTTACACTGAAAACTATATTGATTTCACAGTTCTAACTCAAACGTAGATTTTTATGAATGTCTTTCTTAAGTTTGAGCCCCTAATTAAGTTTTAGGACATATCTTTTCAAGTTATAATAATGAATTTAACCTAATATTCTTTTTTTTTAACTGTCTAAATAATCCATGCAATGCACAAGAGACCTTTTGAGGCCAAGAATCTTAAAATAGTTTACAGTTTTCAGTGACACTCTTCTGAAAAGTCCTCTAGATTAAAAGAAGTATTGCCTCATTTCTTTGGATGGCTTGAAACTTGTTCACCTCCCTAATGAGTTGTGGTATCACTAATTGTATAAGATAAATTCTCAGTAGTGCCTGCCTTTAAAACAACAGTATAAAATGGGCAAGAACCTCATGTTTAACATACCAGTCTCCCCATACCCCAAATTTTCTGATTTTTGGAAGAAGCTCTCTCTTGCTTTCTAAATAGATTCTAAGTCTGTTAACACTCACCTAAATATGAAAGGTGCTCTGACCCCATGAGCTAATTATTTAATGATCCTGTAAGTACTCTCTCGGGAATACTCTATTTAAAGTGTAATTTTTGCAGTGTAGTGGTTTTTTTTTCCCAGTATTTAAAAATACTTTTTCTTTATTACTGCTAATTATTTTTATTATAACATTTTTTTAAATTAGCAAAAGTCATTAAGGCACATTTATAAATAATTATAACTATGACTTTTTAAATCAGATTTTAAATTAGCCAGAAAACACAGTGTGGCTTTTTTACAAATATTAGCACATCAGAATAGTTGTTGATGTCAATGTCTAAATAAGTGACCAATGACAACGTTAAGAAATGGTGACCATGGTAAATGCACCAAGTTATTTTTATAACATGTTTCCAAAGGGCTGATTTTAGAATGTTTTAATTTTATTCCTGTTGGTTTTGTTTTTGAGTAGCCTAACTAATGATTTTCATTAGTGTATTTGTAATTTATGTGATCTTAGTAGGTTCTACCAAGGTTAAATAATTTAAGGAAATAAACCTTTATCTGATGTAAGATAGCTAATGAAGTATATTAGATACTTGCCCTATTGCTGTACGAAATGGATCTCCAAAGCTAACAACAGCTTTCTGTGGGAACACAAATCTCTGTATAAATATCCAAATGTAGCAAGATGTTGCAAATTTTTAAAGATATGCCATAAAAATAGATTAACGCTAGTATGCAGTCCTGTTCAGCTGAATTACAAAGGGATATCATGGGATTGCCAGTGACATTCACATAAATAAAAAATCAATTCTTAATGATGAGGCAGACTTGTTTTAGCGCATTACCCAGGTTAAATGGGAGCACACAAAGACATCAACTCCTATAAGACTAGTGGAATCATTGTATATTAATATGATTTAGGGAGCTACACACCTCGATGGAATAATTGTTATTATATCTATAGAGCCAGATGGCACTTAGTGTAAACAGCCATTGAGCACCTCAAACACAAGTGCGGCAGGTGATCTTTAAGGTGTTCTTGCATCCTACTCACTCATCTTATCATCGGAATCTGCATTACTGTTTGCAAAATGGTTTGATTCCCAGTATGAAAATTTTTCAGAATGGTCCTATTGTTCAGTAGGAATACAGAACACAGAATTTCCTTAGCAGGAGAATAGATGAGGCAGCTACCTGGATTTGGGTGGTTAGTACTGTATTTTTTTACGAAAAAGGGAACAGAGAGAGTCATTTTTTATTCCAGCACTAGTGGATTTAAAAAGTGGTGTTTTAAGAAAATTTTTTAAATGAATTCATAAATTTTCAGTGAAGTGGGCTCTAGTAATGACTGTTATCAAAATAACCCTATGCAGGAAACCAAAAGTTATAAAAATTTGCGTTTCCAAAGTAAAGAGAAATCTTAAGTTCTCTGAGCAGAAGTATCTGTAAAATGTCTTTGTTTTGAAGATTTAAATTGACTTCTAATTCAAAGTATCCAATTAAAGAAAACTCATTTTTTTTAACAGATACTTATTGGAAACTTACTATGTGCCAAGTACTGTGCTAGGTATTAGGGTAAAAACCCCACCTTCATGGAGTTTACATTCCTCCAGGGGAAGGGGGGCAATAAATGATATAAGATATGAGAGAAATGGAATAGTGAAAGACAGACCATGTGCTAAGAGGAGGGTAAGATTTGCCTTGTTCCCTTTAAAAGCATAAAAGAGACCATCTAGAAATAATAAAAGAGGCTGGGAAAGTTCTTATTTATCTTCCAACTTCATCGATCTTGTGAAATTTCTGGTGAGTTGTCTAATACTACACCTGCTGTTATAGCCTTAGTTCAGTGGCCAGAGTTAAATAGTTGTAATGAGTTCAGTGTAAGCTTAGATTTTCTTGGCTTAAATTGAATTTAATAATGTTACATAAATTTTTTATGGTTTGGTTTCTTTCCTTTGATAATAGTATTAAAAAACATATCATCTTTAATTAGAAATAATTCCTAACTTTTTCCCTTGCTTTACCATGTATAATCCAGACTTTCTGGTTTCTAGATATAAAGGACATGAAACTAGCTTCATACAGGGATCTTTATCATAGTAGATTCAGTGGATTTAGATTTTTAAATATATAAAACAGATTTTCCAAGTATCTAAAATATAAGATATTCGTCAAACTTTCAGCATCTCATAAATTAACCCTTTTGTTCCGTAATGACAAAGTTCATCTTAATCTATAAAACATATCCCCCACACCACTCCATGCTGCTATTGACTAACTCCTGGATTTTAAACTAATGTTCAGTTCTTCACCAGAAGTAGTTTATCGTATAACTGCAGCTGCTCTTCAGATGGAACATAGTACACTCTGTGAAATATTCCTTTAGTTTATGTGAAAAGCTAAAATTCATTTTGTATTATGGCATAGTCTTCATTCAGGTTTATCTTTGGTTAAATACTAAGAATCAAAAATATATGTGCTTATTGCTACATAGAAAAAATATTGAAAGGCTGTGTTTCAAAGTGTTAATAATGGCTACAGTTTATAACATAATATTAAGGATAATATTTACTCTTTTCTTTGCATTTTTCTGTATTTTAATTTTTTCTGCAATAACCTTGAATTCCTTTTGTAATAAAAAATTCTCATTTTTTGAAAGCTAAAGGAGCCTAAAAATTGATATTTTTACTTAACACAAAACCTCATAGCTGGCAAGTTTATGTAGATCAGTTCTGCAGATAATACAAGATAGTAGAAATCAGCAAGCATCACGATTTAGATAATGCCATGAATTACTAATTTTACCTATTTCTATTTCATTGTGCTACTTGAAAAGTGCCGTGCAAAATTTGACCAATTTATCCATTTTTAATTTCGAAGACATCAAACTTCCTTTTTAAAAAATAGTACACCGGGACATTTCTATAGCAACATGCCAGATATACCAAATTTCAGAAGGAAACATGTTTTTAATTTCAGGCCTTTGAATGTGGTGTTGCTCATAAGGATGAGTATTTATGAATGTATAAGAAAAAAAGAGGGTTGGAAACTTTATTTCTTTTAACAGTCAACAATATTTAGCCTATCAGAATGCTTAAATGGATAAACATTCCTACTGTTTTAATTTTGAATATAGATTGTCTCGTGCTGATGGGAAGTATTGTTAATTTTAATAAAATTAACTTTATATTGTTATTTCACCGCTTTATAATAATTTTACACGGCGCCCTGGGGATGCCTCTGTTTTACATTATCAGGTGTCACATTTGCCATTTGGTTGGTATAGCAGCGTTCAGCTTCACTTCTCTATTCGATTGCCTGAAGCCACACTGTTCACGTTACATTAAAAGTAGCTATATTACACTGCACAAGTTTATATACTTTTATTTTATATGTGTATATCATTTTTGTATTTTCTTAAAATCATTGTTTTGTGCTATTTCCCAGCATTCCTGTTGCTTGACTTTAGGTAGGCACAGTTATGATAACAAGTTGGCTAAGACACCTTAGCAGTCTGCCTCAAGTGCTAACACGTTTAAATTTATTTTCAGTCTGGTAGTCAGCCACAATTTTGATACAATCTTAGCGAGTATTTCATTGTTTTTGGTAAGAGTTATAGCTTGATAAATCTATTAAAATATAACTTTTTACATAGAGTTATTGCAATTTAAAAATAAGGGGAAATCATTGACAACTTTCATAACTCACTGTATGTCGGACAGATCACTCAGAGATAATGAATCAGAACATGCCTCTGTTAAATGTTACCACTTGGCTTAAACTCTCCCAGGAATTCATAGAAATCAGACAGACTAGCAAACAATCAGTAAAATAATTGAGTATTTGTCAAATTAAATACCACTGTTACTAAATACACAGTTGTTAAATTAAAGATATACCAGTCCCTCTTGACTAGGTCTGTTTTTACATTTTACTTTGTTTTTTTAATGTCAGTTTATGGCATAGCTTTGAGTTTTGTCTACTTTGAATTGTTCTATTACCTACTTTTATCATGCTGCTATTTAAGGTCTAAGAGTGTGCTAAGACATTTTGGTTAGCTGTGTCAAATATTTATTGTGGACAATTCAAGATGTGCATTTTAAAATAGAGTTTCTTTTTTACTGGAGTTTGTGTATATATGTTGATAAACAAGCTGGTCTCTTGTTGAGACCTTATGTGCAGCTGGCTGTTATTTGATTGATAACTAATGATCCCTATAATCTGAGGAGCATTTAACTGATAACTGATAACAAACAGACTAATCAATTTAACCTTGCCTTAGTACTTCATAGTCAAAAACTGCATAAAAATGAGCACTGAGGGGTTTCTATAAAAGTATGCTATATATTGGGATTTTTGTTTTTCAGAAAATGCTCCCTTTTTTCTTTTCTTACCAAAACTTCTGTGTAGTAGAAATTATATTTCTGCTTTGAATTTTACCATTATTCCATGTTATTAGCAACCATGTATCACTTCCTTCACATCTTCAAGTTTAATATTTGGTGTACACTCTTTTAGTTAGAATCTTGGAACAAAATATTATATAATAGTCTTACTTTTGTTTCTACTCAATAAATATAATTACCCTGCCATTCTCTTAAAGGTAAGTTGCTTATTGGATACATATTTCATTTTCTGTTACTGTGAAATTTGTGCATTTGGGGGATGTTGCTGACTACAGGTAATGAAAATGTGGAACCAGGTGGTAAGAGTCTGTTTGAGTTGTGGCACTGATACAATTTGCCAGGTGACTTTGATGAAGTAATTAAAATTATCTAGCTAATTGAGATGAGCCGTATGAAGAGGAATTATGGGGGGAGGCACAATTATTAAGCTGATTTCAAGCCAAAAAGAATTCTTGCTCTTGAGGAAGAAGTGTATGTGTTTGTTATGGGGATATTGTAGATGTTGGTTGTAAATATTGTGTGCCTACTGAATGCCTATGTAGCCTAGATCCACTTGGTAATTCCTAGTTGGCTGTTTGCCTCTGGGTGGAATTCATAGACTTTATCTTTGCTTTTCTATTTCAAATATTTAGAGATCCTACATGTGCCATTTGAAAAGTCATATCTATGCCATTACAAAGGTGGTATTACAGAGAACTTCTTGTAAAAATTTAGCAGGACATGGAAAGAATTTGAGGTTAAAACTAGTTTTCATAATCCCCATTCTGAGCCAAAATTGGAGGCAAGTGACCCACAATGTATACAATTTAATGGCTATTAATATATTTCTGAATTTTTAGAGGAAAGTTTAATGGGAAAAGATTTTATGAAGTCTCTGAATGTAGGTAATTTGAATCATGTTTATAAATATTTTACCTACCTTGAATAGATGATTCGTTTTGTCCAACAACAATTTCAGAGTAGCTAATGTGGCAATATAAATATGAATGTTTAGAGAAGCATTTTTTTCTTTATATAGTAAATACGTGATTAGTAATGATTTCCTTTACGAAATTTTTTTTTAATGGCGCATTGCTTTATAAAGAAAATGGAGTTAAGTCTGAAGAATTACATAATGAAATCTTCTGGGAATATGTGGTTTAGGTATAATTACAAAAGTGAAAGTGTATAATTTACTTGCATAATGCCTTTCACTGAAGGTTATGAAAATAAGTCTTATGATGTACTCCAGGCTTCAGGTTTCTTATATGCCTCCCTATATAATTGAAACAACTTCCCTGCTATGGTCTAACAATAGGCCTACATCCAAAAATATCTGAAATTTAGCATCATGTAGCAAATTTTCTGAATAAGGTAACATAAGTAATGCCTCTTTTGTCTTTCTCTTAATTAATTGTTTATGTTTCCTCCTTCCACCAAGCATTTGAGGTAGGTAGCCCTCTCCACCTTTTTGAAGACTTTTACTCAAGCTATTTAACTACTAATTATCAAAAATTAAAATTGCACCAAAAAAAAAATACAAACACACACACGCGCAAATTGTAACCATTTGAGAGCCCTGTTAGTGCTAAGCCTTGTAACAGCTGATTTCCATATAATATCTCATTTTAACTTTCACAGTAATTCTTTAAGCTAGATATTACCAACCCATCTGTTTTACAGATGAGGAAACTAAGACTTGGAAAGGTAAATAACTTTTCTAAGACCATATTACTCAGCTGTGGCAAAGCAGGAATGTTAATTTACATCTGACTCCAAAAGTAGATCTCTGAGAAGATGAACAGAGTAAGGAATGACATTCAGAATTCCTGTCTCCCATTATCACTATAAAGTTGCTCTTGATGGCTTTTATGATTTCTGGTGGAGTAAAGATGAATGATAAAAGCACAGCATTTGTTTAGGGCCAAAAGATCAAAAGGGCTCATGGGAAATGCTGACATATGGGCTCCCTTTTTCTCTCTAGACCCAGCATGACCAGCAAAAGGAGTTGGCATGATATAAAGGAGAGTAGGTGTTTAATATAGTCCCACTTATTGAGTTTTTGCTTTTGTTGCTTTCGGTGTCATATCCAAAAAAATTGTTATCAAGCCCAATGTCAAGGAGCTTTTTCCCTATGTTTCCTTCTAAGAGTTGTATGGTTTCAGGTCTTATGTTTAAATCTTTAATTCATTTAGTTAACTTGCAAACCATACATCTGATAAGGGGTTAATACTCAAAATATATAAAGAACTCATACAACTCAACAACAACAACAACAACCTCAAGTCAATTAGAAAATGAGCAGAGGGACTGAATAGACATTTTTCAAAAAGAGACATACACATGGCCAACAGGTATGTGAAAAGATGCTCAACGTTACTGATCATCGGGGAAATGCAAATCAAAACCATAGTGAGATATTATCTCACACCTATTAGAATGGCTATTATTAAAAAGACAACAAATAACAAGTGTTGGCAAGTTTGTGGAGAACAGGGAACCATGGATCATTGTTGGTAGGAATGTAAATTGGTACAGGCATTGTGGAAAACAGTATAGAGATTTTTCAAAGAACTAAAAATAGAACTACCATATGACCCAGCAGTCCCACTTCTGGGTATATAGTCAAAGGAAATGAAAAAAGTATCACACAGAGGTGTCTGTACTTATCTGTTTATTGCAACATCATTCACAATAGCCAAGATATGGAAACAATCTAAGTGTCTATCAACTGATAAATGGATAAAAGATGTGAAAGATATATATATGAAATTTGAGGGCATTATGCTAAATGAAATATGTCAGAAAAAGAAAGACATTATATACAAGTATATAATAACTTATATGTGGAATCTGAAAACACTGAACTCATAGAAACAGGGAATAGAATGGTGGTTACCAGCGGCTTGGGGGTGGGGTGGTCAAAGGGTACAAAATTCCAGTTAGAAGATGAGTAAGTCCTGGGTATCTAATGCACAGCATTGTGATTATAATTAATGATACTGTATTATATACTTGAAAGTTGCTAAGAGAGTAGATCTTAAGTATACTCAGAACAAAAAAGAAATAGAAATTACATGATGTGATGGAGATATTAGAAAATGCTACCTACTATGGTGATCATTTTGCAATACATAAGTGTATCAAATCAACACATTGTATACCTTAAGCCTACACAATGTTATATGTCAATTATATCTCTATAAATCTGGAAGGAAAAAAAGGAAAGTAGGTGGAAATAAGCCTTTGCACTCCTCTCCTAGAATCACTTCTCCCATCTTATTCACTACTTACTCAGAAATGGCTTGAATATTTTGCTAAATGCTTCTTTTCCCGTCCCTAATAACATTGTAAAATCAAGCAAATACTCCAAAAGAATATTCAGAGATGGCTGTGAAGATTTGGAGAGCTTAGAGTGTGAGTATACCAAAAGCATAAAAAATGGCCCTCCCTTTGTGTCAGTAGAGGCCTCAGGCTTACTAGGAGAGAACTCTCCATTTAATTGCTTTGCAGGCTAATCCATACCTCCATGTCTTGCAATATGACTTCCATAAATCTCAAGCAACTAAGAATTTCGGTATGCGCTGCCCGCCATCTGATGCTGAAAACTACTGATCTGGTAACTTGATCGGAGTTTAATGACTACTGTGAGGGATTTTTGTTGAGTTGTGAACAAACCCAAATTCTTTCAATATATCATGTGTGTCTGTGCCAAACTCTTTGGCAGCCCATGAAAGCCAGGTCCTCCCAGATTTGACTAAAGTCCAGTTTTCTTTAAGATTTCCAAGCTTCCAGAAATGCTAAAATATATACTGGTTGACACAGATATCATGTCCTCTAGTGTAAGGTGAGAGTGAAATTGTCACAATGTCTGAATCCCTGAGTTACTTATAGAAAAGGGACATATCTAATATTAGTGTGTTTTTCCCCACACTGGGCCAATTGTGCTTTTCAGAAGCAATTTCTGATCATGGTGATAGAGTACATCTGAACATAGAAGTCACCTATGTATTCACATTCAAGCCTGCTTCACAGATGACCACTGCCAGAATTGGCAGAGCCCTGCATAGGCCCATGTGCCTCTGAGTACACTGAAAGGAATGGCTATTTCGTAAATAACCTATGCTAAGATGGCAAAAAATTTTTCCTGCATGTTCGGACAACTACCCATGAGTGGTCTGCTTCAGTGTTTCAAACTCACCATGAAGTTTCTATTTGACTTAGAATGTCTTGAAGAAACTGACCTCCACAAATTATTCCTTATCTTTATTAGCAGTTATAAATGACCTATAAATGACCTACTGTAAAAATATATATATATATATATAAAAGATCTCTTCATTAAAATCAGAGCATATACCAATGTTTGCCATAAATGGTGTTGGGCTGGCTAGACAACAGGTTGGTAGCTCCCACTAGGAGAATGGACCATGTTGGATTTAGTTAAGCAGAAGCAGAAGGCAGGGGAAAAGTAACAGGAAGATATAGGGATGTGAAAGGGAGGGAGCAGCTGGTTTTCCCGTGAGCTGAGTTTGAGCTGGGCAAACAATTTCAAAGTTACATTCAAGGTGTTCAACCTAGAAGATCAAAATAGATTCAATAATGATGTTCAAAGGCCTATGGTGCGAGTCTAGGGCATTCACCTGGTAGTTCCATGTGGGATGGGGGGAGGCGGAGTCTAGTCTTAGAGAAGGAGGCTGGCTGGAGTCTCCTTTCTACCCTGGCTGGAGTCAAGCCCATAGGGAGCTAGTTAGGTACAAGAAGTCCAGACAGAGGGCTAATTAGGCAGACAGAGAGCACACTGTCCTCCTGACACCTGAGTTACTTCCCTACCCTAAGGGAAATGGAAGGGAGCAGCAGCTTGTAACCTGCCCTCACTTGCAACTGTGGATGAGTGTATTCAGGAACCAGTGAGACCTCACCCCTGCCTGCCCTTAGATTTCAGTTATCACCAGTCAGCCAAGTCAAAAAACATTTGATTGCCTCTATGTGGGTCTTAGTATCCCATGCCTGCTGCATCTTATTATAAGCACCTATAGTCAAGCTGAGTTTGAAAGGGTTAAGAAAAAAAGCATTCCCCAAGTCAGAGCAACAGGGCTTTGAACTGAGATTAGAACCCAGGTAGTCTGACTCCAGAGTTAATCTGGCTTTATCCACTATGTTATGCTACCTTAATCATATGCACTTAAATTTTAGATACAATTTTAAACAGAGCTTCCCTTCGGAAACTTCCTCTGTTCTCTATCGTAGTCCACCCTAATCACAGTTTTTCTCTGTGTCCTCTCATCTGTTATGTATTTTCTCTAAAGAGTCTAAACTCTTTACTTCTCACTGTTGTTAATGCTGCCTTGGAGTTCTTCTCAAGTCATTTAAGATACATAATTATTTTGATGACCTTGACAAAATTGTGAGCTCCAAAATGGTCTCAGATGTGTTTCTTACTATAGTTCACTTATTTACTGGAGCTACAGACAGAAACAGCATGCGAAACCCACCAGCTCTTAAGGGTCTACTAAGTGCTGTTTTAGGCACCCTGTCCAGGGGAATCAAGGAAGACTTACTCCTGCAAGGTCCTCAAGCCAAGGATCCCAAATATTTGACAGTTTGGATAACTCATTATGTTTCATGGTTAACAATGGAATTTTGGGTGGTAGGGGAAACTCATTTGCTTGGAGCAGGAGTCTCTTGACATTGTAATTATCTATATTTTAGAAAACAGCCAATGTGTCTGGGCCAAAACTTTATTGGTATTTCTGTGTTTAGATAATTATTAGATCATATTCTGTCCCTAAAATAGGAACTTGACTCTCCCAAACATCTTGTTAACTAAAAATTTCATTCTTTTATGACTACTTTAGAGATCTTACAGTACTTGCTCTTTTTTAGCCAAATTAAGAAAATAATTACAAAGAATTACAAAATGCTAAGGGTGGATAGTGTTTTATAGTTATTGTTTCCTCAAATGGGTGGTTTTGCACGCAGCAGAGGAGCACAAAAATTATGCAGTTTTTCTTACAGAAAAATAAAACCAGTTTCTTGGTGTGGTTTTGCAGTGTGTTTGCATTGAGGGGAGCTGATGAAGGAACTCTGTACCATTTTAGCAACTTTCCTGAAAAACCTAAAATCATATTAAAAGTTTTTTTTAAGCCATTAATTTGGGTAGAGGTGAGGAGTGAACGGGGAATAGAGGAAATAGGATTGGCCGTGAGTTGAATTGGCCATGAATTGTTGAAGCTATAATAATTGGTGTTAGGTACAAGAGGTTTGTTATATTATTTTCTCTACATTTGTACATGTTTGAACTTTTTATGATAATGTTTAATCTAATAAAATTAAGAAGAAAGACATAGAAAGAAAAATTATACAGTTTGACTTTGGGCAAACCCAAGAATTTTCTAAATGACATTGTTAGCTGAGACAAATTTATACTATTGTTAGATACCAGGGGTGTTTTGCCATTCTTATCCCTTGGTGCACAAAGAATCAAGTATATGCTTCTGTAATTTTTAAAATCCTAGAATATATATTCTTCGTTATATTTAGCTACTATTCTTCAGGTTTTCTCTATTACTACAGTGCTAAAAATATATACCTAGGCTAAATGAGAAGTTTTTTCAGTTGTCTTACCTGTCCATAGACTAGTGGATAGTAATATTCATTTTATAAGTCGGTTTTTCAGTTTTGTTTTTATAAATAAAAAATGTCACACCACTGGCAGGTATTTTTCCATTATTTTAAAATAAATTTATGCTGTTACAAAGATAATAAATAACCAGATCAACACTTAAGAAAAAGAGGTTTTAAGTGCCATGTAGAAATTAAGCTGTGGACCACTAAATAATGGCCACAATGCTATTTTCTTGTTTTCTAAGTCCTCCCTTTAAAGATATCTGAATTAGAGGATTTCCTTACAAATAAATTCCTTAATTAGTCTGGAATTACAAAGGACCTTTTTTAAAGCACAATTTGAAGTCATACTGATTCTGTCCACCAGTCTTAATGAGTAATGTTTGATACAGGAGCAGGCAGCCTCTAGTTGGAGAGCATCACAGGAGCCAGGAGCAGTCAGGAATGTTAGAAGGGGTGCCATGATGAATTTCATGGTTCCTGATTGGACACCAGTGGAGTGGAGTGCTTAAAAACTTGGGCTATGAATCTAGATTGCCTGATCTGAATACAGATTCTATCTTGAGTGTTTATAACAGCTTTATTCACAATAGCCCAGAACTGAAAACAACTCAAGTATCCATCAGTTGATGAATAAACAAACGTTGATATATCCATATGATGGAATACTATTCAGCAATAAAAAGTGATAAACTACTGATACACATAATTACATCAATGGATTGCAAAGATTTTATGCTAATTGAAGGAAGCCAGACATAAAAAATTAGATACCATATGATTTCATTTGCAGAACATTGTTAAAAAGTCAAAACTATAGATAGAAAAATAGATCAGTGGTTGCCAGGGCCAGGGATGAAGGGAGTAAACTGACTGCAAATGGGCATAAGGGAACTTTGTGGAGTGATGGAAATCTTCTGTATCTTGATTTGGTAATGATTATACAAATATACAATGTATTTTTTTCAAAATTCATTAAACTGTACATTTTAAAAGAATTCTATTTTATGTAAATGGTATCTCAATAAAATATTCAAAATCAAATATATAAAATACATTTTCCAGAACCCTTTTTGATTTGTCTGGCTTCTGTGAACAAGCCTCTTGTTATTGCTGAAGGTCATGTCTTTCTAGAACCAAGGGATATACGAGTTCTTTGTCACATGTATATCCTCTTATATATCTACCATCTTCTGGTAAAACTATAACAACAGGGCCCCAGGGGGATAAAGATAGCAAAAGGGACCCTGAGTTAAATATTGGTCTTAGAAGACAAGCTCCCAGAAGGAACTGTAAGCCCAAGAGAGAGGGACTTAAGGAAAGTGAAGCTGGCCCAGGCTACAGAGAGAGGAAGACAGAGACCAGAGTGTTGGCTGGCCCTAGGAAAGGAGGAGGGGGTGAGGTGGCCTTGTTGGGGAAAGGGAAGCTGAGAGAGTGAGATGAAATGTACCTCTTTAGGTGTCACAGCTCTCAAATTAACATGTTTACACATTCATGACACCCAAGTGGCTTCAATTTCTCGGCAGTGGAATTTCTCACATAATTGTTTTTAGAAAAAAATTCATTTTTTGCCATTAAAAAACCTGACAAATGGTCCACATGTATCATTTGGACACAGGTCACATTACCCAGATAATGAACTCTTTCATGTAAAATTTCCAGTAGATTTTTAACATGCAAAAGTCCTCCCCATATGTTATCCTGCATTGATCTGATTGGAGCTGTTAGTGTCTAGTGGATCAATGATCAGCAAACTAAAAAGTCACTTAGTGACTATGACACTCATGGCAGTGTTAGAATCTATTGTGTCAGGAATTCTTGTTTTATTAACTCTGTAATTGCCTGTTCAGCTGAACCGGTGAATTTTATTACACATTTCCTTTCACCTGAACAAGACCTTTGCACTGCTACCAGTGCCCTGAGGATGCTCCATTTTTTCTCTGCTCCATGTCTTTCTCAAATGCCCTATGGCTTTACTGCCATCTGTTTAGGCAGAGACGTGTGTGGGAAGGAGGGCTTTAAGAATACCACCGCTTTGCTCTGAAGCTGTTACGTGGCCTCACCCTGCAGCAGGTTTTCCTCCATTGAGACACTTAGGCCTTGAGAAGAAAAAAGTCGGCAATGCAACTCTGCTTGCTATGTGTTGGTGCTTTCTCTAAACAAGGACCATAATGCCAGGTGGCATGGGAATTAACAGCATTCACTTTGGAGGCAGGTCCAGGGCGGACTCCTGGCTCTGCCAGTTGTCAAGTTAAATAAACTCTCTCAGCCTCAGTTGCCTTGTGTGTAATGGGGGAGGATAGGAATAGTTCCTCCCTCATAGTAACACATGGATGTCTTGCCAGCGCCTCAGATTCAACATGCCTGACACTTCCTTCCCTCCGACACATACCTGTGCCTCTTCTACTTTCTCTTGGAAAATGGTACAATCTTCTTTGACCAACCAGTGCTCTTGCTCATCCCATCCCGACATCCAGCGGTCACATCCTATGAACTTGCCTCCTAAATGTTTCTCTGATACATTCATTACTCTTCATCCCCACCATCTCTGCCCAAGCCCATGCCATTACCATTTCTCATCTGGACTACTAATCATTCAACTGGACTTCCCAAAATCACTCTTAGCTTCTTTTAATAAGGTTACCATGCTGCCATTATTCAATGATTTCTGTTATCCTTAGAATTGAATTCAACATCACTAATACATCCAAAAAGACTCTGTATGATTTCATTCTTTTCTCCACCCTCATGTCACTCCTCTTGGGTATTGTTTACTAGGATTTATTCATGTAACTTACATTTCCATTTATTCAGTCATTCAGCTAACATTTATTGAGCATTTAGTGTGTCAGGCATAGTGCAAGTGCTGAGAATATGAAAGGAAAAGGGTCCCTGCCTAGGATGAGTTCAATGCCTAATGGGGGATAGAGATACAAGAAAATGATTTAAAACTGCAAAATGTAATAGAGCAGAGAGAGTGATTAGCTTTGTGTTTGACACAGCAGAGGAACCTCTGCAATGACAGTGACGATATTATGTCTGGGAGGATAAATAGGAGTGTGTGGGTGTGTGCGTGGGTGTGAGTGTGTGATTTTTAGTTAGATTTTTCATGCCAGAAAATATTTTAGGAGTATAATACAAACCCAAAGCAGAATTGTCCTTTAGATGTTGTAGAGGGTGCATAATAGTTTCCCACATCATTGTAATATAATCACTACTAGCTATTGATAATTTCTGTCAGAACAAATAAAGCTGATGATACATCCCCTTTTTTTCATGAAAAGTACTTTTCTGTCACTTTTGTTAAAAATCTTTCCACTTGTTTGTCAGGCCAAATCTCCAGATTTTCATTTTTTTTAAGTATGTATCCCAGAAAATTTAAAAAGCTGTTGATTGTACCAAATGGTCAAAATCAACTTAAAAGGAAATCAATTCAACATCTTCAGATTTTGAGTCTTTTTAACTGACTTTTTCACAAGAATGCACCATATACTCATCATGTAAATCAGACCTTCTTTAAAATTTAATTTCAGTACAGAGGACTTAGACTATCCACAAATGACAGAAGACCTGTCACTTTAAGGCTCTGTGGCCTGCCTAAAGCACAGACTGGTATGAAATATCTCGTTTTCTAGAAATGCAACTTTAATACTCAGTTGCTACTGAATGTTCATTTGATAAATTTAAATAACAATTTCCTTTAAAATTTGGTCTTCTGATTATATTTTATTTTTTTAACTTTTGGATAATCAAAAGCATTCTCTTAATTAATTTTTGTAAAATGCATTATGCAATTGAGATAATTTCTATAATGTAAAATAAATATCCTTAAAAGAGAAACTTAAATTTCTTTTTATGCCTGTGATGCTTATTGACCATATTATTCTTCAGACATTTCATAGAAGCATTTTTAACCATAGGGAAACTGATTAAAAGCCACAGACACTATTTCGATTGCTAGAAATAATACCCTGCCTAAAGTCTGTCACTTAAGGATCTCAATTAACTTATTATTGCATAAGGTATTTTAGTGTTCTTAGTTTTAAGCTCAGTGTCTGAGATACAAAGAAATGCATGCAACTAGCTCAATCTGTGCTTCTGAAAGAAGCATTTATCAATTAAGAAAAATTGAATTGCTTGTAAGACCTCTGAAAGTACTGATGAAACCTCAGTTGTGAAGAGCAATGGGAACATTACTCTCTGTTTCCATTGGCTAAAGAATAAGAAATAAGAAGAGTTGCCTGACCCAGGGTAAAGTTGACCTAGAACTCTGTAGACTGTTTCATTTGAAATGATTAGGAAAGTACAGTGTATAGAACAAAAGAAATTAAGCTGAAAAATATAAACCATAAGTTAAGAGACCTCATCATTATAGCAACATCACCTCTTCTGCTTCCTAATTCTTCCTTAAAATGTGCCTACTGATGTAGACTCTGAAGATATAAAGATGAATAAGACCCAGTCCCTGCCTTCAAGGAACTAATAATCCAGTGGAAAACAGATGTGTACAGCTAACCCTAATCATTGAGATATATTAGTGTTTCAGCAAAGTGCTAAGTGGAGGGAGAACAAAATAAATTAACTCTGCCCAAGGGAATTAGGGAAGACTTCACAGAGGAGGTGATATTTAGCTGAGTCTTGAAGGAGGAGTAAGATTTAACCAAGTAAAGAAGGAAAGTAGAGATATTTTGGAATTAGAAAATATCAGGAAACAAAAGCAAGTTGTATGAAAATACTTGGCATGTTGGAGAATATGATAGGGAGAATGGCTGGGGGGTAGTTTAGGGTTAGTTGTGAAGAATGTGGATACTCCTTTTGATCCACTCTTGTTACCTCCTGTTAATAGTTTAGACTTTATTTTCTAAGACATTGGGGAGCAATCAACCTTAGTATTTTGTGGTGGGCATGTTTCACTGTTTGGCCATCTGCAGCCAACTCCTCACCCTTCCTATCAACTCTCCTATCCCTTTTTGTGTTACCACCTATTATGTGTGATATTAGTAAGATGGTCCCCTTCCACTATCAGATCCTTCTTCAACAAAATCTGGTGCTGCCAAGGTCATTTGGCTTGATCAAGTGAACTCTCCTCTTTGAAGACTTTGAATCTTGGTCCAGTGATACCAAGAGGTGAGCACATCTGGCAGTCATATTCATAGCAGCAGCAGCAGCAGCAGCAGCAGCAACTATAGTTGGTGTATTGTGGGATTTTTGTTGTGGTTTCTGTCCTCTTGTGTTTCCCCTGATTCCAGCCTTGAATCACTTTGTGGCTTGCAGTGAAGAACCCTGGCTGAATGGTGTCCCAAAGCAAATTCATCATTCAAGTGCAAGGAGTTACACAATTGGGAAATTAGGACTATAGGTTCAGAACTTTAAATGATAGACTGTTTAGAGCTGGAGATGGGTTTGAGATTCCTTATTTCAAAGCCCAAGAGATAGATCACCCTGGGAGAAACTATAGAGGAAGAAAACAAGAGGACAGAGATGATACTGTGGGAGTTGCTAACATCTGAAAAGCAGACAGAGGAGATAGCAAAGATGCACTAAAAGGATACCAGAGAGTCACAAGGAGAACCCAGGGAGGAAATAATCTCAAGGAGGCGCCAGAAATATCACATATTACATAGAGATCAGACAGAATAGGTACTGAGAAGAAGTCATTGGGATGGGCAATCAGTGGGTTATTTGGTACTTTGAAAGAAGAGGTTTAGAGTAGCTTTTCAGGTAGGAGCCAAAATTCTGTGGTTAAGGAAATAATGGAGGTGACAAGTGGAAGCAGCAGTGTAGACTATTTTAACTGAAAGTCTAGTGAAGTGATAAGGGATGAAGCAGCAGCAAAGGATTTAGGGTTAAAAGAGGACTTTTTCCTCTAGAGAAAAACTGAGCCTTCTCAGGCAGAAGAGCTTGTGTAGGAAGAGAGACTGAAAATGTTAGGTGGCGGAGGGATAAATGATCGAACATTTTCTTAGAGAAGAAAGTAGGCGATGGAAACTGTAACAAGGTGGAACAGTTAGCCTTGGAAGGGGGTTGACTCTCTTCCTCTCTGAAGACAGGACAGGAAAGGTAAAATGCAAATTAAAATCACCTGAGTTCTTATTAAACATGGTGAGTCCTCAGGCCTATCCTAGACTTAGTCAAAATATGAATCAGAGTATCAGAGGACAGGGCTCCTGAATGTGCATTATTAACAAACTACAGGTGACAGTTACGCATACTAAAACTTAAGAATCACTAATAGAGATAATACAGAAGTGGAAATGGAGTTGGAGCTAAAGAGTGTTAAAAGTTTGGTACAGCACCCTGTGGGAAACAAGAAATAGAACCTAGCAAAAATGAATTAAGGGAATCCTGAAGAACACTAAGAACCTACCTGAGGTTAAAATAACAAACAAATTTAAAGATGTCAGTTACCTGAAGTGTTCTGTTTCTTTCTTCTGTCCTTGGTGGCCCAGGAGGAGTGAAAAAGCAAATGTTCAGATTGATCCAAGAGGCTGGGAATGGCACAGTGAGTGTGGTAGATCTCAAGGAGACAAAGGACTGAGGTGATTGACCTTGGGGTCTAGGCTGAGTAGGCAGGAAGGTGAAATGGTTCTAGAGTGAAGTAGAAACAAACAGAAGCTCCATTCCAAGTAGGCTGGCTGACTTGAAGGAGTGTGGTTGGTTCCACCAAATTCCAAGCTTCTCTTTAATGGTAGATAACAATCAAAACTGAACAAACCTCCTATACTTTACACTTGCTGCCTTGATCATTATGGTGAAAAATTGGAAACAACCTAAGTGTCCATCAATGGGAGATTTGTTAAATAAATGATGATGTATCCAAATTAGGCATAGTTTGTAATCATTAAACACAGTGACAACAGTCTACTTATTTTGGAAAAATAGTCATGACATTTTAGAAGGTGAAAAGCATGTTATAAAACATCATATAAAGAACAATTTGAGATTCCTAAAATTTCTTGTATATATGTGAGCACATGTGTATATGCAAAGGAGATATCTGAAAGAAAGGTCGCAAATGGTGATTTTTATTTATATTTTCTATATTGTTTAAATGCTTACTATGTGTTTCCATTATTTTAGGACTCAGAAAATATAGTAAAGTTGTTTTTTATTTTAGTAGTACAAAGTGTTCAAAACTCCCAAATTACTTACATTCCCTCCCCACCAGTCAAAACTATGTCAGTGTGGCATATCTCAGCTAGAGGTAGGAGTTGCGCTGATTGAATTAATTTGTACCAATCTGTGAGTGATTAGTGTCTCCATTATCCTTCAAAACATATTCATTTTCTCAAAACATAAATCTCTAAATGATAGTCAAGGTAGGGGAACACTGAAGCACAATAATTTGGACAGTGTGGGTTAAGGTAATTTTGGACAAGAATATGACCCCATAACCGATTAACCCTGACTGAGAATGTATATCCCTCAGGACTATCTTCCTGAAACTTCCCATTTGTGCAACATTCTCTAGTTCTGTTATAGATGGATGCTTGTTACACACAGAAGTTATGTTTTTATTTTGTTTTTTAACTTGGTCATGTTGATTTACTTATTTTGTTATTTCTAACTTAGACTGTACTATTTTTATCTCCAGACATGTGTTAAACATTCTATTCTCTCCCAGTTTTCTATAATTCAGGTTCTATATATTTATATTTAATTCAGGTGGAATTTATTTTGGTATCTAGTGTGAGATGAAAATCTAAATTGATTTTATTCCAAATTGCTACTTTTCTCAAAATCATTTATTGAGTCACCCTCTTTTACTTGTGTACCTTATCATATATTAATTTATTATGTCTAAAAGGAGCTCTTTATTCTGTCGTATTGATCTCAGTATTTTTGCACCAGTTATAGGACTTGTATTAGCTCTGTAATGTTTTAATTATTGTTTTGCGTCTGTCATTACTTTCCTTTTTCAAAATGCTATTTTCCCCCTTTTATTTTTCCTGTAGATTTTAGAATTATTTTTGTCAAGTGCCTTACGAATCCTATTGTGGTTTTAGTCCATATAGCAGTAAACTTAAATCTTGACTTGAATCTCTTCACTTCATACCAACCAATTATTTTCAGTCTCCTAAGTATTTTCCTCAGAGGCTCCCAGTCACAGCCGTAGCAATGGATATATATTGTATGTGTTAACTCAGAGGTTTCTAAGGCAGGGATTGCCTACTTTCATGTAAAATTTATGCATTAGAAACCTGACATTTGGGGCCATTATTAAGCACCTACTGCATAACTGTAATGCAGATTGTTGTTTTTTTAAAGTAGTCCTATGTCTTATTATTTCAGTCTGCCACTCTGAACTTTAGCTACTAATTGTTAGGTTATCCAGGACCAATATGCTTTGCATTCTCCTCCCATTTTTATAATTGGCTTATTGTATGAGGTTGGAGACGTTTTCAAGTTTTCTTTTCTGAAACTCTACAGAGTAATATCTATCTTTCAAGGATTCATTTTGTAAAGGATTCCAAACCCTAGAATGATTATTACCTTAACTACCTGTAAGATCTCAGGGAAGTCACTTATAATTCTCTGATCTTAAACTTTCTCATCTATACAATGGGCATAATAAATACATTCATGAGGTAGTAATGTAAGTGTACTTATAAACAGTCTCTCTTTATTCACTCAAGAAATGGTGTGCCTTTCCATCTCTCCGTTCCCTCCATTTATCTGTCAATATCTATTCTGTCAGTCCTCCCTGCCCTTGTTTCCATAATTACCTTCCTGAGGGAGTTCCTAAATTTCTCCTATGGCTTGGTACTTAACACCAAATTGGGAAAGACTAGAAACAGAGCAAATAATTTTGTAAGCAATCCAGTATTAAATTGATATTAAATTAATCACAATCATTTTAATAATAACAAACAAAGCTAAACCAGTGTTCATACTCATCCTTTAGAAAAATAAGCAAGGTTTAGAAAATTCTCATCTTCTAAGTTGTTAATGATTAATATAGGGTAATAATTTGGTTGTCAATCTTAACAGCTTATATATAGAATGTCTATTAGTACCAAGTAGTAATTCTAAGTGTAAGTACTCATCATCTCACGTTAGAGCCAAAATTGTTGATTAAATGGGCAGGTTCAACATTAAAGTCTGCGTGTGTGTTTAATTAAAATTGATTTTGGAAGAATTCTCCAACTATTGCTTCTTAGGCTCGATATTATTTTCTCATCGTGAATACTAAGTAAAATTAGGCATTGTTTAGGTTAAACTGTGTATGTTGAGAAGTATTTAATTTTATTTTTTTCTAAGGCCTAATATCTTATGTATTTACTTTATATCTTAATTTCATTTTATCCTAGGGAAGACTTATTAGCGTTTGTAATTCAAAGGTTGAAATTTTTTCTAAAGAAGATCCTTGATGTTATAGAGCCCTGAGTACGGGCAGAGATTTGGAAAACAAATTTGAGAAATATAATTCTTTGATTGCTTTCCATCATATTTTTTTCTTGGTAAAATAATATTCAGTGTGCTAATCCTTTCATCTGCTATGTTCTCTGAGGGCTTTCCATAGAGCAGAGCAGTGAAAGCATTATATGGTTATTGTTAGTTAGAAGAAAGACAATTTCATGTATATTTGAACACTTCTACTTCATCCACTTAAGAATTCTCTCTAGTAATTATAAGGTAGAAATATTATTCTTAATTTAAGAACAGAAAGAGAAGAGGGATATAATAAAAAGAAACCAGAATTTTTAAAATTTAGTTGATTTCTAGCTATAGACCTGATTTCTCAGACTAACAATTTCAATACTATATTTATTGATGTACATGGCATAAGCAAAAACCATCCACCTGTTTGGATAGGTGGAAACTACCTTTAAGTAAGAAAGAAATTCCTTTCTGACGCAAATGCTCTCTGCCTTTGAAAGCTAAGTAGAAATATGCAGCATGGTGTTTGCATCAGTCCATCATTTACATGAAGACCTCCTCGAGTCTATCTTATAAAGTCTATTGTTTTTGGTAAATACTTCAGTTGATTAAACCAGGTATGTTTTGTTTTTGTTTTAGCTTTTTTTAGATTGTCCCTAAAATACTTCCAGCTCACTCACAGGTTAATAATCACACTATGATGTCAGCCAAATCAAGTACTGACAAGGAAATGGGAGCCCTGTTCAAGAGAGAGATGAGTAAATATCCCAAGAGAGGAATCAAACAGCAAGCAGTCAGTTTTCATAAAGAGGAAAGTCACTAAGCTAAAGAAAAGAGGTTTTTTAAAAAAAATAAGTTTAACTGGAAACTTGAACAATCTAAAACAATGTGCAGATGGTAAGATTCTAATGGAAGAGGCATGTGGGAGTATGGCCAGCAGCATGTCCCACCTGCCACAGGAGTCTGACTTTGGGCAGATGCAACTCCCTAGCTTGAGAGAAAAAAGTGAAAAGGCTACAGTCCAAGTGAGCTAGACACACGTCTAGCCAGAGTGCTGTTCCTCAGTCAGTCACACTGCTAATGGCAACAACACTAGAATAAAATGGGAAAAACAGTGTGCTGACTTTTAACTATGGTGTCAATATACCTAAAAATAATTTGAGGTTTTGCGTGCCTTTTCTGAATAGAAAGTAACCACACACCAGTTTCATAGGTTTCTTGCTAATAAAAGTCTCCTCGTTTGTTAGAAGCCAACTTCATTTTAGAGTCCTTTGGAACTGACTTTCCAAATTAAAACTGGATCCAAGTACTTTTGCTCTTTAACGGATTGGGATCCATTAAATCCCACCACAGACAAACCCTATAAAGGGTATGTATTGTTTCAAATAGCTGGAGAAGAGAGCAGCTTTCCCCATCACTCACCGGAGCCGTGGTTCACCCCAGTAGAGTCATGTTTTTAGTAGGGTTCCTGTGGGAGACCTGTTTGTGAAAGTGGCATTTGTGATTCAGACTTCAGCTCCCCATGCCAGCTTCGGAAAGTCAAACAGATGTTTCCTCGTTTACTGCAGCATAGCTCATCACTTATCCCAAGAGGAAAATCAGAAGAGGCTTGGGACAAGCGCGATTCTGTCAGCCAAGCCACAGGAAAATGGAGATTGAGAGAGGGCTTATTTGTGTGTGTGTTTGTGTGTGTTCTAAATCTGATTAAATGTGAGGTTAAACTTTGCTTTATTTAAAGATAGGAAGATTCATCTGTAGAGAATTTTACCCTCTGCCTAAATTTCCTTTTTTTAAACTTTCTTTTCTCTCCCCTCTTCCTGGCAAAGTACAGTATCTTTGATGGGTCTCTTTGGAATATAATCTTTGTGCTTTTCTGTTTTGCTTTGGATTAATAGATTGTTTGAGAGCAAAGCTTAGTTCCTGATTTGTTCTGCAAGAGCAGTAAGACCAAAAGTTATTTCCTATTCACACACATCAAAATACATGCATACCAAAAAAAGAAAGAAAGAAAGAAAATGTTATTTTGAATCTCGTACACCACAGTGATGTGGCCTGGGAATTATACTCATTAAATGGATTACAAAGAAGTAGGTAGCATACAGTGGAAAATAATATTGCATTAAGCTTGAACTAACGTTGGGTAGGATAGTAAGAGTTTCATTTCTGATCCATATATTAAAAAAGTAATAGTGCTGATTTTCAAGATCAAGTCAAATCAAATTGTTTTAGAAAAGTACCCAAAAAATCACTTTTAAGCATTCCCATGTTTTTTGTTTTAGACACACATTAGGTAGAATCTTGCTTAATTGTAGTCTAGGGTCAGATTTTTAAGTAGGATTTTTTGGAAAAATTATCTGATGTCTCTTTGCTTGGAATGAATTTCTTTAGCCCCAGGGCTTAGGCCAGTCGAAGGGTTGTGGCTGGTTCAGAAGTTTCTCCTTGGATGTACATCTCTGTCTGTCCCTTTCAGACGCTTGTTTGCTCTCCTCTCTTAGTCTGTGCGAATGCAGAGTGGTGTCTGTGTTTCAAGAAAAGAATGTGTGTTGAAAGAACTAATGGTCCAACTGTCCATCAGACTGGGCAGCAATGGAGGTCATCTGGCGGTCAAAACCAAATAATTTCAGCCTGTTCCTAAAGCCCCTAAAGCTGTTGACTCGATGACTGGCGTTCACTGCCTCTTGTTGCTTCTGTATCCTCTGAAACCTGGGAGTTTTATTTTTGGAGACAAGAACGTACATATTTTCTCCCTAGCAACTGTGTGTACACAGCGCCTGCCATTCAGCATTGGCTCAGGTTAGTTTGGCTGAAGTATACAGTTAGTGCTCCTTGATACACGTCTGCCCTGAATAGACAATAGACCAGATTCTAAACCTAGACGCTCCCAAAATATTGGAAGAGTCTGAATATTTGTGCTTGTTTGGAGTGTGTTGTTGTATAGACATTTTAGATATTTAAAAATAAAAAATATTTTCTCTTTTATAAAGAGATCTGTTCTTAGTGTGAAACCGTCTACAGGCCCGTATTTTAAGGTAGCTTCCAAGTTTCTACATTCACGTGGAACAGATGGGAATGGAAGTGATTTCAGAGTGCTGACAACTCCATTAAAAATGTTTTAAAATCCATAATCCATAAATCTGAACCACATATTGGTTATATTCACAGCCCTTCCACTATTTCTTGTACCCTGTTTGTGAATACCACCACCTGCTGGTAGTTAATGACAAGGTCTTACTTTGCTGAAGAATCAATGTAAAAGTCAATATTAAATGAAATTTAAATGCTTTTAAATAAGTTTTTGAAGTGAAAATATACTTACTGCATTAGTTTGAAACATCCTAGCCACAATTAATTTACCAAAACTTTTAAAAAGGAATTGGAAAAAAATTACACATGGAATATTTTTTGAAACGAAAGCTAGGCTTTAATTATTTTTATTTAATACCAATTCTTAATTATCTTTTCATTTCAACTTCTTATTCCCTCCTCACAACATTTCAAAGTGATGTTAAAAGTATCCATATCATCAAGTTTGAGTTTCATTTCTTTTACTTCTTTTGTCTGCCCACTTTCTAAAAGAAGTGTTTATGTGCAATGAAGTATCAAAATATGGAAAAGGAAGAGGGGCAGGAAAGCATGGAAAATCCACAGGAGAAGTAACTGTCATCTTTTAAAGATTATGTCTGTGATTGAGGGATTTACCACTCTTATTTTGCATTGACTCATAAAACATATGTTCACAAAATCTGTTTTATGTGTGTTTTTTAAAACAGGATAAGAAAATTTTAATGTGCAATAGAATAGGAAAATCAAATCTTTATGCAATGGTATTATAATGTACTTGTTTCTTTTGGTTGTTCAAATCTTTACTCATCAAACAGAAATATACTATCATACTTTATAATAAAATAAATAAAAATCCAATGTCACTATTGCCCAACTCAGTGAATGACAACATTTTGTGGATTAAGGTAATCCAAAACTGCAGTTTTCCAACCAAAAATCGTGTGCTGTTTTTATTCTGAAGCTGTGCTCCTAGCGTTTCCTATCGTTCTTAAAACTGCATCCTGGTCCAGTTTTAATATATGCCTTTAGCAAGGTCACTTTATTATCTCTTTGTATCTAGTAAGACGATTTGAAATGTATTGGTTTGGAGCCAAACTCAACCAGTGATTCCTCCTTCTTAAATATGATTTTCTAACCTACCAATTAAGGGCTGTCCTGCAGGTGGATGGTTCTCTTCGCTCTTCCAACGTGAGAGGTTCTGACACCTCCTTTAGGCCCTCTGCCTTCTGCATACCCAGCCACACTCCTAATATTTTTAGTTGTATGCAACATTAATGTCTCCATACTTTGGGCAATTAGAAGTTGTAGGTCTTTGGCAGAAAGAAATGAAGCCTTACTGAAACTTGGTTGTACTTAGATAGCCTGGTGCTGAGTTTTATGCGCTATCTGGAGGAGAATGAAATTGATCCAATACTGTTTCAAGAGTAAGAATGACTTCCAGAGATTTTGCTCTCTCACAGGAGATTTTACAGAACTTTTTCAATATTCTTTCATCATGTGTGAGGTTTCCCCCACCCCGCACTGCCAACCATAAAACAAGAGCAACCTCTAATGTCATAAGGGAGGGAGGAACAGAAGAGGGTAATGAAGAACCATACCAAATCTTTTGATGATGGAAATCTAAGTAACAAACCCTATTAACTCAGAACTTTCTACCTTAATCTGAAAATTCTGGTTTCAGAGTGACCTTTGCTTTTAGAGTTTTCATACACACACACCGCCCACCCCAAGCTTCTGATCACTGCTGCGAGATCTGACTTATGCCCCCTGCTGCTTACCAAAACAATGACGAGATTTTCTGCAGGCTCCTCCCATCGCACCGTCTGAGCACATCTTCCAGCAGGATACTCAGCTGTGAAGCGCCCCCTACTGTTCCTATGAGGCCAGTGCACTAATGATTCTCAGACCTGCGCTTCCTAGGACTTCTCTCTATCTAAGGAGAGGATAAAGCTTGGTGCCACGTTTCTTCTTCAGCTTTATAAGGATCTATTCAGAACAAGCCACCCTTCTCTAGGTCAAAAGAACACGGAATTCTTACTATCTGCAGCTTTGAAACAGGTCCTTTTTTGAGATACGGTTTTAAGTAATCCTTTCTATTAATTCAGATAAATATATACAGAGCATTCTCGTCTTAGCATGGCACTAAAAATCTTCCCCAAATTATCAAGGAATGACCCCTTCCCTCCTGAGACTTACAAACGTTGGGGGGTCATCCAGACCCAAGCACAGATGTAATAATTCTAATCCTGGAATGTGATAATTACTATAATAGAAGTTTAAAAAGAAATACTATTGGAGTGGGAGAGATTAATTCCACATGGGGGATTCTGAAAGGCATTTTGGAGTAGGTGGATTTTGAATTGAATCCTAAAAGATGAATAGAAGAAGAATGTACCAGGCAGGGGGAACAGTAGCATTGAGAATGTGACATTTGTTTTCACCAGGTTTCTTGCATCCCTTGACTTCTTGGTTGCCTTTGTTGTTAACTGCATGGTTAACCAATTAAGGCAAGGAGAAAAGCTGATTTGAGATAACCATGGTGTGAAAAGCTTTGATCTGGATGCTTACTTTCCTTTCTTTTCACATGGTGATTCTATGTAAATAACATCATTAACTTTCTTTTTTCCTCTAACAGTCCATTTACCTGTTTCTTTCCATCTATATTCCCACACACACACACCCCTCCAGAGTTTATTCTTGGGCACTTTCCAGTTTCTAATATGATCTCCACAAGTCAAATCAATTAGATTGAATTGATAATACAAGGTAATGATCCTGCTTGTCTTTGCAGGTAAACCTGAGAATGGAATGAATCTAACTGCCTACTCATTAACCTTGAAAGACAATTCAGGTGGTTTTATTCTAATGTTTTCGGTGTTTGTTTAGAGTTGAGCACACTTTAAATATGTCTACATTGTTTAATAACCTCTTGTTGTAAACAGTTTTTGGATGGATTCAATTGATATTTTTCATTAAAGACCAGAGCCTAATGAACTCATTCACCTTCTTCTTGAATTTACATTCAAACAGATTTCTTAATGGCTTTTAAAATTGCTAACTTACTAGTTTTAAATTTATGTATTTCATGCTGCCAACCTTGGAGTTTTTGTCCACATCAGATTCCTAATTCTTACTCTGAAATTGTGGGGAATAATTGTCTAACCCTTCTCTCTTTCCATTTTCCCCTAATTTCGTCATTTGTGCTGCTCACTCTCCATGCTATGAATGTCTTCATTTAGGGATTGGTAGGATTTGGGTCCCTAAAGACAAATATTTTATTAGCTCTTAATGGTGATCTGCAATGGAAGGTTACATTTTAAGGCATTATTTATTTTAATATGTTTGTAACTTGTTCTTAAGGAGGTTTTTTTCCTCCTTTTACATTTCCATCTGAGAAAAATCATCCAGAAATGTCTCCACTGCCACCTACTTGCAGTTTGGAAATTTACATGCACCTGGCTTTTCAAATAAAGCTGATTTTGTTTTCCTGCAAGGCAAGATTGCTGTCTAGAATACTGTAGGTGGCATTGTGGATTCTTCTCATGTTTTTAAAGGCATGGGTTTTGTGAAATTGCTTTTAAAAAAAAAGCTACATTATAAGATTTTTTACTAACATTCATGGAAACAGCTTTATCTTTAAATGTGGTATGTCTTCTCCTATGATAATTGTATTGCTACAAATTATGTAGGTAACAGTCTAAGTGAAAATACCATTCCTAAATGCTTTATTCATATTTATATTAGGTTTACGTTGCTGTAGTCATAATCCTTAATAACTTCTTATAAAGCACATTATATAATGCATTCATGATTATGCTATGGAAAGCTGTTACCTAGCACATTGTAAAAGACAGACATTTTAAAAAACAATGTATGATGTTCCTATTTAATACAGAGAGATGAGTTATCAGACACCGTGTGTACTTGTAATTTCATAAATAATAATAAGGTATGCATAAATGGCTCTTTAATGCCCAATGTTATTATGTAGAGAAGAAAGTGAACTATTCTAATATAATAATAGATATGAGAATTTTGAGTTATTTTTTCTTCTCGTCATAGCAGTGACCACTCTTTGCCTAATGATTTCATTTTATTGCAAATCCTCTGGATGGAAGCTTAAAGATTTGACATTGTTATGTGCTCTTTTAATGCAGGTTATTCCACATTTTATTCAGCCTACTAAAAGTATATTGCCCTGTCTTAGCGTATTTAACTGGAAACCTTTGCTTAAGTCATTTTTGCAGCATGCTCTGTAGAGTCTCCCATTTTAAAAAATTATGGACATCCAAGTATCTGCCTAAATTTTTAATTATCTCCCAAACTTCACGTACCTCATTTTTCTCAATTTTCAAACCGGGTAACTAGACTCAATTTTTAAGAACATTTTGGAAAGTGTTAATCATTGTTACTCTGAGAAATCATTTGGATCACATTGTAGATGTATGTACCTATGTGTGAAAACATATAGTTAGTGATGAGGATTATTTTATTATTTCTCATGAATGCAGAGCTGGCAGTTCAGAGTATAGGGCTAGTCCTTTTCTGAAACCATTCTGTACTATCTAATTTCCCATCTATACAGTTTGTCCCTAAGTGACATTTTAAAAGCAGCTGTAACTTTATGGTTGTTTATGTTCGGTGACTGTAGAATGGTTGTCTAAGAGAAGTTAAAACAAATCTTTGCTGTGTGTTCCCTGGCTGGTACACAAGCAGTACTATGCTTGTACTTTTAAACAACTTCTAATGTAATCTGATTGCATTTGTATGCTGCACACCCTTTTTTAAGATTTTTTCTTTTTAAATCTCATCTAGAGAAACTGCAAGTCATTCAAGTTTCCTTAACGGCACCAGTAATGTATATAAATCTTGTTAGTATGCAGTGCATTACAGAATGGAGTGGCATTAAAACTCCTTTGTTGCAAAGTCATGCTTTAAGGAAGGCTTCCAGATCTCAAGATAAACGGTGTGCTTGGTGAAGCCACTTCATTTGAAAGTGTCTGGAATATAATTTGTCTTATAAAGGCAATTCTTTCACATTATATAGAAACCAGGTAAATTCTGGTTAAGTATGGGGAAATTTGTGCACTTGGATGAAATAAAGCTTTATGTTTTGCATCCTCTCTGACAAATGTAATAATAGATAGTAGGCTTTATAAGAGTTTTTGTTTATGGTTGTTACACAGGTGAACAGAGATCTTTGAAATTTCAGTATCAAAAGCACCACAGAAGACAGTCCTGGTGGGAATACTGATGATTGACTGCATAAGCACATAACTGTGGCCAAGAATCCTGGCTTTCCTGGTGTAGGATGATAAAGCACTATCTTGTCACACTGACAGAGCTTTTTGCTGGCACTTGGTGCAAGAAGACAGGCAGGCCAGAAGGTGACTATCCTCAGCAAATTTCTAGTGTTGGGTCACTTTTCTCATCCACGTGGCCCACACGCCAAGCAGCTCTCCCTTTGTGAGTAGATCAGCCTCTTGCACGCATTCAGGAGATCTATAGGCAGTCTCCGAGGCTCCAACTGTCAGCTCCTTTTCTGCTTCAAGAAATGAAGAAGCTCCATACACTACAGTTATTTTTTAAAAGACTGTAATAAGTTACAGTTATGGGTCATGGTAGTTTTTTTCTATGGTGTTATTACCATTATTATCTTCTACAGCAGTAAAAATTGATTGTTCAGATGAGCAGTGTGAGAGACCCTCAAATGCAGTCAGCAGGACTACATCTCCCATCTAGATAGCAAAAAAAAAAGAAACGGAAAGAAAAAGCAAAGAAAAGAGTATATCAACCTTCTACTCCTCTTCCTCCCTCGTGACTTCCCAACAAATTTTATGAATGCCCATGGATGTACCATAAATACATCCCTCTAAATGAAACTACATTTTGAAATTGTAAACCTTTAGTTTGTGACCATCTGTCATCTGTTTTGGTCATCTTTACCCATATCTACATTAATATTATAATTATGGTAACTTTTTACATAACTCTACATATAAGATTTGTGTTTGTAATAAAATGGCTAGATACTATTTGGATACATATTTGTGAGTGCAATTAAATTAGAGAAGGCAAACATTTTTGAGCCCCAGAATGTATTAAGGGAGAAGACAGCTAGTGGTTAATACAGGGTATGTTATATCAGGAATCCTTGTGTTCTATGACCTGCAACAAGCTGCAATACTTTCCAAACTCAGTACACAACGAAACTTGTTTTAAAATGTTTTAAGACAGAGATTTTAAAATGCAATAAAATATTTTTAAAATTGCAATATGCTAGGATTTCATACAGTTGCTGGTAGCTTTAAAAATTGTGATTGTCAAAATGGCATTGTGTGTTTTTTCATCCCCTTATTACATATCAGTTCTTTACTATCATCTTTGTGCTTAATCAAGTAGACTTATGAACACTTAATAAAACTCTCTTTGACTTTAGGGGGAATTTTGAATCCTTCTAAAATCACTAGACTGCCAGCAGTGTTTGGACCGAGTGTCTTGTGATACTGGCTCTATTCCATCTGAGATGTGGTCACTCTCCCTTCCGTGTTGAGATATATTTCACAATCATTAATAATGCATCAACTGCATACCATTTCTAGAAATATTTTTTATTTATAGCTTGGCTCCTTCCTTCCCCACCTCCAATTGCCAAAGGAGCCCTCAGAGCCTCCTGCCCCATTTTTACCCTCCTTCCCTCAAATGATAATCATTGTCCTTTAGAAGACTTTCTGAGCACTGATGAATAGATCCATTCTGCTCTTCCACAAATCAAAGCATCTCCAAAAAGTACAGGGGAGTTTCTTTTTATGAGGCTTTGAGAACACTGCCTTACAGCTGTCCTGAAAAGGAGGAGGATTGGGATGCTGGTTGAGCTCTAGTTTCTTTGACCATCAATGCAAAAAAAAGTATGACTGTGTAATGACACAGACCAAAAGAAACATACACTGTTATGGGACTTTCACATATTTTTATTTCCTTTTATATGTACACTTGATACTGAAAATTTTAATTTTTTTGCTAAGTGTTTTCATATTTAAATATTCAGTTCTCATCGATAGTCATTTTCAACTGTGAATGTTAACTAGTTTTACAGTTTTATTTTCATCATATAATACCAGACCATTTATATTGTTTATATGGGATTGATTTACTTGATTTTTCTCTCTTCCTCTATTCTCTGGATCTTCTTGACCTAGTTCCATGTGTGAACTCCTAACACACACACACATACAACTTTTGGTAAACTGAAGAATATACATGGGTATGAAGAAAGTCCATGCTAAGTCTGACAACCTTATTTATATTGATTGAAAAATGCATTCTTTGCAGACGCCTTTTTCCTTTGCTCTTTTGCCTGCTAACTCAACAACGAGAAACCAGTGGTAAACAGAGTGTTAAGCAGAGAGCAGACGGTAGCAATTTAGTAAATATTGTGGTGTCAGTTTTATTTCATTTATACAATTTATTTCATTGAGAAATATTGGGTAAAATAGATTTCTAAAACAAACGTTATGACTTATATTCTCCTAGGGTAAACCGACTGCATTTCTCATAAGCTGAGGCTGCAGATCTCTTCGAAGGAAAAATTATGAGGGTTGATATTACAAACCTCCTCGGGAGCTCTTAGGGTGTAGATTTTGAAATGGGGAGACTAGAATGTTTGAATAACATAGAATAGTTGTATAATAAAAACTATCATCTCTGGCCACATTTTGCTTAAGTTAGGAAAATTTTTAACATTCAGATTTTTGGCTAAAAGGTTAGTCTTTGTCAGCTTACATAATTACCAATTTTAGGGGAGTTGTTTTGAATTTAATCATTGCATAATGCTTCAGAGGAAGGTCATGACTTTTTAAAATCTGTTACTGTATTCTTCATCCTAATGTCCAGTACATCTGTCTTTATAGATGTATTTAGTAAGAAAGAAGAAAAATCTTTTTTTCAACATAGCTAAAAGATAAAAAAAGAACTTGCCTATAAGTAATGGAGCAAAATGGGAGACCCAGAAAGTAGCGTAGGTCACCTCTAATGAGTGCAAACAGATGACTGCAGTTTCTACTTTTAGACATAATTCTGATTTAAGATCCAGTCATTTTGTCTGGCTTTAATTTTAATTATATTTTGTTAATTAAAAACAAGATAAGCCCAAGAAGTTTCAGGCTCTTTTCCTCTTCATTTCTTCACCAAGGACGAAGCTTATCATCGCCTGCCTCTCACTAGTCCTTCTGCATGATGACGTTTAGCATTTGAAGGGGGAGTACCAGCCCATTGTGGGGAGGAGCTTCAGTTTCATTTCAATGTGTAGAGAAATTTCCCTGAAAGGGAAAGGAGAAACCTCAACAGCTTACCCGAAGGAAAAAGAAAAAACAAAACCTGAAGCTTTAAGAAAATTCAGGTCTCTTGGGGTTGTACCATAGACTTTTCAGACTATTGTTGATGATACTAGAATTATATTTGCTTGTGTTATTGAACGTCACATTTTTATCCTTTTGAATGTATAGAATTTAATGATATTTGTAGGGGACAGAAGTATAGGGGAAACTTTGTCACTTTAAGGGGTATAATACCAAGTTTAAGCAAACCTACTTTTCTTCCAAGAAGACGTGCGGAAGAAACGCCATGTCTTGCATCTAGTAGGCACCCAGTAAATATGAAAAAATGAATAAATGTGCTATGAGTACTAGCGTGTGGTCAAAGTTCTCTAAAATAGCATATTGATAATGTAACAAAGTGTAGTTGTAAGTAACTTGTGCTTTTATCTTTAATACATTAAAGTATATGTGCACTTAGGGTTTAAATTCTGTTCACATATGATTGCTTATACTGTGTATCAAGAAACTAGTTTAAGCTTCTCAAAATATTTATATCTTATATGGGAGGCATGAATTAGTTAAATCAGTATGTTTAGTAGCAGCAAATGGCAATTAATAGTGTACAAATTTTGTATATTCCATTCTAGCTTTGGGATTAGGAATGAAAGTTACTTTACACATTGTGCGTCATGAACTGAAGGGGTAAAAAAAAGAAAAGAAAACATTTCCTGAAAGAAGTTTCTCTTACCAAAAGTTTTCCTAGTGTTATTTTTATAGCCGAGTGAGAGAGAATTTACAGGGAGCTGAAATCATTGAAGCTAATTAGTTGAATGGCCCTATTATTTATCCAGGGACACGTAGTACAATAATTGCTATTGCAGGTTTGAAGCATCTCAGGGATATTAATTCCAGAGCTTTCATGTCATCTCAGTACAGTAAAACTTCCTAATGGCACCCTGAAGGTGCATAATCTCATTTTAAAACTACTTTTTCTTATTTTTTTCTGAAAGAACTGGCAGAATCTCCTTCCATAAAAGCTGAAAAAGGGGAAGAACTCATAATATTTTCCTCATAAGAAAGCAGTTATATTTTCTTATTATTTTTTTTTTAACTGTGTGACCTTTCGTACCTTCTGATGAGGGGGTTGCTATGGCACTTTATCAAAAGTTTATCTGAACTTGACTCCTTTGCCTCCCCTTGGTGGCAGCCAACGTATCTCTTGATCTCTAGAGGGGAGTGGGGGCAGATAGGGAAGGTGTGAGGCGGCATTGGCCCTGGTCCCTTCCATAGTCATTTAGAAGAGGAGGACTCATTACAGAACACAGCAGGGTCCTGGCTAGGTGGGGAGAGATGAGTCCGGCACCTACGCCTAAGAGAAGTCTCCTGAAGACATCCTAACCCATCCCTAATTTGTGTCCCCTTGGAGAAAATGCAACCATAATATGATCTCTATAAAATCACACCAAGAAATGCCACTTGTGTAATTTTAGAGGGAAATGAAGCCATTGCTCATAAAACTTCTAGCACTGTCTTGAGTCAAGAATAGTGATGGTTGTTTGGCAAACATCCCACACTCATCTCTGGAAAACCATCTCAGTTTTTACATTTATCTTTCCTTCCTCCCTCTCCTTCTCCATACTCTTTCATTCTTAGCCTTGCCACTACTTGAAGACCTAAGTTCTGTCCTAGAAAAGAGAGTACAGTCCCTAAAGTTTTGAGACTTAGACTCATAAGAATCCTCTGGACTGGAGGATCCATTTCATCCATGCCTCAGCCTCAGGCCTCTCTCTTTCTACTCTGACCTTGCAAAACTCCAGAGGGGTAAAGACTCAGAGACTTCCCTTTAGTTAGGGCAACTCACAACCTAAAACTTACCATGCTTACTTCATGTTGCAATTCTTTAAATGAGGAGTGACCACAGGGATGTGTCCCCACAGGGGACCAGAATGATACCATTCAAATCTGTGGTCTTAAAATCTAAGAAACAATTTGTATCAAGTTTTCAAGATCTGAAAAGCAAATACAACTCTAACCATGCCATTAAACTGGACAGAAGTGCCAGCAATAAAGCAAGAGAGACCTCCAGGGAAGCTGATGCAATTAGGAAAACTTGACTTAAGTACAGTATATAGATCAAAGTTCTTCCCTTATATTGGCTGCGGTTGTAAGTAGCTGGATCTGTACACACATAGATATGTACCCATTCACACACATACTGTCTTAGAGCTTTGGTCATTTTTATCATCATATGTTAATTTCTTTGTTAAAGTTCCCTGATTTCCTTTAAATTCAATATAAACTTATTTGAGTAACAGTTCTATTCATTAAGGTCTTAATTAGAACAAGACATAAAAATGGTAATGCTCTATGCTTGTATTCCTTCTCTTATTCTTTATAAGTTCACTATAAAGATTGGTAGATTTTCCCAGGAGTTAATGGCTGTCTTTTCAGATACATATATAAACACAGGCAAAGTAACAACTAGTTAGTGGCTTATATCAAATCCAGGGCAAAACAGCATACACCGGAAAATCCTACAGAGCTGCTGTGGGACCTCTGCTCTTGCTGAAAACACCACTGTCTCCTAGACTTCTTGGTCTCAAGAAGTACTGCTGAGTGAGAAAACCAGGATGAAAATCCAGGATCCTGTCCTCCTGTCCTATATCAACTACACAAACTAACTAGGGCCCTCATAATTGTGTTCTCCTCTCTCTCCCTCTCTTTCTCTCTGCATCTCTTTCTCTCCCTCTCGTCCTTTCTCTCTTACATATATTATTTACTCAAGAGTCTGTACCAACCCTTTGGGGGCTGTTAGAATCTATTTTATAGTTTGTTGGTCACTGACCTGATAAGTCATAATCGCTCAGAAAGAATCATCGCAATTTTATCAGGTAAGAGCAGCTGCTGCACAGGCACAGTAAATTCTTGGGCTTAAAATCTGTGCAGTTACTTTTTTCCAGAAGAAATGTTAAATGAATGCTTAATGCATTTGGTGAAAGACTGTGTGCTCTTGTTTAGAATTTAGCAATGATGTTTTGGAAGAAAAAAATTACCAAGTGTTCAGGGAAAGAATCAAAAAGAGGACCTTGAAATTTTATATAGCCCTACCCATATTTGACTTTGAAACCCTCCTAACTTCCCCTTGCTTAAGTTTCTGTCTGCAAAAAAAGGTCAGGGGACGGGGAGGAAATTTTTTGTTATGTGTTGTGTGTTTGTGGCAGGAGGTGGGAAGGTGATACAATGGAATTTCTAATATTTAACATTCTTTAGAAAATTCAAGGACACAGACAATTTCATGTTTTAATCAATTTTGTAGCTCAAATGCCTTTGAAAGTTTTGGTTTTTTCTTTTTCTTTTTTTTTTTTTGAAAACCAAGGAAATCCCAACCAAATGTCTTAAATTACTGGGATGTCTGTATCTTTTGCCCAAGATGGACTTTTAAAAGTCATTAAAGATAAATAAAAATTCATTTCCAGACCAAGCTCCTCTGTATTAAAGTTTTGCATTCTTTTTAATTTTCTTCCTGTCCTTTCCAAGTTATAAGCTTGTGACAACAGGCTTTGCATAAAAATGCTGACAGACCCTTAACTATAACAATGAGAATGGTGCTACTTTCACTTTAATTTAACTTGATTTAAATGAAAAGAATGAGGAATAAAAGAGGGTATACATTTGGAGGTGATTCTATATACTTGGTTTTAACCAACAGGCTTTATAAGTGTTCATTAAGAAACTCCACTAGGCATGTTTCCTGCTGCAGAATAGACTTTAACGGAAGAAATAAAGCTGGGAAGATTCCGTTTTCACTTTGTTTCTCGTAAAGACAGTCAGGATCCAACATAAACAACAATTTACACCCAGCATTTATTCTGGAAATTACAGTATCGTGCAGTTAACGCGCACAGATAAATAATGTTTTATGGGATTCTGTGGAGCCCTTTCAGGGTAGCGGATGTTTAACCAAATTAAAGGATTTTGAGAACTCAAAGCTCTCATTTTAAGCAGGTTTAAACAGTTAATATTACAAAATGCCAGCACAGAGGAGCTGGTCCAAATATATTTTTAATGCACAGTTATTTTATTTTCATGATTTCCCATTTTGGTTTTATTACCATTTGGCACCTTCCGTTTATACTAAGTCACTTGTCGCCCAGGCCGTCTCCCTCAGGACTTTGCTTGCTTTATGGTAACATTTCTTAAGCCACATTTTAATCTCCTATATATCTGCAGGTGTGGAAATATCAGAAATGAAACTATAATTCCTGATAAGATGGCATTTATATAACAGAGATGATTATAAAAATACAGAATTCTGATTTTAAATAATAATACCACAGAATTATTTTTTTAAGGAGAGAATCACGTATTTTGGCTAATTTCTGCCTTTTCTCTTAGTAAAAGGGGGCAGTTTAAAGAAATCATCTCTCTTTCCAGGACAGGGGGTAAAAAAGATACCATCTTTCAAATCATAATAGATTATAACAGTTTGGAGTCATTTTAATATAAAACATATTATAAAGTTATAATCAAGTAATGTTTTGTGAGAAAAGGCAAGAGATATTTAAACGGCAGCACCAAGGAAGGTGAGGGGATGCTTCAGGTAAAAAAGCAACAGCTCCAACCAGCAAGTGTTAGAAAAAGCTCCTCAGGTCCTGTCTTACCCTTCAGGGCTATAACAAATCTGTGTCATTTTCAAAAGATTGCTCCCTTTCCGTGCCGTTAGGTCTACCTGGTCTCCTTTCTCACTTGCTTATGGGGCCTCTGTGCTCTCCCAGATAAGCAATATGTGTCAACAGTTACCTGTGAGCCGTATTTTTAGTAAAATTCAAATTGTGATTCTGAATTTTACTAAAATTCTGTTCTTCTAATATAACCTCAGGAAAAAAATGCTGAAGTTTTTTAATGTTCCTGTTTCACTCATGTATTTTATATGAGGTACGACTTTCAATACTATTATAGCATTAGTTTAGCCCTGGTTAAGGTTAAGTTGGCATTTCTATTCTAAATCACTTTTTTAGGCTTTTGAAACTTGACCTTTTAAATTCTAATGGGACTGAAGCTGAGAGAGATAGACCAAGTAAGTGTGATTAAACATACATAAAGCCATTAAAAACCTGCTATGCCAGCCCAATAGTCTAATGGAACTGCTTTACATTGACAAGCTACTGTCCATTGGAGAATCTCAGATTATTTCTGTTCTTTAATTAAACTTACCTAAACGTGGGGTATGTTGAGGCATATTGAAGTTACAGAATTTTTTTAAAGGCCCTCTATTGAGCCCTTTGCATTGATGGAAACTCAGCTTATCTTCAATTCAACCTCCCTTCCCCTGCCCCTCACAGCCCTTTCTGATCACACCAATCTAAGGCAGTTTCATCGTTCTCTGACAGAACACATGTTGACTGCACCACTCATTCTGAATGTCTTTACTGTCTTATATTACTATTGTATTGTTGTGATCACATGGGATCCTAGGGGACAAGGATTATATCTTAAACTTCTTATTGCCTACAGTTCTTAATGCAGTACCCTATACATAGAAAACATTCAGTAATTAATTATTTGGTAAAGGATTGGAAAAACTAAAAACTGAGAACTATTTGTTCCTCTGTAGACCATCATCCTTCCTGGAAAATAAATGGGTAAAAATATAGCTAATCAGTCCTACACTAGGAGGTCTGTTCATTGGCCTCTTTTATCATTATGATCTATTTGCTTTAATAGAAACAGTATTGTTGATGATTCATTTGTTTATTTATTCAGCAGTTTCTTTTTGAGTGCCTACAATGAAAGAACAAGATAGATGAAGTTCCTGTCCTCATGGGGTTTTACATTCTATTGGGGGGACTAGTAATAAAGAAGTAAACCAATAAATAAAATAATTACAGGTTGTGATTAGAGTTATTAAGAAAGTAAGCAGAGTATTTTGATAGAGAGATGTCTTTCCTCCTTTGGGGAAGTTCATGAAGAGAGGATTCCAGAAATAAAGCAGAAAAACGTTGCCAAAGTGATGTACAGCTGTTATACAACACATCTACATCTGTGGTATATAGTTTACACTTGACACTTCCCTCCTGAGTTTGTTGGGGGGAAAAAAAGATGGAAAGAGACATATAAAAGCACTTGGAAATTTTTTAAGTGTTTCAGGTACTGTTACTATTACTGTTCCCAGTGGGAAAAGTACACATGTAATGGTATTTAGGCAAACCTTGCTCAGCAACCAAAGCTTTCATAGAAAAGGAAAAAAAACTTACTCTTAAATCATTGAGTAAGGAAAATAAGTGACATAGGGAAACAAATCAGAAGTATTGGGCTTAGTCTGCAAACTGGAGGCCCATAAAAGAGACAACATAAGACATGCTACATGGTATCAGCAGCTTCCTCTGGTAACTACTGATCCCCAGCCTCTATGGACCTCTGTGTTGTACCATGGCCTTCATTATCACATATGTGCTTTTGAGGTGCTTAGTTCATACATCTCTAGTTGTGTCAAATATAGTTCTTCCCAATGGATTGCAACCAATTAGAGAGTAGGGTTTGATCTCCTACTTCCTTGGTAAATTATCACTCCAGGATCTCCTGTGCACACCTGACAGTGAAATGCACGTGAATGCTCAGAAACTTTTGCGAAGCAAGTGAATTAGAGCATATGTATAAGATATAATGACAATTAATTTCCAGTAACTTTTCTGCAAATATGGAAGTATTTATTTATTGTGGCCTAGAATTGATAGTTCAATTCAGATCATTGGGTTGGAAAGAACTTTGAGGCGATGAGAGATACGGGTCAATGGGATGAAAAGACTGTTCAACTCCTTCCTTTTAAACATTCATTCATACATTAATCCAAATACTTACCAAGTTCCTCCCGTTATAGTCTCTGTTCTAAGCCCTCTGGGGATAGAAATGGAGGTGTCAAAGGTGAATGAGACATGGCAGAAGTTAAGACATGTACCCAAATAACTGCAATTCAGGAGGTTATGTGATGAGTGCTTAGGCGCTGCAGCAACTCCAGGGAGACCAGTCAGGTTAAGATTAGAGTGATGAGGAGGACCAAGAGGCTCGGAAATTGCTCAGAGATCTTTGCACAGCTGGGAGGCTTCAACTGGAGTCAGTCTGAGCTGTAGCTTGGTGTCTTTAGGCAAATCACTTAACCTCTTCTGGTCTTAATATAAGAAATTAAATCATTTGATCTCTAAAACTCTTCCAACTCTAAAACTCCATGATTCATGAAGTAGCTGCATTTGAGTCAGGCCTTAAAGGATGGATAGAAAAAAAAGTGAGAGAAATTCTGTGATACTAGAATTTCAATAGGTAGAGATGAGGGAGGATAAAATTGAGGGTGGCAAAGTCTAGAGTGAAGGGGCTACATCTACAAAAGTGTAGGAGTGGGGAAAATGTGAGCTGTGCTCAGGAAACAGCCAGTCCAAGCTAACAGAGTTTACTTAATTGCAGGGGGATGAAAAGAGAGAGAACTGGAAGGTAAATCAGCCAGATTTATGGAAAACTTTGAATGCCAGTCTGAGGCCTACTATTCAGTCTAATTGAAGCTTTTTAAGAATGTAATCACTGTCCTTTGCTTTAGATGCCATCCAGGTGACTAAATTACCTAGGCCTTCCATTTCAGTTGCAAGTTAATACTGTAATGTGCCAGGCTCTGTCCCAAGTGATTTACATAGGTTAGTTTATTTTATCTTTGTAAAACCCAATGAGAAAGGGAATATGAAGAAAAGTAGTTTAGACACAATGAAAGAAAAGAAACTGAAATGGAATAAAATAGGAAAGTTATGAAATCCTATGTATAAGAAATGAGATGAACATAAAATATGATTCTAAAATAGATTTTAGTGAAAATAAATCAACCATTTAAAATTATTGAACCCATTTTGTAGATGAGAAAACTGAGGCACAGAGAAGTTAAGTAACTTTCCCAAGTTTACACAGAAAATAAAGTGTCAGGGCTAGTAGTCAAACCCATTTGTTACAGCTATTTAGAAAACTTATTCATGCTATCTTCATTTTTCTCTCTTTACATAATAAGTTACACAGAGCAGCCATTCTCAAAGTGTAATGAAGGCACTTTTACCCAACTCCAGTGTGAGCAAGAAACAACTTCTTATAACAGCAGCCTGTCATTATTTAAGGAAACAACTGTTTTATCAGAAAATGTTCATTAAAATGCTGCTTTTTAAAAATCAGATTGTAGGTTGTGTTTTATAAAAATGACAGTCATTTTTGAAAAGCACAAATATCCCAGAAATTCAAGAGGGGCAATTTCTCCAGCCAAGTTGAAGAGGAAGATAACCCCTGTCTTCCAGAGTTCTACCATTTTAGATTCCACTATTTTGGAGCTGCCAAGAGTCCCTCAGGTTTCCCAAGCATAAAACTTCTCCTTAGGAAGGAAGGAAAGTCAGAAAGTCTCTCCTTCCCCATGTGCCCAGCTTCTGTACGTAAAGGGGTGCATTCTTTCTCTAACCTCTGGCTAAGTAAGGACTTTGTATTGAAATCGGAAATCTCCCGTTCCCATCGTGTACAGTTATGGTCCATGTTCCAGACCCATGAAAAAAACGGAAAGAACCCATGCAGCATTTTGAGGTTCTAGAACAAATAACAAATGTCACTGACATTCTTCAGCTCTTCTGCTGGTTTGTTTGTGACAAGTATAATTTTTAACTGATTACTGAGACATTTTCCCTGTAAAAGTATCTTCTTTTAAGTGGCTCTTCATGCATTTTGCTGGGCAGTTTGGTCATTTCTTAGTTTAAGCAAATCCTCTAAGGTTCCCAAGTTTCCTTTACTGCACTGTGTCATCAGTAGAGTTTTCAGGTTTCTTCCCCGCCACTTACTTCTAAATGTTTGCTGAAATGAACCCTTAACAGGAAGTAAACTTGCCAGGCATGGCCCAGCTGTGCATGAGGCTTGAGTGAGAGGTATTTATGACCTGACAGGAAGATAAAGATAAAGATAAAGATGAAGCTGACTCGGTGGCTGTTAGCAAGGGGAGAAGGAAATGTTTATGACCCCATCTGCTGGCGTTTCAATAGGATAGAACTGCCTTTATGGCGTCAATCTCCCCTGTGACTTCCTTCCATTTGGGGAGCGATATCTTATTTCAAGATGTTCCCACCGAACACACTGTTGTCCCCTTTGTTTAGGGGCGCGGGAGGAAGGAAGGACTTTGTTACTGGAATGTGGGGATGGGGTGGTATTTATGGTTATGACTCAGCTGGAGAAAAGGCTTCATTGGAGTTGATCGTATAGGTCCAGAAAGCTGCCATGCGTTCTGCTACTTCCTAAGCGTTACTCACACTGAAAGCAGAACCATATTAGCTCTGGTCATTAACAGGCATTAAAGCTAACCATTTTATAACACTATTATAATGAGAATTACTGTAGCTTGATTTCCTTTCCCACTGGGGGGGAAAATAACTTCTATAATGTTAGTTCCTTGTTTCTTGTCTTTTATTTAACTTTTCTTATTTTCCTTCTCAACGTTTCTTTTCTTTCCTTTCCTTGGAGAAGAAGACACTTAAAACCAACAGGTGCAATGTCTGCTCAGTTCAAAATTTATGTACTTGTAGCAAAAGCAGCATGATCCCTTTCTTAAAACTAGCCCAGGTTAAGAGAGCTTGCAGATAGATTGACATTTCTTTGTGAAGTAATGCATTTCAAAAGTGCCAAAAATATGGGAATATTCTTACAATACAATATCTAGTGCATCACTGAAACTGGTGTTTATATATATATAGATGGTATTCATTTTACTGCAAAGTAAGTATTTATTTCTCAGTTTTATTTGTACTTCCCCCAGGCCCATTAGTACAGATTAAATTTTATCTTAAATTGCTCAAATAATCAGCACAATATATGTAAATCAGGAGCTTTAACTTCATTGGCACTATTTGTGTGAATATATGTGACCATATTCAACATAGCCATTTTTTCTTTGCAAAAAACAAGCTTTCTTTCTCTTTAGTGCTACAATTCTATTTCCAAAAGATGAATTATTTACCAAATTACATACACAAAAAGCTCAAAATTACAAAAGGAATGGCTTTGCTATTGCCATTGGGTTAGTCATTTAAAGAACAGAGGAAAGAATTTTTGTTTTGGGGTGAGTCACCCAATGATGGGCTTATATACCTCCTTAAGGTCCTATCTTCATTTTCACTGGTTGGAAGGAGTTGGGGAGAAGATGGCTTGCTCAAGCATTTTTCCCCAGAGAATTCCATAGTAATATTGTTTTAATGGAAGAGTCCTGTAGTTAAGTTGGGCAGATTGGTTATAATCTTTGTACCTGATTACTTAAAGCCTAGAAGGTAATAGTGTATGACAAGTTGCATTTTACATCATAGCCCAGGTATAGTCAATTCACAAAGTAGAAATATTCTGGTGGCAATGTCCCTTCAAGGAATTAGAGCTATCACTGAAATAAAACCTCATATAAGCACTGACTATCATAAAGCCAAGATTTGATCCTTGATTTTACAGAAGTTTCTCCAAAAAACATTCTATCATTTCTTCTACAGTACAGGCCCAAGTCTTGGTATGTTCAATAGACCAGTAAGTCTAATGCAGCCATATTTATTCAGTGTGATCCCTGAGAATAATTTGATAGGCCTGCTAGGAGAGATCCTATCACACCTAGAATTTTCTGAGACCTTCTTCTGAGCTACAGGTTACCAGGTGGCATTCTTATTAGCAAAGGTTCAAACCATACCATCAAATGGTTCAAACCACATAACCTCCTGTCTTAGGAGTTAAGCTAGCTTCCTAACCCTCCCTTGCAGTGGTTAACTCCACTGAGAAGCTTTCTATCAGCAATAATAGCTTCAAGGTAGGAAATAAAAAATGGAGAGTGTTTAAATTGTTAATGGGTTTCATGTTCTTGTCACTGTTGAGGGTTTGTTCCCTTTTATAAACTCATAGTTTTTGGTTGACATTGCTTTTATGCGAGCCATCAGCCAGTTGGTGATGGTGTTGCTGTGTTAGACCATTACTGCCGGATTGTATTTGCAGTAAAGAAGGAGAATGGAGGCTGTAAATCTGCAGCTGGAGATTTAGGGCTCTGTTTCTCTGCAGTTTAGGCCCATGTGCTGGGGAGTCCATTCTCCTCCGGCAGAATTATACCCTCCAAACATGCCTTCCCAGGCACTGATCGACGACGTTCATTCCCTGGGCTACCAAGGCACTTAATACGGCTAATTCAGTTAAAGAAGCCTGAGGGGTGAGGTGGATGAGCCTCTCTCTCTCTGCTGGAAGCCAGATGCCAGGCAGGTTAGTGATACTGTTTTATCCCTTCCCCCGTGTGAAGCTGTGAGGAGAAGCTTGTTACTGCAAACACAGAAAAATAAGAAGAAAATGCTTCTAATGTTGGACTCTTTCCTCCTTTTAAGCAGGAAATGCTGTTTTACCCAAACTCATTAACGCTTTTAGTACTAAGCCCATTATCAGGAATATTCAGGAAACACATTCTTGTAGAATTCAGGATGTGTCAGAGGCCTGGATATCTTGACATCATTTTACAAAGCTACCACTGGAGCATGAAAGCAGGGGAGTCCGTGCTTTGGGGACAGGTAACTAGAAAGTAGAAAAAAAAATTTCCCACCTTGACCCAGCCAGTTGGTTTTGATTGAGAAGATAGTATCTGTTATTGTTGGATTCAGAAATATTTTGGAAGGACATCAATGTTAAGTATATTTAGAATGGCTTTATTAATCATGTATCATTTCTACTACTAGATGTTTTATAGTGAAAAGAATGTTAAAATACTTCTTCGGTGGCAAGAGTTGTAGGCATGATTTTAGATGTGTTTTGTTTTGCTTTGTTCGGCCTGCCCCGGAGAGAAAGAACAGTAAATATAGACTCATCCGCACGATCCCTCTGAGGCATGTGGGTCTGCTTTCTGCGTCAGCTGTGGCACAAATGTGCATGATTTAACCACACAACTATTGAACCAGCATTGGCCTATTAAGACTTCAGATGATCTGTTCATGAGCTGTCAGCCCAAATTGAGCTTGAAGCCTGCTGTAAAAGATCTAATTTTCATAATTATCCAGAACCTTCACACCCTCCTTCCCTTCAGTACCACACACCTCCACACACGCACACAGAGGAGTAAACACACACACACAGACACGGAGGCACAGAGCTGCACTGTCCCTGGAGATTCATCAGGCCCCTTGCCCGAAAATGCACTGAGTTCATCCAGGGGTCAGGCCTGGCTTTGACTTCCTGTTTGAGGAGCCCCATGTGTGGTGTTCCAGCATCGCTAGAGGCTAGTGAAGACTGAGTAACCTTTCACACTGTAGCCTCCCACCAAGAAACGAGGTCCCTTATGATCCTGGACCTGGAGTGATTAGGGCACAACAAATACCTTTTTAATATATAAGGTGGAACTAATGCCTATAGAAATAGCTCCTCACTGTCTCATGGCCTTACATTTATATGAAGAAGAGAGAGCTGTTGTCTTTGAGGATGAAGAATTTTAAAGGCAACCTGATTTAGTCTCAGAGTACACCAGGGACTTTGATCATTTAGCTGTTGCTTAAGGCTACCTTTGAGCTTTACCTGACCCTAGTCTCCAAAGGAAATCATCGTACTGCTTTTGGAGTTTCAGCTGGTAATATCCCTGTAGGTAACCTGGCCTGAAATGTGGACCAGTGGGAACAGGCAGCACGTTCAGGCTTAACCCTTTGCAGCACTGGGGATAAAGAGTACATGCTCAGAGGAGTCGATCATTCTGACATGCCTCCAGTAATTCCACTGGAACCGCACTGCACGATAAACCATTCGGTCCCTGGACATAGATTGCCCATGAGTTAGGGGTGGACAGGCAGCACTTTACTAGGTTCTGTTCATACAACCTCAGGTTTTTGAGGCAGCTGAGACTTTAATTCCTTGTCTTATCATGGGACAACTGTATTTCTACACTGGTTGTCAATTGGCTTTGCCCTCAGAGGGCATTTGCTGCAACTCAGGGTTCTACAGTTAGAATAAAGGGAGTTATTTCCTGTCTTCACTGCTTTTTGCCTTTTTTTTTTTTTTTTATCATCAGTAGAGACTGAGTACATTACTCAAAACTTGGCTTTTCCCTGAAGTCCGTTGTTTACAGAGAGACATTTGGGTCCCTGGGGCTCACTCCCATAAAACCTTATTATCATATATTTCAAGGCATAAACTTCAGTTGTCAGCTCAGGAGCACAGTTTTTAAAGCCCTGGCTGCTCTTGTTTTTCTTCTGCTTCACTCTGGTTTATTTTTCTTTCAGCCTTGGCTTTTTTTCCCTCTTCCTCATCTCAAGCAATGCTCAGTTCCAAGCTGGCTCGCTTCTTATTCCACTAATTAGACAAGAAGTCCAGAGAGGCCATTATTAGATTCTGAGAATCTTTATCAGAGCCCATTATGGTCTTAAATACTACACAAACATTTTACTAACTGAACCCATGAAAATTTCAGCTGATCCATCCTTGGTCTTTAGCACCTACCTTCTTTTGTACCTACAGAGTTCTGTTTCTGATGATAGAGATTCTTAAAAGCTTATTTTTCTTTGTATTAATTTTCTTAGAGGCAATTCAAGTTCATTTCCTCTCTTTCTCTCTCTCTCTCTCTCTCTCTCTCTCTCCCCCCTTCTCTCCCCCCACCTCCCCCCCCCCGTCTCGTTCTAATTATGGTGATGGTGGTGGAGGGGTGTCTGAGAAGCCTGCTTTTTCTTGGTGGGGTATGTGTGAATGTGTGTAAATGTCATATGTATTAATGTCACCAGTAAGCAGGATTCATAGTCGCCTGCTTTTCTCTCTCTCTCTTTTTTTTTTTTTTTTTTACAGGGCCAGGGATTATTTGTATGGACCAATAATCTCCCTTTTCTTTCAATGGAAGAATAATCCTGCATTATAATATAGTAACTGCAAAAGAAAGCTCTTTTTCTATTTCATTCTTTTCTTTCTTAATTCACTGTCTAGTGAGTTTCTGATTGACTCACAGACCAATTAAAGTAAAATTTAATGGAAGAATAGATTAACTCCCTGAGGTTTCCCTACCATCCATCACATTTTTATAGCAGGAGCTGTGAGGAAGCTCATAACTTCATGCTGTGAATGTGATAATAAAGAGGGCACGGAGAGGATTCCGATTTACTGCCGAGCTCATGTTCGCCAGGACAGAATTTACTGCCCAATCCCCTTCCCCTTTTTATTCAGGAGGAGGTCACCAGATCTGCCCTCAGCCCAGGTCTGCGATACTGAAGAGCAGATTGTCAGGCCGAGATTCTTTCCCTTTAATTGGGGTGGCATGAGGAGGGGATGTGAATTTCATTGTCCAGAGATGGAAATTGTGTTAAATTCATTTCTGTCTTCAGGAAGCTGTTGTCACCCCAAGTGTTCATATTTTTAAAGGGTGCATTTGATTTGTTACTATTTACCTTCATAGAAATTCAGAAATAATATCAGGCATTTCTGCTTCTGAGTTACTAAGTCATTGTCTTTTATCTACAGGCTTTTCTGGGTAACTAAAGATACCTTTTTCTACATCTTTATAGCCGACATTAATAATGTCTTCTTCTGGGCATCCTCAAATGAGGATTTCAAAGCACTTTGTGATCATTATTTTAGTCTTTCTAATTGGCCAGAAAAAAACCTACTAGCCTTCCAGACATTTTGCCAGTTTACTAACGTTTCTCTGATTCAGCTTAACAGTGAAGTGTGACAGTGCTCACAATATAACAGTAGTCATGTGACACAGCTCCACACCCTTACCTGAGGTTAATTTTGTACATTTACTAAAATTGTTACTTCATGTAGCAAAATTTATTTTTTAGACCTTGAGTATTGAAACCTATGTCGAGTTTCATGACTATATTAATCTTTTTTTCTTTTTCAGAAGCTTGGTAAGATGGAATCAGTATTTAAAAATCATGCTCATCTGATTATGTTTGAAATCAAAACATGTCTGAACTGAAATTACTATCTGTCCCTCCCCTCACCAACCCACTCTTGTTTTTGTATAAAAAAACTTAAACAGGAGAAACCACCCTTCAAAGTGTTATAGGTTGGAAACTTAGGAATCGTCCTAGATTCTCTCTCTCTCTCCTCCACACCCAACATTTCATCGGTCACCAAGGCCCACTGAGTCTACCTCTTCAGTATCTCGAAACCACCCCCTTCTCTCCATCTCTTGCCTTAGTCTTACGTCACGTTTCTCGTTATCTCTTTGTTGGACTGTTATGATCATCTTCCAGCGGATCTCCCTGTCTTCACTCTCATCATTCCCCCTCCAAGCCATCCTCAGTGCTTGAATAAAAGAATAATTCCCCTAAAATGCAATTGTATAATTTTATTGCTAAAAATATTTAAGTGACTGCCCATTGCTTACAAGACAAATTTAAATCCTGTCCATAACTTACGCAACCATTAGCAAAGCAGCATAGCTTCATAGCTTAGAGCCGTGATTCCTAGACCTGGAGGATGTCATGGGATTGCCAGTTTTTAATTTTGACAAGAATATCTTTTTAAAAAACTCTCACCTTCCATCAACATAATTTCACAAAAGGAATATTTTGATGTCAGAAAGTAGGAAGAACACAAATTCAAAATAAATTCTCTTTTTGAGTAGTTATGTAACTTATGGGGGAAAAAAATCACTTTGTACTTCTTATTTTTCTCATTTTACTATAGTCCTGAAAGCTTTGTGATGTTCTCTTACTATATTTGGGAACCTAGAGTTGGTGAGGCATAGCAAATATCTTTTTAATATGTAAGGAAGAACTGATGATGGTCTCTGGAGTCATAAAGAGCTGGATTTGAAATCCAGCTTCACGACTTCATAGTTATATGGTCATGGGCAAGTTGCTTATTCTCACTAAATTCAATTTCCTTTCTCTGTAAAATAGAGATAATAATTGGACCTACCTCTTAGCATTGTGTTTCAGGATATAACACATGATATAACACATATAAAGTGTTTGGCCCAGCGTCTGGCACACAGTAACCACAATGACCTCATGGTCACATCTCCTCTCACTCCCCTACAAGCACCCTATGTCCAGAGATACACTAAGGTGTACCCAAGTGGTCCCCTGGACCAAAACACACGGGCACACCTTGGCACGTGCTTTCCTCTTTGCCTGGAATCTGTTCCTTCTAATTGTGTATCTGGTGGATTCCTATTCTTCCTTCAAGACTCAGCTCAAACTTCACAGTCTCAGCCAACATCCCTAGTTTTCCCTCCTCCCCCATTGGCAGACTGTGTTCCGTGGTCCCCTAGGGTTTTATAGATGGCCAGACTCACAATAAGTGCTTGTTTAATTTCTTTGTTTAATCTCAATAAGTGACTAAACTTAATGTTATAGAAAAATTTATATTTGAGGTTTTATCACGTTTTATTCATTAATTCAGTGACTATTTGTTGAGAACCTACTATGACGCATAAACCCCCTGCATAGGGTGTATTCCAGTAACAATAAGGCAGTGTTCAGTACTCAGGAAGACTTAGTTACTCTCTTCTGTCATTCCATGGAATCTGGTAGAAGCATTAATACAAATGATAATTTTTATTACAATTATTTGTTTGCCTTCTGTCCTCTTCCTCTCTAGAGTGAGTTCCTTGAGGACAATTATCTTACTCGTTTTTGTCTCTCTAGTACCTAAAGCTCAGTGTATATTTGTTGAATAAATGAAGGAATATCAGAAAGCATTCTGAACTTTAAAGAGCTTAATGAACCTTGTTAACTCTATGGTTGATTGTATTGTCCCTGACTTTGAAAGGACACCATCATCCCATGCCAGTGTATCTGTTTTTAAAAGGCTGAACATCTCTTCTGGTGGGTCCACATGAATTTTATCCTTCAAACTACATCTGCTGCTCCATCCAAAAACCTAGGGTGGTTTCTCAAGTCCATGGATCATCTTATTTCTAAGAAAGAAAGGAAGAAAGGGAGAAAGAGAGAAAGAGAGGGAAGAAGGGAGGAAGGGAGGGAGAAAGAAGGAGGGAAGTGGGGGCATGAGGGAGGAAGGAAGGTCACTTGAGCCATTTGAGCTATATACCAGACTGTCCTAAGAAATACAGATCTTTAGTATGTTCTGGCGTCTTTTACTTCTGGTCCAAGTACACATGAGACTTGTTATTTTGGTGAATGTTATTTGGATGATATTATTTGGGGAATAAAATATCCTCTACACTTGCAAAGAATGTTCTCAGTGCCATGAGTTGGATTTGGGAGGTGAACAGCAACATTCCCAGCCATCCTCAGTTTTGCTGCACTGCTAAAAGCTGCACTTTATGGGCAGTTAAACCTCTCTCTGGTCATGCTTGTCCCAGTTGAACACATCGCACAGCAGCATCTTGGGTATTCTGCCATTATTTCCTCAGCACAGGATAAAATGCCTGCATTCTGCATTCCAGAGTTTTGTTGTAATTGATCTTGTTCTGAAGTTGCTGCTAAATGAAATCTGTGAGTGTCACTGGTGAACTCACTAGAAGAATGAAAGCTAACTTTTGAGACTGTTCAGACTTCGGAGCTACACGGCAAGTTAGGACAATCCACTACTTAGACCTTCAGCTGTCATGATGCTTAATGCTCCACACTCACACGTTCTGTGATACTTCCTAACTATAGACATTTTTGTTCATTTCTCAGTTTCCTTGTAAACCAGTGCCACCTCCCTAACTTCATCTCCGTTTGCTGCTTATTCCCCCTTTTATACAGCAGCAATGCCAGATAGCCCTCACTTTGTATATCTTTTTTTCCATAGATCGTTCTTCTATTCTTAGAGAAATTTTATTCATCATTCTAAACTCAGTTCAGTCTTTGTCTGTTCTGTGAAGCCTTCACACACACACACACACACACACACACACACACACACACGTTAAAAACTAACATTTCTTGATCTCCTGCTAGGAAACTCATAACAAGAACTATGTTTGATACTTTTACAAATCTTACCTTGTTTAAGCCTCACAAAGCATTTCAAAGTAGATGTTATTATCCTCATTCTCAAAACATAAAACCAAGGCTAAAAACAGTTAAAATATTTTCCCCAAAGCTTTATGGCAAGCAGTTGAAAGATCTAGGGTTTAAACCAAGGTACACATGACTTCAAAACTAATACATGTTCTACCATATCACACCACTACTCATCTGCTTTATCTGTTTCGTATTAACGCATAACGTCTATACTCTTTTCTTTTATTCATCACATCTATTGTGTTATTCATTTGACTGTCTTTCTTACCAGAAAAATAATTTCTTGAAAGTTATATTTGTTTCTTGTTTATCTTGGTACCCCCAAGGCTCTCAGAACATTACCTGACACATAACAGACGCTGAATAAGGTTACAGGATTGGATTGGCACTCATTACAATTGAGTTGAGCTGAACAATGCAGTTACCTTCAATCTCAGAATTTTGCATTTCTAATGTTTTGGGCTCTGGATGCCATTTCCCTCATGCCAGGTGACATGTGGAGCCTCAGTTGTCTTTGCAACTGTCCATGTATAGCTCTATACCCTTCATCCTGAACAATTCTTCCCAGGAATGTGACTGAGGAACACAGTCATTAGCATATATAAGTTCCTGGAAAACTGTCTTCTATCTCATATATTTGCTGTAGTCGGTGGAGTATACTCAGTCTTTTAGGAATAATTAAAATAGTCTGTGGCTCTAATTAAAGTAGTCTGGGTATTTTTAAGAAACCTATATATAAGAACAAGCTGAGTGCTGACATCACGTTAATTGTGTTATTTTTAGTAGCGCTGTCACTGGGGACAGCAATATGGCACCCGATGCCTTTTTAATCCTCGTATCTGGATGTATAATGTTAAATAACCAGCATCTTAAGAGGAAAGGCATTAAAGCATAAATAAATAAAGCTGTTATGAAAACTCAGAAAATTATCTAAATGCACTTGAATAAGGAGTCATGTAGTGATTAAATTGCTAGCTATGAAGACGAATGCCCTTAACACCTTTCACTACCAGAAACAAGTAACCAAACAGCTGGAACTCTTGTCCTGTGAGGGTGGGAGAGCCAGAGAGAAAAGTTGTTGTGCTGAAATTTTATAGTATTTGATCTGTTTAAATTACAAGCTGTTCTTATTTGTACTAGAAGTCAGAATTTTCCCCCTTCTTTCTAGTCCCTTTGTCTAAATCTTGGCCAAACAGGGAAGACACGGCCCAGCAAAACCACACATTCTAGCATCGCAGTTCTTTCACTTTTCTTTTGATATGAAGAGTCAAAACTATTTCCTCTTAATATCCTCCTTCATCTGAATCCCAACTGAACATTAAAACCCATTGTGGCAAAGTAGCCCCATTTAATTTTCTGTAGCTGAAATAGGGTTTCTTTTAAATGGGCTGCCCAGAACCAGTGGCCTCACCAGACTGTGATACCCACAGCCACAACAGCTGCCGAGTTCCCAGTGGAGGTGGAATGTTTCTTCTGTAAAATTTACCCACGAGGCAGTCACCAAACCAAGCTTCTCTAGTTTCTTACTGTTTCCCAAGATCAGGATGCAAAAAAAAAAAAAAAAAAATGCATTTCTTGGAAATAATCAAAGCACAATGACTTACACAAGGACACGATCACAGATGTGGGTGTCCACTATGAAATCTGGCTCTGGATCACCTGTGAACCTAAGAAAAGGAAGATTAGGGAGCGAATTTATGTGAAAATAATAGAAACTGTTGGTTGGGTTTTGTAGGCTGAAGTTCTGGAGTTAATCATTATTCTGCAGAATCCTGAATGATGTTGCTTGTAGCTTTCCTACGCAGACAGTGTCCCCATGGGAGTCCCACTAACGGTCTTTTGTCAGGCACTATCAGCAGTATCGAGCCAACCTGAGCACCCTATTATTAATCCTTTTCTCCTGGTGACATGACAGCGATCGATGTCTGAACACGCTATTGAAACTGTAGCAATCAAGTGGACTCCAGTTAATCCAATGGGATACTTACTCAGAGCTTATGGGAAGGACAGGGAATTTTTTTCTAACTCTGTACTATTCCCTTATCCTTACACTCTGCGCCGCTATAATTTGAGTAAAGGTTGACATTTACCCAGGTCTGTAAATACACAGGGAACCCTAACCGGTGACTCGAATACACTCGTATCACGTTTACAACCATCTGCCACTTCTGCAAATACATAAACTCGTGGTTGTTGTATAAATAGTCCGTGCCTATGTAAATATAAAGCAAGGACAATGAAACATTTATGTGGAAAGGTACTCACCTGGTGGTGTTTTTGGACTTACAGAAAGCGATCAGCAGTTACAAAGGATAGTATGTACAACACAAGGTTAGCAGATTTCCTGTCCTCTGTTTCAGACAGAAGGAAGTCTAAAGTGGTGGTGCCCCAACTTAGCTGTGAATGCAGGTTCCTGGGTCCCATTCCCACAGATTGTGATTCAGCTTATCTGAGGTGATGCCCAGTAATCTGCATTTTAAGCTTCAAGGTGACTGGCTTGAAACAGCAGTCTTCAGGCTATACTTCAAGGTGCTTTAGGACTTCCTAAGAGGCACCTAAGTGGTTTATAGGGTAGGGCAGGAGGGACAAGGGGGACGAAAGCCAAGAAGGCCAGAGCTGTCCTCGGCTTTGCTAGCAAGTGCATCACTTTTCACAACTTACCTTAGCTTCTTGATTCAATTTCTCTGGCTGTAAAGTCCGTAGCAGTAATATACCTTTATTTATTCCACATGGGTATTTTGAGAAGAGTGAATAGGAGAGTATAAAGAAAATAAGGAATTACAGAGGATAAAGCCAACTTCCCAGTCAGTATAGGAGTCTATTAACATGAGATCGCAGTCTCTGCTTAACCCTACAGTGAGCTGGGCCTCCTGCCTGAGGGCTACCATTGCTCCCCAGGGCCAGGGGTTAGGGCAGCTCTCCAGAGTCTGAAGGGTTTTTCTAGTGCTGAGCCTAACCCTCCCTTCCATTAGCTTCTGCTCACAGATCCTAGTACTTCTACTACTCCCAGTTTATATGGCTAGCCCTGCAAATATTTCAAGACAGTTACATCTCAGGCTAAAACTCTTTGCCTTCTTGAAGGGGAAGACTTGGCTCAGTGGTAGAATGTGTGCTTAGTATGCACAAGGTCCTGGGTTCAATCCCCAGTACCTCCATTAAAATTTTTAAAAAGCCAAAAAATAAATTAATTAGTTTTAAAAAATAAAATAAAATTCCTTGCCTTCTTAAGCTATTCATTGGTTAACTCATTTTCTGAAATTCTCTCACGTACGTATTTGTGTAGTAGCCTTCCTCAACTTACGCCGGTTGTTAAGTTAATTTGCTTTTATTCTGCACCTGAGTTGTCATGTTTTGCACTCAGCCCTCTTCAGCATGTCCTTCGGCAACACGTGCTTTCACAGCAGCTATAGCAATAAGCCCCGCTGCATTTAGTTGTTTCTGAAATTAAAGTGTAAGTACTGGTCTGAAAGAACTAGTGTGCAAGACGCCTCTCAAACGTGGTTGCAGGATAGAATCGTTTAGATGAGGTTATTTTTTTAAATGTAAATTTCCAATGACCTCAACCAGAAATTCATCCTGAGATCCAGAGCAACAAGGGGTGAGGCTCTGGAAAGTGTATCTTTAAGGTGCCAGGTGATTGCTGCAAGTGCAGCTGGCCTGAAAACCACTGTGCACACTCACTTGAGAACACTAAATGGTTTAAAGAGTCTGGTACAGAGAGACCTAAACCCTGCCTGCATCTGCCCCTTAACTGGCATGAGACCTGTGTAAGCGACTTAAATGCCAGAGCGTTCTTTCCTCATCATCTGCATCACATCTACCCCCTCCATCATCAGGATCACATGAGATGATACATGTAAGACACTGTTATCATAAAGGACTACCCAATGTCTTTTTTATGTGTGTATTTTTATATAAATTTCAGTCAAGTGAATATTTTTATACCTCTATTCTATTCCATTTTGATATATATTTGTCTAATAAAAGTTTAGGATCTTGTAGTCATACATGTTTATTCATTCATAGAGCAAATTTAAGAGATGATTTATTTTTTTTGTGTAAATGTGTTTGAGTAGTCAATCAGCAAATTATTCTTTTTGCTGGGCATCATCTTCCCTGTCCCCATCCAGCAGTTCTAGAAGAATCTACAGAAAAAGACCTTCAAGTTTAACACAGAACAAGCTTTAGTGATGCCCTAACCTGGCATGGACCTAAGGAGACATCCTGGAAGGTTCCCATGCAGACAGCAAGTTCTAAGAAATAGGTTTCAACAAGAAAATTGCCTGGTTTATTATTTTTAATTTAATGAATCTTGTTCCTGTAAAAATTGCAGGGCAGATATTCCAGGAAATCAGCATCTTTTTTTAGCCCTGGAGCAGACAGCCCAGTAGTGGCCATGGCTGGACAAGTGTGCCTGACCTGCGTTCCAACCCAAAGGGGCATTGTTGAAAAGTGAGAAGGATTTTTCAGTGCCAGGTCTGAGGCTGGGTGTTCCGTCTTCCCACAGAGACTGTCAGCAAGCAGGCGAATTTTGAAATGAAATTTTGTGATGTGTATATTTTCCACTAAAGACTGGACAGAGCCCAAAACTCATTTCTCAGAGCTCCTTATCCAAGCACAAGATGAGGAATGGTCTTTGGTCATTAGCGCTTGCTTTGGAATAGCCCAGAGGTGAGAGAGTTGCTGTTGGATTTCATTAATCTGAAGAATAGTGTTTAGGTTAAAATGTCTTCCTGGTGTTTTAATTGGGGAACATAACATTGGTGTTCAGCATCAGGCAAGTTTAAGGAGGAAAAAAAAATTTGTGGTGGTGAGTTGAACCTGTGAGTAAAAAACTATAAATGTTTTATGACAACAACAAAAAAAAAGTTTATTTTTGGCAGCCTTTTTGATCCTTCCAGACAACTGATACTCATTATTCTTGCTACATTTCCAAGTTTATGTAATAAAAACAAAAAATGAAATAAATTTTTCATCATAAGGCTTCAGAACTCCCTAAGCTGAAAAGAGTATTCATTCTTTCCACATGCTTATTGGGTACCTACAACATGCCAGGCATTGTGCTAGGCTGAGGATAAAGAGCATAAGATTCAGACCTTACCACTGGGGATGAGGACAAGAACACAGCTCTAGTGGGTGAGGGCAGTGCTAAGAAGTGCAGCAGTCCTCTTCCAGCTGAGCATCAGATGTTAAACCATGGTGTCTTTCCTTACCTGTCCCAGCCCTTACCCCACCTGCACGTAGGAAGCCCTGGGCAGGAATCACAAGGGGCTATTAGGAATCCCACCACACCAGCCTCTCCTTCAACTCAGGTGTGTGGTGCCTAGTTCTCCCTCCTGTCTCCCCAGGTGCCAGAAACCTGGCCTTAAACCCCAACCAGTAAGCTAAAATGCTTGGCAGTGAGCTCTGGCACTCCCTAGCTGTGTAATGTAGACAAATTACTTACTCTTTCTGTGCCTCAGTTTCTTTATCTATAAAGTGGGAGCGTGCCTACCTTATATGGTTGTTATATAAAAACTGAATGAGTTGATACATGTAAAGCACTTAAAACAACAGCTGGCACATAAGTGGAATCTAATAAATGTTAGCCAGGCTATTTCCTCAGTTCTAGCGAAGTACCTAGTTCAAGGTTTAAATTATGCCTACCTTTATCTACATGTTGGGTGTGATTTGGGAATCTAACACAGTCTTGCAGCAATATCTTAATAATGCTCCAAAAGCAGAAACTAACCTATAGAAGCATCTGTTACTAGCTCTGGCCAGATGTCAGAAAACATTTAGGGCTATTCAAGTGTCATTGCTCTCTATGGGAGGTTCATTAAGAACACAAATGTTCTATATCCTGTCCTTGAGTTAGACACAATACACTAGCCAAAAAATTAGAAATATTTTAGAGACAGACAGACTTTTCCTTGGTGAGTTACAAATATTTCTCTCTTCCCTCTCTCTCTCTCTCTGTCTCTCTCTCTCACACACACACACACATACACACTCATAACTTATATAATGGTAGTTCCAGCAATCATAATGATACTGAATCACATCAATGTCTCTGTACACATAAGCCTAACAGCTTAATTCTAGATATTAAATACGGGTCATTATATCTCTGCTACTCATTAATGCTCAGGAGATACATAGGAACACACTTTGAAATGCATGACAGAATTTATAGCTTCAGTATTTGTCTTTATTTAACCAACATTTATATAATACCTAAGTGTCAGGCATAGTTCTAAGCACTTCTCAAATAATAACTCATTTTTCCCTCTATAACAACTATATAAGGTAGATACTACCATTACCCCCAACTTGCAGATGAGAAAACTGAGGCCCAGAGAGCAATTTACTCAAGTCTCACAGCTAGTAAATGGCAGAACCAGGATTCAAAGCAGGCCATTTGGCTCTAGAGTCCATGCTCTTCACCCAGACTCTTTATTGACCAGAAACTTCACTTCTTCCAGTCCTCACAATAAAAACATAATAATTTTTTCTGAGCTATTTTATTGACTCTCCTTTCTCTTGATATAAATTTCCAAAATGCCAACACTCTGCATTCTATAAAATTCTAAAATTCTTAACACAGATTATTAGTGCTCAATCAGCATTTATTAGTGGTAATGACAATACATACAATTTAAGCTTTAAAACTTTTTCCAGCCCCTTTCTCTATTGAGCTGAAGCCCAGGTGACAGGGGTCCCAGGTAGGAACAAAGAAGGATCCAAGAATCTTAGACCTGGGAAGGAGCCACGTACTCATGAGGTCCAGCCCACGAGTTCTACAGATCAAAATACAGATGGATCAAATGACTGACCCACCATTACAGAACCACTTAGCAGCAGAGCTGGGACTAGGGCACAGGACAAGAATGGATAGGAGCATTTGAGGAAACAGTCCTGCTGGAAACTGTCTTAATTTCTTGCGAGCCAAGGCTCTTTCCATTATACCATGTTCCTTCCCCATCTACAGAAACTCAAGTAAGACTTGGAGGTTCACTCCAATCTTGGAAGTCAGAGTAGGGGAAAATCCAGAATGCAAGTTGCTAAGTAGGACTTGAAGAATTAGCCTGTGCCAGAATTCAAAGGAAGGTCAATAGCCAAAACTAGAAAGATAAGCCAAGGTCAAGGCCAAGAGGAAGATGCATTAAAGGGTGAGGCAGAACAGCTCAAGTCCAGGCAAACAAAAGGTGAAGAGTTAGGAAAGAGTAATTGGAATTGTGATAACCTGCCCATATCAAAGCCCAGGTAGATGCTCAAGAACTTCTAAATTTGGGGGAGGATGCACTGTTCCCTGGAAGATACATCCCTTTTGAGTGACAAGCATCAAATTGACCATGCATATTATATAGAACTTTTTAATGAGGCCGAAAACACCAGAACCAAGTTTAGTGTCCACTTTAAAAAAAGATGAAATTATGGGCTGCCACAGCTCATCTAAGAGATCTATGCACAGTAAGCTTCTCAATATCTTAATTTATCTGCCAGTGAAGACTGGACGACTGAGCCGATTCAGCTGGGAATTGAACCTGCGGTTCCAGGAAGTCTAGATATTTCAAACCTCCTACTTAGTCCATTAAGATATCCCCTCCAAGAACATAATGTAGTTAAAGTAGACTTAGATATCTTTAGTACAGAGAGTGGATTTTATTTCCACTTTGGGAATTTCTGATCCATAGTAGGGAGAGATACAGATGGAACTCACCTAAAGTAGTGCCTATGGAATAATGCATGTGTGTCAACATGCACTGTCACTTTTCTGATTTACAGTAAAGAAGAGAAAAACCATCTTGGGAGCAGAATAGATTACAAATGCATTTGCTAAATGGGGGCTTCTCTTATTTTTCCTAAAGACTTACTATTGCCTCTATCGATAAAAATAGAATTAATATATACTTACTCAGAGAATCTGAAGAGGGACCACAGATTTCACATGTCTGTCAGGTGGGCCAGTTTATTTGGGGGACAGTAGGGGAACATCCTGTACTATTACGGGCTGTCAGCCACAGAGAATGTTTACTAATAAGCCTAGCCATTAAGTTGGGTCAGTGATGGATGGTCTGTGTTCCCCTGCCCGGGCCTGGCATGTGCTGTGATACTCACTGACCAGCAGCAGCTGTTGTACTGGCTGCCTTGTTAAGGGTCTCGCCCAGTGACATCAGCTATACATCACCCTGGCTGATACCTTTGATTATTTGGACAGCTCCTGGCATGATGAATCGTTGGGATTGATCTGTCTTTTCTCGCACGTCTAGTCAGTGTTCGTTACCCATCTCTCTCAACTCTTCATTCTCAAGTTGAGGGCCCTTATTCCTGCTCTTTCAGATGTATACGCACCTTCTACCCTCTCCAATTTATAGGACCTGCTCATAATGAGAAACTGGGATGAGGCAGAAGATAAGTGCATCGTAGTTAGAACAGACTGACAGGGGAAACAGCAGCCACTCTCTTGCAGGCAGAAAGACAAGGAGAAAACACGTTCTTCCATGGGCATCGAGGGCTCAGCAGCTTTCATTACTGAGGTCACAGACCTTCCACATATTCCATGTGGTACAAATTAAATTTGAATGCTGTGGGTAACCTGAACAATGCCTTCTATTTATAAGATCCCTTTCTGCAAGGAGTACAAATCATTTTGCACACAGTATCTGAAGCATCACATTTCTGTAAAAGAAGTTTTATCATCTTGATTTCACAGAGGGAAAAAAATGAGCGCATATGTGTGTGTGTGTGTGTGTGTGTGTGTATATATATACCTTAATCTATTTGATAAATGAATGTACAACACAATCAATAATGGGGCCTAAAATCTCTGACTCCCTGATATATGAAGACATTTAATTCATTGATTTATAGAATGTTTATTAAGCACCTACTGTGTGTGTCAAGAGCTGAGAATACAGAGAGCCTCTGTTGGGCAGCCATTAACTCATTCAATCCCACTTAACTCTAAGTCAATATTAGTAAGGGAGAAGCATATGAAAATATGTTATTTTACTTTAGAGAATTTACATGCATGTATTAGAGATATAAGTACTATTCCACTTTACCAATCAGCCAGAGGCCACAGTGGTCTACTAAATTATAAATTCCTGTGTGGTAAAGACAATGTTCTTTATAGTTCTCTCCAAATCTGTCAAAATCGAATAGCAGTAATTTTCAAATCTGTTCTAGCAGACTTGGCAAAACTTCATTGAATATGTGTTTGATTTCTTTATATAAACAATTCTACTAACATAAAATATGGCCATATTATATGTATGCAATATAAACTTTCAACCAGGAGTATACCCATTTCATCTCTCCTCCCAAAAAGACCGCTGAACTAAGCATGATCAATGTAGTCTCCAGAAAGTTCCCACTGTGTGATTGTTTACTAGCTCTTTTTTGGCCACCTGTAGAAAAGTGGTAAGATAACCCAAGATTTAAGAGAAAATTGTGGGAGAAAATTTTAATTTGATGACATTTCTTATCCATTAATTGGGTTTAGGTATGCCACATTGTTCCAGAAAGAATCTAAGGCAAGAACTAATTTATTTATTAAAAAGTATTCTTCTGTTTGAAAAATGGAATAGCTTAGTCAATAGAATAGTTGTAGAACAACTTCATTTAAATCACCTCCACTGCTAGAAAAACACCGGTTTGTTCATTATTACTTCCTGACTAAAACCTTTCAATGACTTTGCATAACTAAAAGGAAAACTAGATTATTGGAACTTTTTAGCTTGAACTTTGAACTCTTTCATTGTTAGTCCCAGGCTCAGAGATTAAATGCCAAGTTTGTTTCCTAGGACGCACCCATATATGCACACCCAGCGAAAGTTCTCAGAGTCCAGCTCAAGGTACCCTCCTCCACAGTCTGTGAGCACCTCTGTCTCTAAACTTCACATGTTTATTTTGACACCTGATCGTGTATTTTCTTGTGTTGTTACAATTTCACATAGTCCCCTTACCACCCCATGGCCACCTTCTGAGGCCGTCTGCCCTTTTCTCTCAGTCCCTAGCACGATACCTGTACCCATAGAACATGCCAATAAAGTTGCGAGTGAATGAGAAAAACTCCAAGCAAACTGCTAACCATGGGTCACTATGAGCTCATAAAAACTGGCTACATCGGCTTATTTTTACATAATTATCAAATATATGTGACAGTTCTTCTAGACTTGATTTGTGGAATTTGCAGAAGTTTCTATTCTTGGACTGACTGCATGGTTCTGTGGCCTAGCTTATATAGATAGAGAGGCACTCAGGACACTCACCTGACATTTGGTTTTCAGCAGCTCGTGGGTACATGCCAAAAGGACATTGCCGTATACTGTACAGTATGTAATTGCAGCATATAATGTAGAAATCTAGCAGTAACCAAGCAAGTATCCAGAAGATAAAGTCATATAATTGGTCATATAATTCAGAGGCCTGTGGTATTGCTTATAAACTGAGCACCAGTGCCTTGATGTACCAGAAAGCCACTCTGGAGAAGTTGGAAACCTGAAATTGGAAGGGCTTTAAATTTCCACATAATTATTTCTCTTATATAGGTCTCTGTGAAGTGTAAGTCTTCTTCTGGTCCTTCAGACCTTGTTGCTATAACTCTGTTTCCATTAACCAAGCAAGAACCAGCAGGTTTTAGAATGCCAGTTATTTCCAAAACTACACGAGAATTGAACTAAAAACCTGATAGCACTTTAACACTGCAGGGCTTGATTTCAAACTATACACCTTTCAAGAGGACATTTTAGGAAGCGTTAAAAATACTCTTCTAATATGAGAGAGACACACATATACATACACACAATGGATTATTACTCAACCATAAAAAAGAATGAAATATTGCCATTTGCAGTAACATGGATGGACCTAGACAATATTATACTTAGTGAAGTAAGTCAGACAAAGACAAATACTGTATGATATCACTTACATATGGAATCTAAAAATAGTACAAATGAATCTATGTACTAAGCAGAAACAGACTCACATAGAAAACAAACTTATGATTACCAAAGGGGAGAGGGAGAAGGCAAGGACAAATCAGGAGTATGGGACTGATTAACAGATACAAACTATTATGCTTAAAATAGATAAGCAGCAAGGATTTACTGTATAGCACAGGGAATTATATTCAATATCTTATAATAACCTATAATTGAATATAATCTGAAAAAAAATTGAATCACTTTGCTATATACCTGAAACTAACACAATATGCTAAATCAACCATACTTCAATAAAAAAAAAATATTCTTCTATATGCATCTCCTATTTTAGCTAAGTATATTGTTCAGCTACCAAAAAAAAAGTGTCTAGAATTACATCTCTGAAATGTGGTTTTTCTTAGTGGTAGAAAGAGTGTAGGAGTAGAGAGGAAGATAATGAATGGGAAAGAAACTTCTAGAAAACTCTAGATGATAGCTAACCTATGACTGATTTATATTTGCTTATGAAACCCATTTCACATTTGCTAAGGGTTTCCTCTAGACCTATCTCCTTTTACCCCAGCTTTGCTCCCTAAGAGCCCTTTGGTGACTCCCTCCGCTTCTCAAAGCCCATGGGTGCCTGTAGCTACTTAATTCCTGAGCCAGTGTCCCTAAGTTCCAAGTTAGCATTTAAATTGACACTTCTGGCACCATCAATGTTGCAGTTGGCCAGGTTTGTTTTAATAATAATTCTTTATACTTACATACCATATTTCATCAATCACTACAATTTATAGATGTTAACCAGTTGTGCTTTCTCCCTCCTTTAGCATCAGGAGGAGCAGGCAACAGAGATTTAAAGAGAGAGAAACTGAGTTGGGAATGTTTCACTGTCAATAAGTAAATTTAGGGCTAGAGCCCTTAAACTTACGTGCTCTCCGTAGATATTATTAACAATACAAACTGTGGAGCTAATATTTTTGAGCATTTACTCTCACCAGGCATTATACTAAGGTCTGTGAAGAGCAAATTTTTGAACTATTCCATCATTCCACTGTTGAACTACAGAATATTGCTGAAAGACATCTCAAGGGATCTTATGATCAGTCCATCTGCCAGATGTTTTTCTTTTCTTGAAGATATCCAGCACTTCTGATTCCAGAATCATTTAACTTCTTGACTTAGAAATTCCTCCTAGTGTTTAGCTGAAATTATTCTTGTTTCAATTTAAGCCTATTTCCTCTAGCTGCACAAGCAGAATAGCTGGTTAGCACACTCCTTATTAAACCTCTGATATGATGCACTATACTGAACTTGAAGGTATAAACCAAATCACCACTTAACCTTATGAGAGTTTCAGGCTAAGAAACAATTTTTTTTTCTTGCCTATGTAATTTCTCTGAAGTTTGGGGTTTTTTAAAAAAAATAATTCTATAGTAAATTTCACTCAAGGGGAAACTGCCTTAGTCATTCTTCCCTTGTTTCCTAGCATTTCAGAAGTTAACACATGCATTTATTAATAACTATACTAATAGTTTTTTGGTTAACTTTTTATTGTATATTATACATACAGAAAAATGTCCAAATTGTAAGGATAGAGTGCAATCATTTTTTAAAACAAAGTGGACACATTCATGTAATCCCAACCCAGATCAAGTTTTAGAGCATTATCAGCATGCTAGAAGCTTCTCTCTGTGCCCCTTTCCAGTTATTGTCATCCCCAAGGTTAACTACCACTCTGACTTCTATCAGCAGATTAATTGTGCCTGTATTTGAACTTCACATGAACAGTCATACAATATACACACTTGTGTGTCTGGACTCTTTCATTCAGCGTTGTATTTGTGAGAACTGTCACTGTTTTTGTATGCAGCATCAGTTCCTTTGTTCTCATTGCCATATAGTATTTCATTTATTCATTTTATTTCATTCTATTGTAGGGGGATATTTTGAGTTTTTTCTGCTTTGGCAATATTATGATTAATGTTGCTGGGAACATTCTTATACCTGTCTTTCGGTGCACATTGTGTTGGCATTTCTGTTGGATCTATACCTAGGAGATGTCAGAGGGTTCGGCTTGAATAGATTCTGCCAAGCAGTTTTTCGAAGGGTTTGTACCAATTTACACTCCCAGCAACAGTGTGTGAAAATCCCAGTTGCTCTCCATCCTCACTGGTACTTAGTATTGTTATTTTTTTCTTAATTTTAGCAATTCTTGTGGGTGGCTTGTAGTAGTTTGCTCACTTGAAATAAACCAGCTGCCCAGCTGGATTAGGTCTCTGAGAACATCCTTTTTTCCTACTGCTGTTGTGTGTTGGCCAGCAGATCACAGGAACAAAGTGGTAGCCAGTGGCCCTCATTTGCATGACTTTGAACTGTTATCTGTGGCTGCTGGAGAGTCTAGCCAGAGCAGACTGGGAGACACCACATGCGGCCATGATAACCTTTTCTTGTTCATTAAGGATGCACTTAGCTCTCTGTGAGGCTGCAACAGACAGCCTGGAAAAGCAGGTCGTGACTTCATGACTATATAATGCTAATCTCATCAATAAAAACAGAGAATGAAAACAGAATTTAAATAACCAACCCACAGAACTACAAAAGTTAGGTCGAGGACAGCTGTGCTTGTTTTCGCAGTATATGTATGACTGGCATGATCCCACTCTCCATAATATATATTCAGATAGAGATTTAAATTGGGTGCTGAAATCTAGAGAGGGGAAGGTTAAATATCCTGAAGTGTTTTGCAAATATTAACCAATAAACAGTCATTTAGAAGCAGTTGGGCAGAATTGGTGCAGTACTTAAGGCTGGATGCTTAAGAGTTTCAGAAAGGTTTGTGAATGATAATTCCTCTCCTTTTGTCAGCAAGAAATTCAAGTTCAGTCTGGTCAGACCAGTGTTTCGCCAATGAGAAGTAAATAGCACAGCTAGCTTTAAAATCAAGTATCAAACTCTACATACTTCCTACCTTGGATTTGTTTAGTTTCTTAACAATGGAACAAAATTTTCAATAAATACAGAGATGCAAATACTGCCCAAATAATCTTGTTAATATGGAGGGGACACTTATCTACTGGAAATCTGTGTATTTTGCCCAAAAATTAGAAATAAAGACTCTTTTACTGATGATTGCGGAAACTGAGAAATTAAACATAGCTATTAGATATATAGATTCAGGAAACTGGCTTACTAAATTTCAGAAAGTTAATTTTTCTCTTTCTCAATCTGCCTTTTGCCAAGTTCCCACCATAAAATGTATGTGCATGCAGTCCTTTCTGCTTTATGTTCTGATTTCACATGGCTACCCCTGTGAGGGTTTTTTAATCTGCAACCCCCAAAATATTGGATTATTATGGAAACAAAGTGCAGTATTTCAAGCATCATGCCACAATAAAAGTAACAGGATAATGATTTTCTTTCTCAGTTCAGATATCAGAGACCCAAGTATTGATTGCCTGTTTCTTTTGCCTCCTGTCCTCTGATGAAACTACACTTTTGACACAGAGTCACAATAAACTGTGCCCTTTCCAGTATGAGATCTCTGTACATGTCATTCACGCAGTCATTGTTTTCTAATTCTCTGTGTTTTCATCAGAGTAGCACAGAAGCCCTTCACTAAGTAGAGAGAAAGCAAGCAATGTTTAGATTCAGAATTCACTGGAACAAACAAGTTCCATTATTTTGCTCACGGCAAGTAGCATTCTAAAAATAGGACTCCCTTTCATAGTGACTATGAAATTACTATTATTAGAATTGACTGAGTGATGAGGACGTAGATAAAGGGAGGTTTCATGAAATGTTGTTGGGAAAATCGATGTTGGATTTGGCAAGCAAAGAGAAGTCATAAAATCAGTTTGAACGTTAGTGTTTATGGATGAGGAGGGTTGGTTGATGGCATGAGCTGAAGCCAGGCTGGAGACCCAGAAGTAATGGCTGGTTCTCCTCCCAAGTCTTCCTCCTGACCTGTAACACTCTTGCTGCCTCAGCTCCAGGTCTCTGATCTCTGCTGCCAGCAAATGATTTGTGATTTTGTTTAAGGATAACTATCGATGGTGGCCTCGCTCGAGGCCACCAAACTCATTTCACTTATGCCCTGCACCAAATTTGATCCCAAAGGTGGAGAGCTTGTGTATTAACACAATGTGACACTTATTACCTTCCTCGTCTTCTGTGAAATCAGTTTATCTAAAAATATCTCATACAAAAGGCCTGCAAAGAAACAAGCCATACACAAAGCATGCACTAAATGTCGTGATAAATGTAATCAGTGCACCTACAGCTTCTCAAGATGCTCCCGTGCTGTGACCCTCCATTTCACATAATGTAGCCTTTTTATTTATTTCCAATAGCTTTCCAATCAGTCAGCACCAGAGTCCTTTTTCTAACCTCAGATCATGGTCTAATAATCAGGTTTCGTGCTTTTATTGGCCTCCAAGGTAGTTTGAGCTGTTAAAACCCTTCTTTAACAAGTTTCCCTTTGATAAGAGATGTTTCAATGGGCTCCATATCTCTCTTACCTTTGCCTAATCTTTTCTAGACAGACACAGAATCATGGGTGACACAGACCCTAGCAACATCATCTAACCTTGGCATTGAAACTCATTTGGACATAGCATCACCTAAAACGTCTAAAAATTCCTAGTCGTATTAGATCCAAAGGGAGAGCATGAAATATGTACCATTAACTGCACACGATTGCATTTTATGAAAAATTTAAATGGCATGGTATAATGAGAATAGCATTTTTCCCACTGCTGTTGGTTTACTTATCTTTTGGAGATAGAACACAGGAAAGAAAATCAATATTTTATTTGTGTTCTCCATTTTGTATATATGTGTCTCAGTCTCTACGTCTCTGGCCCAAGTTATGCCCCAGAGGGATGAAGCTGGCCACGTCCAGTTTTTATCTAGCACCACTGCAGCTGATCCCCCAGCTCTGCTAGAGATCTGCCCAGAAACTCCTCTTTTGCTCCTCTTTGTATCAGCCTGTCTGGGAGGCAAAGTCACCTGAAAGACCACTGAAAGGGCAGATCTCACTCTCCTTTCCAAGCTTCCCACTTGCTTTCTATTGATTGTCCCTAGAAAAAAGGCAACCAATTTAGGGGGCAGAAAATGGTTTGGGATAGACTATAAAAGGGAAAAAATGAGACCAGTGTGAAGAAGTCAATCCCACACAGTCAATCCCTGCAGCTTCCCTCTGTGGGCCCCTGCCTGTCACACCCACCCGATGTGGTCTCCGGCCTGGGCTTGGTATAATCTGACAGCAGTAAAAAAAGAAAAGAAAAAATGCTGCTGTTAAGAACCTCAGCAAAAAAGATGAAAAAGCAAGAGAGAGTGGCTATGTCCTGAACCCACGTGTTTACACACCCTTCTCAAACTTGACAGAAACACTTAAGTTCTGAAGTTCCGGTAAAGAAATAAAATGTGTGATAAGAGATCGGTTACCTGACATATATTTTAGGAAACCCAGACCTCAGTTTTTTCTTACTACCTCCTTTCCACTCTCATCACGTGAAAAGCCGAAAATGGAATTTCTGCTCATTGTATTAGAAGAACTTTCAAGATTTTAAATTATTAAGAAGTTTTAAATCTGATGCATATAATATTTACCAATTTGTCAACTAAAGTAAGTGTGTTTTAAAGAATGTCAAACGAAAGGACAGATATTTCTGTCTTAAGGATATCCACAGTATTGGGTACTTTGTGTATACTCCTCATAGAATATATAGTTTTTAAGGCTTACGAGAAATATGTCAAGTTTAATTTCTATTTTTTAAGCAAGGAAGATAAGTAGTGGCTTTGCTGTTATCACACAATCTATCAGTGAGACATTGTCAAGATAGAACCCAAGTTATAAACTCTCTATTTAGGAGTTTTGACCATAACGGTGTATTGCTTTCTATAACTCAAACAAAATCAAGTTGTTGCTGGCACCATTTTCTTCAGAGTGCTGAAGACAGGAACTGATTTCTTTTTGAGAAATGTTAAGAGTTATCCAACCATTGAGAGGGTTCCCAGAATTCATACTGCCCAAGAAAAACACATGCCGGACCCCTCTGCAGGTTTCCTCCCTGTGGCAGTGATGTGAACCCAGCAGCTAAAATAAGGCCATTTCAGTAAGGAGGGCAGCCCTCAGATGATGCACAGGCCAGTGGCAGAGTGGGACAAGGCAGTATGCTGGGCACTGACTGCCCAAGTGCAGAGGAACAGACCTGGGAGTGGAGGACTACGTGGAGGATGGTGGTGAAGCAGGGCTCTCCAACGTGAGCTCGCACTGTTGCTCGTCTCGCAGACAGTGGAAGGAGAGGAGAGAAGGACAGTCTCACTCAGAATCAGGGAAAGCTGGTGGGGCTGGGGCCACCTCTGTCTAAACCCTGATCTCATACTGCTTCCCTGTGGAGAGTTCCCAGAACTGCAGCTTCCCTCTGTGGGCCCCTGCCTGTCACACCCACCCGATGTGGTCTCCGGCCTGGGCTTGGTATAATCTGACAGCAGTAAAAAAAGAAAAGAAAAAATGCTGCTGTTAAGAACCTCAGCAAAAAAGATGAAAAAGCAAGAGAGAGTGGCCATGTCCTGAACCCACGTGTATATCTGACTACAGGTAACCTAACAGGCCAGCATCCCCACCCTTCCCTTTTTACATACCTTTTAAAGCCCCAAGCCTCTGTCTGCCGAACTGTATGCCTTCAGCTCTGCTGTCACAGACCTGTGTCTGACTGGCACCCTTGGATTCCAAATAAATTGCCTACTCTTTCTCTGAATTTTTTTCACAAGCACTAAACTGCAATACTCCAGCTAACACAGAGGTTCCCACATTCATCTTTTTATGATTGCCATCACAACTTCCTGCCTACCCTCAGCACCCACCCAGAGGTATTTTGGTGGGAGACACAGGCATGAACAAGGACACTTATCCCAGCTACCCTTCTTTGTAGGACATTAAGGCCATAAAACACCTTTTCATCATACAGCTGACTACTTCATTATGGTATAAAAGCAGCATTGTGTGGACATTATACTAAGTATGGTCATTTCAATTCCTCTTTCTTTACATTTTAGGAATGGGGAAAACCTCAAACTCTCTTAATTAGTAAAAACAGTCAGAAGCTAATTGAAAGCTATAATGATTAAATTTTGATACTTTTTTACGGAAGGTAAATAAAACAGCAGTAAATTCTTGAGGCTGGTTGGTGATATTTTCCAGGGAATATCTGAAAGTAGAAAGGAAGTTGACGATGTAATTCACATTCCACAGAGAACCTGTGACCCTTTCTCTTCCTCTCCTCTCCACCCCTGTTGAAGGCTCCAGGGTGAAAGCTGTAAGTTGAAGAGGACAAGCCATCAGTAGAGAGTAACTTATGATGAGAAATGAAAATATTTGGATTAGCTATAATACCAAGCCAGTGATATTTACAAATTATTAAACTGCCATCCTCACATCAAACGCTTTTTCTTGTATGAAATACTAAGCTGTACTTTCAGTTTGTTTCAAACTGTCAGGTCCATTATTTGATGTTCCTCTTTGTTTGTTTATCTTAATTAAGATGTTGAATCAATCATTTTTACTTTCTTTCCCCGAGAGCAGCAGCCGGCTCAGAGTGAGGACAAGGGCCGGCCACCCTCGAGCGCAGTGCAGGTGCTGAGTCTCGTTTGTTCATGGAGGGATAAAAAACACATTTGTTCTCCCGGCTGTGTGGACAGATTGACAGATTTTTGATAAGAGGGGGAAAAAGCCTTCCTTTGGGGAGAAATGACATTTCTATCTAGAAGAAGTAAAAGCAATGGCAAATCTTATTCCTGTTTTGGATATGACCTTCTTCCACAGCATCACAACAACTCACCACCAGCAGGGGAATTCTGAGATGGGGTTAGAAATAGGAGACAGAATGTGGTCTGAATGTCCTGGATCAAACACGAAGCGGGAAACAAGAGCTCTGAATCCCAGCCTATGAAAATGACAATTGTTCTTGCTACTCTGGCTTTCTTTTTTCCATCCCTGGTGTCACAGTTCAGTCTCCATGCTTCTAGGTCATAGTTTCCTGAAAGTAGGGTGGCTTACTGTGGGAGGGACCATTTCATAGCCAAACTACTTTGTGTTCCTCTTTGTAGAGAGATACTTCTGGTCCATCAAATCTGTATAAGGACCTTTGCAGGGTTTTCCCGACAGTTACACCTTAGTTCTGCTAAGACAGCTCGCTCTTCACTACTCAGTCCCCCTTTTGAGAAGCACACGTTCTTCAGGACAGCTAGCCAGGGAGAGAGAAGCAATCAACTAGACATGGAACAGAATTTTACTCTGCACACCCGTCGGCCTGTCTAGGGATGAAACCTGTGACCTTGGTCTCATTAGTACCATGCCCTGTCTAGCTGAGCTAACTGGCCATACAATTCAATCAGCCGGACAAATGAGAAACACGAAGAAAGGAAACAAGTCTGTTGGCTGATTTAGGGAGATCCGATGGGAAACAAAGCGGCGCTTTACTTTTAAACCATCCTAGTCAATGAAGCAGTCCAAACACAGCCATAGAGTTGAGCAGATTTCTTGTATTTTAGATCACATGCTTCTAGAGCAGCATAGTTCTGGTTGTACTCTCAGGCCACTCACTGACTGGAAGGTACTGACATATCTGGAACCCTAGAGATATGCACTTGGAACCCTAAAGTCAGGGAATAAGATGCCTTTTTATTGATTAGAATCGTTTTAAAGCATATCTAAGCAGAATTTGTATGTGAAAGTAGTATTTCTCCACATTAGCATTGTGAGTACCAGCGGCTAGTGTGGAAATCCAGGGTCTCGTATGCTGTTCTGCTCCTGACAGTTTACAGAAATTGACTCCAGTGACTCGGGCAAGAAGGACCGAATTCCAGTCCTTCGTTAGGCAAGAGGTGGACTTTTGAATCACATAATTCCAAGAGGAAACGTGAGCTTTCCAAAGTCAAAGCAAGCACTTCATTTATTTGAGGCCTCTGTTATGACTCCAGCACCACAGATAAACTACTTTCAACAAATTCTCACTCTTCGTTAGTGGAAAATGCTTTCCTCTAATCACCGCAAAGTACCCAACACCTGGAATTAACACCAGTCTTCCCTTACCACACTCATTTGCTCTCCTTCCAGTGGGGTATGCTAGGTTCATGAGGTGACTGCCAGTAGTTGTTTAGCTGTGTGCGCAGCTCCCGGTGCGGCTGCGACTGCTCTTCTGCCCTCAGCATCCATTCTCCCCTTCTTCTGCCTTTGTAGATGGGCTCATGGTTGCCCAGAACAACTCCCTGCCTTCTTAACTCCCTAACAACTAGATTCGACCGTGTGATTTAACTTCTGGCTGATGGATATAAAAGGGACATTAACTTCTAGGGTCATATACGGTGTCCTTAGCAGGTCAGGGGAGGGTGATGCTCCCCTCTTTGTCCCTCTCCCCCTTCCTGCTGGCTCAAGCTGGAGCCAGCTTGGACCATGTGGAAGAAATCACATGCAAAAGGTGGTGAAGACAAGTTAGAAGGAGATGAGCACGTGGAGTGCCATCTCATTTCCAAGCTGCCTCCCTCCAGCCTTATTATACATGAGAAAGAAATTATTTTGTTTTATTAGGCCTCTATTATTTGGGGTTTTCTGTCACATTGACCAAACTAATCCTAACTGACTGATTCACCTGGTAAGGACTCCCTTTGGAGGATAACCAAGGACAGGACAAGTAGGGCAAGACTAGGGAAGTGACTGCAAACAATGGGATGGAAAGAGGTATTGCAGTGGTGAAAAGACCACGAGAGGCTTTCTTCAGCCTATCGAAAGGATGACATAAACCTGCATTATATGAGCATAGGTAATAATTCCCCTGGCGTTTCTTAAATGGTGTTATGCAAAGTCCTAACTTTCATAGATTAATATTGTTTCTTCATATCTCGGTTATACTACTTCCAGATGGTCAGTCAAAACTGTGATGTAGACAAGTTGTCATGGTTCTTTTCCAGGTCATCTTCTGTTAGTTTGTCCTAATGGCACCTCTCTTGCCTCTCACCACCTGTTCTGGTATTCAGTGCCCAGGCCCCTGACCCGGGGCCCCACGTCACCAAGGCCCACCAGCAAGCCATCAGGTTGACAAGGACCTAATACACAAATTCACTCTGCGGTTGTGGTTTTCAGCCCCGACACAGCCCCGGAACATCCTTAGAGCCTTGTAAAAATAAGCACGCCTCAGCCCTACTCCCAGATGATCCTAATTCAGCAAATGTAGGGTGCAGTCCAGGTATCGACTTTTTTTTTTTTTTGAAAAGTTGACAAGTGATTCTGATGTTCAGCCACAGTTAAGAACCACTGCTCTAAGGTGGTAATGACTGGTAATGGCTCAATGCAGTATCATCAACTGCACAGACCTCATGGAAGAGAGTCACTGCTGGATGTATTTCTAACAGTTATCTCTACTCAGTGGCCTACTGAATGGTTGCAAGTGGCTGTGCCTTGTCCCTGGGAGAGCTGGTGCTCGGCCCCTCCCTTGCCACCACTTTATCACACTATGGAGGAGAATGCCTCCCTTAATACACTGCCTCTCCCAGAGGTATTTGTATTTCAGTAGGGAATAATGCTTTCATCTAAGGGAACGGGCTTCTAATGGTGGAATTTCAGGAATTAAGGAAGTCAGTTGAGAAGATGTTCTGGAAGAGGGAGCCTTTGCCAGTTCCCTTAAACACACACCAGTTAAGCAGCACCAATTCTATTTGGTGCTACTTTTTTTTAAGTTGATTTTTTTTTTAAATCACTGGTCCTGTTTCAGAAGATCAGGCTTCTGAGGAAAAGAAGAGCCTTGGTTCTTCGTTTTTCCTTGGATCCTGTTTGGAATCCCCCTCAGCCCTCACACTTTCTCTCGTCCCCTAGAGAGGCAGTGTCATTCATCCCTAATTCCACCATAGTTAGATAGCAAGAAAGCTTGTGTTAAAAGAGTGCATTACACTAGTCTGAATATCCTTTCATGGCTAGAATAGGATCTTAGAACACAGAGCAGAAGGTCATTCAGATATCAGTCCTCTATTATAGCCCAGAAACAGACAGGCTAATCAATATTTTCATATATCTGGTTATCTCTTACAAGCCTGGTGTGATTAAGATTCTACAATGTTTTAGGTAATCCTTACTACTTCATTGGCTTTTCTTCTTGGCTGTTTAAGCTTTTCTTTTTACTTTTATCCTTTCATTACAGATCCTATAAATACCCACCTCATGGGGCTATTATAAAAATCAAACTAAATAAGAGGATTGAGCATGCTCTGAAATTTTTAAAGCTCTATGCAAATGTATAGTTATGTTTCTGTAATAGGGAATCTATTCTTTATGTGTCAGTACTTCAGATCTTTGATGGAGAGAGGAGAGAGAAACATTGAGAGATGCCAAGAGACTGATGCTAAAGATTGGCATGAGGATTCCTTATTTCTGTTCCTGCTTTGTCCGCTTACTAACTGGGAGACTTGAGCAAGTCACTGTAATTTCTCCGTCAAGAGAAAAATGATCATTTTTCTTATTACAGATAATTATGCTTATTATAGAGGTAGCAGTGAGGATGAATGAATCAAAGTGTATCAGAAGACTGAAGAGTCTAAGATTTTAAGAATCCTATAGGAAGAGTCTTGGAAGGGAGATGCAGATACAGCCCCTGATCACAGTGATGAGCTAGAAACAGAGCCCTGGCAGCCCAGCACTTGATCCTCCGTTGTAATTATTAGCTCACGTCCTCTGCTAACTAGGATAAAATTTAAAGTTTTTGTTTTTTCCCATTACAAAAACACATTGAATTGTCTATAGAGATTTTTTTTAACCGTTACAGATTTACTACCCTGGAAATAAGGATTTGTAATGAGGGTATCCCCCCTTTGTTGGTGTGACCTGTTCTCTGGGAATAGGCAGAGGACCAACAGGCTAAGGGCAACCTCCACTAATTGTTTATTTTCTTTCCAAAGTGGCAAGAAGTTGTTGGAGTTTCATACTTCATTTTATATACAAATTGAGGTCCTGGGGGAGAGTATCCTTCATGTGAACAGCTCTCCCCGTTAGTGGAGAAAACTAAGTAACAATAAAACCCTCAGGGACATCATTTAATATTTCCAGCATTTCACATGAGCTCTGACACTCAGGTCTTCAAGGGGAAAGCTGATTTATACCTTCAGTCGTTAGACAATGTAAAGGTGAGGTCAGGCATAGGCATCCTTCATCCCTTTTCCCGTTGCTCACGGGTCCCTTGGGCAAGGTGGAATCAAAGCATTTCAAATGGTAGAGGTCACAGGAGTGACACCATAAGAGGTAAGAGAGCACAGCCTCCTTCCTCTACCAGTGGGGCTGACGCCCATATATCTTCATATTGCCATTGTTTCCACTTGAAAAATTACATGCACTTGGTTTTACTTTTCCTTCCCTTCCTTATTCTTAAAACATGATTTCTTCCACTCCCAATCTAAAGTGTAATTTATGTCAAGAATAATGATTATGTGTTTCTGATTATTTTTTAAAAAGACGAAACCTTTAACATAAATGCAGGACAACAGGTGTCTTGTTTTATGGCCTTGTACCTTTCCAACCCTATAAATTAAAATCATGTCTCTGCCCCCTGTGTCTTTGCACTGATCGGAAGTTGTCTTTCTAGGACGTCCTAGGAATTCTGTGCTCTCTGGCACAATACCTCCCACGTGTTAGGTTCCGAATAAATTTTCCTTTCCTTTCCTCCAAATAAACTTTATCCAATTCTGGTCATGCCTCATAATACATTGCTATACTGTAAATTGCAGCCCAGGTTTATACCCTGGGCTTCCTGCCCCCAAATTTCATAATGGGATTGCATACTCCTTTGTTACCTGTGACATAAAACAGATCTCCTGTGGAAAGAGGCCTCCTATTCGTGGGTGCTCTTACAATGTAGGAAGAGCTTAAGCAGAATTGAACCTATGGTACAAAGTACAATATTAGAATTGCAAATGAATGTTAAAATTGCACAAAGACTACAGATTATTAAAATATTCTTAAAATGATACCTAATTCAAATACAGCTTTGTGTGTTTTTAATAAAAATTGTTTCTCTTTATTCTGCACTGACTTCTTTCTTTTCTGGATTCCTTTGCCATATATTCTTCATACCAAGCTTAGGAATTTTGTATATTTAGCCACTCAGAATAAACATCATTATGTAATATGGAGACATATGGCTTTGTTGTAAAATAGTTGTAAAACTATTTTTTATATTTTCTAATTTTTTTTATTTCCATCGAAATAATATAGATATATCGTTTTTAAACAGCAAATAGTATTACAGGCAGTCATTCCTTCCTAATCCCCAAGTACTGCTCTCCAGGGGCAGCCCCTGCAATTCTTTCATCAATTCTGGTGTGTACTTCCACATTTCTAAATAATATTGTTATACAGCTATTTTTTTGATTTTTCAATTTCAGATATTAACTATTGATTTCATATTATGGCAAAGGAGGATTTAACACTCTTATCCCAGTCCTCACTTCTCCTGCCTTCATCTTCCCAACATGATTATATCATAATTTTTAGTTAGTTTAGTTTTAAGATTTACGTGATTTTAACTATGTAAATTTTACTTACTGCCAACCCTTATAAATATCTATAACTAAATTTTATTTTTTTTTTCCAGAGTGGGAAAATGCCTTGGCTTTTTCATTTGATTGGTTTTCTAAGTCCCTACCCCTAATTCTTCCCAAACTTTGTAGCAGAGTTGTAATATTCTTCAGACGACTATTTTCCACGTGGTCCCACACATCAGATGATCCATCAGGTCCATTCTGTTCTTGGAGCAGCTCCCTTGAAGGCCCCTGTCCTCCTCCCTACTCTGGGCTGGCTGCTCTGGAGCTGCTGTACACCCGTCACCCTGGGATTTCCCTTTGCGTCTTTCTTTTGTCAGAGCCTCACCTGAATCCAGCATCACCTTCTTTCTTGGTGGACACCCTACCCTCACTTTGGTGGAGCACATCCTCTGGTGGCATCCTGAGAAAGGCTGCCTGGAGGTAAATTTCTTGAGAATGTGCGTGTCAAAAAACCTCTTTATCCAACCTTTACACTTGCTTGATAGTTTGGATGTAAAAACACTAATGGAAATTATTTTCCCTCAGAATTTGGAAAGTGTGGCTTCATATCAGCTTCTAGTGTTGCTGTGGAGAAGTTCATTGCCAGTCAGATTCTTGATTCTTTCTGTATAACCAACTTTTCCCCCAACTCAGAAGCTTTTACCAGCTTCTCGTTATCCATTGTGTTCTGAAATGTCACAGTGATTCCCAAGGTGTGAGTCTCTTTTCATTCATGTGCTGGGTGTATGGAGGTCCCTTTCAATCAGAAGACTTGTATCCCTCATTTTGAGAAATTTGATCGTTTCTTTGATCATTTCCTTCCCTTTATTTTCTCTTCTAATATTTTTTCTCTTCTATTTTCTGTTTTCTTGATCCTTTTGCCCTATTTCTTTAAGATTTCTCAGTTACATCTGCCAATTCATTTGTTGATTTTGCTTTTAATTTTGGCTATCATATACTTAATTTCTGACTGTCCTTGTTTCCTGATTGTTTCTTTTTAAGCCTCTTATTTCATGAATTCAGTGTCTTCTCATCCCTCTGGGAATATTAATGATGGCTTATTTGTTTGCTTGTTTTGGTCTTTAATTTTCTTTTCTACTCCCTAAATTAACTCTGTTTCCTCCGAGTTCCCTTTTATCTGTTATATGTTCTGGTCTTTGTCTATCATGTTGGAAGCTTTTCTGCAAATGTCTGGTGATCTTCAGCTCTTGCTTGTCATTTAAAAATGACGCACTAAAATGCAGACTGAAACTTCTGTGTGCCAAGGTGGAGTATATCAACTGAGGGGCTTCACTTTAGAAAGCCTGAAGTTGAGAGTGATGGGAAGACTCAGCCATTTTGCTTGGGGTCTCCCCATTGTTAGTATCTACAGCTCTTTTCTCTGAGGCCATTTGTTTTTTTCCAGAGAAGCGTCCATGGATATGCTGGTGGTACCATTATTCACAAATACCAGGGGTTTTGGAACTGAGCAGTAAAAGGAGGCTAGGGGCCTCAGTGTTCAGGGCATAGACTATTACTTAATTCACCTGTTTTCAGGGTGGCTTCTCACTCTCCACTGGACTGTGTGTCCCAAGACTTGGGACCTCTTTGGTTTAGTTTCCCCACAGAAATTAAACCCCCAGGCCAGGGTTAGAGAAGGATCATTTCTTGACTGTGGGAGTAAAAGAGTGATACTATGTTGAGCTAGAGTCAGAAGACTCTATTTGTCTTCTCAACTCTACAACAAATTAGTCACATTACCTTGGGTGATGTCACATAATGGCATCACTGAGTGAGTCACATAATGACATCATAGCTGGCCGGGCTTTAATTTCTCTATGTGCAAAATGAGTGGCATAGATTGACCTCCAGAGAGACCTGTAACCTCCTCATCTAAGAGTTCTTCATTAGGGTACCTTATGGAAACGCTAAAGTAAGTGATGAAATGATAATTAGAAGAATTTCTTTGACAAGTATTACTACCTCCTTAAATTACGCTACTTTTTAACAGTCAGCCTTTCTTAACAGGAATCGTAGCCTTGGCAATGTACGTAGGTGTGCAGCTCAGACCTGCATCAAAGCCGCTCTAGTCCTTTCCTGCATATGTTCTGTACAGCTTTCTCATGAGAGACCCAGCAGTTCCACTCAGTTGGGGAGGAGGGGTGGTGCTCAACGTCCCTATGAACTTCAAACAGGAGGATAACCCAGGTACCTGCCTCTTCCCTGGTGATGCCACAAGTCGGGTTCCGTTTTGGAGTAGAGCATCCTGGACAATCCCCCGGCTCCATCCAGCGGTGCTGGTACTGCAGGCGTGCCTAGCAGAAAGGGCTCCTATAAACCCTTCGGGCTAAAAAATCTAGGATGAAAATACTCTTCACCTTGGCTTTAGATTATAGTTATGACTATAACATTATTCATCACATAAAATGTTTATTGTAGCATGGTGAAGCCAAAAAGTACTGGATTTGGAGATTTGGAAAAAAAAAACTGAGTTTATGTCTTGATTCTCCTTCCTGCCAGTTGTGTGAGAAAGTCATTTACCCTCTCTGAGCCTCAGTTTCAACTCCTGGAAGCTAGACTATTGAGGTCTTTCCGTCTGTATCAGAATAAAGGAGGTGCCTTAAAAGGAAGCATTTTACAAACACTAAATAGAGTGCTATCCTAATGTAAAGTATTACTATTATCACTGTTACTGTTGTAACTATTTGATCAGGGAAGCCTGAATTTCATGCTGCCTCTTCTGTCTGCTTTGTAACACCCAGGCAATTTCATGATTAGAGTTGGCCTTCCAAAAAGACACTTTCGTTCTTTTTTTCCTCTAAAACAAATGAATCCAGAACCAATCTACCTTAGCCATCCAATATGTGCAGCCTCTTTTGTTCGTGAACAACCTGAAGGTAATAAACTGGTCTGCCCCTGTGACAGAGAAAGATGTTGGAAGGAAATGGGTTTCCATCTCAGGCTTCTAAGGTGCCCTACCAAACAATAACAAGGGACAGATTATTCAGCTAAACGCCCCTGACGTGCATTGGCATGCAATATGCCACCCTCCTCGCCAGGCAGTATTACTTATACACCTGCCTCTGAGGAGGGCTGCTCGGAAGAGCTACTCTGCTTTTATCAGACATACATTTTAGGGACTTTTAAATAAACTTATATAGCAATACTGAGCTGCATGTCTTCTAAACTTTGCTATTTCATCCATCTATACCAAGCACCGTGAAACAAAATGGATGTGCCTTCAGCTTTCTACAGTCTTGGAAAATGAACCAGTCCACTTAACAATAAATGGTGGTTGGTTCAAACACACATGACTAGTCTAGTGAAGAAGAAAAGAAAGTTGAGCTTAATGAAGTCCAGTGTCTGTGTCCCTGTGCATGGACAGGAAAGGACGAGTGTTTTATAACTGTTTATTGGAGTTAATGGTAATAAATTCCTCACTTGTGATGCATTAACTTTAATGTTTTCATTACTTGGTGATTTAGGTTTTCCCTTTTCACATTGTAAATCATGTTGTCCCAGTAGCAGAGCAGGTCGAGCGCCTGCCATAATGTTCATAATACTCAGTGGGGAAAGGAATGTTCTTTCTTTCTCCCCAGCACAGTCTGACAAAAGATGCTTTTCCCTCCTCTCCATTTGCTGCTTTCTAAATAAGCATGAGGGTAGACAGAAGGACACATCTGACAGCAGGATGGTTTCGATCCTAAGGAAAGACAGGTCTCCGCAGTAACTTTCCAAATGTATTTGGTGCTGAAGGTTTTTTCCTTTCTTTTCTTTCTTTCTTTTTCTTTTTTCTTTTTCTTTTGTTTGTTTGTTTGCTGAGTGTGAGCCCTTAGTTAATGAGCTGTGCAAATAGATATTGAGATTTAGTGTTTTTATTTTGCAATTACAGACTTGGTGATTTGGTTGGAAATTTTGGGGTCTAGAAACATTACCCTCATTTTCCCCTCCCTAATTTTTTCCTTGCAAAGTTTGACTTCCTTCAAACTTGCTTGAGTTTTGTCTGATAAAATAGAAGAATCAAGAAAGATTTTAAATCTCAAATGTGTAACTTCAAAGAAAAGGAGGTGATTTTTGCCCTAAAGGTTCCTATCATAGCCATCATTTTTCCATCTCCGATCCCAGACTGCTGCACAGTGACACCCAGGGAGCTGTCTGGGAGCGAGGTCCAGCTCGGGAGTGGCCCTTCGCCCAGTAGATGATGCATACCAGGTCAAAGCCACAGTGCTAAGATCACTGCATTCCCATCAAGTTCTCCCCGATGGGGTGTGAGAGTTCTCATTAGATCACCCACCCTGAAATACCCCCAGAGAATCACGATAATTAGTTCCTGAGTCTTCTTTTTTATTTTCTGCTTTGTTTGCTTTAAAAGTTTTCTCAATGCTGTGCTCTGATATCTGAATGTTTTTTACTAGAGAGACACAGAGAAGGTAAAATTATCATTTGATTCCTCCCTGAAATCTTTTGGTTTGGAAAATAACTAAAATAGAGACTACTAATGGAGCACTAATCCCCACACGGCTTTCACCCTCAACAGGATTGAGTGCTCACACACACATAGCATGTTTGCTTACAGGATGCAAACAAATACACCTGTGGATGTTCAAAGAGAAAAACACCTTTTTTTTCAGAGAAATAAAAGAACAAGACTAGGGAAAGAAGAGGCAAGTTCTTAGCCAAAGCCTGTAGCTCAGAAATTGCCATCAACAGCTGTTTTCTGAAGCAAATTCAGTATCCATTTGTTAAGTTGTTGCAGTTTAGCTCAGTCTTTGTCTGTTTTTGGCTTCCTCTGGACCACCATCCTTTGATGCTTTCCTGAAGCTATCTTATCCTGAAGATAAGTTCTAGGGTGAAGAGAATTGATATCTCAATGAGGCTGTGAAATTAGCTGGAGATTTTGTTCTCTCCAGTTGAGGTTCATGGCATTTTTTTCCTAGCTGGTTTTTTGGTTTTTTTTTTTCCAAAATCCTCTTTTTCCCTTTTCCCATCATTCTCAGTACTGTGATTCCTCCTGACTTCTGCACCACACCACCCCTGCCCCTTCCTCCTGGCTTTCTTCGCTAAGCTTCCCTTCTTTCCCTTTTTTACTTCCTTATTTTACATTACCAACCCTAAGATTAAAATAGTGAATATACAGCAGAACAAAAATTACTGTTTGTGGCTTAGGTGAAAATGATTTATGTAACAAATATTCACTCCCATATTGCCTTCTTAGACCACAAGTCCCGTAAGGGTGGAAGTGGTTTCAGTTCAGTTTAACAAACGTTTATCGGGCACCTACTGTGTGTACTAGGCCTCTGGGGATACAGAGAGAAACAGGTATATGAATAATGAATTGTACTGCCCTCTTTTTTTTTTTTTTTTTCTTAGTGATATCTCTCTACCTATGAACACAAGATCTGTTTTTACCCCCCCCCCTTCCCTTTCTAGGCCATCCCTCCTATTGCCTTCTACCCAGATCCACGGCCACATTCTTTTCCCTGGGACTAGTCCCTTTTCTATTTCCTTATTCAGGGTTTCTAGCAGCTTGATATAGTAACTAAGATCTTATGTAAACCTCAGCAAAGAGGCAAGACTGGAGAGAGAGTACTAGGGGGAAAGTTTAGAGTCCCTGGGAGCCAAGACTGTGCTGTCATAGTGCCCTACAGAAAGTGGTATTAGAGCACAGAAAAGGGAGGATACAATTCTACACGGGGAAACAGAGAAAGATTCAGAGGGGATATGACATTTGAATTGAGTCTTAAAGGAGCCCTTCCTCTTCAGAAAATGGGGATAGAGTGATTGGAATTCCTAGCCAGGACAAAAAGCATGAGCAAAGCCCTGGCAGTGTCAAAGGCATGGCACGTTCCAGAAGGCAAAGCCTGTTACTTAGTGTTGCTGGGGTATTAGGAAGTATGGGGGTTGGGAGAAAATGAAACTGGAAGGTAGCGTGAGACCAAGTTTTAAAGTTTTTGTGTGCTGGAGAGTTTGAGTTTCATCCTATAGGTTAGGGAGGACCATTGAAGGCTTAAAGCATGTATGACATGGCCAGATCTATGTTTCAGAAAGATGATTTCCGGTCAGGATATGGTGAACAGGTAGAAGGTAAACTAGTTAACAAGTGACTGCAAACCCAGGCAAGGCTGTTCTCTTCTTCTGCCCTTTTCTCCACATTCTTATCACAGTCCAGTGGAGTAGTAAATAGATTTGGAAATGATATTTTGTCATTCATTTTTAAAGATATGCTCTCAAGTGACATATGTATTAAAGTGACCTGCCTCAGGATAAGAGGAGAATACAGTGATCCTTCAAGGTTTGTAAAAAGACAGTTTGGCATGTTCAGTCCTTTCCTCCTATTTAGCATCACAAAGCCGTTTGAAGCACTGCTGTCTGGGCTTGTTTCAGGATCCTCACTTTGTCTGCTGCCGCTGACTGTGGTTTGGCTACTAAAGACTTCAGGTCGTTTGGATCTTTGTGATTCTATATTAAGGATGGATTCTTAGGATAAAAATAAAGCTGAAGGTGCTCAGTAAAAGATATGTCATCGATCAACTCAGAAGACATAGAGGCTTCCTGGGATTAAACAGTTTGTCTGGAGATTGCATGAATTCGCAGCCTTTTTCCCACCATAACTCATGCCCTCCAACATTCATTTGCTCAACCCACTTCCAGGAACACCCACGATTTTGAAGAAACACAATTTTTTTCAAGGAAATAAAGCTCTGTGGGAATTCTTGATTGCCACAATTACAATAGTACATCAGATGTGTTTAATCACCATAGACTGTGGCATAAATAAGATATGCTATAAGTTATTTTTAATTGACTTTTCCCCTTAAGAAAGCGTATTGAATGCAAATGAGTGGTATTATTATACAAAAACTTTAAATCCATTCTTATTCTTAAAGTGAATTATTCAAAATCTCTGCCATTTAGATCAACACCTTCAACCGATCAAAGGACACCAATGTGTCCTGATACCATGATTAAGAATCAATGGATTTTTATACTGAATTAGTCTTTCTTTAAAATGAACTATTTACCTACCAGATGCTGTTTATCTTCCTATTTATTTAGGTGTTAGAATTAGTGTGAAGTTATACGTGGAGTTGGAGGGGCTTTCTCCCAATACTTTCACTTCTTATGAGTAAAATCCCACAGAAAGTGAAGACATGGAAGAGGAGCACCCCTTAGACCACAGGCCTCTGTGGTAGTTAGTGTGGTGCCTCTTTGTGGAAACAAGAAGGTTCTTCATACACCATGAATATTAATGGTTTCTATATGTTACCTTGTAGCTTGGCATTATTGATGGACTGTTTTATGAAAAGAAACCATTTTGGATATTTAGCTTAAAAATCTTCTTTTTACACCAGGGCTTCTTCCTTAAAGAGTAAACGAATCACGACCAAGGCTCCTGCATGAGCCCTACCCTGGAACCGGCTTCTCTTTTCTAAACATCACTTTTGTCAGAAGAGGCCTTACAAATGGTCACCAAGCAGCAAATTTTTGAGAGCTCCAGGTTTCTTCCTCTTGTGTTTCCTTTACCTTGCATATCCTTTTATTGCACTCTCTTACTTTTTTTTATTTTTGCCCTCTGTATCTGTTGACCTCTTGAAAGTACATTGTGTTCAATTCCTTCCTTTCATCTGCTACCCAGTTTATTTCTTCATGAAATTAAAGCTGTTTGTTTGAGTGGCTTCTATGTCTTTGAAACTTTTAGATCTTCTACCTATTATTAATGATTTAGAATTTTTCACCTTACTTGTGTTGGTCTAAATTCCTTAATAAGTGAAGCACAAAGACAGAAAAGTATAAGGAGTGAGGGTAGACTCAAGTAGATATCGAATGGAACCACACAAGTTTAAGAATTATGTAAACCTGTCCCAAGGTACTAATGAAGGAAGAGTCCTTGAAACCAACTTCCCTGTTGGCATCATGTGCAGAAGATGAACACCAGATACCTCAAACTGCCATTTATTGGCTAGTTCCTAACAATTGAGGGGAAAAAAGCAAAAAATAACCCAGAAATGCAAGAGGCTGAGGAGAAACAGTAATGAACTTTTGAAGAAGGGCTCAGAAACCAAATACAAAAGAGAGGGTTTAGCGAACAGATTGGGGATCAGCATCCACCAAACAGGAGAAAACTACACCACCCACCCTACCTTCAGTGCCCCCTTTCCCCTTCTCCAGTGGCGGCGCTGTGAAGTGTCTGTGTGTCATTTTGCAAATGCACACACACACCAGTGATCTGTGAGTGAATTGGCATCGCAAGTGGAACCTGACCATTCCCAGCCTTCAAATATTAGATTTTCTCCAACCTCATCCATCCCAACTCCCCTTTATCCTTTATCACGGATACTTTAACGAAGGAACCTGGTAACTTCACCCTGTCTGATTCACACCTGTTAGCTTCAGTCTCTAGGGTGGAGTTGGTTTGGCCCCTTCTTCAAACAACTGAAAAGAAACTTATATTAAAAGGAAAGGGGAGGATGGGAGAAGCCCACAATTTAGGGAGGGGAAAGAGTTGAACAAATGATTTTTTTTTTTAATCACTGATTTTCATTTCAAGTCAATTGAGCAAGAGAGCAAGCCAGCTACCTATAGTGAAAGTTTGTGGGCACTGGTTTGTTCTGTAGGGGCTGCAACCTTTTTGCAGTAGAAATTGTGTGGCCTCTCATGCTATTAGCCTTGTGCTGTGGTGGTGCCAACTGATTTCTCCAATTCTCTTTTCTCAGTGGGCTAGAATGCTGCTGATTAAATAGGCCGTGACTCACATAAGCTCCCGTGTCTTTTTTATTGACTGCTTTACGGAAATGTATCACACTCCAAAGGGTCCCCATTGTTGTCGCTGTGCATGGCTGACTGAGGAGTCATGTTTAGTGCTGAGAGATGGACTCCTACTCTGTCGTTTTTTACTGCATAGTTGGTATGGGTGGGATACAAGAGTTTAAAGGACTCTGGATGAGGAGAAAAAGATGACTGAGAAATTCTTTTATCTTCACCTGCCATAAAAGTTGGGTGGCCATCACTTCTGGATAACACGCTTCTCTGTTGATCGTATCTGTATGGCCCCACATCCTTCAGCTAGGTGAATTTTTTCTTTATATGGGCCGTTCTGAGAGATTTAGTTAAGTGCCATGGTAGAGAGAGATTATGACACTGATATAATTCTGTATTGTGCAGATATAATATGATACCCCCTTAGATTTCTCCAAAGGGCCATTTATTCCCAATAAATCTAAATCATTTCTATTTTTTAAATTAACATCTTTTTTCAGGTAATGGACAAAAAGCCTCAATTTTTTAAAAAATTGTATACTTAAATATAAATGTTTTTGCATTAAAACAGTAACTCATGCAATTGTTTGTAGCTTCTTCCTATTTTTATTACCATCCTACAAAGTATTTACATACTTGCTATTACACATTAAGGAGCTCTGCTGATCTGGTTCATTTGCCAGTAGGTGTGAATTCAGGCATACAGGACTCCTCCTGCCTCACCACCCGGGACCGTGGCTAACATGTGTATTCTCCAGATCACCAGTTCTTCATCAGTGGGACCCTCAGCTGACACTGAAAGAGGAGATAGCTTGATTGCCACAGCGGCTTCCCATCTAGGATTGGGACAGATCTGGATCCCATCTGAATTAATCTGATAGATTGTGGAGCAAATGACATTGAGCTCAGGGTCAGCTTTACATGAGAATTCTGTTACTGTACTCACCACAGAGTGCCTTGTACATAGAAAACAATCGATAGACTAAAGATTGATTTGATCTGATTTTTTCCAGAGCCATTCCAAACTTCATCTATAATCCCATTTTTTCCACTGCCCGTAAGGGAAACCAGGAAAGAGAGCTCATTAATACAGATTCCCTCTAATAAGAAAGCAGCATAACACTTTTTACAAAAACATAGCATATGAAATACTGTGTTCCCAGCTCTCTTACTCTTAAGAATCTTGTTGGTAAATGACCAAGAGAAGAAATTCAGCAAAATTGGGCTCATTCAGTGCCCAATTTTAGCAAACCAAGTGTGACTTTTGGGGTGAGAAGGTGGTAATGGTGCTGTCCCTAGTCTCCTAAAATTAGTGACTTGGAATTCAAACATCTCTGCTGCATTATGTCTTTGTTTTCTTGGTGGTGGCATTCTTGGGTTTCAGTTGGTGGGGAGAAAAAAGCCTCATGCTGATAATGTACTGAAAGTAACTGAAATTAAATAAGCGAAGCAGTGCTCATCACTACTTCCCTCCCCCCTGGGTAATTCAATTCAAGCTCTTTCTCTGATGGCAACTCACAGGGACTGTCTCTGTCACCCCGCTGGGGCCTAGAGTCTTAACATCTAAATAAAAGTTTCACTCAAGCATTTTTTATGCTCCTGCCAGCAGGATCAGTGAGCTGGTGTGGGCACATTAATGTAATATTCATACTCACAGACTCTCCCCACACACAAGGCAATGTCTTCCCATTTTCATAATTATAGATGTTCCATAAAATGGCATTTAGATTTGCATTAAAAAAGGAGCTTTGAATTCTAATAGAACGTTTAACATGTCTTTTATGATTCAGACTCTCGGCATCTTTAACAAGAAGCTGTGTCTCTAAGTTTAACAAGACCTTAAAAAAAGAAAAAAAACCTAGGAAGAAAGATGGATTTAGGGTTTAGGGGATCCTGATTTTCTTATTTCCTGTGTCTTTCATTTAATTATTGGGCCTCTAGGAGCAATTTTTTGACAGCGCTGCAGAGAGGATGGGCTCTCCTTCAAAGGGCCTTCTAAACCATACCAGGTCCTCACCCTCAGTAGGATCTGCTTCTGTTTTCTTGGGGAGCATTTTCAAAGAGATATTAGAATTTTCAGAGAGGTGGAAGAAATGAAAGAATTCTAGCCAAATGAACTTTCCTTTGCTGCTGTTCATCTCATGTGTGCACCCTGAGACCCATCTGGTAGGATTTATAGCAGTCACAGAATTTGCTAACTGTAAAACTCACAAATGAAAACAGTCCATGAACAAGGAAGTTGACAGTAAGGATGGATAGGATAAAGAATCAGGCACTTAGACACACTAAAAAAGAAAAAGAGAAGCTCCCCTGATCTACATTTTTAAAACTAAACTTGAAACAGCTTAGAAGCAAAAGGTAATTTTCGTTGCATTTTAAGTTGTCTTAAATGTTATTTTTAAACAAGAAGTATGTAAAGCACTGAGCAAAGTGCCCATTCATAGCCACCACTGAATAAATGTTAGTTGTTGTAGTTGTTCAGAAAACAAATGTGTGATTGAAAAAAACTTATTCCACTCAAGAGTTTCCAGATATTGGAAAGATGCTCCCGTCATTTCATATGTGTTGTACCTTAATTTGGTTTATATTTTGTTTGCTTTCTAAATTTTTTTAAGACAAACCAAAAGAGATTTGAGTTTGGGGAATAAATAAAAGAATAAATATTAGGATTATGCTAGCTCACTCTCTTCATTTCTCCTAATTAAGAAATATAGAGTTGCATTTTTAATTGTTTTTGTTTTGTTTTGTTCTTGTTTCATTTTATTTTTTTAAGGAATAAATTTCTTCCTCTTTATCCTCTGCCCCTCCCTTCTGTAAAATGAGTCTAAACCCCAGTGGGGGGAGATAGATTGGAATCTTGACTTCTCAATAAATTTGCACCTAACCAGGCTAATTGAAAGCCACAAATGTTAGCGGCGTACGATTAAAGGCTGATGTCAGCTCCAGGTCTTCTCTGTGTAAAGGGCTTCTACCATTCCTAGACTCTTTCCTTTATTTTGACAAAACCATGATTTGGCAGTTATGGCCAAGTTCAGCTTTGCATAGCCCTTCTTTGTGTGAACTTGGTGAAAATCATGTTCACTAAGGTAGCTTTCTGCTTGTTAGGAAAAGGTGAGTGTGGGTTTATTTAAGCAAATTCTTAACTCTCTGGAGTCCTTTTCTTGTCAGTCCATACATATTTAGGCTACCTCCCCTTGCACAAACTAATGCATGTTTAGATCATTTTAAGCAATTTTAACATTAGATATAATTAGGAAGAAAGAAAATTTACTCCCCAACCCAAGTCATCTGGAAATTGTTTTATTTTGCGTCGTATTTAAGCAATAGCCCTTCTTAACCCCCCTTCATTAATCTGGATTATCTCAAGTGGCCCAAATAAATGAAAATTCTGTCAGATTTCAACAAAACATTTTGCTTTTGTTCCTTTTAGGAATGGAAGACATCACAAGAGGAGCTCAAGAGCTTGATAATATCATCAAGCAAGGATACTTAGAGAAGAAAAGCAAAGGTACTGATTAGACCCCCAGATCTCAGAATATTCCAAGAAAAGAAGGGAAACGAGGAGAAAGAGAGCTAGCATGGGCGGGTGCCTTCTTGTGCCCAATACTGTACCAGGCAGGTGCAAGGCAAAAGGAAGGCAAGAAAAGGAAAGAAGTCTGGTGTTCATGGGTAGGCTGACGAGAGATGGTTCAAAATCTTCTCTTTACCAGCATAGGGATTGGTTCCACTCACCTGGTACACAGCAGATGCTTAAACAAATACATGTTGAATAAATGAATGATTGACTATATTTTGTTCTCATCTCTCAGTGTGCTCCCATAAAGACTGAAACTAGGTTGCCAAGAGTGTAGTTTTTATATCATATGTGAAGTGGCCCACTTCCAAGGTTCAGACAAGCCCAAATCTTCAGCTTTCATGCATTTGATTAGAAAAGGTACTACTTGGGTTGGAATACCAGGTGTAATACTTGGGCAAATTGACTTTAGCACAAAGAAAGCCTTTCTTATGCCCACGGCCTGGAGCATCATTTTGGTTTGCTAAAAGGCAACACATAAAGATCTCATGGAGAATTTTAAAAGTACAGGATGAGATTAGAATCTGAAAGACATAAAGGGAAAATAGAGAGAGAGCTGTGAGGGGTCAGAGCAGGCAAAACCTGTTTAGAACTTGGACCTTTAACTGAGTGAGCCCTCTGGACTCTGAGTCAATATGGGATAACCTGTGGGAGTGAAAGGGAGGGTTTTACAGTCCATTAACGTGGGAAATAAAACAATAATACACTGGACTGTGTGTTGTTGGATTTTACGGACTCTTCAGTGATTGTAGTTACCTGAATTTATGTCCCTTACTGCTGTCCCGTTTAGATCACAGTTTCTTTGGTTCGGAGTGGCAGAAGCGATGGTGTGTTGTCAGCAGAGGCCTCTTCTACTACTATGCTAATGAGAAAAGTAAGTGTTCTTCATTTGCACAGCAGCATCTCACTCCTTCGTAAATTCTCAAGCACTTAGATCTCAACTTAGCAGTCCTTAACTAACACCCATAAAGGAACATGCTTGGGAAAGAAAAAAGCTTAGGTAAATAATACATTGCTCATCACCAAAAACTCAGATGCCAATTTAGAAATTACATTCCCTTTAAACTCTAGGATAGTGTGGTCAGCATATTAAAAGGTCACCTTTTATTATGACTAATAACAACACATTATTGAAGTTGAGCACCTTGGCATTAAAAGAAAACCTCTAACACTTTATGGGCATTAATAATATAGTTAAAATATTGAAAAAATTAATTCTGAGGAAGATTTTAACAGCTTACCAATGACCCAGAAATGGAACCCTTGAACCCATACTCTCTAAGAGCATGCTCCAAACTTTATCCTACTGGCTCCTGGGAAGTAATCCAGTGGACATCCCTAGAGCTGAGGAGTACTGAGACCCAGGTGGTTGCTGAGCCCAGGAGACACCCTGCAGCCAGATGGCAGCAGCAGCGAAGTGTTGACTCAAGCCAGAAGCAGCTTCTTAATGAGCCACCACTGACTCAGTCAAGCACAGCACTCATGAGCTATCCCTAGAAGACCTCTCATCCATGCTTAACACATTTGCTCAGCTCGTGAGAAGGAACAGAGGATATAAGCACAAATTGGAGGCGGCTACAAATAAATACAAGATAAAAGTTAACATTGTAGGTGGATGCAAACTTTCAAATAGGGGATATGCTCCTGCAATTAGACAGCCCCGGGAGTAATTCTACAAAGCAAGAGGGAGATAAAGTAAAGTAGCAATTCTTGCGGGGGATTTCTTTAGGCTCTGCCACCTTCTTACAGAGGCCAGTGATCCAAAGGAGATCCTTTATTGTCCCTCCAAGAATTTTCTGTTTCTCGTCCCTTCCTTCTTTCCTGGACTTACTTCTCTCCCAATGTCTGGATATCCAGTCTAGAGAATAATCAGGTATCTACCCAGCTGCCTTTGGACTTCCTGCACCTTGAACACTAAGGTAGCAGAAAGAACAAGTTTGCTAAGTGATATGGAATTTGCCCCTTGGCTTTCGAGGCAGTTACCTCACTCTGCCTCTCTGCCTGCAACAGGTGTCACTGACCTTCATCTTGGGTTCAACATCACGATTCCTCAGAGCCTTTCCCACAGAGGGGTAAAGTGTGAAGCCCTACTTGGAAATGAGAGCAGCATTGCTCAAAACCTGAGTAACAAGTCTCCTGCATCCTTCCAACCTCCAGCCCACTCTCAAATCCAGCAACTATGATTTCTCCCCTGAATTCTAGGCATACAAGCCAACCAGGTGTTATTTTCTTATTTTAAACCTTCAAACTAACATAACATTTATGCCCTTGTAAAAAAAATAAAATGTCCACCATTTCCCTTGCATTTATATACATGGTTGGCATATCTGGATATAAAACCCGTTATCACATTCGTTCATTCAGAATCCTTTCTACTCAAGGTGAGGGGGGAGAGCAAGAGCGAGAGGCTTGGAGACTTTTATTGACCATTTTGCCATCAGAGTGAAATAAAATCCAGTGACCAAAGAAACAACGAAACGTTTTAGTGGCCAGTTAGAACAAGGACAGATACTTTAACAAAAAAGATTCTGGTGTCAAAAAGCACTGTTGCATGGCTCCCTTCTCGCCAGTTACTCCTTATTGTGCCCAAAACATTTTCTTAGTAAGTACGGAGTGTTTGTGTATTTCTTTTAGCTCAACCAGGTAAAGACAGATTCTTTTTCTTTTCTTTTCTCTTAATATTGTCTTCCCACTGCCATCTGTCTCATCATCATCATCAAAAAGCCCTTATTAAGCAACTCATTCCACATGACCCAGGACAGAAAGCATCACCCAGACACTGTGGTTCCATTCTACATGCTCTGCCCGAACCACACCATAAGGGCACAGAATGCTTGGAGACCACCCCCCTCTTTTCCTGTTTCTAATATATTTTTTAAAGAGAGTGACAGGCAGAGTAGTCTATCCTTTCCCTCTCTTAGGGTCCTTTTCCTTTTATCTCCTTCCTCATCAGGTAATGGTACTCAACAGTTCTCTGCTTCTTCCCAATTTGACCTCTGCCAAGGGGACTAAAATACTGAGTTTTCATTATTCTCCTGCTAACATAAATTCCCTCCTGACCAGCAGGAGAGGGAGAGCAGTCTGGCCCAAAAGCTACACAGGGCAGAGGAGGAGTTCCCGGGAACTTATAATGCCCCCTTGCGCAGCTGTCCCTCCCCTCAAATGTGAGCTCTGCTGGCCCTGATAATAATGTTTCAGCTCTATAATCACCTTCCAGAGCCTCCCGTTTACAGCCACACTCTCCCTGCTGTAATAATTCCTTCTTTCTGTTATTATAGATCTCTTAACATTCTAATAAATTCTCTGTCTCTGTTGTACTCTTTTGGCAAAATAACCTTTCATGTTGCATTTCCCTAGCTTGGCAGTGATATCTGCCTCACTGTCGCAGTAGCCTCTTCTTAAGCTCCCTTAATAACCTTTCCTTGACTATTGTGGTTCCTCGGGGATGTAACAGCTGTTTCTGTGCTTTGATTTTACATACGAGAGAAGATGCCCTCCCTTGGCAGTTGCATCTCTCTAGAGATACAGAGAGCTTTCCTGTCTTGCAGGCAAGCAGCCCAAAGGGACCTTTCTCATTAAGGGCTACAGTGTACGGATGGCCCCCTACCTGCGAAAAGATTCCAAGAAAGAATCCTGCTTTGAGCTGACCTCCCAGGATAGGCGCAGCTATGAGGTAGGTTGAGCCGAGGAGATGGAGATCCTCATTAGTGTTGCAGTTTCACTCCATGTTGCATGTGAGCCGTGGTTGCTATGCTGGGTTCCATCCTTTCTCCATTACCTCTCATTTCTTACCAAGAGCTTTCTCCTTGGCATGCCATGCCCACCCATCTGTCGCCACCTACATCTCAGATACTGTCTTTGCTTGGCGTCCGTCTCTTCATCCCCCACCACCTCAGTCTCACCCCATAGGTGAGAGTCTTGTCTATTGCAATTCTTTATTCATAGTCTAATTTCATGACTTTAACTCCTACTCTCTTTATTTTTCAACTGGTTATCTTCACTTCCTTTCATGAAACCCAGAAAAAGAGAAATCTGACTGTAGAGTGAAAAATAATTTACTTTCCCATATTCATCTTGCTCTCCAAAATAATCTTCCTGTATGTAGATGCACCACACATCTCTGGAGGATTTCTAAGATACTGGCAGGAATGATTACTGAGTAGAAAGAGTGATAAGTGAGGAACAAGAGGACCTGAGTGCGGGTGAGAAAGACATTCTTCACTGTGTTCATTTTTATATATTTTGATATACTATAAAAAGTAACATAATAGGTAATGCATTTATTACCTATTATAAAATTAATTAAGGCAACAAAACAAATATCTGACTATGGGAATATAGTGATTTTCACCAAAAATATACTTTTACATGTGTATATACGCCTATTGTTTCCTGCTCATTGGGTATTTTTATCACAGTTTTACTAAAGCAATTTAGAAAAACTTTGGTTAACTTATGACAAAGAGAAAAGCCATGCTAAGGTTTATATTAACTACTTGAATAACCCTTTGCCTCTTCAAATTTTTCTCAGCACTCATCCATTTATGATTCTACAGTATCCTAACACTTACTTCAATAAATGACCTAGGTCTTAATTATGCAATTCCAAAAAAAGGTTTTTTTAATTTAAACTAAACTTTCCTATAGAGTCTTTTATAGATATATATAATACAGATGTATGCACTGGGTGTGTATCTACGTGATTTCTATCAGTTCTGATTGTGCCTCATCCAAGTAAAATTTATGTAAGTCTAAGTCAGTTTCCCTAGACATTTTTATAGAAATATATTTTTAAGAAATCAAGAATGACCGTGTCCATTAATAAGTTTTAAGCAGGAATCTAGGTTTCCTATACAGCACATATCTTTATCTTACCATCATAGCCAGATAATAAAAAGGTTTTTCAGGAACAATCATTTCAAATAGATTCATTTAAAAGAAAAAATTACTAAAGCTTGATGCTTGACTGGCCTGTTTTGTGAATCAGAATGTAGAGTTTGTTTACTTCTTCTTTTCTTTGGCCCACTGAATCCAAGTCATCACCATGGTCTGTGGATTCTTCCTCTACAATATCCTTTGAATCTTTCCCTTCTGATTTATTCCTACAGCCATCACAATAGTTAAGTCCCTATCGCTTCACCCAGAAGACTAGTTAAGTCTTCTAGCTGGTCTTCTCTCTCTAATTTCTCCCTATTTTATTCTCTCCTACTCACAACTAATGAAAGAATCTCCCACTCCTTTTGCTAGATTTACAGTGGCTTCCTGTTGCCTACATTTTACATCTGAATTCCTAGTACTCAGAACCCTTTCATCAATTCTTCTCTGATCTCGGTTCTCCAGCTTCATCTGTTACTGTTACCTAGTCAAGCTGGTCTGCCTACCTTTACTATGCATGGTGTTCTCATTTCTAATCTTTGGCAGCTGGTTCTCCCTACCTGACATGTCCCGCTCCCTCCACAAGTCAGTTTCCACCAACTCTTTTAAAATCCAACCAAAACAGTATTACTTTAACAAGCCTCCCTGGCTTCCCATAGGCAACAATAAGTACTCTCTGTCTTCTCTCAATATCCAGCTTTTAACAATGTACCTACTTTGTAGTGTCCCCATATCAAGAGTGTATGTCGTCTCCAGTACTGATGCATTTGCATTATTCTTTGAAGTCAGGAATTTGGGTTTGCCTTTTTTTCCCTGTAAACTGTTCTCAACAAATGCCTAATGAATGAGTGGGTAATCAGATGAATGAATGCACATGAGCATGAATTCTGGACTCAAATCCAGCTGTCAACATTGGGTATGCAAAATTGCTGAAGGAAAAAAATCAATTTGAGAGAGATTTTAATCTTTTTTCTATGTGTTAAGCAGGCAAAAAAATCCATATTCAGAGCTTCCAACTTAACTGCAACTCAACTCACAAAGTTCCTCCCCTTGAACCTCCCTGTAGGATTCATGGGAATTTTAGTGAAAGTGATAAGTTAATTCACCAATTTTTCTCTAGTTTACAGCCTCTAATCCAGCTGAAGCCAGAGACTGGGTGGATCAAATAAGTTTCTTATTAAAGGGTAAGTATCATTATTACAGAAACAGTATTTGAGAGCATTTGTGGTTGAAGTTATATTGCATAAATATAATCCATAGGCTTCAGTATTTATTTATCTGTCCATTCTGCCTACCATGTCCCTCATGTGCGGACAACAAATAGTACCATGTATGAATCAGAAGGAAAAGAAGCCATCAGCCTGGAGATGACCTCTAATATCATTCTTGCTCATCCACCTACCTACAGGCAAGTCTGTAATATTTGTAATCACCAGAAAAGGAGATTCTGAAAACCAGTTCAGCTTAATTCAATGTCCCCTAACCCATTGTATTCTGGGAAAGAAATTCGTGATACCTAAGTCATCTAGATGTGGTGTAGGTCCAAAACCTCCTAGTTTTAGTCTTAGTGGGAAATAGAAATCTAAACACATCTAGGTGGCCTTCAAGAACATCAGACATTAAAAACAAATTGCAATTTCCCAAACCACAATAAAATGTTCCTTGCTTTGGATGGGAAGAATCTTGCCTGAAGATGTTAAATGATTGCTCTTAGAGTACCCTCTGCTGGCCAGCCTGTAGACACAGCAGTGACAGTGGCCCAGGAAGCCTTGTCTGGGAGCGACTTGGCAGGTAGAAGCAGCCAACCTTGAGTCTGCCGCTTGGCATCAGATAACCCTCATGATACACCATGGCAGGACCCTGCCTCTGAAGAAAGGCAGAAACACCAACTTCATCCATGGCCCAAGACCTAGGGAGAAGTGCATCAGCCTAAAAACATCAAGCCTTTTCATCTCCGTTTTTTTATTTTGCTATAAGTTTTTATTGTGGATAAAAAGAAGGAAGCACCAGAGCTTTAATTACAATTGCCAATTTTACTCAGTTTATGCCTTTGCTATCACAAGAACAAACGATTGCATCTACCAAGAGCGTCACGTATAATAGACTAGAACTAGGCAAACATGAACATTGATGGCGAGACTACAGGGTACACTCTCATCTAGGTGCCTTGGATTTATGCGTGTAATATACCCCTAAGTGTGTAAACCTCAATAAAACTCAAAGCAGCTTTATTGAGCTGTACCCTGTGGTACTTTCAGAATCCCACATTGAAGAAATTATTCATTCCATTTTATTTTAAAACAAACAAAATAATAACATATGGTTTAAGCCACAAATGTGTCTTTGATCCCTTCCTCATATGAGGTGGCATCAGAATTGAGATGAAAATAGTTGTGAAATCTTTATTAAAAGCCTAATCAAGCCGAACAGTTTTATTGTGTTTGGAAATGAATGTCGGATGTCTCTCCATCCTTTCCTTCCCCAGAGCACCCTGACTGCTCTCGCCCATCCTGCAGAGGCCCCTCAGCAGAGTTTCAGAGAGCACTCTGTACTACATGTCAGAGAATGAACCTTCCCAGTTCCCCATTAAAATAAAAAACCAATCTCCCTCTCCTGCCCTGTGCTCCCCAGTGCTGTAATGGCTCAACATCCTCTATGCAGTGACCCACTTTAAGGTCAGCCAGACCGTACAGCTGCAAAAGGACATGGTAACCACATCGCTCAGCCATCCCATTTGGTCTTGTATTACTGTTATATTTTTCCACATCCCACTTTCTCTTCCTCTTCCACCTTTGCCTGCTTTTCTCTTTACAAACAAACCTGTGATAATTCTGCATGAGCTCACAGGGGAGAGGAGCTTGTGACAGCTCAGATCCCCTGCGGAAGCCACCATAGTTCCCAGGCTCTGTGCGCCCTGGAGAACCACAGGCCATCACTCACCCTTCCAGTTTTCCACTTGACGAGCAGCGCGAGGCACGCTGGCATTTCCTCTTCTGGCCTATTTTCTTCCCTTCGCCTCGTGTGCTCATTCGCACACCCATACTTTTCAGGGCTGCTTCGTCCTGATCAAGTTTTATTGCAAGGAAGGATTTATGTTGATGGTTTAAACCTGACGCAGTGCTAGTCTGGCCTTTTCTGTAGATTTCCTGCCACCACGGCCCGCATTAGAAATAACAGCACTTAACCTAGTGTTTCATTTTCTTTTGACATGTTTTATTTTCATCCCTCCTCCCCCTTCTCCCTCTTTCCTTCCCTGCTGTATTCCTTTTTTCTCCCTATCTTGATTCATTCTCATCTCTGCCCTGGCAGATCTGAGCTCCTTAACCATTCCATATGAAGAGGAGGAGGAGGAAGAAGAAGAGGAAGAGATGTATGATGATATTGATGGTTTTGACGCCCCAAATTCTGGTTCCCAAAGCAGACCCATTATTCTGCCTGGGAGTGTGGGGCTCAAAGAGCCCACGGAGGAGAAAGAAGATGAAGATATTTACGAAGTCTTACCAGGTGAGAAATTTCATCTTCTAATCGTCTTCCTCTAGTTTAGAAACTCTTGACCTGGTAGAAGTATATAATTTTGACAACTCCAGAGAAAGCCAAACCTCCAAAGGAGAGACTTGTAGGGAAGTTTCTGTGGAGCTTCTGTGATTCCCAGCACAGACGCTGCCTCCCCTGCTCTGGGGACAAGATAGGTTGATCAGGGAGCATCTCTCATTTCTGCATGTGAAGTAATTTATTGCAAATGTCAACAGGTTAAAGAGTCAATACTTATGTTGGTTTTCATTGGTTTACTGCAAGTTTGGGGATGAGTCATCAAAACTCTCTAGTTTGAACTTCTTTTCTATGTAATTGTGGGAATAATGGAATGTTGCCTCAAAATGATGAAGGATATGAAAAGACTGAAGAAATATAGATGAATGCTGGACAACCCTTTTCAGTAACACAGTAAAACCCTGGCAGAGCACAGCGCACTGTTGCCTGCTTCAGATACACCACGAATCAAATCGCATCTCTTACTAATAAGCCTAACGTGTGATCTCTGCCCACTGTTACAGCAGGTCCACTGTACGTATTTCTTTTTTCCAAAGGCATGATAACTGGATCTCAAAAAATGTGTAATCATCACTGCTTCCGCACAGCCACTTCTCGTGTGGATAACAGCAGCTGTTGAACGGTGCAGAGCACAGTGGGGGTCACACTGTGGAAAAACGAAGCCAGAGCCTTTTAATTGTGAGGTAGTTAGACCACAGGAACGCTGAATCTTCAAGTCCATTCAGAAAGATCGCTCCTGTGGAAATTTGCCAGGAGTTCAGGGCTCTGCTGAGAAATTCAAATTAAGCCTAAATTTATAGCAATTTAAGCCTCAATCCCAGATGAACCCTAGGAACTAAGGTGAGCCTAACACTGAGGCCCCTGAAGACAGGGCTGGTTGCTAAAAAGCATTGTCAGTAAGCAACTTGCATTTCAAGGCTTCCTAAGAAGAGGGTCCAGCCCTGTCAAAGCCACTTTCATCTCTCCCTTGGGGGAGAGGCCACGTCATGGCTTCCTGAGTCGAGGAGCAGGGCTGTGGCTACAGATCTTGCTGAGACCTCGCCCACCACAAGGAGAGCCTGCTTCTTCTCCCAGCACTTCCAGCCTCTGCCGGTCCCAGGTTCCCCAGCCTTTTTGTTGTGTTTTATTATGCAAATGATATCTTGGTTGAGGTCGAGCCACTTCTTGTGTCTGAAGTTAAAAAAAAAATGATAATTTCCTCAGCAAGTCATCGTCGTTAATGAAGTTTTACAAAAACAGATACAACCAAAGGAAAATAAAATTTCACAGGTGATAAATTTTTCCAATTTCCCTGGCAGAATTCGATAGGATTGTTAAATTAAGAGTGAAGGTGTCTGTTAGAAAGCAACGAGCAGTGATGGGTAATTTTATAGAGTGGAAAATTGAATCAAATTGCTACATTAAAACACAGCTCCTCTGAGAATCTTCCCTTTCACAGTCTGCTCCATTGCAACAGCAGGGTGCAGAAATGGATCTGATTCACAGCACTCCCTAAAAGGAGATGTACTCCCCAACTTGACCAGAGTCTTCCTCTGGAGCTCACATTCCACTCACTCCTGGCCAGGCTGGGGGAAATATCTGGGTGACACTCCACTTGGGTCACAGCTGGGAAAACCTTACGGAACCACTCAGCCTTCTGGAAGCTCTCAAAAGAGCAAGCGGGAGAGGGGGCTGATGTTCAGACACCCAGAGCAAAGGAGAGTCAAGGGAAGGAGGCCTCAGGAAATCAGATGAGTCTGAGACCCTCACCTTACCCCAGGTGGGTCAGTGAATATATGACTGGCTTCTTCCCAGCCATCCTTCCCCAGACTCTTAAAATCACACCCTCAGCCATTGCGGTACTGCCCAGGGTATCAGGCCAATTTACACCAAAGTTCACAGCAGTTTGGACTCCAAGGGTGTGGAGACTGGTCTGCTTTCTTGAGGAAAACCACTTCCCCTACGCTCACAACTGTCCCTTGGAGGTGGGGAAGGCCACACAGTAGGAAACCCAGGGTCTCCTTCTGCAGGTTGGGACAATGGCATCCAACTTATGTATAAGTTTCCAGAGGACAGTGCTGTACCCAGCCAATAGGTTCTTTCCCAAAACCTTCTATCCACCACAGTTTTTAGAGACAGCATTGAAGGTGGAATATATTGGCATTTAATTATGATATGACTATTTCAGCCACGAGTCTCCATCAGCCAGCTTCCTGTCCATGCCACTTAGCTTGTTGCATCTGAAATTGCTGTTAGTTTTGCCTGTGCCACACTACCAGTCCTGGAGGAACTGCGAGGGAATGTGAGGGAGCCTGACACTGTCTCCCCTCTGCTGCCATCTCACAAGACCACCCACCGAGCAGTGGCCTGTGAGACCCAGCATGGCTGTCTCAGGATGGACTTGCTCCACCATCTGCTCCTGGAGCAAGTTATCTGCCCTGTGTCTGTGTGATTTCCCCACCCATAAAATGGGGATAACAATAGTAACTATCGCAAAGGGATGCTGTGAGAAGCCTGGAAGTGATGTGTGTAAAGCCTTAGCCCTGGCATACAGTGAGCATTCAGTATTTATTTACTGGCTATTATTCATTTGCTGGTATTTAAATAGGACATGTTACCTCCTTGAAGAATTGGGAGATGGCTCGTTCCTCACCTCCACCAACCCGACCTGAGACAGTCTGGTTGGACATTTTCAGCTGTGTGTGTGAAGCAGATGAAACTGAAAATCCTAAGCAGATGGAATGTGGATCATGCCTTCTGCTCAGGTGCTGGGTGGAGGGCCAGCCGGCAGTAAGGTTGGATTGCGCTTACGTTGCATACCCATCCATAGTCAGATGACTTGGGCCTCTAACATGTGCCTCAAGATAACAGGTAAATGTGCTCTGTGGACAATATTCAGCCTTGCCAGTTCTGCTCATCCTTCCTCTTTGGGATGGAGCCTACATAAGCCTCATTGTCTCTACAGGGAGGGTCGTGTAAGTGAGATCTCCCTTCCAGAATATCATTTCGACAGGCTTCCTAGTTGAAAGAAAAGTGCCTGTAACACATACCAAGTCAATGCAAAAATGTTTTTTCCTAATCAAAATAATGTATGGGTCATCAAATTAAATGCACTGCCTCACATTAATCATGAGATAATTAGCATTTGCTACATGGCTAGCACTCTCCTTCCCTTGAGGGAAAACCAGAGCACTCGAGGTTTTCAGCCAAGACCACAATGTTAGTCCTGGATGATATGGTTTCAAGGTTGGTAACCAGTGGGGTTTCTGAACATCCGTGATGAGAATATGGAGGCCCTTGATTTTTAAGATCTCATTTGCAGTAGATTAAACTGTAGGGGACTACCAACGAAGAAATGCTAAAGCAATATGTGGAAAATGGGAGGCTTTTCTGAGCCCTCTCTCACCCTGCCCCAAAATTATTTTACAGCCTAACACAAGCCCAGTTTCATGTCGAGATTCCATAGAAGGACAACTTTGGTCAGGTTTCTCTTTGTCTGGGGCCTCAAGCCTGGAATCCAGCAAGGCACCTGAGACCACTGAAGAGCTGTAACTGGGGCCTTGGGTGGCAACAGAATCTGGTTGTGTTCTCTAGAGAGATTTCAGGGGAGCAAACGGAAGGAGGGACAAAGAGCCCTCCCCGGGAGCTTCTGTGTACATTCCAGTGCTGCCCATGCTGCCCTGGAGGGCTATTGTGGACCCAGAAACCAGATTGCTTTATAATAAAGCATTTAACTGTTCTTTTTTTAATTTGAATCAAATGGAAACAAGCATTCTGTGGAATTATCCTTCCCCCTGTACAACTGTCCAGACCCACAGGAAATGGGAAAGGTGAGAGTAGGAGGTCTAAGGAAAGAAAGCAGACACCAGAAACACAAAGTTTATGATGAAACGATTTCCAGTTTCACAGCAAAGCAACGCTCCATGAGGGGAGCACCAAAGAAGAGTCAAGGCCACCATCTGGCCCCCTCCGAGCTTCCCGGCCTTTCTGTCTTTGGGCCAGCACCGAAACAGGCATCATGCAATTTCTTCTACCTAGAATATTCACCCTCAGCCTATGAAACCCTACATGGTCTGCTCAACTATGTCTCCTCAGTGACAGCCTCCAGGAGACTCAGCTGGAATTGAGCTCTTTTTCAGCCTTTAACTGCAGTGATTTGTATTCAGGTCTTTCTCACCAATTAGTAGGTGCTCAATTATTATTTGTGAAATTTAATTCAGTGCATTCCAAGTGTTGCAATTAGCACAAACTGAGTCTAATATCTTGTACATCAAGCCCATGCCACGGAGATAGGATGCAAGTACTTTTAGGTAACAGTTGCGATTACCAACTGTACAACAGAGAATTAAATGTGCTATTAGCATCGTGCACATTTGCCATGTTGTCTGAAGAGGTGCTGTAGCCTCCCTGGATTTATATCATACCTGTGCATTCCGGGGAGTGGTTTCTATTTCCATATTTTGCATGTTCCCTTTGCATTTCCAGTCTATCTGTATTTCTGCTGCATCCGTCACCAGAGTACCTTGACATCTGGCTGCACATTGATACATTTGGCATTTCTGAAGCTTCTGTCACTTTGCTTTATTAGGGAGAAGTGATTTCCCTCTTTCTTATCTAGTCATTTTTGAATTTTATTCTCGGTTTAGCTGACGTCAGAGCAGCACTTCCGAAAGGAGCCAGATGTCATGAGAAGCTGGCTCCTCTCTGTGCCTCTGAGGTGGAGTCAGTGTTCTGTTCCTTTCAGCCTCTCATTAGTGTTCCTGACATTGTGCCAAAAGTGTTGATTGAAAATCAACTCTCTGGATACTGATGCTCATTTGTGATACCCCATGGTTCTCTTACATGTTCGCATAGTTAACAGAATCTTCCTCAACTGTTTTCCCAATTGAGATAGATATTTGGGAATCAAGTAGAGCATTTAATGTAATAAGTGGACAGTAATCTTCAGAGGTTAATTTGTTTAAAGTCTATGTAAGATTGGGTTCCCATGTGCCCTGTTAGGAGCAAAGACCATTATAATCTATTACTGTTTAAAGTTGAGCTAGCACATAAATTTTAATTCTTTCTTAAATGAACACATATTTCAATAGATATAAATACTAAAATGCCTAATAACATTCTTACAAAGAAGTTCAACAAGCTCTTTAGCCTAATTTTTTTTAATTTAAAAATAAACTTTTTAAAATTAAAGCCTCACCTTATAGATGAAAAAAATGACATATTTGGCTGTAAACAGCTCCCTTTGTGAGCAAAAAGACTTTTTTTTCTGTTGCCATATAATCAGTTTCCTTGACTTTGGAGTTTGAGAGATACCAATTGGATTTCACTGAAGGATCCAAGGTGAACTCAGCACCTCTCTGTGTGCATTGTGCCCTCGGAAGCTGGGAAGGTGCTGAGACGTGTGCCTTTCACAGCCATCTGTGGGGGGCACTTCCCTTCACTATGTGTTGGGGCCCCATACTCACTCTTTCAAAGGCCACAGAGGCACACACCCAGCCTCTCACATCAATAGCTGGGCTTCTTGACTTGAGCTCACTTTCAGCACCCTGGAAAGGACAGCGCTAGACAGAACAGATACAGAGACTGGAGCTTCCCAGTTCACATCCATCACCGTCGCGTCTAGTACTGGTGGTGAATGATATATAAGATCTAGGGCCAACATTCTGTTTCTTTCTAGGTGACTCCAGAGGCATAATGGAAATCATTGTTTCTAGAGCTGCATAAAACAGATCTTTATTTTTTCCATTTTTGTATCATGACTGGATTAAGTGCTGGTGCCTGAAAGGATAAAGGAATCAAGTTTTAGTTTTCATTTTTACCATTGCAAATACGTTACATTCTCCTATTTTACAAATGCAAAAAGCAGGCAAGCCACTTTCAATAATTTATTTTAAAATCAATGCTAATGAGGTTATGTCTCGTCAGCGGCCGAGTTTTACAATAAAGTCTGATTTATTTAGAAAAGATCTTTGGTGTAGCTTCCCATCTAATGGTGGTGGGAAGGAGGTGGAGTAGCAGGCACGGTGACCCTCCAACTTCGTATCCAATTTGTAATTCACAGCGGAGATCTGACCCAATTTACATTGATTAGAATTGGGAGGAAGAGACATCTGCGCACAGACAGCAGAGGTAGAATAAACCCTCTCTGCAAAAGTGGCTAAGCACAGCAAATTATTGGTCTCTGTGATTAAGTTGTTTGATATCAGCAAAAGAGCTGTGCTGTGTCCAGATTATTGGGTATCTCTAAAACTGAGGGCATACCAACTCTTCTTTTAATGTTTTCAATCCTGTGAAATTGGTCCCACATCCAAAAGGAAAAGCATCATAGCAGAGGAAGGAAGGAAGTGGGCAAGTAATAAGAAGACAATGTGCAAAGAATGATGTTCAACGTGATTTAGTTCCATGTGATCTATTTCCGATACTTGATTTCACTCCTCCATTATCTCACGTCGTTATTCCTCATGGTGAGGTTGGGGCAGCACTACAAGTGGTGAGTAGGAGATATGTGCTTCTGGGCCATACATGGAGATAAGAGGGGTTGAGTCCTTTTCCCACAGAATCTTGTAGGGCAGCTATATTTTATATATTTTTATTTATTTATTTATATCATATGTTTTTTAATCCTGGTAACATTTAATCTTGGTAAATACTAAAATATTTTTTAATCTTGGTCATCTTGGTGACATTTCTTAGAGTATCAATCCCAATAAAAGATTAATTTTAATTTTTACAGGGGAACCGTATCATTTTGTATGTAAAATCAATTACTTCTTGAATGTTCTATAGTGTTTAAACATATTTTTATGCTGTTTATTCTTACTTACGAACTTAGAGTTTACTTCCCCTCGTCTGACATACCAGAACTCATATTGCCCTATAAACCTTATATTTTAAAAAAAAGAGGGGGCTGTCACAGGCCATCTCCTTAAAAGTTCCATTTAGTGGCCTAACTATGGGGAAGCAAGACAAGTAAGTGCCCTAAGACCCACAGAGAGAAAGGAAAGTACATGTAGCCAGAAGAAACAGTATCCAGCCTTCAAAATGTTGATTACTGTGCCCCATTCGTTTTGTGTGTGTGTGTGTGTGTGTGTGTGTAGCTGTGCTCTGTCCAGTAGGTGGTAGTGATGAAAAGAAGAACAGCAAGTGTATTTTTGCACATTTTACCCCACGTGTAAAATAGCTTAATATGATTCTGGCGCTCATGCTTTCTTGATAAAGGCCCAGTTCCCATGTTTTCAGATAATATGAAGTCTGAGATGAAACAGTTTGATGGTGGTAAGAAAGTTAGGCCAATCATGTTGTGACTTTGACCATATAAACACTTGGATAGAGTTAGACAATAGCATTGACTTAGAATCCATCCACCTGCAGCAATTAATTAAAAGACCATTCCAACTGCCCTCAGGAGCTTACACTCTCATGAACAAGGCAAGCTAAAATAACAACAGTAAAAAGATAACTACAAGCCCCAAGTACTAAGAACATAAAATTATGTACGTGACCAGCTTCTGCTACAGCTGAACAAAGCTTGATACATTAAGGACTAATTAATCACAGAGGGCTTAGACACGTGCCTATCTTCACACACTCACACACACACACACACACACACACACACACACTGGATGCTTATGGGGAGATAATACATTTTGAAGAGAATTCTAGAAGGGGAAGAGGAATATAGGGTTTGAGGAAGAGGATTAGGATTTTAGTAATAGGCGTCTAAATGGTCCAATGGACTGGAAGTTCCTCAAAGGCAGGGACCAGGCCATCTTGTCCACTGCTGCATCTCCAGTTCCCAGGGCGGCGTCTTGCACACAGTAAACACTTAAAAATGTTTGTGAATGAATGAATGAATGGGGGAGGAAAGAAGAGAAGGCCAGTTTGAAGGTGAGAGATGATTTAAAAAGAGAGAGAGAGAGAACATGGTCATTATTGCCTTAAAGAAGAGAGTGTGATGAACTCAGGGAAAGGAGACCCATCAGTACAAATAACAGACTGTTGAGCACTAATTACTAACGCCGATCTTGTTCATCCCCCCAGATGAAGAGCATGACCTAGAAGAGGATGACAGTGACACCCTACAGAAAGGAGGTATGAGGGCTTTCTTCCCACTGGAGGAGGCACCTTTCTCAGACTACAAACATTACTGGACTCCCTAATCAAGAGGGTGCTGGTGTGTTGACCTCAACAGCCCCAGAAAAGATAACTAGAGACAGAAATATCTTAACTTTAAAAGCAGCCACCCATTCACTTTAAGTAATGTTCCCAGACGGCTAAGACTTATCCTAGAGAGAGTGGGAAGCCAAACCAGATATTTATTTTTTCCTATAAGTATTTCTCAAATCAGTATAGTGAAAATAGAATTGCCTCATCTCTAAGAGATCGGAGGATTGAGAATGGAAAGAATGGAAATGTCTCCTGTCTGAGAGGCCTGGAGATTACAAGTTCAGAAGGGAATGGAAATGTGTCAGATCTGAAAAGTGAATGTAGGGTGAAGGATAGAATTGCTTGGTGATGCTGACTTCTGGTGGCCTGGTTTGATTCCAGGCACATTTGGAAATGAATATGTAACAGGTTTGTTGAATACAAAAGTACATCTTACTCATCCCATACTGTTACCCATGCTTCAGTCTGTTAGTGAGCCCATCCTTCCTAAGGTCAGATGCCCCTCTAAAGCCTCCTTAAGTGGACCAAGGACCTAGTCTGTCATTGTCTGTAAAGGAATACGTGTTGCAAAGGCCACCTCAAGGACATTTATTCCGTCGACAGAGCCTGAACTGTGGCTGATTTAGATACTGGCTGACTTCTTCTTAGAGAGTCTGTGAAAGCCTTGAGCCTAGGGGTTCTTTTCCCCTTCCTCCCTACTCCCTCTCTCTCTCTGTGCACCCCGCCTCCTTCCCACTCTCCTCTCTCTTCCTCTCCTCGTGCCTTTTCTTCTCTTCCTTATCCATTCAGCAAAGCCTTTCCTTGGTGCATTCTCCACAGGAGTGAATATGTAACAGGTTTAATTACGGACCCGACTTAAACACCTGCCTTCTCTCAAGGAGAGAAAAGGCAGCAAAGAGGTAGCATCAGAAGTCACGTGTAAAGCTGGAGAGAAAGAACCTAGGCGAGTATGACACAGGAATGTTAGTGTAGTTTCAAGTAAGGACCTCATGACAATTAACACCTGTCCTCAAGTCCATTCTGAAACTTACCTTTGCTGTTCCACTTGTTGTACAGAATTCCAACCAAAAAATCTGTTTCCTGACCAACTCATGTCCCATATGTGTCTTTTCTCAACCAACTTCCCTCATTGGTACAGGAAAGAAGCACTTCATGTGGACAGCTTGGTGGAATAACTAGAAGCTTCCCATGGCCAACTTTATATTAAAGTCCATTCAGGAAGCATCAGTGTTCTGGCAAAAGCCTAAAATTCAATTTGGGACTCCTCCCTCATCTCATTTCTTCCTTCTACTCTTCTTTCTAAGGTTCAGTCTGAAGGATGAGGGAAGATTTATTTCTTAGTTGTTCCAGCAGCTATAATTCAAGTAGGTTTTTTTAAAAAAATATATTTTTATTGAAGTATAGTCAGTTTACAATGTTGTGTCAGTTTCTGGTGTACAGCATAATGCTTCAGTCATATAGGAACATACATATATTTGTTTTCATATTCTTTTTAACCATAAGTTACTATAAGATATTCAAATAGGTTTAAAAAAAAAACTTTATTCCTCATGCTTCCTGCCTCCAAAATAGATGTTGTTAAAGTGTAGTGAGCTCTGCATATGTTTCTATGGTTTATACTTCCCACCAGTTAAAATGATTGGTGACTTACTTGGCGATCAAAAAATAGAAGACTTTTCATGCTCTCTGCAGAATCTGAGGCAGGAATTTTTATTATTTGTGTTTACTTATTTATTTATTGAATTTATATAGTGCCTTTCCTACAAAGGAGCTATAGAAACAGCGACAAATATGTAACATCCAAATGTCATCACTTAGCTTTATAACAGTAAGATATACAGGTCCGAGGGAAGGGTAGGCATATAAAAGACAGGGAGCCCCAGGACGGTGGGAGTTCTTCTGTAATAAGCAATCTGCACAAGTTTGGTTCACTTAGTTATTTTCAGGTGTCATGTGCCCTTTGAGGGGGAAAAACTATTTTCTCCTAAAAGGTGCTGTGGCTAGCAGGGTACCTTTAAAATCCACATACTTTTCTTCACTATTCCAGGGATCCTGTTCCCGGAATGCTCTGCTTTTCCCTGATGGAACTGCTAACACTTTTAAAGCCCAACTAAGATCTTATCAGAAGTGGGGGGTGGGGAGGAATTCAGTTTATCCTGATTGGGTGTTAATGACCCTGTAAGATGTAATTTCTTTTATTTTTATACTGTTACCTAGAAAATCTATCACAGCCTTGTAGTATTGATTGTTCAATCTATGAAGAGTTCAGTTTACAGCTTGACTGTTAGTAACAGGGTTATTCTAATGAGTGACTCTTCAACACCTCAGATTTTCACTAAATTCCAACCCATTAGCCTAATGGTCTAACACTAAGTGTCTTTGGTGATAAGAGCTTATTTCCCTTCCCTACCAGGAGAAGGCATGTCCAGGTAACCAAAAATACAACTCATTCTGTGCTTGTAGCTATGAAAACTACTGGCCATTTTCGGGGGTATGCCACATCAAATAAAAAGCAGAGCTGGAGGCCCAAATCGTGCTGATACACTCAAGTCTCTGACCAAGGAAGTTGTTGAAACAGGTCGTTTTCGCTCTGAAATTGTGGGCAAACTCAGCCAAGGGGGAGCCCGTGTTCAGTCATTTCCGCAGGGCGGAAAAATGGTTGCTGGTGAGCATTCCAGCCCCCAAATACTTTTTCCACTTTAGTGGTCGCCAGTGGGGTGAACTATTACATAAAAGAAACAGAGAGAAGTCAGAGAGGTGTTTGCAGCTCTTACTTTTTGAAACCTGTTTCCCAAGACCAAACATGAGATGACCGTCAGCCAGCTATGATTTGGGCTCGATAAAAAGAGCACAGGAGATGAAAATTTGGATCTGTAAGTGTTCCCCACTGCAAGATCATATTTATAACATTAAGGATCATAGTAATTTCAAAACTCAAAGATTAAATTAAGGGCTGTGAAAACAAGCAAATTGTATTTTCAGTCACTCTTCATGTTCTGGTGTCGTAATCAGTGGAGCTTGGCCAATTTTTTATGCCTTTCCTTCTGAAATAGTTAATAAGGTTAATCAGGCTGAGTCTCCTTTAATGGACTGAACATGGTGGCCTTTTCTGGCCTGGCCTAGAGAGCATTTCAAGTCCCCCCCAGTGGGCCACTGCTTTGTCTGTCTGTCCATTTCTCACCACCCCATGCTCTAGCAAGAACTGGTTTTATCTGTCTTCTCCTTTTGTCTCTTTTCCATAATCTGTACCCAGGGCCTCGTTGGCATGGTCCTTTTGTTTAATCAAGAAAATATAAACAACATGCTGACCTACCTTTAGCCTCTTTTCCTTGGTCACAGCTTGAATTCTGGAGCTACCCAGAATCCCTCAAACAAAAGCCCAAGGACATATGAACCTTGGAAAGAACACTGTCAGGCTCTGTGTCCCTAAGGAGGGAGAAATGCAGAAAGATGTCCTGGTCTTTCCACTTTAGAGCTCTCCACTTCATGGAGGCTCATTTTCAAATATTGACTCTGTCAATAGTAGCACCAACTTGGCCTCAGTTACAGGAGAAATGGCTGTCGCTGGTTATAAAGACTTGGTGTGGAATGACAAATGCTTTGCAATAAATACCTAGGAAAGAGGAAAAACAATATATTTTTTGACTTGGTCTGTTGCTTTTCCTTCTGTGACATTTTGCTTGCTTGGAGCATAGCTCCTCTTACGTGGGATAAAGAAAATAAGATGCAGCCCTTTTTTTTCTCTAGAAAAGTCCTTCTCAGCTCTGCTAGCAATTTAAATGCCGTGATCATACCCATTAGCTTCTCTATCATTGTAATTGTTGTTAATTGTTATAACTGTTTTAGTTATTAGTGGTGTCATTATTGCTCTAGGTCCTCTGTCTGTTTTATGCTGAATATATTAGTGATTTGCTTTTGAATTACCAGGCTGTATTTAGTGGAGAGTTACATTTTTTTGGAGAGACATTGAGAAATGCTGGCATTAAGCTTTATTCTTTTGTTTTTCATTCCAAATGGACAGACTGGAAAAAAAAATAATTAGATGGAATAATGTCCTCAAAATGAGAATGACAATGTTTTGAATTAATTAAATGGTCAGAATGCTGCACCGTTTCTGATCTCCGACTGCTGCCAGAGTAGTGTAAACCTAACGGAACCTCAGTTCAGCCCACAGAGGCAATCCTCCCTCTCAGGCTCCCAACTCCTTACTGATCTAAAGACATCAAAGTCTCCTCATGCTTTCTCTGTTCATCGGGTATGCTGGGCAGGTTTAGGGAGGAGCCAGACTGGCCCAGCAGACTTCTCAGCCTTCAAGCTCTTCCTGGGGCCAACTTCAGGGGAAAAAAGCTCCTCGCTTTTCTTCGTCCCCTCCGCAAGGTTTTTGAATAACGCCCACTCCAGGTCAGGTTTTTGTTTTACAACTAACGCTTCAGGGAAGCCTTCCTGACCCCTCAGACTAGGTTGGATTCCCTTTTATATGCAGCACCCTCAACTTCTTTGCAGACATATCATAATCATAAATAGCTAGATAGGTGTGTGACTGTTTCCTGCTGCCTCCCCTGCTGATGGCAGCCCTAAGGGCAGGGACCGTGTGTGTGGCCAACGCAGAATTCCCCATGTCTAGCATAGTGCCCGGCACTTAGTAGGTGCTGTGTACGTGCGTGTTGAAAGTTGAAGAATGAATGCAGTGTAGTGTGCACACTTACACAGAAATATCCATCACACACGTTAAACCGGGAGTCTGCAGTACTGTCCAGTGAAGGAGTTCCTCCCTGATTTCCTTAAAACCAGAATACTTCTGTTTAGAAGCAAGTCCAACCTTTTCCCTATTTTTAGCCTTTCATTTTGCTTATTTTCCGGAACTGTCTTCTTATGGTTCTGACAATTCCAGTTCTCGGGGTAGGCTAAACCCTCCCCTGGATTCCTGAGCTCTTTCTTCTTTTGGCCTTTATCTTATGAAGCACTGAAGACATCTTCCATCTTCAGTTTTTCTTGAAAGGTTTTTGTTTTTCTCCTAGCTTCTGGCATTCCCTGTGATCTGTTGTGCTTTTAGAATAGGTCTTTTTCCACGTGTTCTCCTCAGGTGTCTTACATACCCAATATCAAATCATGTTTTACATATATACCCGAAAAGTACTCATAATTTCAGGAGCTATCCCGCCTCCAGGCACATGGGGAGCAGTACCCCCACAGTGACCATCTGCTAGGCCAGAAAAAGCCAAGATCACTTTGTCAGTCTTACTATTTGGAAATACCAAGTTACATTTTCTTTAAAAAAAATCTATTTTTATCAAATGATTTTCTTTGCCATATATAGATCCATGAAGAATATTGATGTCAATATACTTTTCATTCCTAAACTTAGTCAAAATCCTGAAGTGATCAGTCAACTCCATTACAACTGAAAACACATTAATATACTCTCTGGGAAAACGACTTTCACTTTTCAGGGGACTGATATTTCTCTGTTACTTCCTGCACTGATATCCCCCCAAAATATATACCTTGTCTTTGCAATAGTTAGCATTTTTCCCCAATGATTTTTTTTCCCTGAATTTAACTTTGTGGCAGGATGTTTCCAGTGTAGTTGTCTTGTTTGCTGCCCTCTGTTGTCGACTGCATATACAAACATTTCCTGTGTAAAGAAAACATGCCCGAGTCTTTATGTGGTTAACATTTTTCCTTGTTTGCAATAGCTGAATCTTAACTAAACAACTCTGTCCCACCTCTGTTTTTGTACACTTTAACATTCCTACTAAAAGTTCTTTTCCAGTAACATATAGGGATTTTCTTCCTCTGTGTCTTTATTATTTGAATTGCTCATAAGTCAAGAACAGAGAGGGAAAAAGTATAGCCAGCACCTCTGTCCCCCTCAATGCCTGCTTGCCTTCCATCTGTTCCCATCCTCAGCAACTAGCCCCATCACTCCTCATGGGAGGGTCAAGACAAATGAAGGGAAAGGTGGAAACTGGTAGAATAAGTTTCCCCAAAATCACTTGAATTCTAATTAGCGCCCAGGACTCCTGATCAATAGGAATGTCATCTTTGGTAGGTGCTTCGCATACAGCTCTCATACATAGCATCCTAAGGAACGGGGAGCACTGCCACATTATCCCTGGTCCAGTGGGCATTAGCTCTCCTGCCATTCAAATCCCCAGATCCTCTCCCTTTTTGTACTCTAGTGTTTAACCTTTCCGGGTAGTAGAAGATCAATACAAATTCTTCATTGTTAAGAATCGATGACTGTCCTGTGGCATCACTGCCATCTAGTCTTGCTGAGAAGCCCAGTAAATCTCTCCGGCTGTTTCTAAAGCTTGGTTTGTCGTCTTTGGTTGCTTTCATTTTTAATGCAGATCACTTTGGTTTCTGTTCCCCTGGGGGCCTGCTGATAAATCTTGGCAGACATGTTCAGGGTCTACAAATGAGATGCTGGAGAAGGGCCAGCCCACCCAGAATTTAGTTGTAATGGATGACACCCCCTCGGTTCCACTTAAAGACTGGGCTATTCGTTTCCACATTTATTGGTAATTACCTTGTGTAGTAAGTACCTGGGTGGGAAGTGCCTAGGATGAAGTTCCTGTGTAACAGAGGAGGCCAGCATGTGAGGCTGTGATGCAGATTTGTGCTGGCTGACTCAGCCTCTCTTGTAACAGGCAGAAGTCGGAGACTTAGTACTTCAAATGCATAACAGAGAGGCACTGGATAGTTTGGATGCCCTGGATGAAGAAAGTCTGACAGGAAATCTCTTTGTGCTGCTTACTTACTTTACCAAATAAAAAATTACCTGCCTGATTTTCTTTTATTAATAAACGAATATATTTATCATATGATTGAATAGCACCTGACTAAAGGTTATATAAATATTTAATGTTACTTAATGACCTCCTTTCCCACAGTCCTTTGCTCATGCTGAGTGTTCGGCTGTATCTCTTCCCAAACACCCTATATCTTAGGTTTCCTAGGGGTAATATCAGAACCTTGGTTTCTATTTGCAGCAAAACTGTGGGCTCCACAGAAAAAGCCAGAGTTCTTTTAACTTTGATTTCTCCTCTCTTTGATCAGTGGACTATGCCAGTTATTACCAGGGCCTATGGGATTGCCATGGCGACCAGCCAGACGAACTGTCCTTCCAACGGGGTGACCTCATCCGCATTCTGAGCAAGGTGAGGACTGGAGTGTGGGGCTGGGATCAAAAGGTGGTCTTCTCACTCTCGCTGATGTAGTCACCACAACCAGAATTATTCCATGTCCTATACTTCTCTTCTGTGTATCACATAGCTCCCTTACACATAGAGTAAATTCCCATTGGTTTATAGTTGTCAGGGAAATTCTTAATTGAAAATTCAGTTTCAGGAACCAATTTTCACATTTAAAAATACAATAAAGTAGACACAATACTAAAACTATGCCAATCAAAATTCGATCTTTTTTTAAAGGGTCTTGTGGTGCTCAAAAGTCATCACCATGTACATAATTTGTACATACTCTTGAAAATATTCTGGCTAGGTCAGCCGTCTTCATTCACGTATAGATAAATAAGACTGTAGTATAATTATGTATGGGGGGAGGAGTCAGAGCTGGTTAGCTCAGTTGGTTTGAGCAAGTACTGACAAGGCCAAGACAGTGAATCAACCCATAAAGTCCAGCTAACTTTATTCTCTCCCTTAGTCACAAAGTTAACCCCTAGCCCCACCTAACCATCTCACAAATGGTGGTGTTGAATATAAAAAATTGGGCAAAAAAAGGATAGATTATTGCAGATCCATCACCAACATGAAGAAGATGCAGAACTCATGGTTTGAGGGATCAGTAGCATCATCTTTGTAAAGAAAGATTACACACATATTCTGTATAGGTGGGCTCAGTTTCTGTCTCTGGGGGAAAAAAATGTGTTAAAAAGTTCTCCCTCTATGAGGCAGTCAATATCTACAAACACATTTTTGAAATGGCACAATTTGCTCTTTAGTTGATGAGCATATAAACTCCATAGAGGAAAATTGAAAACCCATTGTGTTATTAACCCATCATTGGCCATTTATCTTTGTTCTGTGAATGTCACTACCTTGACCAAGGGTTTGTCTTGGTTTGATATGTACCATAAACTCCTTATGAAACAGACCAGGGCTGACCCAAGCGGTTCCAAGTCCCTTTTGGACTAGGACCAAACTCAGACCCAACCTTTTGCAAGAGAGTAGGAAGCCTGCAAGTCCTGCTGAGTGAGATCACAATCTTCTGGTGATTTCTTCCAGACTCCTAATACAGTACCACACTAGTACCATTCTGGTGCAGCTCCAATACACCAAGAATAAATTGCAAGCAAAGAAGGGAGTGGACATTGGCCTGATTGGTATTTCAAATGCCCGAAAGCAAGGTTTGCCGTGTAATAGAATTTGTGTACATTACCACACTGGCATTACAGGGGTAATCGAGTTATCCACTCAGGTGTGACCAGGCCTCTGTTTGCCCAGAGCCTGCAGGTGAACAAATTAACTGTTTACATTGTCTGAGGTGCCTGCAGCAGGAGGGAGAGAGAACAGAGCCAGACTGTCTGCTGGCCTTCTCTCTCGGTCATGATTATTTTGTTTGTTTTGCATGTCTTTTGCCTTTGTTAATGGCTTCTCACTGGGGGGTTCCTTTCCTCCACTTGGAAGGGACTGTGCGGTAACTTGCCCTGCACTAGAGAGCTGACTGTGGTTACCATGGCTGTTGTGTTTTTAAGAGAAACCAAAGAACATGGGGAACCTCTCTAACCTGTTTCATTGTTGTTGGGGTTTTTTTAATCAATCTCCTTTCCCGTCCTGCATTACTAAAAGCTATCAGAGTCTAATTCACTGGGAATAAATATCTTGCTGCCCTGGTTCTCTCGGGCTTCTTTCTCCATCTTCTGGAAGGTCCTGAGTCCACTGTCATCCCTTACCATGGTAGTAACACATTTCTTTACTCCCCCCAAAAGCTACACCAGCTGCCTCCTTTCTGCATGTTGCTAATCTCTGCATGTCGGAGGAAGAAATGAGAAGCTAGAAGCTTAGCTGAAGTTTCCCTCATAAAGCTTCATTCCAGTTAACGTTGGCTTGGGGAGCATTTCAGATTGGATTTACCTTTATTATATTACTTAACTCAATAAGACTCCTTGGACAGGAAGGAACCTTAAAAGGCCACCCAATCCATTCCCTTGCCTCTAAGAAGCATAAATGAACTAATTTAGACAGAAAAGGAGATTCCACTACCATTCTAAGCTGTCTGTCTATACAGATGTTCAGTAACTCCTAATCTCTGGAATTTTCCCTCATATGGATTCTAAATTTATTTCGCTTTCGCCCCAGCTGGCTTCCTTTATTGGATTCAGTTACACTCTGCAGCCTGCCTCTCACACCTGGAGGGGCAGAACTGACCCAAGTTGAGGGTAGTCCAGACAAAAATGGTATTTCAAAATCTCCATTTTACTTTTCTCTCTGGCCAGTAGGACTTTCATCAGGCAAGAAAAGCCTGCCGCTTAGGAACCTGGAGAAGTCTACTTCCCTGAGAAACACAAGACAAGATGCAACTGGGTACAGCTCAGCTAACCCAGATCGTTTCCTTACCTGTAAAATGAGGGAGTTGTAATAGGATGAGCTGTAAGCTTCCTTCCACCTCAAACATTCCCATTCTAAACAAACATGATGAGAAAACTGCTAGATAAATTCCACACAAAAATGTGTTTTAGTTTTAATTATTTATTCAGATTAAATAAATTCTGATTATAAGCTCTTTTGGTTTTGGCCCTTATCACTGCCCCTGGCTTTCCCCTCTCTGTATAATAAAAGAAATATTCTGAAGAGGGGGCGGCAGGTGGAGAACAGGATGGGGGTATGGGTCAGGAGTTGGGGATGTAGTAACTTTATTCTGGGGCTCCTGGGGCTCTCTGCTGTTTCTTAATAGTTGCCCAAGTATGACCGAAACTTGAATCCTAGAATCCTAAGGCCAGGAGAGTTTGTTAGAGTCAAGGGCCTTTGGGCAGGAATGATCCCAGAAAGAGAGCAATTTGTCCTTTAAAAAAAAAAATCCAGAGAGGATGTTTGGCTGGGTAAGAAAGATGCACCCCATAGATAAACAAATGTCCATCACCTATGCTTTTCTTAGGGAAGCAGATCATCAAAGATGGGTTACTTACATGACCCAGAACAAAGTCACTTAATCTTGCTAATCCTCAGTTCCCTCATCTGTAAAAACTGGGATAACTTCTATTCAGAGGGTGTTCTGTTACTTACATTAGAGGATTTGTGTAAAGACGTGCCTGGCATCTAGGAAATGATTACTGATTATTATATTCCCCTTTTCCATTAACAATAAAGTAAACTTTGGGGGTCAATGTTAGCTACATACTAGGAGTTCAATAAATTATTGGTGAATTGAGTGAAGAAAAAAAAAGGTAACCTGTCCTGCCAAGAACTCTTCACAGAGATGTTTGAAAGCATAGAAGGTCCTTACTTGGAAATAAAAGGCCATCCAATGAAGGGGCATACGTGGAAATGCTGTGTGCCTTTCCTGGTCTGAGAAATTTTGTCACAGAATTGATCAGTTGCTCAAGCTTCTTTGAGGAGAAGCTCGGGCCATGTATCCAAGCTCTGAAACAGTAGCCAATGGCACAGTCAGCAGGACCCCGCCAACCTCCCTTAACACATCCATCCATTCCTAAGCCCCATGCAGTTGTATGCCCACTTAATGCAGAGTTCCAATTTGAGTCTTAAAATATATTAAAGGGAGATTTTAATAACGAAGCAGATCTGTGCATCCAGCGGATGTTCCTGTGTTCCTTTCGGGCCCAGATATTTCTGAACAGCATTTTCTGGAGCAGGGACCGAGCTCCCCTTCTGCCCAGGGCAGGGACGCAGCTCAGGCCACAGCGGGGTGTTTACCGCTCTTCAGTGGCTCCAGATTGTGGCGCTTGTGCAGGTCTCCTCATACGTAACCGATGGCTCCTGAGAGCCTGCCTCCCGTAAATTACTTCCCACGATGCCTGCGACCACCGCAGAATTCAAGTCTGAATAGAGCAGGAAAAAGGTATTTGAAAAGCCTGTTCACTCAGCTGCATTTTAATTTCCTTTTCAATCTTGTCCCAATTAATTTCACAGAATTAATCTCACAGAAGCAAACTCGGCAGCATTGAGGCTGTGGTTTTAGTGTGGCGGCCGCTCTGCCTGAACATGAAATAGGAGCTAATATAAAAATCCATCTGCTGTGTTTGAAATACACGCCGGCTGCTGCTCAGTCCTGTCTGACATTCCAAACATCAACAGCGGGGAAAAGTGATTTGGGGGTTAGTGGCCATCAGTACTTGGCAGGGGTTCAACAACAGGTGTACTCCAAAAATCCATTCAGCCTGGGCACCAGGCACGACAGGACAGGTGCTGAATCTCCCTCCGTGCAGTAACACTGAGCCCTGGCTTAGTTCCTTTTATCTGAGGATCATGAGGCCCTTCTGTGGACCAGCACTGCTGTGGGCATTTATTGTAAGTGGGAGAAAGGGAGGTAAGACATCTCTATTTGGATAAGACAAGCCACAGGTTCCAGCTTTCAGGGAAGTGACTGTCTTCCTGGCTTAAAGCTTTCTCACTAGGGAAACTTTTTCTAAATAATAAAGGTGCTTGTTCTGCTATTCGAGATAAGTTAAATAAACGCCCATTTAAAAATTAAGCCTCCTGCTTCAGAAGTAATTTATAGTGGTAACATGAGCTGTCCAGGAGATAAGGGCGAATTAAAGAAAGAGAAGAGAAACTCTTTCTCAATTGACTGGAAAGGAGAAAAGGTCCCTGAATGAGGCATTCCACTTAGGGTAAACCAAGTCAGTAGGCTTAATCTCTTGGGCTTCTGTTGTGCGCCTCGTGAGTTTGCCTTGGGCTCCTCCAAGTTTTGTCTAGCTACTTACTCGCGCGGAAGTCAGCCTTGGAGCCGCAAGCTGGGCACCACAGAAGGCTTGTACTTACCTGATGGCTTAGCTGGGGTGGGGAGACATTCTCACCACCCAAACACAGCACAGCGTGCTTTGGTTGTCTTTTCTGCTGGTGCAGTTGATATGGAAACAGAGAGCCTAACAGGCAAAGTCAAGTTTCACACTGAACACATGATGCTGTCAGATGGCCAGGGGCCCTATGTGGATGAGGATGGACTGACTTCATCATTCCTGGGTGACATTAACTTCCGGCGCTGGGTTGGAGCTACTTAAATTCAGGCTGAACCCTGGCTCCAAAGCCAGCTCCTACTTATCTGAATGCAACAGGCCTGTCCCGGCACACCTGCACTATGTTAACATAACACCATGTCTGCTATAATGAGCTTTTTAAAGCCCAGTGTTCACCTAGTCCCTCAAAGGACTACTTAAAGAATGTAGACCTTTCCCCTCCCTTGACCCCATCCCCTCCAAAAGAGATTTGTATGTTGTAAAAATTATCTGGATGCAGCAGTACTTCCTCTTTTAAGTGTGCTTAGTTGAATGTGACAACAACCCTCATAAAAACAGATAAGTTAATTCCTTCAATTGCTTTAAATGAAGGATTTTTTTTTTTTTTTTTTAAATTTCAGGGCTCTGAGGGAAAGGAGGTGTTTGGTGACATCTAGTGTCCATTTAGGACTTCCTCAGGCACCATTACCCTCTACTCAGCTGAGTGGGGGATGGGCAGGGTAATTTGGGAGGTGATTCGGGGGTAGGAAGTGGGGAGAATACAGGCCTGGGGCACAGGCTGCCCAAACATTGTGATGAAACTGATCAATGCCTGCCAAAGAGCTATCATTCACCTCTGACCTAACCAAAGGGGGCGGTGAGGGGGGCACCGTTGGAAAATATCTTTTCTTATTTATGATGATACAAAAGAGAAGCAGAATCTGTCCCCATCACCCCATTTCATGTTAACAAGCAGGTCAACACTGTGCCGTGATGACGAAGATGATGATGGTGGTGGTGTTTTCTCTCATTAATAACCCCTGTGGGAGGCCATAGAGTTAGGAGGATGGGAATGGGATTTGGGGTCAGCTGGAAGGCAACGGTCATACACCGGTCAAATTCAGTAGAGGCCATTCCTTTCCCCCAGACAGGAACCAATCGTCTAGAACAAACCCTGGCAGCCTCATTCCTTCCAGGTAATTTTTATAAATGAAGGGACACCCATTCCAAGAGAGGACAAAAGGGAGAGGGGTGTTTGTGTGTGTGTGTGCATATGCGTGCATTTGAACCTACTAACAAGAGGCCCGACTGCATATCAACCCTATCCTCTAAACCCTGGCCATCTATTATAAAAACCCATTGAAAAAAAAAAGAATAAAACTGGCATTTTCCACTTTAATCTTACTTCTGAACTGTTGTTCTGGACAGGACCCTTCACTTTGTACACACACACACACGCACACGCACACATACCTCAGTCAGGTGGAAAGTCCCAGATCAGATAATTAACCATAAGACCCAGACAGAAATGTTTACCTAGAACCACATAAGCCATAGCAGGGTTAGCTTAATACTCAGAATCGCCCGGTGCTTTGCAAACTCCAGTGCAAAAAAATTCCAGCCATTTATTTTGCTGTGAATTTATAACAAATGCTGTTAAAGTCTTCGTCTTTTGACAGAGGTAATAATAAATTCACTGTTAAAGACGGTAGTTTAATTCCTTATACCTCCAATACTGCACAGAATAAACCATATTCATCACTGAGTAATTTTTTACCACATAAATCTTTAAAACTAACCGGTGAAGGCTGTTGAGACTGAAATATTGTGAATTTATTAGATATGCCCATGTAGTATTGGATTCAGAGGTTTCCATTCGAATATATTATGGGGAAAATTTGTGTCTTTAACTGTGACATTCCCTCCATTCCCCGCTGCCAGTATTATAACAAGCAGCTCCTCCAGAGTCAACTGCACGTATATTAGACAGAGATTTAGTAATAAACTCCTCACTAATCTGCCAAAGAGGCTGGATGACATTTCAGTGAGATGCTCTATTTAAAAGGAGTCACAAAAGCTTTGTTTCCGTGTAATTATTTTCTCAAAAGGAACTCAGTCTTCCCAACCTCTGTCTGCCAGCGTTTCTTGGTAGTATGTGGATCCGGCTCTCCAACCAAACTAGCGAAATGTGGAAGTAAATTATAACCTCGTTGCAAATATACCGGGCAGTAACTTCTATGCAGTTTATAGGGTTAGTTATGGGGGGCTTGGGGTAATTGTTTAGAACACAAAAAAGCTGGAATTAATAGACGTTGCCGAACGTGTGGTATTTAAGGCTAATAAAAAGACTGTATTGATTCTCAAACTAGAAATAATACACAATGGTTTCAGAAAACTTGCTATTTAAAAACTTGCATCTTGACAATATGACACATTGAAGATACAATTAAATCCTCAGATTTGAATAAAAATCCTTTTACTCTACCGTATAAATTTTGAGTGAAAATCTGTGCCTGTTAGATGAGAATATTCTGAACCTTTCTCATGATTTGCTAGTGAAGTGACATTTAAACGGACCAATTGATTATATCAGATTGTAATGCCCTCTCCAGTTTCATTAAGGAAACATTAATATTGCTAGAATGAAAAATATTTTTTCTTTTAGATGCAGAAATGTGCATCATCTTTTCAGCAAAAAGCTTCGGCGGTTTCTCTGTTCCCTCTAATATTCTGTATTTGGCAAGAGTTCCAGAACTGGAAACTTCCAAGGAGGACTATGAACTTTGAGATTTTTTTAGTAAAATAAAAGAAAGTAAAACGTGTTTCTAACTGTTAAACAAAAGAGAAAAATCTCCTGGCAGTGCAAGACTGCAGCCCATCAGAGTAATTGTTAAAAGACAGAACCCGGCTAGAAAGATAAGCGTAATACCAGCGATTAATATTCAGCATTTCACATTATAGTCAGGAGGATGTGTTTTCCTTTGTGATGTGGCTCATAAGCTAAGAGTGTTGGGAGCCAGACTCTGAGCTCTGTCTTCTTTTTGTGCATGAGGATTAAGGAGAAAAAAAACAGCGACAACAATCCGGCTCCATCTGTAAATGAACAAACATCTTGATTTTATAGCTATTTGCTTTGTAAAACTGAGGAATGAAACAAAAATTACTGGATGCCTAAGTAACACTTTAATTCCAAATTCATTTACGCTGTAGCTGTGTAGTTGTCACAAACCATAATGCAGTATTTAATTAAAATAACAGAAGTGCATCTAGATATGTCCTGGGGTAGCTATCACCAAATTATAGTCTATGCCATCCGTATTTTATTTATGAAATGGCAGAGTCTAAGGTGCAACTAGGCTGATACAAAAGCATAAACATTTTAAACCTGTATTTTTATAAAGACTCTTTTTCTTTCCTGCTATGTCTTTAAATTTTTTTCCTCCTTCCGTCTTTCAGGGGTTTTTCAGTGGGATTGTTTTTGATGTCGGTAAAGATCTCTCTAACTCTTGCTTTTCAACTATTGACCTCCCGCGTCTTCTGGCAGTGAAATCCCCAATCTGTTGTCATGGAAAGGCTTGTGAGGTTTCACAGGAGCCACAGCAAGCACGGGACATCTTAGCGGAACTTGGACGTGGATTTCAAGAGGGTAGGGGAAAAGCAAACCCTTTTCAGGCTCCGTGTGTTTGTTCGTATACAATTTTCCTTGCACTTTTCTTTCCACCTATAAATACCCGTTATAGTTTACACGCTTGCTTGCTCTACTTTGTGGATGTTCACATGCAGACATACTGCTCCTTTTCATAAACGCATAGCATCTATCTTACACGCATCCACCATCTATCTCCTTGTTCACATTGGCTGTCCCATCCACCTCCTTGTCTGCAGAATTATGTTCAGCAAGGTCCCGATTTATAGGAAATAAATAATGAAAATGGAACAGACTGGGAAAGATAATCGAAACATTCAAATTGTTATTTTTCACTGTACTTTCCACAGAGTATCTATAAACACCTAGCAGAGGTGTTCACTGATTACTAAAAAGCAATGCCTATTGGAACGTTCTGACCCAGTGGGTCTCTACATTGTATCTTTCCGGCTCTGTCTTGCTTTTTGAAGCTCCAAGATCTGGCTATTTTTAAATGGCAAATGATGCCGTGTTACTATTTTCATTCTTTATACTTCTTATTTATCCTGTTTATAATAACAAGTTTTGTCATCATTTATCCTAAGAATTATAAAACAAAAACAATAACTGCAATCGCCTTTTTAAAGAAAACAGCTCTTGCAATGACTGTATAAAGATATTTGATAATGGTAGCATCAGACCACAGCCGGTTCCTGTGGACCACAGCAAGCGTCTTTTGGAGAAGGGATTCTTACACACACTTGTAATTATTTTAGCCCCTTTCACAAGTCACATAGAAAGTTAATTTCAATCGCTGCTAATTTCCGTCCAACAAGAGTGCGGTACTTTAAACCACCCAAAATAATTGGATTCAAAACAAATTTAGGAAATTGAGTGTGTTAGAAAGCAAATAAAAATATCCTTTTGGTAAGGAGGAGGGTGAAAGTAGTAAAAATGGCCTTTTTTCCTCCCTTCTTTCCCCTTCACAACTTTGCCATTAAAGTTGCACCTACAGCTAGAAGTTTGTCCGTGAAAAATGGTCATTTTGTTTCTCTGCTCAAAGAATGTTATTAAAATGCTAATTTAAAAGAAAAAGGAGTTAAATATCTAGCGATGGTGCATTCTAATTGCAACCATAATGAGCTCTCTAAATGTGCGTGCCCCTGACACACACAGAGCATAAACAGCAGTAAACAGATCATTAGTACCCGCGTTCATTTATTCTGGCGACCTTACCATGACCCCACCGAGGGTAGGGTGAAAAGCAGGTGGATCTGGCTGTGACACCCCCTAGAGGGATCCAGGAAATGAAGCTATAAGCGGTTGTCATGGAAACGCCTATGTGTGCAGATGATGTAACACACCGACAGGCTGTAGGCTCCGCAACTGGGACGTTGCCTTTCCCTCGCCGGAACAATCTTGCAGATTAAATTATTCATTTCTTTAATTCACATAGCAAAAGGAATCCTAATTTTCTTGGTGATACGCAACTCTCTTCCATTTCTCTTAGGTCTGGAGCATAGTGACTTGTTATCCCCTCTTTCTCTGAAACCTACCCCAGCTTCCTACATCGTAGCCCCAAATCACTGAATCTGGCAAAATCAAGTAGGGGAAAGGCAGCAGAAGTCTGATGCTCACCATCTGTACTTAAAGAGAGAAAATCTAAGATTTTAAGCTAAAATTAATGATATAGACAGTGTCCCTTTCTGATGAGGGCATGGTGACCAGGGACTAAATGTACACCTGTCCTGAACAAGATGGCTTTATTTGGAGCAGGGTAGGGTCAAACTGATACCTGATGCAGAGAACATAAAGCACAGAGACACCAGCCCCAGATGAACACATCACCCAACAAGGTGCAGGGATAAGAGGAAAAAAGGTAAGAGAAAACGAGCATCTGCTCACCCTCTCCCATGTCCAATTGAGAGGATTGAGATTAATAAAAATAATTCTTTGGAGAATGATTCCACTCTATCCTACCCTGTTTTGCACCAAACAACCTCAATAACCTTACGGCAACAGTAGAATAACTTTTCTTCTTTTTTTAAAGGAAACAAAAAAGATGATCTCTGGAAATTATTTTAAAATAAAAAATACCCTGGCCTGTGCCTCCCCCCAAACCCCCCCCCCATTGCACTTTAGATGAACCTGTGATATTGTAGCAATGGCCCTTGAAGTGCAGTGGGGAGGTGATTTAGGAGAATATTAAAGGCAATGTGGAGATTCAAGGCGCCTCTCTCAGGGAGATCTGGAGAAATACGCAGCACAGATGGGCCGAGCAGATTAAACATTTCCGTCACATTGTTTCCAAATTGTGTTGTGGTGCCTGAGGCTGGTACTGCGGTCAGAGCAAAACAGAGCGGTGCAGAGCTGCGAGCTGCTCAGTTTATGGAATACATATTAATACGCCGGTCTCACATGGTATCACAATTCTATCAGCTCCGGAATGGTGCTGTCTCTATTGTTCCTGAATTCTGCATTGGCACCTTGCTTTCTCCTGTCTGCAAAGAGTTTACCCTCCCTTTATCCTCTCTCTCTTCTTTAGGCAAAGTTCAGGTTGTGTGTTTCTTTCTCGTTTCTCTTCTCCGCACAGCCCCATTTCACCTTTTTTTTGGCTCACACTTCCGTCACCAACGATGTCCAGTTTGTGCACAGGTCCCGTACCCCTCCCTGGCCTTGACTTGGTCATTATCCACTCACACCCAGTGCAGGTCATCAGTTCAGACTTGAGGCTGAATAGTGCCTTGCACTCAAGGGCTCCCACACCCTCCATCTAGCTGACACGTTTCTCCTCTCCTCAGAACTCTCAGCTCTAGCCAGGGGTGAGCTTTGTGAAGTTATTGCCATGTGCCACCCCCCCCCCAACCGCTGTTGTTGACCCCCAGCCCTTCCGTGTCCTTTTCTTAGATTCACATGCCTCCCTGCCCCCCTGCCCCAGATCCAGGCTCATCAGCCTCCAAGTTAGCAGGTTCCCTGAAATGTTAACAATTAATAAAACTGGTTCAATTGAGGCCAATTTAATGGTTCATTTTTATTATAATTTATAGACCAAAACTCCAAATAATGGAAAAAAAAATGACTGCCAAGAACTTAAAACACGATGTGAAACAACCTAGAGAGGCCGCCAAGCATTGTGCTCTGATCCTTTCACGGGTTCCAACAGCACTAATCTACTGTCCACCCAACTGACCACTTCCTTTCTCCTTCAGCAAAATCTCTTCATAAAACCATTTGTCCTGAAAAGCGGGAACCTGTTTGTGGTGACCAATTCCTGTTCCCAGCCCTGTTTTTCTCAGCAGTTGGAAGGGGGCTGAGTTAGAGCCCTCAGTTTACTTAATAACTTTTGAAAGCATTACATTTCCAAAGCTGGATTTTAGTAGAGAAATTGTAGGTCAATCCAGAGTAAAAATATATTGTTTTTGGCTGGCCTTGGAATATTACCATCTACTCTGCTTAGGAATTCAAATTTTCCATCTTTACTAATGATAATGTATGATGCACAAGCACTAATAAGAGAAATAAGCAATCATAAACCAATAATTCTGTGATTGATTGGCCTTTCCCATACATATATCAAGCATTTATTGATCTTTCATGTTAGGGGCTGATTGATTGCTCTCTTGAAGGGGAATTCTCTTGTTTACAGGCATTGATATAGTGAAGTTTGATAGTTAAAAGAACAAAAGTATGAGACATTTTCTGGGAATCTTGTTCCACAGAGGCTTATTGGAGCCCAATTCAAAGTGAAAAGAGAACGTTTCCATCAGGAACATTCTCAGGGGAACTGACAGTGAGGTGTCAAGCAGCTTGCTCCAAAAGCCATCACATAGATTTGAATGGAAGCTCTGAGGAAACAACACAACTTTTGAGTCGCAGTTTAAAGAGATGGGGCCTTAGAAGGGATAAGCAAGTCTGGTCAGCCCTGGAGGAAGGAAGAGACTCGGCAGCTGGGGGCCGAAGCCTAGGAGACCCAGCATGGCAGGATTCTTGGTTTGCTTTCACTATATGTAAAAGGGGCCGGGGGTTGGGGTGGAGATGGTCTCACTTGGCCAAAGTGCAGATCCAGGCCATAAGGATCATTGTATTTTCCCCCTAAAGTGCTGGTTGGTAAACTGTAGGGGGTTCATATACCCTTTGAGAATCTGCTGAAAGGTCTGAGCCTCACCCCAAGGACAGACACATGTACCCATGTGCACAAATTTACACCAGTTTCAAAGAGTTCAAAGATCCCTTCATGTCCATCCACAGACGGGCCAGGGGTTCAGAGTCTCCAGTTTAAGAATCTGTGCCCTAGAGGATGGTGATTTCCTTTTGTTGGAACAGCCTAGGATTCACTGAGCCTAGAAATTGAATTCTCATCCCAAGACGGGATGGTCATTCCAGGTCATGTCTGTGCTACTCCAGGGGAGCCATGGAAGAGCTTATACAAATAGGAACCAGCAGGGAGGAGAGAAATTAAAATGTAGCAATCATGGAGTAGGGGTATTTAATCTCTTTTAAGGCTTATGATAGGCGCCTGCTGGCTTTCCCCCTGATATCCCCTGACACCTACTGACAGGGTATTTGCAGCACCACACAGGGACTCAGGGCCCTGTGACAGGAGGAGCACTGAGGAGGTCCATGATAGTCTTGAAACTATAAACAGCAATAGGAAACCACTGGAGGCAGCGTCACGCTGTGCAACGTGCCCGTGCTTGGTGGCCATACTGCTTTTTGTTTATAGAATTTGCTGTTCTTTTTATGGCAGGTTTGGTATGGGGTTTTTTGTTGGTTTTTTTTTTTTTTTCCTTGCTGATGGAGATTAGCAGCATAAATCCTTTTATGGCAGTGCTCAATCCCCCATAAACACTTTTGATTGTTGCTGATGGTGAGTGCTGTGTCTGTTTCAGGTTCCCTCAATACTCTGCTCATCCAGGCCAACAGCATCTCCAACCAGATAACGGAGTCCAAATAACCAACTTTCATTTTTAAGACTCCGTTTGAGGGTTCAAGGAGGAAGGGCAGGTTTGGTGTTGAGGAAAGCGATGTTTAATCAAGCCTAGAAATATTCATAATGAGGACAAATCACACATTGTACTATTTTTGAGTGAAGGACTTTACAAGACTTTGTGGCAAGAAGCAAGCACTTATGTAAAGGGTTTGGGGTTTTTTTAAAATAACTTTTTATTACAGTTATTAAAGCATGTTCAATTAACAATTTTGTATAATTACCATCTTATAGAGAATGGGGAGCCTGTATAATTCTGATTCCCTAACAAATTGTCACTTACAGGTGTGCATCCCCACCCGAAAGGTAGAAACACTCCCGCATTGAGGGTTTCAGGTCTCCTGGGAGCGTCTCAGGCATTTTTCCTGTGGATCCTTCCAAACATTTGGGCAAAAAGAAGTCAAACTTTACTGAAAATGTTGATCCCAGGAATTCAGTTCTCTGCCATCCCAAAACTAAAATCCAAGAATCAGCAACTTAATAAAAATGCAGTAAATTAGCACCTCTAGACAAGAGCAGAGTTCATTCAGAGCTGGGGTCTGCCTGGCTGAGCCAGTACTCTCTCCATTTTAATAGTTTAATAAAAATTAGCATAATTAACGAACATCTGTATGATCCAGAGTGGTGCAATTTGGCACTTGGAAACGAGGGCTTAAACATGATTGCTGTGAGTTTAATGTTGTTTTAATTCTTTTTGGCACTGTGCAGTGAAATAAACGTTTGGTGGTGATAGTTCTCGGCCGGATCTCATTTGCATTTTTCTCCCTTTGATTATGAGCAATTGTGGACTCCCCAGCAATTCATCAAAGTAGAAATTATTTTAAAATACCTCGTGGTGTTCAGACTGGGCTGGAGCAATGCATGGGGGGTGAGAGGGAAAGAGAAGGCTAGAAATTTTCCATTCATGCTTTAAACATCTCAGCCCTGCAGCCTTTTTTGAGCATCCAGCCAAGGGATGAAATCTGGAAAGACAGTCAGATGCCTAGACCTTTGATTAAGCTCTTGGGCTACCCCAGCAGGATACATCCTGTGGTCTCCGAGACTGTACCATCTTCCTTACGCCTGCTCTTTTGTTTTGAAGGGCAGAGAGTTGATTTCCCTCATTCCGGTTCTCACCGCTGCGGTGAGCCGACTACATCTGCAACCGGCAGGGTCAGTGTTCCCCTCCAGCAAGAGCGCGCTGACTGGGAGCCCGGCCTTTGCAGGTGTCCTGCTGTGCCTCATCTGCTTCTTATTTGCACCGTCTTCGAGTTGGCAGAGCACCTTCCCCAGGCTCGGTCCCTGCTCCTGGCGTTACAGCTAAAGGGGGATGCTGCCAAGTGTGAGTCGGAGCAGGAAGTCTTGAGCAGTCCCTAGGGAGAGAACACCCTGTCTGAGCCCCTCAGGTGATGAAGATGACAGCATCTGGCAGGTGGAAGACCGCACTTCACACACATTGAAGCAAGCTGACTTCGAGCTAAAGACTGTCAGACAACATTGTGCCCACCCCTTGCCAGCGAAATGGCAGAAGAGCTAAAGCTAGAGTTTTTAAGAGCCAGAGTGAGAGAGGAAGGCAGAGTATGCGTTTCCCCAGCACAGGGAGGCCCTGTAGACACAGCCATTGCAGCGACCTGCTAATGCAGGGCAACACTGCAAGAAAACTTCAGGCAGAAACTGCCCTAACATCAGTGCTGGGAAATGGACAGTAATGTGACTTGGACCAGGAGCAGCTTTGAAATGTCCCGACAGGCACAGGCTGAGGAATTCTGGGTAATCTCCCACTAGGCGGTGCGGACCGGACCGTAGGGGAAGCTGGCCTCCTGGGGAGGGAGGGAGGCAGTGAGAAGGTGTGGTGAGGACAGTGGGAGGAGGAGGTGGGCGCGTTCATTTATTTAAGACTGATTTTTAAAAGGTGATTCCCTGTTCCTTTTAGGATCAACTCAGTCGTCTCACTTCTTACGGCGTCTGAGGCTCTCTTCATGATACTTAGGGAGCCATTTGGGGAAACTGTCTCCAAAGGCAGTTGCTCTCTTACTGCCACGACCAGTTCAGTCACCAGGGACTATCTTGGAGTTGGTTGTAACTAAATCTGCTCAACTGAGAGTATAAATCCCCACTGCTCCCTTCATTTCTTCATAACCTCATTTAACAAGGTTTTTGAGGGGCCCCATTCTGTGCCAGGCACCATGTTGAGTCCTGGGAACACAAGCGCAGATAAAACCAACAAGGCCCCAGCTCTCACAGAACTTTCCACCTAGTGATTGGCACTGAGGCAGAGGCAGGCAGATACAAGGCAGTGTGATGAATTCATTTCCAGGGAAGCACAGGGCACAGCACTGTGGACCACAGAGTTGGGCCCGCACACAGTCAGAGAGTGGTGAGGAGAGGCTTCTGGAGAGTCTAGAGAGACTCAGGAATTGAAATCTGCTTAGGAGTGAGCCCCACAAAAAGAGAGGAGGGACGTAGAGGCTAAACAGGCAGAGGAAAGGCTCCAAGGTGAGAGAGAGTAGTGGAGACAAGTACTATCTTACTAAGGGTCACTAGATTTAGGGGACAAATGACAATGCTGGGCAGTAAGAGGGACTAGGTCATGCAGAGCCTTGTCCATCTTTTTAAGAAGTTGACAATAGGCAGTAGGAACTCACATAAAGGCTTCAAACAGAGCAGTGAGATTATCAGCGTGCCTTTTAGATTTTCGCTGCAGAATGCAGAATAGATTGGAGGGGAACAAGAATGGAGATACAGGAAGCAACTTGGAGGTTGTTTCTGTAGTCCTCACGAGATATGACAGTGATGTGACTCTAGGGTGTTGGCAGTGGGAATGGAGAGAAGTTGGTGGCTTCCAGTAATATTCTGGAAGGAGAATTGACAGAACTCAAGGTCTGATTGGAAGAGGAGGGTGGAATCGGGAATGACTCTTGGATTTCTGGCTTGAGTAACTGAGTGAATAGTGGTGCCACTCACTGAGATGGAGAACACAGGAGGTAAAGATAGTTTGGGAATGGAGAGAGAGGCAAGATGATAGTTAAATTTAGGACATACTGAGTTTGAGCAGCTTGATGGACATGCACTTGGGTATTGGGATCCAACTCTGAGATCTGGGCTGCAGCGATGGTGTGAGTCCTTCCCACAGACATGGTGGCCAAACCACAGAGATGTATAAGATTGCTCAAAGAAAGCACATCAAGTCAGAAGAAGGCCAGGACAGAACCCTGGAAAACCACATTAAAAGGAGGGATAGAGGAAGATGAGGAGAATGAAAAGAAGCAACCAGAGGGAGGAGGGAAACCAGCAGAGTATAATTATAGAAACTAAGAGCAGAAAATGCCTCAGGAAGGGAACATAGTACCAGCACTGCTGGGGGATCAAGTAAGGTAAGGACTGAAAAGTACCCATAGAATCTGAGCAGTAAGGAGGTTGTAGGAGACCACTGAGAGGAAGTGTAAGTGGAGTGATGGAAGCAGAAGCCCAGTTCGAGTGGCTTGAAGAGTGAATAGAAAGCAAGAAGTTGGGGCAGTAAGTGAAATAAATTCTTTCCATAAATTGGACTGTGAATTGACAGTCAGCATAGACTAGTCAAAATGGGAAATCGACATGTGGTGGGGACTATCTAATAATTGTTTTCAAAGATGAAGGAAACTTGAACACATTTCAGTGCTGATGGAAGGAGCCATTTACATTAGAGGCAGAGGTCAGACTTCTCAGAACGTCATCTCTAAGAAAGAAGGAAAGTGAAGGGTTACAGGTGCGTGTTGTGAGGGACAGTCTTAACCCAGGGGAGGGACACCTCCTCCAGTTTATTGGAAAGAAGGGTGGTAAGTTCCTGTTTGGGGGACTGAAGTTTGACATATCTGATGGCTGCTCTTTCCTCTTTGAAGGTGGAAAAGAGGTCAGCGGCTAAGAGGAAGGGGAGAGGAGGAGGGGAGATACATTATCAAAAAGAAACAAATAACCAGTTGACTCGTAATTTGTGTCACCAACCTGGTGGTCTTCCTTTTTTCCCTAGAACTCAGCAGCCAGGTGTGCAAAAGGCAGACAGCTCCATGGGACCCAAATCCAGTTGAACTGGGATACATATATTTCCCACGTATTCCTAAATGTCACTTCCTTCAAAGAAGGAAAACATGTTCTGGTGCTTTCAGGAATAATCCCATAATGCCAGCATCTGCTCTGCTTTTGAGAAGCTCTTCTGTATTCGGGGAGCTCTGGTCTCAGCCCTGTGACTGCCCTTCTTTTAAACCCTCTCATTTCCCTTTCTTGTTTGCTCCTCTCTGTGGCTCTTCTGTCCCGCCGTTATTGACATACTCCTTCCAGGGGAGGAACCTGATGTTCAGAGCACCTCCTACGTATCAGACGCTTTGAATTGTTTTCACGTCTGTGCGTCACTTACATCCCCACGACACAGGGGAGGGGTGATAGTATCCCTACTCTGGCAAAAGAGGAAGTTAAAGCTAGGAGACCCTCCGGTCACATGGCTACTAAATGACCAAGTGGGGACTAGATCCCAGTCTGTCTGACTCCAGAGCCCATTACTCTATGCTGTAAACTCCCAGGGAGTAAGCAGTGCTCTGATTCATCATTATCTGTCTCATGGGAACTCAGACAGCACTTTGCACATAGAAGATGCTGGTAAATATTATTGATTTGAACTATGACCTGACTCCCTGAATATTTTCGGTGGTCTGGCACTTTAGGGTGTGCCCAACTTTCCCTGAAGAAGCTATTCCACTCTGCTTGATAACAGACATGTCTTTTAGGTTCAGCAAGGGCCCCAAATGAGCTAAATTTACAATGTAGACAGAAAGATGGCAAAAGGAAAGCAGAGTTTGCTCTCCTCTTCTTTTTTTAATTTAGTAATCCCATTGGGGTGTTAACGATCAACAAAGAAACAGGATCTCCTACGCAACCATTAACAGATTAGCAAAGATTAACAGAAGCATGACAAATTCCAGCTGAAACCATCATCTTCTCATTTTTCAGGAGTATAACATGTATGGCTGGTGGGTAGGAGAACTGAACAGCCTCGTTGGGATTGTTCCAAAGGACTATCTCACCACCGCCTTTGAAGTGGAGGAAAGATGAGGCCCAGGTATGACAACTTTGTCAGCGAATTTGTTGGCCACGCCTTTGTTTCTCTGTGAAGCATGGGAGTTCCCAGTGAGATCGTTTTTCTTCATTTCCAAAAGCGATGCTAGTAATTCACCACTGAAAGAAGATAAGAAAAACAAACACCACTGTATTTGTTTGTCCTAAATTGGGGAACTGTGTCAGTCAGGATTAGCTTCAAATGCATGTGACAGAAGACTCAACAGCGATTTAATTAATATAGAAATTCATTTTTATCTTCTGTAAAAATCTGGAGGTAAGTAATCCAAGGTATCCAGGTCCTAGGGACCTTCTCTTTTTGCCCTACTGTATGTGGTCAACATTCCCAGGGTTACCTCAAGGCCCAAGGTGGATGCTCCAGTTCCAGCTACCACGTCTGTATCCTACCCAGCAGGAAAGATAGAATGGAAGGAGAAGAGCACACCCTCTCCTTTTAAGGACACTTCATGGGTGTTGCACACACCACTTCTACCTACATCCCATTGGCCAGAAATTAGACATACAGACACATCAAGCTGCAAAGACAGCTTTCTTCTAGGTAGAACCTGTGGCCAGCTTAAAAGTGGAGGTGCGGGGCAGAGGTGTTCATTAACAAATTAAAAAGGGAGAATGGATATTGGAGGACAGCTCGAAATTTTTACCACAAGGATAGGTCGGGACTCTTTATCCAAAGCTCTCAAATCCAGGGCACCCTTTCCCCCAGATGCCCATGTATTGCAATGTGATTGACCAAGACTAGGAAACCAGTATGAGGATTCCTAGGGAACATAATCAAATTAAATTTTAGGTAATAAAGAATATGGCTTGCAGGGAGGTGAGTATAGCTCAGTGGTAGGGTGCGTGCTTAGCATGCATAAGGTCCTGGGTTCAATTCCAAGGACCTCCATTAAAATTTTTTTTTTTAAAAAAAGAATATGGCTTGCGTTTTCTAAGCAAGAACCACATCATGCTTTAAAACAGTGGAGTGTTTGCTTTGAGTGGGGTAACAACAGGACTAGAATTAGGCTAGTGATGGAGGGCACCCAAGGCTAGCACGATGTCTCTAGCTCCACCTCCCCGCCTTAAAAGGAAGCAGCCTTTGTTGCTGGGGGTGAAGGATGACATGTGTGACAGTGATACAAACGGGCCTTAGAATCTTTCAGACCAGGGCCCACGCGAGTGTGCAGCAGCAGCTGAGTGGTTCATTTAGGAATATACAGAAGGAGCGATCGTCCTCTCCGATGCCCGTGTACACGCATGAACCATCAGCTCAGGCCTTTCGCTCAAGTTCTGACTTTATGACTTCCCCAGTGAGGACTCCACTTCCGGGCCACGAGGGCAGAAGAGTTGGAATTCTCCTGTCAAATCTAAATAAATTCACCCTCCTTCACTCAGTCTTTTATTTAATGACAGACTGTTTATCTCCTCGTTCTCTCTACCCAGCAATTCCACATCCAGGGGTTTATCCTGCAGCTGCACTTGCACAATGATACACAAGCAAGGTTGTCTGTAATAGCAAACCTAACTGTTTGGAAGTGACCTAACTGTTCAATAGAGGCCTCATCAGGTAACTGGAGTAGTTCATAGAATTTAATACTATGCAACAGTAAAATAAAAAAAAAAAAAAGAAGGAAAGAAAGGATGCTCTCTGCACATATGGAATACATTCTCAGATATGTTGGTAAGGGGAGAAACAGAGAAGAAAGGAAGGCCTGATTTGCTCCATTAGTTTAAAAAGGGAGTCTGCAATTGCTTCTCTATGTATGAGATACCACTGGAAGGTGAAAGACGATTGTCTCCTGGTTGTCTCCAAGGATGGAGAAACGGCATGACTGTGAGACAGGGTAGGAGGGAGACACCTTTTACTCTCTGCCCTTTTATACTGTCTATATTTCAAATCATAAAAGCAAATGTATGTATTTTTCCTTCTTTAGGACATATATCCTTCATTCCACCCTGCCTTTATGAAGAAACTGTTCATCCAGAGCTCCCACTCCCTCCCCCGCCAGCCCACCAACACCGTGGACTCTTCTCTGTAGGGAAGAGACTGAAGCCTCCGACACGTGCAGGAACAGTAAACCACCAATAAGACAAGCGAGAAGAGGCACGTTCAGCAGACCTGTTACTAAACCTGCCTCCTCAGAGCTGAGCCCATCTCTAAACATGTCCACACATCTACTTCTGCCTTCTCCACAGCCTTGTCACAGAGAAGGTGAGAGAAGGAAACCTTTGGAGGAGGAAGTTGCTGGTTGCTTTGGCTGGCTTGAAAAGCACGAATAAACCTCAGATTTGGCTGCTTGCCATGTGTGATGGTGTTGTGTTTCTTATTGTAATGGTATCAGAATGCTGGCTCTGGGCATTCTCATCACCCGCAAAGCGTCGAGATAAAACAAAAGCCCAGACAAACAGGAGGACGTGCAGTTGTCTTTAGGGGCTGAACCATCTCCACACCCCAGGCTTGCCCAGCCTCTGGTTGGCTTCTCAGACTTCCTTTCATTGCCTACTTGGTTGTGTGTGTGTGTGTGTGTGTGTGTGTGTGTGTGTGTGTGTGTGTAGTCAGCACATTGGAGAGTTCCTTTTGGGGCCTCAGTTAACAACCCCACTGTGTCCTGTAGGCCAAGAAGTGCTTTGGGAAGGGCTTGTCTCCTTTTCCTATTGCCCATACCTAACTCATGACCTATGGGTTATCTGTGCCTTGAAGAGGCAGCAAAACATAATAGTTAAGAACGTAAACTCTGAGGGGAGAGGCTATAGCTTTAGTGGTAGAGCACATGCTTAGCATGCATGAGTTCCTAAGTTCAATCCCCTGTACCTCTGTTAAACAAACAATAAATAAATAAACCTAATTACCTCCCCCCCACAAAAAAGAACATAAACTCAGGAACCAGATAGCCTAGGAATAAATCCCAGTTCCCCATTTACTACATATATTCTCTAGAGCAAGTTACTTGACCATTTATGCCACAACTTCCTCATTTTTAGAAGGGGTGTACTCCATCTCACTGGGTCATTAGGAGACTAAAGAAGTTAAGATATATAAGGTACCTAGAACACCTCCTGGCACGTAGTAACTACTCGATAAGTTTTAGTTATTTTTATTGCCTGACTCACTACAAGAGAAATTTTGAGAGATGGACAACTTAGCAGCTATAGAAATTTTATCTCCACAGTTGCCTATTTGGAGAACTCCTGGATTGGTGGGAGCCTGCCTCACTTCTGTAACAACTATATTATAGTCCTGCAGTAAGATCATTTCACATCACCAAAGAAAGAAACTGGGAGCAAAAAAGGATGTTGTCAGTGGATTCCAAGTTTCTCAAAATATCCTATGCTAGCTATCCATTTCCAGTTTTTTCTGACCCAGGAGTAAAACAGAAGGAAGTGTTTTGTATAATGTGATGGATAAAGAAGTAAGAAAAGGGGACAATTTAAGTCTGGGAGGGAAAGAAAAGTGAGATAAAAGTCAGTACAGAACTGTCCATAATGTCCCCTCCACTTTACACAGGGTGCCAAAGGAGAAGTGACCACTAGGTGGCAGCAGATGAGCAGATGAGCCAAAGGGAACCAATTGCCTTCCGTTTTAGGAAGCTTTGCACCAATCCCAACCTACTGGTAAAGACAATGGGCATTGTTCTAAAGTGATTAACAGAGGGAGCAAACAGAAGCACCTCTGTGCCCCAGGTTGCCCCCTCCCTGGAGAACCCTCAGGGACCCAAGTCTGGAAGTCTTGGTGGCTAAGAGGAGAGAACAAACACCATTGTGCCACTTTTCTATGACAGAGACACCAGAAAAGGGGAAACCAGAAGAGGAAGAGCAGGTTATCTGGGGCGGGGGCGGGTGGAGCGGAGCAAGGTCAAGGTACTTCTCCACTCTCTACCCAGTGCAACACTCTCTCAGTGGCATGGCCGCTGGCTTCCAGTATTTAAAACAAAACCCCCTTAGTGCAGTAGTTCCTTCTCTATCCGTGGACCTAAGGAAACAACCATTTGCCAAACTGCAAAGGGCTTTTGGCATCTCCATCCATTGCACCACACTCAGACTTCTGGCCCTTCTAGCTGTAAACCTTAGAGAAAAAGTAAAGTGGATTGGCCCTGAAAGATACAAACAAATGGACTAATTGGGAATCTAGTCCATAGCCATCTGGCTATCTCAGACATTGTTACATGCTGGAAAAGACACAGCCAGTTCAAAGGGTTAATGAGACTATCTACAGACAAAGGGTCTTCTTTGTCAGGGGAAAGTTCTGAAGGAGACCTTTTAGAAGCAGCAGATTCCTACAGTCTGCCTGAAGCTAAACGTCACCTAGCAGAACCACTCCCCTACTCAATTCCACAGCCACCATCTCAGCCAACAGCCTCAGAAAGCAACTGGCTAATGAGATTACTGCTTCTCTGTTTGACTCCACTAACCAAATCCCCACCTTACTGCCTGTGACTAACTGGATAACTGGGGCATTAGACCACTTAACTAACCACATTATACGTACGATGGCTTCTTAACAGCCATTAATTGCTCTGGCACATGAAACAGGAGAGGGTAAGAGTGGAAGGCTTTTTCCGTTCTTTGATTTTATGTAAAGGAGAGAAAATAAGAAAGCAAGAAAGCGAAGATCCTATATTTAAGAAGCAAAGGTGTAGCTGCCTTTTACAGATAAATAATAATTTACACAGGGCTTACTGGCATCCATTGGATAATCTGACCTGAGGCTGATACAGTTTGGCCTGCATCATCCAGGCTGAGATCTGAGAATACTAAATGCTCTGAAAGCAGTCTTTCAGCTACATTTCATTAAAAATACATTTCCAGTGTGTTTCCTCTGTCATCCATATAGTAAAATAGCACATTGTTTTGCAACTATCTCAGTATTAAATTTTCCCATACGATGGCCTGTTACATCTCTTAGAAATCTGTACTTAATTCAAATCCAAATACATCTTTCCCTCTGGTGAATAAAAATGGGAAAGAGAAGAGAATTCCTATTGTCTCATTCCCTAAACCCAGACAGTTTGATTCCATTTAAAGTGAGAGCAGTGCCAAAGGGTGGTGCCAACTAGATGTCCTCCCTCCTGTTAGAAACAGATACTTTATCTAAATGCAATATGTAAGGAACAGCCTAAATTTCAAGTTATCATTAATTGTTTTTTAGCACTTTAGCTTGCTTGATTGCACCACCTTATTTGTAATCAGTTAGTCTTTGCAAGTGGCAAAACTGAGGATCTGAAAGGTGGTGACTTGAAGAAAAAATCACACAAAATCTGCTGTCGAAGAGGAAATGAAACTAGGGATTCTTGAAAATCTCAGTCTGCTGCTCTGCTTATTGAATCACTTGAGTTCTATTGTGGTGAGACACCTCCAGTGACACATTTCCAAAATCCACATTTCACACCAGCCGCTTACATCACAATAAAGCAGTGGTGTCAATGCAAAGAGTGAGATAATACGCGAGGGCGGGGTGGGGTGGGGTGGCGCGGGACACAGTCCTGCCTTTAAAAACCTGTCTGAGAAAGGAGTTAAAGAGAAGCAAGAAAGAAAAAAGACAGAAACCACTGTTCTTTTTTCTCCTTTTTTAAATTTTTATTTCTTTTTTGAACTTTTTTCTCTCATTTTAAGAATAAAACTCTTAGATGCCAGGGACAGAGGTGCTTTAATCTTTGCCCAAAATGAAGCTTTCCCTGAAGGTCTCCCCACCAGGAGCAAGTCTGGAAGGATAAATCTTGAGTGGCACTGATTTGCTAATCCCCAGAGCCATCAGCAAAAATCTGTGGCGCTGACTTTAGAGAAAGCAGCTGTCTACACAGAGGATGATCCCTGCTACCCAGCCCAGTGACTCAAACTAATTTTCTAGTTTGTGGATTACCATAGTCCTTTGCCTGCCCCTCCCTCCTGCCCAGCTATTTCATTCCCGTTAGAATTTACAGAGATTGGGTAGGGAGTTTGAAACTTACAACTAAAACAGATTTTTCTTCTTCAAAGGATTTGAATTATTCTCCCTATTTTCCTATCCAAAACTAACTGTTCAGAAAACGTGCTTTTGTTTTTTGAGGGTTTTTTTTTTTCAGTTAGAATGAATTGATGACCACCTTTTTGCAGTGCTTTTGAGATTCAAATAATGATATATTTTAAGATGCAGCCCATTTTGTACCAAAACCTTTTATGAATATAATGCCTCCCCCCAAAAAAACCAAAAAACCCTATAGTGTTAGAGGAAACTAAAGTACAGTTAATAGAGCAACTATATAATTTTCCAAATGGAGACATTTTTGAGACTGAAAGGGGACGTTATTAATAAGGATGCCATGACCTCAGGTATAAACTGAGATGAGTGGTCACTTAAAAACTATGGCAGAATGGGTTGCCAAGTCAGCAAAGGAGGGCACAGTAGACAGAGATGACCTGGCTCTCCCGGTACAACGCTTGGGAACCTCCCTTCTAACGAAGTCCTCTCCCCAGCAGACCCGGCTCCTAGGCAAACTCTGCCAACTAGGCTTTCTTTCTCTGATTCCCAGGCTGTTCTGAGAGGCCTGGTATCTCTGGTGTAGAGCTGCTTGTGGGGCTGACTGGCTGTCAGCAGCTGTGTGTGTTCATTTCCCTCATGGGACCCATCACAGCCCACCACCCTGCCACTTGGCAGTGTGCCACGGAGGGAAGCTTTTTTGTGGCTCTGGGCAACTGTATCCCAAGTCCTTGCCTCCAGGGATGGGAGTGACTTCCAAGAGGCTTCTCTTCTAGTGCTGGTCCTCAAAGAGGGCATCTGGTTCCACTGTAGACACTCTTAACCTGATGGTGAGCAGCTGGCCACCTTTTATCCCCAACACGTGATCATGGAACAGAAAACAGGCTACAGACTCCTCCCTTTTGCCCACAGTCAGGCACTGGCATTGCTCTGCCCTGAATCACCAGGGTGGCACATGCACCCCTGCCTACATTTACTGGATGCCTCCGGTGGGTGGGCGCTCTGCTGGGCCTGTCATTAATATCTTCCTCCTTCCGGAAAACACCTAGCATCTGGAGAATTGAGAGCATTTCTTCAACATCTCCAAGGCAGTGCAGTGGAGGTTTGTGGGAGAGAACTTGGAGCTTACTTCACTCCATTAATACAAGGCTTCTCAACCTGGCACTACTGACATTTGGGCCAGATAATTTTACGTTCCTGGGGGCACCGCTGGATGTTAAGCAGCACCCCTGGTCTCTATCCAGTAGATGCCAGTACTACTGGCCCCTCCAGTCCCCCCTCCCATTCTGACAACTAAAAATGTTTCTAGACATTGTCCAAGGTCCCCTGGGAACAAAACCGCCCCTGGTTGAGAACCACTGCTTCAGGGCATTTGGGTGTGCAGAGGGCCAAGCACAGAGAAACTGCCCTGCCTTCTAGAAGTTTTAACTTTAGTCACTGGACTGTGTGATGGGGGAAGTTTATGGCTAGGTTGGGAAGACACAGAGTTTAAATGCCATGAATTCCTCAGGGTTTAAGAACCAGCAAGCCAGCCCTCATGCTCCACGGGAGCCTTTGAGACTTACTGGCCTGCAGGGCTGCAGGTTTGCACTGTAAGAATGGTGCTTGAATGGAGAAGCCAGTACTTGATGATTTAGAGCTCCGTCACAGCCAGTCCCTGCTGTTTGGAGCGCGGAGGTTACCATCCTTGTTTCCCTGTTTCTGTGGCAGAAGTCTAAAAGGAAGTCTTGACCAGGACGGAGTTGGACACTGTGTACTACTTCAGAGCAAGAAACAGGTTTACAGAAAGGGCACCGCAGGCCGCTGCAGCCGAGGGCCCGCGCCAGGTCCCTGCGCTTCGCGCTGGGGATGGTGCAGCGCCAACGGCAGATCCAGGGCAGAAGTGGGGAGTCAGGACAGACTGTCATCTCACAGCTGTGATTCTCCTGGTCCTTTGTGTTAGCTTAGGGGAAAGTTTTCTCATACAAAAAGACTCCTAGGAGCTCTGTCAAGAATCGAAAAAATAAAGCAAAACCACCAAAACCCAAGAGATGAGGGGTCCGGTGTCTTTGTCGTCCTTGCCTGCAGAGGCCGGTCAGGAGGGCCACTGCTGGCCCCGATGCCAGCCAGAGCGCTGTCGGTGCTGCCTCCCCTGGGCCCTGAGTCTGAGGCACCTGGAAGGGTTATTAGCAGGATTGGAACTCATCCCTCTGCTGGGACTAGATCATAATTACAGTAATTTTCTAACAGAGCGCGGCAGTAGGACTGTTTAATCAGCATCTGACTCCCCTGTGATCCCAGCCCTCATCACTCAAGGAGAGGAGTGGGATGGATCTTAAAGAGACAGTGCCCGCCTTTCAGCACTGCTAACAGATGTGCCCTAATTGGTAGAATATATCTAAGTCTCGTAGCTCATAGCAGGCAGGTTGCATCGCCTCCAGCAAACCACCTCGGGCTCTCACTACTCTGGGCCTTCTGCTGGAGGGATTCGGTCAGGCTGCTAGTGGCCTGGCTTCTCACACCAACACGGCCACCAGGGGAAGGGACACACACAGGGCTAGAGCACTTACGAGGGATGTAACTAGATTTGAAAGGATGGCTTGAAGGAAAAAGTGCTTGGCTGAAGACAGGAAGAAGGGACTTGACAGCCACAGAGGAGAAGTCTTGACTGGCAGCTTCCCATAACCCAAAGATAACAGCAGCGTCTCGTGTTCCTGCTCTTCCAGGGGGAAAAAATCCTTGAAGACTTTCGGGGAGTCCTTTCGTTCTCCCACTAGCTTCGCATCTCATTCACCCCGCTCGTCCTTCCTGCCTCTTTCACGGCAATGTCAGTTCCCCTTGTTTTTCTCTTTTGCTTGTGGAAATGGACCAGGTCTCCCCTAAATGGAAGTACATTCACTCTGCTCACTGAGTCAGGAGCGCGCCATCTCCTAAAATGTGTGGCTCTTATTATACTTTTGAACAGAAATGGTCCATGTTTATTTATCTTGAAATTTGAGGTTCCAGCTTTCTAAGCTCCAAATCCAGCCATTACTGTGCTGGAACTGGTTTCCCCCATAAATTATTTCTCTAGAAGATGCTAGGACTGGCCCCTGCTGCCCTGCCCTGTGGTAAGCCATATGCATACCTGGTCTTCATAGCAGTTCCTGAAAAGAGTTTCTTAGAAGAGCTGGGGCAGGGAGCAGACGAGAGATAGGAGGTGGGTGGGGGCTTCCAACGCAGACTGAGGAAACCCTCAGGAAAGAAGTGGTAAAGAGAGCAGGAAGAGGGATGCTCATCCACAGTTCAGAGAAAGCTTACCTTGAACCAGGCCATGCGCCCTCTACAGGGCTCAGTACCTGCTGGCAGAGGGCTACCCAGGAGAGGCGGCTTATGATCAGTGCCCAGGTACAACTGAGGACACACCATCCTGCGCTGCAGTGGCTACCTGCTTGGCTTTAGCTGCATCTCAGCTGGCGGCTCCCACACAAATCCGCAGATGCCACACGAGCCCCTAATGAACACTCCTGGGACCTCTACGAGGCAGGCCAGGAGCTGGTCTGTTTCCACTCCTACCTCCAACCTTGCATCCTCCCAACCCCTAAGGTGTTAAAAATAATCAGCAAGAGCTGAGGCATATAAACAAATTCACAAACACGGAGCTGAGTGTCCAATCAGACTGTTAAAAAGTCATCTCCTAGGCAAAGCTACCAGAGGAGGTACAGGGTACCTAGGACTTGGGGGTGTGGCTCTAAAGCTTTAACGGTCAGAAAACTGAGGATTGTGGAGGAGCTCTGATTTCTAAGAACAACTCTGAAAAGTTTTGCAGAGGGAATTTTTTTTTCCCTCAAGTAGTGGCGGGGTTTTTTTTTTAAGTTTTTTGGGGGGTAAAAAAACACCTTATTTTATAGAATTTGGGAAGTACCTCTCACATGAGTATATTCTACCACCATCTAAAAACATGCCTTTTAAAAACCATGCTCAGCCCAGTTTCCTCAGCTAGAAAATGGGTTTAATACTTGCCTGCTCTCCTCACTGGGCACTGTGGTCAAATAAAACGATGCGTATGAAACTTACTACTTTCATACATGAAAACCTACCCCCTCCTCCACTCACATACACACACACCCCTCCTTCCACAAAACAAAACCCATGAGCTTGGAATCACTTATCCTGGGTAACAGATGACTAGACTTGGGCCATGGAAGGAGCTGTCAGAAGAAAGGTGACTATAAATCAGGCACAGAACCTACTTCAAATCTAAATTCTAACAAAAAATACTTCCATTCTACAAAGCAGCTCCATGGACCAACCCCTCCCCCGTTAGCACCCCCCATCTTCCGTACAGAGGCCATCAACCACGGTGGCCAGCCCTCAGTACACACAGGGACAGAGCAAAACGTGAGCAGATGGTACTGCCTAAATGGAGAGGAAAATCCATCTTTATTTTTCTGGTAACTCCAGGCCTGTGTTCTTAGAAAAACTCTTCCCCTCAGGACATCTCCTTCCATGGCCTACACTCAACTCTGCGCAAGACAGTGAGGGGATGGTGCCTGGCCTTAGATTAACTGAGGTGCTGTTGGATGCACGGTTGTTAATGGATCATTAAAAAAGCCGGCAGTCAGAAAAATCGCATCCGTGTCTCTGAATGGCTCCTGCTGTCCCAGCAGCCTACCCTGCTGGCAGAACGAGCTGCTGAGCACCAACTCCAGGAAGAAAGGAGCGAACAGAAGAAGGCCAACCCAGCTTGCTGTTTTTTGGCTGAGTAGGGAATTGACACAGACCACCTCCGGCTCCTGTCTGGAAGTTTCGAGATCAGAGAGCTTCAGGCACAGCTGGGTTCACAGCTGCACCATTTGGAGCATTGGACTCATTAATATTCATGAGTCATCCCCACCAATCGGCAGAGCGGATGCCATTAGCTTAGCATCTGTCGGGTTTTTGTGAGGGTTGTGTATGGAGTTTTTTTCCCCTTTTAAATGAACTTCTTTTGACATTTTGGATTTGCCTCTGTGGGTTTTCTATCCTCGCCTTGCTCTGCTGCATCATATAAAGGAGAGACCCAGGGGAGGCGGGCAGGAAAGAGAGATGCGTCCCAGCCAGGACTCTGCATCTGCCTGTTGACAAACTTTATTTCTCTTTCAGCACCTGGCACCGCAGACAGGCTGCGAGGATGGAAGCGGCATCAGGTAAATTACACCTAACAAGGTTCGTGCCCAGAACTGTGAGAAGAGCTGGATCCTAGCTCTTTGGAAGGCAATTCTTCCTCCAATGGTGAACTTGAGCTGCACACACAATGCAGGAGAGCTGCCACGCACGGTTCTGAACCATTATTTCCACGCTGATAAACTCATGATTTATGGAAGCCCTCACTCCCTCCTCCACTGCTACAGCTTGTTAGACACCAATTGCCACAACAGTCTTAAATACTTGAATTTTATTTCAGGCCAAAGCCCCTCAACTCTGAACTAAATGCCATGACAGTCCCACAGCATAGGCTGGCAGTAAAAGAGCCCGGGGACAGGGTGGGATGGCCAGAGGGGGGAGCGGGCGAGAAGAAGAACCACACACGCAAACCCAAGTGCAGAGCGAGGCAGAATGCCAGCGGCACTCACCTCCTCGCAGCTCTGGCTCTCGGTGGAGAGAATTATGGCAGCAGGAGGGCAGAATGCCTCATTGTCTGAAGGAAGGCGTGTTGTTCCTCATCTCCATCCCCAGAGCCCTCTCTCCAGGCAGAAACAAAGCCCCTGCATGCCACTGGATTGAACATACGGCCTCCCTGCATCACAGCAGAGGGACACCGTGGTGGCTGAAGCCCTGGGGGCAGGGAGCTATTACTAAGGGAGAAGAAAAGGATTCGAAAAAGAAAGGAGCCCATGCTAACCCTGCAGAGAAGACAGTCACGTCTCTGCTTTATAACCAGAGAGACAGTGACAGCCCAGGGAAGCCTTTCCAAAACAAAGCCCCCTGGGCCGTTCCCTCTCCTCTGGCCCCTTGTCTTTCATGGATGGCCTTGAGCTATTTCATGGGTCTCAGGCCCCACACAGCCAGGCTGAGGTCTTGGGATGCACAGGAAACCCCAGCAACAGGCCTCACAGCACCGTTCCGTTCAGTGATGTTAGTGGAGGGAAAGCAAGGAGGTGGGAGAATAAATATTCACCCCCCTGCCATGCAAGGAGGTAGGCAAGGGGCCAGCCTCCCAGAAACAAAGTGCTCCAGGGGCTGCAGCAAAAACAAAGCCAGTGGGAATACAGTGCACAAGCATTTCTGGTGGAACAATATTCAATACGGCAGCTTAAAACCTGCCACCTACAGATCCCCAAAACCGGTCACCTGAGACAGTGCTCCTGGGCCCATTAACAAACCTCTAAAGAAATTCAGCTCCAGGAGAGTAAATATGGAGTTCAGTTCAAAACCAACAACCCCTGGGCCTTGTGCTTAACTTATAAGCATCCGCACAGTGTCTATTCCTATGGAGGAAGCTTGAGGAGTTGTCGTGACCGCCCTCCACGCGCCCAATCCCGAGCAGAGGCAACGGGAAGACACAAAGCAGCCCAGCCTCCCCACCACCTGCCTGTGCCCGGCCCCACCTGAGCAAGTCTCCCTGCCCATGTCTTCTTCGTCCACCTCAGAGCACAACCCAGTGCTCTGACCAGAGCTCACTTTTCTAAAGCTATTTCCAACTGACCAGGGTCCAAAGGCACAGCATGGTCGCCTCCCACGGCCCTCCTCACAGGCTGAGGAGCAGAGATTCCCTCATCAGGTCTTGCAAAACCACAGCATGGCAGGGAGGAGGGCGGCGGGAGCGGGGGGCTCTCCAAGGAAGGCGCCTCAGAGTCAACAACAGGAGTCCACACCTCGAAGTGGTCCTTTTCTTCCCCAGGAGGCGGTGAGGAAGAGTTCCTCCTGCCTGATCTTGGAAGAAAGCAGCAACTGGAAAAGAGTGGGAAAGGGAAACAAAGGGCATGAACAGATGAACAAAAATGAAAGGACAAACACAAGTGAGTGGACATCAAAAGGAGGTCTAGCCACATGGCAGAGTATTACTCAGCCATAGAAAGGGATAAAGTGCTGACACACACACAATGCGGATGCACCGTGGAAGTGCGCTAAGTGAGAGAAGCCAGTCACAAAAGACCACATATCATGGGACTCCATCTGTGTGAAATGTCCAGAATGGGTGAATCCATAGACACAGAAAGTAGACAGTGGTGGCCAGGGCTGGGGGGCGGGGAAAATGGGGAGTCACTGCTGATGAGTACACGACTTCTTCTGGGGTGATGAAATTGTTCTAGAGTTGACTGTGGTGACTGATGGCTGCACAACTTTGTGAATAAACTAAAAACTACTGAACTGTACACTAAAAGGGTGAATTTTATGTATGTGAATTGTATTTCAATAAAGTTGTTTTTTAAAGAAAACGGGGGTGAGGGGTAGTGGATAAAGAACAAAACAAATAAGAAAGCCTTCTGTTCTTTCTCCCCAGGTTCCAATAGGAGAGCCTGCTCCCCAGGGATGGGCCCCCAGCCCCCACAGAACCCTGGGCGTGGGAGAGAACATGGGATGTGCACGGGCCTCTTCTGAAAGGCTACCAGCCCTGTGACATGACTTTCTCTACCAGTGGATACCTCATGGGCCCAGGTCACAGCATCCCCAGCCCCTGGTGCTTCAGAAAAGAGTCTGCAGTTACCTCTTAGGCGGGGGGTCTCCTTTAGCCAGGTGAGAAGAGCCCCGCCTCTCTTCCTGGGCCCAGCCACAGTTTGACATAGCATAGTGAAGAATGGCGTCGGAAACGGACATGGGGCTTCGGCCCTGGACACAGGCTTCTATCTCAGGCACCGAGAGCTGGCTTTGCAGGAAAAGGTGTAACTGGCTGTCTGACAGGAGGACCACACTCTGCAGGACTCTGGGCCAAACACAGATAGGGCAACACAGCGCATCACTCTGAGCAGTGGCTCTCCCCAGCTCTGTCCTCTGAAGGGCTTTGGCCTGAGTGAGCACTGAAGGCATGAGGGTGCGACAAAAGCACCTAACACGTGCGTGCCTCCGTGTTCCAGGGGCCGCCCGGCCCAGCACCTCCCCACACCCCGCCCTCTCTCCAGGAGGCAAGTGCCAGGCCGCCAAGCACACTCACTTTTCGAGGAAGTGCTGCAGACCTTGTCTCCGCTTCTCAATGAACTCATCTGAGCTGCCAAAGAAGGTTGACTTCCCAGGAAGTTCTGGTACAGGCCTGTGAGATCACATAATGTAACACCCAAGTTAAGCGTATCATCCAAGACAGTCATTCCAGCCCCTGATCAAGCAAATTCCCTAAAAAGAGGCACAAATCAATACAAATAGCACTTAATAAGGTGGCAGGGGAAGGGGGCCCACACCGACTGACAGCACGCTGTGTGTCAGGCACCGTGCTGGCTTACAAACCTCACTTCATTTAATCCTCCCCAAAACCCCACAAGAAAGGTATCAGTGCCCCCATCTGAGTGTTAAGGAATAGAACCCAAGTTTAGTAAATTTCCCAAAGTCACACAGCATAGCAAGCAGCAGAGCTGGTATCCATGCCAAGTCTCTGACTTAAAAACTGCATGCTGCTAAACTACACTGGTTACAAAACCCACTCCCACCATCAGCTATTACTTTAAAAGGAAGAAACTTGGACATGGAGACATGCAGAATGTTGAGTCCTTGTGTGTAAATTACGACCACCTTCTCCAATCCCAGAAGGTACATGCTTGGAATTTTCTAGAGGTAGCTGAGTTGCAGCAAATCATCCGCAAACTCTTTAAGCCTCTCTAGCCTCTCCGATGAAGCATGCATGCCACATGCTTTAACAACAACAAGCCAGACTGGACGGTGCAGGATCTGCTCAGAGGAAGTGCCTACTGGCTTATGAGGGCCTGACTCATGACAGTGGCCTCCTCAGTCCGACACGTTAACTAACTGGCCTGGTCATCAACAGTCACCAGAGCGTTGAGTGCCCACGCTGTGGTGGAGTTGTGTTCTAAACAGTCTCCATGGTTTTAGGACTATTTGGAGGATGTAAGTGAGGAGTGAACAACACTGTTTTCCTGAGGCTCTCAGTCTCATATCTCTGGATAAAGGTCCCCACACAAAAAAGTAAAAACAAACAAACAAACAAACAATTTTTACATATCAAATGGACAGGAACACCACCTGTCAAAATAGTCCAGGCACTAAAAAGTTCCTGACAACCAGCAATAGGCACACTTAAAAAGCTAGCAGTACATTTGTTTAGTCCCATGATATAAAACAAGAAAAAGATTTTTGTTATTTGTTTGGCTTTGTTAGGTCAAAATGTCAGACATAAGACCTCTGTCTTTACTTTTTTCACTGACTTGAAAATATAATTTAAGAGCACATTTCTGAATTTCCTTAGTACATGCCAAGTTTTCTTCATCGTCAATTCCAGTTGCCAAGTAAGCACCTAAAAAGCCAGAGTCGGAGCCAAGGAGGAAGCAAGAGCAAACTCACACTAAACCAGCATTTCTCTGCAGCTGCTTTCTCAGCCACACGAACTCCCGGTAGCGGCGACGCACACAGGACGTCTTGGCAGTAAAGGCCTTGCTGTTGGTCTACAGGCAGAAGCACACGAAAAGGGTTTAGTGGAAAAAGTCCAAGTTCACATGAACTCCCCCCAGTCACTCTGGCTGAGGACCCAAGCCACCAAGCCACAGTCCTGACCAGGGGCTCCAAGCAGCCTGAAGGCAACTCCAGGCTCTTTTTCCTCTCCTTCCTCCTTTTCTTCTGTCAAAACATCCACAAATAGGTTGACTCAGCACTGGCCTTCAGCCCTGGACGGCGTTGACCCCAATACTGAAGTTTGATGCACTTACGTGAAGAAATATCTTATAATCCACATATGAATTCCAGGAGCCCTCATTCTGCACACGGGGGTCCTGAACACGCACAGTGATCACCTCCTGGAGGTAAGAAACGCTCCTTCAGCTTCAGCTCAGCTCCATGGTAAGGCAGCTTTGACACACAGGTTGCCAGACTTTTCCACCCAGCCTCAACTCTCGTTCATTTGTTCATTTATTCATTCAATTCAACAAATATTTACCGACCACCCTCTAGGTGGCAGGCACTGTTCTAAGGCACCTGGCGTAGAACATGAAGAGACAAAAATCCTTGCCCTTATGAAGCTTACATTCTAGTACATTCCAACGAATGGAAAAGTTAGTGAAAATGGAACCCCATTTCCCAGTAACACCTTTTCTACTATTTCCTTCTGGCTTTACTTTGAGCTCATCAAAACCACCTGGGTGTTACTGTCAGAAGAACACTGCTAAGCAATATTCAAATCTCCCAAATCCCCTCAAACTTTTACCCACCTGTTCCTGGTGACCACATGCTTACCTCCTGCTCTTGGTTCTCCAACATCCTACACCAAAAGCCCATTGGAAGGGAACACCTGAGGAGGGACAGAAGACACAGGGCCGTCACTGTTAGTATGCTTCTGCTCTTATCACTCTGCCAGGGCAAAACCCTGAAACTGTCATCGACACGCCCCCCCCCCCCCCCCGGGGAAAGCCAGGCACCTTTTTTTGTTCTTGTGTAAAACTTAAGAGGAAGCAAAAAATTCCCCCACCTAAGCTCAGTGCAAAGTTGAAAGCCCTGGGGGATTTGCCTCCCTTCTCAGACCACAGCAGCGGGGACCCTGAACCAGACCACCTCTGGGCAAAACACGTTCAGGTCTGCACAGTGTCGCCTCAGGCAGCCAGAACAGGCAGTCTGGGTTGTAAAACCTTTCTTCCTGAGGACTGCAGGCAGGCAGTGTCTATGGGCACACACAGCACAGCTCTGCCAGGGAGCCTCACATCGCCCCCTCCTGGATGCTTAGAGACAACCAGGCCCCCACAAACACCAGTGCACCTAAATCTCTCTTTGTCTTGCTAAGCACAGTCACTGCCTCGGAGGTAAACCTCAGAGTTGGAGAGTTCCAGGGGCACCTGAGTGGGCTGCCCAGTTGTGACCTTACCTAATCCGATCTCGGGAACCCAAGCCAATGGGTCTAATCATTTCCTCTCTTGCGACATGCCACCCAGTTTGTACCTCTGCCCAAGCACCCCACAGCTGCATAGGTCGACTCAGGATGTTTTCCGCTCCTTTGCAAAGATTCATTAAAGCCTAAGCCACTGATTTCCCCCAGTGTGGCAGTTTACATGTGCAGCGACATCGCCCACTCCGACAAGGGGATCATGAAGGCTGCAGCACAGGGTTATTCAAGTCCAAAGGGGCCCATGATGTCACCTTCTGTTAAAATACAGCACTAATCTTGTTGCTCCTAGAACCACACCAGCAGCATCCACTCTGGCTGCTGCCTCCACCCTCTTCTCCTAAGTGCAGAACAATAAGCTTTAATTTCCCTTTCCAATTTACCTTGAAATGAAAACTGACTTCAGCCAATATGTACTGCCAACAAACGATCCAGGCTGGCTCCTGGGAAAACAAGACTATCTCTAAGCGCTCCCTCTCCTCCCACCCCGTGCCCATTCACACACCCACTCATTTTTACAGTCCCACAATTAATTTTAAACACATTCTCTTATTAGTTCTGCCTTACCATTAGAAGAGCGTGTAATGAGTTTCCTTCTATTTTATGTTGTACTAACACAAGGCTAACATTTCAAGAGAAGAGGAACTCATTTACACCACAAAATTAGAAGAGCACACAGCTTTCCCAGTCCTTCCCAATATACCAAAAGGTCTCTCTGCACAGACACCGCACACAGAGACGAGGCTGCGTGATACAGGACAAAGTCAGACTACACCGTCTAGCAAACTGGAGATTTTTGTGATTGCAATACCATCTTAAACAGTATTCTTGCTGACATTTTGATTTTTCATCTGATGCAGTCATCCACCACAAAGGGGTCCTGAACTGAAAGGTAAGAAATTCCAATTCTGTAACAACTGATGTATAACATCCTGGATGTAAGCAGGCAAATGCCTGTGACAAAACAAGGCAGGCCAACTTACTGTGAGCAAATTAACCACTCTGGATTAAAACAGGATTTTTTTTTTTTCTATTTTCAGGCATTTGGTAAACTGCCAGCACAGGAGCAGAGAGTTAAATACACTAAAGTGTCTTTTCACAAAAGTAATGACAGGAAAGATGATGACAAGGAAATCATCGTCATCCACACTCTCAGTGGAGCTCTCACATCTCCTGTGCCTTGAAAGGTCTGCCAAATTCAGGACCATAATTTAGTAACTAAATGCTCATCAGTCGCGGGCTCTGCACCACGTCCGAGGGCGAGTTCCTCTCTCCTTTGAAGCTCATACCACTTACAAACAAATAGCTATAAACTGGCTTTGAAAAAAAATCCTAGGACACCCAAAATACTGAATAATTTACATCTAAAGGCCTCTAAGAAAGTTTCATTTAGAGTTTCCTTTAAAACACTGGAACAAACACAAAAACCTAGACTTCAAGTAATAATTTCTAGCAACTATTATTCTCCATCAGCTTCCTCCCTGTAGATATCTCTCCTCATTTGAAGCGCCTTTCTGCCCTTGGAGGGGAAGGAGGAAGTTCTTAATTTTAGCTCTCTATATAATCTGGGAGATGGATCCATGTGTCATCCAAATAAGGACAGAGTCAGTGACCCTCTCAGCTACTTATGCAACTCATTCAGCACTAGCTACATTTCCTGGGCCCTTTTAATCACATCTGAAGTTTTCTTTCTCCACATGTACCAGCAGCATATCTCCAGGGAAAACCCAGTTGTTTGCTGTTTACAAAGTAGATTCCTTGTAAAAGAATGTCATAACAATCGAAAGTCTTAACAATTCAAGGTAACAATCCAAGGCTTTAGCGCCACCATTTCCCCTCTCATTCAAAATACTTAAGATACATTAAAAAACAAATGAGATGATAAAAGTATATAGAGCCACCGAGACTCCCATCCCTTCTTACTCATTCTTCGCCATTCTACAGATGGCAACTCAATAAGCTCTCCTTCCTAAACACCTACAGCTGGTAGAAGCAGCTCCCGTCTGACCAAGCTCTACCTGTTCTCAATCAAGCAGCTCTGCTCCATCCTTTTGTTTACTTGTAACTCGCCACTCTTTCCATATGGAAGTTAAGAATAGAAAGGCGACCACAATCTAGCGCAAGTGCCTCCTGTGTCCCCGTAAAATACTTGCCATTACTCCTAGTCCTAGCGTTTGAAGAAATGTCCCCAAACTTTTACTCCAGCCACTCCCCCTGCATTCTTAAAAAACCTAGGAGCAAAAAGGTCCATATAGTCCTTACTCTCATTTGCCGACTAAGCTTGGGTAGTGGGAAGGAAAGCTACTTTATACTTTAAAAATAAATGGGAAAGCCAAGTTTCCTTCCTTGGATGCCGAGCAAGCACCCGCCTTCATCCCGGGAGGTGAGACTGCTCCTTCCCTAGGATGTCAAGCAAGGTCCCAGCCCAAGCGCCGCTGCTGCGGCTCAAGCCCGCGGCCCTCACCTGAGAGCACCCACTCCCCGCGGCCCCGCCCACGTCCTCTCACCTGAGAGCAGCGCCCACTGCCCACAGAGACACCGCCAGCGCCCCACCATGTAGTCAGAGCCTGGGCTTCTCCTTCCGGGTGAGCGGCCGATGCCCCGGTGCACGACGGGAGAAGGCTGCTGACACACCAATCCTGGGTGCCCAGGACACCCCGCCCCCGCAGGCCGGGGTTCTCAGTGGCAGGCGCGAGCCCGGGCGGCTCGTTCGGGCTTGCCCGGGCCCGGGCTGGAGTCCGGATTCCCCGCCACTAGGGGCGCTGCAGGGTGCACGCAGGCGGAGGGAGGTGCCTAGGGCCTCTAACGTCCAATCCAGAGCCGCGTCCCGCCCATCGTTGTCAGGTCCAGCCAATCAGCGACCAGGGGCGTCCCTAAAGGTCCGGAAGAGGGCCCAGAGGTGCGAGGGAGAGGTACGAGATCTTGAGCACTGGGGGCTCGCTAAGTCCAGAGAGAGTTCCCATTTGAGCCTCGTAGGTTGCAGCTCCCCAGCGGAATTATCAAGCCAGATTGGAAAACTAGATGGTCCGAGCGAACTGGGACGGGCGAGCACACACCAGTTCCACTTGGGAAACAAGCCGAAGGAAGGATCGTGCAGCTAGTTAGCAATAAAGAAAAATCTGTTGATGAGGGCTTTTTTTTTTTCTTTAACATTATTTAAGTATCTGTTAACTACCTGCATAAAGATAATTTTAGTAAACGTAATATCAAAGAAAAAGTTAAGGTAACAGATGCAAGCTCTGGAGTTAGATGACCTGAGTACAATACCTACCCAGTACTACACTGACCGTGTCGGCCTTAAACTGGTCTTAAATCTTTGTTTCCTCTTCTGTAAGGTAGAGATCCTCATAAGGTAAGGTGCACGTACCTCAAAGCAGCTTTTCTCAAACTGTTGCTCTCAGGATCCCTTCACATTCTTACAAATGATTAAGGAACCCAAAGAGCTTTGGTTTATGTGCTATAGTCACCAGATCAGATATTACAATTAAAATTTCTTAAAATTTTTATTCACCTAAAACAATAATAATAAACCATTACATGTTAATATATTTTATGAAATATAAATACACTTTCCAAAACAAAAATTGCTAAGTAGAGTAGCATTATATTACAATTTTGCAAATATCTTTCATGTTTGGCTTAATAGAAAACAGCTGGGATTCTGATATTTGCTTCCCCATTCTCTCTGTTGTGCTGTTGTTTTGGACTAGGAAATGAAGAAAGTACGTTGTCACACAGATACATAGGTGGAAAAGGGAGGAGTATTTTAAACCTTCTCAGATAGTTGTGGATAATCTTCTTTGATACTAGGAAAACTCAACAAATTAGGTAGTTTCTTAAAGGTTAGTTGCAGTGGGAAATCTGAAACCATTTGGAAAATATTGGTTTCCTGAGTTACACAGATCTTCCAAATGTGGGTGCATTTTATTATTCAATATTTTTAAAATCACATATATTAAAATCATCACTGATCTCATCAGTCTTATGAAGCTAAGCTTACTGGTGGATACCACATTTTCATGTAGGGGCAGAAAACTTTCCCTTCTTCCCTCTGGTTCTTTGGCTGGTCTACTAATTAAACTGAGACGTAAGACAAACTAACAGGAGAAAAACCAATTTTATACTTAGGGGAGCCCCCTAAAAATGAGACCCATATAAGGCAATTGAGACATACATGCCATCCTGAGCTGAAGAATGGGATAGGGGCCTGGGCTTCAAAGCTGCGAGGGCAATTCACTGAACGAGAAGAGCATATGTTTGGTTATTAGAAGTTTGCCCAGCCACGGTGACAGATCTTTCAGATAAAAAAGTTATCTCTGGCAATAGCTTTTTGCTACAGGCCCCCTAACTAAATTCTTTTAGGTAATTTGGGAGAGGTGAAAATTTGTCCTGAGTCTGTTGGGTGTTATTACCTTTAGCTCAAATAATCCACATGCCAAATTAGCATATTTTGGGGTGGCACATTCTGCTCCCCTTCACAAACTTCAGATTTGTGAAATTTCCCCTTTCCAAAATTATAATTTTTGCCTGAAAGCTCAAATGTTATCATTGGCAGAAATACTTCCCTTCAGTGATTTTCCTTGAAGTGGCAGGCTCATTTCATTCAAATATCCAAGTCTGAATACCCAGTTTTTCTGTCAGTCATTCTTTCAAATAAAAATGGTATTCTATGAAAAAAAGCAGCTAGTTCAGCTCACACATCTCAAACAATTGCACAATCCTGTACTTCAGTAAGCAGCAGAAATGCTTTGTGTACATCTTCCATTTCAGCACATAGAACATTAAAAACACGTATACTCTAGGAGAGAGATTCATAAAATTAATCATTGGTACTGCTTTATCAAGGATACTCTTAAGTGAAAGTGGCTTCTTAATTCTTTTACTGCATAGGTGTGACAATGAAGAATACAAATCTGGTACAAGGTGGTGCCACACTGCCTTGATTCATGCTACGATGCCAGCAGTTTTATCCACTTTTGTACCATCAGTGAAAAGACCAACACAGTGAAAAAGAGCAAATAATGTCTTAGTATTATTATGAAAATAGTCTTGACCATGCAGACTCCCTGAAAGCATCCCAGGCACTCCCAGAGTCTGTGGACTACACTTGGAGAACCATAGGTTATATCTGTAGAATGTATCCTCTCATTCAACAAATACTTACTGAGCCCTTTCTATGGTTTAGGCACTGTTTTAGATGTTAAAAGTAAAGCAGTGAGAAAACCAATAAAATACACCTAAGCCGCCAAGAAAAAAAAAAAAAAAAAGTAAAGCAGTGAGTTAAACAGAAAAATACCCTGAACTGTTGGAGCTTATATCCTAAGAAATATAAGGGCTTAGCCTCACTACCCAACATATTACTCAATAAGTGTTTTTATATAAGTTCATTAAGTAATTTTTAAAATATTTTTTGAAGAGTGATTTATTTATATGGGGTTTTTTTTTTTTTTTTGAGGGGGGAGAGAATGTAATTAGGTTTATTTATTTCTTTATTTTTAAAGGTACTGGGGATTGAACCCAGGAGCTCCTGCATGCTAAACATGCGCTCTACCACTTGAGCTATACCCTCCCCTCCATTAAATAATTTTAATGTAATACAGGTTTCACAAACAGGCAGTACCCCATCTCTAGCATATTTTTTCAACAATAATTTCTAACATTTGGTGATGGGGCCAATCCGTACTGTACCTGAAACGCTAGCAAATCACAGCACTCCAAGCAGTGATCTCTTCACTTGAGAAAAAATACCGATCAATGTCAGGGCTCTGGGTGCATGATTTGAGGGGTATAGGTTTTAATTAGAGTCCAGTTACTACCAGGAAGTCATGTGAGAATCAGACTGACCTGGGGAGGTAAGAGAGACAGGTAGCTCTCAAGTATATTTGCCTTTTAAAAGAGAATACTTGTTAACCCCAAATGAATAAAAATCTTTAACAATAGAATTTCAAGTAGTAGTCAAAATGAAACAAAGAATCTCACACCCATTAGGACGACTACTATCAAAAAAAGAAAAAAACCCAAAAAACAAAACAAAAACCCAGAAGACAACAAACGTGAAGGTGTGGAGAAACTGGAACCCTTGTGCACTGTTGGTGGGGATGTAAAATGATAGAGCCACTGGAAAACAGTGTGGATTTCCTAAAAAAAAAGAAAAACTAAAAATGGAATTACCATATGATCCAGCAATTCCACTGCTGGGAATATAACCAAAAGAATTGAAAGCAGGGTCTCAAAGAGATTATTTGTACATCCATGTTTTTAGCAGCATTATTCACAATAGCTAAAACATGAAAGCAACCCAAGTGTCTAACAACAGATGAATGGATAAGCAAATTGTGATATATACAAAAAAATGGGATATTCTTCAGCCTTAAAAGGGAAGGAAATTTTGACATATGCTACACCATATGTCCCTATGAACCTTGAGAACATTATGCTAAATGAAATAGGCCACTCGCAAAAAGACAAATACTGTATGATTCCATTTATATGAGTATTTAGAATAGTCAAAATTGTAGAGACAGAAAGTAGAATGGTGATTGCCAGGGCCTGGGGAAAGGAAGGAATAGGGAGCTATTCTTTAATGGGTATAGTTTCAGTTTCACAAGATGAGAAAGGTTATGGAGATGGATGGTGGTGATGGACGTACAACTATGAATGTACACTTAAAATGGTTACGATGGTAAATTTTTTGTTTTATATATTTTACCACAACTTTTTAAATTGGGGGAAATGAAACAAAGAATTTCAGACAGTGCAGAGGAAAATATTTTAAAAGTCCTCTACTTCTGCTGCTTAAATCACGTCTCAGAAGCAGCTATCTACTGTACTTAACATAACTACTGTTTACTGAGTGTCAGCAAGGTGCCATCCCCTTTACACATTACTGTTAATCCTACAGAAATGCTGCAAGGTAGGTCTTAAATAATATTTTCATCTTTTAGATTTTCAAGGAAGCTGAGGCTCAGTGAAGTTAAGCAGCTTGTCCAAAGTTACACAGCAGGCAAATAATAGAGAATTGGATCCAGTTCAGCCTGATACCAAGTCCTTGTTCTTTTTTGCAACGTCACACTTCCTCCTTTCGCCATATTCCTTGTGATTTTGGAAGCTTCGTGTGACAGACACATTTCCTGTTGGGCATGAGGCAGTGTCACTTCAAATGTTGTCTTGAGTAAGATGATTATGATTGAGTTGCCATTATCCTTAGAAAGAAAAGAACCCCTGAAGGTATGAACTAAATGAAATGTCATCATTCTTACGGGAAGAGACAAGAACGAAACCCATTTAACCCCAAAAGACTTTCAAAAAAGATGTTGTTAATGCAGCGATTTTAGGCTTGAGAGTTTGACAACCATCCTGGCAGAATTCCAGAATAGATGATTAACAAGTGAGCTCCTAGTTGATTGCAGATTAGCATAAACCGGTGGTGCTCTGCTACCTAAAAAGAGGTGACTTTTGACTCCCTTAATTCAAGAATGGTGTAAAGCAACAGGGCCGTGTTGGCTCCCTCTGCCTTGAAATATGCACATTAGAGGCAGAATTTAACATGGATGGGCTAAATCTGAAACTTGTGCTCTGATGTACTGTTTAAGAAAATGGTGACATTTAGCTTAGAAAAGAGAGACCTTAGGGAACATGAAGGCTGAATTTCGATACTAGAAGGACGATATGAAAGAGGAATTAGGTTAACAGAAAGAGAACTGTGCTGCTGCAGAAGCCATAAGTAGGGGAATAGGTGGCATTTACATGGAGAAGCAGAATCCAGCTCAATGTGAGGAATTGGGGATGGCAGCATTTTATGCAGGCAGGAATATGGTTTTGGAGTTAGAAATAACGTCAGATCTTGATTCCACCACTTTCTTGCCGAATGCCTTTGGACAGGTTATGCAGCCTCTGAGCCTTTTCTGCAAAATGGAAATAGCAATTCTACCTCCCAGAGTTGTAAGGATTAAATAAGATTAATCAAGGACTCAAAATTCCTAGCACTGGGGCAAAGAGTAGCTAACATTATGACAACTAGTTGTCTCATCATTAAAGTTATTAAAAAACATAATAGGACACTTCAGGAGGGAGTGAGTGGGTAAATTTTTGCTTCTTCCTAGACATTCAACCCAATAATGTCTCAGGAAGAACCACCCTCGTCTCTGCTCTTACAGCCTTTTTAGCAAAACTCTATTATGATATTGCTGGGACGGGTTTCTTACATGGCAATTCTCCAGAACCCCTGCACAGTACCTGGCTCAGCAAAAATGTTACATAAATGCATTCTGGGGGGGGGGGGGGTGGAGTGCGGTGGACTAGTTGCCTTTCTCTTTCCCCTCTGAGTAGAATATCAAAGTAAGGGCAATAAAGACATCTTCTGGTAGAAATTCTATCTATTTTGTTCCTGGTTGGATAGGGAAAAGAGGAGTAAGGGAGAGATTAAAAAAAAAACAAACCCACGAATCTGATGTGAATTAAAGTCACGAAGGAAAGCTTGATCACCCCCATTTTCTGTGAGATAGAACATATTAATTCACTTAATCGTTTATTCAACAAATATTGTTTGACTGTACTGAGCCAAGGTTTCTGCCCTTCCTGGAGTGGAGTTTAGAGTCGACGAGAGCAGACAGACATTAGCTAATGACAGTAAAGTGGGGTAAATATTATGCTGAGAGACCGAATTTCCATGTGAACATTTTTGGCGACAGTTGGAATCAGGAGAACTGGAACATTTATCACAAAGAATAACAAACATGTGTTTTCCCTATTTCTCTGATTCTTTGGGGAGGCTAGGTGAAGGAGTGGTGCTCATGGAGACTAGAGGGTTCGGCACTAAGCCACACATTGGCTCAGCCATGAGAAAGGGGAAGTTCAGGGTGCCAGGATAACACCTACCAGCGGGACCTAACCGAGTCTAAGGGGTCAGGGAAGGACTCGAAGGGGAAGTAACCAACGCTGAGAAGCAGGCGTCTTACAGAGATTTGAGGAGGCGTAAATTGAGGATTACACAGATTGGAGATTTGATAAAGCTCCGATGAGAAACCTGTTAGATTCCGATTTTTCGAGGATGTGAACTACTTACTGTCCAGGACTTGATTTGATTTTTCAGACTAGGCATCAAGAGATTCCCTTGTAAAACTACATGCTTTAACTTTCCAGGTTGCAGCCTTCTAAGCTACAGCTCCTTCGACACTAAGAGTTTAAGAACTAAAACTGCCTGAAACCCTCGCAAACTGTGCGTGACGGCGTGGAAGGCGCGCAGCACCTCGGGTCTTGTAGTCTCCAAAGGACTCCAAATCCCATAGTGCTGTGCGGCGGGTCGTCGCGCCTGCGCAGTGCGGTCGGCGGGCAGCGCAGAGTGCGAGGCTCTTTTGTTCGGCTGAGGGGAGGGCCGTTGGCTGGGGCCTGCGGTACGCCGCTTCAGTGAGGGGCTCCACCGCGGTCACCCGGCTTGTTGCTTTCCTGGTCGCCACTCCCCCGGCCGGCCCGACGCGACGCGCCAGTAGCGCGGCACCGATTCTTCTCGGGCTCGTGGGCGCTGCTCTGAGGTAAAGAGCCCGCTAGAGGCGGGGAAGCGGTGGGGAAGGCGCGCAGTGGCGGCGGGAGCTTCGTGAGGGGCCGCGCGCTCGCGGCAGCGGTTGGGAGCGGGGAGCGCGCCCGCGTCCCGCGGCGAGCCCTCCGCGGGGCGCTGGGGGGTCTGGCGACGCGCGCCAGAAGGATGGAGAGGGCGGGGCGGCGTCTACTGAGCTAGAGATTGAAGCGATTCGCGGTGGGCCGAGCACTTGCGGGTCGCTCTTCGGGCCTGGACAATGCTGCTTTTTTGGGTGGGCGGCTGCGGGATTGGGCTGAAGAGGAAACACTGAGTAAATTGGGAAGGAGACGGACGGGGCGGCCTGGATGCTTGGACAAGTGTGGGGTGGGTTGACGACTGCGAGACCCGCGGTTTAAAAATTGTAACCTGAGAATATTGGGTCGTGCCGGGGCTGCCAGAGGAATTCCGCTAGCAGGACTAGGGAGCGTAACTTCGAGGAAATTTTAAGAGGGGGCTGGGCAGCCCGGAGTGTGCTACCAGGAGAGGAGATCTGTTGAATAAATTGGGGCTAGAAGGAGGAGTAGTATTTTGCCTCGCTGGGCTCTAGAGGGGAGGAGCTGCTACAGGGGCAAGTGGGACGGAGGTATCGAGGGTATTTCTGTGAGGTGTGAAGAGAAAAGGGGAAAACCGACCGCCCTTGCTTCCCGATGGGTAGGCTGTAGGAATAATGTGTGGAGAAAGGACGGAACACTTTCTTCCCTTTTCCAGGTGTCCTACTACCTTCACTCTGTGATTCCTTTAGGGAGTTAAAAAGTCCAAGTGTGGCTCTTGCTTTGATTCATAATTAGTTCAATAAGTTTTTATCTGTGATTTTTACTGATTACAAAGGGCAGCGAATTGTAGAAATGTTAATGAGTTAATATTTAAGGAATGAAGTAAGTTAGTGAGAGATTGTGAGATGATGTGGGAAATTGGGAGACAGGGAAAGTTTGTGAGATTTTTCCCTCCTTGGGCTCTTAAAAGTTTTTTTAGCCAGCTTGTCCTTGCTGGAAAATTTGAATACAAAGGGAGCAATACTTTACCCCTTCTTCAGAACTTCTGGTGAAGATTTTTCTTGGATTGCTTTTATATTCAAACATGTATTGGTTGGTCTCAACTGGTGGTATTTACAAAAAAATCAGTATGCTAGAACCCCTGGCCAGGGGTAAGATATCCTCCACAATTGTGTTAAGAATCAGGTCGGTATTTTGGAATAGTTCTGAAAGGCCCAAGGTTTTGGAATAGATGCATTAATACAATTGGGAAATTACCGCCTGTGTTCCAAGGTGCTTTCAGACATTTATATGGAAAATGGTAAGATTGAAGAGTACATTGTTGGAACCGGTCACACCTTTAGGGCAGTTCAGGATGTTCAGTCATTTCCAGTTTTCCCTGTGGTACCATTTTTCTTTGGTTGCTATGTTCTAAATTGTTTTTCACTAAACATGTAACTAGTGTGTAGCTTGGTGCTTCTAGGTTCTTGAGTAAAGGAGACCAAGTAAGGGTACCCTACCCTGCATTTTGACTGCAGGATGCTAATTTTCTAATCATACATCTCAAGAAAAGAAGCAACCATTATGTCTTGTGCCCATTTTAGAGACTAGGAAAATTTCTTTTTCAGTTCACACCGTTGAGAAAAAGAATTGATGCATTTTTGTCGTTTTCTAGTAGTTTATCCCTCGAACTCTCCCTTTTTCATGTACTATTTCTGATGGTATAACAGATTTTGCATTAGATTTGATAAATTTGCATCATTGATTATTTCTCTGAAGAGTTTTTGGAATAAAATGCTAACGGCTAGTTTATGGACTTACATAACATGGGGCCGTGCTTCTTGTTTATTTAAGTGTCTGGCACATAGTTGACCATTCATATTGTTGAATAAATGGATAGGGCTTTTAGATCCTTTCTAAGAGTTCCATGTGTTAGTCAGCAGAATGACTTGATGTACATTTATGTAATCAGTTTACCTGTTTTTACTCTATGACGTTTGGCAGAGTAAAACTGTTGCCCTTGACATGCTTGTCTTAGCCTCCATTTTTAATATACTTACCCTCATATTAAACACAGAAAAGGTGTGCAGGTTGTGCAGGTCGCAATTTTAAATACTTTAGACAAGGGACTAGGAGAGGACCGAGGTTCTGGGTTTCAACAGAAAGATATATAGTACTTACAGCGATGTCTGTTGAGAAATTGAATAGCGTTTCCAAGGTTAACTAGAGAAGTTATTTGAATAAGGACAAAAATTCAGATCCTGTAAGTATTTGAGTTGAGTAACTTGAATAAATCTTTTTGCCTTTAAGCTTTTATGATTTGCTGACCAAAAGGGGGCAACCTAATTTGTGAAATTGTGTCTTTCTCTTTAATAATAGCTAACACATTGAGGGCTTAACAGAACTATGGTGTTTGAGAGATTAGTGTCAGTAAAATGATTGTTTTTATTTCATTTGAAACTAAGATTTGCTTCAGGTATCACTGTGTCTTACTGATATTTGCAGATCCTTGTGGCCTCCCAACCCAAGCCATATCTATAGTTTCATTTACATCAGCACAATGAAAAGAAGTTAGCTAAGTTTCTGGACACGTCTCAGACAAAATTCACACACCGGTATTCTAGTCCTAGATCCTGGAATTCAGGGGCAGGCATTCTTTTAAAAATGAAGCTCCTGCTCACTGGGTATGTGGCACAAGTTCTTGTTTTCTGCTCCGTAAAGTTTTCCATCTGGAAAGCATTTGCCTCACAAACAGCTACAGCTAACAAACTAAAAGCAGTTTAGAAACATGAGTCAGGACTACAAAGTGAATATACTACACATGCCTTCACCTGCCTTTTGATGACTGATATGTAGTTGCTAATGCTCAGCAAAGATACTTCTTTCTTCCTTATTTTCCATTTAGGTCTTGTAGATCCGATTTATTTGCTGATCATTCCCTAAAAAGCTGGGGCTTTTTCCCTGGTTATCTGAGTCTGAGCCATCCATCCTTATGACCCATATAAAGTTCAACACCTTACACCAGACCTAGACCTACTTTTAATTGAGTGAGTTGAAAATAGAAACAGAATGCTTTGGGAACCACAAGAAAAAGAGAAATATTTGGCTAAGTTGGATAGGCTTCATGGAAGAAGTAGCATTTAAGCTGAGTCTTAAAGGATAGGTAGGATTTTGACTACTGGTCTTGGACAGGAACATACTTTTTAATAATGAGCAAAGCCAGGCATGGAAGAAATGTGCAGGATGTGTTCAGGTTATAGTTCTCTGTTTTGACAGGACTGTAGGTTTTGGAGGGAAGTAGGAGTATGGAATGGTTGGAACCAAAGGGTGTTAGATTTTATACTGAGGAGTTTGTCCTTTTAAGGAAGGAGACTTTGTTGAAAAATTTTTAGCAGTTACCTCTCACTTTCCTATTCAGTCTACTCCCACCCAAATTGTTTACACAGTCTACCTCAGCAGTGCCTCATTGCTTTTGTTCACAGTTGTTCCTTGGGCCAAACTGCCTCCCTCTAGTTCACCTTTTCAAATGCTGTTGGAGCCCTGCTGCAATCCCAACTTTTCAGAACCTTTCCTAATCACCCTAGCCATTCCTCCAAATAGTGCTTTTGTGGTTACTTGTTACTGCTTATATTTCTTTTACTTATTACCTACTCCTGTCATTTCTCATTGAATTTTAGTTGCATTGTTTACCTTTTTTGTATGTTTTTGTCTTTCAGTCCTGGCTCTGTGTCTTACCCTTGGGAGACTTTGGGAAATTTTCTTTGCTTCAGAAAGCCTTAGTTTCCTCAGTTGTGAAATGGGCTTAATAGAGTTGTTGTGATGATTCGATTAAGTGCTTTTCTATGCGTTAAGTGTTAAGTATTCAATGAAAATTATTGTGTTTTTACTTACCCTTATGGGGTTTTCAAAAGCCTGTACTTCTTGTGTGTCAGCATATCCTTCTAGCCTGGCCAGACAGGTCCATTTGCCTGGGTCTGAGGGGGTTCCTGAGATGTGGAACTTTCAGAAGCTTTCAGTGCTTTAGCTGGGGTGAATTGGTCGCCCTTTATTCCACACAGACTCTTAGCAAATGCTTATTGATTTGATTGTTTAATAGATGGTATTAAAAGCTAGTAGAGCTGTGGTTATAAACTTTTATAGCCGTTAACTGACTTGGTCTTAAACCTAAGCTAGAGGCAAAAGAGGGCTAAAGAAAACAAGGAATGGAAAAAGGAGCTAGAAGAAAGAAGGAGCAAAGTGGGGAATGATACGCACAGTAATTATCATTATCTGCTGCTCCCTCAATTTAACTCTTTCTACTTCTTTTCCCAAATAAAGCAAGCTCTTCTCACCGTAGGATTTTGAACCCACTATTCCCTAAATTTGGTGTGTTTTTCTTATTTTTGCTGACTTGTCCCCTTGTTATTTAGGCCTCTGTTACTTAATCTGAAGATATTTTCTTTATAGCATTTATCACTAATGATTTGTTGCTTCTTGTCTGTGCTGTATTCTGCACATATGTACACGCATACACTCCCTCTCATGCTCACTTCTTTGTCCACATTAGAATATAAACTCTGAGGGGGTTGAGTATAGCTCAGTGATAGAGCGCATGCTAAGCATGTATGAGGTCCTGGGTTCAATCCCCAGTATCTACATTTATATATATATATAAATGAATATAAATATATATCTACATATATATATATGAAACTCTAAGAGACCAGAGGTTTTGTCTGTCTTGTTCACCCCATTTTTCTAGCACCTCACATAATAGGTGCTCAATAGATAACTGTTAAATGAATGATTACTCTAAGGGCATGTTCATAGGAAGAGTTAAGCTTCTGATAGTGACATTTTAGCTAAGGGAATTGGTCAAATGAAGTACAAGGCAAAGGACAAGGTAACTGTGATTGATAGGTTAGGAACAGTGGTCTTCAGCTCAAATGCCCACAGATAATGATATGAAGAGGTCTGCATTTTTACGTCAGTGGCTAGTATCGAGAATGAATTGGGTTAGGAGTTATCCAGGCAAGAGATGGTGGTTGCTTGGAATAGGATGGTAATAGTGGAACCAGAAAAAAATGTATAAATTGAAAGATACTTAAGATATAAAATCAACAGGGTATAGTAAGAGACTGGATATGGAGTATGGGTGGAGAGAAATCAAGGATTGTCATGATTTTGTCTTGAACTCAGTAAAAGCTATATGAATTCTTAGACCATTGTTCATTTAATTGGGGGACTGGCTTTTTTTAAAAGTATATCTGTAAAATCAGACCCTGAAATCACAACTTCTGAAGTTTGTTATAGAACTTCACCATATGAATCTTTAAAACTGGTTTTTGGTATTGGTGCAGGTCTTCAGATACCTTAAAATTCTTTTTGTAAATAATTCTATTGAAATTTCCCATTGTTTATATCCTTTTTGCTTCCTTTTTCTTACTTATCTTTTGCCATTTACTAAAGGGCTTTGTTACTTTATTTTCCTGCCTGGGCAAAATAATAGGAAGAACATAAGAAATTCCTACGCTTTGGGTATGTGAAATGTGATTTCTCAGTTTCTGGCAGCTCTTCTGACTCAGTCTTCCAGAAATGAGATCTTGGTTTCTCTGTTTTGTAGTTACTGGTTCATTCATACCAGCCAGACTTGGGTCCTCCTTGAGTGTATTCTGGAGCTGCTCTGCTGTTTAGAAAAACTTTGCCACGAATTTCAGCCAGTATACATAGAACAAAAAGGGTATTTTCTCTTTGAGTTCCTAATGCACTGGATTTCAGAGAGTTATCCTTATGCTTAAAGCAGTAAATAATCTAATAATTAGGACATATATGTGAATATATAAATAGATAATGAATGCCAGAAGATCATAAAAGCTTGCCTCAAAGGAGGGTTTTTACACCTATTTTACAGATGAGGGAACTGAATTATGCAGTAAATATTTAACCCCCTGTAGGCATAAAGTTGTTTTGAGAGGTCAGGGGCAGGAAAGATATGCTTCTGGTGCTCATACTAGCTTCTGGTGAAAGAAACTATGTGGATCTTTCAAGCAATGGTCTTCCAGTTTCATTGTTAATGCAGCAAAGGTCTAGAGTGAATGATGTTGAATATGATATAGAGAAGGTTTTGTTTTCAGGAACATCAGTTATTACTTTATTGTTCCAGCCTTATTCTAAATTTTTGGAGAAAGTAGAATGTTCACCTCCCTTTAACTGTGAGAATTGATTTATGTCTGAAATAGTGTGTGTGGTTTCACCTGAGGAATGTAGTTTCTGCCAGTCCTCTTATAGCAATGGCTTTTATCCAGGGATGTGCATTAGATCGCCTAAGGAGCTTTTAAAGATGCAAATGCCATGGTTAAAGCAGCATTGCGTTGCAATAATAAAAAACTGGAAACAACCCAAATTTTCATCACTAGGTGAATGGTTGGAGTATGGTGTGTCCATACAATATGAAATACTATGCAGCTTAAGAAAGGAGATCTTTATGGAACAATGTCAAAGGTACATTACATTACATAAAAAGGCAGACTGTAGAATTAAAATATCTATTTTCACATATGTACATCTGGTCAGTTTATGTATAGAAAAACAAAAACAGGCCTTGACAAGTTTGGGGCTAGGGAACTTCCTACATAAAGTATGTTTGTAATTGAATTTGAATACATGTGTTATATGACAATTAGAAAAAAAAATTTTTAAATAATACACATACACACACCCTGCTTTCTGATTCATTGAATCTGGGCATCTGTATTTATAAACTCCAGAGGTGATTCTGATTCTCATATATGTGAAAGTTCTCTACTCAAGGTCTGTTCTCCTGTGAATTCTTCTGTAGTACAGATGGTTACCTCATCACACCAACATACTAAATGTTTCACCTTAGCATTTACCTAAAAATCCCTACTGGTCTGGTTTCAGAGGTCTCTGGATCCTGTCTTGTCCTCACATCTGGAATTTGATCTTTCTTCTTCTTTTTCTTTTTTTTAATTTTATAGGGTATGAAACAATCCCTTTATTTTATTGTATTTTTTTGTAGGGGAGACGTACTTAGGTTTATTTTTATTTATTTTAATGTAGGTTTATTTTTATTTATTTTAATGGAAGTACTGGCGATTGAACCCAGGACATTGTGCATGCTAAGCACACATTCTGCCACTGAGTTATACCCTTCGCCCTGGAGTTTGATCTTTCAAGCTGGCAGGAAATCATTATGGAAGTTGCTGGGATCTTTATAATTCATGTATATGATGGCAACCAGGAGCTACACTCACATTGTTTCCTCAGATCTTCCTCATATCCTTTCACTGGAACTAGCCACAGGCATACTTTGCTTTATTGCACTTAGCTTTACTGTGCTTCACAAATGTTGCATTTTTTAAAAATGAATTGAAGGTTTGTGACAACTCTGTGTCAGGCATGTCCATCAGTGCCATTTTTTGCAGCAGCATTTGCTCATATCTGTCACATTTTAGTAACACTCACAATATTTCTAACTTTTTCATTATTACTATGTTTGCCATAGAGATCTGTGATCAGTGATCCTTCGATGTTACTATTGTAATTGTTTTCGGGCATCACAAACCATGCCCATGTAAGATGGCAGAGCTTAATCTGCGAGCTGTTCCCCCATTTCTCCCTCCTCAGACCTCCCTATTCCCTGAGATACAAGGAATATTGAAGTTAAGTCTTAATAACACTACAGTGATCTCTACAGTTCAAGTGAAAGGAAAAGCTGCACATCTCTCACTTTAAATCAGAAGGTAGAGATGATTAAATTTAATAAGAAAGGCACGTTGAAAGCCAAGATGGGCCAAAAGATGGGCCTCTTGCGCCAGTTAGCGAAGTTTTGAACGCAAAGGAAAAGTTACTGAAGGAAATTAGAAGTGCTACTCCAGTGAGCCTCACATGGTAAGAAAACAAAACCGCCTTCTTGCTCCTATGTAGAAAGTTTGAGTGGTCTGGATAGAAGATCAAATCAGCCACAACATTCCCTTAAGCCAAGGTGTAATCCAGAAAAGGCCTAACTCTCTTCGATTCTGTGGAGGCCTAGAAAGGTGAGGTAGCTGCAGAAGAGTTTGAAGCCAGCAGAGGTTGGTTCATAAGGTTTAAGGAAAGAAACTGTCCCTATAACATAAAAGTGCAACTGAAGTAACAAGTGCTGAGGTAGAAGCTGTAGAAAGTTACCCAGAAGATCTAGCTGAGACAATTAATGGGTTTGGCTATACTAAACAAACAGATTTTCAATGTAGATGAAACAGCCTCCCACTGGGAAAAGATTCCAGCTAGGACTTTCATAGCTAGGGAGGAAAAGTCAGTGCCTGTCTTGAAAGAACAGGCTGATTCTCTTGTTAAGGGCTAATGCAACTGGTGGCTTTAAGTTGAAGCCACTGCTCATTTACCATTCTGAAAATCCTGGAGTCCTTACAAATTATGCTCAATCTACTCTTGTGCTCTGTAAATGTAACAACAAAGCCTGGATGACAGCACATGAAGTTTACAGCATGGTTCCCAAAACTGCTTTTTCAGTTTTAGCAACATGTGGTCCTTTCCTCGTATCTTTTTTCCAGACTGTTCTGTCTTCCAGTTTCAGACAAAAACTCTCTTCAGCCTTTTTTGTTGCTTAACAATAGAACAACAGTCCTTAACTCTAACTTTATTATTTTAAATCTTAACTTATTTCACATGGAAAAACTAGTACTTGGTGTGAAACAGGTTGCACACAATAAAGTTATATTGCTGTAAGCCCACTGTTAAGGCCTACTACTCAGAACAAAAGATTTCTTTCAAAATATTACTGTTCATTGGCAACACACTAGGTCACCCAGGAGCCCTGATGGAGATGTACAACAAGATAAATGTGCTAAATCATGTGCCTGTGAACACATCATTCCGCAGCTCTTGGGTCAAGGAGTCATTTTGACTTTCAGGTCTTATTATTTAAGAAATACATTTTGTAACGCTATAGCTGCCATAGATAGTGATTCCTCTGTTGGATCCGGGCAAAGTAAATTGAAAACCTTCTGGAAAGGATTCACCATTCTAGATGCCATAACATTTGTGATTCATGGGAAGAGGTCAAAATAGCAAAAGTAATAAGAGTTTGGAAAAAGTTAATTCCCAGCCTTCATGGATGACTTTGAGAGGTTCAAGACCTCAAGTGAAGGAAGTGCACAGGTGGTGGAAATAGCAAGAGAAGTAGAATTAGAAGTGGAGCCTGAAGAGGTGACTGAATTGCTGCAGCCTCATGATAAAACTTCAGCGGATGAGGAGTTGCTTCTTACTGTTGAGCAAAAAAAAAAAAAAAAAGTGGTTTCTTAAGATGGAGTCTACTCCTGGCGAAGATGTAAAGATTGTTGAAATGACAACAAAGGATTTAGAATCTTACATAAACTAATTCGATAAAGCAGCAGCGGATTTGAGGACTGACTCCAATTTTGAAAGAAGTTCTGTGGGTAAAATGCTATCAAACAGCACTGAATGCTACAGAGAAATCATTCGTGAAAGGAAGAGTCAGTTGATATGGCAGAACTTCATTGTCTTATTTTTAAAAACTGCCACAGCCACCCCAAACTTTCAGAGACCATAACCCTAATCAATTAGCAGCCATCAGTATCAACGCAAGACCAGTCATTAGCAAGAAGATGATGACTTGCTGAAGGTTCAGATGGATGGTTAGCATTTTTACCAGTATTTTTTTTAAATGTTTTTTAACTTACTTTTTTTGGGGGGGGGGTTGGGAATTAGGTTTACTTATTTGTTTTTTTAGTGGAGGTACTGGGGATTGAACACAGGACCTCCTGCATGCTAGGCATGCAATCTACCACTGAGCTATATCCTCCCTCTGGAAGTATTTTTTCATTAAGGTATGTATATTGTTTTTTCAGACATAATGCTATTGCACACTTAATAGACTACAGTATAGTGTAAACTTTTATTTGCCCTGGGAAACCAAAAAATTGTGAGACTTGCTTTATCAAAGTGGTCTGGAAGTATGCCTGTATTTAGAAGCGCAATGCCTAATCTTGTGTCTAATACTTCACTACCTTCTGCCTGCAAAGTAGCACTGTTCCTCTTTTTCATTTTCAGGCTCCTAACTGCAGGAGTGGAGGTGTCCAGGAGAATCGCAACTGCTTTTTTTTTTTTTTTTTTTCTCTTAAAAGAGCTATGAGTTCATGATTCTTGCTCTTCATGACACTGACACTGTAGAAGAATTTGGGGTTCTTAAAATTGGCATTTTCTCAGTAGTTCTCTCTGGCCTACTTGCTAGGTGCTTAACTTAAAAAATTCCACACCATCTAGCACTTGTCAATTTAAAAGACTCAGAAGACTGCTGGGACCCTAAAAACCAAAGCTTTGTTACTGCCGACTGCTGGGACCCTAAAAACCAAAGCTTTGTTACTGCCTGCTGATTTAATTAGCAAAGAAAACCTTCACGTTCCAGTAACGAAAAATCAGTATTTTTTTAATATACTTTCCAAGGTCTTTTCTGAAAGAAATTATCAGTCACTTGTCATTTACTGATAACAAATTGTAGGGAGAAGCCAAGTTAAGAGACCTCTCTGTCCTTTCCTTGTACAGGCTGGAGGGAAATTTCCATGTAAGTGTGTAGCTCGCTCCTAGTTCTGTGTATGCAGCAGGGCCATTAGCCCAGCCCTGCCAGGAGACGTCCATACTGAAGTGCTGTACTTTTTGTTGATTGTGTGACCTTAGAAGAATTATTTCATCTACATCTGAGGTGTCAGTAACATCTGAATGGTTTGTTTTACAGGATGGTTTTGAGGATCAAATGAGATAACATGGTAGTAAACTGTAAAGTGCAATACAAATGTAAAGTATTATTTTTCTAGGCATCTTAAAATGTGGCAGACTCAGTATTTAGATAAAAAGTGTAGCAGCTCAACTAACCAGGTTTTTTGTCTGCATCATCATGATGAGCCTTAAGAAGAAGGATGTAGTATGTCTGAGCTAATCTAGAACTGTTTGCCTTTTTGTACACCTTGTGATGTTCTAGCATATATCCCGACCCTTTATTCAATGATCATGGCACTTCTATGCCATAATTTGGTTGCAAGGATGCTTAGGGGGAGTGGCAAATAGCATTGACTAAAGGCATTTCTCCATTATGCTAGTGTGCTGATCTGAGTTACTTTAAAATATCCTTGTCAAACAATTCCAATTGAGAGCCCTCCTTCCAGATGTCCCTCCTGATATCTCGAGATTGTCATATTTGGGGAGAGGGAGTTTCTCTTGAAATAATCCATTTGGAAACTATATGCAAATAATTGGCCTGTCATAATATTTAAGGGGGCTCTTGGCTCATTTGAAGGTGCTAGATTCTATAGGAAGAATGGGGTTTGTATTTAATCCCATCCTCTACTGAGTTTGACAAATGGTTTGTTTAGGACCCCAAAGAAGTACCTATGAATATGGAAAAAACTCACATTGATTTCGGAATATCCAATATAAAGAATCCAACCTCTGGAGACAGGTGCTTGACCAGTTAAGAAGACTCAGAGAAATTGGAGTCTGTTTTCTGCATTCTTCACTTCTCATTTGAGTTTCCCTTAAGACAGTAAGTTTAAGTGAGTAAAGATGAAAATCAAGAGGCCTTACTTTAGATTTCCCTTATTTGGGGGTTTTCTTTGCCTAAACTAGAGGATTAAATCATATTCTTACTCTTTTCTGTGACTCTTCCTCCTTAGTAAGGGGAGGAGAGGCCTGCAGTAGATAGAGATAAGCTAGGAGCTGTCCTGACCTTTTAGGTCCACAGTAGCAGGATCAGATGGGCAGTATTCAATGTGGTTTCTTTTTGTAAGACAAATATAGCTATTAATGTAGACAACACAGAGCCTTAAATAGGTCTCAGTTCTGAAGCCAGAGTGATAGAATGCCTTTCCTTTACTTTCTTAAATTTAATTACTTGGAAAAGGGGTTACTAGGGGACAGTTGTTGGTTTTGGATTGTCTGTAACCCATTGTTTCCCTCTGGCTGTTGAGAAAGGGAGTATCTTCAAATTTCCAAGTCCAAATTAATGTGGGGAGTTGTGGTACCCTTTGTTATCTAAAGGTGTCAGTTTATTTTTCTTTGCACTGTAACCAGACTCTTGATGAATCTTGCTACCCCTTCAACTGACAGTGAAAGAAGCAAGCAGGGAGTAGCGCTTGTTCTTGGCAGCAGGCACTACTGCATTTATCCAAAAGGAAAATTAGATTTTTTTTTCTTCTCATTAAATAACACTTGTCATGGCAATCAGAATTCTGAAAACCTGAAAGCATCTCCCTCCAGGAAGAAACAACGGCCTCTGAGTCAGAGAACAGTGAAGCTAGCCAATAATTAGCCAGAGTTACCATTCAATCCACTGATTAGTCTGTTCAGTAACAGAAGGGAAGGAAAACTCATGGGGTACTTTCTCTAAAAGACAGAGGGGCTGGGGAGGAAGGAAAGCAGTCTTTGGTATGCAAATGGAGAGAAAGAATCTTAGCACAGAATTGGTTTTGAAGTGTGTGGGGCCTTGGGTGTTGCCTTAGGCCACACTAAAATCACCTCAGAAAACATCTGTTTGTGCCACTCAGCAGAAGTTTGGAATACCGTTAGTGGAAGAGGTATCTACGTTTTTTCTTACCAATTTTTCTTTTTTTCAGGAAGGCAGGGACCATTGCTTATTCTCTTGAATCTCCAGTGTTCAGCAATATCTAGGATTTTTTAGTAGCCAAACAAATGTTTGTTTCTGTAAGTCAGTATTGCTTATATATGCAGATGTAAGAAAAATCTCAAGAATATAAACCTAAGCATCTGTAGATACTGTTATCTGTAGATAACAGTGAGCCTGACTTTTATGAAAGATTTGTTATATTTCGTATAGTCTGTAGATGAACTCTTTCTAAAATACATTGTGTCTACACATGTCAGTTTAAAAATATTTAAAAGAGTTTCTACTTTCACTAAGTAAGATTTCTTTTCTTAAGGATGCTAGGGATAACCAGTTTAATCCCAAATTGGCATTGCCTTAAATTCAGACATGAAACATAATAGTAACTACTTTTTTGTCTTGGATCATCTGCCTTACTCTTGATTCTTTGTATTTCATTCTTGGGAACTGATTCATCAATTTGTAGATTTCAGCCAGTTTTTTAGATCAATTTTGTTGTATTGATATCTTATGGCGCCACCTATTGACACATCTGTAATCATAAGGCTTTATGCCTCCCAGCAGTCAAAATAGTTATATGAAGGACTAAAGAAAATAGATTTATAGGAGACTGGAATTTTAGCACTGGAAAAACCCTTGAAGGTTGAAAGTTCCCAGCCTGATGATGTATTTTACAGAAGAATAAATTCAGGTTCTGTTATCTGTGGTAACTACCTTTTTTTTCTCCCTACTTACTTCCAAATTCTTTTGGTGCTCCAGTTTAGAGAATTTCATGGTCATTCTGGCATTTTTATGGATCTTTCTCAGCCTTAGAAGTAAAAAGTAGGGTAAAAAGTTAACAAGAAACTAGCAAATTATAAATTAATGGTGGCATTCAGGAAGACTGCATACAGAACCTTAAAGGGACTCAAAAGAGATGATGTTTTAACAATGCAGAAGACTGGATTATATATGTGCGTATACAAAAGAGAAAATTAAACTAGATGTTTAATAAATAGGATGTGCCATTTCACACAGTAAAAAACCAAATCCAATATTATGATGAAACTGGAAAACATTCAGAGAACAGGAGAACATATGGATCTGAGGTTATATGTATATAGGTTTGATGTATGTACCTACCTGATTTTTAGGAGGATTGCTTTTCTTTTGAATTAATGTAACATTTTAGATACCATAAGTAAAGGTATTGTGAGATTTTATGACTTAGAATGGGTGTAAAAGTTTCAAGTGGATATGCAGGAATAAAGTTTTGCTGTCAGATTAGTTGGAGCTGTTGTAGGAAACTTTCTAGCTGAACATATCAAAATTATTGTGTATTGAAGATGAATAGCCATAACATAGCAGCATGCACTATTAAAGTCATCTCTGGTATCCTTGCTTTTCTTACCATCCAAATATTCACCTAAGAAAAGTGTGCCTTAGTGTCCTTTTTATTTCCTTTTATCATTTTAGCAGTGTCACCCTTTATACCAGAAAGCTGGCGGGCACTATGGGGAAAAAACAAAACAAGAAGAAAGTGGAGGAGGTGCTAGAAGAGGAGGAAGAAGAATATGTGGTGGAGAAAGTTCTTGACCGTCGAGTGGTGAAGGGCAAAGTGGAGTACCTCCTAAAGTGGAAGGGATTCTCAGAGTGAGTTTCATTGCCCCAGGAAAAGCCATTCATTTGGTCACCAACTATTTCTCAGGAGACTGGTAACGTGTAAGAGCTCGGGTGCTCTGATGGGTACAGTGTTACTCAGGCCTGGCCTTCACGGCTTCTAGTCTAATTAGGAAAATGACCTACATATACAAAGTGCTATTTACACAAGACGGTGATTTCTGAGAAGCAGTTTTGTTTGTGGCTTTAGATTGATCCAAGTTTGCGAAGAGAAAATAACTTTCTTTTGAAGGAGGCAAGATTCTAAGATTTCAGTTTGTACTAAAATGTCCCTACCATCTCCCAAGAAATTTCAGCTTTGTCAGGTTCTTGGTCTTGGACAGGATCTAGTTATTTGTTATCATTAGCTCCTCTATTCCAAGGACACCAGCTCTTGCCCTCCTGTGCTTACCGTTACTCTGAATGTGTAACTTTGAGCGGAAAGTGTGACTCGTGTGCCTCTGGTTTCAGTGAGGACAACACATGGGAGCCAGAAGAGAACCTGGATTGCCCTGACCTCATTGCGGAGTTTCTGCAGTCACAGAAAACAGCACACGAGACAGATAAATCAGAGGCAGGCAAGCGCAAAGCCGATTCTGATTCTGAAGATAAGGGGGAGGAGAGCAAACCAAAGAAGAAGAAAGAAGAGGTAAGGCTAGAAGTAAGAATTCTTACTACCCCAAAATTCATGCTGCTGTCAAAGAAGCTGAGAGCCAGATAGTTTAAGCACTTTTGTTCTGCTGCTTTTTGGATCTCAGCAGCCATCTTAGTCCTTTTGGATTCTTGGATAGGCTAATGCTTAAAATGTGTTTGGGAGCTCACTCTCGTGAAGCCACATAATCTACTTTTATTTTATCCGAGGTTTAAGAACAATAAGTGCAAGGGAATTCATTCCTGAGTAGATTGCTTTCAATGTTTTAATCATTACAGGTTTGAGGTTGCTGTTTTAATCAATTCAATACCTTAAAGTAAGTTATCTTTTGAAGGTGAAGAGACAGTGGTGAACATACATTTTGCTTGAGATGTATGTCCCTTTTTACATATGAGGAAACCTCAAGTACTTCAGACCTTGATGGCATAATCACTCAGGATTCTAAAAGACCTGTGACTTAGAGCCAAAAGAATGGTGAAATATTGGCAAAAGGGTTTGATTACATTATCAGAGAAACAGGAGTGGCTCCAGTCTGGGGAACAGTCCCATATAGTTAAAATTATTCCATCTGTTTGGTTTTTACAGTCTGAAAAGCCACGAGGCTTTGCCCGGGGTTTGGAGCCGGAGCGGATTATTGGAGCTACAGACTCCAGTGGAGAACTCATGTTCCTGATGAAATGGTGAGTGGCTGCCAGTGGCTCTGTGTGGTTGTCTTTTTCTTCTCCCCATCTGTTCCACGCCAGAGGAAAAAAGGGCTGGACGTTTGAAATTCCAGTTGCCCAGGTGTGGAATCTTTAAGATGGCATAGTCCTTCGATAGTGACCCTTGGCCTCTCTGCCAGCCTGGACTCATGAGTTATAGGTAGGGGCCCTTAGGATTCTCAGATCTTTGCCCATTATTTTAGGAGGTGGGAGAAAATCTAGAATGTAAATGGTATGGGGAAGAATCACATTTCCCTTCTGTACATGAAGAAATGTGATTGAACTACCCTTCCCTTCTGTCACCTCCTTAATAAAGATCTGGCTGGCCCCAGGATCAAAAATTCTGTCAACTTCTCAGGGTTAGGAAAGAATTTCTGTAGCTCTTCCTTTGTCCTTGACTGTTACATCCTTTCCAGTTTGTGCACATTCTACAGTTGCAGGATCTGCCAGCAGGGGTCAGCAAGGCCCTTTTACTCTAATGAGCATAGAGAAGCCTACTTTTTTCCATTTAAGTGTAGATACCAATGGTAGTAATACTTCATGAAACCTCATAATCAAACCAGTTGTCTTGAGAATCTTAAGAACTCTAATTAACCCCAAATTCTCTGTCTATCCAAAAGGAGGGCTTCCCTTTTTCTTGCTTTTTGGAAATGCCTGTGTTCCCCCCACCCCTGCTCCAAAGTGGAGCTCAATCATTATCCTTAAAATATAAATTAGGAGTGAATAATTCTAAGCCTTTGCTAAGGAAGGCAGCATTCTGAGGGCTTCATCCTTTGTCAGTCTAGGACCTTCTCTGAAACTCTGTACTAATTCTTCTCCTCTCTAGCGGGAGAGACCTAACTTAACACTTAAGTCTTATGTCACAACTGGCTAAACCTCTGTTTTCTTCCCATACATTCCTTAGGTGTTTACTGAATCTGACTTTCTTTTAGCTGATTTATTGCTAGCCTGTATGAGAAAAGTTCATTTTTAAGGAGCTGCATTTGGGGGAAAAGAATTAATACCAGGAGTTAATTCATTCCAATTAGAATACACTTCTGTGTTTGTGACTAGTCTGAACAACAGTAGTATCTCCACATTGCATAAGATTACACTCCTTTGGTTGACTGACTAGTGTGTGTGAAGGTTATAGATGAATGTAATTCTGCAAGTTAAGATTGGATGTTGATTATAAAACCAAGTTCATTTTTAAAGTGATTTTCTTGGAGAGTGGAGATACTTGTTCATTTCCCAAAGTAACTAATATTTCTCTGTAGTGAAATGACTGAATGACCTCAGAAGGGTGTTGCTGAATTGTCAGCAAGGGGCAGCCTGCTTCAGGTTCCCATACTATTATACTCCTTTCCCTCCCATTCTGTTGAATCCATTGTTCGAAAACATACCTTACTGGCTTATTCTTCTCTGGTTCCATGGGGCTGTGTGGCTTTGGGTTACCTGTTGCTGGGGTTCCAAGTTTGGGGTAGTGCCTCGTCAGAGATCCCATCTTGCATGTCTGCTGCCTGCCCTATCCTACTGCTTCTGGCTAGGGTATTTCCAATGATCTGAAGATAGATCTTACTCCTAAATCCTTGTAGTATGTATGTGGTTTTCAATTTTTGAGAGGATTTTAAAATTCAGAAAAATAAGAGAATTATGTGACAATCCCTTTATTTCTGCCTCCCGTGTTGAAGCACCATTTCAAAGCACCTGGGAGTGGTAGCATATCTGTGTGAGCATGGTGTTTGGTGATGTTAAACAGTATGATTATGAGTCAGCAAGAAAGTGTCCACCTGCATTGGCTATGGTCAATGCCAGATTGGTAATAAATCTTATTATCTAACATGATATTAAATCCTATTACAAAGCCAGCATCTCTCATGGGCTTTTAGCAGCTGGGATATGGCTTTGAAAAGAGCATTGTAGCCTCTCTTATTCTCTCAGAGAACCTGAGAGTCATGCTTTGCTTTGTTTTTGTTTTTGCCTTTCCTAGAGGTTCCAGATGTTATAGATAAGAGTTAACTTTTAAAAAACAAAGACATCCAGAGGGCATTTTCAATGGGAGCTCTGAGGATGCCACTTGACTAAATGCTGCTTGGGCCATGTTGTTATCCTTCCCTGGCCTGCTCTTCTGGAATAAATTTTTTTAAAGTCTAATCCCTTGGGTGATCCAAGTTAGGAGACCACCAGCACCTGCTCTCAAAGTCTCTCTGCTTTGTTCTACAGGAAAAACTCTGATGAGGCTGACCTGGTCCCTGCCAAGGAAGCCAATGTCAAGTGCCCACAGGTTGTCATATCCTTCTATGAGGAAAGGCTGACGTGGCATTCCTACCCCTCAGAGGATGATGACAAAAAAGATGACAAGAATTAACTCTCCTCAGTACCAGCCCCTGTCACATCTGACTGTGGGTTTCAAGCGGGGAAAGAAGGAGTTCTACTTGTCTTGACACCATAGAGGTGGCTTGAGAAGATGTCCTTTGAAGAGCCAGTATAGTTTCTGTGCCCTACAGCAGCCCAAGTGCTTTAAGCCGTTCCATGCTGTATAGTTTGCACACCCATCCCGGTGGAGGGGAAGGAGGGTCAGTGTTTTAAGGCAACCTGTTCTGCACTTTGCTGAGAAAAGCAGAGGGCCTTCTATGAAGGACAAAACTTGCAGAATGAGGTGTGGGAGAGCAAAAGATAACTGTAGATCTTCAAAGAGCATCTCCACAACCCACAGCCTTCTTCCCAATAGTGTTAACTGCATTTTTACAGCGTAGCATGTGTGTAGTTTTTGGCTATTACTGGTGTATTATTTGGGGGTGGGAGGGCTGGGGGGGGAAGGAAGGGAGATGAGTAGGATCATTTTTGTTAAAATTTGGGGCTTGATTGGGGAAATGGTGAAAAAGGAAAGAAGGAGCAACTAACAATGATTCGGTTCTGTGTCCCAAATATTTTATCTTTTCCAAAAATGTCATTGGCAACCTAAATGAGGACTGTGAGAGACTATTTAAAAGCTGTGAATGCTTGAAACCTATAAGCCAAGGTGTTCCCTGCCTGAGCTTAATGCTATTCCCAGCAAAAGACTAAGCCAGTTAAGAAGTTACCAAAGCTGCCATTTGGGGGATGGAAACTGAGGAGGAAATGTCCTATTGGAGCGTATACACAGGGAGATCATTCTGTCTTAGAGGTGCTAATTCTTGAAATTGACAAGAAGATCCTTTATTTTCCAGTTATGAAGTTACAAATACTAGCTTGTCCATCCAAGCCACTGGCTGAGGTATTTGGGGAGGAGCAGAGGGTAGTAAGGAGGTGGGAGAGTAGGAAAAAGACAAGGGCCTGGGCTCTTAGGGTGAAAAACTATTACACCCTCTGTTTTTTGAACTTTAAACTCTGAAACCATTGGTTGCAGAGTTTAGTCACTGACAGCACAAGTTCACTGAATCACACTTCAAGAGTTGAATGATTTCAAAAGCCCTAGTCTCAGGAGGAGATTAAACTTTCATACTGGGGCAGTGGTTCACTTTAAAACAAAACAAAAAAAAATTTTTTTTTAATCCTAAGAATTAATACCCAAAATGCTGTCTCATTATGAGATCCATCGGTTCTTGACATCATCTAGACCTGCATTTAGAACTCTGTTTTAAATCTTTTTAGGCATGTTGTTAGGTTTCTGTGAAAACTTTGTTTAAATGTAAACTTCATACCAACACTGTCAGTTTTTGTCTTAATAAAACTATAGATTTATAATCCTTGATTTTGTCTTGTCTTGCCAGAAATCCTCCTTGCCTTTTATTACCTTATAGATTTGGTCTGTTTGGGAACAACGTTGACACTTGGGATGGTCTTATTTCTTAAATGCTATAGGCTTGAAAATCTGGTGCCTGGTGTGAATCTTTGAGTGGTCTACCATATTAATTTAGTAAATGCTCATTGGGCATTTATAGTTGCTACAGAGATTTATAAAGATTGTCATATCATTGTGTCCATATTGTTCAAAGTTTGTTTTGCACTCTGTGACCTGACAGCACTTCCAAACTGTGATGTTTGGAAACATGTCATTTTGAGTTAGGTTTAGATCCTGGTTCTTGTATTTCATAGATTTGTGTGGCCTTAGGGAACGTCTACTTCTCCAAATTTTTCAGAAATTGGTCCCATGTTTGATCAATGAATTGAAATATCATCCATTTTCTTAACATTGTTTTCTGCCTTTAATTCTAGAGCCAAAATGGGACTAGATTCTTGTCACTTATAAAAGGGGAAATGGGATTTCCATTAAGATTAGTTCAGCTCTGCTCACTAGTGCAAAGCATTTGTTCCAGATAAACTGATGTGTAGATACATAGGTTTTTTCAAAAAGCCTGCTAGGAGTTTTGGGAGACATAAGTAAAGTGGAACTGGGGAGACCTTTTTATGTAGAGGTCTGAGTGTGTCCAGCGGCAGAGCAATCTTATAGCCAGTTTAGAGAGTTGGGGTGGACAGATATGTTCTGGTTCTGTTCTGCATCAGATAGACTGAAATCAGCCTTCATTCAGCTTTAGTGTATGTCCAGAATGGGCTGCTATTCAGCCTTAGCCTTAACCCTTGGAACCGACTTCACTATCACTGCTGGCATTCTGGAGCCCTTGTAAAACCGTATCATTCTTCCCCAGGGAAGACACCGAATTTGAATGCATGCAATGAAAATGGAAGTGAAGATGATACACAATTTTGTTATCTTTAAAAGCTGATATTCACATTTCTAGATTCAAAGTTTAAGGACAAATTTTTCTTGAGTGATTGTTGAAGCCACAAGTGCATGCAAAAATAATACTCTCTATATATAATAGGCACAACACATCTTAAGTCTGCTTCAGAAAGTATTTGGAGAGCATTTCTTCAGGCAGTGCAAAAAATGTTCGTTGGACGGCTTCAATGAAATTGCATTATTGTAGACCAGGAGTTGAAGAGGAGATGGGTTATCTTTGTTACCATTACAAAAGAACAAGAGTTTACTAATTTGGTGACAGAATCATCAGAAGTGGCAAAGCCAAAGAAAATACCTTGCTCCTTCACTGCCTTCAGTTGAGTTTCAAGTCAGTAAATGGACACAGTATAATGACCACAGAAATACTGTCAACTGACAATGCTCAGGAATAACTTTCTTTTCAATGGCATTTGAAAGTTTTGACTCTCAATTCTGAATTTTTAATAGTTAAGTTTTTAAGTACTTACTTTCAAATAAAATCTGACATTCTAGAACTGATTAAGGCTCAGCTCAATTTGATTTTAACCCATAGCCACTGGGACCACATGTACACAGCACATCTTTATGGCCTGTGGCACTGGGAATCTGTGTTATAAAGTGATTATTTTCCCTCTAGAGAAAGAGAAATTATAGAAGAAATTGCTACTCCAAAATAATTTGGTGGAATTGAAACTCTGAAATCCTAATTTCTGCAGTGGCTTCCAAATCCTGAACTATGTATGGAGCTGGGTTCTGTTTGAGATCAAATTTATCTGATCAAGTCATCTGATTGGTATTCATATTAATCTGATGTGCAAGTTGGATCATCTCATGAGGACAGTCTCATTTAAAACTTAGAAATGATAGGGCTGAACTAAGTCCAGGCTCAGTGTTTTCCCTTCGGTAGAATTTGATTGAAATAACAAATACTGCAACCAGGCCAGCATTCAGCTTAGTAGAGGAAGGAGTCTTGGCTTCACCTTGCCTTTTAGCAGTAGGTAGAGACATCCTCGTGTTCTGGTGGGTAGTTAAGGACGTCTGATAAGGGAGCTTAAGATCCTCAGACAACTGTCAGTCTCTGATCTGCACAGTTGTGGCTTGACTGTCCAGCAATGAGGTTTTCTCCCAAAGTTACTGCTTTCCTGGCCAGTGTGTTCAGAGTTGCTCAGGACATTTAATCGACCTTGGCCTTCAGAGCTTCCCATTGAAAACTGCTGAATACTGAAAGTAAATCTGAAATAAAATCATCCTGGGATGAAAAGCATAGTTAGCCCTGCTCTGTGGGGCAAGTAGAGCAAGGAGTCTGTTTCTAAGACTTTTGCTTAGGCCATGAGGTGGCAGGACTCTTGAGGCATGGCTGAAACGCAAAGTTTATAATATGTGCTGACCAGTTTTTGCTTACATTCAATAACTTGTGTTAATTCACCAGCAGGTCTGAGTCTGCATTGTGACCTTGTTGGTTTACATGGTGGTTTGTGGTAGTACCAGAGTCACTGTTTACCCCACGTGGATTTTTAAATCCTAGTTGACTTTGACCACTCCTGCCCTGTTTACTGTTTGCACAGCCACAGGTCAGGCTGGGCAACTTTGGGGCCTGGCTCTGGGACATGGGCCCAGTTTCCGTTGCTGCGTCAGCCCCTAGTGAGGTCTAGAAGGCTAAAGGCAACTCAATTAGCCTCATTACATTTGTGTTTAAAACAAAAGGCAGAACACTAACTCTTGATCTTTTCTCCACCTCTCCCCAAGTGATTTAGAAGTTTTCTTGGTAGAAATAGCATCTGGAATTAAGTAAATACTATGCAACCTACTGCACTCTGCAGTTAGATTAGAAAGGAACCAGCTTTAAGACTCTCTTTGGTGTTTCTGCACACTCAATAAAGAAGACAAGGGTTTCTGTCCAACTGATGAAAACACACCTGTTCAGCAAGGTCCCCTACTCTCCCTCCACTGGAGACAACTTGTACACTAGATTCTGTTTCTCAGCTAATTCAGGCAGACATGAACTTCAAATATGTCCTGGACAGAAAAAGGACTAGAACCCAAATAAGGTGTTAAGTTTCACATGTATCCCAGAGTCCCCACATGCTTATTCTCTACTACAAAGTTCAGAACTAGAGGCAAGGAGGATGCCCAACCTGTGTGTGAGAAATAAAAGTGGAAGAAGGGTTTTTTTCTGCAAGGCACTTGTTTTCCCAGTTATTTGCCAAACAAACCTGAAGAGCAGCAAGGTCTGGTAATTGCTGCGGGTAGTAAAAGCAGGGATGAAGGCAGCCTGACGAAGGCAGGACTCATGGAAAGTACTTCCCGTTCACTGGCTTTTTCTTTGCTGTTCAGCTTTTCCTATTAAGGGTGAGGAGTCAGCTGTGGAGGCCAGGTCTTGATAACACTGAGCATGTCTCTAGATTACTATTCCCCCCACCCCCAGTTCTAGATTCTAATTTTGATACTGAAATAGGCCTGGCTTCATTAGTGAGATGTGTGCAGGGCAGAGCTTGAAACAAATGGGTCTGTTTCCGTTGCCTTACATGATTTAAGATGTGTAGGGAAATAAGTTTGTCTTGACTAAAGTCAAGACAAAACAAGCCTTCAACCCCCACACAAGCAGGTCAGGTCACCCTGAAGTTTGGTTCTTACTTAAACCTGAGGCCTGCTCATCTTGTGATAAGCATCGCCCTCCCTCACTTCCTGTTCCAGGTGCAGCAGCTTTCACAGACCTTACTTGAGTCCTCATATCTTACTGCCAGAAAAAGCCTTGAGCTAGAACACCCACTCCACCTGCCAACAGCAAAAAGAGGTCAGTCCCACGACAGTGTTGACCAACTTGGCCCCAAGCCCCAGCTAATCAGCATGCTCCCAGACACAACTGTACATCCCTCCATAAGGGGACATGGGGGAAGGGGGGGGTGAACAAAATAGACTCTCAGATCAGAGGCAACACTAGCAAAGAGGGGTAAGAGGAATTTTTCTTTTAAAATCTTTAAAATCTGTTTTAAAAGTTGCAAGAGAAAAGTTATAGCCTAATTGTGTAGTAAACAAAAATACATATACACATTTCTAGAAGGGATACAAAAACATTACTCTGGATTTTACTTGTCAGTTTACTCTTCTATAAATAATATTTCTTAACAGCATGAATTAAGTTTTTGCAACTTAACTTTTAGCCATTTTTCCCCCTCCTTTAAGAATCTTAGTTTTATTTGGCTTGCAGTCATAAGTTAAGTACTAATTAAGAAAGATCTCGTTTGATAGGACCAACCCCTTCTAACTAGATGGAGGGGGGGAAGCCATTATAAACTGAAACAAGTTAAGAGCTTGATATTATTCCTAGAATTCTATTCCAGCCCTTAGGATATACTCTAGTAGCATCATTAAAGGACTAGGCTGAGCCAGGTCACACAGTGGTACATGGGAGTTCAAGATCATAGGTTCCATGATGGGGATTCACAGCTTCTGGTCCTAAACTTCGTCCAATCTCAGAGACCGTCAGGTGAGTGTTCAGTACTTGGGCGTTTGTTAAGCATCTACCCCTAGGTGGGCATGTGGCAGGTTCCAGCAACCACCCAGTACCTTAAAGCATTCAACTTTCACAGGCTTTTCATTTTTTGAGGGAGAACAGATTCTGGTCAGCTCAGCTAGGGTAGCTTTCCACTGCCTTAAACCCTGAGGTCTGGCTTTCTGCTTCTCTAGTTCATGGTCCTGCTGTTACCATGAAGTGCTTGTCATATGCTGGTTCTGTAGATATCTCAGGTTTTCACCATCACAGTTGTTCAGTGTGACTATACTCCAATGCTATGCACCCCCTTGGGAGGTGCGGCCACCAGCGAAATAACTGCACAATCAATATTAAAAATGCAGTGTGCCGCGGGTGGACAAGTAAGGAACTGGGCTGGGTGATAACACCCACCTCACCTAGTCCTATCAGAAAGGCCAAAAAGATTCTGAATCCTTCCTCTAAAAGGATTCAGCTGGCAAACCCTGCAAAAAGGTACGTAACACCTGATTGGAAGGTTTGACACTATTTAAACCTTTTCTTTTGCCTTTCTAAATTCTTCATTGCCAACCTCCCCTGCTCTCCACCCACCTTCCCAAGAGAGCTCTGCCTTAGCCACACAATGACCAGTCCTGTCCCTCATGGGGCCTGTTTCCTTTACTCTCAACTTAAATTCAAAGTAGGGAAAAACTGCACTTGAGAATGAATCATCCATTTTATTTTATTTTATTTTGTCATGTGCTCACAGCATCTCTCTCTCTCCTCTCCCTGGCAGGTCACAGAGATAAATTAAAAATAAAATCTACAAGGAAAATAATTTATAAAAGCACTTTCCAGGCTCATGCCTTCTATCCCTACTGCTCATTTAGAATTCCCCCCACCCCCGCAGTGGGGAGAAGAATCAGTGCTTCCCCCACTTCAACTCACTCCTGCTGATCTGGGCAGACAATGCTCCAGAGCCAGGCACGAGTAGGGGCAGCAGTGGCAAACAGAAATAAAGACACTGTGGTCCTGGAACCACCTGGCCATCTTGGCACTCCCCTCTCTGCCTCCCCTAGGCAGTCCTCCAGGAGCCCTTACTAAGCTGGGGGTGCCGAGAAACTGCCTGTGGCCAAGAGCCTACGGGAGGGGTACCCTCAGCCCCCATTACATGCACTTCTCATTTTCCTAGAAAGAAACCCAAAAAAGAAAGCAGACGGAGACCTCGGGACAGAGGAGAAAAATCCCAAGTGTTCACATGGTTACACAGAGTCTTTATGGCAAAGAGAACATTTAGCAGCTTTGAATATTGGGGTATCTCCTTTTTACTCAACACAAGCATTCTAGACCCTATAAGTGAAACAGGGCTCAAGCCCTAAAAAAATCAAAGCGCAAGAAACTCTAAGAGAATTAGTTTTTGTTGTTGCTGCTGGGTTTCATAGTTTCTTTTTTCCAGTGACAAGCCCAGTTGTTGGTAGGGGAGGCCTGAGGGCAGGGTCACTCCCCAGTGTTGTGCTGAATACTGCCTGGCTTCTCCACATCCCCCTGCCTCAGAGCAGCCCCCAAGAGGCTGCAGGCCCAGCACTAGGGGCTCTGCCAGCAACCCAGCTGCAGAAGAGCTCCAGGCAGCCAGTGAGGAGTGGGGGCACGTGGGCGGGAAGGAACAGCGTTCGCATGCAGGCTCTGATGGAGACGCGGGAGCCTCAGCTCGGGGCTGACTGGGCACGTAAGACGGACGGCAGGGCAGTGAGTGACATGCTTGGTGTTGGGGCTGCTGCAACACGGGGCCTCATGACCCTTTCCTGTTCACTCTAACCTTTGACCCTAACCCTCCAAGCCAGTGTTGGGTCCCAGTGGCTCCCCTATGACTGTAACCTCACAGGAGATATCCAAGAACTCCCTTCAGGTTTACCAAAGTGCAGGAACAGAAAGAGTTCACAGCCCCGCCACCTCCCAGAACCCACCGTGTTCCACCCTCCGCTGGGGTTAAGTGGGGTTTACTCACATCAATGACTTAGTCCCACTTAAAACCTGCAGCCTGGAATCCTGGCGAGAGCCAACCTTAACCTGCCCTGTGATTTTCCTCCCGCTTTGATTTTTTGGGTTTTTTTTTTTTTTTTTATTCCTTCCTTCCAGGAATGAGACTTTCTACTACTTTCCTCCTCTCCTCTCCCAAGTCCCTTCCTTCCCTTTTGTTGGCCTCCAGCAATGCCAGCACCACCCTTCCCTCAAAGGAAACGGGTAGGGGCGAGGACCCTGTCCACCCAAATGGTCTGGCCACTTCCACCCCCTCCCACAGTGGGGGAAGCTGAGCCAGACAGCGCCTGCGCCTGCCTCTTCCTGTCCGCTGACCCGCAGTCATCCCATCTGAGAAGATCTATTGGATAAGAAGGCATTAAAGTCCCCGCTGTAGGTCCAGGTCCAGGCCCAGCCCTTCTCCAGTTTCCATCTTGGTGAGCGTCAACCCCCCTTCCTCCCCAGGCTCACTTTCTCCGGTCCTTTGGCTTCCTCTCCTGCCGCCGGGCCTGCTGGTCGGCCAAGGTGCGGGGAATGAGGAGGACGCTGCCGTCCCCGGCGTACTGGAGCGCGTACTGGCTGGGCGAGTAGGGCCGCCCGTTCTCATCCCGAAGCCGCCCAAACACCTCCTGGTACAGGCTCTGGACCTTCTGCTTCATCTGCCGCAGGGAGCGGAGAAACTCCACCTTCTCCCGCAGCAGTCGGGCTTTGTCGCGCTGCAGGTCCTCCACGTCGCGCTCCAGGTTCAGGATGGTGTCCAGCTTGCGCTTGCGGCAGTTCTGCGCCGCCATCTTGTTCTTGCCGCGGCGCCGGATGTCACGGATGAGGCTCAGCTGGGCCTCACTCAACTGGTATTTGGACAGCAGCTCGTTGAATTCCTCCACCGGCAGGTTGATGATCTTGTCATTGGTGAAGGGGATCTTCATGGCTCGGGCTCGATGCTCATCCCGGCTCATCTGCTTGTCCAGGAAGTCAGCCTGCTTCTCCTTGCTGCCTTTCTTGAGGGCACTGGGTGGTGGCAGGTCAGCAGAGTCGAGGGCACTGGGCGCCATGTTGTACGTGTGATTGTGGCCCACGTGCTCCAAGTAGGGCAGGCAGGAGAGCTGAGACGGATCCTGGTAGCTCATGCGGCAGAACTTGGAATACTCGGGCTGGTAGCCCACAGCGCCCTCGGCCTCTTCCAGATCCAAGGTCTCAGAGTCAGAGCTGTAGCCAACGGCACCCTCCTCAGAAAAGGAGGAAGAGGCTGAGGAAGAAGTGGAGGAGGAGGAGGAGGAAGAGGAAGAGGAGGAGGAAGAGCTGCCTTCAGAGCTGCTCAGGGAGGAAGGGCTATGGCTGGAGTCCAAGGAAAGGCCTGAGTCAGAGTCAAATTCTTCTTCAAGCTGGGAGGCCTGCACGGGGTTAAAGCCTTCTTCAATGGCCAGGTCCATCAGGCTGATCTCATCCAGCATGGCTTCATCTAAAAGACCCCCCAGCGGGTCAGGCAGCTCAGGGACTGCTGTGTCGTTGGCTGTGCTGTTGAGCTGGGCCGGAAAGAAGAGCCCTGCCAGGTTGGTGGAGCCAAAGGTGGAGTTGAGGCTGGTGGAATTGCTGGGGACCAGAGGGAGCAGTGTGGAGCTGCTGGCCACAGGCAGGCTCTCCACCTCGGGGCTGAAGAGTGAGAAGTCCTGGCTGCAGCCCCCCAGGGATGCCTGATGCAGGCTGACATTCTGATTGATGGGAGTGTTGGGGGCAAGGCTGTAGTTGGTGCTCAGTGGGTCTCCAGGAGGGGCATTATACAGGATTTCACTTGTTGATGTGTTCACTTCCATGGCCTGGGAGGGGAGAAGAGCATCACCATTCACTCAGGTGTGGCTGGGGGCTCACACTAGCAGGCACCCAACACTGGCATGGCTGCATGGGAGTAAAGGCAGGAGACTGGAAACCAGAGCCCATGGCATCAGCTCCTGGCCCCACTTGATCCGTCAGGCCTGGCAGAGTCGGGTTCCTCCCTGCAGATCCTACCCTAACACACGACTGATCAGTTCCAGGTCATGTTTGGCCAGATTCCCCCATAACGGAGGGAGAAGAAGAAAACACCTAATACTGACTACCTCTTTACTACAAAATCAGCACAGTGAAAGGAACACGCAGCCTTGGAGTGAGAAAGCCTAGCTGCACCACTTGCTGTGTGACCAGGAGCATTTCACTCAACCTCTCTTTGAAATTCAATGTCCTCACCTTTAAAATAATAAAGGGCTGACTAGATGATTGTGAGGGCCAAGTGAGATGACAAGGGTTGTACTGTAAGGCACTGCAGGCATGTCAGCTCTTATTAATGCTAAACCTTGGAAGCACCCGGCCAAGTGATAATCTGCCTGAAGGGAAAGGAAGAAGGTGCACCTGCTTTAGAAGCTCAGCCCTGGGGCTTTAACCCAGACCCCAATCCTGACCCCAGGCCCTACTGCCCCAAGGAGACGCCTGGACAGTTACCAGAGTCCCTACTTTCCTATGCATCAGAGAGGCTCCTCTTTTCATAAAAGTGAAAAAGCAACTGAGTATAAAGATACCCCACATGGAGTTAGATTTGTGCCCAGTCCTGATAATCCTACCTGCATTTCCATGATGGACATGAGATCTTGCCACTGCTGTTCCAAATCAAACGGCGACTCAGTCTCAGTCAGGAGAGGAGACAAAAGGTTGTTCTGAAGACCTGGGGGCTCACTCTCACTAGGCACTGCTTCTGTTATGCTGGAAATGTCTGCTGGAAACTAAGGCAAAACACAGAGGGTTTAACAGGGGAGAAGGAAAGACTACTTTCTGCTCACCTCCCAGAGACTACTTAAGGTCCTGATCCTTCCTTCCTCTGAACTCACCCCCAGCAGCCAGGAGGAGGCCAGCACCAAGAGCTGGCCCCTTAGACAGTCACAGAGAGACACACCATGTGCAGGCTGCCCTGCTGGCTCAGTGGGCTCTCCCTGGAGTCCTGCTCACCTCAGCATTCTCCCCAAAGGGGCAGGTGGCCTCCACCAGCCTAAGGCACTCTTTCAGGGACAGGGCTGTCTGGTCCTCCCCACCAGGCACCTGTGGCAACAGCAACTGTAAGTCTGACTGACCTGGGCCTTGACTGCCTGTGGGCTGAAGCCTCTTTCCCAGCCTTTCCAAAGGGAAGCTTAAAGGAGGACCTGCGTGGTCGCAGGCCTACACTCTCTCTCTGTTCCTAGGCTATCAGCTAGCCCTGAGTCCCAAACTTCAGGAGAGAACAGAGTGAGAGGAAGAGTCCTGATGCAAGCAGAAAGCTGCTAGGCACTCTGCCTCCAGCGTGCAGTTCGTTACGAGGCGTGGCCCCTGTGCTTCTGCTGCTCTTCCCTGCCCGATTCCTCAGTCCACTCACTGTGATTTAGAGACCCAACCCAACGTATACATTCAGGCCCATCTCACAGACACAACTTTTCTCTAAAAAGAAGTTTCTAGAAGTGAGCAGAGCTGGGAGTACCTGTGCAGGGAAGCTCTCCCCAGTCTCTCCATCCACTAGCAGATTTCGTGCCAGAGCTTCTGCACCCTCGCTTGGCCAAGTGTCCTCCTGCTCTGCTCCATCTTGCAGTTCCTTATCCACATCTTGCTCCTTCTGGCGATGACTGTAGTCAAAAATCTCACGCCCAGCCCCCAGGTCAATATCCTGCCGCCAAAGGATGTCAATCAGATCTATGTCCTGAAAGACAGATGACCGCGACTTTAGCTCTGGGGTCTAGGGACTCCTCCCTGTCCTTTCCCTCAGAGGTCCCTCCTAGCATCACTCTGATTACTCCGGGGTGAGGCCCCTCCCATTCTATACCTGCCAGCCTCTAGCCCCTGGCCCCTCCATACTAGCAAGGCTTCATTCATCCATTTCCAGAGACCAGCCTCCAAAAAAGAAAAAAAAAGAGCTAGCAAAACCACTAGTATGACCACCACTATACAGGTCTGTGGGCTTAAGATCTGGACCAGAGACACAGCCAGGCCAAAAGGCAGGGCCATCTCACCACTGCTCAAGAAGGAAGGGAGAATCAGGAGACACTTCTCATTTCAGGAACGGGAATCCCTTAAAACTTGATTTGTAGGAAGCTGGCCATGGCAAGCAAGGGGGAACTGTCACGCAGAATTGCTTCGTGGTGGCCAGGCTTGCATCAGCCTATGGTGCCATTTCATTTGCATAAAGGGGTGGGGTGGACTGGAGAGGAAAATCCCTGCATTTGCAACCACCTGATGCAACCAATGACAACCACAGGCTGTCTCCAGCCCTTCCTACAGCCATTCCCTACTCCCTGGCTGAGGCAGGAGTAAGGCTGAACACCCACAACTACTAAAGCCCAGGCTCACCTCAAGATCCATCCCTGCCAGAATGCCCACTCTCAGCTGATGCCAGCAAGCTGCCTCAATCCCAGGAGAGCCTCAGGCAGTCAGATGATCCTCACTGGGCACCCCACCCCTGCCAAGGCCAGCCCCACAGTGTCCCCTCACACCAGTGCTCACTCCCTTACCACACCCCAGGACTCACTGACTCCCATCAGTCAACCCACTCAAGGACATAGCCCCCATCACCGCCCAGCCACAACTGCCACCATGGGCACCAAAATGCCTTCCTCCTACTCTACCCTGGCAGCTCCTGATCAGTTCCTGCTCCAACTGCCACCCCCACTACCACCAGCCTAGAACCCCAATAAGTAAGAGACATTTGGGCTTCCTATACATGCTGCCCGCTGTGGCTGAAGAAACCGTAAACTGCTGCCTTCCATTCAGAGGTTAAAAGACATACTTTCCAGAAAGCAAAATCCTTAGCTTAGCCCCACCTCCCTAGCCCTGCCCAGGTATCCCTTTCCCACCATAACCCTCCCTGATCCTGAGACCTCCCAGATGTACCTCTCCCTGTAGTCTCCCCACATACACCAACCTGAACAGAAGCCCTGGACCCAGGAGCAGAGGGGGGCTGGGCCACCCGGTGACCAGCCACCAAAGAGTTAAGGGGCCGGCTCCCTTTGGCATGGTCCCCACCACTGTGAGAGCTTCGGTCCAGGCGGGTCATGGTCTGCGAGGTGAGCCCCAGGGCAGCCGGTGCCGGGCAGCCGAACAGGGGGCTGCAAGTAGCTCTTGGCTTGCAGGGAGCGCACCAGGCTGGAAGGGTGGCCCCTTGCTAGCTCCGAGGGGCCTGAGGAGGGTGCCCCACCCGTGCTGCTGCCTGGGCGGCCCAGCCCAGCCCCCTTCCTCCATCCTGAAGCAGCCCCCTCCCACCTCACAACCCCAGTTCCACTCAGGCGCCCGGCAGCCCCCACCCTGAGCTCACCGCAGAGGCTGCAGTGAGATGGGACTCCCACCCCATGCTCCGTGCTCAAGCTGCAGAGGAAAGCAAGCTCCCTCCTGGGCCTATCCTCCCGCTCCTCCCTCTCTCCCCCTCCCCACGCCCCCCAAACTTGTTACCTAGGCTGCAGCAAGGAGCCAATCCCCTCCCCCTCCCACCCCGCAGGTCACTGCTGAGGCTGCAGAGAGCCAATCCCCTCCCCCAGGTCAGCAGCTGGGCTGCGGAAAGAGCCAATCCCCTCCCACTGTCGTTACCTAGGCTGCGACGAGAGCCAATCTCCTCCCCCAAGTCTCCGCTGGAGATGCGGAAGGAGCCAATCCCCTCCCACCGCCTGTTACCTAGCTGCCGCCGGGAGCCAATCTCTGCACCAGGGCAGCTGGAGAAGCTGCCGCAAGGAACCAGCCCATCCCTGGGCCGCCTCCGTCTCCTCAAGGAGACGCACCCAGGGGCGGGCAGCCCCACCCAGCCCAGTCAGCCAGCCGGGGTGGCGCAGTGAGAGAGCCCTGGGGGGAAGGGGTGCCACTCTCCCTCCTGTCGCATCCTGCTTACCCAGCCCACTCAGGACTGGGCAGACACTCCTCCCCACAGCTTCTCCGGGAATCTAAGTTCTTCCCTGGAAGTGGAAGTAGTTTTCCCAGTCCTCAGGAGGGCTGTGGCCAGTTGTCCTCAAGCCCAAGGATCAAAGCTAAGCTGGGCAGGAACCCAGTGCACCCAGATCCACTAGGAGCCAGGGGATTTGTCACCCTACAACAGGCCAGAAGAGAGGAAGAGGGAAAGCCATCTTTCCACATGCAGCGATGTGACAGTGCCGGCCAGGTCTAGCCCCAGGCAAGAAGAAGGCGACACAGGCCTGAAGGCCAGCACTGAAGGAGACAGGTGCTCCACAACGTCCTGGACACAAATGTGTCCCCCACTCTCCTTACCCCACGCTTTGTTCATGAGCACTCTCTACCTGAGCCCTGGCTCACATCTCTAAAGCAGGAAAGAAGCCCCTGACAGATGCAAGGTCACAATTCCAGCTCCCATCCTCACTGCTGCTCCCCTTGAGCCTAAGGTCAGGTCAGGGACAGTATGTTCTCGGTCGCAGAGCGCTCCCCCTCGCCTGCAAAGAGCTGTACACAGGCCACCCCCCTGCTCTGGGCAGAGTGCCAACCTCGAGGGGAATCCTATCCCTGACAAGGGCCTGGGCTATAGCTGTCCATCGAACAGGCCTGGCAGCAGGGGAGAGCTGCCACCCTGGGGATAATACCAGCTCCAGCAGTGCCTGTCACATGCTCTGGACCTGGGTATTTTTATCCCTGAGTTGCTGAGGAAATGTTGTTCCAGACACATAATAATCCTCCCTTCCCCCATACCTAGCCTGGGCCCCTAATGCTGACCTACCTCCAGCCCTCACAGGGAGCAATGAAGACTTGGGGTCAGTCAAAGCACAACCTTCAAAAAGGCCAACAAACAGAGGGAAGCAAGGTCGAAGTACCATCCCATCCGACTCCACCCCAAACAATTATATTCACAACATCCCATCCTATCCCAGGAGAGGTCCCTGCAGGAAGAGGAATGAAGGTCCACAAGTAGGATTCCCAAGCCCAGTCATACCTGCCCCTCAAGGAGCTACCATGGGGCAGGAGGATGGAAGAGGAGGCTGGAAGGCATACTTCTTCAGATCACTGTACCAAGACTGGGGCCCATTTGAAGGAAAAAGAACAGAGGAAGCAGAAGAGATGTAAAGTTCCCAGGGGCACTGTTAGAATCTCAGAATAGACACACTGAAAGGTAAGGACTGTTAATGGCTCCCATACTCAGGTGATTCTAGTCTCTCTCAAAGTAATTCCAGTATAAGCCAGCTGAGCATAAAGCAACCCTGGCACTACTGACACTTGGGGCCAGATCAGTCTCTCATCTGGGGGCTGTCCTATGCTTTTTAGGAAATTTAGTGGCATCCCATGCCTCTCCCCACTAGATGCCAACAGCACCTTCTCCAGTTGTGACAACCAAAACCGTCTCTAGATACTGCCACATGTCCCGTAAGGGGCAAAAGTCACCTCCAGTTAAGGACCACTGGCCCAGAGAAGTCACACACTGACAGTCACTAACATTCTGAGAACTGAGCTCAGGAATGGGCTCGAACACAGGATGAAGGGCAAAATCTGGTCTGACTGGTAGGCAGAAAAAGCCAAGTTCTACAGCATCTGTAAAACTTTTTAAATACCTCCACATCCCCTCTTCCCAAACATCTACCCCATCCCCACACAAGACTCAGCTTTGGAAAACCCAGCCCAGTGCAATCCAGCCTCCTCTTTCCCTAACAGACAGGCAAGAACAGTGGACCTTTTTTGAAGTTTCTTAACACTGAGTCGCAAGCCAAGGCCAAACACAGAGCTCATAGCAGTCTTATTACATTGGTGGGGCAGGGAAAGCAGACGCCATTTAACATCATTAAAGACAAATGCATCACCTTCTGCCCAAAACAGTATGCCAGCCACATGTAAGGAGTTAAGATGTCTAACAGCTCAAAGCAAGCTGACTTCAGCAGCAGAACGCAGCTTCTCTTCTAGCTCCCATCCCTATGCCCTGCAGTGAGCCTTTAGCAAAAAAAGGGAGCTTTGGCCCTCTCCTGGCCAAGAATAACTATCTAAATCTACCCCTTGGCTCAGGCCCAGGAGAGCCGACTTATCAGGACCTTACAACAACAGGCCTGACCACAAAGGAGGAGAACGTCAGGATACATATGTGTGTTTTGATATGGGGGGAGGTACAAGGCAACAGTCCACAAAATATTTGTGTCTTAGCAACAGATACACACTGCATCAAAGCCCATCACAACATGATTCCCTCCCCCACACCAGGCCTCCAGGAGTCATGTTGAAATCTAAGCAGTAAACACACAGGCATGTTCTAGGAACCTCCTACTGCCCTGACAGTACATTTAGAGGTAGGTCAATGGTTCAACACAAGGAAAATGCTCCCAGCCCCCAATCCATCAGACAATTCAGCCCATTCTTATTAAAGAACAACGCCTGAAATCCCCCTGCAACCTCTCTGGTTCTTTACAGGGGTTAGTATTATGACCACACTCCTTCAGGACCAGCCCATCCCCCCAACCACAGATCCTTCCCACCCATCCCTCCATGTAGCCACTAACCTCTTTGGTTAAGTCTCCACTGACTGGAGGGGCCACAGCCCCCAAATCCTCCAAATCTTCACTGAATCCCTGCTCCGTTTCGCTTTCTCGCACCCCGTTGTCTGGGCCGGTCACATCTTGGAGACCACTGGAACTCTCGAGGGTGAGGCCTGAGCTAGGCTGGCTGCCAGAGACAGACCCCTCCGGATCCCGGTGGACCAGCCAGGCGTTAACCTCAGTGGTCGGCACCTGGAACCTGTCCAGGGCCCTCACCTGACTGAGGAGCCGCCGGGCAGTGAAGTAATTGTCCAGGTCTATGCTCTTGGGGTGGATACCATAGCCATCCAAGGTATTCCTCAGGTTGTGGAACTGGGTCTGAGTATAGGCAGAACTGGGCCCCAGGATGATCTCCCGGAGCGGGGGGAGCTGTGAGGTCAGGTAAGTATCCACGTCCACCCGCACCCCAATCAAACTGAGCAGAATGGTGAACTGGAGGAGTCCTTCCGTAAAGTATTTCTTCAGAGAAAGCATTGCTGAAGGACCAGAATGTTTATGCTTTTTGGTTTTTAAATCTTCCAAAAGATAAATCAAGGCCACTGCTCTGCTGCTCCAGCCAGCAAGTTACCCGCCTCAGTGCCAAACTCTGTACCCCACCCTGGCAGCTCCTTGATGGCCTCAGATGAAAGCACACCCCTTGGATCCAAGGCCACACTCCAGACCACATTCACTTTTCCCTTCTTGATACCTCACCTCTGAAAGTACAACTGTTCCTAACCCAGTCCAGGCCCTCAGGGCCCACGTGACTCACTGTCTCCACAGTCCACATACAGTCACTTCCTCACTCACGTTAGCTGGCCTCTCTCTGTAGATTCCAATGCAGGCTGTTCTCAGGAACAGCTGATGGATTTTTTTTTTCCTTCTCCCTCCTAAGGTTTATTTTCTTTGGCTGGAGCTACAGGCCTTTTGTCTTGGGTCAGAGTGTCCCGCCTCCTCCACACTTACCAGGGGGGTTTCCAGAGAAACCTGCAATAGCAATCAAAAAAGCAAGAGAATAAGATTCCATAATTTTCATGCCATGATCAAGGCAAAAGGTAGAAAACACATTAAAAGGCCACTTTTATTTTTTATTAAAAAATAAGTCAATTATTATACTCCCAGAGAAACAAAAACAAAAACCTGTTACAGACAACTATGAAAGGAAGATATTGCTCACAAAGGGTCTTAGTTTCTAGATATTAATCTTGCAACATCTTAAAAGGTAGCTCATTTTGGATAAGCTGATAATGCCCAGAGCATCCAAAATATTTTACATGTCTGATTTACTAACCCTCCCCCAACCCCATACACACACTACCCACTTCTATTTTTAGCTTGAGAAGTCCATTTCCTATCTTGAAAGAAAGTTTCCCATCTCTCGCGAGAAAACTGCCTACAATTCTTGTCCCTTTAAGTTCTAAAGGGGAGGGAGATTAATGGGTGAGAGTGTAAAAGGACAAGAGGACAACCACCACATCACAGTAAGCCTTTTTGTTTTCCCAACTTTGAAATCTGATTTCCCTTTCCGATCACTCACATTAAAAAAAAAAATGAGGGGTACTAACAGGGATGAGGGGGCCCTAAGGCAGGATTATTTGGTCCTGAATTGGAATAGACAAATTTTATTTTTATTCACTTGACCTTCTGAGCCAAAGCAGAAGGATATGACCCAGTCCTCAACCCAGATAGCCAAGTGGGGAGGGAGTAAATCTGCCTTTCAGTTTCTAGCCTCTACTTTTGAGCTTCCATTACCCTCAGAAACTAAGACATAGCTCTCTCGTCTTCACTGTTGTGACCCATGTACCAACTTAACCCTAAAGGGAAAAGAGGGGTCTACCCACACACACATACACACACACGCCCCCTTAAAGTGGGATCTACACACACACACACACACACACACACACACACCCTTATCTGGTTAGAGTAAACACAACTGCGACCCAGAATTCCTGCTTACGCTACCCTCCAGTTCTCACACAATTTATTACTAAAACCTCCCAAGAGCTAATTAAGTACAAGAAACCGGACAAGGTCTCTTAAAGACCGAGTAAGGCCAGGTCTGAGCCCGGTCCCACCCTGCCCCGGATACCCGAGTCCGGCTGGGACCAAGTCGCCATGCCGCTCCTGGCGCCTCGGCTTCTAGCCTTCTGGAACAGCAGCGAACAAGTGCTACTTTCCTGGCCTTGACCCTCCCTTACAGCCAAACCCCACCCCACCCTCCGCCCCTGTGGCCCCACCCCGCTCCCAAGCCCGGGCCTAACACCACGCCTTCTCAGGCCCTCAGCCCTCCCCAGTCCAACCCACGCCGGAGCCGGCTTTCTCCGCGGCCTCTCGGCCCCTCCCCGCCAGGGCCAGGGCCTGGCCTCGACACGAACTCGGTTTGGCCGCCCGCTCCCGCCTCCTGCCCCTCAGCTCCACCCCGCCGCCCTTCACCCCATAAGCCTCTGCCCCACGGTGCTGCGCCCCTCCCGTCAGGGAAAAGAATGTGCCTGATACCCGCTGCTGAGCTCGGCGTCCGCCGCTGCCGCCACAGCAGGCCCTCAACCCGAGTCCAGGCCTTGCCGCCGCCACAGCCGGCCGGCCTAGAGCTCGCCAGCCTCTGCTTCCCTCCCGCCCCCTCTTTCCACCTCACTCGGAAGCCCGCCCTCCGCGTCCCAGGAACACGTTCCTCCAATCGACGAGGCGAGACCGCGGCCATCGCCGGATGTCGCTTTGATTGACAGCAGAGAGAGCCCAATGGGCTGAGTGTGCCTCCTCCTTCCTATACCAATTTCCCAAGACTGACAAGGTCCACGGCCCAATGGACATATAGGCCCACCCCGCGGCGTAGGCCGGCCAATAAAAGGGGCGAAGGGCCTGTCTCCCGGCGTTCTGGACTTCCTCCGTCCGCCGGCCGCAGGAGGTATTACAGGCTGGGCGCGTAGTAAAGGAAACAAGCTGAGCGCTTCCAGTGCATCGTTTGGCGGGGGTATAAGGGCTTACGGCCAGTAATAAGAGGTGGTATCGCCGTCGGAGCGCGGAATCCCCCCTTGAGGGTTCCCACGATGACTTGCAAAAGTCCTGTGAGACCTGAGCGGCTGAGGTGGGGCACAGAGCATGTGTTTCGCATGTGGGGACGCCCGTGCCGCCATCTTGGGTGCTGGCAGCGGAACCCGCTCCCCCAGCTTCCGCTCCATGCGGGCCTGGCATATCGCCCCTCGCCAGGCAGGGACCGTTGCACTATTTGTCTGGAGCAAGGGTCGCATCGTGGCAGCAGCCCTGCGGGCAGGTTGCCACGACAGTAGTGGGACATTGGGAGTGTAAGAGATACGGCATAATCAGTGTTTTTGTCACGATAGAAACACCCGGAAGAGCTCTTCCTCTCTCTAGTCTCCCCTGCCAAGCTCCCATGGAGCTTAGTTTTGCTTTTCAGGAAATTTCCTCAGTTTCTAGTGTTCTCCAGTTTCACCTCGGCAACATCTTTTGTGATTTTTCAAGTATTATTTCACCCCCAACATCACTTGGGGAAGCTGGCAAATTTTGAGGCACTGCTCCAGAGATTCTGATACCCTTATTTTGGGGTGGCAGCATGATAAACTTGACTGTTTATTAAACCACAAGGGTAGTTTTAATGCTGCTGGTGCGGAGATCACTTTTAGGCAGTCACTGAGTTTAGTATGTTGAATCTGCTGTTGTTCCCAGCTGTGGGACAAGGAGGCATTGGCTCAAATTCTTGACTCTCTCGTAATCTAGCGGGCAAGTCATTGGTCCTTGTACAACCAAGGACAAGGCCAGCTGGTAACTCATTTGATGAGAACATCGAGCCCATCACGTGTCTGGAGAGTTAGGCAGCTTCATTTGGGTTAGTTCACAGACTAAGGACTTTCACCATGTAGAAGTATACAGCAGCATTCATTAATTGAATCGTCAGAAAACTGAGCCAGTTACCCTTTCAGAGAGAATGTGCTTCATTTTTTTCATTTTACTATTTGTCTCCCAGGGAGTGCTAGAATATAAACTCCATAAGGACTAGAGTTTTGTGCATCAGCTATTTAGTTTTCAACACCTAGAACAGTGCCTGCAACTTAGTAGACACAATAAATACTTGCTGACTAATTGAAGGGGAACTCAAGCAGGTAGGCCTGTGATTTAAATTTCCTATTATATTACCATATATAAACAACAAGGACCTACTGTATAGCACAGGGAACTATATTCAATTTCTTATAATAACATAATGGAAAAGAATCTGAAAAATATGTATAACTGAATCACTTTGCTGCACACCTGAAGCTAACATTGTAACTCAGCTACACTACAATAAAAGTAAACTTTTAAAAAAATTAAGTTCCTGTTAAAATCAGAAACTAATACTTGGAGGAAGTGTGATTTTGAAGAATATGGCATGTTATCAAGAAAATGGTTGATCATTCAGCCCCTGAATAAGACCACAAAGGTAAATACTACCATTGGATAAGAAAGAAGTTAAGGTGTGATTGGTAACTAAAAATGTATCAACGGGATTGAAAAGGAAATATTTTAAAACCACAGCATTAAAAGATATCAAGAGTAGACTAAAGTTACCAGGCTTAAATACAAGACTATTTTAAGAAGACAGAAGGAAAAATTGCATACTAAAAGTGGCCACCTGTTTGACACAGCAAATACAGAACAATTTTAAACCCTGTCATAGTTTTGAAAAAGCAACAACTGGGCAATCCTATATGGGGAGTCAGGGAACCTTAGCACCAACAGTGGGACAGTCCATTTGTATTTTCCAAGTTTCTTTTGAGCTACATAGCTGGGTACCAGCTGCCTGGGATAAGAAATAAAGTCATGTAGTGTATATAAGACTTACAAGAATCAAGATAAATATTCACTGAAATGGCATTTGTGGGTGGGACTGCCACACTGGGGAGATAACATGTGATACTCTCATGACACTTTGAAAGCCTAAATTCATTTGGTCACTTTAATGGCTTATAGCTTTGTTGAGATAGCGCTCTTGTCCATCCTCTCCTTTCCTTTCTCTCCTTTCTGGGGTCCTGGCTGTGGAGAGAGCAGCAGGCTCTGAGAATAGGAGGGGCTCCATGTTAATCCTTAGAGAAGGGGCTGGGAGAGGTGTAGAGTCTTTTGTTTTTGCCCACACTATCCTGTTCCTTTTCTTTTGCCTCCCAGCTTCAGGGACTGTGTTTAAATGTGTATAATAAGTGAGTGTAAACTGGGAGAGAGATGGATCAGAAACTGTATTATTGGATTAAAGAACGACAGGGTAGTTTGAAAAAATTTCCTGCTCAGCAGTTACAGAAAGATGGGAAGAAAAAGGGGAAAACAATTTCTGGCCCATTGCAAGGGCTGAGGAGAATGTAGGTGCAAATAAAGTCTCAGCAGCAGGTGGTTAGGCCTGGCACGGTGTGGGTGTCCAGGATATTTAATATTTTCCTTGGAGGGTGGAGATTGAAATACTGTCTTCTACTCTGTCTAGAGTTCCAGGTCAAGTCTGAACTGAGCAGGTGCAAACCTCCTTCGCAGAACCCACTGATTAACCTTGTGAAATCCAGGGTGTATCCATCTTCACCGGGGAAGCTACCCGCCTCCCTCCCCCACAACACTCCTCCTCCCCCCTCTTTGCCTGGGACAGCTGTTAATAGGACAATTACCCAAGAAGCAAAAGAAAGATCCCGTGCTGATGTGTCATCAGTCCTGGTTTATCCATTAAGTCAGAGGGAGAAGACCACTGGAAAAAGTGAGCGCATGCACTTGCTCCCTAAGGGAGAGGCTGAGAGCCATCAGTAGAACCAGGCCTTGACGGGGAGACTCCAGGCTGCTCAGGAGAGGAGAGAAGGCAGTGGGAAGCCAGAAAGAGGGTTAGTTCTAATACACAGGGATTTAGGGTCATAAAAAGAGCCAGTTAACTACACTGAAATCTGATATGTTGACCCACCTTCCTCCTCAGGAAAAGCTTTTGCTGCCACCAGCAGGCACATCCATCCTCCAGTCATCCTGAGAGAATGACACCTGCCAGGAAACCCTCAGAGGAGGGAACGTGGGAAGGCAGGCTGGCTGCGGCTCAGAGTTCTTGTGGAATGGCAGAAATTGCTTTTTCCCCAAGGGCAAACCCAATCTTTCTGCTATTCTGGTTGCCCATTAGTTTTCCTTTCTTTAAAATTATTTTTATTTTTTTAAGATGAAAGTAGATCTATTCAGGGAGATTGCACACTCCATAGAGTGCAGGCCATCTCAGACGGCATAAACATGTTTTTAAATGTCCCTAGTCTATATAAATACTCTCACTCTCCAATTTGCAAGTATTCCAACAGAATGGATGAAATGGCTGCCTGAGATTTCCTTACCGCCCTTCTGAGAGATTCTAGGATTACATCCTGTCAATACTAAACGTTACCCTGTTTTGCAAGGAAATCAATTAGTTTTCCAACTAATTCAGACATCTGGCCCCCTTTCTTACATGGTAAACATCATTAGCAAGCTTGTTACCATTAAACCATCAAAAGAGGTAAAGCTCTTCTGCAAGCTAGCCTCTTCCCTGTACACTCTTCCCATGGCTGTCTTAGAAGATTGCTTCTCAACCCTGGCTGCACATTAGAATCACCTGGGGGACTTGTAAAAGCTATCAGTGCCCAGGTCCCACCCCCAACCAATTAAATCACAGTCTCTCAGAGCAGCCTGGGGCGTCAGGATTTTGTAAAAGCTCCTCAGGTGATTCTTATGTGCAGCCAGAGTAGAGAATCACTAGCTTGGAGCAGGAATCCAAGTTGGGTAAAAAAGAACAGCAGCGATAATGCACAAGCACAGACTAGAATCACCACCTGACTTTAGGATGTCCTCCTTCTCAGTCGTAACATGTTGTCTTCCTGGACCTATCCAATGAAAACGCCTCATTGGTCACTCATGCCTTGGTGTAACATCTCATGAAGCTGGGTTCGGCCATCCCGTACGTCTCACCACACTGTCCCAAACAATGTTGGGTAATTTGCTTTGTATAGCTCTCAGTGCGGCATGTCATAATCAGCAAGGTACTACTGGGGGGAGGAGTGGATATTTTGGATTCAGAGTTGCGTTCAAGTCTGGCTCTGCCACGTATTATTTGGGCCCTCCTAAACTAAAATGGAGATGACAATGTACATATTCACATTTAAAAATCAGATCCTGTGTATAAAGCCATTCATGCATGGGTAGAGCTAAGTGTGAGGTCCCTTTCTCACTCAACTCTCTACAACGTTATCCCAGAGAAAGCCAAACATGTTGCAGAAATGAGAGCTGTCCTTAGAATGGTCAACTGGAAACATCCTGCCGACAGAGCAGGGAAGCTTTTGTTTTCTCTCTGGAGGATTCCACAAGCACACACCTCACACTACACACACACCTCCCCCTCTTGACATTATAGCAGGAAGGATAGAGAGAGGCTGTTACCCGAGGGAGCTGTTTCTTCTTCTCACACAAGAACAGATGCTAAAATCCTAGGACAGACAGCACAGAATACGGCAGCAGGCGGGTGAGTCAGAGGAAATGGGATGGTCTCACCTCCAAGATACACCAAGGCCCAGAGGGGACACTTTTGAATCACTAGGCTCCTAGAGACGCCAAAGGGCAGAGACATATGTGTATGTGTTTTTACTACCAATTCTTGTAATAAAGGAGAACAAATCTGACTATATTGGGTCTGTTCCTTTAGTTTTAACCACTGTGCCCTGCTTTCTAGGCTGTTTTGCTAGCTGTGCACCTTTTGTAAAACAATGTTGCCTTTAGCCTGAAATATACAGGAGAGCCTATTCTAGGGGCTCTGACCTTTTAAGGATGTTAGCACTTCTACATTTATGTAGAGTTGGCAAGTTGCAAAATAGAGAATAACCTTTGCTTGTTGGAGGTTTACAGGGACACCATGGCCTGACCCACAGGGACACCTACAAGAACAAAGAATTCCTGCAGCAAGAAGTTTGCAACAACGAACCACACCTCCTCCCCAGTTTTTGTTTGTTTGTATAAAAGGAGCCTGTATTCTGACTGGAGTCGGATTGTTCTCCATGACACTCGTCTGCCATCCTCTCGGTCTGCCGGCTTTCCGAATAAAGTCATTATTCCTTGCCCCAACACCTTGTCTCCCGATTTATTGGCCTGGCATGCAGCGAGCAGAACAAGTTTGGACTTGGCAACATTCTGAGTCCAGCTCCTCCATAGACCCCAGCTGGTAGAGTTGCACACAGCACCTCCCCCCTGGGCTCCCCCACCCCAACCCAAGGAAGCTGAGAGCTGAGAAACAGCAAGGAAACTGCTTTTGAACCCAGCTCTGGCTTCCTCATTCCGGGAGGCTCTCCAGGGTCTTCTCTTCTGCTGCACTTACACGCTTCTCAAGGGCTGCCAGGCTTACACTTAAGTCCTTTTGGGGTGATGCTCCATGGGAGACACTGTCCTGACACTACACATGGACCTTGTGCTTTTACACAGAATCCCATCAAAGTGGGGCCCAGAGGAGGGAAAGGAGTTCTGGGGTCTCTGTTGAGGGAGACTGGGGAGGAGCCATCATTGGGGAAAAATCTCTTCCTTGAAAAGTTCTACTTGAGCACACTGAATTTACTTAGTCACCACTGCACTTAAGCTGTAAAGAGATCCTGGTGACTTTAACAATAGCAACCCAGGTGGTGCAGGTGGTGGTGCTGAGGATTTGTAGGTCCTCAACTTCCTTCCCAGCCTTCTCTCACCCCCCACCCCTCTACCTCTCTCCAGTGTCTTGTCAACCACTCTCCTGTAACTAACTACCCACCTACCTCTCTCTGCAGAGCACACCAGCTCTCTAGGTCCCCTGTCTTCCTCCTCCCTTCTTCTACAAGCTGACCCTCTCCCACTGTGGGTACCATATGCCACACAGAGGCTAGGAAATGCCACTGGAAGCTTTCTGGTGCTGTCTTTGTAAATATGAGCTAATAATGGACTAGCTCACAGAAATATTAAAGCATCAAAATAATCAAATCAGTATTTTTAATAACATATTGAGCTGACATGACCACTGACATCACTTCTGATGATCTGGAATCCAAACAAATAAAGTACTGTGTCTTCTCCCCTCATTATACCAAGTAGCGCTGATTAATGTTCATTATTATAGCTCTGGTAGCCTGCAGGGAAGATTCAGATGCCTTCTAAGTCATCACAAAAGGAGGTGCGATAGATGTTTCCTCAGATGTCTGTGTGGCTCGCTCCCTCACCTCCTTCGGCTCTTTGTTCAAATGTCACCTTCTTGAAGGCTTTCTCAAATGACCCTCATGAAACTGGCATACTGTCCAGCCTCTCCCCACCCCTTACATTCCTGATACCCATTCCTGCTCTATTTTTCTTCATAGCACTTATCACCAGCTCACATATCTATTTTATTCATTTACCTGTGTATTTTCTGTCTTGCACAGAAATTCGTGCACACACAAACACTTGAATAAGCTCCATGCGAGCAAAGATCTTATGTTGGCTACTGTTCCATCACAGTGGCTAAAAACGTACCTGCTACACGGCACTCAGACTTTGTCCAGCATATAAAATATGGTTTCGTCGGACCTATTACGTGCCAGGCTCTGTCTGGGGCAAATTAGTAAAAATGATATTTAGAGATTAAGAAAAGTACAATAAAAGAAATATGTAGGGTGCTGAGCTAGAAACTGGGACAGCAGAGACCTACGAAGTTAGATTCGGTGCTTGTCAGAGAGGGCCTTTTAGAGATGACACTGAAGTTGAGATGAAGAATGAGAAGACTTGGTACTAGTCAGCAGAGGAAAACCCCATCCCCCAGCCATCTGGGATGAGGGAGTGTGGCACCCAGCATAAGAGGACCTGAAGAGAAGAAGAGGGAGGAAATTTTTAGTCTGAAACCTGGGTTCCACCTCCATGCAACTATTTATTAGCTAAACAGTCTTGAAAAGGTCACATAAACCTGGAGCCTCCCTTTCCTTAAAATGGGGGTGAGACCACCTACTTCACAGGTGTGAGCCCTCTTAGATAATGTATGGGATAGTGTTGAAGTGTAAAATGCACGCCTGGTGTTGTGATGGGTAAATGGGTAAGTACTGTGAACTCCGTACCCTTCAAGTGTGAATCTGCCACTGGCCTCGAGGATCCTGAAGGGAAAGCTTGTCCTCTGGTATACTCAGACCAAAGGCACCCAAACATGGGAAAGCCTGACGCCATTCACTGGTGGAGCATTTATGCTGCTAGGCATCTGTCTCGTTTCAGATTGTGTCCTGTCGTGCCTGTGTCTTGGGAGAATTCTGCTGAGGTGTCCGGGCACCATGGCTCCCTTGCCCAGGTCGTGTGAGAGGAGTGGGAGAACTTCTTCTGCACAGAGGGGTTCCTCTAGAACTGTCCTCATCGGCTCCCACTGCTAGAAGCTGTCTCTGAGACCCAAAGGATGACCTGATACATCTGTCCCCACGGTACCTACCAGGAGTCAAAAGACAGACTGGACTTCGCCCGTGTTTTCTGCTGGCCTCACGACAGCCTGCGGACGTCGATGCAAACCAAACCCACAAGCCAGAGAGAAGTTAGGAGGGGAAAGAGGGGCCGGTCCTGGGACACGGAGGATGCCGAGAGCTCTGGGCTTTGAGGGGCGGAGGGCGAGGGAAAGGAGAGGTGGGGGGAGGAGGGCTGGGGTGTGGGCGCAGGCGGAGAGGGCGGGAAGAGGGGGCGAGGAGGAAAAGGCCGCGGGGAAAGGAAGCACCCGCGCGGAGGGGCAGAGGGGGGCGGGCGCGAGGCCGGCGGCCGCCGGGGAGGGAGCGGGCGGCGGCCTCGGGGGGCGGCGGGCGCGGGGCGGGGCGGCGCTGTCAGCGCGAGGCGGCGAGCGGAATGCAGCGGCCGGAGGCCTGGCCACGTCCGCACCCGGGGGAGGGGGCCGCGGCTGCCCGGGCCGGGGGCCCGGCGCCGCCCGTCCGAGCCGGGGATCCCGCGGGGCTGCGGGTACGGAGCGGGCGGCGGGAGCCAGAGAGGCTGGGGGCGTGGGGGGGGGGGGTGCGCCAGCTCGCGAGCCGCTCGCCGGACGCCAGGGAACTTGGTGCCGCCAGGACGGGCCGGGGAGGGGCGGCGCCCGCACAGGCAGAAAAGTTCTCGAGGAGGCCGGTCTGCGTCCGCGCGGGCGACGTTCTGCCGCAGTCGGAGCGGGCTGGGGCACGGCTCGGCCGAGCTGGATTGCGCTTCTCCCGGAGGTCCCGGGAGCAGAGGGGCCGTCCCGGGCCGTGGGCTGTCGGGCGTGCTTCTGGAGGCCACCCGGGCCGGGGGGCTGGGGGCGCGCGGAGAGCGCGGGTCCAGCTTCGGCCGAGGGCCGCTGGAGGAGGAGGAGGCTCGGCGCCGCTGTCCCCCCCGGCCCAGGTTCTGTGATACACTCCGACTCGGGCTCTGGAGCAGTCAGTGCATGACAGAACTTGGGCCCGGAAGGACCTTCTGCACCCCATGGGCACAGCGCCCAATCCGGGCCTGCAGTGGAACATCTGCCTGGGAGAGGAGCAGGGCACCCAAGTGGCCCACGTGGCACAGGGTTGGGCCGGAACCAGCTGTGGACCTTTGTGGCTGGGGTTGCTGGTGCCTGAGGATGGACTCCTGGTGCCAGCAGATCCCATAGAGCCAATGACAGGGAGTCTGCCTTGAGTCAGGGGCCAACGGAGCTCTTCTCTTCCCCCATGTCAGTTGCAGGAACCTTCCCTCTACACCATCAAGGCTGTTTTCATCCTAGATAATGACGGACACCGCCTGCTGGCCAAGGTAACCTCCCGCCCTCACCGGAGGGCCCCTGAAGACCCTGTGCCACAGCCCCAAGCACAGAAGGGACTCTTCTGTCTCCTGTCACAGAGACCCCACTGTAGACTCTGTGACTCAGAGCATCTCAGCTGAGACCCTTCCAAAGGTCATCCTGTCCATCCTCCTGCCTTGTCAGACTGCTGGTCCCTGAAGGGGAAGCCTGTCTAGTCTCTTTCTACTCATGTTCCCTACCATGTCTTCTCCCCATCCTTTCCACTGGCCTGGGACCCAGGAGTTCTAGTCCCCAAATTCTAAACAAGCAACCTCCACTTTTCTTCTACAGCTCGGTTACCACTAAACCTTTAGAACCAGACAGGACTTTAGAGACTATGTAATCCAACTTTCATTTCACAAATGAGGAAAATGCGGTGTAGGGAAGCTCAGTGAGTTGCCTGAGGTGGTCACAGATACTAATATGAGAACAGAGGTCCAAACTCAGGTATTTTGACTTGAGGCTTAGTAGGGCGGTTTTTCACTGCAGTTCACTGCACAGTTATTTTGCTTCTATCCTAGTGAACGTGGCCAGGATAAACCAAACTAGAATAATCCAAAAATAAATGTTTACCATCAACACAATTAAGTAGAGTAGAGCTGTAGTACCTAAACTAGTTATGAAATGCATTATAGATTTTTCATTTGTTTGAGGCTGAAACTTTTTGTCTTCATGGCATTCAAATGAACTTGTTCACCACAGCAGTGGCTGGCAGGGAGACTACTATTTTGCAGATGGGGTCCTAAGTGGCAAAATCCACATGCAGGAGATTGAAAGCTGAGCTGAGCATCCCTTGCCCCAGCAGATGGTCCGAGGTAGCTCAGCAGTACCAATACCAGGGCTTCCTCCCAGCAGCTCACATCCATGTTCAGATGCAGAAGCTGAGTCAGAGAGTCAGCAAACCCAAACAAAACGGCATTGATTAACTTAGGCGGTGTGTGCTGGGAACTTTTCCTTAGACATTTAATCTTCACCATAACCCTGTCTGAGGTCAGACCATCGTTGCTGTTGAAACCCAGCTCTGCCCCTTACAACTGTGAGATGTCAGGGGAGCTACCTGACTTCTTCACATCTCAGTTTCCCCATCTCTATAATGTGGATAATAAAGTTGCTGTTGTGATTGTTATTGTGTTAAAGGGCCCCTGGCTCTGCCATCTTTCCTGCAAACTCCGGTTAGTGTAGAAACTGTGACCAAGTGACCATGCCAGTCTTTAGCTCACTGCACATCTGCTGAATGTTCAGAGGCCTCCAAGAAATCAGGAGAGAACTCCAAAAGCAGGCCTCAGAATTCTTCTCCTTTCTATGACTTTCTTTGCTCAGAATTTGTATTTATGGGGAAACAATGAGCAGATGGACCAAGAGGGCAGTAAAGAGGAGACGGGGAACGGCAACAGAGTCCCGCTTGGCTAGCACCCACCACTCCCTGCCATCCATCCAGGCCCTGTGGAACAGCTGTCACCTTTTCTCCTTCCCTTTCTCATAGTATTATGATGACACATTCCCCTCCATGAAGGAGCAGATGGCCTTCGAGAAAAATGTCTTCAACAAGACCAGCCGGACTGACAGTAAGTGTCCGCCTCTTCCTCGCCCAGAACCCTCAGATGCACAACGTCATCTTCTCCATCTGGACACATCTGTCCCCATCGGCCTCACACACCCACAGGGCATTCTTTCTTCTTCAGAGGTGCTTTTTCTCTCCTTCCCAGCTGTTCTTTTCTCCCTTCCTCCAGTGTGCCTTCACTCCCCTTCTTCTCAAACCAACCCCCCCCACCTTCCAGCACACCTGAACCTCTCCCTCAGTGGAAGAGGACAACTGTGTTGTGGGTCCCCCACCAGCCTGGGGCTGGTGCAAGGCATTGCATATGGGGGTGGAAGGTTGACCTTGAACGGGGTTTGTTGACTCCTCGGAATGAGGCAGTCAGTTGCTAGAAAAGGAGTGGAGTCTTGGGGGAAGGGACACAGAGTAGCCTAATGGTGGTGTCCCTAGTGCTCGTCTTTCCAAAGGTTCTAGGCTTTCTAAAGTTTCTTTGGAAAGGGAAGAAAGAAATAGAGGGAGAGGTGCAGAGCTGGAGATGGGGACAAGGGATCAGGCAGAGGTGACCAGACTGAAAGTTCCCTTCACTTCCAGGTGAGATTGCGTTTTTGGGGGGCATGACCATCGTCTACAAGAGCAGCATTGACCTCTTCCTGTATGTGGTGGGCTCATCCTCCGAGAATGAGGTGAATTCAGGAGGTTGGGGTGACAAGGAGGGTCTGTCTGTGGGGGAATGGCTTAGAGTCTGGGGTAGAAGCTGGGCTCTGAAGGCTCACTGTTGGTACCTCTCCTTCTAGGCTTTGGGGGACTGGGAGCAGCCAGAATGGTTCTTTTTGGAATAATTCATACCCATGATGCCCCTTAGATTCCTTGGGTACCAGAAATGAAGTCCTCTGTAGGGACCCTTTGTTTCTGTCTTTTTATTTTTCTTTCTTTTTTTTTTTTTTAATGGAGGTACTGGGGACTGAACCCAGGACCTCACTTTGTTTCTTAAACATCACTGGAGAAGGATGTACTCAGTTTCCCACAGTGGGCACTCCAGTGCTTCCCAACCCAAACACGGGGAGGCGCCCTCTCAGGTCAGGCTGCATTCAGGCTCCAGCCCTGTCCTATGGGAAAAGGGACAGCTGCCCACCACTGCCCACACAGATAGGCTCTGAGGTTCCCTTTCGGCCTTCTCAAACTCAAGTCTCTTGTTTTCCTCCTCCTGTGTCGGCCCACCCCCAGCTGATGCTCATGTCTGTGCTCACTTGCCTGTTTGAGTCCCTGAACCACGTGTTAAGGTGAGTGATGTAAGTGATGTCCTCTGTCCTCCAAGGCCCCCATCCCCTTAGGCCTTGATACATCACAGAGGCAGGGCCCTTCCTACCTGGTTTTCTCCTGAGGTCCCCACAAGACTAAGGCTGGAGCCAGAGCATCCTACTGCAAGGCCCCTGCCTTTTACCTGATCACACGTGGCTATAGCCAGAAAATGAGACCTAAAGAAGCTAAGTGATTTGCCTGAGGTTACAAGCTATTTATGTCAGAGCAGAGATTCAAATTCAGGTTTGACTTGAAGCTCAGGGTGGTTTTCCCTCCACCCCGATTCAGTGATCTAGCCTGGGCAAGCCGAACTCGGATAACCCAACGATAAATGTCCGCAGTCGACACAATTAACTATGGTAGAGCTGAACTGAACTGCTATGAAATACCTTAGGGTGGGCATAGGGTCAGTGACCAAAGTGTGGGAGGTTGGGTAGGGGGAGCTGACAGAAGCAGAGCCTTTGTGCTGGAATCCCTTGCACAGGTGCTGCCTTCACTGCCCTTGACATTCTCCTTCCTGTGCTTGTTGTGGCAGGGTGGGAAGTGAGGCAATCTTTGGAGAGAGAGGGTCTGCCCACCTAGGCGGGGACCCAGCTCCTCCTGACTGCGGGGAGGTTCTGAAGCTGTGTCTGCCTTCAGGAAGAACGTGGAGAAGCGCTGGTTGCTGGAGAACATGGACGGAGCCTTCCTGGTGCTGGATGAGATCGTGGATGGCGGGTGAGGAGTGGGGAGAGAGGGGCTGGTCAGGGACACTCACAGCAGGAGGTGCCTTTGGGGGTCATCAGCTCTCGATTGCACCCAGCACATTGTTGGCTCTCTGGCCAACTTCTCCCTCCCTTCCTGCAGCATATTCCCGGTGATCCCATCCCCCCATGCCACTCATGAGTTTGGAGACTGACTTCAGTGTAGGCCAAAGTCAAGCACACAAGAAAGTAATCTGATGTCAAACTATGGCTGGTTGTTGACTAGGCAGGGTCTGGGGGGAACGGTTTGCTCTCCAGTGCCCAGGAAAAGCAGGCAGCACAGAAACTTGCCCCTTCCTGGAAAGACTTCACTCAGGCAGAGCCCTGCTACCACCACACCTCCCGCTCTTAGATGACCTTTCCAACACTGGCTAGATGCATGACCTGGGCCAGTTCCTTATTTTCCATATTTTCTCCATCTTTCAAATGGTGATGATAAAGGAACCACCTCAAAGGGTGTGGGGTTAAATGAGGTTATGCAGGTGAAGCTCATGGTTCTCTTTCTATAAACGTTTCCTCCTGTTGGTATACAATTATATCCTTAGGAAGCTGGGAGCTCTTATGAGAAGGGTTGGTTAGTGAATTTCCTTGGGGGGCAATATTCAGGGAGAAAAAAAAGTTCTGGCTCTGGGGCAAAGGATAATGGAAACTGCTCATCTTGAAGACATCCACATGCCTCTTATCATTACATCCATTTTACTGATGAGGAAACAGGCTCAGAGATTCAAGTGACTTGCCCAAGATTACGTGGCGAGGGAGTGGCAGGGCCGAGATTTAAAGCCATGTACGTGTTTTGAGAGACTGCTCTTTCCATGGCCCTATACCACACTGCGGGGGGGCAGAGGCTCTGGGGCTGGGGTACTGTGGAATCCTCCCTCCTTCGCTCTGTAGCTGTTGACCCCCTGCTACTGCAAGGCCTTGTGCTAACTGCTAGGACTGAACAGTGAGGGGAATAAGACCAGGTCTTGTGGAATATACGATTTGTGAATACACTTCCGTGGAACCTCTTTAAGTAAAACTCACATACACGCAATTACAGATACAAAATGAGGTGCAGGGCCTTAAAAGGGGCCCTTCCTTGCAAGAGAGGTTGTAAACTTTATCAGCTTCTGGTCTGTAACCCTAGTAGGCCCAGTTTCTGCCTGCTGAGGGACTCACAGTTTCCCCCCAGTGAAAATCAGGAGCTATACTTCAATAAAAATGTGTATGTGTATATATACACAGACACACACACACATATACACACACATATGTGTGTGTGTGTATATATATATACACACATACATAAAAATAGTAGATAAAAAATTACTAAATGGAAAAAAAAAATCAGGGAAGTGTTAGTGGAGGTAATAGCTGAACTGGAGCCTCGGCCTGGGATGTCTGTGTAAAGGACCTCTGGTGAGGGACCTGGGGCTGCAAGTGCCCCTGTGAGGAGCCTGGAAGAGGCTCTCAAGAAGTGTTTGTTCACTTCCTTCTGCCCTGGAGGAGCCTCACTCAGTCCCCATGGGCCCTACCCCACAGTGACCAGCCCTCACCCCTGCACATACCCACACATGGCCCCAGAGCACCCCCAGGGCATGAGAGAGTTGCCAACTAGCTGAGAAAAGCCTCCACGTTTGGGTCTATCAAAAGGGAAGGTAGGTTCTGATTTTGGGAGTTCCATGGTATAAAATAATAGTGAAACAAGATAGAGACCTCAGAGGGGCCTCCCCCCCTTCACTGTACCTGAATCCATCCCTAGACCCAGAGGTGAAGTGAATTTTCTAGAGCTCTTGAGTTTTTGAACCCCTGCTTTTGACAACCTGATCATTCTAGACTGGACTGCCCTCACCTGACCTCTAAGTGTTTGCTCAAGTGTGTGAGAATCTGGGCTGAAGGCTTTCCGTGGTGAGGGAGTTCTAACTTGAGCAATAGCAGCAGTAAGGTACCTTGAGGGGAGGATGTTGCAGGATATGGCAAGGGAGGGAAGGGCTTAGCAAGGAAAGGAGGCAGAGGGGCGAAGCATGTGGTTAATTTTCCTCTTGGTTTCTCTCATCTTGTAGTGTGATTCTGGAGAGTGACCCCCAGCAAGTGATCCAGAAAGTGAATTTTAGGGTAAGAGTCACGCTGTATCCCCCCTCACTCCCACCTCCCCCAGGCTGCCCTTCCCATCCTCCCCACCTCCTGTCTTCCCTGTGTCTGGGCTGCAGGACCCGGATGGTGGGAGTACAAGCTCCTCCAGCAGAAGAAACCAGTAAGCAGATGCATTTGTAGGGGGAGTGGCAGTCTGGGGGGTATTGGTTAGTAAAAGAGATCTCTGTCCTCTCCCCCTGTAGAGAGAGACAAACACCTCACCATCCTCCCTGGTGGAAAGCACCGACTGGGGAAATAAATCAGTCCTCAGAGACACCAGGTGGCTGCCTTGGGCTTGGAGCTGGAGTTGGGGTATAGATGGAATCTCCCTGCCTAGTTTGGCTTCTCATGTTTGGATGAAACCTTTCCTCTCATCTTTATTCCCCCATCAATCTCTTGCCCACCTTACACCATAGACGGCCTTGGGGGTCCTGGCTTCTAAATGACAGGCCCTAGGACTTCCACTAAGTGTGATACACATCCAGTTTGTGATCCTCTAATCACTGCCTCCCCTCACCGCTGCCCCCCACAAGCCTCTTTCCTTCGCCTCTCTTTCTTCATCCAATACCCTTGCCCTGGCTTGACCACCTTTGACTCTGCTTCCCTGCAGGCAGATGACAGCGGCTTGACTGAACACAGCGTGGCCCAGGTAGGCCCCCTCTGTCTGCCTTGGTCAGAAATGGGTTAGAGAGAGGAGAGCAGAGCATCCCAGAGGGGACCCAGGGGGCTGTCAAAGCTGAGAAATCAGGGGTGCAGGGGGGAAGGGATGAGGCAGTGACAGGCCACCTCTTAGAGACAGTCATTGGAGGCTTCTAGGGTCCCCGAGGTGATGTGGAGCTGGGTATTAATAAATGATGGATGACTTCCCAGCAGCTCACCTCATCTCTGGCTTGATGTAGTTGGATTGAAACCCAGGATGAGCCCACCCTGGAGAGAGCTGGGTCACTTGTTCCCCAAGGCAGTCTGGGAGCTCAGGCTTCTGATGCTTCCTCCAGACCGGAGAAGATACCAAAGAGAGTTTTCCTCCAAACCCTCACCCCTAGCTGTTTAAGGTGAACACTGAGATTGTTAAGAGACCCTTAGACCCATGACAGGGTCTAATCCTCACCACTTGCCACCTTGTCCCGAGTGACCTGACTGTGGAAAAGTCTACCCCTGCCAGTCCCCGCCGTGGTCCTGTCTGAGGGGTGCATGTGGGGCAGGGGGGAGGTTTCCGGATCTGTGGCCTGACTGGTTTCCCAGTGTGCAGACTTCCTGCTTGTCAGGCTTGGCCTCCATTCTGTCTGCCCGCAGGTCTCTCTGCCCAGACTAACCCTGCTTTTATGGAGCTTCCTGCCCTGGCACTAACTTCCTCCTGCTGTGGTGGCCCAGGCCGAGATGGGCCTGTGCCGTCCCGTGTGGAGCCCCAGGAGTGGTGCCCACTGTCCGGTGACTGCCCTTTGTGCCTACTCTGCCTCTCCCCTTCCCGGTTCCCCATGCCTCCTCCTACCCCACTGAGGTGAATGCAGCCCTGTGGCAATTCTCAGGCCAAGGAGGTTAAGGAGCAAAGAGCAGGGCAGTTAAGAACAGGGCTGCTGGCGTGAGTCATCCCAGGATATATGTTCGACCTTATCACCTACATGCTGGGTCACTGAGGGCAAGTTCCTCAACCTCTCTGGGCCTCACATAATCACACGACATTCCTCACAGAGTTATTATGAGAATTAGATGAGCTAATACATGGAAAGCTCTTAGCACAGATCCTATTTTCCAAAGGGAGAAAGAATGAAGACATAGCACTTTAAATGAAATTCTTGAGTAAAAACCAAGGAAGTTGCAGGTAGTGAATGGGAGATGGAAAGAAGAGAAAGTTAGATTCCAGCTGGGAGAAGGAGAACCCCAGGGCTAAGCTGTCCCTAAGAGAGGGCAGGAGGAAGGGACACACAGTGTGGGATGGGCCTTCTTCAGAAAGGAATGAGGCTTGATGGCTGGAGGAGCCATCTGAGGGACATACCTGGGGTCCCCACCATGTTGTCATGGATTTGTATAAACATGGGACTGAGGCCATTTCAGCAGGATGTGAGAGTGAACACATTTGAGCGCAGGTGTCCCCCGGCAGACTCTGGCCAGGAACCCTTTGCCAGCTGTGCCACATCAGCAGCAGGTTGGGTGGGGTGTTGAGGATACACTGCCAGCCCAGTCCAGAGCTAGGGGTTTGCTGAGGTGTCTGGGCTCAGGAAGCGTCAGGCCAGGGCGTCTCTGCCCGGATGTGGCATTGTGGGCTGGAGCTCGCATGGCCTGGTGCGGGGGAGACAGGGCTGCTGCCACACCCTGGCTGCAGATGCAGGAACTGGAGGGCTGGGCAGGTTCTGGCCTGGACTGGTGGTTGGCTGCAGCCAGTGTGAGCTGCTCATTCAGTCTTGATGGCCTGTCCCCACTGAAACCAGGCAGAGGTGAGCTGCTGCCACCTAGTGACCGGGGATTGCAGGGACACTTAGAGAAGGTGGCTGTAGACCTCCCCCTCACTGCAGTTGTTAACATACTTGACATTCCCCCTAGTAATTCTCTCAACCTTCCACACCCCACCCCACCCAGGTTCTTCAGTCTGCCAAGGAACAAATTAAATGGTCGTTACTGAAATGAAGGCTGTGCATTCAAGGCTCCCTACCCCCAGATCATTCCCCCCCCAAATCCTGGCAAAAGCACAAAGACCCCAGGGGACACTGGAGACCCCTCTATATCCCCGGGCCCTCCCAGAACTGACTCCAGAGGTCTCTGGCCAGGGACTCTGAGATGCAAAGATTTGGCTTCAGCATTGAGTCACGCCTTCTCACTGCCCTGGCCTGCCCTTTCTGCCGTGAGAACCAGCTGAGCTGCCTTTACTCAGACCTTAGGCATCCCTGGCCCCAGAGCACAAATAAACCTGCTTTTATCTCCTGCCAGTGGTCTCCTTCTCTCTTGGCCTGGGAAGAGTGTGTGTGCGTGTTCCGATAAGGGCTTCTGCACTCTGCGTGGCTTGTCTTCAGAATGCCCAGCACCATGCATCCTTGTGGTTGTGTGATTGGGGAGAGGGGTGGGTCAATGAAAAGGGAACAATTTAACATAGTGAGGGGGTATGACACTGATACTCGGACCCAATATGTGGTGGGGAGGGCTGGGTATGATTGTGTGACATGATAAAAGAGTTATGGTGGGAGGAATGTGTATTTGGGGGGAAAAGGAGAACAGAAGATGGTACAGACATGGTGGCCCCGCTAGGGATTCTTTGAGTCACTTTTTCCATTATCAGCCTCCAGAAGGGAAGGGCGGAAGGCTTCCTCCAGAAAAACTGAGAAACAGCACGCCTGTTTTTCTTGGCATTCTCGGGACCGCGGAATTCCTATGCTGGCAATTACCCTGGGCACTAGAGCCCTGCAAGCTCGCCATGGCTAGGCCCGGATGCTAGGGGCGAGGAAGCAATGGCCAGGTCCACCGTGCATTTGTGTCCAGAGCACCCGGTGCGCCCGAGGGTGTGAAGAATTGCAGGTTCAGAGGGAGAGACGGGCGGAGGAGGATCCTAGGGGCAAATGCGAAGAATGGAGTGACTTTCGGGGCGACACGACTCCCCTTCTCTCTCCATCCCAGAACCTCTCCCTTTCTCTGACACGTACACTTTATGCATCCTGTACAGAAGTCCGCAAGAGTGTCTTAACGTTCCGCCCCATTCAGCTCGGTTCCCTCCATCTCTGCAGCCGCGGGTCCACGTCCCGCCCCCGGCTCCGCCCCTCGATGTTGCCCACCGCCAAGGGGAGCGCCGTCCCAGGACCGTATCCGCGATCCTATAGCGCCACCTAGAGGGAAAAGCGCTCCCTCAGGTCCCTCTCCCCCTACTAACTCCGCCCCCAGGGCGGGACCGACCCTAGCTCCAGCGAGTTAATCGCTGGTCTCCCACCCGCGTGGCAGGGCGTTGTCCCAGCAACCAGCACGCTGAACCCGCCCTGCTAGCTCCCAGCCAGCTCGGGCTCACGAATTTCCGCCAGCGGTTGCAGAAAAAAATCGGCGAACCCTGGGTGTTAATAGAGGCAGTCACTGCGGGTTATCACATCCTACATTATAAAACTCTCCAGGATTGGATATTTATAATGGGCATGACTACTTCTGTAATTAGAGGAAATGAAAAAGATATAGTTATGTAAACAAATAGATTGTAAATACTGCGTACATAACCATTCCAGTAAATAATGTAAAAAGGCAACTCCAAAAGGGGGAAAAAAAGTATGCAATTAAATGCTGTAGAGTTCAGGAGCCAGTGTAGCGACGGGAAATGAGAAATTTTCCAGAAATACTTTGGCAAAAGTGCGGCCTCATCCGGTGCCCGGCTCCATCCACCTCCTGTAAACAACTGCGAGAACCGGAGGGGCAAATTCAGTTCCTAGGAACCCGGCCGCGCCCACCCGGGTTCTGCAATTCCAATTGTGCAGGGACTAGACTGGCAAGGCCTGGCGCTTTGCACAAAATGGTTCACCGAATCCTATGGATTATGCGATGCTATCCCCATTTTATGGAGGGGCACACGAGGCTCTGAAAGGTTAAAGTATTTCCAACAGTTTTCTCAGAGCCGGGCTTGGGAGGGGGAATTGCTGAGAGGGGTGGGTTTCCCGCACTTTCTGCCCTAGGGCTGTCCGAACCCCTCGCCCACACAGGGACTGTACCGGCTTAAGAGGAATGAGCCGAGGGGGCGTGGCAGTGGGGAGAGGCAACCAGAGAGCTGTCCCCGCCAGCTGTGGCCAAGGATTTCGGGGAAGGTGGCCGCAGCGAAGCAGCCAACCCACGCCGGGAGGCGGGGAGAGGGCAGCGCAGAGGGCTGCGCAGAATCGCGGGGAGACCCAGAGAGCCTGGAAGGGCAGGGGTGCCGCCCCTTCCCGGGGATGCCAAGTTTACAGGCCCGGCTTTCCCGGGACTGAGGCGAAGGGCCCACGCGCCCCTGGCCCCTCCTCGGCGCCCGCAGCCCCGCAGAGCCGCCAGAAAGGAGGGCCTGGCAGTCTGCTTCGAGCTCTGTCCGCTGGTCCCGGCCATCCCCTCGCCCCTCCGACGTCTAATGAGCGCGGCCTCGGGCGCGAGCCTGCGGGCGCGGAGGGTAGCGTGGAGCTGGCGCCGGCGGGGGCGCCGTCTGCCCGCGACCGGTTTTCGGGAAGGGCAGTTGGCGGTTCCGGGCCGGAGAGGCCCCCGGGGCCTGCCTTCCCGTCTGCTCTCAACCCCGGGGCCCCTCCCCGCCTTTCTGCTCTAGTGGACGACTCAGTGGGTCTCGAGTATCTGTGGGGAATAGGGCTTAAGGGCGCCCCCTTTCCTCCTGCTGAATTGGCATCAGGGAACTTCAGAAAGAGCCCCAGAGGCTCAGGCCCAGCCAGAGGGCGTACACCGAAGCACTGGCCGGGGCTCGGGTGCACGGGGAACGCTAGCCACACCTAGACCGGGCTGGGGACAGAAAGGTAGTAACGTCAAGCCCTCGAACCCCCTTTTTACCACCCTGAGCCCTTGGCCCCCTCTCTGACTCCACACGCCCCCTGCTTAACGGCCATTGGCTGGCAGGAAGGCAGAGCTGGTCGGATTGGCCTGCATCCGGACAGTGATGGATGGCTCCCCGCTGAACGGACCGCGACCGAGAGGGCGTCTGCTTTGGCTAAAGCGGGACCAACCAGGCCTGAGAGCGGGTGGAGGATGAGCTGGAGGCTGGCCTAAGGCTCAAACTTCTGTGCTCTCAATCTCCCTTTGAACGCTACTGAGAAAAAAATCTTACCCCTGATGCCTAATAGACATCCTTCAACTCCGGAACCTGATGTAGGCAAAGGTGAATAATTTACCCAAAGTAGTTTGGGCACAACTCTATGGACCTCCCTTTCCCTCTTAACTGGATATCATTCGTGTAACAATATTCGTGTGCTCCGTTTGTTCATTCATTCATTCACTTATTCAAATATTCGAGTTTTTGCCAGGAGCCAGGCATTAGGGAAAGAAAGGGAGGGAGATGGATCAGCAAGTGACTGGGCCCAAATGTGGCAGTGGGGTAGGGGTAGAAGGTTGAAAGGAGAGAGATTCAAGGACTATTTCAAGGTAGAAATACCTTCTAAAAATCAAATGGTGTTCTTTGTCTTGCTCTAAGTGGTGGTAAAAATTCACAGAGCTTACACTTAAGACATATGTTCTTTCCTGTAGGTAAGTCATTACTTCAATTAAAAAAAAGAAAAAAGTAATCAAATTGCCACCAATTTTACTCGACGGTCAACATTTGTATGGTCTTCATCTGTTTCCTAATCTCTTCTTTATCTCTATCAACTAAAACCAGAAAATATCAGATGAGGATCCGAAGAAATGAGTGATTATGAAATACATGTAGACTTTATACTGTACATACAGACGAGTGCTGCCCCTCAAAATGGACTCTCCGGTAAAGAAAAGCAGTGTTGATAAAAACAATAATAGTAGTAGTAAAATAAAGTTTCTTTTGGAATAAATTATTTCAATAGACATTTACTAACTGGCTGTTCTGAGCCAGACACCTTGCTGGGGGTTGGTGGGAGCTTCTAAGGTAAATTGGAAGACACAGTTCCTGACCCAACAAGGTCACAACTTGACTGGGAACAAAGTTGTATATGCAGAAATCATAAGCATTGACAGAAGAGATGGTGTGTTACGTAGTATTTGATAGAAGGAAGTTGGGGAAAGAGACACTACAAAGGGAGAGATAGTATAAGCAAAGCAAAGAGGGAGAGAATCTCCATCAGGAATTGCAGGCAGGCGCAGGCAGCCCAAATGGAGGATGTGTGTCTCTGTGGGAGGCTGGGGTGTGTTGAGACATAAAGCTTCTCCCTCAACAAGTAGTGACTGGATCAATGTGAGCACTGAATGCCATGCTAAAGAATCTGCTGTTTACTGAGTTGACTACTCTGTGCACCTTAGAAATACTGTTGTCTTCAAAACAACCTAACTAAATGGACTCTGTTAGCCCTGTTTTTACAATTGAGGGCCCAAGAATTTGGATAATTTGCCTCAGGGCCCAGGTGAGATTTTTAAACCCAAACTGGTCTGTCTTCATTGCCTACTGCTCTTTGCCCCAACCACAGAGCTTGGTTTGTATTCTGGAGGTGATAGGGAGCATTAAAGATTTTCAAGCAGTTACATGATATCGATTCTGCGTTTTGCAAAGAACTCTGCCAGCAACGTGGAATGTGGATTGAAGAAGGAAATAAGAATTTAGGGTCAGGGCAAGACACACAGAAGACAATCATTTTCATTATAATCACTTCTCGTTCTTTATCTAAACAGTGCCATCCAGCTTGATTGTGCATCTTGTCACCAAACAGCTTGCAAAAATCAAGTCCACTCAGAGTTTGAAGAGTTAGTGCTTTTGAATTCATTCAGATAGTTTCAGGCAATCATTCCACAACAGGGCTTCCAAAGGGACCATTTTGGAGGGAGGGCATAGCTCAGTGGTAGAGCACATACTTAGCATGCACGAGGTCCTGGGTTCAATCCCCAGTACCTCCATAGACAAACAAACAAATAAACAAATAAATCTAATTATTGCTCCCCTCCAAAAAACAGCAACAACAAAAAAAGAGACCACTTTGTTAGGGAAGATGATTTGACATTTACATTCTGAAAGTATGTTAAAAAGTAATAAATCAGTGACATACCAGTGGGGAAAGAGAAGGGGGAGGGGCAAAATAGGGTTAGAGGATTAAGAAGTACAAACTACTACGTGTAAAATAAGTAAACTACAAGGATATATTGTACCGCACAGGGAATATAACCAACATTTTATAACTATAATGGAGCATAACCTTTAAAAATTGTGAATCACTATGTTGTACACCTGAAACTCCTATAATATTATACATCACCTACACCTCAATAAAAATATTTTAAGTAATAAATCCACTTTACAGTTTATATATTTGGTGACCTCTTATCACCCTCACTTATGCTCATTCTAAAAATAGACACACACACACACACACACACACACACACACACACACACACACACACAGATCAAATAAAGGAAAAAGAAATAACAAGAGAGATCTGATTCCATTTGACCAGACCCACAATTTCTCTTTATCGAGACACCTGATTTTTAAGGCATTGAAAATATGTATCTTATTCTCATGGCTGCAATGGGCCCTCACCCAGGAAAACTTGGGGATGGAAGAAAGCTCTGAAAGTCATGGAGGCTATGCCCCTGCTTCCAGGCAACAGCTTCTTAGTGATTGACAGGGGTTCCTAGGGTGGGTATGTTGGGGGCATATGGGGACATATGTGGAGACATGGGTTCACTGATGGAATGATTGAAAGAGACTGGCCCCAGCTGCTCCTAGGTCTCCATGGATTAGGGATCATCCCTACCACGCGGGAGGGTCCAGCCCTGTGGATGGTTAGAGGGCACCTGGAACATTCTCTCCTAAGAAGTGGCTGGGAAAGTCCAGAATTCAGAACTCTTGGTTATGGGGAAGCAAATGAGATTCAAAACAAAACAAAACTTCCAAAACCAAGAAATATCAGCATTCTTTGAATGACTGTAAATAGAATGGGCTCTCACAGGTCTGCCCAGGAGATGGCGCCAGAAGACAAGCCCACTTCCTTCCTGGCCAAGCTGGGATCAGGATGGGGCTGTGGAAGGGTGTGCAAGAACTCGCTCTAGCAGGCATCTCTACCACCTACGGGAGGCAGTTATTCCCACAGGGCTGAGTATTGGAGTCCATTCCTAGAGATCCCCTAGACCACAGAGCAGAACCTTGCCAGGGAAGTGGGGGATTGGTGGTGTTGGGGGGAGGGTTTGGGGAGAAGTGGGGCACCTTCTCTAGGAGCTGGGCAGGGGCAATTGTGCTGAGAACACAGGGCCTCCGATGAGTACACTGTCAAGAAAGCCAGACCCCACCCCCACCCTTTTGAACACTTCAGATTTGGAAGTTGGGTGATCCTGGGAGAACAAGCTAAAGACCCTCAGACAAGGAAAGTGAAGCTTAAAGGATGACTTACCAGGTGTCACACAGCTAACAAGTGACAGAGCTGGGACAGCAATGAGGGTTTCTGAAACCCTGCTCACTTCCGTATGCCCCACTGACCCCATGCTCTCTGCAGAGCATCAGAACCTAACATTTATACATAGAATTCTCAGGACAAGGAGTGCCTTCTTGGGCAATTTTTTAAAAAATGGGGCTTACTCATTCAAAACCCCAATTCACATTTTCTTTTCATGTTTTCAATCGGATTTATTGAGGTACAATTTACATACATTAAAATCCATGTATTTTAAACCTACATTTCAGTGAGTATTAACACCTGTCTATAGGTTCATACAGTTTCAAGGTGCAGCAACTCAATTGTGTTTTTTTTAAATAATGAAATTAATAAATGAATGTCATTGACTGCATTTATTTTCAAACAAAGAAAGGAGAACTTATACACAAAAGGCAGAATATGCACAGGTTTCTTTAAATAGGATTAATATAAATAACTCACACTTGTCAAGTTCTGTAAAAGAATTCTGTTTCCTCCACATTTGTAATTGTATTTAAACTCCCTACCACTGTGAGGTAGGCTGGTATGTCATCCCCACTTGACAGGTGGGAAAACTGAAGCTGCTTTCTGGTCCTGGAAGCAAAAGCAGTGAGGTCTGAAGTCCCACGGGCTTTACTTTGAAGAAATATCTTTCTTCTGTTAGGGCACTGCCCTGGACCCAGCAGGCCTGCCTTCCTGTTTGTTCCCAGTAAACCCAGAATGTTTGCTGGAACCAGCAAGATGGAGCACCATGACTGACAAAATGGCTGGGATTAGGCTTACGGGTATGTGGATGGGTATGTGAGCGGAGGAAAGATATGGAGAATCAGACACACTTCCCTAGATTCCAGTAGAAGCTTTGGGGGCAATACTGAAATGAATCAGAGAAGGTAAGAATCCTGGAAAGCCTTGGAGAACACTGTGCCAACCCCCCTTCCCACCTTCCCTCTCAAGAAGAATTAGGATGCAGGGCATCTGTCTCCAAGCAACAAGGATGAAACAAGTGTTTATGGAGGCTGCAGAAGCATGCCAGGATGCTAATCCAGGCACAGAATGAATTTTTGGACCTGAGATTAATACTACTCCATCCTGAAAAGCTGGGGGGGGGGGGAAAGTGAGTGTCTCTAGCTCTGTATCTCCTTTGTCCTAGGGTTGCATTTGGAGTCTCCTTTAAGTTCTAGCTGAATAAATTGAGAGGAGATAAGATGCAGCTGGTAGGAAAGAGACAAAGAGGGGCTAGGAAGGCAAGGAGGAAGTGGCAGGGGAGAGATGGGGTGGGAGGCTAGAGACAGCCCAGGGCTTGGGAAGCCTCTTGCCTGCCCTGCTGCGTGCACGCACAAGCATCCCCTCCAACATCCCCTCCAGAGGACGCTTAGATTAAAGCTCAGACCCTGGGCAGCAGCAGGGAGGGGGGAACTGGGGTGTCCCAGGGCAGATCAGCTCATTGGAGCTATTTGTAGAGTCAGAGGCTCAGAGGCTGCTGTGTACAAGCTGCTTAGATCTCTGGCTGGCAAGAGAAATAAGGAGCCTCCCTGATGACAATCTTTCTCCTCCTCTTTCTGACTCTTCTTCCTTCCACTCTTCTTAAACCTACTGAATCCCTTAGGCAGCTGGGATCAACATAAGCTAGAGGCTGATCCGTGTACAAGGGAAATAGGGGAGCCTGGAAACAGCAGAACCTGGGAGAGGAATCCGTGTACAGGGCAAATGAGGGGAGCCTGAAAACGGCTGAATCTAGGGAGATGGAACTGCCTAGTGAGAGAGCAAGGGGGTTCTGGAAACTGCTGGACCCAGGGAGGCCAATTTGTGTACCTGGGAAACATGGGGGAACCTGGAAACAGTAGGATCTGGGGAGACAGTTCGTGTACAGGGGGGCAGAGAGAGAAGCCTGAAAACAATCGAATCTGGGGAGACAGATTCATGTGCAGGGGGGACAAGGGAAGCCTGGAAACCGCACAATCTGGGGAGATGGGGCAGTGTACAGTGGAAGCTAGGGCAGTCTGAAAACGGGCTCTCAGGGGATGAATCGGTGCAGAATTACAGCGCCGGGATGGGGGAACCTGGGGAACATGATGAGGCAAACAGGGGCAGGCAGGCAGGCAAGCACAAGAGTGGTCTGAAAGGCAGTTGTGTGGAATGGGGGGCACAGTGGAACCCCCCTCCTAGTAGGTTTGAGTTAGACTCCCTCACAGCCCCTTCTTCTAGACAGGGCAGAGTAAGGGAGTAGATCTCCAATGGGGACCCAAGATTTCACATGGCAAGAAGAGTCTTTGTGGGCAGTTGCTGCCCTGGTCCTAAAATGAGCAGTCTGGAGTTCCCTAGGGGATTGGGGGCGGGGGGTGTTGGAGGGCGTGGGGATGAGGAGGTTGATGGAACTGCATTGCCCCCCATCACCCTCTTCTTCCCCAGCCCTCTCTGAGAGGGACAGGTCTCTTTCTCCCCATCCACCAACCAGCCTGACCTCTCCCCCAACCGGTTCACTTCTGAGTGACAGACAAAGACAGAGCTGCAGACAATCGACTGAGGGAGGCCCCACAAAAGCTCCCTCCCCACCCACCACCCCCAGAGGGGCCCTGGGCTAGCCAGCCAATGGGAGCTGTCACTCCAGTAGTGCTGCCTTCAGGTGACAAGCCTTCAGGAGACAGGGTGACGTGGGGCTTGGAAGGGCCTGAGATTTTTGGGATTCTCTCTGTGCCTCTTGGAAACCAGTTTCCCAGCCAGTTGCCTCTGAGAGAGGAAGTGGGGGGGGGCACCAGGGGCCCCCATGGCAAACAGCAGAGACTGCTTCCACTCTTGGCTAACTGTGGGATCTTGGGCCAGTTATGACCCCTCTCTGTCTATGTCTTCTCATCCTTTGACAGATAAAGATTGTTCTAGATCTCTAAAAGTCCTCCGGCTCTAACATGAGGATTCCTGGTCGACTCAGGAGACAGGGCCTCAAGTAGCATTTCTTCTTATTCGCTGATATTGTTCAGGACTTTGCAGGCAAACCCTGGGGGGACACTGGCGTTTTGAACATCGTGGGAGTGTTTAAGCGAGCTTTCCCTAGCGTGGTTGAGAACTTTAACACTTCTTGACACTCTGAGAGTTTCCCTCCTTTAAGGAAAATTGTCTTTGCTCTAACCACCTTGCATTTCCTGGCTTGTGGTTTAGCCTGGAATGTGGACTCTGCCCTCTGTCCCACATGTTTTGCTTTGATTCCATGCTGGCCTCATCCCCAGCCCCTGTGCCCACGTGTGTCCACCTTTGCCTGTGGCCTCTGTTAATACCCTATTTCTCCTGAAGCCAGTGATGCTTGGAAAGGGGGCTATGTTTGGGGTTTTGGAATAAAGTCTCAAAGTCTGAGGAAGAGGACCCTCCTCCCCCAACAGAGAGATCTCCAAGTACCCCAAGGCCCTGAGGCCTCACAACTGCCTCTTGACCACTGCCAAGCCTGGAGAAGGTACACGTGTACTGCTTGTAAGGCTGTGGGCTGGGAGTGTAGCTGAGACCACCTATAGACCTACAGACCACCAGGCCTGGCAGCCTGGAGAGCACACTGTGTATGTGATGGAGAGAGAGTCAAAGTAACATGGACCTATGTCAGGCCAGGCCTGCAATATTTGAGTAACAGACTTGTGCGTATCCACTCCTGTTAGTCTGAGAAACCACTGGGTTTAACACAGGAGCGCAGCTTGGACTGATGCTCTGATTGCTCCAGAAACTTCCTCACCTACAGTCTGTGCAGAAGAAATCACTCCTAGCACTTTTCAGAATCAGAATGGAAGGGTCCTGCCCAGGTGGAGAGGGACTAGGGTTGCCTGCCTCACCTCTCTCTTGGGGACCTCGGGTGACCTGCCTCAACATAACCAAGAAGGAGAAGGAGGAGGAATCTCCAGGGGACAGTACTAGGAGCTGGACCCTGGGGTTCCAGTGCCACCAAAGATGGCCTCAGGTGCACAGAACCTCTTCCCAAGGGGGGCCAGTCATTCCTAAACACGGGCGTGCACGGCCGCTCGCCCACTCTCACCCCCCTTGCTTCAGCACTATGAGGGATGCACCCGCAGTTCTTAATGAGTCCCAAGGATGTGGGAGCCGGCGGGCTAGAGGGCTGGGCAGAGGAGGGTGGGCGCCGCCAGGCGGCAGGGAGGAGGGGGAGGGGATCTGATTAGAATCCGGGCCGTATGGCGAACGCTGCGGAGATGGAGGTAATCACTGAGCGGGCGAGACAGCGTGCTCGGCGACAGCAGGCGGCCCGACCGTCGCCATGGCAACCGCGGCCTCCGGGGCGCGCGGCTCGGCGCTGCTCCGCGTCCGCGGCGGAACATCTGCTTTGCACTGGGCTGCTGGGAGCCAGGGGGCGCGGGCGCGGCTGCTCCCCCTACCCCGCAAAAAAGAAACAAATTAGGCCAACTGTCCAATGAGGGGCCGCAAATGTATTTATTAATGCGAGGGAAAGGTTGTTCCGGAGCGCAGTTTGATTAATGTTTGAGTCTTCAGCTTGTCAGTCTGGTTTTGTTTCCCGCAAAAGGGAAAAGGGAGGGGTGGGGTGGGGGGCTGGAAGGGGAGTGGGGAGGAGAGAGACAACAAAGCGGGAGGGGATGTTAATAGCCAAATAGGCTCTTTTTCATGTTTCCCTCAGCCTGCCACCCTTGATGGATGGCTCAGACAGAGACCGGAGCGCATCAGGGAGACGCAAGCCCCTCCGGAGAGCTGGGGGAATGGAGGAGAGGTGGGGGGGCTGCTGGAGTCTGGCTGGGGTCTGCGGGGAGGAAACTCCCGGAGGGCTGCAGGGAAAGGAATGGCCCCAAGAAACAGGCAACTCCTGGAGAAACCGGAGGAAATTTTTGCAAACTGTTTACAAGTCTTCCCTGTTTGCAAACTGGGGGCCCCGGGACAGTACCGGAGGGTGGAGGGTGAGGGTGTATGTCCCCTCTGGGTTACAGGGAGGGCCGAGAAGCTTTCACCAGAGGGTTCAGGGATGGGAGAAAGGAGCATGGCTCCAAATCCTTCTTTCTTTCCTCCACTGTTCTCTCTTTGCTCTCACCTTCTCTGCCCTATTTCCCATCTTCTCTTTTTGCTCCATCTTCCCTCCTTTCTCTTTGTCTCTTCTGTTGTTTCTTTCCTCCATCTTCCCCTCCTCTCTTGGTGACATCAGCTGTCTGTGATAGGATCTGCCTTGCTGAGATGTCTTCTTTGAATAGTCTGAACACATACAATGCGTTCTGTTTTGTCTCTTCTGTGGAGGGAACTGAGAGCCCCTTTGGAACCCCAAACTTGACCTGAATTGTGAGAAAACACAGCCCTACTCCTTTTCCATCCTCCCCACCAAATCCTCCTCAGCCCCAGCCCACTGGGAATGTGGGGGGAAGTTGAAAATTATAGATTCAGAAACACAGGAGCGGGTCCGAAAATGTAGACTTTCTCTTTATTATTCTTTGCCTAAAAAAAGCAAAATAAAAAGAAGAATGTAGTCCTTTAAAGCCCAGGCCAAATTTAAATGTGACTTAGCAGCTCATTTCATTTTCTTTTATAAGATAGGATTGAATTTATATGCCTAAAGAGCTTTGCAAGAGTAAAGTTATTAAACTTAAAAAAGCTGTGTGAGCAGATCAGAGCCTCAATTTCCTTGGAAGATTTTTATTTCTTATCAACATCACAATTATTATTATTTAAAGTCTTGGGGTGAGGGTGTAACCATTTTGGTGGCTGAAGGATGGTGGTTTAGAGCCATGGCTCTGAAATTAGACCATCTGGATTGGATCCTGGTTTTTCCTCTCACTAATTGGATGACCATGGGTAACTTCCTTAGCTTCTCTGAGCCCCAGTTTCCTCATCCCCAGTTTAAAGGAGGATTATAATTGTCCCTGGATCACTGGGTTGTGGAAGGGATAAATTAGATAATCCACACAAAGTGTATAGTATTGTGACTGATGGTTATTATGTGTTCAATACATGTTGGCTGTTATATTATTTGGTTATTGACCCTTTTCAAACAAATTCCATGATCACCAACACTGAACATGCATTGTGTTCCAATTATGCAAATGGCAGCATTACATGAACTCGAAGATGGGAAGAGAGATAAATATGATGTCTGCTCTTGAAGAGTTTACACTCGTGCCAAGTGCCAAAAAAGTAGTATAAATGCCAGATGCTTTCAACACTCAGCTCTGAGAGAAGGGTCGCAGGACTTGGAGCTTGGGACCCCCCCTCCCCCGCAAAAAGAGCCATGGAGCCCAGTCTCTAAGGAAGTGAGGATGGAATGGGGTAGAGAGGGGAATGGATGGCAAGAGCAAAGGCCAAGAAGAAGGCTTGCTCATTGATGAGTGAGTTTGGTTGGATCTGAAATGGAAACTTGAGGAGATGTGGGGAGATATGTGTATATATGTGTGAGTGTGTGTGTGTGTGTAATATATATATATATATTTAAGAGAAGATTAATCTAGTGATGGTGCATAGAATGAATCAATAGGAGAGAGACTGGAGACCAAGGAGCTGGTAAAGTAGGACCTGGACCAGAATGGAGAGGAAAGAGTAAATATGAAAAATGTGAAAAAGTTTGGTAACTGACTGGATGTTAGAAAGACAGACAGGGAGAAGGAGATTCATTAAGCACTAAGCTCTAAGGCTTTGAACATGGGCGCAGGGGAGGAAATCGACAGAAACATTGTTTGGTCAGCATTACCTTGAATTCTGGTTGGAGCCAAGTTGCCTTAATTCAGCAGATCACTGTACAGCCTGCTGCCACGGGCTCATTGATGTGCTTTTCATATTTACTGTGTGTCCATTATGGAGTGAGTAGGTGGGAAGTCAGTGTTATCCATCCTCCATCAGTGTGACATGTGTTTTGAGTTGTTGGGAATTGATTACCCTGTACATCTTCGTTTGCCCACCTACCTCCCTCATGACTGACCTTAGAGGTTAAGGGTTCATCCTCTGGCAAGTATAAATAGCCCTTTTGGGGGGCAAAGCCTGGGGCTCAGCTACAGCAGCCCAGTACTTTTAACAAATGGGCCAGGAAGAATGTGTGGACCCTGTTCTCTGGGAGCTGCAACTCTAAAGTTGTGTGCAGTTTGACTATCAAATCATGAGGCAAATTTATAAGCAAACGCTCTAGGAGTCATTCCTCTCTTTGAGGCTGTTCCCTCCAAAGTCATCTCACCAGGTGGCTGCACTTGTTACAAATGCTTCCATTGCTTAAAACATTTGCAAAAGGCTTCATGGGAATTACCTTCAGAGTCTGCGGCACATTTGTTTTGCTGTCCTCAGAGGTACTAGATCTTCATCCTTGGAAGGTGGGATGCTTTGTTTTTCTTAGGTTGGCATTTTTCAAAAAAGTTTCCAAACTGCTTTTAGCGAAGTGTTGAAATAAAACCACAGCCTCCTATAAAGAGCTTGACTACTGAATGCCATGCGGGATCCTAGACTGGCTCTTCAACTGGGGGTGGAGGGAGGTGGGGGTGGAAATAGCTATAAAGGACATTACAGAGAAAGCTGCTGGAATTTGAATATGGAGTGTGAATTACATAATAGTCTTGCAGCAATGTGAAATTTCTGGATTTTGATAACTATACTGAGGTTGTTTGTATAAGAGAATGCCTTTGAGGGGGGTGGGAAGGGATAGACTGGGAGTTCGAAATTTGTAGATACTGACAGGCATATGTAGAATAAACAAGATTATACTGCACAGCACAGGGAAATTTATACAAGATCTTGTGGTAGCTCACAGCGAAAAAGAATGCGACAATAATATATGCATGTTCATGTATAACTGAAAAATTGTGCTCTACGCTGGAAATTGACACAACATTGTAAACTGACTATAACTCAATAAAAAAATGTTTAAAAAAAAGAATGCCTTTGTTCTAAGGAAATACATACTTAAGTATTTAGGGGTAAAGGGACATGGGGTCTCCAACTTACTCTCAAAAAGCTCGGAAAAAATATGCATTTGTAAACATGTGGATAGAAAGGGATAAAGCAAATGGAGGTAAATGTAAACAGTGAATGAATCTGGATAAAGGGCAAATGGGAGTTCTTTGTACTATTTTTGATATTCTTCTCTATTTGAAATTTACCAAAATTAAAGCCAAAAAACCAACTCTATCCTCCATTTGAAGGAGAGACTCATTTAGACATTGATCCTTTCAAAATAGTCCTCTTAGGAGGCACACCTCTTCCAGCTTTATGGGAAGTTGGATGAAGATATGAAAGACAAGCTCATCAGATCTGTGGAGGATACAGGACTGGTTAATATTCTGGGTGACAGGCTCAGGGTCTTAGACCTCAGTAGGATGGAAACCCTGGCCCAAATTGAACCTAGTTTAACATGGTAATGTTCCATCAGTGTTAGTTAAATTGAACTGAGCGGGTGAAATTTAAAAGGATTAAATGAAGTGGGGGCGAGTAGAGAGGTAGAGTGATACCCAAGGTCCTGGATTCAATCCCCAGTACCTCCATTAAAATAAATAAATATGAAAAGGAATATACATATGTATATGTGTGGGTGGAACATTGTGCTGTGCACCAGAAACTGACATATTGTAACTGACTATACTTCAATAAATAAATAAATAAACCTAATTACCTCCTCCCCCAAAATATGATAAAAGGGTTAAATAAGTTATATGTTTATCACTAAAAGCATTAACTCAGTAGAGATGGGGACAACATAGCCCAAAGGGTGGCATTTACCAAAACAAACAAGTTTAGTTGACTGCAACCTCAAAATGCTGATATGTGACAGAGGCTCCTATGATCTGTGGTCGCCATAAAAAGTTGTAGATTCTGAGCTGCATTAATGAAAAATACAATATCTAGATTAAGGGAGGTAATAGTATTTCTCTGTCATGTGCCCATTGGACTTAATCTAGAGCATTCAGTTTAGGCCTGCGGCAGTATTTATAAAGAACTTGCTAATGAAAAGGGGTAGACAGAGAAAGAGAATAGTGAGATTTTGAAATGAGAGCATTTGAGGAATAGCTGAAGGAACTGAGGTTCCTATCAGTTGCCTTCTAGACATTGGATTGGCACTGAACTGAGGAGGAAAAGTTTACATGTTCCCCATTACTTCACAAGGTTAAAATAGGACAGAAGGATGGGGATTACAGGGAGACTTAATATGAGAAAGAATTGTCTAAACGTTACAATAGTCTGAAAATGGAAAAGGATTACCTTGTGAGGTAGTGAGTTCCCTGTCATTGGAAGTATTCAAAGACAGATATTATCATGGCTACTGTAATAAGAATTCTTGCAACAGGAAGGACTCTGGGTTAGACAGACCTCTGTAGTACTTTGAACTCTGAAATTCTAGGGAATCATGTGTCTGTTTAGAAAAAAACAATCCACCAACCTCATTACTCTGTGGTCTTTATTATACCATGTTTACATAATCTGCCTACAAACCCACTGTTTGTATAAGGCTTGGGAAGCTTGGATAAGGAACCCCACATTCTGAGTTCTGCTTCTCTACCCCTGCCTCTATTCCAGTCCCCCATCTATGCCTTGGTTGCCTCTGCCCAGAATTTTTCATGTCTGCCTACAGAATGGGACTTCCCTTGAGAGATCTGTAACGAAATTTTAGGTGATGTACCAGTCTCCCTACCGTGGCTGACTCTAACCCGTATTTCCAATTGCTTTCAGAGTACAAGTCCTACATTTCAGGAGTTTAGTTGAGATCCCAGCCCTCCTGCTTCAGGTGGCAGAAAATGGGTAGAGGTGTGTGAGTTCTAAACCCCAAGTGACCCTAACCCCTGCGGATGGACTGCACATCTTAAAACCAAAGGAAGGTAAAAAACAGAGATAAGAAATAGGCTCCCCTTCTCTGCTGTAGTCTCCCCCCAATTCTTTTCTGTTTTAATCACAGGAAGAATGATTAGTCAGCTGAGGAAGGACGGGGGAAGAAAGCAGATGAGTTTTATCTGGCTGGGGTCTGCCTGAACCGCAGCCATGTGACTACCTGGCTGACCTGGGGTCTCCATCATGTCCCTGCCTGTCCACAAGACGGATCAGGCTGCCCTTCCTCCGCCCTCCCCCTGCCTCATTCCAGGAGAGGGTTGCTAGGATAATTATAGCCTACTGGTTTCTCTCTCTCCTTCTCTCCTACTCCTTCGGGTCCTAGACATTTTTAACTTTCTTAGGGGACTGGAAAACTTCAATACAGTGGCAAATTAGAATCTGGAAATTTCCCTCCGCAGACATAGTGAAGTTAGATTCTCAGAAATCATCCCTAATTTTCACCCAAAGTTAACTGGGAACCTAATTGCTTTGCCCTTCATTTCAGCAACACAGGGCCTTTCCCCCAATATTCAGGCTCCCCCTGGTATCCACAAAGCTGCCCCCCTCACAGGGGCCATCTCTCTTATTCAGCACTGGAGTTAACAGACCTGGGTTTGAATCCTTGTTCTATCCATTGCAAGCTTGGTGACCTTGGGCAAGTTGTAAAATCTCTCAGAGCATCAATTATACCACTTGTAAAATGGGAATAATTATACCTACTTCACAGAATTTTTGTAAAGATTCGACCAAATAATACACATAAAGCTCTGAGCCAGTGACTGGCTAAATCCTCCAGCTGACATTTGTCTGCGTTAAGTGGACAAAACAAAAGGAGATGGTAAAGGGTAGGGAAACCAACCAGGAGGGAGACTCAAAGAAGAGACTTTGAAAGGGATGGATTCACTTAATTGCTGAAGGGATAGCCGAGCAAGAGAAAGAAGCTTGGGAGAAGGAACAGAAAAAGAGGGCTCAAGGAGACTGGCCTGCAGAGAAGGGGAGAAAGTTGGAATGAATGCAGCAAGACAGAGTAGGGGAAAGGGACGGACAAAAAGATGGGAAAGGAAGATGGAATGACAAAGATCAGGGAAAAAACCCAGCTGGTGTAAGCCAGACAAGAGGTGCTGGAGAAGATAGACAGAAGGAAAAGAGAAAACTGAAGGGGGGAATCAAAATGAGATACGGATGCAGGGACAGGACAGACAGACTGAGAGCGAGGGGGGAAAGCATGAGACGGACAGACAGATGGCAGGGACGAGAGGGTGCCCTGGGTTGCCTGCATTCTGCTGTGTTTACCAGCTAATTGAGTTAAATTGTTGTCAGAGATGTAATTAAAGGGTAGAGAGAGCTCTCTGGCAGGCCCGAAACAGATGGAGGGGGCTTTAATTGGTAATTAAATTCTTCCCTGGCAGCTGAGGAAGGAGCCTGTGCTTCAGCCTCACAAGGCCACGGGTGGCCTTCCCCCCTCTCCTGGCCCCTCTCTGGGGCTCTTTGGGGAGGGGGCTGGGCTCTGCACACCAGCAGCCTGGCAGGAGCGGAGGCCTGGTAACTGCAGGAGAATGCCAAACCACCCTTCTTCCCGCCTGGGCTGGCTCAGATCCCACGGGCTCATCCAAGCAAACCCACCCCCGAGCCTGCCCCTCCTGACCTCCCTGCTCCCACCCACCAAACTAATACTGACCAGTGAATTCCTTCGTGGCCCCTATTGCTTCACTAAGATCTCAGGGAAGAATAATGGGCTCTGGCCCCTCGTGCAGGCAGATCGGCTTGGGAAGGGTTAGTTGGTTTAGTCAGGGACCCAGGCGGACCCGTCTGTTGGCATGGCTCCCATGCCCCCTCCCCACCACCCTCCTTCCAGGAGGCACTATGCAAAGATGCTATTCTGCCTGGCACATCATTGTCTGACGCTGACTCTGCGCCCATCCGCGCCTCCCCTGCCTCGCCCCCACCTCCCCAGCTCCTCAGCAGCAAATAAGACAGGATGGGATCAGCAGCCTTGATAGGCAGATTGGTTAGACTTTCTAAGATGTGAGCATTTAGACTAATCAGCTTTCAACTCCAAATCTCAGTCTGACCTGCATTTCATTGGAGAAGGACCCTGGGGATGGCAGATTTCCCTGAAACCCACATGTTCTCGATGTGTTCCACTTCAAAGAAAGAGATGAGTAAAAGGGAGCAAAGAGGCAAGGCTTTTAAAAAGAAAGCTGAAAGGGAAGTTAGGCACAAATAAAATCCAAGGCAGACAATGTGGAATTATTGTAAAATGCATGGCTGACTGTGAGCGGGTAATACAGTGCCGCTCTTACAAAAGCCAGCTCCGAGCCGGATGCATAAATAAAGAACCTGGGGGTCAGTCTCTCATTATAGCTCAGCTGATGAGACAAAAGTTCTTTGTCTTGCTCTGGACTCCATGGAGCCCAGAGAGTCATGGAGGAGCTTTGGAGAGGTTTCTGGGAAGCACCATAGAAATGACGGAAAGGTTCAGCTGTATGGTTCTTGGAGGCCCACGCTGCTGTCCTACCTTCAGCCCCGCACATGCTGTTCTCTGCCAGGAACTATGCTCCCCAACCTTCCATCCTCCTTCTCAGACTATCCTAAGGCCACAGCCCCTCTCATTTCTTCAGGATGCTCTCCTCCACCCCGTCTCCCCAGACCCAACATCTCCTACCCCGCATCCCAACATTGCTAGTTTAATTCTGACTCCCTCACAAGGCTGTAAGCTCAAAGACCAAGGATCAAGTCCATTTCACTCATCACTGTCTCCCCAGCACCAAACATAGGACTTGGCATTTAGTAGGTGCTGAATTAATTTTTGTGGAATGAAGAAATAAATCCAGAACATTTTGCATGCAGGCCAACTCCAAAAGTCATCAGTAAAGCTGTTACACAGATGAGAGAGCTAGAAACACAGTGAAGATTTAGGTTAGCTGTAGGGAAGAACCTTAAAAATCTTTCTGTATTTGCTAAGGGAAAATGAGGAAATCTCCTTTAGAAATAGAAAGACACAAAGTCTAATTGATGGTCAGCACTGATTGCAGCCTTCTGTCTCCACTGCAGGCAGCCAAGAGAGTGACCCTCTTGAGAGTGAACCAAACACCAGAACCTCTCCCCCGCTGGAGACTTTTAAATCAGTAAGCCTAGGGGCAGGGGTAAGAAACTGTATTTTAAAAGTCTTCCCAGGTAATTCTGATGATTGGTAGATTTAGGAACCACTAGATTAAATGCCAGGATTCCTTCAGCTACAAACATTTGTTTTTCTTTTCTTTTGCTTCTCTACCCCCGCAAGAATGAATCAGTCTGGCTGATTCCAAGAGGCCTGAAAGAAAGCAAGCTTTGGGAATATTACTTCTGCATTCTTCACAGAGCCTCGGCAAATGCAGGCGTGAAGCCCGCTGGTCAAGTGGGCCCCTCTCACCACAGGCTGAATGAGGCTCAGGTCCCTGCTGACCACCCTCTACTTGCCCCATTGGAAAGACCAAATTTTAAATGAATATGATTGTAATGTTTAATTGAGCAGCCCCATTCCACAAAATGGTAGTGAAATGCAAAACTTGTCAAGATCAGGACGGCAGGAGCCAAGGGTTGAGACCCGTTTGAATTCTGGTCTCCACCTCTCCTGGTTGGCAGCCCCCAGAGGCTCCAGCTCTCCCTGCACCTGGATGCACCCAAGTGGCACGTCACTTCCTTTCACCCAGGAGGTCAGGGGGACAGCGGTGGGGAGATGAGGCAGGGAGAGGGGATGGGTGCCGTGCCCTCCCCTATAGCAGTCTCATCCTGCAGCCTCCCAGTGAGAGATCTGGTGCCAGACTGCTCCAGAGGCCACCAAAGGCCTAGGACCTGCAGGGTTAAGCGATTCCAGGAGTGGCTTCCTGACTCGTCAAGGCTGACTTGCCCAAACAGTCAGGTCTTGATTAGCTAAATACAGTCCTAAAACCCAAACTTCTTGATTGTTCTTCATTCTCCCTCTGTGACCTGTTACTTCTACCTGCAGAATTTAGAGCTGGAACAAATCTCAGCCTTCTGGTATGACAGTTTTTTCAAGTACTGGATTGGGGCAAAGTTTGGTGGGGATGGAGTACTTCGGCTTCAGCCAAAGCAGTTCTTCTTTTCTCTTTTTTAATACCTAACATCTTAGAATTCTAGCGTGCTGGTAAAAGTTTAACAGCTGGCTCTCACTGGGGTGGGATGGAGAAGCTCCAGTTTGTAGCATTTGTCAATTTCTGTGGTGTAAATACTCCCACCAAAGCCCATTTCAAGCTACTAACTGGAAGTCACCTAGTGCAAAGTTGGGAAATGCACATAACAGGTTGGGGAGCTCTAGGGAGCCAGTTCAAGTCAGCAAGTCACAGCACAAGCTCTGGTCCTTCTATTCAAAGAAGTGTGAACACCGTTGTCTAGCAAAACTTTTTAAAGATGAGGTGATTGAGGCCCAGAAATATTCAAGGAGTTGCTGAGGGTCATACAGCTAACCAGGACCCGAATCCAAGCCTCCTGATGCCGCACCACAAGTCCCACGCAGCCTGAACTACGCAGCTGGGAGGGAAACCAGAAATCATCACAGGCAGCACCAAGGCACTGTGGCTCTTGGGACGGAAAATGTCAAAATAGTGGCCAGAGGGTTTTGCGGCCAACCTTTGCTGGGTACCCAGCAAAGACTAAACTTCCTCTTAGTCTTCATGGAGGTGGGGAAAAAAAAAACAAAAAAAACAAAATCAAAAGCCCCTCAAACTCAAAGAGCCCTATTTTCAACCAACCTCATTCACATCCTCAAGGGAATGAATTACTCCTCACTCCTACCTGGGGTGACTGACGAGGGGAGCACCCTCACCCCCTTTCTCCAAGTCAGTCTACCTCCCACACCTGCTGAAAGCCCTTGGGCAACGTATTGTGTGTGGTGAGGGAGGTGGGGGAGGAACTGGGGGAGAAGTGGCCCTTTCAGACAAGCCCGGGGATGAGCATTTTAGCAGCTGCTTTATGTTCTTACTGGGTAAGAAGCACGGAAGGAGTGGTGCGAGGCCAAGCAAAGGGGCTTGGTCTTCTAGAACCCGGGTTCCAGCTCTGGCTCTGCTACTCATTTGGGTGGGTCTCTACGCCTCTCTAGGTGTCAGTTTCCCCGTCTGTATGATGAACGGTTAGGATCAACGCTTTCTAGCATTTTTTTCTTTTAAAATTCCATGAATCACTAAGGGGAAAACGTGTAGGACACCACTCAATGGCGCTGCTTCTCCTCCCCTCCCTGTTGTCCCACTCTTTTGCTTGCTTCAAAAGGGCCCTTTCCTTGTACACCTGAAGATGCTCCCCACTCTATAGACAACACCCCACAAAGGCTCCCTCCTGCCGATATCCCTGTATATGGATAGGAGCTGTGAAGTCTCCCAGGATTGCCTTGGGGCCGCCCAGCCAGGCAGCTGGTCTCCTGTTTCCTAGCGATTCTTTGTGTCTGTGTTTCTTCCTGAGGAGCTGGGGTCACGGTGCCAAGGAGAGGGAATGAGAGGTGGAGGGATCATCTTTTTTCCCAGCCTCTGCCAGTCTCTCCCGCTCCCGTCTGGTTGCCAGTGGAGGTGGAGGGAGGGTGGGGGGAGGTGGCAACAGAATCCTGTGGCCCGCAAGCCTGTCCTGCCGCTTCCCACTCCACTGTTCCCTCAACTGAAGGAACATGAGTCACACCCAGCAAGGGCCCCTATCGCCAACCTGGCCCTGCTGCTGCCCGACAGAGCCCAGCCCTCCCCCACCAGATCTCATTAAGGGGTCGCTGCTTATGCTTCCCAGCCGCCCCCCATCCATCTTTGGCCACGGTTGACAGACTGGGCCTGGGGGCTGATGTCCGGCAGGTGACAGGGTTAATGGCAGAAGAGGGCAGAGGGCAGAGGCCAGCTAACTCACAGTGGCGGGAGGGCAGACTGGGGAGGCCTTGCGTCCATTCCAGCTGGGCAGCCCCTCAAATTACAGCACCTGGGGGAGGGATGAGTCCTGGACCCATCCATTCCCGGGGAAGCAAGGTGGGCAGTGTCGGCCATCTTGGGAGCAGATGGTGGGAGGAGAGACTGTTAGCCTGAGAGTAAAGGATAGTAGAGGAGGAATAAAGAAGCTTAGAAGGAGGAGAAGGGCTGGAAAATGAAGGAAAAGAGTCCCTACCTATTTGGCTCAGTGAAAAAAATTGCCTCTTGGATCCCTGGATTGGCAAGAAACACTGATATGTTTTGCTGATATGAAGTCAGGAATGTGTTCTGTGGTGGATGCCTGTGACCCACTCCGTTTTCCCTCCCAGCTGCCTATGACAGTGGCCCAGCACTGGTTAGCAGCGAGGTCCCAGATTCAAACAACGTAAGTCCAAATCTTGTTTAGATCCTCCCTGTGTGAGCCTGGGTAAGTTACTCAACCTCTCTGAGCCTGATTTTCTCCCTCTATGCAAAGTAGATCTAGTAGTACCAGCTCCTGTTGGGATGAAAGGACATGACGCATGGGAAACACAGGAACTGGTCCACCAGGAGTGTTCACAAAGTTTTAGCTGCTCTTGATAGCAGACGTATTGTTACAGTATTGCTATCACCTCTGCAGCCTCTCCTCCATCCCCAGGCTTTTCGCAGTCCTCTGCCTTGGGACCTCTCCTCATTTGACCTCCTACATGCCCAAGATCACCTCCTGGCCTGCTCTACTCACTCCCAGGAGCTGCTGACTGCTGCTTTGGGGGCAGCTGCCTCCTCCACAGCTCCCAGAGGAGAGGCCCCACTGTGGCAAGGGTTAGTCGCTCTGGGCCTTTGAAGCCCAGGGAGGGGAGGGGCTGCCCTGAGCTCCTGACCTGGGGGGGGGGCAGGCTCAGCCCCCCACCTCCCACTGTGGGAGGAGAGCTGAGGAACAATGGGCAGTGGAAGGCTGGCTCCAACGCCCGCCAGCTGGCAGTCAGGCGAGGGGGTGGGATCGGGGTGGGAGCATGCCCTCCCCTCCCGAAAGCATGCAGAAAGTCCTTCAGGAGAGCTGGCAGTGGCTGGGGTCTCCCCACAGGGCCCCGGATGTCGGATGTCGAGGGTATCCTATGGAAAGGAGGAGAGGGATTTTGCAGTGCCTCCTCCTGGGCTGAAGTTGTCCAGCGCCTGCCCAGACCAGGCGCCTGGAGCCCCTCCTTAGTTCCAGGGGCCCCCTCAAGTGCACCCCGATCTCAGGGTGGGCAAAGGAACCAACCAGCACGTCTCTGTCCTCCTTCCTAAGCCTGGATGGAGTGGCTCCCCCGTGCTGATAGCCTCCATTAGGCCCTCAATCTTGCAAGGATAATGCATGGCCTGGACTGGGCTGGGGGAGGAGGCCCCTCCGGCAGAGAGGGAGCCAGGAGGCCAGGCAGGGGCCTGAGCAGAATACTAAGCAGCTGGTCTTGGCCTGAAGCTGCCCCTCCTGGCTGGCAAACCTAGGCCAGGCCAGAAAGGGCATGGGGGGGATAGTCTGTCCCCACTCTCCACAGCCCCTGGCCACCTCTGTGCCCTCATCCCAGCTCCACCAACTCCCTACTGTGGTTGAACTCCCAGGGCCTAAGGGTGGGGGGCTTCTCCTTGGGGGCCTCACTTTCTCCAGGCTTCTCAGCTCTTTGTGGTGCCAGAGTCCTGGGTAGCAGGAAACCGCAGCATCTGCCCCGCTCAACTGGACCAGAGCCCTGCGCAGTGCAGAGCCTCTGAGGATGACCCAGCAAGGCCAGGATAAAAAATCCCTTGATAAGGGTGGGAAGACTCAGAACATGAGAATATCCTCCCCTTCCATTGCCTATCCGCAACTGTCAAATGAAATCAACTCTCACACTTTCTTCCGAAGTGAGTATTGCTATGATGTGGCCTGCTCGTTGCTAAATTCAGTCTCCTGGGGATGTTGCCAGCTTCCTCTGGTTGTCCGTGCCTCCAGTCTCAGTTCATCCCACCCCAGCCTCTTCTCCTGCCTTCTGTTGAGGAAGACTTTCACACCACCACCTGTGCGCTTGACAGCGCCTTGCCACTCCCATGGGTGCTTCTGACTCTCCTCGCCCTGCCAGGAGGGAGGACAGGCATTACTGTTCCAGGAAGGCAGGGTAGCCGACCATTAGGGGCTTGGGCCTTAGACTCAGACAAACTGAGGTTGCAAACCAGCATTCCTGCTTTCCAACTGTGTGACCTCGGGCAAGCTTTTGAATTTCTGGGAGCTTGAGTGTCCTTATCTGCTACATGGGTGTTAAACTAGTATTATCATATACGTTGATTATGAAGATTTGTTAAAAAAAAAAAAAGGTAATACTAACCTAAAGCACTTAGCACGGCGCCTGGCACATTATAAATGGCTTAAAATGGCAAAGGGAAAAAAGAATTTTTTAAAATCCCTATTTCATAGGTGAAGAAATGAAGTCCTGGATAGTGGGAGACTGGGCTTGATCCCAGATCAGAGGACAGTGCTCAAGTGAGGTCTCCGAACCCTCAGTCAAGGGCTCTCTCCACCACCACACCCGACAGGTGCCTTCCTGCCCCGCCTGGGGGAGTTCTTTCCCACCCACCTGCCGCAACCCTCAGCCACGCTCCCCAAGTTTCCCTGCTCCCAACATTGGGGCAGCAGGCCCCTGCTCCAACCTCGGAATTCCCCCTGCGTGGGAAAGGCTGATTCTTCCTTCTTGTCAGGACCCGGTGGAACTGTTTGCAATCATGGGAGCAGCCATCAGAATTCAAGGCCCATAATTCACCAGTGATCAGATGTAGGGGAGGTGCCGGGACAGTTATATTAATAACTGTGTCATTAAAAACTAGCAAGTGATGTTCTCATAAAGCATGTGTTGGTTGAGATGGTTGGGTATGTTTATTTATTTATTTTTCCCTGCAGGAGCAAACAGGGCCACCGAGGGGAAACATTAAATTATCTCTTGAAATGATTCCAGTAATAAGTTGGGCAGGTTAGGAGAGCTGTCAGGATCTCCCACCAGACCTCCTTCGACCTTTCTGAACTCCTATCTTTCATTTGGCTTTGTTTTATAAGGGGCCAATTACTCCCTTCTGGGTTAGCTGTGTCCCTTGTTTAGAGCTGCTGTCTATATAGGCAAAATATGCGTTTTTTTTTTCATCAGCTGAGCAAGTGAGAGGGACTATATATTATTCCTTGCCAGAAATCAGAACATGCTGTGTGACATGGAAGAGAGGGGACTTGTAGGGCCAAAGGCTTAGAATATTTGAAATAAGCACTGTTCTGGAAAATCAGGTCCATGGAGACCTAATAATAGTAACATCAATAACTCTCATAACTAACATTTATGTAGCGTGGACGAGCTAGGTTCCCTTCTGAGCACTTGGCATATGTTAAACCATTTGATCTTCATAATAACCCTGGGCGATGGGTACTATTATTATTATCCCATTCTACATATAAGGAAAGTCAGGTCTTGTAGCTGATAGGTGGTGGAGCTGGGACTCAGCCCCAGCCATTTTAACTTCCCAGTCTGTTTCCACCTGCTACGCTGCCTTGAATATTCTTCTCTGGGGATGGTGCCTCCTCCATCTTTAACTGTCCAAGACGGGGATCTCCTGGCCTAAGCTAAGTGGATGATTCCCAAAGCCTGAAAACTCCTTCCTGCCTAACACAGTCACAGCTATGGTACCCAGAGTACCTCCTCTGAGCCCGGCACTGTGCTAAGAAACATGTTGTGTGCGTGATCTCACTTATGATGTTACCCATGAGGTTGGTGCTATAAACGTTTCCATTCTGCAAATAAGCATATCAAGGCCCAGAGGCAGCTAAAGGCAGACTGTAGCAAGCAAATGCCAGAGTCAAAACCAGGGCTGACTCTGCACCCCGGCTGCCCTATACAAACAGCTTCTCCCACTGGCCACGCCAGGATTTTTATGATTCTAATACTCCTGGATCAGGTTTGATAAAGTCCCATTGCCAGAGGTTGAATTCATGTCTAAGATGCCCAGATTCCCAAGGGTGGGGTCCTAGGCCAGGGGACCCAGCCTGAGACAGGCACAGACAGGAAGGCATAGGGAGTCTTTTAATTTTACATTAAAAGAGAAGGTTCCCTCCCCACCCGCGCCCCTCCCCCTCCCTCCGCCTCAGCTCCCTTCCAATCACATCAGAGACCCCAGAGGGGGCTTGACCTCTGTCCTCGGGGGAGGTCAGCCGGGGTGACCCTGCCTGTGTGCAGGATCCCGTGAGAGAGGCCCAGCTGCAGGCCCCGGAGGGCTGGAAGCGCACCCGGAAACGAGCTCGGGGTCACCGAGGGCGGCCGGGCTGAGGGAGGGGCTTCCCTGGCCCTTTGTGAGCTGATAGGCAGGGGGAGATTAGTTCCACAGGCAGCCCCTGTGTCTCCAGAGAAAGGGGCTATTATGGAGCGACTCAAAATACAGGGCACAGCCCACCCCACCTCCCCTTTTATCGCCATGGAGACGAGGGAGGCTGTGGGGGAGGGGAGGGGGTTAAGAGAGCAAAGGAGGGAGGGGGAACGCGAGGCAGGTGAAGATGGGAGGAGATGGCGGCAGGAGGGGGTGGGAGTGGAAGTCAGCAGGAGGAAGAGGGGAGCAGGCCAAAGGGAAGAGCTCTGAGCCTTTCTCTACCTGTGTGGCTGCTGGGCTCGCTCTCATGGCTTCCTCTCCACATCCTGCCTGCGGGGTCACAGACACTGCCTGGGGGATACCAGGGCAAAGAAGGGTTTGCCCACTACCCTGCAGCTGGCCCTGTGACCTTTGAGGGTGAGGGGTCTGACCATCTGGGACTAAATTGTGAGATGGCCACATGGAAGGCAGCTGGTAAACAGCTGCTAGGCCTTGTCCAGCCTCTGGACAGACCAAGTGCCCCCAGTCATTGACTCTCAGTCATTCCTCCCAATCTCCCATCCCCTGCAGTGTCCCCACCCATGTCCAGCCAGTGTCAGCCTAAGGTTCCCAGTGATGGGAGCTGCCTCACCTGAGCCCCGTGGGGCGCCTTTGTCAGAGAGGGCTTCCTTATATTAGGGAGAAACTAGCCTCCCCCCTCCCTCCACACACAGGCCTAGTTCTGCCCTTTGTGGCTGCACAACAGAATAAGGTAGGCATTTAATAAATATTGTAGAAAGAAAGGATAAAAATCTGATACTTCTTGACATGAAATATTTGGAAAAACCTGCTAAGAAGTTAATTTTGTCGGGAAAAAAAATGTAGCCTGTAGTTTTAAAAATACCCAAAGCTAACTGAAAGTGCTGGGGTGGGAAGTGATTTCAGCCACTGAACACTGAGTTGGCAGAACACAGGACAGTTCACGATGTCACACTGCCCTGATGTCAACAAAGGGCCTTTGTATGTTCCAGTAAACTAGGCACCTGGTGAATACCCAGCCCAATGGACACAGGTAGAACCCAGAGTCAGAATTTGCTGTCAGATTGTGGCTGGTGTTTGGCTCTAAGCCTCAGCATCCCTGCTGCAAGCTGGAGAAACGTCCTTTATCCCAAAGAGGATGCTCTTGAAAAGGGGCCAGCTCCTAGCCAGCAGCCAGAGACCTTGTGTTCTTATCAGAGATGTAGAAAGGAACAGCCTCTTTGAGAGCTAGAGATTCCCAGGCAGGAAGATTTGTGATCCCATAGTTTGGAGAGACTCAAGGATTTGGGGCGGACCGGGGTTCTCCAACTGGTAACATTACAAGTTCCAGCCTGCACTCTGAGGAGCCCACCTGGGACACCTCTGGCCCCTTGAAGACTCTGCCTACCAACGTGGGTCAGTCACGAGGCTGCATGGAGGGGGGAGGGGGGAAGAGGGACAGGAGGCAAACTCTATCATAGAGGAGGAACTTGGGGCCCTGTCATTACCTTGTTGTCCACCCCCATCCTCATACCACATGGGGAGGCCTAGGGAGCAGCTGCACAGGCAGACAGAACAGGTGTGGTCTCGTGCACCAGGAACCAGAGGTAAGCTGAGGCTGGGGTGTTGCTACCCAAGGCCACATCCTACACTCAAGAACAGTTGTTTCCAAATACCAGGCCTCAGCAGATATTGGAGACGGCCCTGATTCTTGCATTCAAGAGAGAAGGGAGATGAGGCCACGGCTCCCTGTTTGAGCCGCACCAAAGCCTCGGCTGTCAAGAAAGGCAGGCATACCCACTGTTGTCTCTTCCCATTCAGCACTGGGGCTCCTGCCCAAATGCTCGTGTCCAGATTGTATTTATGACTGTTTTAAGAAGGAGTGACAGAGCCTTTTAATATCCCTGACAGCCCAGAATGTTTTAATAGATGGTGGAGCTGGGCTGCGGGAGTTAAGAGAAGAGAGCTGGTCGCCGAGCGAGCTGTCAGACCTGGTTTCTATGACAGACCTACTGATCCACTCAACGACAAAATAAAATACGAGGCCGTGTCTCTCCTCGGCCCCGTCAGGTTGACGGACAGCCTGTCACCATTGTATGACATCTTTTACCTCCTAATCACTCAGGCTTGGGGGACCTGTGTTTAACGGGGAGTCCCTACAGGATTTCCACCCAACCCTCCTCCATTTCAACAGCCTGGCACTCCGGCTGGTGTTCTCCGATTTTCTTGATTTCAAACAGAACTCTTCTACCTACTGAGTTCTGCGTCAGTAGACTTGTTGCTGTTCGTTAGAGGTGATTATAGGTCTGGAAGGATGGCTGGATAATCTGCAAAGTCAGATGGGATGAGTGGTGGGGACGGTGGCACTACGACATGAAGGCACTTAATGCCACTGAATTGTACCCACAAAAAGTGTTAAAGTGGTAAACTTTAAGTTATGAGCTGGGTCAGATGTCTTAACACACACACACACACACACACACACACACACACACACATACACACACACAGGTGCAAACACATGGATTGAGTAAGAAACAGAGAGCAATTCCTTGGATCTTTGATCCCTTCTAACCTGGGTATTCGACCGTGTAGACCTATAACCTGTATAACCTGTAGCAAGACTCTTCCCAGGGTCTCTGCTCCCATAAAAACAGTCCACTGCCCACCTCCTGCTTCTTTGCCTCTTCCTGCCTCCCAGGGCCCACTGTCAGTTTTGGAGTTGAACACCTGGAGTTTCCTTAGACACACATTTCCAGCCCCAGAATTGCGGCTAAAGCCACTTTGGCCAAACCATCAGTAAGTCTTGGGGTTCTCATCAGTAGGTGAGGTCTAGGGGTTCTCTCACTTTTTTTTTCGATTGGGCAAAGAAGGGAAGCAAATCCAGGGCCATGACCTTGCTCTTTCTCGAGTGGCTGAAAGAAAAGCAAAAGGGCACAGAGTTCTCCCATCCTTACGTGTTAAGTTGTGCTGGATCTGCTTCCACTCATTTGGGGCTCCCCTCCCTCCTGCCCCACTGATGATGACGAGGACCATGGATAAGGAACAGACAGGACTTATGCTTCTGGATCCCAGTCCCCGGGGCTGCAGCTACAGACAAGAGCCTCCCTCCACCAGCTCCGGCCCAGGGCTCTGCGTTCGAGTCCTCTGCCAGGAGAGAGTTAAGGGCTTGAGTTTAATTTGCCCGTTAATCACAGTTAAAAGAAGTAATGAGCGTCTCCCCAAAGCCTGGGTGTTTCTCTGCAGATTAAGCAGCAATTTGCATAGCCCCTTTATTCATCCCCGCCTCCCCCTGTGGGGCGCTTGTCCTTTCAGACACAGCCAAGCGCAGCCTGCGGCGAGCGCTTTGACAAATGGCTTTGCTGTGCACGGTTTGGGCGAGAGGAAGGGAGGGGAAGGCTGGGAGGGAGAGGGCAGCTCCCGACAGTAATGGATAGCTGGGGCGTTAAATAGTGCAGAACTTTTTATTAGACACACAGGAGAAGTTTAAATATTCAAACTGGTTTTCTTTGGAGCCTGGGGAATGAGAGGAGGGTGGCAGGCAGGGTAGGTAAGAGTTTACTCAGGGCCGATGTACCCAGAGGGGCCCTGCCCACTGATGAGAAGAAGGGCATCTGGAGGACACGGAGATCTATCTGCCTGCGGTCAGCTGGCACCCCGGGCTCCACAGCCCTGGGGCAGGCTCGACACCCTCCTGCGGGGCCCCGGGATCTGCCAGGCAGCATGGCAGCTCCAGGGCCTGATTACTCCTCCTGGTGCAGAACAAGCTTGTTCACAGAGCCTGGCATGTGGGTGCCCGTCAGTAAGCGGGGATGACCCCAGTTTCGGCAACAGACCTGGGTCTATGTAGCAATGAAATCTGCAAGAGGAGGGGGTGGCAGTCCTCTCCCCCCTGGAAGAGCCCTCACCCAAACAGGCAGAGAGGACAGACAGGCCCAGAAGGTCCTCAGAGCAGGCGCTCTCGCTGAACAGCTGTGGATCGGATTTTAGTCTGACTACGGGTTCACTTAAAAAGCCTATTTAAACCCCATTTTCTGATAAACAACAGGTTCCTACTGTATAGCACAGGGAACTATATTCAATACCTTGTAATGGCCTATAATGAAAAAAATACGAAAAGGAGTGTGTATATATATATATATATACATATATATGTATATATATATATATAAAACTGAATCTCTATGCTGTACACCAGAAACTAACACAATGTTGTAAGCTGACTATACTTCAATTAAAATAAAAAAGAAAAAGAAACCCAGTTTTCTTCCAAAAGTTTTAGTGCTTTATGGGACTCTTCCCTTTTTTGCTAAGTTGTAAGCCATGTGATCATAATGTTTTAGGGGTCAAAAGCAACTGAGAGATCATTTAGACAACTCAAGTTCAGAAGAGTTAAGTCTGAGATTTTCCAAAGGGGACACAAAAATGAGTAAGACCCATTCCCTGCCCTTAAGCAGCTCAGTTTGGGGGCAGAGACAGGAGGTATCGGAGAGGTATGCAGTGTGGGATGTGGATGACAATGGAGTTGGTTTGGGACATGTTGGGATGTCTAGGACATACAGAACCAGGACCCGAACACAAGGTTCTAACCTCAGGATATTTCCAGTCCTCCACCCTCTCACTAACTGACAGCTGAGTCTTCCTGTGCCAGGCATCACCTAGGGGCTATACATGCTCACCACAGCTACCTCCCCTGAGGTCGGCAGCATTTTGGGCCCCATTTCAAGGTGAAGGAAATGAGGTGCAGAGAGTTCCAGGGACTCACCCAAGATCACAAAGGCACAAGAGTGGAGCCTGGATTTGACCCAGGCAGTCCAGACCTAGAGAACATGCTAATCACAACCACATTGCTTTGCCTGTGGTCTTCTGGTTATTGTGATTAAATTGGGCAGGGGCGGGGTGGGGGTGGGGGTGGGAGGAGGGGATGGGAATGGGGAGGAGAGCAGAATAAACAAGTGAACATGTGGCAATTAAAAGATGAAACAGGAATTAGTAACAGGACAGGCAGGTGTGGATAAAAAGGCAGAGAAAGGCAGGAGAGGGTATGTAGCTCAGTGGTAGAGTGTGTGCTTAGCATGCACAAGGTCCTGGGTTCAATCCCCAGTACCTCCATTAAAACTAAGTAAACAAACCTAATAACCTCCCCTGCCACGCAAAGAAAAAAAGGCAGGGAAGAACCACAGGATCCGTGTTTCTAGAGAAACTGAGCAGGACCTGGGGAATTAATGAGGAGACAGAGAGACACGAACCAGCAGGATTAGCTCCTGTTCCTGAAGGCCTGGGATTCAGTGTTTTCTTTTGGTCTTAGCTTCAAGCCAGTTCTCTGGAGCAGATAATTCCTTTTAACTTCTTTTTGTTTCTTTCCTTTTTAAGTTTAGTTGATTTACAATGTTGTGTTAGTTTCAGGTGTACAGCAAAGTGATTCAGATACATATATGTATTCTTTTTCAGATTCTTTTCCAATATAGGTTATTACAAGATATTGAATATAGTTCCCTGTGCTATCTAGTAGGTCCTTGTTTATCTATTTTATGTATAGTAGTGTGTATCTGTTAATGGCAAGCTCCTAATTTATCTCTCCCCCACCCTTTCCCCTTTAGTAACCATAAGTTTGTTTTCTATGTCTGAGTTTTTTTTGTTTTGTAAATAAGTTCACTTGTATCATTTTTTAAGATTCCACATATAACTGATGTCATATATTTGTCTGATTTACTTCACTTAGTATGATTGCAGCAGATAATTCTTTGGATGAGTGAGATTTTCAGTCTGAATGATGTGGATAATTCCCTGCCCTGCACTGGCATTGGGAGACTAGTCCTAGATGTCCAGGACCCCACATTCCCAGGCAAACCCTTAGTGGGTGGCCAGAACCCAGAAGAGCAATCATTAGCACTCCGAGCCCACATTCATGGTCAGCTGTTGCAGGCTGCAGCGCAAAGGAATCCTACACTTTGAGAAGCACACTTCGGAAGGACAGGGTAGAGTCTACGCAGGAAGGCTTCATTTGAGCAGAGACGTGGAGAGGGGGCGTGGCCAGCAGCTGGATTTAGCTGGGTGAGAGGATTTTGGAAAGGTGACTCTTTGCTTACCTGAAGCAGGTAATGACTCAGTTAAGTAGTGAGAGCCTTAAATCTTCTTTGGAAAGAGGTGAAATAGAAGTTAACATAAAAGTAGAGTGTGCTCTTGGCAGTACAGCTTGCATCAAGCTACAGCTTCTGAGGGTATAATCTGGGCCCATCTTCTCTCTCTCTCTCTCTCTCCCTGAATTATTTTTTTCCATTCCAGAAACATGACTGCTCATAATTTGGTCTTCAAGCTCCACAAGGAGCCTCTCGCCTCCCTCTTCCAAGAAGGGAAGTTAGACCAGGATGGAGAGTCCTTATCGCTGTTTCACAAACCAAAAATAATGGCTCACATTTGTCCAGTGAGCGCTTACTCTGTGCCAGGTGCTGAGAGCTCTGTGTCTATTAACTCATTTAATTCTCACAACGACCTCTGAGGCAATTCTGAGAAAAGCAAGCAGGAACCTACCTAATCAGAGTGACATTCGTGGAAATCCAGGAGCAAACGGGAAATAGACAGCTGCCCTCCTTTGGGGTCAAACAGCCAGTCGGGATCTTCAGTGTGTTAGGGTGGTCAGGAGAGGGGGACCCAGGAAGCGAAGCACGGGGTCAAAGGCAAATGGGACTAAAGTTTCTGGAGAACAAACCCAATGTTATATAGAGTCAAAAAGACTGAAACTAGTTATGTGAACCTAGGGGCCGGGTGGGCCTTCATCGCACCAAATAAGCAGTGAAATGGGCCTAATCCCTCTGAAGAATAGCCCTCTAGCCACATCCTTCCCAAGGTGGCCAAAATCTGCTGAGAAAACCTGCTATATAAACCACTCCTCATCCTATGAAGATGGCCAAACTTCAGCGCACCTGACGTCACCCGTCGGCCCCAGGAAGGGCAGAGAAGGCAGGGAAGGTGCTCCTCTGAAATGGCAGGAGCAAGAGCTTTGGAGGCCCGAACCCAGCCTGCCATGGTCACATGACCACGGGGCTTCTCCCCAAAGCCTGAGCCAGTGAGCAAAGAGCCTGTGTAACAGCTGGTGATTGGATGAGGGACCTTCGAGCGGGCAAGGGCAGCATGCCTCGGTGAGCGGATGGTGGCTCCAAGAGGCAGGCCAGAAGGCCAGTGGAGTCAGCAGCCGAACAGGTGGGGCAGGAGGTAGCAGACATTCTCTCAGAGACGGGAACAGCTCCCCTGGCCAGGAGCCTTCACGGCGGCTGAGGGCCGGATGCGACCCACTCAGGCCCCTTTATGCCCTTCTATTCCAAGGACACTTTTACCTCGACATTCCACACCAATATTTTTCCTCTTTCAATTCCTAGACTTCCAATGCCCCCAAAAGGAGGTGAACGGGCAGAGATTGGGGGGAAGCGATGGGCTGACATTAATTGATAGGAGCAGCTCCGAGCAGTTCATGCTGCCTTATCTCTCTCTCCTCTGGATAGCGTGTGTCCGCCAGAGTCCGCGGGGTCGGTGATTAATAGGGGCCATCACTCACTGTCCGGGACGGCTGAAAGGCAGCAGGGAGGGGGCAGCCCTCCCCAGAACTGAGATAACAAGCAGCAGGAATAATGAGTGGTGTCACTCCACTTTTCATTTTGATGGAAAGTCATTACGGGAGTCAACGCCAGCGACAAAGAGCCATGAATCAACTGCTCTGCTATGAAATTAAAATCGAATTGCCGGCCACCCCCAACCCCTACCCTTCCTGGGAAATGGGGATGGGTAGGTGGCCGGAGAGAGGGGTGCTAGCTTGGGGTGGGCTCGACCCAATCACAGAGCAGGCAGTTACGGGGAGGAAGTGGACAGGCAGCTAGCGAAGGTGACAACCCGTGTCTCCACCTTGTTTATCAGACCCTTCCTCCCCAAACCGCATTTTCCCTCTGCCTGGAGGTAAGCTGTGATTAAAAGGAAAATACAGCTTTGCTGGCTCCAACGAGGCTGCCACTTGACTGCTCCCCTTGGGTTTCCGGCCTGAGTGGGGCAGTCTGGGCCTGGCTATGGAAAGAATGAGGCCCAGCTGACTCAGCTACCCCAGAGTCCCTCGCTGAGCCATTTGTAGATTCTAATCTGGGGTCCTCCCTGTCACCAGGAGCAGAGAGGAAAAGTCTCCAACCTGAGACTCCACAGGATCAAGAACCCCATGAAATGTGGGCACGGCCTCAATTCCAGGCCCAGCGAAGGTCACTATCAGTAGTGAAGCAAGGGTCCTTTCCTCTTTTATTAAGTCCAACTAGATAACGAGAAGGAGCAGAAGCTGTGGTTTCAGGCTGATGGGCCACAGGACCAACCAAGACAGCTTCTTGCAGAGACTACAGCGAGTGCCAAGGTCACCATCTGGGTGATGGTTCCATCAAGGGGCTTTCCATCCTCCAGCTGGCCTGGCCTCTTGTCGGGAGGGGTCCCTGGCTGTCAGTCCCTCCTCTGTCCTGAAGGCTGAGAAGACTGGCAGGAAGAACGGGGATCATGTCACAGAGAGGTTCCCATCAGGTTCACGGGGCGCCCGTTGTACCTCTTGGAAATGTCCGCCTCAATCTGAAAGACAGTGATACCGAGTGGGCGGGAGGCAGAGGCAGGGGGCCTCGCTCTGTGGGGACCGGGCAGGTCTGCCTTTCTGCTCACCAGCTTCTGCAGCTCCCTGGTCTTCTCCAGCAGCAGGTCCAGCTTGGGCTCCAGGGCTGCCTGCTCCCGAAGCGCTTCCTGTTGCTTCTGCACCATCAGCTCCTTCTTCAGAGCCAGCAGCTGGGACTGCTTCAGCTTCTGCTGGAGGAGCTCAGTCACTCGGTCCACATACCTGGGCGTGGCACTCAGGTAAGTGTTTGGTGTCACTGTGCAACCTGAGCGTCCCTGTCCAACTGTTAGAAAAGGTGAGCCCCAGGAAACCAAGTGTCTAATTGGCTCTCAGCCTCCGCATCCTTCAATCTTTTCTTGTAAGGAAAACCACTTCCGGTTCCCTATCCTACCTGGGAAGCAGGTTCTGTCTGCCTACATCAAACCATCCCACCTTGCCCCAAAGAGAACCCCCATCCCCGGTTGGGATGATGCCATTATGGGAGGCAGGGATGAGGTCTAAGGGGTCATGGAGAGGAGGAGACAAGGTCAGGGATGCCCAAGATGGCAGGGTCCTGCCCTCAAACAGCCCAGTATCAAGGGGAAAGCCAGACCTCGGTGAGGCCAGGATCATAAACAGGTGCTGCATTCGAAGACTGGTGAGCCGGCCAATGAGATCCTGCAGCGCCGACACCATGGTGACCATCTTCGCTTTGGTCTGGCCCTGCAGGATGGCTGGAGCCAGCTGGAACTGGCTCACGGACAGGATGTCTGCCTCCTCACTCATCTCCACTGCTCTCTGGGACAAGAAGATCTCGAGCTGAGGACAGAAGAGGATTTGATTCAAACCGAGAAAAGAACTCAGAAGCTAGGCCCTCAGACTGCTCAAAATGAAGAATAAGCTGAGTGTTAGCCTCTAGTTGTGGAGTTACTTTCTCTGAACACTTTTATTGCTGGAAACTCACCAATTATCACATGGGAGTTTGGGGCAGCCTCCCCTGCCACCTTTCAGTCCCCCATTGCTATCTCAGGCCTGACCACACCACAGACCCCTCTCCTTCCTCCCAGCCTGTGGGTCAGATAACTACAATGCAGAGATTCAAAGGGTTGTCTCTGCCCCAGTGAAGATATTTTCTCTCCACAGGAAGAATGAGATTTAGGGAACAGGAGTCCATGTTTGAGAAGCCCTGGATTAAGAAAAGGCTAGGAAGAATCAGAACCAGCCACATGTCTTGTCACTCTTATTCGACCATAGAAACTTGATCCCTTTTATCGTCCTAGCCCCTTGCTGGCAGTGGGGGTGCTGGGCAGAAAGAGAGGGAACTGGACTGGATTGGTGAGGACAAGGCCTTTCATGAGGCCTCCCCAGCCAGCAGGCCACCAAGAGTGAGAAGACCCAGAGATTAACAAAGGCCCCCAGCTTCCCAGTCCCACAAAGAAGGTCCAAGAACACTGGCCTCTTACTCTAGGACATCTTAGCCATAGGGATGATACACAAACGAGAACACATCACTCCAAACCTCCTAGTTCCCTCAGAGTAAAAGCCACAGTTCCGACTCCCTTCATCTCTCTGAGCTCTTCTCCTTCCCCCAGCCCCCTGCTCAGCCACGGCCACCTCCTTATTCGTCACACATGCAGGGCAGACTGCCACCTCAATGCCCCTGCAGCTAGGCCCCCTGCCTGGAAAGCTCTTCTGCCTGACATGGGCCTGGCTCTCTATGCACCCCTGCAGGTCTCAACTTATGGATCACCTTCACAATAAAGCCTTCTCTGACCACCAAGAGAAAACCACAGCCCTTCCCAGCACTCCCCATTTCCCTCCCTGGCTCTCTTTTTCTCCGTAGCACTGATGTTAACACCTAACATACTACATATTTTACTTATTTGTGTTGTTTCTTGTCTGCCTTCCCCACTAGAGTATAAGCTCCATGAGGCCAAGGACTCTAACTGTCTTGTTCGCTGCTCAGCCCCTACAGATGGTACCAGGGGCTTAGGAGGTACGTGATTAACACTGTTGGACAAACGGGGAAGGGGGGCATCCTGATATGTGAGCCCTTGCTCCAGAACAAGGAAAGCATTCAGCGTCCTTCATGCATACAGGAAGGGTCAGGCCAGGTGTCTGGAGTGATGCTGCCTATGCTGGAGCCAGGCCTCCCCCCACGTCACCCAGGGGACAAAGGTACCTCCATGAGCTCATCAATGAACTGATTCCGGGTCTCGGGGTATTCAAGAAGCGTCAGAGCATCTGGGCCCCTAGCAACACCTTCTGGAGCTGCCAGGAGGAGAGAGAAGTGATCAAGTTGCTGAGGGCTGGAGAAGACCCTTAAGTTTGAGAAGTCCTGGTGGGTGAACATGGGCACAGACTGCACTAAAGCCACTTCCTGTTCCAACCCAAGTCGGAGGGGTTACCCTTTCCCACATGTCTCAGCCCTAATCAGGCACTAGAGTTGACCCCAATCTGTGAGGAGGACCACAGAGCTGAGCTCCAAAGAATGGCAAGTTCCTCCCCTCTGGTGAGCGTGAAGTCCCGTCCTGCACTGCCCTCTAGTGGCTGCGATCATGGCTACAGCCTCTCAGCTTGGGAGAGGGGTCGGTCAGCGCACTTGGAAACACCTCCCGCAAACTGCCCCCGCCTCCCGCCCCCGGCAGAGAACAGCAGACCCTCATTCAGTGTCCAAAAAGTTAAGGGTTTATAGACTTAATTTTAAGAACTTCTCTCCATCCTTCTCTCCATCCCCCTCCATCCCATCATCAACGAGAGTTTGAAAAAAACAGGTAAATGTTCAAGAAGTCCAATCTTAGCAGTGCATTTTTTGTTTCTAGAGACACAGGGGCACTCCCTGCCAGGGCTGCAGGGACCGTGCACTCACCCTGGGTTCCGGCTTCCAGCACTGTGATCTGCAGAGCAGCGGCATCATCTCCCCAGTCTATCTCATCACCCCCTGTTTCCTAGGTAAAGAGCAAAGGACCCCAGCGGTGCAGGGAGAACTTACTCCCAGCAAAGGGAGCTGGAATAAACCAAAGCCCTCAATAATAAGTTCAGTGATGGCACATTTCAACCATATGAAGGACTTGCAGCCCTGACGGAAGTGGCAAAGATGGCAGTGTGGGCCCACGCAAGTTGCTACCCTCATCCCTGCTTTGTGGGTACCAACTGCCGATCCCCCCACACCTGCCCCAAACACTGGAAGAAAGGTCAAAACACTGATCTGTCACTATGGAAACTCTGTCTCCCTCTGGACTACACCTGGTCTGAGAGCTATGAACTTCAAGTGATGCCTTTAAAGACAGATAATACTTTTCTTATCACCAAAGCAGCAACCACAGGAAGTCCTCAGAGAGGTGGACCAAGAGGGCATGCTAACCTTTGAGTCGGACTCCAGGGAGATGCCCCAGTCAATTCCCACAGCCTGGGCAGAGATGCCAGAGTCAGCCCCTTCAGACGCCGCCTCCACCCCGAAGTCGCCCCAGTCAATCTAGAAGGGGAAAGAAGTGTTAGCTCACAGAAAACAATTCCCCGAGGCCTTCCCCTAGGCCTCGGCCGCCTCAGCAGGGAGCACCAGCACACTGTGGAAACGGAACGGCCTCCAAGCTTCCCAAAGGATAGCCCATCTTCAGAGAGCTCACGGGACTGAAGCGATCCCAGTTCAGAGCCCACCCGCCTGCTGGCCCTCCTCAATGCTCATCTATTCCCTGGTCTCAAGAAAGCCAGAAAAATAAAGAAGTAGGGCCTTCTCACAGGAATACCCCTTTCTTCTCTCTGGACTCTGGATTCAAACTGGACCTGGACCACGTCTGAGGGGAGGAAGCGGCTCTCACTCGGCCTGTCTTACCGCGTCGTCCTCCACCTGCTCAGGAGGCTTCTCAAGGTGCGGCCGCTCCACCACCGAGGGCTCCGAGCCGGTCCTCCACTCATACACCGTGGAGTTGCCCCGCGTCTGCACATACCGCAGCATTGGCAACACCTGCTCTGCGGGGCTGCAACAGAGCACACGAGTGACCCTCCTGCCGCCCACATGTGAAGCCAGCGCTGGGCTCAGCCTGGGCCATCAGGGCAAGTGGGCAAGGCTGCCACAGGTTCAAGTGGAGAAGAGAGCACAGACAGGGGGAGGAGGTGAACTCTCCCCTGGCTCAGGAGAAACTGAAGCCCTCATTACCTTTCACACACAAACCCCACGCAGGCCTGGTACAGATCAATGGCTTCCCCTAGGGACTGGGCCCCCGCCCCGATCTCGGCCAGCTGACTCGGCAGGTCCTTCACCAGGGCCAGCAGTTCTCTCCGGACGTTGTCCCCCTAGAGAGGACCGAAGAGGTGGGCTCAGACACAGGTGGTGGGAAGCAGAGACCAATAGATTAAAGAAAACGCCTGAAGACTAGCAATCGGCAAGAAACTGGCCCAGGAAGGGCACAACCGGGCTGAGAGGGAAGCCCTTTCCAGAAGCAAAGGAGTTGGGCCCAGGAAGACAGACAGAGGCCCCGGGTGTCTGTCCTCCCCGGCGGTAGCTCACGGTGATGCCGGCTTACCGTGACACTGGCTCACCATGATGCCAGCTCACTGGGACGCCCTCACCGCGATGCCCGCACCATGATGCCGGGGGCTCACCGTGATGCCGTACTGCTTGCACGAGTGGTAGAACTGCTCCCGCATCTCAGCGGCCCCCGCCTGGCCCTCCTCCTCCTTGCGGCTGTATTCTTGCTGCAGCTGCTGGCACTTGGCGATCTGCTTCTTCAGTGAGGGGATCTCGTAGTTGACATTCCGAACCAGGAGGCTGGAGAGTTCAACTGAGAAGGGCCCAGGAAGTTCACCCCAGGCTCCCACATCATAAGGCAGGCATGCCCCAAGGACTCACACAAATATTCCCCAGCGTGGTGACAAAGTGCACAGGGTTGGCCTCCCAGCTCCTCCCCTTCCTGCCTGTGCATCCCAGGACAGTCATTTAACCTCTCTGGCCCAATCCTCTTCTATAAAACAGGGACAATAGTGTGTATCATGAGGATTAAGGAAGAGAATCCTTATAAAACACAAGTACAATTCCTTGCATTTAGTAGGTGCTCAGTAAATATTAACTACTATAATTATTTATACTATTATAAAACAACCCAAACTGCAGCTGGCCCTTTAGTTACTTTCTCAGGCATCTGACATGGCCCCCAGGACAACCCGTGCCTCTTCGGCTCAGGGTAGCAGAGGGAGTGAGTCATCAAGAGGTGAGCGGTGGAAGACCCCCCTACACCTGCTCGGTCAGGCTCGGCAAATGCCACCTGCCCGGTGGCGGTCCTCCTCCCAGCACTCTTCATGGGATTTATTTTTCCCACCTCACAATCATCTACACCCCAGCCTCTTCCCCGACATGGACTGTGCCTCCCAGAAGCCCAGGGTCTCAGAATTCAGGGAGTGGGTTTCCCCATGGATGCTGGGCCTCCCAGGTGGGGCCACTTTACCTAGGTAGGTGTTGTCCTTCTCATACAGGGCTACAATCTCCTGCCAGTCCTAAGAAAAGAAAGGGGAAGTGAGCCGGAACAGCACTCAGCAGCCGCATCCCAGCTCCATCCCCCAACTGGGGAGGCTCTCCCACTCTTTGCATCACATCAGGCACAAACTCCTTGCCCTTCTTCATAATTCTGGCTGGACCACCCACTTTATTTTAAGAGTGTGGCACCAATGAGCGATTCCCCAAAGCAGCAGGTCTGAAAATGTACACCCAGGGGCAGGACCTGCTTTTGGCATAAACTATGGAGAAACAGAGAAAGTTCAGGAAATATTCCACGTTGGCATCTCCAGTGGATCTTCAGAGAGACCAGACTGGGCTCTGACCCCGTGGTCCAGACGTCTCCAGCTACACATTACCACTGTCGCCCACACTTGCCTTCATTCGCTGTGAGGAGTACCGGCCAAAAATATTTTTTGTGGAGGCTTCAGTGCCTTTGAGAAGCTCCACGATTCTTAGGCAGTGGAAGTAGTGAATGTCTGGAAAGCAAGGAAGAGCAAAGACTTCGGGGATTACAGTCTCTTCCCCACCCACTCTGGCCAACACACATGGCTGACTCGTGAATATGCCAGTAACTCTGGCAGGCACAGCCCTCCCCTTCCTTACTTTGTGTTGGAAACCAGCGCGTATACCCCCAAGTAAAAATCCCTCTTTCTTTAGGGGTTAGTCCTGTGGCTAAACAAAAGGAAGCAGCCCAGCTGATACATACTACCCCAGGAAAGAGGGGGGTTCCAGTAATGTAGCCCCTAAACACTCACAGGACCCAGAGAGCAGCTGGGCGATCTCCTCGCTCTCCGGCATGTCCTGGATGGCAGCATTGATCTTCTCTCGGATGGTTAACACCAGACTCTGCCACTTCAGGTTGCAGTGCCTTCTGTCCACCAGCCAGTCTGCATGAGAAACACCCAAATCACCGCATTCCCATTCACGTGACCAAAATTTCATCACTGATTCAAGTGAAATAGGCTAAGACATTGGCTAAGAGTTATATTCATATCCGGTAAGGTGTCGGGGGGTCACAGGAGGATGGGAATGAAGACAGACCCAAAGGGATGCCTGGGGCTAAACAGACTCTGGCAACCTGACTTCATCCGCCGTGTGACTTTTATAGAGCAACTCCCTCGACACCGGGATAAAAAAAAACTTTAAATTCGTCCTGACATCAAAGTGCCACTTTTGACCACTCTAAATTCTCCACAGTATTTTTGCTTCTATGAGTAATTATATCTTTCTTACTGACAGAGAATGCTATTCAACTTCCACTTCCTCAGGGCTGGGATTAACCATGACAATGGAAAATACAAGATGATTATGCCAAGGACCAGATGAATGAACGCCTGCAAAGCCCCTAATACCTTCAGCGCCCTAAAGACTAGGTAACACTGGTCTGTTCTTACCAGTGAAACACCATCCTGCACACATGTATACCAATGTGACTGACCTCCTGGATTCTGGGCCCAGATTTGTGTTTTTAGTAGAGGGTGTGGGTGGATGAGAACCCTGCACATTTCCTCAGTAGGAGAGAGCTAAGAGCTAGACTTTGTGGTCAGAAGATCCTGGCTTCTAATTATCAACTTTCTTTGGCAAGTCTCTCAACCTCCCTGTGCCTCAGTTTCCCTACGTGTAAGATGGGTATGATAAAGATACTGAGTACTAGAGGGAATGAAGGTAAAATACTGGGCACTGTGCCTGGCACATGCAAGGGCTCAAGAAGTTATAAGTGATCCTCATTTTCACAATGCCATCTACATAAAACAGCACCTGGTACAGAGGAGACCCTCAGTGCATGATTATGGTTCCATTGGTCCTTTTCATGACCAATAACAAGCACATACATCAAGAATGTACATCTGCTGAAGGGCTGGGACAAATTCGAAATGAAGCTAAAGGAGCTCACTAAGGGGCCATCTTAATAAATCTGCCAACTGGCCAAACACCGGGGTCCCACTCTAGCTACCAGTTTACTCCCTCTGCTGTATTCCTCTAAAATCTTCACCAAGAAAAATTCCGTAGATGTCACAGAAGAAGCAAAGACATGAGGCAGTTAAACATATGTAACCTTAATGACAAACCCGGCATCAAATCAATTAATCCAATGATTTAAAAATCCAGGAGCTGTGTACTTGCCCTGGACGGGTCAGAATCAAGCAGTCCTTCCCTGGCTCTGAACTGGGAAGGAGGTATGTAAAACCAGATAGAGACAGCAGGGAGATGGCCTGGCCACTAAGTTTTTTTTATTTAAAAAAAAAAAAAAGTCTTTTATTCCAACTGGTTTTATGTCCCTCTTCTTCCTAAAATCAAGAGGAGATGGAAGTTTTAAAAAAGAGGTTTCTTTCTGGCATTAAACAACAACAAAAAAGCATAAGATGCTGGAGCCTGACTTAGATTCTAATTTCAGATCATTCAACAGCTGACCATTTTTAAGGTAAGCCCTTACCCTCTCTGCGCCTGAACGATATGACTGACAACACATGTTATAAATGTTGAAGCTGAAAACGCAGGTCAGGTACAGACCCGCTCCTCTTAGAGAGGCAGGTCGGGCCACAGATGGGGGCATAGAACAGGGCAAGTGGTCAGCGCCTCAACAGAGACCTTGGGATGTCTGGGCTCCAGCTGTTGGTGACAGGGGGCAAAGGACCGGGCCTCCCCCTTCAGTCGGCTGAGCGGGGGCGCCCCTTCCTACCGAGCAGCTTGTTGGTCTGGATGTCGATGGGCACGTGCTGATGGTCCTGGCAGGAAAGACGGCGGGGAACAGGGCTTGAGCGCTGGGAAGGGACGTGCCACTCGCGCGCTCATTTCACCGACCCAACAGCCACCCTGCGGGGCCAGCAAGACCGGCCGGGGAAGGCTGAGCCCGGGAGGGAGCCCCGAAAAGCAGGTCAAAGACGGACGGGTTGAACTCAGTCCAGAGGGTCCCAGACCAGCCCCCCATTTCCCCAGCTCCTGTCCCCCGACCTGCATCGTCCCTCCACTTCCGCTTCCGGCCAGAGACCCAGACCTGCCCCGCCTATCACCAATTCAGCGATTGTGTGGCTGAGCCTCACTTCAGGCACAGACTGGCCTTTTTGAGCCACGTCACCGGCTTCCTCAGAGCCAATCGGGGCGCGAGCTCCACCCCTGGACTCAAGCCCCACCCACCACGGGGCTCCTAGTGGCTGAGCCCTGGAGGGGCGGGAGAAAAGGAGACAGCCAATGGGAGACGCGAGGCGGGCTCAGGGCTTGGGAGGGGCAGGGGCGCCAGGAAAGGCTTGCAGTGACGGCGTGTTCGCGGCAGGCGGCGCCCGAGAGCCGATCCCTGCCGCTTCCAGCCTGGCAGGCACTGAGCCCTCTGCGCCAAGGATTAGCGCGTTTGCGGACAGGGTCTTGGCGCCTCGCTGGGCGACCTGCAGGTCTTTAGAAACGCCTTCTTGTCTAGCCTTGCTTTACAGTCCATCGATCTTAGTTTGGAGGTCTCTTGTCGCTCTTGTCACACATTGCCATCTCATTCGGTTTATCTAATAGACAAGTGTTGAGCACCTGCTACGTGTTGTGTGATTGGGGAAGGGAACGGGAGGGAGGAGGGTCAAGGGAGGCGACTCAAAGATAACACCTAAATTGAGTGTTAAAGGAAGAGCTGCAGAAAGTGGGCGATGTGAGAGGGGTGTTCCGGGTGGAGGAGAGTACAGACAAAGCTTTGCAGACCACAGACTGCAAGAGAGGTGCAGGGAACAAGCAGCCGGAACTGACAACATAATTGGCAGGGTCCAGTGCCAAATGAAAATGCAGGGCCCCTTGTTTATAAATATGAACGATTTCAAGAGGGCACGCATAGGTCTGGCACTCATGATGCCAACCCTGCAGGGAAAGGCCAGCCTCTGTCCAGTGGAAAGTATGAGGTAGGGAGTGACTGGAGAAGAGATTTAAAGGCAGAAGGGTCGTATCTTATATCCTCATTAAGGAACTTGGACTTCACACTGGCAGACAGAGAGGAACCACTGGAGAGGTTTAAGGGTTTGAGGCTTGAGGTAGGGAGGGACCTGTACAGATTGGCTGCAAAGAAGATGGAAGTGTGGGAGATAAGACTGGAGACAGGAAGACTATCAGGAGGTTTTTATGCTAGATTAGGGCCTGACCTGGGACAGAGGCACGAGAAGGAAGAGAAGTTCCGGATTTGAAAGATGTTTTGGAGGAAAATGGACAGGACTTGGCAATCGGCTGTGTGGGTGGGGGAGAGGGACAGCAAGGATGACACCTAAGTGGTTAGATGGGAGTACCCCCATCTAAGACAGGGATGCAGGGTGCTGAGCCAAAGGTTGAGGGGGACGGTATGTCAGCTTTGAACTTGTAGGGTTGGTGGTGCTGGGAGACCTCCCTCAGGTGAAAAGTGTGCAGGAGGCACTTGGGTCTATAGCTCTGGAGTTCAGGGAAGCCATGGAGTTGGGGATACAGCTTTGGAGAGCACGGGCTGACTGATCTGTGGTCCAGGTGCTGGCTGAAGCTGAGGGAGCAAGTGAGATTGGGCAAGAAGTTGGTAGGGTGAAGAGAGAAGATGGGCTGGGGAACTCCAGGGCTGGGTGTGCCAGTGTGCACCTCTCCCCTTCCAGGCTGTTAGCTCCCCCAGGAGGCTCTGCCTGGTTCTTTCCAAATGACCCCTCCACCTCTGCCTTAGTGCATTACTTGGGACTCAATAAATTTTTATTGAGCTGCATGGTGTGATAGGACAGTGAGAAGACCTAGATTCCTGCCTAGTGAGATCTTGGACCATTTCCATAACCTCTCTGCCAGCCACAGTTTCCTCCCTGACTATCTTAGAGTATTCCTATTTACAGGCTTAAATAAATAAACATACTAGATGTACATAACTCTTTATAGTTTATGGCATGCTTTCATACATTTTCTTTTTTGTTTGTTTATTTTTGTTTTTTGGGGGAGAGGTAATTAGGTTTATTCATTTTTATTTATTTTTTAATGGAGGTGCCGGGGATTGAACTCAGGACTTTGTGCGTGCTAAGCATGTGCTCTACCACTGAGCTATACCCTCCTCCCTTCATACATTTTCTCATTGTTTGCAAACTCTGTGTTTGTGTATGAAACATTAATCATTATTGTTACAGAATGGTTGAAAGACTTCCCTAAAAATGGCTCATAGAGCAGAACTAAGGGCCTCCTCAGGACTCTCTCATGGGAATTTGGCTCCGATCTTAAGAGTCCTGACTCAGGCTGTAGGAATTGCTGGGGCTCCCCCATGATTAAACAAACACTTTCTGGGCTCCAACTATGTGCTCCTGGCTCCCTGGGACATCCCAAGAAGCATGGCCCTGCCCCACCCTCAAGGTGCATCTCTCCTCCTTGAACCAACAGGCAGGGCAGGGCAGGGTGAGTCTGCAGGCCCAGCCCTGGTGAGTTGGTGGAGGCAGACCACGGGCACTTCACCTCCACCCACCTCCCCAGCCGGCAGTGCCCCGGGTGACTCACGTGGAACAGAAGGCTGTTTGAGAACAGTTCTGCCCAGCTGCTGGCCTGAGGGTGGTGGCCTCGGAGAGCATAGGAGTGTGGTTTTTGCACAGTATCTGCACCGTTTGTCCTTTTCCAAGGCCATAGAGCACCTCAAGGCTGATGGGCAGATAAGCACACAAGTGGTCTGGCATCCAGGGCATCGAGGTCCCTGGGGCCACCATCATCTGGAAGGTGGCAAGGAGAGGATGTAGGGGGCTTCCAATTGGGAATCTCTCAATTCTCTGCTGATTTAGCAGGTGGGATGCTGTCTGGGGGAGGGGCAGGCAGCACAGAGGCAGATGGGGAGGAGCGAGCAGGCCTGTGGCAGCTTTGGACAGGAAAGTACAGAGCCCCAGGGTACTATGTGTTCAGGCTGCCTCGCCATCCTTTGTGGTGCTTGTTAACTTGCTTATTAAGTGATAGTCATGCGTCGCGTGCCAGGGTAGATCTAAATGTTTTACAAGCCTTATCTAATTTGATCCTTCCAACAACCTTGAAATGTGGGTACTGTTATTAGCCACATTTTAAAGGCAAGGGAACCAAAGCTTAGGTAGTTAACTAACTTGTCCAAGATCATAGCTGGTGGTTGCTGAGGCTGGGATTCAAATTCAGGCCTGCCTGGCTCCCCAGCCTGCGCTCTTCTCCGAGGGATGTGATTTCCCCTGCAGACCCACCTCCTCCATTCACACAGCTCAGCCACCACAGCCTCCCGCCCGAGGGCCTCTTCCTCCCTCCTCTTCAGCCTGATTCCCACTTTCTCCGTGTTGTTGGGCCAGGCACTTAGAACCCCCACCCTTGTAGTCCCTGCCCTTTTCCAAAGTTCTTTATTACCACGCCCCATTCAGGGCAAGAAGGCCCATGGCTTATGTTCCTGGCATGGCCATAAAAAAGAAGTTTCCTCTTGACATTCAGATAATCCATATGTTTATTACTTTATGGTCCACGTCTTCTGTGTGTTTGCTGACAGCCACACTGACTGTAGGGTGTGTGTGTGTGTGTGTGTGTGTGTCTGTGTGTGTGTGTATCTATCTGCCTGCTGGAGACTCTGAAAGCTCTGGAAACTCAGCATTCTCAGCTGGGGCTCTTTCTGCTAGCAGTGTGACCTCTGGGTGGTTTTTTTTCAGTCTATCTCCCCAACTAGTCAGTGAGCATCTTGAGGGCAGAGTTCATCTCTGTAACTCCAGCACCTGGCGTGACACCTGACATGGAGTGTCAGGTGCTTGGTGGATGCTTGTAAAGGAAGGAAGGAGTGAAGGTGCAGCAGGTGCAGGAAGGCACTTAGTGGTGAGTGAGGACCATGATCACTCGGTCTGGGAAGAGGGCTATGTATTCCCCGCTCTTTTCCTCACCCTTCCCTCTACAGCTCAGGACTTGGAGTCACTTGAACTAGAGGGGAGAGTTCAAGGTGAAGACATCAGAGCTGGTTGGCTTCATGAGTTAAGCACAGGCCAGAAAGCCCATGAGGGGCCAGTCAGCTGGGTTGTGCTCTGGGGCCAATAATTGCCCCATAAACCCTGGCCAGCCATGCTCTCCTCATCCCTTCACCTTTGTTAGTCTTTTGGGGAAAACAACTCACTGGGTGGCCTTGTGAATTGGGTCCAAGATGTCATCTTCTCAGGATGCCACTGCATTTTATTGTTTCATCCTTCCCATCATGGCAGGTGGAGGGAATCTGCTCTTCCAAGGGGAGGGAAACCAAGTCCACAGCCCAATGCTCCATCTATCAGCTCCTTTCCCATATGGCTCAATGTTAGGTACTCTCCACTTGCCAGGCACTATTTGCCAAGATGCTGGGGACCTTAACATGAAAACATAGTCCCAGCCCTCAAAGCAAGTGACAGTATGATTTGTGAAGGGCTCACCACATTCTAAGTCCCATGACAGCTCGCCCAGAGCCCAGCACTGTGCTCATGCAAAGTCAGTGCTTAAAAAAATCAGTACAAACAAAACACGAGGTATGCTCAGAGTGCTCAGGGAACAGAAGGAAGGAGTAGCCAACTCAATTTCAGGGCAAAGGCGTGGGAAGGGGGTGGAAAACCATCAGAGCAGGCTCCTGAGGGAAGTACCACTTGAACTGATTCTTGTAGGATGGAAGGGGATTGCAGTAGAAGGGAGAGGAGAGAGGGGTGGAGTGTAAGTGATGGATGTCATTCTAGAAACAGGGAGTAAATAACACCACAAAGCACATAGATAAGAGAGAGAGCATGGCTGTTCCAGAAGAAGTTTATTGTGGGAGTCTGAGATGTTTATGGGAAGAGTGGAGAGAAATTAGATTGAAGAGATTGGCAAGGTGAGACAATGAAAAACCCTCAGGTCCATGACAAAGGGTTGAAATTTAATACAATAGACCAGGGTTCCCAACCCATAGGCAGCAGATGCCTGGAAAGATAGAGAATTGTGCAGAGAGTCCAGGAACCCATAAATGCAGTTGTGTTGTTTTACTGCGTCCTATGGGCAGGTGGAGAAGTCTTTCTACATTGAGAAAGGATCCTTTCAGAGAACAGGAAGCCCAGACGGCCAATACATGTATGAAAAGATGATCAGTGTTATTAGAAATTAGGTGTGTCATTAACTAGGGCTGCTGGGACAGATGCCCACCAACTAGGTGCCTTAAAATATCAGAACCGTGTTCTCTCACAGTTCTGGAGGCCAGGAGTCTAAAAGCAAGGGGTCAGCAAGGTTGAGTCCCTCCAAAGGCTCTGAGAGACAGTCTGTTGTGTGCCTCTCGCTTGGCCTCTGGTGGTTGCAGACAATCCCTTGCTATTGTGGCTTCATCGCCCCAGCCTCCGCTCTGTCGTCACATGGCGTCCTCCCTGCGTGTCTCTGTATCTCTCCTCCTATAAGGACATTAGTCCGTGGATTGAGGGCCCACCCTAACCTAACCTCAGCTGAACTAATTACACCTGCCAAGATCCTATTTCCAAATAAGGTCACATTCTGGGGTTCTGGGTGGACATGAATTTAGGGGGGACACTATTCAATCCAGGGAAATGCAAATACAAAGGCACAAAGATTACGACTTCGCTCCCATCATATTGGCAAGTATTAAAATGCCTGTCTGTGCCTCAGGTCATGTTCACCAGAGGTAGGTGAAGGTCTGGGGGCAAGATGCTGACTAGGGATCATTTCCTAGGAGAGGAAGCAGACAGAAGTAGGATTGGGCAGAGGGAGAAACCCACCTGTAATGCAGGCCTGAGAAAGTGCCAGGGAGTTTACTGGGGAGATCTGGATTGAGTATTGGCCCTCCAAGTGCCCTTCCTGGGGCTGAAATGGCTGGACTTCATATCCCGGCTGCAGGCTGCCCTAGAAGGGCAGGCTTTGGGGAGAGGGGCTCTCTGCAGCTGAGGCAGGCCCTGAAGTTGCTGACAGCTGGAGGCTGACAGCTGAGGAAGGCAGCAAGTCCCTCCTCAAAGGGGATCTGGTTGGCACACTCATTGTCTACCACACTCTGACAATACAGAGATGGTCAAAACAAAGAGTGTGGCAGGCCAAAAATGCTCCCCGCCACCCCCCAGGATGTCCACATCACATCCCTGGAAACTGTGAATGTGACCTTATTTGGAAAAAGGGTCTTTGCAGATGTAATTAAGGAAGGATCTTGCCATGAGGGGGGACCACCCTGGGTTATCCGAGTGGACCCTAAATACTATCACAAGTGTTCTTGTAAGAGAGAGGCAGAGGGAGATTAGACACATGGAAGAGGAGATGGTGATGTGAAGATGGAGGAGGAAGAGATTGGAATGATGTGGCCACAAGTCAAGGAAGGTAGCAAGGAACTGAGTGTCCCTGAGGGATCATGGCCCCTCTAACAACTTGGCCTTAGCCAGTGAAACTGATTTGGGACTTCTGACCTCCAGAACTGTGAGAGAATACATTTCTGTTGTTTAAAGCCTTTGAGTTTGTGGTAGTTTGTTACAGTGGCCACAGGTAACTAACACAAAGAGTAATGGACGATTGCTAATCGGGCTGCAATGTGGTGAACACACTCAGAGGATCTGAGTTCTCACGTGTGGAACATTTGGAGCAGATTCTGGAACCCAGTTCCCATGAATATTGGCTGTTTATACTCCCACTGCCCACTGAGGGCTCCCTGAAGGGACGAGTGGCAACCTCTCCAATGGCAGCCTCAACACCCACCTCAGACCCACCTCTGCCCGCCTTCCAGCTGCACCTGGTGTAGCCCCCACAAACCAATCTTTGGCCTTGCCTCGCTTATCACCGACCCGGCTGGGGGACCCCCAGGATCTCCTATTGCCTGGCCTCCCAGAGAAGGGGGAGTGCTGAGGAGAATGGCAGCCCCCCTCTTCCCCCTGCTTTGGGAAATAAATATCCCTGGAGATTAGATCTAATCCCTGAGCTGAGATCAGTAAAATAGGAAAGATTTGTCAGGTCAGATTAGACCTGTAATCCAATGTGGCCCCATGGCCACGTTCCCCAACAGGGCACCAAGGTCCCTGGGGGCTCCCGCAGGTGTATTTTACTTGCTTGACTCAACAAGGACAAATTTCTGAAAATGCACACATTGCATCTTTGTATATGGAATATCATACTTGAGCTGGTTTTAAGAAGGTGCATTAAAAGGGGGAGAGTACTATAAAGCAATAAATCATCCTTGTGGGGGTAATCTGTTTCAGGGATAATCATAGTTTCTAGCCTTATCTCAAACTCCCCTCCCAACCCTGCTCCTCCAGGAAATAAATCTCCCAAAGGTCAGGGGTTGGGCCTGACTTTCCAGGCTGGTCCCTCCCAGGACGGGGAGGGGGTTGGCGCCTCCACAACCACACCTGGACCTGGTGACGTTCTTGGAAGGGCTGGCCACATGGGTGTCCACTGAATCCTGCCCACTGGGGCTCCTTCTCAAGTGTGGAGCTGAGATAGCAGGATTCTGCCCCTCCCTGGGTCGTGGACATCAGAGAGGCCTACATTTTGGAGTGGGCAGAATGAGTGCTTCCCGCACAAGCCCCCTCCTGTACAGATGGAAATGGTGAGCTGGCCCTTGGTTACTGTCCCTTGGGCTAGTGCTTCTCCCAATGTCCTTCCAGGAGCTTCCCAAGACCTGAGCTGTAAGTTTTCAGCCTCTCCTGATGTCTTCTGGGCTGGACATTCCACTCTCAGATAGACCAGGCTTTCAGAGAAAGTGACAGATCTAGAAAGCTGTGGGTGCCTTCCTGGGACAACTGTGTATACCTCTCAGAGTGGCAGGGGAAACTTACAAAACAGTATCTTCAATTCACATAGACCCCCGGGGAGGTGATAACCTCATAGCAAGTCTGCTGCAGCTAAAACCACAGGAAGTGAAATAAATGGGTTTTCTCTCACATTTGCCTGCCCCAGGGAGAGTGGGACAAAGGCAACTGGCTACATTAAGAATTTCTTAAAGACAATACTGTTGTTTCTCACTTGCGTTTTAAAGCTTGCATTAAGTGCTTACTATGTAAGGTCTGAATCATTGATAGATAATTCTGGGCTCAAGGAGCTAAAATTCTATAAGGAAGGCAAATACACAACTATATCATTGCAGTACTATCTATGTACATATATGTGTGTGTGTGTACATATATCATCAGTCATGGTGTATAGCATGGTTAATAGAAGCATGTGAATAAGCCCTGTAGGAACAAGAAAATTCCTGGTGGATTAGGGGGCATATTGATTCAGGCTTTGAGGGATGAATAGGAGTTTGTCTTGATTTACACAGGGAGTAGGGAAGCCATTCCTAATCTCACCTTCTCCAGCAGCCTCTGTACCCAGGATGGAAGGCAGAGAAAGGCCTAATGTGCGCATTCAGGGAGGGCTGGGAGAGGAGGCTGCAGAGGCTGGAGGGGCCCCATCCCAGAAAGGCCAGGCCAAGTGGATCCCTGTATGGACCATGGGGAGCCTTTGAAGGACTGTCCACCTGAGGCTGGGGGGCAGGGGGCCCTAAATAAGATGGAGGCAAACACAACCTAAGAGGCCATGAGAAACTGAGCCAGGTAGAAGCAGGCTTGGTGATGATGGGGCAGGTTTGAGACTTGGTTAGTTAGAATTTAAAATGTAACTTGGAGGGAGAGCCAGGGAAAGGGAATTATATGTCTTTTCTCTCCCCAGTGCCTTGCTCCGAGCCTGGCACATGACACAGTTCACGTACACACATACCCAGTCCGTGGAGGAAGGTAAGATTTCAAGGCCCCCGATGCCTACCTCTCCGAGAGAGAAGAAGGGGATGAGGGTGCTTGAGGTTGTACTGGGTCTGGAGAGCCTGGCCTAAGGAGGGGCTGATGCCCCCGCCCCTGCCCCTCGGGAGATCTTGAGGAAAGCCCTTCAGGTCAGGAGAACCACAGCCCCCCACCCAGCACCCGCCTGAGGCTTAGGGTGGGAGCAGACAGCTTGGGAACCGGTCTGCCAACCAGTTTAACCAGGGACCGGTTTCGACTCCAGAGTTCAAAGGAACTGAGTGCACCCCATCCTTCCCGGGCCAGCGGGAGCAGCGGCCCTTAACCCTTTCCAAATTGTGCCTGGGGCAAAGTCCAGGTGGCAGTTCATGCTGGAAAGGGGTCTGGCCTCCTTGGGGCATGAAATGGGTGGGGCTGACCTTGGCTGTAGCGGTGGGGTGCAACCAGGCACCTGAGAGGGGGGAAACTGAGGAGAGAGGCTCCCACGTCTCTCCTCCCGCAACCCCCTCCCACCCCAGACTTCCCCTGGGATTTCCTCCTCCAGGCTAGGCGGTCCCTGGAGGACCCTGGCTTCTGGGTGGGTACGGGGCGCTGGGATTGGATTTCTGGGGTGATGAATATTCATCAGCCAAGACGGCTCCTGCTTCTGTTTACTTAGCCGGGAGGGGCTGGGTTTCAGGTTCACCTTGACTCCTGGAGCTGCAACAGAGCAGGTACCGCTCCTGCACCTGTTTCTCCTGCACCTGCCACACAGCTGCTCCTACCCAGCTGTCCTGGCCTGAGTCTTGCCTGGCGCGGCACCCCGGAGGCACTGCCACCTCCCAAGTCTCCCTCCAGGGCAGCTCCTACACTCAGCTCCTTCTCTAGGGAAGCTCTCGCCTCCAGCCCGGAGCAGTCGGGATTACAGGTACAGGCGGAGGGTGGGCAGGTGGGGAAACCAAAGAAAGCACAGACTTGTCAGGGCACCCAGTTCTGCCTCCATGGCTGACAAGCCCAGCTGGAAGGGGGAACCAGGCATGCCTGCCGGTCCCCATCTCCCCCTAGGTGGGCAGGCAGAGCTCAACTCATCCCACTGGCTTCTTGGAGTCAATCCAGGCCTCCAGCAGAGCTCCTTCTGGGAAAGTTTCACTCCAGAGCAGTTCACTATTAACTCTTGCTGAACTGGGGCCTTCCACCTCCTCCCCCTCCAGCCTGGAGGACATTTCTGGCTGTCTGGTAGGAACATCTCCCTGTCCTATCCAGGGTACCGCAGTCTTATGCAGAGTGAAGAAGCACCACAGGGACCCTGCAGAGAGATGGGGGTCCTGGGTTTTGTCTTACGACATAGAAGCTGACTTGCTCCCTCAACCCCGTTCCACTCTTCCACCTCCGCCCCAGTCAATGGTTAACTTGTCCCAGCTCAGTAGGGGCCCAGCCCAGCCTGGGCGAGGCTCTTAGAGCAGCGCACAGAATCCAGCTGACATGGTGGGGGCTGTCCTGGGGTGCCCACATGCATGCCAAGGTGCTGACCACTACAGGCGCGGGATGGGGGTGGTGGTGACAGGCTGTCCCAAGGCCCTTTGTGGGTTCTCAAGCTGTGCAAATAACGGAGGTGTAGCTGGCATCCTCAGGGCTGATTCCTATCATCCCATAGATTGTAAGGCCCCAGGGCAAGGGCCCAGCCCTCAGCTTGGCCTGCTCAGGGCTCTGCACAAGCAGACATGTCATCAAACTCTAGGTCTGTTCAAAACCCCAAGTACCTCCCCTCCCCCGGCCCCCCAGCCTCCTGTGATTAGGCCTGGATATGCAGTTGTAGGCATCTCGCTCTTTGCAACTTTGGATACCTGGAAAGTTTGGTTCGCATATCTTTTTTTTTTCTGAAGCAAATCAGATTTTATACTATCTTAGGGGTAGTTCACTATTTAAAAGAATCTTATAGCTGGGTTATTTTGTAAAACAAAGAGTAGTCTACTAATGTATCTGTTCTGCAAACAGACTGCATAGGTCAGGCTTGCCTAAAGGGCTTACATGTGCTCACATGTCCTCCTGGACAGAAAGGACAGTAAGGCCTGGCGGAAAAACATCCTGGACAGACCAGAGTTCAAGGCCAGGAGCCAAGGGCACCGATGCCTTGGTGCCTTGGTGAAGGCCCCAGGGCAGGGTCCCAGGGCTATTCCAACCTCTCTTTGTGGTTTTCTGACAAGTTCCTTGTGATCTATCGCTCCCTTTACTCCAAGGAGAGTGGATGCCAAGTTCAAATACCTGTGAAAGCGGGTATATTTTAACTGGCATAAGCAGAATTCATGTTGTCTCAAGGAGCTAGGCAGTTTGGTGGTTACTGTCATTCAAGAGCTGAATCCTCCACTCCCCAAGTTCCTTGGCAGCCCTGGATGGGCGGTGGTGGGGCTGTGGGACTTGCCCCAGACCAGGTGGCAACTGGGGCACCCACAGGCCAGGCAAGTGCCCCGTCCCTCCTTCCTGGCCCTCCCCACAGCTCCTTCCAGAAACCCATTCTGGAACACCAAGTTCCGTGCAAGGCTGTGCTAAGCCCAGATGGGGCAGGCTGCCAAAGCAAAGCTCTCAGGCTGTCCCCTCAGTGCTCACCTCTCCAGGGTGCCCTAAAAGTATTTATTTGACCACTCACTCCTCCTTCACTTTCTAAGTGGGAGCTGTACTAGATCTCCCTGGGAGTCTCTTGTTACTTGAGTTCAGCTCGTGGGACAAGGTGGGATCTGCTTCCTGGACAAAGAGGTGGGAAGGAATCCCCTGGACATGTGCTCTGGGCAAGGAGATGGGTGTATGCAGCGACAGGGGACCACAACAGCAAGGGGGCATGGATGCAGGCACTCAGATCATTTCAAGCCTAGGTCAGCATCCTGCTTTCATTTTTCCTGAATTTGATATGTTCCCCCTCTAAAAAAAAAAAAAATCCATACTCAATATGGAAAATCTGAGAATCAGATAAATAGGGAGGAGAAAATATCTCCTTCTCCTTCTGCACAACAAAAACTGGTGTTAATTACTTGTCAGATTTCTTTCTGGTCTTTTTAGAAAATTTAGTTCAGACCGTCAGTTTTTAAAAGGAGGTGATACACTTGCCTGGGCTTGGGCCAGCTGCCCAGCTCGCTTTTTGGTGAACTGTGACTACTGTACCTTCTTCCTCAGGACCTTCTCAGCCCACACCAGGGTCCTGAGAACCAGACCACCAACCTCTCCAGGCCTGGAAGTGTCTCCATCTCTAGTCACTCTGCCTGCTCTGTCATTGATCTTAATTCCTTTAGTCTACTGTCTCTTGTTCTTGAGACATCCAGGCAACTTCTCCTGCCAGAACTTCCACTAGCTCAGACGGCAACTTGGTGGGACTTAGTAAAAGGTGAGGCCTCATCTGTGTCAGGATTCATCATGTCGTCTGTGGATTTCAGCCTGCCTGCCCCACCTCTGTGGGGTATCCTTATGGAGGATCCAGCCTGTGATAACCACATCCCACATGTACCTCTTGGCTCCCCCAGACCTCTTTTCAAATTTTCAGATCCCCTTAAAACCCCTGTCTTCACAGAAGCTGTACAGTGAAAGGGAGCCATCCCTCAGTAATTATTACATTACCATAAGGTTTACTGTGCAAAGCATGCCTACCTCGTGGGCAGAGATTAACATTAGAACTAAATGTTAGGCTGGAAGGGACAGGGGAGGACAATGAGGTCCAGAGAAACAACTTGCCAGAGGTCATGAGGCTGGAACAGTTGCCAGGACCTCCCACTCTCAGTCTCAGGTTCCTCCCCGTTAGAAAAAACCCAGCTGCTCCTTTAGTCCCGCTGGTCATCACTGGGAAGCCCAGATTACTCTGAACAACATAAATATTTAATTTCGTAATGAATTCCAAGCAAAATGCTCAGAGTGTTTCTGTCCATCTGATACCAGCTGGTATCTGTCCACTTCTGGTAGCAGGGCCAGGAGGTGTAGCGGGAAGAGCTGGGGAAGGTGTCCAAGGCCTGGTTGCTGTGTGCCCCGGGCAGGCTGTTCACCTTCCTGCAGCCCTGACAGGCCTGGAGTCTCAAAGCTGCATGACAGTGGTGTGTGGTTGTCCCATTGTCCCCTCCACCTGGCTCAGATGGATTCCCCGTGGGTGTTTTCTTGGCCACCTCTTCCCCAGACCCTCTCTCTCCTCATATTTTCCAAAAATATCACATTACTTACCTGAATCCTGGGTTCATTTGGCCCCTCCTTCAACTCTTTCAATCCTGGCTATTAAAAGAGCCCCTGGTTAGGAGACTAAAAAGGCTGCTCCAAGCGACCTGCCCCTTCTCCCCACTGACCCCTTTCTCTCCCCAACCCCTATTCCTGTAGAGCACCCTCAGGTCTGGAAGCGCCATGACCGAAGTTGGTTGGTGGAAGCTGACTTTCCTCCGGAAAAAGAAATCCACTCCCAAGGTGCTCTATGAGATCCCCGATACCTATGCCCAAACTGAGGGCAGCGCAGAGCCCCCGAGGCCTGACGGCGGGGACCCTGACAGCCACTTTAACACCCGCCTGGAGAAGATTGTGGACAAGAGCACAAAGGGCAAACACGTCAAAGTCTCCAACTCGGGCCGCTTCAAGGAGAAGAAAAAAGTCCGAGCCACGCTGGCGGAGAACTCCAACCTCTTTGATGACAGGGAGGGCAAAGGACAGTGAAGGGGGCCAAGGAGGATGCTAGCCACCTCCTCGCTCCCTGCCATCAGCCGGATCTGAGACAGGAGCTTGCCACGCTGGCCTTTTTTGGCCACAGCTGAAACCGTGGGGTAGTTGATGCCTGCTGGCGGGAAATATCTGGTTCTAAGTTTGTATTTATGTGCTCCAGCTTTCTGGAAGGCCTGAGAGATCCCAGGCCCTCCCACCCTCCCCCACCACACTCAGAGGCACTCCAATTCAAGGATGAAAAGTCCCACTCAGGAAGGACAGCCCTCCTCAAAGCAGTGGCAACACCGGCAGGGAGGTGGCCATAGCAAGGAGTGGAGAGGAGGAGCCGGACAGACCTCCCCGCCTCCCCTCCCAGGGCACAGGGTCAAGGGTGAGTTTGAATTGCTGCTCCTTCTACTTTCTCTACCTGTGACTGTTCCTTGGGTCAATTCTGAGAGTATATTTTCCAGAAGCCACGTGATGGTGGGTGGTTTCCTGGAGCTGAGGCGGAGGTGCTGAACTTGAGCTCACCTACTAACTCAAGTGGGAAACTTCCTGGAACTTTGCCCTCACGAGTGCAGCGGGGAGGGGACCCTGCAGAAGGCCAGATGAGGGACCCCTCGGGTTCCCGCACATACCCTCAAAGGGAAGCTGTACTGTCCCCAGGGGTCCAAACTCGAAAGGGGGTGGGAGAGCTTTGGCAGGAGCTAAAAGCAGCCAGTTCTCCAACCCCTCCTCCCCCTACTAGTATTTAAGACGGATCAGCCCCAGAGATGAGTCCTGGAGCCTTGAATTTTGTTTAAAAAAAATAATTGTAGGTTTTTCTCTTTTTGTAATAAACAATGCTGCAAAAGCAGAGAAACTATTTATGCTCTTGTCTTGCATTTACTGAGATGCTGTTTTTCAGGCCTTTACTCCCTTCATGTAAGTAAAATGGAACTTTGTGCTTAAACTTCCTTTCCAGCATGAGAAAGGGTCCCCAGGTGTAAAATGTAATACCTGGGTCACTAACTTCACCACCAAGCCTCCTGCAGTATCTGGGGATGGAGAGAGCAAAGGAAGGAGCTATGTACACCCCAGCAGTCAGTTCTTTCTGGTCAACAGAGGGGCCATCAGGGGCTCCAAGAGAATGGAGCAGACAGACGTTTGGTGACTGACCCCACAGACTCAGTGGTTCTGTTTGGGATCAAGATTCAAATTCTGGTTTCCCCTTCTGGAGATGGCTGATTTGAGGAACTTTGAAAACAAACAAACAAACAATCTCCTCTGAGCCTCAGTCTCCTCTTCTGTAAAAGGGCCTATAATACTACCTGAGTCACAGGGAGTGGTCAGTAGTAAGTGGTCCATAAGCAGTCCTATAGTAGGAGCCCAGCGAACACAGGTTTTCTTCTCTTTCCTTTATGAAGGATCTCCACCATAGCCCACAGCCTCCGCTTAAGGATGAGAAGAGAGCTTACTCCCTATGCTGTTAGGGCTAGACCTTCCTCAAGCTCCAGAAGCTGGGAACTGGAAAAAATTGGCCAAATCTCTGGAGCTCCTGGTGGGAAAAGGGAGAGAGCAAGGTGACAAGTAAACAGTGTGATCCAGTGGCTTCCAGGTCAGCTCCTTGCAGGCTGCTGGGCCACCCGCCCCAGGGAGCCTTAATCAGGAAATTTATTACCCAAACAAACAGACCTGTACAAGGGGGCCTTTGTTAGGTGGCCTCACCCAGGCCAGAGGGAACTCTGAGGATGAGTGAGGGAGACCAGGGGCCCAAGGGATGGAAGGCGGGCTCAGGTGTGCTGCCTTCCCTGAAGCCTCTCCCCTATCCCTCCCTACCACATGGAACTTTCTAGGGTCCCACCAATTATTCAATCCATACAGCCTCCTGTGGAGGAGCTGACTTTCCCCGGCCTCCAGCCCTGCCTGGGGTCAGCAGCTGACACAGAGGGCTCACAACAGGCCAGGCCCTGGGGCGATTACCCCGTGAGATTCCTCATTTAATCCTCTCATCACCCGAGACAGGTGTCACCATCGCCATTTTCCAGGTGCCTTAGCTCTAAGGCTTAGAGAGGTCAAGTCATTAGCCCCAGGTCAGGGCTCACAGTGGCGGAGCTGGGACGGAGGCCAGAGCTGTGCACGAGGCCAGAGTTGTGCAGGAGGCCAGAGTTGCGCACGTGACCGCTGCGTCACACAGCCCCTTCCACCCTTGATTTTTATCTGCTCAGGGAGAGGAAACTGAGGCTGAGAACAAGGAAAGGAGCACAGTCACCTTCTGCAGAAGGGGAGGTGGGGTGAGAGGGGGCCATGCCTGGGCCTTGGGATCCTGGGAGGTGGGCACCATCAGAGGGGGCTGCCCAGACTCTGGAACCAGCTTCAAGGCTGAGTGTCTCCTAAAACCCCAGATGGCAGGGACCTGCCACTTCAGCGCATTCTGAGGTTCCCTGAGGCAAGTGGGGGATGAGGCTGGGCCCCTGGGCCACTGACCTGTGGTTTGACCTCATATTGATGCCACATGGCCACCATTACCCCTCTTTGGTGAATGAGTCTGCAGGCCCCTCTGCCCCTTGCAGGCCCCTCTGCCCCTTGCAGGCGAGCCCGCTCCATATCCCAAAGTGATGTCTGCCGGAATCTTCCTGGAAAACTCCACATATATCCCTAAGCTGGGGGACGGATGGTGGGGGTGGGGGGGCAAGTACTAAAAGCCAGAGGGAGATCTGGCTTCCCAGGGAGTCAGAGCCAGGCACCTGCAAGTTTTCACGAGGCTGGAGGAGGAGGAATCGAGAGTGCAAATACGTGCAGGAGCCGGGAGAGGCTACAGGTTATCGACCACAGTTTCACTGGGACAGGACCCAAGTGGGGGAAGGGGGAGGCAGGAGGGGCCGGCCAGAACTGCCCTGCACCACCCAGAAGGGGCCAACCCTGGGCATCGGGCTCCCCCTGCTGGACGCCCAACCTCCCCTGAGGGGAGAAGCCAGGTGGGAGGAGTTGCTTAAATCCCCCAACTCCCCTCCTTCCTGAGGGATGGGGGACAAGACCAGGTTAGCCTGAACATCAGTATCATGCAAGGCTGATGAGTTTTTATTACAAACTTGGCACAGTGATTGTCAGACAGAGAAAAGGAAGGGAACAGCTGAGACCAGGCTCAAAGCAAGGGGGATACCCAGGCCCCAATAACACAAACAGGACAAGGTAGGCACGCTCTCCTGCAGGTGGCCACAGGGTTAGCATTGGGCTTCCTGCACACAGGCTTAAGAGGGGTCAACACCCAGGGGGTGGCCCTTGGAAGAGGCAGTCAATAACAGCACACGCCCATACAGTAGAACAAGGCAGAGTTTACAGGGTAGCAAGTTCAATGCCAATGTGTACAAAGAATAGTCAGTTCTCTGATCCCGGCTTAGTCATAGCAAACATTTGCCCAGCCTGGCTCCTCTCTGCAGCCTGTAGGCCACTCACCCAGGTTATCCCTAGTCACCAGACCTGTGCTCAAGGAAAGTAAATACTACAGTTCAGCCCAGGCCTCAGCAGGGAGCTACTGAAGAATCTAACTGTGAGGGTGGGAGGTGGTTGGTTTGGAGGTTAAGGGTAGTGCATCTGGGAGTGAGAGTCGGGGGTCCTGTTAAATGCAGAATGGGATTCAGTGGGTCTGGGGTGGGCTCCACCCCAGAGTGATGCTGGTGCTGCTGGCCTGTGGACCACACTGCAGTTAGCAAGGATCTACTACCAGGGGACTCAACCTTGGCTGCACAGAATTTCCTGGGGAAACTTTTAAATTTCCAAAAGTCCAGGCTGCACTCACACTGGTTAAATCATCTCTGAGGGTGGGACTGGGCATCAGGGTTTTTAAAGCTCCTCTGGTAATTCCAGTGCGGATGAAACCAGTGATCTGGGAGTCGTCATCGGTAGAGGTAGGAGTAGGGGAAAGGGATGTGTGAGTGTCAGAAAGACATAATCTCTATTATTTAACTTTATACCTGGAAAGTATGTATAATATACATACACATAAACATACATATATATATATATAGCTTTCATAAACAAATATGGAAAGTAAAGCTTGATTAAAATCTTTCTGGCCCATAGGTACCAGCACAAGTCCCTTTAACAAAACATCCTGACTGACAGTGGCAGAACACATTACCTGACCTATTCCCTCTTGAGCAGCCCCAGTCATTTGAAATCTCTTCCCATATTGAGATGAAATCTACTTCTACACAACTTTTACCTAAGGGTCCCTTGGAGCTGCAGAGAATCAATTTAGTCTCTTTTCCACACTGCTGTGCTTCAGGTAATGGAAGGCAGTTATCAGCTGGGTAAGAGCTGTAAAAATATCCTATTAGTAAATGAGTTAGTTAAGGTTCTTTTAGTTGTAACCAACAGAAATAGATTCTGGCTTGTTTAAGCCAAAAAAAAAATTTTTTTTTCTCTTTTAGAGATAGTGGGTGTTTTGAGGTAGGAGGAGGAATTGCACAGCCCAGACTTGGGAAGGAGGGATCCAGGGCCACATAGGGAATTGCAAGAAAAGCAACCAGAGGCTGTTGCTCCTTAGCTGCCATTATTGGCTTGGCTACAATGACTCCCATGCTGAGTCTCTCCACTTCAAATTTCAATTTGGTGACAAGAAAAACCGATTGGCTAGATTGGCTCAGGTGCTTATGCTGGGACAAATCGGCTTTGGCCAGTATGACTTTTCACGTGATTGTTACCCCAGCCGAGGAGGCTGCTCAGGGCCCATCCTCTGTCATCAGAAAAGGGAATCACACCAGCTGCTACCCCTAGAGGGAGCTATTCCAATAAATCATAGTCAAGGTCAAGAAAATATTATGGGATTATTTTCCATTTGTTACACTCCACTAGACCAGCTGAGTACAGAGAACTTGGACAATGAACTCTGAAGAGCTCTGAATATAAGAGATGGGAAGGGAAATGGGTTGAGCTTAGAAGGGTCTGGCTTCCGATCCCATACCCTCTCTTAGCACTGCCCCAGCTCCAGTCAGCACCAGCAGGTTGGGAGTCAGGGCGCAAGTCTCTCATAGAACCAGTCTTCCTCCCCTTGGTGGGTCATGGGTCCCAGGGGGGAGTCTCCTGTTGGTAGACTCCGCCGAAAGACGATCCGGTCGTGCAGGCGGTTGGTTTGGCCCTGCCAGAACTCTATCACCTGTGGGTAGAGAATGTAGCCACCCCTACAAGGAGAAGCAGAGGTTTTGGTGCTGTGTGCAGTTTTCTAGCCAGGTCAATTTGCCCTCCGCCATCCTCACCCCTCCACGCCATCCCAGGTCCCCTTGAAGGAAGTTGCTGGTGTGCATCTGACAAAGGTTGCCAGGGAGGAGGAGATCTTTAATTCTACAGACAGGGTGGCTTCAAGTAAGCATGAGGGTTCCAATGTCCCTTTCTACACAGCCACGAAGTGTCACTTACCAGTATTGTGGCTTCGGCACCTCTTGTTCCTGGTAGAGCTGCTCCAGTTCCTCATTTTTCTTTCTCAGATACTGTCCAGGGGAAGGAGATTGAGAAAGGGCCAGACCCAGTCAATGATTCATTTAATCACCACTCACTGAGCATGTGCTCTGTGCCAGGTGCTGGGGATGCAGGTGAGCAAGGCCAGCTGGGCTCTGTCCTCCGGGAGCACAGTCCAAACGGGAAGGTCAGACAGACATGGGAGGCCAGTTCCCTGCTCCGCATACCCACTCCCCCAAGGGAGACAGTCCATTTCACTTTGCTGGAGAGAGAGGGCCCTGGCATCCTCTGGGGACAGCCTCAGGGGCTGAGCCAAGGCCTTCACCACTCAGAAGAGGAGCCCCACTCACCTCCCGATCAGGGATCACGGAACTCTGACGACTGACCACAGCCCCAATCTGGCTGCTCTTGGGGCGGGAGTGGAAGTAGCACTTGGCCTCCTCTTCAGGCAGCTTCTTCACGGAACCCTCCACACGTACCTGCTCAGGGATGGCCCTGGTTAGATGGCATTCAAGGCTACCTGCCCTCCCTTCCAGCACAGGCCTCATGCCTCTGTTTTTCTCTTCATTCACTGCCCCACCATGTCTGACTCCAACTAGCCCACAGCTAAGTGAGAGCTATTTGAATGGCAAGATGTTTGCCCACCCTGGGGCCCTCCACCAAGCTCATCCAGAAACTCAGGCCCCCCCTACCCCAGCCCACCCCAGGCTGTCCTGCAAATGCTCGCTCACCTGACGGTTTAGGGGCTCCCAGTAGAAGACAAGGGAAGCAAAGGGATTCGAGTCCTGGAAATGAAAGAGAATCCACAGGTAGCCATCAAGACAGGAAAGAGGATGCTCCAGCGTACAGGGGGAAGGCGGGGAGTCTGCACTGCGCGAGCCCACTGCAGATGCACTCACTGTAACATCTCATTTAAATCCTCAAAGGAAGGCCTTGTGTTACAGGTGTGGAGACAGGCTCAGAGAGGTTAAATAACATGCCCAAGTTCACACAGTAAACGGAAGAGTTGCGTCAGATGGCCTCCAAAGTGAGCCTTGCCCTTTCTCTCACCCATAGATTTTCAAGTCCTCTGAAATGCAGATCTGGCTGTATTGGACTCAGGGAGGGCCACTCATTTTGGATGCATTAGTTGAACGCATATGAGGAGCCAACTCTGTGCTCGACACCCGGAGAGCTGTGGGGGGTATAACAGAGATACCACAGGTGCAGCCGCTGCCCCCACAGAGCTTACTGTTAGCAGCGGACACAGGCATTAATCATAATCCCATCAAGACACACACAGTTAGGAACTAAAAAAATGGCAGAAAGGAAAGTGACAAGTTATAATAACAGCAAACAGTTCCAGGGGCTGACTCAGCACGGGAGTCCAGAAGGCTCTGCTGAGAAGGTAGCATGGGGGCTGAGACCCGAAGGCACAGGCGCTATTTAGGTAGACAGATGGCAGAGGTGGGGGTGGTTAGAGAAAGCATTCATCCACAGCAGAGAGAACGCCAAGTGCAAAGGCCTGCAGGCAGGACAGTGCCTGAGCACAGCCAGCAAGTGGTTTGGGGCAGGGGTGACATGAGAAGGCGACCAAGGAAGCGAGGGCTGGACCCTGCAGGCCCAGGAAGGATTTACTGTGACCCCTTACCAGCTCCTTTGCCTTCCGACTCTCGAAGTTAGTGAAGAAGCGGAAGCCATCCTTGCCAAAGCCCTTCAACAGCACCATGCGGGCAGAGGGCTTCCCATCTCTGGGGCAAAGATCAGAGGACTATGGTTAGAGCCCATTGCAATGTCCCTGTTACCGCCCCTCCTCACAGAATGCCTGTGTACCCTCTACCTGTGCCCCCTTATTCTGCACTGTCTGGGCACTCAGGCTACCCATTCCCACCTTCCCAGTATTTTTAACTATGTCCTCAGTACATGTCTCATTAGAAAGTGAATTATGACAAAGTTGTGAAATAAAGGTTCATATCCCTAAAAAAAAAAATTCCCACTGAGGATTTGTCCTGGGGGTACAAGTATGACACGACTGCCTGGGGCCCTATTATTAGCTGAGCTGGGTCCCCCTAAAATTCAGTTTTGAAGCCTCTACCCCCAGTGTGCCTGTATTTGGAGAAAGGGCTTTTAGGGAGGTAATTAAGGTTAAATGAGGTAATAAAGGTGGGACTCTAATCCAGTAGGACTAGTGTCCTTATAAGAGGGGGAAGAGACACCAGAGAGGTCTTCCCTGCACACACAAAGGGAAGGCCATGTGAGGACACAACAAAAAGGCGGCCATCTGTAAGCCCAGAAGAGATGCCTCACTAGAAACCAACTCTGACAGCACCTTGATCTTTGACTTACAGCCTCTGGAACTGTGAGAAAATACATTTCTGTTGTTCAAGCCATTCAGTCTGTGGTATTTTGTTATGGCAGCCCAAGCAAACTAACCAGGCTCAAAGGGCAAGTGACCAACAATAATGCAATCAGCCAATGCTTAGGGGTCACAGAATGTACAGTTACAACAGGCCTTCTGCTCAAAGCACTGGGGAATGTCCAGGGGCACAGGACAAGAGTCTTGTCTTCAAGGCCTTATGCTCTAGTGAGGGGTCAGGGGGACAAGAAGAATTGAATAAGAGGCTAATATAAGAGATGTCTCAAGGGGTTTATGATTGGTTGTCAACTGAATGATGTGCTAGATTTCAAGAGAGTGAGACAGCTTTATGGAAAGGTTCCAGGAGATCTATCTCTTAAAGAGCAGATAGGAATTGTAGAAATGGGGAGATGAGGGAGACAATGGTGTGTGTGTGGGGGTATGCATCAAGGACAGAGATGATTGAGGCACTACATTTTATCACTGAAATGGAACTGAGTGAAGTCTGGTCTTTGGTTTACAGGTAAGGATACTGAGGCCCAGAGAGGACAAGTAACTTACCTAAGGCCACACAACATGTTAATAATAGAGCTAGAATCATAAAGTTGTCATCCATCAAACTGGGAGCTTCCTAAGTTTCCTACTTCATCTGTACCTACCCACAGAAGGGGCCACGGCTATACCCACCTGGTACAGGTAGCCAGACACATGGCGTTGGCTTCCCCTATGCCAGGACACTGAACAGCCTCCTCAAACCAGGCAGCAAACTGCTTCATGGGGTCCAGGGATGTCAGCTGAGTCTCTTCAAATGCCTGGGAAGGAAGAGTTTTATTTCATTTAGTAAATACATATAGTGCTTACTGTGTATGTAGCACTGTTCTAGACCCATTTCAAATATTAACTCATTTAGTCCTCATAACAATGATCTCATACCAAAAAACAGTACCCAGCAAGTAGGTTTTGTTAGCCTCATTCTTGTAGGTGAGGAAACAGGCATGAAAAGGTGGATAAGTTGCCAGGTCCCACAGCTAGTGATGGCCAAATTAGGGTTTCATGTCATGGGTGTCAAACCTGTCACCTGGAGAGCCAAAGAAAAAAAAAAACCCAACAGATTCCTAGGCTCCACCCTGGAAATTCTCATTCAGTAGGTCTGAGATTTAAGAAAAAACTTCATGTTTAATAAGCATTTCTGGAAATGCTCACACAGATTTGGTTAGCCAGATTCTGGGCCCCAATTCCAAAATATTTCTCTTGGTTTCTCTCCTTAGGAGGAAAAGTAGTATGTGAGGGACTGAAGGCAGTAAGAGCCAAGAGCTGTCTCCTCCCCTCCTGCGTTAGTCCTCCTCCCCGATGTGTTATTTATTTATCAAACATTATAAGCTGATTGTCACTGTTCTAGGCACTTCACAAATATCAAAGTCCATAACATCTCCGTGAGGGCTGTACTATCCCTTCACAGGTGAGGAAACCGAGGCCCAGAAAGGTGAGTAAGCCGCCCAAGGATTGCGAGGAGCCACCGGCAGGATTCCACATAGACCGGCCCCCTTCCCGAGTGCTCGCCCTGGCCCCCTACGACAAGCTACCTCTAGAGTCCATCTTCATCCTCATTTCCTCAGAACCCCTCCCCCATTGATTGTCTTTGAACTCCCCTTCTCCCACGGAGGTGACCCCAAGCGCCACGGGGTGGACCAGAAACCTCGGAGTGGGGGTTCCTCCTACTCTCTTCCCCCGGGAGATGAAGGGTCCCCTGTGCCCTGCCCCTGCGGAGGCCCTGCCGAGCGGCGGCACCTCTCGGTCCCCGCGGTAATTCTTGCGCATCGGTCCCAGGTCCATGACAGCACCGCGGCTGCACAGGTAACGGAGGTAGCCGGGCCACACGGCGGGTCGCCGGAACGTCACGATGACACCCCGGAGCGCGCACGTCATGGGGCCGCCGGCCACGTGACCCGGCGTCGCTCCGCTCTGGGTTCCGTTGGGTTCGGAACCAGTTTCTCAGCCGGGGAATCTACCCGGGCAAGGAAGAGTTTACCAGTCACCAAGCCAGGCCAATACCTAAGTCTTCGGAGCCAATGGGAGCCCGGGGTCAGTGGAGGGAGCCAGGCACGGAGAGGCCATTGGTCAGAGTTTTCCCGGAGCGAAGCCAATTAGAGCGAGAACGGAGGAATCCGACAGCCAATGGGTGGCGCCTCCGGGGGCGGGAGCAGAGAGACAAGGAAATGCTGTCACCGCCGTTAACACGCACGTGGAGGTTTGTTAAAGGTATAAGGATTGCAGCAGCCCAGGCGGGGGGCAGGGGATGAGCCGCTGGGGGCTTGAGGGGAGCGGTCACTGTTAAGTGGCCTGTCCCTAGTAGGTACCTGAAGGCCAGTTTAGTGCAGGAAGTACCCCCTCATGGAGGCTGGTGGCCTGGAAAGGACAAACGGAAAATGGAATTAGGGGCCAGACTGAGGCAAGATGATGTGGAGATACGGGAAGGGGTGATCTGGTGGGGGAAGCAATTGGGGTTTGAGAGTAGGAGAGGTTGAAATGATTTGTGGAACTCCTGGACAGGTGCTGTGGTGTGTGTGTGAGTGTGGGGAGGTACTCTGAATCTGAGGAAGTGCAGGAAAAGACTACGGGGTGAAAAGGCAAATGGCTGAAAGGGAAAGGGGAAGAGGGAAATCTGGCCATCCCAGAGCAGAACTGTCTTCCTCTTCCAGCTCTGAACCTCTTCTCTCCAGTCTCATTTCTTTAACTCTAGTCAGAGCATGCTGATCCCTTTCCTCATGGTTTCCCCTTTTGTGGTTGCAGTGGAGTTCACACTAACCAGTGTTCTGGAAGATGGGATGATTGCCCTCCAGGGCCGCCCCCATCTTTGCCAAGTTTCCCTTTTCACATTTTGCCCTTTCTGGGTAGTTGGAGTCTAATTCCCAGGTCAGTGTCAGCCATAGCAGAGGGCACAGGGGAGCAGGTGGCTGGGCAAAGCCACTTCCAGGCTGTAGACTTAGGGCTGAGAAATAGGACACCTGCCAGTGCCCATTCCAGCTTTGACCTGGTTGGGGCTGCCTTGGGTCAAGGCCTCTCTATAGTCCTGATTTCCACCAACAGCAGGAAGGAGAGCTGCAAGGGCCACTTAGGCAGGCACCCCAGGACTGTGCCAGGTAAGGGGAACTTCCTGTCCTGCCCAGGTGTCTGCATTACAGCTAAGCTTCATAAAGCCCTACATTAGATACCTATCATCCTTTGTTATGTGCGTGTAGCTTGAGCCAAATAGAATCTGAAAGACAAATTTGTTGCAAAGAAATAATACACATCTCAAGGCTTAATCATGTTGATCTATGGATTCTCCACTGGCTGGAATTTTTTGTGTTGCTATCATTTTTCTCCGTCAACACGACTGAGAGAGAGTTAACAGGACTTTTTGAGGTTGTCTTTCCACACATGAACATTGCTCCCCTCCTCCGAGTCCCTTACACTTGAACTTGGGTGAGGAGTAATTGTGCCCTTCAGCTCAGACAGTTTTGTTCATGGGACCACACTCTTAGCACTGCTGGACTATGCTACCCTGGACCCAAGATTCTAGGGCACCAAGACTAGGATCATTTGAATGGTTTGCTTAAAAGCCAAGAGCCAGTATAGCAGGGATAGACATTTGTTAAAGATTTGGACCAGGCACTGAGCTAGGTCTGAGAATACAAAGATGAAGATGACATGGTTCCTGTGCACAGGAGCTTACAGTCTATAGGAGGAGGCAGATCTGTAAGCTAGGGAGTTACAGGAACATTAACAGATGTTTTTGCAAGGTAAAGGGGAGCAGAAAGGAGGAACCGGTTTCCAGGAGTCACATAGTCAGGAAAGGCTTCTTAAAGGGAGCAGATGAATTCGTCTTAATGAGCAAGTATTCTCCAGATGGACAATGCAACAGGCACGCCAGGAGGAGGGAACAACTCAGTGTGATTCTCTGGAGTGAGATACTACTGGCCTGTGAGAAAACAGCCCAGACATGTAGGAGGGGCTCGGTGTCTGCTGAAGATCAGCAGGTGGTGAGGGCCAGGCTTTTAGGCAACTATTCTAAGTTTTTATCCTGTGTTGCAGTCGAACCATAGTGTCTAATTCCTGGTTTTTTAAGGGTGGATAGAGAGAAAAAGTGCTAGATTCGGACAACCTCTTCCATCTTTGGCAATCAGTGAGGAAATTTGCAACTGGTATTCCCCCTTCGTCTTAAAGATAATAAGTAGGCTGTGTTGTGCTTTTCTGGCTAGTGGGATTTGGTGTCTAGATCACAAAGCGGCCCCGCAGTGCCAGCAAGAGGAGGGAACACACCCTCTGGTTGTGCTGCTGCTACTGCAGCAACCCCAGCAAGGGGTTTGTCTGCGTGGGAGAAATGAATTTTACATTTTACATTTACTTTTTCTTACACGCTTTGCCCACCACACCACCTCCCAACTTTGTAAAATTACTAATCTTTCCTTGAGAGTCTTCAATGAATAGAAGCTATATTGCAATACTGCATTGTACAGAGAGGCACCCTGGTTTCTCAAAATGCAACAAAAGGCTGTGTGTGCATTTAGGGACTATGCCTGGCCTGTTCCCTTCTTTTTTTTTTTTTTTCTTCCCATATTTCATATCATGATTCCATCATCTATTCTATTCTCTCTCTTTCTCTCTTTTACATTTGATGTATTTATATTGAAGTATAGTCAGTTTATAATGTTGTGTCAATTTCTGGTGTACAGCACAATGCTTCAGCTATATAGGAACATACATATATTCATTTTCATATTCTTTTTCACCATAAGTTACTACAAGATACTGAATATAGTTCCCTGTGCTGTGCAGTACCAATTTGTTTGGTCTGTTCTCTTCTAATGCCTTTGCATTTATGTTCTTAAGTCACCTTTTAAACTAATTGTTTGATTGAATGATATATTTCAATTATATCATAGTGATTGGATTTGTGTTTTGGGATGTGGCTCTGGTGACCAGGTGGATGAAGGGGAAGGAGGGCGAGGCATTGGCAGGGAGACATTGGACGACGCTGTGGGCTTGTCTAAGTGGGAGCTGGGAGCAGACAGCCCGATACCTGAGTTTGGGGCATGTGGGGTGGAGAGGAGGGATTCGATTCACCAGGATGGCTTTAGGGGAGTGCGTGGTGCTGTTCTTTGAAGTGGGGGTGTGTTGGAGGAGAAGGCTTAAGGGAAAGATGAAGTCTCCATCAGACCTGACTGAGGATTTATGGGATAACCACGTTTGATTGGGTTTGAAAAGCACTTCTCGAGCTGGGGGAGTGGTCTGGGCTGATGAGATGGTTTAGGTGTCACTGGAAGCCACGGGGGAGGATGAGAATGTCTGGGAAGGGAAGAGGGCCTGGGAGAGTGGCAGTGCTGCCCCTGCAGTGCAGCACCCAGCTTTCCAGGGGGCCGACGGCAGGTGGAAGGGATGTGCTGGGGGCCCGAATCTCAGGAATTCTTGGGCCCAGCCTTGGACAAACTCAGCTTAGAACCTCAGGACGCACAGATGGGTGTGTACCTGGTCCCCTACCAGCAGATGCCTGAGCCCTGAGTATGGCTATGAGGGGACCCAGAGGGAGAAGCAGAGGCTGACCCTTACCCAAGTGTCCTGCTTGTGGTTGTGTGGTCAACCCCTCACACGATCTTTTGCATGTGTTCACGGATTGCTTCTCAAATATGTCTCATCGTTTTCATATATGTTCCCCATTAGAAGCTCCTTTGTGGGAGGAACTACTTAGTTTCTCTGGCTTCTCAAAATTCCAGCTAGGAAATGCTCGTCTGTGATGTTTATGCATAAACTGCTTTTCTTAAGCTTCTCTGTACCTGGTGAGTGGGGCTCAGGGTTTTTGGCACCTGGTGGGAGAAGGCTGGCCGGAGGGATGTTAGGCTTTCCAAGGCTGAAAGAGCTACTAGGGCATCAGTCTTAGTCCCGGCACTGGCTAATCAGAGAGTGGGCCACCAGCAGAAGGAGGAGGCCTGATGGGTTCTCAGATGATCCAAAGGATATGACCTGGCGGCTGCTTTGCTGCATTTGAGAAATTCTGGTTGATCCGTTTGGCCTGACCTGTGGTCATTTTTCATTTCCTCTTGCCCAAGATCCCTATGAATAGATATTTGATGTTCCTCTCCAAGCCCTTATTCTTTGCCTCCCCCTCCATGCTTTGCTTTCTCTTCACCCACACCTCTGTTCTTTAGTCTATCCTCCCAGGCTCACGTCCTGTGCATTACTCCCTGAGGACCTCTTCACTAGGAAACCTAGCTGTCACCTGTCCTGAGATTATTGCAGTTCCTTTAGTAGCTTCATCCCAGCCCCAAAGACCTTGGTCAGATCACAAGAGGTCTCTGTCCCAAGGTAGTGTCTGACCCCCAAGTTAGGTTCCCTAGGCTCCACCACCCCGGAGACCTCAGCCACATTCCATCAGCCACAAGCCCCTCATGGGTCCAGGGGCCTGAGATGCTGCAGGTGCTTTTCATCATTAAACTCAAGTGTGGGGCCTCAAAGGGCCCTCCAAATGTGATTGTCAAGGTGGACTAAGCAGTTTTGTTACCGAGTCCAAACTCGTTCTGCTCGCCACACGACAGGCTAGTAAATCAGGAGATGAGGTGTTGAGGCAAGGGATAGTGACTTTATTCACAAAGTGGGCAGACCAAGATGATGGAGAACCATCCTCAGAATACAGTCAGAATACAGGCTCCTTTTATAGAAAAAATAGGGGAGGGGTGTGGTTGATTGTTGCAAACTTCTTGGTGTAGGAATTCTGTACTTGGAGCTGTCCATGTGGGCCAGCTCATGGTGCTCCTGTAAACAATGCTCCAATGAAACAAATGTTATTCTCTATTCTGCAATTTGTTATCTTTATATGAGTGCCGAGCTAGCAAGACTAAGCCTAGAAAACAGGGGACACGATTAAAGCCAAAGGAACAGATCTAATATGCAGTCAGATCTGTTCTTTTCTATTACAGTTTGAAGGAAGGCTGAGCTTTATTTTCTAGTTAGTTAAGGGAGAAAAAAAGTACTTTGCCTGGAAGTGCCTTCAGGAGAGGGGGATCTTCCTCAGCCTCCTTTTCTTTCAGGTTTGTAATCCTAGTATCTGGGATGGATGAGTCGCATCTTTGAGCATCACTGAGCAGATAGGAGGGGGCGGTGAGGGAGATGACCTTGGTGTACAGGACCCTGGAGAGGGAGGGGTGGGAGAAGGGAACTCTGGCTTTGTGGTCCCCACTCTGGAGCTGCTGGGGTGGCCTGCCCCAGGCTTTCAACCAGGGCCGACCAGGTGTCCTGGGGAGGCCCCTGGCCTTGGGTGAGTTTGGGCTGCATCACACTGTCAGCAGTCCCTGCCCCCTGCAACTCTCAAGTAAATAAAAGATGGATTAAAGCAGATGAGGGTTAATTTGCCAAAAGGTCTCTCCATTCTTTCGTGCAAGGCAGAGTACATTCTCCCACTCCCTTTCTAACTCAGGCACCCCCGGGGAGGCAGAGATGATCAGGCATAACCTTTGAAGCCATGTGCCTCACTGGAGAAGGGAAATCCTGAGGGCCAGCATACTGTCCTGCCTGCTCGGGTCTGGCATCTCATTTCCAAAAGATGCCAAAGAGTCAGGTCAGTTTCTGCACTTGAAGCATAAAGCACATGACTTAGAATCAGCTCCCAGGAAAGGACAGTTCTTTGCTCCTGGGAGCAAAGCCAGTCAGGAACATGTGGCAGGAAGAGGTCAGTTGTTAATATTCCCTCCTCTCCACCAATCCCGATCCAGAACACAGCAAGACAGTGTTCTAGCTGCACAATCCATGCATGAAGAGTGGCTAAATATACCCCTGTCTTCCTCCTCCTGCCAGTGCAGCACTGAGATGTAGGGCTGCTGGGCTAGTTAAGAGACTTCCATGTCAGGGTAGATTCAGTAGTTGGTCTGGTATCACCCAAAGGGCTTAAATATGGATAGGACGGGTCTCCTTGCCTGTTAACAAAGAAGTGTTGGGGGCAGAGAACCCATGACCCACCTGAGATCCATCTCCTTTTTATTTCTTCAGCTGATGTGAGGGTGGACCAGCCCTAAGGAAAAGCTGTTTGCTTGCAAAAACACAGGCGGCTGGTGAGAAGGAAACAGAGTAAGGGGATGGATGGCTCCAGACAAGCCTTGCCACTCGTGCACAGAACAGCCACCCTGGCTGTGTCCTTTTGAGGCTGATTAAGAGGCGGCGTTAAAAGAAAAGCACACACTGTTCTCTATATGCTTGAGAACAACTCACCTCTCCCTTTAGCCCAGATGCTTGTCAGGCCCCTGCTAGGCTTAAATATAGGTACTGAGCTAGCTCTAACCTCAACCTACGTAACATCACAACCCCTGACCTCCTAATAGCTCTGCCCCTCAAAATATCCCTACCAAAATTTCAAATCTGCAGCACTTGCTAAAACCACAATCAGCCAGCTACCCTCCCTGGGGTGCTGGGGTGAGGGGAGAGAAGAAAAACCATCTGTGGCCAGGGTTCTCTCTTGAGCAGGGTTGGGTTCCAGCCTGGCCCTCCACCTTGTACAGGGATCTTGGGGAATTGTGATTTCTCCAGACTCTTTACCCCTCTGGAAGTGACTGAGGCGAGATCCCTTTGGATTTCTCTCCCAAGCATCTTACTAACAAGCTATAAGGCCTAAGCCCTCCTCCAGGGGTTGGAGAGTTGAATGGAGGAATTCACTTGCCGGTAATGAAGGCACTGCTGTTGACTTGAGTCTATGGGCAGAGTATGCCTGCTTTGATCTGGGCAAAACTGGCTTAGAGAAGAACAAAGCAGGAACACCCTGGCCCTGCCCTCTGAGGTCCCACTCAGGTGCTCTGGGGGCCTGTGCCAATGCCATGAGGTCCGTGCGGCTGAGGCCCTTTCAGGCTGTAGCCTAGATTTGCCAAGGTCAGGAGGGCAAGTGTGGGTTGCTCCAAGAGACCAGGGCTCCCTCCTCTGGAGTCCCGTCTCTGGGCTCTTCAAGGGAAAAGACAAAAGGAAGCTGCACTGCTATGTTGCAGACTTTGCCTCAGGCAACTAGATTTATTAGCAAGAAAAAATTTTTGTCAGCCCAGCGCTGACCAACAAAGTACATCGTTAATAAAGGATAACAAATCTGTCACTTAATTCATAAAACATACCTCAAGCAGTTACAACTAAAAATAAAGTTGGATTTTTGTTTAATTTAAAAGCCTCAAAAATAACAAGCAATATGTTTTTAAACATGTAGTAGACACAATTGTCTATTATACAATATACACTGTACACAAGTAGAGCTTGGGCTGGCTGGGGTGGGGGAGATGAGGGGGAGAGGGACGAGGTTCAGGATGGGAAGATGTTTTATCTGAATCCAGATCTGAGTTGAAATGCTATGTCACTTAGAAAAGAGAACTGCTGAGTGAGAAAAAAATTCATATGCTCATCATTGCCCCCCAAAACCCTAAAATGAAAGCAGGCATGGGGGAGGTGAGTAACAAAGGACAGAAAGAAGGGAGCAATTAAATAAAACTTCTTTAAAGCACACACAATACACAGTGTTCATCATCGGAAGTAGAGTATAAGGCAACGTTCTCCATAGAAAAAGGGGGAAATCAGGGAGTCCGTGGGTAGCTTTCCTTTTTCAATAGAAAGTTGGAATGTGCTGGAGGAGAGCTGGCGGGGCTGGGCATGTGGAGTAGAGGCGGCCTCTGGAGCCTCTCCGGAGGTGGGGCTGGATGCCAGCGGGGCCCTGGGTACAGGGGCTGCCGCAGTGGCTGGTGGGGCCAGGGAGGTGCAGGGGAGGGAGGGGCATGGCACGATGCGACTCCGGCAGTGTTGGGAGAGGGGAGTTGAGGGGGGGCTCACTTTGCTCCTCGACGGAGTGAAATTCATGTTTTTCCTTTGGAAATAAGGGTTCCCACTCGTCCTGGTTTAGAACGTCTCATTGGGCACGGCCAGTGTCCGCGGTCTGGGCAGGCCGGGAGCTTGTGGTGAGAGGGGGGGCCAGGGCGGAGCCAAGGGGCTTCAGAAGGAGGAGAGTGTGGGGCAGCAGAGCCCCTTCCTGTGGGGACAGTCGCAGAACAGGAGGGGGGCCAAGGGTGGGCCCATGGCAGCCGTGGGCCTCCTTTCTGCTAGGGGCCCAGGCAGGACACAGGCGTGGGTCTGCACCTGCGGGGCCTCCCACCTCAGTTGGCCTTACAAGTTCTTCGTGACCAGGTGTGTCTTGTAATGCTTGGTGAGGTGGTCACTCCTCATGAATCGCTTCTGACACTGGGCACACTCGAAGCGTTTGTCCCCTGGGAAGAGGAGATGCCCGTCACTCCTACAGCCCACGAGCCCAGACTGTACCAGCCCCGAAAAAGGAGGCACGTGTGTGAGGGGCACCCGTGAGGCCATGTCATCTGCTCACACGACTGCTCCCCATGGTCTACTGATCTGAACCTTTCTCCATTCCCACCCCTGCAAACCCCCCACAGCACCTTCCAGCCCACTCCGTCCATCCCTTGCCCCCCGCCACACGCCGCACTCCTGTCCCTGCACCCGGGGCGCTTCTGGTGTAGGCTTTCGCCTGCTTCTTCTGATCTTTGTCCCTCTGACTCAACGTCCTCCCCATCGCACCTGCCAGCCTGAGAACTAACTTAGCCCGAACCACACCCACGGGGCCAGGTCAGCTGCTCTTTTCACTCTTTAGCCGGCAGGGAGTGGACATGACCTGCCCCGCCATACTGGCCTGAGCCGGAGCTCTGGGTCTTGTGTCCCCAGGATAGGGGTCTGCTCACTGGGGGCACTGGCCATAGCAGAGCAGTTCCCACAGCATGTGCCATGGGCCACTGGAGAGGCCAAGACAATCTCAGGTGGTAGATAGAGGGAGATTTTTCTATTTTATAGTTTTGTGTTTATTTGCTAGTACATTAAAGCATTAAACTATGATCTCAAGCCTGTGATGTCAAAAATAATACTGTATTGGACATAAATGAGTAAAAACAGTGAAATGATTTATGGAAAATCATTTGGTAAATAATAGTAGGAAAGGCAATGTGGGACAGTGATTAAGTATGTGAACTTGGGAGCCAGAGGGCCTGGGTTGCACCCAGTGCCACCAGTCACTAGCTGTGTGACCTGGCCCCCTCCATGCCTCTGTAAAATGAGCATAATCAGAGTACCCTTCCCAGAGAATCGTTATGAGGATTAAATGAGTTAATTGGTAAAACGTGTAGCACAGTGCCTGGCACACAATTGGCAGGGTTTGTTACGTAAATAACTGTGGCGATGGCAGAAGTCATCAAGGCTGGGCCATGCAAGCGAGCTCACTTTGGGAGCAGTAAAGGAATGCAATAAAGGAATGGCCTGAGAGAATTTCCTGGGTAATTCTGCACCCCAAGAAGACAGTCTATAGCTCTTGCTCAGGGAGACAGTTCACTGGCAGGGCCAAGAATCAATGTCCTGAGACAGTGGAGTGGGGGTGGCGGAGAGGCCGGGAGCAGACCCGGGTGGGTGCAGACGTGGGTAGGGGTGGGAGTGAGGAGCAGGCCCATGTGGGCCAGAGGGTGCTGCAGGGTGCGGCAGGGTGGGGGGAGCAGACCTGTGTGGGTGCGGGCGTGCCGCTGGAGTTCGTCACTCCGCGTGAACCTCTTCCCACAGAAGAACCAGTTGCAGACAAAGGGCCGCTCGCCGGTGTGCAGGCGCACGTGAGCCCGCAGCAGGGACGTCTTACGGAAAGTCTTGCCGCAGTCGGGGATGTGGCACACATGCTTCTTCTTGCCCTGCTCTCCGGACCTGGGAGTTGGGTTGAGGGTGGGTGGAGGGAATGGGAAGCAGAGAGAGCGAGGAGGCAGAAGAGGGGGCACAACAGGATGGAGAGAGGATGTGGGGTGAGGTCAGAGAGCACCAGAAGGGGGAGGAGGCCAGGTGGCACGGAGCCGCTACCTTGTCCCCTCTCTGTCCCAGGCAGTGCCTGGGGCACAGGGCATATGCCAGGTTGGCCACCTGGCCCTTCTCCTCGATTTACCTCTTGTCCCCATCCTTGCAGTTGGGACATGTGCAGGCCATACGGCGCCGCTTCTCCCCAGGCTGGGCCTCTCCAGCCAGGGCCTGTTCCATCTGCAGCTGGATCTGGGTGGGGCTCAGCCCACTGATGGTCAGGTTGTTCCCAGAAACATTCTGTACCGTCAGCTGCTGCTGCCCTGTGGGGAGGAGGAGGGCACAGTCCAGAGCGAGGAAGCCCAAAGGGGCAGAGGAGGGAGCCTGACTCCCTTCTTCCTTTCTGCATGTGGTAAGGATGAAAATCATAGTAGCTAATATTTTTGAGAACTTGCTATGTGCCAGGCACCATCTTAGAGAGCTTAAATGTATTAACACATGTAACCTTCCTAACCCCGTGAAATAGGAACTGTCACCCCCTTTACAGATGAAAAAACAGACTCATCTTTGGTCTGCACCAAACTATTCTGAATTATATGTTAGTTGGAGAATTTTCCTGAGTATAGGTAAGGTCAACACGTGTCTTAAACTATCTCACGGGGCTACTGCAAGGGCTAAGTGGACATGCTTTTAAGCTGGAAAGGACCAGGCAGCCGTCGGGCATAGCCTCACTGTTGTAACTCGGAATCCCAGGCTGGCCCGCAGTTCCCTTGTCCGGGGTGCACAAGCACACTGCCCACGCCCTGGCCCAGGGGCCTTCCCTCACCGCCAGTGTTGGTGATGGTGACAGGGACGCCCTGGACCTGGACACCATTGATGTTGATGGTCTGCATGGCCTGGGCCGCCGCTGCCAGCTGAGCTGCGTTCAGGCTGATGATGCTCCCAGCAGGTGCAATCTTTGGCAGGGGACGCTCTTTCCGGAGAATCGCGGCCGAGTGCTTTTTGCCGGTCCCACTCAGATGGGCAGCACGGGACGCAGGGCTGCTACAGGTGGTGGTAGAGGTGGTTGCAGCTGTCACTGGGGGGCTGTCCTGGACAAGGACCGTTTGTACCTCACCTGAAGGCGTACGGATGTAGACCTGGGAGGGTTGAGAGAGGAAAAGTCAGTGCTTCTGGAGAGACCTGGCTCCGCCACCCTTCAATGCAGTGTCACCTCGATGCCCAGGTGAGAAGTGGGAGTGCCTCTCGTCCACCCAAGTCTTCTCCAACTAGCCCAAACCTACGCTCAACAAAAAGGGGTGATGGCGTCCCTGTACTAAACCGACAAATGTTGACTGTTGATTGGAAACAAAACACTTAATTTACTTAGCATGGTAAAATATAATGCCAAATCTCCGAATTGAAGAATTAGAAGGAAGCTATATGATGACCTCACAGAAGATACACTGTGAATGCTCGTCAAACAAATGAAAACAGCCTTTAGAACTCAAAATTCAGACTGGCAACGATGGAAAAATAAAATATAATGCTCTTTGTTGGTGAGAAAGCAGAGAAAGAGGGGCATGTTGTCACATCAGGGTGTGAAGTGGTCTAGGCTTGCTTGAGAGACGTCTGGGAGTATGTATCCAAAGCCTTAAAAATATGCATGTTAGAGCCAGAGACTGACACATGTCACAGCATGGATGAACCTAGAAAACAGTATACTAAGTGAAAGAAGCCAACTGCGAAAGATCACCCATTTACACGAAATGTCCAGATTAGGCAAATCTATAGAGATGGAAAATGGATTCGTGGTTGCCAGGGGTTGAGGTGAGGGTGAAATGAGCAATGACCACTAAAGGGGTCTTTTTGAGGGATGAAAATGTTCTAAAATTAGATAGTGGTGATGGTTGCATAACTCTGTGAATATGCTAAAGCCCACTCACTATGCTGTGCACTTTAAAAGGGTAAATTTCATGGTATGTGAATAACTCAATAAAGCTGATAAAAAAAAAAAAAAAAAGAGAGAGATGGGAATGTGTCAAAAGGGGTACAAGAGCCAACCTGAAAGCTCAAGTGGCCAAAGCTGGAACAACGTGAGCAACAAAATAAATAACACAGTATTGGATTGTAACCCTGAGTATAAAATAAATATACATGAGTCCCTTCTGATATAAATAAGTGATCGAATAAATAAATAAATGGAGAAGAAGCAAATCTTCCTTATAGAAGATTTCCAAAAAATATTATGTAGATGCTTTCCCTTCCAGGATACAGAGCTTAATTCTTGCTCCCACTCCCACCCCTGAAGATGGGAGACTTAGCAACTTGCTTCCAAAGAATCAAGAAAGGGAAAAGTAACAACTTGATAAATGAAGAAACTTGCCAAACACCACCTTAACCAAGTGATGACAGTTAACATCAGGGACGTTACATCACCAGGGATGTTGTGTGGACATCATGTGCCCCTCGTATAATGCGACGTGAAGGGACATTTCACCTCTGTGGTAGTCTTTCCAAAACCCAAAATCCCAGACTGGAGGATATTTTATAGGATACCTGACCAATGTGTCTCTACACTGTCAAGATCATGGAAAACAAAGACTGAGAAGCTATCCGACCAGAGGGACCTGGGGAGACATGCCCACTGACTGCAATGAGGTATTTGGACCAGATCTGGGAACAGAAAGAGGACATGAATAGAAAACTGGTGACATCCAATCAAGTCTGGAGTTTAGAGAACAGTAATGTACCAATGTCAGTTTCTTAGGGACACATGAACCCCAGTAATACAAGATGTCTAACAAGGTGGCGCAGGGTGGGGAACCCAAGTGAGAGGTGTAAGACCCTCTGTACTACCTTTGCAACTTTTCTGTAAATATAAACTTACTCTAAAATAAAAAATTAATTTAAAAAATTTCTATCACAGTAAAAGATAGTAAAACAAGTAGGTAAAAGTCTGATGAGGAATTGAAGGAGGATTAATAAAATGGCAGCACTTAGGCTAACAGATTGCTTATTCCTATGCTTGCCCTTAAAATAGTCAACTGACCTGACTGACCGGTTGCTACTCACAGTTCCAGGCCCATTGTTAAAACTAAAGCTATTGATCTTACTGTTTCTACTTTATTCCAGTAATCAAAAACTATAATCATGCTTGGTCTCTGAGTCAATCTCCAGGGAGAAGGTCACAGGACTTTAACCTTACAAAATAGCCTGAATTACCAAGAAGACCACACCTTGAGTGCTTAAAGAGATAAAGAGATCTAATCGCTGGCCTCTATAGAATCGGTCGCCTGGAGGCATCATGTCGCCATTCTAAGTCTTCTGATGAGAAAATGATTCTGTTGCTTGTTATCAATGCTTTATTGTTTGAGTTATGGCTATATAAACCCCCTCCACCCCATCCCCAAGGTGGATTCACAGTTTTGAAGGCACTAGTCTGCTGGGAGTCCCCTTTGCCCGGCAAAGCAATAAAATTGCCTCTTTTCTTCTAAGCTCCAAGACCTTGTGTCTGGGTTATTTGGCTTGTCAGGGACGGGGCTGATCTTTCAGCAACAGAATGAGTTATTTACACAGAAAATATCTCCCTACAAAATACTAATCCATTACAAAGAGAAAAAAGTAACTTTATGGGGCAGAAATCCGCCAAATATCACTTTAATCATCACCAGTAATGAGACAAGTCAAAATCACGCACCCCCTTTTAGGATGCAGTGAGAACACAGCATCACTTCTGTGATATTTCTGCAAAAAAAATTGTACAACTTGCATGCAGCCATGAGGAAACACCACACAAAGTTAAATTGAGGAACTTTCTACAAAGGCAGGTAGCATTCTAAGTGTCAAGGTCATGAACTTCAAGTGAAGACTCAGGAACTATTCCAGGTCAAAACAGACTAAGGAGGTGTGACAAGTAAGTGCAATGCATGACACTGGATGAGATCCTTTTGCCACAAAGGAATTACTGGGGCGAGTGTGAGAACTGAATGGGGTCTCTGAATTAGACGTTATATGCTTCTTGGCTAATTTCCTCTGTTTGATGGTTGCAGTGTTATGCAGAATGTCCTCCTTGCATGTAAGAATTACACACTTTCTATAAAACATTCAAAAAAATTGGGGGCATGGTGGCAACTTACACTCAAATGATGCAGGGGAAAAAAGTTACTTGTTTAAAAAAAAATCCTGCTGTGATTTTGATTGGGGTTATTTTTAATCCCTGGATTATTTAGGGCTGTGTTATCTCTTAATAAATACGCATCTCATCCCCAGTTTTCAGATACATGCCACTTTTGCAAATCGTTGCTATTTTCTGCGTATCTGAAGTTTCTGTTACTAGAACATTTTCTTTTCACAATATAGAACAGGGGTCAACACACTTTTTCAGTAAAGAGCAGATAGAAAATGTCTTAGGCTATGTGGGTCCTGAGGCCTCTGCCTTGTGGTCCAAAAGCCGCATAAATGGGCATTTCTGTGTTCCAATTACACTTTATTTACAAAAACAGATAGGGGGCCAGATTTGACCTCAGGGCTGTGGATTGCCAGTCTCTCTGGTACAGAGTATAATACATTTTTAAAATGTGTATATCCTTTGAGCCGCTTTTAGGATTTAATGGTAAGACTGGAAACAGCCTAGATCTACAGCTAATAGGGTTTTAGTTAGATAATAGACTGCACCTCAGGATATCATTAAAAAATAATGTTGCTAAATCTTTCTATGTATGTCTGATTATTTCCTTAGGAAGACCTGATTTTAAGCCCTGCCTCCATCAGTTTCAAGACCTGGGACATCAAAGAAGGGACAGGAGGCACTGAGGAGGATGTGGCACCTAAGTGGGTATCACCTCAGTCCTGTACCATTAAGGTAGGTCTGATAAGGGAACCTCACACATGTTGTAACAAATTAAAGGATTCATGGAAAATCAGTTGGCGGTACGTAATATGCCAGAGGAAGGAGGCATTTGAGGGCAGGCCTCAGATTTTCTCGTGCATGACTGTCCACGTCCACAGCTCAAATTCAAGGGCACTTCTGCCAGAAGACTGCACAGCTCCCTGCTGTCACTCACTCTGATGCCTCGGTTCTCTCTACAGACACCTGGATTATAAATTCCCCCGTGGCAGGAGCTGTTTTTTAGTATTAAAAAAAAATCCTTGTACAATTTTAGTTGTGGCCCCTTCCACATGTAAGACACAATGAGCCTGGGTGGAATAAGAGAAAAAGTAGAGGCCAGAAATCTGAGTTGGATCCTGGCTCTTGTCATTTGTGCTCTATGGGATCTGGATGTTTGACAACTCCTCTGAGTTCCAGGCTCTCCCTCTGCAGCATGGGCCCAATCTCCGGCCTTTACTAGGCTCACACAAAGCCTAAAACCTGCCTTGCAGAGCCAAATGAATCTGAGTATTACAGCACCTTAATAAATGCCAAAAATAGGAAGTTCTTGTTAAAGTTAGCTTCCCAGATGAATCTCGCCTAAGTGTTCCTGCTATACAGCTAGAATGCTACTTCCTGTTTTTTTTCTTGTCATTAACAACGATCAGCATTTTTCTCATTAATTTTCTTACTTTACATCAAATTCTATGGTTCTGACTGGAATTTTTTCATTCCTGCTACCATTCTGGGTATGTAATTCTAGAATAAAAAATAAACTTTATTATTAAAAAGTATATATCCACCCCCTACCTATGGCCCCACTAAAAGTCTCCCGTAGAGGTTTCTAAAATATAGGCATACAGGTATGCTGCATCTGATTTCTAAAGATAAGTGGTACCCCACTTTTGAATTGGCAGAAATGGCCATTTACTACCCACTCCAAAGGACACTGACCACTGCAAACGACTGACTCCCAACACTCAGGTCAGACTGGGAGATGCACCAGCATCATTGAGGAAAGCAAGCTGAGGGGAAGGGAGCGGCAGAGCTGAGGAGGAGAGGGAGGCGCGTGCGGAGGGTGCGCGCGTTACCTGAGTAGGCGACGGCTCGGCAGCCTGGATCTGAAAGTTCTGGGAGGGCTTCTGGGGGACGGTGGGTAGCGTGGCGGACGCCGCCTGCACTACCCGCAGGGCCTGCTGGGGGATCTGCACCACCTGCTGCTGCTCGGCCTTGGGGGGCACCACCTGGACCTGCTGGACCACGGCTGGCTGGCCCCCACCGGGGCTCTGAACAATGAGCAGGTTGTTTCCCGCCTGGATGATGTTGTCCGCAGTGGTCTCGATCAGCACCGTCTCCACCTGCTCAGCCACAGCCACGGGGGGCTGGGAGGCAGGAAGACTCTTCTTCCTGGCTTTCTTGTTAGTCTTGGACAGTGGGGCAGGGGGGCTCTCCGCAAGGAGCTGAGTGGGGGCCCCGGTGTCGCTGGTGTTCACGAGGTTGTTGACAGGCAGAGTAAGTGTCACGTTGCCACCCCCACCTGTCAGCTTTACCACATTGGCCCCGCTCTGCACAGGGGTGGTGGTCGTACTCGACTTCTGGACAGGGGCTGGCTTGATGGGGACAGGCTTGTGACTGGATGGTGAGGGGGTGATGATGGCTTGGTTGGTGCCAGGGATGATCTGGATCTGGTTGGTGAGATTGGGCTGTACCTGGATGGTCTGGGAACTGCTGGCCTGAATCTGAGGGACCGCCTGGTACTGGATGCTGGCATTCGCTCGGGACCCCTTGTTGATCATGGTGGGATTCTGGATAGCGAACACCAGCTGCCCCCCGGGATAAGACGCACTCAGTTGTGACCCCTGAATCTGAAGTATGTTTCCTTTGGAGGACAAGATTCCAAAGCTATTCTTGCCGGGACTGAGAGGGAGAGGGGCGGGTTTAATAGGGACGAGCTTCCGTGGTGTGGGCTGGGGGGGAGCAGGAGGCGTCACTGCAGCTTCAACAGCTGGAGGGCCAATTTTGCTACATGTTGCGGCAAGCAGGGCTAAGGGAGATGGCTGGGAGTCCTGCAAAACACCAAGCGGAGATGCAGAGTGAGACGTGAGGGCCTGCTGCCCAGCACCCCCGCCCTTTGGGAGCCTCTCCTCTTGGCAGGCTCCTCCTCACCTGGCAGGCAGGGAGCCAGCATCCTCTCCCTGCAGTGGCCCCTGTCTCTCCTTCCCCGCTGGTTTCTCCACTGAGTAATTAAGGGGGAAAGGGTGGGAAATGTCTTTCTCAGGAAGGAACTCCCCAGAAGCACCCTCTGACAGGGTGAACTAACAGCCTGAGCTGACCACCAGCCTTGTTTCTAAAGGGGATGTGGAATCATTTTCAGCTCGTAGACGGAGCTCCGGTAGCCCACAACATCAACTGAGGAAGCACTGAGGAAGGGAGGGAGGGACAGAGAAAGGGAGGGGAACAGGAGGAATAAGCTCTCTGGAAAAGTGTTTTCCAGTGCTTGGGACGTGACTTTTTTGACTCGGGAGGGCTGCTCTTTCCAAGTTACAAGGAAAGAGCCTCTGGTCTGTGGGGTCACAGCCTCTGTTTTCCTTTTATGGCCAGCAGGGTCTAGTGGAAGGGCCCTTGAGTTTCATCCTGCTTTTCCCCCTGACCCAACTGTGGCCCTTTAGGTAAATGGCCCTTCATTTTTTAGTTCAGAAAAAGTGGAAAACTGAACCCTCCTCTGTGTAGTCAGAGTGAGCCAGGACAGTTTCAGTTGTGGGTTAATGTCAGCTGCAGTGAGCCCTTCCAGGCCGATGCAGCCCCCAACCCTCAGAACACACTGCCTACTCGCCTGGGTGGTGGAGGCGGCAGGCTGAAGGTAGTCACTGGGACTGACAGCGGCAGTGGCAGCCATGCTGGTCTGTGGATCTGCTGGAAGAAAAGAGATGGAGTAAGACCCATGATGCCCGAAAAGAACCAAAGGAGCCCAAGTCCTTTTGCCTCAGATTTCCTTTTTGCCTCTATTTGCTGCTGCTTCCCCAAGAGAGGTTAATAACCTTTCCCTACACTTCCCCACTCAAGGTTAGCTACCCTACAACTTTTTCAGTAGACGACCTTCTTCTCTCCGCAGACTCAGCCATCAAGGTCTACAAGGACAGCTGGTCCTATCTCCACTGGACTGTCCCCTCCAGCCATCATAAAGTCTAGGAGAACAGTGAGACTATACTAAAACTGTATAGAGTAGCAGTCACCAAGCTGTGCCACCTAATGGAGCCCTCTCTGGTGGGCACTGCTGACTCTCCCTAGCTAGACTGTACGGTGAGTGGGGGAGCCCCCAGCTAATCCTGTAGCTCTGACCCAGGCTTCCTGCTCACTCCTGCTGTAGCCAGATGCCAAGCCAGCCTGGGAGAGAAGCATCACTGGGCTAGAATCCCTGGCAAGGAGGACACCCCCACTCCATGCAAAAGTCTTGAGTGCTCTCTACTCAGCCTTCACCACAAAGGCGCAATGGCCCGTGTGTCAATCTCTATATAGCATATGGGTAATTGCTTTAAATGAATTTACAGTTTTACACATGACAAGATGCATGACCCCACAGGTATCACCGAGACTAGGACAGCTAATAACTGAATATAATGAGAAGAATGAAAATATAATAAATCCCATTTTTGCTTAAATGTACATATATTTCTATATATGAATATAGCAGGATAAAGTCTTAAAAAAAAAAAAAGCTAAAATGCAAAAAGCCATAATCTCCTGGCGGTAGATTTTTGCTTCACTTTTTCCCCCTTGTTTTTCTGTATTTTCTCATTTTGCCCACAGTGAATACACTCTTATTGTACTTTTGTTTTAAATAAAGGAAAATAAAGAACGTTGAGGAAGTAATGAAGGGAATCTCTACTCTGAACTTAAGTCTGATCTAAAAGAATACAAGATAAGTAAAATGGAAATCAGGAGAATTTGGGGGGAAAGAATCTAAGCCATGTTATACTTTATAAATTACTAAGAAAAAGACCGCCAGCAGAGAGTCAGACTTGTATCTTAGACCTTTGGAAAGTAGGTTTCAGGAAGTACAGAAACAAGAAGGATATTATTCAGAGACTCAAAGAGGCAGTGGCTCAGGCATGGAGCCCCTGATGGGCATCTGGAGAGAAGAGGATAGACAGAGGTCAGGGAGAAGGTGGAACCACCCACATTTTGGCTGGTCTCTGGCTTCTCTCTTTGGGAGAATGATTCTTTTTTTTTTTTTTTTAACTTTTTTTTATTGAATTATAGTCATTTTACAATGTGTCAATTTCCAGTGTAGAGCACAATTTTTCAGTTATACATGAACACACATATACTCATTGTTGCATTTTTTTCCGCTGTGAGCTACCACAAGATCTTGTACATATTTCCCTGTGCTATACAGTATAATCTTGTTTATCTATTCGGGAGAATGATTCTTAAATGGGAAAAAGTAAAGAAAAGGTAAAGGGGGACCTGCAGCCCAGGACAGGTGCTCACCAATGCCTTAAATGGTTTCCAGGCCCTAAGGCCACAGAAATTGCACTCGGGAGTGGGAAGACACTTTGTAGGCACACTTGCAAACTGTGTGAGGAGCCAGAGGGGAGCTCTGGGCAAAATCACATAGGTAGATCCTGAACTATTACAGACACTGATCCTGAGCAAAATCCTAGAAAAAATGACTGAACGGCACTACAATTAGCGAGGTAAGGAGGCAGTGATCACAAGAAATAAGCATGGGGTTGCCAAAAACAAGTCATGCTGAACAAATCTGTTTCTTTTTTATGGGGTTCTGGATGGCTACATCAAGAGAATGGTATACACTACATATTTTGTATCAACAAGGCATCTGACTGAAATGTTCTTATGAACAAGGAAGGAAAGAAGTGCAGGCAGGATGGCAGTCTGGTTTGGGGGCTAAGCTGAACATGCTTCCACCTAAGTGCTGAGATCCAGGCCGTCCTGACGAGTTTGCTGCTGCGAGGTCAACCAGGGTCTCATACTAGGGGTGAGTCCCAGGACCAGGGTCTGCAGGCTTCTCCTCAGAGGCTCTTGCTTTCTTGGCCAGAATGTTTTATTCTTGTGTTTTCACTGTGATGATCATCTTTTTAAAAATGAACATATACTAAAGATCGCTGGGTGACTTGCTTAACCAAGATTTGCACATTTCTGGGCCTATGTGTATGTTTACAACTCTTCTGGTACCAAGTGGCACCACTCTACGTGGGCTAATTAAGACAACTTAATTCTGCATATCTAATTCATGATACATCTGTGCAAAGGGAGAGATGACATCTCCTCAGAAGCCTGGGAGGATCAAGTTGCTGGGCACTAGGCACTGCAGGGTAGGTGTGCGGAACTCAAGGAGCCAGATGGGGGCCCGGATGTCAAGTCTGTGCTGGGTTTATGCTGATAGCAGTGATTTGGGATCAATCAACCACTGTCCCCCTAGAATGATGCTGACTAGAATTTTACTGGCTTTTTTGTAGATATTTAATTAATTTTAGAGGAACTAGATCTATGAGTTGATAAACAGATTTACGTGCATTTAGCACGGTTGCAGCCTTATAATGAAAACAATCTAAGTTGACTCAAAAACATTTTCCCTTTAGAGCAGTGGCGTTTAAACTCTTTGGACCATGAACCACACTTATAAAAACAATTTACATCAAGACTCAGTGTGCGCACACGCACTCACACACACTTCCCTGTCCTGTGCTCATGTAATAAGAATTTCCTGAAACAAAATTTGCCCTTGCTACATGCAATGGCCTTTTTTCTACTCTATTTCATTTTTTTTAAATGCCGGCTATGACTCACTAAATTGGTTTTGTGCCCCAGAGGCTGGAAAACGTGGCTTCAAAGTAGTCTATCCACCACCCAAGTTTAGGAAACCATGCAAAAGACCTAGAAGGCAAGTTAAATTTATGGATGTCACAAAACTGAGGATTGTAAACACAATGGATGTCTGTATCAGGGTTCAAAGAGATCTTTAAAAAACCAGTATGTGCAGTGGCTTAAGAGCGTGAGGCTCCAGACCTCAATGAGAATTCAGACCGTGGGATGGCTGGGGATTCCTTTCCCAGCCTCACTGCCCCATCTGTAAAACAGAGGTAGTGTCATCCTTACAGGATTCTGGGAGGCGTCGGGAATATGAAAAAACACTGAGCACACGGGGGTAATCAATAAATGGTGTTTAAACTTTGAGATTGAGTAAATACTGCACTTGGGTTAAGGCAAAAAAAAAAAAAAATCACACGCATATAGGACAGGAAGACAGAGCTTAATAATGGTTCTCACGTGAAAAAGCCCCAGTGGTTTTGACTCAAAGTTAAATGGGAAGCAAGAGAATCTAGATGTGGTTGCCAGAAAAGCTACTGCAATCTTGGGCTGCATTTCCAAAAGTTCAATCAGAGAAGAAGAAAATAATAGTCCTAGTCTGCTCGGCACTTGGGCCCCATCTGGAGTGTCAGGTTCCGTCCTGAGGGGCATTTTGAAAGGAGGATTTTCAACTGCAGCTTGTTCAGAGGAGAGCAGCCATGCTGTGACCCGGAACCAGAGCAGCGATACCCACCAGGGTATTAACTCCCCTTGTGGGCTCAATGGGTAGAACCAAGATATCAGGGTGGAAATTTCAAGAAGGCAGATTTCAGTTTATTAGAAGGGAGAACTTTCAAAAGATGGAATCAGTTACCTCCTGAGGTAATGTTCTCCCTTCTCTGGAATCACTTAGCCAGAGGTGGGATGTGTGTCTCTGTCAGAGACAGGATGTCTAGATAGGGTGGGAAGTTGGACTAGATGATCTGTGAGATTTTTATAATTCTCAAGCCATGCTGCTGATAAAACCCCCAGAGGAGTTAGCTGCTGACAGGGCTGGAAGGGAAGGCAGGGGCTCTCCCAGGAGGCTCCCCTGGGCTCAGGTTGGCTTAGCTAAAAATGGTGGATGACTCTCCCTTAGACATCTCAGTTATGAAATGGGAGGACACCAGAACAGGACAGAGTGCAAACAAAATGAAAACTGACCCAGTGCTTACTCACCTTCCTTTCCCATCTCCCTCTCTCACTCTGCTCTCATTATCACCCTGGACTGTCTGGAGACCAGGCTGGGCTCTGAGTGACTCTCCAGTTAAGAAGTTACAGCAGAGTACCCCCTGATGCAAGCCGTGGACGGCTGGCACTCCACTCACACCACCTCGCACGATCTCAGTTGGTTTCCTTTTCCTCCTCAGCCGGCCCTTGAAATACTCTAGACCTCAAACCAATGTTTGTAAATATCTCTCCTAAAGACACTTACAGCTTTGTGGCCCCTGAGCTGTGGACCTGGGCAACCAAAACAGAGAATAATCTCCCTGCCATTGCAGAATGATATCCCGGGATTAACCATGAAAGGGAAAAGAGAAGCAGTTCCAGATGGTGTTTGGAAATGAAAACTGCGATGGTGTTTCAAAGGTACTTTAGAACCTTATTAATTTGGAGCCTGATATTTAAAATGTGTAATTTGGACATAAATTGTGCTTTCCTTCACACTATTCAAAGCGAGGTTGAACAGTGTATGAAGACTGCAAAGGGATGCTTCGGCATAGTTAGATAACTGTTTAATACCACTGCCACTGTTTTAATTGTACCATTTGCTTTTAACAGCAGTTTATAATCTGCTCATTGAAACCTACATTTAGCAACATCAGTAAGTGGGGTCACTGCATATCCTTGGAAGAAAAGACTGCATTTCCTTCAGAGTTCTATTATTCAGACTTTTCATTAATTTGGGTTGGCTAAAACTTTCCCAACAGTCCCTTGGCTGGTGAAGTTTTATGCTAATTTACTATACATGCAATAGTAGCTCTCTTAGGCTCCCAGGAAAATTTCCAAGGCTATCAAACAAGGCTTCTAGACATGGGTGAGGGGGTGTCCACTGCCTGATGGGACCACTCCTGACTTTCCTTTTCCCCATACTGGAAGCCAGTTTAATCCCCAAACCAGCGGAAAAGCATCCCCTGAGGGTCCAGACTCTCACTGTACATATGGTTCTTTCATCTCCACCTCCGCCCTCCAGCTACATACAGCCTACTCCTCCTCCCTCCCAGGCCAAACTAGTAGAAAAGCTGCTAGCACTTTCTCATGTGCTCACTTGGACTTTCATCCCAGTCTCTGCTGACACTGTGCTTGTCCTGGTCTCCAAGGACCTCCTCCTTGTTAAACCCAACAGACCGTCTTCAGCAGTTCTTGGCCCTTTGACCAGCCCCTCCTCCTCCAAACCCCCATGGATTTTCTCTGACCTCTCTGGCCCCCTCATCCCTTTTTGGGCTTCTCTTTTGCCACCCCTTCAATACTGCTGTTCCTCAGCATCACCTTTCTCACCCAATACCCGTTCCCTGAGTGTGCCCACTCACAGGGCTTCAGGTACCTTCCACAGGCTGACTCCCAGGTCTGTATCTGGCCTGAAGGCCCCGGGCTCTAAGTGGCAGAGCAGTAGCTCCAGTCCTCTGTGGGCCTTCCACTTGGGCTGGCCGCAGAACTTCCAACGCTCAGCTGTCCCCTTTGCCCATTCTCTCCCTGGCTTTCTCATCCCCAGCCACCATGGGCCTCCTTCCACATCCATTAAGAGCTTCCATCTCTGCCGCTGCCCTTTTTTTTGCTTAGAGCCCCTTCTTCTCTCTCCACTAGTTAACATCTACTCACCTTGCTGGTCTCAGCTTTGTTTCTTTCCAGCAGAATCTGCTGAGAGCCCATTATGTAACAGGTATGTCATGTCCTCAGAGAGGCTGTCCAGGCCCCCTGAGATGAGGTTAACTCCTCTGAACTCACCACCCATTAAATAATCATGGGCTTAATGTCTCTCTTCCATACTCATACTGGAAGGGTGGCCCAGGTCCATTTTCATTGCTGAACTGCTACCCCAAGCCTAATGCATAGCACAGCGACACTTCAGTGCCTGCAGGTTGAATGAATAATGAATATTTGTGGTTAAACCAGGCTCTCTTTTGGTATGTCCAATCATAAGGAAACTTGAGTGCCATCCTCGCCCCCATTCAATCATCAAGTCCTCTCATGATTCTACCTCCTAAATACAAACCTCTTTCCAGAATACTCATTGCTCTGCATTTGCCTTAAGCTAGTGTTAACCACCTTCGGCTCAGCCTGAAATACTGCCCAAAGCCTTCAAAATGGCTTCCCAGCCTACACTATTTGGTCTTTAGAATCTTTTAAAACGTAAGTCCCACCCAGCTATTCCCTTGATTAAATCCTTCAACAGCTTCCAGAAGAGCTTAAGACAGCCTGATAAAGACCAAAACCATCTGCCCCTCCCCCCACCTCTCCCACTTTACCCTCTGCCCTTCCACAGACCACAAAGCGTTCTCTCTCACTTGGAGCCTAAGCAGACTCTCTCCCATTTGTCTAGCCAACTCTGGTCCTTCTCCAGAGCTCATTTAAAACTCATTTACTCAGAGAAAGCCCTTCCTGATCTCTTCCCTCCTGCCCGCCCCACAAGTCGGGGGCAAGTGTCCCTGCTATGTGCCAGTGTACGTGCCCCATGGCTCCCTTGACAGGGCAGGGAGTACGTCTCTGTCCTAGGGGTCTTTCCGTGGGCTGACTCAGGGAGCACCACATAACAGGAAGAGGCCTCAGATGGGACCCCAGAGCCCTGGCCATCAGACTATTGGCTGTTGCACTGGTCTTTCACTTGAGAATATTACTCTTGAGACAAAGGGGATGAGAGAGAAGGGATCCAAAGAAACATCACAACAGTGGGCTCTGGGAAGGAACTTGGCTCAAACTCCACAGCCAGGTCTTGGGCTGGGCTTTTTTTGCCTCCTGGTTCCTACCATCCTGGCTATGGCTTTCTTGGCCGTCTGCTATGGTGTTTCTTCTAGAGGAATTTCACTCCACACAAACAGTCCTTCTGCTGGCTATTTTGGTCAGTTCAGTTGGGCCTGAAGCCAGTGAAACAGTTTCTAAGCCCAGGCTTTTCCAGTTGCCTAGCCTGAAAGAATTCAGAGCTGGTAAGGGAAAAGCAAGCCACAGCTAGTTCTAGAGAACAAACATGTACCTCAAAGGGAGTTGACAAATGGGCTTGGATGCAGAAAGCAGCTAGAAAGACTCCAAATTGCTCTGAGCATTTCTGAGAAGCAACTTGCCAATCATCCTAATAACCATATAACAGTAAGAGGAATTTCATTGACTTTCATGAAAGAAGAGTTCTGGGCGTGGCGAATGCCCCAGGCCAAAAGAGGAAGGCTGGTAAAGAAGGGAGATCTTGTCTCCACCCAGACATGTGACTGAGCCATCCAGTCTTCCCTCCTCCCAACTTCGACCCCCGCCTTGGCCCATGACCTCATTTGTGTCCACAATTTCATCAGGAAGTTAAAATTCCCTTCATCAGCTAACATTCATTATTTCTCTCTTTTTCAAGCAGAACTCCTTGCAAGAGTCACCCATACTTGCTGTCCCTCGTTTCTTTTCTGCCAGTCTTTCTTGAACCTGCTCCAACCAGGTGGCACCCTCCCATCCACACCACAAAAACTGCTCCCACCACTAGTGACCGCCCTGTTGCCAAGTCGAAGGTTAAGTCTCAGACCTCAGCTTCTGTGCTGATCTACAGTTGGCGCCTCTTCCTCCTTGAAACACTTTCTTCTCTTGGCTTCCAGGTGGGCCTCCTACCCCTCTGGCTGCTTCTTCTAAGACTCCTTTGCTGGGTCCTTTTCTCCTCTCAAATTCTAAATGGTTGGGCTGCCCCAGGGCTCAGCTGAGACTTATTTTTCTTCTGTCTACACCTTTTTGCTGGGGGATTTCGTCCAATCTCATAGCGTTAGAAATCAATTATATATATATATATATATTCCATATAATGATGACTCCCAAACTCATATCTTCAGACTTGTATCTCTGACTCCCTACTAACATCTCCACTTGGGTGTATTAATAAGCAACTCAAATCTACCAAGCCCCAAACAGAGCTCCTGATATCTCCCTAATTCTGTGCCTCCTTCAGAATTCCCCACTGCAATGAATGGAACTCCATCCTCAACCCTAAGACCTTGGGAGTCACCCTTGACTCTTCTTTTTTCCACTCTACACTTGTCAGCAAACATTTTCGGCTCTACCTTCAAAATATATTCAGAATCTGCTTTCACAACCACTTCCTGTTCTCACCTAGAGTCAGGTCACTGTCATCTCTAGCCTGGATAACTGTGAAAGCCTCCTGGCTGGTCTATTCTCACACTCATTCAGAGGGAGATTCATCAAACTTAAATGAAATCATGTTACTCCTCTGCCCAGAGCCCCCCAATACAACCATTTCCCGTTCAAAGTAAGAGCTAAAATCCACACTGTGACACATAAGTGTAACCTCTCTGACATATCCCCTATTACTCTCCCTCACTCACTGCTTCAGCCACACTGCCTCCCTGCTGTGCCTGAATAAGCCAGGTGTGGCCCCTCTCCCAGGCTTTACACTTACTGTTCTCTCTGCCTGAGTTCTCACCCTCAACCCCAGGCTCCCTACCCCAGACTGAGAATAGCTCAATCCCTCCCCTCCTTCAGGGTTTTACCCAAACTCCCTTCCCTGACGACCACCCTATACAAACCCACCCCTCCCATTCTCCCTATCCTCTATTAGGTTTTTCTCCCTAGCACTTCTCATTGCCTGATATCTACTAGTTACTTATTTACTGTTTTCCACTAAGATGAAAGCTTCCTAAAGGCAGGGACCTTTCTCTGCCTTACCTACTGATGTACCCCACTCCCCAACCTGGCACAAAGTAGGTGCTTCATAAATACTTGTTGAATGGATAAATGAATGAATCCTGGAGGCTGCAGAGCCAGGGAGCCTAAATGGAGTTTAAGAACCAAAAGAGAAAGCCTGCAGATTTGCAATATCCTGCCACTGGGCTGGGATCCACTCACCAGGTCAGCTCAGCCAATCCAGTCCCAGATGGAACTCAACCCTGCCAGTCACCTCACGTGGGGACAAGAGCCTGTGTGGGGGCCAGCACGGTCCAGTCCAATCTTTCTCCCGAACAAAAATCTCAAAGCACACATCTCATCACCACACATGGGGCGCCACACTTCGACACTTCTTTTGATTAACATGTCCTGGGGAGAAGTCCTTCTCCGGGTGCTTTAAGACAATGGGGATACCTGCTATCTGAATAGCTCTTCTCTGTCTCCATCCCAAATCTGGTTCCCGAAAACGTGACTGTGTCATCTGCTAGTTTCATCCTATTGTACCGGAAGGGACTCTGGAGAAGTGAGTGGGGACACAGGGCAGCAGGGGATGATGTGAAACCTCTTCACTCTGACAGAAGCAGTCCCCGAAACAGTACAGAAAATACTGGGCCTCAGAATTCTGTGGAAAACAGGAGGAAAAAAGAAACCAAGACACACTCTCTCTTCCTTAAAGAACATCATTATGTACAAACACACGCTTTCTCCGCTTTGGCACATTTATTTGTGAGTCATTCTGCACATTCATCCAGGGTTACGAGGCTACGATTGGTTCTGAAATGAGTGGTGACTTCATTTCCCCTGGGAAGGGAAGGCTGGCTCACCATTTACTTTCTCGCTGGCTGGGAAATGTTTTGGCCTGTTTTGAGGCTAATCTGAGAAGACTTCCAGTTAGACACTGGCCAGGGGCAGAAATATTCCACATCCAATCACACAGCCGCGCCTGCTGTCTCTTATTCCCTACTTACACCCTCTGAAAGGCAGCTTTGTGATTCCACCAAGTCCCCTAGAAGAAGTAACAAACAGCCCAAAGAGGAAGCTGTAGAAAGAGGACATTTGGAAGCGTGCAGGCCAGTGCCTGCTGGTTCCTGAGCCACTTTCACTGCATGGCGGAGGCGAAAGACGCCACCCAACAGCCTCAGTCACGGCACAGGGCCAAACTGCCATCTCAGCGTGGTGGCGCTTCTGGCTAGGGACAGCATGCATTTCTGACGTTGAAACAAACTACATACAGCTCAGGGAAATGAGATGGCCAAAGGAAGAATTCCAAGAGTTGGGTCTGCAAGCATGCTCTTCCTGACACAGTGTCGACATCTCAACACTGCTCGGTGCTGCTCACAGGGTAAACTGAGAAGCATCAAAACTGGGCTTTTTACACTTCTCTGCTCCTGAGCATGCCAGCTTGAAGCCCATCTTGGTGAGAAGCAATCCTCTACGCTCCATGCCTCAGAGCACCCGGAAAGAGAGCTTCCTAGACCTGCAAGCACTGCCTCAGTGTGCTCCTGGGCTCTCTTCTCAGCCTCGAATGAGGCAGTAGAAAAATCAGTTTTCCATTTCCGAATCCTGTCAACTGGAACAAATCCACCAGTACCACCTGGGAGCATCTCCACAAGAGCAATCTCTATTTTCTTTCCTACTCAAGCTGACAGTGCCCTTGAGTTAGTAATGCCCCATGTTTTTACCCACTTGATTCATCTTTCCGCCCAGCTCTCAGATAACTGATAGCAAAGTGAGACCTCCCCACCCTGAGGTCTCCTAAGATAATGCTGCTAGCCAAAAAAAAAAAAAAAAAAAAAAAAAATCTGATCATCGGGAGGAAGTAGTTCTTAAGACGGAAAGAGACTTTCAACTATGTTTCAGAAATATACAGATCTAAGTGCTGGTCCTATGAAGAAAGAAAGAAAAAGAAAGCTTTTTCCCCTTCCTTCAACAAGTCTAGAAGTCACACGAGGAGTTGTATATGGCTACAAACAAAAGCAAAGCAAAAATGAAAAAGCAAAAACATCAACAAGTGCATCCCATACTGATATCCATTTCTCAGCCCACCTTGGTTTGGTGCAGCACGGAGGCCAAGTGTCCTGGTTTTAGAACTTCCTGGGAAGAAGTTCACAAATCCAGTCAAGCTGCTCAAAGGGACATTCCAAACTTATCATCCAATAAACTAATAAGAAAGTATTGGAGCTTCTCCAAATAGATTTTGCTCTGGGTCTGCAGCCTACAAGCTTTCAGTTTGGACAATGTAATCATTTAAACTTAAGACGTGCTCGCAGCTCTGCATTTTCTGATGCTCTGCACAACCCTTTAAAGCAGTGTTCCTCTGCACCTTTCATTCTGTGACCATTGCCCATCTCCTCCAAAATAACTCCCGTTTTTCGATCTTTGGCAGCAAGGCGTCTGATTTGTGTGTATACAGAGAATAGAGGGTGTGAAGATGAGTCTTAGAAGAACAGGCTACATTTCATCATAGAAATGGAGGCAAGCAAGGTCTAGGAAGTTGCTGAACCCAAGCCAATACCAGAGTCTACTAGTTAGCTGCAACAAGCTTAGGATGTCTTCAAAAAGGCCCTGATTGGGCAATACTTGCTTAAAGCAAGCTTAGGACTTATCACATAACTATGGCAAAGAACTGTTTAGGCTACAATAGACCCTGCAACTTCTCCAAAAGGCTGCTATTAACCAACACAAGAACTAGGAAGTTCAAGACCAAGATATCAAAATGAGCTGCCCTCTCTGCTGTTATGCCGTAAGGCTCCTTTAGCCAGACATTTGTCAGAATCTTCTTAAAGCTTCTTCTCTTCTCTGACAGGCCTCCAGAGACCCAAACTTCATAGAATCTGAGAGAAAAGAGCCTGCCACTTTATGTGCTGTCAATAGTGATGCCAATTGCTTTTTCCTGGAGTTAGTTCTCTATGCTGAGCAGATGACACTCTGAAGATGAACTAATTCTACTTGAGTCTCCTTGGCAAAAAGACTGTCTTTAGCAGCCTAGCTTAGGGGGTTCCTAATTGTCAGACTAGCTTTTTTCCCCCATTGTTGCTGATTTTAAACAAAGAGGTTAAACCTCTGTAAAACCAAGTGGAAGAACCAGAATTAGAAAACTTACCAACCACCCCAGCCAATAAGAATCCATTTCCAATAGGTATTAATGCCTATTAGAGGCCACTGGAACACTGACATCATCAGCCCAACTAATAGGTTGTCTGACAGATTGGCCCCCTTCGTTGCACACAAGAATTTAAAACAAAATAAGACACTGCAGTTACATTCGTTATTGCAGACAATGGGTTTCCTTGTATTACCATTCAAAATTACTCCTATGGTATGGAATCTACCATCATCCCCTTCAAAGCTTCTCTGTGAGGTGGCCAATACCCTAAACTTTCTAGCCCTAAAAATCTTATCCAAAATACCAACTCAACACTTAGCCCTTCACTGTGATACTTAATGCCTTCTGGGTACAGCATGCAAGTTTTAGACCGCGCATATCAGTGTACCTTGCAACAGTCATCACCCTTCTATCTGCAATGAAACCTGTGTAATGCGGGACCATGGACCAATTCATTGCTTAGAGCAGATTTATAGACTGTTCCCTCCCTTTCTTTAAGAAAATAACAAATGAGCAAGAAGTAACCTCAGAAGAAGAAAAAAACTTCGGGAGAATGTACACTGAGAAAAGCCAGATTGAGTCCCTCTGGATTAAGCTAATTAAGAAACAATTAAACATGACAGTAACACTGGAATCAAAACCAAGGAATGCAGTGAGGACAGGTTTCTCAATTGCCCAGAGGAGAAGACACAGTTCCTTTTCATCTAAAATTAGAAAGCCACCAGGAACCTAAGCCAAGAAGCACGGATAGGAGGCTGAGAACCGTAAGTCAGCAATGGGGTTTGGAGATGGGGTGGAAGAAGGAAGTAGTATCCATTTTGTTTTATTTCTTCTGTCATCCCTTAGGTTTGCTCCTGGCCTTGGGGAGTCAGCAGTCCGCCCCGCTCCCCAGGATGTCAGGCAACAGGCCTGAAGCTTTGTCAACAAGTTCTTAAACGTCTCACATGCTAAGAGCTTGGAGATATCTAGCTGGAGGTTCAAGGATGCAAGTGGAAATATTAAAAGGTTTCTGCCCGCAGTCTAAGGCGAGAGGCCATCTGCCTAGGGAGTGCCCTCGAGTCCTGACACCATCCCTCGATTGGGATACATTGGTAATTAGGTTGGCTTCCACGCCCAGCAGTGCCCATGTGGTTGGCGCCGTTGGAATTTCAAGCATTCCCCCACCCCCTTCTGCACTCGGGAGAGTCCTGAATCGCTGTGGGCACCTAGAGTTTAAGTGAAAGAGGGTCCCCCGAACACAGGGCAAGCGCAAAGGGCGTCGACCGCCTCCTCAGAGCAGACACAAGCAACGTCTCCAGGCCAGCGACCGGGCAGAGGGGGTGCCAGGCCCGCCACGGGTGCCCGCTTCTCTCGCCAGCCCCCGGAAGCGCCGCTCTCCCGCCCAGCGGGCTCCGAGGGGGCGGGGAGTCGAACGCCCCCTTCCGGGTGCCTCCGCCTGGCTGGCCAGCCCCGCTCCTCCTCCGGGCGGGAATCCTCCCTCCCCGCCCCTCCCGGAGCCGGGCCCCGGCGCCAGGCCCGGCCCCAAGGGGGAACCCCCAGCCCCGGCTCCCCCTCCCTGCGGCCTCTGCCAGTCTTCCCGACCCTTGAGAGCCGGGAAGACCCCGCCGGCAGCGGCCAGGACCCACCGCTCATTACGACATCTTCCTCCCTGGCCTCCGCCGCCTCCGCCGCCACCGAGAGCCTGACACCGCCCGCCTAGCGCCCGCCAATCCCGGAGCCCGCCACCGCCCGAGCGACGGCAGCATTCACCAATAAGAGTTCGGTACATTGGGGACCGACAGCACTACTAACCAATCAAAGAGAAGCATCTAGAGCGACGTTGGTTTGGCCAATAGACCCGTGAAATGTCACTGATGGACGGTAGAGAGCACCAACCGGAAGCCTAGTGTAGAGTGAACGACATGTTCGCCAGCCAACTGGGGGGAGGTAAAGTCCCGCCCACAAGGTGGTTGATGGACAGCAGCAGGAAGCTAGATGGGGAGGGACTTAGCTGAGGACTGGTTTTGTATTGGTCGTGGTTGACCTTCCACCCACCTCTAACCCAGAAGATGAGTGATAGATCTGCCCTAAAGCCAATCAGAAGTCCTCAGGGTGAGGCCGAAAAATGCCCTATAAATAGCACCTACTTTGCGCCTCAATCCTGTGTCGCCCCTGTGTAGCGGGGTCCTTCTGCTCTTCGGCCACTAAAGCCAGTGCCTGGTGAGTGGAAAGCCACCAGTTTTTTTATTTAGTCCCTCGCCTTTCATCGATTCTGGAGAGGGAAGTGAGCCCTCAGGCGACTTTGTACTGCGAGGCATTGGCGTCGGACACAATAGTTGGGGCTACGTGACACTTCGGAGAGAGGATTATTCTCACCGTCTCAGTTCAAACCCCCTCTTAATCCTCACCTCGTTACTGCAGCGACCGCCTAACGTGGGCATCAGAATCACCTGAAGCTCTCTAAAAGTAGATTACCCGGGCTGCCCCTCGTGTCTAGGGCACGCGTGGAATATGAATTCTAACCAGAGCCTCGGGTGGACTGACATGGTTTGTGCCCCACTTTCCTCCTTGAATAAGGTGCTGTGAGTACAAGACTTGGCAGTCGCTACCTGGATAGGTTTACCTTTTCTACGGATGCGTAACTTGAGAAGGCTGCCTGGCATTAGTGAGAAGGAATCCGCTCTGGTTTCAGACCAGCCTGGGTTCGAAACTTACACACAGCCTACTTACAGAGAGGCAGGGTACCGAAACTCCACGCGCCTTATGTCTTCATCTGTATCTGTAAAATGAAGCTAATCACACCTACACCTTAGAGCAGCAGTGGTTTGGTTTTTTTTGTTTTGTTTTTTTTTTTAATCTTAACCCCACGATAAGAAATACATTTGCATGCTGACCCAGTACACATATACTCCCATGAGAGTGAAGTTTTGGAGAACAGTATTTACCCTTCCTACGCGAAGTGCACCGATATTTTCTATCCTGTCATATCTTATTCTTCCCTCCCTCCCTCGTTCCTCCTTTCCTTTCTTCCTTTTCTTGATCATGACTGGCAGTTTGAAGAGCACTGTCATAAAGGGTTGGTGTGATAAAATACAGAGCAGAATGCCCAGTATACTGTAATTGTTGAAAAAATGTTAATAGTCTCTTCCCAGTCACCCCTCTCAGATTTAGCCTCTGAAAAGACAAGGTTTCAAAAGACAACACTCCTCTAGTTAAGATCCTTCACTGGCTCCCTGCCCCCTTCTGAATAAAAAGTCCATATTCCTTTCTAGCAAACAATGTCCATGTGCTTTCTTTATTTTTTATACTTTATCTCCCTCTGCCACCCTATTCCCTTTCCACAAATCCTACCTTTATGCCTCCAGGAAAGATTGCACAGTTCCTAAACACTTTTGCATCTATTTCTCTTCCTACTCTATCCTTTCTTTCTCCTGGTAAACTCCTATGCATCCTTCAAGAACCTGCTCAAGGTCTGAACTCACGCTGAGCCATAGCTTTTTCCTTCTCTGGACTGCTGTTGGCACATGCAAAGAGCTTCACTCAGTCCCATGGCATTACACACTTATTTTTACTTCTGACTTCCCTACTAGACTGTGAGCTGCCATGGAAGGTTTCAGGCCAGTACTAGAGGACTGGCAGGAAATGTATGCTGAGTTAAAGAATGAATATTTGCATACAATTACATCTACATATGACTTGTTTATGTAGACCATCCATTCTGTTCCCAGGCCACTTTTCAAGTTAAGATTGCTTCACTGTCAAGCCAAGAACTCCACCCGGTTTCAATGACTCAGCTATATTGGGGTGCATGGATTTTTGAGGGGGGAGGTGGAGTTGAACATCCTGCTGGGCGGCTGCCAAACATCTTGGACAAAAGCTGGGGCAGCTGTGCTTCCCCACCCCAGAGGCCCCATCATGAAGACAGCAGAAGTGGGAAAAAAAAAAAAGTTTGCATGTGTGTGGGTCAGGGGACAGGGTGCAAAAACTTAGAAGAATCTGGCAGCAGTTTTGAGTTACTTAAATGGTTCGTTCCTTTTAAAAGCTGCCATTTTTCTTGTTTTTACCAGAGGCACAGACAGGGAAGGGGATGCCTTCTAAGGAGAGGACCCCCTTATATGTGTGTCAGGACCTTTGGAGTCTTTGAGCCTTATTTACAACACCCTAAAGCCACCACACAATTTCTCTTCTCACAGATTGCTTCTGTCAGGGTGGTCCCATACTCCACAGAGAGAAAAGAGGCCAGGCTGCCAGCCCCTAATGCCAGCTTTCTCCTGGCCACACTTTAGACTCACTAGAGAGCTTTTACTGTATTCTAAAGTCTAAGTCACATCCTTGGCCAAGGAAATCAGAACCTCTGGGGGTGCAACCCTGGTGACGGTATTAAGAAGTTCTTCAGGTGATTCCAACAAGCAACCAAATTAGAGAACCGCTCTTTGGCCCAGAGAATCTTCCGCTGGGGGTGCTCAAGTGAACAACTATGAACAGTCTGTACCCTCCACCTCTCCCCACTCCTATCCGTCCCCTTCCAGAATTTCTCCCCTGCCCACCCTACCTGTTTCTATCTTCTTCGTAGAGCAGGGGCCAACAAGCGGTTCCAGCCATGTGTCTCAGTGTCAACTAGGAGAAACATCTCTTTTCCGGGTGTACCTGGGGACAGTTTCTCCCTGGGTGATATTTCCCTTCTTGTTTCCAACCGCTTTCAACCTCTTCCTGGTCTAGGTTGTCACTTTCTCCCATTTCTAATTTAAAAAGTTACTCATTCCCCACCCTTAAAATCCTTACATTTGTCTTGTCCACCATGGCACTTTCCACTCCCACCACATTGCTTGATGTATAGTTGGTGCACAGTAAATGTTTGTTGACTGACTATTCTTTTAACATTTTTCATATACTTATCCCCTTCTCTTCCAGGCCCAGCTTCCTCCACCTCCATGTCACTTCTTAACCCCCTTCCCTCTTCATTTCCCCATGTTTTTCTTGCTTCCTTGTCCTTTTCTGCATGTGGCTGGCCCCGTCTAATTCATCAGTACCAGAGAGTGAGCATCTATCCCTCAGGAGGCCGAGGGCACCAGAAGGAGGGTTGGATGTATACAAAACCAGTCTCTGTCCGTAAGAGGCTCCTTCTGGGGCCTCCTGTGAAAGGACCCACATGGGGCAGCTGGTACTGGATGTCCAGAAACTAGATGAATATCAGTGTCCCAGCCCTTGACTCTCTGTTGGTCCTCACTCATAGCTACAGCCCAAGCTTTATTGTTGTTTACTTTTTAAGAGTTAATAGCCAACTCAGCCTTCTAAAGCCTGCTCATTCTACCTTAAGGATTTTCCCAGTAGCCTCTGCTTCTCCCCTTTTCCTCCTCGGGTTTTCTACTTCTCATCTTTTCGCTTTCCACAGAGAAATCAAAGTTGCAGACTTTTCAAACCATCCCTGACACTCTTACATGCCCAGGGAAGGATCTGATGGGACATACACCTGGTTTAAATAATGATTTTTTTTTCTTCCAGGTCGATCTGTGATTTCGATTATCCAGGTTTCCTCAATCTTTCTGAGCATAAAAAAATTAACAGAAGCTATGAAATGTGACTCCCTATTACACTTTGGCAGCTACCGCACTCCATCCCCAGGTGCACACACACAGCCACCCCTCTTTCTCCACTGCCCAGGGATGCCCTTCCTAACACTGACTCATCAGCTCCCTCTGCCCCCCTGGTCCCCTGCCCAGACCGATGGCTGTCCACCAACTGCCCTGGAATCTTCCAGCAAGAACATTCCACTCATCCTTCCCCACAGGGTTCTTCCTTCTTCCCTGGTTCTTCCTACTCCCAGTCTACTTGGGATGAGGTCTGTGGACTCTCAGGGAGGAAGGCAGCCTCCCCAGGAGCCCTTTAGGATTGAAGGCACTGGTGCATCCCTCAGCCTTTCTGTGTAGCCACGAGGAGGCGCTCAAGGCATTTCCAAAAGCGAATGCTGGGTTTTTAACCTTACTGGAGCCGAAAGGCAAGAACGGAAATGCAGTTGAACAAGCATTTGTTGAGTGCCCACTGTTTGACAGTCCCATGCCCCGATTTACATGGAAACGGAGTATGTTCTAGCCTCTACGAAGACTCCTTGAAAAGACTCATTTGCCTCTTCAAGGAATCATTTCCTGCCAACCAGCTTGTCTTCCCGCCTGTGGTAACAGCATCCTGTCTGCACCTCAGCCTCTCCCCCATACTCAGCTCCTCTCCACCCTTCCCTACCTCGGGACCACTGCTCCACGTCTGCTTCTCTGAGCCCAGGCTTCCCCACAGCAGACTGTCCCTAGGGACAAAGAGGGGTTGTGAATTTCCATGGGCGGGCACTGTCTCCTTTTCTCTTCTGGGTCCCTGACCCCCTTCTGTCAAAGCCCCATCTAAGTCGCCACCACTAGCCTCCTGCAAGTTCCCCAAACACCCTGAGTGCGGAGGGTGTGGATTCGGTGAGACCATTATCTGGGATGCTGGGCTCAGGAGCATAACTTCCTCACCTGGAAGCGCCGACCCAGCTGGCAGAGACTCGGGAAGTGGGTGATGGTGGTGATAACAATAACAGTAATAATATTAATAATAACATTGGGACCCACAAAACAGCTGTGAAGTTTTCTCTAATGATCCCTTATATTTATAGATCTTCTCCTCCTTGACTCTTCAGAGCCATTACCCAATGAACCCTCCTAGCTTCCCTAAGAGGGACAATTAACCCCCGTATTTTATGGCCAAGGAAACCAAAGCCCTGAGAAGGTGAGGGAGTTGGCTGAGGTTACACAGTGCATTCATGACAGCAGAATTTGTAAAGTAGCACCCTCTCCTTCCTTTCCTCTATATCCAGGCCCACCTAATTGTGCCCATATACACACACAGGCACATTCTCACTGTCCCCATTGCCGGGGACCTCAACATCTGGGAAAAGCTGGACCTGGAGTAAAGGATGGTTGCATGGATAACAAGGAGGGCCATCCCAGTCAGGACTGAGGAGGTCTTCTCAGAGCCAGCCAAGGCTCTAGGGAGATCTTTCTCTGTTCTGTTGGACATGCTTCATGTCTGGCAATGTGCCAGTTAAGACCAGGACTTTCCAGACTGTGGGACTCACTAGGGAAGAAGTGTGGGATATTGGGGGGGGGGCATGCAACATGTCCCCCACTGATAGTGCCAGGGATGTGTTCATCCCGAAAACCAATATGGATGAGGAATCCCAATAATCCCTTCCAGCCACAGTATTGGAAATGGCAACGTGATGCCAGTAAGGAGAGGAGATGTGGCAGTCCTAGAGAGGAAGGAAAAGGCCTCCTGAGCAAGAATGGCATTTGTCTGGTCTACAGAAGAGGACAGTGTAGACAGGAGTGAGGGAGGGGAGGAGAGAGATGCTGCTGGCACCTGTGCCTGAACTCAGCTTCGAGTCTTCAACAGGAAAGTCTAAAGAAATAAGATGTTTTTTTCTAGTCTGAACTCAGAATGGGAAGGGGGAATTTTTTTGCAGCAGCAGCAGCAGAGGGAGTAAAGTTATCTAATCTAAGAGCTTCCTGGTTATAGAAAGTAATGCCCTGGAGCAGGTGAGGGATGAGGTCAAAGTGGGATGACATGTGGCCAATAAGCACATGGGTTCCAACTGGCTTGGATGCCAGGACTGGGAGAGTTATATGTGGGTGGGTCCCTGCTTGGAGCGAACAGCAGTGGAAACCAAGGTGACCACAGCCTTGCCATTCTGGATTCTTCAAGTCACCCATCCTTCTTGACTGGCTCCCACCCACCAGTTCCACTCCTGACTCTTGTCTCACCCCTGAGCCGGTAGGCAGGCCCTGGGACAGTGCCACCCTCAGCTCCTGGTTTCCCGGCTGAAACTCCAAGGCTCCACATTGCTGAGATTTTACTGGAGCTCCCAGCTGGGTCCCACCTTTGATCTGGCTTCAAAAAATAAACAGCAGTACCAGCAGAGTAATTTGCCCAACCTGCTGGGGAGGAAGGCAGGCTGGAGGCAGGTCCTGACCAGCCCAGCCCACTCCTCCCGGAGCCTGTAGTCTGAACAGGATTGGGGACCAAGGGAGCAAAGCCATTCTTCCTCTCTGACTTTCCCCCTAACCCTGCTGGAGCACTGACCTCGAGTCAGTCTTCCTTTCCCTGCCTGCCAGTCAGCAAGAGAAAGGAGAAAAGGACGGTACAGCTGCACCCCCATCTTCTCCCCAGTACCAGGCTCCCCACCCCAACCTCTTCCCTGCTGGGCTGGTTTGGAGCAGTGCCCTGCCTGGACGGGCAGTGCCCCTGGCCTAGTCCTGGGGAGTGCTCACGGACCACTCAGGGTGGGGCCTGGCGATGGGCAAGTCTCTGTCCACCTGGCTGGGCACCTGAGACATTACTCAGATGGCTGTCTCAGTGCCAGCTCCGGTCTTGGGAGGCTGGACGAAGGGGTGGGGAGCAGAAGGCTAGGCTGGAGAGAGGGTGGGTCAGTCTTTTATGGCGCTTCCTTACCATCCCTCTCCCTGTGGTACTGCAAGCCTGGCCCAGGATTTCCATCTTCTGGCCGTGGCCCTGCCCCCTCCTAGTTCAAAGGCTCTGGCTCCTCACCTGTCCCAGGATGCTTACCAGGCCCTTTTAAGTGGTTAGCAGTGCACCCCTCCCCCACTCAGCTGAGGTTTAGGGCTTCTCCATGCAGGTGCAGGGGATGTGGGGGGCCAGGGTGATCGGGTGCAGAGTCCGGAGTTGGGGAGGAGGCAGAAACACACCCCTGAACCAGCTGAACTGCCCCCAGTGACGGTGAGCCTGAGACTCAGAGCCACTGACCAATAGATAACCCTTCCAAGAATGGGGAAGGAGACAGAGGTCTGGCCCAAGGGAGAACTGGCAGCTGAATTTGGTGGGCAAGAACTGAGGGTATGGGGCTGGGATCAGGTACCTTCCATTCATGAGATTCCCAGCTCAGCCTTTTGGCTTATTGGCTGAAATGAGAGACAGCCACTGAGCTCAGGGGCCTTCTGTGTTTCTGTGTCCATATTGTGCAGTCCTTCTCTCCCTTCAGGTAAGACTTCTACCCCACATACACACTCTGAAAGTACTCCCTAAATATTGAGACTCTTCCAGAATTGGCCAGAGCCCACCCACACTCCTGACCCCACTTCCCCACTGTGGCCCTTTCCTCGCCTGGGAAAACGGATCATGGGTGCCTGAGCCCCAGTGTCCCCAGAGGGAGGCCCTTCTGGAAGTTGTCCCCCTCCCTCCCCCTCTTTGCCCCAGGCACTGCTCCCTGACCTGGGGGCAGAGAAGAGTCCAGGGTGGGGGAGGAAGTTGAGAGTCACCTAGTCTCCAGGTGGGGCGGGGTCCACACCATGATAACCATCTTTCTGGCAGCTCCAACCTGTTCTATTGGTGAGTAATTTTTTTTTCCTAGAGGAGAAAGGTGAAGGCCTCGGTGGGGAGTTATTCTGGCTCTGAAGTGTCCTTGCAGCTTCCCCAGGCCCCTCCAGGCCTTGTGCAAGAGCTGTAAATCTCTCACCGCCCACGGGCCTGGGTGGGGGTGGGGGGCTGCTGCTGAGACTTTCATGTTGGGAGGTTTTATGCATTTGCTCCTCTGACAGGCTCCACAGCTCCTGCCTGGGGCCTCTCCCTAGCCTGTAAAACTCCAGTCCCATAAATCTCAGCTGCCCCTCTAGGGGCCAAACAGCGTTCCTCCCACTCCACCCCCTACCCATAAGCATCTCCCCCAAAGAGACAGACAGCAGACCCAGAGCGGTGGCAGGGAACTGTGGGGTGGGGGGAGGGGGAGGAGTGGGGAGGGCAAAACAGTTTTGAGAAGGGCAACACTTGGGTGGGGGGTTTTTTGGGGCCGCCCTCTCCCTTGTTCCTCTGTATTAGCTGCTGCCTTGCTGGGCTTGGACCCTGTAAATGAATGATCTGTTGTGGCAGCTTCCAGTGCTGGAGGGGCTTCTGTTGTGTGTTGGGGGGCGGTCTCTGGTGGGGAGGCTCTTGGCCTCCACTGCCTGCCAGCATCCACCTGAGCCTCCTGAGACAGGTGGCTGTCTGTCTGCCAAGCCCCCAGGTGTAGTCAGAGGTGGCAGGCAGCCCAGTGACTGCCGCTTTCCTGGATCAAATGGGGAGCCTGAGGAACGGGGAATGGGGTAACAGTGGCTGAGACCTGGAGGGTCAGGAATGACTTTCACGGTCCAGTGGGTTCAGTAGTAAAACAAAGCTCCTAACTACCTAGTCTGATCAGGGAGGCTGGACCCTCAGCCAGGACTGAAAGAGAAGGAGGGTCAGGTTGCAGGCCTTGGGGTTCTCCCTTGGAGGGAAAAGTCTGTTCGGAGGCTCCCTTGTGGGGGAGAGGATACAGCCAGCCTGGGGCAAGGAATGGGTGCAGGAGCAGGTTTGCCAGGAATGTGAGGAGCCTGTGCTTGGCTCTGTCCTTCCTAGAATCAGAGTGGGGAAGAGAAGAGCAACCTTCCCACTAAAGATTGGGAGAGGAAAGGTGAGTGATGGGTTGCACACAGCCTCTAGGGCAGAGAACATGCAATTCCGGGTCTCACTGACCCTCCTGGCTTTCGGGGGCCTCCAGCAGCCCAGGCTTAGAAGGATTGCCTTCGAAATGGGAGGGATGGAAGACGGCCAGCCTGGTGGCTCTGTGCTGGTCTCTGGCTGAGACCCCAGGTGGACACAATCTCCAGGAGGGAGCAAGCAGAGCTGTGTTCAGCAGGGGCAACCTCAGAGAAGACCTTTCGGAAACCCAGGTTCTCTGCCCCAGAAGCCATCTTACCCACCCCTCCCCCATCCCGCCATGTCCAAATTCAGCCTGACTTACATCCAGTCTCTTCACTCCACTGCCAGGCTAAGAGAGTGCAAGTGGCTATGATTATTCAACACTTAACTACCTGCTAGGCACTGCTCTAAACACTTTACCTGAACTTAGACCCACTTTACAGATGAGAAAGCTGAGGCACAGAGAGCTTAAGTAACTTGCCCAGGATCACCCAGCTGGATAATGGCACAGTCAGGAGCAGCCTGGCTCCAGAGCCTGTGTTCCCCACCCCTGCTCCCGACTGCAGAAGTCAGGGGTGCGATCATGGAGACCAGAGCAGAGGGCATCCTCTGCACCTCCTCCGGACTCCCACAGAGGCCAGCAGGGGCGGTGTCCTCTTTCTTCAGGTTAGGAGCAGTGTGGCCTAATGTTCTAGTCCTGTCTGGGGGCCCTCTGCCTCCCTGGGGATGCCCACCTCGGAAGCAGCGTCAGGCACGGGCTGCTGACTCCCACTGGGTGTCCTGCTTCCGCTAGCGCCCAGCAACCATCGCGAAGCTACACTAGCAAAAAGTGAAACTGACTCAGCCGGCTTCCCGCCCCCACTGAGGGAAATGGGGAGCAGCCTTGGCTGGACAACAACCAATTAGGCACTTTTTATTATCCACACTGACGATTGTCATAATCCTCAGAGCTTGGCCAGGACGAAGAAGAGGAAATGGGATTGGATGGAAGTCCGAGAGGCCTTCAGAGTTCATCCCAGCCATCCCCTTGCTTCTGGGTGGGAGAACTTTCCTTCAAGCGAGGCCTGCATCCATGAAGTCAGAAGGTCTCTGTGTCTCATGAGAGTCCTTCGGCCTCAGAAAGGATCTTCTCTTGTCCTCAGGGAAGAGGAATCCCAGGTCTGTTTATTCCCTGGATGGATGAGGTCGCCAGGGAGCTAGGCTCCTGCTAGGATGTAGACGCAATCATGGAGGCCTCTGGTTGGGGTCACCTGGTCATTGGCATCAGGGGTGAGGAAGTCACTGATTTTTCAAGTGCAGTCTGACTCATCTCTCAGACCATCCGTCCCCTCCACCAGACTGAACACTCCTCAGGAAAATCTTCCCAAGAGAGGGCCAGGCCTCATCCTCTACCCCTTCCCTCGGGTGCCCAGGGTGGAGCTTCATCCACAGTGGCTTCCCCCTCTTGTCCATAGAACAAGGATTCTGGCCTTGGCCCAAAGTGGGCTGCAATCTGGTTGGGAAGGGCAACCATTGCCTGTCAGAGCCTTCACTTCCTCATCTGTAAGATGGGGTAGTAGTAAGACCAACCTCGATGGTTGTCATGAAGATTCAGTGATAAAATGTGTGTCTGACCCATGGTAAGAGCTCAGTAAGTGAGAGCTCTTATTAGCAATTTGGGCAGCTGGCAAAAGGGAAGAGACTCCTTCCTGGGCAGCAGCTTTCTGCCCATCAGAAACCAGGAAGGGGTATGGTGGTTTCTCTGCCAGGTGTGTGTGGTGTGATGGTCTCAAACCCAACAGAGATGCTCATCCAGCATGGGGGTGGAGGGTGGGGGGTGTGGGCGGGGAAGTATACAATGACCTCTCCCAGACCATGGATCCCAAAATCATCTGAAAGAAGGAGGAGACAGAAAGAGGTGGAAATGCATCCAAGCTGAGCACACATCCGCTTTCTCGGTCATGGATGGAGCTATGCCCCTGCGTTCAGAGTGGTCCACAAGCTGCTTCACATATTGATATTGCCTCTCCTCACTAGGAAGGGGGCCTTGAGGTTGATGGATGCCGTGAGGAAAACGAGGCGCTGCCTCCCCAGCTGGTTCTGCCCTGGGTAAGGACCTTGGGTGGAGCTGAGCAGGTTGACACTTGGCATGGAGCCAGGGCTCTCAGGCGGGCGGGGCAAGCAAGTGGGAGGAGGGGACGACGTTACGAAAGAGGTGGGACAGACCCGCTGCGCTCTGTATTGGGCCTCCAAGGAAGAAGCAAGTGGGAAGGGGAGGGTTCCTTAGGAGGAGGCGCTCAGAAGCTCTTGGGGAAATCTTAGGGGAAAATGTTCTCTCTTCTTCCCTCTTTTCAATTTCAACTTAAAAGTAGCCTCCACCGGAAAGGAAGCCTTTCCTATCTGCTGCCATCACTCCCTGGGCTTACCTTTGGGGTGATCTGTTTACAGGAGTGGAGAAATGAATGTGCCTGCCTTACGCCGCCCTCCTCCCTCCCCACTGCTGTTGGCTATGCTTGCCAGTGGGCAGGTCCTGTACCCAGCGCTGGGAGTAGGTCCAGAAGGAGACTGTTTTAGGGAGCTGTTGGTTAGATAGGGGAGACATGGTTCTAGACCACAAAGATTTCCCAGTCTGAGAGGGAAGACAGAACACATTCCTGATTCATCATGAGTCCAGAAACAAGGACAGACAGCAAATACATGGAATTCTTGACTTGGTGATAGAAGAATGGGAAGAAAATCTGGGGTGGGGGCTTCCTAGAGGAAAGTAGGTGAGGTAGATTTAAAGGGAGACGTCAGTGAATGCCATTTATCTGTAAGCTGTGGCCATTTATCTGAAGAAAAAACTGCCTGAGACTTCACAGTAAATCTAAGCTAGGAGTCCAAATCTCCCCTTTTTCCCAGGCTAGGGGGCGGGCTGGAAGACTGGAAGACGGGCAGGGATGGCGTAGGAGTGGGAGGGGGAATGTGTCATTTGGTGAAGTTGCTCCCTGGCCCATGGATGACCCAAAATCACTTAAATTAAAAAGAGAGAGAGGCGAGTTGAACAGGTCCCCGTCTGGTGAGTCAGGGAGCTGGCTGGTCGTCTGATCCTATGAGCCAAATCCTCAAATCTCTGGGGCTTTAAAGGCTCCCTGTGTCCGGCTTTGACCGCCAGGTAGGGATCTGCCCCCTTCCTGACCTCCTCCTCTTCCTGCCCTTTTGCTGCTCTCTGACCTCCAACCTTGGGGCCCCAAAGGACTCATTCTCCCTGGAAGGCTGAGGTACTTCTCCCCCTACCCAGATTTGGGGTAGACCTGGATAAAAATGGCAGGATGAAAGTGCCATGCAGGTGAGCACAGGGCAGGCGGGGCCAGAGGAATCCAGGCTGTCTGGCTGATGGGAGGCCTGGCCAGTGCTGGATCCCACCCCAGCAGCAGCAATGGAATTTAACCGTGTGTAAGAGGGTGCCAGGAGCAGGAGTATGTAGTGTGGGAGAGATGGAAGATCCACATGGGTCCCCAGAGCCCCTTTATATGGATGCTAATTGCCATTAGAGGGAAACACTGCAGGGAACAGGAGCTTTCAACCCTTTAGGGACACCAGGGAATCCCCCATCAGCCCCAAGCCAGGCCAGCCCAGAATGTCTCCTCAGGCACTTCCAAATCAAGACCCTTGAACTGTCCAGTGGGAAGGACCCCTGAGGCGGCACCTAGGCTATCCGCCTGTCCCCAGGCACGTGCACAGAAGCACGTCTCCTTGGCAGAGCCAAAGACTCCATATGTCCCAATTCAAGACAGACAAGAAGTGGGATCTGTGCTCCCTGCTTTTTTGGGGGACAGGAAGGGAAAGGGTATCCCTTGAGCCCCTGGACACTCTCCGCCAGCCCACAGGAGCTGGCACCACAGGCCTGCGCCTGACTGGCGGGGGAGGCTCAGAGCCTGGCTGATCCCCAGTCTTAGAAGGGGGGGAGACGGTGGCGAAGGGGTGGGATGTCTCTTCCGCCTGGTAGATTAGTGACTCTGAGACAGGAGAGGGCCTGTCACCAGGCCCATAAATAAAGCAGCTGAGTCTCTCCCTCCATCTGTGTTTATCTGTCTGGCCTTGAGTTTCCGGGAGAGGCGATGTCTCGGCACCCCCAGCATCAAACGCCAGGCTCAGAGGGGAGGGGGGCAGCCTCTTGCCTCTGCTCTCTACCTCTGTTTCTGCTTCCTCAAATCCCTTCCTCTCAGTCCCCCTCTCTTTAGCCTGGTCACTGACTCCAGGAGGCCCTCGGAGACCAGGGGGAAGGAGCAGGTAGGGTGAGGAGTGTGGCCTGAAGTCTTCACCAAACAGCTCCACCATCCCTCCCCATTGGTGCTGACCCTTGGTGGACTCCAGAAAGGGGGCCCGAGGCCCTGACAGAGGTAAAGGGCAGCAATCAACAGGCTGCTGGGGACCTGAGTGTATGAGACCCTCCGCAGCTACAAGCAGCACCAGGAGAAGGAGGCAGGCCTGCTCCTTAGGATGGTGAGGGACCAGGAGGGGACTGGCAAGCAGAGAGCCGGCCCTGGGAGAAGACTGCATCTCCCCTCCTGCTCCAGCTAACTCTTCCTCTCAGCATCCTCCTCTCTTCTTTCTTCCCAAAACATGCCACCAGAGCTTTTTAAAGTGTAGTCCCCAGACCACTTGCATTGATATCACTGGGAAAGGGAAGGAGGAATACTTGTTTAAATGTGTGTTCCTGGGCTCTCACAGAATTACTGAATCAAGAGGGGCTTGAGACCTCTTGTTTTAATGAGCATCCCAGGTGATGCTGGAGTAACTGAAGCTTGAGAACACCCCCTTGTGCTAATATGAGGAGAGGCACTCCTCTCCACCACATCCCCAAGGCCTGGCTCAGTGCCTGGGATGTAGTAAGTGCTCAATAAACGTCTGTTGGGTAAATGTATCTCCAGACAGTGACTTCTCCTTCTTTTACTCCAGGCCTTCTTCCCTGGCCTCGCCAACAACCCCAACTCTCTAGGGAGGGGGTGTTCCAAGTTCCTGCTTTCTGTTGAGGTGGTAATACATCAGCCAGACCCCTCCCCCACCCAGTGTCACAGGTCTTTAAACAGAACACACCTGCATTCGTCACTGGCATTCACAGAAACACCCTAATGGCAGGGATTTTAGGCTCATGGGCAGGTAGGTGGGGAGCACTCACTGGTGCAGGTGAGGCCCCTCAGAGTCACCATGGGGAACCACCTCCATCACCCACCCATGGGAGCTGTGCTGAGGTCAAGGAGTGGCAGGAGCCAGAGAAGCGGCAAGTCATAGAGAAGGAAAAGTAGAGAAAGTATGTGAAAGAAGAGCCATAGCTGGATGAGGTCTAAGGAGGAGGAGAGCACACCTGTTGCACAACTCAGGTCAGTGGCCCCTGGAATTTTCCAAAGGCCGAGGCATCCCAGTCAGGAATGTATGAGCACGTCAGTTCTCTCTGAGCCTCTGTTTCTCTGCATGTCAAATGACCATCTCTGGACTCTTTCAGACGTGGAGCCCTCTCCTTGGCCAGCCTGTGTTGCTGCCTCTTTGTATCTGGTTTGCCTTGCATTTCATTGATTTTCCTAGGCTGGACCAATACATGTAGCATACAAATTAGTAACAAGTGGTGCGGTTCCAAGGTAAGGAGTCTCTGAACTGAAGATGGAAGATGTGGATGAAGGACACTTTGGAAGATGCTCACAGCTCCAGTGGTCCCCCCCCACCCCCCCCCACCAGGCTTACTCTGACAGCCTTTCCAGCTCTGGAGGGGAGAGGGCAGTCCAGTGCACTGCAGGCCCAGGAAGCCTAGGAGGGGAGTGGGCAAGGACCCAGGCGTCTGGGGGTGGTGAGGGCCGCTCTGGTGATCAGGGTTCTCAGGCTCCCCAGGGCAGCAGGGAGCCTGGGAGCCAACTCCAGGAATGCACTAACATGGCAGGTGGCAAATACTTGCCCTGAGGCCATAGAGAGGGATGAGGGAGGCAGGAGGCTGGGAGAGAAGGAGGAGGCAGATGCCAGGCCAGAGTTTCCTGAGGAAGGAAGAGGCAGAATTGCTCCTGGGCCTGAGAGGGAGACAGCAAAATCTGCCATGCTGGCTGTGGCCGAAAGTTGAAGGAGAAGTTGAGAAATCAGCCAGTGAAGACCTGCGAGAGGCAAGCTGTCTGGGTCCCTCCTCCCCATAGAATGGCTCCTGCTGAGCCAGGCTTGGGGCAAGTAGAGGAGGCAGAGTCCTTAACCCTAGAAAAAAGTCCTAATCTGATGGTGGAGACAGGGTCCCACCTTGATGGTGGCCTCTGTCGTAAGGACACAGCCCAGGTCCTTGGGAAGCCCCTACCTAGTCCAGTGGAAGAGACCTAGTCCTTGCCTGCAGCCCAAGGTGGAGGTGGGGGCACAATGGGATACTACGCACACTCTCAAAATTACTTAGGAGTTCTTTCAACAATCTATCAACAAAGCCAGACCTAGGAGACAAATAGAGCCTTTCACAGATGGAGGGGACCCCAACATAAAGGAGCAATCAGCTCAGCAGGGTAAACCAGGGGAGGCTTCCTAAAGTGGATTTTGAGTGAGATTTTGAAGATAGAGAAAGACAGGGGTTAGGGGCTCACCCTCTGTTGACCTGGAGTAGGGAAGGGTGAGAGCTGGCGAGGATGAAAAGGGGGACAGTGATCTCAAAGGCCTCTTGGCAGCAACACTGGATGGCCCTGGTCCAAGGAGGGGACTCCATGTCTAGAAGAGCTTTTTTCCATAGATGGTCATTTGACATTTAGGAAAATGGAGCCTTAGAGAGAAGTGACTTGAACAAGATGACCCAGGAGGTTAGGGGCAGAGTTGAGACCAGAGACCAGATTTTAGGGCTCCTAGTCCTGTACTCTTTCCCCTCCCCCAGCTGGCATGCTGATAACCTAGGGCTATTGTCAGAAGGTTCCAAGAGCCCTGCCATCCTCCAGGTGGGCTGCTGGTACAGGGGAAAGTACCTGAATCTCTTAAGGCCTCTTTTTCCCCATCTGTACTTTGGGGTCTTTCATCTAAGGAAGGGAAAGTCCTTTGCAGGAAGGTCCCAACTGAATCCAAAGTATTAATAGGACTTTCTAACAGTTTTCCTGTAGCCAACACGGGGAAATGGAGAGAGGGAGGGAGGCCAGCGGAGGCTGGGGCACCCCTAGCTGATCGGGCACACCTTGCTTCCAAACAGGCCAGATCTGAAGGTTTCTGAGGGGAAAAAAAGAAGACAGATTTGCATTTGATTTGCATATCAATTGTGTGAATTCCAGGCCTGGCCTCGTGCTCTGGAATCTCCCTGGCTCCTGCTCCCTCCTCTGTGGTTTCCCCACCTGCCTGAGAACCTCCTGGTTGCCAGTTGTGTGGCCACAGCTGGGGAAGAGGGGGGTTCAGATGTTGGTCGTCGGCTTCCCCAGGACCAACAAAGAGCCTCCTGCGCGCCAGCCATGCTCCAGGCCCTCCTGGCTTCACTCCCCTGGGGTGCCCAGGAGGCCTCCCCGAGGCCTTGTGGGAGGCTCCGGGCTGGCTGAGGGATGGCTCTAATCAGGCTGAGGGCCTCCTACAGCTCTGCCTTCCCCAACCAGGACCCCCTCTGAGGGTAACCCAGCGGGAGTCCCTTGGGCCCCCCTGCCCGCGGGGGCCGGTGAGAGTGGTCCCTGCACCCTCAGCCTCCTCGCCCTCGGCAAGGCCGGGCGCTCAGCGGCAGTGGGCCGGCGAAGGGCTGTCCCCTCCCACTGGAGCCAAATAATTGCCTCCTGCTTTGTTGTGTGGTGTCTGGGGCCCGGGGCCTCTCATTTGTGGGGACGTGCTGTGGCGAGAGCCTCCCAGCGTAATTACCCTCCTCCCCATCAACGCCGCCGCCGCCACTGAGCCTCCTGCGTCCGCTGGGCCTTACTCACCCCCGCCGGCCTGCAGCTCCCCCCGCGGCCCAGACGCAGGGAACTCCCCTCCCCGGTCCCCAACTGTCCTTTCCCGGCAGACAACCTCTCTGCCTCCCCCCTCCCTGCCCCCCACCTCCGCAAGCCCGAGTGGGATGGAGCAGTCCTGGCTGGGGTCTGTCTCTGGGACAGGGACCTTGAAAGGATATTTCTGTCTGAACAAATCCCCCACCCCTGTCCGTGCCCGGGAACCTGACCCGGGACTGGGCTCTGGGCACGCGCCTCGCATTTCGCAACATCTGGACAGGAGTTGCACCTGTCCGGACTCGTTCCCTGTAGGGTTGGAGCTACCTGCGACCCTGATACCTGGGAGAAAACACTCCACTCTAGTTTCTTTTTCCCCTTTTCCATTTCTCAACTACCTGTTTACCTATTTGCTGTAAAGGAAACGGAGAGAGCCAGAGCGAGAGAGAGTGAGCCTGAGACACACCCACACACAAAGGAAGAAACAGAGAGATTCCAGCAAAGAAATAGTCACAGAGGGGCCACAGGGAAGGCTACATAGAGAACCAGAGGCACACGGAGACGAAAGGGCAGAGAAATGGAGAAGCATTCACTTCTCTCAAATGGTGACCAAAAAAGAAATAGAATGGACAAATAGAATCAGAGAGAGCAAGCCTCTTGTTTCTTGCCATATTTTATTAAATCTTGGGTAACTCTTGAAGAATAGACCATTGAAGTTGAATGAAGTCTGGACATGGAGGATGGAGAAGGACAGTAAGAGGAATTGGGATAAACCAAGCTTCTTTTTTTTTAATTGAAGTATCATTGATTTACATCATATATGTTTCAGGTATACAACATAGAGACAAAATTTTTATAGGTTATATTCCAATTAAAGTCACCACAAAATGATGGCTATATTTCCCCATGCTGTACAAAGAGTTTTAAATTATGATGAGACAGTCACATATCACATAAGTTTGCGCACAGTAGGTGTACAATCAATCATAATTGATGGCAGATGACCCCTCTCTTCTGAGGTCAAAACAACTGAGAATTTAAATGGCAGCAGTAAGATGGACTTCTGGAGGAGGGATTTTCCAAGCATAAGACCTTCATCATCCAACAAATATTTTTAGAGCTCCTACTATGTGCCAGACACTGTTCTGGGTGCTTCTGATACAATTAGTGAAAAAAACAAGCAAAGATCTTTAGGAATAGTTGAGAAGGTCATGGAATTTGCCTGCTGGAAGGAAGGTCAGAAAAGTACAAAGCCCTCTTAGTGTGTTCCAGGGGAGTTATTTAGAGAGGATGAATTCAGGGAGTGCTGGGATTTGCCAGAAAATTAGAGAAGGTGAGCTCGAGGTTCCAGGTTATGGAGATCATCAGACCAGTGGAGACCAGGTCTCCCCACTGAGTTCAGAGCAGGAAAGAGTGGATCCCTCCTGAGGTCACGAAGCACAGAGTTTCAGTATCTGGGATGGCTAGGTTCTGGGGTACCAGCTGGGAAACCCAGATATTTAGGATCCCTTCCCAGCCAGATAGGCAATGTCAGGAGAAAGCGCTGTCATCGTGTTCATGCATCTCCCCCTTGATTCTTTTCTCGGTCCCTCCAAGGAATTCTCACCACCCCAGTTATAAGGATGTTGTCCTGAAGGTTCCAGCACAAAACCCTCTCCCTCAGTGGCAGCAGAAGAAAGCAATGCCTCCTACCCTTTTCCAGGGTGGAGTAAGGACGAAGGAGCAAGGATGTCATTTGATGAGGTGGAGACCAAAGGCTCCTTCACAAACACCCCTCCACCTCTCTTCATCTACCTCTTTTAGGCCCTGAAGCAGAGGGAGGAAGATGAAAGGGACAGAACTGACCTTGGAGGGGGTGGGGAAGAGATGGTGGGAGCTGACTGGGAACGGATTTCAGGAGCAGATAGAGGGGGTGGGGCGGAGGAGAGTAGAGATTCTAACAATCTCATTGGTTCCTTTGGCATCAAAGCATCCATTGGCTTTCAGCAAAGTAGAACCGATTAGGGTGTTTGTGTATTGGGGGGTGGTAGAAAAGGGGGTGCAGGATCCTCTACTAATGTGTTAACTCTGTAAGGCTTCATATCTCCCTTCTTGTCCACACACACATACAGCCAAGAAATTCTCCAGGAGTCTGGCCTCACCAGGTCTTCATTCTGCAGTGACCCCTGTGATCTTCCAGCTGAGGAAAGAGACAGATATGAGAGCCCCTTCAAGGAATTACAAAACAAAGTTTTGGCTTGACATGTAAAAATCTTTTAATGTAAACATTTATTGAACTGTGACATGCATATAGAAAAGTGCCATTAAGTATAATGATATACGTAAATCACACGTTTAAAAAATGCAGTGAAATTTCACAAAGTGAACACACCTGGGTAACCAGCTCCAGAAACAGAACATGATCATCACCCCAAAACCCTCTCTGTGTCCCTTCCAGTTACTAACCGCCTCAAGGGTAACAGAATTTCTACTCTGAGTTCGAAGGGTATACTGGGTTTTTTGTTTTTTGTGGTTTTTTTGCCTATTTTTGACCTTCATATAAATGCAGTCGTCTACTGTGTGCTCTTTGGTATCTGGCCTCTTTTACCCCACATCTTCGTGAGATTCATCCTTTGTTTGAGTCTGAACCCATCTGTGAAGGATGGGCTGGGATATATCAGAGAGTATCCCCTTTGGGTCTCAAACTCAGACTCCCCCAAGATCCCTTCCAGCACCCCCAGGTCCCAAACAGGGTGAACACTTTGGGAGACCTTGTCTTCTCAGGACTCCTATCCAAGCTGGGATCTGGGAACTGCTGGTCCCAGACCACACCCCTCCAAAGGGACTCCAGAGGAAGTCCCCAACCTGGGCAGGGTTAATTAGATGGCACTTTGAGATCTCAGGATGAAAGGACTGCCTAGAGCCATTGTCCTTGGCCTCCCGTCCAGCTTGGCAGGGAGGGGAGGAAATACCCCATCCCCTCTGGCCCCAGGGATGCGGCATCAGCTTATTGGGATTGGCATTGCCAAGCTCTGGAGGATTCTCTGTTCTGAGACACTCCTGCCTAAAGAGGCAGGGAGTCCGGTGGTGGGGGCGAGAGGTTGGGGAGTGGGGATTCAAGGGCCCACGCCCCTGGGGTCTGCCTCCCTGCCTCCCGGGCAGCACCCAGACAGCCCGGCTCTGGTGCCGTGTGTGGTTTCAGGATAAGCTGCCGATGCCACCCAGAGCGCCCTGCTGACAGACAAGGATCTCGCCTGCTTTCAAAGACGCCCTTTCATCTGCCAGGGCTAATTACACCTGCAGAGCGGAGGAGAGGGCACTGGAGCCAGCCCCCTCCCTCTTCCCCCGTCCCAGCTCCCAAGCCCCCTGCCTCAGGAACCTTTCTCCTCCCCCCTTCTGCCTGTTCTAAAGCCCTGGCGGCAGCCTCAGCACCTGCCAATTATGGCTCCTCTGGTGACAAGTGGCCCTGTTTCTCTCTCAGGAGGGAAGACCCGTGAGAGTAGAGGGCTGGAGGGTGGGCCTGTGTGTGTACACGAAGGTCAGGGCTTGGAGGGTCTGGGTGGCAATAAGAGGGTTGCTGAGAGGCACCAAAGAGTAGGTGAGGGCCTGAGAGTATGAAAGTGCAAGTCTCCGATGGGAGCAGTTTACTGGTGGCCATGAGCCCCTGGGCTCTAATTCAAGCAGCTCTGGGTTGGGGTCTGTGTTCCACTACTTTATTAGCTGCATGACTTGGCTCTCATTTATTTGAGCCTCAGTTTTCTGCCCTGTAAAACGGGAATATTAGTACCTACCTCACAGTGGTTATGAAGACTAGATGTGGGTGCCCTTTAGCAGGGGTGGATCTGAGCACGGGGAAGATGCCACTTTATGTAGAAAGGCTCTTGAACCCCCAGGACTGAGTTAGTCCCCATAGACCTCAGTGCTTACTCCTCTCCAGCCCTTAACACACTGCTGTGCAGCAATCTGTTTATTGGTCCGCATTTCCTATAGCCTTGCGAACAAATTCCTTGAGGCGTCATATTGATCTGCCGCCAGCCCAGTGCCCAGAACATAGCAGGTGCTCACTATTACAGACTGCGGTGTGGGAGTGGAGTGTGTGGTGGAGGCACATGAGTGCAGGGCTCCTCTGAAGTGTGCGAGGGTCTCTGCATCAGCATGAGAGTGCGTGTGACCACCGTGTGTCACCGTGTCACAGTGAGGGGGGTATGTGAGTGATCGATGTGGGCAGATGGGGAGTGGAGCAACTCCACTGTGTCTGTCTGTCTTTGGGTCTGAATGAGCCTCTCAGTGAGTGATGACCTATGAGGGTGTGTGGATGAGTGAGGAGCTATGAGTGTGTGTGTGTGTGTGTGTGTGTGTGTGTGTGTGTGTGTGTGTGTAAGATGGCAGAGGATCTCTATGTGTGATTGTGAAACTCTATGCAGGAGGAGATGTATCCATCTGTGTCAGGGGTGTGAGGAGCAGTGAGGGACATATGCAAGTCTGAGCTTCCAGTGGTGGTGAGGTCTTTAGTGGAGCAAATAAGGTCCCCAACCAGGGGGAGCTTCTTCCTTCCCTGGTTCTTCACCTCAAGGCTGGGAGAGAAAAAAGGCAAGAGCCCACTCCTTCCCCAGAGAGGGCTAAGTGGGTGGCCGCCACCACCCTAACACCACAGTCCTCCTCCCCCATCCTGGTCCAGTGGAACAGATGAGGTGCTGGTGGTGGGTTGCCTTGGGAGGCCCAGGGAGCTAGGAAGGTCCAGGACTGGCTGTGGAGGCAAACAGCCCTTGCACAGGAGGCCCGATTCCATAGTTCCTGTGTTGGAGGTGGGATTCTATACTCAGCCCTTTAATGGTCCTACTAACCAAAAGCAAGGAAGTTCTTCTTGGTGTCTAACTCAAATCCTCTATATTCCAGGCCAACCCTGGGCCCTCCCCTCGCACTGTCAGAATCCTTACATAGACATGAACCATTGATCGTGGGTACCCTGGATCCTGAAGTCAGGGGGCGCTGACATCACTGTTTCCCCACTTTCCTTCTAAGCCCTATTGTTTCTCTTCACCTTCCCACATCCCCTCCTCTGACTCTGTCCATCCCAGTTCATCCTGACAGCAGATCCTTCTGGGAGTCTAACTGACTTCCCTCCTGTTCTCAAGTCCTGTATGCGGGCTGGGTGCAGGGGGACCCCACGGAAGCCAGGTGATGAGACGGGGTCTGACGGCCTGGCTGAGGTCATCAGCCACTGAAGTACGTCAGCGGAGGGTGTGTATGTCCCAGCCGGCCACACAACCTCCCTTTCATCCTTTGTTCTGCCAGCCCGGCCCATTCCCACCGCGGATTCTTGGATTCCCAGCGTGGCATGTCCGATGAGCCAGAGTCTTCGCCCGGACACGATCCTTTCCCGGCCCTGCCCTCTGCTCACCTCCTCCTCCCTGTCTCCCTCCCAGTCACAGGGAAACCACTTTCAGGGTGCGGGGTGGGGGCAGTTGATTGCCATCTCCCTCCTGCTTGCCCCTCTCCTTCCCAAGCCCCCACTGGCCACCAGGGCAATTGTGGTCAGACACAAGAAAGAACTTTTACAGGTATCATGAAGTGGAGAACTTGGGCAGGTGGCAGGCCCCACTTTCCCTGGGAGCAAAGGAGTGCTGGCCAATGGGTTGAGAGGGAAAGGAACATATGTGCCTGAGCAGAAAGGTGGGGGGTGGGGAGGGAACTTCTCTGGTTTTCCTTCTGCCCTCGATGCCATCCTCAACCCTTTGTTCCCAACAGATGTCTGGCTGCTCCAGTCTGGCAGCCAATCCCCGAAGATTTCTCCATTCCCCTTGGCGTAAAACTGGGTTTCCACATCCTGGAATTGGCTGCTCACATTGGACCCTCCCAGCGGCCTGCCTGACCCGGTGTCCTGGCTCCCAGCCCTTTTCCAGGCATCACGATGCCTCCCCAACCTGGGCCCATCTTCCTCCTCATCTCCAAGAATTCTGTGGCTTGAATCTTCTACTCCAAAAGCCTCCTCACATCTTCCTTCCCTTCCTTCTCCAGGGAGATCTCACTTCCTGCCCCTGGTGGCCCCTGTTCTTTCAGCCAGAGTCTATGCCAGTGTCTCTCCTGGCATGTGTGTTGGGTCTTCCATAAGTAAGCCAGGAGTTCCCTGAGGATGGGGCCTGGAGCTTCCCTTACTCCAATTAGAAATACCCTAGAGATAGGAATCTTGATCTTTTCCCAATTTCCAGAAAAGTCTATGACAGCTGGGCTTGAAGAAGTAAGGGAGAGCAATCATCAGAGAAGGTGATGAGAAAGAACTGACAAAGTGCAAGGATGGGTCAGGAAGGTCTCTCCTTGAGCTCTGGCTCAGGGAGCCGGGCAGAGAAGAGAAGGAGGAGTTATGGAAGTTTAGTGGGGATTGGCAGGGCAGGAAGAGAGAAAGTCTTCGTGGCTTCTCTGGTGGGTCTGACGAGAGTGCCCCTGGAAGGGTTTACCAAAGAGAAGTTTGGGAGAAGTGAGCTTCCTTCCTATGGTGGAGGCCAGCTTCGGGACCAGTTGTTGAGACGGAGGGAACTGGCTCCATTGGTCCCTCTTTCCCCAGGCCTGCGTGCCTGGCAGTAATATTTGGGTGCCATGGGCTCACTGGAGACATCCTGAGTCATAAAAAGTGCTAACAAAAGTCCTCAGGCATCCTCCAATCTTGGCCTGGAAGGGAACCCATTGGGCTCTAATCCTGGATCTGCCATTAATTAATTCGCTGAGTGATCTCTGGCAAGTTCCTCAACTTCTCTGGGCCTCCTTTCCTGTCCCGCCCCTCCACCCCATGAACAGGTGCCTGAGAGAGGAGGTGGAGTTTCTCCAGCCTGGCTCTGAGGCAGGAGGATGGGTGAGATGACCTCCTGGGAGTCCCTTTTGGCGCCAGTGGTCAGAGCCTCTCCCCGGTCAGTGGAGGAGGTTGACCAGGGGGACGTAGTCTTGCTTCACTCCTGATGGGAACATTAATCTCTCCACACCTCCTTCTCTACCCTTCTCAGGCTGCCTCCTGTGCCCTGGGCCTCCTCCCCTGACACTCCTCATCTTCCTGCCCACCTGGGGCCCTGCACAGGAGCAGGAGAAAACCCTCGGGAGAGAGACTAGCCCAGCACTCCTGATGAGCAATAATTTGTTTTATGACAGAAAAGGAAATTGTCTTCAGTTTCACAAGAGCGAAACGAATTCGTTTGAAGTAGTTTGCCCTGCGGCAGGCAGAAGAAGGTTTCTCTTGAGCGTGCCTTCGCTCTCCTTCTCTCCCCCTCTCTCCCTCTTCCCTTCTAATTACTGCAGCTTCCAAGCTGTTGGCATGAGTTGATGCCAGGCTGTCATTTGCCAACTGCCCCAGGATCTCACCTCTCGGGTGTGGATGGGGGGGATGGAGCCACGGGAACAAGGTCGAGTGGCTCCCAGTTCAGCTCCTGCCAGGCCTGAAGCCTTACCTGGCACCACCACGGAGGCAGGAAGAGGGCCGGGGCAGAGGGCGGCTCGCCAGGGCCTGGGAGGGCCATCAGCTCTGGGCTTGGGCGCCTTGATGCCCGGGGAGGGGACTGTCACGGCCTGGTGGGCTTTCCCCCGTGGACTGCTCATGTTTCCCAATCAGCCCTCCTGCCTTATCCTCTCTGATTCCAGCCTAGAAGTTGAACTCTCTAGTGGCACCTGGGCAAGAGAATGGACCATGGCCGCCTACCGGGGTCAAGATTCATTTAGGGGAAGACAGGATGGGGAGGAGAGAGCCTGTAGCTCATCAATGCTCCCACTAAGAAGTCCAGTGTACTGAAACATCACAGGACCCTATTATACTCATCCTAAGGACCCCCTCCTTCCTTCTTTCCTTCCACCTCTCTATCCTTCCATTCACCCACTCAACAAACTTATAAAGCCCTCAGAGAGTGCCAGGCACCATTCCAAGCACTGGGAGTGGAGTGATGAACAAGAATCCCTGCCTCCACGGAGCTGGTGTTCGAGTGTGTAGTATGTTAGTTGCAAGGGGATGGGGCTGTGCCCAGTATGTGCCTAGAACAGAGCAGGCACTTAAACATTTACTGAATGAGTGACTAAATGCCCGGTCTGAATCAGAGGTGACACTATGAAAGTTCAGCTAGTGAAGGAAAAAAAGAATCAGTTATTTAACCCCTTCCCTGCCATGCCCTGCGGCCCTCTACCGTGGTCCTAAGCCAGGGTGTGAAGGGACAGCTGATGCATGGAGAGCAGGCAGACGCCAGGCTCCGGGCCGCACTGCTGCTTGGCGCTGGGCGCCCTCTAAAACAACAAACTTCATGTCTCTAATTTGGCACTTCCTGTTTGTCTCGATATTATCTCCCGTCCTTGAAGCCCACAGGCCCAGTCAGGGATGGGGCAAAGGGCCGGAGCTTCGGAGACTCAGAGAGAGGGAGAGGCCAGGATGCCCTCCCCCAGGTTTCTAGGCTGTGCCCAGGGGCACTGGGCAGAGGGTGGAGCTCTAATGCTCCAGGGCACTCAGTGAGGAGCCCTGGGCACCCACACTACAGGAGGTTCCTAGATTCTGAGTTCTGGTCCTCACAGGTTCTTGGGTCAATGACACTCCTTTCCTGCTATGACTCTTGGTTTTCTTTATTTTTTAATTTTTTAGTTGGGGGGAGGTAATTAGGTTTGTTTGTTTGTTTGTTTGTTTATTTATTTATTTATTCTTAGAGGAGATAGTGGGGATTGAACCCAGGACCTCATGCATTCTAAGCATGTGCTCTACCACTTGAGCTATACCCACCCCCCGACTGTTGGTTTTCTGAACACTGCAGAACACGGGTATTCAGGGTGGGAATCACCAAGCTTCACTGCCCTCTCTTTCTCATTCTCATGGCTGGGAAGTTCTTCTTGAAGTCTAACTTCAGTACCTTTCAGTAGCCTCTGGGGAACGGCTCCGACTTTGGGTGTTTTAAGCACCCAAGTCTTATGTGTCTCAGGTTCCCGAATCAATATTGTAGGCACCTTACAGATGAAGCTTCTAGATTTTAAAGTTCCTGGGACCAGCTGTCTCCCATAAATGCAGCCCCTCACTGTGTGAGTGTGTCCACCGTGCTAGGCATCAAGATGGCTGCCCTGTGGGTGGTAAGATCAGGGCAAATTCCAGACAGGCCCCCACCCTGGCCAGAGGGGCAGCCTCTGCCACCCCCAGAGCTCCAGGTAATAACCTAGGGGCCACGCCAGGCTCGCCAGCACCTGAGCCACCGGCAGCAGATAATGACTGGGGAGCTGGGCAGGCAGAGCCAACCCCTCAATCAGGAAGCAAATTAAAAAGAGGAGGAATCTCCCAGACAGACCACAACAATGAGACCGGCCCCCTTTCCAGGGCACTGCTTGCCCTCCCCACTCTCCACCAGATTTCGCCTGCCAGGTCCTGATACCCAGCCCTCCCCTCTAGTTCCCCTCTCCTGGGATCCAGCTGGAGGGTGTCCGGGAGACCCTGGCTTCAGGTTGGTGGCAGTGCCCAGCTGGCCAGGACATAGGATCTTGGGCCTCTCAGTGAGCCTCATCTGCCAACCTGATCTTGGATTCCTGACAGGGCCCTGGGCACAGCAGGGGGTGTAAGAGGAAGGGTCAGAGTGTGCTTTTGGTGCAGCCTCTTGATGCCCAGGAGGCAAACTCTGGGTGGCTGTGACAAAGGGATTTTATAGAGAACCCACCCACCCCTGGCCTGACAGCCTCTTCTCCTCTGCAAAGGGCGCAATTCAATTCAGTGCAACCCATATTTATTACACACTCAGCACTAGTCATTGCACGAGATGCTTGGAGGGGGAATAAAAAGATGAACAGAGAAAACTCCAGTCTCTCCAGGAGCTCATGATCTGACACACAAACAACTAATCATATCACCCGTCGGGCAGTTTTAAGCCCTCTGTCTTTTGGGACTCTGGGAGCACAGAAAAGGGTAACTTAGAGAACTGAAGAAGGCTTCATAGATAAGGGGGACATATGAGTTGGGCTTCAAAGGATCAATAGGAGCTCACAGGCAGAGAAATGGGGGAGAGCATTTTAGACAAGGAAGAGTATGGGGCATAAAAATGTAGAGACAATAAGGATGGAGGAGAAGCCCTTTGTGACTGGAGCCTGGGAAGGGACAGCAGTGAGATTGGGAAGGTAGCCTGAGACCAGATGGGGAAATGGGGCTTAAAATCCAGGCCAAATGGTATGGACTTTCTCCTGTAGGTAATGGAGAACTATTGAACGTTTCTGAGCTGAGGCATGACATGATCAAGATTCTGTCAACCGGGTAAGAAGAATTCAAACTGCCCACAGAGGAACAAGGGGGATGCTGCTTTTTCTGCCTCTGCTTTTCTCCATGGCTGCTGTCCAGCCAGCCCTCTCCTCCAGCTCCCACTCAGTGCCCTTGCTCCTTTTGTCCCAAACCTCCAACTCTGTTCCCAGCAGGCTGACAGGGCAGAGCGCTTCCCTCTCCCTAGCTCTCTCCCCACCGCTTCGTGTCCCAGATGTCTTGCTGGGTCCTTCCGCCTCCATCACACAACTGGGGTGGAGGAGCCATAGGACAGCTGGTGGGGAAGCTGGGCTCACTTTCTTCATGCATTTTTCGTGTCAAGCCTTCTGTTGTGTCTTCCCTCCTGATCCAGTCTTCTGCCTTCACTGCTACCCTCCCCAGCTGAGGAGCTTCTGGAAGCTCTGAGTCCAGGGAAGCATTTTTCCAGTTTACTCAGCTGTGGCTTGTCCACTTCCCTTCTCAAAGAAAGGTGCTGGGCTGAGGACTGTGTGGCATGAAAAGGACATGCTTCCTGTCCTCTAGGAGCCTGCTGACCAGCAGGGAGTTGGATAAGAGGACAACTCCATGGCAACAGAGCAGGCAGCAATCAATGCTAGGCACATTCAAAGGAGCAAGCCAGTGCCACGCTGATAAAAAAAAAATGACTTCATAGAGAAAACAGCGTTTGAGCCTGGAGCTTGGAGAATAATCAGCTTTCTTGAAGGCAGAGATGAGCTGACAGGATGGAAATAGTTGGAGCAGAAGTAGGAAGTCTAGACATCTTCAGTGAACATTAAATCCAGTGGGCTGGGCTGGAAGGTTTGTACAAGGACCAATGGAAGTGAAGGCTGCGAAGATGATGGAGGCCAAGTAGGAAGGTCTTAAATGTCACAGTTAGCCCAGGGGAGCCACTGGGTGTATTTGAGGTGAAGAATGCCAGGATGGAATGGCTTTTTCGGATGATTAATCTGTTACTGGTCTGCAAAACAGCTTAGGTGGGTGGGCCCAGAAGTGGCAGAAAACTCATAGGAGACCTACAAAATAGTCCAGATGAGAAGTAATTCCCATCACCAAGTTAGCACTTCTCTAGAACTTTCACAGATGAGTGCCCATTTCCAACTCATTCATTCATTCATTCAACAAATATTTAAGCAGCACTTACTAAATACTAGAAACCATTTCAGGCTATTTCTCCATTCCTTTCTCCACTCTCTCTTTCTCTCACTCTCTCTCATTTTTGGACTTGAAAACAAAGGTAAACTCTCACCCACACACATCTGGGGACCTCAGCCCAGCATCCTCCTCCTCCCACACACAAGGTAATCTAGTAGCTCCTGCCTTTGGAGCAGGTATATGGGAAAAAATTAGAGACTGGCAGGGCACACAGTAAAAGATTTGGGGGATGGTAGGAGATAGGAAAATCTAAGGTCATGAGGGTCAGCAGCTTGTGCAGCAGAAAGCTCTTGATGGGGGAGCAAAGCTGACAGCTAAGTGTAGGGGAGACCCAGGATCTCTGGGGGAGGGAGGCTGGGGAGGGAGGGAGGAAAGAGGTGGAGAGAAAAGTGGGAGACAGGCCTCTGGGTGAGGATGGGGGCCAGGAGGGAGGGAAGGACAAATTAGAGAGCTGGGGAAGGAAGTAGAGTCTTAGCAGCTAGAGGTGGGTGAGGGAGGAGGTGGGGACTGGGAGGCGAGGGCAGAGGAAATGGGCCCAGGCACTGGAGACAAAAGTCTGGGAGTCTGAGCCTCTGAGGAGCCACCTGGAAGGTGCAGGCTGCGGCAACATCAAACTTGGGATCCGAGGGTTGGCTCTGGGAGAGAGCTGGAACTGGGGCGGGGCGGGGGGGGGGTGGTGGTGACTGCGGGGTGGGGGGGGGAGCCAAGAGCAAGTAAGAGGGGTTTGAATCTACAATGAACCCGGCTGGATCTTCCAATTCATCCAACACCCCCCTTTTCTTCCGAATGCCAGAGCCTGGGCTCCAGAGTCCCACCCCCCCACATGTAGGTTGAGGCCCCATTATGCCCACCCCCAGCTTTCCTACCTCGTCATTGGTGGTGGGAAAGCACGCTGTTCCGAGGTAGGAATAGAAGAGGAAAGGGGGTCTCCTGCCAGATAGGGTCCAGGTGAACCAAAGTCCCGGTAAAACCTTTTCCCGCAAATGAGTCAGGGTCTCCATATACCCTTTACTCATCAGAGAGCTGGGGAGGGGTGCAGGCCAGCAGTCAGGGCCAAGGGCTTCATCTTTTTCCTCCCCCTAAATCCCCCCACCCCAAGATTCTCCCATTTTGGACTGGACCTGCTACCTAAGCATATGGAACCGATTGAAAGAATTTGTATGCTCACCTTATAATTTATGCAAATCAACTCTGTAATTAACTATAATTTGGAGGCATCCTTTGGTATTTGAGACATTTATCCATGAGGAAATGCCCTAGTGATAATGCTCCCGTATTAACATTATTTACTCCACCTGTGTGGTCTCCTGGGCTTGTTTCCCCCCACCATTCTGATTTTCTGGGCTGGAAGGTGGGGAGGGACTGGGAAGCCCCTCCCTGGAGCCTGCCTCAGTCCTGACGCCTGGGCTCCCCCAGGGAGCTGTGCCTGAGCCCTGTCCTCTTAATTTCACCTGGGATTAAAGGGAAGGGTGCAGCTCTGCCTCCTAAGCCCCCCATTTCTCTACTCTCTCCTGCCTGATGGGTGGCTTTCTGCTGAGATTTTTTTCCACTCTCTTAAGGGCCTCAACGTTCTCATCTCTGAAATGGGTAGAGGAAGGACCTGTTGGGGCTTTTACAGGATAATTACTGAAAAGCTAATGAAGGGACTGGGAATCCCCAGTCTAGAGATTTCTGGGGGTTTAGGGTGAGGAGCCAGACAAGAGTTCAGGGTTTAGACTCCCTGACTCACCCTGTGGGAGACTTGGTGGGGGAGGCGGCATGCAGGCCCTGGGCTACTGGGTTCTGTGTGTGTGGAGAGGGACACACAGCAGTTCCTGTTCCCAATACCAAGGGCATTGGGCTGTGGCTGAGAATGGGATGCAATCACGTGAGGTCTCCAAGCCACTCTCCCATGTGGGTCAGAATGCCTCACTTCAGAGAGATCTGGGAAATGGGTCTTATTCTGTTTCATCTCCTTTCTTCTTCCTGGTCTTCTGTCCCTCTCTGCCCCAGGACATGCTCCTGTTAGCCAACACACCTAAACTCACAACCACCCTAAAATTAAGTTCATGTATATAGTTGGGGGCCGTGGGGACCCAACTAAATTCACCTCCAGGCCCTTTCTCCCTTTCCAGGCCATGTTCCTAGCCTCTTCACCCTGCTGGTATTATTTGGTATTATTTGTTTCTTGAGTGGGGCGTAACTAGATTTCTTCATTGATTTCGGCTTGGAGGAGGTACCGGGGATTGAACGCTGGGCCTCTGGGGTATTGAGCTTGCGCTCTACCTGTTGAGCTACTCCTTTCCCCTTCACTCTCCTGAAGTTCTGGGATTCCTGAACTGTCTATAAAAGTTCTTGGCTGGGCTCTGCCTCTGGTCCTAGGTGACCTCTTGTCCATCCCAATCTGCCTCACTCTGTCCTAAGTCAGGGAGAGGATCTTCCTTGATCCCAGATCCAAAAGGTGGATTATACTGGATCCACCTGGTGGTTCCGCATTGGGAAGTAACTGAAAAAGGGACAAAGAAAAGGGAGGAGGAACGAGGCTCCAGTAGAGGCAGGAGAGACTAGCAGCTGCCAGAATAACCAGCAGCACTGCTGGGGAGCTCTGCAGGGACGGACCACATGAAGGGGTGTGTGTGTGTGTGTGTGTGTGGTCTTAAAAGTGGTATCTCCTTCTTTCCCACCAAGTCCATGGAGAGGGGTAGAATTTGGAGAGTTCCAGCCATCCCAGCTCTCTTCCCTGGCGATATTCTCATTTCCTCCATCCTGCAAGAACTACTTTGTCCCTCTTCCTCTGCCTGTCCAACCTCTGGGGAGGGAAGGATGTCCTGCTTACCGCACCCTCAGCTGCTTCTTCCAGCTGAAATCCTCCTTTCCTGGCAGACCTCAGAGACTCAGATCTCACCCCTACCACTCCCCCAAGAGAGCCGGGGGCCACTGTTTCCTGGATTATCCTAAAAGCTTCCGAGGCCGTGAGGACTTGGCAGCATCCCTGCCCGAGTCTCTCACCTCCCCCTCTGGCTCTGACTGTTGCCTCCTTTATAAAGCCTGGTTCGTCCATCACCCCCACTTGCCCCTCACTGCCGCTGCCAGCTCTGGGCTCCATGGACTGGTAAGAGGGGCTGTTCCCCGTCCAGTTCAGGGGACAAGGTGATCAGGTCTCCACTCTAAATTGGGGGACATTGAGAAGGGGTTGGAAGTCTTGATTCTCTCTGACTTGGGGAGGAGAATATAGGAGGGAGATCTTGAAGGAGTCTGCATGGAGGACAAAAGAGAATTCCTTGGAGATCTTTGAACTGGGGCTGAGATCTGAGAGGGAAGTGGAGTGGGGATTCACCAGTTAATAGATAACTGGGGACTTCATTCTGTTCTGAGAAAAAAGATGGGCTAATATAACAGACATACAGGGCACACACTCACTACATGGAAGTTTACACATGATGGAACACCTGCAGAAGTTGTAAGGGAGAAACCACTGAATGTCTTGTGAGGAACACCCTTTATGATGGGGAAGAGAGGACAGATACCTCACATTCAAGCCCCAAAGGTACACACAGGCATGATGCACATGCACACATTTGTAGGTACACACACACAGACACACACACCAACATACAGATATGCTATCCTCAGCTGGGCTCATCTTTCAGACTGAAAGTGGATGTGGATTCTCAGGACATTTGTGTTTATAATAGAATTAGTGCCCCAAATAGTGCTTGGCTCTGGTTAGACTCTCAGTTAGTGACTGTTCAGTGAATAAAGGATGAATGAAAGAAAACCATTTGGCTCAAGCTCTGGACCTTCTCCAGTCTCCCAGGAGCCTGGGGGAGTGTAGGGGAGAGGAGGGGACATGAGGAATGCATTGGTTTCTGTGATCACCAACTTGCAGCTGGCTGAGCGCAACCTGGAGGTAGAGTTGGGGGTAGAGAAGTGTGAGCAATGAGGAACACAGGAGACTGGGCTTCTGGTCCCTGCTCTGCTTCTAACTCGTGATGTGACTGAGCTACTCGCCTCCCTGTTCTGGGGTTAACTTCCCTACTAGCAAAACAAGGGCTTGCACTAGACAGTATTTATGGGCATACTAGCTTTGCTATATTCATAGTGCCATCTCCACAGAGGGACAGTTGAGGTTTGAAAGGGACCACAGCAATCCAATCCAAGATGGGACCAGTTTGTCCTATTACACTCAGGATCATGATGGCTTTGATCTGGGGGAAAGTTTAAGAATGTCATCCTCTCATCCTCTCCTCCTTCAGGATCTGGGGAGCCAGACCGCCAGGGCTATCAATGCTGCCATAGCGAGGCTGGATGGAACAGCAGGCAGATCATGTGCTTCGGACTCAGTTTACTTCTCTGTCTCTTAATAGTTCTGCAATCTTGGGCAGGTCATTTAACTTCTTTCATCCCTGGCTTCCTCATCTGTACAATGGTGGTGATGGGCAGATAATAATAACTACATGGCTGTATGCTCCTGAGAGTTAGAGATATCTGTGTGAAGCACCTGGAACATAGTATGTGTCCAATAAATAAGTCCTGTTTATGATGGAGATGCACAATTCTGCTCCAGGTACACAGTGAATTGTTGACTATAAATGAGGCACAAGAAGGAGAGGGGTGGCAAAATGGGAGATGGACACTTGTAGCAAAATCTGTCTATTGAGGGGAATGAGGGAAAGGAAATGACCCAAGTCCTGGGCAGATCTCAGTGGACTGCATGGTTCAACTTTGAGGTGAGATAAGAACATGGCAGTGGGCAGTGGTGATCTTGGCAGTTATGTCAGCATAAGACCATGGGCACCATTCAGTAAGGAAATATCCAGTAAGTGGGAAATTGAAAGAGCTGGAGTCAAAGGAACAAAAAAAGAGAGGGATCTGGAAGAAAGAAAGTGCCCTGAATCAGCAAACCTAGGCAGGGCAGAAAATCAGAACTGCTGAATTTTCTGAGACAACTGCATTACTGCTGAATTTCATGCTGGTGAGTCCCAGGCAGATGGAGGGTCTCTGCTTCTGGGAAACCCAGGTGGCTGTGCGTTAGGACGAAGTGGGGTTAAAGGGGGCCTGGGATGAAAGTAGGGTGGGATGTCTACCGTTCAGGGGCTGGATCCCTTTCCCTGTTGCTTTCCAGGGAAAGATGGAAGGAGCTAGGGAGACAAGACAATTGGGTGCCTATAAATAAATGGAAGGGGGGAATTCCGTTTCCCACCCAGAGTCAGATCCCTGTGCAGGTGTTAGCACCTTAAGAGCAGCCACTTCGGAAACAGCCAGAGGCCAGCAGGCTGCAGGGAGGAGGAGGAGGCAGAGAATGCCTAGGGGTCAAATCAGACTTAACCCAGGAATCCAAGTTGCAGGTTCTGTGATAACCGTGAGCCTCTAACTCTGTCCTGGAGGTCGCTGTGAACTGAGGTGCAAACCCAGCTAAGTCAAGATTTGTAGGCTGAGTGCATGGAGATAAAACCATGTGGAAAAGAGGATTGTCAGTTTAGCCATGGCCACAAAAACCCAGAACCGTTCCTAAGAATCTACATCTCAGGGGCCCAAGAGTTGGGAAGGAAATCCGACTGATCAGAAAGTACGATCTCTGACATCTGGGAGGAGACTCGCGGCTTCCTAAGTGCCCGCCCTTTACCCTGCAGGGCGGCTGTTCTTACCGTATTTCACCCAGGAGGAAACTGAGGCTCACAGCAACCTGACCTGCCAGATGAGCTTAGCAAGTGCAGGGCTGGAGCTAGAATTTAGGTCTGTCAACTTCTAGTCCAAAGATCTTTGTGCATATACCTTATTCCAACAAACATTTTCTGGGAACCAACTTATTTAATAATTATAACACTACCAACTATAACTTTGATTTGCTATGAGCTTACTAGGGGCCCCACTGAGCTAGATGTTTTAGAAACATCAATTCCTTTAAGCCCCAGGAAACCCTCCCAATTTGTACCCAGGTTGCCCATACGAGGAAACTGAGTCTTACAAAAGAGGGATTTGCACAGATGACTCACACATTGTTTCTGGATATGAGAATGTGTATGTTTAGGGGCAAAATGATCGATCTTCAACTGGCTTGTGGACTTAATTTAGCAGCACTTCGAATTCGGGAGAGGTAAACCAAGGGTGGTGGAATCGCGGCTGTACAGCCCAAATTGAATCAGCCTAAATTCCGCTCTGGTTGTACGAAATACAGCTGTAAAGACAAAAACGAAATATAAAAAGCAGACGGCAGAGCGCATAGGGAAAGTCAACAGGCGCAACGAAAAAAATTGGGAAGTTGATCAGAATTCACCACTCAAGAAAAGGGTCACGTCTAGAGGTCAAAGCGGCGGGTACAAGAGGCACCCAACAGGGAAAGGAGCTTCGTATCCGGGAGCACAGGCCAGCCCGGCGGGGAGGAGGAGAGACCCGCGCTGGGTATCTCAGCCAACTCGGATCTTGAGAGATGTTTTTAGGTGGGCGCCGCGAACGCCCTGAAATTCTGCAGAGGGTTGCACTGTGCGTGTGCATTTATTTTTCTCAAAGGAATCCAAGACCCTTCCCCAAATTTATTAACCTTGGGTTTACTCATTCAGGTGAGAATCAGGAAGGACTGGTGGCAATGGGGTCCTCAAATCTTTGCAGAAGTGACCTTTCCCAGTGCTATCCGGGTACCTGCCCTAACATTCAGGGTCGGGTGAGCCGGGGAGCTGGCTGAGCACCTCTGCGTCCCAGAGGGCGCAGGCATTTTTGAGAGGCGGACCTGGGAGGCGCCGGGGTTGCTCCGCAAGGGTAGATGGAGAATGAGAACTGAGGGGGGAGGCAGAGATGGGCCAGTGGAGTGGGGAGAAGGGAGAAGTTTACCCCCAAAAAAGATGAGTGGCCGGAGAAGGAGAGCAGGAAGGCAAGAGAGAGCAAAGGACTCGGGAAGCTGGTGGTGGTGGTAAGAATCGGCGGGGGGGGGGGAATGCGGAGGGGGAGCAGCGTTTGAGGAACACTTCTGCCCAAGCCTTGGGGTGGACCGGACCCACACTTGGGGCTCAATCCATCTTTTCTGTCAGTTCCGGGGCATTGCTGCCCGGCCAGGGAGGGTGGGTGGAGAGCCTTCGAGGCAAATTGCGCCCTAGGGTGACTCGTTATCACCCCCCAGAACCCGCCCCCTCCTCCATTCCCTCAGGGCCTGAGTCCAGCGTCCCCGCCAGAGCCAGCCAGCTCGTGGGCAGTTTTCCACCCCAGGGGGGGGCCGCAGGCCCTGGGAAACACTCCGCCCAGGCCCCTCGCCCCGGCAGTGGAGGGGCCAGGGAGGAGCGAGGGAGGGGGCGGGGTGCGACCTAGTTAGCTATCCCTCCCCAATCCCCGCAGGCCCGGCCCCGCTGGGCCTCCGGTCCGGCCGAGCCCGCAAGGGTTAAAGGCGGCCGCAGGTGAGGTGGGCGGGGCAGCGAATTCGGGGAAAAAGGAGCGCAGCGCCGAGGATGAAGGCAGAGAGCGCGGTGAGTCACGGGCGGAGCTGGCCTCGCTCGCTTGCTCACCGGCTCCCGCCCGCCCTCCACTCTCCACCCTCCACCCTCCTGCGGCCTCTCTCCGCCCCTCCTCCGCCGCCCGCCGCCGGGTCTGGTCGCGGCCCCCGCTGGTCCTCGGCTTCAGCCGCTCACCGCTGGAGAGCCGGCCACCGCGCGGGGCCCAAGAGTGTGGGTCGGTAGCGCGCCAGTCCGCGGTGCCCGAAGCCCGAGCGCAGCCTCGAGGTAGGAGCCCGGGTCGTAGGGGCGAGGGGCGCGCGCATCAGCGATCGGCTCCGAAAGATGCGCCCGGAACGCGCCATGGCCTCCTCTGGCCTTGGGGGAGGTGGTCCTAAAGAATCCGAGGGGCTTAGAGCCCCGGCGGAGTGAAAATGGGGCGGATGGGCGAGGTTGGAAACTGGGGAAACTGGAGCGACTGGGACAACTGGAGGACTAGAACCTTGAGGACCGGGAGTACGGAAGTCCTGACCACCTGAGCGCTGGTGATAGGAGAGGCAGCCGGCGGAAGGGGGAAGAAAGGTGTCTCTACTCGCCTTACCGCGTTGGGGAGCGGCAAGTCGGGGTACGCGCCCTACTGTTTCCCGTCCCAAGATCTCAGTAGCAGGCTAGTGCATCCCAGGACTGCGCCCCCTGGCCCTGTGTCAGGTGAGACCACTCTGGAACCTGGGTTGTTAGCCTCCCACCCTCTAACCCCTGGGGTTGTTCCCAGGCGCCGAAATCTAGTAGTGTCCCAGGCCTCACTGCTCCTGCCCAGCCCCTTCTGGGCTGCCCCGCCTGGGCCTGAGGCTCCATTCCTGCTACTTCACCCTGTTCCTTTCTTGTGGTGAGGAAGCAGGAGCCTGAGTAGGCGCCCCAGTCGCCTTCTCCCTCTCTCTCCCAGACCACAGGGGCTACCTCTCTGGTCCCAGAAGCAGAACGTGGTAGGGTCATCTGAATCCAGCTTTGGGAAGGAAAAGTCCCTGCCCTAAACCACTGTACCACCCCACCCCACCCCCACCATCAGAGAAGGCCCAGGCACCAAGGCAGGACTCCCAGGGCTTAGGGATAGGCAGTGAGATGAGGGGGAGCTTCAAGTGACTGATATGTGGTCCAGAAAGGGGTGCATGGAGGGGTGGAGGGTGCCTTTAGGTTCCCATTGGTTTAGGGAAAGAGTAACAGACTAGGAGTGGAGAGACCTGGTTCACAGAGGTACATACAGTACACATTTGTTGATAGAATGAATAAATTAACGTATTTTTTTCAAGTGACTTCTTCAAATTCAGCCTCAGTTTCCTCTTCTTTTAAAATAAGAGGACACGGCTGCATGTTAGAATCATCTGGGGAGCTCCTAAAAATGATCCATGCTGAGAATGCATGGATCGCTACTATATGCTCTCTTTGAGTAGTTCTTCTTAAGTTCTGTGTGATTCTGGCTTTTCCTATTGCCCTCCACTTCCCCCACTCAGTCCCTGCATCCTTTCAGGGGGTGGCAATTTTATTTTCCTCAGCTGCTGGTAAGCTCTTCTCTGGCTGACCTCTTTCTCTGGAGGAACAGAGCCCACCTAGCTTCACATCAGCATCTCTAGATTGGAAGAGGGCAGGGCTAGCAGCCAGGGAGCTGGCTGAGTGTGGGTCAGGATAGGGAAGGGAGCTTAGCTTTCTCTGGTGGGGAGAATTCCTCTGGAAACTGGCACTGCAGCTGCACCCCAGGGAGGTGAAGTCCCCACTAGAGGAAAAGGGGTGGGGGCCAGGCATGGGAGTGGGTTTGCTGGGGCCGAGGCAATCCGGCCAGGCAGGTCGCTGGGGGGAGTGGTGTAAAGCAGTGAAATGCTCTTCACTGAACATGTCTCAGGGATGAAAGGAAGGCTTTCTCCAAAATCTCTGAACCTCCTTTGGGCTTCAGGAAGTTGGGTCACTTCAAGCTTCAGATTTCAGAAACAGACAATCTCCCTCTCCCCAACTGTGTTCTAAGTTAAACTGGGGAAGCTGAGATGGGTCTAGGAATCCCATTTGGGCTGGCAGCTAGTCTATGGGGGTGGGGGAAATGCCACCACCCCTGTGCCGGCCTGGGCAGCTAGGGTGGGGATGGTTCTAACACTGTACTGTAGGTGTATCCGATCTACCAGCCTGGGACTAACCCAATACCTAGGATGAGGTGGGTCTTATAGGAGGGATCACCTAGGGGAAGGTAGACTCCCATTATCCTCTGCATGGTGGAGAGCCTCACACCTTCAACCCTTCCTAGCACTTCCAAATTCTCTTAACTGATCTTTAGTCCCCACCTAGAGGTGCCTTCCTCTTTTTACCTGGGGGTGGGAAAGGAGCACTCTGTGGGGAGGGTGACCTGGGCTAAGCCAGAAATTAAGCCGGTTACTTTCCACACTTCACCTCTTCTTTGCCCCGTTTAGGTCCCACCTGAGGTGTCCTTGACCTTCCCTGTCTCCCACCTCGGATCCCGGCAATGCTAACCGCTGTCTGCGGCTCTCTGGGCAGCCAGCACACGGAAGCTCCTGCTGCCTCCCCACCGCGCCTCGACCTGCAGCCTCTCCAAACATACCAGGGCCACACGAGCCCGGAGGCCGGGGACTACCCCTCCCCGCTGCAGCCTGGAGAGCTGCAGAGCCTCCCGCTGGGCCCCGAGGTGGACTTCTCACAGGGCTATGAGCTGTCGGGGGCCTCCTCTCGGGTAACCTGCGAGGACCTGGAAAACGACAGTCCCTTGGCTCCGGGACCATTTTCCAAGCTCCTGCAGCCGGACATGTCACACCACTACGAATCTTGGTTCCGGCCGACACACTCAGGCACCGAGGATGGCTCGTGGTGGGACCTTCATCCGGGTACCAGCTGGATGGACCTCCCCCACACTCAGGGCGCGCTCACATCACCTGGCCACCCCGGGGCGCTTCAGGCTGGCTTGGGGGGCTACGTCGGAGACCACCAGCTTTGTGCCCCGCCGCCCCACCCGCACCCTCACCACCTCCTCCCAGCCGCCGGAGGGCAGCACCTGCTGGCGCCTCCCGACGGGGCGAAGGCTTTGGAAGCGGCCGCTACGGAATCCCAGGGGCTAGATTCCAGTCTGGATGGGGCGGCCCGGCCCAAAGGCTCCCGGAGGTCAGTGCCCCGCAGCTCAGGCCAGACCGTGTGCCGCTGCCCCAATTGCTTGGAGGCGGAGCGACTGGGGGCTCCGTGCGGGCCAGATGGGGGCAAGAAGAAGCATTTGCACAATTGCCATATCCCGGGCTGCGGGAAAGCCTACGCCAAGACGTCGCACCTGAAGGCTCACCTGCGCTGGCACAGCGGCGACCGTCCCTTCGTGTGCAACTGGCTCTTCTGCGGCAAGCGCTTCACGCGCTCCGACGAGCTGCAGCGCCACCTCCAGACCCACACCGGCACCAAGAAGTTCCCCTGCGCCGTCTGCAGCCGGGTCTTCATGCGCAGCGACCACCTGGCCAAACACATGAAAACCCACGAAGGCGCCAAAGAGGAGGCTGCCGGGGCAGCAGCGGTGGGCGAGGGCAAGGCCGGCGGAGCGGAGCCCCCCGGGGGCAAAAGCAAGCGCGAGACAGAGGGCAGCGGGGCTCCCTCCAACTGAGCTCCTCAGTCCCGCCTCCCCGCTGGTCTTCCTGGGGCCATCAGAAGACAGCCCTCTGGCCTGATGCCCTTGGGGGGCGGTTTGAGTAAGAGGAAGGTGGTTATTTATTGAGAGGGAGGAAAAGTGGTGCGGGGTCAGGGACCCGGGTGCTAGGGGTTTCTTAGTCTCTGGGGCTGGACAGGACGGACGCCTTTGACTGTTTGGCTGGGCCGGGAGGAGCTGCGCATGCCCATCAGTTCTCCCTTTCCTCGCTATTTCACTCTCGCCCCTGGGCTGGGGGGTGGGGTGGGGTGGAGTCCCCCTACTGCGGCTGGAGGGCGGAGAGGACCGGCTGGAGGAGACAGGACGTCCCCGGAGCAGAGAGGAGTGGGGCCGCCCTAGGCGCTGGGGGCAGCTGTCTGGACAAGTCCTTAGTGCCTGAGAACCGGGACATAAAAGGGCCTCCGCCCTGCGGCCCGGGTCCCTTTCATCCCCCTTAGAGTGCTTCTACACCCCAGGGTTTTTGGAGGGAGAGCTGAGATGGGGTAGCAGAGGCTGGGGGTCCCCCTAAGGGAAGAGTTTGTATCTGGCTGGGAGGGTTGATGCAGAAATAATGCCTTTGATGTGTCTCCTTATTAAGCCTTGCAGACCCAGTCTGATGGAGCCATGAAGGAAGAGGGGGAAGAGGGCCAGAACTGGCGACAACTTCCAGTCAGAACTGTTGGGTGGAAGAAAGAGCCAGATGTGGGGGTTGAGCAAGGAAGTCTCTTCTAGAATGAGAGAAGAGGATTTGGTTAGGGACTGGAACTAAGCCCTTCCATCTCTACCTTTGATTCAGTCCTTAACTCTTGGTCTTTATGAAAACAAAGTTCAGAAATCCACTCGCCATCTGTCACCCAATGTAGGCCTTCAAGGCAGCCAGGAGCCCCTGCTCCAGAATTGATGTAGTTTCTTGCTGTAGGTCTCCTAGCATTTGCCTTCCTCTTAGGGATGGAAGGAAGAGGGTTACCTCGGTTGGGTGGAGGTAGGTGGGAGTAGGCGGAGGTGTCACAGCAGAGGGACCTCCAGGTTCTCGCTTAGAGTTGAGGACTCTGTCCCTACCTGGCCATCTGCTAAGCCCCACTCTTTAGCCCCACCCTCCCCTTTCCCGCTGGCTACAGCCTTGCCCCTCCTGTAGAGTGTGTTAGGAGGCTCCTCCCGATCTCATCTCTTGGGGGAAGCTCCCCTTCCATATGAAGAAGTTGTTCTCCCACTGGAAGGGGTCTGTCTTCTGAAGGGATGTCCAGGAAGCTGCCCCTGTTCCTTTCTTTAGATGCTAGAAATACATCCTGATGGTGATCATGGAGTGGGGAAGAGGGAAGCCCAGCAGAGGCTGATACAGGCTAAAGGAAAAAAGTTGATGGGGAAAGGGTCTGGCGGGCCACAGGACCCTGGAGCTGGTAGGCTTTCCCAGGCTCCAAGTAGAAGCCTTAAGATTCCCCTCGACCTTCCCTTCCCCTGCCCCTTTCTCCACCCGGAGCCCTATTGAGGATTAGTTGTGTATTGATTTTTAAGTTATAAGCAAAGGGTATTTTATTTAATATTAGGACATGTGTTTGCATGTTGTGTGTACCTATGTGTGTTTCTGTGTGTGTGTGTGTATGTGTGTTTCTCTCTACTGAGCCTGAGGTCTCCAGCCAGGGAGACCCGATCTTGTTCGCCCCGGCCAAAGTCCTGGAGCCTAGCATCTCTTCCTAACTTGGGGATGCTGGAGCCTAGTCCAAGGACCAGATGTTATTGGGAAGTGGGGCTGGGATCTGGGTGGGAACATGTTTGTGTAGAAGGGAGCCCTTCTTAAGAGGGATAGGGTGGCTCTTCCTGAGGGACTCATGGGCCGGGGGTAGTTTAAGAAGTGATGTGCTTTCTTTATGCTCCCTCTTTTCCCTACCTCCTGCTACACCGACCTGAGGTCCCTTTCATTGATGAAAGGGTTGGGGGCAGAAGAGAGCTGTAGTGCCTGCAGGTTGCCTGGCCAGGTGGCGGAGGGGGAGAGAGGGAGGGCGCTGTGGGTGTGGGATGCCTTTTCCCTCCACCCATCGAAACCAGCCACCCCCTCCCTGTGCCACCAGGACAGCCTTTCCCAGTGACCATTCTCAGGGAACTCCCGAATGGGTGTTGGTGGAGGGGGGGACATAGATGTTCCCCGCTTGGAGGCCCTGAGCTCTAAGGTGTGTAGGTGAGGGCTTTGGTTAGGTTTTCTTCTGCTCCCCTCTTTTATAGACCTAAGTTGCTTGGCTGTCTGCCCCTTCTAGGCAGCCCCCTAGAGGAGAAATGTAGGATTTTTTTTTTTCTTTAACTGCTGTGAACCCACTTTGGGGAGGGGGCCGGGGTGGGGGCGGGGAAGGAGAAGGAAGAAACAGCCTGTGTTTTTTATGCTATAATAAAGTCATCAACCACATCACTGCTTCATTTGTCTTTTAGCTCGGATTTCCTCTTTGACTCAGGGTCCCTCAGCAGCGAGGACCAGGCTGGCTGCAGGGTGGGGTGGACACTTCTCTTTGATCCTACAGCCCTGGGCAGCCTCCTCCCTTTGTTTGGGGCAGAGCTGAGCTGATGGAAGGGTCTGATCCTGCCTGGAGGTGGCTGGTGCAGAAGGAGGGTGGAGCTCCCTCGGGGTTGATAGCTGGGCTGCTGTCCCTCCCGGGTCTTTCTTCTTGAAGACAAGAAGGTTCTAGATATTTCCTTCCTCTTCTACATCGCAAGCCCCCTCTTTCACCTCCCCTGCCAAATGCTGGTTCCCTGTCTTCCTAGAGATGGCTAGCCTCTTGGCCCCTTCACCCTGCGCCCATGGGGGTGTGTGTGTCAATCAGTCCTTCTGGCTGTGAGTGAGGTGGGGGTGACTGACAGTGATTTCTTCACCCAGGATGATCCCTATCAGGGACGAGGTGATGAAAGGCAGCCAGGCTATCTGATGGGCTCTGGTCCAGCTGGAAAGTATGAGGGAAAGGTTCCTACTGCAACTCCCAGCTAGAGATTGGCCACAGTTACACAACCGCGGTGTGCACAGAAGTACCTCACTGGGCGCCCTCCGATATGCACAAATACCTGTCTGTACACACGTGCCCAGGCTGTTCCATGCCTGGTGCACACGCAGTTGGTGCCTAATGCATGTCAAATGAGTAAAAACCTCATGGCTCCTGACCCTCAAATTAGGAAGATTGACAAAGGATCAGTTTTTGGCTCCTAGGGTGCAGAGTAAGTTATGTTTTTCCACTTTCCCATCCTGCATCTTGGCCAAAATGATCATCTCCCCTAATGGAATTCGTATTCCCCCGGCTCTAACCCTAACCCAATTGTTCAGAGTAAAATCTGATACCCAGGTTGGCCCATCCCATCACTTGTTTGGGAGAGACTGGGGTCACAAAGTTTAAGGCCACTTTGGGATGGGGGCATCAGAATCATTTAGGGGTTCCAGAGGAGAGTAGACTGTTTAGGGGGGCCAAATAGTTGTTTCCATCTGCTGTTGGACTTAGACACCTGGGTGGAGGAGGGACAGGCATGTTCCCATGACCTCGTGCCCACCCCACTCTTTGGCTCCTCTTTTATCTTCCTGGTTCTGGGAGACTTAGACCCCAGGAGTCTGGTGAGCCCTCTCCTCCTCTTCCCCCACTGCTGCCCCCAGGGGCAGGAGGGCAGCTGTGGGGCCGGCTGGGCCTGTCTGGGCAGGGCTGGGGCCACCCCTCCTCCCCTTGCAGCTCCTCCCGCTGACCTGCATTCTTAGCGGGGGCCTTTGGTGGGGCTCTGACGCTCAGTTGCTGGCCCTGACAGCAAATGCTGCCTGGCTGGCCCTGCCCCATCCCCCCCACCCCCATGGAGCCCAAGGCCACCTCTGACCCCTCAGTTCTGGCGCCCCTGGGAGGACGAACCTGGAGGGGCTGAGAAGGAGTTCGGGAAATCAGAGCATCTGGGCTGACCCTCTGGGCGACTTCTCTGAGGCACCATCTCCTCTCCTGGGAAGCGGGAGTAGAATCCCTCTAGGGTAGATGAGTGAAGTCAGGAATGGGAAAGTGACAGAGGAGCAGGCAGCCTGGGAACTGCAGCCTCGGGCTGTGCTGCGCCGACCCACGTCTCTCCTGCCTGTCCCTGGCCCGCAGCAGGCAGCCGGGGGAGTGCAGCGGGTGAGCCAGCTTTCCTGCCCGCCGCTTCAGGTCCTCACGTTTGTCAGCACACAGCCTTGATGTTTGTTTCTGGAATGACGTCCAATGGCAACCTCACCTCCCACCCTTGACATCACACCAGAAGCAGCCTTCACTTCCCATTAATCATAGTGAATCTGACTGCTCAGTATCTTAGCAGTGTAGGTTTGAAAAGAATCTCAGGAATCAAATAGTCCAGCTGTTCCCACCCTGGTAGAGGGCACATTAGAATCACCAATGGAGTTTTTCCAGATGCCCAGATTCACTCCCCCAAATCCCACCAAATTATATCCCTTGGGGGTGCTGCAGTAGAGCAGCACTTCTCAGACTGCACCTGGCAGTCTTGTTAACATGCAGATTCCAATTCAGAAGGTTTGAGGTGGGGCCCAAGATTCTGCATTTTGAACAACCTTCCAGATAATGCTGATGCTGGTAACCTTCGAACACTTTGAGAAGAAAAGTATTCAAGTACATGTTGTGCAGTGGGAGTTGTGAGTTGTGTGGCTGAAAATAATCCCTTCTCACTCAACTTGAGAACCACTGATCTAGTCCAATGCCTTCTTTTGCTATTGGGAAAACTGAGGCCCTCGCAGGTACAGTGACCTGGAAGAGACCAGCAGAGCCACAGTAGGGGCAGCAGGAAATGTTAGTCTGCAGAGTTCCAGGTAGTGGTCTTCTCTGCCTCCAGCCCAGCTTCCAGGTCAATCTTCTCTGCAAGTGGCTGTCCCCTTTCTGAAAGTGAAGCCCATCTCCCTGCAGACAGCATAGTCTTGGGAATCAGCCTTGTTTATGTAGAGGCAATCAGAAAATATCTCAGATTTCAGATGCTCCAACAGCCTTATCTGGCAGGTTACCCCTGGCCATCACCCAGCTCTCTTGCCTGCAGCCTGCCCCCTGGGGAAGCCTCGGCCTCTGCTTTCATTCCCTTTCCAGGGATGACCACATGCTGGGATGCTGTGTCCAGGGCTCTGAGCAACAGCCTTGACTGGTTGGCATGGTGGATGTGGGAGAAATATTCTGCTGGGTCTCCCCTCCCCCCATTCGTGGAGGGCTCCCTAGAGCAAGAGTGTGATATGCATTTGCTTAAATGCTGGTTATGGGGATCTTCTTCATAGAGGAAAATGACCCGGAAAGCAGAACATTTGGGATCGGAGCCCACCTCCACACCGATCTGTGCCCCCTTGGCCAAGACTTCTCCTTTGCTGTTTCAGTTTCACTATACATACAGGTGGCAAATCTTTGAACTAGAAATTTCCAAATTTCCTTTCAAAGCTAAATTCCAATGAGCTTGAGCACTGTGGGGCGGAATTGGGTTTTTGGGGTTCAGGTGGATTTTGTGCTTACGTGCCTTAAAAAAATGCATTAACTTTAATTATCCCTATACCTCCTGGCCTGTGAACATTCTTATAGATCTTATTTCTGAGGGGTTGGGGAGTGGGAGGTGGGAGATGGAGTAGGGGAGGGGTCGTGGGGGAGGGGCACCAGCCTGGAATTGAGCATTTGTTATTCAAACCAGGACACAAGTAGCTGAGGTTCTTCCTTAACCTCCAGATGCTCCAGCAGTCCCAGGTCATAAAAAATCAACCCAGGTTTTTCTTTCCTCCCTTTTCACGTGGGCTCCTGACAGTGACTCCATTGGAGAAGCCCCGCGGATTCGCCACAGACTTTATCCGGCCTGAAAGCGGCGCCCGGGCAAGGCAGGCAGCCAGCAGGACTTGGAAGGTCGCTCCGCTCCAAGAAGTGGTGCTGGCGCGCGCCCTGGTGGAAAGTGGAGGAACTTCAGAAGCTCAGTTCCGGCTCCGCCCCCCGGGGCCAAAGCCTTCCAGGTCACCTAGGAGCCTCCGCCCCTTGGGACGGACCTGACCCGAAGCCGAGGTAGTGGCGCTCGGGATTAAGAGGGGCCCTTGGAGGGAGAGAGGGTGAGGGGCATACAGTACTGCGGAAGCGAGAAAGCATGGATGGAAGAGGGGCGTGGGACTCTTGGAGAGGGGTGAGGTAGCGAGGGAGACGAAGGATAGGGTCCTCGGAGCATGCGGTCGGCGCCTGCCTGCTGACTTCCTAGCCTAGAGTTTGGAGGGAGAGGGGGTGTCTCCGTTGCGCTCGCCGCGCATCCGGCATGCTTGCGGTGCTTAGAGTCCAAAACTCAACGGCAGTGTTTTCCCTGAGTATCTGCACGTGTTGGGAAAGGGGCTCCCTAGGGCTGTGCCCTGGCCAGGATGGTGGAGAAGTGGCATGAGATGGACATACTCGTCCCCATTTCTCCCCAGATGGCATCGTGGAGCCCTGGAACCCCATGTTCCTGCGACTGTTTTGTCTCAGTGCCCCCAGCCTCGGCCATTCCAGCCGTGATCTTTGCCAAGAACTCCGACCGGCCCCGGGATGAGGTGCAGGAGGTGTTGTTTGTACCAGCAGGAACTCATGCCCCTGGGAGCTGGCTCCAGGTGGGTTAGGCCTTATAGGGTGCTGGGAGGTATGGCTGAAGTGGGCATTCTTCTAAGACCTTCTTCCTGTGCTCCCCACACCTGGGAAGCTGCCATCTATTATTTAGCCTCACTCGACCTCAGTTTCCTCATCTGTAAAATGGGAACAATAAAGACCTTCCTCAAAGGGCTGTGTAAGGTGATTGGCACCACACCACCATTTTGTAAGTAACTCCCCCTTTCTGAGTGAACTCTCTGTTTCTCCTTCCTTATCTTCAGTGCACCTACATTGAGGTGGAACAGGTGTCAAAGACCCATGCTGTGATCCTGAGCCGCCCTTCTTGGCTGTGGGGGGCTGAGATGGGTGCCAATGAACATGGTGTCTGCATCGGCAACGAGGCCGTGTGGACCAAGGAGCCAGTTGGGGAGGGGGAAGCCCTGCTGGGCATGGATCTACTCAGGTGCGGACCCAGTCCTCCCTCATCCCCTCAGTGCACCAGAAATCTGGGGCTGAGTACTGACCCAGGCATCCTCCCTGCCTCCATGCCTGGTTCATAAGGGCCTCCCTCTTCCCACCCACTTTGTTATCATCTCCAGGGAGGCTGCTCCTGCCCCTCCCCTCCCTCTACCGCTCTCCACAGTCTGTGAAGGAGCTCCCGAATGTGGCCACCTCTGGGCCTCTGCTGGCCCAGAAATAAGGCAGTGGTTTAAAAAATTTTTTTTCAATATAAGTAAAATTCTTTTCAAATGAAATCTCATGTAGAATTTTGATTTCTAAAACCAAGGAAAGGGGAAGGGCTCTGACGGAAGAGGTTGGAGGGCTCAGGGCACTTCTGTCTCCAAGAACACGTTTCAAACCTTTTCATGAAACCCTCAGAGCATAGCTTGAAAACCACTGGCCTACATGTGCTTAATATAACCAGTGTTGGCAGATTTTCTCTGTGACTTGAGCCTGTCACCAAACCTCTATGGGCCTTTTCTGTCCACTGAGGTTCTGCCACCAGCCACTGATACCCCATTGCCCTTCTGTCCCCTGGACTCTTTTTGTGCCAGGCTGGCTTTAGAAAGGGGCAGCTCAGCCCAGGAGGCCTTGCACGTGATCACAGGCTTGTTGGAGCGCTACGGGCAGGGGGGCAGCTGCCGGGAGGACCCCACGCCATTCTGCTACCACAACACCTTCCTGCTGGCTGACCGGACTGAGGCGTGGGTGCTGGAGACGGCGGGGAGGCTGTGGGCTGCGCAGAGGATCCAGGGTGAGGGCCCTGGCGCTGGGGCCTGCCTCCCAGAGGTGTTCCCCTTTTGGGGGGGAATGGTGGTGGGGGCAGGGAAGGCCCAATCCAGGTGCAGACCTCTTGGGTGTCGAGGGCATCCAGGGAGATGGGAAATAAGCCCGAGCGGGAACTTATCCTCCCCTGTCGCTTGGTTGAGTCCTCTTGTGCTTCAGGTTGCCGCTTCTTCTGGGAAGCCCTCCTGGACTTCCTGGTGGTCAGGTTCGTCCCTTATAAGCAAGCAGGTGCCTCTTCTGGGTGGCACCCACCACAGCTGCAAGCTCACAGTTATTTCTGTGATTGGTTTGTCTGTCTCCCCCTCCACGAGGGTTGTCTGTTCTCTTCACCGTAGTGCTCTCAGCACCTAGCTGAGTGCCCAGCGCAGGGCAGGAGCCTAATGATAAATGCGCAACCTCCCAATCTCCTCCACAGAGGGGGCCCGCAACATCTCCAACCAGCTGAGCATTGGCACAGACATCTCGACAGAGCACCCTGAGCTCCGGCCCCACGCCCGGGCCCAGGGCTGGTGGGATGGACAGGACAACTTTGACTTTGCACGGGTCTTCTCCCTGACCCAGCAGCCTGTGCGCATGGAGGCTGCCAAGGCCCGCTTCCAGGCTGGGTGGGAGCTGCTGCAGCGACAGCAAGGTCAGTGAGTGGAGGGGGTGGGGGCCGGCCTCTCTCCGCTCCCACAGCTTCAGGGGGGCCTAGCCTGAGGCCAGGGGTCCCTTCTGCCCTGGGGGCCCCTCATGGTGTCCTTCTTGGCAGGGGGCATCACGGCGGAGGTGATGATGGGCGTCCTCAGGAACAAGGAAAGTGGCATCTGTATGGACTCTGGAGGCTTCCGGACCACAGCCAGCATGGTGTCCATCCTGCCCCGGGATCCCACCCAGCCTTGTGTCCACTTCCTCACTGCCACCCCAGACCCATCCCGGTGAGAGAGCAGGGAAGGCTAGGGAGAGCGCACCAGGTGGGGGAGATGGAAGGGCGTGACAGCTCTTCATCCTTCCATCCCTGATCCCATTAGGTCAGTGTTCAAACCTTTCATCTTCGGCGTAGGGGCGGCCCAGGTCCCCCAGGTTATGTCCCCCACTTTTGGAGCACAGGACCCTGTTCGGACCCTGCCCCGATTCCAGACTCAGGTGGATCGCCGGCACCCCCTCTACCGCGGACACCAGGTGGCCCTGGGTCTGATGGAGAGTGAGCAGGTAACGCCCAGGGAATAGGGGCAACCCTGGGGGGTAGACTCACTCCCTCCACCCACAACTGGGACTCTGGAAATATGAGGGCACCTAGAAGCAGAGAAGAGACTCCAGAGCTGGGGAGAGAAGTCTGTCCCTTCAAAGCCAACTGTTCAGGAGTATGTCGGGCGCTCTGTCCTTTCTCTTGCTTATGAGACAGCAACCGTGCCCCCTTTAATCTGGAGGGAATCCCATCCCAGGCACTCATCTCTATCTTTCCTGGGCAGGATCGGGGGCAGCAGCTCCGGCAGAAGCAGCGGGATCTGGAGCAGGAAGGCCTGGAGGCTGTGCGGGGGCTGCTGGCCGGGGAGCGGGCCCCACCCCACCAGGAGCTGGGCGGCCTCTTCCGGGCCTTTGTGGAGAAGGAGAACCAGGCCTATGCCTGAGCCTGGCTCCTCCCGGCCTGGAGTGGGGTGCAGGGGGCTGGAGTGGGCCCAAGGGCCCTGGGGTAGTGGGCCAGAGCAATCCCTTCATCCCCTCGGCCTTGTTCTGAGTGGCCAGGTCGGCCTTTGCCCTAATAAACATGTTTTCCCTCCTTCATTGTCCAGGTCCAGTGGGTTGGGGGAGCCAAGAGAGGGCGAAGGGCAGCCCTGAGCTGGCTGTGGGCCACTGCGTGCTTTGCTGGGCAACACGTTCTTCTGACTTGGAGGTGGTCGGTGAAGGTCGCGAAGGGGCCTGTGAGGGGAGGTGGCCCCCAGGCGTAGGTTGTGTGTGCAAGAGCATGCCTGGCACACAGCAGGTGGCTGCTACATGGGGAGAATTAGAACCAAGAGTTTTTGGTTCTTGGCTTGAACCCAGGAAGGGCACTCCCTAGGGGTGGCGGTGAGATGCGCCCACCGCAAGGTGGCGTCCTCCATGAGGGGATGCCCGCCTCCTGCCCACTCAGGAGCTGGGAAGCCCGGTAGGGCCCGAGACGGGGTGCCAGTCCCTTGGGTAGTTCTTGAAAGATCCTGGTCTTTCTTTAGAACCGGTCTCTGTATTCCTGCCACTGTTTCCTGGTGCCTCTACTGACTGCTTCCCCTGAGATGCCCCCAAGTGACATGGAAGACCTCTGCAGGGCCTGGAGACACTTTATTGGGGACAGGCTCCTGCCACAAGCGAGGGCTCTGAAGATGGGGGGCTATTCTACCCCTTGTTCCTCTGTGTTCCTTGGGCTTTGCTGATAGCAATGGGCTGCACTTCATTTCTTGATTCTTTTGGTTACAGTTTTAGTCATGCTGGGGGCCCCCCCAAGAGGGGCTTTAGGGGCTGAGGCTGCTCTGGCCCCCTTCCCTGCCTGCACAGTGCTTTGCTGGCCCCTGGAAACCAGAGGGCATGATTTCTTGGTGGCAGAAGAGGCTTGTGGCAAGGAGGCAGGCTCCGGGGATGTGTCCTTCCCTAGCTTGGGAGTGACTGAAGGACTGCTGTCCCCAGCCATGGGTGCCCTTGGCAGTGGGGGGAGGTCGGTGAGGGCGGGCTGTGTCTCCACCCTCAGAAGATGCTCGAGCAGGGCTGTCTGCTGCCTGCGCTCCCGGTGCCTTCTCATATCCTGCTCCAGCTCCTGGAGGAAGCCTATGAGGGGCAGGGATGGTGGGTGGTGGATGGAACCCAAGGCTTATCGGGAACACCCCTGGGCTGAGGAGGAGGTCCCTGGCTGAGCTCCTGAGCAAACTCTCCCTAAGGGGGAGGAGTGTGAGGCGGGACCAGGATGAGTTGCCTGCCTGCCCAGACTGCTCCTGGCCCTGGGACCACCTCCCCAGACACCACTGCCATCTTAGCTCCTCCCAGACCCCGCAGGGCAGGGGTGAACTCTGGGGAGGCTGCAAGCCTTGAAAGCAGGGTCACCTCGCTCTGAGCAGAACGGGCCACTCAGCTCCGGGAACTCCTCGTCCTCATCGCTTGAGGCTTTATCCTCCTCGTCCGAGGTCCAGCGCTCTAACACCGGCTGCCCATCCAGGTACAGGAGCAGGGGCAGGGCTTCTACCACCCGCTCCCTGTAGGGCAGAAAGAGCAGAGGCTACCTGGGTGGGCACCCCTGGGTGTGGAGCCTGGGAGCGCAGACACAAGCCACAGCAACCACACCAGGAGGGGTGCCGTTCTTGAGCTGGAAGCTGGGCCTGTGGTCAGGCCACGGATCTGGCTCCAGGTGGCATTATGGGTGTGGGAGGGAAACAAGGGTCCGACTTGAGCTGGGGTGAGGGAGGGGAAGATGCCAGGGACGGAGCCCCGAGGTTTGTGGGCCGAGAGGGAGCTCAGCCAATCAGCCCTTTCTTCCCACCTTCAATTCCTCCTCACCTGTAGCCATCCTGGGCGGTGCAGCTGTTTCCAGTCAGGTTGAGGATGAGAAGGCTCTCGGGGAATTCATCTGCCCATAGCAAAGGGAGACCACTGCCCCTCTGCACAGCCCCCAGACCCCCTGGAGCATGTGCAAGCACAGGGAGAGGGGGGCAGAGAGGCGGGAGGGCCCCGCCTGGGACTTATTCCATGAACCAGGGCAAAGGCTTCCTACCCAGCTTCAGTACTTCTATCAGGTTCTCCGAAAGGTCCAGAGACTGGAGGTGTGGGAGGTCGCGGAGGTTTTCCACCTGCCTGATTTGGTTTCCTGCCAGAGACAGGAAGCTGTAGGGGAAGGGAGGAGTGCAGAGACAGCCAAATCACAGAATAGCTGGAGGAAGGGAGGAGAGCACCAGGCGCCCAGGTCCCCTGGCTAGGCAGCTGGATGACGAGTGGGGACACAAGGCTTTTTGGGGTGATGGGCTAGGTTTGTGGGGGTCCTCTGCTGATAGGTAGTGGGCGTGGGGAGGTCTTGAGCCAGTTCTTTGCAGGTATTACCAGGTTTCCTCCCCTTCATTCTCCCTCTTCTCCTCATCCCTCACCCTGCCTGAGCCCTGGCACCTCTTACCGCAAGGAGGGGATGCAGGCCAGGTTCTCAATTCGCTGGATCTTGTTCTGCAGGAAGAAGCCGAGGTGGGGAAACCAAGCTGAGGTCAGCTGTGTTGGGGGGCCCTTCAAAGGAACAAAGCCCCAAGACCCTGTCTACTCTTGAGGCTGGAGATCTGGCCCTTTGGGAATGATCACCCCACTCCTTGAACTGGTAGTTACTACTTTGGGATGATTTGCTTTCTCCAGGTGGGTGGATAAGGGTGTAAACCTGGGGCTGGCTAAACTTGGTTCAGGTGTGCCCTGCTCACCCCAAAACCAAAGAGTGACCCGGAAATCAGAAGAGGAAACCAAGGGCCACAGGGAAATCAAAAAGGCCTTGGTGGTGGATTGCACACAAGAAGGGAACAGCGAACATACACTACTTTGATCTGTAGTTTCTGTCGGGAAAGGTTCAGGGATCTGGGTATATTCAACCTGGGGGAGGCTGGAGATCACCTGCCCACCCCCACCCCCACCCCCACCCCCACTGACAAACAGCCTTCAAGGTTTTGATGGATGCAGAGGAAGCTTCTTGGTTCCCTCTTCCTTTTCTTCAAAACAGGAAATGGATTTTGAACTACGTAGCATGAGAGATTTAGAGTAGACTACAAGAAGGACTTCTTGAACAAGAGACATGTTCAACAAAAAATAGTGATTCAAGAACATGGTCAGGATCTCTTTTGGGAGGATTGGTCTTTCAATTCAGAAGGATTCCTGATTCATCTGAAAACAGTGAAGGTCTGCCTGCCTGAACACTAGGAAGTGGGCAAGATGACCTGGTTGGCTCTTTTCAGATTATAGACAGACCTGGCCCACAAGGGATAGAGTCACCTCCACAGGGAGGAGGAAGGGCAGGAGGCAAGAATTTACCGCTTGCAGATAGAGGCTGTGAAGATTCTGGAGGCCCTCTAGGTTCTTGATAGTGGTAATTCCCTCCCGATCCAGGCGGACAGTCTGCAGTTCAGCAAGCGTGTGAAACCTGGGCAAACAGTCAGCAGAGTGGTGTGACAGAGGGCCACTTTCTGTGGTGTCTTAGCAGGGAGATGGAGGGGATGGTGTCTTAAAGAGGGGTGGATGGCTCAGTGACTCTGATCAGATGTCAGGGACACCTGCTTAACTCATGAGGTTGGGTCCAGGTTGTGAAACTGGGTTGACTTGGAGACCTGGGTCTCTGTCAGTAGCCCCAGGAGGGATCAGAGTGAGAAGGGAGTAAGGGCCCTTGGACTGGGAAACTGGGTGATGGCAGCTTATGGTTCCTGGAGAGAATCAGAGAGAGGGAGGAGAAGACTTCCTCAAGCCAGCTTGGGTGAGGGAGGCAACAAGTGAGACAGAGAGGAGACAATCTCTGCAGGAAGATCCTTCCTCACCTCCCTTCTCAGTGGTCCATGGAAGGGAAATCACTTGTTCCTTCACCCATTCATTAATTTCACAACATTTACTGAGTGCTCACTAGAGAAAAACGACAGTCCTTGCCTATCACTATTAGGGAAGAAGCCCAACCATCTATGACAAATGGGTGTCAGAGGCAAGTGCAAGGGACTAAGGGCAGACATGGACTGTACACTGAGTTCAGACTAGGGGGAATCAGGGAGTACTTCCTGGAGGAGGTGACATGTGTAGGCACTAGCCAGGAAGGTGAGGTAGGATGAGGAGAAGGCATTTCAAGTAGAAGGCATAGTATGTATGAATCCAGCCCTTCTTGAACTTTAATGTGCCCATGAATACATTGGGGGGGAGGTTCTTGTTAAAATGCAGATTGATTCAGTAGGTGGGTCTGAGATTCTTCGTTTCTAACAAGCTTCTACTTGATGCTGCTGCTGCCCCCTTCTCCCCTGCCACTCCCGCCAGCACCACTCTGGGTAGTAAGGTGCCAAGGTGTGAGAACATGGGGTCTTAGGGGAATTGCACACTTGCGGAGAGTGGCAAGAAATAAAGCTAAAAAGGCAACAGAGGTCAACTCATGCTAAGGTGTTTGGATTTTATGCTGGGGGTACTAGGGAGCCAAGGAAGGTTCTGCCAGATTTGTCATTTAAAAGGATCACTTTCAAGGGCAGGGAGACTAAGGAGTCTGTTGAGAGGTGATGACATTTAAGACCCTTATTTAAAGCAACTGAGTGGTTGGGGGAGGGTATAGCTCAAGTGGTAGAGCGCATGCTTAGTATGCATGAGATTCTGGGTTCAATCCCCAGTGCCCCCTCTAAGAATAAATAAGTCAATCTAATTACCTCCCCCCACCAAAAAAAGAAAAAATAAATAAAACAACTGAGTGGGCATGGTGAAAAAGAAATAGAATGATTTTTAAGGAGGGAGAATCAATTGGATATTGTTACTGACTGAATGTGTGGAGTAAGTAAAGAGAGGGACAAAGATAACTTGACAAATGAGTACAGCTCAGTGGACTGCTGACATCCTGTGTGTTTCATTCTTCCAGCATCCTTTCCTCCCCTGTGCACTCACATCTTCTCTGACAGACCCTCATCCTCAGGGAAGGCCAAGTTCCTCTTAGTGATAAGGGCTTCCGTAATGCACCTGCTGCCTTCCTCCGGACTCTGGGCAAGCTCAGCTGTGAAAAAATGAGTCAAATTGTTACATTTCCTCATTCTTGAAGGACAGACTCTACTGTCATCCAGCTGTTTCACCCACCATCCTACTTTCCTGCTCACCTCCAGGCATGATCTAAAAGCTGCTGGCCTGGGGCAGGATTGGAACAAACAGGAGCAGAGCAGCTTGGGCAGCTCCTGGGAATGGCGGAACCCAGGCCGGTATGAGGAGAAGCTCAGAAAATTGGAAGACAAAGGAAATGGGTTGGTTCAGAGCCAATTGTTGGGGGTAGGGTAGAAGACGAAAGTAAATTGAAATGGAGGGTCTGGAGTTTGAGGGGCGTAGAGGGGATTTGCTGGCCGCCTCCAGGGAGACTGTAGGTTGACAGTAGTGCCTGCGGTTGGGAAGAACGGTTAGAGTCTAACGTCGTTGCTAAGAGACCGGACGCCAAGTAGGGCACGGGGGATGGGGGGCGGGCTCACTGATGCAGGACTCGGCGCATGCGGATTACTGCTCCAGCCAGCGGCCCCGCCCTCTGCTTCCGGTCCAGGGCTTCCCCACAATCCTTGGCTCCTTCCGTCTCGCTACGCTCCCGGCGGTTCTTCCGGTGGCGATGGCTGCGACCGTGGCTGGGATGCTGCGAGGTGGTCTCCTGCCCCAGGCGGGTAAGGAGTGGCCCAGATCTTCACGGCGCGTTCCGGCCGGTGCTCTCTACTCGTCTCCCACCTCTATTAATCTCCCCTCCCGAGATCTCTGACCCCAGAAAGCTCCCGATAACCCCGACCCCAGCTAGATCACCGGCCTCCTTCCCCCCATCTAATTCCCTGGGACTCCAGAATCTAGTAATAGCAACACAGCAGAAACGTCAGAGACAACCACAGTATTTATTCTCTAGGCCGCAGTCCCTCTGCCTTGTTTGGGGTTTCTCTAACCCATCACCCAGCTCTTTCTGCCTCCAGAGATTCCTTTGGTTGGACCACGCCCCGCCTTGACCTAGGTGCTATGTTCCCTTCTTAAGGTCTCAGCCTAAATGTCATCTCAGGCCTTACTTGGCCACCTTCTGCAAAGCAGGTTTCCCCTGTTAAGTCTGTGTCTCGCACTCTGTTTATTGACCCCTTTGCCTCATCACAATCTTGTAATTTTGCATTTGTTTACTTGTTTCCTCAATTAAACTCCATTAAGGCACAACCATGTTCATTCAGCATAGCCAGCAAGCGGCATGGTGCCTGACATGAGTAGGTATGCTGTAGATATGTGGTTTTTTTGTTTTTGGTGGGTTTTTTTTTTTTGGAGTGAAAAGCCACATTAAATTTATTTAATGAACTCTGGAAATTTCATGTTTCATATATATGTCACAGTTCCCCAATTACATTTTTTGTTCATATCTTTATTTATTTAAACTTTTTTTATTGAGTTATAGTCATTTTACAATGTTGTGTCAAGTTCCAGTGTAGAGCACAATTTTTCAGTTATACATGAACATTCATATATTCAGTCACATTTTTTCCGCTGTGAGCTACCACAGTATCTTGTATATATTTCCCTGTGCTGTACAGTATTGTTTATCTGTTCTACATAAGGCATGCTGTAGATAAGTGTTTAATGAATGATTTTGAGTATGTAATATAGGCCAGACACAGTAACAGAGACATGTATTATTTCGTTTAAACCTTGAAAGCATCCTAAGAAGAAGGCATTATCTTCCCCTCCTTACAGGTGGAGAAATTCAAGTTTAGATCAGTTGAGTGACTGGTCAAGGTTATAGCTTGTGAGTGGCAGAAGAGAGATTAAAATCTGGATTCATGCATGTCAGTTATATCTCAATAAAACTAGAAAACATTTTGAAAAATGTGGTTCCATCCGATCTAAAGCTTTGTTTTTAAGAGTTAGGTTTTGTGGCCACTGGCAAAAAACCTCTCACCCCAGCAAATCTCCATGGTCTCTGACCGATAGAGCCACCTTCTGGCTGAACCTTTTCCTGAGATCCCATCCCAGTCTTGGGAAGGGCTGAAAGGGGGAAGCTCTAGTTTGGGTCCTTTAGTTGAGAATGAAGGGGTCACTTTGGCTTATGGCTTTCGAGTGGCTCCCTTGTCTTCTGAAAGGTGCTCTCCAGCAATGCCTGTAAACAAGAAGCATGGAGAGAGGGAGCTGTGAGGACAGTGTAACTTGTCCCTCTTCAAATCATGGGAGAAGGAGCAATGCCTAGAGTGGTGGTTCTCAGACTTTAGCTGGCATCGGCATCACCTGGAGGGCTTGTTTCACACTATTAAAAATTGACACAACATTGTAAACTGACTATAACTCAATAAAATAAAATTTAAAAACACAAACAAACAAACAAACAAACAAAAACACTATTAGCCAGCCTCCGATCATATTGGTTTGAGGGTGATGGTGGTACACACTTTGAAAACTACTGGTTCAAACCAGGGGTTGGCAAATTATGGCAGGGCTGGTCACCATCTTTGATACATACAGTTATACTGGAACACAGCCACGTCTGTTTATTTACATATTGTCTGTGGCTGCTTCCATGATACAATGGCAGAGTTGAGTAGTAATGACAGACCATGTGGCTCTTAAACTTAACATTTTTACTGTTTGGTCATTTAAGAAAAAGTTTGCTCAACTCTCTCCTCCTTTTAAAAATGTATTCAAAATACTTTCTCCTTTGTTGTTCTCATTTTTCCCTCATCTCTGCATAAAAAAGTGCTGGAGAAATGGGAGCCTTCAAGGATCAAGCAACTGAGCTAAGGTTACCCATTAAAGAGAAGAGAATATTTGGGAATTCAGGATTTCTAGCAGACAAATTCCTTGTCCCACTCAGTGCTGAGGCTAGCTCTGTGGGCTGTGGTTGTCTCTTCCCAGAGGATGGGATTTTTCCCTTTCCAGGGCAGACTAAGGTCTCCAAGAGACTGCATCTCACCATATTGTCGTTTCTCCTCCCAGGCCGGCTGCCCACCCTCCAGACTGTCTGCTATGGCTCCAAGGCCGTTACCCGCCACCGTCGTGTGATGCACTTTGAACGGCAGAAGCTGATGGCTGTGACTGAATATGTCCCCCCAAAACCTGCTGTCAACCCAAGATGCCTGCCACCCCCTCCCAGCCCCCCAAAGGAGGTAAGGAGGAGACTGGGCATGTCACCTAGTGGTGGGCTGGTGGATTAAAGTAAGCTTGTCCTTTGGCCATAATGAAGTAGCTCTCTAGGACATTGTCATCCACATGATTACTTTCCCACTTTGACTCTATAGTCCAGATACTTTAACGTGAAATCTGCACCTGATTTTGCATTAGCCTTTTGGACTCTGGATTGGATGGGCCTCCTGGATTTTCTTCATTCTTGTCTCCAAAAATGTATGTGTGAAAACTATCCCTTCAGGTAGGGGTAGGGAAGACCTTTGCTCCTGTCTTGAAGTTTCCATGTTTTCTTAGAGGAACAATACTAGGTTTTTTGTCCTTGAAAAAGAACAGAAAGACCAGTGGAGAAATGGTAACTTTATGGTGGTTCTCAGGTCCACAAGTTCTCAACTTCAGGAAACAGTGTTGAAGTCTTATTTTGTGACATTGCCACAGTTTTGAATTAACACTGCGAAAGAATAATCTTGTATTTATGATTGGTAAAATAATTCAACATGAGTACAGTGTCAGAGGAATAATTAAAGTAATTTTGTGAACATTATTGTCAAAATAACGTTCATTGGGTCAGACTTATGTCCTGTTCAGGGGCACCGAGTGTTCTCAGGTTTGAAAACCACTGCTCTAAAGACTGCTATTAGCTAATGGAAATGAAAGCACAGAGTGGGAGACGGAACATGTCTCTGAGAGTCAGGGGTCCAACTATCCTGCCTGTACACGGATCTAGCCCACATTTGGGCATCACTGGAAGCTCCAGCACCCACCCCTGAGGGAGCTGGGTGCGAGGAGAAGAGGCAGCTTATATCCCCTTGATCATCCCTTCCTGACTTCAGGAGACGGGCCTTGTCCGGCTCCTCCGTCGGGAGATAGCAGCAGTTTTCCAAGACAACCGAATGATAGCTGTCTGCCAGAATGTGGCTCTGAGTGCAGAGGACAAGCTTCTCATACGGCACCAGCTGCGGAAACACAGGATCTTGATGAAGATCTTCCCCAACCAGGTAGGGAGCAGCCCTTGGGTGTGGGTTGCCCGTATTTCCCTGTCCCCGCCCACTCAGACCCCAGCATCTCCATAGATATCACACTCTCGACTCCTCCCCTCCACGGCAACCCTCTAGTCCGGTGCCTAAACTGCAGTTAAGGGCTGAGGAGACCCTTGGGTTGCGCCGTCAGCCTGTTGTGGCCCATGACCAAGGTGGGCGGCTCCTCCTCCCATTTATCTCCAATAAGCCCTTCTTTCCTGCCATTCCAGATCCTGAAGCCCTTCCTGGAAGATTCCAAGTACCAAAACCTGCTGCCCCTTTTTGTGGGGCACAACTTGCTGCTGGTCAGTGAGGAGCCCAAGGTTAAGGAGATGGTGCGAATCTTGAAGGGTGTGCCTCTCCTGCCACTGCTAGGTGAGCAGGCACCCCTGCCGGCTAGGGGTGAGCATGAAGACAAGTGGGCAGGAATCTGTGTTTACAGTATCTTCCCCACTAACACACGTATACTCCAGGATTCTTCAAGAAAGTTTAGGAAACAGTGACTTAGTGGGAGTTGGGCCAGACTTATTATGTAAGGGAAGGAGGGGAGGGGATTGATCCCAAATAGTGGGAGTGGGGCAGGGCACAAGTGGGAATCAGATTTGGCAGAAGGCCGGGAGGTGGAGCAGGGCAGTGGAGAGCAAATGCCTAGGGTTGAACCATTGTTTTCGGAGAAGAAAAGCATTTGTGGGACCCTAGCTGATCCCATGTTCTTCCAGGTGGCTGCATTGATGACACCATCCTCAGCAGGCAGGGCTTCATCAACTACTCCAAGCTTCCCAGCCTGGCCGTGGCACAGGGGGAGCTGGTAGGAGGACTCACCCTCCTCGCGGCCCAGACCCACTCCCTGCTTCAACACCAGCCCCTCCAGCTGACTGCCCTGCTGGATCAGTACGTCAGACAGCAGCACAAGGGGGACTCCATCGGGCCAGCCAGTGAGCAGCCGAATCCTCCTGACCCAGTTCCAGACTCATAGCCAGCCTCTTATACCCAGCCTACCCATAAATATACCCTGCCCCTATTGCCTGTGCCATCTTCTGTCAGAGATATGGGAGAACTTGGGGTGGGAGTGGCATTTGTTACCTGGCTTTCATTGACAATGACTTCTTGGCCATCCAGAGATGCAGAGGGAGTCCATTTCAGAATGGAGGCTCGTAATCACTATCTCTGTCCCTAGCCTGGGACCCAATAGGAGCAATCTTTCCGCTCTCCAGGTCCAAAGCAGAGAAGCTGAACAGAGGAGGATATTGCCCTCAGCCTCTTTTGTCCATTGTCCCTTGCGGCACGTGCCTCCCAGCCTGTCCCTTCATGGCTCCAAAGTGCCGGCATAGCTCAATTGAGAAATTGTGCTGAGAGTGGCATCTGCTCAGAGCCTTCTGTGCCAGGCCCTGTGCTGACCACTTTACATGCACTAGTTCCTTTATTTCTTACATGTTATCCCCATTTCACAGAGAGGAAGACTAAGGGGAGGAGGAGTTAAATACCTTGCCCAAGGTCATGCTGTTTGTAGGGGGCAGCACGGGAATTGAACTAGCTCTCTGTGCTCTGAAGACACTGCCCTGGATTTCTACACTAGAACTTTCTCATTAGAGTCCCAGGCGTGCTTGGATGTTAATTCTCTGCCTTCAGGGTGTGCCGTGTTGTGGAAAGTTTGGGAGCCTTGCTTTATGATAGAATGAAAAGCATTTTACTTTACTGCGTTTTGCTGTTTACAAGCCTATCTTCCCTATAGACATGTTCTCAGGGTCATCTCTGACTCACTTCTCTTCCTAGAAAATCCTTCCTCTTCCCATGTCCAAGCCAGTTACTTCCCTGTGCCCATGCCCACAAATGGCTTTTCTTACATGCTTGTCCTTTTGAAGGCAGCTGCCCACTTTGCCCAGTAGCTAGCATGTCTCAGGTGGTTCTGAACAAAAGAGCTGAAGGAAAGCCAGGACTCTGTATTAATGGTCTGGTGGCTCTGGAGTAGGAGGCCTCGTCCACGTCACGGGGAACCGCGAGTGCCTAATGAAGGAGAGAGGACATTTGACTAGGAGCCTGCCCTTCTCCTTGATAGGCACGGTTCTGGGTGAACACTGGGGTGATGTGGGGAGGGTGGCTGTTGAGCATTCTCCAGGACCTGGAGCCGTGCCACAGCTCCCTTAGTCCCGGGCGGACACTGCCCTGGCAGTGATGTTCTGCGGCAGCTTTTCCTTCCCTGGTCCAGGACCTATTTCCCACAGTGCTCAATCGATACGATGTGAATTAGAAAACCCTTGAGGTTCCTGGCTACCAGAGCTGGCCTGCCCAGTGCTGTCCAGTGCCCTCCCTGAGTCCCAGAACCCTGCCAGGTGGTGCTGACAACACCTCCCTAGGGTGACAGGAACAGTGCTGAGGTTCCGAACGGAACAGGGAGCGGGCATCGCCTGAGAGATGTGTAAGACCCTGAAGGGTAAACCAAGGCTTCTGTGGGGACAGCTGGGTGGGGGAAATGGCTTATGTTATTTTGGGAATTAAAGAAGAACCTTGCATTGCATCCTTCACCTTGTGGTACCTGAGGCTCCACCATTAAAAACCCTTTCCAGAAAGCAGCTGCACTGCAGTTACAGCCGTCAGTCCATTTCATATTCATTTGAATGAATTCTACACCTTTCTCAAAAGCTAGTTTCTAACTAGAACGGAGCAGCCAGACACAGTACTCCAGCGGAAGGGCAAAGGTACTCAGAAAGGGAGGCCATGGGTGCCGAAGTTGGCTCCACCTTGCCCTTTAAGAGCCAACTGGTTGTTGCTCCAAACCCAGTCCTGGTCCAGAGACTCTGCAGGCTCCAGGCTCTGGGGTAGGGTTTGTCTTGCCACATTGGTGCTTCCAGCACCCCCTTGGGTCCTGACCTGGTGGGGCATCACCCACAATGACAGTCTCAATGTGGGGGCCACTGGCTGGCCCTCTCGAGCCTTGACTGCCCTGCTGACTGTGCCCTTGGCACTGTCTTTCATGGTCCCACAGGGGCATCCCTCCCTTCCCGTCAACCTGATAGCTTTGCTGGCTCCAAATTTTGCAATCTATTTTCAGATGTAAAATGAGAGAGGCGGGGGGGTTAATAAGGAAATGGCCTTGAGTACTAACTGTGGTCAAGGCCGTGCTAGTCTGGGTAAACCCTTTACCACCACTGGCTTGAGGCCAACAGCTCCCCAGTTCTCTGTGATCTATCTGGAACTGTGCCCAAGTGGGAACTCTGCCCCCAGCCACAAGCCTCCGGGGTGCTGGGGAGTCGGCTCAGCCCTGAGTCCTCCAGGGAGCAGGGGGGCAGAGCTGAGCGGCCGCCTGGAGCTAGGCGGGAGGAGGGGCCGGGAGAGGTGGAGGTGGGGAGATCCGGCTAGAGGGGAGGCTCCGACGTCTCCTTCCTTCCTGGTTCCTGCAGCAGCTGCTGCCACTACTCAGCTCTGAGCAGGGAGCGGGCAGCTCAGAGACGGTGACTCAGAGGCAGAGCGGCGCGCGGACCAAGGAGCACTGGCGTCCATGGACCCTGGGGTAAGGGGGCCATGCTGGCATCAGCTGACATTCCCGGAGAGGGCTTCCCCACCTGAAGCTGGCGAGTCTGCTCCTCCGGAGATGAGGGCGGGAATGGAGGTGGAAAGGGGGCACCCACCTGGCTCACCTCAACCTGCACCCTCTACTGACAGAGCTTCCCCTTCCACCCGCGAGCAGTGAGGGGCCAAGATCCCGCAGGGCCAGGAAAAGGGCACAGAGATACCCAAACACCGGAAGAGTTTGGGAACTTCCAGTGGCTGAATGCAGGAGTTTCCCCCCAGGTCAGCCTCAGGCAGCATGGACCCCTCTGCCCAACCTCCTGGCCACCCGTGCCCCACCGCAACCCTGTCCCCTGCTGGCTTCAGCTCCTCAGGTTCTTGCTGGCTCCATTGGAAGATCTGGGCTGTTTTCCCAGCCTCGGGCCAACCTTGCCCCTCCAGGCCCCTCCCCCCGTCTCACACACTCAGCCTTATGCATTATTGATCTCCCTGCGGAGCCAGGATGGCCAGGGCTTGTGCCAAGGGCGCCAGTGGGCACTGCTGCGGGACCTGTGCGGACCTCGTCATGTGTCTCCATTGGCCTGTCCCCTGCTCTCTCTGGGTGGGTGGCACTTCTCAGGATCCCCGAGGACTGAGAAGGAAGAAAGGAGGCTTTGCAGGAGACTGAGAATCCAAGGTGGTCATCCTAAGGGGAAGATTGACGGGAGGAGGCACAGGAGAAAATGGGGGCTGTCTCGGGCCTCAGCTATCCCATGCAGAAAATGGGAGCCCAAGAACTAAAGGGTATGATGGGGAGTTGGGGTCAAGTGGTTGAGGGATTCTGTAACGGGATAATGAGAGGAGTTCCCGACCCATGGTGGTGGTGGTAGAGATCCTGAAGGAAGAGGAACTGGATCGAGATCTTGCTTGTCCAGTCTCTGAATCCCTCTGTCCTTTTTTGGATCCTCTTCCTTCACTCCCCTGCCTCACCTCTGATCACCCCCAGGGAATCCTCCAGGGAAAACACCAAGTGTTTCCTGGAGCTGGAGAATGTGTGCTTAAGGTGGGGCTAGGAGGACTTTCTGAGGTTTTCTCTTGGCACCAGCCTGCCAGCTGTGCGCTAGTTCACCTCTTGGGGCAGTGGCCACAGTGGGAGGGTGTGGGCAGGGAGACCTGCCCAGAGTGGGGCAGGGACAGGCTCCGGAGAGGCGTGACAGGTAAGCGGAAGATGTGCTGGTGGGCTTTCAACTCAGAGGGTGCAGAAGGGTTTGGAGGTGGGCAAGGTGATAGCTAGGTCTGTGCTAATGGGGTCTCTCTGTGCTTCAAGGGCCCTCTCAGGACAAGGTGACGTCCTTCCCCTTCCACTCTGCTCTCCATCCTCAGCAGGGAGTGGCCACTCCCCTCTCCATGGACTTCCAAGAGCGGGACCCTCCCTCCTTGGCAGAGAGCACTCAGTCTGCAAAGCCCAGCAGTGCCCAGCAGGTCTGAGAATGGAGAAGCAGGAGGGGCCAGCTCGGCTCACAGGGGAGGGAGAGATGTGGTCGCCTCACTGGTTGCTCCCCCACTCTGTCCTGGACTGCAGGCCTCCGAGCTGTGGGAGGTGGTGGAGGAGCCTCGGGGCCGGCTGGGGGCAGAGGGTACCATGCCGGAGAGGCAGGAAGGCCATCTGCTCAAGAAGAGGAAGTGGCCTCTGAAGGGCTGGCACAAGGTAGGGCGGGCAGGGCAAAGGGAGGGGCAAGGTGCAGGGGCAGGACGGGGACCTGCGGGCAGTTCAGGGTGTCTGTGTGTCAAGAAAAAAATGTCCATGTGGTTGCTCTCTCCTCACACTCTTTCCTCTCGGTCTCATGGGTCCCGTTCCTTCATGGCAACATCACAGAGATACTTTGTACTCGAGGATGGGATCCTTCGCTATGCCACGACTCGGCAAGATGTGAGTCAGGGCCTCGGCTGAAGGTGTGGGAGGGATCTGGCACCAGAGTGCCCTGGGCAGGCAGGGGGCTTCTGGAATCCTCCAGAGCAAAGTTTGAATCCCAAGTACACCATTTGCTGGATATGGGGTCTTGGGCAGGTTACTTCCCTGGGCCTCAGCTCTTCATCACTAAGGTGGAAAGAGGGTGGTCACCCATTTGTAGTCTTCATCTTGGTGAGCACCGTCGGGACAGTGCCTGGCACAAATAAGTGCCCAAGAGATGAGGGCTTTATCGTTCTCATCCGTGTCCCGTGCTCATGAAGGAACACAGAACTAAAGGCCTAGACAACCAGGCTCTCTCCAAGAAAGTGTTTCCTTCCTCAGCCTTGCAGATTCCTGAGGATGGGAAAAGTTTCCCTCATTCCATGACTCCCTAAGAGCTCAGATTGTGACTTGACATAGTGGGCCATCCTGTGCCCAGGAGAATGGCTGACATGTCCCTGCTGATACTGTGACTTGGGCATGAGGGTGAACCTGCTGCCTGGCCCATGAGCCTAGAGTGGTCTCAGGAAGATGGTGGCGCTGGTGGCCTAAAAGCAGTCTTCCTTAGCCCTCCAACCCCTCCACCCCAGATCACCAAGGGGAAGCTCCATGGCTCCATTGATGTCCGACTGTCGGTCATGTCCATCAACAAAAAGGCCCAGCGCATTGACCTTGACACTGAAGACAACATCTACCACCTGAAGGTGACATCCCTGGGAACCAGGTGGTGGTTTGGCCTCCAGCCTGGCAGAGACACTGGGACACACAGGAGAGAGGCACAGGGGCCGAGGGTCTGTCTGAGTTTGACCAAAAGGGAGTTCCCATCATATACAACAGCCAATGATGAACTGGCCCTGTTGGTTGGTATGGCACAGGGCCAAGGGCTCAGACACTTGGGGAAGCTGTTCCTGCCTCACAGCAAGGGGCTTTTGCACAGGCTGGGTGCTGTAGGGAGAGACCCTGCTTGCCTGGGGACCAGAACCTTGACTTCTTGCCCCTAGAAAGCAGTCCTTCCCTTCATGCATCCCTCTCCTTCTCCGTCACTTCTGTAGATCAAATCCCAGGACCTGTTCCAGAGCTGGGTGGCCCAGCTGCGTGCCCACCGCCTGGCCCAGCACCTGGACGTGCCCCGAGGCCTGCTGCCCAGCGCCACTCACCGGAAGGTAAGATGGGCCCTGAGGCAGGGACAGGTGACGTGGGGATTCAGAATTTGGGAAGGCGGGTCCCATCCTTTCTGACCCTTGACTCACCCCACAGGTTCCCGGTGCCCAGCCTCCAACAGCGGGTGGTGCCTCGGCTCTGCCAGGGGTTGGACCTCGGGAGAAGGTGTCTTCCTGGCTGAGGGACAGTGATGGGCTAGACCGTTGCTCTCATGGTGAGGGGCCCCTGGCACGGTGACTCTGTGGGGGGGGCCAATGCTGTTGTGTCTGGGTGGCACCAGCAGTCACAAGGAGGAGAAAATGTTACCTCCATCCCTGCCTCAGGGAGCCCCAGTCTGATGGGGAGACAGCTTCTGCCTTTACACTGATCAGGTTTACTCAGGCCTGCCCTGGGGAGCCTCAGGCTTACAGAGGATGACAGGATTCATGCCGTAGGCACATGGACTGACCCAGACACAGGGCCAGGGCCCACATCCGGAATACCAACACAGGGAGGGGTCCTGAGCAGTGACTCCAGGGTGGGGAGTGTGCTCTGGAACCAGGTTCCTGGAGTTGAGCTGTGATGTTGTCCTGGGAGAGGGAAGTGCCAACCAAGTGGAAAGAGCAAAGTGAGGGCCCCCAGCCTGTGTGGAGGCAGCAGAGGTAAGGTGTGGTCCTGAGACAGAGAGCTGATGGGGCACCTACCCTCCTCTGAGGCCAGACCAGAGGGTAGGAGCTGCAAACTGCTTTGGGCTCATGAGTAGGGGGTGTGGAAGCAGTGTCGGCACCTCCGTGGCTGCGGGGTGCAGTGTTTGGAAGACGAAAGGAAGCTGAGGGGCAGACTGGGGCACCCGGCCAGTCTCCCTGGGGCACCCAGGGAGAGGGACTTCCTCATTCATTCTTTCCGCAGAGCTCTCTGAGTGTCAGGGGAAGCTCCAGGAATTACACAGACTCCTCCAGAGCCTGGAGTCCCTGCACAGGATCCCCTCAGCCCCCGTTATCCCCACACACCAGGTGAGATCCAGGGAGGAGGCAGGGTCCTTCCCAGGGCGCTCTCTCCTCTTGCCACCTTCATCTCCATCACTTCCCTGGACAGGTACCCCGTCCCCCTTACAAGCTGCAGTTTCCTGAGGAGCCACCATCTCCTAGTTGCCCCTCCCCACCTTGTCCACAGTGCCTCAGGGTTGTCTCTCTGCCCCTTTGGAGCGACCCCTTCCTCTTGTGCCCATGCACCTGCCAGGCTGTCGGTCCTTTGCCTCCGGGATGTCTGTGTCTCTGTGTCCTCCTCCATGGCCATCTGCCTCTCTCCTGGCTTTGGTGGTTTTCCTCACTCTGAGAGTGAAACTCCCCCACCTCGACTTGCCAGGCCTCAGTGACAACCGAGAGACCCAAGAAGGGGAAGCGGACCAGCCGCATGTGGTGCACGCAGAGCTTTGCCAAGGACGACACCATCGGACGGGTGAGGTGGGGTGTGGGCCCTAAGATGCTGGGGGGAGGCTCTGAAGAAGCCCCTTCAACCTCTCCCCTTCGTCTACAGGTGGGTCGTCTCCATGGCTCTGTTCCCAACCTGTCTCGCTACTTGGAGTCCCGGGACCCCTCTGGCCCCCGCGGGCTGCCAACCCCAGACTATGCCCACCTGCAGCGCAGTTTCTGGGCCCTGGCCCAGAAGGGTGAGTGCGTGCTGGAGGGGTGGCCGGGAGCAGATGGGGAGAAGGAGAGGGAGAGGGAGGGAGTCTGATAGCCGGCCCCTGCCCCAACAGTGCACAGCTCCCTCAGCAGCGTCCTGGCCGCTCTCACTGCTGAACGGGACCGACTGAAGGACCTGCACCAGGGTTCGGAGTTGTCCAGGATGGGGGTGAGGCTGGGGACAGGATGGCCGGTGGGAGGAGAGGGCCCAAGGCCAAGAACTGCAGGCCTGGAGGTGGGAGCAGACCTGGGCCGGGAAGGGGGTTGGCAGAGGCAGGCCAGGGAGGGCTTCACCTCCCAGCACCTGTCCCCTCACTGTCTCCCTGCAGGTCTCTGAGGCCCCAGGTGGCCCGAAGCGCCTCCACTCACTGTCCGTCTCCTCCGACACCACTGCGGACTCCTTCAGCTCCCTCAACCCCGAGGAGGTGGGAGCCAGGGTGGGCTGTGGGCATCATTCCTCTGGGCCTTTTTTCTCAGCAGGAGTGAAGGCATGGTTGGTTTTCAGACCCAAAACTCCAACCCCTTTCCCAAAACATGGGCAGCAGCCGCATCTGTGATTCCTTAACTGCACGTAGAGTGCTTTTGCTTTTAAGTCAGAGTCCCGTGAGGCAGCGATTCTAACCCTCAAGTTTACAGACAGGGAAACTGAGATTCAAAGAATCTAATTGATGGGCCCAGGCTCCCCTACAGCATGGGTTTGAATTTGGCTCCACTGCAGGCTTGCTCTGTGACCCTGAGCCTCAGTGTCCTAAATCTGCAAAATGGGGGCAGGAATCATACCTACTTCATAGGATGAGTGTGGGGACTGACTGAACTGGTATGCTCACAGGGCTTGGAGGGGCTCAGTGTCAGTGGCCAGGAAGCATGAGTGGTGATTATGGAACCCATGTCTCCTTACTCCCAGGCTGGTGATCATTCCCCCAGGCCTGAGTAGCCCACCACACTCGTTCTCCTCTGCATCTTCTCCTGCTCTGCAGGTTCAGACTAGACAATAAAAGTCCCCAGTCAGGCTTCCCTCTCAAGGGAACTGCCAGGTCAGGGGAGCCCAGCCTGTCTCTCTGGCCGGGCCTCGGGCCTGACCCCCATCTCGCTCCCACAGCAAGAAGCTCTGTACATGAAGGGGCGAGAGCTGACCCCTCAGCTGTCCCAGAGCAGCGTCCTGTCCCTTGCTGATTCCCACACAGAGTTCTTTGACGCCTGTGAGGTTCTCCTGTCTGCCAGCTCTTCTGAGAATGAGGTGAGGGAAGAGGGACCCTGGGATTAGAGGAGTAGGGTTCAGGGAGACTAGAATCTATAGATTCCCAAGTCCTTTCCAAGCACCTCAGCCGCTGTCTCTGCATGTCCAAACATGCTGGGTTTGTGCGGCCCTGCTCAGAAATCTGCTGGGGACCCTTCTTCCAGTTTGATATGCTCTGTCTCCATTGGGTCCTCCTGAAACTTATTCCTCAGCTCCACCCCCCAGTCATCTCCCTGTGACCCCATTTTAGCCGCAGCACTCTCTCAGTAATCCCCAACTTCCCTTCCCTTCCTTTTGTGTCCCGTCAAGTCCCTGAGCTGTCTTGCGCCAGTCGTGAGGCCAGGCCCTCTCTCTCCCAAGGTGGCAGGGCACGTCATGATGCCAGGCCTCCCAGGGCAGTGCCTTAGGGCTCAGACCACTCCCAGTACATTCCCTTCCCCTTCCCACCAAAGGGCTAGCTGGGCAGATTCTTGCCAGGCTCCGGGCACTGCCCAGCTGTCCGGTGGAGGCCTAGTCTGCCCGGCCTATCATCTGTCCTGGCACAGGGCTCGGAGGAGGAGGAGTCGTGCACCAGTGAAGTCACCACCAGCCTGTCTGAGGAGGTGCTGGACCTCAGGGGAGCCGAGCGCTGTCAGAAAGGTGCCAGCCAGGCGGGCAGGAGGGAGGGCTAGAGGTGGGCTCAGAAACAGAGTTTGTCCACAGTCCAGGCCCCTTGAGAAGCAGTCCCTTGTAGTACTGGTGGGCTAACGGCTTTGGATACTGACTCCAGGGGTGACTCCGGGCGGCGAGGAAGGCTAAGCCGTGAGCTATGTCGCAGGGGTGGCTCTGGGGTGGGACAGGCTCAGCTGAGGGCTGGCCTCCCCTCCAGTCTTCTGAGAAGGCTCCCATGTGGGCCTGACAGAGACACAGAAGGGCCCACTCAGCCACTTTGTAGCAGCGTGGCTTTAGACGTGTCATTTTGCTTCTTGGAGCCTATTTCCTTGTCTATCAAATGGGCCGAGTAATCTACACCCTGACATTGGTTTCTGTGTTTATGAAAGGGAGCAGAAGCCAAGGGTGGGGGCTCAGGAAGGGCTTCTGGGGTGCAGGGTTTCTGTTTCCAGCAGTGGGAACTGCCCTGTCTGGTTCTTAGCCCTGCTGCCCACCTAAATCCCCAGGAGCTCACCAAGAATTAGCTCTGCAGCCTCCTGCCCCACAGTGAGTCCATGCTGGGGCCTGGGAGTGACCATACCCAGGAGCACCTCAGGAGCTCTGGAGGGGCCTGGATGCCGGTGCCCAGCGGAGAGTGACAGGCAGGGCAACACCCTGGGGCTGTGTTCCAGGGGGAGCTGTGGGGCCTCCCCACCGCCGATGTCTGCCGGCAGCCAGTGGGCCTGGGGCCGACGTGAGCCTGTGGAACATCCTGCGGAACAACATCGGCAAGGACCTTTCGAAGGTATCGATGCCTGTGCAGCTCAATGAGCCACTCAACACCCTGCAGCGGCTCTGCGAGGAGCTGGAGTACAGCAGCCTCCTGGACCAGGCCAGCCGCACCACCGACCCCTGCGAGCGCATGGTACGCCCGCCGCCCCAGCCCAGCCCCAGGCTGCCTCGTCCTCCCAGGATCCCGTCTCCCAGAACACCCTGGTGGGCCCTTCCCTGCTGCTAAAGGTTCACCCCAGCCCCCCAGCCCTTGCTGGCAGTGGGGTGGCATCTCCTCTGATCCCCCGGCGCCCCTCGCCCCCAGGTGTACATTGCGGCCTTTGCTGTCTCCGCCTACTCCTCCACCTACCACCGGGCGGGCTGCAAGCCCTTCAACCCTGTCCTGGGGGAGACCTATGAGTGTGAGCGGCCTGACCGAGGCTTCCGCTTCATCAGTGAGCAGGTATGGGCCCGGAAGAGGCTGGGGGCGGGGGTGGAGGAGGGAAGAGGTAGCCAGGTGGCCGGGAGCAGGAAACACAGGGCCTCCATGGAGGCCAGGTCCTGGGATGGAGCAGCTGGCCGTCGGGTAGTTGGGGGAAGGGGCTCCCCGCTTAGTGTGGAAGCCAGACGTGAAACAAGGAGTTACTGCACCATGTTCTAGAGCTGGGATCATGGAAGCTCATAGGATGTTATTCAGCTCTAGTGGGTGATCCTGAGCTAAGTCTTGAAGGATGAATTGGAGTTTGCTAGTTGCCCAGGGGGGTGGGGAGAATGGGATGTTGCAGATAGTGTAAAGGAACAAATGGAGCATATTTAGGAAGAGTTAGAGACAGGGCTGGAAGATAAGGCAGAGCCAAACCCTGAGGAGCCCTGTAGGTGAAGGTTAGAAAGGGTTGGTTGGTTGGTTGGTTGGTTGGTTTTTAAGTCCTGAAGGCAATGGGGAGCCACGGGAGGGTTTTAAGTGGTAGAGTGACATGCTTAGGATTGAACTTGATAAAGAACATTCAAGCAGTGGTGTGCCAGGGAATGGGAGGAGGCAAGGAAGATAGGCTGTGGGATCCCCAAGTTCAAGGTTCTATATGCGACTTGTTCCAAGGAGGACAAGGCTGAGTTTTTCTAAGGGTGTGTTGTGGAGGTTGCGAGCTGATAATCAACTTTGGGGGAGAAGATGATGAAGGAAGAGGATCCTCACAGGAGGGCTGGCTTTCAGGCAGGGCACAGGTAGAGGTCCCACCTGTCACTGCTAGGGGACTTTGTAGGCTTGGGCAGGGTCTCTGGAGGGCACTATACACAGGGTTGGCAAGGAGGGCCCAGAGGGGAGTGAGTGAGAAGGAAGAATGTAGGGGCCTGAGGGGAAAGGAGAGGATGATGGAATTTGGGTGGTGGCCAAGGGTGAAAGGGACAAGAGACCTGGAACTAACTGGTCTTCTGGTCCACAGGGAAACTGGGGGAGGGGTGAGGGCCTCGGGGGGTCTGGGGTCAGGTGCATCCTGAAGAGAACTTCCTTGCTCATCAAGGTCTCCCACCACCCCCCCATCTCGGCGTGCCATGCGGAGTCTGAGAACTTCATCTTCTGGCAAGGTGAGGGGGGCTGGGTGTGAAGGGCAGACAGGGGAGGGGCTGGAACACTTTCTGGTCTTATCTCTGCTGTTCCTCTCCCTCCCTCAACCCAACTCCAGACATGAAGTGGAAGAACAAGTTCTGGGGCAAATCCCTGGAGATTGTGCCTGTGGGGACAGTCAACGTGAGCCTGCCCAGGTGAGTGTTCCTGAATGCTCCGCAGCCAGGCCCAGGCCACAGGCCATCCTCCAGGCTGGGACCAGGAGGTGGCAGGGACTGGAGAGAGGCCTGAAGCTGCTTAGGGTGGGGCAGGTTCTGTACATTTTACACCTATGTTCACAGCAGTTGCCAGTAAAGAAAGGTGAAAAATCTTCCAGCTGGAAGGGCTTGTGAAGGTCATCTGACTGAGTAGTTTTCACACATTCTGACCGTGACTCACAGTAAGGAATGCATTTGAGACTTCAAGCCAGTGCACAGTAACCCATAGACACACACGTGCACACACACACATATACACAGAAACCTAAAGTGATTTCAGGACTGCTCACAAACCACATTTGAAACACGCTCATCTAACTCATTTTACTGGGGGCACTGCAGCCAGAGGCCGGTGCAGGGGTTGGGGAGGCCCTGGACTTCGGGGTCAGAAGTCCTCGGTAGGAGTCTCAGTTCTAGCACTGAATAGTTATGCAAGCAGCAAGAAGACTTGACATCTCAGAGCCTTGAGTCTGCTTGTCTATAAAATAAGAGTAATAAGTAATGCCTGACAGAAGTGCGCAGTAAACAGAGTGATATATGTGAACAGACCGACCATGGTCCCTGGCACCCAAGGCCAGGGACCCAGTCTATGGTTTTACCCCCATGACTTAGGCACTCAAGGGCTTTCTCAACAAATGGAGATGTGTCGGCTGAATACTTTCTGTGAAGGCTGCTCTGCTTTATAAATGTGTCATTCTTCATGGAAGGACGATGAGCTGGAACCAGGGCCCCAGGTTTCCTTCTGCAGACCCATGTGTGTGAACTGCTCCAATGAGACAGGTGCTCCCTGGCTCAGGGTGGCGCATAGTTCCCCAGAGCTGGCCAGCTGCCCTCCCCCACGCTCTGTCTCTCTCAGGTTTGGGGACCACTTTGAGTGGAACAAGGTGACGTCCTGCATTCACAACATCCTGAGTGGCCAGCGCTGGATTGAGCACTACGGGGAGGTGCTCATCCGGAACACACAGGACAGCTCCTGCCACTGCAAGATCACCTTCTGCAAGGTGGGCACACCACCCTGCCCCTGCCTGTCCGCCCCCAGCAGCTCGCCCCGGGCAAGGGGAGGGGACACCTCCCTAAGCCCCCCGCCCCCACCCCCACCCCAGGCCAAGTACTGGAGCTCCAACGTCCACGAGGTTCAGGGTGCTGTGTTGAGCCGAAGCGGCCGCGTCCTCCACCGACTCTTCGGGAAGTGGCATGAGGGGCTGTACCGGGGGCCCCCGCCGGGTGGGCAGTGCATCTGGAAACCCAGTAAGTGGGGCAGCCGGGGTGGACTGGGCGGGGTAAGGGCTGCTGTGGCACAGTCCACCTGCCCCAGCCCCCTGCCTTCCCCCCAGACTCAATGCCCCCAAACCATGAGCGAAACTTCGGCTTCACTCAGTTTGCCTTGGAGCTGAATGAGCTGACGGCTGAGCTGAAACGGTCTCTGCCTTCCACGGACACGCGGCTCCGGCCAGACCAGAGGTCAGTGCCAGGCAGGTGCTGCTCTAGAACCCGGGGCTCCTCCCTCCCCTGTGGGTTCCATACAGACCTGGGACTGTGTCCTTCCTTCCTTGAGCCACCACAGGGGGAGATGGGGCCTGTTTGGGGCAGAACTGGGCAGGACAGAGGCCTTGAATGTGGGGGCTCCTGAGGGTAGAGGCAGTTCTGCTGACTGCAGCCTGGATGCTCAGGTACCTGGAGGAGGGGAACATACAGGCTGCCGAGGCCCAGAAGAGAAGGATCGAGCAGCTTCAGCGAGACAGGCGCAAAGTGATGGAAGAGAACAACATTGTCCATCATGCTCGCTTCTTCAGGTGCCTCTGCCCTCTGCCCTCTGCCCCGGGTCTCTCTGCGACCCAGGCTCCCCTCCTCCTCCCTGTAGCCCCTACCTGCTTTGAGTGGGGCCAGCAGTGGGAGGCAGCATCTGGGGACAGCGGCCTTATTTCTGGATGTTCACCTCTTGTCTTCCCTTTCCCCGTCCCCCCAGGCGGCAGACAGACAGCAGCGGGAAGGAGTGGTGGGTGACCAACAACACGTACTGGCGGCTGCGGGCTGAGCCAGGCTATGGGAACCTGGATGGGGCTGTGCTCTGGTAGCCCTGGCCCAGGGGGCAGGAGGCCCCAGTTCCTCCCTCCTGCCTCCACCCCCCACCACCCCGCCACGGACACTTGGGCGAGGCCAGGCTCTCCCACTTACTGCCCTGGAGACCAAAGGGGCAGCCCTGGCTCTGGCCCTCTCCCCTCTGCTGGCCAGAGGGGCTGCATCTCAGCCCACTGCCCACCCCTGGTCTAGGGTGGGAAGCAGGATTTGTGCTTCCCCAGTCTCGTTGCCCCAGACAACCGGCATGTAAGACCCTCCTTGCTTTGTCATCCCCCGTCTTTCCCCCTTGGGGTACTTAGGGGAGACTCCAGACCCTCCAGGATCTGTTCCCCATTTCAGTGCCTTCCTAGGACACAGGGGATCCCTTGATACTCCCCAGGCTTCCTGTGCCCAGGACTCTGGCCCCAGCATTGAGGTTAGAGTGACTGAAGGAGAGGGGACGGCCTTTTCTTCCAGCCCCATGCCTCCCATTCCCCATCTCCAGCATCTTCTCCCCACACCCTGGGCCAGGGCGCTCCCTTTGCTTGGCCCTGGCAATTTCTCTCATCCTCCTGGATCCCCTTCTCCCAAACTGCAAAATGCCTGCAGCTTCCAGCTCCTTTATCCTTGGACCTCAAGTGGTTTCCTTCAGTCTCAGCTCGGCGGATCCCCTCAGAGCAGACTGGGCAGGAAGGGCGCCTGGCCTCAGACCCACCGGGAGTGAGTGAGGACCCGTGAGAGTGTCGGTTTGTGTTGGAGAGCGTGTGTGCGTGCGCGTGTCTGTGTACTGCTTGCAGGCGAGCAGGATTCCTCTTGTAGCCCGGACGTCCCCGCTGCCGGGTGTCCGCCCCCGTTGCTGCTCATTTTCTCAGTCTGCCTCTGATTAAGGTGAATGGCTATGACATTCCAAACTCCAATAAAGACTGTCCCAAACTTTGGCCTGCAACCATTCATTTCAAAACACATGTGTTCAAGTGAAATGAAGGCTCATGGCCCCCTACTCACCCAGGCTAAAACCCAGTGTCACCTCTCCTTTAATCCTCACATCCTGTCGATTCTACCTCGGTGTCTCTCAGCTCTGGCACCTTCTCTCAGTTGCAGCTGGCTTAGGATGGGCCCTTGTCAACTTTTGCCTGGACAACTGCAGTGTCCTCAGAGCCTCAGGCACTTCCATTCTTAACACTGCCTTTCAGGGGGATATTTTAAAAGACAAATATGGCACCTCGTACCTGCTTCAAATACATCCATTGCTTCTCAGTGCCTAAAGGGAAAACCCAAACTCTTCAACCAGGCAGAGTATTGTGTAGTTCCTGTCCCCCTCCAGCACAGAAGCTGACTCCATGCTCAACATCCTCGTTTAGGTCTGCGCTCACTTCCTCACCCCACTCAGTGACTGTTCAAGGAAAGGTGGAGGTGGGGAGGGACTAGAAGAGATGGGAGAACAGGGCAAGCTGCAGGTTCTACCCTCCCCAACCACCTGGGCTGAGTTCAGATCCCAGCTCTGTTATTCCAAAGCTGAGTGATCTTGGCCAAATGTCTTACCTTTCCCTTCAGAGACTCCATTCCCTCATTTGGCTTCTTCTGTGTCTCAGAGGGGGATGTAAGTGTAGTGAGCCAGGCTCCTGATCTTATTAGTTGTCTCCTAACCCCTCACCTCACCCCACTGTGACCACAGGCCTTGGTCTGGTTTGATGGATGTCCCAAGAGGAGGTCATGCTTTCTCAGGAAGGTGGCAAGAGCAGAGGGATCCGCTGAGCTAAGGCAGCTCTCCCAATTCTAGTTTTTCCTTCTTCCCTCTCCTCCAGTGCCCCCACACCCTCGCTCCAGGGCTGGGTGTGGTCCACATTTCCACAATTTATTTACAGGGAGCTCTAAAAGGAACACATTTGTCCTGACACCATGCACCAGAAATAACCTCAACCCATTCCAAAGAAAGCCAAAGCCTGCACACATTCAGGATCTTTTTAAAACGAAGTGCACTGTCTTCCTCCCCCACCCTTTCCACTCAGAGCCACACAGAGCCTGATTGACCAGCCGATGTTCAACCTCTGCATATTTTAAGAACTAGAGTTTCAAGTAGACCAAATTCCAAAGTTATTTTTCTAATGGAGACAGGAGACTGGCAGCTCCTCTACCCACAGGAACCAAGTCATCTGTGGCTTTGGCCGTCTGGATCAGCGTCCTCTCCCCTCTGGGTGCCAACCCAATGGCAGGAAGATGGTTAGGATGGTCAGGTTGGTTTGCTCTCGCTGGGGCACTCCCTGCTAGAGGACTGCTGTCATCTCAGAAAGCCTCCCCACCCAGCCAGGGTTTGGTGGGGCGCTCAGGCCAGGCTGACTCCAGGCTGGGTTCTGTGGACAGAGTGAAGGGACAAGAAGCAGCTGTAGGTGTAGAGGGTGGCGGCCACCTCAAGTGCTCAAGTCTGGTCTGAGAAGGAACAGTGGGCCCCCTTGTCAAGCCCATCTCAGTCTAGTCTGAGGACGCACAGGAGGACTGCTGACCACAGGGCCTAGGAGCAGCCCTGCCTAGGTGCAGACCACTGGCCTTGCCTGGAGGATATGGTGGGCCTGGGCAGATGGGAGGATGTGGGCTCAACAGCCCACATCTTGACTCAGCTTGGGAAGGATGGGAGGTGGGACACACCAGTTTGTGAAGCCAGGGACCTGCTCCCCTGGATGTGGGAAGAAGGTCAGAGCTTGAACAGCAGGGGAAAACCTGGGCCCGGTGATGGTGACAGGAGCTTCATCTCACCTACTGTGGTCCCGCCAACCCCAAGCAGCTCCACTTAAAGAGAGATTCAAATTATATTTTTAAAGTTCACTATTGGATAGGTGATGGGGATGCCCGGGTAGCTAGGGGCAAAAAGGCTGGAAATACTTAATGACCCCCCCAATTCCCTGAATCTTCTGAATAAATAGTGGTTTGGGGATATGTTTGTAGTAAACCCCAGAGCGAGGAGAGGGTCGAACCAGCAGAGGAGGCTGGTGTCAGAAGTAAACACCATCGGACATTAGTTGAAGTGATGAAAACAGATTTTGTTCTGTGACTACTGACCGGAGAGGAAAGAGCTGAGCTCCGTTCCAATCCATGCAGAGGAGTCTGGATGTCTAAGGGGAGAATGAAGGAGTAGGAAGGACTGCAGGAACTCAGGCAGGGTCAGAGAAGAAAACATGACAAATTACAAGAGGTCATGCAGTGTCAATGTCGTTGGGCCAGGGCGCCTGCCAGCGGCGGTCATTTTAGGATTCTGTCCTCTGGGAGAGACTGGGAGACAGGGTGCTACCCCTCCTGATGACTACATTTCCAGGAACGACTTTCATGTCCTTGAGAAAAACACTCCTATTGGAGGTGGAGGAAGGACGGAGGACAGAGTCACAATTGTAAGCCCTTTTGAGTAAATGCTCTAAGAAAGGGAAGTTAGGGGCCTAGGGTCAGGTGTGGGCTGGAACAAGCAGCAAATTCTCCTGGCAGCACTGAGCTTTCTCAGGCAGGCATCTCAAGAGGGGTGGGGGTCGTCCTAGGGACATGGCCTTATGCTGCAGGAAGCTGTGCTAGAGTTCAAGGTCTCCTAGTGCAGGGGTTTGGGCAGAGTCATTATGTGCTCACCTGAAGTTCTCATGGGACACTTCCCAGCCCCTCCTGGAGGTCAGGGTGTGGATCTGAGTCCCCAAAGCTGGAGTCGGTGTTCAGGGCAGAAGGAGTCAGATGAGCTAGCACCCACCTCCCTGCTCCTCCGATGGCATGCAGCTCAGGTGGGTGTGTGGATGTGGTGGGGGTGGCAGGGGGTGGAGGTTTCCCACCAGCTCTGCTGCAGGAAGAGAGCAGTGGGGGCAGTGGGGGGGGGTACCCGAAGTATCTGACCAATGCCTGCTCAGGATGCAAAGGTCCTGATGTTCAACTTCAAGTCCACTGGTTTCGGTCTGTCCCCTAGAACTTTCCTCTCCTAGGTTGTACTGTTGTGGTCCCAGTTCTCCACAGGCACCTTAAAGAATTCTCAGGGGACCCCTTCTGTCTGGATCATTTGCTTAATGATGCCGCCTTCCTGGAAAGGACCCACTAAACAAGTGATTTCCCTTTTAAAGACCCTCTGGTTCCAGCAAGGGCAGAAAAGGATGTGGGGCTTAGCGCTCTCCCCCGGGGCCCATCTCTGTGCCCCTTAGGTGGCCAGAGAGGGTAGCAGAGATTTCAGGGGGACCCTCACAGGCTGGCCTGGGCTGAGTCTTGTTCACCCAATGACCTATTCCTGGTATAGACTCTTAACCAGGCACCTGGCCTAAAGAGTTCATAGATTGATCCACCCTGATTCTTATCCCACCCTCATCCTCTCCTCACCTGCCCCCTAAAAGCCCATGCAGAGAGGAGTCGCTGACAGCTCTTGAGATCCCCGACACACCAGAGTCAGCTCCAGGTCAAGGTGCCCCCAGGGGCTGCAGGAACTTGACCTTGGGAGTAGGGGTTCTAAAGTACCACCTATGTCTCATTAACATGTCATCACATAGTGCAAAATCCTCAGGTTCCTGGAAGATGCTTCCAGGCCCTAATATATTTGGAGGAGGTAAGTCCAAACTGTTGGCACTATGAGCCATGATGCCAGGACCCTGGGGATGCTGGGCCTTGCTGGTTCCTAACATGAGAGGCCTCTAAAAATGATGGGTGGGCTGGACTATGGGGAGGTTGTGGGTGGAAGAAGAAATTGGAAGGGTCTGGACAGGAGCTGGAGAGAGAGAGAATGGGGATGAGTTGGCTTCAGAGTCAGTATATCCAGGATGGAGGTGGTGAGATTCTTTAAGTTTCCTCAAGAGGGCGCCTGGGTCTCTTGGAAGGATCAACTCAGGCCCATCCTGAACCCATGTGGCTGGTGGCTGCACCCACCATATCTGCTCAGAGTATCAGGCCCCCAGGAATCTGCAGTGGCTGGGGCCCAGCTCGGCAATGATAAATGATAGCACAGACACCATTTGTCAGCAGTGCACTCAACCACTGACCACCTTCATCTTCAGAGAACACTCACTGGGGCAGGAAACACCCCTTTCTGAGCGACCCAGGGGTCTCCACTCTCCCAGAAACCGCCCAGGTGGCCTGGGGGGTGGGTGGCCAGGCCTCCTTTGCTGGTGCCTTCTCACTCCCAGGTAACAGCACCCTCCAGGGGCTGTTTCAAGACACCCCCCCAACCCCAACTTCATGAGAGAACTTTCCGCTAAGTTTCCACTATCACCTCTCTCGCTTCTGTAGTCTCCAGACCCATCACACATGGGAAGGAAACTCAAAATTAGTCTGGTACCCTAACTTTGAAATTCCAAAGAGAAAGGCAGGTAGAGCGTATGGTAGCTAGAGAGCCATCCTAAAGTCCAGACAAGCGATGCCCCTGCCAGGGTCCTCAGATCTGAAAAGGTCTGTTTCTGGCTTTTCTCTGACAGCACCCCTCCCACAGGGCTGGGATCTGTGGAGTGGAGGGAATGTGGTATCTGACCCATCACAGACAACATCCCAGGTACTTAGGGCCCTGGAATTCCTGAACAATTGGCTTCTAGATCACAGAGCAGGTACCTTTCCCAGGCACACCCTGTTGAGGTTTGACTGTGCCTGCCTGTGCGGGCATCCCCTCCCAAGCCATGACAGACATGTGGAGGTTAGCAGCTGGCCTTGGGCCAGGTCTCCCTACACTGATGAGGAACTCAGAGGAGTTTGAAAATTCTAAATTCAAACCTGACCTTTCAGGTCATAATAAAGTTTTATTTTGTCAAGTCTGGAAGATAGAACATATTTGTCAGCTTGGTTTATAACCTTTAAGTATTTACCATGTGATATATGAGCCTGTGTTTGTACTTCTATCACCCAGGATAGAATGCTAGGGGTGGGCCTGGAAAGATTTCTTGTGTTGTGCTTCTCAAGGATGTATGCATGTGGTGGGGGCACCCACTGTGCCCTCCTGGGAGGGGTGAGACTAGGGGTGAGAAAGAAGCTAGGTCAGTGCCAGTTTAGTAGAGATGTCTTGGCTGCTGAGAGAAGCCATCTCACCTAGGACCCGTGGAAAGAACCAGAAAAGAAGTGGGAAGGGTGGGTCCCATTAGCCCTCCCTCCCTTCTCCACCACTTAGCAAGATACTCCAGGCCCAGGGCAGCCTCTCTCCTCAAGCCAGGCCATCAGAGGCCAGCACACTCCCCTTCCACCACCTGCAAGGCAGGGTGGGACTAAAAGCCAGGAGATCTGAGTTCCTTGCCTGGCCCTGCCATTTAATCCCTTCCTTCATTTCTCCCTCTGTAGGGTAGGTTTAATGATAAGGCCCCACTCCCTCAGGTCTCTCTCTTTTGTCAAAGGAGATTGTGGGACGTGGCATTATCTAAGCTGTGGAGCACCAGACAAGGGTGACTTCAGATGATTTGGACCAGAGTCACCACCAGCTCTGCTACCCCAACACCCGGGGCTCCCAGTGCAGTACAAGTCCTCCCTGAGACAGAAGGAAGCAGAGTTCAAATGTGGGTGTGCAGACACAAGTTGGTGCCCTAAAGTTCCCAATACTTTTGCCAAGGAAAGGATACAAAGCATCTCTCCCAAAAGATGGGGAGGCTCAGGCCTCGGTCAAGGGGGAGGGGGCAGCACCCCTCTCCTCTATAGTCCCCCTCACCATCAGGCCCCGAAACAGAACACATATGTTAGCTAACTTACCCCCACCCCAGTTAAAGAGCCTCGGGCTGCGGAAAGCTCCTGTCCCACCCACATCAGTCACAGGAGAGACACTCTTGGCCAGAAAGTCGTGGAAGGGCAGCAAGTCCCAGGTTGGCAAAGATGAGGGTTGCGAGGTCAGAAATGGGCACCTGCCCCAGGCATCACTTTGGCCTTCACCTCTGGCACCAATACGGGGTGGCCAAGGTGGGAGGTGGCCGGGTGCGTGTGGACACTCAACTTCGCAGGAGCACCCGGGGCAGAGCCGCACCGCCCAGCCCGGCCGCTCTGGTGCAGCTGGCCCGGTGGCCGCCGGGCGGAGCCCGAGGACCGGCGACGCTGGAGCGCGGGGCCTGGCCCGGCGGGTGGCAGCGGCTCGCCGCGTCCTCGGTCGCTTCTGCGGGAGCCTCGCGGGGACCCCGTCCCCGCCCACCCACCCACCCGCGGGGCTGCGGGACTTGGGCCGCGGGGTCCGCGGGGGCGCCTGGGGTCTCTGGCCACCTATCTCCTCCGCGCACACTAACGCGGGTCTCCTCGCCCAACACGCGCCTCAGGCACTGCGGGACCGGGACCGCGCCCCCGCCTGCAGCCCTTCACCTGCAGAGAGGGCCGGCCCAGGGCCCCAGACCTGGACAGCCTCCCGCAACAACCTCAACTACTCATCCTCTCCATCTCAAAGGATGTAAAATGTGTCCTGGGGATGACCATCTGGAAAAGGAAGTCCTGACCAAGGGAAAGACCGAGAAGGGACAGCATGGACTCGGAGAGCCGCAAGGGTGAGGACAAGAGACAGGGACGTCTGAAGGCAGAATAATTTAGAGCCCTGTGTTATGGAGAGGAGGTAGTGGCCAAGTTTCCTGTCTAGATTGTCAGTTTCTCCCTGTATTTCTTTAAACTGACAACAATATAGTGCAAGTGTTTTTTTTTAACCATCCCTCCACCCCTGTTAAAAAGAATGCACGTTCATTGTTGGACAATTAGAAAACACAGAAAAGAATAAAGACCTGTCTCCAAAGGCAAAGGAAACAAAAGCAAAAATAAACAGATGGAACCTAATTAAACTTAAAAGCTTTTGCACAGCAAAGGAAACCATAAATAAAACCAAAAGACAACCTATGGAATAGGAGAAAATATTTGCAAATGATATGACTGATAAGGGGTTAATATTCAAAATATGTAAACAGCTCATACAACTCAATATTGAAAAACAAGCAACCCGATTGAAAAATGGGCAGAAGACCTGAATAGACATTTTTCCAAAGAAGACATACAAATGGCCAGTAGGCACATGAAAAGATGCTCAAAGTTGCTCATCAACAGAGAAATGCAGTGCAAAACCACACTAAGGTATCACTCACACCTGTCAGAATGGCTATCATCAAAAAGACCACAAATAACAAATGCTGGCAAGAATGTGAACAAAAGGGAACACTTGTGCACTGTTGGTGGGAATGTAAATTGGTTCAGCCACTGTGGAAAACAGTGGGGAGTTTCCTCAAAAAACTAAAAGTTACCATATGATCCAGCAATTTCACTCCTGGGTATATAGCCAAAGAAAATGAAAACAATAGTTCAAAAAGATACATGCACCTCAATGTTTATAGCACCATTATTTACAATAGCAAAGATATGGAAACAATCTAAGTGTCCATCAACAGATGAATGGATAAAGAACGTATACACACACACACACACACACACACAACTGAATACTGTTCAGCCATAAAAAAATGAATGAAATTAAGAGATAAAGCAAGTGTTTGGAGTGAGTGGGCCTTCATGGGTAGCACCAGGTTCTTGTTATGGTTATCTGTTGGTCTAAAACAAATTTTAGGATCAAAGAATAAATTAGCTATTTTTTATGGGAAAAAAAAGAAATTTTGCCATTTGCCACGACACAGATGGACTTGTAGGGTATTATGTTTAGTGAAATAAGTTAGACAGAGAAGGACACATACTATATGTTATCACATACATGGAATCTAAAAATTAAACAAACTAGTGAATATAACAAAAAAGAAACAGACTCACAGATATATAAACAAACTAGTGGTTACCAGCGGGGAGAGGGAAGCAAGGAAGGGCAAGACAGGGATAAAGGATTAAGAGGTACAAACTGCTATGTGTAAAATAAATAAGGTGCAAGGATACATTGTACAGCACAGGAAATATAGCCAATATTTTATAATAACTATAAATGGGGTATAATCTTTAAAAATTGTCAATCACTATGTTGTACACCTGAAAATTACATGATATTGTAAATAAACCATACTTTAATTTTAAAAAGTCCTAAAAAAATAAGTTAAAAAAAAGCCCACATTTCCACATCCCAAGGACTGTCTTTCAATCCTTAGCACTTTCTTCCATAAGTGTCACATGATCACACCATCTGTAGTTTTGTGTCCTACACCAGGACCACATTCCCATGTTACTGTCTTCAAAAACATGATTTTTAAAGTATACATAATGTTCCATTGAAGCATAGGAGTTTTAGATTTACAACCTTTAAAATATATCAGAAAAAAAAATTGCAAAATAAAATGTGTTGGAAACCTCTGAAAAATAAAATAAAATCAATCAGAATAATAGCAAAGAAAATCCTTGAAGCTTTATCCACATCTGATTTTTTTACGCTAAATTACTAAACAAGGAATTATTTAAATCTAACGCAGCAGGTTTCAAGCCTGGTTGCATATTCTGTTACTCCGAGAAGTTTTGCAAAAGACCACGGCCAGAGTGGTCCGGGTGGGGCCTGAGCCTCGCTGTTTTGAAAATGCTTCACGTGCAGCCTAGGTTTACCACTGGTTTAAGGGTAGGGACATTTTGTCTCAATTTATTTTTATTCTGAAAGTAACACATACTCCTAGAAAAATATTCAAACAGAAAGGAAGGTATAAATGATATGAGACAATAAACATCCTGCCCCCACATTCCCTCCCACTCCCAGGAGCCCCTCCATTAGCTGTTTGGTGTTAGTGGCCCTGCCTTTTTCAGTGTGAGTGTATGTGTAAAACTGCATATATATGTTGAAACATGGAGATGTGTATATGATGGGCAAAGGCATATCAAGCAAATAACAGCAAATAGACGGATAAAATAAATACATACTTGTTATAAAAACAAATTGAGCAACACACGAGTATATACCCCAAAAGAGGATATCCCGGGCAGCTGGAAACCTAAGCCCGTATCATTGAGGCTGATCGGAACTGCATTTTGAATACTGTGAGTTTTGTGAGGAGAATGGAATGGAAGGGAGCCACAGATGTTATGGGCAGAGCAGCAAAGAGCAAACTGCACTAGTTCAGGCAAAAGACAGCACTCACTTGACTAGTGCTGTGGCCTGAATGTTTGTGCCCCCCCAGAATTCATCTGTAGAAACCTAATCACCAATGTGATGACATTAGGAGGTGGGGCCTTTGGGAGGTGATTAGGTCATGAGGGAGTCGCCCTCCATAAATGAGATTCATACCATTATAAAGAGACCCCAGAAATTTCCCTCACCCTTTCCACCATGTGGGGACTCAGAAGGCAGTCATCTATGAACCAGGAAGTGGCCCTCACCAGACACTGAATCTGCCAGAGCCTTGAACTTGGATTTCCCAGCCTCTAGAACTGTGAGAAATAAATTTCTGTTTATAAGCACTCGGTTGGGCTGCTGGCACTGCTGTTAGAGAGCTCGCTGGTCCACCAGCCCCAACCACATCTTGCTTCCCTCACCACCACTGGACTTCAAGGTCACCGACTGGACCGGCCTCTCCATGGAACCGCCTGCTTGCTACTATCTCTCTCCTTCCTGCTGGCCTCCAACCTTGGTTCCTCCCAAAGTCTGCTCCTACACATGCGCAGCATAGCCCTGCCAGGGCATATTCCCCAGCTATGGATGGACAAGGACTGTCATAGATACACGGCCTTTAGTATGAGATCACATCAAAGTTCTTGGCAATAGTTCAGAGTCCATTTGCACCTGGACAATGGCCTTATCTTTTCTCCTCTCCAGTCATTACCAGCCCTCGCCACTTACTTCCAGACTCTCCTAACCAAAACATGCTCAATCAAATATCTACCTTCTGACATACTTGGGAATAATTTTTATTTCTTCAACATTAACCAAATAATAATGGTTTTTCTTTCTCTCTAGTGGATTTCAGTCATTTGTATTCTGAGAAAATTGCTCATGTGGTCCACATTTCCAAATATATCAGTATGTATTATTCACTCATAATTATTTTCATTAACCCAATAACTTACCATATCCCCTTCTTAATTCTCCAATTTATTTCTGTCTGAAAGCTAAAGTTTAAAAGACTGATAATATAAAGTGTTGGAAAAGATATAGGACAGTAGATGTCTCATACATGGTGGGAGTGTAAATTGGTATGACCATTAAGGAAACTATTAATATCTACTAAATCTAAAAAAGGCATATTTGTACTGTAGGACCAACAATTCCACTCCTAGCCATATTCCCTACAGAAATGAATGCATGTGTTCCCCAAAAGACATGTACAAGAATGTTCCTAACATGAATTATTCATTATTACCAAAGTACTAGATAAATTCCAAAAGTCCATCAAGAGGAGAATGGATAAATAAACTGTGACACGTTATACAGTGGAAAACAAAACAAGAGAGCAATGAAAAAAGAAAGTACCGCTACTTACAACAACGTGAATGAATTATCATAGACAGATTGAGCAAAAGAGGCCACACTGTGTACTGAATGACATCATTTATGGGAAGTACTATGGTGTTCAAAACCAATTAGTGATGACCTTTAGAAAGAGAGGATTGGCTGAGAAGGGTTCCAGTGGAGCCTTCTAGGGTACTAGAAATATTCTAAATTCACCAAGCTATACATTTAAGATCTGTGCTCTTGACTTCATGTAATACAAAGTAAAAAAGTAAAAGGAAAAAGTACTTCTATTTTGTAGTATTTTCCCCAAATGTGAATTTCTTCTGTTGGGAGCTGTTCATTTCCTTCTTTTCATTTCAGACTTTATTAATGGGTACCATTAGGTTATTTTTTAAAGTTTATTATTTCTAGAGTGAGCATGATTAAATAACACACATGCTATGTGCCCAGAATTGTCATGGCTAGCTTTTCCTAAGGTTTTCTAAATCATTACTTGAGAGTTGTATGAACCTTTCCTCTAATTAAGTTTTAAAAATACAAATAGTAGTTCCATTATATTATTTTTAATTGTGGTAAAATGTAAAATAACATTTTAATTGTGGTAAAATGTGGTAAAATAACAGAATTTACCATGTTAACCATTTTTAAGTGTACAGTTCAGTGGCATTAAATACTTTCACATTATTGTGTAACCATCACTACCATCCATTCTCAGAACTTTTTTCATCTTCCTAAACTAAAACTCTATACCCACTGAACAATAACTCCCCATTCTCCCCTTCCCTCTCTGGCAACCACCATTCTATTTTGTGTGTATAAATTCGAGTGAGTACTTGTATAAGTGGAATCATACACTATTTGTCCTTTTTGACTGGCCAGTTTCACTTAGCATAATGTCCTCAAAGTTTATCCATATTGTAGCATGTGTCAGAATTCCTTTCCTTTTTAGTCTTGAATAATATTCTGTTTTATGTACATACTATATTTTGTTTATCCATTCATCCATCAATGGTTGCCTAAGTTGCTTCCACTTTTTTTGTCTATTGTGAATAATGCTGCTATGAAAAAGAGTCTACAAATCTCTCTCTTAGATTTTGCTTTCAATTCTTTTGAGTATATACCCAGAAGTGGAATTGCTGGATCATATGGCAATTCTATTTTTAATTTTTGAGGAATTACTGTTCCTATAGAGGCTGCACAATTTTATATTCCGATCAACAGCGCAAGGATTCCACTTTCTCCACGTTCTCCCCAACACTTGTTATTTTCTGTTAAGTTTTGTTTTTTTCTAATAGCCATTTTAATAGCTGTGAGGTCAGCAAATAGCAGTATTTTTGAAGTGGTTAATTTTACTCTTTGTGATTTGATAAGATTTTGAAGAAGTAAGTTGTTGCCTGAAATATTACGTGAATGTTACATGGGAGAAAAAGTATGTTTTCAGACTCTAGAAAGCCATATTGTCAACATTAAAAGAAAATAAAAACATGTTTTATATATTTTTAATTATGAGAAAAATATCAGATGGAGGAGATGGAAGCCTTAAGCATCTTAACTCCAAGCCTGGATCCAGCACAAATCCTTTGGCTCCCACCTTGGGCAAAACCCAGAACCAGAAGAATCAACAGGCCCCCGGTTCAGAGTTGAGAACACTGAGGATTTAGGACAGTGTTGCAAAATCCTGATGGGTGAAAGAAGTCATTTTTGTCTTAGGGGAAGACAGCAGAACACTTGAGATGTCCCTGATCTGTCCAGGGTGCTGACAACTAGCAAGCCATCCTGCCAAACAGCTTGGAAAGAGTTGATGCTAATTACGAAGTTAGCTCCAGCAGCTTTACAGCTTCCAGTCTCAAGGAAAACTAACTGAAAGTCCAGGCTCCTCCCCCTTCACACTCCCTGGAAAAAATTGTCAGAGACATCCTGTCTTGAACCCAATAAACTAGAATCCCAAGGAGACTTGAAAAGAGCCACAAAGCTCAAAAAGAAGTACAACTAAAAAATACCTTGTTTAAGAATATATGAATATTGGATTAAAATTTTTTAAACAAAAAAGTAATAAACTCACAACTCAGGATAATAGTAAACTAGGGGAGACCAAGGCAGCCAGACAAGAAAGGAGGACACAGACAGACACAAAGTTATTGGTATTGTTTTGGTGCTTAATTTGAGTCTTTGATTCATAGGCATTTATTTTAATATTACACTTTAAGTTCTAGGTATATGCCACATGTACTTTTATACATGATCTAAAAAATGCAATATAAAAGATAATGAAAATTAAGAATATTCCTTAAAAGAATCTCGAAAAAAAATTAAGCCTAGGGATGTGTTTACCTGGTGCCAAAAGAATTGGGCCACCCAAAGAAATGACAGCTTTTTTTTTTTTCATTTCTGACATTGTTTGTAACTATTTAAAACATTAAAATTGTCAATTTTACACTTTCATATTGAAAATGTCAGTATATAAAATAATGCAATGTATTATGGACAAGTTTAGAAATATTGCTTTGTCACTCTCCTATTTTATAAAACTTTTTGATCCAAATTGCTTCTTTGGTATCATTATCCTTGTTGTCACTACTGGGACTGCTTGAGCACTTCCATCTGAGCTTCTTAAGGATAAGCGATTTTCTCATTATATGATGGTGTCCCTGGAAATATTATCCGAAGATACCCATCCACTATCCATGATCTTCACTATGTAACCACCTATTACATACATTTTTAATTTTTATTATTAAAATATTATAAAACAGACAACGTAGAAGGAACATATAATGAACCCCCATATTCTCATCCTCCAGAATTAGCAATTATCAAATTTTCACACACTTGCCTAATCTATTCTTTCTGTTATTATTATTATAAACTCCACCTCACATCTTTTCAACCCTACAGATTTCAGTATGCATCTTTAATATATAGATGTTTTCTTCAAAACCGCAGTCCCACTATCATGCCTTAAAAAATAATAATCCTTTGGTGTCATCTATTTTCTAGTCCATTTTTGAATTTTCCAAGTATTTCAAGAAAACCTTTTTGCAGTTGGTTGGTTTGAATCTGAATGCAGTCAAGGTCCACACACTGCATTTGATGATGTCTCTGAAATCTCTGTTAATCTAGAGTAGTTCACACTCTCCTCACCCTTTTTCTACTATTATGTTGTTGAAGAAACCAGGCCAGTTACCTTGTAGAATATCCCATATTCAAGATTTGTCTGTCCCTTTGGGATGGCATTTGACTTGTTCCTTTATCTGTTGTATTTCTCTTTAACTCGAAGTCAGATCTAAAAGCTTGATTCTATTCAGGTTTAACTTTTCTCTTGGATAAGAAGGTGGTGCTAAGTCCTTCACATTGCATGTCCCCAGAAGGCACATAATGTCAGGTTGTCTCAGTTTTCATGACACCAATATTGATCTGTGGCTTCAGTAGGTAACAACTTGAAGCCTCTACTGTAAAGTTGCTCATCAACCAAGATTATGCCAGGATTTAAAAAATAAAGCAATCCCCTTAATATACAGAAAAATGCAGAAATAGAGGAGAAAATAATCACTCATGTTCTTGCCTACAAAGTCAATGATAAATGCTGCTTTTTAGACCATTTGTTTCCATGCAGTGCATTCATTTTTTCCTTGCTGTGGTCACATTAATGTACATTTTTACTATACCACTTAGGTACTTTCAGGTGTTATTAAAACTTATGAACATCAGTTTAGTTGCAGCAATGCACATTAGTCAGCTGTTACTAAAACTTCTGAGGTTGAGTAGGGGAGGGCTGGCAGGCAATGGGAATGAGGCTTGATTTCCTCCAAGTGGGGTGGGTGGTGACACGGATGGCTCTGCTGCTGTCAGGTCCCTCCCAGGACTCCCCCCAGGTCCCTTCAGCTTAGAAGCTTCACTCTCTGCTTTCACAGACCCTTAGAGAGAAGCTCCTTTTGATTCTGGCATCTTAATTTCAAGGTTGTATCCCATATAATAAAAGCATAAATGAGGAACAGATACTTATTTCAGCATTGGTTTTGACAGCAAAAAACAGTGCCTCACATGGGAACAAATGAATTAAAAAATAACAACACAGAAATTATAAAGCTACTTTAAAAATGTATTTGTAATGATTTTCAGGTGAAGACTATAGATTGAACACTTGCACATACTTTTTCTCCCTGCCAAATCACCACTAAATGAAATTAAATGGATTTATTTTAGCAATATTTAATTGAAGAATAATTACCATACAGCAAAAGTCACCTTTTTTAGAGTACAGTTCCATTTTTATTTTTCTATGCATCTTAGTTTTTTCTGTGCATTTTGGACAAAGGCATATCGTTGTGAAACACCACCGCAGTCACTACCCTTCCAAATTCTTTTGTGCCTTTGTGTTGTCAAGTCCTTCCCCCACCCCTATCCCTGACAACCACTGACCTGTTTTCCATCCTTATGATTTTGCCTATTCCAGGATGTCATATAAATGGAATAATAGAATATGTAGCCTTTTGAATCTGGCTTCTTTCACTTACCATAATGCATTTGAGATTCATGTGGTTGTGTGTATCAATAGTTCATTTCTTTTAATTGCTGAGTAGTTTTCCATTGTATGAGTGTGTCTGTTCACCAGTTGAAGGACATTTGGGTTATTTCTAGTTCTTGGCAATTACGAATAAAGCAACTATAACCATCCATGTACAGATTTTTGTGTGAACTTGTTTTCTTTACACTTGGATAAATATAGAGGTGTGGAATTGCTGAGACTTATGCTAGATGTATGTTTAACTTTATAAAAATTGTTAAGTGTATCTTTAACTTTATTAGAGACGGCAAACTGCTTCCCAAAGTCGCTGTGCCATTTTGCAGTCCCACTGAGAAAGCATGTGATCCCTATGAGCTCCACAGCCTCAACCCTACTTGTATTATCAGGGATTTTTAAATTTGTTTTTCGTTTTGAGCTATGCTAATAGATGTGTAGTGGTATCTCATTGTGGTTTTAATTTGCATTTCTCTAAAGAGTAATCATCTTAGAATCTTTTCATGTGCTTATTTGTCATTAATGTATCTCCTTTGCTGAAGCATCTGTTTGAATCTTTTGCATATTTATCATTGGATTGTTTTCTTCTTATTGCATTTTTAGAGTTCTTTCTGTATTCTAGTTCCCAGTCCTTTATCATATATATGTTTTGCAAATATTTTCTCCCTGCCAATGGCTTGTCTTTTTACTCTCTTAACAGTGTCATTTGAAGAGCATAAGTTCTTAATTTTGGTGAAGTCCAGTTTTATCATTTTTTTCTCTTATGGATCATGCTTTTGGGGTGGTATTTAGTATATTTTTGCCTAACCTAATGTCAAAAATATCTCCTCCATGTTTTCTTCTAGAAGTTTTATAGTTTTACGTTGAGGTCTGTGATCTATTTTGAGGGTTTTTTGTTTTAATTCTCTTTCAATGCGATCAAAAAATCATAAAAAATAATCTTATTGTTGTTACTTTACTTTTTACCATTTCCACCACTCTTTATTTCTTTAGTGGAGCCAAACTCAGTATGCTTATCACATTCACAGGGTTATTTTAACAGGACAGTAAGCAGATTTTTTTTAAAAAATAGCAATTTAGATAGGAGAGACTATCAACAAAATTTTGGAAACTGGAAACAAATGGTGAATGATAACAGACCTGGGGGAAAATGACCATGCAGTTAGCAGTGGGAAAAGTCTTGAAAGGACCCTGATTTTTACATAATTCCCTAAAGGTTCTGGGATAGAAGTTTCCGGAAGTGGGAGAGAAGGTAAGGTTGGAAAAAGAAAAAAGGAAGATTGTTTAAAAGCCTGTTTAAGAAACAGTGAACCTCAGATTCTCTCCAACTAAACACAGATGAACAATTTCCCTTTCCAGTTCCCAAAAGAAGAGTGGAAGTTTATTGGGTGGTGAGATTAAAGTATTCTCTGGGAGGAGGGTATAGCTCAAGTGGTAGAGCGAATGCTTAGCATGCATGAGGTCCTGGGTTCAATCCCCAGCACCTCCTCTAAAAAAGGAATAAACCTAATTACTTCCCCAAACCCCCACCCTAAATAAACAAGTAAATAATTAGTCTCTGCACTACTGTGAACAAGAACCATGAGATGCAAGATGTAGCTGAAGGTGGGACTACTGTTCAGGAAACAGAAGGATAAAGTAATGTTTATGTGTTAAATTTTGAGACCCCGTTCCCAAACCTCTCCTTCCATTCAGCGCCAAGACGATAGCCGCGAGGCTTAAACCCCATAGGCAAGGGATCAAGGAGGCCTTTTTAGAGAATCCTATCAGTTCGTAAGTAAAGATGCAAAAAGGGTCCCCCCGTCAAAAAGTCCAGCCAGATCACTACATGAGTCCATTGTAGATAAAGCCACTCATTAATTCAGCTATTCCAGTAAGTTTTTAGCATCCCATTCTCAAATATAAGCAGACAAAAGGGTAACTCCCTCTCTGAAAGCCTGATGACAAAGCCCATCACCAAGTGTAGGTTGTGACCAGAAGCTTTCAGAAGAGAGTTCTTCAAACAAGATAAAACTGACAGAAAAATCTAAAATAGATTCACTTCAAAGCACACCATCACAAAACTTCCAAATATCAAGGACCCAGAAGAGATCCTACAAGCTTCCTGAGAAAGAAAAAAGAAAAGTACACATATGAAAAATAAAAAAACCAGAAAGGCTTTATACCCCAAGAATAACATCAGAAGTTAGAAGACAATGAATCATTGCTTATCTGAGAGAAAGTTAATTCTTAGAATTTTGTACCCATGAAAATTAACAATTTAATGTGAACTGAAACAAGAAATTCAAGATGTGCAAATTCTGAAAATACATACATGCCACGTATCCCTTCCTAGGAAGCTACTAGGGTGATATGCTCTACCAACATGAGGGCAGAAGTCAAGAAAGAAAAAGTCATGGAGCACAGGAATCAGGAATCCAGCCCAAGAGAGAAGCCAAAGGATGACGATGGAGAGTGATCAGCCCAGACTGGAGCAGGAAGGCAAGATTCTGTGAGGGAGAGAGTCGTCCATAAGGTGAAACGGATCAAATTACCTGATGTATCTGAAAATACTGAGAAGCAATCTGGACAGTAGGTGAAGAGTTTGGGGTTGGAGTGGTGATATAGCCATAGAAAAACAGGCAAGCAAAAACAATTACTAACTTGAGAGAGGAAAAAGTTGTTCAGAAAAGGAAAAGTACTCGTAGTACTCTGTACGAGTTCCAGTAACGTGAACATGGGGTATTGACCTAGCCATATCAGGTTTTCAGCCATACTTAACGATATAATTACATCGAGACTGTGTGGGGAAGTGAGCATGTATAAGATGGAGATTGGAGGTGAGGCAGGGAAATCCTAATTTTCCATCCTAAGAAGTAAATAGATAATGTCTTAAAACTGCAGAACAAACAAGTAGCTATATAAACATGTTATATTGAGCTAAGGGAGTCGAAGGGAGTTGCTGCCGAGGAACAAATAATGAGGGAGGGGGTGGGAAGCTAAAGTTTTTTATACCAAGGATTGCAGAGCAATTTAGTTCTTTAAACTACTGTACTGCGTTTGACTGTGCTGCCTGCCACACCTGGGGCTCCCTGTCCTGTTCCCTCTGGTGCTCAGGCAGGAGCCCCAAACCCTGGCTCCATCGAGTGTGCTCCTCGAACCATACCCAGTCTCATCGGTATACCTAACACCCTATATCTGATCCCTTTCTCAATATGGAGCCTCAGGCTGCCGGGAGTTCTTGTTCTCCCCCACGTCAGACACAGGAGAGACCCTCCGGGCTAAAAAGGGCCAGAAAGTCCTGGAAGGGCAGCAAGTCCCAGGCTGACAAAGATGAGGGTGGAGGGGGCAGAGATGGGCACCTGCCCCAGGCATCACCTTCACCTCTGGCCCCGACACCGGGTGGCCGAGGTGGGAAGTGACTGGGAGCGTGTGGACACCCAGCTTCTCAGGAGCACCCGGGGCAGAGCCGCGCCGCCCAGCCCGGCCGCTCGGGTGCAGCTGACCCGGTGGCCGCGGGGCGGAGCCCGAGGACTGGAAACGCCCGAGCGCGGAGCCCCGGCCCGGCGGGAGGGAACGGCTCACCACGTCCTCGGTTGCCTCTGCGGGAGCCGCGCGGAGGCCTGGCTCCCCCTGGGCGGCGGGGCTCCGGGCGCCGGGGAAGCACGGGGTCCGCGGGGCGGCTGGAGTCTCCGCATCCTCTCTCCGTGCACGCGAACCCGAGTCCCCTCGCCCAACACTCGCACCCGTTGCTGCCGGACCCTGACTGCGCCCCCGCCTGCAGCCCTTCACCGGCAGAAAGGGCCGGCCCAGGGCCCCAGTCCTGGCCACCTTCTGCTACTCTTAGTGACCAAGGGGGTGGGGAGGCTGCAGGGAGACGACACAAAACGCATCTCAGGTGCCGGAAATTAAAGGACTGAGGGTCAAGAGGTGGTTGGATTAAGGGAAGGGAAGTTTGGAGGAAAATGCGGGGGTGGCAGGAGGGTAGAGGAGGGGTGGTGGAGGCATAAGCCGCCAAAGACATCATTTAATGGAGGGATTAACACTTTTCAGGCTTAAGTGTTTTTTGCATTCATTTTATTAAAGCATTTTTTTCTGGCAGATAAAAGTGATGCAAATCTATTTTAGAAAATTTGAAAATTTACAACAAAATTAAGAGAATAACTTGCTTCTAATCTAATGACCCAGAGGCAATCATTTATATAACCAAACTCTATTTAAATTTGTATCCTGCTTTTAAAACTTAATATCGAGAGCGTTTTCCCATATCATCAAATAATTAATAAAAGTGTGACTTTTGAAGTTGTATCATATTCTATGGGAAAATAGAAGACGACTTATTTAGCCAGTTCTTATTGATGGAAGAGTAGGCTGTCAGTTTCTAAATATTCTCTAACTCATGCTGCAGCCAACATCCTGACACATGAATCTGTGCCAACACATGCTCATTCTTTTAGTATAAGAACTAAGAGTAGAATCATTGAGTGAAATACTATGAATACTTTTCTCAAATTTATTTTAATTCTAAAAGCAGTACTTGTAAAATGTATAAGCAAAAGAGAACATTAAAGATCTGCCCTCGGTCTTTGTCTAATTCCCCAGAGGTGACACTGGTCACGTTTTTGTAGTAAAGTTTCAAGATTTTCCATATGCATTGAGAGCTAAACATACACCAAGATACATGTCTCTGTATGTAGGGGCACAAAACCAAACATCAAATTTATGACCTTTTAATTTTTTAATGGTTTAAAAAATAAAATAGATCACTGTAAGAAAAATATACATTCATTATAAAAACAACAACAATTAAATAAATTAAGAAAAAAATGAAAATAATTGTTACAGTGATGAACCTACCCCTCAAGTCCTTGATTAAACTCTAACTGCAGGTACATAGGACAGAACAGCCGACTCAGCTGAGACGTGCAGTCACTGGCCTGTTCTCCTGCCCTGACTGAGTGGGCCCCTGACCTAGGGGTTCATTGGGGGATGTCAGCTCTGCCCAGATAAAAATTTGTTTTTCATTTTTGTAACAGCCTACATGGTGAACACTATTGCCCCATTTTACAGAAAAGTAGAAATCAAGACACCTGACTTCCAGGTCGAAGTTCTTCCCACATCCAGGACCACTTCATCTTTCTGTATTGTTACCTATCTTGCCTCTTCACCAGAATACAAACCCTGGGTGGCAGGGCCCTGCCATCCTGGAGGCCACAGACCTAGCTGTGATTCCAAGTGACAGAAGTCTTATAGGACCTCTACTCTGAGCTAGGCCCAGGCCAGGGGACCTGGAACATGATGGATAACGTAGTTCAATGGAGGCTTCTAGAGGATGGTTCAATGGGGTATAGCCTGGGGTACCCCTTCACTGGTGGACCATCTTCCTCGGTGAGGAGGGGGAACGACCCTGCCACATGATCTCTCTTTCAAGCTACTGAGTCATCTTGAATGATCTGTAACCTTTCTTTGCCCACACACACCAAGCCCTGGGGGTTCTCAGGTCGCAGGAATTTCCTCAGCTCTGAGGGCTGGTGTAGGTAGAAGAGTGTCTTCTGCCTGAGGAGGGTGGGGGAGGACTTTGGGCTCTCAGACTACTGGGGAGGGTGTGGGAGAACAGTCTAGCCCAGCAGAACTGGTCGGGTCAGGGGTGGCCATGTCTGGGCTGGAAGGGCTCTCAGTTTGCTTGGCTTGAAGGCCAGGCCCCCATGTCTTTACTCAGGGCCACTGTCCTCCCAGAATCTCAGATAGTAATGACACTGGGATAACAGCTTCCACCCAATCTGCACTGGACCACTCTGGGGTCTCCCCTCCAGCACCCCAGCTTCAGGGGTCTGATGGCCTCTCCTCTTGGCCCTCACAGGGAAGGGGGCCAGGCCTTTATCATGGGACCACCAAAGCTGACCTGAGAGCCAGGGACAGGCACTTGGTCCCCATCTTTCCCAACTCTACTTTCTTTCCTAATGTTATTTGATTAGTTGTAATTGTTTTACAATAAATGTGCATTTTTCTTTAAATGATTTATTATATATATTTTTAAAGATGAAAGGGTTGTGTGATCTGCTGTTTCCCTATGGTATACAATGTACAACTTTAATTCATGGAGGATGTGAGGTGTCTTTCCCTCAATACCCTGCAGCCTCCGCACCCCCTTGGTCACTAAGAGTGGTAGAGGGTCGCCAGGACTGGGGTCCTGGGCTTACCCTCTCTGCAGGGGGAGGGCTGCAGGCGGGAGGTCCAGGTCCAGGTCCGGGTCCGGCACCACAGTGCCCGGTGCTCGTGGTGGGAGACAGACCCGCGTGCTTGGGCGCGGAGACTCCTGCCAGCCCCGTGGACGCCGCGCCTACCCCGCACCACGAGCTGGCAGCCCGGGGGAAACCAGGGGCCCCTCCAGGGCCCCCCACCTCCAACCCCACTCCTGCAAAGGCGAGGGCCCAGAGGGAGCCCGCGCTCCAGCGTCTCAGTCTCCGGTCCTTGGGCTCCGCCCCGCGGCCACCGGCTCAGCTGCACCCGAGCAGACCTGCTGGGCGGTGCGGCTCTACCCCTGGGTGTCTACATGTGCCCGGTCACCTACCACCCCGGCCACCCTGTGTTGGTGCCAGAAGTGAAGGTGAAGTGATGCCTGGGACGGGTCCCCATTCCTGCCTCCTCAACCCTCATGTTTGTCAGCCTGGAACCCCCTTTAGCACGGAATTTCTCTTCTGTGTCTGATGTGGGTGGGACAGAAGCTGCCCCACAAACCGAGTCTCCTTAACTGCGGAGGGAGTCGGTCAACAGACGTAGGGATGTCATGTTCTGTTTCAGGAACTGATGGTGAAGGGGAACCACAAAGATAAGGGACCCCATCTTTTGAGAGAGATCCCAGGTCACTATCTGCTTTGTTGCAGCCTCAACTAAACAGGTAATTTTAGGAACTGTTTTTAGTTCCCATCTTCAGTTGATGGGACCCCTATGCCTCCCAGACTTCCTAGCTGGGATTCCATCTCCTGCAGGAGCCAATCTGTCTCCCCATTGCCAGAGCTGGGTGGCGTCCTTATCCCTACCTCGGAAATGAGTGTAATAGAGGAGAACAATTCTGACTCCATAATGGATCTATTCCTTTAGTTTTAACCACTGTGCCCTGCTTTTTAGGCTTAGTTTTGCTAGCTCTGCACCTTGTGTGAAACAATGTTGCCTTTAGCCTGAAATATACAGGAGAGCCTATTCTCAGGGCTCTGACCTTTAAGGATGTTAGCACTTCTGCACTTATGTAGAGATGGCAAGTTGCAAAATAGAGAATAACCTTTGTTTTGTTGGAGATTTACCAGGACACCATGGCCTGACCCACATGGATGGCTGCAAAAACAAAGACTTCCTACACCAAGAAGTTTGCAACAATAAAACACACCCCCTACCCTGTTTTTTTTTTTGTATAAAAGGAGCCTGTATTTTGACTGGAGCAGGGTGATTCTCCAGGACATTAGTGTGCCGTTCTCTCAGTCTGTGGGCTTTCCAAATAAAGTCGCTATTCCTTGCCCCAATACCTCGTCCCCCAATTTAATTGGCTTGTCGTGCAGCAAGCAGAAGGAGTTTGGACTCGGTAACGTAAGGGAGGTGACAACAGTTGATGACAGGCATAGAACACAGGTCTCCTATAGAATCCAGTGACTTTCCTCTGCCCAGACTCTGTTGTGGGGGAGTTGTGAAGCAAAGAGGGGGTCCAGCCTGATTCTACCCTATCTGGGCCCCCAAGAGCTGCATTGCCACAAAGCTGGCTGTGGAAAGGTGGTCCTGGGCCTGGGCTGTGGGGAGGAAGGGAGAGGCAGAGAGGAAGAATCTGTGGGACTTCCCTTCTCTACCTTCCACCTCCTTTACCTCTTACTAGAGAGACTCAGGAGCAGTGGTGTCCTACGTTGGTCATGAGTTCTCTGCTGAATTAGGCAGTCTCCCCACCCCAACTCTCACCATCTCTGTGAGGCTGGATAAGGAAAGTGGTCTCACTACCTCACTCCCCCTCCACTCCAGCTAGCTCTGGAAACGAGATGAGGACCGGAGCTGGACCCACAGCTCAGACTCTGGTCAGGCTCGGGTAGCTGTGGGGGCAGGATGGTGGGTGAGGGGTCTGTGATGGAATAAGGGTCAGAAACATTTTGAGAGTGGGATGGGTGAGGCTAATGGGAGGGGTCTGACTCCCTGTGGGAGTGGGGGTGAGGGAACCAGCATATCCAGGCTTGGAAGTACCTGACACTCCCTTTCCTAAACATCCAGGCAGCCCTCAAGGCAGCAGGTTCAGGGGCAGTGTTAAAGGTTGGGGCTATTCGGGTCTCTGAGAAGTAATAGGTGGTGTGTACTGCAGTGCACACAGCCTGAGTTTGGAGACACTTCTTTATGAGTGAGTCACTTGTTATCACTGGGCAGCACCTTCAGCCATTATTTGTGATCTGGTTCTGATTGACCTGCTTTGGTACAGACACCCAAGAGGAAGTAAATGAAGTCAGATAAGGCGCTCCATCATGAAGTGGGCTCTTTTGGGAAATTGGGTGCCCTCTTCTGGATCCTTGAGGAAATTCACTGTATCTTTTCCATTCTCAGAGTACTTCCATGACCATTTTCACCCCCTACCTCTACTCCACTCACAGGCCATTGAGGGGTCCCTTCATTAAGGATGAAGAGGGTTTTGGGATCCCAAGATTGGATTTCAACACATAAAACCCTAATATAGTCTAAACAAGCATTTACATAGTACTTACTACGTGCTTTACAAATATCAACTCATGTATCCCTCACAGCTACTGATGAGTAAGTACTATTATTCCTGTTTTACAGATGTGGAAATTGTGGCACAGAGAAACTAAGTGCCTTGCCTAAGGTCACACAGCCTCCTACAGCAACACAGGCGCAGCCAGAGGATGTGTGTGCTTCAACAGAGAGTCTCCCCAGGCCTATTCTCTGACTCCCCTGAAGCTCACCGCACACCTCCCAGAGATGAACCTGTCTTGCCTCATGAATAGAAGGTCAGAAGATTTCCAAGAACCTCCCTTCTCTGACCTTGTTGGTTCTGGGAAGTGGAAAGTGAGTGGGGAGGCAGGGCTACTCAAAGTTCTGAGAAACTCAGGGAGAGTCTCAGGAGATTCTCTAAGGCAATATGATCCTGTCACTAACTGAACCATAAGCCGGTGTAGACAGGCCAGTCAGATGGCATCCACACTGCCTTCCCCCTCTCCACCCTCTTGGCATGGAGGAGGACCTGGGGAGGGATCACAAGACTCACCTCTTCTGAAACCTGAAACCTGGGGGCGTGTGGGGTCAGAACTGTCTTTCTCTCATTTAACAGATAAGGAAATGAAGCCTCTTCCTAAGACCCGCCCTCACTCACCACATGTTAGATGACAATCTGCTGTGGGTGTTGGGAGATGGGGACACAGATGTGGCTAAAGAGCAGCTCTCTGCCCGTAAGGAATTCTGTCTAGGAGAGGAAGGACAGATGAGGAAAGGACAATTACAATTCAGTATGACAAGTGGACAACGGAGGCAAATGCTGCAGGAAAGGGGGCTGCTTGGGTGGGACAGGAAGGTTTTGAAGGAGGTGCCCCTTGAGATTGGTATTAGAGGATGGATCCAGATTCGTGAGCAGGGGGAGCATTCCAGGCTGAGGCTCAGGCAAAGAGGCAACTTCAGAAACAACTGTGTAAGTGCAGAACTGTGAGCGTTTATCTGGCTGGCACGGAGGCTGCCTGGGATGAGGACAGGAGACTGGCCGGGGAGGTGGGGTCAGATCGCAAAGGTCTCACTCGCCAGGCTGAGGAATTCAAACTTGACACCGTAAGTGCAGGCGAGGGGTGGTATCATCCTCTCCAAAGAGCACAGATAAGGAAGCATCTCTCCATGCTCAGAAGGAGCAAATGGAGGACAGAGGCACTAGGGATGATTCACTTGGTTTATTAATGTTTTTCATTAAACTTGTGTGGAGTTCTCTATTAATCAGAACTCTTTCTGTGCCAGTGGTAGAAACCCACTCAAAACCACCTTCAACAAAAGGGAATTTTTTCTGGGAAGGGTACTGTGAGAGCCTAAAAGAGTGAAGGAAGGACCACAGGAGCCACCAGAGCTCCACCCCTGCTGATGGCTCATCTCCAGCTCTGCTTGGCTCTGTTCTGCAGAGAGACTCCCTCACATGGAGGGAAAGCGGCCACCCACCGCCCAGCCCTCTGCCTGTATCATCTCAACCAGCAGTCCCAGTATGAAGAGGACCTCCTTCCCATGGCTGGAAGGATCTGATTGGTCCGACTGGGTCAGTGATACTCGTTGGTCTAATCACTGTTGCTGAGACTGTGATTAATCCATTCTGGGTCACATATTCATCTCTCTAGAGAAGGCAAAAGTGGAGGGAGCATCCCAACTCCAAGCTCCTCAGGACCGTGTGGAGTGAAGGTAGGAGTCCCCCAAAGAAACAGGGGTTCAGTGATCAGGAGCTGTGTACAAAATGAGCCAGCCAGAAAAAAAAAAAAAAAGAATGCTTCCACTCTTGTGTGCCAAACGCTCTCCTAAGATGCTATGGATTCAGAGATAAGATCCCTTCTCTACCGTCAAATACTATAGTCTAGAGGAGGGTTTGGATGATTAGAAATTGTCATGATGATGATGAGATATGGGGATTCTCCAGACACTTTGGAAACCCAAGAGAGGGGCACCCAACCCAGACTGAGACAGAAAGAAACCAGGAAGAACGTTCCTCCAAAAGTTGCCCCTCAACTGAGTTATAAAAGATGAAGAAGGGGTGTGGGTATGGCTCAGCGGTAGAGCGCATGCCTAGCACATACAAAGTCCTGGGTTCAATCCCCAGTACCTCCATTTGAAATAATAATAATAATAAATAAGATTTTTAAATTTTAAAAATTAAAGATGAAGAAGAACTAGCCAAGGGAAGAAAGGTAGAAGGAAGTCCAGGGAGAGGGAGCAGCATATAGGAAGGTAGACTATAAAACAGCAGGTTCCTGGCGCGGGCAAAAGGGCAAATTGTTGTGCGCTTCCTCAAGAGAGTGGCACGGAGGGTTTGCAGTGCGGGGTGAGAGGACCTAGGGAGTTCAGTGTTGCAATCAGGAGTCTGGGGGCCCGTGGATCAGTCAGGTGGAGAGACCAGTAAATAGTTGGATTTTTTTTTTTTTTTGATCTAGAGTTTGAGAAAAAGGCTTAAGCTGTGGAAATAAATTTGGGATTCATCCCAGTGGGTGGCAGTGAAAGCCATGGGAGGATGCTGTCACTCGGGGAGAGCGAGAGGAAAGCTGAGTGCGCCCACGTCGGTCGAGTGGGTGGACACAGCAGACACAGGGCAGAAGGCATCTGAGGAAAGGATGAGCAGCAGGTCAGCAGCACGTGGTGAGGACATGAGTTGTGCTCTCAGGTCCCCAGGCCTCTGCAGGTGTAATTCTCTCCCACTTGAAAGCTTCCAGGGAAAAGAACAGATTACCTATGAAGGAATGAAAATCAGGTTGTCATCAGACATCTCATTGGCAACCTCTGATGCAAGAAGGTGGAGCAAAAGCCTGCAAAGTGTGGGGTGGGGGGGAGTGTGCAAGATTGCTACTTGTCCCAGCGTCTGTTCCTCATTCTTCCTTAGTGATAGACCCTTGAGTGTTCAGCTGTGCATGTAGCCATCCAGTCAAGGTTACATTCCAGCCTCCCTTGAAGCTGTGTGGCCATGTGAGTAAGTTCCAGCTGTCCTTTCTTTCTTTGCACCTTCCTCCATCCATCCTGCTGCCTGGAAAGCCCATAGGATGCCATCATCTTGGACCATGAGGACAAGGACCACATCTTATACGTGGCAGAAAACTGGGAGGAGCCTAGTCCTCTGCAGTCTCTTACATGACAGAAAAAATAAACTTCAACTTGTTTGAGCTACTGCCATTTTGGGTCTCTTATTTATACTAAACCTAATTCTAACTGATACTGAGGGAAGATTATACCCAGCCAAAATATCAATCAAGTACAGGAATCAAATAAAGTTATTTTTGTATAGGCAACAATCCAAAGAGAAGTCAGGAAATAGATGTTCATATTATTTGAAGTCCTAAAATTAAATAAAATTAAATAATAGAAGAAGTAAGTAAAGGGGTGACTGGCAGGGATTAGGGAAAGACGGGAAACAGGGAAAGCAAGCAAAATTCACCATCTTCCATGGCAAGGAGTCAGGAGATACACTGTTTAAACTTGATGAATTGGGTACAGAGATGTTAGCATATTTTCTGGCATCAAGGAAGTACTATCAGGAAAGTTAAAAGGAGACGTGGTTGAAGATGATTACTTCTGGGGAACGGGCCTCAGAATTGATGGAGAAAGACTTTAATCTTTCAATTTTACTCTCTTGCACAGTGTAGACATATGTAGAAAACCTCTGAAGGGTACGTACCTGACTCTTAACGATGTAAATCTCAGTGAGTAGGCAGTCCCAGTGGAGGAGGGTCTAGGGACAGACTAAAGTTTTGCGTTATAACCTTCTATGTTATTTGGTGTTATAAAAATGAGCACTTATTGGTTTTGTAAAAAAAATTTTATGTTTTTTTTTTTTTAAAGAAAGGCAGGAGGTGGGGGAGATAACAGACAGAGGTCCGCAGTCTGGAAAATACCATAGACAGAAGGACAAGATCTGTAAGGACTCACTTCCTTGGCAGTGAAATTTGGTTTCTTTTATCAAGTCCAATTGCCCCAATTTTGGCTGCTGCCTGGCTTTATCTCGTCCATTGTTCTCTGTGGCCAGACCTGAGAGGGGTTTAGAGAGAAATCCCCTCTTGGGAGGTGTCCTGCTCAAGTGCTCCACTCCCTACTGGCATAGTTAGAGTTGGAATTATCTCAGGGCTGAGCAATCAGAGGCCTCTGTTTTCCGAGTTTGGGATTTCTCTGGTGACACAGTTCCCTTAAATCCTAGCTGGCTGGCTGTCATCTCCATTCCTAGGGATGCCACATGCAAGTAACCAATGCCAGAAATCTTGCCCAGTCATGAAACTTGATTCTGAACCCACTTCTTGTGGTTTATCTCTTAGCAACAGGCTTGGGGCCTCTGACTATCCCTCTAGGCCTTAGGTTAAGATTCTTCCTTGATAGATGGACATCCAGGGTTCACAGCCCAGCATTCTTTCTGTGACTGAGACCTTGAATTTTCTTTGGAGAACCATTTTTCCCTCTCCCATCCTCAGTCAAGAGGTTTAATCTAGTGAGATCTAAGGGTTTGTTTTTTTTTTTTTGTCCCATATATCCCAGACTAGGTGCTAGAGGAGCCACCAATCTAGAAACACCAATAGGTACAAGGGAATAAAAAACCCCAAACTCTGTGAAACCCTGCTCTCTCTAACTAAAGGATCAGGAAAAGGGCAGCTTAGCAATACAGAAAACTTTTGAACAGTAGCCACTTTACTTACTACAGCCAAACACTACCAAAAAATCCCCCTAAACAAGACGAAACAAAAAACTGTGGCCTAATCTGCATATATGAGACCAAGTGGGGAGTTAAGATCCAAGCTTCCCAGGCTGTTAGGAGGCAACTGACCCTTCCCCTCAACAACTCACTGAATGAGGAAAGGCTAAATAAGGAGTCAAGACTTACATCCCCACTCAGGGCAGTCTCCTACTCCAGTGTTAGTGGAGATCACATGGAGAACCTGGACTTCCTACTTAGCAAAGGAAGGGATGCCAACTTTTTCCTTGCCTGAAGTGTCAGAGGAAGACAGCTAAAACAGGAGGTTTAAATAAGATCTAGAGTATCATAACATAATACTCAAAATGTACATATTTCAGTAGAAAGTCACTTACATCAAGAACCAGGAAGTTCTCAAACTGAATGAAAAAAGAAAATCAATAGATTCCAACACAGATGACAGGCATGTTAACACTATATGACAAAGATTGTAAAGCAGCCATGATAAAAATGCTTCAACAAACACGCCTGAAACAAATGGAAAAATAGGAAGCCTCATCAAAGAAACAGAAAGTTTCAGTAAAGATATAGAAGACATAAAAAAGAACCAAATGGAAATTTTAGAACTGACAAAAATAATAACAGAAATTTAAGAATTCAGCGGATGTATTCAAGAGCAGTGAAAGAGAAATGACATCTTTTCAATAGGGGAAAAACAACCCGAATGGCAGTAGATTTCTTGTCAGGAACCACGGAGGCCAGAAAGAAGTGGCATATTTTCCAAGTGCTGAAAGAAAATCACTGTCAGCCCAGAATCCTATATCTAGTATAAATGTCCTTCAGGAATGAGGGAGAAATCAAGACATTCTCTAATAAAGAAAAACTAAGAGAATTCATTACCAGCAGATCTAACCTTTAAAAATGACTAAAGGATATTCTCAACATGAATAAAACTACAAAAGAAAAGAAAAGAAACTTGGAACATCAGGAAGGAATTAAAAATATGATAAACAAAAATATACAAGTAAATTCAACAGGCTTGCTTTCTCTTCTTGAGTTACCTAAATTATGTTTGATGGCTGAGGCAAAAATTATAACACTGATGTGGCACTAAATGTATACAGAGGAAATATTTAAGATGATTATATTAAGTATGGGGAGGATAAAGGGACATAAAGGGAGGTAAGATTTATATATTTCATTCTAACTGGCAAAATGGCAACACTAATAGACTGTGACAAGAGATATATATGTGTGTGTATGTGTGTGTATAATGCAACAACTAGCATCTACTAAAATATACTATACTCAAGACACTATAGATAAATCAAAATAGAATTCTAAAACATGTTCAAGAAACCTAGAGGAAGGCAGGGGAAAAAAAGCAATCAAACACAGAGAGAACAATCTTAAAACAAACAAACAAAAAGGCAGACCTAATCCATACCATATCAGTAATTACATTAAGTGTCAATGGTATAAATACACCAATTAAAAGACAGAGATTGGCAGAGTGAATGAAAAAAATATGACCTAACTACAATTGACCCTTGAACAACATAGAAGATTGGTCCTAGGACTTGCCACTGATACCAAAATCCATGAATGCTGAAGTCCCATAATAGGCCCTCCATGATATGGATCTGCAGTTCCACACCCATTGATTCAACCAATTATAGTATTTATTGAAAAAAATCCATGTATAATTATACCTACACAGTTCAAGCCCATATTATTCAAGGGTCAACTGTATATACTTTCTACAAGAAATTCACTTCAAATATAACCCTATAGACAGACTGAAAAGTAAAAGGATGGAAAAGGTACATCATGCAAACATCAAAAGAAAGTAGAGGTGGCTATATTAATATCATATAAAGTAGACTCCAAAGCAAAGAAAATTACCAGACACAGAAATGATTAAAGGGTCAGTTGACCAAGAAGACATAATTCTAAGTGTGTATGTACCAAAGAACAGAGTTACAAGATGTGTGAATCAAAAACCAATATAAAAACACAAATTTGAAAAAATATATGCACCTCTATGTTCATTGCAGCATTATTTACAATAGCCAAGATATGGGGAAGTAACCTAAGTGCCCATCAGTAGATGTATGTATAAAGAAGATATGGTATACATATACAATGTAATATTAGCCATAAAAAAGAATGAAAGCTTGCCATTTGCAACAACTTGGATGGACCTAGAGGGTATTATGTTAAGTAAAATAAGCAGACAGGGAAAGACAAATGCAGTATGATTTCACTTATATGTGGAATCTAAAAAACAAAACAAATGAACAAACATAACAAAACATAATGGGTCACAATACAGAGAAAAAAACAGATGTTTGCCAGTGGGGAGGGGAGTAGGGGGAGGAAAGAAACAGGTGAGGGATATTAAGAGGTACAAACTTCCAGTTACAAAATAAATGAGTCAAGGGTATGAAATGTACAGTGTGGAGAATATAGTCAATAGCTATGTAAAGTCTTTGTATGGTGACAGATGATAACTAGATTTACCTTGGTGATTATTTTGAAATGTATAGAAATAGCAAATCAGTATGTTGTATACCAGGAACTAATATGGGTCAATTACAGGTCAATTATATAATTGTAAGTCAATTATATAATGTAAGTCAATTACACTTCAAAAAACAAAGTCATAGAAAAAGATCAGATTTGTGGTTACCAGAGGTGGGCTGTTGGGGGATGGGGGAACTGGATGAAGGTAGTCAAAAAGTACAAATTTTCAGTTATAAGATAAATAAGTACTAGGGATATAATGTACAACATGATACATATAATTAACACACTTCTGTATGCTATATATGAAACTTATTTAAAAAGTAAAATCCTAAGAGTTTTCATCACAAGGAAAGAAAATTTTTGCTACTTTTAAAATTTTGCATCTGTATGAGATGATGGTTGTTCACTAAACTTAGTGTAGTAATCATTTCATGACATATGCAAGTCAGATCATTATGCTGTACGCCTTAAACTTATACAGTGCTGTATATCACTCATATCTCAATAAAACTGGAAGAAAAAAACAGACTGGGAAAAAAACTTGATGTAATCGAAAGAAGGAATAGACAAATCCACAGTTAAATTGGAGACTTCAAAATGACTCTTTCTACAATTGATAGAATAACTAGACAGAAAATCGGCAAGTATATACAGAAGAACTTAACAATATCATCAACCTAATCTAATTGACATTTATAGAACACTGTACTTGACAACAGCAGGATACACATTCTTTTCAAGTGCCCACAAAACATATACCAAGATAGACCACATCCTGGGTCATAGAACAAAGTTAAAATTTTTTGAAGAATTGAAGTCATATAAACTGTGTTCTCCAACCACAGTGGAATCAAACCAGAAAACAATAACAGAAAGATAACAAGAAAATCTCCAAAACACTTGGAAACTAAACAACATATCCATGCAGCAAAAAGAAAGTCTCAAAGGAAGTTTTAAAAAATGCATTGAACTGTATCAAAATGTACAGGTTAAGCAGTGCTTGAGAGAAAAGTTTATAGAAAAGAAGAAATGGTCTAAATGACCTAATTACACCAATTAGAAGACAGAGACTGGCAGAGGGAGTCTATATGCTCACTGAACAAGAGTTTCACTTTAGATACAAGGGCATGAAGAGGTTGAGGTGAAAGGATAAAAAAGATATTCCACACAAATAGTAACTAGATGAAAGCTGGGGTGCCTATATTACTTTCAGACAAAGCAGATTTTAATTTTTTTAAAGGTTACCAGAGACAAAGGAGATTATATATTGATAAAAGGTTTAACAATTAAGAACATATATGCACCTATATATATGCATGTATATCAAATATTCACTATACTATATACTCTTGTATATTATTCATTTATATGATATGATATATAGCATATATATTTATTCATATATGTAATTTGTAGGAAATGAAGGGGAAAGAAGAACAGATTAAATGCTAACATGAAAAAAGCAATTGGTCAGATCCAGAGAGTGGGATACTCCTCTACAGAGCAGCTGATCTAGAAAGTCAACAGCATGAAAGAAAAGGTGGGGGGATGTTCCATATTAAAAGATCTTCAAGGAGAACAACGATCAAAAGAAAGATGTGGACTTTGGGAGCCGTGCAAACAAATCAATCATGGAATACATTTGGGGGACAGTTATATACATGTGAATAAGGACTTAGTATGGGAACATATCAGGAATTGTTGATGATTTTGCCAGTATGATAATGGCATTGTGATTATGTAAGAAAGTGTCCTTATGTTTTAAGAGATGTAGACCAAAATATTTGGCGGTAAAATATCATAATGTTCATAATTTTAAATACACCTGAAAAAACAAACGAAACGATACGGGAAAATGTCAACAATTGTTAAATCTGAGGGATTTTTTTGTATGCTTGAAAATTTTCATAATATAAGGTTTCAAAAGAAAAAGGTTGTCACTGAGGACAGCAACCAAGAAAACTCCCTGGCCCTGGTGATGTTCAAGAGCCACCTTGGAGAATGCCCTCAATCCCTGCCAACCCCTGTCAGCCCCACAGGCTTGATTCCCATCTAGATGAATATCACTTACTCTTCTCTTCTTTTTAAAAGGCAACCTGCTGTTCCTCCAGTCACAGCATCTATCCAAAATGCATGTCCACTGTTTTTTCACTGACCTGCAGCCTTGGGTTTCTCTGGTTGGTGTTGAACATGAGGAGTAGGAGAGCCTTGGATATGACCCTCCATTTCAGCCTGTGGTTGGAGTCCTCATCACCAAGCTAAAAGCTTTCATTGCTCTTTCTCACCCTTAACTCCACGATCAGGAATTGGCTCTGGGGCTGTACACCAGAAGCTAACACAACATTGTAAATCAACTATACTTCAATAAAAAAAATTTTTTTAAAGAAAAGAAATTGGTTATTGGCTAAGTTTCATAAGCTTTTTAAAAAAAAACTTTATTTATTTAATTAATTTTTGGGTGAGGGGAGGTAACTAGGATTATTTAATAGTTATTTACTCTTAAAGGACATACTGGGAATTGAACCCAGGACCTCATGCATGCAAAGCATTAGCGCTACCACTCGAGCTATACCATCCCCCCAGCTTCATAAGCTTTTGATACTCCTTTGGAATCTGTATGTCAATACTTCCCCAAGACCTAGGAAAAGGGGGCTCCACCTCTTGATGGATCAGAAAATAATTTCCACAGGGGTAAAATGAGGATGTGTGTTCTGTCCCCCCCAGTCCTAGTCCATCCCCACAGTTTTCACCTTGTTTCCTAATCATCTGATATTACTTTGGGATGAGCTGGTTATACATCCTCCCACTATAGGAAAAGAATGTGCAACATCTTTTTCATCCTCTTACTCACAGTGATATGATTTGCTTATTATGACTGGGAAGCGATGTCTTAATCAATGTTCTCTTAGTAGTCTCAGACTCCCACTCCAAACTAAAGAGAACTTGTTGTTAGCACATGGATATGGCTCAGGACAAAGAGAGGAAGTTCAGTAGGATCTTAAGAGGAACTGGTGACCAGGAAGTTCTTTCTCACTCTTGCTCTTGCTCTTGGTCTTGCTATCACTCACTCCCTCTCTCACACTTTATTCCTGTATCTCTTTGCACATCTTTTCTGCTCCTGTATCCACAAACTGTATTCTCTGCATTTTTATATACTTGGCTGTCCTGTTGCACCACAGTTTACATCAACTATATCAAACTAACTAATGACTCTCAACCCCAATTCTTTCATGCAATCCTCTTCCAACCAGCTATGATAGAGTATGAGGCAGGGCAGGGTTACACTATATAAACATGACCTTCAATGTCTTACCCTAGGAGGGAAGAGGGTATAGGTAGAGTTGTCATAAAGGAGGAGTATATCCATTACATTGCACCAAAAGCACTACTATTCAACTATTCATTTAGCTGATTTGTAGATAATAACCCTATTAATAAGTTGTCTTACTCCATTATCTTGCCATTTCAAGACTGAAAAGAAAATTCCAGGGAACTATTCAACATCCTCAATTAAATAAAAGAAATCCGTTAGGAGAGAATTGTGATCCAAGGATAAACAGGCCAGGATGAAGGGGAGATAGGTAAGACAAAATTAAAAAGGCAACTAAAATCCAATAGTGGAATTTAAACTCTGAATGAAAGCTCTAAAGAGCACAATTGAACTGAGGGAAAACTGCGTAGTGCAAGACCGTTCTGATTTCGTGTTTGGACATGATTCAGCCATATATCTATGCCACAATTTCGCCTTCATCACAGAAGGATACTTGCCATATAAAGACATAAGAATAGGCAGTTATGTTTTCTCAGACATTTCCTGAAGTAATTCCTGTGTCCCTTTTCCCTACTTGGAGGAACCATTAATAATTTACATATAAGTAACCCAAACAGGCTAGATTTTACTATGTCTGAGAAAATATTAGACTAGTGTTTAATCTAGTTTCCCATCTTGAGCTCAATAGTTACTCTTATATCCAGCTATTTGGAAATATGGCCATTATTAACTCTTCTAAAACAACATATTAAGACCGCTATAACCATAAACATTTACAAAAGCATTCATGCAAAGTGTAAGTATAGGTATTAACATTTTGGGTCACTCTCCCCTTAGAGCTTAACCTCCCATCATCCCCAAGTTAATATTCCATTGCTGAGATAAATTTGGAAATCTCTTTCTCAGAGTACAGAATACAAGTTTTAAAAGATGGGGGGAGGGTATAGCTCGAGAGGTAGAGCACATGCTTAGCATGCATGAGGTCCGGGGTTCAGTCCCCAGTACTTCCTCCAAATATAAATAAATAAAAAAACAATTACCTCCCCCTCAGGAAAAAAAAAAAAGGAAAAAAAATGGAAACAAAGTAATACTGAAAGGAACAGAGGAAAGAGATCAAGTCAAAGAATTACAGATGTGACTGAAAAATAAATACTAACTGAATGAGAGATAATCAGAGACAAAATTAAATAAAACTTAGTAAAATGGGGGGATAAAAGGCCCCCCATTTATGAATACTGAAAGATTTACAAGTTTCCATTCAAAATCAATGAAGAATATTTAGTTTAAATTTTTTATATTAACTCTGGGACCCCCAAGCCCACAGCCAGCCACCCTAGGACATAAGCCCATCCACCAGTGGGCTGGCACCAGCTCCAAGACCCCTAGGATGCACAGTCAGTTGCACCAGGACACAGCCCCGCCTACCAGCATGCCCACAGTAGTCAGTCCCACCGCAAAAGAAGGCCCACACAGCCCATATAGAGGGTGCCCCTGAAACCTATACTTCAGGTGACTAGAGGGGAGTGTGCTGCTGGGCCCCACAGGATGTCTTCTACGTAAGGCCGCTTCTCCAAATCCTGGAAATGTAACCAATCTACCTAATATATAGAAATAAACACAGAGAATTAGGCAAAATGATGAGACAGAGGAATATGTTTTAAACAAAGAAACAAGACAAAACCTGAGAAAAAGAACTAAGTGAAGTGGAGATAAGCAATCTACCCAATAAAGAGTTCAAGGTAATGATTATAAAGACGCTCAACAAACTCAGGAGAAGAATGGATAAACTCAGTGAGAATTTTAACAAAGATGTGGAAAATATAAAGAAGAACCAAACAGAGCTGAAGAATACAATAATTGAAATAAAAAACTGAACTAGAAGGAATTGACAGTAGATTAGATGATACAGAGGAATAGATCAGCTAACTGGAAGAGAGTAATGGGAGTCACCCAAGTTGAACAGAAAAAAGAAATAATTTTTTAAAATGAGGACAGTTTAAGAGACCAATGATACAACATATTAAAAAAATTTCAAAAACATTAAACATGGTGGGGTGTGGTAAAAATGCAGGGTTGTTAGAATGCATTTGAACTTAAGAGATCATCAACTTAAAATAATTATATATATATAATATATATAATAATATATATATATCATAGGCCACAAAACAATTCTCAATAATTTAAGAAGATTAAAATCATATCATATCAAGCATCTTTGCTGACCACAATGGCTTGAGACTAGAAATCAACAAGAAAAAATCTATTAAAAAAACACAAATACATGGAGGCTAAACAATATGCTACTAAATAATCAATGGGGCACTGGAGAAATCAAAGAAGAAATTTTAAAATACCTGTAGACAAATGAAAATGGAAACACAACAATACAAAATCTATGTGACATAGCAAAAGCAGTTCTAAGAGGGAGAGTCATAGTGATACAAGCCTACCTCAGGAAATAAGAAAAAGACTCAAACAATCTAAGCTTACACCTAAAGGAGCTGGAAAAAGAAGAACAAACAAAACCCAAAGTTAGTAGAAGGAAAGAAATCATAAAGATCAGAGCAGAAATAAATGAAATAGAGACAAAAAATGGTAGAAAAGATTAATGAAACTAAGAGCAGATTCTTTGAAAAGATAAACAAAACTGACAAACCTTTACCTAGGTTTATTAAGAAATGAATAGAGAGACCCCGAATAAATAAAATCAGAAGTGAAAGAGGAGAAGTTACAACCAACACCACAGAAATATAAAGAATCAAAAGAGATTACTACAAACAATTATACTCCCCCAAAATGGACAACCTAGAAGAAATGGATAAATTCCTAGAAATGAACAATCTCCCAAGACTGAATTAGGAAGAAATAGAAAATATGAACAGACCAATTACCAGTTATGAAATGCTATCAGTATTAAAAATAAAAACAAAAATGAAAACAAAAACAAAAAAAACCCCAAACCAGAAAACACTCAACAAACAAAAGTCCATGACCAGAAAACTTCATAGGTGAACTCTACCAAACATTTAAAGAAAAATTAACACCTATTCTTTTCAAACATGTCATTTTCATGACAAAAATTTGAAGAGAAAAGAATGCTTCTAAATTCATTCTACAAGGCCAACATCACCCTGATACTATAATCAGACAAAGATACCACACACAAAAAAGAAAAGTTACAGGCCAATATCACTGATGAACACAGATACAAAAATCCTCAACCAAGTATTAGCAACCTGAATTCAATAATATGTTAAAAGGATCATGCACTTTGGTCAAGTGGGATTATCCGAGGAACACAAGGATGGTTCAGTATCTGCAAATCAATCGATGTGGTATACCACACTAAAACTTAAAGAATAAAAATCATAAGATCATTTTTTTGTTTTGTTTTGTTTTGGCTTTTTTGGAGGGGTGGTAATTGGATTTATTTACTTATTTATTTAAATGGAGGTAGTGGGGATTGAGCCCAGGACCTCATGCATGCTAGGCATGCACTCTACCACTAAGCTATACCCTACCTCCTAAGATCATCTTAATAGATGCAGGAAAAGCTTTTCACAAAATTCAGCATCAGTTTATGATAAAAACTCTCAAAAGAGTGGGTATAGAGGGAACATACCTTAACACAAAAAGTCCATACGTGACAACCAACATCATACTCAATGGTAAAAAACTGAAAGCATTTCCTTTAAGATCAGGAACAAGACAAGAATGCTCATACTTGCCACTTTCATTCAACATAGTATTGGAAGTCCTAGCCACAGCAGTTAGACAAGATAAGGTAATAAAAGGAATCCAAATTGGAAAGGAAGAAGTGAAATTGTCACTGTTTGCAGATAATATGATATCATACAGAGAAAATCCTCAAGACTCCACTGAAAAACTTTTAGAACTGATAAACAATTTTAGTAAAGTTGTAGCATACAAAATTAACATACAGAAATCTGTTGCATTTCTACACACTAACAATGAATTATCAGAAAGAAATTAAGAAAATCTTTTTTAAAACTAATTATTTTTTTTAATGAAGTTACTGGGTATTGAATTCAGGACCCTGTGCACGCTAAGTATGCACTCTACCACTGAGCTGTACCCTCCTGGCTAAGGAAATCTTATTTACAATTGTAATAAAAATAATAAAATACCTAGGAATAAATATAATCAAGGATGTAAAAGACTCATACTCAGAAAACTATAAGACATTAATGAAATAAATTGATGAAACAAATGGAAAGATATACCATGCTCATGGATTGGAAGAATTAATATTGTTAAAATGAACACATTCCCCAAGGCAATCTACAGATTCAGGGCAATTCCTATCAAAATACCAATGGTAGTTTTCACAGAAGTAGAACAAGTAATTCTAAAATTTGTATGGAAATACAAAAGATCCTGGATAGCCAAAACAATCTTGAGAAAGAAGAAAAAAGCTGGAGGTATCATGCTCCCTGATTGCTAACTATATTGCAAAGCTCCAATAATCAAAACAGTATGGTACTGGCAGAAAACAGACACATAGATGAAGGGAACAGACTTGAGAGCCCAGAAATAAACTCACACTTACATGGTCAGTTAATATACAACAAAGGAGGCAAGAATATACAATGGGGAAAAGACAGCCTCCTCAATAATCGTATTGGGGAAACTGGACAGCTATATGCAAAAGAATCAAACTGGACTACATTCTCACACCATATACAAAAATAAACTTAAAATGAATTAAAAACTTAAATGTAACACATGAAACCATAGAACTCCTAGAAGAAAACAGGCAGTATGCTCTTTGACATCTGCCCTAGCAATATTTTTTTTTTTTTTGGATATGTCTCCTCAGGCAAGAGAAACAAAAGCAAAAAATAAACAAATGGTACTACATCAAACTAAAAAGCTTTTGCACAGCAAAGGAAACTATCAACAAAAAAGGAAAACTACTGAATAGAAGATATTTGCAAATGATATATTGGATAAGGGGTTAATACCCCAAATATACCAAGAACTCATAAAACTCAACATCAATAAAACAACCAAATTTTAAAGTGGGCAGAGGATTTGAATAGACAATTTTCCAAAGAAGACATACAAATAGCCAACAGACATAAAAAGATGCTCAACATCACTAATCATCAGAGAAATGCAAATCGAAACCACAGTGAGATATTATCTCACACCTATCAGAATGGCTTTCATCAAAAAGACAACAAACAACAAATGTTGGTGAGGATATGGAGAAAAAAGAACCCTGTGCACTGTTGGTGATGTTCATTTGTGCAGCCACTACGGAAATCAGTATGGAGGTTCCTCAAAAAATTAAAAATAGAGCTTCCATATGATTTAGCAATTTCACTTCTGTGTATTTACTCAAAGAAAACAAAAACACAAATTTGAGAAGATATATGCATTCCAATGTTCATTGCAGCTTTATTTACAATAGCCAAGATATGAAAGCAACCTAGGTGTCCATCGATAAATTAATGGATAAAGAAGATGCAAGATATATATATATATATATATATTACTCAGCCATTAAAAATGAAATCTTTCCATTTCTGACAACTTACATAGATCTAGAGGGCATTATGTGAAATGAAATAAGTCAGACAGAGAAAGACAAATACTGCATATCTTACTTATATGTGGAAACTAAAAAACAAAACAAACAAACGCACAAAACTAAACAAAGCAAAAGCAGGCTCAGATAAAACAGATGGTTGCCAGAAAGGAGAAGGGTGAGGAGTGGAGAAAAATGAGTAAAGAGGATTAAGAGGTACAAACCTCCAGATATATAGTAAACAGGTCACAGAGATGTAATACATTATATTGTAATAACTTTGGGGACTGATGGTTACTAGACTTATTATGGTGATCATTTCATAATGTATGCAAAAGTCAAATCATCATGTAGTACACCCAAAATTAACATAATATTATACATCAACTCTATTCCAATTAAAATTGTACATTGGTTACAAAAATGATAATACAAGAATTTTCTTAATGTATAGAACTACAGAAGCAAAGAGGATAACAGAACTAAAGGAAACAGACAATAAATTTCAACAGATTTTTGGAATATAGAAAGCAGATGGAGGAGTAGTACCTGATTAACCAAGATGGAGCAACAAACTAAAATGCAGCCACACCTGAAATGCCTGCAGACAGGATCAACAATAAGTGAACTGATTTACCATCAGAGAACCCTTAAGGGGCTCAGGACTAGGGAGTATCAGGCACAGTGGCAGGTAGACTTGAGGCATGTGCTGAAAATTGGTGGATGGATTAAAAGTTTGAAATCATGGGTATCAAGATGTCCACCACTACCTAAAAGAACAGAGCGTTATTCTCTGAAGAGAGTGAGAAGAACAGACATAGGACTTGGGGATACCAAAGTTAGTAGCTAAGAGGGTAAGGCAAAGCTGAAAGCATAAAGTTTAAATGAAAGTTTAAAATTTGAAACTGGACCCCCAATTTCTCTTCTTATATTCCACTCCTAGAATGCTGTCAACCAGGGAAAATTCTGGAAGTCTCCTTAGGACAACTGAATAATAGGAGAAAAGTCTTCTATATACTTCTCTCAGGGTTTAATATGAGGTTCCCAACCTAATGAACCAGCTCACAGGGATGTGGCAGTAAATGTTTAGCAACCAACAATCTGGGAGGAAGTGTGCCATTGTTCGTAGCATTTGTTGATTTCCCTGGTGTCAATATTCCCATGGACAATTTCAAGCTGCCAATATGATGTCGCTAAGTGCAGAGTTGAGGTATGTGTACCCATTCAGCTTTTGCAAGCTGGGGTAAGCCAGCTCCGGCACACCATTGCCAGATCCCCAACTTAATCATCCTTCCGTATCACCCTGAAATGAAGCCCACTGATTGCTTAACCCCTTCCCCATGAACACACAAGAGCTTTTGTGTAAGCTTTTAGTGCCTTGCTCTTTTTTCAATTATTATTATTTTATAGTGTTTTGTTCTTAAACACAGTCAAGGATCACCAAATATTTGAGCAAAACCTTCAAAATGAAAGAGTCTAAAATAAACAAGCAGAAAAAAGGAACTTAAAAAACAGATGTTGCAAAAAGTAAAATAAAAACTCCCTCTTCTGATTAATATAGAGATATGATATGAAGATATTTCATCCATAAAACAAGCATAGAGTGCTATAAAAACATTTGGAGGACAAGAAAGAGTTTGTAGAATGAAAAATAAGATAGGTGAAATTTTAAAGTAAACAGAACCAGAATATAAAGTCTAGAAACTCTCTTAAAATAATAATAGAAAGAAAAAGGATTAAAGTTAGGAAATAAAATTAAAGAATCGCCTCGGATAGCTATCATATGATTAAGAGAAAGTGAGAAGCACACAAACAAAAAAGAGTAAGAATGGATAAAAGGGAAACTTTCTAAGAATGAAGAATAGAGCCTCTGAATTGGTAGGTCTCACTGAGTGCCCCAGAAATATGAACAGAAAAAAAAAAAAAAAAGGACTTCAAACCAAGGCATAAAATCTAGAATGTTCAAAACATTAGAAATAAAGACAGGATCCAAAAACGTAACACAAAGGATCGTGGATCAAAATGGCATCAGACTTCTTAAGAGCAAAACTGAAAACAAAGACAATGGAAAATGCCTTGAAAATTTTGAGAGAAAGTTATTTCCAACAGAACTGATGAAAACCATGAATACACAGATCCAGGAAGCACAAAATATCTCAAATATGAGCAAGAAAAATAAATTCATACCTTGTCACATCATAGTGAATCTGTTGGACATCAAATATAAATAGAAGATCTGCAAAGCAGAAAGAAAAAGACGGATGATCTCCAAAAGAATGGCAATTAGAGTAGCAGCAGATTTCACAAACAATGGCAGAAGCCCGAAGACAGCAGACTAACTTCCATTAAATGATAAGAAAAAATTATTAAGCACTATAAATTGTGTTCTCAGCAAATCTCATTCATTTATGAGGGGAAAAAATAATAATCTGTATAAGAAACAATCACATGAGGAGTTTACAAAGAGATCTTATCTAAAAGAATATACAAAGGATTTAGTTCAAGAAGTAGGAAGGTAGCAATGCAAAAAGGAAAGTGAGCAAAAAGAACGGTTAAATAAAAATAAGCCCAAACAACTACTGTCTCAGTAAAGTAATACAGGAATCCAATCTGTGGGGATTAAGAAAAGACAGAACTGAAATGTCCAAAATCAGTAAATTGGGGGAAAAGCAATAGTGAGTTAGGAGGAGGGTTAGAGCAGAGTTAAAGTGATCTAAAAGCTATTTTATTGACCAGGATGAAGGGCAAAATATCGTTTGACATTAATTCATTAAATGCGCATATTAAAATATATAGAGATACCACTAAAATAAGATAAATAGGTTACAGAAATACCAAACCAGCGTAAGAGGAAAAGTGAAATAAATAGGGGGGAAATCATCACCGCAAAGGCAAGAAACTAGCATTTTAAGTTCTGGCCAATACAGTAAGATAAGAAGAAGAAATTAGAAGCATAATGATTCGAAAAGAGGAAACAGAACTCTCATGATTTGAAATCACCTGACTGTCATATAGAAAGTAATGAATTTACAGCAAACCACTAAAAAATAATAGTGTTTAGCAAGGTGGCTGGATCTTATGATCAGCATAGAAAAATTAATTGTAATTCTATATACCAGCAGCAATTAGGAAATATATATTTTTAAAAGATAACTTTTATAGAGAAAAAACTTAATACCTAAGACTAAATCTATTACAAGATGTACAAGATCTATACTTAGAAATTATAAAACTTTACTGAGACACCTTAAGGATGACCTAAATAAATGAAGTAATATTCCATGTTCATGCATAGAAAGATAAAGATCAAAACAACAAAGACTAAATAACATAAGAATTAAATATATAAAGTGTTAACACATAATTTTAAAAAGCAAGAAAATGTTAAACACAAAATTCAATATACTAGTTATCCACAAGGGAAAGGCAAGAGATGGGATGGGGGAATATATAGCTATGATGTTATTAATGTTTTAGTTCTTAAGTTGTGCAGTGGGTTAATAAGTGATCATTATATTTATAAATAAGTAGAAAATATTTTAAGAGTCTTAACGACGTGTTTGAACACAGACATAACTACAACAAACTAAAACTAAGACATTACCAACTAAAAATGAGAAAATTTATCAGATGAATTCAAATAAAAACAAAGGACAAATTAGCATATTAATACCAGACTATATAATTTTAAGGTAAAATGCACTACATTAACTAAAGACTCTGTGTATGTGTATTTATATATATTCAGTAAAATATTTATTTATTCAGATTTTTTTTTCAGTAAAAGGTACATTTAATAGTGAAGAAGTAATAGAAATGTGCCTTTGTGAGTCAAATAACAAAGCATCAAAATATCCACAGCCAGACTTCTGGAAAAAAATAGTGGCGTATGACCCAATCACAACTCCCTTCACTTCATATTTAATGAAGTGAACAAAAACCATTGAATAACAGTGTAAGGGAAGAGTATTGTAATTACCCACAACAGTTCCCCAAGAAAGGAAATAGACTAAACTCAGTATCATTCACTCCAAAGAGTGACAGCCAAGGGGTGGGGTACGGGGAGGAATAATCTGCATTCACAGAGCAATATGGCTGAACTCCTAATGTCATTTTAAAAATGAGCTTCCAAATCCAAAAAGGATGGAACCAAATACGTGTGTCTCCTTATCTTTTCCTTCTTTTGATTAGATGGTGATGAAAATGACCTCTGGGAAGAGACCAGTAAAGGAGGGGCTGTGAACTGTGTGGCAGAAGTGAAATTTCCAGGCCACAAACAGAACTGGAAGAACACCCCAAAGCCTATAATGATGAACGGGGTGTACCCTGGACTCGGGTGAGGCAAACCTAGCAACTCCAACCTCTTAACGTTTCCTGTAAGCTCCTTTTTTAACCTTAGAATGCGCTTTCAGGAAATATTTTTTATTATGAAGGAAGATGTATTTTTTAATTCAGCAATTCTCTTCATTCACTTGAGAGTTTTGGGGGTGTTGATTGTTTGTTTGGTGGTTTATTATTATTATTATTACCTTCTGTTAACTAAAATTCAATAGTTTTCATTAAGGAAAAGCATATTCAGTATGATTCCAATATTATAAAAATACTCCTGTCTCTCTAATCCATCTAACGTTAGTGACAATTGTTGCTGGGTGATAAGATTTGAGATAACTTATTGTTGTCTTTATACTTTTCTGCATTGCTTCAATTCTTTAAAAGAATCATGCATCATTTTATAAACACAATTCAGTGTGTGTATAAGGAGAGAGAGAAACAGAGTTAGAGAATTGTAATAATGACAACAACAATAGTTTACACCCTGGGTTCTGTCTATCTGGCACTGTTCTAAACTCTTTACATGTATGAGGTTGAATCATAAGAAATTGCCAGTATTTGATTGTTCATGACCTACAAAAACAGCAATTTCATGTGGTCCAAACTTATATTTACTCCTTTAATCCTTAAACAACCCTAAGATGAAGATGGAGATCCAAAGCTGCCAGAAACACAAAGAGAAATCAAGTGCCATCCTTCTCCAGACGCCCCCCACCCTTGCCCCAGCCCTCATCCTCTAGCCTTGCACTCACACCCTGCTCCACAGGTTAGTGTGTCCCAAGACACCTTAAGAGGCAGCATCAGTCATCAACCTGAGCTCCAAAGGCAGGACAAGTGGCCTTGCTCTAGCTCAAGTTATTCCCTAAATGAAGCCACCTCTGGTTTCTAGGAGCTACAGGGTCTTCTGAACTTCAATTTCTGTTTGAGAGCAGACAGAACAGCTTTGGTACATTTGCAATTCCCAGTGGTGCCCCCATCCATGTCCCCCACCCGGGCACAGAAGCAGGACACACTTGACAGTTTCGTGTTTATTTTCAGAAAGTGATGAAGACAAAAGATATATATTCAAACACCACTCTCTGTACAATAAATAGCCTCCCCTGTTCCAAAAATAAAAATTAAAAAGAAAAAGAAAAGAAAAATGCTCCCTGATACACAACCACCACCCCATCCTGAGGCGTGTACCATCTCCCCATCCCATCCCCTGAGGCGTGCACCATCCCCCCATCCCATCCCCTTCCTCAGGACCCCACTGTCTCCGAGCTGGCAGGGCCCAGGCTGGCTGCTCAAAGTCACCTGGGTCATCTCCCTGACCCTGGCTGGCTGGTTGTTATAAAATTCATGTGCCGTTATTTCCAGATCAGGGATTAACACACACACAAACAAAAACGTTGAAAGTTACTCTACAGAGAAAGAGATCTTGATTATCCAGTCCAGCCATCCACCTGACCCAGACCCTCACCCCACCCCCACCCCACAGAAGAGGAAGCTCTTTTGCATCCCAGACCTTCTGTTATCTGGCTGGGAACCCACAGCCAGAAGCAGCACCAGGTAAATGGCTGTAGTTAGGGCCGAGGAAGGGGCAGAGGACACTCTTTTCAGGTTTCATTGTGGGCCAGGAAGCAAGTGAACCCCAGAATCCTTCTTGGCCCCCCTCTTCCTCAACCAATTACAAAAGGGGAAGGGACAGAGGGAGTTAGAGACCACTCAGTCCTGAGTCTGTGGTCTACAGTAGTTGGTGTCTCCCAACCTAATAGCACTCTTTCTCTTCCGTTCACCACATCACCTGCTCAATTGGGAAAATAGTTATAAAACTGGCCTTCGGTTTCCTTATCAAAAGGAGAAGGAGCCCCCGCAGGGGAGGAACTGTCACCACTGGAAGGATAGGGGGACACACGCCTCCTCTTAGAGTCTCCTTCACCCAGTCCCGAGTCACTGGACTCCGGCCGGATGGGGGTGATGTCAGTCCACAAGGAGGGGGAGCCTTGGTCCTCTGGCCCCCGCCCCTCTGAGGCTCCAGGGCCAGGTTCCATGGGCAGAGTCCGCATGGAGCGGAACCAGCTGGCTGGGCCCATCTTGGGAGGGTATTGGGGGGCCACAGCCCAGCCAGCTCCAGGCGCCAGGACCTCCTGGCTTCGGTAGTAGGACATGGTGGGCCCAGGGGCGGAGGGCAGGAACGCAGGCTTCATGCTGACTGCTCGAAACTCGGCCTCGTAGCTGTGGTCCCGGGGGGGCCCCAGCCAGTAAGGCTGAGGCACCACATCCTTGGCCTGGCCAGTAAGGTCGGGGTAGAAACGGCTGGGAACGGGATACTGGTTGGGGAGGAGAGATGAGTAGTGATCTCCCCCAAGCAATTGACAGTTCGGTCCAGGTGGAGAGGGGACGCTGGTGTCAACAGATGCATACATTCTAAAAAAAAAAAAAAAGAGGAAAAAAACAGGAAGCAAGAAGACAGGGGTCAAGAGCAGAACCATCACTTATGAACCTGCCCATTGCATGTCCCTCCCTAGACCTGCTGGCCCTCCAGGAGCACCCACCCCATGCTTCCCGATGCTCAGAGGCAGAGAGGGGACGTGCTGGAGTCCCAGTCTCAGAGGAACAAGAGGAGGCCTCTGCAAAGGTGAGCTGAACCCAGTGGTACTTACGACTCAAAGTTCTCCCGGAATCCTTTGGCAAAAGGGTTGTTATCAATTTTCAGCTGAGTAATCTAGAGAGAGGGGAAACAGAGTCACCTGAATCCTGAGTCTGTGGCTGGGGAGCTTACAAAATCCTTCCTAGGGGATACTAGGGGCCTGCTCTCCCCCTAATCCCCCTCCCAGGCTCAGCCCACCCTTGCCCAGGCAGCCCCCACCTCCGCATTCTGGTAGGCAGTCACGGCAATGAACTGGGTTTCTTGGAAAGTAAAGATGTGCGCATTGGAAGCGTTGCAGGCTGCCTCTGGCTCTCCATCGTTCACTTCAACGATGTGCAGCCGGGGCTGGTACTTATGGAGGGACTGCAGCACGATCATCTGAGAGGCAGTGAGACGGCTGTGAGGGTGGGAGGAGGAGTTCAAAGGACCCCACCTCCATGGCTGGCCCTGTGGCCAGGCTCAAAAGGACCCTGAGGTCATGGTGGCCATTCCCCTGCCCTGCCACCATGTAACTTCTCCCAGGCCTTCCAACCCTAGTCCCCAGCCTCTTTAGGGCACCAATTCTATCTTCCTGCCCCCTTCCCTATCCCCAGATGTCCACTGTGACCAAGCTATTAGTACAAACAGGGCTTTTCAGGGATAAGGGCATTTTAATAGGACTACTCAACTCAAAGAAACTCTGTGTCCATTTCCTGGGACCACCGGTACCAGCTTTATACCCAATACAGTACACGAGCCATGGCAGCCGGGATTCAGTGAAGAAATCCCCAGGCTGGTTAGTCCCATGTTGGCCTGAATGTGATCCCTGCCTGCCCTGAGATTCAGTTCCCTCCCAAGGTGGGTAGAAAAGAACCAGAGTCAGAGAGGAAGAAAAGTCATTCCTACAGAACAGAATCAGCCTACAGGACCTACTGTGGCCTCAGGGATGGGGACGGGGGTGGGGCTCGCCCATGGGGAGGAGTCCCACCTGGGTCACATTGTTGGAGGCCCCCTTGTTGTTGGTGAGCTTTAGTTTCCCAAATGAAACTTCCTGGCGCATCCAGTGGGCTCCAGTGTTGGGGGAATCGGGGTGGATGTACAGGCGGTTTCCTGTGGACAGTTAATCTCTTTGGCATACAGCCCCTGGGACCAGGCCCCTGGTGATGTGGGACTTCTTTGCCTGTTCTGAGGGGGATGGCAAGAAAGAAGCAGGGAGGAGACAGACGGGGCAGGGCAGGGGGAGGTGTGGGCAGAGGACTGAGCTGAAGATAGGCTACAGCAAAGTAGGAGATGATAAACAGAACGGAAGTGAGAAGTGGGAGAGGATGGGGTGAGATGGAATGGAATGGGATGGGGTGGGGTGGGGTGGGATGGGAAGGATGGAACGGAGAATTAAATACTAGGAGTCACGGGCAAGGGCTTGGAGGTTCCTCCTGGATCCACCAGGGGGCGCCCAGTCTTAGAGAAAAAGTGTGCCCACCGCTCCCAAGGAGGCTTATACCTGGCATGCTGCCCTCAGCCTTTCCACACTGCACCCACTTGCCGCTCTGATACCGCCAGTGGTGCTGGTCCACCAAGACCACGTCCACAAACATCCGGTAATGACTGGTGGGCTCCAGCCCAGCCACAGTAAATGACAGGAATGGGAACATCCGCCTGGGGAGAACAGAGAGACCCACTAATATCCATCAGACCCCCAGCCCCGGGACAGCCGTCCCTTGTGCAAAGGCCATCCCGTCAGTGGTGTGCTGGAGCTGGCTCCCGCCCCACACCAAAGCCAGATGGAGAGGTCCAGAAAGCCTGCCAGCCAGTTGTTAAAACAGCCACGGTTAAAAATTAAATTATATAAACTTACAATTAAATATATTACATTAGAAGCCAAGGTAAGAAATACTCCAAAATCATCACTTCCCAGTTCTTTCAGTCCATTTTACTTTCATCTCTGCTCTTGAGGTTGTTTACGTCTCCTCTGCCCGTATGGTGGAGATACTAGATAATGTGCGCTACCACTCGTCTCTTCCCGACTCTGCGTTCCGTGATATCACGTGGGTAGCTTAAAAGCAGCATTGCAAGGGTATTTACCACAGAAATCAGCAAACACTACGAATCAGCTTTTTAAAATGTTTTTCTTTCAGAGGGTCAGTTGCTAGACATTAGCTGCACACCACTGTCCGTACTCTTCGTTTGCTTCCTAGCGGGGAGCAAAGCCACAAGCCAGCCCCACACAGGATGTTCCTAGTAGGTCCTCATGCCTCACTTCCCTGAACCCTGGTGTGGCCTCAGTCCGTCATCCATCCTCTCCACTGTAGTTCTCATGGTGCTAGCACATGCCTAGCCCCACAGCGCCCATCCACAGGCCCTCCCCACCCCATCGTCGTGGGCCAGATGTCTGCAGTGTGGTCTGCTCCAGGCCTGAGTCTTCAAAGTCCTAGCTGGAACTTCCCATCCACCTGAAAGAGGACTCTAGAGCACAGTCCTTATGTTCAAAGTCCTGGTTCCCGGGAAAAGGAATTTGGATTTGGTGTGCTGTGTTATTGTGCCAGAATATTCGATTCAGAGAAAGCAGCACTCCTATACCACAACCATCTTCCACCAGCTCCACCAGTCCCACTCCCAACACATCACTACAACCAACATCTCCACCACCACCACCATCACTAAACCAACACCTCCACTATCACTACCCCTAACACCACCACCACTACAACCATCATCTCCACCGTCACCACCCCCACCACCATCATCACTGTAACCAGCACCTCCACCATTACAGCCATCACCACACCCATCACCACAACTATTACCTACACTATTACCATCACTACAATTACTCCCTCCATTATCCCCACCATCACTACAACCACCACCTCTACCACCACCAGCTCTAACGGCTTAAACCCTTGCTCTTCTAACCCAAGCAGGAAAGACAGAGTTTTTAAGATGGCAGAGTCAAACTCTCATCAGAATTACTTTTCATTCTCACACACTTCTCCCCTCCTCTGACAAAAAGCCCCTCAGGATGGGATGAAAGGTACTGGTCCGTGAGTCAGGAAACCTGGGGGAGGGAGAGTTCAAGGGGTCTAGGAACACTTTGGGGTAGATTCTAGTTCCCAGAGGGTCCCAGAGCAACATCCCTAATAACCTTGAAAGATCTCCCTGGAGGGCAGTCACAGTCCCATCTTCCCCAGATTCTCCTGGGCTGAGCAAAAGAGACCACTGGCCCTATGACCTTGGATAAGTTAATTCCCAAACCAAACCTCAGTTTCTTCACCTATAAATGGAGATAATAACTCCTGTCCCCCTTTCCTCTGAGAGATGTTAAGAAGTTTGAAAGATGTGAAACTCAGCTCACCGTCTCTCCCGTCCCACCCCCATCCCACCTCCTCCCAGGCCCAGAGCCGTCAAAGCACTCTGGCCTTGCAAAAAGACCCTGAGCAAGAATCCAGAGTTCCAGTTCTAGACCTTTGGTCCCAGGCGCTCGGCCCACCAGTTGACTTGAAAAATCAGAGGTGAGGTGTGAGGCTCTGAGCATTTGAGGGTGGGAGAATATTTTCAACGCGTTTCTACCAATGACTCATTCTGCAACCTATATTGTAACCTGTTCCTATCCAAACTTGTAGGAATAAAATGAGAGAAGAAAACAAATTCATTGAGCCCCTATGCAGCAGTCAGTTCATTGAACCAGTCCTTTGAGACAGCAAATGTTATTTCCATTCAAATGTTACTTGAAGAAAACAAGGCTCAAAGAGGTTTGCCGATGGCTCCCTGATAGGAGAGCAGAGCTGGGGTCTCCTGCAGCCTCCATACCTCCATCCTGCTTCTCCCTAGCAGGAGGAAAGGCAGGTGACACAGGAGGACCGTGAGGAAGAGGGAGAAGAGAAAGGAGATCTCAACTTCATCCTAAAAGTTTAGAATCACCACCAGCTGGGATTCCCAAAATAGCCCCTGATTTACATGACACTTTGCTGGGAGGGAACAGGGAGTGAAGATAGGTCTGGTGCCAAAATGAGCCCCCTACAAAAGACCACTTACCGTTCTGCCCTCAGAGGATAGGGTCCAAGACCCCCAAATTCCTCTGCTGCCCCTCAGGACCATCCCGCCTTGAAATGATCCACAGGGTCTGTATGCCTTCCCCATCCTGAACACCTCTGACAATGCTCCAATTCACTGTCATTAAGTACAAATTAAAAGGAGATGGTTTTTATCAGTCATGTCGGCAAAATGTTTCAAATTTGGTAATATCCAATGTCGATGAGCCTGTGGGAAAGTGGGTCCTCTCGTTCACTATTGGTGGGGGTGTAAACTGGTACCACCTTTTAGGAGTGTATTCTGGTTTTATTCCCTCTTTGTTATTTACTTTTTTTTTTTTTTTTTTTAGGAGTGTCTTCTGGCATCTGCCTATTCAAATGCGAAAAGCACTTGGCATCAAGAGATCGCCTCCTCCCACCAACCTTGGACCCACTTAATAGAAATCCGACGGCCACCAGCAAATGGCCGAACAGCAAGCAAAGCCGTTTTCACCTGCACCCAGAGAAATAAAGCTGGCTGAAAGATAAAAAAAATTTTTTTTGTTTTTAAAGAGCTAAAGCGTTCTCGGAGTAGGAATGTAGAAAAGAGAAAACCAAAATGCCTGAGGCCAGCGATCGAAGATGATGCAGGACTGAAATTGTTTTATCGAGCCCTAACTTCACACATACACACACGAGTGCAAATTGGGATGCTTAACAACAGAGCTACCCAAAGTTATCTTAATTATAATAATCAACTAATCACACCCAGAAAAGTGGGGATTGCCAGCAATTACTGCACATCCACACACCCACACATCCACACACCCGGAGACAGCCGCCTCTCTCTTCCTCTACTGAGAAGGTCTGCCTTCGACTATTCCATGCCAGCCAACTCGGGCACAGCACACAGACTACCTCGCAGAGATGACATGAGGCCCAGCAAACCCAGGAGGCACTATAAGGCCCCAAAGCTCCACAAACACATAAACTTGAACTCCAAAGTCTCCAGTTGGCCAGACAATCTTTTTGTCCTGTTTCCCCTCCCAGCTCCATCTGAGCTGCCTGGCTCCGTCTCTGGACCCCGGAATCACTCCCGGCTCCCCGCCCCATTTCTGCCCATGCAGGAGAGTGTTTCGCTTGTCCACCCTGAGGATGGGGCTAGGGTGGGTGTGAGGGAAGGATCTGGGAGGGAGTGAGTCAGCCCAAGGCAAAAGGCTACGGGGCTGTGAGTGGGCCTGGGCTGGCAGGATTTTTCAAAAAGGAAGAAGGCCGTGGGTGATGTGGTAGTGACTGGTGGGTCACTGGCACCCACGGAAGGACAGGCCAGCCCATCAAAAGAGAAGAACGGAAAGGGAGCTGTTCTCTGAGTCCAAGTCTTACTTTTCAGAAGTCGATAGCAGAAGGAAATGGCTGCCAACTTCCCAGATCACTGGAGCCCAAGCTCAGATACGGGGTGCTGACCCCAGAGGCTTGATCCGCAAGGAGGCATCAAAGGAAGGGGTGAAGGGGCCACTGTCCCCTTCCAACAGTGTCCGACACGCTGCAGTGTCCGAAGCGGTCCCTCAGGATGGATTGAAAGTGTGAGGATTGTAAAACACACACACACACATGCACGCGTGCACACACACACAAAACATTTAGGGAAATTTGATGACATTTAGGAACTTCTTCTCAGGTTTGCTAATGGTATTGTATTTATTTTTAAAAAGCCATTTTTAAAGGTGCACAGAGAACTACTTAAGGATGAAGTAATAAAGTGTCTAGGATTTACTAATTACTTATACTGTCACTGAACATGGTTTCAGACCAGAGGATGGAAGTTAAGTGAGCGAGGATAAAGAAACAAGGCTGGACCAGTACTGGGCAATTGTCAAAGCTGAGTAATGTTAGATGGAGATCTGTTACATTTTTCTCTTCACTGCTGTATATACTGGAATTTTTCATAATAAAGGAAATTAAGTGTGTGGATCCAAACAGACAACAAAATTTGTCAAGAGAGAATTACTCAGCAGGAACATAAAGAACAGAAGGAAACTGTAGGTGTAGAGATGGCGACCCGGACCGGGAGCCACATCGCCCTGAGATACCTCCTGAAACAGCCTGAGGGCAGAGCCACGGCTAGCCCAGCACCCAGAGCCCTGAAGTTCTGGCTGAAGCTCTGTCCATCCTGTCCCTCAAGACTGGAGGGGCAAGGGCCTGGCAGCAAGGCTGTGGGGAGACCCTAGCCAGGCCCCAGGATGGGAAGCTTCAGGACTCCCCAGCAGAGTGGAGGCTTGAGTCCGAGTCTGCTGTGTGAACAAGCGCAAGCCACCAGCCCCCCTGCGCCTCAGTGCCCTCAGCTGTAACTAGGGAGGCCGCTGGGCCTACCTAGCGCACAGCGAAATAATGGAAGTGAAAACACTCTGAATGCATGAAGGCCTTCGGCCAGCGTGGGCGACTGTTTTTACTCCCAGCCATGGGGGGATCAGAGAAAGAAACCGAGGCCAGTTCTGCCAGAGATGGGTGCGCTGTGTAACTTCAGAAGAGTCTCTTACTGTTTCTGGGCCAGTGTCCCTGTCTGTCCAGGGTAGAGACAGGACAGGGTCTTCTGGGTCCCCTCCAATTCAGACTCGATAGGACTGAAGTCGGGGCTGTGTCTGGGTGTACCCAGAGGGGGCTAGGGTTGGAGGGAGCAGAGAGGAATTATCACAAGGCTTAGAAGATGAAGGCCTTGCCAAAAAAGAAAATGCTAACGTTCCTGGGTTCATCCCAGAGAAAGAGGAAGAGCTCAGCAATCTGAAGCTAGTTGTGGTTGGTGGACAGGTCCCTCAATCCCAAGCCACACCATAGAAATCTTGGGGAAGTAAGAATGTTCCAGCAATGTCCAGACTAAATGTCAATCCCGGGGCCCAGCATGGCCTCTCCCCTCTCCCTCCCCAAGTCCCACATTCGGTATCTGCTCTTCAACACTTCCTAGGTCCACTGATGTTACAGCCCCTCCACACATAGGTCCTCACTGGTCCCCTGCCCATGCCGGCCCCCACTGGGCCAGGTGTGTGCACACTCGCACCAGACACAGGCAGGGCCCACTCAGAGTGTTGCTTACTAAACAAATAACACACTAAGTCAAAAGTTTCTCTTTCTTTCCCCATGACGGAGGCTCTCTCCGGAAGCAGCACCCTTGGCCCCAGAACTTACCCTGCATGCACTGGGCTCAGGAAACCCTGAGCCATGGAGCCATGGGTTCCCCAGGATGGACTGGTGACTATCTGGCTAAGGGTGGGGCAGGCTTTCAGGGAACAGGCTTTGAAGGGTAGAGTGTGGGACGAGCTGCCAGCTGGGACCCACAAATCAGCTTCACCTGCTCAGGCTCATGGTCATTTGTGCCCTGGGGCAGGGGACTATGCCTAGAAGGAATCTGTGCCCCCTCCCACTTTACCACCACCCACCCCACACACCAACCCCAACACACACACACACCAGACATATGATCTCAAAGTACTACCGGAAAGGAAACTTGGCGACCGCTTCTCCATGTCACCAAATCCCAGTCTTACTGTCCTCCCCCCGACCAGAGCTGACCTGTACCCAGCAGCAGCAAGGGGGCTGGGAGAGGTGGGCACAGGAGGCCCCAGAGATGAGGTTGAATTGTTGCCGGCCCCACTGCAAGACTCTGCCCTCCCCTCCGTTTGCCCACACGTAGGGGCTAAGAGGTGCCCTGTTCTGTCAAACCCACAGCACACGCTCCTTCTGTGCCCACGGCGCCCCCTACTCAGAGAGCGCACCCCAATGCTGGGTGAAATCATGGGCACCTTCCTCCTAAACCAGGACGCCGGCTCATCGTGCCCTTCTCCTCCACCTCCTTTTTGAGTTCTGCCTGTTGGTGTAACGTCCTGAGAGTAAACAACCCCAGAACTTTCCTAACCCCACTACAACTCCCTCCTTCTCCACAAAGCCTGAGCCAAAACTGTGAGGGACAAGGAGACACTGGCAAAGATTAAGACAGGAGAAAAAAAAGAAAGAAAAACGCGTCCCTGTCTGGGCTGGAAAGACAGAGACTCCCACGGCTCTGCGCTCCCGGCGCGCGCCTCACTCACCGTCCCTGCTTGGTGATGATCATCTCCGTCTGGTGCTGATTGAACTTGGACCACAACAGGTGGTTGTTGAGCGCCACTCTCAGCTTCCCGGACACCTCCAGACCCGCCGGGAGCGCATAGTCCTCGCGAGGCCCCGGGTAGAGGGCGGCGCGCGGGTCCGGGGCCGCGTAGCCGTCCCCCGGCTGGTAGCCCTCGGCGCCCGGCGTCGGCGGGAAAGGCTCGCCCGCCCCGGGGAAGCCGGAGGCCTGCGGCCGGGGCGGGTAGGTGTAGGCTCCGAGGAAGCGGCCCGGCGGGGCGGGCACTAGGGCGCCCCCGGCGTAGGGCGCCCCCAGGCTGGCGCCCCCGCGACGGTCGGCCGCATCCTGAGCGCTCGGCTCCGGGTAGAAGTAGCGGTTCTGCGGGTCGGCGCCTGGCGCCCGGCCCCCGTCGCTCGCTGGCATTGGCTCGGTGCCCGTCAGCATGTCTCCGCAGCCCGGCTCCACGATGCCCATCCGGGGCTGGCTGGCACCTTCCCGCGGCCGTCGATGACCGGCACCTCTCCGCGCGGGGGCGGGCGCGGGGGTCGGCGGGGCCGAGGTGGGCGGGGGCGGGGCCCAGGGGGTTGGGGCGGGGGCGGGGCCCCACCGGAGCCCGGGCTCGGACGCCTGGGTCCTGCGCCCGCGTTTGGCGGGCGCGCGGCAGCTCCCGGGCTCCCTCTCCAGCGGGCCGCTGTCACTAGCGTCGCGGCGCCTTTGCTGTGACCTTATGAAGCTCTCCGGTTCCTCCCCACCCCACCCCCGCCACCTCGGCCCCGCCCCGCCTCACCCCGCCCCTCGTGGCTAGTACTGGGCAAACTCTACTCGGTCGGTGAGGACTGAAGGGCCCCTTCTATGTAGACCAGCGAGACACCGGGAGCCTCGTAGTTCTCGCTCAAAGACTTTGCCTTCTGGGAGAGTCAACGCCTCCACCTGAAACGCCAGCCTGTTTCTCTCCTCTGGACCCTCGTGGAAATTCAACCCACACTTGAAGCCTCAGCTCAAAGGCCCCCTCCTACGGGAAGCCTTTGGTGATGGCCCAGATGGGACTCACAAAGCCTTCTATCAGTACTTGCAGGCTCGGAGCCGCTTCACCCAGGAACATGCAACAGATATTCACTGATGCCCAGTGTGTGCCCAGGCTGAGTGCTAACTGGCTTTGTGTGACGTGTTTGCGCTCTTTCTCATTGCCAAAGGCCCAAGTGGCAGTGTCAGATGCGTCTTGTTCCTTCAGCCCCAGGGCAGACCTGGGACCTATGCGCAGAGGGAAGAGATCCTTGGAGGAGCTTGCACCCCAGCAGCTGTGGGTTTGCAGGGCCCTGGGCTGGTCCAGGCCCACAAAAGCTCCCCTACCTGGGCCTGGCAGCCACCGGCACTGGAAGTAGCACTGGGCTGCCAGTGCTCAGAATCCCAGTATCTGTAAGCTGGGCAAGTCACTTTCCTTACCTGAAAGTCAGCCTCGAGTGCTTCAAGTCCTAGGCTAAGGAAAACAAATGTACTTATGTATTTTTCAGAGGGGCTGTGAGTCTTACATGAGAGGGGACATCTGTGTGGCACTTTACAGTCTATTATTATACCTGGATGGAAAGGCTGCTCTGAACAGATTCAGAGCCGGCTGACAGGAAGGAAACCCACCACATGTTCTGAAGGGCCGCCTCGGTTATAGGACTACGGGGGCTTTTCTTTCTCTCTTTTCCTTTTCTGTTGACTAATGTAGTTATATTCCTTTTATGATGAAAACAATCCTTTTTCCCCCAATTGAAAATATCATGATTGGGAGTTTTCCTGTGTATGAAGATAAAGCATACTTATATAGAAAATGTAGAAAATGTAAGCAGTACAAAACAGTAAAAATAGGACTGTATAAATCACCCCCAATTCCATCCCTCAGAGGCAAACAGGATTAAGATTTTCATGAACACCCTTCACTCCCCACGCACCCCATCTCTGTCTTTTGCACATGCACACACACACACTATATATATATATATATAAAATTTTATATAAACACCACATGGACCTCTTTGTAGTATATTTTTTTCACTCAACAAGGTGTCATGGAATTTTTTGCATACCAATATCTAGATAAAGGTTTACATTTGTAAGAATGTTTTGAAAAATACTTTAACATTTTCATCACGTTAAAGATTAACCTCTACTCTTCCCCTCTTCCACCCCAGCCTTCCTCACTTCTCCCCTGGGGACTGACCCCATCTCTACATCTCTGTCCCAGCCCAACAGAGCTTCACCCTTAGGGGCCCATGGGGACTCTCTGCTCCCAACTAGAGCTGAACTGAGAGGCAGGCTGGCAGGTGAAGGGGAAGCTGGGGACCTCAGGAGGCGGGCAGGACCCAGGGAGGGTGGAGGGAGAGAGAATCTATGCATCCCCTGAGCACGGAGTCCAGATGCGCAACAGTACCAGAACCAGGGACTGGCCTCCTCCTGGTCCTTTATCACTACTCCCCATCCTTAAAGAATGGAGAAGTTTCTGCCTGTTGTTCCAAGTGGGCACCATGGCCTGAAAAACAGGGTGAACTTGGGACCCTTGGCTACTTTTTGAGAAATGTGAAAGATTTTAGTGTCTTCCCTGAATGACTGATTTCCCCAGGAGATATGAGACAGTTGAAGACTGATATTTCTTTGGGGAGACACTTTTGCTGAGTGCTTGGCTCTGGAGGGCCAAATGGAGCCTTGTTCCTCCTTCTCTCTCCCACTCCTCTTCTCCATCTTAATCCTCAGGTCAAGTGATCCATCCTACTTCTGAGCAGAGAGACCTGGGCTCCCACCTAGCTTTCTGGGGTGGGAAGGATTATGAATTTTGGAATCAGGTGGACTTGGGGACAAGTCCCTGGAGGAAGAGGGTGGCTGGGATCAGTCTTTCTGTAACCTGATGGGCTGTTAGAGGGTCTTACAGCCTGGTTCATCAACCCCAGATTCCTCACCCTCTCTCTCCGATTCCTTCCACCCAAAAAAGAAAGTGTTTGTGAGAAGCGGGGGCTGAGTGGCCCTGGTGTCACCACTGCCAGTCCCGCCCCTCTGCCAGCTTGGGTGAGAAGAAGAACCCTGGCAGTGTCACCTCCTCCTGCTGCCACCTCACCCTCTTCCCAGGCCCCTGGGGCTGGAGAGGTGGGGAAGGTGGAGCGGGAGACAAGGCCCCCTGGGATCCCCTCATTTCCTGTCTCTGCCTGTCCCAGCCCCTCTCTCATGGATCAGCCCACTAAGCATCATCCAGAAGGCTAGCCCTGTGGGGTGGGAGCAAAGATACACAGGGTGTGTGTCCAGGATGAGAGGGACACAGTCTCCAACAAACATCAGATGTTGTGAGACAGGCTGGATGGTAAATATGGGAAACTGAATGACTTACCAATTTCTCACTCCCCTTTCGTGGCAGAGCCAGAGCTGGAACCCCAGTCTCTAGACTCCTGATCCAGTGTTTTTCCTACAAGAGTGTTTGCTCTCCCATTTTGAGGGGGAACGATAGTAAAGTCATACGATTGCATCAGAAAAGATTTGAAAAACAGAAAAGGAAATTGCCCCTAACCCACCAGTCTGGACAGGGGCTTTCTCCACCCTGTTATCTGTGCATCTCCGCCTGTATCCAAGGCTTCTTTTCAAGCCATTTCTTATCAAGACTCAAAATGAGCTTAGCTCCCTTGATGTCACACAGCACCTGCCAACCTGTGGGTCGCAGATTGTGCCAAGAGGCTGTTATTGTGGATTCTTGGGACTTGGCCTTTAGAGAGTCTGATTCCCAGGCCTGTGGCAGGTTCTCAGAATCTGTGCGTTTAAAAGAACTCCAGGTGACGCTGGACCCCACAGAGTCCACCCATCCCACTCTCAGGCCCCCTCCCACTTCACTCTTCCATCTCCAAGTCATGTCCCTGCCTGAGAAAGTCTGTGCTCTGACCTTGCTTGCTGTGTGCCCCTTGGTGCCTGGCAGCCTGTGTAATACCTGAGGAGGGCTGCGACGGGCATTGAGAAGATTTTCTTATCGAAGCTCCAGGACCAGACGATTCCTCACCTCAGAATCTAACAGCCATCTGGGTCCTCTCCTTAAAATGTGTGGGTGCTGAGCCCTCCTGGGACCCGGAAGTCTCATATTGCAAGGTGCAGGGAGGGCTGAGTGGCCCGTGGGGGTGTTGGGGAGGGGGTGGCTGTTTGTGGAGCCCCAGTGCACAGGGGCTCCAGGACCCAGGGCTTCTGCCCTCCACTCTGCTGGGTAAAGCCCAAGAGGCTGTGAGAGGGTGGATGAGTGGGGTGGGAGTGGGGCGCACTGTGCTGGGGAGGAGACAGGAAAGGAAAGAGACAGCACAGTGCAAGGCCTGAGCAGAGTTTCTGACAGATTCAGAGATGGAGAGGGACAGGGACCACAAAGTCAGAAACCCAGAGAGTGACTCAGTCTCAGGCCAGGCAAGAGGAGGATATAAGAAAGAAGGGAGGGAGATGGGCCAGGGAGAGGGAGGTCTGCAGAGACAGAGACGCCTGTGGGTACTGGAGGCTGCGGCAGAGGGAAATGGGGTAACTGGCTTGGAAGCCCAATTCCAGCTGGCCTTGTGGCCTGGGTCAAGTATCTTCACCTCTCTGGTTTCCTTGTCAGTAAATGGAGTGAACAGACATCCTGCCAGGACAAATGGGTCTCAAGTGAGGTGTAAGGTAGTGTAAAGGCAGGAACCAGCACAGGCTCAGGCTGGGTTAATTTGCCTCCCCTTTCCTCTCCTCCAAGCTGCCTGCATCTTCCCTTTCCTTCCTCTGGCATCCACTGGTTCCCTACAAACGGTCCTTGAAATCCAGATTCCCGCCTCCACAAGGGCCTTAGGCCAAAAAAGAACTTCTCTGTTTGTAGAACCCCATCTCAGAAAGCTGGGCTTCCCCCCGACACCCATACACCATTCCTTGGCGACTGGGATAGGCCATACCTGGGGGACTCTGGGGTCACAGAGATAAACTAAGCTTAGCTTCTGCCCCCAAAGAACTCCTAGCAAGGTGACCTTGGAGTCAGAGGCTTTGAGCCCCTCAGATGCGGACTTGAAACACACCAGCCTGTGCACGGACAACAGCATCCACGTGTGCACACACACACACGGCCCACAGAGCGATGCCACACAAGTCCCTGTGATCCAGTTCCTGCAGCCGCACCCCCTTCTCTTGTCCCACATGTGGCCTCCCTGAGGTCCTTGGGCATCTGCTCTGCTCACCCCCACCCACCCTGAACCCCCTCCAGCTCTGGGCCCAGACTGCCAGTCCTTCAGAGAGCAGCATGGCCGGAACCATCGGATTAACAGCCAGGGAGGCCAGGAGCAGAGTGACAAGCACCTGTAGAAGCCCCTCCCCCCGTGACAGCTGCAGGAGTTCAGAGTCCCCAGCACCCACCACCAGGTGGTCAGTGTGGGCTCATCTCAAGGTCAAGGGCTCTGGGCTCAAGGCCCCTAGGCTGGTTCCTCTTCCCCACTCCATACACCCTTCAAGGCTGGGCAGCCTTACCATTTGGCTCCAGGCCACATTCGGGTCCTTCTGCGTTTCAGTCCTCACTCCATGGGCATCCTGGATCAGCTCTTCTCTCTGCCTCTAACCTCTCTCACCCCAGCCCCTGCTCTGCACACTAGCCCCATGCCCACACACACCCGCACAGCACCCTACCTCCACTGTGCCCCGGGAACTGGGGTTCCTGCCCCCTCCTGAAAAGACCTTAAGATGTTGGGTACTTGAACAACCTGTCGTCTTGGGGGCATGCCGGGTTATGGGTGGGCAAGCCTGAGCTTCAGGGAGGCCCCAGGGAGAGACTGTGTCCCTCCCCTTCCTGGGGAATCTCAGCAAACAGGCCCTTAATCTCAGGCAGGAAGCAGGGTCCGGTTACCAAGAGGGGGGGTGGGGGGGATACCCAGGGCTTTAGGTAAAAGGAGCTGGGATGAGGTGGGGAGAGGAGCTGGAAGGAGGCCGAGGGTTTAACCCCACCACAGCCAGGCTCCTGGAGGCTCTGCTCCCCATCCAGTGTTCTTGGAGCCCACATAATTCCCTGGCACAGTCAGGCTATGCCAGGTCAGGCCTCCCGTGGAAGGCCACTCCCCTGGGCCTCTGGCCGCAAGACAGCCAAACAGCCCCTGCTCAGCCTCCTCTCTCTGGGCCTCTATCTGAGTCTGCTCTGGGCCTGTCTCTGGCCTGAGGCCCTTGGGCTCAACCATCTGGTTAACACAGTGGGGTTGTTACAATGGGGGATGAGATGGGGCAGGCAGGCTTATAGGCTGGGCCAGGGATGGACCAAAGTGGGAGGGGAAATGGGGGACATAGGCAGAAGTAGAGGGAGGAGGTAAAGGGACGAATCTCATTCCTAAATTATTGCCTGAAGCAAGCTGGACAGCCCCTAAAAAGCAGGATGAAGCCCTTCCAGGCCAGTGGGCAAGGGAGAGAGGGACATGGCAGGGAACATGTCTGGCCAGGGTTGAAGGTAAAGTTGCACAGAAACTGAAACAGATGCCAAATAGGGAGGACCCAGAAACAAATGGAAAGACAGAATGGGAGCTCCGGGTTCTGGCCGTGGCTCTACCAGTAGCCCCTGAAAACCTCGGGCTAGGGGCTTACCCTCTCTGTGCCTCAATTTTCTGCTCTGTAAAATGGAACAGTCAGGAGAGACCATCTCCTAGAATTCTGTGAGAGAGCCAGCCGGGGGCAGACTTCCCTAAACCTGGGGCAGGAGATGGGTTGCCCTTTTCTGTCCTTTGAGGGGTACCGCAAAGTCCCTTCCAGTACCAATATCTTCTGTGTCTGCAATTCAGCTCCGGGCAGGACAGAGGGAAAAATGGGGATTAGACAGCAGGAAGGACTTCCTGCCACACAGCAGGAGGGTGAGGAGGCCCCAGATTCTCCTCCCAGCAGTCCTGGGGCCCCTCTGTTGGGGCTGGGAGTGGAGGGGTGGGGTGGGGGTGGGGGCTCAGCAGCTGGGTAATTAGCCATCGCTCTCAGGCCCTGGGGGAGGGGCTGGCTGGACTGAGAAACCAACGCAAAGTGACAGGGGCAGTTTTGACACGCGGTGGAGCTGACGGGCCCAGGGGGCCGGGGCTTTGGTTTGGTAGGGGGGAGAATCCCATCAGATGATTAAAAAATAGGTCAGAGGGAAGAAGCCGCAGCCGGCACTGGGTCCGTGGTGAGAACGCCATGTAGCTTCCCCAGGGCTGCGGGCCAGAATGGGGTGGGGGAGCTGAGGAGTGTTTGCAGGGGGGCGGGTGAGCGAGGAGTGGGGACAAGAAGGCTGCAGGCCCAGCAGCTGGCCTTCCGTCTCCCTCATCACTATCCCATGGGGACACTTTGGAATTCTACCTGCAGTCCACCTTCTGGCCTTTCTGTTGTACCATCTTCCTCCTCTGAGGCACAAAGATGCAGCTCTTCCTCTGTCCAGCCCTACCCCACCCACAATATATATACAAATTTTACTCCAGAAACATTGAGACTACTGCCCCCTTTGGAAGCCCTTCTTACCATCTACCTCTGGTCCGCCTGCTGCAAAGGCGGCTTGCTGACTTATCCATTTCTTGTCCATCTAAACAAATTCACCCACCACTGTAACTTCTTTGTCATCTTGCCAACTCTGCATCCTGCTTGGGGTCCACTTTGGCCCTCCAGATTGTTCTCAGAGCTTTCTTTTTCCCTTCTTCCCTCCTTTCTCTCCCTTTCACCTCCATGAAATATAACAGTGGCCTGGGAACAGCATAAGGTAGAAAGCAAGGAGGAGTGAAGTAGGAGACCCAGGAGCCCGGGGCAGGTTGATCTTCAAGCACTTCACAGATGGAGGTGACCATGTCCAGATTGCACAGAAGTGACCATGTCCAGATTGCACAGAACTCTGAGACACCTGATAGTGTTCCCTCTATTTAAACAGTTTAGAGCCACCTCCCATCTCATCCACTTAAGGCTGAGAAGTTTTCTTCCCACAGCCCTTCATACTGCAGCTCGATCTCATTTCCTTTTTAAGATCCCCAAAACCTATGTATGGAGAGATTAGCACCTGCAACTTGGGAGTAGAACAGAGGTCTAGGACCTGTATGCTGGGCTCCTGTCCTCATAAATGCCAGACACGGGCAGAAATCAGGCAGACAACCAGCTTCTGGGCAGAGAGACAAAGCAGGCATTAGCAGTGCCATCTCCAGCTGAGTGGACACCTGGGTCCCAGCCACTGCGATGGAGGGCACCCAAGGCCATGTTGGCACAGAAATAGATTGGCTAGGTCTGACCTTGAGTTTAACCCCACTTACCATACCAGACACAGATCCGCTGTGACACACAAGTCTGAGATTTTCCCGGGAGCCTGTTGTCTGCTGCCCACCGCCACCTCCCCAGTTACTCAGGAAGTGTCACAAGGCGTCCTGCCAACCTCTTTCCACCAGAGCCATGGGCAGCTGGCGCTCTGTGCAGCCCCTGGACCCTCATCTCCAGCCGGGGGTCAGGAAGCTGGTGTGGCCGCCCATAGCCCCTCCCCACCATGCCCACCTCCATTTCTTTCCAATCACAGGCACCAGACCTGACATATTCTGTGGGATGGGGAGGGATGGCTGTGGTTAGGCAAGTCCTTAGCAAATGGACCACTGACTGGAAATTGATATACTGTGCCCATGGTCTTTGCATTTCACATAGACACACACACAAACACACACACACTGACATGGAATCACCACCCAAGGCTCAAAACCCCAGGATTCTGTACCAGGGTTTCCAGGCCCCCATCACCCTGGACATATTGCCAAGTTGAGCTTGTACTTTGTCTCACCCCTTGACTCCCAGTGAATTTGGAAATTGGAAAAACCTGAGTTCTTCTTGATTATCCCACTGCTTCTTGGGGACGTGGAGGAGGAGGAAAGAGGATGCCCCAGGAAATTCATACCCTTGATTTCATTAAGCCCCACAATGCCACAGGTCAGCCAGGCAGGGATCATTGTCCCCATTTTGCAGACAAGAAAACCAAAGTCACACAGCTTGTGACCCAATGCTGAACCTTTATGCTTGCACTGTGCCCTTCCCATGACCCAACCTGCAAAGAAGATACTATTGTTCTTCATTTTACAGATAAGGAAACTGATGCTCACAGGGTGACTTGATTTCCCCAGGCTCTCCATTATTTTTATTCCCTTTCCCTCCCTGCTCACAAGGTATCCTACTCAACCCAATTCTGGCTCAGTCCCTCCCCTTCCTCTGGAGAAAGGCAAGACCTTAAGCCTCCCCAAGTCACCCCCAGTGTGTGTTCCCATGTACTCTGGGAAGTCATTCCTAGTGTCCTTTTCCATCTGATGACCCTGCAGAATTGAGCTCCATTACTCAGGAAAATCCATCCCACTTTGCGGCAGAAGGAGGGGTGGGAAGCAGGACTGAGGCACTAAAAGGGGGCATGAACTGGTTCAGACACACAGCCAAGGCCAGGCTGGGCATGGCAGCGGAGGAAAACAGGTCCAGACAGAAAGAACCCAGGAGTCCTGGTTTCCAGGTGCAGGGAGGGGGGCAGGGGCATTCCTCACTTTTCTAAGCTTCCTGCCACCGCCACTGGGCATGCTCCCTGCCGGGCAGTGCTGCCTCCTTCTCTCTGCCCACTCCGAGGTTCATAACATCTTCAGCTCTGCCCTTCTGTTAATAGAACCTACACTCACTCCCCATCTTGCTTCTCACCTTGGGACCTGTGATCCAGTAGCCAAGAGGGGGGCAGCAGAACCAGCCGGAGCTGCCAGCTGCCCCACCCCTCTCCATGCCAACCTGACTGCCTATGACTCTGGGGTCTCCTGTATGCTCCTGCTGCAGCCTCAGTAGCTCTAGGGCAGCAAGAGAGGCTTAAAAGCTCCTGTCCTTGGCTGGGAGTGAGGAAGGGGCTTTCTCTGACAGCTTATGTGGGGAAATTGAAGGCCCCATCCTCTGGCCCCAGACTCTTTTTAAGATCTAAACCCCCTGAACATGCCAACCTTCCTTAACAAAACCAGAGGAAACTTCCAAAAAGATCATTTGAGACAGAGTCCTTTCCTTGCCTGGGCCGTAAGTTCTTCCTCAAGTCTAACTGTGATCCCTTGCAGAGGAGTGGAAGAGGGCAGAGATGAATCGCAGTTTCTTATAAACCTGGTGGCTTCTTGTTCCCCGACGACAATACAGCGGACGAGCTCTGTGGTTCTGGCTCTGAGTCAGGCCCCATCGCCCGGGCGTCCCCAGTGCCACCTCGCTCCGCCCCACCCCAGACTGGAAAATCAGGCTCATGCCTCTGCCCGAGTCAGTGCTTCCCCTGCTTCCCCTCACGATCTCGCTTTCCCCTAAAGGGAGGTATTTCCTCGAAGCTGGGAAAAGTCAAGGGGGCAGAGACCTCGCCAGTTACGGGGAGGCGGACGGTGGGCATGGGGTATGGGGAGGGGGTGGAGCTACCCTGCCTTCCTGTTCCTCCCCCCTCTCCCCTCATTCAGCCCAGCTCTCCATCCTGTTCTTTCAGCTCATCGGATGTGTGCGCGCCTGAGCACAGGAGCGTGATGTGTGTGTGCGCTTAACACACATGTACGGTTATTGGGGGTGGGCCCCTAACCCTCAAGGGTGAGAGTGGGGTGGAGGAGGGGAGATGTCATGCCTCTGGTGTGACTATGAGTGACACAAGTTTTTTCCACATGTGTGTTCTTCATATGTTCCTTGTCCACATGCACTCTCCATCCCTCCCAGAATCACAAGCCTAGTTGGCGTGGACCCCATTTTTTGCAGCCTGGAGCATTAAACAGATTCCCTCCCTCTCCTTAAGTGAGAAGCCCCCTATCTGGGGCCTCCCCAAAAGTAAAGGGATTCAGGAATCAGGGAGGAGGTAGGCATGTCCCATCGCAGAAAAATGACACTTCTTCCTCCCACCAGGGGACCCGTAGCCCTCAGCTGGTCAGGGCAGGTCACGGATAGATCGTGCAGATCCTCAACCTTCCCACCTGCTCAAAGCCTCAAAGAGGCGTGAACCCCATGAACCCCACTCCGGGACCCTGGATAAGGGCAGGCGAGTTTGGGGAAATTGAATCCTGGGGAGGGGGCGGTTAGAAAGGCCTGAGTCGGCAATCTAGAACTCACGTGCGCCCACCCCCAGCCTGGGGGCGGGGCGAGGGGAAGGAGGGAGTGAAACAGGAAGAGAGATGGAGCGGCAGAGAATGAAAGCCTTAGAGAGAAACTGAGACAATGGACAGTCAGAAAGAGATCGAAGGGCAGAACTGGGGCGGGGCAGGCACTGGGAGCAGGACTGCCGCGGCGGTGGGGGCGCGGGCAACAGAAGTCCAGGGAAGGGTTGCCCTTTCCCTTTCTTCGGTAGCATCAGAGATGCGCAAAAGGTCAGCGCTGAAAGAATGCAAGTCCGTCCTCTCAAGAAGGGGAAATTGAGGCTGAGTGATAGAGTCACTAACATGGAAAACGGAGCCGGGAAGGACTCAACCTCTTGTCTCCCAGACTGCGCTCGTTTTTTTTTTTTTTTTTCTGAAGCCCAGAGCGGTTTCAGGAGGACCAGGTAGTCAGGAAGTTCAGGCTCAGCCAGCACTTCCCACGTTCTCTATGGTGGGGCTGGGGGGTGGTGGGGGTGGCAGGGGGGAAGGAGACTGGAAACTGGTCTTGACTGTATTTGCATGGCAAGCGCACTTCTTCCTTTGAGATGTTACAGATCATTAAAAATAGCAAAACTTTCTAAAGGATGCTTTTACCCCACTTTACATAAGATAACATTGAAATGAGGGGATGCAACCTCCTCCCTTGGCACCCCCTACCATTGATGCTCAGGAAAGAGAAGGTCAGAAAAGGGGCCAAGAGCGTGTTAACATCCAGAAGGAAAAAAAAATCATCTCTCTTACCCACCCCACCTCCACCCAGAACTCAGGATCACCTGGGTTCTCTTCCTGACTCTGGGAAAGATGGAGAGGTAGGCCCTAGGTGACACTGACTGGGGGCTGGGCATTCGTATTTCAGCCTGGCTTCTCCTATCTACACCACCCCTGCCAGAAAGACCCCCAGCAGAACTTGGCCCAGAGAGGGAAGGGGACTGTTTACAGGTCACGCAGCCCCCTGGGTGAAAGTGGGGGAATTCCAACAGGAGACTCTGGACCCAGGCCCAGGCACCAGTTGAGCTGCCAGGCTGATACCCAGGCCCTGGATGTCCCAGGGACCCACTGGGTCCACTCACACCCTCAGCAGCAGCTTGACTCTTGAGAATTGGGGCTGGAAGAGGCAGATTGAAAGGACACTCTTTGGGAACCTACCTGTCTTCATCCTCAGTTCCTTCCTTCTCCAAGCTGCTGGGTGAGGTAACCCAGGAATAATGTGACTCCCACCTTGGTGACGTCCCAAACCTTTGGTCCCACAGACATGCTGGGATAGAGTGCCCGCAGCCCTACCATCTGGGAGCTCAGATCCCAGCAAAAGCCTCCAAAAGAAACCACTTTTCCATGTCTGCCTCTGACTCCTCTGAAAATTTAGGGGGCTAATAGGAGGGGCTTCCAACTCCCTTAGTCATCCTAGGAAGCCAAGCTGAATAGCAGTGACTGATATTCACCCAACCACAAGCCAATTTTGTGGTTTCAGTTGTTTTCAGAAGGAGCTGCAATGCAGCGGCAGGAGGCCCTGGGCAGAGGAGTGGGTTGCCTCCTGGACCCCAGCCCCTGCCCGGGGCACTGATGGGGCAGGGAGGGGGCACTCGGCTCTGCCCTGGCGCAACTCAACCCAAGCTCAGGAAGGCCGAGAACTGCCCCCCCATTCACATGGAAGGGTTTGTAACAGCTAGGAACACCTCTCTCCCCATCTTCTCCATGTCCCCCTGTGACTTTACTGGCTAGGCTGGCTGCTTCCTGGATCCAGGGTGAACCCTTTTCTTTTCTTTCCTTTTTTGTTTCATTTTGTTTTTCTTTCCTTTCTTTCCTTTCCTTTCTTTCTTTCTCTTTCTTCCTGCCTTCCTTCCTTCCCCTTCCTTCTTCCCTCCCTCCTTCCTTTCTTTCCTGCCTCTTCCCTTCTCCTATAATGTGTGTGTATGGCAGAAATAATTCAGGAGCCACAGTGAAGAGAACAGAAGCTACTGGAAGATCCCCCAAATGAACATGGCCTATCAGGGCCCAAACCCAAACCCCCAGACGCCCAGGCCCAGCCTCCTGCAACTCCGGCTGCAGCACTCACTGCCCCACAGTCCCCAAACTACACCTGTTCACCTCCCTTGTAAGCTGGGAAAAGACCCGGATTAGCAATAAGGGAGTAGATTTTAGAAGAATCTCAGACAGATAGAAGGCCAAAAATGTCAGAGAGGGAAATTAAAACCACCTGATCCAGTCCTGTTCTTTTTTTTTCTCATTGAGGAGCAGAAGCTCTGAGGAGTGACGCAATGTCCCCAGATCTTGGTGAGAACGAGAGGTCCTCACTCTCAGAACAGGCTCTGAGCACCTTCCTGCACTGCCCCACAAGGTGCAGATTTTCTTGGCTCTCCGTGTTGACCAGACTCCCGGTCCTGATGACCAAGTTGAAGAATCAGGAAACAAGGGGCCGGCCAGGCACAAGGGGGCAGATCCAGAGCAATCAGCAGCCAGGCACAGAGAGGTTTCGCATTTTTTCTGAAAATATGCAGCATGTCCATATCCTCTTCCTCCTGGAAGCCCGCCTGAATTAGCACTGGGCCTGTGACCCTCCACACCTGGGACAGGAAGTGGGGTCTGGACAGGAGTCGGGGACAAGAGAAGCTAGGGAAGGGGAGGCCCACCAGTGGGTAAGAAGTTGCCCTCATGAGTCACTGTGGCGCAGGTGCAGGCCTCCTGGGGCTGTCCATCTGTGGTTAAGGTTTATCACGTGACTTCCACAAAGGATAGTGGAGTGGTGGGCCCGAGCTGGCTCACAGCAGCTCGCAAGAGCTGATTAGGTGAGTCTCTTCCCAAGGTTCAGTGCCATCTTAGTGGCAGCTTAAATCGGAGAGCCAGTTGTTGAGCGTTCACTAGCACACCACTGGCTAATGGGGTCAGCTTTAAAGCCAGGAGCATGTGCACCTGGGACTTCACGCATGTGTTGATGTGCACTGTTTCTGTGGTCCACGCGGGGCCATGTGTGAATGCATGGCAATGCATGCCCATGTCCCCGTGGCACCTGGAACATACAGTGTGGCACTGTGCTGCTGGTTGTGTGAGACTGCGTGTATGCAATGCGTGTTGGGAGGAGTGTGTCTCTGTAGGTGGGTGTCACTGGGAGCCTGGTAACTGAGGAAGGGTGTGTGTACGTGCACAACCTGGACTTTGGAAGGGGTTGTGTTTGCTTTGTACATCTGGGGCTATGCGTGACATAACAAATCTGGGGGACTGAGGGGAAGAGACCCACACGTGCCCACTGCAGGGGACTAGGGCTGTGCCTGCCACCAGACACACAAACCCCTGAGCTCTGAGACCCCCTGTGCCAAGTCCTGTTCTGTCCCTCCTCAGTCCTCAGGCTTAACCACCTGCCAGTCCTGGAGGGAGTGGCATGCCAAGGCAGGCAAGGGGCTCTCTGATCCCCCAGGTAAGTTCTCTGCGTTTGCTGGGCACACCATAAAGGCCAGCACCAGGGGGCACTGTCCTCTTCCCTGCCCCTCACCCATGCTTCTGGGTGACCTATCTCCTTCACACCATCTCTTGATCCTCCCCTCCCCTCCCATCCACAGATGGCTTGTGCTGTCTGGGGGAGGGATGGGAGAGTTCAGCTCCTGCAACACCCACAAGGCCACAGGCCCCAGGAAGAGAGGGGGGGGACAGGATCATCATTCAATCGGTCCCATCTACCTACTCATCTGTGGGCTAAAAGCCTGGGCTGGGTGTCCCTTTGGAGCAGAGGGCCTGGCCGGAATAACCCGCGCTCCCTATATCCTTCTGCCCCTCTGCTGACCACCCCCAGCTCCTCTGCCCCAGGGAACTTGGCTCCTCCACCCTGTTTCCCTGGCCAAGAAGTCCTGCGGTCCTCTTGCTCTAGGCATAGCAAAAGGAGCTAGTCTTCCCTTCACCATGGCTGTTTTCTCCTCTTCTCCTTCCCTCCCGGGTCTAAAAGGCCAGAAGAAGAAAGGCATGTTGATAGGACAGTGGAAGAGGGACTGAGATGAGAGACAGGCTTTCTCACCTGCGGTCTTCCCTCCAATCCCTTACCCACATCTCGTGTGGGGACAGATGTCTTCTGATGTCTGAACCCACTCTCATCCTTCCTCCCTGGAGCCTTCAGACCCCCACCACCTGCAGCAGGTCATTCTGCTCATCTGTCTGCCTCTGGTCTGTGCTGCCCCTGTGCCAGCCCAAACTCCCAGTCTTAGAGGGAGGGAAGCATCTGCTATGGAAAACATCCAGGGAACCGGATCCCTCGGCTTATCTGGGAAATGTGCCCCAGTGTCTTCACAGGAAGTTCTTCCTAAAGTCTCACCTAACGTTCCTTCTACGGCAGCCGCGCCCAGCAGCTTCTTCCGATCTCAGCCAACCTTACTCCTTCAGATGAAGCTGGGCTCTCAGGCAGACAAGGAGCCAAGCTCCAAAAACGAAAACAAAAGTCTCCCCTAGTCCCCAGCGCTCTCTGCATGCCCTGCCCGCCCCCTGCCCCCAGCCGCCACAGAAACCCGCAGGGCATTGGAGCCTTCATCCCAAAATGAGTCAGGGCCCCTCAGGGGGGTTGAGCTGGGGCACAGGAATTTCCCTTCATGCCAAGCAATGCTCTACTTGACACCAACCTCTGTCCAGCCTCCTTGGCCCAAAGGGGCAAGATGGGCTTCCACTCGGAGGTGCTGGACTTCCTGTGGGTGAGGCCAGCTGGCCCCGAAAGCGCCTTCCGCTCTGGCCCCTTTTAACACAAAATTTGCTCCCTAAGTGTGATGCCACAGGGAGGAATCCATGTGGAATGCCTATGTATGGAGTTGAGGGCAAAAGTGCTCAGGCCCCCTGTGCTGTATTCGGTGCCAGCCTCCCCCCACACCCCACAGTACCCTCTACATTTTCATTCCAAGGAAGTAATGGAAATAGAGGCTTCTTCCTAGGTCTGAGGACCCAGGGGACCCACAAGCAGGTGCCAAGAGGCCAACTGCAAATCTTCAAGCCCCTTCTTTCTCCTCCTGTGCTCAAGAGAGCAAGATTTTCCCAGTAGGGAGGGAAGTGCTGGGGGTGGGGTGGTTCCCGGGCCAGTGAGGATGGCTGGCTGGGAGAGTGGAGGCAGCAGGTGGTTCCGCTGACCCCTGTGGAAGCTGGCATACTCCCCTCAACCCCTGCACTGCATATATTCTCTCCCTCCAAAATAGCATCTCTGGAGGGGGGAGTAGGGGAAGTTCTCAGCTCATTCTTCGCTCCTTCCCACAGTTTGTTCACAGCTCCCTCCACTGTCTCTCGTGACCTGGTTTCCCTGCCAGGCCCCTTCTGCTCTGCCTCCATCCTCACCATTTGCTCTTCTAGGTCCCAGGACCCCTCTGGCAGAAAGGGAGCCCCCTCTCTCCTTCACCATTTCCCATCTCCCAGCTGCGGCTGCCACATCATTCCCTGCCCTCTTCGGGACAGGAGTGAATTCAATGCACATAAATTGAGCACCAAATGTATTTGGAGAGGTCTGTAAGATGGTCACTGGGGCAGAGGAGAAATGTGTCAAAATGGAGCGGTCCTGGTCCTTTTCTCCAAGGATCTCACAAGGGAGAGGCCTGACACTTGGCAATACTTCCAAGTAAGGTGGACAGAGGCTTCTAACTGAGCAGGGAGTCCCTTCTCTCGCTCACCCTATAGCCCTAGGGTCAGGGTCTTACACATGCCATTTCTAGAATCTACTCACAAGCTCTCCTGCTATTGTTTGGATTATTTCTCATGCAGAATGTTCCCTTGAGCGGCTCCCAGGTTGACAGGGGCCGTTCTGGCCCTGTCCTGGGAAATGCCCAGTCTGACGGGGGGAAGCAGGACGGACTGAAGGGAACAGTTCCCCAGCTGGGCAGAGCTGGGGTGCTCACAGCTGTGAGAGGGGCTCCAGGGAGAGGGTTCCCAGAGGAGGGAAGTGTGGGTGGAGTAGGCTCCAAAAAAGGGAAGGGGCAGGGCTGGGGTGTTTGGGGCGAAGGGAAGTGGGAGGCCGGGATGGCGTATCTGCCCAATCCGAGGAGGGAGGAGCGCTAGTAGGTGCCTTTCCCCAGCTAGGGGCCGGCTGTGGATCTGTCCTCCTGCCCCCCAGCACTGGGAGTGTTGGAGGCAAGGAAAAGAGCCTCAAAGGGCCCCCAGGGAATCACCTCCCCATCTTGTTATTTCTGGCTCCATTTTCTTGGTCAAGAAGGGTGTCAGTGGTAATGCAAATTAGGAGGTGTTGGAGGTGCTGGCCGACACCCATCCTGTCCCCCCTCCCAGCCTCCCCCCTCCCCCGTGCCCACACACATACAGCGGACTGCAGCATCTGCAAGGCGCGCCTGCTGCCTTTGCCCTGGGCTGAGTTGGCGTGGAGGGTGGGTGATGCCACAGGTTCTCAGGGGCTCCTGCCTCTGCCACAAGGACAGGACACCCACCAAGAGAGGCTCCAGCGGATGCCCAGTCCTTCCCCTGCCCCAGCCCCTCCTGCCCTCAGCCTTGCCAGGCCTCCCTGGGTCATTATCTTCATAGTCAGTCAGTGCCCAGAACCAGAGGCTCCCCTTCAGGCTGGAGCCTTCTCAACAGCACCTCTCAATCAGGGCCCTCTGCAGATGTCCCTTATATTTCAAAAGGCACTTAGGCAACGGGGGTGGGGTGGGGGGTTGAGGGGGGCAAGGAGCACAGCTCTGAGTGCCAAGGATTTCTCTGGGGTCAACATAGAGAAATTAGGGGAAGGGCAGGAATAGGGGCGGGGCTACAGAATCTCACAAGGGTTCCCCCCATGTATGGTATCTGCTCAGATGCCTGTTTCTACCCCTTCCCAGTTAGAGCCCCCTTGCCCTGGACGGTTCATCCTTGCGTCTAACCTCCATTCTGCCTGCAGTAGCCAAAGTTGCTCCATTCTTGTCCTTACTAAGGGAGAAATGGGACTGGGGCAGCTGTTCTGCACCCCTCTACCCTACAAACATATCCCTGACTGAAACTCTCACCCTTTCTGCTCTTCTTCATTAGTCCTAATCAGCAGGTGTGGTGTTTCTCATTAACACGGCTGACTCACCCACACACTCCTCCCTTCTGTGCGAGATCAGCTGCCCACCCCCACCCCCCCACCAGCAGCTTCTCAAAGGAGCTGTTGCTCTCCTTAGCTGATCCCTGGCACAGCCTCTACAGGGACCAGAGGGGCAGGGGTTGCCATGGCCTGGTAGCTCTGCGGAAATCCTGGGGGGAGTGGGCCAGGGCTACTGGATCCCCAGAGATGAGGCAGGGAGGCCTGAGGGCCCGCTGGTGGTTAACGGAGAGACTGAGGGCAGTGGGGCCCGAGCCCAGGTGTTGGACTTTCGTTGGGCACTTGGAGATAAGTCCATGGATGGCTTGGCACCTGTGAATCCTCCCCGACCCCGGTCACTTCCCGCTCTGGGTCTGTGCTGGTGTGAGTGGCTCCCGGGTGTGTCTCCTCCAGCCTCAACAAGATCTTCCTGCCACTTTGCTCCCATGCAAGTTGTCTCAACCCCCTCACTTTTCCAGGAACCCAGAGATCCAGACTCCCTTGCCCCACACTCTCTCAGGCCCTTTGCTGCCGAATTACTCCCACAGAGTAATGAGTGGCCAGTGTCCTTCTTCTGACCACAGCCCTGGTTTGGAAAAGAGTGAGTGTTGGCAGGGCCCCCAGCCCCTCTTCCAGCTTCCTCACCCTCAATGTCATCTTCTTTGCGGGGGCATTAAGTTAAAGGCATTAAGTAAAAGACCAGCTAATTTTCACCTTCTCCCGCTTCCCTCCCTGCCTCTGAGCCCTTTCCCGGGTCCCCAGAAATCAAGAAGACAAGCTGCACTCTGTGTCGCCATGCTCCCCTCACCTGGGTGACAGGGGGAATGTCCAGGTGGTGGGATACCTGGGTTCCCTCCCCTCTTCAGATGAGCTCAAGGGCCAGACCTGGTTCCCCAGGTCATGCCCCCCACCTGTACCTCATTTCCAGGTCATCCTTTGCCCTTTTTCTCAACGGCTAGGATTTCTCTTTGCCTTGTGTCCCAGTACCACCCCTAGTTTACTCATGCCCTTCTAGCAAGGGTTTCCAGAGAGCCAAACAAGACCCAGACCCAGAAACCTGGGTGCTGCCTTCCTCTGTGGGAGTTGACTGAGGTATAGGAGAACCAGGGAAACCCATGTGCCAAAGGTTCCAGAACCTTCTTTCCCAGAGCTTGTGAGAGGCCGTGTCCCACAGGGATGGCTGTTCTCACCCTTCCTCGCACTCAGGACTTGCCTGCAGATGAAATCAAGGTTGGGTAAGCCTTTAGAGGTCAGCCATAGTTGTCAACTGCAACAGAGGAGCAGGGGATGCTGGGAAGTCTCCCCATGGGGGTCTAGACCTTGGCACTGAACGGGGAAAGATGTTCACCCTGGGTTTGGAGCTGAACCTCCAGCCTTCAATAAACAATTGCCCCTGCTTTTTGTTTTTCAGTGAATCTCTGGCCAAAAGAGTCAGGTGGAAATAAAAGGCACTCAGAGTTGATGAGTAAGTAGCTCTGCTGACACAGGGCACAGCCCCAGCTGGGGCAGAAGTCATGGGTTCATGACCTGACTCTGACCTTCCAGGCTGTGGGACTTTACAAGGCAGCTGCTGAGCCTGGAGCCCAGTCCCCACCCTCTGCTCTCTGACCCATAAGAACATGGAACCCAGATGTTCTACCTCTTTGAGGCCCCAGCCTGGTTCCTGGCACAAGAAATCATTTGATGAAAAAACAGTGGTACTGATCAACGAATTCTCAGGGTGCCAGACCTGTTGGAAGGGAAAATTCATGAGTTCCTGATATCTGCTCAGGGCTGGTCTTGAAGACGCTTTGTCCTGCTCCCTATCTGTTCCAAATAAATTCACGTCACAGGTCACCTATAGCCATTTGAACGCCCACTTCTCCAGAATCTCCTCAGCACGTGGCTGCCCCATGCATCACCTATTTGCCCAGTGGCCACTCTCCCACAGTTGTAGTTCCTCAGACAGTTTCTAAGACCTCGTGCTACAAGGGTCCTCTCTCCATCCCAGCCACAGAGGGCACAGACCGAGCGCAGATGGAACAGGTAAGTTTTATTTGGACTTTCAACTTGTTCAGAGAGCTCAGGAGCCCCACCTCCCCTCTCCAGTTCCCCTTCCCCATTTCCCCTCCCTGGGGAACACTCAAGGTACGATGCCCTGTGTCTCTGGAGTCTTTGGCCCCATCCCCGCCCAACACACCCCCTCACTCCCCTGCACTGAGGAGGAGGGGAGAGGTGTGAAGAGGTGGGGGACCTGGAAGAGTTGGATCAGAATGGTACATGCAGTGACAGTAGCGTCCACTGCCCCCCAGCCTGGGCAGAGGCCCAGGAGAGGCTCACAGTGGAGGGGGTTGGATTCATTGTGGGGCGGCAGGCTCCTGCCATAGGAAGCTCCCCACCTCAGCCCTGGGGACCCCCTGGCCTCCTGCTTACCCGTCCTTCTGAGGGTACAACTCTGAGGTAGATTTCACAGAGGGAATGTGGGTCGCTGGGTGTGGGAAGGGGGTTAGCTCTTTTGAAGTTGGTCTCCACAGCACCCGGGGCCCATCCTCAGGTTCTGGCCTGGGAGGCAGGGCTGATGACACCCACCCAGCTAACAGAGGCTGAGTCACACACGGGCTCCAGGGCACCTGTGGTGTCGGGGCTTGAGTGGAATCAGGGTGGAGGAGAGCATCTGCCTTAGTGATCTGTGCCTTGGAGCTGGGGGCTCCAGGAGGAGGGCATGGGCCCAGGAGGCTGGCACAGATTGTTACCTGGCATGAGGGTCATGGGGCCTCAGGGCAGCCTCTTTAGGCTGGACGCTCCCAGCCCTCCAGTTCCTCCTTCTCCTCTCCCACCCTCCCTATTCCCCAGGGTGGGCAGAGGGGGAGAAAAGGGTTGGCCTGCAGGGAATGGCAAGAATCAAGATGCCTCCTTCCCCCAGTGGGGGCCCATGCCACGAGCCCTGACCTAGCCATGAGATGGAGGAACTGGCATCAATGTGCAGGGCAGGCTCTGGGACCCCACAGGGAGGTGCTCCCTGGACAGAGCACAGCCTGAGAAAGATGGACATCTGGGGAGGGGCTGAGGAAGTTCCTGGAGTCTTCTGATACCCTTCCCCTCCCCCAGGCCCAAGCACTAGACACCTTCTGGGATCCACCTGCTTGAGAACAGAAAGGCAGAGGGAAAGGCTGGGTGGGGTGATATGCCCCTTCCCATCCCAGCCCTGATCCCCACCTCCACAGCAGAAGCCCAGAAGCTGGGGAGAGCCTTAGCTGACTTCCCAGGAAGAGCCAGGGCTGAGTGGTGCCTGGACCAGGGAAGACGGCGCACACGTTGACTTGGTAGCTAGTGGAGGTATCTGGGGGTCGCAAGGGGCAGAGGCCCCCCACGAGAGTCATGCAGCATTCAAAGTGAGTGAGTGTTTGAGGGTGATGGGAGAAGGCGGAGAAACAGCCAGTGGGTGGGGGAGGCACCCTAGATCTTGCTGTTCTCCAGGTGGGAGTCAATGTGTTTGATGAGGGCATCATCTGGATACCCAACAGGGAAACCCAGCTGGCAGAGGGGGCAGCTGCGGATATCAGAGCCCACTGTCTCCATCAGCAGCTGTGGGGAGAGAAGGAAGTCATTTATGGTCCACAACCCTCCCACATAGTCCCCACATCCCAGCCTGTCCTTTTCGGGGACCCAAGGCAGGGAGGGCTAGAGCATGCAGAAGAGGTCTGGGCCCCCCTTTCTCCTGCACCACCTGTTCCTCCCCCTCCCTGCCCTCCTTCTACCAGTTCAGCTTCCATTCCCCTGGCCCTGGGCATAGGGTCCCCAGGAGGTGTTAATGGGGAGGTGGGTCTGCTCAACCTGCCAGGGCATCTGCGGTAATGAGAGAAGCCAAGACCCAGACATGCCCTCTGCATGACTAAGACACAGCTCCCAGATAACGCAAAGCAATGGATAATCCCAAACAATGTACAGCCTGTCTGGTTTTGGAAAGTATTTCGGTCCTTCCAGGTGGCAAGGGTTGGCTCTGACATTCAGGAAACTCATTATTTCAGTGAAATGATACAGCCCTGAGATAGGGGTGTTTTCTAGGACAGACAAAAAAGAGCAGGGGCTCTGAGGCCTGATGGGGCCAACTGGATGAGCAGGCATGGCTTCCATTAGCAAGTAATATTGTAAGTTTAATACTGAGCCAGGCACTGTGCAGAGTGCTTTGGGCTCACTGCATCCCTCTCAAGAACTCTCTAATGGAATGAGATAATAAACCATCGCCCTCATTTTGCAGATGAGAAAACTGAGGGTCAGAAAAGTAACTTGTCCACGGTCCCACAGACAGTAACTGGTGGAGTCCAGAATCAAAGCCAGGACTGCCACTCTGAAGACAGTGCCTTTCACTGCGGGACTGAACAAGTTTTAATAGTGCAGGGCCCCAATTCACGCCAACAAAAGGCCAAGGGAGTGAGCTGCTGCGACCCAGGGAGGGTGGCTTCAAAGGAAAGGAGCCCCGCCCACCAATCAGGCGCGAAGCGGAGGGCGGGGCTCCCTGTGGCTCAAGCCAGTGCGCACGTGCCCACTCACGTTGATGGACGGCCAGGACTGCGCGTGCTCGGCGTGGGCGTAGGCGGCGGCGGTGGGCGATTCGGGGACGGGGAAGCCCGCGCAGAACGAGGCGCAGCGGATGGCGCCGGCCTCTGGGCTGGGCGGGCTGGAGGGTACGGCCCACTCCTCCTCCTCCGACGGCTGCTTCTCGAAGCGCAGGCGAATGCCCTCGAAGGCGCGCCGTGGACTGAGGGGCCGGCCGGGGCCGTAGAGCTCGCCGCCGTAGGCCCGCGGCTTGGGCAGCGTGGCCGCCTCGGCCTGCAGCCAGGGCGAGGAGGCGCCCGCGTAGCTCGCGCCCTCTGCCATCTCCGAGTAGCTGCGTCGGCCCTGGAAGCCGGCCTTCACGTGGTGGCTGGGCGGCTTAGCGTAGGCGCGCTCGGCCAGCGTCCTCTCCCCCGGCGGCGGGGGCGGCGGGGGCCGGGGCTGCGGGGCCGGGCAGGCTGGGGGCCCCGGGGAGCGGCGCTGCGGGCTGGGGGACTGGCACGGCGGCGGCACCGGCGAGCGGCGCTGCGGGACGGGCGACGGGCAGGAGGGCGAGGCCGGCGAGCGGCGCTGCTGGGGCGAGGGGCACGGGGGCCCCGGAGAGCGGCGCTGAGGGACGGGGGACTGGCACGGGGGGCATGGGGGCGCCGCTCGGGCCGGCGGGGAGTGTGAGGGGCACGGGGGGGCTGGGGAGTGGCGCTGCGACAGCGGCGAGTGTCTCTGGCCTGCAGGAGAAGCAGGACGGGTCGAGAAACAGCGGTGGGGAAAGAAGGCGTCAGAACTGGGGAGCCAAGGCTTTGCGGGCGACCAGTGTCCACCCTGTTTCCTCCGAACGTAAGTGAAAAAGGCCCAGGCACCGGGAAAGTAGTCGAGGGTGGCCCCAGGACGCAGGACGTTGGCCATAGCTAGCCCCTCCCTTTGGGTCCAGCTCCCGGCCTCCCCTGCCCCATCTCACCGCCACTCCGAGCCTGCTCCTGCAGCAGAGTCCTCAAGATCCTCCCCTGCAGGGAACTCAACTCCCGAAGCCGGCCCAGCTCCTCTGTCAGCTCCGTGTAAGCAAGCGCCAAATTCACCCTGAAGGACAGCCAGTCACCCAGATCAAGGCTTGACCCCAGCCTGCCCTGACCCTGAGGTCAGAGGGCAGGGTGTGGAGAAGAGAAGGGAAGTGGGTTAACTATCACAGCAGCGGACGGACTGCGAAGGACTGGCTCTGCCCCAGCATCTGCCCCAGCATCTGCCCCGCCCTCCCCTCCAGGGCCCTCCTACCCCCACCTGCAGAAATTCTCTTCGGCTATAAGGCCCACCTCAAAAGAGAACCTCTTCCAGGGAGCCTCCCCCTCCTCCCAGCGAACCTTACCTGGGGTTAGGGCAGTGGTTCCCAGACTATGGCCTGGGGGCTGGGAAGCTCAGTGATTTCAAGGGATCCCTGAATCTGTGTGATCACTGAGCTTGTCAGTGGCCTGAATACATCTCCTACAGGTATGTGTGAATGTTTTTCTAATCTGTGCAGAAGCTGTGGTGACAAATAAAACATAGATTCATCAAAAAGCTGCGCTGAATTTATAGTAGCTTTTGTCACTGAATTTTCTCACAGAGCTCCTACTAACAGTGTAAGCGCAATCTGTGCTTTGGGGGCAGGGGGTGCATGAGGAGTCCTCACCTTTGAAAGATCAGGGACCACTGTTGCACAGCTTATGAAAAGCCCTATTTCATGAGTGAAGACATAGCCTCCTGGCTTGGCAGTGGTGCCAACTGATAAACTTGAACCCAAGTCTGCCCAGTTCCAGGTCCACTCCTCTTGCTTCCACCTCAGGGCTGCCTCTGAGCTCCTTCAGCCTTGCAACTCCCAGGATCACCAGGGAGCCCTTTACATGGAGAGCTTTGTGAACAGCTGTTGTGCACTGCACACCTCCAGGGGGCACCACTCATGTTAAGCACTTAAAAGTTGCCTTGTTCTGGAACTTCACTGAGAGTTCCTCGAAGGTGGGGATTTTATCACTGTGCTCATATTTTCAGCACCTTGTCTAGGGTCTGGTACCCAGTAGCTGTTCAGTAAGTGAATACTGAATTGAGCCTCTCTATTTTTCTCTCTTCTTCCCTTTTTCCCTCCCACTTTCTGCTCAGGCCTCCCGCTTACCTGCCCTCACAGAGCTGGAACAGACTCAGGAAAGACTTCAACCACTTCCTTTCCTCTTCCTTTCTCTTTGGGTCACTCTGACCCAGAACCACCTAGGTTATCACTCTCAGCACTGACCCTCCCCTCTCTCCCACCGTGGCCTGCACACCTTCAGGGTGCCCGTACTGACTTCACGTGAGGCTCTGCCATGGCCTTGGGTCACTGCTTTCATCTCTGATCTGGGCTTGGACAGCGCCTGTGAGGCAGGATGTTTTGTTTCCTCAGATCTCACCTCCCTCCCCAATCCAGAAGGAACTCTGGAATTTTGTGGAAGTTGGGGTTGGAGGGAAGTGGCAGGCAGCGCTCAGCCACCCTAGAAAGGATTTCCTCATAGGGGAGGCTCTCTTGCCCCGGGAGCTATAGGGCCCTGGGCAGGAAGGAGAGGTGGGTGGGGGTAGTTCTCTAGACCCTGAGGGTCTCCATCCCATGGTAATGGACATGAGAGAGGATGTATGTGGACAGGAGGGAGTGAAGGGAGGTGTGAGACCAATGTGATGAGTGTGAGGAACAGTGTGAGTGTGTGTGCCTGACCCCAGAGAAGAGGAGGGGAAGTCATGAGGTTAGGACTTCAGAGGGAAGATGATGACTGAACTCCTTTACCCTCCTTGCTGGCTCCTCTCTCTTACTAATCCTAGGGCAGAACTGGCTGGAGGGGGAGACAGCAACCCCTCCCACAACAAAACTATTTTTAACCCATTTGGACCAAAGCCAAATTATTGCAAATAGGCTAGGATTCTGGGGGACAAACCCATTCCTTAGGGAGGGAGGGTTCCCTCTACCAATCTGATGGTGGACAGGGATGGGAGGAAGCAGTCCTGCCGGGAGCCCTTGCCGAGGTGCTGCAGCCCTCAACCCATCACATCTCAGCTCTATGATGTTCCCCGACCCTCTTCACATGGATCTGTGGGAAGAAATGGCATCACGCTCATCCGACTGGGAGACCCATCTGTGTCCCACTTTAAATTAGGGACTTCCCAACAGAAGACTCCCCAGTTTAGTCCAAGGGAATTTGAGGGCAGGAGCTGTGTCTCTCCCATCAGACTGGGGGCTTTCAGAGAGGATCACGCCACCCCTCAGTGGTGGGGGCAGGAGGGGGCTCTGGGCAGGGCACTGATGGAACATCCCCTCTGACCAAGCAGCTACAGTTTCTCTCCCAGTCTGCCTTCACTGCTGTATCTCAGGTGACAGATACAGGTCGTTGCCTTCACACCCTGCCTTGGAGATCTCACCTGCCACACTCAGTTCCCAGGCCCCTATCTCTCCCCTGCTTGCCTTCCTCCCCTTGTCAGGAGCTACCCCAGTTTCCACGGCCCAGCTCCTGGCACCATCCTCACTGCAAAATAGACAGGGCAGCAGGAAATGGAAAGGAGAAGGCCCAGCCCCGAATGTCTAGCCCCTCTCCCAGCTCTGACCCTGTGTCCTCCTGGGGCTCCAGGCAGCCCTTGCAAAGACCTCTGCGACCCTGGGCAAGGTAGGGGGACCTGACTTCCCAATGTCCCATGGCCCGTGGGACCCCCCCTTTCATCTGGCATCTCTTCCCACCTCAAGATGCACAGGCACGGCTGCTAAATATGCTAACCATCTGAATGACTCACATTAGAAAACACTGCCAATTCAGTGGAAAAATACCTCAACTTCACAACACAACCAAGAGTCACACACGTGCACCTGAATACACATTCCGCTTCCTGGTTTCCTGGCCCACACCTGAGTGCTATTTTCCACCATCACCACTGTTTGGGAAGGATGGGTCAGGTGAACAGTAGCAGATAGCTGTGTTTGGGTGCTTCTTTATTGCTTAAATTATGGGGTGGGGGGAGTTCTGTCTGAGTCTCTCAGAAACTGAGAGGGACCCAGGGAGAAAATCATAAATAATCTGTAAGAGCCCTTATCATGGGCCAGACTCTGTGCTAAGAACTTAATCTTCACGACAAACCTACAGTGTTGCCACTCATTATCTCCACTTAATGGATGAAAAAACTGAGGCTTACAGAGGTTAAGTCACTTGCCCAAAGTCATAAAGCCTAATAATAGTGGAGTTGCTGGAATGGGAGCTCTGGCCTCCTGGACTCCAAAGTTGAGGATACTGACCACACAACTATGTACTGCCTTCCAAAACAATCAGGAAAGCGGGGCAGGAGGAGAGATGGGAAGAAAGCAGAAAGGAGAGATGAGGAGGAAGAGAATGGGGACCTCCAAAGTGGCCTGGGAGTCCTGAGCATCACAAATCCTGCCCTGGGAGGGGAGAGGAAGATGCTGGACATGTGAAACTGGCTGGCTCAAGGTCCCAGAGCAGTGGTGGCACAGTGTAGGGATTCAAACAGGCTATTGGCACCTCAGCCTGCTGAGCTGGCACCTTTGGAGGAGCTGGAGTGCAAATGGCAGTGCTGGCTGGAAGGAGAGCTCCCTCCACTGCAAACCTTTCCATTGTTTATTGACTTATCCTTTCATTCATTCTTTCCATGAATAATTCAGGGATCTCAAAAATTTATCTGGAAACAATAATCTTTAATGTCATTGATAAAGCAACTGAGATAAGAAAGGTTAGAGACCTAAGCATCCTCCTCTGTAAAAGGCCTCTTTCTGCCCTAAACCAGCTGGGAGGCACGCGGGCTTCCGAGTGTAGCATTTTCCCTGAGGAAGTTCACAGGGTGCCCGGTGCTGCCCTGGAGCCTCTGTGAGGATACGGATGTGAATGCAGATGCGGATCCAGCGGGCAGAAATTCAGGCCAGTGTTGGGTCATGGGATTAGAACTAGGGATGGGCTCAAGGTCAGGATTAAGGCTGAGGTTGGGGGCAGATTAGTTCATTTTCAGGTTTGTGGATGGAGTTGAGTCAGGATGAGGGACAGGGTTACAGGCAGGGATGGGATCAGTATTAGGGTTAGGATTGGGGTCAGGATCAGAGCTGGTCATGTGGTCAGAGTCCCCAGCTGACCAAATCAGGAGGAAAACAAATCCAGCATTCCCAGCCCCTCCATCCTTGCCCACAGCTGCCCCCGGCCACATCACCCCTGTGGGGGAATTTAGGGACCAAACTTTCCATCACCCACAGGCACACCCAGCATTAGTCTTCCCGCCCGACCCGACCCTCAGGGAGGGGACCACAGGCACCGGGCCGTGGAGCGGACTTGAGGTTGCGGGCCGTGGGGAGGAGGAAGTCGCTTGCAACAACCCAGCGCTCCACCACTTCCTTTCAGGCGCCTTGAGCCCCTTCACTCTCCTCGACCAGCTATGACTTGTGGTCCACAGAGCCTGGCTCTTCGTGGCAGCCCCTGCCATGCTTCCAGCTCAGCCAGATGGTCACTATGTCTAGAAAGCCTTCCCCAGCTGGGGAGCTCACAGCAGGGCTGGAAACCAGAGTCCCCATTTAGGCTGGGGAGAGGGCCACGCATCCTAATTTCCCCAGGGCTGTCCAGGTTCACAGCAGTTGCCTGGCATAATTATTAATAGTGCCCCCTTTCACTTTCAAAAGTGTTCAGGTTTGGACAACGAATCACCTGGCTGGCTGCCCCTCATGTTAGGGCCTCCAACATGGAGAAGAACGTGAACCAGAAAAACACCACAGAGGTACATTCACCCCAGCTGCTCAGGACCTGCTTGGTATTTGCACTTAACTTCTCTGATTACTTAACTTCTTTGTACCTCAGTTGGCTCAGCTGTAAAAGGGGACAATGCTATCACACATTTTTTGGTGTGAGAATCAAGTAAGATTTTGTAGATGGTTTGGATGAGGATTCAGGGAAGTGCCCAGGAAACAGGTAGGGAAAGCGGGGAACCAGTTGTGATCTCCTTTTTGAAGACACCAGCTCAGTGACTTTGGTTTGAATGAGGGGAAGATGTGGAGTTCCCCATCTAGGGAGAGCACATGGGTAAGAGCTGCTCTCTGCCTCCCTGGCAGGGAAAGGGTCAGAGACGGTTCAAAGCCCACCAATCCCTCAGACCACAATTAGGAGGGCGTGGTGGGCCCCAACTTCAGAACCCCTCCCCACCCTTGGGGAGCCCGGAGGCTGCAAGTCCTGTGGGCTGGGCGCCAGGGCTGAAAGAGATTTGAGAGAAAGGAAGTAGGGAGGGTGAGAAGCGTGAAAGGGGAGGCCCTGGGCCTGCTGGTTCTGGGGCATGAGACTAAACTCTGGGTACACGGGGGTCTCCGACTTCCGTCCTGACCCACCCCACACTGCCCTTGACCTCTGTGCAGAGTTTCCATCCTCTCTCTCCGAGTTCACACTTCTCCCCCACCACTAACCGCAGCCCACGCAGAGGCTTGTGGGCGGAGAGAGGGGCGGGTGTGGGGAGGTGGGCGGAAAAGGGCCCAGGCTGCAACACTGAGCCCCCCACGTTGGGAAAAAAGGCCTATAGTTTCCCTCCTCATCATTCGTACTGAACCCCCATCCTCTCAAGGGGAGCTCCCCTCACGGATGAGCCCCCTCCCTCACTGGCCCTCATTCCCCTCACTGAGCCCCCGCAAGGAGCCCCCTCTCCACAATTTCCCCTCCACCCTCAGGGCTAGTCACACCCTCAGGAAGGCCGTGCTCAGACCTATGACTCTGTGCTGGCCCAGAGGGGCAGGAGTCGTGGGCTCTGTGCCTCTCCCTTGGCTGGGACCCTCCTGGGGTCCTAAGATCCCTGTGCATCCTCAGGAGCAGGTCGTCTCCACTCCCATCTCCTTCCTCATTATTGCCTTTGGCCCCTGAGTCACCCCCAGCAGCTCTGCCACTGGGGCAACTTGTCCCCCTGGTACCAACCACCAGATGCTGGGCTGACCAGACGGCAGAGTAATCTTGCCTGCAGGTCGGACCTGAGGTGGGCAGTCTGGTCTGTTCTGGGCACTGGGCAGGAAGGGACTGAAAACCTTAGAGCGGGAGCTACCTCCCCGGCCTGCCCCCCTCAGCACAGGGAAGACCTATGGAGGGGAATTAATAGAGGCAGGAGCTGTATGAGGGAGGGAATTTTAACAGCCAGGACTCCCACAGTAAAACTGGCCACCCTGGAGGTGTCCACACTGGGACAGATGAGCACCCTTCGGGGGTACACAGGGTTCCCACAGAGGAGTCGGCTGAACCCAGGAACCTCTGTGCCCCCTCTTCAGCCATCACACCTCCATCTGGATAATTCAGCCCCTGCGTTCTTCTCCGTGGAAGGCCCACATGTAAAATTCCCACTGGCCCGGAGGGTCAGGTAGAAGCAGAAGGAAGAAGAGGGGCTGGTGGGGGAAAGGAGCTGAGAGCAGGTGACTGAGGCCTCCTCAGGTGGGAGGACAGGGGAGAGAGCACTCGGGAAGCGGCTTATTACTAAAAGGAGCTGAGTTTATAAGAAAATAAAACTACCGGGGGAGTGAGGACTTCCTCTGAGAATTAACTCTTGCCAAGCTGGGGCTGTCCGGAGATGCTTGGCCTGAAAGGAACTGTGAGGCTTGGCAGGCAGGGCCTGGCTGGCTCCAGGGGCAGATGTCCAGGAGGCCTTGAGGCAGAGCCCGAACCGTGGAGACAGAGGGGAAGAGCAGGAGGTCATCTCTGGTAGGACCAGCCTCGGAGCAGAGCCCAGCTCCCTCTGGCCAAAGGGACAGGGCGGGGCAGGTGCCTTGAGGTGAGAACGGATAGGGGCTGTTCTGGCCAAAATCATTGACAGGGATGATACGACCTCCAAAAGCACCTTATGGGAGGCATTCTCTTCCACTCATTCACTTATAGCCTTGGCCCCTTGAGACCCACCACCCCTTCTCTGCCTCACCCACATCACCTTCCACTCAGAACCTCTCAGCAGCGATGGACCTCTGAGCCCGTGAAGGAAACCTGGGGCCAGAGAGATGAATTCGGCCAAGCTAAGCCACTCAGCATCCCAGGAAGGGTCCCTGGGATTCAAAGCCTGGCTGTTCAGACTCTAGCCCTGCCAAAAAAAATCCTCTCTCTGGGTTCAACCAGTTAGAGGAGGCTTCACTCAGCTCTTCTAAGAGGGAGTTGGACTCAGTGAGCCATAAAGGACCCTACACTGTGACTTTAGGGGCAAGCTAGGATTCTAGAACATCTGTGTGTATGTGTGTTCCGGGTCTGGGCACACGGACTAGGATGTGCCCTAAGCCCCAGCCACAATTTAGGGTGGACCCTTTCCACAGAGGCCCCTAACAGCTGAGGGGTCCCACCCATTAGTCCCACAAATGGGGTTCTCACCCCCCCAGCTATCACAGCTCCACCCAGGCCATCACCCCAGGGTGCAGAGGGAGGTGAGGGGTATCCCCAACTGGCCAGCAGCTGGGAAAAAGGTGAGGAGGAGGCCTGCTGAGAGAGGGAGCCAGAGGTCCTGTAGCTGGGTGTGTGGCATGGTAGAGGGCGAGCTCCTGCTCCTCTCCAGCCCTCAGTCTTCCCCTCCAATAAAAGGAGGGAGTCTGTGCCACACACCTCGTCTTAGAGGAGAAGGCTTAGGCGGAAGGAGGTTTGTGCTCTATTTCTCAGAAAGTGGGAGAGGATGAGTTCGGGTGCGGATGTGAGAGGCACCAGGCTCACAGCCGCCAGGCTGTGCTCACTCTCTCCCTGTCTGCCCGAGGCTGCCCCAAGGCCCCACTACTGGGGTCCCACTGACACAGCTCCCTCCCCACTTCCTGTTGCCCCTCTTTATTGGCAGGATTCCCAAGGGACACCCCAGCAGAATATGTTCTAATTCCCTGCATGCTACTGTATAAACTCAAGGAAGCCCATCCTCCTCTAAGACTCAGCTTTCTCTCTCCTGAGAAAGGAGAGGAGGCACCACAAATCCTGAAAGAGATCATCTCCTTCCTCCTCGTTGGGGAGGGGAGGGTTAACCCAACTGGCTGGGCCTTGTCACTGGGATAGAAAATGGGCCCCAGAGGTTCCAAAACTCACCAGGGGACACAGAACACAGCAGCAAAGCTGCTGAGGAAGTCTCTCTCCACCCCTGACACCTCAAGAAGACATAGGCCTGGGTACCAGAGGAAAACAAAGGGAATGTCCCAGAACCTGCGTATCTCCAGGACCTCGCCTCCTTCCTCTGAAGGGTGCAGAGCCACACAAGCAACCCAAACCCCACAATCCTGACAGCCTAAAAGAGAGGCCCCAAAAATGTAGAGGGTAAGGAGTGAACCAAAGGGGGAACCTGGGAAATGGCACCCCCCAGGGTATAGAGTTTAAGAGGAAGAGGATTACAGAGTGACTTACTGATCATCCCCAACTCTTTTCACCCATGCCATGTCCCGCTCCGACTGGTTGGAGGCCAGGTCCTAAGAGAAAGATTGAGAGGTGAGACCCCAAGCTCACCTTGCCTGGACTTCCCTTCTTTACTACCCCCAGGGCTCGTATGGACTCATGGGAAAGCCCTAGACATTTAAGGGTTGTTTCCAGCAGCCCCCAGACCTCCAGGAAGCTCTAGAGGGGCTGGGGCAGGGGCCCCAGGCAGCACCCCCCACCTTTTACCTGGGCCCGGGTCTCCTGCAGCTGCTTCAGCTCCCCCTGCAGCCGCTCGCACTCAGCCTGGAGCTGCTCCTCTCGGAGCTGAGCACCCCGGGCCTCTCCCTGGGCGGCCTCCAGAGCCTCCTCTAGCCGTCGCCGTTCCAGCTCACCCAGACTTGGTGTGGTGCCTGGCCAGCCTGCTGCGAGGGAAGAGGAAAATGTCAGGCTGGGTCCAGCTGCCGGGCACCCTTCACCAATTCCCAAATCAGCACAAGGTGAAGTGGGCGAGAGCTGCAGCATGAGGGATCCAAGAGAGACAGCCAGAGGGCAGCTATCCCAGGATGAGAGAGACCTCTCCTGAGGGAAATGGGAACGATGGGCTGAGCTGCTTTTCCTAATCTTCCTGGAGGCAGAGGGAAAATAAGATGGGCTCTGGAAGGGCTTCCCTGGCCAGACTCAAGTCTCCAAGCATCCTAGGGCCCTCTGCTAATCACAACCTGACAGGCAAGGGGACTATGGGTGGGGACGCCCTCTGCTGGCACATACAGGGATTGCATGAGGGTAACCTCGGAATGGGCGAGATAAAAGGGGGAATGTCAGTGTCAGAAACTGGGGTAATAGTGACTGAGGTGTGGGGACTGTTGGTAAGGAGGGATGGGGTGATTATGGGAGAAATTAAAACATTACGATGGGGTGATGACTATCAATCTGAGATGCTGGAGGTGTCCAGCGGTGCTGAAATTGGGGGTTGGCTTGGGGCCTTTGGAGTACGGAAGTCAGGGGTTGCTGAGATCTTACCGTGATTCAAGCCAGATCCGCCTCTCAGTGCCAAGTAGTGCAGGTCCAGATCAGCACAGGGCGGGGCAGGGACAGGCGGGGGGCTCAGGCTGGGGAAGGCTGCGTCCCGGAGGCCTTGTTGCTGCCGCAGCTGCTGCTCCAAACCACAGATCTGCCGCAGGTGGGTCTCCACCAGAGCCCGCTATGGGGGGAGACAAAGGGGTAAGGGTCTGCACCAGGCCAGGTCACCCCTGTGGGCCCCCCAAACAAGGACCTCCCCATGTCTGGGTATCCATTATCTCCCAAACTGAGCAGAGGTCCCAGGTCACACATCCCAGCTCCAGTCTCCAAGAGGCCATGAGTGAGAGGTCTCCTCTCTCAGCAACTGCAATGCAGATGTCTCTGGCTATTGCCCCTTGCAAAGTCAGAGGTAATGCCTCTTCCCTGTCACTAACATGCAGAGACACTTATAAGAACATTCAGCCTCCTGTCCAGACACCGCCACCCCCTCAGGAGCATAACTTCCATTTGCATATGTGACTTAAACACTATGGGCTTCATCTATCTTACCCATAACACGGGGTTAACTTAAGATTTGTTGCAAGCATTAAAATGAGTAAATATATGTAAAGAGATGAGAATGATGCCTGGCATACAGTAAGTGCCATGTAAATGTTTGTGACTATTACGGCAAAGCATTTTTACACAAATGCCCCACAACAGCTCAGCAAGATTGTTATTACTTGCCCCACTTTTCAGAGGCAGGACAGAGGCTAAGTGTCTTGACCTAGGTCAGTTAGGGGTTGGCTGTACTATGTCTCCTGACTCTGATATCTGCCCACCTACTCACACACATGGCCACACCCTGACTCAGAATCACACTCAGGCCAAGGCCCGTCCCAACAGCCACAAACACTTCTGGTCACCTCTGCCCTCACTTATACAGCTTTCTAGTTCAGTGCTAGGGTCAACCCAGCAAGAGACCCAAACACACACAGAGAAACAGTGTCCTACAGGGTCACTCATATAGTTACCTCCCGTCACTGCACGGCCAGGAGATACACAAGAGTCACTAACAACCTGTATGACACGCACAAGCTCACTCACAAGGCCAAACAGGCACTCACCAACAGACACCACCACAGCTGGGTACATATCACGAGCACACCATCCAGGGTCACACCCACAAGCACCCGGGCTCCCTGGACCTCACCATCTCCCCCAGCTCTGTCTCCAGGTCATTCTTCTCCACGCAGAGCTTCTCGTAAGCCTGGATCATCTCCCCGAGCTGTTCTTCCTGCTCCTTATTCTTCTGCAGCTGGATGGGGCCCAGAGAGGGTAGGGTGCAGCCATAGTCAGGCCCATCCTTGACTTGGGGTACCAGAGCAGCATCCTGTGCCTCCCACCCCCACTCCCAGCAGCCAGTGGAGGGGCAGAAGGAGCTGCAGCTGGTTATAGGGAGGACCATGGCCATCTGATCAAGGAAACAGAAGGCCAGAGGCTGGAGGGGTGGGGGTGGGGGTGACAGGTTTTGGAAATGGATTGGAGCCAGGAGCTCAGGGAGGGCTTACCTCATGCTGGAACTGGTTGAGCCGTTGCTGCAGGCTGACCTTCTCCACTTCCAGCAGGGAGCCATCCTTGATTTCATACAGAGAGAAGCCATGCTCCTCTCCAAAGTCACTGATCAGTGGGTACTGTGGATGGGACAGGCCCTTAGGAGAGCCGGTGCCCGGCCCCTAGCCCAGGCTTTAGCCTAGCTGTGTCCCCGTCCCACAACCTGCCTCAGAGTCCTTGCCTCTCCCTTCCCTCTCCAGAGAGATCTACACATCCCAGTTTCCACGGGCCTGTAGGTGTCTCCCACCAACCAGATCTTTTTTAGATCCAAGGTCCAGTGCTCCAAAGCAGATCCCTCCTGATCCCCTCCTGATTGGCACTGGGCTCTCCAGAGTTCCCATCCAGAACAGCCACATCCTTCATGGGGGCCCCTCAAGTTCCTGAGTCTGTACCCTGACCCCTCTTTTGGTTCCGTGGAATCTCTGCTGGATCCTGAGTTCCTGCCACCCAGCCCTCCCCAACCCCTACACAAAGCCGGCCCATCATCTCCAGATTCTGACCTTGATTTCGTAGACTTTGAGGCGGCGGCGGAGGGTGGCATTCTCCCTCTCCAGGCCTCCCAACCGCTCCTTGATGTCTCCATAGGCCGTGATCAGGGCAAAGTGGGAGGCAGAACACATGTCCCCCCCCAGCGAGGGGTCTCCAGGGGCATCCAGCCACACCTCACTGGGCCCCAGGGCCTCCTGGGTCAGGATGCTGATGTCATCCTCAAACATGGACTCCATGGCAAGGGCCTGGGCCACGGCCTGCCCTGGGCCTCCTGGGAGAGCAGGAGCAACCGTGGAGAGGGTGGCCCAGAGCTTGTCCCTGACACCCCTCGTCCTGGCCCGAGGAGCCCTGCGGCCAGCTGAGATGCAGCCTGGTCCTGCCTTCATATCCACAGCCCCCTCCCAGACTACTAAGCCTCATCTCTTCTCTGCTGCCTTTGGGGGAAGGGACTGGGACCAGGTGAAGACTTTCAGGGCTGGCAGGGGGGTGACAAGTAGAGACAAGTAAGTGAGGCCAGCAGGAGGGAAGGGCCCCTTCCAGAACTCAGGGAGACCTGTGGACAGGAAAGGGCTGCCTTCCCAGCACAGGGGCCCAGAAGGGGCCTGCCTTGTCTCTCACTTCTCAGCCCCTTCTCCACCCCAGGCCTCACTTCCCCAAATACCTCTTTGCCAAGCTCCTCATGCCAGGCCTCTCTTAGGAAGGCCCAGTGCTTCTGGGAGGGTCAGCCCCACCACTGCCAGTACATCCTCTGCTGGGCCCCCGCCCAACTTCCCAGCTTCCTCCTGCAGGATCCCAGAGTTCAGAAAAAGGAAGTGCCTCCCCCAGTCACACTGAGGTTGTGGCAGCCCTCCAGGTTCTCCTCACCCCTGACCTGGGACCCACAGGAAGTCTTCTGCTAAGTGTCTGAGGGTACACAGAGGGGAAGGGGGCTCTGGGAAAGGCCTGAGCATAGGTGAAGAAAAGCTGACAAAGAATTCCTAAGCCTGTGTGCCTGCATACAGGGAAATGGGGAGCCCTGGGAGGGGGCAGGAATGACTCAGGGCTCCCGAAAGAGTAGGCGAAGGGGTGCGTGTATACTTCTGGCCCTGTTTATGAATGTGTGTCTGTGGCTGGCATGTGTGGGGGGAGTGTGTGTGTCTGTGAATGGGTGTAGGTGTGTCACAGTCAATGAGTGCCTTTGCGGGGCTGCGAGCGGGGGTCGGATGGAGTGGAGAAGTGGCCTGGAGGCCGTGTGTGTTTGTGTGTGCGCGTGTGTGCACGCGTGCGTGAGCGTGTGTGAAGGGTGGGCACGTTCGGGGCCGTGTGTCACGTGAGGCACTATGGGAATGTCCGAAGTGTGTGCGCGCGCGCCAGAGCGTGTGTGTGCGTATGAGAGGGGGCTCCCGAGGTGTGAGTTGAGACAGTGGGGTCCGCGACCTCCCAAAGCCAGGCAGCAGGAGCCTGGGGTGGAGAGAGCTCAGGCCTAGGCCCCTACACTGTCCCCCATTCAGAGCCAGGGAAACGCGGGTGACCGGGTCTGAGTAAACGCGTGTTTGTAGGACTGGCCCCACCTTTAACCCTCTCCTCCCCAGGCCCATCCCCTCTCCCCCCAACTCCGCTAGCCAGTGCTCATCACACCCCCCGACCCCCGGCCCTCCACCTCGGGCCCAACCCCAACAGCTCTGTCCCCTGGGCCGCCCCGACCAGTGTTTGCTTCCTCCACATTCTCTCCTCGGCCCAGCGGCCCCCCAAGAGAGCGACGGCAGGCGGATGGGGAGGGGATGCCTCCTCGTCCCCGGGCCCCTTCTGCGGCCCCTTTAAGAGCCGCCCTTTAAACCCCTTTAGCTCGGCCGACAGAAATTGTCGCCCCTCCCCTCTCGGGGGCCGAGACCAGGCAGCCCCCTCCCCCACTGGCGGCCGATCCCCGGGCCCCGAGTCGGCCGTCCCCGAGCCGGGAAAGGGGCTCCTGAGGCGGTGCGGCCTGAGGAGAGGCGGAGGAGAGGGAAGGGGAGAATGCCGGCGGTCAACGCCGGACCCTTCCCCTCCCCGCCACCCTGGGCCAACTGCGAGCCGACCTCCCGTCCCCTCCTCCCGCCCACCCCGCGACCCCCGGGGTCCGGCCCCAGTCGCCGCTCCCCTCCCCTCGCCCAGCCCAGCCGGGACTCACAGCTGCTGCCGGTTCCTGCTGGTAATCGCAGCTTACCCCCTCTGCCTGCTCCCTCCCCAGACGGGCACCGGTGCCCCCACCCCCCTGGCACCGCGCTCTGCTCTCGCCCTGTCGCCGCCGCCGGGTCTCTCCCCACCCCCCACCCCTTCTCCCAGCCCCCCTCCCTCGCTCCCGCCCCGCTCCTCCTCCGCCGCCGCCGCCGCCGCCGCCTCCTCCTCCTCCTCCTCCTCCCTGGCTGCTCCGGGTTTCTCCAGCTGGGATGGCGCCCTGGACCCCGCCGCGGCCACCACCACGTGGCGAGGGGCAGCCGGCCCCCGCGGTGCGGCGGGGCCTGGCAGCGCGCCCGGCGCCCACCCGCTCCCTGTCGCGCGGGCCCGCGCTCCGCGCCCCCTCCCCGACGCCTCCCAACGCAGTGTGGCGTGGCGGGGTGTGTGGGGGCGTCTGCGGACGGCGCAAGGGCTCCGGTGATGCTTTGGGATTTGCTTTGGGGCTGTACAGTTTGGGGAAAGTGAGGCTCTTTATTTGGATTGTTTTGGTCTTTGCTCTTTTGAGAAGGAAAATATCAGACCTACTCTTCATTCCTCTTGGGGGAGGGGGCATTGCTCTAACAATAAATAACAACGATCGTAGGGATCTAGCCGGAGAGATTAGAGTTAAATCAGTAACTTCTTCGGAAGTGAGAGTCAACTGAGAAAACCAAAGGTTCATTTAGGGAGGGGGACAGCTTTCCTCTCCCACACACAGTCCCTTCCCCCAACACGCAGAAGCATCCACAGGCCAGCGAAATGAACAAACAACAGATTTCACCCTTTCCACATAGATTATTAGAGCACCTGCCAAACTGCTGAGCAGGAGACACAAGTTTTTGCCACTTTCCCACTGTGTGACCTTGGGCAAGTTAGTTAACCTCTCTGAATTAAACTGGAGATAATTCCTGACCTGGGCAACTGTGGGAGAAAAATGAGGATTAGAACTAAAGGTGCTCTATGAATCCTCAGGGGGTGTTAATGAGTCATTTTCGTTATTCCCTGATGGGTTAAAAAACGTGGGCAGAGGCATGGTCAGCCTTGCTGCAGGTAGGGAATGATCAGGGGAAACTCTGGAGGACTCTGGCTAACCCCTGACAAGCCAACCCTGGAAGCAGGGTATAGGCTGAAGAGGGGGCTTTTGGTAGGCTCAGCATTTAGCTGTGAAGCCTCTGGTCTGGAGGCAGGGTTCAGGCTGCTGTGAACCTGAGCCTACCTTTTTGACTCCTGGGGGGTGGGGATGGTGAAGCTGGAAGAGGCTGGAGAATAGGTTTCTTGCTGTGAGCTTTGAAATTTAGCAGCAGCTCCCATCTTGCCCTGCTCTAGGGAGAAGATTGGACTGAGGGGTGAGCTTCTCCCAGGAGAGCCAGCAGAGGCTGTGTACTCTTTCTCTTCAAAGAAAGGGATTCTCATTGGCTCCCTTCCTTCCTCTCCTACTGGGTTCCCTTCGAGTCCTTCCTGCTAGTTTCTGCTCCCTTTTACAGTCCAGAACACTAGCTTTCTCTGAGCCATGTGGGACAACCCACCTGCCCTCTGGATATGAAGGCTACTCAACTGGGACATCTGTCACCCCACTAATCCCGAGGGCTAGGCAGGTGTCATCTTCCTTAATACTGCACAGATTCTCGTCCAAAGCTCTTAGAAGACCAGGCAAAAGATCAGAGGCTGGGCTTAAAGGTGTGGGGTTGTTTCTGGGGCCTCAGTGAGCATGGACTTGGCAACCAACTGGACCTGAAACTGACTGGCAAGCCTTCCCTCACTGGAAAGTGTTAATGGGTCCAGGTACCATCTGAGCACACACTCGATGGGATGAGTTGTCAGTTCCTGATGCTGCTGAGCTGCTCAGGGTACAGGCCTGAGTCACCCAGCAGGGCACAGCCCAATGATTTATCCTGGATTCTAGGCAGTTGATGGCAAAAGGCCAATAGAGATTATGCCTAGTTCAAGTACCCCCAAAATACCTCCCTCAAATCTGAACCTGATCTCATTGCATTCTCCCTGTTTTTGGTTCTGTTGCTCATATCAAACAGTTCTGATAGCAGGGACCATATCCCATTCATCTTCATATCCCCAGGTGCCCTGGTAGTACCTGCACTTATTTATTCAACAAAGATTTCCTGAACACCTGTTATGTGCTGGATGTTGAGAATACAGTGATGACCATGTCTCTGAAGGGCAAACATCTCTTTTGCCCTCTTTGGAGCTTATATTCTACTAGAAGAGTCAGACCAAAAAAAAAAAAAAATATATATATATATATATAGAGAGAGAGAGAGAGAAGAATGGAAGGGGTGGGATCTGCTTTAGATAAAGTAGTCAGAGCAGGTCTCTCTGATGAGGTGACATTTAAGCTAAAATCTTAAAGAGGAAGGAGTGTTCCTTGTTGAATGAACAAGTGAATGATGCTGTATGACTTTGGATTATTTACTTCACCTATCTAGGCCTGTTTCTTCATCTGAGAAAACTGGATATTGATCTGAATTCCTCCTAAGAACCCATGATAGTATCAGGGCTTATCATGGTAGAGACAGAAAAAGGTAACATCCAAGGGCTTGGTGAAGGGGAAGAGAGGTAGGAGGATGTGAGAGGAGAAGAGGGAACACGGTGGACAGTTCTGTCTCTAGTTGTAAGATATCTCTAAATGGTGTTCACAGGCACTGTGAGAGAGGACCCACTTCCAGTAGTTACTGGTAGGAGAGACCATGCAAAAGCAAGGCCCAAGTCACCCCTGCATATTTCTTTCTTGGAAACTATCAGGGAATCTGTCTTCCACTCCCAGGACTCCTGCTCTAGAGAGAAACTCTCTCTCCTGTCCCATTCTTGCCTGAAAAGAGTAGGAGGAGGTGGCGTTAGCAACTGGCAAGAAGATTGAATCAAAATAAAACGCTGATGACTCAAAGAGAACCAGACAGGCTGAAAAATTGATTAGACACACATGACAGTGCAGGACCCGGGTGCCACCCTTAGCCCTCCAGTTCTAGACTCTAGAAAATTAGGGTTTGCTGCAGAACCATCCTGGGACTCCAACTGTAGCTACTGGTCTTCCATCAGATCAGAGGTTTGGGCAGTGGTGGACTCATTCCTTCACCAAATCCCCCCATTCCTGTGGAGTTTATGTACATCCTCCAAATTAGTGAAGTTTGGGTAGAAAGTTTATAACTATTTGTGCTTCATATTCTGCACAACCAACTTCATTTCTGCTGTCTCCCAATTAAAAGTACACAGCCACACCTGATTTTACTACGCTTCACTTTACTGCGCTTCGCAGATACTGCAGTTTTTACAAACTGAAGGTCTGTGGCAACCCTGTGTTGAGCGAGTCGGTTTGCGCCATTTTTCCAACAGCATTATTTTTTAATTAAGGTATGTACGTTGTTATTTTAGACATATTACTATTGCACACTTAACAGACTATACTGTAAATATAACTTTTCTATGCACGGGGAGACCAGAAAATTTGTGTGACTCTTTTTATTGAGATATTTGCTTTATTGTGGTGGTCTGAAAGTAAACCCACAGTATCTCTGACGTGTGCCTGTACTGAATTTTTGAATAATTATTATGTGCTAACCATCAGCTCTGAGCTCCATGAGGTTTTATTTGCTTCATTCACTGCTGTATCCCCAGTACCTTCAACGGTGCCTGGCACGTACTCAGTAATAGTTGTTGATCAACTAATTAATGCACTTGTGAGGTCCTGTGCTAAGAACTTTATACACATTTTTTCCCACTGGGATCCCTATTTTGTATTTATTTGCTTGCTTGCTTTTGGTGGGGGGAGGTAATTGGGTTTATTTATTTATTTATTTTTAGAGGAGATGCTGGGGATTGAACCCAGGACTTCATGCTTGCTAAGCATGTGCTCTACCAATTGAGCTATACCTTCCCTCCTTGGGATCCCTATTTTGTAAATGAGGAATCTGATAATCAGAAAAGTTGAAGAATTTGCACAAGGTCACATTCTATAGAATTAGAATTCTATTTTGAAGGGCAGTGCTCAGAAAACAGCAGGCATTGCTCATTGCTTTGGAGAGCTTATTCAAACAAAGCCATTTTTTAATTCTTTTCCTCAGGGTGGTGACAGGCTGCCCCTCTGCATCCAGAGCTCAGACTGGGTGCCAGAGCTCAGGTGTACTTTGCTTTCAGACAAGAAGGTACATTTCACATGGAGAACTCAGCTCAGGAACTTATGTTACAGCCCAGGAGAGGGAACAGCTCAGGCCTCCTGCCTGCACTGCACTGCCCAGGATCAGCTGACTGTGCTGGGGTAATTCAAATGTGGAGCTTACTCAGCAGCCTGTGGCCTTTCGGGCCGCTAGGCACCAATGTCCACCCTGCCTCCCAGCCCTGGTTCCCAAAAGCTTCTAGCTCAGAGGGAAAATGAAGAAGTGCAGGGAGATGATTCAAACCCCAGGTGGGAGGAAAAGTTGACTTTAGGGAAATATGTCACCCCCATCCTTGAATTAAGAGTTTGAGGGGGAGGGTATAGCTCAGTGGTAGAGCACATGCTTGACATGCACGAGGTCTTGGGTTCAATCCCAAATACCTCCATTAAATACATACATACATACATACATACATACATACATACATACATACATACATAACTTTAGAAAAGGGTGTGTGTGTGTTCGATAGTTGCCAAAAGGTTAACAATGGAGCTCACTATAGAATTAAGGCAAAATGGCTTTGCCATTTAATTCCAAAACCCTTCACCTAGGGCTCTCCCTGTTTGTTACCTGTCAGTTTGCTGGGAGCAGAGGCTCATCTGTTCATCCTCTCACCCGCATACCACACAGCCTGCAACAGCCCAGTGGGACAAGCAAGCCTGCGGAGTCGGCACTGTTCTGGAAACCTGCAGGACTCTGGGCAAGGGTCTTGGCCCTTACGTGCTTCTTTCCTCATCTGTGAACTAGGACTAAAATGGTGCCTTTGTTACAGTATCGATGAGGTACTTTTATTAACTATACGTAAGATGCTTATTACAAGCCTGGCATCAGGTTAGTACATAAAATCAGCATCATATAATGACTAATCCTGTTCCCATTCCTCCAATTAATCCAAGCTTAAGAGGCTAGCCTGAAGTCATCCAGCAAATGAGGAGGGTAAGAGCCAGGAGCCCGTCTCTTGAGGCCCTGTCATTCCCAGGTTTCTGGATGCTCTGCCCTTCAAAGGCTAAGTGATGCCATTTCAGAAACTCCTTGAACTGTACCGACATGTCATTAGTTCAACAAATATTTATTGAAGATCTACTGTATGTCAGGCTCTGCTCTAGGTTGGGGATACAATAGAAAATAAGACAGTCAAGGTCACCAAATTTGGGAGCCTTCATTATAGTTGGGAAAACTGGCAATAAGTAAGCAACAAACATGCTTTTAGACAGTGCCACAAAGGGCCGGTAATGCGTGGTGTATCATGAATATGTACAGCACGGACCCTTGCTTTGTATCGCTAAGATACTGACAGCAGCTGTCTAGGATAAATGTGAGTAAAGCTTGAATTTTGGAATCTAATAGACCTTGGTTTGAATTCAAGCTCCCATGTGACCTGAGTTGGCAAATCAATCTTTCTGCCCCTCATTCCTCATCAGTAAAATGGGAATAGTGACAAGGTGGTTCTGAGAATTAAGATGAAATCAAACATAAAATCTCAGTGTTGACTGTTTTTCACATCAGGCAGGTCAAGCTGGAGTCCTTGATGAGGCCAGGTGGAACTGTAACCTTGTGCTGTATTCTTTTTCAGTGTGTGTTGGGTAGAGGGGTATATGGGAATGGGGAATTACCTACAGAACTGTTAAAAAAAGAAAAAAAAAATTCTTAGGAGCAGTTCCTCCTTACCATTTGATAATGAATTGATTCCATTCTTTCCTCCAAGTATATACCCAATGGAGAAATGTTGCCATCGCTCAAAATTTAATGCAGTCTAGTAAGAATTACAAGTTACCCTGTATGACCCAGGAATCTCCAAAGTTGGGTACAGAAATAAAATATTAGAACTCCTATTTATATTTGTTTTTCATATAGTCACTTTTTAATATCTATTTTTGTGTCTTGATTACACAATATATGGGTACAGAAGTACAGGTATATAATTTATCAACACATGGGGGTATGCATGATCAAAACTTTCTTACTGACAGGGATTTGCAGTCATAAACGGTGAAAGGCCACATGGAGGCTAAGGTAGGAAAATGAAGGTCAGCCCTCATTTTACTTGCCCAACATAAACTAAGAAAGTGCATTTCTCATAAAGTAGCCTGCAGGCGTCACTGTACTAACAAACAGCAGGGTGAAGGAAAGGACTCAGTTTCTTAAATCCCAAGTTAGTGTTCTTTCCTCTCCAAGTTTCTAGGGGAAAAAAAAAGTGGATGTAGAAATTAAATACACGCTGCAAACTAAGTAAAAAGCCAACCTTTGGATGAGCCATTAAACAGACCAGATCATTAGCCTGAAAAGTATGCACAAGACAGAGGACAACCTCCAGCAGTTTCAGAATCACTCTCTGGACAGGAAACCGCCTCCATGTAGTCCTTTTTCACTACCTCATTTGTAGGAAATTGTTTTCCATTCATTTCTCACTATACTACATAGAGTCCATTTTTAAGACAGATGTGTCCTTCGTCTCCCCAAGTCACACACACATCTATCACCACACGCTCCAGCTTCTTTCAAGCCACTCACTTCACCTACAAGGAGGTGACACCATCTGGAACCAAAAATGAAGCGGCAAAATGTTGAAAATAAAAATAAAGCGGACTTTATTTAGAAGATAAAGGTGGTGGTATCAGTTTTGGTTAATAAAGTCGGGCTCAAGTGTTTGAACAGGTCTTTCACTGCCATCACAGACTGGCATGCCAAGGGCATTCTGAATGCCAATTACAAACTGAAGTTGTTTCAGAAACCAAGATGCTATCAAAAGCTGATGGAGTCTGGATTTCTCTTAAAGTCAGACTAACACATTTCTTAAATATGAGTGACTAGATTACTTGGTTCTGAAAATGAAAACACTACACTGAGCAATTCCCCTCCTTCACAAGTCCCTAAGGCAATGTTATAGTTGCCTCTGACAGCCAAAATCTCACCATTTCAGAGGGGAACTGAGGGGAACTGGGAAAATGAAAAGCAAAATTAAGTGTAACTGATAAAGGCAGCTGCCACTTGTGGCAAACCAAAGCCTAGTCCGATGCCGATTTTCTTCACATTTGCACTGACATCTTCCCAGATGGTAACTACATTCTTGAAGGAATGTGCCAAGACTAGGGAAAGGAAGGCCCAGTGAGTGGACAGAATGCATTTTGCATCTGGTTTCCTTAGGTGGTACAAATGATTAAGGACAAATACCCAGTGGAAAGACCCACTAGTCAAAGGTAACTAGAAAAAGAGGAGGATAATAAATGCATAACCAGTGCAGAGTAATTGTGAGGCACCAAGACCACAATCCAACCAGCCCATTCTCCTCCTCTCCATCACTGAATGGATCTGGGAGAAAGCATTAATAACAGCACTTGTCAACTGCTTCCCTGGAACAAAACATGACAAAACACACGGAAGGTTTTGTTTGCATTATGGTTCTCGGTGTACTTTATTCTCCTGCTGTCTAGCTAAGCAGCCCACACAGGACAGAAATGGGTAGCACTGAGGAATGATCAGATTTTTTTTCTCCCCAATATTCCTGCCCCCTCCGTAAGCCCTGTCCAACCCCTATCAGGAATGGTTCGTGTATCAACCTCTCCCTCAATGAACAACCAAAATTTAAACACAAGGCATTACAGGGCCGGGTTTCTTCACAGGGCTTAGGAGCTGGTGTGAGCTTTTTATTCACAATGGAGCGTCTTTCCTTCAAACACCTGGATTTTTTTTTTTTTTTTTTGTACACTGGTTCATAGATCGGCACTTGACTTTGAACCTGGCACCAAAAGGCACAATATCTGATACCCTGTACAAGAGCTATTAGAGATGCTGCCATATGGATGGGCAAAACTGAGCCAATCCCATTTATGAATGGAAGGCTTGAACAGGGAGTTGGCAAGGAGAAAAATGTAAGCCCATTTTTTTTTGCTAGAATGGAAATGAAAATGGGAATTTAAGGTCTTGTTTTTTAAACCTCCAAATACCAGGAAGCAATTTAAAATCTTCCTTGGTGCTTTTGAAAGCAGCATATTCAAAATGCCAGCAAACTCCTAGTAACTGCAAAACCAAAAGGGGAACAAAGCTCACCAACATCCCTCCTTATTGCTGAAAGATTCTAAAACCAAAATTCAGAGTGCCCTATTCCCTTGTAAAAGGGAAAATAATTAAGTCTGATTTATTGTTATCACAGCACATCACACTTTAAAAAAATATATTAAAGCGTGTGACTGGGGGAATGTTTTGACACCATTTTATTAATCTTCAACTTCAGTGGAAAAATATAACCTTTTTCAAGTGCCATTTTCATCACAAGAGTTCTAGCATATATATATGTGTGTATATAAATGTATATATATACACACATACATATTCTTTTCTTTTTGATTTGATTAGTTGGTTTTGAGGTGCAGCAAGAGACCATTACCGCATTGTAATCAATCAAATAAAAGAGAACAGAAGGCCAAGCAGTTTCCAAATGGTTATTTTTATCAGATTGTTTAAACATTAAATTTATCCTTGTTTGCAATCCAAAATAGTTACCTGAAGTTTGTTGTTTGTGTGTCTGTTTACTTTTTATTGTATGTTTGTTTCCTAAACTCTTTGGCACAATTTTCTGGGGGCGTTCAGACTGCCACGATACATGTCAGGAGAGAACTTTTCTTTTGTGCTGCCAATTCTGAGCATTTAAAATTTTGGTTTGTTTGGGCTGTGGCTTTCTTTGTTTTTGAAGTCTGCATTCTTTATTTGTAACAATTGTATTTTTATTTTTTCTATATCCTCTAACTCCAGAGTTTTCTTTTTCTCCCCCCTCCCCCCCACTTCTACATTCACAGTTGAACCATATTATGAGGAAAGGCGCCTTGATGAAAAGATCAGGATGGGAGCTCTGACCATTCGTCAGTGTTTTCCCTAGAATTAAAAAAAAGAAAAAAAAAAAAAAAAGAAAAAGAAAAAAACCCCAAAAAACAAAACCTAAAGAGCGTCTTTCCTTTTTTTTTTCTTCTTACAACTCTTGTGCTGCATCAGTAGACAGAACTTCAGTTAGTTTTATGAAATGCAATGTCTAACCCCTTTTTTTCTGGGAAAAAGAAACTGCAATGACTTGAAGTTGAGAATGTGGATACCGCCTCACTCACACACATTCATTCTCAGACTGTAAGGAATCCCTCACCCTCCTTCTAGCCGGCACGCATACAGTACCGTGTGGTAAAGGTACACCAAAGGTGGGCTTGAGACCCAGGCTCCAACTTTCTCATCAGTAGCAAAGGCCAGGCTGCCTTTTACAACAAAGCACCACAGCTGAACCCAGTCCCTCCTCCTCTACCAAACTAGACATTCCACTCTGCACCGGCCAAAAGACAGAAAAGCTAGTTCTAGCCTCTCCTGGGAAGAGATAGCTTTCTTTTTTTAAGCAAGTAAATCCACCATTTTTCTCTTTTCCAAGATGGCCGACGTTATGGTTTTCTACGAAGTCAGTGCTTACTTAGCTCACTAACAGCAGTGCTGTTGGCGCTGCAGCTGCTGCTGTGGCAGGATTTTCAATGTGGTGTGTTTTCAAGCCTCACTCACTCATCCTCTCATTCCCAAACATTCAGCATCCGTGCACACTCCTCACTTCCGGGTTTTTCAAAAGATTGGAGATTTCCAGTGGGGGTCTCAGGTTATCATCCCAATGGTAACAGATCTAAAAACAGATGGAAAAAAGGTCAATCTTTGAGATTCCATGTAGCCAGTAGAGCCAAACACCTCTCTGATTCCTACACTAAGTGCTCACAGGCCTGAACTGAAGTGGTCAACTTTTTAAGGGCTGATTATTTTTCTTCTTTTCCTATGTGCCATCTACTTGCTCTCATTAGCACCTACAGAAGGGTGGGAGGGAAACTAAAAAGATAAAACTCAAAACAGCCAGTTTTACTGAGATCAGTGGTAGAAGGTAACTGGGTGTGTTAACAGGAAAATAAACTAAAATTAAATTTCAAAGCAGAGGCCAGACAGCTCTGACTCTGGCTATCTTCTGTAGAGCAAGGCAATGTCTAAAAGCACTGCAGCAAAGAAAGAAAAGAACATGAAGAAGGAAGTGGAAAGCAGGAAGAGAATTATGGGAAAATACCATTATCGATGATTTTATTAAGAGCCCAAAATGATTTGGGGACTTCAGGGAATTCTAGTTATGTAAGTTCTGTTCTTCATCACCATGAGGAGCCAAATACTTGGCTCAAAGATTGGTTGCCTGACCCTTCCACAAATACAAGGCTGAGGAATAAAGGCCTGGCTCAGAAGCACTTACACGGGGAAGTATACCAGACAAAACACCAAAAGAAAGCCCTTGTCAGAACAGTCTAAAGACAATGTACCTCCTCCCCAAGAAAGTAGAAGAAAGAGGGCAGTGGAGACAAGCTCTTACCAAGCTTGGTTCTTCAGTTTCCTCAGTTCTTTTGTTGCCCATGTAGCAAGGGTTTTTGCTTTGTTAGTCTTCGATCTCCGTCCTTCAGTTAACAGTTCATGGATCATTGGCCTAGCTTCTACTAATTTCAGTACATCCTTCCCAAATGCTGTACACAAGTCCCTGTGCAAAATAAACACACCTGAAAATGAGCTCCTGGCCCTAAACCAAGATCATGTTTTGAATCTTCCAAGCCAGTGCTAAGATAGCTATAGGTTTTTTAGTACTCACCTACTTTTTAAAAGCTGGAAGAGATTTTAAAGATAAGTAAATCTAACATCTACCCTCAACAGATGGAAAAAAAAAAAAGAAAAAGAAATATAAAGAAGTAGAATGATTTACCCAAGGTTCCCCAGCTAATTCATGGTAAAATGAGAACTAGAATCCACGTCTTTAAGCTCCTCAAGAGCAATGTTCTGTCTTCTAACGATGCCTCAGAGACCCTCAGTAGAGAACCTTGGCTAAACAGGCAATTTGTTGACCAACATCGAAATACGGGATGGACATAGATCTGATGCTGTTTCTAATCCCTGAGAGCTCTCTTCATAGTTTGATGGGGAGAAATTAGAAACCTGGAGGGTCTCGAATGAGATTAGAGCTAAAGTCTGGAATGAATTCTCATCTGAGAACTCAAAATAGGATATCATGGGTTCTATTAAAGAAAGAAATCCCTTCTGTGCCAAAGAGGTGGGTAATTACCACCCAGGCCACTCTCAAAATTCTTTACATGTCTTCTCACTGTCCATGAGAAGTTCTACTCAGCTATTGGAAGCAAGGTATAACCTACCCTATCAGTCCAGCAGCACAAGCTACTACTCCATCTGTATGATCCTCATCTCCAGCAATGTGGTCAATGAAAGACAGAATAAATTCTACTCTGGGTTGTACCAGCATCACATCCGCTATAAAAGAAAGAGAAGGTCTGATGAAGTTGTCCCACAGTTGGCAGGAATACATCCTGTTTCAAAATTTCCAAATACTTTATCCCCATCAGGCAGGCTTCAGGCTGGAGAACTAGTTCCACGTAGTTATATCAAATTATTCTTCATCAGATTAAGATGTCATTCTTCAAGTCAACAGAAGAGGCAGATATTCCTCTTCTTACAAGCATACATACTAAGAAGGAACAAATGAAACCTTTCCTCTAAGCCTGTTACCAAAGGGGTGAAGTACAAACATTTCCCCAATCAGTAACAGAAACATAAGGTGACAGAGGAAATCTGGTCCCCCAATCATTTAATTCAGATACACTAGTTGGGGGCGGGAGGGCAGTGGCGTGGCGGCACTGGCTTACTCAGGGTTGGTACAGATGCAACCAGCACCAACAGCCTTGCTAGATCCCATCCCTTGCAATGCTCAAAAAATGTGAGACAAGGTAGCTGAGGAAGTGGGGAGCAGAAATAATGAAGTCTATATCCTCCCCCAAAGCTACTCCCTTCATTAGGACACCATTCCTCCTTCCCCCCCTCTTTTAAGCCACAGGTGCTAGTTTACTGAAACACACAGCCCATTTGGCTAAGTGCACACTGGACTAAGTCAACTGGGTTGTATACTCAACGGTGTACGTTCTCCTGGTCTCCCTTCAATCCCTGGACAATTCCAGTATAGGCTTCCAAGCAGCCTTCCCGAAGCTCGTTCAGATAATCCACCATGTCATAGTCCGACTATAAGAGACAAAGAATAGAACCTCCATCATATTGATTGCCTTTAGTTGTATGTTTGTCAAAAGTCCTGTCCTCTAATCAGGGCTGGACTTAAAAGACAGCTTTGAGCTTACCTTGTCCACCTGGGCCTGGGAGGCCTGCTGAAGTGTATTCAATACAACTTCTAGGTATTTTTTAAACTCTCCACCAATAGCAAGGGCAATGTCACCAAACACTGACAGAATCTGCGGCTTCACAGACCTGTGGACATTTTCATTCTAATAAGGAAAAAGGGGGAAAAGCAAATTAATAAGTCAAAATTAGTTCTGTACAAAGAGTCAAAAAGCATTTTTAACAATAAGCAACTACTCATATGCTTAGTAGTTTGTAGACCTTAAGGACATACACAAAAATTAGCAGTAGTTATCTTTAGATAGAAGGATTATGTATTTACTTTTCCTTTGTACTTTACTGGTCCCCAACCTGCCCTCTTCAACTTCCATGCTTCGAGCATGCATTCCTTTAATTAACTCTACATCTTTAGGTTAGAATCATCTTGTGAAAATGAACAATTCCCTTCATAAGCTCACAGCCAACATTCTGGAACTTACAGGTCCCTGTCACAGATCTCGATGTTTAACCATCTTTTCAACTAATGATTTCTTCAAATACTGGTAAATTAGATTGTGTGTATAGACACTCACCCCCAAGTTCTCCAGTAGGAGCTGCATCACCTCATCACAGAAAGGTAAGATGTTAGATTGCAGGGCACGGCATAAGTCTCCAACTAAGCCCACAGCTGCCAAACAAACCTGCAGAGAATCAAAGAAATGATCTCTCAAGCAGAAAAGGCTCCCTGCAGGGGTAAAGCATGATTTTTACCTAGCTGCTGGTCCTTTACCACTTGAATTTAGTGTCACAGAAGAAAAGACTCTTCCTCTCTGAGATTAGTTCATTTTAACAACCAAAATGGCAGGAAGAGAACTAGGACTATCTAAAATATCCTTAGTAAGAAAAGACAGAAAAGAATATTCACTAGGGATGGTGGTGGAAGGGTGGTTTACTGAAAATAAAATAAAACAAAAAAACTCTTCTTAGGGTGCTACTCTGGTGCATCTAATACCCTGTTTTTCCACTGACTGCTTCTCAGACAGTCAGGGCAACAAAGAAAGTAGCTCAACCCTTGGGATGATAACATAGTGAAGAATTACTTAGGCTACAGGATCCTTCCTGACTTTTGTACTACAATGACTACAAGATATAAATGGGAATATAAATGTATTATTTTGAAAAGCACAGCCTACCTGGTACTCAGCATAATTTTTCAATCCAATGCCCAGAAAGGGTTTAAAGGCCTCCATATACTTTAGGAATTCACCACCCAACACTGTAAAGAAACAAACTATTAGCACCACTGGATATCACAGAAGTGAGCAAAAATAACCACCCTAGCTCTCCCTCCCAAAAATGCACGCACTCCACTCAAGAGGTTGGGTAGAGTGAATTAATTACTGATTCTATCACGAAGATATTATGACTGCCTTAGATAAGCCAAAATCACAACTGCCGGAGGGGCCCAACTCATACCCTAGAGATACTGCCAAATCTCCAGAGTGGGATTTCACTCTGGCTGAAACTACCAAGTGGTATGGCCCTCAAAGAATGTCATGGTTAATATGAATTGGCTGAGCTAGCAATATTGCCTCTTGTCTACCTCTTCGTCTGACTATAATATGTCCTCTCTGGAAGCCAGCTTTAAAACAGGGTCTCCAGGCAATTCCATCAAGGACTTACTTAACAAAGCAGTCAAGAACAGCTGTCTGGGTTTCATATCCCAATCAGCCACTCCAGGAACCAAAATCAACTTCTGTGCCCTGCCAGGATGATCACGTTGCCAGACCAGTTGGATATATGCTCTTTATGCTAGAAATGGGTCTGGTCCTCAGGTAATGGCCTTAATAATACACCCCACAGACTAATACTGAAGCATTCTGGGTTTCTGAAGTGCTCTTTAATATGCTTTTAATGGCCTTTCAAGGAGTCTTAAGTCACATACAGCTTCCCCAAAGCAATTTTGCATAAACAGACATGTAATAACCAGAAATCAATTTATTCCTAGAATTCACTCAATGTTTCATTACATTCCATGTCAAGGCACTGTAATGTGTCTACCTGAATCCAAAGTATTACAATCCAAACCAGAAGGTACCAAGTGCCAGAAAAGAAAAGAAAACCATTGCTTCCTCCAACCTTTATAGGAGCCAAGCCTCAATAAAGCAAGTAGACTTTAGGGAAAAAAGGAACCTGATGAATATGAGGTAGATAACAGTACCCCCCTTCCTAAAAGGGCTGCCAATCTGCGCTGCAAATTGGTTCCCCATTCACATCAAGGAGAGTGGCAAGGCAGTTATACACAAATTTACACTATGTTCAATCCAACTCTGAACAGACTCACTATGCCAACAAATGAGATGATAGGGCTAAGCTTTCTGCAGTCAAAAATTCTTCATGGCCATTGATATTCTTGCATTCTAAAGACATTCCCTGCCCAATATCAGCTCACTGACCTTCCACCAGTGTGCTAACTGCCATGAGGGCATCCTCTTGCACTCCTCCAGACCCAGCTGTGCTTTGGAACATCCTTAACAGGGAGGCCATGACCACATCAGAAATCTGCAAAGCATCTTGATGTTGCACTTTCCGGAGAACATTCTGTGAAATGAATAAGAGTTCAGAATCTGTTGATTCCAAACACTCCAATTAGAATACCATACCTCTTTTTTTTTTTTCAATCAACTATAAGTCCCTAGAATTTTTTTTGAAAAGGCTTTTTTCTGCTCAAAAGCTTTGACAATGCAAATCATCTGCAACAAAACATACATCTGAATATCCCATCTACTTCCCAATTCAGAATAGACACGAGATCATCTTCCATGGTGCAGAAAGTCATCTCCTCTGCATTTCATATATGTCTGACGAATCCCCATCAGTAGCCTTCATATTCTAGTCATTCTGGGATGGCAGTTAAATTATGTTAGCTTTAAAGGACATGTCATACCAGAGTTCTTACTTTAAACAAAAAAAGATAACCTAGTTTGCATCACTCAGTTCTAAAATCTAGTACCCATCTAACTGATAGACAAGTTACCAGATTTTCCTGTTCTTGGGTAAAAAAGGGAATTGCTCCTCAGCCATATGATGACTCTAGTCACGAGTGAGGAGTAATATTTACTTTAATTTTCCCAGTCTCTCCTCTGAAAAATCTATTGTGGACACCAGGTACTATAAATGATGTAAATTATAATCAAGCATCCAACAGCAATTGCTTCAAAAGATGATGGTAAAAACACAAGGCTATATTGTTAGCCAAGTGAACCAAAGCCAGGAACTAAATCTGACTGGGCTACACTCAGACAACCTAATAAAAACCAAAGACTAAAAGTCACCGACACAAAACAGCTGCATAGCTGGGAGGACCATCACAAATGCAGTAGTTTCCTTCTCTACATTGTGCAAAAGACAAATTGGAACTTTTATGGACAGACAAGAATGGAAAATGGGAAATTACTCTCTTAATCAATCGGACCAAGACCTTTTGAGAAAGCTTAAGACCATCAACATCTGTACCATCATCTTCACAGTTCTGTGTGTACATGAACTTGTCATCCCAAGATGAGTCTCTTCCCTGGAGCTATTAAACGATAAGGCACCATCATACCTGAAGAGTTGCGCAAAGTAAAGACTGAAGGTCGTTGAACTGGATCCTATCTGATGTGCTCTGGATGTGAGACTACAAGGAAAGAAGATCATAATCTGAATGAACACCTTCTGAAAGGGCTCTAAACTCCCTCAGTTCTTCCATTTTTGCTGGATTTGAAAGGACTATTAAATAATCTTTATTGATGCTAATGTAGAAAGTAAGTAAGAAACTTATACATGTTTACTGTATACATACATGTGTAATATATGTATGAGTAAACTGTATCAAGCAATACAATTTTAAGTTGCAACATTTTTTTGTATAAGTCTTGTATCTTTCCGAGAACATATATATGTAAACACCAAAAAAAAAAAAAAAAAAAAAAGAGAAAAGAAAAGAAAAGAAAAAGAACAGCCTTGAAAATAGAGCTCTGTGTTAGAAGTACTCACACCCTTCCCACCAATGGCCAGGAATGCCCTCAGTCTCACCTCCATCTGCAGCACCTGCTGCAGTCGTTCCATGATGACCAGAGTCGTTTTCTGAACTGCAGGATAACAATCCTTGGCACTGTTTTTCACAATTTCCATTAGAGATTCATATGCAGAACTCCTCAGGTTGTTCTGGTGTCCATCAGGTCTGTAAGGAACACAGTAAAATTCTTACAGCCTTAACTGAGAAAGGACAGAAGTTGTTATAAAGTAGACACTGTCTCACTGAAAATAACCCAGAAACAGATATACAGTTGCCAACCTGATTTGCATCTGGCAAACACAATACAGCCAGGAACCAATTTTCAATCTCTGAGCCAATGATTATGTTCATTATGGTTTCCAGGTTAAACTTTAGAACTGCCCTTTTAGAAATGGGTGGAAATTATACAGGAAAAAAAAAATTTTAAATGCTGAAGAACCGATGTGGACAACTGGAGAGGATACACTTATAGCTATGAAAAAACTACCTCAATTTTCTTCATATATCGGCAAGAGCTGCCTTTATACACAATCTTGAATAGAGATGGAAATGAACTAGTTAAGCAAGGAGGAATTTATACCCAGCCCTCTTCCTAATGGTTTCTTTTGAGCATGGCTTTAGGTACAGATTACACAAAACCAAAATAATTAAAGGTTGTCCCCAACTAATAACCTCTTAAAACCGTATTTCCAAAGCTCATTTATAAAACAACTGTACTTAATTCCAAGTTCTTCATCTAATATCACAAAGGGTGGTTAATAATCTCACGTGGCAACTAAATTTATGAGAGCTAATATTTCTCTTATACCATAATCAAATATTCCCATTAACTGCAGACACTACAAAATGAAGGGACCTCTCTAGATTGATTACGCTCTGTAAGTAGAGAAATGAGGTTATTTTCTGACTTTAATTGTAAAGTGTACATTCTAAGGTAGACAAAGTTTCACTTCTTTCTTTTCTCTCTCATTTAAACAATCTATGATAGGATTCTTTTAATTTCTCTTACCGTAATGTTTCTGTGATTTGGTTAGACAGCACTCACACAGAGGGCAAAGGGAGTTGAATCCAAAGATACTACTCATTTCTGTGTGGTATCAGTTACCTGTCTGTGGTCTCCAGGAGCTTCTGAACTATGAGTTCAAAAGAAGATGATAAGCAATAGGTAGCTGGTTCTTCCTGATCATCAGCTACGTCTGCAGCTTCGTAAGCAGCTTCAGCCAGACTGGAGAAAGCCTTAAAAACCCAGACAGAGTTAATATTAATTAGTTCTGAAAAGAACCCTAGTCCATGATTACTTCATGTTTCTTTAAGTTACCTCAGGCAGTGCTCCTTTCCAACTGATCTAAGAATAAAATGGTAGTGAATCCTCAGTTTTTCCTATCAGGGTCGTCTCAAAACATCTACAGGTATCCTTAAAATTAAATAAATGTAGGCATGTATGTATTTTTATATATACTGTTTCTCCTGCCTAATAATCTGCTCACAACTCTCTAAGCAGCAGAGTATTTTCACCTACCACAAATGCCTGTCACTTCATTCCTTCTCTTTCCATTCACCCCACTCCTTCTTCCTTATTTGAACTTCCTCCCTCACACCCCCAAAGGTACCTAATGAACTACATTCAGCCTATACTGACGCAGCACTTGGGCCGCCTACCTTCCTTCCCTCTTGCCCCCTTCTCAGCAATGATACTTTTTGTAGCCAGCAACTCTCTACCTTAATCAAAATTTCTTGTCCCCAAGCAACTTCAGAAAAAAAGAAAAAACAAGTCCAGATAGTTTTCCCACTGGGTTAGCATGACTGTTCTAAATGGTTCAGGAACCAGTCACCATGAGTCAACAGCTCCCACTGGGTCATGCAGCTCACATCTCTCCCACATTTTAATTGAAGAAATTACAAAGGAGATGCTATTCAGAAAAAGCCTTCAAGTGAGGTAGACCCATTTCTCTCCCACACCTCCTACTTCCTTGCCAATGGCTTGGCCAAGCTCCTCATCTCACTAGGAAGAAAATGCCTCACCCAGCACACATTTGAAGCCACTCTGGGTTCAGCACTGAGGCCCTCAATCAGACACTGCAGCAGGGGAGTCAAGTAGACATCATTGATGGCAGCTTCAGGGAGCAGTTCACAGATTCTGCCCACAGTCCACGCAGTTGTATCTCGAACAACTACACTGGGGTCTTTCATTAATTCTACTAAGGTGGGCATAGCCTGAAAATACAACAGTTATTAGCAAAGTAAAGCAAAGATTAAAGTTCCCATTGACTGATACCTCAAAAGAGGAAATACTGATGGTTTGTCATTTTATAAGACATGCTTATCAAATATCCAACAATATAATAAAATTAAGTGAAGTGAAAAGTGAAAAAGTCCTCCTCTCTTCACCAACCTCAGTACAGAGTTTTATTAAGAGTTCGATATGAATACTTCCAGCAATCTTTACTGAATTACTCAGGCAGAGATCCCACGATGCAGCTGTGACAACATTTGGCTATTCTTGAAAGGCTGAGTTCTATATGCACTAAACTCAATTATAATGCACTCTTGTATTACTTATAATAGCAAAATTAATACAACACTTCCATAAGACTTTTCATTACATAAATGTCAATTTGTTCTAAGGACAGAATAATCACATCATTAAAAACTCAAGGGAAATGTTTATGATATAGTATTTAGTGAAAAAACAAGTCATAAGACTATTTGCACAGTAAGATCACCATCCTGTTGCACATACACGCACACAGAAAAAAATCTTCAAGGATAAATACCAAAAGTTATGAATGTTATCCCTGGTCAGTGGGATAAAGGTGCCTTTTTCTTTTTGGCCTTTTCTGAATTTTTCAAGTCATATGATTTTTAGGGGGGGAGGGTGTAGCTCAAATGGTAGAGTGCATGCTTAGTGTGCATGAGGCCCTGGGTTCAATCCCCAGTACCTCCTCTAAAAATTAAATAAATAAGCAAACCTAATTACCTTCCCCCTAAAAAATTTAAAAGAAAAATAAAATAAAATCAAGTCATATGATTTTTGTAATTTTTAAAAAAGTTTATAAAGATCTATTTTATACTTCATTGACAGCAAACAGCTAAAGTAACCTTTGTGGATGACTATTTTCAACTTTGTTTTTAAAATAAAGGCATACTTTCAAGCGAAGTTTACATAAACAATAAATATCCCACTTTCCACCCCCAAATTCCCTCAGCTTCACCTGTATAACTAGTGGTTTGAGCTGATTGGGCTCTGGTCCTTCCAAGATAGAGCCGAAAGCCAGCACAGCCGCATCCCGGTACCGCCAATCAGGGTTCTTGATGTGTTCTTTAATGAAGGGGAGGACGTGTGGGACAATGTCATCTTCACAGCAGGTGGCCAGAAGCATGAGGCATACCCCTGCTGCTTTGCAGGGGTTCCAGTCATCATCATCATCATTTTCATCCTGGTAAAAGAATGTGGCAATAGTTAAGTTTTCAAAGAATCACTGTAACTCAAAAGGTCCTTTTGACTACTCCCAAGTATCATTACAACTTAAGCTTTGGGGAAGTAAATAAAATATAAAACCTTTATATCTTAATCTCTTCCACAAAGATACATCCCAGCACAGCCTTTGTTAAAAAAGATGCAGATGGAAGGACGATCCTTATTAGTACTATACAATGAGATGAACAAATTCAACTACACACAGTAAGGATGAATCTCGAACACAGAATAAAAGCAGCACAAAGACTATACGCTATATGATTCCAGTTTATATAAAGTTCAACGTCAGTCAAAATTAATCTATGGAGTCAAAAGTGAGGGAGGAGTTAATGACCAGTAACAAGACATGAGAGGGAGGGTGTTTCCTGGTGTGCTAGTAATTACTGTATTTTAATAAAAAGTCAAACAAAAAGAAAGATTCCATTGAGATCTCACATGAAACTAGAATTCAAAGTATATTCTCATTATTGTGGCCATTCACACCAGAGTAATTTAAGGCAGGTTGCCTACGCAGATTTAGAAAATTACATACCTAAAGAATAATTTGTTTTCAAATGAGGAAAGCATAACAAAAATATACAAAAGAGAAAATACTAAGGGTCAAAAGGCAAAAAACAGCAACTGTGAAACTGAAAGATGAGATGAAAACTTAAGAGAACACCTAGTCCATTTCAAAGTAAATACACCTCTACTTATCTTTTGATTACTATATTGAAAGAGTCATGTACTCCCCTAAAAACAAATTACATTCCTGTGTACAAAGAAATTCTGCAGTGCTCTAAGTTACAGCATTGTTTCCTCAGAGCACTGCCAGCTCTTTGGTAATATTTCACATGCACCAGAGATGAGGTGACAGAAAGAATCTTTCCAGACATCACACCAAGAAAAACTGTGATACATAAAGTCAAAAGGGAACAATGGCAGCCAAGATACACTTCTTATAAAACAATTTCTATATTTACTCATTAAACCCACATCTTCATGAAGTCTTGTTAATTTTGTCACGAACTATTCAGAGCCTAGAGGATCTTACAGATCCATCTCAGCTCTTCCTGATTCATTTATAGATGAAAATTCAGAATATTAACTAGCTAAATAGCTGCTGAGTTCCTTCATGGCAACTGTTCACAGCAAACCAACCCTGAACAAGATTTCATAGCTTACCTGACATGATCTGGAAGATAACTTACCTGTTTAGTTAGTGTCTGTGTGAGGATTGGAACCAGGTATTGCAGTGCTCCCTTGGCATAAAACTTGCTGGTGTGCTCAGGGGGCCGTCCTTGTTCTGCTGCCTGAAGAGAAACATAAAGCAAATTCTGCACGGCAGCAAACGTGGATACCAAAGGCATACATTCAGCACTGCCCATGGTCTGTACAGAAATATATGCAGTAAAGGGTAACATGCACTGTGAGTGAGCTTTGAAGGTGCTCTTATTTTGGCTACTTCAATGAGATTCTTTTAGGCTGTACCTATAATCTTCCTTAAAGGACCAAGGCAACCTAAAGAATTACACTCTTTTTTCACAAGCTGAATTCACAAGCACATGTCATCTAAGTGACCTTTGGATGAAGAGATGTACTAAGTTTACATAAGGATGCCAAAAATAAAACTGTGTTTTTTTGAAAAACATAAGGCAATCAAGCTGGGAAACAAAACTTGAATTAGAATTTGCAAGTGCAGAACTAACTCATTTCTCCATACCTAATTCCTTCACTAGCGTTAGTAAGCTATCAGTTATACATTCCATGCCTGCATTAGGACTTCCAAAAGGAAATAAATCAGCATCAGATGTCACCTCGTTAAACTAACTGCCTGCTGCCCCCTTGTGTTCACAGTACTAATATTTACAACAAATCCTCCCTGACTGGTAAAAACAGGAGATGTCTCATTACTGATCTGTCTCCCTCGTGAGGGGCTTTGGCTAGCAGAAAAATCAAAATCTCTACAAATGGAGATATCCTGTAAGGCCAGTCAGAATAAAGATTCCCCAAAGGAGGATAATAATAAACACAAAAGAGATAAGTCCCAAAGCCCCATTAGAAGAACAGCTCTCCCAGGCTCACCTCTGAAGCCTCAATGGCCAAATCCATTTCCTCATCACAGACATTGGACCAGAATTCTATCCCCTGCAGGGCCACCTCATCAATGTCACTTTTCATTGCTTCAATTGTGATCTTAAGAAAGAAAACATGACACCCCAGGCCCCAAGTAAGTGTTGGTTCAAGTTCCACCCCTCCGATACTCAAGTTTCAAAAACATAGTTTTATGAAAGCTAGGTCTGAAATGAAAGGTAGGAACAGGAAACAGATTTTTAAAATACAGTCTTTTTATCAGCACAAAGGTAGCACAAGTTTTCTTGGCGCACTGCTGATGAACTTAAATCTAATACTCAGACTCAAGGAATTTCCTTGATTTCACAATATTAAGTAAAGTACAGAACTGACAGAACAGCAACTGAGAATAATGGGCTTGGCCAATTAGCTACATGTTCAAATACATAAAATAGAAAAACTTACTGCAAAAAGAGCAGGACCCATATATGTCTCCATGTACTGATAATACAAGGACATTATCTTCACCAGATTCTGTAAGGCAGCCACTCGTACCTTTTGCAAACAGATTAAATAGTTTACCATTTAGTTTAATAACAATGTAATCTGACAAAGGTAAGTAACTACTTCACTCACATGGGTCATTTGGATAAAATTATTCCCCCCAAATCAATCTCTTCTCTCTTTCCTCAGTTTTTTCACTGCCCCTTCCTATTTGTTTTTCCTTTCCTTTTTTACTTTAAAGGTGTCTGTGGAATGCCTAGCAGGACTAAACTCACTAATGCCCCTCAGACTGGATGTTACTCCCACCTGCTTCATGGGTCAAAGTTTAGGTTACTGAATAGTAAAGCTATGTCAATGGCTACAATGGAAAAAAATCACTTGAAAAATCTACAGCAATTAAACAGCAAGGCTGATCAAAAACTATTTCTCCCTTAAACTTTTTTTTAAAGAACATGGCAACTTCCACTGTATTAACGTTCCAAGTATTAGTCTTCCTTCTTCTCCAATACATTGAAGAAAAATTCTTATTAGCAACAGTATTAGTCAAACCTTACTTCTGAAGTCACACAATATGCTAGAGTTAGCATTTCCTACAAAAGATAGGAGACTGAGTTTTCACATGACCTCACACTTACCCTTGTATCTGGACACTGTGTGGCTTCACAGACCACCTGCATAATAAAGTGCCTTTCGGACTGCAGGAAGAATAAAGAGAATTATAAGAATATAAACAATACATGAAGAATACTAGACTATCCTTTCAATGAAAACTTCCCACTCCCTCAGGGACCTACACAACCCGGGACTAATCAAGTGGGTTTTCCTTGACACAGTGATGGCACTATGAGGCTATGGAGAATGTGCCCCCAGTGTCTACCATACAGCCTGCCCTGTAAGGAGGTCCCTAATCTTTTAATCCCCAAAGCGACCTTCACTGACAAGACTTCAGGGAGGAAGTATATAGGAAAATGTAGGTCACAGAGTTTAAATAAAGGTGGTGAAAACAACAACAACAAAAATCCCTGCATTAGGAAAGTCCATTTCCTTGTATTTAAAATTTGAGAGAATTCAAACAAACCCACATCAAATGTGGTAAGATACAGGAGAGTAATGAACTTTATTTGCTACCATCCTAAGTCTTCTGAAATCTAAAAGGAAATTTTCTAACCAATTAGAATTGCAGTTTTCTTTGGTTTCTTAGATCTCTCTACTTTGTTCACTCTAATGCCAAGAAATGGAAAAAACCCCAACTAAAGTGTCAACAAACATACACAAAAATGCTTTCAGATCACAACATCCAGCAGTTCCACTTCTGGATATATATCCAAAAGAACTAAAAACAAGTTCTCAAAGATATATAGTCAGAAGATAGAAGGAAGCAACCCAAATGCCCACTGACAAACAAATAGGTAACAAAATGTGGTATACACTTGCTGTGGAATATTATTCAACCTTAAAAAGGAAATTCTGATACATGCTGTGACATTCATGAACCCAAGACATTATGCTAAGTAAAATACGTCAGTCACAAGAAGACAAATTTGTTACTGTATGATTTTATTTATATAAAGTATCTACAGTAAACAAATTCAGAAACAGAAAGTAGAAAGGTGGCTGGCAGGGTCTGGGAAGGGGAAATGTGGAGTCAACGATATGGTTTCAGTTTTGCAAGATGAAAAAAGTTCGAGACTGGTTGCACAATAATGTGCATATACTTAAGTGTATGTTTCAAAATGGTTAAGATGGTAAACTTTATGTTATTGTACATTTTAACACAACTAAAAATAAGTAATGGAGGAAGTACTTTCAGGCAAAATAAACTTAGTTTATACATTTTCAAAAGCACCTTCCTAAGAAAGTATGAAACAGCCCAATTTCCTTAATTAAAAAAAAAAACAAAAAACCCAAAGCATACTCACACTTTGGACTGCAAAAGGGAAAACCTAAGTCTAGAGACATTTTAGACCACATTACTCCCAAAAGCCTGATGAGAAATGGCAAACACCTACTCCATGGCCATGTTTCACATAATACAACTCTTACCTAGAATGGAAACAAGATGGTACTTTCTAAATCATCAACTTAACAACACTTTCATTTAACTCTCACACCTCACTCTCTGAACCTACACCTTTTAATCAAAAGACACTCACCTCTTTGTCAAAGTTTGCTTTGGTGAACTCCAGTGAGTTCAGGAGTGCATTAGTAGCCGCCAGCTTCACATTGTTACTAGGCTCTTCTTTCCTCATCCCCTGGATTATGGCAGTCAGAATCTCATTGGATTTATCCTGTAGCTGCTCTGGGTCCTGAAATAAGCAGAGAAGTGCAGTGAATATAATAATTGAACTCATGACTAATCAGCAATCCTTTTAACTGTAAAATCCACTCGAGAGTATTATGACTTCAGTCCTTTCCCACACATTTCCATTTAGGGACAAACCACCTGCAAAATATCCCAGGGTCTGGTAGTTCAAAATTCAACTGAAACAAGTTAAACTCATCAACTTCATCTCTGACTTCTTAGCATGAATTTGGGCATGAGTTAACGCTGGCTTCCCCCACACCCCGCTGCCCTTTCTGTGCAAATGGAGATGGCAGTCTGCTGTTTTTTCAAGGCCATCTGTACCAAGTGAGGTAAAGTTTCAGAACCCTCTGAGGACCAAGGATCAACACCTGGGCACATCTATGGAGTCTAAGTTCAGGTCAAATGCTGTGGACTTCTTTTGCTTCATCAAATCTGTGTATCAAAAGAGACACCAAGAGTGGAAACCTCAGCAGCAGCAACAGTCTTAGAAGGGCTGCATTCAACATACTGTGTTGTGGCTCCAGTGGCTAAACCAACTACAGCAAAAGCTGGCAAACTGTTTCAGGAAAATAGTCATTGAGAAAACAATACAGCATCCATGGTACACTGAGGATCTTCAGAAAGGGACCAGGTAGAGGATGCTCTAGGAGAGGAGAGAATATCTATGCCTCTTCCAACAGGGATTTCCATCTTGAGTTGTGACCCTCAAATCTCTTTCCTTTAAGGTACGATTAGCAATATGAGGATAAATTAACTATCCAAGTATTGAAGTCTAAATTAACAAAGCAGTCATATTTCAAAACACTTTGTAGTAGCTTGGTTTTCTTCATGGTGATAAAGAATAACCCTAATAACATGCATGTTACAACTAGAGGGAATCAGAAGTATAGAAGTTAGATACAGCACTTACTATATCTTGGCAAATGTAACCAATAGCCTCCAATGTTGACTCTTTCATGTGCTCTGTGCTGTTGGGGTTTGTGACATTGGCCACCAGCTGAGGAATGAGTTCCGGCCACTGGTTCACTGGGATCTCTGCACAAGCAATACCAGCCACACACTGTGAGGCAGAACTAGGCCGGTAAGTTTCTGTGCCCAAAGTCTGCAAAACCTGTATGCAGGTACATACACAAAAAGACAAAATAAATCAATTTCTAATATAATTTGAACACATTTTACCTACCAGCACACCTCTTATATCAGTTTCTGAATTTTCTGTTAATACAGAAAAGTAGAAAAAGGTATATACAGTGTAGGCCAACTTTCAGAAAAAAAGCCAGCCTCAGTACCAACATGAGCACAATCAACACTGCCTCAGAGCTGAGAAACAAAACCAACCACCCCCTACTTCCAAATGGAATTCTCTAAAGTCAGATGCCTCACCTCAACGTTCAACACAAATAGGTAGTAAAGGCACAGGTACAAATAAAGGATGAAACCACAAATGACCCAAGGTTAATCATTACCATCATCAGCTAATTCAGTCAGTGAACTCACTAAGAATCACCAGTCCACTCAAAAGTCAGTTAACTGTTCCTGGCATGAACACAGGACAAAGAGTAGCTGCCAGATATTCAGGCCAGCTCTGCTGACTGAGTCAGGTCACTCAGTATCCTGCTTTGTAGCTAATAATAATGAACTCCCCATCTTTCCCCCTTATACAGTGTATCATCATCCCTGCCCACCACACTCCCAACAGCTCTACCCAGTAACAGTTCTGACTGATCCTAAATGGAGGTCTTGCTCCTTAGGGCCATCAGAGCTAGACTGGCCTTTAACAACAACTGTATGTCAAAAACGTTTGGGGAGGGTGGCGGGGAGCAGAGATGAGATGAACTGTCCAAAAGGGCAGGGGATGAACAGGTATTAATTCAAGTCCAACTAAGAGTTCCAGTCCAGAGTATCTTCATACTATACTGAACCATCTCCTAGTACATATGTGGAGCATACTGAATCCCATTCTTTTCTCCTTTAAATTGCTTCTAGAAGACCCTTAATTAATATTACTTGAGGTGATTTAGAGACTATAAACTCCTGAGTACTAAAAAGAAATAACCACCAGCACTGAGAAAGTATTACCAGATGTGCTACGAAGGGGGAAAAAATCCAAGATAATGACTAATTTTTTTTTCATGCACAAAAGTTCAATAATGCCTATATAAATCCTTACTCAAATTGAAAAAAAAAATTTTGGTGTGGCCTAAAAAAAAGTCAATGATAGTTCCAATCATGTCTTCTCTCATTTACTATTGTGTACTTTAAAGAAAATGAGAAATTGAATGGGTTCCATAAGTATCAAGATTTCCAGTGACTGACGGAATAAACTTCAATTATATCAAATTACTGGGGTGAGGATTAAAATGTTATTACATAAGCAGACCCAACGCGGATGGAAATAGCTCTACATATTCCAAAGAAGATTCAAAATAAGTTGGCTTTTATAACCTAGTTTTCTGTCATGAGTCCCTTCATGCAAGACTGGAGAGGGAAAGAGGTTCATAATTAGAAAGAGAAGGTACTGTCATAAGGGGCACTAATTTACCTAATGCTGACACCCAGAACCAGGAAATAGCAAGTATGATATGCACAACCATGACCAACACAAATACACACGTGGAAATCCCCTCATTGGTTTCCCCTCAAATATCAAGGACCAACTGATGACTGCACAGATGTTTGACTTACTACCCTTTATGCCTTATCTACGTAAGACAGGGCACTAAAAAAACCTTTTTTTTTTAAAGTGTATCTGTCCATATATTCTGATTCCTTTGCTGGAGTGAGAATTAATGGATTTCTAATTCAACAAGAAAGTTACAAGAACTCCATAATGCAGAGCAACAGGGACATTCAATTTTCCTCAAAACAAATAAACAAACGAAAACCCCCCAAACAAACAAAAACTCCACCCATCAGCTTACTCTTCTTTTTTTTAAACAAAGACAATTGTGTCTGTTTATTTTTTTTTCAGTGGAGGCACTGGGGATTGAACCCAGGACCTTGTGCATGCTAAGCATGCACTCTACCACTGAGCTATTCCCACCCTCCAGCTCATCATTTAAACACTTTGATAAAAAGCCAAAAGTTTCTTAAAAAGTTTCTTTTAATTTGCTAAGTAGATAAAAGCATGATTAATGTCATAATCTTATTTCACAAACTCTTTGGGCTTGAAAGGCCCACAAGATCATTTAATTCCCCTTCTGACTCCACATGATGCCATGCCTAAATCACCAAACAACGAGAATTACCTACAAAAGAAGTTCAACAAGAGCTAGGTGCTAGTTAACTATGAAAGAATCACTTGAGAAAAGACAGTTTGAGAAAGAAGATTTAAATCAAATACAATTTTTATCTTCAAGTAAAGTTTAGATTCCAGAAATCTAAACTTACACTGTCAGCCCTATCCCACGTAAATGACAAAAGAACTGACATTTCCTAGGCTAGTATGACCAAAAGGAGATGCAAGTGACTTACATAATTCTTGACTTCCCGTCGAGCATTAGCATCAATAGCAAGCCACCTCTGTTGATACTGAGCCTTGATATCTGGATCTTTAGATGTTAAAGAGTTCTTGATTTGTAGGCCAGCTGCAACTCTGGCAACCTGACTGTTTCCTGGATTTGCCAGCACTCTGGACAGTTCCACAAGGAAAGTGGGCTGTTAAGAGAAGATAACATTTGTGAATGCAAATACCTCTTAGGAATTTTACCAATAGAGGACAGCATCAAAACACTGGCGAAAGCCTAACATTTTCAGGACATATCATTACGTCTCAGAAAAACACCAAAACATCTACTTCAAGACTCCTATAAAAATGTTACTTGGTACATAAGGAAGTCATCCATCTTCTCACACAGCCTAAGCATTTAACAAGGAGTTACAGGTTTTCCTATCAACATCATTCTTAGTGTTTAAATTTTCATAGTAGATCCCCCAGGATTACAGCAAGTTTGACAATCTGGTAGTCAGATTCTTCTGCCATACCTAGAATAGTACCAGGTACTCGGAAAATTTTGTTAAATGAATATGTTATGAGAAGGTAGAAAGTAAAATTGTTTTTCTAAATGAAAAAAAAATTTTAGTCCAAAAAGAATGATACTCAGGGTTGCTCATGATCTCATGGAAGCAAGTAATCTTGTTTAAGAGAGGGAAATACTTCTAAACCTAAAACACAAACCTAGGAGCCTAGTCCTCTATTTTACTTTTATGTGTCCAGCAAGAGGGGAACAATGAAAAAAAGCAGGTTTATAAGGAAAAAGTGGTAACAAATATTTAGAAATTGGGGGAAGTTAAAAAGATAAAAATGTCAAGGAAACTGACTTTATGTTTAACAGTTAACATACTAAAAGTTCTTACTCATTTTGGTCTTGAGTTGTCCACTAAACAGTGAATTCTTGAAAAGCATACTCAATCTTTTGTACTGTATAGACCCCCAAAACTACTCCTTTTGTTTAAAAATTTTAACACACATTCCTCTTCCCCACAAAAAGCTCTCTCCAATGGAAAAGTTAACGGGAAAAACCAAAAGCAAATAGTTTCTTACCACTAACGAATTCCGCAATCACAGCAGCAGATAATTCTTAAAAATTTTATTAATTATGTACCACTAAAGAATGTTTGGAATGTTAGGAATAAGATCAAATGTTAGAAGATAAAAGGCTTCTTGTAAATAGCAAAAAAGCAGAAATAGGAATATACATCAAATGTAAAAATTATCAGTCTACACTAGTGGATAAAAATCTTTTCTACAGAAAGTCAAGGATAAAAAGATTAGTAGTAAAAACTAGCACATGTAAGGACAAAAAACAAACAACTCCTCAACCAAAACCATTCAAAAGGCAGTTTGTATGAATGAAAATATGTCCTGTCACTTTTTTTGGTTTACATTATTTTGCCTAGATAAACTAAGGAATACATTTGGTTACAGTGTTATTTAGAGCGATTACCTTTAAAAAAGATGTCTAGTATCATCCACTCTTCTCTCTGCTCCCCACCCCCCAACTGGAGGGAATCCAAGGGGAAACATTACTGGCACATAGGTTGTTTCAACCAATTAATCTCACAATTTTATACAGAGGTCCAGTCTCTAGTGGACTGAGTATTCATTTTCTCTGTACCCCTTAATTTGAAAATATGTAAAACGAGGAACTTTCCTCTGATTTCCTACGGAAACAGGCCTGATCTCAAGGATGAGCCTCAGCCAGTTATCTGGGTGCAGATTAAGTCTCACTCATCCGGGGGGGGGGGGGCCCGGGAGAGGAATAACCAATCAAGAAAAGAAGAAATACTGCCGGAATGGGTTAAGAGGTATTCGGGTGCAGGCCTGGCCATGAGCACAGATCAACGGAGATTGGAAAGGGTAGAGCTCTGGGAAGTAGGTGCAGAGAATCACAAGGGCCAAGGGACAGGAAGGAGAAGCCGGCCCCGGTCCGAACAGGGCGTGCAGCGGGGCTCGGAGCTTCCACATGGCCCCTAGGCCCGGCTCCCCCACCCCCACCCTTGCTGAACACGCAGCGCCGCGCAACCTAACTTCCCTTCCCTCCCTCTTTCTCCCTCCTGCTGCACCGCCGCCCTCAGGCCGCTCAGCGATTGGGCGGCAGTCACCCCGGCGCGCCGCGCCATTGGCCAGCTGCCGGGGCCTGGGGCGGGACACACCCACCGGCTTCCCGACGGCGGGGTTAGGTTGGACCGGGGGGGAGGGGGACGGGATGGGGCGGGGTGGGTTCCCGAGGCCTGGGCCTCCGGGAGGGCGGGAAGGCCCGCACGCAGAGGATGGGAGACGACAGGATGGGGGACGGCGGGGTGGCACGCACCAGGTTCTCCACGGCTGCACGCTCCAGGAACTTCTGCGCCGCTTCCAGTTCCAGCCGATCTGGGGGGAAGGAAAGTGGGAAAGGGGACAGGGTCAGAGGGGCCAGGGCTTCCCCTCCCCCTACCCAATCACCTCAGCCCGACCCCCCGGCCCCCGCGCCCTACCGGGAGACACGGTCTTCTCGAGGATGGTGATCAGCTCCATGGCGGAGGTGGTGGCGGAGACTCCTCCTTAAGACGACGGTCCGGCCTCTCGGGCGGCGGTTCTAACTGGGGATGGGGGTTGGGGGGTCGGGTGGGAAGGGAGGGTGGGGTGGGGGGCGGGGGTCACCACAAGCCCATTCACCGGCTCCCTCTTAGTAGTCGCTCCAGCTCGCCTCCTTCCTCCTTTCCTTCCTTCCTGCCTCCTAATTTGCTGCTGGCGGGCGGCGGCAGCTGCTTCTCTGACGGCGGGGGAGGGACCCCAGGGGCAGCTCAGAGCGCGGCTGGTGCTCGGGTGGCGGAGGGAGCAAGAAGGAAGGGAGGCGGTAAGTGAACGGCGGCTCGCAGGGAGGGAGAGAGAGGGAGGGAGGAAGGCGGAGGGATATTCGGGCCGGACCTCTCCGCGGCGGCACCGCGCTCCATGTCGATTGGCTGCCTCCGTGGCCACGCGGAATCCGCAATTGGCCAGATGGTTAGCGTTGAAGGGCCGCCCTACGCCCATTCGCCCGCTGGTTTCAAGGCCCGGGTTGGCTGGGCGGGCAGTGAAATGGGGCGCGTGGATTGGCCGAGGGGAGGGAGGCTGGGGTGGGGCAGGCGAGAGCCGGACTCTGATTGGATTGGCCTAGTAAAGGCCTTGAGCTCAGACCGGCTGCGCGCTGGGAGGAGGGTGGACGGAAGGTAAGACTCCGGGCCCGCGTGATTGGCTGGGATACTAGACGTTGATAGGATAGGGCGCCCGAGAGTACTGGGGAGAGGAGTTCGGGGTCCCGGCCGTAGAAAGGCGGGAGGCGTCCCGCCGCTTTAGGAGTCCGGCGCGGGGCACGATGGGACGCCCCCGGGAGGGGGGCGGAGCTGTGTCGAGGCTGCGGTTGGGAAGGCGCTGTCACTCTGAGGGGCGTGTTGAAGAGGGTTTCGCGGGCTCGAGCGGGGGAGGGGGAACCGTTAAAGCCTTGCACCGCCCCCACAGGAAGCTGCTTTAGTGACTAGGCCTACTTGGTACCAAGCTCTCGGCTGGGAAGGACCTTGAAGACCCTGCGGTTCAACTTCCAATTTGCAGATGTGGAAACTGAAGCCCAGAGAGGGTATGCAACTTGTCCAAGGTTACTCAGCCGTTTAGTGGCCTGGTTGGGACTGGACTCAAGCGCTCCTGACTGCGCTTGGCCTTACAGGCAACTCCTCCAACGAGGTGAATGCTAATACAGTCCCTTTAGACCTGTCTATAGTTTAAGGCCTGTGCTGTTAAAAGGTCTAGCTCATGTAGGGTGGGCATTTGGATTCCTCTTAGACCCCCACCCGCAACTATCAGGTGTTTGGAGTAAATGTTTCATCCTGCGAAGGTGCCCCTTTTATAAAGGCACAACTGTAAACTGGAAAGAATGTGTGTACAGGCTTAAAGGACTGTGATTCTTAGCCCTTTTTAGTTATAAGCCCTGAAAGAAAGTAATGAAAGCCTTTCTTTAGCAAAATACACATAAAGAAAATGTGTGTACAATTTCTTGATTTCTCCTAACATTGGTACGTGGGCTCCAGGTGAAGAATTTCCTGATTTATTACATTTTCCACCGTACTGACCTAGGGCTAATTGGGGTAGCTAACTTATAGAGCTCTTTACGAAATAGCTTGAGCTTCTGGAATAATTGCCCTGCTTTAGGCATACTGGGAAAACCTAACAGCAACTCAGTCCTCCGCTGAGAAATTCCAACCAAGAATTAGGAAAGGTTGACCAGCTACCTTTAAGCCTCAAAAAAGGAAGAAGAGGTCTTTTCCTGCCAGAAATAGCTGCAGTTCTGAAGCTGGAAGTGTGGGGACACCATTCCTTACCCATTCTGTGACTATGTTGATTTCCTGTGGCTTAGCAGTCCTCCTAACCTTAGCCTTTTGCTTCATCTACGAGCTGAGAAAGAATTGCCCTCTGTGTGTAACTTTATAAGGAATCAATGAAAGTTAAATGAGATGACATCCATGAAAATCTTTGAATTGTCTTTATGAGAATTATCCATAACACGGATGATCCACAGTTCTGTCTCACTCCAGGCCAACTTTCTCCTGTCTTATCAGTTTGCTGAGCCACCTCCTGCTCGACATCCATCCTGATACTACCAGAGGGCAAATGGATTTTTAAAGTAGCTGGAATAAAATGCTGGGAAGATAAATGTTTTGCAGCGAAGTTCCAATCATAAATATAAGATCCTTACCACGATCCAACTGAAATATTGTTTTAGTTGAGCTAAGGTTATTGATGGTGCTGCCTAGTCCTTAGCACTGGATACCATCCTGCCTTCAGCAGATGCTACTGAGGCACTATAATGTGAGTGTTTAGCACTCAGACTCCAGAAACTGACTACCTGATTTCATTTCCCAGCTCTCCCACCTCTTACCTTGTGTAATTTATGTTGCTTATATGGAAAATGGGGCTAATAATTATACCTGCCTCATAGGGCTTTTGGGTGATTTTAGTGAGTTGATAAACGTTAAGTGCTAGGAACACTGCCTGGCATACTGTATATGTTGCGTATATATTGGCTGTTATCCATTTAGCATGTATTTTGTACTAAGCAAGTTGTTCTTGGTCCTTGGCCTATTTAGGGAAGAAAGCCTTTAATCAGTTAATCTCACAAACAGATGTAAAGATGTAAAGTTGACAGATGGGAAAGAATGGCCCAGCCACGGGGCTCAGGGAAAGCTTACCTGAGAAAGGGAAGAGAGTTACTCAGCTGGAGAAAGGAAGAACAGCATATGCAAAGGCTTAGTGATGAGAGAGGGAGCTTGGGGATTATAAGGAACTGCAAGAAAGCCAGTACCCCCAAAACACAGAACAAGGGATTGAGAAACAGCTAGAGTGTTGAATAAGGGAAAACCCTTGCATGCCATGCAAATGCTTTTGTCTATATCCTAAGACCAAAGAGCAGATATTCAGAAGTTTTAAAAAGGCTGGTTGTAACATGGAGATTACACAGGAAAGAATGAAGAGTCAATGCGAAGAGACCAGTTTGGAGGCCATTGCAGTAATCCAGACATAAGATGATACTTGTAGGAAGAAGGATAGGAGTAATAGTGGAAATAGAAACAAGTGTAAAAGTTAAAGAACTTGGTAATTGATTGGAAGAAGAGGGAGGTGTCGCCAGTGTCTAGATCTCTTGGCTTCACTATGTTGGTGGTGCCATTTGCCATGTTTCCCAAGTAGGAGGAATTGGAGACCACGTGGTTTGGTAGAATGTGGAGAGGTACAGAGGGGGTTCAGGTTTTATATTTTGAGCTGTGTATGGAGTACATGGGTTTTAACATGCTATTCTCTGTAACTTTTCATATGTCATGAGTATTCATGTCCAGTGAGCAAATTCTGAAATTAAAGAGAGAAACTGGGTTTCAGTCTTAAGCTGTGACTTCCTGCTGTATGATCCTGAACAAGTTATATTTAACCTTTTGCATCTGTGCCACATCATTGGTTGGTCTGAGCACACACAGGAGGGAGCCTTTCTCCTGTGAAGTGCCAATACAAGTGTCTTGTGCCAGGAGATGCTCACCAATGTCTGTTAAACAAGTGAATTCGTGAATGGATGAGATCAGCTAGCATTGCCCACTCAGTTCCCCCACTAACCCACAATGCGTGTATGTGAGGAGACTGGCTGCCAGGGGAGTAAAGTTTCCTCCTGAGCAAAGCTGGCGGACATGAGAGGGCAGATGCAACATGTCCTTATGGTTGGTGAGAAGTGACTGTCTAGGTTTGTTAAAGATGCTTTGTAACTTACTTTGCCATCTTTTCCAGTATTATCCACATGAATCCCCATGTGTACCATTGGTCCAGTCAAGCCAACCGCATCACTGGATACTGCAGAAATACTCATCACTACTCAAATGCCTAGAATTCTCTCCTTGTCCCTCTCAGTCTTCAAGTCATGCACAAATTTGTTACTTCTTTCATTCTTGTTAATTTGTTAATTCAGCTACGTGAATTTATTAGATGTGCCCCACCACCCACCAGGTTATTTCAGGTATAACATGGGAATGTGATAAAGTCCTTAAGAAAGGTGCAAAGCAAATATGGAGCTAAATTTCAAATGGGGAAGAGAGATCTTTTTTCCTGGTTTAGTTATGAGAACACTTAGTAGACAAGGGGGCTTTGAGCTGAACCTTGAAGGACTGGAGAACTTTGTGAATACAGAGATTGCAATGAAACCTTCTCCAGCCAAGGTTGTACACATTTATATCTTCACTTCACTAACAGTGTGATCTTGGGAATGCTTATTTTCTGCCCCTCGTCTGTAAAATGGGGATAAGTGTTTTAACCAGGGTTGGCTTAAGGGTGTGAGACCTGTACAGTCACACAGGCACTTAGAAATGCTGGCCCCTCACTTGGTTTAATGCTCTGCTGTCACCATATTGAAATTCTTAATAATTTTTGAACAAGGGGCCTTGCAAATTGTGTCCTGATCTTATCTTGGAGGGTTATTGCAAAGTCCTAAGATGTTAATACATGGGAATTTCTTAGAACAGTGAGGGTCTGAAATATGATGGTTCAGTAAGTGCTACCTGTTGGTATTATTCTCTGCACCAACTCAGCTCCTATATTTGATCTTGTCAGTGTATTTTATTATAACATTATAGCTCATAGTGTACCTCACAGCTTATCTAGCACTTAAACGCCTGAAAGATATTTTTGAATGCCTGTTTGTAAAGGTACTGGATGGGTCACAAAGATGAATAGGACAGTACTTCCTATCCTAGTTGATGGAATAAAGCATGTGTTTTAAGCATTCTGATTAGTAATAAATATGTCTTGTGCAGAGTATAGAAATTTTTAAAAGTAAATTTCTGGGCTCCACCTTCAGAGACTCTTATTAGTAGCTCTAGTGTAGGACTTAAGAATCAGTTCCCAAGGTAATTTTAATGAATTGTCAAGTTTTGAACCACTGACATTAACTTCAGGGAGGCCATGTGGAATAGAGGCAAAAAGCTTGCCATTGGTGTTGGTCAGACTGGGATTCAAGTTCTGCCATCTACCAGTTCTGTTACTTTGCCTAAGTTAGTTAGTCTCTCAGTTTTCTCATTTGTAAAGATTAAAACCATACCTTAAAGATTAAATTTTAAAATGCTTAAAAAAGCTGAGCACATAGTGGACACTTAATTTCGAGTCTTTTCTTCTAGAGGGGGAGATTGTATCCCAGGAAGGGGCCGTCACAGAGGGCTTCCTGGAGGAGAGGATAATCCACCCCATACAAGCAGTATGGTTTAGATGGGAGAAAGGCTTCTGATTACACGTTCTAGCTACAGTCAAGATATTAGGGGAATATTAGAGGAATGCTAAGTCACAAAATAATTGATGGGATTTAGTGGCTGATTAGATACAGAGGAGAGGGAAGATTGAAAGGTGAGTCTTAGGTCTTCAGCTTGAGTATTTTTGAGAGTGAGTCATTTTAAAAACAAGATCAAATATAGGAGCTGAGTTGGTGCAGGAAGGTAGGGTAGAGGTTGGGGGAGGGGTCATGTATCCAGTTTTAGAAACATTTAGTTTTTAAGGTCATAAGAGGACATCCAAGGGGAACTGCACATTCTTGACTGGGATTTGGGAGAAGGGCTGATGCTCAGAAAATAAGAAGTTAGATGTCAATAGACAGTCATTGAGCTCCCACAAGTAAATTATGTCTTTAAGGACATTATCTATAAAGAGAGAAAAGAAAAAGATTTAGGAGTGGAAATGGGGTTACAAACTAGTAGGCAATGGGGGAGAGTATAGCTCTAGCATGTGCAGGGTGTGGGGTTCAATCCCCAGTACCTCTATTAAAAATACATAAATAAACCTAATTACCCTCCCACCCCCCTCAGAGGAAAAAAAAAACAAACAAACTAGTAGGCAATAAGAGTGAGGGAGAAGAGAAAGGAAGCAGCAGTAGAGAAGGAACAGCAGAGGTAGGGAAAGAAGTGGGCAAGTGGACAGTTAATATTGTGATAGTCAGAGTAACATTCCCCAGAAGTTGTCCACATGCTAATCCCTGGAACCTGAAAATGTGTTCCTTTACCTGGCAAAAGAGACTTTGCAGCTATGATTAAATTAAGGATTTTGAGATGGGGAGATTATCCTGGATGATCTGTAATATAATGACAAGGGTCCTCATAAGAGGAAGAGTGGAGGATCAGAGTCAGAGAAGGCGATGTGATGACAGAAGTAAAGGCCTGAGTGATGTGGGGCTGTGAGCCAGGGGATGTCAGCAGCCTCAGGAAGCTGGAAGCAGCAAAGAACAGATTCTCCCCTAGAGCTGCCAGAGGGAACACAGTGCTGCTGACCCATTTTCAACTTCTTTCAGAACTGTAAGAAAATTTGTGTTCCTCTAAGCCTAGGTTGTAGTAGTTTGTTACAGCAATGATAGGAAACTAATGCAGGAGTTAACAGCTAAAAATAGCCTAAATCTAACAATGATGGATTCTTTAAATAAGTTATAGCATGTCGGTATGATGGACTATTACAATCGTAGCTAGCCATTAAAAATTATGCTATAGGAGATCATCTAAACATGTGGAAAATGTTCATAATAGATTGCCAAGTCCAGAGAGCAAGGTAAAATATTGTAGGTATTTATATTAAAATTTCATCAAGTGGTACAAGATTCATGCATTTTATGCACTTGACTAGATGTGGTATACCTCAGTTTAAAAGTTTTGCAGATTCATATAGATGTCCTGTTTGTTCAAAGAAGAGAATCTTGTGTTAAATCTATGTATCCATGAATAGGAAAGAGACTAGGAATGTTAATAAACCAAATGTTAATAATGGCTGTCTCTGGATGGTAGGGTTACAGATGATTTTTATGTTCATTTTTTATTCTTCTCTGTCTATTCCAATTTTTCTTCAATGAACAGGCATTACTTTTTTGATCAGAAAACATTTTAAAAATTAATTTTTTAAAGATCAAGAAAAAGGGGTAGGGAGAAAATTTGAAGGATTTAAAAGCTTAAGGGTGAGGGCCCAGCGGCATGTGGCACAGCCAAGCATCTATGAACAATTTTCTGAAAATAGATTTTTTTTTTTTAAATGTGTCTCCTACCCCAACCCCCAAAGCAGAAAGAAACTCAATACTGGGGATGTAAAGAGAAGGAAGAAGAAGAAAAGCTAGACTGTAGAGATGAAAGCTTCCTGACTCCTGAGTTGGGAGGGTCCGTGAGAAATGAGGGGACTAGAGCGGATTATTCAGTCTCCCCTGCCCCCACCTGTGTTTGCCCAAGAGCCTGGAGACAGATCCGACACCCTCAGCCGCTTTCTCCTTTTGTTTATTCAATTCTTTATATCCTTCCTTTGTTCTTTTTCTAATTATCAAGGTAATAATGCCTCTCACTGGAGAAATTGTGAAAAGCATGAAGAGTTAAGCAGAAATCACCTGTAATCCCAAATTATTGAAAAATTGGCATACTTCTCAACCTAGTTCAAATTTAAATGAAAACTAAAGTATTACTGTGTAACATTTTGGCACCCCCACCTTAAAAAAAACATACTTTTAAGAATTTTAAATTGGTTCAACTCTTTGTCAGGTGGCATTAAAAATTAGTATGAACTAAACATATCTGGACTGACTCCAAATGGGTTTTCATACTGGTAGTATAATGGAGAAGTAAGTGAAACCTTTTAACTTTGACTCAAGCTTTAAAAAAAAAAAAAAAAAAGTACCAATAGAATAAGCTAAAACTTGAAAATCATTGAAGTATGCCTGGTGGCTCACAAACCCGGAGGCTCACTGAAGCCTCTTCCTGGCCCGGTGTTACAAAGGTATCCTGTATTCTGGGCCAGCTGTCTTCTAATCTTTCTGTTCTTTTTTTCCTTTATTTGAGTACATGCTCAATTTTGATGATCTCCTTTGTTTTGGAGAACACCCAGCTCTTTTCCTCTTATGTGTCTCCTTTTATCTTCATGATAGTTTCTGACACCAGATGTGTGGGGGTTTTTCCCCTCCAAGCAGTTCTTTGACACAGGGGGTCAATTTAATTCTGACACTATTTACCTAGCGATAGAGTCAGAGCCCACAGGTTAAGGGCTCAGTCCCATGAGACTGCCCCCTACTTTAGATGCCAGTTGTCAGTAGTAGGCCCCCAGGTTACCCACAGCTTTTGTCCATCTTGGTTATGAATCTAAGATTTCCATGGCCCCCTCCTTGGGATCTGTCAGTTTTCTAGAGTGGCTCACAGGACTCAGGGAAACACTTTATATTTACCAGCTTATTAAAGGATATGATTAAGGATACAGATGAATAGCCAGATGAAGAGATACGTACATAGGATGAAGTCTGAGAAGGTCCTGAGCACAGGATCTGCTGTCCCTGTGGAGTTGGGGTGGGAGTTGGAAGCCCCTGAAACCGCTGTTGGGATTTTTATGGGGGCTTTCTCATGTAGGCATGATCAGTTTACTCCATTTCCAGCCCCTCTCCCCTCTTTAGAGAACTTGGGGCTGGTAGACAGGGCTTAAAATTCCATACTCCTAACTATGGTTTGGTCTTTCTGGTGACCAGCTGCCATCCAGGAACCATCCAGGTGCCCACGCAGAGTCACCTCGTTGGAACATAAGGTGCTCCTAGTATTCTTATCACTTGAAATTTATAAGGGTTTTAGGAGCCCTAAAGTCAGGGAGTCAGGGCGGGGGTGGAAGACCAAATACTAGAACAGGAGAGGCTCCTGGTGCTCTTATCACTTAGGATGTGACAAAGGTTTTAGGAACTACGTGCCAGGCACTGGGGGCAGAGGTTAATATATATGTTTTCTATTATCTCATGTTTGTACGTTTTGTATGCACACAAATATCTTTTGTCCCCTATTAGTTTGTAATTCAAGGCTTCTCAGCCTTGGTACTGTTGATATTTTGGACCAAATAATTCTTTGTTGCTAGGGGGCTGTCCTGTGCATTGTAGAATTTTTTAGCGGTATCCCTGGCTTCTACCTACTTGGTACCAGTAACACACCCCTCTCAAACCCTGACAGTCAGAAACCTGACAAGGTCTCCAGACCTTGCTATGTTCCCTGGTGGCAAAAATAGCTTCCCCACCCCCTGCAGTTGAGAACCACTGCTCCTTGAGGTCAGCTGCCGTGTCATAAATCCCTGTATTCCACACGGTGAGTTTATTGCCCAAAGAGTATCACTGCCTTATGAAAATAGTAACTAATTTTTATAAAGCCCTTCCTCTGTACTGTTCTAAGCTCCACACACATATTAACTCATTTAATCTTCACAACAACCCTATGAGATAGGTACTATTATTATGCCCCTTTTACAATCAAGAAGCTAAGACTCGAAGAGATTAGTTTAGTTATTCATGGTCACCCAGCTGGGAAGTGACACCTGGGATTTGAACTCCAACCCAGGCAGTCCAGCTGCAGATTCTGAGCTCTCAACCATTTTGCTATCTACTGCTTTTAAATACAAAGAAAGAAAAAACTTTTTTTTTAAGCCAGGCATTGTCCATCTGCCTACAGAATTTGCATAGGCAAACACGTAAAAATAAAGTTTCCTGTTCTGCCTTTTTCACAAAACATGATATAGCAAAGCATTTTGCCGTATTCCTAAAATCTTCTACATTGTTTAAGTATAATTTACTGGCAATGAAGTGCACCCATTTTAAGGGTACAGTTTGATAAGTTTTGACGAATGTATAAGTCCGTGCTGCCACCAACACAAGATATAGAACATTCTCATCACCTTTGTTCCTTTCTATAGTGGCAGCCGAAGCTGGCTTGTACCCTAGTACCTGCTCAGGAGCACCAGCTTTGTGTACATCTCTCGAATTTACATTTAGTGACATCACATTGGTAGCTCAAAATTAGCCATTGTGGGAGTACTTCATTGAAATTGGGAAAGTGCCACAGATCAAGACTTCTTTAAAAAAAAATTGTTTTAGAACCAGTTAACCAGTACTACAGCTTGTGCCCCTTTGCAGTCACCCATCCATCTTACAGCCAGTCTGCTTTCTGACATTTCCTTTTGCATTTCTAAGAATTCTGTAAATAAAATCATGCACTATATACTCTTTTGTGCCTTGCTTCTTTTGTTCAGCATGCTTTTGAGAATCATCAACATTGTTACACATATCAATAGTTCATTCCTTTTCATTGGATTCTGTTGTATTGGTAAACAGCTTGGCCAGGACCTTTACTGTGGTTTCCACAGAAAGGAACAGGTGAGGCAGGGTAAGCAGGCTTAGGATTGGCTAGCTTAATTTTCGTGGACCTTGGGGCATAGGGACTGCCTATAGTTGTCTGGTGTCTGGCCCTGAAATGATTAGGGTGGAGGAAAAGTAACTGATTGTGAGAGCCTGATAAGTAGGTGGTAAGTAAGGGTTTTGGATTGGTTGTATATAAAAGGTACACTGGAAGAAAATGGTTTACTGTCTCTAAGAATTGGCTCGCCCTGGGAGGGGCAGCCTCTCCAGGGCTAGCAAGGCCCCAAGATGTCAAAGCATCAGTAAATAGGGAAATTCTTTTTTTTAATTTTATGGAGGAGGTAATTAGGTTTTTTAATTTTATTTATTAATTTTAATGGAGGTACTGAGGATTGAATCCCGGACCTTGTGGATGCTAAGCATGTGCTCTACCACTGAGCTAGACCCTCCCCCAAAGAAGAGTTTTAAAAACATGATTATACACCTGTTGGAAGGTTATTCTAGAAAGAATCTGAACTGTGAGGTGCTAGGCAAAGCAGAAACAAGGTACCTTACTGTACTAAAACACAGGAAATTAGGTAAAAGACTACATAACACATGGCAAGAGCTGGTCCTCTTGTCACACGTGCCCCTGAGGTTCTCCCTTTAATCAGTAGATTGGACGATCCTTTGGGAAAACTGACCAGCTCGAGAAGAAATACCTTTGGATACTGTATGAGTTTTCCATACATAGGGCTGTGTTACAAAGTACCAAAATCTTGGTATCTTAAAACAAAAGCAGTTTCCTCTCACAGTTCTGAAGTCAGAAGTCCAAAATCAGTCAAGTCTGGAAACACATCAGCAGGGCCATATTCCCTCTGGAGGCTGTAGGGAGCATTTCTTTACTTGCCTCTTCTGGCTCTGGTGCTCCAAGTACTCCTTGACTTAACAGCTGCATCACTCCAGTCTGCCTCCATCTTCAAATAACTTTCTCCTCTTCTGTGTCTCTCCCCTCTGTAGCCCTTATAACACTTGTTATTGGGCTCACTCAGGTAATCCAGAATGGTCTTATCTCAAGATCCTTCACTCAGATCTCAGAACTTTTAACTCAGTTACATTGCAAAGACCCTTTTTCCAAATAAGGTCACTTCACAGATTATGGGGATTAGAATGTGGACATATCTTTTTGGGGGGCCACTGTTCAACCCATTAGAGATACTAAGCTGAGAGTCCCCAGTAATGTCTGTCAACTGAGAGGCCCTGTCTCATGAACACAGAGCTCCCAAAAAATTTTAATGCCTTGGTCTTAACCATGAGTGGACTGTCAAGGATCATCAGGTAGTCACGGAAAGCCTCTAAAACGAAAGACAAACACCAAATAAATAAACAAGAGCAAGAAAACTGGAGAATACAGAAACAGCACAAAGGACAGAATGAAACAGATCTTTAAAGATGACATTGTCATACAGAGATGTTGCATCCATGAAACAAGAACAGGAAGTTATTTTTAAAAAAGAACATTAGAGAATACAGATCTTTAAAATATGATAACCAGGGGTTTGGGTATAGCTCCTTGGTAGAGTGAATGCTTAGCATGCACAAGGTCCTGGGTTTGATGCCCAGTGCCTCCACTAAAATAAATAAAATAAATAAATAATAATAAAATAAATAAATTATTAAGATAATATAACCAGTAACTTCAATCAAAGGGTTGGAAGGTAAGATTGAGAAAATATCCTAAAAGAAAATAAATGGGTGGAAAATAGGCATAAAAAGTTTTGAACCTAGAAGTATCCCAGGAGGATTAACATTCAACTAAGAGGAGTTACAGAGAAATAAAACAGAAAAATGGAGGGAAAGCAGTCATCGAAAAATAATTCGAGAAGTCAGAACTGAATGGCTTAGATCTCCAGAATGAGAAGTCCACTGAGTGACCAACATAATGGATGGAAAAGAAATAGATTTCAGATTATTGGGTAAATAGTGGAAGGTTACTAAAACCTTCCAGAGAAAAAGCAGTTAACATTCAAAGGATCAGCCATCAGAATGGCACCCTGCTTCCCACCAGCCATGCTGGAAGACAGTGGAGGAATGCTTTTATTAAACTATTTATGACCATGCGTGAGGTCTAGGTTCAATCCTCAGCACCTCCACTAAAAAAACAAAACAAAACAAAACAAAAAAAAACCACGAACAGAAAAATTTATTTGTGACCTATAATTTTATGAATTAGCCAAATTGTGAATTCAGTAAAGTAAGCACATTTTCAGATGTGTGAAATCTGAAAAAATTTTTACTTACTATCCATGTACCCTTTCTCAGGAAATGACTGGGGGATGTGGTACACCAAAATGAGAGAATAAACCAAGAAACAGGAAGACATGTGCTCCTGGAAACAGGATATTCAACAGAGATGAGAAATGAAGAGAATCCTTGAGATGCTGATGAAAGGAAATCCCAGGGCAACAGACAGATAACCTGGCTGCAGGCCTTTGAGAGTAACCAGTCTGGACTGGAGCGGGACGACCGAAGGCCCCAGAAGGGATGTCTCCAAGGGATAACATGAAATGGATAGAGGAAAAATTTACACTTCTGGTAGTGATGGAGAATAAATTAATTATAGGGACATGGAAAACTAAGCAAATAACAGAACAAACCCCAGCAATTTGTTTTTATTAATGATTAACTCCAGGAAAAAAAATGTTATAAAAAACTGAAAAAGAAACACAGTTTAGTTGTAGTAAACTAAATAGCTTGGCTGTGGATAGTATTTATGGAGGCGGAATTGTGTAAACAGTGTGGTTATTGATCGCCTCTAACGTCAGCTCTCGTGGGCTTTCCTCTTTGTAGACTGCATTCCAGCCAGCAGGGGTGCTCTTTGTTGCAGTTACTCTGGGTTTCTTTTGTTTAAAACAGGAATTGAGTTAATTAAATTCAGTTAGTGAATTAATATGTTCATAAATTTATTTTTGAATTAAATATCAATACAAATGAGTCTAAAGAAAAGGCTGTGATGAAAGTGTACACACACACACACACACTTTTTTTCTTTTTTGGACTAAATACCTGGAAAGGATTGTCAAGCTTTAAACTTGTGTTCTCTTAACTAATTTGAGACTTTTGATTTACCTGAACATCATATCATGGTGTATACCCATTCATCCCATTACAGGGAAGTTGTATATATTTGAATCCAATGTATGTTAGATTGACCCGTAACACATTATATTGTAAATTTTTTTTCTAGTTCTGTTTTTATTTTTGCCAGTAGATGGTGAGCAATTTGAGGGCAGGCTCTTGTTCTTTCTTCTGTAAGATTCTGGCACCTAACACAGACCTTTACTTTTTTTTTTTTTTTTTTTTTAAATCCAAGATAAAGACACCACAGAGACCACAGTTTGAGTTGATGACCACATCTAATATTTGCAGAGCGTTGAATTGCTCATACAGCAGTATCACATCCGTCTGCCCCATACTGAGGTTGGTGTTTTTATTTAGTATCTCTTCTACCCTCCTATTTTGCAGAAAAGGCCCTGAGTTCCAAAGAATGCCTTCCCTAAGGTCACGCAAGTCATTGTTGGAGCCTCTAGCAGAACTAAGGTCTCCTGACACCCAGTGATGCATTAAAAAACTTTTTTAAAAATTGTGGTTAGAAAAATTTACCATCTTAACCTTTTTTAAGTGTGTAAGTTCTGTAGTGTTAAGTATATTCACATTGTAGTGTAACAGATCTCCAGAAATTTTTTATCTTGCAAAACTGAAACTCTATACCATTGAACAACCACTCTCTACTCTCCCCTCACCCCTGCCCTTGGCAACCACCATTCTTCTTTCTGTCTGTATGAATTTGAGTACTCTGGATACCTTCTGTAAGTGGAATCATACAATATATGTCTTTTGTGATTGGCTTATTTCACTTAGCATATGTCCTCAAGGTTCATCCATTTTCTTCCTTAAGGTTAAACAATATTACATTGTATGGATGTAGCCAGTTGTTTATCCATTCATCCATCAGTGGACACTTGGGTTACTTCCACCTTTTTAGCTGTTGTGAATAATGTTGCTCTGAGTTCGAGTGTACATATATCTTTTCAAGATCCTGCTTTCAGTTCTTTTGGATCTATCCCCAGAAGTGGGATTCCAGTAATGCATTTTTAAAATTCTCCAACTCATTCCAAAAATGATTTGAGGTCACTCTTCCAGCACCTTCTTAAGTATTAAAAAAAAAAACTTCTAAATTTTGAATGAATGAATGAATGAATGAACAAAGGGGCCAGAATGGAACAGAGGAGAACAGCAGAAATGATTGACCTAACAGCAGTCTTTGAGGGAATGAAGCTTTTTACCTTTACTCTTGGGAAGTAGCTGCCGATAATTAAGAGCCACCAGAGGTGGACTGGAATGGCCTAGGCTTGTTTCCTCATGTACAAAATAGGCTCCAAAACATTCCCAAAGTAAGCCCGGTGCATGAGAAAGGGTCACAAAGGAGGGCTTGGGTATTCATGACCCCTGGTCTGTACGGGAGTGGGTGTACCAACTCAGATATTCTGGGCCTGGCACAGGACCTTCATGAGGGCTCTGGTCAAAGTGGGGACTGTGGTATAATGTGCTGGTCATAAGTCAGTTCTCAGCTTGACATTGTTGCCAGATCTTCTGATTTTGCAAGAAAACTGGAAATCTGGGTTTTTATGTGAAATACCATGATTTTTAAAAGCTGGCATTTAAATTTTCAAAAAGATTTACAGGGCATCATGTAAGTCAAAGACAAAACACACATTTGCAACCTCTGGTCTGTGGTACTGTGGGGCACTTGTGGTAGTTGGTGACCTCGGGGGAAGAATTGTGTCTGGCTTGTTTGACCAGGGCTGGGAAAAGGTTAATGGGACCCAAATCAAATGCCTGTACCTGCAAAAGTTCTCCCCTTCTGTCCTTGGGTAAAGTTTAATGTGTTGCAGGTGGAGAGGAAATGACCCAAAAGGAACCATTAGGTTTTCCTGGTAGTAAATCTGTGCTGGTCAAATAGGAGAGGAGGGCCTCTGGTTTCAAATCCACTCTGTGAGATTCAGTTGTGCCTACTTCACAGAACCACAGTAAGAATAAAACGCCACAGATTTGGAAAGGTGTTGAATTTTTCCTAAAATGTAATGCGGGTGCTAACTGAGATAATTATTTTGCCTTGAAGATCTCAGAAGAGTGTAATGTTTTGGGAATGATGACAGCTTCTACAAAAGCTGACCTCGGAGATGCTGGGCCCAAGCTCTGGCAGGAAAAATGAAGGGGAAAGAAGGTGTCAGCCGTTCTGCTCTGGTGGGAGTGGTGTTGCTGAAAGTGGCGCTGGGGGGTCGGTGTGGAGTTGAGAAGCACACAGGGCCGTGGATGGTGTGATCCTGCTCCAGACGGCCAAGCTCCCTGCTGGGCTTCCTGAACCTCACACTGGAAGTTTCAGCTGAAATAAACCTCTGACCTTGCCACCAGTTCCCTCGACTAAGTGGGGCTTTTATATTTTACAGACTATTTCATATTCCCACTTAGAAGGAGATTGGAACTGTTACTTCTATTAAGAAAGCAGCACTGCTTATTATTACTACTGCTACTATTACTGATATTCCCATCATACTTTATAACTTACAAAGGCCTTTCATCTGTATTCTTTTTTTTTAAGTGAAAGCAACTTTATTTAGAAAGATACACACTCCATAGACACAGTGCGGTCTGTCTCGCTCAGACGGGAAAACGGCTTAGGAGATGCATACTCCACAGGCAGAATGTGGGCCATCTCGGAAAGGTGAGAGGGAGAGAGACCGAGAGGTGCAGGTGTTTAGTTTAAAGTAAAAACAGACCTGAAGATTGTCATTCTAAGTGAAGTAAGCCATATGTGGAATCTAAAAAAAAAGACGAATTTATTTACAAAACAAAAACAGACTCACAGATACAGAAAACAAACTTAAGGGTACTGGTGGGAGGGAGTGGGAAGGGGTAGATTGAGAGTTCTAGATTTGCAGATACTAATATACATAAAATAGAAAAAGAACAAGTTTATACTGTACAGCACAGTGAACTATATTCAACATCTTGTAGTAACCTATGGTGAAAAAGAACATGAACATGAATATATGTATGTTCCTGTATGACTAAGTATTGTGCTTTACAACAGAAATTGACACAACATTATAAACTGATTATACTTCAGTAAAAGTATATTTTAAAAAATAAAGTAAAAGCAGATACACACTCCATAGACAGAGTCCAGGCTGCCTCAGAAGGCAAGAGAGAGTGTGACCACCAGGTGCTGAGTTGTTAGGTTTTATGAGCTCGGTAATTTCACATGCTAATGAGTAGGAGGATTATTCCACTACTTTAGGGCAGGGGTGAGGATTTCCAGGAAACGATCCCCCCTCCCCCGCCTACTTTTTGACCTTTTATGGTCAACCTAGGAGCTGTCATGGCGCCTGTGTGTGTGCCACGAGGCTCAAGGTCTACTGGAAGTCGAATCTTCCACCATCTTGGTTCTAACCAATTTGTCCTGTCCTCAATTGCTGTGTCATTCCTTGCATGGTTGTGCCTTGCCCCCTTTCCTCCCACTTCATTCCTCCCTCAGAGATTTTACTCCCATAATCTTATGGGGATGCAGAAAGGCAATGATCAGTCTTCTGTAGCCAGTTCATCACCTGTATTCTTTTCATTTTGTTTACTGCTGACTCTGAGGTGATGATTCTTCTCACTTTACAGATGAGGAAACTGATGGTTTCCCATTGTCCTTTAGTTAAAGTTCAGAATCTTCAACTTGGCCTAAGTCTCCCCCTAGTCTGGGCCTTGCCCACCTCTCCAGATCCCTCTTTCACCACTTTCCCAAGACCCTCACTTTGTTCCAGCTATTCTGTATTTCTTTTGGTTCCTCCAATAGGTCACATTCTTTCCAGCTGTAGGCCTTGCATTGCACGCGCTGTTTCTTCTGCCTTGAACACTTTTGCCTGTCCTCTTTGCCTGGTGGCAACTCCTCATCTCTCAGGTCTTAGTTTAACACCGTTCTTCATAGGAGCCTTCCTGAACATTCAAGCTACACTGGTCTTCCTAGTAATCTCTTCTTATCCCACCCTGCACTTCCCATTCCAAAGACTCATCACACTTCAGATTACTCATTCACTCTTTCTTGTTCCTGCTAGATTGTAAGCTCCATGAGGCAGAGACCAAGTCTGCCTTAACTGATCACTTAGTCTGTGCCTTGGATAATATGCTCTGAAAGCTCCTGTAATCAGTCTATTGTCTGGATGCCATAGCCATGGACCTAACGCATCAGAACCTTGCCTTCCGGTCCAGTGCTGTGGGGCTTTTCTGACAAGCTGCTCCTGCTACTTCAGTAATTAAGGTCTTTTGATTAGTGGCCAAAATGCACACCTCCCACATCAAATAGCAGGTTGTGAGGTTAGGGCACAGTGCCACTGTATTTTTATGGTCACGATTCAAAAAAGCTGATACTGTTCTCACCTCATCTGTTGTTTCTCTGATGCTAACATACCAATGAGAACCTTTGCCCAGCATCCTTTTGGGGTGGTCAAGGGTAGACTAGGGTTGACAGGGACATTAAAAGCTCTTCACACAATTCTCATCTCAGGTCTTTCCCTTGGTTTCGTGCACACTTGGGTCACTTATAGGTGGATGGCTCATTTGTTTCACTTGTCGAAGCAGTGAGGTGTAGTTACCAAGTTAATAGTGCAAGCACAGGAGTGGAGGTACCACAGTTGCTCAGGCTGGTGCCCAGCAGGCGTCAGGCAGGTAAGCAGGTTCCTCTCCAGTGGGAGGAACTCATGGCCTCATTTCAACAACTGCAGCAAGCTGAAGTCCCTGCCTGTTGTGATCCTTTTCTTTTGAAGCCAGCGACATCCCTCCTCACCAAAGGCTTTGTGAAATTTGTCACCATATGACTTCCTCAGTCCAGTTCATGGTAATAACCAAAATGTGTGGCTAAACACCCAGGCAGCAGTGTATAAGGTTGCAAGCGTTAGTTCCAAATATAGAGCAGTTGACATCTCCAGTGAGGCAAGAACGTTGAGTGAATTCATTACATGAGCCACTTAAACGGACTGAGCCCAAGAGCTTAAAGGCACATTCCTCAAATATGTGCATGCCACAAAACTGTCACTTAGTGTTGCGAAATCAGGCTGGAGAACATTCTTGAGCCAAAGAATCTAAACAAGGAAGAAATGCTCTCCAAGTATGCATTGGCCAAGTATCACTTCGTTCTCAAGTCACCTTTGGTGGTGAGCCTCATGACTTAGAGCATGACATCAGGGGTCACAGGTTTGATCCTGGCACACTTAACTTCATAAGGCAAAGACTGAAAATGTGTGGCACTGGTTACAAAGGGGAGCAGGCCAAGGGGGCACAGCCTGTCTTCGTTACTAAAAATAATTAAATGCGTAAACTAGAGTATGAGAACATAGCTGGAAGCATATGCCCCAGACTTACCTGTTACCCATAATTGTCTGTAGGAGGTGGGTTTATAAAAAGGGATAGTCACTTTCTGTGGGTTTTTTTTTTCCTTCAAAATTTGGAAAATGGATATGTATTACATTTGTGAACATAATTAAAATTTTAAGTGGTAGGGGTTAGTGATACAGCATTCTTAGATGAATAGCAGATTGTTACAGTGAAGTTGGTAGAGAAAAGCTTATAGACTGTGTAAGTATTTTCTACTATACACAAAAAAAATGCACTTGGATCTACTAGATGTAGAACAGGGTGGTTGAGTAGAACTTTCTTTGGTGATGGAGAAAATCTGTATCTGTGCTGCCCAGTACAGTAGCCACTAGCCATGTGTGGCTGGTGAGCTCTTGAAATGTGGCTAGTGCAACTGAGGAACTTACTTTTAATTTAAACTTAAATAGCTGCATATGGCTAGTGGCTACTGTATTTAGACACACAGATGTAGAATCTTCCATTTATAGGGAAAAAGAGTGTCAGCAGAGGCAGGGAGAAAAGACCAGATTTGGTAGCTCGGAGATCTTATGTAAGTCATGTACTGTTGTGTTGTCTTATGAGGGGGGAGGTAATTAGATTTCTTCATTGATTTCCACTTGGAGGAGGTACTGGGGATTGAACCCCTGACCTCTTGGGTGCTGAGCATGCGCTCTACAACTTGAGCTATACCCTTCCCCTACTGTTATGTTGTCTATCCAGTAGAGAGAGTTCATGTACTCTTTTATTTGTGTAAGAATGAAGTGAGAGAAGGAACCTCTTTGCACTTGTAAAGGCCAAAGCATTAACTTCATCATACCACAGCCCTCCACATATGCCTGACTTTCAAGTGCTCCACTGATAGACAAGGAGCTGACCTTTTGGAAAAGCAGCAATCATCTCATCCATCCTTATCTATCTCAAGCATTTTAAATGTTTTGTACTTTTCCTCATACCTTTTTCTCCATCTCTTCTCCATTATCTTGTATTCTGTGTTGTCTGGAGATTACTCCCATTAAACCATCAGCCATTCAGTATACTGTTTTCTTCTTAATTTCTTTAGAAGTTGTCTAACTAATAAGCATTAAGAAGAGTATATCCAGTCTGTGGCCATACCACCCTGAATGGGCCCGATCTTATCTGATCCCGGAAGCTAAGCAGGGGCGGGCCTGATTAGTACTTGGTTGGGAGTATATCCATAAGATTAATATATATATAAAAGAAAGTAGATAATCAATTGCCTAATAGAGTGGATTAAAATTGCAGCATAATGTAATATACCTGCACAATTTGTCAAATTTATGATAAAGGTTGGTTGAAGATGAGTGGAGGCAGATGTGTCAGAGGACTATACTGGTATGATCAGCCAAACCATGGCAAGATTTAATTTCTTTTTCTTCCTGGTTGTCATTTTAATTGGTGTATAGTATGTCTGCTGTCAGCTGCTAGCAACTTCCTAAGAAGGCACAGATTATGATACTAAGCTATGTTATGTTCGTTCTTTATTGCCAATTCCATCCCAGTGTTGGAACCAGAAGTTCAGTAGTGAAAGTTACCACTGCCAGATACCAGCGATGAAATCGCAGAAGCAGAGTTCTTTACAAATGGCAGTAACAACCCAGTCGTCTTTCCTTCCTGACACTGCCACCTCTCACAAACTTTGCCATCAGTTGTACTATTACAACAACCAATCCTCTGATTTGGTTTCCTCAGGAAAGCGGTTTAGTCAAAATGTTTCATTAACATCAAGGTCTCCTGTCTCACTCTTGGATTTGAAACCAAACACCTTGACCACTTTGCTGGTACTAGGGTTGATAGAAGGTATGGTCATCTTGGGTGGGTATTTTGCATTACCACAAAAGATAAGCGAGCTTTATTAAAACATCATCAACAACAATTCTGAGATCCTAAAACAAGTATCTAGTAAGAGGAAACTCAGTTCTCAGCACCTAATTTATTATTTAGACAAAAATGCTGCTGTAAGTATAGATTCAACATTATAAATGTATCAATAAAATCTTGTTTTTATTTCCTTGCTGAGAGAAAAAAATACTAATCCTACAAATGAGGCTCCAAGTCCAGGACTCATTTGGATAATAGGGTTGAAATATTCAATTTAAACCTGTAATGGGGGAAGGGTGTATACCTCGGTGGTAGAGCACATGCTTAACATGCACAAGGTCCTGGATTCAATCCCAAGTACCTCCATTAAATTGTTTTTTAAAAGTGCAAAATAAAATATAAAATTCTCTATAAAGGAAGTATCAACACATTCATCTTTCTTTCCAACCTTCTGAATTCCACTAAAAATTTTAACCAAAGGCTTTTAGGGAAAAGGAAACCATTAAATATCTTAAATATCTTCAAAGCTATTGCCTGGGTCTAGTCTGACTGTATGATCTTCTAGTTCTGGAGACATGACAATTAGCTAGCTGGAGGAACAGATTTCTGCAGACTGGCAAGCTTGGGTTGACTACTAGAACTGAGAGTTATTTGCTGTAAAACTACTTTACCTAACTTTTCTGAGCCTGTTTACTCATCTATAAAGTAAGTATATTACCTGTGATAGGCAGCTATTTGGAATACAATAAGTTAAAACATCTGACACGGAAAAGGCTGAATTAAGACCTTGAGGAACCCAAAGCATCAGAACTATGGTGCTCAAGTCAAAATATTAGTAAAAAAACAGAATACACTCAAACTGGGTAATCTGAGAAAAGTTTTAATGGAAGGACTATTTACAAAGACATGGGCAGAGTTCAGAGAAACCAACAGGGAATAATGAATTATCCAGAGCTAGTAAAGGAATAGTCTTTTCTATCCCTAGATCTGAAGGGGCAAAGAGAAGGAGCTAGAAGCTAGAGAGGGCTGCTTGATAGGAGTTGCAGTCTTTGGTAGAGGGACACAACCTAGTGACACGGCAATTTAGAAGCCAGGGGAAAAATACCCTGACCATCTGTCCCTCAGCCTTTTGATCTTCCGAGGGTGTTACTGATTGGATCAACACAACCTGAAGTCAGAAGGCAAAGGAGCCTGTTGATGCAGTCCATGTGGGACAGCACCTCCTGGGGCACAGAGCAGGATGGAGAGTAGTTCTGAAGGGGAAATGGAAGATATCCAGCACGACCTCTTCCCTGACATAATTCAAACTGCAAAACTGTTATATACAAAACTTACATGTATGCCGCAACTAAAATAACTTCTTTCCAGAATTTGATTGTAAGAGAATCTGTGAGTTCTTTAATTAAAGCAGAATTTCTTTCAGTCTCTTTGGTGCCCCTGCTTTGCTGGTGCCTTAAGCACATGCTTCGAGAGCCTACAGGGCAGCCCTGAGCATGGCACCTGAACAGGCAAGCCTCCGTAAGTGGGAAGCTCACTGGTAGGCTCAAGTGAATTCCTAATGCTGACTCTGAGGAGCTGTAAGAGGCTTTTGAGAATCCAGAACTAATTCAGAAGGAAACTTAGGATTTTTCTAGTTAGGTGCTTAGTCATTAGGTATTCAGGAACTGGATTTTCTTAGACTCAGAAAATCCTATGGTAGTAAAACTCCTTATAATACTACTGAATGGTGGGGAAAGGTTTTAGTTGCTTATCAGAGAGAATAAAAGAAATCAGGACATCAGTTTCACATTGACATTTTTATTAACGCCAACTGTTTTTTAATTATTATTTTTTAAAACAATAGCACAAAAATGTTTCAAGGAAGCAGTCTCACAATCTGATGACCTTCTGAAATACAGTTAAGCCACACCAAATATGAATTCCTGTTAATAACACACAAAAATATTTTTTTTAAAGAAAAGGAAAAAGAAAAAAAAGGAAGGGAATGAGATTTAAGAGTTAAAACTCACTGGATTAGGTAGGTGAAGCTTGTTAGTAGGATACACTGTGGAAGCAGAGTGGCACACACAGGTTTTGAGTCTTTGTTGTTGTTTTTTAACCAGTTACCACTAATATATAGGCCCTGCAGCAGTTACCACTGACTTCTTACATGCCCAGAATGAGCCAGGAGGAGCCAGTGTTGATACTGTCACAAAGAGGTTCAACAGTTGGCCTGTCAGACAACCAAGACCATTTTCAGCAGAGTAACTCCTTCAGAAAGGCCTGGCTGAAAACATTTAATTTCTATTATCTCACCTACATGCATTTCAGGGTTCTTAAAAGTCATCTTAAAAAAGAAAAAAAAATAATGTATATCAGTTTCTCTTATTTAATGTGGCTATAAAAGATGTTTCCTTATTATTTCTTTATCTCTAAGAAGGACACCGGGGTGGGATGTTGGGGATGGAACTAAGGGGAGGAAAAAACCCAGACCAGGATAGGGTGTTTTTTTAAAACTTTTTTTTTTTTTTTTTTTTTTTTGCCAAGGGGTCACACAGAAGGGAAGGCAAAGAGGGAAAACTACAATCCTTGGTTCAGATTGAGTTATGCAGGAAAATACATCTTCCTGATCAGTCCCCATGCCAAAAAAAAAAAAAAAAAAAAAAACAAAAAACCACTTGGGATTATGCACAGACTCTATGTTATACCAGCTATCAGCCTTTTATGTTTAACCATTCCCAGCAACGTACACTGCCCTTGGCTTGTAGGCTGCTTGCAGAACCCACTTCACAAAAATCCTCTTCACCCAGAAGCCTCTAGTTTCCTTTTGGTAGGTTATAAAAACAGAATCTGTCATTAACAGGAGAGTGTTAAATACTTTGAACCACTGACAAGGCTTCAGAAAGTTTCACAGTTTCGTTATGCTCTATTTTATTACTATCATATTTACATTTTTATTTTTTACTTTAATTTTTTTGCTGAATTGCTGATTTTCCTTTTTCAATAGAATTTAATTCTGGAGTGTGAGCAGGGGCCAGTTAACTACATTCATTGTCCAACCCCTACTGGTTTGAAAGAAGACTCCGAATTCTTGGCATATGAATCAGCTGTTCGGTCGCTCCCCGTTTTCCCTGCACGAGGCAGCAGAACTGCAGTGGCGGTGCGCTCTCAGGGTTCATGCTGTGGGGGGTGAGGCCTTTCGCTGAAGTAGGTACTGGTGGATGCTCTCAGCATCACGCTTTAGCCAAGCAGCATTCAGCAGGATATTTTCACAACACTGCTGGATGGTACGCTCAGCTGAAGGAGCTGGGTGACTCTCGAAGAAAGCCTGGTATAAAACAACCCAGAATGTGGCATCATTACTAGCAATAGTAAGAAGTTAGTATCACAGGTCATGAAAAAATCCCCACTGGTCTCTAGAATTCATAAGCTTTACTCATGAAAATTTACCACTGCCCCTCCCAGGCTAAAAGGAAACAAGCAGGCAGCTCTTTGGACTTGCCTACAGGAATTCTCCCCCAAATACTATATGCTTAAAACCTAATCAAGAAAGTAAAAGAGAACTAATATCAAGGACCTACTCTGTTCCAAGGCCCCTATGTTGCTTCATCTCAATGACAATCTTATCACCTCATTTTACAGGTAAGACAGGCTCACAGGGGTTAAAAAACCTGCTGGAAGCCTAGGCTTTGGAATCAATCTGGACTCCATCATGTACAGCCTGTGACTGAGTAAATTAACTGCTCTAAGTCTGTTTTCTCATCTATGAGAAAATATTTACTACAGAAGATTAAAGAGATAACCCATTTAGTAGACAGCATAATACTTTGCACAGAGTAGTAAAGGACTCAACACATTTTGGCTGCTTCAAATAAAGATTAATTTGTAAGGGAAGATAAAACTAAGAAGCTTGGGTTTGGGGGAGGGTACAGCTCAGTGGTAGAGCACATGCTTAGCATGCATGCAGTCCTGGATTCAATTCCCAGTACCTCCATTAAAATAACCCCCCAAAACTAAGAAGCTTAAATTGTAGCCACGCCCTAATAGTTTAATACTCCATAGACACATTTTTCATACAATAAAACTAGTTCAGAGTTTATTATAATTATCACAATGCTTATTGATATTGATTAAAGGTTGAATAAACCATTTTCTAATGAAGTACACCTGATTTCACAGAAAATGCCAACCAACAAAAGGATGGGGTTCTTTCCTTTGAACAAGTCATCAGAGGTATGTAAGAGAGAATGACTAATTCATCAGATTAAGCCTAGACCTTTTAGAAATCAGTAACTTTATTTACATGGAAGACAATGGCTCCTGCTTCAAGGCTCCTTATCACAGTTGGGTTCTTAGGGCCTGAGTAAGATATAAGACTTCTTCTCATTCTGTCTCAACAAATAACACCACTATTTACATTTGAGGAACCTGGGGATTATCCTTGACTTGTCCTTCTTCCTCCCCCAGATATGTTCACAACACAGAGAAGCCACTCAGTAAATATTGGTTGAATTAAAGATTAACAAAATCAAGCCCCTGAATCTCTTTCATTACTCCATCATTTTTGCTTGGAGAGTTAGCTTCCCAGCATCTTCTCTTCCCCATTTTAAATTATGTATTCTCCCACTGCAGCCAGACAGAAAATTTCATAATATACACCAGATCAAGTCACTCCTTTATTTATAAGCCATTCAAGGGCTTCCCATTCTTAGGAAGATTTTTTAACATGTCCTACAAGACCCTCCTTGGTCTGGCCTCTACCTACTTTACCAGCCCTTGCTTGGCCACTGCCCTCCCCTCAAAGTGATTAGATGAATTTCTCCTTCAGTGTACTTACTGCCTTTACAATAAAGTAATTACTGACACAATACAATACACAATGTAAAGTAAATGAAGACAGGATCAGTCTTTCACTGTTTTCTCAAGATGTGAAATCTTAAAATCTTATGTCTATAACAATGGCTCATAAAGTGAACCAAATATTATAGTTCTCAGAATTTCCAAATTCACACTTAAAAAATACTTTGCAGTTAGGTGCAATGAAAGGCACCTTTAAGATTTTCCTCATCAGTGTAGATTTGTCCCTCAAATGCTGAACTTTACCACTGAACTGATCATCAGTCTTTGTAAGTCACCTTGTCTCTCTGTGTATGCAAAAGACCTCTGAAGGTTATTACAAAGGGAAAAAGAACTGATATCAAGGACCTACTATGTTACAGGCCCCCTGTTTTACTTAATCTAAATAACAATCTTCTCACCTTATTTTATGGATGAGGAGACAGGCACATAGGGTTTAAACTTGCTTGAAGTCACATAACTAACTAGGGGCATAGCACAGATTTATACCCATGTCAACTGACTTCAAGTTCCACATTCTTTCAACCACATTTCAGTGCTCTCAGAGATGATTCCAACTCTAAATATATTCTTCAGGCATTAAAGATAAAAGCTAACCTGTCTTTCTCCAAGCAAAAACATTACCCCAACACTCTATGATTACAGCTTGGTTAGTGTTTTTTACAGTTTGGTTAGTTACTAGATTGAAAAGTCAAGAGTAAACAGTACTTTCCTTACCTTAACCTCTCCAGCCATTTTATCAACTGCAAATCCCTCAACTGACAGCTGAAAAAGCAATGGTTTATAAACAGTAAGTACAACTAAAAGGCTAGGAACAAACTTCCATTTACCCTAAAAACAAGTCATTCCATTCTCTCCCAACTTCAGTTTATTTCAGAGGGTGCAGGATGGGTGATGAAGAAGCCCTTTAGTAAAGCTAATAACTACTTAAGGAAACCCTTAAAAAGCAAAGACCATAATAATCTATGAGTCTAGTGAATCATGGATGGCTCTCAATAATATCCATGATAAGCAAGCTACTGACAATAAACATCTTCACCTACCTTTATTAGTCTGGATATTAAGAATCCTCCCTGGTATCGATTATAAAGTTCTTCCCAGTTGTCCTTTATAAATTTCCAAGCAGCCTTCCTTCCATGCTTGCTGCCTCCAGCCACTCCACCAATTACTGATACAGTGTCCTGTGGACGTACCTCTTCCTAAGAAAAAGAAAATTAAAAGTCTGCTGTATCCAGAACATCTTCTGGTGCCAGGAAGGGCAAATGCTGTTGGGTCTTCAAGTAATCCCACTGAAGACACTCATTCATTGCTAGGAATAACTGGCACGAGAAGCTTCCAGCAAAGAGGAGAATGTTTAATCTGAAGATCAGCCAAATTGAGAATGAAGCATTGGGATGGGTACAAACAGGCTGCTCAACAGATACTTGCTCTAGGGTAGAGAAAGGAAAGACAGAAAGCAGGCACACGGATATGTCAGCTTTTCAGTTTATTTACTTTCCCAACTATTCTGATTCTCACCATTAGAGGGAGATATAGTGGTTAGTAACAAAAGCTCATTCCAGTTTTCCAGGAAAGAGGAAGTCTTTAGGGTTAAGGCAGATCAAGAGGATATTGAATGAAGGGACACTTGCTACAGATCAGTGGGTAACAATGCCCTTTAAAAGCAGTTATCATTGTAACTTACTGAAAGTGCAAACGTGAGGACTTTTTGAATCAATTCAGGTGAAAGAGTAGCCCCAAGGACTCTTTCAATTCGGTTTTTCTCTTCCTGCATATCTGCCTGTTTGTGAAGCTATAGTGAAAAAATAAAGATAGAGATAGTTAACTTTCCCTGGAAGTTTTGCATATCATTATATGAGCTTCTCCCCCAACAGGTGAAACTTCTGCTCTACATTCTTATTGGCTAAGATTGCAGGATGTAAAATTAACAAAATATTTTTCAAGATGTTTGGGCACTAGGGGGAGGGTACAGCTCAAGTGGTAGAGTGCATACTTAGCATGCACAAAGTTCAATCCATTATAAATAAACAATTATAAATTAAATAAATAAATAAACCTAATTATCTCCTCTCCCCCCTCAAATGATGTTTGGGCACTAACTTTGTCATTGTGCCATTATAGTAAGTCACTAGATGTTAAGTGCATACTACATGACTAGCTTGTCATCAGTTCGGAGCAGTTCAACATCAAGATCTAAGGGTAAACCTGTTATTACCGAATTCTTTACTCACTGATGTCTGACTAATGTTAGATGAACAAGATAATCATTACTAATACCACTGAAGGTCATCAATTCAATTTTTAATAGGGAAAAATATATAAGAAGCATTACTGAAAGTAACATTTTAAGAATGATGACAAACATGCTCTTGATATATAAAGTGAAAAAAGACAATAAAATGATTCTACATTTAAAAAATTTAACATAAAGGGGAAAAAACCTGAAAACACGTCAAAATGTTAACAATAATGGTCTCTGATCAATGGGGTTATGCATCATTACATTTCTTAACTGCAGAAGCAGCACATGATGAATGCAGAATATTAAGAAAATAGAAAAGCATAAAGAAAAAATTATTACTATATGTACATTACCAAATCAGATATACATCATACTATACATGCTGTATTTGTGTCCTTTTATAAATTACAGGTGAGTTTTATTTTCTTTATACTTTTCTAGTCTCTAAGTCTTCCATAGTGAGTATACAAAATTTTTTTCATAATTAGAAACAAAATATTACTTAAAAAAATTAGAACTACAAATGTATATGAGATACTTCTCTAAGACAACTTAATTTATAGACTCTCTTGACCTTTTTTCCCCTCTGAAGATTTAACACTGACCAGTGTCTGGAGACCCCTTCACAGCTCCCAGTTTCCTCTTCCTTTCCTTTGGACTCTTTTGAGCAGCAGTGTAGTAAAATAGATAGGAGGTCAGGCGACCTGGGTTCTAGTCCCAGTTTTGCCTCTAACTAGCTGTGTGATCTTGACTAAGTCCTTAACCTCTCCGGGTCTCAGTTTCCCCATCTGTAAAATGAGCGGGTTGGACAGATGATTTCTAAGGTCCTTTTTCAGCTCTAATACTCAAGGTCTGAACTCTGACTTTCAGGAAGCATTCCCCTACCCCACCCCCAGGAGAACCTGTTACACTAGTCCGCTAGATGGCCCCATAATGCCAGATTTCAAATATACTTTAATTTAAAGTTATTTATTTATCCTTCCTCAGTATTCCTAAATTACCAACTGAAAACAATCCTTCTCATGTCTCAGCAACTGGTTTCGTAAAGAACCCTGATTGTGCCTGCCTTCATTAGAGCTCTTTCTATAGTAAAGGTGAATTATTGTGAGCTCCCTTGTGTTAAATGGATACAAACTCTTATTAAATAAACATATTAGTATAAAATCTTAAAGGTATGCCATGACATGAAGATGTCAAGGTATCTGTCATAAAGAACCCCTATTTTCCCCATATCTTTATGGAATAGACAAAAAACAAAACAAAACAAAACAAAACAAAACCAAGTATGCCATTTCATATACAAAAAAAATCACATGATTTCTGGTACACAAGTTCACAGAATATTAAGAATGAGAAAAGACCTTAATGTCATTTAGTTGAAAGGTAAACCCAAAATATAATTTTTATGTTATTAGAAAGGAAACTCTTGTACAAGATAGGTACTTGAAGCAGTATATTTTGTGATGCAGTTTCTTATATAAAGTTTATAATATACTTTTCAAAACATTCTAATCATTTATATAGGATTTGTTTCAAATACTAAAATACTAGAAGTCAGATTTGCAAATCTGATCCACTTGGGATCAGAAAAGTATTCTGATTAAAGGTAGAAGTATTAAAAAAGCACATCCCATTCCTATCCTGTTTGTCTCCCTAAGTGTGGATCTTTTAATGAATGGGCTTCTTAGGTCTGATAGATGATTTGGGTATTTATGCATATTCTGCACGATTTATTTGATGGTAATAAGTAAAATCAGCTCCCTCCATCTCTAATGCAACCAGATTGTCAGATTATTTCTTAGATTTGTAACTGCATGGACAGGGACTGCAGATAGCACTGGTTCCACAGTTATCAGGACTTTCAAACAGATCATTGCCATTATAAGGACATGGAAAGTTTTACCTATATTTTTTCTAAGCCAGAGTTTAATTACATGCCAACCACCCTGGGAAATTACAGAGGCTATAAAGGCAAATGAATTAATTCCCTGTCCATTCATAAGAGGCACTGGCATAGTCCAACCCTTGAGACACCTTATCATCTATCTCTTTTCTAAGCACAGAAACAAAGCTTTTGTTTAAAATGGTTTTAAACCCATGTAAGTTTACATTGAAGGGAGAAATTTTAAGAACTTGACTTTTTAATCAAAATGAACATTTCAGTATTAAAATTTAAGATGCATAAACTTGTGAGAAAAAAAGTGAAAAAATTAGATGACTTTTGGCATTTTTATTGGTAGTACACACGAACAGATAGATTTCTCCCATAGTTTCCTAATATTTGCATGTCTGCAGTATGCATATCTGCATGTATTTCTTTTGCCAGGACTTTCTTTTTAACTAGTTAAGCTCATACTCTGTGTCAATCCAAGTTCAAAAGCAGAAAATGAGAGCCCTTTCCAAATTGACTCACCTTTAGCATAATGTCCAAGGTAGTGCCATCACCGTGCTTCAAAACAGTCAGATAGACCTACAAGGGAATACAGGAACAAAAAAGAAGGCATCTGGATAAATGTATCACATTCTGAATATTCTAATGTTAAGAAAAGACAGAAAGCAATTAAAAAAAGTTGTAAATAGCTGCATGTGGATGTTACATACAAATTGTGGCAAGGATCTAAGAGGCCATGTGAACAACCAGAAAGGCAGGTGACAGGTAGTAAGTAACAGCAGAGCATACCAGTCTCTCAGGAGAATGTGCACAGATAATCAATTCCCTTTCAGCACCACAGTGCAGACTGAGAAACTGTAAACAAGTGAGAAGCTGGCTACAGACCCCCTAAATGGCATATATTAAAATAGAGTCAGACATGATTTGTGGGTCAGTACTGAGGTCATTTTTTTTTTCTTACTGTTAACTACGTTCCACACTACACAGAACGATGCAGTCACCCAGAAATCAAGGTACTTTATTATGAAAACCTACTGGACTCCTCAGATCAGCGGAGAGAATCTGTTTGCCTTCCACGTGGTCTTTAAACCGACGACGGGCTTCTTCTAACGTTGCCTTATGTCCTGCTTTTCCTAGTTTACCCAGAACCAAGCCCCTTAGGAGTGCATCTAGATGACCTGATTAAGAAGAGATACAAAACTACTTTAAAAGCTTATTTTTACAAATATGCCACCTGGATATTTTATAATTGTGTTATACCACGTCCACAATCTTGAACAAGCATAACCACTTGCCTTAGTACTTGAGAGAACACTTGATGTAAATTTATCAAGTCATAAGAATGAAATGAAGTGCTTAAAAGACTAGATGAGCAAATATGCTGACTCTGTCTGTAGTTACAATGCCAACTATCTGGATTTATTAAATGTTCACTCTATCTAGGTAATTACTAAGAATTATGTGTGAAAGGAACTGGCTTAGATCATGCAGTTTTGAGCGAAGATTCAGAGAAAAGTCACATACAGAACTAGTATGCTGGATATATTAATTTGAAATCTTAGATGTTTTTAAACCAAAATATGATGGATTACTCCTAAGATATGCAAATGTTCAATATGCACATGAAACCAGTATCACTGGCTATTAGGGAAATGCAAATCAAAACCACAATAAGATACCGCTTCACACCTTTTAAGATGTCTAGGATAAAAAAGACAGACAATAGTAAGTGTTGACAACCCTCATACATTGCTGGTAGGAATGTAAAATGGCATGGCCACTTTGAAAAACAGTCCAAACAGTCCAGCAACTCCTCAAAAGGTTAAACACAGAGCTCCCATATGACTCATCAACTCTACTCTTAGGTATATACCCAAGAGAAATGAAAGCGTATGTCTACACAAAAACTTGTATTAAAAATGCTTATAACAGTATTCATAATAGTAAAAAAGTAGAAACATTCCAAACATACATAAACTGGTGAGTGAACAAAGAAAATGTGGTATATCCATTCAATACAATGGAATATTATTTGAGTGTAAAAAGGAATTAAGTACTGATACATGCTGCAATATGGATAAACCTTGAACACATAAGTGAAAGAAGCCAAATACAAAAGGCCACAAAGGGCATGATTCCATTTATATGAAATGTCAAGACAATGAGACAGCAGATTCGTGGTTGCCTGGGACTGAGGATGCCAGGGAATAGGGAGCATCTACCAATGGGCATGGAGTTTCTTTTGAGGGTAAAGAAAGTTTTCTGGAATTAGATAATGGTGATAGTTGTGCAACACTGTGAAAAAAAAGATTGAACTATATACTTTAAATGGGTGCATTTTATGGTATATTGATTATATCTTTTTAAAAAGTTAACACACACAGACTGACGGATTGCAATAGCACAATGGACAAATAAATTGTGGTATCTTCATACAATGAAATACTACTTAGTAATAAAAAGGAGTGAACAACCTAGATGTAGCTTTAGAACATTATACTGAGTGAGAGAAGCCAGATATAAGAACAGAATATATATTATGATTCAATTTATATAAAGTTCTAGAAGAGACTATATTAATCTAGGGTGAAAGAAGTCAGAATAGTGTTTGCCTGTGGTGGGGGCAGGAGATTAGGGAGATGGGTAGAGTGCCAGGGATTGACTGGGAAGGGGCCTAAGGCAACCTCCTGTGGTAACGGAAATGTTGTATGCATTTGTCAAAGGTCACTGAACTGAACATTTAAACTGTGCACTTTGCTATATTTAAATCGTAATAAAAAAACAAGTTTAAGAAAACCACAGGAGGGGAGAGGGCACAGCTCAGTGGTCGAGTGCAGTGCTTAGCGTGCATGACATTCTGGGTTCAATCCCTGGTACCTCCATTAAAATTTTTTTTTAAATTAAAAAAGTTTTTAAAAAAAGAAAGAAAACCACAGGAGATCAACAGATAACACAACTAGACACTAGTGAAGGTTTTTAGAAGAACCAATTTATAATTCTGATACTGATTTGCTGTGTTGATACAGGCAATATTTTTATTGTTTTGCTATGTTTGATTCTTTCATCTGTAAAGCTAGGACATTCTTCGTATTTCATAAAGGTGTTTTTAAGCCCACAAAGTTTCATATATTATCATCATGAAAGAAGAATGCATCCACCAGTTTACCTGCATCTGTGCCATATGCTTCCTGTCTGCTGTGTTCCTACCTAAAGTCAACTCCTCCACTTGTGCAGTGGATCCCAACTCCTCTCAGTTATCCAGCCATCACACCAGCAATTACCTTTCTCTTTCGCATCATGAATTTTTCTATTACTATTGCATCATTTTCATCAGCACAAAAACATGTTATAAAATCTCTCACCTTAAAAAAAAAAAAATGCCTCCTTGACCCCACATCTCTCTCCCGACTATCTCCTTTTATCTGATCCTTTTTTCAGCAACTCTTTAAAAAAGTTGCCTAAATATGCTACCTCCTTTTCCTGTCCTCCCATTCCAGAGAATCCACTGTTGTTCTTCACCACTCCATAGAACTTGGCAAATGCAATCATCAGTTCTCCATCATTCTGTCTGACTTAAAGTAGCATTTGTCACAGTTCATCACTTCTCCCCTTCTACTGCTCTTTTAAGGCTTCTAGGACACCCTTCTCCCTCCTGACTCTCTCACTTCACTGGCCATCCTGACTCTCTCACCTCACTGGCCAGTCTCCCTTGCTGATTCTCCTCTTCCACCCAATCTCTAAATGCTGGACTTGCCTTAGGATCCAGTCCTCACACCTCTTTTCTCCACCTACACTCAAGACCTAGGTGATCTCATCCAATCTTATGGCTGTAAATACCATCTATACACTTTATTTATTCAGCCTGCTCCTCTAGGCATGATACTCTCCACTTGGATGTCTAAAAGGAACTCAAATGTAACATGTCCAAAACCAAACTCCTGATTCTCTTTTGCACCCAAACTTCCTTCTATAGCAGTCTTCCCCATTCCTGTATATGATTATTCTTTCAGCTTTTTCAGGCCAAAATTTGATGACTCCCTTTTCTCTCCATCACAGTCAGGCCACCACCAAATATTTTCAATTCTACCTTCAAAACATACCCAGAGTTTACTACCTACAAGTGCTAGTCGCAACCAGCACCTCATGTGTATTACCTCAGGTCTTTTGTGTTTGTTGTTTCCTGTTTGGACCATCTTCCCCCTAGATATCCTCATAGCTCTCTCTTTCAGCTCAAGTATCACTAGCTGTCCTGTGTTTCCCTGTCCACTTCTCTATGAAATAGTAGCTTACTACTCCTTCTACTCTTTACCTACCTTGCCTAACTTTAATTCTTCTTCATGATACTGGCTGCCACCTAAAATATTATCTACTGAATTGTTTGCTGTATCTTCCATCAGAATGTAAGCCACACAGGGCAATTTTTTGTTCACTGCTGTACCACCAGTTCCTGGAATATAACCTGGTATTTAATGGGTGCATAAATATTTGTTGAATCAATCAAAGAAAGACATAGAGCTCTAGATAATTGTTACTATTGTTCTTATTGCAAAAAGACTCCCAGAACAAGACTGGGCAGGAGGAAATACCACCTTTAGTTATTAGCATACAGTAGAAAATAATTATCTTTAAAGCCCTGAAATCACTATTCTCAATATTTAAATGACAGCAAAAGAATAAATAAATGATTACAGAGATAAAGAGGTGAGAACAACATATGCAGAAAGCAAATACTTCCTTAATTCAGAAAACTGTTCTCTGTGTTTCTCAGTATTTTTTCAACTTATATATAAGGTGCCCAGTATTTATGGTAACAATAAAAAAAAATCCAAAGTTCTCTTTAGCTTTTCTTTACTATCAATGGGCTTTTAAACTCTGTAAAACACTTTTACTTCTACCATTTGCTCTGTGCATAAGTCATATTTAGCAATGAATATACAATAACCACCGTTTTTATGTTGGTGACTCATGTAACTTCTCCAGGAGGCTTAAAAGACCTAAAGCTTAATTTCTAGTTAGCTGAATATACAGTAACCATAGCAGACGCAAAGATGATGCTCTTGTTAGTGTCAACCACAGCTGAGTGAAAAAGGACCAATTTCTGATCAATTCTTTCCCCATTCAGTTCATCCATTACCTTCTCCAGGTTTGGGGTCCCAGCCCAGTCTCTCCCCTATAGGTGAAAAGACATCTTTCACAAACTCCTGGATCTCCTCATAGAAGTCTGTGTGGGACAAGAGAGTTGAGAGAATCCCCAGGTTACAGCTCAGGTCGCTCCATACAGTATAATTGGGCTCATTCACAAAAGCCTCCATGACTTTTAGAACCTCTACAGTGCTAATGATTCCAGCTCGAGCCTGGGATAGGAAAAAACATAAATTAATCTAGTCTTCATACAAAAACAAAAGACACAAGCATGCATTTTTGGCATTATCTTCTGCTAGTTAGTCATCCCTTTGGTTTAAGGAAGAGACTAGACTACATAAGCTCAGAACACTATAGAATTTTATAAAATAAAAATCGTATCATGACAACATTCCTTATTTACTTTTTCACTATTTGTAAAAGAGCCACTTTAAAAAAACATGCTAAAATTCCACCAGTTTAGAAAGAACAAAAAGAAAACAGTCAAATTCCTATTTCTATTCAGTTTCTGGGGTCTTGGCATTTTCTTTTGAAAATTTTCATATTTTCAGAAAAGCTGAAAAAAATAGTTGGGGTTTTGGTTTTTGACAGAGGCGCTTTCAAAACTGGACCTACAAACTGTGTCAACTTCAGCCTGTCCTTTACTCATTTCTAAAAGAAGGCAAACTGGAAGGTACTACAAATTCAGTCCTTTCAGAATTAACTAACAGAGTTAGGAAAAAGAACTTCTGTTACAGCAGCCAACTGTCCAAACACACCACTCTCCTGGGTCCAAACACACCACTCTCAGCAATGAGATCAGCAGATGTGAGGTTTTGCGCATCAATGCTAATCTGTGTTTATGCAAAGGAGGAATCCAAAACCAGTTACTGCAGAGGGGAATGAAAATTTAAAGTCCAATTAAAGGAACACTAGGAGGAGTCTGACAATTTTATCACAAAGATATCTAGAAATTATCTAACCTATGTTTTGGAGTCATAAAGATAATACTAGTAATTGCTCCTTTAAATTTTTTCTGGAACAAAGCCAAATATAAATATAACTCTAAAGCTAATGAGCTATTATAATTTGAGTAGTAATGGAAAGTCAAAAAATTCTAGACTTTCCCAGCGAAGTACAACCACTATTTTAGAAAAAATGTAAATCACTCTAAATTATTTTAAAAAACCACATCAGTAGAGAAATTTCTTCAAGGTTCATATCCATTTCTATTGAAAAGAATTTTTGTCTTACAAAGGGTACTTAAGTATAGATGCCAAAAAAAAAGTGTAGGAATAGTGAAGTGGGATTTGTTTCTGGTAAATTATGTAGGTTCAATCTTGTCATGTTAATTAATAGTCATTAGCTCTACTCCCAAAGGCATTTAACCTGCAGGAAAAACTGTATTCTCCTAATTATATTTCAGTCAGACACTCCAGGAAAAACAGAATCCTTTAATCAACAAAATCTATCATACTACTTGAGAGAGGCTCACCAAGGAGAAGAGGTCATTTTGTAATCCAAGTCGATCCACAGGGGGCAGAGAAAGGTCACGAATGCCTGGTAATAAACTTTCCAGCATGGCTGAACTGTATTGGGTCCGATAAAACCCAACCGTTCCCAGGTTTAACTAAAAAGATATCCAATAGGTATTATTAAACAGTTGAATTTATTTTTTTAAATCAATCTTTGTAGGTATGAAAGCTCTAGTTTTAGTATATCTGGATGAAGAATAACAAAGATCATGCATGCTAACAGACAGGGATTAAAATGAAACAATATATACACATAGAAATCAGCTGTCAAAGATGAACACAGAAGCAAAAGAAAATAGAAACTTGACACAGTGGGAGCAAAAGCGAGCGCCAGTAGAAAGAACATGGCAGAGAGGGGAAATAATGTGGGTAAGCTTCTATTTCTAATCTCAGTAGATAGTTTTAAGTTTACAGAAAATATTTACTATATATAAAAACACTTGGACAATAAACCCTTACAGACACTGATCTATTGAGCCCAGAGTCTCAACAGAGTAACAACTGTCAGGTCCTATATTTTAAAATTACATGGACTTAAAAGGCAATTCCATATGCTTTTTGGAGAGAGGTAATCACTATCACTATCTGAGGCTATTTACCAACAGTCAAAAAAATATTTTTGGTAATGTTTATATATGAAATATTTTAATGACAAAATGACAATCTGAGATATAAATATTTTACTATTTTTATATATTTAAAAATAACCTCACATTTCTAATACAATAATTATTTCATTGATTCCCTTTATCTTTTACTATAGGAATAACACCTTTATGTACCTAATTGCAATCATAGTGTACTTTTTCCTTATAAGAAAAATTTCATATTGCTACATATGCTCCAGGTTATAGTTTCAAATGGTAATATAATATTCCACTAAGAATATTTTAAAAATATATTCAAAAAATGAAAACAGAGAGAGAAATGGTTTTGCAAGCACAGAAGTCTGAGACAATGTATAATTCCTATTAGGAACCTATAATTGAGAGAAACGTTTGTAGTAGATACTTTCATTAAGAAAGGTGGAGTACAGAATAGTGAAAAATAATATTTACCCACTGGTTTTTTTGTGTGTAAAATCGCTTTAAAACACCAGCCAAAAGAATTTCATAATTCAGGGACACAAACTGATTATTTTACGCCTGACCTCATTTGATTATAGTTGTACACACATGATGACATCATTGAAGTTAACATGTCATTTCATAATGACAACAGGGCAGTTTGAAGTTTTAAGACTACAAATGTTTTGGTTAATGTGACTTTACCCATAGACTATTTTTTCCCTCTTTAATCCTATCCCTTTGTAACTGCTTATTGACTACTCCCTTACCTGACATAAAGGCAAATATCTAGACAATACTATTTGAAAATTGGCCCTAAATTTCACACAAAGTTTAGAAATGTTTTTTTCTTTGCAAGTCCTACCCCTAATTGAAGCAGTAGAATTTAGAGCCAGTCATAAAATGCATAAAGGAAATTAAAAAAATCAATTTAGGTAAAATAAAAATGGCCATGCATTTCTGGACTCACCTTCACCCACTGGTCTGGTTTGACATCTTTCAAAACCACACTCATCTCTGGTTTGTCCATTAGAATTTTCAGTTTGGCATGGTTGGGATCTTCACTAGTAGAGATTGTGATAGGAACCATCCACTGGGGACAGTCTTCTCCTTAAGCAAGAAAACAAATACAAAACTTGAAAAATAACTTCTCATTGGAAGAAATGGAAGGTAAGGTAAAGAGAGAGGAATGGTGTCCTATGCATGGGCTTGAGTCTAACTGCTAAGCCAATAGTTCATTTTTAATGGCACATGAACTCTTCCAGATAACCTGGATAATAATAAGAAAGAGAGAATTTACTAACAAAATCACAATAGCCTATAAAAAAGTTTATTTACTTGTAGAATCGCAATAGAGATACTGATTTCACTGTTAAAAGAAATTCAAAGTAGGTGAAAGCTCTCACATAGCACTTAAAAACAAATTCTGAGCTATAGTCCTTAACAGGTATATACACTGCTGAAACACTGAAGGGTTGATTTAGACAGGATACACCTTGGGAGCTGTTGGATTCCATCATCAAGGAGGCATCTCTAAAAGCCAAAGCTTTTGTAAGGCAAATACACACACTCTCTTAGGTATCAGACAGCCAAATAGATTTTGCATTAAGATGCCAAACAAAAGTGAGTCATTGCCTAGCACATTAATGGACCTGTCTTAATAATATAGCTTTATGCTACCAGGCTAAACCACAAATGAAAATTTCCCCCTAACACTGAGATATTTCAGGTTTTAATACTGCCTATACTGGTCACAGAGTATTAGAAATACCTGTAAAACCTGTCAGTCCCACAGTGCAGACTGCAGGTATATGTGGAAAATAGCAACTGTGACACCACTTAGATAACAAACCTGTCATCTGACTTGTCAGATATATTTATTAAAAAAGTAATTCTTAATGCTAAGGCAGGCTAAGAGGGGAAGGCCTTACCTCTTAAACCTAGCAGAGTGCATCACACTTTGGTGGATGGAACATGAAAAGGCATTGGTGATTCTGATATGCCCCTCCCCCTGCTGAGAACTACTATTTTAAAGGAATTGAGAAAGATGGAGCAAAACATCTTATTTTTTGATTTTTCAATTAATCTTTAATTAATGTCATGTAGAAATATTTGAAAAAGCAGAGTTGAGTGGTAGTTAAGGGTATAAACATAATTCAATCATTTTGTTTGAATTTCTACTCTTTAACTTATTGTATAGGTGATCTTGGTCAATTTAACTAGCCTAGCTATGCCTCATCTCCCCCATTTGTAAAATGGAAATAATACTACCTACCTAATAGGGGTGCTAAGAGTATAAAATAAGGGTCAGTTATAGTACTTAGCACAATGACTAGTACATAATAAATCTAATCATTGGGCTTTATTTACTTGTTTACCTATTTACTTAGCCTGAGAATTAAAAAAAAAAAAAAGCCACTATGTATAGATTTGGTACACAAGTGCATCAAATGTACTTAGTATAGAAGTGCATAAGACTTAATACACAAATGCATACCGAATCTTCTTTTAGGGATTAAGGCTAGAGACATCACTTGTTGGGTGTTCCTATCCTTCTTGATTCATTATAATCTCCAATAGCAAACAGAGACATGGAATTTCAAAAACCTAAGAGTATGTCAGTACTACAAATACCCCATGAATCTCCTTTTTTGGTCTCCTAGATTTCACTTTTATTCTATTACCACTTCCTTGTTTTTATTTAATTCTATTAAAATATTTTAAAATGGATAATTATTTATTAGTTGGAACGCTATTGGTTCCAACTAATTTACTCGTCAGCTCCCACTTACAGCCATTTGCTTACCAACATATGGTCCACTGGCACAGAACTTCCTTTGGGACAACCTCAGTAATCTGTCATCTTCTACCTAAAGAAGCAAAACAAAACAAAGGCTATAGTAGTAGCAATAGTTTTTTTTTGGACGGGACAACTTTTCTGTGACAAAGTAGAGGTGAAACCAGTACAGCCAAATGGCTCATGAATACACAAAATGCAATGGTGATAAAGACGATGATACTACAGAATGGGAGAAAAGTCACTATTTCTCATTAAGGCCTCAAAACAACAATACCCTAAATAAAAGGCTAGGATCTATGTAATATTGCCCGTGAGATGAGATGTGTTCCCAGATAAGAACTTTAAAGTATTAAAGTTTTTAAAAGGGAAAAATAGTTATTTTAACCATTATAGAGGAACCATTATAGATATATCTTTAGTCTCTTCCACTTCCAAAAAGTGGCAACATTAATTAGCATGTGGACTCAATATTCAGAATTCAAAATTCTAAAATCAGAATTCAAAGTCATTTTTAGAATGACTGACAAACATGAAAGCAGCACACACCTTGTCTCAAAGGATGAACTTTGCAATGAAACACACAAAAAAGTGGGGGGGGAAACTGCAAAAAACTAAAAAGCCAGAAGCAACAAAGTATGTATTTTTTAAAATACTTCAATAATATGCAATCATTTATTTATCATTTGTTACTATGCCCTAGAACATTTTAAATAACACAAGCTATAAAAGATTTAAGATCACCTAAATCAAATGTAAAATTAGGCCAATAACTTTTATGGATAAACTGACTATAAGAGACAGAATTGAAAAACTAAAAACTCTGAGTGAGGAAGCAGTGGCCACTTTGATGTCGTAAGAAACTAGAAATGAACTAATACTACATCACTGACTGTTATTTATCATATAAATTTCCCTGAAAAAGTTATTAGGTGACTTTTAAATTGATTCAGAAATAAAGCAAAAATATTTAAATTTAGGGAATATAAAGTGAGAAACAGATAATAATCAAGATATGATGTTGCAGACCTTGTAAAAGAATTGAATTGTAGACTGGCTTTTTATTGTAATGTTAAAATGGAGGATGAGTTTGGCTATGCTTGTAGACAAAAAACAATGCAAAGAGAGTAAGACCTTGAGAGTAACTTTATGGAAAAGTTAACTGAGTCTCAATAACATTGGGAGGAAGGGGGTATTAGTATTCTCTCTTCTGATTAACTTATGCTCTTAAAAGTATGCTCTACTTGAAAAAATTATGGCCTAATAGTCTGCTTTATGTATAATCATTAAATTGTTTTAAGTTTTGAGGTATTGATAGTTTTTGAGGGATAGAAATCCCCAGAAGTGAAAGCAACAATCATCTTTGTATATTATTCTTCATTCAGGTAAGATAAAAACACCTGTCAGCCTACATAGAGTGTCAATGTCAAGTCTGGTCAGTTATCTCCTATAAAAGACTAGTCCAAAATGGAGAAAGAAGACTAGAAAGAAACAGAATGGTCATAATGAGAGGTCACTAAAGTTTTAGATATCCTTTTCCATCAAATATGATTAATTGTGTTCCTTAAATTGCCTTTTCAAATGCTTGTAGAGGTCCTCCAATGTGTATGCTTTATTAAAAAAAATTTTTTTTAATCTTAAAAATACAATCATGTTTAATGTTAAGATGTGGGTCTAATAAGTTAACTTGCAAGCACTGTAATGTACCATGTAAATTTGGGTGCATTTTGAGAGTACAAGGGTTGGTTTAAATGTCACCTAGAATTCTTTCTTTTTAAATTATTTTATTTTATTTTTAAAAATTATTTTTCTTTTCTTTTCTTTTTTTTTGGGGGGGGGGGGGATTAGGTTTACTTATTTATTTATTTTTAGAGGAGAGCCTAGGGATCGAACCCAGGACCTTACGTATGCTAAGCATGTACTCTACCACTTGAGCTATACCCTCCCACCTAGAATTCTTAAAGTAGAGAAAAGCAAATTTACTAACTTAAATTAGATTGCCACATTGTGATAAGTCTTTGTAAGACATAGTTAGCTTTATGGACAATGCAGAACCACAAGAACAAACACATACCCCAAAAAAAGAATTATGAATCCTCCTCCCTAAAAGTGAATGGTAATAATTTCCTATGCAGCTTATAAAACCATAGCAATTTAAAAGAAAAATTTCAAAATTTCATACAATTAAACTAAGTTAAGACAAACTTTCTGGTATGCATTATAAGTTGATGTGTAATTTTCAGTCCTGTTGGAGGACAACTCATTCTGAACTACATCTCTCTGAATTCAGATTAACAGTTCAACTCTTAACAATTCTAAGCAAAATCACACTGCCACCCAAACAACATTAAAAACTAATTTTAAAGAATGGTATTATAAATGGATGTTGAATTTAATCAAATCCTTTTGCTGTATCTATTGAGGTGATTATGAGGTTCTTCTAACTTGATTCTGTTAATGCAGTGATTACGACCCAATAACATGGATTGTTTTTTTAATATTAAACCAACCTCAAGTTCCCAGAAGAAACCTCGCTTGATGATTTTAGAAGTATATCAACAAGTTTACAGTGTTTTCCTTGGGGACAGTAAGAGCAGACAATATTTTGTTTTTTTACCATAAGCACGTATAATTTTAATGATGTGGGGGGCAAACTGGTTAGTATAGAGAAAATCAATCACTGAGAAAAGAGCATAAGGGTTTAAATCTTACCTAGAATACTTAGAGTACAGAAAAGCAAATTTGGTAACACTTACTAAAATTTTATATAATATAATATCAGACAAACTGAAGGGCTTTCTATAAGTTTACCTGTTCTGCTTCCACATAAATGAGAGGGAATCCCATTTGTTTGGTCCATGTATTCATCACAGCTGCTATAGGTTTACCACTAGTATTTTCTAAACTTTCCCAGAGATCCTCTAGAAGATAAATACAAACAATGAAAATCTAAAATGTTTAATTTTCATTTTCCAAAACAAACCAGAAATTTTATGTAACTCTTGCCATTGCATCACTGACCAATTCTGTGGTTCTTTCAGGTTCAGGAATCAGTGGGCCAAATTAATGTCCCCCTTGCCTCCCCATTAAGTGAACTCTATTACAAAAACTGATCTTATGTTCTAAGATGTTCTTAATTGTCCCAATTTATTTATTGTTTTAAAGTTACAATAAGCAAAAGACAAACAGGTGAGCTGAAACAAGAACACAAACAAATGGAAACATAGTCAAGATCATTACTAAACAATCATTCACAAACTTAAAACTATTATACCCATTCAAATAACAAAAGTTAAAAAATACTCAATCCTGATGAGGCTGACGTAAAACCCATATGGTCAAACAGCTCTGGTGATAGAATAAGCAAAACAACAGTACAATGTGGTACATACTATAATGGGGGCATGAACAGATGAAAAGCACTTAAAGGAAATTCCAAAGAATAAAGGCTTCACAAGAGTTGGTTTTTGGTCTGCATCTGGAGGAAGAGTTATTCATTAGACAGACAGAGGGAAAAAAGGCACTCCAGGTAGACCATAAGTGGTCGATGTACAAAGAGGAAAGTATAAGAAAAGGCAGAAAATATCAACAACAGCAGTATGTTCAATTAGCTGAAGACAAAGGCACATATGTCGGAATAACAGGCAATGAGGCTAACAGTGTAGGCAGGGGCTGACGTGTTCAAGACTGTATGCCTTACAAAGATGTATAGACTTTATTGTGAAGGGAATGTGGCATCTCAAGTGTTTTTAATCAATAGGGTGTTGCAATTAGATATTCATTTTAGAAAGATAACCCTACCTAGCCTCATAGTGAGAGATGAAACTGAATAGAGTGGGACAAGGCAAGTAGTGAGTCAGAAGGCAACTGCAGAATTCCAGTGGAGAGATCATGAAGGCATGAATTGACGGAGGGGCAAGAGAACCGACAGAGGGCACTAAAACTACTGCAAGAGGATAAAAACCATGCATGGCAACTAAAATGTATTTAACTGCCAACTGTCTTTCACAAATAACAAAAACAAACCAAAAAACAGTTGCACGGTATATATTCTGTAACAGTTACCCTTTGGTAGGCTAAAGTATGGCCCATGAATCAGTAGCACTGGCTTCACCTGGGAGTTTATTAGAACTACAGACTCTTGGGCCCCACCCCACACGTACTGAATTAGAAACATTTTAATAGACCTTAGGTGATTAGTTGTACATTACAGTTTAAGAAGCACAAGGTTCTTTCCTCATGTATTATATACATGCATGCCAAAGTCTCATAAAGCTTGTAAGAGTACATTTTTCTGTAGCCCTGCTTTAAGGAACAGAAAGCATCTCTATTTTACAATCTAAGATGGAATTTACAAGGGGTGGCAAGAGGAGTCAAGGCTAAAAATCATGTCCTGAACAGAGAGGCAAATAACTGTATTTTTACCACACAGGTCACAAACCTAAGGACAAGCCAATGGCCAGCCCTCTCTGAACTTTTATCATTCTATTAGACACTAATGACATCACACAAATCTTTTTGTTTTTTAAATTATTCTTGTTCACTAAAGAACTTAACTTCATATTTAATCAACTGTTACACCTTTATTCTTCCATTTGACTCTGATATCCAACAAATTAGACACCATCATAAAATCTTAAGAATTTACTTCATTGAAAATCGATAGTTCCACAAGTTCACTCCTAAAAATGGTTCTTTTGCAGCTATTTTAATAGCCAATGGTCAACTGAGGGCAATAAAACCACAAATCACCAAAAAGAACAAGCTCTGATAAGGTAAACAGAACTATTCAGATGCTTTAAAGTGGCAAAACATTGAGCAGTGGCAAGGAGACTACTGGAGAACGACCAAAAGGATAATGGGTCCTGATTATGTTGATCTATGACATAACGCATGTCTTCAGATAAGTCGCTTTATTTCCTATCCATCATATGGAAAATTAAATATTTTGAGAAAAATAAAATGTCACACTCTGGAAAGTATGCCAACACTTTCCATTTCTATCTCAAGCTATTAAAGATTACCTGTGGCAGCATTCTTTTGTTGGAACTTGGTTAAATACATGTTCATTCCTTTCTTAAAGTCCTGAGAAAACACAAGTTTTAAAATCCAGGATAGTCAGAACTCAGAATTAGAGGTTATTTGCATAGTAGTACTCAAAAACTAATTTACTCAAATTACTTGTGTGTCAGATTTACTAAAAAACATATATTCCTCTAATGTCTGCTGCCTTTTGTTTAAGAATGCATACTTTTGCCTTCTACTTTTGCTTTTAAGTTTTATACCAGACTTCTACCAACGCCTAAACATGTTTGCAAAATCATTCATCTAAGAGACCACAATGGTTAACATAAAAATAAATAAAGATAAACCAGAGTAATATCTTCAAGATTCTAAAAAAGCTACTTAGGAACTTAATCTAAATAAAATCAAACTTTTTCTTCATGCAAAACTCTAGATTTTAAAAATTGCTTCTTTTTACCTTATCCCCAATGTAGTCATGTAGCATTCGGATGACAGATGCACCTTTGCTATATGATATAGCGTCAAATATCTCATCAACTTCAGACGGATGGCCCACACTGACCTGGCAGACAGTGTGATTCAGGGTTATGACAGGAAGCAGACAGCCTGTAATACTGAATTACATAAAAAGCTTTCCAGGAAAACCCTTCTAACTCATAAGATACTTTCTGCCTTTAGGTGACTCATTATGTATAATGATGATCATTAAAAAGGGTGTAATAACTAACACTAATAAAACAGAATATATAACATGATGCCCATCATTTCTTAGGGCTTGGGTTCCAGTCTTGGCTCTGCTTTGCTGGGACGCAAGTCACTATCGATCTGTTTGGGGATAGGGAGGTGAGGGTGAGGAAGGGAGAGATGAAAAACATTTGACTTACATTTGATTTCTTGCCTTAATTGTAATGGCTTACAATTATATAGGACCCTGGTTAAATATGTCAAAATAGACTATAAGTCTAGTTCTTTGGAGGCAAAATTTATACATATAAAGTAGCTGAAATAAGGATAGGCTAAGTCAAAACAAAGTATATACAGAAACAATGACAATAAAAGAGTACATTCAGAATTTTCTTTGAAACAAACAGAATCATAAATATTTATTACCCAACAGACATGGTTCTCCCATACTATTCAATAAAAATCTATTTAGTGAATGCTTTTGCTTCTACAAAGATCACAGATGTTTTAAAAGAAACATAATTAGAACTTAGTCTTGCTAGATTTTCAAGAACAGAAATATGAACTATAAAAGCAAATGACATCACCCATGCAATTTTCTTTTCAGAGTCCTAAGTATCTCTATAAAAAATTAGTTATTTCCTTTGCTGTACACCTGAAACTAATACAATATTGTAAATCAACTATACTTCAATGTAAGAAAAAGTATTTGAAGAAAAAAATTACTTATTTCATTGAAAATGAGAGAAAAGGCCAATGACTGAAAATTAAGTCTCACTTCAATAGGATGGCTGTTATCTAAGGCGTCAAGCTCCTGGGCACGGGTGTAATCAGCAGAAACAAACTGAGTCCAGATATCATACTCTGGGAAGCAGTGGTCTACACACAGATATTCAATCCATGATGCAAAGCCTTCGTTTAACCAAAGATGAGTCCACCATTCCTAAAGACAAAAGATGGAAATACATAAAGAAAACAAAACACTTGTCATTCCACTAATTTGAAAAACTTGTATGTCCCTTCCACTATACGCTAAAACTCTTAATGAACTAAAATTCAGTTCCGAACACTGAGTAAATAACTCACATCTCTGAATAAAAAAGATGCCAACAAAGGCCAACTGGTGACACTAGCATTATCACCATTGCTAAGTAACTTTTTAGTACTAAAGGTAGAAAAGGAGGAAGAAGAAGGGGGATGAAAAACACCCCAGTACGGAAAAGGAGAAGAGAGTGGATAAATGTAGGCAAGAGCCTACACTGTCATATAAAATTTAGTTCAATAAAGATTTCCCTTAAAAAAAAAAAACACTAGAAAGCTACCAGGACCAAACAAGGAAAACTTGAAACTATTTCCATGACTGGGAAAAATCATTGTTGACTGACAAGTTAAATTTTCTAGATAAACAGAAAAGCAGTTCTGCTTATATAAGGATTATGTAAAATTAACAGAAATGTCATGGCAGTAAGTAGTTCAGTAATGAATGGTGTTTAAACATTTACGGAATATAAAATTCTCACTTGTTAATAAGAATTAATAGAGGAGTGGACAAAGAATATAATGGGCCACAAATAAAATCAACTTTTAAAAAAAGAAATCAACTTTTTAGAAAGAGATTTCAATCTAATTTTCATTAAAGTTGATTAAATCTCTTATGAAGAGAAAGTAATATTTATACATTTCAGATAGATGCTAAAGGACTAATGCAATGGTGAAAAACAAAAGGGTATTTTCAAGTTCTTAGAGGATCAAATATTTTCAGTATTAAATGATAAATGGCTATTTGTCTATGTGCACTTACTTAACTAACAGCCTCCACTAGGATAAGGTGGTACAAAGCTAGTTATTTTCTACCTATCTCTAAGCCCTTGAATTTCAGTTAAAGAAACAACTGACATCTAATAACTACAAGTTACTCAAATCCAGTAAAAAGTTATTTAAAAGCAAAATGAGAATGTGCTTATTTCCCCTACTAAAATTTATTGCTAGTTAAAAAATTGGTAGCAACAAACTTGCTGCATTAGGAGAAAAAAACATTTCTGTACACATTTGAATACTGGTACTAGTATACTTAATTCCACATAGAATTACATTAAAAATTTTTTTTACCCCTAAGTAAAATTTAAACATCTAAAGCAAAAAGTAAAGGATTTATGTTCAAGGGCTAATTTTTCTCTAGAAACTCTCTCAGACGTGTAATAGTTGCTAAATGTTTTACTTTCTTATTTCTGTGATATGCAAGACTAAAGTAACATCCAAGTTGGGCTCTGCTCTTTGGGAGCCTTAAATGCCATCAGGGAATTTGGCTGGCTCTAGAATCTCCAGTTCTTTGTAGAGGTATTTCTAGTTCACTTTTAAACCCTGTGCTCTAACATAGTTGGCTGCTATAGACAGTACTTATTTAGAGTAAGAGGGAAAGGTCAAGACTAGAGGACACTGCAAACACTACAGTAAACAAGGACTTCAAAAGGACATTTAGAAATTTCAATACACTTCACAGTTATTCAGTAGTTTCTTTGCTTTTATTTCTGTCAAATTTCAACTTAACATTTTAGGCAATGAAGAAAATGACCCCTAAAACATCTTTACCTAATCAAAAATAGTTTGTTATTTATCAGGTTACTTTACAGCCGGTGAACCACATAATATATATGATCCAAGAAACTACAGTTAGCCCAGAATCTAACTGCATGGAACCTCTCTACCCAAGCGAAATCTCTTTCTTTTACCCAAATTAGTATCATGAATTCCCCCATTTGCAGGAAGTATTTAAAACAGTGTAGGAAGTATTTTCTGTTGACTAAAGACTGTCTACATGCTCTTGATCAACACGGATATTCTGATAAACACTTTTCAAAGTGGACCTTTTAAAATAAAGTTTTTCCATCAAAAAACTACTTTTTTGGCACACTGTTCCAGCCAAACCCGAAATACTATGTAGCCAAAATACGGTGCAGCAAGATGAAGATAAATATATTTGAGCACTTAAAAATATTAAATACCATAGTAACAAGATTTCCAAACCATTGATGGGCGAGTTCATGTCCCACAACCAGAGCAACCCACTGGCGTGATGAAGAACAGGAGTTTTTTGGATCAATAAGCAATGCAGTCTCCCTGTTTAAAAAAAAAATTTTTTTAATAAAAGTATTGCAATAAAAGCAGGCATGCATAAGTGAGGGTAAACAGTAAATAAGATGGTCAAGTTAAGCTTTAGGGATGTCAAGAAAACATTTCCTCAGGGTACACAGGATAGAAAAGTTCCAAGAAGATTAAAGACTACTCCAACAGAATTCATACAACAGAAGACCAAAGACGCGACATAAGTTTAAGTATCAGTTTGTTTATAGCTGTCTGAAATTTTAGAAAAATTTTTTTCTAAGGAATTAGGGATTATTGTGCAAGACAAAGAAGACAGTCTTTCCATTAAAAGAAAGGGAGCAGCAAATGGGGGAAAGATGCATTCCACAGTCCCCAAAAGAACACTGAGCATGCTGTCCAAAACTTGACTCATTGAAGAAGGCAATTGAAAGTAGAAGGCAAAAACTTGTTTATAGATGCTGCTTTTAAAATTATACAACCCACATGTTTGTATTGTGATGAAAGACATGTAAAAACTTGGCTAAAAGATTATTAAATCAGGGAAGGTTCTTCAAGCTGGATATGGAACTATGGAACTACTGGGAGGAAGAGAAGGCACTGAAATGAGAAACAGCCAAAAATACATCTACAAATGTTACTAATGCCAGATGCTCACTTTAAAATCTTACACTCTCCGACAGTAGCAACAGAGGGTGTCCATCTGCATTCCTAAAATGTTCACGGAAGTGGGAGGAGGTACTAAAATTTATGGCAGATCATAAAGCAGAAGCTACTCAACTGTACTTAGGAATGAAGCTCTCATGAAATCAGTGATTAAAAAGATAAGGCAGGGTAATAGATCATTAACATACCTATAAGTAACAAGGCCCCAGTTCTCCATGGCACCTTCATAAAATAAATATAAACATTTATTGATATGTATAAATATATCTTCTTCAAAATCATAAAATTCAAAAAAGTTATTACAGTTCATCAATAAAATGAAATTTACTTTACCAGCTGCAAAGTCTGCAATAGCAATGAGATCAATTTTAGGTAGAGGATAAGGAACATTGAAGTAGTCCTTATAAAAAGGCAGGGTTTTAGCAGCAACCTATAAAAGTATAAAGAAAAGAACCATCTGATAAATATTTTACTGTAATTCATATAGAAATCCACAAAGGAATCCGTTGCAAGCCAAATATCTCAAGTTACTAGAAATCAATCCTGGGGAGCCCCATTTCCAAAGACTGCCTTAGTCCTAAGCTTTATATACGTCAGCCAAACCTTAATCCATTTATAACTCAGTATGAAAAGTATAATCACATATTTTCCCACCTACTCTCTGGATAAACAAATTCTACTCTAGTATTTTCTGAATCACTATCTTGTAAAATATTAATACAACACCAAAGTTCCAAGATTCTACTAAAAGTAAAATCAAAGGTAGCATAACAAATTTCAGATTAAATTATAATAATTGCACTAATAATTGATCAGAAATGTAAATTCCCCAACCTGAAGTTATGGACTGTTGGAACAATCCTCTTCAAGTACATTTACCTCTAACGCAAATTTTCCTTGCTCTGCTTTGCCAACAGGGGTGTAAACACGGACACACACACCATCTTTTGACCTTGTTTCTACAAAGTCATATTCACCCACAACAAATGCCACCAGATATGTAGACATGACAGGTGTGCGAGCAAACTTCACTTCCACTACATTTTCATCATCAGGGTATGGTTTTCGCTCAATTACATTCTTAAAAAAGAAAAGAAAAGAAAAGAAAAAATTTAAACAGACTGACATTAAACACCTTAGAGCAATCATTAGCCAAAAACTGTAGGCTTTGTTGCCTTTCCTACCCCCTTTCCAGCATTGCTTACTTCTCTATCCCAATTCATCCAGTGCTTTTTTGTAGTCAAGACCTTAACTATTAAAAAGGAAAGTGATCTGATAAAGCATTCACACTAAGAAATTGGAGTCTAAAGTGTTAAAACTACCAAGGATTTGCAAGAGAAAAGAAGCAACTTTTCCTGAATACCTATTAATATGCCAGGTACTGGGATGTTTTAAGTAAGATCTCAATACTCTTCAAGTGAACTAAGAATAGGAGACAACAAATATTAATGAAAATAAAATATAATCGTGGAATCAGACACTTCAAAGAGTACAGATTTCTAGATTTAGAGCATTCTCTGTACCAAGGCTGGCTCTAAGCAAATTCATGACAAAATCTCCGCTTTACCTTTGGAGTCCCTAATTTCCCTTTGGTGTTCTCCCTATTTTTCCTATTCAGGCTCTCAGTTTCCTTAAGTTCTCCCTGTTCTTTCTTCCAAGTGAGACTTATCCAAGAACTGATCTGATGAATTCATTCATACTAAATTGTAAACAAACATTTATTTCAGTTTGAAATATAAGCCTCCTCTCTAAGAATATTTAAGAAGCGAATCTACGGAATTCTCTCCACCAATAAAGGAGGCAAAAGTCAGTTATTTTCAGGTACAGCAGGCATTCCAAGTTCCCTAGACTCATATTTTAGGCCACAGGGCACTTTATGTCTTAAATAAGTCAGTCTTAGACGGTACACTTCAAGTAGTGAATGCTTACCCTTATGGATGAGGATCAACGACAACAGTGAAGGGAGCATATTCCAATAATATAATCAGCCAAAAACCTAAATTCACTTCATTATGTGGCTATATTTTTTGGTGTTTAATAAGAATATCAGACTTTTTTTTCTTTCAGGTTATATTTGTTAAACTCATTGCTTATTTAGGTTTCCAAATTAAAGGAAGTAGATAATCTTGTTAATACAGTTTACAAGGAATTTCTTCCAGGAGAAGAAAAACTCCCCAAATAAGGCAATAAAGAAAAATAGGGCTTATGGAATAGAGAAAACTAGCATTTGTGTCCCTGTTATGTGTCAAGCACTGTGCTGGGTGGTTTCATGCCATCCCATCTAATCAGCAAACCAAATATACTAAAGCTTATTCAAAATATAAATATATGCACAAACACATACATACCATGTTTGATAAAGCTACTCTGTCTTTAGGAACAACCAATGAGATATCAAAAGTTGCTTTGATGGCAGGCTCATCCCAGCAAGGAAAAGCTCTCCGGGCATCAGTAGCCTTAAGAATAAGAAATACAGAGTATCACTGAATTAACCTACAAGAATATTTCATGAAGTAGCAGCCATTTCTTTTTATCATTCATTCATTCCCTTGTTCAAATATTTACTTTCTACTCAGTGCCAGGCAATAAGCTAGGCACTGACTACAAAGAAAACACAAGGCTTACTCTCACTGCCACATCAGCAATTATCCAGGAACTAGGCCTGCTACAGAGCTTAACAATCTATAGTATTAGAAACACTGACAATTATATTTTTGTTTCTAATGAAACATTTCAATATTTCAAATTTAATGCAAATAGCTTCATTTATAATGTTAACACAACACAGAGCACAGGAAGGTCACCAAGTATACTACTATAAGGATTCAGAGTTGAGAAAATATGACTGGTTGCCTTTCTGGCTTTTATTTCAAAAATAAAAATGAAAATATTTTCAGAATCTTTGATATGCTTTGTTCTTTATCCATAATTGTAGCAATAGGAATAAAGACAGATGCTCAATCAATTCCAAACAGATCATTTGTTTAAATGGCATTTCCATATACTACATATAAAACTGTCACCACTTGACCTACGTATTTAAAGAGACCTCATTCTTTAAAAAGAAAAAAAGAGCAAACTTGTTGAAGCACAATAAAATTTAGTAGTGCAGCAGAATATCAGTTATAAAAGAATCTTTAAAAAAACAGAAATAGAACCACTGACAAGATTCTGTATCTTAAAAAGAAGTAACAAAGTATGAAGAAGTAAAGGAAGCACGTACTTCTGAAAAAGGATTTCTCCAAGAAAAAATGTTAGACAGCTGACTGCACTCCCAAAAAATTAAATAAATTGTTAATTCTGTTAAAGAATAAATAAGACATTTGGAAAAGTAAGCAGAGTATAAGGGAAAAAATGGGAGCACAGAAAAATTTAAATTAGGAGCAGCAGCAGCAGCGGACAAATGAATTTATACCAGAGGAAATTAAATGAATGACACAAATAACAAGATTTAAGTTTCTAAAATATCCAACGGACAAAGTGATAAAAGCAATTAAAGGCACATTTGGGGGACAGACACTAGAGCTAAACCTATTACTAACTGATGTTCTTGAAGAAGAGATCAGAACAGAAATCACAATGAAGATGCAACAGAAGAAAATACAGCTACACTGAAGACCTAAATCTGAATATCAACAGGGCTCACCAACTGCTAAAAGTTAATGAAAAGAGAACACTTGGTGAAATTTTTTAATTTTTATGTACAAAGAAACTGTTGAACAAGCAACCAGGAAGAAAATAAAGCAAAATTTTAAAATGTGCTACCCTACAAAGGGAGAAGAAACATTCTAGTCTGACTCCTCCCACTTGACAAAATGAAATGTGAACGACTCGATATTTAGGCACCTTTGAAAGAGAAAAATTGTAAGTCAACTGTACCACTCTTATCATTGAAAAGTTGGGCTTATTACTCATTTTAGCAAGGGAAAACTCACATCAAAGGGAACAGAACCACAGGGTATCTCAGTAAGAGTGTAAGAAAGAACCTATTATGTGATTTGGCTGAATGATTTGGGGGAGAATTTAAGGAAGAAAAGATTCACTCTGTTTGTTTTTGTTTGTTTGTTTTTGGTGGGGGAGGTAATTGTTCTTTTAACGGAGGTACCGAGGATTGAACCCAGGACCTCGTGCATGCTAAGCACACACTCTACCTCTGAGCTACACCTGACCCCTAAAAGATTCACTCTGGAAAAAAAAAAAGATTCACTCTAAGTTGGGTGCTGTCAGAAAGTGGAGGCAATTTTATAAGTATCTCAATAAATCTTATCTATAGACAGGGCAGACTACAGTGAACCTAAAACTGCAATTGGTAAAGTAGTAGCAGTCACTCATTTTAACCAAAAGGGGGAGTTGTTTGCCTTTTGTGACCTTGTTTTTGCTTGGATGAAATTATTAAGTGCCCTTGTTTTGTTTCACTTTATCATGGTCTCAGAGTAGTAACCTTGTCTGATGTTGGTATTCTATGATACTATTTATGTCCAATAAGAAAATAACATGGGCTAGCTGTGAGTGCTAGGACTTCTGGATGTCAGGGGCTGTTCTTTATTATATGCTCAGTAAAAACTGGTCATGTATAAAGGCATATTTTTGGATGTGCAAAAAGACTCAAGAAGTATACTCCCCACATATCCTCCCTTAAAAAAAAATCACTTGGAGACACACTCCAGCTAACTACTCCAGGATGAACAAGTGCTCAAAACGGCTAGAGACAAACACTGGAATCACACACACACACGTAACAAAATTATATCCAGAGAGAATGATCCATATATATCTATATATCTCTGTAATAGCTGCATAACATACATACAGGTCACAAAATGTCAATACCTGAATTGCTTTTATACTTTGTACCTTTCTTAATTTGTATTACCCTCTCGGTAGATGACACCTGTGGCTTTTTCTACTAAATTAACAGTAATGCTGCTATAAATAAAATCATTCCCTAGCCCAAACCCCTAATTCTCTCCCTTCTATAACTGAGATAACTGGCTGAATATAAAATAAAAATTCCAAAATCATTAATATAATTATGGCCTAGCCTCAAATAATCACACAAATAATAGAACAGACCATTGTCAGAATGTCTAATTTAAGATCATAATATTTTAGAGAATACCATACCTCAAACTGTGTGACAGCAGCATAGCGCACCTCTCCAGAAGGGGTAGTATATTTACTTCTATAGAAACCTTTCATTTTGTCATTCAGCTCCCCAACAAAATCTATCTTTAAGGTTCCTGTACCTGTGATTAAAGATAAATGAAAACACTTTTATGAAGATGTTAAGTACAAGTTATCAAAAATATGTCCTTAAGACACTAATTCAGCTGGCTATTTACAATGTTCAAATCATTCCTTCCTTTCTCAAATACTCCTGGCAATGGAGAGAATATAGTATTCACTAAAGTAAATGGCAGACTGATCTTAAAGTTAATCTTAAAGTCATGTTTTATGGTGACTGCTTAGACAGTACTTTAATTTTACTAACTTAGTCTCAAATTACCAATACATGAAGATAAAAGCAGGAAAAGAAATGAGCATTTATTATTAAATGCCTGACAAGCTACTGTGCATTGGTGCTTTGAAAACATTTAGTTGGAGTAAGTACTGTCTCCATTTTTCCAGATGAAGAACCTGAGCCTGAAAAGTTAAATAACTTGCCCAAGGTCACACAATTACTAACAAGAATGAGATAAAAACTTAGGTCTGTTTAATCCAAAGTTTATGTTCTCTACCAATTATCCTATACAAATTGGTCCTTTTGGATGACTTCATGCCAATTATTCTATCATTAAGACAAGACACAGATTTTTCAATCCAAATGGAACACTGATTCCATACTTTGGTTAAGGAACTATAGGAATAACCAATGATTTGATCAGCAAAAGGGCATAAAATAAACTTTTATAGTCACCTCAATCATTTGAAATCTGATAATATTAAAGAAATACATTTAATCAATAATTATTAAATGTAAATAAAAATGCAACCTGAATATGTATTCTATGGTTATATAAGAGCAAAATCAATTTAGATAAAATGGGAGTTTTTATGAGTATATATACAGCTGACCCTTGAACAATACGAGTTAATACACCTATAACTCATACTGGGCCCTGTATATCTGCAGTTCCTTCACATTCCCAGATTCAACCAATCTTGGATTGTGTGGTACTGTACTATTTACTATAAAAATATCTGAGTATAAGTGGGCCTGTGCAGCTCAAACCTGTGTTGTTTGAGCATCAACTGTACTTTCTTACTTAACAGAAAAGATAATCACAATTATCTAGTAGTTATCTATTAAATTCAGGTGCATGACAAAACAATAATCCCATTCTACATTTTACAAATCCAGTCACAAAAAAACTCAGAAAAATGTTAACTTTGTAACTGATCCTTTTAAAGTACCTACTTATAAAAGGATCTAGAGCATGGAATTCCAACAAATCAAAGACATAGTATGACTATAAAGTAATTAGTCAACCATACCAAAACTTTTATATTCTAATGTTTCAAACTGTCATTTTGGAATGCTGTAAAGCAATGACACTGACATTGTTCAAAATGTTCTTGACTTTCCCTCTGACATATCCTTTTGGATGTTCTCAAAGTCAAATCTTTACCTTCCAAAATTGAATTTGCTTTTTGGAAAGTCACGAAGAGTTCAAGTCTACAAAATGAGATGACAAACTGCAATCTGTTTCTAGACAAAACACTAATTGTGTCTACGAAGTAATTAAACTGATTTTCTTATGTGCCTCAAACTGGTTCTGAAAGTAATTTCAAGTGAAAATTTCAGACCTTTGCAGCAAAGTCATCTCTAAAGAAAGTGCCACATGCTTAAAGTAATCATGCTGGGAAAACACAACAAAACAACACAACTCAACTGAAGCTCAACTGAACAGATGTTCATGATAGTAATCTTTTAAAAAATTATACATTTTGTCTGAAGGGGACAATAAAGATCTTTTTTCTTCTGAAGAGAATGACAGATTACTGGGACAGTAAATAAGAATACAGTAAAAGAAACTGAAAGGATTCTAAATGATTGATACTAAGAAATTTAACTATAAATAATGCAAAATTTCTCTCTATTTTCATTAGGAAATTACTGATTTTTTTTAAAAGCAGGTATGTTCACATTAATAAAGTTTACAAGGAATATCTATTAGATTATAAAAACCCCTTTAAAGACAACTGTTTGATGTAATTTTATGTTACAATTCCATAAGTGGAATTGGCCAGTCTGTTTTCACTAAGTCAACTGTTAAGACGTCTTTTCTATAACTCATATTCCATGGCAATTCTACTTTAAACTTTTCTTATTTGGAATAAAAGTGGATTTAAAACTCATAACTAAATAAGAAAGGCTGCTTACACTTTTACTTGGTTTTAAATCTCCCAGGTCATCAAACCATAACAAGATATTGACAGTGACTACTTCCAAAAAGTGGCATACTAAACAAAATACAAGTATTGGGAAGGGCTATTACCTGAAATTCAAACAAAACACAAGTTAAAGTTTTTCTAAAATGTCTAATAAGTTTAATTAGTGTCACACTGTAGAATACTAATTACAAAAGTATTTGCTATTAATATAGTAGAATTTTAGGGCAAAAACAGGAGAAAAAAGGACTTCATGGTAATTTCATTTATCACATTTACACTATATTGAGGAATTGATTGCTAGAATGTCTGATTTTATAGCTATTTTCACACATGATTGACATTACTTCCTCAAATTAGATACCTTATTTCAATAACCAATGTATGCAATATTTATATTCTTAGGGTGGTTAACCATTTAAAACCTATAATAAGCTCATTTATAAATTAAACAACTAAAAAATCAGGACTTCCTCCAAAAACCTTATTTGTTTAAAGCTTAGGAGAGTATAATACTTGTAAAATCCGAAGTAATAAAATTGCTAACAAATTATTAAAAATTTAATGAGTCTATCAAATGCCATGAAATTTAACACAGTTGTTTACATAAAAAGAGAATAAAGGTCTTTGCCTTTTTGTCACCATTTCTTATGATCCTGTTTTCCACTCTTCAAAATGTTAACATCTTCTAGTGTTTCTCCAAATAAACGTCACTCTACAGGACCTTAATCACTGATTTTGAGGTTGTTAGGCCTTACAATGATTATAGTAACTTAACCACTATTCTAGAATGGTGTCAATTTCAGAAAAGAAGATGTTTTACTTAACAATATAATAACTGGCATGACTGTTAAGTTTGATGAGGCTAAACACAAAGGCTACGAATGTCCTTTTAATATATATTCAGTATTTACTTCATTACCAGAAGAGAGACTACTTAGTAAAATTTGAAAAAATAAGGACTTCATTCTTAAAGAAAAGAATGACTGACTGGGTAACTCTGACCCAGACAATCTTGGGAAAATATGAAAGCCAATGATTTTCAAACATATTTATAGATATTCAATAATTTAACACAGTTATATTTGCAAGTAAGATAATTTTTTTAATTCCAATATTCATATCAGTTACTTAAATATATCATTACATTAGCTAAAAATCTCCAAAACTCTGTCAAATGATAGTATACTCATGGTCATAACCTTCACTGACTTGTTTCTGCTTTTATAAGAAATGACTTAACAATTTACCATGTCTGCTGTAAACAGTCCTTATCAAGAATGATGCAGCTCTTATATACTGAAAATAAATGACCTCTTATATATATAATGGGAAAAGAAGAAGGGTACAGAGTATTATGTATAACATACTAACTTCTGTGTTCTTAAATGGTATATACATAAATGCTTACAAAAGCATGGAATAGTTTTTAAAGGATACATGGGAAACTGATGGCTGTTGAAAGAGGAAGACAGGGATAGAATGACAAATTTTCAGTATATATCATTTGAATTTTAAACCACGTCCTAGTATTATATACTTTAAATATTAAATTAAAAAATAAAAAGAGCATAATGTGGTGGTTAGCAGTGCAAACTTTTGAGTTAAACTGCTTGGGTTCAAATCCAGGCTCTGCTACTTACTAGCTGTTGACCTTGGGCAATTTATTTAAGTTAAATAAACCATCTTGGTGCATTCGTTTCCTTATCTTGAAAGTGGAGATAATAGAATCTATTTCAGAAAGGATTAATACATTAGTATTTGTAATGCACATAAAACAATACCTGGCACAGATTGAGCAGTCAACAGATACATGTATTCATATACATGTATACATCATACACATACACACACTTTCTAGGAATTTGTGTCTAATTTTACCTGGTGAATTCTAGCTAATACATTCTGGCTTCTTTGATAAATACAGTACTTCAAATTTTTTGATTTAATAAATTATACCAAATTTCCTGATGCTAAACAACTGAATCTATGTTATCTTTTTTTCCCTACACATTCTAGGTTTATGTATCCTCTTGGACTATTTTAAACCACTTGTAAATGTTTTTGCTCCTCTCTTCTTCATTTTTTATTTCATTTATTTCTGCTCTTAAATATTTACTTCTCTCTTCTGCTTCCTTCAAGTTACCTATTCTCTTTGTCTAACTTTGATCTTGATGTATCTCAGCTAATTAATTTTCAGTCTTTCTTCTTCTAACTAAATATCCTCTCTGAAAGTAATGTTTTACCTGCATCTCACATGCTTTGATATGGAGTAGTTTCATTATTCAGTTCTAAATATTTTCTAATTTCCAAAACAAGTCTTCTCTGACTAATTAATTTTCAGAGGTACAATTTTTCCAAATATATGAGAAGGAATTTTTTTGTTTCTCTTTCACTACTGACTCTAATCTTTTCACAGTGTGAACACAGAATATAGTCTAATGATACAGATTTTAAGTTTTTAAAGAATTTTATGTTATTTCTATCAAAGTAATAGTTCATAGTTTAAAACCTCACATAGTTCTATAGGCTTACATACAGAAACTACAGGCACCTACCCAATGTTACCTTACTCTCTATACTGGCCCCAGCCGCATCTCTGTAATTTCTAATAACCTTGCTTATTTAGCTATTTTTTCATTTTTCAAATTTACACATTATTTTCTTCTTACTATAAAAAGTGAAGTTTTAGCTAAACCACATCTCCACTCCTACATCTTTTACAAAGAATTAAATTTTCTATAACCTTGCAATTAAATTTTCTATAACCAAGCATAGAATTCTATGCTTGAAAATCAGATTTACTCATGATTTTGAAGGAATGGCTTCATACGCGTCTAGTTTCCATTGCTCCTGATGATAAATCTACTGTGATTCTGATCCCTGAATTTTGAAGGTAATCTGCCAGCCTTCCCTCCTTCTTCCCCACTCCCTCATCTAGGGTAGAAATCCTGAGAGCCTCACTTTATCCCTAAAAGTTTTAAAATTTGCTTTGGTGTGGGACTTTTTACATTTATTGAGTTAGTCCCTCTCAATGTTATATTTTTTCAAACTTAAGGCTCCTGCCCCATGAGTTCAAAGGTATTTTCATGTTTTGTATCTTTAATAATTTCCTCTTCCCATTTTCTCTGTTCTCTCTTTTACCAGATGGATGTTGAGTCTACTAGATTGGCCTCAAATCTTGTTTGGAAGATACCTCTATTTCATCTTCCAAACTTCTTTTGGTTTTTTATTTCTAATGTATTATAATTTCCGAAAGTTTTCTTACTCTAGTTCTTTCTGTTTGATGGTAGTCTATCCTGTCCTTGTTTAATGGGTGTAATATTAACAACATCTCTAAGAATATTAATCTGTTTGGGTTTTTTTTTTTTTTTGAGGCTTTCTTTTCATTTTTTCATTTCTTTTTCATTTTCTTTTTTTTTTTCTTCCAAGTTCTTATATTTCTATTATACTTATTGTTTTGCTTTTTGCTTTATCTTTCATATTAGAAGTTTTTTCAAATGTCTGGTAATTACTGCCCCAGCGACTTTGGGCTTGGCCATGCTATTTACTTCCACCAATGAAATGTGCATGGACATCACCATCCATGCATAAGTTTTAAATGTGTCTCTGTGGTTTGGCTCTGTCCCTGTTCTTGAGCTTTTCTGCCCTCTGCCAATGTGAAAGAACAACATACTGCAGGTAGTAGCTGTTCACTACAGATCCTAAAATGAGAAGACTTGTGAGCATAGTGGAGCTCAGTGAAGTTGGTGAAATGGCTGCAGATGATCAGCAGTCCTCAGAGTCAAGTGTAAGCAAGAAATATTTGTTGTAAGCTACTGACACTTGTGATCCATTTGTGGGTTAAAATGTGCACATACACTTATTATACATAGAGTATTTCTGGAAGGATTCACTAGACAATGGAAATAGAAGGGGTCAGAGAGAGGGAATCTCAATTTTCATGTTACATTCTTTGGTATCTTTTAATACATGTTCATGGTAATCATTTACTTTTATAATAATTTCACACAAAACATCCCAGTTAGAAAAAGACAAAATGAAAGATCTTCAGGAATACCAAAATGAAAGACAAAACTTCTCTAATTTAAAATTTTTCTAAAAATACTTTTATATTAAGGGAATATATTCTCAATATAAAAATTATGGAAACCACAGAAAGGTATAAATGAGAATAAAAATCATCAATGATGTTAAAAACCAGACATATAATTTCATTTGTACCATTTTAGAGATATGATTCATCACCCTGTATATGTAATTTTGTATTCTGCTTTTCAGTTTTACATTATAATAAGCACCTTACAGTGTTAAGAATTCACAAACCTCACTTTTAATTGCTATATATATTCCACCATACAGATATGTCGTAATTAGCTTAATTATTCCCTTAGTGTTGGACAAATGTATTGATTCTAATTTTTTTACTACCTTAAGTAATATCTCAATAGACATGTGTAGGCATAAAGCATTTCCTGTATTTATGATTTTTCTTTAGAATACATTCCTATTACCAGAATTGCGGGGTCAAAAGACATGAACATGTTTAGGCTTTTAATACATACTGCCAGACTGCTTTCCAAATAAATTACATGGATTTCCACTCCTACCAGTAATATCAAGACAGTCACATCATTGAGAATCTTTTTTTTAACTTCAGCTCACATGACAGGCAAAAACTGGTATATCAGTAGCTGTTGTTTCAATATTTCTCATTACTAGGAGGCCAAATATCTTTTCACATGTTTATTAGTTATTTGTATTTTCATTCACACAAATTATCTGTACCTTTTCACGTGCTCATTAATAAAAGTCTTAGTGCTTTACCAATTGATTTGCATATATTTTTTTCTATTTTATTAAGCTTAGAAAGTCTAGTTTCTTTGTCCTTTTATACAGCACACTACATAATAACATATCAACAACTCTTTCCTTCCATGCCCTAACTAGCATAATATCCATCTAATCGCTGGTTGTACCTCAAAATCATCCAGATTCAATTAATAGAAGATGGACCTAGATAGATGTATTTTTTAAAAACGGAAACTGAAAAGGTGAAAACAATGCATTATATTCTAGGATAGGATGATCATTTTTTGTTTTCTTCTGGTGGCCCAAAAGTTGCAATGAACTTGACTGTTTCTTAAACTCTATCTTCACACTTAAAGGTGGGGGGTTGGGGGGGGAGGGCGGGGGGGCGGTCATACAATAAAGAATTTTTGAAATAAGATGTCACTGTTCATTATGGGATTTTATAAAAGCCACATCTCTTACCTGGTTGGAGAGTACTAGGAAAAGACAAGGTGACTTTTTCATCTTCATTCTGATAGTTGAATCCTGTAGCATGTATTTCTGGAATAGAAAAAAAAAGTTACTTCACAAACCTGACTGGACTGGTAAGACCAAATCCAGAATGCAACAATTAACATTTTCAAGAGCAAAACATCTACTAAAACTAAATATTCTTATTTTAATAAATTAAGTTCCTATTAACAAGCGTATCATTTCAAACTAATCTACTTTAGGCTATGTAACCTAAATTAAATATGCTCCTTAAAAACAATTACACATCCTATATTAATTTACAAAACTTTTATGACATAAAGCTACTATAAATGAGAAAAGGTTTTCTACCAGATTCCTAGAAACACTTCATTCTCATCTTTGTGTGACTATGATACTGCTTTATATGTTGCAGTCTTACTTAGGAACACTGAAAGATTGAGCAGATTGCCAAGATTCGTATTAAAAGATAGTTCATTGAAAGTTCTGTCCCCTACCCAAACATAGGTAACAATTCCACCAAGGTATACTTACTTCCAGGGAAATTCTTTGTTGTTACATTTTACAGAAATAAAAAAGGTATTAGAGGTGTGTGGATTAAATTAAGGCTTTGATTTACTCCTTACCAGGAGTGAGAAGAGAATGATTATTTAATGGATACTTCAGAATGCTTAGTTGACACTTCAGGAAAAGAGCAAAACAGATCAACTCCCAACCACATCACATTCCCATTCCGAAAGAAAAACAGCCCAAAGAGGTAGCCTCAATAAACATATGAAAAGATGTTCAAGATCTTTAACCATCAGGCAAGTCAAAACCACAGTGAGATACCACTTCATACCCACTAGGATGAGTATAACCAAATAGATAGATAATAGTAAGTTTAAGGGAGGATGCAGAGAATTTGGAACCTTCATGCATTGCTGGTAGGAATGTAAAAATGTTTCCAAATGCTCTGGAAAACGGCCTAGCATTCTTTAAAAGATTAAATACAGAGTTACCATATAACCCAGAAATCTCACCGCTAGGTATATATCCAAGAGAAATGAAAACATACATCCATATAAAAATTTATACACAAATGTTCATAGTAGCATTATCCACAACAGCCAAAAGGTAAAAACAACCCAAATATCCATCAATTGATGAACAGATGAAATGTGGTATACAATGGAATATTATTCGACAACAAAAACAAATGAAGTGCTGATATATGCTACAATATGGATAAGCCTTGAAAGCATCATGCTAAGTGAAAGAAATCAGACACAAAGGCCACATATTTATATGAAACATCCAGAATAGGCAAATCTATAGAAACAGAAAGTAGATTAGTGGTTGCCTAGGGCTGGAAGGTTATGCAGAAATGGGAAGTGACTGCTCATGGGTACTTTCTTTTTGGGATGATGAAAATGTTGTAAAATTGATTCTGACGATGGCTGCACAACTCTGTGAATATACTAAAAACCACTGAATTGTACACTTTAAGTGAATGAATCGTGCGATATGTGAATATAATGTCTCAATAAAGGTGTTACTAAAAGAGAGGTAGCCTTATTAGTCACAGGGTTAAGTTTGATATGAGTTAACAGTGATTCAGATTTAGTAACATTCTGTGAGCCAGGCAAGATGCCCACAAATCACTCTTTTTTAAAAAAATGAATCACACAAAGATTAAATTTCCAATGTTTCTAATACAAACATGTCTGTATAAAGCCAAAATCTTTACAAAACCAGAAAGAAACCATGATTTCAGATTTTAAAAAAACTTTAATCAATTATCTCTCATTTTACAGATGAAGAAATGAGGCATATAAAGCTAATGATTTGCCTAAGGTCACACAAGTGGACTAGAACTCAGTTCCCTTCCTACTCCAATTGCCATAATTCTTAGTACTATATCATAGGTTAGCTCCTAAATTTGAACAGAAACTCAAGACTTGGTATACATATATTACTGATGAAATATCTACTGAAACAATGACTTTTGCTGGCAGAAACCTGAGATATGCTCTAACTTGATCCCCAAGAATAGAATTTTAGCCTACAGGGAAGCAAGAAACACTTCAAGGGTTAAGAATGAAACAATCCCGAATTGTACCGCTAGATTATATTCTATAGCAAGTGCTTCTGAATGTACATATTAACTATATTACATGTGTACAAAAGAGAGCAAAATTTCCTCCAAAATTCTATCTTAGTAAACAGAGAGTAATCATATATTTGAATTCTTAAAAAGTCTCTTGTATTATGGCATACTCTTCCAATTACTTCATATTAGACAACATGCTACTTGGCAAACGTACATTAGAGTTTGAAATAACCTTGGTCAACTGTAGTTTTGGATATTCTGTAAATGGCACCATCATTTATCTAGTGGCTCAAGCCAAAAATATGAATCATCCTAACTCCCTCCCCTCTTGTCTGTCTCTTATACCACAATCCAAAAAGCAAATTCAACAGCCTATACCTTTAATTCCAGACTTTTCAACGTCTCCACCACTAGCGTCTAGGCCAATGTACCATTATTTCTCTCCAAGACCACGACAATAGCCTCTTAACTGGTCTGTTTCCACTTTTACTGCCTTATTATCTGTTCTTCACACAGCAGCTAATCAGTGAGATCAAAGCCTCTAATGGAGTCCTAAAATATTCAGAATGAAAAACTAAATCTGCTTGAGCTACGCAATTGTTTCTCGCAGAGGACAAAAGAAAAAATTTGATAAATCAGATTTCATTAATATTTAAAACTTGTGATTATCAAAAGACACTATTAAGAAAATGACTAGACAAACCACAGCTCAGAAAAAAATAGTTTATATTTATGACAATATCTAGACTATACATAAAAACTACAACTCAATGATAAAAAGACAGACAATTCAAAACATGGGCAAGAATCTGACACTGGACTTAGCAATCAATATAATTCTAGATATGTTTCCTCAGGCAAGGGAAACAACAGCAAAAATAAACAAATGGGATTACACCAAACTAAAAAGATTCAGCACAGCAAAGGAAACCATCAATAAAACAAAAAGACAACCTACCAAGTGGGAGAAGATATTTTCAAATGATATATCTGACAAGGGGTTAACATCCAAAATATACAAAGAACACATATAACTCAACAATAACACACATAACTCAACAACAAAAAACCAAAACGACCTGATTTTAAAATGGACAGAGGAACTAAATAGACATTTTTCCAAAGAAGACATACAGATGGCCAACAGGCACATGAAAACATATTCAACATCACTATTAGGGAAATGCAAATCAAAACCACAATGAGATATTCCCTCACGCCTGTTAGACTGACTATTATAAAAAGATAAGAAATAGGGGGGAGGCTATAGCTCAATGGTAGAGTACATGCTAAGCATGCACAAGGTCCTGGGTTCAAGCCCCTGTACTTCCATTTAAAAACAAACAAACAAACAAAACTATTTTGCCCGCCCCCACAAAAAATAATAATAAAAATTTTTTTTTAAAGGTGAAAAATAACAAATGTTGGCAAGGATTTGGAGAAAAGGGAATCTTTATCCACTGCTGGTGGGAACATAAATTGGTGCAGCCCCTGTATGGTGTATTCCTCAAAAAATTAACAGAACTACCATATAATCCAGCTATCCTACTTCTGAGTATTTATCCAAAGAATACAAAAACACTAACTCAAAAAGATACATTCATCCCTATGTTCATCACAGCATCATTTACAATAGCCAATATATGGAAACAACCTAAGCACCCATCAACAGATAAATGAATAAAGATGTGGTATACATAACAATGGAATATTACTCAGCCATAAAAAGATGAAAGCTTGTCATTTGCAACAAAAGAGTGGATCGTGAGGTTATTATATTAAACTAAGTAAAATAAATAAGATAGAAAATAACAAATACCATATGCTATCACTCGTATGTGGAATATAAAAAACTAGTAAATAACCAAACAAGGCCAAAATAAAGGAACAAACTAAACCAAACATGCAGATACAGAGAACAGAGTATTGGCTACCAGAGCTGGGGTGTAGGGGTGGGTGGTGTCTGGGAAAGGGCAAAATGAGTAAAGGAAATGAAATTTTTGGTGGTGAGCACACAGGGTATACAGAAGAAGAAATATAATGGTGTACACATGAAGCATATAACAAAATGTTGTCGAGGATGTGGAGCAATAACTAGAACTCATATTTTGCAGCTGGTGCCTCTTTGTTGTTCCTCAAAGACCACAAGCATTCTCCAACCTCAGGGTTTCTGCAACTTCCTAGAAAGTTCTTTCCCCAGTTATCTACACATTTTATGTCATTCAGGTCTCTGCTCAAATCACTTCTTTAGAGATCTGTTCCGTCACCTTAAAGAACAGTCTTCATTTGACATCCTCTTATTGTGATTTCGAGTACTTATCACTACTTTACATCATATATTTGTTATTATCCCTTTTCAAATTGAATATATATGTATCTGGAATGTTGATTCTTGGTTTTGTCCACCACTCTACCTCCAATGCCAGAACAGTTTCTGGCACATAGTATGTCCAGTAAATATCAACATAATGAATAGATCACTTCAAAAAGCAAGAGACTAAGCAATTACATCATAGAGAGCAACAATACTATCCATATGATATATTAATATAAAACCAATTTATTAATGTTATATGAATGGGGATTTATGGCTAGGGAGAAAACTTCCAGTTACAACATAATTTAGTGATTCAAGAAAGGATCTATGTCAAATACCTTAGAAGATAATATTTGCTCTAGAACAATTAGATTGCTCAAAGAGTAGAAAGCCACATATGTAAAGTCTGAATATTATGCTTCCTTGAAGTACAGAAGAAAAGACAGTATTTCTAAATTAATATTTATATTAATTTAATACTGATATCAATAAGTTTATATTAACATATTTATAATTTAAAATGTATACATATAAATTGAGCATTATAAGTAGACACTTTGCTATGTCATTTATAAATGATAAAATTAAACCTAACCAAACTTAAACCTTGACTAAAAAACTTTCTAAAAAAATCTTTAAAATGGGAGAATAGAAATCTTGTAATTGGGCATACGTGGTTATTCAACTCTCTAAGCCTTCGTTTTCATACCTATAAAATTAAAATCATTGCCTGCTCCTTAGTTATCTGAAGTTTATAAATATACTTTATGTAAAGTGCTTAGCATAGTGCCTGGTTATGTTATTAAAAAAATAAAACACTTTTTTCTAGATCATAATATATCTAACACAGCTCTGTATTAATTCAACTACAATTAATTCATTATACCTATATAAATAAGGAACATAAAAATAATTTGCTGAAATTACTTATCACAGAGAGCTACATTTCAGAAAGAAAATTAAATAAAAAATTAATTAAAAATTAAATATAATTGGCATTTTCAAATCTGTAGACATATACATATCTGGATATAAGCATGCATGCACTGAAGTGTGTATGTTAGTGATCTACTAAATAGAAGCAGAACTTGAATACAACCATAACATATGTAAAGCCATAACAAGAAAAATCTTACAGTCAAAACTACTACAATATTCACTTTGACTATTAAAGTTTACTAATGACACTAGATACCTACAGAGTTTATTACAAGACAGACCTATAAATTGGATTTTAAATGTATTGTTTTAAAAAGCAATTGAGATAAACAAGTTTCTACTGTATAGCACAGGGAACTATATTCAATATCTTGTAGTAACCTATAATGAAAAGGAATATATGTACATATATGTATGACTGAAACATTATGCTGTACACCAGAAATTGACACATTGTAAACTGACTATATTTCAACAACAAAAAAAATTAAAAAATAAAGCAATTAAGATATAATTTTGACTTACAATTTTAAAAAATTCAGAACTATGTACACAGTATGCTATCATTTATGACCACACACAATACATATGTATATATAGATATATACACAAACACACGTATATATATTCATATATCTATAGATATATGTAGCTATATAGACACACACACATATGAACATAGGTACGTAAATGCACAGAACATCTGAGGAAGGATACATACAAAACTCTCCTGTCTCTCGTCAGGAGAGTTGGGAGGCCAGGAAGGGGGGAAGCAGGCTTAGTTAGTACTGTACACCTTTTGAATCTGGCATCATGTGTATATATTGACTATGAAAGCTTTACATATTTACAAAATCTTTTAAAAAATATTCCTTTGGACCCTGGTCAAATTTTTATGACAAGCCCATTTATCAAACAAATCTAATGACTAAGTGCTCTCATTCTGGGTTTTCCAAGTATGACTTATTGATAAGGAGGCACTCTTGCCTAGGTCTTTAGGATTCAGACCAACCATAATTCAAAAACCAGACTCATCCTTAGAGAACACAAAAGGTGAAGTAGCTCAACTTGTTTGCACAATCAGCCAATGCAAAATGCTCTTAACTATTAAAAAAAAAAAGCAAACAGTCTTAATCATTGTACCACTTAGTCTCTGCCAAAATTTGTGAACCTCTCTCATGTAAGTTCTTCTGGAATATACAGTTTGTTTTCTGTTCAGCATCTGTGTAGGCATGCTATTTGGTCCAGCATTTTTCCTTTAAATTACCCTGCTCAGTTCCACAAATACTAGGATCTTCAGGAAACAAATGCATCAGTTTCCCTGGCCCCTTCATGAATTTAGTTCACTCACCTCATTGTAATTTTCCCCCTCTATGCTGGCCTTCCCCACTCTGTCACTTAATATGTTAAGTCTGGTTCTCCCTTCTGCCTTAACGGGCCTCAAGGGGGATACAATGCCTTCTATTTAGTAAGCACATACCTCTGTGAGGGAACCTATTGTTGTTTAAACCGATTTGTATTATCAACGAATAACACAATGAGTAATTATAAGGTAATTCCTGCTTTCCTTATTTAAAAATATCTAGGTGAAAGTTTCTCCTAAATGAAAATTTGCTAAATACATCCACATGCGCTTAAATCCTATATTTCAATTTAACCTTTTATTCAATCTGTACTATGCTACGTAAAGCAATAAACAAAAATTAAAAAACAAATAATAGCTTCCTTCCTGTGACCCGCAGGCTTCCTGTAAGGTCTCACTGATTCTCTGATCTCCTGGATTAACAACATAAGCAAAATTACCTTACCTAGATACTGAAGTGTCTCACATTTTTTCAAATTTAAATAATACCAGTTGTTATCAAAATAGAATATATTTTAAAATACTACTAAACTTATAGACTGTTGACCAAAAACTTAATCAATAGAGACTAAAAGTATCATTTCTACCTGTGAACTACCAAATGAAAAACTACAAAGCAGTGGGGAAAGGATAATGTTCTAGTAAGTGGTATTGGGACAAAAGAATTTCCACTGAGGAGTAAAAAAAACCAAGCTGAACCTGGATTCATACCACACCTATGAAGCAGATTATGGAAGTCAAAACAATAAAGCTTTTAGGAGATAATACAGGAAGATATCTTCATGATGTTGGAATAGGGAAAAACATTTTAAGGACATAAAAAGCAATGATCATAAAGGAAAAGAATGATAAATTTGACCCCACAAGAATTAAGAACTCTGCACATTAAGAGGCACCATTAAGAAAGTGAAGATGCAGAAGATATCTGTTACACACAAGTGGTAAAGAACTTACATCCAAAACATAAAAAGAACTCCTTTAAATTGTAAGAAAAAGACAAAGAACCCTGTAGAAAAATGGATAAAAAAACTTTAGTAGACACATCACAAGAGGAAATACTTACGTCCAATATACATATAAAAGGTAACCAAGCTTATTAAAATTAGGAAATAAAAAATTAAAACCTCAATCAGATACCCAACAGGTTAGCTAACAGCAATAAATCTAAAAATATCAAGTGTTAAAGAGTACATGAAACAGCTGGAACTTACTTCTGGAGGTAGTATAACTGATATAGCCTGAAGATAGGTTATACCCTACAACCTAGCAACTCCACTCCTAGGCATACGCTTTATGGAAAAGTCTGCTTATGTGCACCAGGCTAAACATTAAGAATGTACATATAGCAGCATTGTGCACAGTAGCCTCAAAATGAAACAACCCAGATGTTCATTAATGCCCACCAAAAGGAAAATAGATAAGTACATTTGGTATATTCCTATAATGGAATACAAGAGAGTGACAAAAAAAGAATAAACTCCAGCTACACAAAACATAGATAAATCTTTAAAACTTAACAGTGAGTAAAAGTAACCACACGTATTTACTATGTGATTCCATTTACATAAAGTACAAAAAAAGGGCAAATTTTAAGCTACATCATTCAGGGATTTACACTTACATTGTCACACTACAAAGCAAGCTAAGAAAAGTATTACCTCAAAAGTCAAAGTAATGTAATCTCCTGGGGGAAGGAGAGGATGTGATCAGAAAGGGGCATGAGAGGTTTTTAGGGTTACAGTACTAAGCTATGTAATTGCTATATGTACTTCTGTGCTTGCTTCAGTGGCACATATACTAAAATTGTTATACATACTTTTTGTTGTACATGATAATTTTCACAATAAAGAGTTTTTTTTAAGGAGAGGGGGTCATACTAAAAACAGATGGATATCTTCTATCCTAATCCCAAAACATTTCTTACAGTGTTTTAAACACGGCTGGACAGATTAAGGGATGAAAGCAGTTTACACCATAGATGCTAAAAACAAACAAAAAGTCCATTAATCACTCTCAATAGAAACTCCTAATAAACAGATATAGATAAAAGTTCAGTGCTTGCAAGTGATAAGACTACAGGTCAGGAAAATCCAAGACAGTCAACTGAGAAACTACTAGAAATGGTAAGAAAATTTAGTAAAGGTAGCATGATAGAGAAATCAAGAGCCTTGTATATCTTATAACTAAAAGACATAATGGAAGATAAGACCCCATTCATAATACCCGTCTATCCCTTCCCACCCTCCGCCCCCTTGGCAACCACAAGTTTGTATTCTATGTCTATGAGTCTGTTTCTGTTTTGTATTTATGCTTTGTTTGTTTTTGTTTTTTTAGATTCCACATATGAGCCATCTCATATGGTATTTTTCTTTCTCTTTCTGGCTTACTTCACTTAGAACGACATTCTCCAGGAGCATCCGTGTTGCTACAAATGGCGTTATGTTGTCGGTTTTTATGGCTGAATAGTATTCCATTGTATAAATATACCACCTCTTCTTTATCCAGTCATCTGTTGATGGACATTTAGGCTGTCTCCATGTCTTGGCTATTGTAAATAGTGCTAGTATGAACATTGGGATGCAGGTGTCATCCTGAAGTAGGGTTCCTTCTGGGTATATGCCCAGGAACAGGATTCCTGGGTCATATGGTTAAGTCTATTCCTAATCTTTTGAAGAATCTCCATACTGTTTTCCACAGTGGCTGCACCAAACTGCATTCCCACCAGCAGTGTAGGAGGGCTCCCTTTTCTCCACAGCCTCTCCAGCATTTGTCATTTGTGGATTTTTGAATGATGGCCATTCTGACTGGTGTGAGGTGATACTTCATTGTAGTTTTGATTTGCATTTCTCTGACAATTAGTGATACTGAGCATTTTTTCATGTGCCTTTTGATCACTTGTATGTCTTCCTTGGAGAATTGCTTGTTTAGGTCTTTTGCCCATTTTTGGATTGGGTTGTTTGGTTGTTTCTTATTAAGTCGTATGAGCTGCTTATATATTCTGGAGATCAAGCCTTTGTCGGTTTCATTTGCAAAAATTTTCTCCCATTCCGTAGGTTGTCTTTTTGTTTTACTTATGGTTTCCTTTACTGTGCAGAAGCCTGTAAGTTTCATTAGGTCCCATTTGTTTATTCTTGCTTTTATTTCTATTGCTTGAGTAGACTGTTCTAGGAGAACATTTTTGAGATGTATGTCAGATAACGTTTTGCCTGTATTTTCTTCTAGGAGGTTTACTGTATCTTGTCTTATGTTTAAGTCTTTGATCCATTTTGAGCTGATTTTTGGGTATGGTGTAAGGGAGTGTTCTAGCTTCATTGCTTTACATGCTGCTGTCCAGTTTTCCCAACAGCATTTGCTGAAGAGACTGTCTTTATTCCATTGTATATTCTTGCCTCCTTTGTCGAAGATTAGTTGACCAAAAGTTTGTGGGTTCATTTCTGGGCTCTCTATTCTGTTCCATTGGTCTATATGTCTGTTTTTGTACCAATACTATGCTGTCTTGATGACTGTAGCTCTGTAGTATTGTCTGAAGTCTGGGAGAGTTATTCCTCCAGCCTCTTTCTTTCTCTTCAGTAATGCTTTGGCAATTCTAGTCTTTGATGGTTCCATATAAATTTTATGATGATTTGTTCTAGTTCTGTGAAATATGTCCTGGGTAATTTGATAGGGATTGCCTTAAAGCTGTAGATTGCCTTGGGCAGTGTGATCATTTTAACAATACTGATTCTTCCAATCCAAGAGCATGGGATATCTTTACATTTTTTTTAAAGTCTTCTTTAATTTCCTTCATCAGTGGTTTATAGTTTTCTGTGTATAATTCTTTCACCTCCTTAGTTAGATTTATTCCTAGGTATTTTATTACTTTGGGTGCTATTTTAAAGGGGATTGTTTCTTTACTTTCTTTTTCTGTTGATTCATCGTTAGTGTAAAGAAATGCAACTGATTTTTGAATGTTAATCTTGTAACCTGCTACCTTGCTGAATTCTTCAATTGGCTCTAATTTTTGTGTGGACCTTTTAGGGTTTTCTATATATAGTAACATGTCATCGGCATACAGTGACACTTTTTCCTCTTCTTTTCTAATTTGGATATCTTTTATTTCTCTCTCTTGTCTGATTGTTGTGGCTAGGACTTCCAAGACTTCCAAGACTATGTTGAATAGGAGTGGTGATAGTGGGCATCCTTGTCTTGTCCCAGATTTTAGTGGGAAGCTTTTGAGTTTTTCACTGTTGAGTACTATGCTGGCTGTAGGTTTGTCATATATAGCTTTTATTATGTTGAGATATGTTCCCTCTATGCCCACTTTGGTGAGAGTTTTTATCATAAATGGGTGTTGAATTTTATCAAATGCTTTTTCTGCATCTATTGAGATGATCATGTGGTTTTTGTCCTTTCTCTTGTTGATGTGATGTATTACATTGATTGATTTGTGTATGTTGAACCACCCTTGTGTCCTAGGGATGAACCCCACTTGGTCATGATGTATAATCTTTTTTATGTGCTGTTGGATTCTATTTGCTAATATTTTGGTGAGGATTTTGGCATCTGTGTTCATCAGTGATATTGGCCTATAATTCTCTTTTTTGGTAGTGTCTTTGCCTGGTTTTGGTATCAGTATAAATCATCTGGGAATATATTTAGTAAGTGTATAAAATCTTTATAAAGAAAATTTTAAACATTACTTACAGACACAAAAGACAGACAATGGAAAGGTAAATAATATTCTTAGTTAGGGATAATATCTTAGTGTTGTTAATTCTCTTTAAGTTACACATCATATGCAGCAACGTAAATGGACCTAAAGAATATTATGCCTAGTGAAATGTCAGACAGAGAAATAACAAAAACATTAATTTGAAAAGATACATGCACCCCAGTGTTCATAGCAGCACTATTTCCAATAGCCAAGACAAGGAAGCAACCCAAGTGCCCATCAACAGACGAACAGGTAAAGATGTGGTATATACACACAAAATAGAAAATTACTAAGATATAAAGAAGAAATTCTGCCATTTGCAGCAATGTAGATGGCCCTAAAGAATATTATGCTTGGTGAAATAAGTCAGACAGAGAAAGACAAATACCAGATGATATCACTTATATATGGTATCTTAAAAATAATACAATTGAATGTATATGCAAAACAGAAACAGACTCACAGATATAGAAAACAAACTAGTGGTTACCAAAGGGGAGAAGGAAGGTAAGAGGAGCAATATAGGGGTATGGGATTAATAGATACAAACTACTATGCATAAAATAGATAAGCAACAAAGATATACTGTATAGCACAGGGAATTATAACCATTATCTTGTAATAACTTTTAATGGAGTATAATCTGAAAAAATACTAAATCACTGCTGTATACCTGAATCTAATACAATATTGTAAATCAACTCTACTTCAATTAAATAAAGCTTTAAAAACGTTTAATAAATAAATATGCCTTAAGATCTATAAGTTACAAAAGAAACAAATACATTTAATGCAAAAATACTTCAGAATTACAAAAATAACCATAAACAAAAATCAAAAGATCTATAAGAAATTAGGGGAAAAAATACAACTCATATTATGGAAAAAGTAGTATCAGTGAAAAAGGGCAGCATCCAATCAAAATGGGCAATGATATGAACAGACAGATAACAGAAGAATAAAATACAAATGGTTTTATAAACATATGAAAAGATTTAAATTTTACAATAAAAAGAAATGCAAAGTAAAGGCACTGCAAAATACCCATTTTTTTTAACCTATCAGATCAACAAAGATAAAAAAATTGAGAAGATATGCTGCTGAGCAGGGTGTTTGATTAACAAGCTGGTAGATATTGGTACAATATGACAATACAATCTGACAGTACAATTTGACAATATATATCAAAATTAATGATTTACGATAAATATATTCCATGGAATACTATTTCACCATAAAAAAGAGGAAGCTCTTTATGTACTGATTTATAACAAGCTTCAAGATAAGCAAAGAAAAAACAATTCTTCAGAAGATGCTACATTTATATTAAAAAGGAAGTTCACAATCAACTAAAGTTGGTATTTCACGAGGAAAATTTAGCAGAAGCAGTAAGTTTTAAATTTAGAACAACTGCTCCTCTTCCTCACTCCATTTAACTTTTTAATGTTAGCTCTCAACACATATACTCTCTTTCTCCCTCTTCTCTGCATCAAAAAAGGCTTCCTATATTAATATTTGAGCATGATGATCTTGGACTGAAAGGTAATCATTAGTTGAGCTGTGAAACACTTTTTTCCCCTGAATGTTTAAATATGATGAAATTTCATCACAGAAAAGGAAATACAAAGAGAGAACTACAAGATGGTACACTCAGGAGGCCACATTTTTTAAAAGACTGAAACAGAAAAAATACATAAAGTCAGCCAAAGTTGTTATTACTTAAGTCACCTAAAAAGACCTGTATTGGATTCTGCCCTTGTATTATATTGAGATACAAATGTAAAATCTCCTAAAAACTCCAATATTAGAAGTTCCAATTCAACTGTACTTCAAAAGTTCCTTTATAAACCGTCTATTTGGAGCTCAGAATGTCATTTCCTCCAAGGCACTGCTGTATGTGTGTAATAGGAAACCTACTCCACATAATTCTATACAGCCCACATATACATATGCCTGTATAATTCAGTACTACATTAAACATGTGATGAGGTTTTATTTTGTTTTTTTTTAAATTGTTTTGTTAATTTAATTTTGCTTTTTAATTGAATACGGTAGGCCTACCTACCATATTGTTTCTATGGTTTTAGGAGCCATTCTGGTGTATGCACATAGTTCAAGCAGTACCTATATTCACAGTTCCATATTTTGAAATGGATTTATATAATGTAGTGATGATCCTATCCCATTAGGCTATCCAGAAAGTCTAAAGAGAATTAGCCATTTCCAAATATGAATCAGGTCCAAGAGAACAAAGAAATTCCTTCTAGAATATGCCTACTTTAAAATGACTGTTGTGTATTTAGTTAAATGACTCTTCAGCAGTACAAACACTAGAGTAACACAAAGACATGGATTCTAGACCTTCTCTTACACTATTACTTAATCTATCTGGATCTTAGTTTCCTCATCTGTAAAACAATTAGAAACTTTATTTCAAGTAATGTTACAGTATATAATTTAAACAAATTCTCCTCTCTTAGTCAACTCCCTCAAAACTCAAAAAGCTAGATGGGGGAAAAATCCCTTCTTAAAAGCATAAAGAAGCAACAAGATAAGGAAGTCAGGATGAAGAAGAAACAGGATTTTAGAAAGAGGAAGCTTCTGCATGCCAGGCAACTTTTGTTCTGGAGTCATTTGTTGATCAGGCAGACATGCCTTAGAGGCTGAGTCTTGTGGGCCCCTGGGACAAAAGTTGGAATTCAGGGCCCATCAAGACTGGAGGGGTCTTGGTAAATCATTTCCTTCTCTGAATTCGAATCTCAAAAGGTGATAACCTCATCATAAAAGTGACTATGAAGAAAACTAGTCCACACACAGACTGCAATAAAACTTCAGAAAATGTGAAGCCCTGATATTAGAAAAAGATTATATCTGAGTACTAGTGACCCCTAGATGAACTCAACAAAAATCTCCAAATGAAGAAGAGGATCATCTTATTTTGACGATACAATTTTCCTAATTTAACATCCAACGCTGGGTGAATGCTATACCAGAGTTATTTAACTAGTTTTGGAACTTTTGTAATATTCAAATTATTTCATAATCAAAAGTTAAAAAAAAATTTTTTAATAATCAAATAAACCCTGCTACATCAGAGAACAAGACAAATTAAATGAAACCACTTAAAACAATGGGCAATAAAATAAAACAGGAGCCCCTAGATATTAGCAGATATTTTTATACATTTTCTATGCTCAAGAAGATAAAAGCCCAAGCTTGAAAAACTTGACAGGGAATGAGAAACTACCAAACAAAAAAATAACCAAACAACCTGTGCACTTGGAAAAATAAATTACAGAACAAAAACATACAATAACAAAAAAATGAAACAAAACACCTTCAATGGACAATCTTAAAAGCAGATTAGACACAGCTGAGGAAAAGAATTAGTGAGTTGGAAGACAAGCCAAAATAAAAGACCCAAAGCAAAGCACATAATGACAAAAGGATAAAAAATACAGGGAAGGATAAGAAAGATGGAGGATACTGTTAGGAGAACAAACACACATTTAACTGGAATCCCAGGAGAGCAGATGAGAGGGCAGAATGAAGTAAAAGCAGTAGCTGAAAAGGTAATGACTGAGACCATTCTAAAACCAATTAAAAGATATTAAGTCACAGATTCACCAAGCCCTTCAAATCCCAAGCAGTCTACATTAAAAAGAAAGCCAACTGGGGGAAGTGGGGGGTAGGGGAGAGGGACAGATTAGGAGTTTGGGATTAACAGATATACATTACTATAAATAAAATAAATAAACAACAAGGACCTACTGTACAGCAGAGAGAACTATATTCAATTTCTTGTAATGAGCTGTAATGGAAAAGAAACTAAAAATATATGTATGTATGTATATACATGTATGTATGTATATTCTCTACACCTGAAACTAACATTGTAAATCAACTACACTTCAATAAAATATAAGAATTTTTAAAAAAGGAAAAAAAAAAGCCAACTACGTACAGTATAGTTAAACTGCAGAAAACCAAAGACTAAGAGCAGCTAGGCTAGGGAGGTTTGGGGGAGAACTAGTGTTAAAGAAATAACAGCCTGAAAGCTGACTTCTTAAGATTAGCAATGGAAGAAAGATGACAGTGGAATAAGTCAATGTACTGAAAGAAAATAATGGCCAATCTAGAGTTTTACAGCCAGCAAAAATTAATCCTCAAAAATGAATGTTATAACCCAGGCATTTGTGGTTAATTAATTTATGACAAAGGAGACAAGAATATACAGCGGAGAAAGGACAGTCTATTCAGTAAGTAATGCTGGGAAAACTGGACAGCTACATGTCACACAATGAGATTAGAACATTTCCTCACACCATATACAAAAATAAACTAAAAATGGATTAAGGACTTAAATATAAGACCTGAAACCATAAAACTTCTAGAGGAGAACACTGGCAGAACACTATTTGACATAAATCACAGCAATAATTTGGGGGGGGGGTCTGTCTCCTAAGGCAAAAGAAATAAAAGCAAATGTAAACAAATGGGACCTAATTAAACTAATTAAACTTAAAAGCTTTTGCACACCAAAGGAAACCATTGACAAAACAAAAGACAACCTATGGAATGAGAGAAAATATTTGAAAATGACATGACTGACTAGGGATTAATATCCAAAATATATAAATAGCTCATACAACTCAATATCAAAAGAACAAACAGCCCAATCAAAAAATGGGCAGAAGACCTGAACAGACAGGTCTTCAAAAAAGACATACAGTGGCTAGCAGGCACATGGGAAAAAATGCTCAAAATCTCTCATTATTAAAGAAACACAAATCAAAACAACAATGAGATATCACTTCACACCTATGTCAGAATGGCTATCATCAAAAAGTCTACAAATAATAAATGTTGGTGAGGATGTGGAGAAAAGGGAAACTTGCACACCACTGATAGAAATGTAGGTTGGTGTAGCCACTATGGAAAACAGTATGGAGGTTCCTCAAAAAACTGAAAATACAACTACCATATGACCCTGCAATTCCACTTCTGACTACTGATTTGAAAAAAATGAAAACACTAATTTGAAAAGATAATGCGCTCCAATGTTCAGAGCAGAATTATTTACAATAGTGAAGGTATGGGAGCAGCTCCAGTGTTCATCAACAGATGATGGAAAACTACTCAGCCATAAAAAGAATAAAATTCTGCTACTTGCAATAATATGGATGAGTCAGAGAAACACTGTAGGCTATCACTTATAGGTGAAATCTAAAAAATAAGACAAGTGAATATATATAGCAAAACAGAAACAGACTCATAAATACAGAGAATAAACTAGAGGTTACCAGTGGGGAAAGAGAAGGGGGAGGAGCAAGATAGGGGTAGGAGATTAGAGATACAAACTATTACGTATAAAATAGACTGTCAAAACTCATTGAATTGCAAAATGGACACTAAAAATTAATACATCTTACTGTAAATAAATTATACTTCAATAAAGTAGGAATCAAAACGAAGGTTAAGAAAATAAAGATACTCTCAAAGAAACAAAAACAGACTTTGCCATCAGCAGACCCATATTAAACATTACAAATGGTATTCTTGAAACAAAAAAAAGCAATGATTCCAGAAGGATTGCTGGAATAAAGAACAACAAAAATGGTAAATATTTGGGTAAAGCTAAATGACCATTATACCACATAACAACAATAACATCTTTATTATTTAATAACATTTACTAACTAAATATATTTAAACTACACCACAACAATAGCATGTAAGTCAGAGGAGGATAAATGGAGATTATCTAAGATAATCTGAGATCTAAGATCTAAGATCTAAGCTCTAAGATCCTTGTATTATCCAGGAGAAGGGTAAAATGATCATTAACACTGGATTTTTTTATAAGTCAGGGATGGCTCTTGTAATTCTTGAGGGTATTGACACATCCATAAAACAACAACAACAACAACAAAACAATCTTTTTAACTTGTCTAATTAAGAGAATGTGAGAAAGCACATAAGAAAATGGTAGGTTTAAAGCCAAATAACAGTAATCACTTTAAATGCAAATGGATTAAATGCTTTATTCAGATGGTAAAAATTCTCAGACTAGAATTATGAAGAAAAAGAAAGTACAATGAGCTGTTTATGTAAGATACCTAAAACATAAAGATTCAAAAAGAGTGAAGGTAAGGAATGAGAAAAAAACAGCATGTAAACATTAACCAGTAATTCTTAAAACAAGTAGGAAAAAATCAGTAAAAATGAAGATTTAAACAAAATTAACAAACAAACATGACTTCATAAGACATACATAAACTATTACATCCAAAAACTATACCTTTTTGAAGCACACAAAAGGATTTTAAAAGTTGACCATATCTTGGGCTATAAAACAATTCTTAAAGTCCAAAGGACTGAAATATATAGTATATTTCCTGAATATATATTTCATTCAGGAAATATACTATATATGAAACTAGAAAATCTCCAGGTACACCTAAATATCCTATAGGTCAAAAATCTGAAAATATTTTGAACTGAATGATAAAAATATAACACATCAAAAAATGTAGGCAGATCAGTGGCTACCTGGGGATGGAGAAGGGGACAAATGGATTACAAAGGGACACGAGAAAACATTGTGGGGGTAACAGATATGTTCATTATCCTTGTTATAGTCACAGATCAAAAAGTATCAAACTATACATTTTAATATGTGCAGTTTGTTATATGTCAATACTGCATATACCTTCATAAAACTATTTTTAAAAAAAAGAGGGAGGAAGAAGAGGAGGGAAGGAGGAAGAGGAGCAGCAGCAGCAGGCAACAGCTACAGTCACTGCTTGAAAAATTTTCCTCCAAACAAACAAGCCAAAGGAAGTGGGGGATGCAGCTAAAAGCAGTATATTTTTAGGAGGAAAATTTATAGCTTTAAATGAATATACTAGAAAAGCAATTAATAAGCCAAGCATCCATCTCAAGAAGTCTTTTTAAAAAAAAAAAAAACTTAAAACAAACCCAAAGAAAATAGAAGGAAATAATAAAGAGAAGTTAAGGAAATAAAAAATAAACATTCAATTGAAGATTTTAAAAAAATCAAAAGTTGGTTCTTTGAAAAGACTAATAAAATCAACAAAGATCTGAGGATTAAGGGGAGAAAAAGAGGAGGCATAAATAAATAAAATATATCAATAAATATGATAAATTTTAAAAATTATTTATATAGAATATATACATAGATAAATAAAATGATATTTTATTATAAGGTTTCTGGAAGCTAAGATCCTCTGTAATTCTACAATTCTGAAACTATATACAAGAGAGCTTTTCCAAACAATGTCCTGTGGCAGTTCTAAATATGAATTACTGGTTTACCAAGATACTGATTTCCTTGGCCTTTGGGTCAACCAATAGGTCTTGAGGAATGAAAGATCTCTGACTCCCTCCTCGTGTGAGCTTCTTCTTTCTGATGTACCAAGAAAACATTATTATTTTCTGCTAACGTCTTCGGAAAAAACTTAAGAAGCACTGATTTGGAGAACAAATAACTCTTCCAACTTAGCATTTAAGATCAGCATATATTTAATGAAAAAAGACAAAAGATGCTAATCAAGTGATGGCAAGGATGTAAGGAAAAGGGAACCCTTGCAATACTGTCGGTGAGAATGTAAACTGGTACAGCCGTTATGGAAAATAGTATGGAGGTTCTTCAAAAGAGTGAAAACAGAACTACTTTATTATCCAGCAATCCCATCTCTGGGTATTACATATAAAGGAAAGGAAATCATTATCTCCCATGTTCATTGCAGCATTATTCACAACAGCCATGGATATGGAAACAACCTAAATGTCCATCGATGACAGATGAATGGATAAAGAAAATATGCTGTTTTGTGTGTGTGTGTATTATTCAGCCTTAAAAAGGAAAGTCCTGCCATGTGTGACAACATGGATGAAACTGGAGGACATTATGCTAAGTGAAACAGACACTGAAAGACATATACTGCATGATATCATACATATGGAATCTGAAATAAATTCACAGAAGCAGAAAGTAGAATAGTGGTTGCCAGGAGCAGGGGGAAATGGGGAGACATTGGTCAAAGGGAACAAAGTTTCAGTTATGCAAGATGCCTAAGTTCTAGGAATCTACTGTATATCTAATATGACTATAGTTAACAATACTGTAGTATATACTTGAATTTTGCTAAGAGGGTAGATCTTAAAGTGTTCTAACCATAAAAAACAAAATAAAACAAGATAAAGAAAATGGTAACTATGTGAGGTGATGGATATGTTAATTAGCTTGTGATAGTTACTTCACAATGTATCTGTACACCAAAATATCAAGTTGCATACTTAAATATACATTTTTATTAATTATACTTCAATAAAACTGGAAAAAAGTATATAATACAATATTATATAATATTATGGAATCAGTTTTTCTCTCCATTTAATCTAAAAAGTACATAATTTACCATTTTTATGTTCATTCCCTTAATATTTAAAACACTGTATAGAACCGTACAATTAGTAAATATCTCGACTGTGAAATACAAATTAAAGCTAATGAAAAGTAATCCCAAATGTAATTTTGTTTGTTATACATAATAGAATAAGCATATGAAGAAATTCAGGCCTAACAAATATGACAGACTTACTCCATTTCTTTAGATTTTGCCTCAGTTCACTCAATAAGTATTTACTGAACACCTACTATATGTCAGATACCATGGAAGACCACAATTGAAAAAGAATGAATCACGGCTCTTGGTCCTTAAGCAACTTAGATTCTAATAGGAAGTAGTATAGACACAAACTAATATTTAAATTATGGAGTGTTTACTCCTACACTGCTGGTGGGAATGTAAATTGGTGCAGCCACTATGGAGAACAGTATGGAGGTTCCTTAAAAAACTAAAAATAGTTACCATATGATCCAGCAATCCTATTCTTGGGCATATATCTGGAGAAAACTCAAATTCAAAAAGATACATGCACCCCAATGTTCACAGCAGCACTATTTACAGTAGCCAAGATATGGAAGTAACCTAAATGTCCACTGACAGATGAATGGATAATGAAAATGTAACATAAATGTGTATATATACTACTATTACTCAGGCATAAAAAAGAATGAAATAATGCCACTTGCAGCAACATGGGTGGACCTACACATTATCATATTAAGAGAAGTAAGTCAGACAAAGAAAGACAAACATCATATGATATCACTGATATGTGGAATCTAAAAAAAATTGATACAAATGAACTTATTTACAAACCAGAAATAGACTCACAGACAGAAAACAAATTATGGTTACCAAAGGGGAAAGTGGGGGAGGGATAAATTACAAGTCTGGGATTAACATATACAGCCTACTGTATATAAAATAGAAAAACAACAAGGACCTAGCACAGGGAATTATATTCAATATCTTATAATAAACTATAATGGAAAAGAATCTGAAAAAGAATACACACACACACACAAACACACACACACACACACAACTGAGTCACTTTGCTGTATACCTGAAACTAACACATTGTAAATCAACTGTACTTCAATTTAAAAAAATTTTTAATATGATACGGTTAAATTGACGACAGGAAGTAGACTGTGGTAATAAGTGCATGGACCTTAGGAGCCAAACTGCCTAGGTTTGAATCAGTTGCCAATTTTATGACCCATAATAACTTATATAACCTCTCAGTACCTAGGGATGTCTATATGATTATGTAATGCATTTAGTAGTGCCTAGCACAGAATAAACAATGAATTCTTCATTATTTTTATTATTGTTACTATTAACATAATCATTATTATGAAAAATGGTACCCTTTGTTGGGCATCTAACCTGTTCTAAAGGTTAGGAAACCTAACTTAGGAAGACAAATACTGCCTTCTATGATCAAACCATAAGTCATCTAAATTCTTAAAACAACAGTCACTAAAGCAATCCATATCACTTTAAAGCTGTTTGAATAGCGTTTTAAAAGTTGCCAAATACAAATAAAAATTTAAAACTATAATATACTCATACATTCTATATTTGTACATATCCATATGGAAACTTGGACTATTCCTCATCAGAGAGTCTTTGGCTATCATTCAAAAGCAGCTAAAGCGAAAGTGAAAGAATGTAAATATGTGCAATTGCAAACTTCATGTTCTTTATCTCTGACTTGTACTAAAAAGGAATAAAAGGGTTGACTAGTGGTATCATTTGGAAAGTTCCTTCTAATGGAAGGATTTATTTAATTTGACTCCAGTTTGAGCTAACAGTACTTAAAGATTACTTATTTTAAAATGGATCCATTCTGTGTGGAAAGCAGAACACGGTTCACAGATAAACTCAGAAATCCCAACAAGATCTGGAATTAAAAATAAAAGATTTTATCTTAATGTTAATACTGTATAAATTTTTCCCTTTAAAAAATATTTCTTTGGTTTGTCTCTATTGTCTTTGCAATTGGTTTTAAGTTTCTTGTACATAAAGGATATTTCAGACATGCTTTCACACTTAACAAACTACTGCTTATAAATGGATATTAAATAAAATCTTCTTGAAAGACTACACAAATGACCATCTAAGCAAAAAGAAAAATCTTTCATATGGGGGGGAATGGAAGGCCTCAAATAAACAATAAACTTCCTATAGCTAATTTTAATCTGAAAAGTGAGCAGACAGGCAGAATCTGGGAGATAGAAGAGGACTTTTTGCACAATATTACCTGAAGTTCCACAATAACTGAAGGTACTTGCTTCTAGCATAATTATGATGCTTACATAAATAACACAATTATTTCTGTATACATCAACAAGACGTAAATAAGCCAAATGATAAATATTTATAAGGCAGGCACATAATGTAGGTTAGGAATCAGTGCTTAAATGTTAGAACCATATATACCCTCAGAGCAAAGTTCCATTAAAATGGGAAATACGAGAATGTAAGGAGTAAAAAAAAACCTACTCTCCAAAATTGTCCCTGAATTGCTTGTGGTTGTCAAAGCATGTCAAGATAGGACCTGTAGAGGGGAAGGGTATGGCTCAGTGTTAGAGCACATGCTTCGCATGCACAAGGTCCTGGGTTCAATCCCCAATACCTCCATTAATAAATAAATAAAACTAATTACCTCCCTCACAAAAAAAGAACCCAAAAATTTAAAAAATAGATATATATATAATTAAAAAGATAAGACCTATAAAAATGGTGCAGTTCTAATAAGAAACTGATACCAACTTCCATAATAAAGCTATATAGCCTCTTTTTTTTAACATTTTTTTCATTGAGTTATAGCCATTTTACAATGTTGTGTCAAATTCCAGTGTAGAGCACAATTTTTCAGTTACACACGAACATACATATATTCATTGTCACATTTTTTTTCACTGTGAGCTACCACAAGATCTTCTATATACTTCCCTGTGCTGTACAGTATAATCTTGTTTATCTATTCAACGTTTTGAAATCCCAGTCTGTCCCTTCCGACCCTCCGCCCCCTTGGCAACCACAAGTTTGTATTCTATGCCTATGAGTCTGTTTCTGTTTTGTATTTATGTTGTTTTTGTTGTGTTTTTTTTTTAGATTCCACATATGAGTGATCTCATATGGTATTTTTCTTTCTCTTTCTGGCTTACTTCACTTAGAATGTCATTCTCCAGGAACATCCGTATTGCTGCAAATGGCATTACTTTGTCAGTTTTTATGGCTGAATAGTATTCCACTGTATAAATATAACACATCTTCTTTATCCAGTCATCTGTTGATGGACATTTAGGCTGTTTCCAATGTCTTGGCTATTGTAACTAGTGCTGCTATGAACATTGGGGTGCAGGTGTCTTTCTGAAGTAGGTTTCCTTCTGGACATATGCCGAGGAGCGGGATTCCTGGGTCATATGGTAAATCTATTCCTAGTCTTTTGCGGACTCTCCATAGCCTCTTCATGTATAGTTGCCACAATTTCAGAAATCTAATCTACTGACAAGTTTCCTTACACCCAATATGGATCAATCATTAATATATCTGGACTAAACATATGAGAAAGTTTTAGTTTCCATTTAAAATAGTCTCAGTTTCATCTTTCTAAGGAAGAAAGGGTGGATAAGCAGACAAGTCATACTCAATATAATTAGTATAAATCCTATTAAGAATTATTTTAAGACAAGCTCTAATATTTCTGGAATAAGTCCTAAGATGACTCAGTAACCGAATGGTCAAAGAATGTTACTTAGGAATTCTAATTTGTAGACTCATAACACCACATACTGAATCAAATCCAGAAAACATTAACTGGAATATGAAAATATAGAAAGACATCACAAAAGAGAATTCTAACTCAAAATGCAAAATCAAAATAGCCTTTCAGTAAGATGCAGATTATCATGGAGGGAGAAAGCTAATTTTAAAAATTCATTCAATTGACAGACTGAACTAGTATGGCAAAAGATATTATAAAAAAATTAAAACACAAAAGACAGACCTGATGAAATACTTGTAATATAGACAACAAAGGATGTATCTACTATATATCATGTATCTTCAAAGCAATACAAAAATAGGCCCAAAAGAATTACAAATGTACAACTGTTACCAAAAGATATTCAACCCTATTAATTAAAAGTTCAAATAAAACAATTTATTTTTCATTTCTCAGATTAGAAAAGAATAGAAAGACTGATAATAACATCCAGTGTTAATGGCAATATAGACACCCAATGTCAAAGAAATGAATATTCTCATACTCTTGATAGGAATGTATAATGATGCAACTTTTTAGGGGGGATATTTGATCATCTATAACAGATAATTTGATATCTATTAAAAATTCAACACAGTCCTCTTAGTTTTGACACAACTTACAGGTATAATCACAGTGGTGCACAAAGATGTCCTCTGCACTACTGTTTATAATAGCCAAAATAGTGAGGGCTAACCAAAATGTGCAACATAAAGAAATGGCTTAACATTGTAAATCAACTATATTTAATAAAAAAAAGGTTTTTAAAAAATGGCTCTGTAAAATAATACATCTATACAAAAGAATACCAAACCTTTATGAAACAGATCTATACATGTTGCCATAAAAGATGTACAACACATTAGGTTAAAAAAGCAAGCTGCAAAACATTATATATATATCATAATCTAACTTCTATAATTAACAGAAAAAAACTTGCATGTCTAAAAGAATTCATTTCAGATTATTAACAGTGGTTATGTCTGAGACTGGTGGGGTAGGTGGTATAATGAAGGGAGGGAAGAAGACTTTCACATTTCATATTCTATATTTTTTTATTTTATTATAACAAGTATGTACTCCTTTTATAATTTTAAAAGATAAGCAAAACAATATATTAAATACCATGTGATGAAGATAACCTATAACTGTTTTAACTGTTTATTTTAAAAATTATTTCTGTGCAATGTTTACAAAATATTTTAAACTTTAATAACAATCTTCAGATCATTAAACCATCATCTTAATACTTGCTAATAATGATAACTTATATCTAGCCAGTAACTTTTGTACCTATAAACAGCTGAATGAAAATCATCTCCTGCTACAGATTTCACAATGAAATATGTTTCACATTTTAAAATGATGCGTCTAGACTTCCAATTTGGCTATGACAGCTTAGCTGGTATCAGAACAACTATAAATACTAGAGTTTTTTAAATGTTTTATGTGTTTGAATGAGAATCACACAAAGATCAACTCTAGATTCATGGGCTCTTTATTCCCTTGATGCATTTTGCTGACTTCTAAGCAGAACACAGAGGCCAAGAAGAAAACAGTCATAAGGCTTGCAACAGTCTCACTAGGCTGGGGATTCAAAAACTGGAATTCAGGACTACCAAGGCAGTCAGCCTTCATATGGCCAAGATCCCAGAAAAGTGAAGTAACAGATAAAATCTAACATTCTTCATTCAATTTCCCCGCAAGGCATCTGCTGGCTCCTATATTTCAGCAGTTTTATGATGGCAGGGAACTAGAAATTGTATTTTAGGGCTCAGAAAGGAAGGGAAAACCTTAGCAAAGACCTCTAACAGGGCTATAAACCAGAAATAAGGGCAAATAGGGGGGTGGGGGAGAGATTCAACAGGATCAAGATGATCTTCCTTAATGAAAGACTGAAAGCTTTCTCCCTAAGATAGGGAACAAGACAAGGATGCTTGCTTTTGCCATTTCTATTCAACACTATACTTGAGGTTCTAGCTAGGGTAATTAAGCAAAAAAAAGAAATAAGAGGCATCCAAATTAGAAAGGAAGAAATATAATTATTTCTGTTCACAGATTAAATGATCTTATATGTAGAAAACCCTAAAGCTTACACACACACACACAGTTAGAACTAATAAATGAATTCAGCAAAGTTGAAAGATACAAAACCAACATACAAAAAAATTAGTTGTATTTCTATACACTAACAGTGAACAATCTCAAAAGAAAATTAGTAAAACCATTCCATTTATAATAGCATCAAAAATAATATAAAATACTTAGGAAAAAATTTAACCAAGGAAGTGAAAGACTTGTATGCTAAAAAATACAAAACATTGCTTAAAGAAGTTAAAGAAGATACAAATAAATGGGAAGACATTCCTTGTTCATGGATTATAAGACTTAATATTGTTAAGATGTCCATAATATCCAAAGTGATCCACATATAGATTCACTGCAATCTCTCTCAAAAGTCCAACAGTGGGTTTTTTTTGCAGAAATTTTAAAAGTCACCCAAAATGCACATGGAATTTCAGAGTACCCTGTACAGCCAAAACAATCTTGAAAAAAAAGAACAAAGTTTAAAGTCTCACATTTCCTGATTTCAAAGCTACAGTAATCCCAAAAAGTATGGTACTGGTATTAAGAAGATATATAGATCAATGGACTAGAATGAAGAGCCCTGAAATAAACTCTTGCACATATGGTCAAATGACTTCCAACAAGGGTGCCAAGACCTTTCAATGTGGAAAGGGCAGTCTTCAAAAAATAGTACTTGGAAAACTGGATATCCACATGCAAAAGAATGAAGATGGACCCTTTACACCATATACAAAAATTATATACAAAAAATGGATCAAAGATCTAAATGTGGGAACTAACACTGTAAAACTCTTAGAAGAAAATGTAAGGGAAAAGTTTCATGACATTGGATTTGGCAATGATTTCTTGGATATTACACCAAAAGCACAGGCAGCAAAAGGAAAAATAGTCAAGTTGGATTTCATCAAAATTTAAAACTTCTATGTGTCAAAAGACACAATCAACAGAGCGAAAAGGCAGCCTACAGAATAGGAAAAAATATCTGCATAATATATCTGATAAGGGGTTAATATCCAGAATACGTGAAGAACTCCTACACATAAACAACAAACAACCCAACCTAAAAATGGACAAAGGAGTTAAACAGACATTTCTCCTAAGATGTACAAATATTAAGTGCATGAAGATGCTTAGTATCACTAATCATTAGAGAAATACAAATCAAAACACAATGAGATACAACTTAATACCTATTAGGATGTTATTACCAAAAAAATAAAATAACAAGTGGTAGCAAGGATGTGGAGAAACTGGAACACTTGTGTACTACTTACTAGTAGGAATGTAAAATAGTACAGCCACTACAGAAAACAGTATGGCAAAAAAATTAAAAATAGAATTACCATACGTTCAAGTCATTCACTTTGGGGTACATATTCAAAAGAATCAAAACAGAGTCTCAAAGAGATGTCTGTACACTTCTGTTCACAGCAGCATTATTTACAATAGCTAAAAGGTAGAAACCAACCAAATACCTACTGACAGATATACAGATAAACAAAATGTGATACATACACACCACATTTCCTTAAAAAGGAAATTCTGAAACATGCTACAACATGGATGAACCCTAAAGATACTATGGTAAACGAAATCGGTCAGTCATAAAATGACAATTGCTATATGATTCCACTTATATGAGGTACCTAGAGTAGTCAAATTCATAAAAACAGAAAGCAGAATGGTGGCTGCCAAGGGCTGAAGGATGGAGAAAATGGGGAGTTATTGTTTCAGTGGGTACAGAGTTTGGTTTTGGGTACAGTTTGGTTTTGCAGTGTTAGGTTTTAAAGAGTTGTGGAGATGGACAGTAGTGATGATTGCTCAACAATGCAAGTGTGTACCAATGAACTGTACACTTACAAATGGTTAAGACGATAAATTATATGTTATGTGCATTTTACCACAATTTAAAAAAAGATAAAAAGATCACCTGGCTATATTGTCTGCAAAAAAACAAAAAAGAAGAAGAAGAGTCAATTCTTCCCTAGAATGAGCTAAAATCTGCTGAGAGAAATTAAGGAAGATCTGCATAAATAGAGAAATATGTATTTTTCATGAAGTGGTAAAGCTCAATATTGCTCTCCCCAATGGAGTCAATGCAATCCCTATGACAATATCAACAGATTTTTGTAGAAATTGACAAGCTGATTCTAAAACTTATATGAAAATTAATGGGTGTAAAATAGCCAAAATCACTTTTAAAAAGAACAGAAATGGAGCACTTACAATACCTTATTTCAAAACTTCAAACAGAACAAAACATAGAGTACAGAAATTCAAAGGGGAAAGAAAAACCTTTATAACAAATGGTGCTAGAGCAAGTAGACAGCCATATACCAATAATTAATTAATTAACTAATTACAGAATCTCTACCCTTACCTCATACCATATACAAAATTCAACTGAAAATACATCAAAGACCTAAACATAAAAGCTAAAATTATAAAACTTCTAGAAGAAAACACAGAAGACAATCTTAATGCCCTTGAATTTTCCAACATCTTAAATAGGTCATGGAGGGAGGGTATAGCTCAGTGGTAGAGTGCTTGCTTAGCATGTACAAGGTTCTGGGGTCAATAAATTAATGAATTAATTAATAAGTAAACCTAATTACCTTCTCCGTATCAAAAATTTTTAATTAAAAAAATTAAATAGGTCATAAAAAATATGAACTGTAAAAGAAAAATTCAATAAACTGTAGCTAACTGAAATTTAAAACTTAGGCTCTTCAAAAAACATTGTAACAAAAATGACAAGGCAAGCTACAGGCTTGGAGAAAGTATTTCCAAAACATAAGTCCGAGGAAGGCTTGTATGTGAAATATATAAAGAACTCTTAAAATTCAATAAGAAGATAAACAACTCCCTCCAAATGGCAAAAGGTCTGAATAGGTATTTCAGCAAGGAAGATATATAAATGGCAAATGAGGACATGAAAAGAAGCTTGACATCATTAGCCATTAGGGAAATGTAAATTAAAACCACAAGATACCACTATTCAACCACTTGAATAGCTAAAATTTAAAAGTTGGAATAGAACAAGTGTTAGCAAGGATTTGGAGCAACTGGAATTCTCACACACAGCTGATGGGACTATAAAATGGTACAACCATTTTGGAAAACTGGCAGTTTCTTTAACCTTACGATATGATAGAGCCATTGTATTCCCAAGTATTTATCCAAGAGAAATGAAAGCATATGTCCACAAAAGGACACAGATTGCATTTACATTTTAAAAATGCAATCTTTTATATTGGAAATAAAAATAAAATCACCAGGAGTATTTCTGGTATCTGGTCTTGCATGTAAGGAGCTTAGAAGTTGCCACTCCATCCTAACAAATAAAAAGCTGGCAAAACTGAAAAATCAACAATTCTCCTTAGTTCCACCAGAGGATAAAGGGCAAACCACTGCTGAAAAAATTGGAAACAGGAAAATACACAAAATCATAACTTACCAGAGCAGAAACCCACAAGAAGAAACCACCCCTGGCAACCAGTGCTAGGGTAGGAAAACCTGAGCTGTAATTGATGAAGTGGTGGAGGTTCAGTTTTGAGAGTTTAAAATTCCAGGGGGACCCTCATGCCTTTGTTGAGTTTTACCTCCAAGAGCACTACCAGGTCCTAACGGTGAACATCACAGAAAAATCCCCTCATGCTTCTGGCAGGGGGGAAGAAAGGAAACCATTTCGAAATATGCTAGAGCATTCTCTTATTCTTAACAAAACCTGCCCTCAGGAGAAACTATTTACTACAGCTTAACCTACTGGAGTTTTATCAGAGCCTAACCTACTTGGTTAAAGGAAATACCCAATTCCAGCCCCTCCAGCCATCCTGTTCCATCTTAGAGAGTAAGAAAATCTGAGAAGCACCAGTGAAGCTCACAGTCCAGGAGCATAAACTCAACAAAAGACTAAGACTTGATCATAGGACTAAAGAATGCTTCTCCTCCCCCTTTAGCTTACCATTGCATTATTAAAGGCCTATTAATTGCAATTCCTTTTACCCAAACATCATGTCTGCCTTTCAACAAAAAAACTGCATGGCATACTAAAAGACAGAAAACACAATTTAAAGAGACTGAACATGCATCAAAACCAGAATCAGATATGGCAGGAAAGTTGGAATTATCAGACCAGTAATTCTTTTAAAACTATGGCCAATATCTAAGAAAGGATAATGCAAGCAGAGAGATGGAAATTCTAAGAAAGAATAAAAAGAAATGCTAGAGATCAAAAACTCTGCAACAGAAATGAAGAATGTCTTTGATGGGCTCATTATTAGACTGGACACAGCTGAGAAAAGAATCTCTGAGCCTCAGGACATGAGAACAGAAACTTCCAAAACTGAGAAGCAAAGAGAAAAAGACAGAAAGAAAGAGGAGGGGAGGGGAGGGGAGGAAAGAAAGAAGAGAAAGAAAGAAAGAAAGGCAGAAAGAAAGAGAGAAAGAAAGGAAGAAAGGAAGGAAGGAAGGAAGGAAAAGGAAGGAAGGAAGGAAGGAAGGAAGGAAGGAAGGAAGGATGGAAGGAAGGAAGGAAGGAAGGAAGGAAGGAAGGAAGGAAGGAAGGAAGAAAGAAAGAAAGAAAGAAAGAAAGAAAGAAAGAAAGAAAGAAAGAAAGAAAGAAAGAAAGAAAGAAAGAAAGAAAGGAAGGAAGAAAGGAAGAAAGGAAGAAAGGAAGAAAGACACCCACCCAAGAACTGTGGGAAAACTACAAAAGGTGTAACATACATATAACAGGACTACCAGAAGGAGAAAAGGAAAAAACAAACAAACAAAAAAACAAAAACAGAAGCAATATTTGAAGCAATAATGACTGAGAATTTCCTCAAATTAATGTCAGACACCAAACCAGATCCAGGAAGTTCAGAGAAGACTAAGCAGGATAATGGGGAAAACAAAACAAAACAAAAAAACAAAAAACAACTACAGCTAGGCATATCATATTTAAAATTAAGAAAATCAAAGCTAGAGGGGAAAAAAATCTTGAAAGAAGTCAGAGGGAAAAAACACCTTTCCTATAAAGGAACAAAGATAAGAATTACATCTGACTTCTCAGAAGCCATGCTAGCAAGAAGAGAGTGAAATGAAATCTTTAAAGTACTGAGAGAGAAAAACTACTAACCTAGAATTCTGTACTTCTCAAAATTATTCTTCAAACTGAAGGAAAATCTTTCAATCTTTTTGTGAACCTAAACTGCTCTTAAAAATAAAAGTCTTTTTTAAAAGTGAGGAGAAACAGACTTCCCCAGACAAACAAAATTGAGGGAATCTGTTTCCAGTAGACATGCTTTACAAGAAATGTTAAAAGTTCTTTAGAAGGAAAATTACATAGGTCAAAAACTGAGATCTACATAAAGAAAGGAAGGGCATCAGAGAATGAATAAGTGAGAGTAAAATTAAAATGTTTACTTTTTGTATTCCCAATTGATCTAAAAGGGGGAAAATATAGCTCAAAATAGAGCTCATGCTTAGCATGCACAAGGTCCTGGGTTCAATCGCCATTAGGTCCTCTAAAAATAAATAAACCTAATTATCTCCTACCACAAAAAAGAAAAAAAAAAGCAAAAAAAAGTCATCTTAATTGATCTAAAAGATAATCGTTTGTTCAAAATAGTAATAGCAGCAATGTATTTGACTATATTGGCTCCTGCGTGGATGAGTATGTTTAAGTGAAATGAATGACAGCAATGATATAAGGGATGGGAAGGAAGAACTAGGAATATTTTGTTATTATAAGGTATTCACATTGCCTGTGAAGCAGTATACTTTTATTTGAAAGTGGACTGGATCAGTAGTAAATGTATACTGCAAACTCTAAGGATATCACTAAAAAAAACTCTAAAAGAAGTATAATTGATATGCTAAGAAAGGAGAGAAAATGGCAGCATATAAAATGTTCAGTTAAAACCACAAAAGGCAGAAAAAGTATGGAAGACAAAAACAGGAACAAAGTACAAATGCAACAAATAGAAAACAGTAACAAATAAGGCAGATACCAATCCAACAATATCAATAATCTCCTTAAACATCAATGGTCTAAACACACCAATGATAAAACAGAGGTTGTCAGAGTAGATCAAAAAATAAGACCCAACTACATGTTGTCTACAAGAAACCCACTTTAAATATAAAGACACATATAAATTAAAAATAAAGGGATGGAAAAGGGAACCCTCCTACACTGCCAGTGGTAATGTAGTTTGATGGAGCCATTATGGAAAACAGTATGGAGATTCCTCAAAAAAACTAAAAATAGACTTAGCATATGATCCAGCCATCCTACTCCTGGGTATGTATCCGGAGGGAACTCTAATTAGAAAAGATATACGCATTCCAATGTTCATAGCAGCACTATATACAACAGCCAAGACGTGGAAGCAACTTAAGTGTCCATCAACAGATGACTGGATAAGAAGTTGTGGAATATTTATATAACGGAATACTACTCAGCCATAAAAAAGAATAAAATAATGCCATTTGTAGCAACACGGATGGACCTAGAGATCATCATTCTAAGTAAAGTAAGCCAGAAAGAGAAAGAAAAATACCGTATGATATCACTCATATGTGGAATCTAAAAAAAAAAAAAAGAAAAAAAAGGACACTATGAACTCATCTACAAAACAGAAATAGACTTACAAACATAGTAAACAATCTTATGGTTACTGGGGGAAAGGGAGTGGGAAGGGATAAATCTGGGAGTTTGAGATTTGCAAATGTTAGCTACTATATATAAAAACATAAAATAAAGTTTCTTCTGTATAGCACAGGGAACCATATTTAGTATCTTGTAATAACCTTTAATAAAAAAGAATGTGAAAAATGAATGTATATGTATATGCATGACTGGGACACTGTGCTGTACACCAGAAATTGACACACTGTAACTGACTGTACATCAATTCAAGAAAAAAATACATCTTGGAACCAAAAAATAAAAACAAAAATAAAGGGATGGGGAAAGATATACCACACTAACATTAATCAAAAGAAAGTGGGAGTAACTATACTGATTTCAATCAGAGAAGACTTCAGAACAAGTAATGTTGTCAGGGATAAAAAGGGGCATTACATAATGATAAAGGGGTCAATACTCCAAGAAGACATGACAATCCTTAATGTGTATGCCTCTAACAACAGAATGTCAAAAAACATGAGGTAGAAACTGATAGAACAGCAAACAGAGATATATGAATCTACTACCATAGCTGGAGATTTTAACACCCTTCTATCAGAAACAGGCAAATCCAGCAGCAGTAAATCAAGACGATACAGCTGAACCAACAGCACCATCAATCAACTGGATATAATTGACATCCATAGACTATTTCATCAAACAACTGATTACACACTCTCCTCAACCCCTCATGGAACATTCACCAAGACAGACCACATTCTGGGTCATAAAATACACCTTAACTAATTTAAAAGAATAAAAAATCATTAACTGTTTGCTCTCAGACCACAATGGAATTAAACTAGAAATCAGTAACATAAAAATAGCTGGGAAAAGCTCAAAATACTTGAAGAATTAAACAACACACTTCTAGATAAGACACAGGTCAAAGAAGAAATCTCAAGATAAATTAAAAAATATTTTGAACTAAACAAAAATGAAAATACATTTTTCAAATTTTGTGGGGTGTCATGAAAGCAGTGCTAAGAGGAAAATTTGTAATATTGAAACCATGTTAGAAAAGAAGTACACCCTAAAATCAATCACCTAAGCTTCCTCCTTAGGAAACTAGGAAGAGAAGAGCAAATTAAATCCAAAGAAGTAGAAGAAAAGAAATAATAAAAATCAGAGCAGAAATTAATGAAATTGTAAACAGAAAATCAGTAGAGAAAAATCAACAAAACCAAAAGCAGATACTTTGAAAAGATCAACAAAATTAACAAGTGTCTAGCCAGGCTAAAGGAAAAAGAGAGAAGACACAAATTACTAAAATCAGATTTGAAAGAGGGGATATCACTGCAGATTCCGTGGACATTAAAAAGACAACAAAGGAGTATTATGAACAACTCCATGCCCACAAATTTGATAACCTAGATGAAATGGAGTAATTCCTTGAAATACTATCTGTCATAACACACAACAAGAAACAGACAATCTGAATAGATCTACATCTATTAAAGAAATTGAGCCAATAATTAATAACCTTCCAAAACAGGAAGCACCAGGGCCAGATGGGTTCCCTCATGAATTCCAACAACAATTTAAGAAAGAAATTATACCCATTTTCTATAATCTCTCCCAGAGGAGAAGCAGAGGGAATACTTCCTAACTCATTCTATGAGGCCAGCCGTTATCCTAAAAATCAGACAGAGATATTAAAAGAAAACTACAGACCAATTATCTCTTATGAAATAGATGCAAAAATTCTCAACAATATATTAGCAAATCAAATCCAACAATGTATTTTTTAAAAATTATATATCATGACCAAGTGGAATTCATCCTAGTATGCAAGGCTGCTTTAATATTCAAAGATCAATTAATGTCCTCCATCACATCAATAAGCTAAAGAAGAAAAAAATCACACAATCATATGAACAGATGCAGAAAAACATTTGACAAAATCCAATATACCCCTTCATGACAAAAAACTCTCAGCCAGCTAGGAATAAGGATAAACTTTTTTTAAACAAATTTTTGTGGTATAGTTCCTGTACAGTAAACTACACATATTTCAGATGTACAATTTGATTATTTTTGATAGATGTATACACCAATGAAACCACTACCATAATCAAGATAGCTAACATTTCCATCACTCCTCAAGTGATAAACTTCTTCAACTTGATAAAGAACATCTATAAAAACCCTACAGCTAACATCATATTTAATGATAAGACTCCAAGCTGTCCAACTAAGATGAGGAACAAGCAAAGATGTCCCCTCTCACCTCTGCTTTTCAACATCATACTGGAAGTTCAACCAAATGCAGTAAGACAAGGAAAAGAGAAGGAAATAAAAGGTATACATACTGGAAAGGTAGAAATAAAAGTGTTTTTGTTGGCATGGTCATGTAGAAAATTCAAAAGAATCAACAGAAAACTCCTGCAACTAATAAGCAATTAAAGCAAGGTTGTAGGATACAAGGATAACACACTAAAGTCAACTGCTTTCCTATATACTAGCAATGAATAAGTGGTATTTGAAATTTTAAAAACCTTATCATTTACATTATGACCCATTAAAATGAAACACTTAGGTATAAATCTAACAAAATATGTACAACATTCATACAAGTTAAACTACAAAACTCTGATGAAAGATACCAAAGAAGAACTAAACAAATGAAAAGATACTCCATTTTCATGGATAATGAAGACTCAATATTGTCAATACAGAAGTTCTTCCCAACTAGATCTACTGATTTAATACCAACCCAATCAAAATCCCAGAAAGTTAGTCTGTGCATATTTTAAAATTGATTCTAAAGTTACACAGAGAGGCAAACAATCCAACTAAATACTGAAGGAGAAGAACAAAGGCAGAGGACTGACACTACCCAACTTCAAGATTTACTATAAAGCCAGTAACCAAGATGGTGTGAAAATGGAGAAACAAGTGAAAAATATATCATTGGAACATAACACACAGCCTACAAATAGACCCACATAAAAATAGTCAACTGTGACAAAGAAGTAAAATGCAATATAATAGAGTTATCTTTTCAGCATATGGTGCTGGAAACTGGACATCCACACGCAAAAAAAAATTAATCTAGACAGACCCTACCCTTTTTATAAAAATTAACTCAAAATGGATTACAGACCTAAATGTAAAATGTAAAACTATGATTCCTGGAAGATAAAATAGGAGAAAACCATTTGACCTTGGGTATGGTGAAGACTTTTTACATACACCACCACCAAAGGCACAATCTATGAAAGAAATAAATGATAACTTGGACATCATTAAAAGTAAAAACTTCTGCTCTGAGAATGACAATGTTAAGAGAATAAGAAGACAAGCCACAAAGTAGGAGGAAATATTTGCAAAAGACATATCTGATAAAGGACTAATAGCCAAAATACACAAAAATTCTTAAAAATCAACAGTAAGAAAAAGAACAATCCAACTAATATTGTGCAAAAGACCTGAACAGACACCTCACCAAATAAGATATACAGATGGCAAGTAAGTATATGAAAAGATGTTCAACATCAAGTCATTAGGGTCCTGCATGTTAAAATAATAATAGCATACCACTACACACCTATTAGAATAGCCAAATCCAAAATACAACAAATGCTGGGGAGCATGTGGAACAGCAGGAACTCTCATTCATTGCTGGTTGGAATGCAGAATGATACACTCACTTGGAGGACAGTTTGGCGGTTTCTTACAAAACTAAACACACTCTTAGCATAGAATCCAGCAATCATGCTCCTTGGTATTTAGCCAAAGGAGTTGAAAACTTATGTCCTCACAAAAACCTACACAAGGATATTTCAGCACTTCTGTTCATAACTGCCAAAACTTAGAAGTAACCAAGAAGTCCAGTAAGTGAATGGATAAATAAACTGGTACATACAGAAAAGGGAGCATTATTCAGAGCTAAAAGAAATGAGCTAAGCAATGAAAACTCATGAAGAAATGCATAAATGAAAAGACAACTACTGACTCCAACTAATGACATTCTGCAAAAGACAAAACTATAGTAAAAAGATGAGCGGTTGCCAGGCGGAAGGGAGAGGGATGAATAAACAGGCAGAGCACAGAAGACTTTTAGGGTAGTGAAAAGATTCTATATGATACTATAATGATACATTTGTTGAAACCCACAGAATGTATAACACCAAGGGTGAACTCTAATATTAAACTATGGACTTTAGGTGATAATGAGGTGTTAATGTAGGCTGTTAACAAATGTACCACTCTGGTTTGGGATGTTGATAGTGGAAGAGGCTGGGGGGGGGGGTGGGCATTGAAGACAAGGCTATATGAGAAATCTCTGTACTTTCTACTCAATTTTGCAGTGAACTTAAAACCCTAAAAAAAATAGTCTTTAAATTTAAAAAAGTCAACATTTAATTCAGAAAACAGGATGCTCTGATAGTTACCAAAGAACTGGAAAAATATTTGGTTCTTCTATGTAGCACAGACACTATGATTAGCTTATGCATTAATTTACACATTCTTCAGAAGAGTAATAGTACATATAATAGGCTTAAAATAGTGTCATTTGGGTGCTTGAAAAACTCTAAAAGCTACCTAAAAAGGGGTTATCATGCTAGAGTCTGAATTTTTGTTAAGTACATACCATTGGAACTCACAGAATAAACTAAAACAATTTGCTTAATATATTTAATAGTAATATGGCAAATTATACATTACTTATATCCATTTCAGTTAAGAACCTAGAAGAATCTCTTAAGGGTTTTTCCGCTTTTTAATGACACAGCTGTGTTCAAGTCTTATCTTCATGTTCAAGTGACAAAGAATATCCATAACACACCACAGTTCTCTGGAATCCTTCAGAGGTTGCAAAATCAACACAACTCAATATGGCCCACAAAAATGTTCTGTTTGGCCAGAAAAGTTTTTTAAAATTTGAATATATTTATGGACTCTGCTTCAGCCTCTGCCCCAGCATTCTTACTTTCCTATCTCCAGCCCAATTCATTCAAGTCTGTTATTTGCTTAACTGCGCCAATAATTTTGGTTTTAGGCCCCTAGCTTATATTGTTACATGTGTAACTAAAGTTATACACAGATTTCTTTCATTTAAAATTTCCTTATGAAATGTTATACCATATTTCAACACATTTGTTTTAGAAATGGGTATTTCCTTTCCCTTTCAATCTTCCTGATTTGAGAGTTAGCACTTAATTAGTCATGTATATATTTTCAGAATAACATAAACAACTTTATTGTAAACAGACAGTGATTTATTAATGTTTTTGCCAATCCATACATAATTGTGTGACAGAATATAGATTACTGATAGTTGGATAAAAGCTTATGATCAAGGAACCATTCCTTTTTTCAAGTGAACAGTTTTGCTCAAAATTAGTATTTCGCAATATTTCTAAGCTGTTTGTTTTCTTTCATTAAACACACACACACACACATATGTACACGCTGAAAAATACAACCCTACTTCAAGAATAAACATGTTAAAATTTACATGCCCTATATGGAGAAACTAAAATGACGCTGGTGGATCTGAAACTATATATAAGAACTTTGTATGAAATATTATGTAACTGATGGAAAAACTCTTTCTTAGACAGCTAATTCTACAAACACACACCTGACAGAGTATACTAAGGAAAAAGTTGGTACAAAACTTTCAAGTGATCATTCTATGTGTGGTTATACCCAAACCATTATCTATTAATGATAAATTAAAAGACTCTTTACCTGTCAGGACCTGAGTTCAGGCACTCAAAAGTTTCGTATTTCTCTTGCAGAAGCTGATGACAATACTAATCCCTGCACTGTGTAGGGAGGTGCATTCCTTGCACTGGCTTAAGTGCTAGTGATTTCACCAACCCTTGAAGTGCAGAACAGTAAAAAAACAGTTTTCAGCCGTTTTTCTTACTGACTTCTCATTTTTTTAAAATATTACAAAATAAGATTTCAAATAGGTTTTTAAATAAATTGTTTAAAGGGCAGTGCCTTAGTTTAAAGAGACACATGCCAGTAGATGTTTCTGAGTTACTGCACATATCACAAGATGGACTTTTATATCAATTAAAAACTTACACAAGGAAGCAACAACTTCATGCCTTCAAATAATTTTCTGATTCTACCTTAAAGCACCAAGATTTTGGCTACAGATATGTAAAGCAGTCTTGCAAAAGGCAATAATAAATATTAATAGGTACTAGATCAGATTAGGTGGGTCAAAAAATTCTCTCTCTCCTATTGACTCATTTATTTCCCCTGCCACCAGCATACACCCCTGAAAGAAGCTGACAGTCAAGTCCACAAACACTAGTTTCTAAAGAAACATACTCTGCCATAAGATAAAAATTAAGAAATACTACTATATTTAAGGGCAAATTTAAGCTAAGTATATATCTGAAAGGCTAAATCTATATGTTTCTGACTCCTTAAAATAACAAATTAATACAACCTCCCATTCTCTTATACTCTAAAATTAAATGGACTTAAACATGACTCCAGGTATTTCCTACTGCTGTAGGAGAAAGGAGTTGAGAAATGTACCTTAGCTAGTTCTGAAGAAAATCTTTTATGTATCTAAAAAAGTTTAATGCTTTTTATATATCTCTCTCCAAGTCCTCTCTACATCCTATAAATTTTCATTGAGAATACTAACACTGCTTCCTTAAGATTCAGATCATTATGAGTTTCGCACCATTCAGTATGCATATTCAAATATTTAAATTCTCTAAATTCTTTTCTGGCATTTTAGCAGAGGAGGATAAAAACCAAACCTGAGCTGAAACCATGACAGCTGGAGGGTACACATTTATTTTACTAAATCTACCTATTAAACTGGACAACATTTTAAAACCCTGCATTGAATTGAAATGTTCTCTACCTACAACAAAGAAAGCTTGGCCTTGAAATGCTTGGCTAAGTTGCTTCCATTTTCTTCAGTTAAAGAAATTAAATAATCTCTCTTTCATTTACCAAACAATTTTTTTTTAAGTTGGCACTCAATCAAAGTCCATTTGAAAGATCTGTTCCTCTAACTTAAAATCGCAGCAGCTGATCTCATTTACAATCAATTGAAATAAGTACTTCCTGGCAATAATATGCTCAACTGCTACATAACATTTTTTTGCCTTTCTATGGATAAGATAACTTATGAAAAATCTATGAAATAAATATTGCCAGGCCTTAAAATGTTACTTGTATGTGTATTTTCAGTACAATGTAAAGAAGGGAAATAGCAATACAAAATATAAATTAAAAGGTCAAATTTCTAACTTACTTTGTATCAAATGAAAAGACTTTCTAAGAGGAAATGTCTCAAAGCAGTAGAGACTAACCAATAAGCCATTTTGACAAAGAATGTCAAGAAGTCAAGAGTAAAATGCAATTCAGATCAGTATTAATATACTTGTGAGTTTATGCCAAACTTGATAACATTTTAAAGTGTAGCTTTTGTGGGAATAAGAATTCAGGCCAAAACTAATTACTCAATGTAATCCTTTTTGTAATCACAAGGGCTAAAATATTTCTCATTTTAAAGATGCTAATTGAGTTCCTACATATTCTATACCATGTGTTTTTTTTAGTATATTCTTCCCCTGTAACTAACTCCATCATCTAGTTTCTAACCTTCACACTCAATCTCATAAAGCAATTATTTTTCTCCCAATTATAAGACTTACTATTTCAAGTTTAATCTATTATTCAAAAGGAAAAAAAAAAACTTGAAGAAAACTAAGCCCCTTGATAAACCTTTCATGTTCAAAGTACTTAATTTTTAAAATAAATCTTCAGCTTTGTATGAATGGTATTTTTCATTTTACACTTACGAAAATGCGATCTGCCTAGGGTCACAAAATAAGTTAATGTTTCAAGTAGAATTAAAATTGTTACATTTCATCTCATAGCACAGTCAGATTATATTATGAACACCTAAAAAATTTCCCAACTCTGAAAGTAACATTGATACCTTACTCTGAAAATGTATGTATTATACACACACACACACAAGCACACACAAATACATATTAGACACACACAGAGAGCTCAAATTAAAACAGAAAACAGCTCTTACCTTCATCTCCTTCTGGTGCATATGAAGCTGTAATAATGTCAATATCAGCACAATTCATCACAATCTGATTGGTTGCCTGCCTCACCTAAGGTGAAAAAAGAAAACCAACAGTGTTAAAAATAGCTTAGATTAATATGTACATCTTTATCTTGGCCTAATGTATGTCATAGGAAATTTTTCAAAAACCCAGACGTCACTAAAACCTACACTAAGTATTTACACATCAATGGTAGAAATAAATGATTAATTTTTAAATATCCAAAGCAGTTCACATTTCCCAACTTATATTAAAAGCAATAATAAATACTTAAGTATTTCATAGAATTTAAATATCTGACTGGGGGAGGGTATAGCTCAGTGGCAGAGCACGTGCTTAGCACACATGAGGTCCTGGGTTCAATCCCCAGTACCTCCATTAAAAATAAATAAATAAATAAATAAATAAATAAATAAATAAATAAATAAATAAATAAAATTTTAAAAATAAATAAATATCTGACCAATGAGCAAAATAAAATCCATCTTTCCTGCTTAAACCTTGACTTAACACCACCTCTTAAATTTTTTTAATTAAAAAACATTTTAATTAGAAAACATGTCTTATATGTTGCAACTAATTATGTATTTCAACCTGCACATCATATCCATCGTAAGGCCTTTCTGTAAGGATAGAGGAAGAAACATGGTATCATAAATTATGTCAAAACTTCATAAAACACACCTGAAATTTTTTCTTTTCCCAAGGAAACATTTTGAATATAACAGACACTAATGACTCATCACGAAGATTAAATAAACTTTTAAGACTTTGTCTTATTTGATTTAGATCCAAAAAAATAAAATACAGGCATAATGAAAGGCCTGTCCTCTTTTCCATATTCCCTATCTTAATAACCACTATCCTAACCTTTTTCGTGTATGTTTAGTACTTTTACTACATGTATAACGATCAGCAATGTTTTTAATCTTATACAAATGGTATCAAAGTGTTTATAACCTTTTGCAATCTGTTTTTTTTTCTTCACTTAACATTGTTTCTGAGATGGGTAAGATGGGTAAATGATGATACATGCAGATCTAATTCATTAATTTTACTTCTGCATAGTAGTATCCCATTCTATAAATTAACCACAGTTATTTATCCATTTCCTCCCTTCCTAAAGGAAGTTAGCTTATTCCCACTTTTTTGATGTAAAGCAGTACTATAATAAAGACCTTGGTATGTGATTTCTTTACCAAGAATCGCCAAATTAGCCTCCAGAGTAGTTTCAACTGGCATTGCCATAAGCAAAGAATAAAGAAATCCCACTTTCAGCAACCTCCAAAAAACTTAAAAATTTTTGACAATCTAATGGAATTCCACTGTTGTTTTAATTAGAATGTTCCTGATTACTTGTAAAATTGGTAACTAAGCCTCTTTTCTTTCTTCCTTTTTTTTTCTTTCTTTCTTTTTTTTTGGCCATTAAGTTTTTCCTCTGCAAAATGCTCATCCATAACCCTTGCCCATTTTCCAACCTGGCTGTATCTTGTTTTTATATACTTGCCGTGTTAAACAAAACCTCAAATTCATTTTCAGATATTGGGTCTAAATCAAAAATAACAAAAATACAGACGTCATAGATCATAAACAAATGCTTACAGAGGCCAATGAAATAGATGAGAGCAGGAGGCAAAGTGAAGTCTATGCATAAAGGAAGGCAATACGTAAAGGAAGGAGGAAGTAGACATTTCTTGGAACCAACCAATTATTGCTGTGTATTAAAAAAACAGACTTTGTGTTGACAGATCTTCCAATTAAAAAAAATAAAGCCACAAATTCAGATTTCTTGTTCAATGTCCCAATTTTTAATTGATGGCAACTAATTCAAATTTTTCAAAAACATGGTGTAGACCAAACAAAACCCCTGTGTAGGACAATAGAGCCTTGAGATCACTGAACAGACCACAGAAATAGGTAAGAACACAGTAATATAAAATCTGTATGAAAAAGCTATACCTAAGAGTAATCATTTTATTAATAACAAACCATAAACACTAAAACTACCTGGCCTAAATTATAGGTAGTGTGTTATTAAGCCTGTAACAGATTGTCCCAAAGTCTCTAACACATAAAGTGAAACTATCTTGGCTCATTAAAAAAAAAAAAAAAAAATTCTCATAAATCTTCTTGTTTCTAAACAAAAATGTCATTTAGTGAACAGTATTTTTATTTTGTAAGTGGTAATATTCCTTCACACTGTTTATTTCGCCAGAACATACCTAAACAGCACTAAAACTTTTATGTCCCAACTGGCTGTTTATAGCACTACATTCTAAAACAACTCTTTGCCTATTCACAAATTGACTTAAAAAAATTCAGAAACACAGAATTGAAGCATTTACTGGGGTGTGCTCCAAAAGGTTAAATGAATAAAAATCTTCCAGAGTTTGAAGTTTATGCCAACAGAATAACAACAGTGGTTTAGTTACACATCTCAATCTTTACCTAGGCAACCCTATTTTCATCCATCAGAATCTACAGTGAATTTAATAATGGTAGCCAAACAGTTAATCTACCAAAGTCAAGATACCTGTACAACACTACATATGCCAAATGACATTTATCTCACTACTACTATATCATTCTGAAGGGAAGTGTTTGTGTACCTTGGAAAGGCACAGAGCGTAACATCCAGTTACAAGTACATTATAATTCCTCCTGTGTTTAGGGAAAACCCACTTGTTTATACTAATGAATTAAGCTGCTTGTTGAACAGCAACTAATTTTTTTTCAGGGTCCTGCCATTTCTGGAAGGGTGGGAGGGAAGAACCAAAGGAGAAAAAAAAAAACTTAGTAACAGAACTCTACTCAAATTTTAAAAATCAGATTGTCTCATATTAGAGATGTTCTTAAACAACAGGATAATCCATAGAAAGTGTGTATCAGACACTGATACACAGTAATTACTTAATAGATGTTGTTATTATTAAGACACATGCACAGAGACCAAGATTAAATGTGCTCTAATCATAGAGATGTTACTCAGAATATCATTTAAACAGCATTCACCTAACAGTTTATAAAGTACCTGATCAGAATGATATAAAATTTAAGAACTATGTGCTACATTATATAGCACATACTATACATTACATTGGATATCCGCATGCTCTATGTATGTCCAAGGAATGTAATTTAAAATATCTGTGTAAACTTACACATATGCTTAAGTGTTCAACTACTACACTGTTCTTTTTGATGCTTTCCCAACAATAGCAATGATCTGATGATTCAGTATGATTTCTCATGCATTCACATCATCATGTTAGTGAACACAACCTGTAAGTCCCACTATCAAAAACACAGGTAATAATGTAAGTCAACACTACTTCAGATACAAGTAATAAATCAAAGGAATTTTAACATTAAGGTCTTCAGTTTCCAAGTCTAAAATAGAAGCAAAATGTGAAAGTTGGCATTTAAATTGTGTTGCTAACAAGCTCATTTTCAACTTTTCCATTTGATGCTATTAACTAATGGAATATTTGTGTAGCCTTTGATTCAAACCTAGGGTTGGTTAAGGCTTCTTGGAGTCTTACACAGCCTGCACTTCAACTGAACCAAATGCTAAGTAATGGTGCTACTGAAGAAGCAGCTCGACCATTAGTAACAATTTTACAATGGAAGTTTCCTAAGGGTTAGGAAGACAGCAATCTGAGATTTTTTTTCCCCCAAGTGAGTCTTTACTACAATTACTCAGGAATACACCTTACATGTACTAGTAAGACTCAAAAGGTTTTCTTCTGATTGCTAGAGTTCTGAGATTTTAGTAAAAGGAAATCTCCACTGTGACAATTCTAAATACCAGTCAGTCTAAAGCCTGAGTCACTCTGCCTAACAAGCGATTTCACCTTTAATATTTTGTAATAATCATTGCCTTCGTGGAATAGGGTTCTAATTTCTAAAGACAGTAAGGAGCAAATAATTAGTAAACACATATTGAGCCAAGTTTTCTAACAAAAGAGACACTTGAAAAGAGCAACTTGCAGAAAGTCAAACATAATATGTAAACATACAGAACATTACTATTCATAGTTTGTGGCTACTTTTATATACCATAAAACTTTAAAACTATACACAGGAATAATAAGAAAGAAGAGAGGAGTCCCCCCTGGGGGTGAGGGTGTGAAGAGATGGAAATGGACTTTAATGGTATCTGTGACATTTTATTTTCCAAAAAACATTACGCACAATCTAAAGCAAATGGAGCAAAACATTAGTATCGCTAAAACTGCGTAGTAGGTTACTTCTCTGTATTTCTAAATTATTTCCTAAATTAAAATAAAATTTTAAAGCAATTACAAGTGGCCAGACAAACTGAGAACTACATATTCGTAAGGTTTTCAAAATGGAATCTCCAAGACCTGGAGAACTAATCTCAGTTAACAAAACAGCTATCAGAAGACTCAGTCCTTTGCCACTAATGCATATACAGATTAGAGTAAGATTTACTTTACAATAAGAACAGGTTCATTTATGTAGCAAAGTTCAGAGAAGTTTCACAATTTACTACTCAGGACCACATTTATCCAGGTTGTATTGGACAATATCAATTATTAAGAACCAGGAAGTTAAAAAAAAAAAAAAAAAAAGCCTGTATGGAAGCCAGAATGGATGATACAAAGTTCATACAATAAAGCTCATACCCTTCACTCAGAACAGGATCCATCAAAGCCTCACTTAGAAAAAAATTAAAGCTCAAACAAGGTCGTTTATTTGGTTACTCAGACCTCTTCAGATCAAGTTCAGTAAAATAGAAGAGGGAAAAAATTGCACGACAGGAAGCAACAGGCACAATAAGTAGCAAGTAATAATAACCTCAGAGTAAGGAAAACAAAGAAACTTTACAGAACAGGTATGAAACTAATAAATCATAGTACACAGTTTTTGGTAATCTATGGCTATAAGTATCAATGACATGTTCAGAATGCTGTTCAGTATTTAGAAAAACAAGAAGAAAAGAAACAAACCTAGATTATGAGGAACTACGGAGTTTAAAAAGATAAATATTTCCATCAAATCAGTAAATATTTTTTAAATTCAAGTGCCTCAAAAGATAAGATTCATTTATCTGGAAAACTCACTGCAGAATTCATTGCCAGATGATACTGGATAAAGCTTACCATAAAACAGTTTCTCATATGCAGGTGTTTTCTGATAGATTTCAAGAAATAGAATAGAAATTCTGAACAAATTCAATTCCTTATGACCAATCTTCAAATTTAATTTCTTAAGACCATTTAGTGACCCAGCACAATACTGGACAAATTAATTTTATGATTTTAAAGTAATTTAAAAACTACCAAATTGTATAGAAAATACGCAAAATTTGGGCAGAAAATTCCATAACATGGAGCTGACAATAACATCCATTTAGGTGCCAAGGTTCAGCCTGCCAAACAATCTACCGTATCTATAACTCTCCTTTAAGCGCCAATTTAGTCATCACCAACATGAATATTTTGTTGGTAGAGGCCAGGGATTGTTTAGTACATCCTGACTTCTGGCCTTGAAGGATGAAATTAATTTCTTTGGCTCAGGTAAAATATTTCCAAAAGAGAATTACAGTATAAACCACTATAAGCTAATAACCAGGAACTGTAGCCACTCACATAAACTTGTAATCTATTTTTTAATTAATTATCCACAAAACAAGAGAGTCAGAATTTGAAATAGCTACAAAAATCTGTTGCTCTCAAATATCATAATGTTAAGGGAGAGGAAACGGAATGTCCCATTTCTCTAGGCCCATGATAACACACTTTCAAAATCTGCTGAATTAGACCACACTCACTTACGTAAAAGACAACTACTTTTTAAATCAGTGCACATTGAGTAATTTTCATCTTTCCCAGGAGTCCACACCCCAGGCTGGGTTAAAAATCCACTAGGTTTCTAATATGTAACCTGTACAAACACTCTGGGCTTATCATAAAATTTTGCAACTAAAGCAACCAAGCAACTTGCATACTTTGTGCAATGTAATTCCAAATTGTTAGGGAACTGACCCAAAACCAGTTATAAATCTAGGTTTCTAGAAATATAATTCTGCCCACATTTTGAGATTTCCACAGATACTACCTAATACCACAAGTTTAAATTTATTGCTCCAATCCATGGATTTAAAAAATATCAACATATGCTCTTCACTAGTTGTATTAACTTTTTACTAATGTTAACTCCTGTTTACACTTCCAAAAGTAGTAATGTGTATAATTAAAAAGTCCAACCATCCTTTAATAAAACTTGTTAGAATCCATTATCGTGCTATCTTTCATCTGTGTTGCCACCTAGACTCAAAAAATTTTCTAAAAAGAAAGGCTTTGAAAACTTCATGTTACTAAAAAAAAGGTTTATTCCCTTGTATCAAATTAACAAGTCCCTGATAATACCTAATACATTACCATGTGCTCCCTTAATGGCCCAAAACAGTCTTCCACCTCTCTCTCATTTCTTTTGAAAAGCAAGCAGAAAAGGGGTAAGGAGGAGCATGTCACTGCTTATTGTTCTACTCTAACACTTAAATAAAATTGTCACTTTCCAATAAAATAATCATTTGAAAATCTTCATTCACAATTTTTTTCTGAAGTTTTTCTCTAGATATGTATACCTCTCAAAATTATGAACCCATTATGACAACTATTGGGGTAGAGAAACACATGATTTTTTTTTTAATGTTAATCTTTTCACACAATGAGAACTCATTCATTGCTAGGCCCTTCTTCCCGCAGGTTTGCCAAGTCACAAGACACACTACTGTTTACAATCCCTCCCATCTGCCCCTAGCCAATATATATCAAACACTCCAGTCACTTGGCTTAAATAAACAGTCTCCCAAATAACCCTCTCAAATCCTAAATTAGACCCAAGATGCACTCATTCTGATTCATATTCTTCATGGAAAAATTTTAAATCACCTGACTTTCACAGGGATAAGTTTTGCTTTTTGATGGAGCCAAACCATAGAGTCCTCATGCTTTCACACAAGTGCTCCAAATCTGACAGCATACTTTTTAATTCTACACTTTTAGATATATTTTCAATCTGAGTACTCGGCTTTCAAAACCAACTGCCAACTTCCAATTCATTCGAACATTACGGTAGTCTACATTTCTTTCATTTCGTTGCTATAGACACCCTGTTCTTTGAGGTTGAGTTCTACTGATTTTTTCTCCTTGACTGCAGGAGGAAAAGAAATGAAACAAAATACATTTACCATCATTCTTTCTAAAGATAACTACTAAACAGTTTTCATTTTTCATTACAGACTTTACGTAATACATCATATAACACGGTACCACAAATGTCTATTGTTTGGGACCTTCGTAGGCATCAATACTAATGATCTCCAGAACCAAACAATACTTTAGATAATCTGCGGGGGGAGGGGAGGGGAGGAGCATGATTCACCAAAAACTGCAATGAAGAGTAATGGAATATTTTCACCAGTGGTATGCTAAAACTACTAGCTTCTTTCAGAGGAGGGTACTGCTAAGCAACCATCGCTGTAGCAATAAATCCACCTGCTTCAAAGGCTGCAAAGCTAGGAAGATAGGAGGAAACGCGGAGATGGGGTCCTCCCTCAGCTTCTCCAGAGGTTAGGAGAGAACAAAGTCACTGCTGCACTGTCACTTGAGGGGAAGGGGAAGGGGGAGGAGGGCGGATCATCTTGGAAACCCAGCCTCTGGGCCAGAGCAGGCAAGGAGAATACAGCGAGACTGCCCGGGATTAACATTCTCCTTCTCACCCTCTTCCCCGTTCTAGAATCTCCCCTCCTCGCTAACGCGCGGCAGACTGTGAGTCCCAGATGACTGCCCCTTCCAATGTGTCCTCCGTGCGGCGTAGGGAGAACAGAAGAACTGAGTCCGCAGGTTGAGCGTGGACTCCGATGACCCCTCTGGCCTCCCCAACACCCTCCAGTCTTCCAGAACACTACCAAGCCCGGAAGGGCCGCGTCGGGGGGAAGCCCCACACAGGTGTGCTCCACCCGGAGGGACGCACGGGCCGGGCCCGCCAGTTCCCCTAGCGCTCCCCGCAGTGCGACCCCGGCCCCAGCCCAGCAGGGCAGAGCACACACCCCCGGGCGCCCCGCAGCCGCACCAGAGGGGCGCGCCAGTTCCCGAGACGGCCTCCCCAGTCCCAGGCCCGCCCTCTCGGCCGGGCCCCCAGCCCAGCCCGCGGGCGCGGCCTAACTGCTTGCCCGGCAGCTCGCCCCCGGCGCCCAAGGGTCGCCGTACCTGGGCGGCGGCCTCCAGCTTGCCCTCGAAGGTGAAGTCCAGCAAGTCGGGCTTGAGGCAAAGGCTGTAGTTGATGGGGGAGACATCGGTAGGAAGCCGCTCGAAGGGCCTCTTCTCTGGCATCGCGGCGAGGCCCAGGCTGTGGAGGCGGCGGCTGCGAGAGAAGCGGCTGAGGAGAAGGAGGAGGGGAGGAGGCGGAGGACCGAGGAAGAGCAGGCGGCGAGCGAGGGAGGGGGCGGCGGCTGCCAGCCACATCCACCGAGCGCGGGCGACCGCCTGAGGAGAGCGACCAGGGGAGCCTGGGGGCGGGAGAGAGACCCAGCCCGAGCGCCAGGGGCCAGGAGGGAGGCAGTAAGGGCGGGCGGGCTGGCTGCCTACGGGGAAGGGGGCGGAGGGGAGGGAAGGGGAGGAGGGCCAGCAGGGAGGGAAGGAGGCGGCGGCGGCAGCTGCGTGCGCGGCCCCGCCGGGCGGGCGCGGCCCCGCCGGGTGTGCGCGCGCGCGCCGGGGCAGGGGGCGGAGCGGCGAGGGCGCGGCCGGCGAGGCGGGAGGGTGCGGGGTCGCAGGCGCGCCCTAGGGGCGGGAGGCGGCTCTCCGTACTGCACCTGTCGGCGCCGCTGCCGAGCTGGGGCAGCATGCGAGCCAGAAGGAGCCCGGAAAGGTTTGAGAAACGGAGGAAAGGCTTGAGGAGCTCGCCCCGATCTGTCTTTGGAAATTGAAGCCTATGCAGTTGGTCAGTGCAGTCAGGGCAAAATGTTAAAATATTAAGTCAGAGCAAAACCCCAAACTAGATTTTTACCTCCAGATCACGGAAAGCCTGACTGGGGTCTCTTTGTTCATAATCATTCCTGCTATTTTAAGTAGCAACTTCAAGGGATGATATGAAGAATTTTGTCAGAAAACCTTTAATAATCCAGGTTACTTAAACCAATGCAATTTGGACCTTTGAGGGAGTGATTTCAAAAGTTACAAGATTTTTGTTTCCATGATTTAATGTTCAAAATAAGATATGTTTCACCTTTTTAAAAATAAAAGACACTTTACCAGTTGTGGCCTTTTTAAAGGTAAATTAGCCGTGGCTTCCTCAATTCTGTAGCTATATAGCAAATTGAACTATGTATATATTAATATAAATACATATTAATCATATATAAATGTGTATAAACTTAAATATATATTTTAAAGTGTCAAGGGCAAGATTTTATCTATAATCCCCATGCTCCTTTATAGAACCTTCTCATGTACAGCCCCTTAATTTCCAAAACTCTGCTGAAAGTTGTATTGGACTAGCATTGTCTAATAGAAATATAATGTGAACCAACTAAGTAACTTAAATTTTCTAGTAGTCACACCAAAAAAAAAAATAAAGAAAAAAGCTGAAATTGATACATCTTATTTAACCCAATATATCCAAAACATTATCATTTCAACATGTTATCGATATAAAAATATTAATGAGGTTTTTTTTTTCCCCCTGTAGGAAGGCTTTGAAATCCAGTGTATATTTTACATTTAAAGCACATCTCAATTCTGACTAGCCAGGTTTGGGGTGCTTAAAAGCCCCATGTGACTAGTGGCTATTGTATTGGACAGTATAGTCCTATAGACTGGGCCTGCCCTCTTATCCCCCGAATCCTACACACGTTTTAGGAGAGACTGAAAAGCTGTCCTCAATTTTGTCCATTCAAGTCTTTGCAAACTAAGATGTGAGATGGGGCCTTTTGTTATATGGATGCATTTCTATGACTACTACTTGGTCATAGAAATAATAATCATCTAATAACTATTATTACATATTAATAATCTAATTAACTAGTAATCAAATAATAATGTATTGAGTGCTTACTAAACACTTTTCATGTGTAAATTCATTTAACCCATTCAACAATTCTGTTAGGTGGACACCATTATCCCCATTTTACAGATGAGAAAACACACACAGAGATTCAGTGACTTGTAGCTGGCATTAGGACCCAGCCCTTTTTTTTCTCTCCTGGAAAATTTTGCAGCAGCTCCTCTATTTTTTAATTTTCCAGTTTTGTGTTACTGTAATCCATCTGTATCTCAGCTTCTTGAAAAGTTATATTCATTATGCAAGAATCCCTAAGGCTCCCTTTTCTCTGTTGAAGCAAATTTGATATATAACATTTTAAGGCTCTCCATGAACTGTCCTTACCTTTTTCTCAGATTTGTTTCTCCTAACATTTTAACATAGATTCTCCAGTCTTAGCAAGCTAACCTGTTTACCATTTGGCCCTTAGAGCTTGCTCATTCTGTCTGGCTCATGCATTGTTGCTGGAAAGGCCTCCTCATTCTTTTTGACAAACCCAGGCCCCTCCCTTCCTTCAAAACTCACCTCTTCCAGAAAGTCCTCACAGACTGACTCCACCCAACTCTAACCCACTTCCCATCAGTTTCCAAGCACTGGCTTTTGTGGACTTATTTGCTCTTATTTGTTCTGCAACTGTATTTAATTTGTCTTATATGAATATCTTTTCAAGATGTACTACCACCAAGAGATTGACTTCTTATTCTTTTGTAACTGTTCGTACTGAGCTCTGCAAAAGGACATCCCAAATGTTATTGACACAACTAACCAACTGGCCAGGAGAGAATATTTTACCCAGTCTGTAGCCTTTCCTTTCTGTACAAAGTGTGTGCCCCATAAAGAAACTACATGAATCTAAGGCTAGAGGCAACTTTCTTTTATAAAATCACAGAAGTGATTCTAAAAACAAAAAACTTACTGGGGCCATAGACTCCATGGCAGCAGTAATTTTGACCCTGCGGAGGATAAAGGGGAGAACCTTACTTGGCCCTATCCCTCGTACCATGACCCAGGAGGTTCCAATGCAGCAAGTCAAGAGTGAACCCAAGCCTACTTGGGATAGAGGAATAGAAGGTAGCATATAGTTCCCGTAAAGACTAACAATCTAACATATGCTCCAGGGAGGCTTCTCTGGAATAACTTAAATGAAGAACACAGGGCTCTTGGAAATTCATTTTCCTCCATGGGGCTTTAGGCCTCTCAGGAGAGGGGAAGGAATGGGGAAGTCAGTAATATCTCAAAGTCATTAGCACTACTTCTAACATATTTCTAGGCTTTTCTGTTTAACGAAGCCCTTGAAAATCTGCAAATGAAGACTATGCAAGTTGTATACTTCAATAAAAAGTTAAGAAAGAAAAAAGCTAATCAAAGTCATTCTAACCTTAGTCACTTTTGTCTTTAGTTTTAAAGCAGTAGTCTGAGATTCTGAGGACATAGTCCCAATCTTTATCTATGACCTAGAGCAAGTCTTATAATTTCTCTGCTTCAGTTTCCCCTATTGGAAAGCAGATAAGTGCATAATGCATAGTTTTCTGAAAGAAAAGTATTATTATTTCACTTGTGGTTTGGGAATTTCTTTTTTAAAAAGTCTGTCCTGTTCTTAATATCAAAATAATACAAGTTGTAGATAAAGAGTTAGAGTAAAAGATACACAGTTGGTCCTTGAATAACACAGGTTTGAACTGCATGAGTCCACTTACACATGGGACTTTTTTCAATAAATACAAACCATAGTACTACACAATCCATGGTTGATTGAATCCTCAGATGCAGAGGACAGACTGTATGGTTTTACATGAATTTTTTTTGACTGGAGGGAATGGTTAGCATCCCTAAACCTCCGTGTTGTTCAAGGGTCAACTGTGTAGAGCAAATTGTAAGTCATTGAAAGAGATGTTTCAAAGCAAAGGGAATATAAAGGAATTGGGTTAGGGAGCCAAAATATTCAGGCAGAAGGGCAAGACACACTGGCCATGAACCATTGAAAGGGGAAGAGAAAGATATGGAAGAATCTGAGAGGCCCAACATATTAGATGAAAACAAAGCATTACTGTTACTATTTAGCTGCACTTAGAAATTTTAGCCTCCGGTTTCAGTTTCAGGCATGTAACTCTAATTCCACTAATATGAGTCTTACCTCCAGAAGATGGTAAAGGGGTTCCAAAAACCAGGGAAGCAATAAGTCGGAGAGCAATCCATAGGCAGCTGATGCCATGAGACTCCAGCCTGGACTCTTCTGTAACTTAAAATGGCTGTTGGAATGACCGTTGGAAATGTGGGGAGGGGATGGAATGTTGCCTACCCAGCCTATGCTCTTCATGAAAGGGAGGTAGATTAATTCCATATGCTTCATTTAAAATGTATATTATATGGATGGTTAATAACTATATCAGATATAACGGTGATGTGTGTGTATATCTCTGTGTGTTTGTTTGTTTGTTTGAGGGTGGCCATATGACATTATATACATCCAAATATGGCCAAAGAAAGGTCCTCAGAGTCGGAAAGAGTTTCATTTCTCATGGTATCTTTCCATCAGGAAGTTAGAAAAGTCATAATTTCTACCTATCTTACTTCCTTTCTAGCCCCTCCCCTTTTTCATTACTACTACTCCAGGATTATTTACCAATCCCAAGTGACTGGGCAACTACATGACTAAACCCAGGCTGTTTGTTGGTGATCTTCAAGTTGAGATGATTCTGTTTGACCCGGTCTTCTTATGAAGGGTTAGCCATCAGAGCCTTGCAGAACATGAGTCAGGGAGTAAGGCCAACACTCTCTGCTGTAGGGAAGAATGCATATGTCTGTGTCTGATGCGTGGGTCTCTGGAATGCTGCTACAACATTTCCCATGGAATCCCAAGTCTTTAAAGGTTACAGTGTTCTGGAGCCGGCATGCTGGAATTGACTTAGCAATGATGTTGCCTTGATTTCAAATTCAAAAAATAACTGAGGGCTCTGGTTGAACCAGACCGGTGAAATGTCCAGGAGGATTAGTCTCAGCAGCTTGGCAATAGTCAGATAGCCTCAGTTTCTCCACATGTGCCTCTATTTCTGTTTGCTTTTTAAATCCCTGACAAGAAGAATTTACATCAGAATTAGTTCTCCCTTAAGACCTGATTCCTTGCCTTGCAATGAGTATAATCTCAACCTCTGTCCAACCCTAGGTTAAGGGTGGGGTGAAGAAGAGACCCAAGACATTAAGGCCTGCCAACCTGGTGGATGTGATTTTATGAGAGCAATTTGCCTTTGAAGTTTTAGCCACATCTTAAATAACTGAAGATGACAATCTTCTGCTGCCAGCCTCCCTACAGAATTTACATAGGAGTCAAGATTAATAAACACTTCAAAAGTATAGAGAGAACTAGAAATTAGCTTGTGGCCTGCTTACACACAGGACTGAACTGAAAGTTATCTTGTCCTCAAAAAATAATGCCAGAGCTGAAGAAAGACCAGAAGGTAAGCATCTAGGACCCTTTCATTTTCAGATAGTTTGCATTTTCTAGGCAAATAGTCTCGGTATGGAGACTAGCCTTGGGGCTCTGGTGCCTATTTTTTCCTAAATAAAATCTAGATGGTAACATCTCTGTATTGTGAATTGACTCAAGAAGAAGCCAGAGAGACAAAAAGCAATTCAAACCACTCATATTCTTTAGTCCTTGGGAAGCCGTACCAGCAGTTTCTAGATATGGTCTATTTTAGTTCAAAGTGCGATCACACTGTATAAAATATACATTCACTGAGAATGAGGCAGAACACAGATACCCTAGGCACCTGACATCAGGAATTAGGGCAGGCCAAAAAAAAAAAAAAAAAAAAAAGAGACAAAACTCTTTAGGCAAAAAGGTATAATTCAAACATTCAAGAGAGATTTATATTTTTCTTGCCCCAAACCTAGATTAGCTACAAAGTGGGACCCACAGTTTTAGGAACTCTGCATCAGGAAACCCTGAAGCCTCCCTACACTGTCCTGATGTGTCTCCATACCAAGAGATGCTGAAATATGACATCTTTTGACCCTATGTACTTTGCTAAGGTGATTCATTACTGTCTTATCTCAATTTAAGAGGGTATCATATGTGGAAGGAAGGCTGACAGGATTAAAGGAACCAAAAAGGTGGAAGAGAGAAAAAGAAGTCACTATTTTACAGATAGTGCTATTCTTACTGTCTGACAGGGTAAATCACTTTACTTTAAAGCCTCTTTTATTTTTTCTCTGGGAATTAGAACACTATAGTTCTATCCAGGTTGGGTTCAGACTTGAAGTTTACAAATTGCAGACCTGAAAGCAGACACTTGTTTTATCCTCCTGAACAAGAAATTTTAAATGGTAAAATCTTTATGGTTTTTGTTCTCCCTAACTTTCCCCAACTTCATGGGAAAGGGACGGAGAAGCTCAATATGCCATATTACAACACTAGGATTCAAACTTAAATCTTAAGGATAGGTAAAGTAAGTTGAAAATAAGTTCCTTTGGGTTTGTTCTTTTTTATTATTTTTATGACACTTCAACTAAAAAGGATCACAGAGTGACAGAGATAGATGCAGTAATTAGCCCAAAATTAACCATAAAGCAGTGACAAAAGCCATGAAGAGAATTTCTGACTCCCAGTCCTGTCTCCTTTCCAAGTATCCATGCCATCAAAGTTAACTGTCACAGGACAAGTGTTGAAATATTAGAGGGAACTACATGCCCTAGATTTTATTAGACAGTCCTGATTTCACTTATTCTCCACTGTTGTCATAACCATGTAAATGTCCTAGAAATTCCAATATTCTGTCACTTGAGTTTAAAGAAAGTGAAAGAATTGTGTGCCTGGGATTCAAGGGGAAGAGGGCACATGATAGCTGGTGTAAAGGCCGGGTAACAGGAAGGAGACAGAAAGATCTGATTGCTAGAATAACCAGGCAGCTCAAATGAGCGTAATAGAATCCCGTGCTGCAGAGCATCAGCTGATGCTAAAAAGAATGCTTCTCCTCCATGAGTGTTCACAACAGACTCAGAGCAACATTGCTGTTTTCAGCCCACCTCTGGAGTGCTAGTATTCTAGCCTCCCTTAAAGAGGATGAGATCTGACAAATATAGATATCTGCACAGTACAGGTCCTATTAAAAAGGGCAAATGGGATGGGGGGAGGGTATAGCACATGCTTAGCATGCAAGAGGTCCTGGGTTCAATCCCCCGTACCTCCATTAAAATAAATAAATAGATAAACCTAATTACCTCCCCTGAAAAAAAATAAAAGTAAATTTTAAAAGCAGGACATTGGGTGTAATCCTTTAGTGAAAGAGGTAAAAAGAATAACTTCACTAGAAAGTCATTTTCATGTAGCAGTTTTGAAGTCCTCAAACTGCTTTACAAAATCAGGTTTGTTCATTCCTCACTAGGAAGAGCAAACCTAGCAAGAGAAACAAGTTCTCTAGGTTCATAAATCCATACAGTTAATCCTAGGCTCTTGGCCCCTACATAAACAAACCCTAGAGAGTCAATTGAAGTATACCCTTTATTTAGCATAACTAAATATTCCATTGCCACTAGAAATAATTGGAAATACCTTTAAATGCTTTTCAAGTATTTTTCAGTGTGAAAGAGAGCAGAAAAAAGGTTCAAATCTTTTCCTTTTTTTTTTTTTTTTTAAATGAAGGTTCTGGGGATTGAATCCAGGACCTCGTGAACACTACACATGGGCTCTACCACTGAGCTACGCCCGGTTCCTTAATTCTTTTCCTTCGACCGTGACCATCGCTAACCTCATAGTAATCCTAAAGCACATTTGCATCAGCCAGGTGGGGCCTCTTGTTCTGCAGAGTAGGCCAAGTAACTCTCCCCAGTACTAGGATTGCCAGATAAAGAACAGAACACCTAGTTAAAAGTGATTTTCAGATAAACAATAAATTGTTTTTTAGTATAAATGCTTCAAATATTTCATGGGACATGCTCATACTAAAAATATGCAATATTTGGGGGGAATACTTATTCTAAAAACTCTTCATTATTTATCTGAAATTCAAATTTAATTGAACATTCTGTATTTTTTATTTGCTAAATCTGGCAACACCACCAGAGTCTGCTTTCAGATTTTGAAGATGGCAGCCAACGGCTTTTGAACTGTTTGATTTTATTAAAGGGAATTTTAAAATAGCTTTGCATGTTTGCAAAAATCTTTCTCTTGAGAGTCATTGGCATGCTGTTGTGTTTAGTTTTTTAGGCTATGAAACCCCTAAAAGGATTCTCTGACTCTCTTTTAATTTTTATATACCCCAGAGTATTAACGTTAGTGGAAAACAGCATAGGTTGGTATCAACTGGCTCTGTAAAAATCAACTTGTCTCTTCAAATATTTCAAATACTGTAAATACTTTTTCTGAGATTAAATACCCATTTTCAAAATAGAGTGGTGGTTGTGCCGTATTTTATAAGAGAAATTGCCTTGAGAGTGATGTTGGCAAGATTATGTGGAAAAGCAGCCAAATGCTGATCTACCATACTGGGAAACCAATGATGGTTTTTGATTTCCTTCTCTCACCACCATTACTATCTTAATATCCTTTTAACATTTCCACTCACCTGCAAATGATGCAGGCAGACATTATAGACCTGATTCTGCCACTTCTGTAAATATCAAAGCTTAACCATTTTAATGTGTGGGAGGAAAAAAAAAAAACACTGTGAAGAATAAATATTCACAGGGTTTTAATCAAGGAATATCCCAAGAGAATCACATTTTACCATAACCCAGAAGAGGGAAATCTTTTCCATAATATTAATAATTTGGTTCTTTAGGAAAATCATCTCCTCCTCACTTGTTTATTAAGTATTTATTGAGTGCCTAGTGTATGCTACTCATGTGTGTATATAAGTTTTGATGGAAATATAATTTTCATACAATAAAATGGACAAATCTCAAATGTTCACGTCAATGCCTACTGACATTTGTAACCACTGATAACTACCAGTCAAAACAATATATAGAATATTTTCATCACCGTGGAAAGTTTCCCCATGGCCTTTCATTCAGTCCTTACCCCTGACCTGACTTTCCTCAAGCAACTCACCTACTTTCTGATTTTTATCACCATGTATTTGTTTTACTTGTTCTTGTACTTCATTCACATCAATGCAGTCATTTAGGATGTGTTTGCGGTGTGTTTGGTATGAGTGTCTTTATACAATATAACGTTTTTGATCTATACATGTTATGTATATCAGTGCTCCATTCCTATATATTACTGAGTAATATTGTAGGCCATACTGCAATTTATTTATTCATTCTCTTATTGATAGACATATTTGGGTTCTTTCCAGTTTAGGGCTATTATAACTAAGGCTACCTATGAGCGTTCTTTTACAGTTGTATGCATATATGTCTTCATTTCTCTTGGTCACATACTTAAGAATGGAATTACTGAGTCATGGGTTAAATGTATACTTAATCTTACAAGAAACTGCCAACAATTCTCCAACATAGTGGTACATTTTTACACTCTCACCAGCACTGTATGAGCGTTCCAGTTTTTTCACATCTTCACCAACATTTGGTGTTGTCAGTCTTTTTTCAGCACTTCTAGTGGATGTGAAGTGGCATCTCCTTATGGTTTTAATTTGCATTTTCCTGATGATTTCTGATGTTGGGCATTGTCACAGGCTGGATTCTTTTGGAAGCAGACTCATCAGGAGATTAGTCGGCAGGAGGTTTTTGAGGGAGTGCCCTTGGGCTTAACATTGGTGGAAGGGAAGAGTTAGAAGCATGACTGGACAGAGGAAGAAGTTGAGCTACAATGAAGTCACAGAGGCCTCCGCTGACCCTACAGAGAGCACTGAAACTGGGATGAACCTTCAAAAATTCTGAGTTTGAGGGGTAGGGTATAGCTCAATGGTAGAGTGTGTGCTCAGCATGCACAAGGTGCTGGGTTCAATCCCATTACCTCCATCAAAATAAATAAATAAAAACCTAATTACCTCCCCTCAAAATATTTTTTAATGTGAAATTGTGAAAAAGAAAAAAGAAAAAGAAAAAGAAAGTTTATTGTTTCTTATTATAAAAGTATTATTTGATCAATATAGGGAATTCAGAAAATTTACATAAGCATTAAGAAAAATCATAAGCAATTCAGAAATATCACTGTTATTATTTAGTATACTGACTTCTTGTCTTTTTTATGCATATATACATAACACATGCACACATATACACACATACACACACACTTATCATGTTAGAATCATAACCTACTTGACTTAATATATTACTCAAGTATTCATGTTATTAAATATTCTTCAGTATAACTTAATGGCTATAGATAGGTATTAACTTATTTAATTAACTTATAAATTAGTTAACATCTTTATCTAATTTCCTATTCTTGGCTGTTTAGAGTATTTCTAATTATTTTTGCTGTTTTAAATACAACTCAAATAAAACCAAGCTGATGGGTAGCCCAACCTAAGATTTTAAAGAAGCATCATTTCAGCATTTAAAAATAAAAGGAAGAATCAAAGAAAAAGAGGAGGAGAATGAAAATAAAGAAAAAGAAAAGTAAGACTTTACTCCCTCAAGATAAAACCAAAGGGAGATTCCATTAATAACACATAGCAAAGTTTTTCAAAATCCTCTCTTCTCTTTTCCCTCTTTCTCCTACTACTTCACACAGAGGTCAGTTATTTGAAACTTCTCTCCCCACTAGTCCCTCTTTTCCTGGTTCCTCCCTTCCCATCTTTCCTTTTCCCATCATCTCTTCGTCTCCCTACTCCAAACATTCTGATAAAATTCTTTTCAATTTCTTGTAAATATCTGCCCTTTTCAATGTAAATTAAATTTAAGCTGTATTTCATTTCCCTTGGGACCTGATACCCTCATTTTACCAATCTAGCAGCAAAAGATTCTTTCTGCCTTCTGGGAGCAAGGAAGGTTGTGAAAATTCATACCTTATGTTTTCTATCATATAAAGAACCTATATGAACAAACTTATAGACATATAAATTAATATATATCTTTTTTTCCCCTACATGTGACTGTTTCCTTAGGCTAAATATCAAGAACTACAGTCCCAGATCAAAGAGCATGAATTTTTTTAAGGCTTTTAATGCATGTTCCCAAACTGACCTCCAATTTACATTCTTTGGAGCAAAATTGAGAATATCTGCTTCCACAGCCTCCAGCATTATGTTATTAGTTTTGCTTTCTTTTAATCTTTGCCAGTTTGGTAGGTGAAAGTGGTATGCCATTGTTCTTTATTTGAATTTCTTTGATTCCTGGTTAGGAACAACTTTTTTTTTTTTTTTTTAAGTTGGCCATTCTTATCGCTTTGGTGAATTGCTATGCACTTTATACCACGTATACTTTCATTTATTCCTCCAAGTACCATATGAAGCAAATGTTGTTTATTCTCATTTTGGAAGACTGAGAAATGCATGAACTAATTGACTTGCCTGGGATCTCGGTGGCTAATAACTGGCAGAACCACTCAGAACTAGAACTGAGTGCAAGAACTCAGGTCAACTCGACTCAGAAAAGGCACTCTTTCCTCTTCATCACTGGGTCTTCCCATGATCTCTTTCTGTAAACTCCAGAGCTGATGTTATTTAACCCAAAGAATGGCTGGAACAAGACAAGCCTAGAGTTTGAGTTCCCGTTTAAATCTTCCCTAACAGATGGTGCACAAATTGGCCCACTCAGGAGTGGATGAGTTTCCATCACCTGTTTCATTTAAATATTGAGAACTGTGAAAAGACATGATTTTCTCTTGATGGTCATCAGAATCTCCTGCCTTTCCAACAGTGCCACCCAAATCGTTTATCTGTCTCTAGAATCTCTCAGTACCTTAATTTCTTCATTTGTAAAATTAAGTGTTGGACTAGAGAATCCTTGAAGTTCTTTGTAGCTCTTAAATTATATTTTTCCACTAATTTTCTCTAGGAAAAGTGTGCTCACATCCATCAGCTGTGGCTAACGAAGGCTGCATTCAACAGTCTATGAAGTTTAGGAAATTCCCCTTAAGAATGCAATGATTTTTTTTCTGGCGGGGGGAGGGTATAGCTCAAGTGGTAGAGTGCATGCTTAGCATGCACAAGGTCCTAGGTTCAACTCCAGTACCTACATCGAAAAGCCAAATAAATAAATAAACCTACTTCCCCCTGCAAAAAAAAAAAGAATGCTCTTTCCTTTCTGACCTGACTATTCTCACTGTCATCTCCCCTAGATACACTGCACTATTTTCAAGAGGATCTCTCTCCTATGTCTCTCTGTCTCTCTCTGTTCCCTGGATTTGGATATTTCCCACCAGTTTTGTGTGAAGGATCACACTGTATGTTTCTACTTTTTTACCCTCTTCTCTCTCTAGACTCTTTACTGTTTTCTTTGTATCTATTCTCTATGTCCATCTCTGTAGGAGCTACAAGATAGCCATAAAGCCTGGAAACATACATAACAGCTTTTTTTTTTTAACAGATGGAACCCCCTTGATTACTTCTTCTGGAGTATGTTTGTGTATTCAGTGAAAATGAAAATCAAAGATAAATTATATGAGACAAGGCCCACAGACTCATTTGCAAGGAATGCAAGGAATGGTAGAAACTGCATTAGCACTGCATGCAGTGGCCCATCACATTGAACTAAGCATCCCCAAATGAGGAACATTTTGAGTAATGTTATTGAATATAGCATGTATTTTATTATAATAGTATTATATTAGTATTATAATAGTCATAAACCTTTTATTATTATATTCACCCATGATTCCAGGTTTTATGCCCACCAGTGGATTTTTGTCCTTGCCTTTTCTCTCTCTATGTTATCCATATTTCTTCATAAGTATGCTCTTCATTAGAACTGACTTATGTTTGAATTACTTAACTCTGAAGATAGAACCAAGGAGGGAGGGGATAGCTCAGTGAAGACTGCCTGCCTAGCATGTACAAGGTCCTGGGTTCAATCCCCAGTACCTCTACATAAATAAACCTAATCACCTCCTCCGCTGAAAAACAAAAACAAAAACAAAAATGCTTAAGTGGAATCTATTGAGAACCAGAAGTTGTTTTAACAGTGGAGTTCATTTTGACGCTTCTATGTTTCTGTCAATGGTCAGAATTTCTGTCTCAATTAAGAAGAGGAGGTTACTCGAGAGAGGCCTCTTAGCAACACTCAGCATCCATTTAATAAAATAGCCTATCAACATGGCCTTTTTACTTTACTGAAACAATCTGAGAAATTACTAAAAACAATAAAATAGATCTCTATTGAGTACTATTTCCTGAGGGCTTAAAATGTTTACCTATTATTCCTTTCTTTCCTTTTCCACAATATCACTGAGAGACAAGAACTTCTTATTCTCACAACACAAACGAGAAATGAAAGTACAGATAGGTTGTGAATTCCAAAAGCTCACAGTAAATTAAACCAGATCTGAAACCAGAAACTGGGTCTCTCTGCTGAGTCTCTTGGCCAGGCCTTTTTATCCCACAAGAAGCTGTCTAGTTAACGGAGAGGAGCTTGCTTATTCATTGCTCTTGGAAAATAGACCTCTTTCTTCCTTCCTCCCTTCTTCCTACAAAGAAAGAAAGAAACAGGGAGGATGGGTGGGAAGGAGGGAGAGAGAGACAAAGAGAAAGAAAAAAAGAATGAAAGAAAGAAAGAAAGAAAAAAAGGGGAGGGTCTAGCTCACGTGGTAGAGTGCCTGCTTAGCATGCACGAGGTGGTCCTGGGTTCAGTCCCGACTGCCTCCTCTAAAAATAAAGAAACCAAATTATCTCCCCCCGCTGGCCAAAATACAATAATAAAATAATAAATAAATAAAATATTTTTTTTTTAAAAAGGAAGATAGAAAGACTTCCTTCACAGCAGACTGCCACCATCTGGAATGGGTCAGGTAGTAGCCAGCCACTGAGAGGCAGGGAAATGGCTGTGGTCAGTGGTGATTTCAGTGATTTTTTCCCACCACCAGCTGTCATCACAATTTCCAGAAAAGCTGCCAAGGAAAAGCAGGAATTAGCATTTCACAAAACCCTGTCCCTGCCCCAGTATGGATCTTGGAAATTTTTCCTGACTGCTCTTTGCCCTCATACCTTCCTTCTCAAATCCAGATAAACAGGCCAAGGTATTTGACCTCACCTGCATTTGAAGACTGCACAACTCATGAAGGTGCCTCCCTTCTGCCAGACATCCCTACTGAGACTGAGTTATGATTTCTTTCCCCAACTGGGATTGTTTCCTTAAAATCAAAGCCCCCAGGGATTTGCACTTTATCAGTGCTTTCCTTTTTCCCTTTCTCCTCTTGCCCTCTCTCCAAACAATGCACTGAAGGCTCTAGCTATTGAGACACTTACCACACTGTCGGTATCTGGTAATTGAACTGCTTATCTTCACTTCTAGAACGCATGACTTATGTATGTTGCACCCTTACCCAGCAAAGTGCCTAGCCCATTGTTGGGACTCAGTGAAGTTTTGTTGAATAGAACTTGCCTAAATTGGCCTCAGGCACCTCCTGAATTTCACAGTGTGCTGAGTTCCAGGGAAAATTGGACTGACTAAGCCAACTGCTCCCTTCCTGTCTGGCAAGACCCACCCAGAGACCAGAACCCGGAGGCCACACCTCTGCAGAGGGAGAGGGCTTGACTGATGCCCCCTCTGCCTGTGATCCCACCCCACACTTTTCCCTCTATTGCAGGCTAAATAAGGCAGTCCTGAAATTTGTTTTTTCCAGATACATTTGCAGGGTAGAGCTGCTAATTAAACATGCTGTGTGCTAGATAGGGATCAGGGTGGAGACCAGAGCCTGAATTGTATCAAAGAATCACTAAGAAAATTAAGTTAGAATTGGATAGGGACCTAAGTAGACTAGTCTCTCAAGAGAGGTATCTGTCTGTAGGGGTGAAGAGTGTGATCTCTAGAGACCTACTATCTAGGTTCAAATAGTATTTGTGCAATTTTTAAACTGTGTGCCCTTGGACAAGCTACTTAACCTCTCTATATCTCAATTTCCTTACCTATGATGTAGGGATAATAATGGTACCTGTGTCATAATTTTGTTGAAGGATTAAATCGGTTAATACATATTAGTGCTCAATATTGTTATTACTAAGGATGGCTTTGGATGGCAGCAGATTTACATGCTGAGGTTTGTATGTGCAAATGCAGGGCTGGGGCAGAGTTAATTATTAGGGTGTGGAGATCGTAGTGGAATTACTTTGTACCAATGAGTGAGAAGAATTTGGAGTTCAGGGTGGGGGAGCAATCAGAGAGGGTAAGGAGGAGAAATGAGAGATAAGGGAAAAATTAAAAACAATTTCAAATTTACAATAGCGTAATAGCAACATATCTTTAAGAACAGGTATATTTAATTCAAAATTGCTTATGTCACTGAGATCTAAACTACCACTAAAGGCACATGGTACAACTCCTTGGAGAGTAATTTAGCACTATCAAAATAAAAAGGTACATATCTTTTGAACCTTCAATTCTATTTCCAGGAATTTATCCTACCTTGGTACTTGCAAACAGACTCATGGCCTCTTTGTAGTACCAAAAATTTGAGAACTACCTAGCTTTCCATCAGCATAGTATATCTATGCAGTGGAATATTATGTAGCCATTAAAAAGATTAAGGCAAAGTTATACATATTATTCATGGAATGATAGCCAAGCTTTAAAAAAGAGAGCTGTATGGTAGGCAGAGGGAGAGCACCAGGAGCCAACTGGAGGAGCGATACCAAAGTCCAGGCTGCAGTCTACATCCTAGAAGAATATAGAGACACCATGTATGGAGTGGCTGGTGGGGGTAATGAGAGTTAGGAATCACAAAGCCTCCACAGAGTTGCACGGAGACCAGCATGACAGCAGGTGGAAACTAGCAAAAGGGAAGGTGCTTGATGATTCCTTTAAAAACAGCTGGTGTTTGTAGGCCCTATACAGAAATCTGTAGTTGTGTGGTGCCTGAGTGGGTCTGACTTGCTTAATGGGCCAGGAACAGATCAGAGCAAGGCAGTAAAGGAGCAGGAAGATGGGGCTAAGAAAATGAACCTGGGGAGTTGTGGGTGAACAATCACAGTTATGTAGATTTTTAACTAGCTTTTCAACTGAACTCAATGGATATTGATTTTAAAATTGATATCAATAAAGAAAGGGGCCTCATTGTCCTATTAAATATTTTTTATATCAATAGCTTAGATGATGATCTAGCTGGGAAGGATAATAGAATGGATGATAGAAGCAAGATTTAAAATCATCTTGACAGAACTAACTGCCAGAATCAACAAGGTGACGTTTGACAGGGATAAAGACCCACAGACCCACATTTAGGTTAAAAAAAAAAAATCAATTGTAGAGGAAGGAGTAGGATTGGCTTGACAGCATTTTATGTGAAAAAGGTCTAGGACTCACCAAACAGGGTGCAGTCACAGTTTCATGAAAAGACACAATGTCAGATCAAAAGAGAGAATAGCCTCACTATGTGAGGTTTTTTTTGGGGGGGGGGGATTAGGTTTATTTATTTATTTCTAGAGGAGGTACTGGGAATTGAACCCAGGACCTCATGCATGCTAAACATGCACTCTACTGCTTGAGGAAGAATGTGATAAATATTGGGAAAATAAGACTAAGATACTTAAATAATAGCTGTCCTCAAGTGGCTGGTTTTTTCCAAGTACAAGGCTAACAACATGAAATTGCCAATATCCAATCATTTTGATCTATAAAAATGCAATTTTGTTTGGTTCAATCTAATAGAAAATGATATGGACTCATTTTGTAATGCTGCAGAGGGCAAATGAGAATCACTGGTTGAAAAAGAGAAGCAAATATTACATCTGTGTAGGAAAGAATTTGTCACAGTCAGATGCTCAAGAACAGAATAAAGCTGCCTTACAAAGTTCTAGGTTCTTTCTCATTAAAAGAGCCCAGGCAGAGCTGGGTGACAGTCTGCTAGAGATATTTAGAATTTTCTGCATTCACTGGGAGGCTCTCCATGACCTGGCCTGAGTATCCAACCTCTTGGCACTAGACCTCTGTGAGCATCTTGGTCAACCTGTGTTGTCTCACACTGCTGTGTCTTTGTGCTTGTCAGTCCCCTTGCCTAGAATTTCACATCTCCTTCCCATGCACCCTGCAAATTCCTACTCATCTCCCCAGATGCAACTCAAATGTGGCCATACCTGAACTCCCTAATAGTATGTCATAGTTTTTTTATACCTTGGACCTTGTGCTTACTTCTTCAGTGGCATTTAACATTCCTTTGCAGCTTGGGACATACTTCTCTATTTCCTACTAAATGTGAGCTGCTCATGGGCCAGAAATATGTCTCTTTCATCTTCCATATTCCCAGTAATTAGAGCAATAACTGTAGATACTCAAGAAATATTCATTAAATGAATGTGGTTAATTAAAATTGTTATTCATACACATTTTGGTTTTTTGTTTTGGTTTGGTTTTGGGTTTTTTGGGGGGAGGGAGATAATTAGGGTTTTTTTTTTTTTAATGGAGGTACTGGGGATTAAACCCAGGACCTTGAGCATGCTAAGCACAACACTCTACCACTCAGCTATACCCGCCCCCACTACATATGCATTTTGAATCAAATGTTAATCAAAACTAATATCCTTACTATGTGTGATACATATTGATATTTTCTATTCTATTTTATTAATTTTTTAAAATGGAAGTCATGATCTAGTTTCCAAAATTAACTTGGGTTCTCAGCCTTACACTGAAACACACAGAACTGCATGGTCAAGAGCAAGAGATCTGAATGGAAGGTGTGAGAACTTGATAGAAGCTATGGGCCTTCTTGCCAGAAAGATGCATAGATGCACTAAACTGACACTCAATTTCAGAGGCTCCCTGGACCCACTTAAGTCCTGTACATCATAGGTGATGAGAAAGTTCTTCTTAACTCTGCAATCCCATTTTTGTGAGATACACTAAGAAAGATGTCTAGGAACCTCTCAGAGTTGTCCAAAGGGAGAGCACCAAACTGGAAGGAAGGTACATAAAGAACAAAGAATAGAGGGAAAATTCTGGGGTGGGATAGGCAGGATGGATAAAGACAAGTGAAAGATAAAGGACTGGGGAGCAAAATAAGTCCTGGCTAAGGGTTAGGATGAAGGGAGAGGTGTGGTGCTGTTAGGCCTGCGGAATCTGATACTCTTCCCAGACAAAGGAGCTTGGGGTTCCAACCCTGTAACTTTCTTCTTCCCTCCCTATGGCTCACTCTTCCTTCCTCCCCCCTTTTTTAGGCAGCCCTTATGGAAACTCTGAAACTCTTTTTCTCTTTTCTTCCAGATGGGGAGCTCTGGCAGAAAGAATGTTCTGGCCTGTGTGCAATGACTCCATTCTCTCTGCCAAGGGATAAAGCTAAAATCTGCTTTCTTGGAAACCAGCTAATGTCTTTAGGAAGCATGACCTTAGTTAGGGGCAGATTGGGACCTTTGAGTAAAGGGGAGAAAAGAAAACAATTTTCAGCATCTACTGGTAGGTACAGTGACTTACGAGGATAGCAGGATGCGAACACCAACAAATGATTTAAAAATGGAATCTCCTGTCTCTAAGATCGAAGCTCACACAGACTACTACACTAGTCTTCTTTGAATCTTAAATAACTCTAAAATGTTTTCAACAATCTGTCAAGGAGGCAACAGACATACATCTCATATTTCCACAGGACAAACAGTGAAAGGGACATATATGAAGCCCAGGAACATAGTACAACTGAGTTCCTATTGAGTCCTCAGGAATTTGGAGATTTCAAGAATTTCTGTGAGGTCCAGAGAGCCCAGAACATTACTATAGTCCCTAAGTAACTAGGCTGAGGCAAAGAGAATGGAATTTGGGGTGGGGTTAAGAAACCTGAGTTCTGTCCCTAGATGGGCCCCTGACTCACTATGTGATAATGGCCAGTCACTTCCTGGCTCAATGTTCCAGGGCCCGTCCATCCTCTCTCCAGCCCCTTCCCCTGCCCAAGTAAAATCAAATAACAATTTTATTCTTTCTTGAGAAACTTAAGCATGCTTATTTCTATCAACCAATCTGCAAAATAGCCGATCTCTTAGTGTAGCGTTAGGAGACAATATCATTCATTTTATAACCAATGGAACCTCCTGGGTGGTATATAAAGCCAGGAGGACTGTAAACTTATTTGTTGTGGAGATCCTCGGGTGGGGATGGAATAAATAGGTGGTCAGCTTTCCTTTCCTGCCTCTTCTGTCTCCTGGGATGACACTGATGTGTTGCTAACAGAGGCCTCTGGAGAGAGATTTGGGAGATAACTGGGTAACACCCAACTAGGTCAGGGAATGAGTCAGGGCTCAAAGACTCGATACCAACCTCTCCCACTCCTGCCAGGAAACCTCTGGGTGAGACAGATGAGAGAGGAGCCGAGGGGCGGGCCTCACAGCCGCCTGCCCTGGGGCCTCTGGCTTGTGGTTTCACCCTGGTTTGCCCTGCAGCTGTAACGTGTCTGCTGACACGCAAGCCCTGACACGCTCGCCCTCCCCCTTTCCCAAACTCCTGCTCAGTCTCAGAAACAGATGGCACATTCCACCCTAGACGGGACTACAGGAGAGATGAGAGGAAAAGGAAGGAACAGAACCAGGCAGAGAGGTGGCTCTTCAGAAAACACAGGACAAAATACAAGGGACTTTTTGTCAAGGAGGGGAGGAGGAAGTAGAAACTAAACTCACCTCCAAGGAAACCAGGACAAGAAAAGAGCAGAGGAGTGCCATAGCTGGGCTGGGACAGAGAAGAAAATAGGACCAAGGGCTAAGGCTGAGCAGGACCAAGAAGCACTAGCCTGGAAACCTGTAAGACTCAAAAGCAAAATGGCAGAATGGAGGCACTCGGCTCTGCCAAATCCATCTCTCTTTCCTCAACACTGTTTCCAATCTGTGGCAATTCTGAACACTCTCCCCTGGCACAAAAACAGTTTTAGGCATCTACTCGGTACTAGTCACATGTTTGCAATATATGACTTCACTTAGTGCTCACAACAGCCCTACAAGGTAAGTAAGTTTTATTGTCCCCATTTCACAGGTGGGTACACTGGGACTCACAAAATTTAAGTAATTTGCCCATAGATTTTGGAAGTAGTAGACCTGGCCAGAGCCTAGGTGGATTACACTATACCAAACTGCCTTTGATTTGAAGTCAAATCAAATCAAAATAGTGTTAAAACAGTAGAGACTTCTTAAGCCTTCCAGGAGTACTGAGGAGCATACCAGATAAGGAACAATGAATGGAGATCTCTAAATCTCTGAATGTAGGGATTCAAAGACCCTGGAATTATTGGGTTTGCATAGGCCTCCCCGCAATCTGAGATCCCAGTGCAACCTTGGTACCCTCTAGTGGAAGTTTCCTGTATTCACACAGATTTCCTGCCTTCAACCCCCAAGAGCTGGGAAGTCCTCATCCAGCCACTGGAGAGCATCTCCCAAAGAATGGTCAACTGGAAGATACATGTTTGTATGGCAGGGTCCATGGGGTTGGGGGTAGAGGAAAGAATACAGACCAGAGGGGAGATGAGCTGAGTATTTGGTTCACAAGTGTCCCCAAAGGAAGTCCTTGTCAGGCCTTTGTGCATTATTAATAGGAGCTCAATACACATCAAATGGGCTGTAGGTTTTTGGGCTCTAGAGAGTGACTTCTTTTTTCCATGGGGAAAATAAGTAATCAGAGATGCAAAGTGACTCCCAAGGTCACAGCGAAGTCAATGTGAGCAATGGTGAAACTAGAACCCATACGTCTCCTGCCTCCCAACCCAGAGTTCTTTCTGCTATATCACACTTCCCATTTGTTAGCTGATTGATTTTAGCCATAAATTTGTGTGCATACAAGGACAGGAGGTTGTAGGTATATCCAGGGAACTGTTTTTGCCTTCATCTGCCCACAGTCTATACACTTCTCATTTCTTTTGTTCAACACATTTATAGAGTGCCTACTACTACCAAATGCTACTCTAGGCATTGCTTTTCAAGTTTGGGGACCCTTTTACATGGTACCCCGGCCTATGAGACCCAGCTCCCAGGCTCCCGAAACCCCTTGCCCACAGCCATGCAGGCACTCCTAAAGCTTCTTCTCCAAGTTCCTAGTGCCAAGATGTCAGATTTATTTCTGTCTCCCTCCTCCTGCAGACATAATCCCTGGGAATGGAAGTGGGTTAGAAACAGATTAATCTGATCCAGGGGCTTTGCTCTCTCCTCCCTGAACGTGGCACGGGGGGAGAGGGGAAGTCACAAATAGCCTGAAATTCCCTTTTAGGATTATCGCTTGATTTAGCCAGCTGGGGAGAAAGTGGAGCAAGAAGAGGGGAGGGATTAATTCTAGACCTAGCTTGAACAGCGGGATGCATGGGCTTCTTTTCTGGCTGAGCCAGGGTAAGCAATATCTCTTCCTAAACATACCTTTAGAAAAAGAATCTGAGGCAGGCAGCAAAAGATAAAGGAAAAGGCCTTTGTCTTCAGCAGCAGGGATGACTGGAAGGATGGATGAGAAAGAAGAGCAGCTAGGAGAAGAAAGTCATGCAGCACAGAAATAAGGAATCACTTTTAAGCATGGAAAACAACCTATATTTCAATGGTTTTAGCTTCAACAGAAGTGAGACTTGCCCCCGAGGGGAAGAGAGCTAACACACAGGGCTTCCTGAGGATTTCCAATTCATATTCAGGTTACGGGTTCTTTTGCTTTAGGGGCACTGCATTGGGGTGGACTCTGGGGCCAGGGATGTTATCTGTGCCTAGCACAAAGAGCAGTTACACATACTGGGACTCGGCTAGGCTCCATGTATCCCTTCCAGGGCTATCATGGGGCTTAGAAGCAGTTACCACAATTAACCTGAGTAGGAGAATGTAATTAACTCACTTAATGAGCTAATAACAATTCTATGAGTTGGCTACTTAATTATCCCTTTTCTACAGTAAGGAAAAGAGGTGGAGCTAAGATGTAAATTCAGGCACTATGATATTCTTAACCACCACGTGGGAACCATAGATAGTCAATTTGCCAAGTGACAAAGAAGCTCTGCTAACATTGTTAGCTAAAAATCAGTTCAGAACATTTCTCAGAAAGTCAGAATTCTTGGCTTTTTCTATGTCACCTTATCTTGGACAATTCACTTCCTTTCCTCTTCATGCTCTCACTCAAGGAGGGAAGTATAAAATAAATACATGGCAAGCCTATTATTTGCTTCAATTCAAGTTATCATATTGTTTATTGGAATCACTAACATATTGTTAACAGATTCTTCCAATTCTCCAGAAGGATTTTCCTTGTTCAGATCAACTGTGCTTCTCCTAGAAGGTAAGTTAGGCAGAAGTTCCAATCTTTCATGTCATCTGCCACTGGGATAAAAAAAAAAAGCAAGTACAGTACTTACCCCACTGCTCACGGGATATCCCATCCTCTTTGGATCCATTCAGAAATTTCAGTAAGACAAAGAGAGATTCCAGGAGCCCCCTGTATTTGGAGAAATAGGAAATCAACTTTGCTTTCTGCCTCATCATATTTAACCTGGGATTCTACTCATTCATTTATTGAATGAATATTTGAGTGTCTAGTATGTGCAAGACTGTTCTTGGTAAGTCTGAGCCCCTCACCTTATTCCTTCCTCTAATTACACAGTGAGCTCCCTTCTCTTGCTCTATGTTTATTTATTTGTTTATTTTTGATAGGTCTTTTTTTTTAGGGAGGGTAATTAGGTTTTTATTTATTTATTTTAATGGAGGTACTGGGAATTGAACCCAGGACCTTGTGCATGCTTAGCATGTGCACCACCACCACTGAGCTATACCCTCCCCACTCCTTCTCTTGCTCTTATCTTGCTTTTTCTGAAATGTGAACTACTAGGGTTGTAGAATTAAGAAATATCGTTTTGGTGTTACTTTCCCAGCAGACAGTTCCCAATTTTCCATGGAGTAGTGAGATAGGAAGGTAATATGAATTTTCCAAAGAGCAGCTAATAAAGCCCACTTCCAATTCATCTCAGAATGAATTAAACGAGATTACTTCCGTTGTTATTTCATCCAGGTTGATATGCAACAAGTTTGCATTCCCTGAGAAACTTATCAGTGGGCAGGCAGAGATGATGTGTGATGAGCTGGCTGCCATGTGAGGCAAATACAAAACTCAACAGTGAAGCAGAGAATCCCAGATAGACTATATCAATGTTCTGTATTCATAACCACTCATCATGGAGTGGGGATTCCTCACTTTGTCAGGAAGACCAGTTAAAAAAATTCACGTTTTATTTTTTGGGGGCATAGAGTAGATAGGACTCAATTATTAAGAAATAATTAAATACATCCCATTTAAATGCTTAATAATGTTCTTTAATTAGCACTATACATATAGCACCTAATTTCATGTCACTATCAGTGTGTCGTGCAATAGGTTCAATGCTGTGGGTGGGATTTGTAGGGGAATTCTTATTCTTGAAGAATATACAGTATACTTGAAAACTCAAGATTCAAGACAGTTCGTGTAATCCCCAAACCCAAAAGTAATCTCTCTCTCTCCTTTGATAGTCCCTAGCATTTTACCTGGACCTTTGTAGCAATTCCATTCCAGCCTTTAAGAACTGAATATGAAGCCATACAGCAGAGTAGTCAGTTTGCATGGGTTCTGGAATTAGACTGCTTGGAATATGAATTCCAGTTCTGCCAGTGAGACCTTAAATAAATTATATACTTATTTCCTATGCGGCCCAACTTCATATGGAAAAGGAAAATATTTCTCGTTTGTGGTGAGAATTGAGTTAATATATGTAAAATGCTTAGAAAACTACCTGGCACTCGGTAAACAATTTCTAAGTATAAGCTATTATTTATTAATATTAAACTTGTGCCACTTTCCCAAAATGGCAAACAAATAAATTTTTTTGTCAGTCCACGTGTCTTCTGTTTCAATAAACATATTAGTCATTAATTACCTTAATTTGAGAGTAAGAAAAAATATTTTTCACCCGGTATAGACTGGGAAAACCAGGTCTCCGGCTTAAGTTGTAAGTGAGGTCGCATACAGATCCCCAAACTAGTCATTTTTGCCCTTTCCAGGATCCAAGTAGGCACTGAAGAAAACACTTGTCTCAAGAGGAAAACACCTTTCCATTCTTCATGGAATGGAAACAGGGTGCAGCAATGTCCCAGCCTTACAGGAATGCAGAAACTCCTGGCCACCAGATAACCCTGGCCACCAAAACCCTACTGCGCAGGCGCGGTTCCGGCTCCAAGTTCTTCGCCTGGCGCGTGACAACCGTGCTTCCACCCTGCCCCCAATGCCGTATAACTGCGCGTGCGCAGTTTGCACTCCCTCCACCCACCCACCCCCTCCCCGACGGGCACGTGCGCGTTCTCGCCACTCAACTCTTCGGCGGAGGGCGCGCGCCCTGGAAAATTCCACACCCGAGCTAGCTCCGCCCAATGCGCCTTTTTTCCTGCCCCCGGCTCTTTCACTCTTAGTCCCATCCCGGCGGCCTTTGCGTGAGCAAAATGGCAGCCCCCTTGCCGCGGGGTTTGTCTTGCTTATCCAGGGCTTTAGGATGGTGGTCTTGGCAGGTGGGTAGGGACGGGGTGAGAAGAACTCTGGGGGCTGGAGGAGGAGGACGGAGTAGAGGGAAATACTCGCTTGGTGAACTTGGACGAAACGAGTCGTGCCTAGGCCGGGAAAGAGTTGAGGTAGATGGGACACAGCTGTTGAGCTAAGGGACTGAGTGCGAGAGCTTGGGTAGGGCCATCAGGGCAAGCAGGTTCTCAGGGATTAAGTTTTTTTCGGTTGGTCTGAGTCGGCCTGGCGTGGAGGTGTTAAGGGGAAAGAAGTAATGGTTTGGATGATGGGCTTGCTCCGTTTGATTTTTATAAATGTCCTAAATTGAACAGTAGTTGGAAAAAAGGGAGTCCTGTGCCTGCCTGAACAAACCTTACGGTAAGAGAGAAAAGAGACCTGGTCTTTGAAGAGCTTATTGATCACTTGGGAAGTAGAACAACAGAATAGTTTACAGTGAGGCTTCCAATTGAATGAGCAGAAGGAAATCCGAGTAAATGTAGAGGAGATGCCAAGAAGAGGACTTTTCTTTCGTTCATTTCAGTATTCGATTGGTGTTTAAGTTCCTCATCAGACTGAACGTTCTTTGAAAGCAGAAGCCTTGCTATCGTCAACTGTGCCTCCCTAGGAGATGGCATAGTCCCGTACTAGAGAAAGTGCTAAAGGAGATCCTTTAGTGAATATTGAGTGATGTTAGTGAGAGTTGCTTGCTGGCTTAGTAAGAGTCTTCCATAATTGTTAAAATAGTGCATTTCACCTTGTGATAAGTGGGTGGCTGTGATAAGATAAATCGCTTTATAATTGTTATAAGTCATTTTTTTGGGTGGTGCACTTTCTATCTTTGCTTAGTTTGTACAGAATAGATTTTTCCCTCCAGGTTACCTAACCTTTTCCTGCTGTTTTCCAGCCAGTCCTGGTGACTCAGTCAACAACAGTAGTTCCAGTGAGAACCAAAAAACGTTTCACACCCCCTGCTTATAAACCCAAATACAAATCAGAAAAGGAGTTTATAAAATATGCACGGAAAGCAGGACTGGTGATTCCTCCCGAACGTTTGGAGCGTCCTATACATCTGGCCTGTACAGGTGAGGTATGGTATTTCTGATACCTTGACCCAGTATCCTTCTGACAGAGATCTTCTTGGAAAGAGGAATGATTTGGACTATGATTAATAGCATTTAATTAACCACAAAATCAGTTCAGCCTCAGTAATTTACTTTATATACACTATGTATTTCATGAGGTCATCTTTGATCTTGTTTTCACACTTGCTAGAAGGCAAAGGTAAAATTTCTCCATTTTGTACAAGAAGCTGAGACTCTGAAAGAAGACTAAAATTATCTTATTCTACTTTTTATAACACAATAAAGTTCCCTCTACATGAAAGTCTATTTCATTAGTCTATTTTGTATCCAGGAGCCCTGTTGATTTTTTATGGCCTCAAGATGACTTCTTTTTCTTAGTCTTTCAGTGCTTTCTTAGTTTTCTCCTTCTCTCGTTACAGCTGGTATCTTTGACGCCTATGTTCCTCCTGAGGGTGATGCCCGAATATCATCTCTTTCTAAGGAAGGACTGGCACAGAGAACTGAGCGGTTAAAGAAGAATGTGGCATCGCAATTGTCGTAGGTGTCTGAGACAGCTGGGAGTCAATATTAGAATAAAAATTTCTGGTTGCTGCTTTATTCCAGAGAGGCCATCTTGGGCTAATTGAGTTGGATCTAACTCCCTTGACAATATTTACTTTCTCTGTAATAGAGTCTGTAGTTAATGTGTAATAATGTGGACATTCTGAATCTTAGCATCTTAGCCTTGATTGGTAGTTTTTGTCACATCGTTTAGAGAGTTGACATTGAAGTTCGTAGGACACTTTTTTGATCACATATTTTAAAATTTAAAGTAATAATAAGAGAGAGCATAGTTACATGAGAAATATCTTAGAGTTCAAACCGAAGAGAGTAAGAAAATGCTTAAGAAGACAGACCTGTTCTAGGGAGCTGGCTGGGCCTTAGTTAAGCAGCAGAAGCCAAAACCTTCATAGACTTTTAATGTCTGTCACTCTAGCTCTGACTGTATGTAAATTATAGGTTCTTTAGGGTCATATGTTGATTTGTATGCACAAATATATTGAGTCAGTGTTAATTCTTCATGTGGCCATAACATATTTATCTAAATACAGATCTTCTCACATCAGTTCTTCTACCTCAAACTCCTTTGTGGCTCCCTAGTCCTGAAGGATAAAATCGAGATTTCTTCAGTGGTATTCGGGGCTTTTTATAATTTGGGTTTTGCCTTACTCTCCACCATCATCTTCTTATTCCATTTTTCTCATCCTAAACTTCAGCATTTCCAAACTAATTGCTGGTTCCTTGACAATTGTTGTGTTATGTCTTTGTGTCTTTGCACGTCCTTTCCTTTGCCTGAAAGTGTCTTTCTCTCAAGGACTGTATCTGTTTTTTTTTTTTTTTTTTTTTTTAGGGGAGGGAGAAGGGAGGTAATTAGGTTTATTTATTTATTTTTAGAGAAGTACTGGGGATTGAACCTAGGACCTCGTGCATGCTAAGTATGCACTCTACCACTTGAGCTATGCCCTCCCCTCTTGTATCTGCTTTTAAGCCTTCCCTGACTCTTTTTGGAGCTGCCTTTGTTATAATTGTAACTGTGCACTTATTATTACTACTTCTAATAACTATATACTGTGATGATTTCCTCTTGTGTATTTCTCTCCTGGCCTGTGAGCTCTTCAGTGGAAGGGTTCATGATGATGAACAGAATACATGTGGTTTTATCATGGAGTTCACATCTAGGGGAGGAAAACAGTCATTAAATCCTGATTGTACATAAATAATTATAGGTATGATGGAGTATAGGTGCTGTGGGAACATATGACAGGGAAAGATAACTTGGTCTGGGAGTTCAAGGAAGGTTTCCCTGAGGAAATGACATTTAAAGCTGGGAACTAAAGGGTTGCTTAGAGTTAGCTGAGTAGAGGAGTGTAGTGAGTAATAGCATTCGAGGGAGACGAAACAGTGTAAGCAAGGCTCTGAGGTGAAAAGAGTGTGAAGGAGGTGTTGGATTTTGTCAAATGCCTTTTCTCTTTGATCATGTGATATTTGTGTTTTATTCTATTGATATGGTGTATTACATTAATTGATTTTTTAGTATTAAACCAACTCTGCATTCCTGAGATAAATTGCACTGGGTCATGGTGTCCCTCATCTTCTTAATATATTTACATTAACCATTGATTACATCGGAAATCCCTGTTTACATTATTTTAACTATGAGAATGCTATTGACAGCTGAGTCATGCAGCACATTATCATCACTTTTCTTTTCCTGTGTAATATTTTTTTTCTGGCATTGTGTCTTTTTTCTCATTTGCTAACAGAACCCCTGGTTGTATTAATTTTCTCTCAGTAGGTGGAAAACATTTAAGTATTTTATCAATGTCATCTTCAATAAGAAAGCCCTCTGGAGCCTTGATACCTATTTCAATCTGGATTGCTTACTCTTTAGGCTCACTGTATATCTTGGGATCTACTTTTTATAATCATCCTCATACTCCTTTTGTCTTGCTCTTATGTTGTAATCCCCATTTCCTGGATTTTATGTCTTTCTCTTTCATGAATAACTTTTTATTCAGTTATTTTGGTGGTGCACATTCCCCAGCAACTTCCTGAGAAAGGTTGGATAGTTGGTAAATGAGATCTTGCAAGGCTAAGAAAAAGTCTTTTACTTTCCCTCCTCATTTATAATTTTCCCAGGTATAGAATTCTGGGCTTGAAATCATTTTTTTCTCAATTAAACGCACTACTCTATTTTGTCTAACTTCTAATGTTGGTAGTTAGAAGCCCTGTGTCCTTCTGACTCAAGTCTGTGTATGAAACCTGTGTTTTCTTTCGTAATGCTTATAGGATGTTTTCTTTAATGCCAAAATTCTGAAATTTCACTATGAGAAACCCTGGTCCTTCTTTCGAATGACTGAAGTACGAGTTAGAAGGTTGAATTTATAGGACTTGGCACATTCAAAAAATGATTATTGAATAAGTGGACAGACATTAATGGAGGTTAATATAAGCTGTAAGTTATGGAAATTGTATAAAGTCTTCTTTAGAAATGATTCTCATGCTTAATTTTACAGAATCCGGAAGATAAAAGAAAGTGATCCTAATTTTAAAATAAAGGACTTCCCTGAAAAAGCCAAGGATATCTTCATTGAAGCTCACTTGTGTTTAAACAAGTAAGTGATTTCTTTGTCTTAAACTCATTATGTTCTCACAGCTCTCAGTTATTCTACGCACAGATTGTTTTTTTTTTTTTCTCTTCAGATAAGAGTTCTAGAGTGAGAGAACTCCTGTGTGGGAAATAATTGGAGCCTGGAGCTGTTCTTGACTCCTCTCCGTGATTCAGGGGGTTTTTACCATTTGGTCTGTCTCAGCTCCACCAGCTAGTGTTGGGACTCTGCTGAATGGCTGCTGCTTTCACCCTGCCTGATCCCTAATTCACCCTGACCCTTTTTATGTGTTTGTCTTGTGTATGTACATTTCTTTTCCTTAATTATTTTGAGTAAGTTTCTTTTAAAAATTTTCCAGCTTTTTCTTGATCCAACCAAGGGAAAAGTCAGGGCTGCTAGGGAGATGAAAAATCAACATGAGGGGCCTGGAATAATCTTAAGTATCAGAGTTGTTGCTGACATTCATTGAGCTGTGGCTGCTATGGCTCAGCTTCAAGTAGGACCCCAGACTTGAACTCTAAAATCCATTAATTTTATTTCTCTAAAAAAACGATTTTTGGGGGAGGGTATAGCTCAGTGGTACCTAGCATGCACGAGGTCCTGTGTTCAATCCTCAGTACCTCCATCAAAAATAAATAAGTAAACCTAATTACCTCCGCCCTACAAATAAATAAGATAAGATAAAATAAAATAAAACAAATAAAATTAATTTAAAAAAAATTTAATTGTTAAATATTTCAAACATATTAAAAAGTACCATTCAAGGTAATAGATGTTTACATTCTGCCAAATTTGCTTCTGGATGCCCATTGGGGGAAGAGATAGTGATGAAGCATCATAGATACAGCTAATGCCCCACCTCACTATTCTTTTCCTTCCCAGAGGTAACCACTCCTCCCTGTTATTCCCATGCATGTCTTCATACTTCCACCACGTGTACACATTTACGAACAGTGTACAGTATTGTTTTATGTACTGTGAAAATTTACATAAATAATGTTTTTTTGACACCTATTTATTGTCCAACGTCATTTTTTGTATGTTTGATTTTTTCCTGTCATGTTATTTCATGCATTCTATTTACCATGATTTTTCTTTGCTTCTTTTTCTCCTTTCATTTGTGGGATTGATATAATTTCCTTCTTCCCTTTTTTCTTCTTCCACTTGTTTGGAAGTATTATGTTCTACTTCTATTCTTGTAGTAGTTATTGTTAAAATGTTTAACATGTATTGTTGACAATATCATGAGAAGCATCAAACACTTGAATTCCAATCACTGCCTCATATGTCTTCCATGTTATTATTACTTAGTGTTTTTAGTTCTGCCTTGTTTTTATTTCACTTGCATTTTTTGTCTGTGGTTCCCCACCGGCCCCCACTTCATTTTTAAAGGATGCTTTCTTTGGGTGGAGAATTCTAGGTTGGTAGTTAGATTCTGTCAGCATTTTGAAGATGTCATCTTTCTGGTTTCTCTTGGTTATGTTGAGAAGTTAGCTGTTTTTTCCTTGTTGTTCCTTTGAAGTTAGAATTTCTTTTTTTCTTCGGCTGCTTCTAAGATTTTTTTTCTCTACCTTTAGTGTTCAACAGTTTACTATGATGTGTGTGTGTGTATGTGTGTGTGTGTGTGTGTGTGTGTGTGTGTGTGTGTGTGTGTGTGTCTTTATCCTGCTCTGGGTTCCTATTCTTTAGTCTGCCTACTTTTTTTAGTAGTGTTGAAAAAAATTCTTAGAACATCTCTTCAAATGTTGCTTCTGCTCCACTTTTCTGTCTTCGTGTATAGCTCTGAATACACATAACATTATATCTTTTCACTGTGTGCCAAATGTCTCTTGTCTCTTTTCTATATTTTCCAGTCTTTTTTTTTCCCCTCCAGCTTCAGTCTGGATATTTTGCCATCTATCTTCCTGTCCTCTTTTCAGTTGTATCGAATCTGCTATTGAACTTATCCACTGAGTTCTTGTTTCTATACTTATTTTCTGTTTTTCACTTTGAGAATTTTCATTTGATTTTGTTTGTGTGTGTGTGTCCCCCATTCTTTGCTAAAATTATCCATTCTGTCATCTGATTTCTTGAACATACTAATTACACTTATTTTAAAGTCTGTGTCTGATAAAAATCTGTATTTCTGTACATCTGTCTTATTTTTTTTGCTTCTTGCTTTGGTTAGTTCTTGTCTTTTTTACATGCCTGCATTTTTTTTACAATAGATTTTTTTTAAAAATAAAAAATGTAACTTTATTTAAAAATCATCAGTTTAATAAGGGCTTTTATTGATTGTGGTAAAATACACATAAAATTTACCACTTTAACCATTTGAAAGTATAGTTCAGTGGCATTTAAGTACATTCAGGATGTTACACAGTCATCACGGACTATCTATTTCCCAAACTTGTTCATCATCCCAAACAGGAACTCTGTACCCATTAAGCAGTGATTTGCCATTGCTCTTTCCTCCCAGCACATGGTAATATATATTCTACTTTTTGTCTCTATGAGACTTTTAAATACCACATTTAAGTGGAATCTTACAGTATTTGTCCTTTTGTGACTGTCTTATTTCTCTTGGTATAATGTCTTCAGAGTCCACCCATGTGATAACGTGTCAGAATTTCCTTCCTTTTTAAGGCCAAATAGTATTTCACTGTATATATATACCACATTTTGTATCTGTTCATCTGTTGGTGGACATTTGGGTTGTTTCCACCTTTTGGCTATTGTGAATAATGCTTTTATGAACACTGGAGTATAGGTTTGAGTTCCTGCTTTCAATACTTTCACCCAGAATATGCACCTAGGAGTGGTACTGCTGGATCGTATTGTAATTGTGTTTAATTTATTGAGAAACCACCAACTGTTTTCCATAGTTTTCACCATTTTACATTCCCAGAAATGTTTTACCAGCAATGCCCAAGGGTTCCTCACATCCTCACCAACATTAGTTATTTCCCAGTTTTTGGACAATAGCCATCCTGATGAATCTGACGTGGTATCTCACTGTGGCTTTGCTTTGCGTTTCCCTAGTGGCTAATGATGTTGAGCATCTTTTCATGTGCTTGTTGGCTATTTAGTAAATCTTCTTTGAAGAAAGATCTATTCAGTTCTTTGTCCATTTTTCAGTTGGGCTGGTATTTTGTTGTTGAATTGTAGGAGTTCTTTATGTGTTCTGGACATTAATCCCATATTAGATATATGCATTGCAAATATTTTCTCCCATTTTGTAGGTTGTCTTTTCACTCTCTTGATAGTGTACTTAGATGCACAAAAGTTTTAATTTTGATGAAGTCCAGTTTATATGTTTTTTCTTTTGTTGCCTGCGCTTTTAGTATCAAATCCTACAAATCATTTCTAAATCCAATGTCCCCCTGTGTTTTCTTCTAAGAGTTTTATAGTTTCGGCTCTCACAATTACATCTTTGATCCACTGAGTTAATTTTTGTATATAATATAAAGTAAGGGTCCAACTTAATTCTTTTGTGTATAGATATCCAGCTTTCCCAGCACCATTTGTTGAAGAGGCTGTCCTTTCCTGTTGGAGTGGTCTTAGAGCCTTGTTGAAAATCAATTGATCATTTATGTGAAAGTTTGTTTCTGGCCTCTCCATTCTATCCCATTGGTCTGTATGTCTGTCCTTACATCAATACCACACTGTAATTGGATTGTTTTCTTAATTTCCTTCTCTGGTTATTCATTGCTAGTATATAGAAATAAAACTGATTTTTGTATGTTGATTTTTGTATCCTGCAACTGTGCTGAATTTTTTTATTAGCCCTACTTTTTTGTGGAATCTAGGATATTCTGCACATAAGATCATGTCATCTGCAATCAGATAATTTTTTACTTCTTCCTTTCCAATTTGAATGCCTTTTATTTCTTTTTCTTGCCTAATTAAATTGGTTAGAAGTTCCAGTATTCTTAAATAGAAATAGTAAAATCAGGCATCCTTGTCTTGTTTCTGATGTAAGAGGAAAGGCTTTCACTCTTTCACCATTGAGAATGATACTAGCTATGGATTTTTCTTATAAGGCCTTTATCATTTTGAGGAAGTTTCCTTCTATTCCTAGTTCATTGAGTCTTTTTATCACAAAAAGATCTACTGGTAATGAACTTTCTCAGTTTTTGTTTATCTGGAAATGTCTACAGTTCTTCATTCCTGAAGGATAGTTTTTCCATCATAGAATTCTTGGTTGACAGTTTTTCCTTCAGGGCTTTAAATACATCTTCCCACTGCCTTTTCATCTTCATAGTTTCTGATAAGAAATCAACTAGAATCTTATTGAGGATCCTTTGTATGTGACGAGTCGCTTCTGTTTCGCTGCTTTTAAGATTCTCTTTGTCTTTTGGTTTTGACACTTGCACTGTAGTATGTCTCAGTGTGGATTTCTTTGAGTTTATTCTGCTTGGAGTTTGTTGAATTTCTTGGATGAGAATATTCATGTCTTTTATCAGATTGGGATGTTTCCAGCTGTTATTTCTTTGAATGTTTTTTCTGCCCCCTCTCTCTTCTTCTTCTGTGACTCCTACAATATGTATGTTACTGTACTTGACGTTGTCCCACGTGTCCCTCAGGCTCTACTCATTTTCCTTCATTCTTTTTTCTTTTTGCTCCTCAGACTGGATAATTTCAATTGCTGCATCCTCACGTTAGCTGATCCTTTTCTACCTGCTCAGATCTGCCATTCAACTCCTGCAGTGAATTTTTTATTTCATTTACTATACTTTTTAGCTCCAGAATTTGTTTGGTTCCCTTGCATAATTTCTCTCTCTTTATCAATGTTTTTATTTTGTTCATGCATTGCTTCCTGATTTTCTTTAGTTCTTTGTCCATAGTTTCCTTTATCTCATTGAGCATAATTAGGACAGTTGATTTAACATCTTTGACTAATAATTCCAACTTCTAGGCTTCCTCAAGGATGGTTTCTGTCAAATTTTTTCCTGTGAATGGGCCATACATTCATGTTTTTTGTATACTTTGTAATTTCTTGTTGAGAACTGGACATTCTACATATTATAATGTGGTGACTTTGGAAATCAGATTCCTCTACTCCTCAGGAATTGCTGACTTTGCTCATTAGTGCCAATGCCATCCATTTGTGAGTTTTCCAAATTAGTATTGGTAAGGGTGTATTCTTTATTGTGTGTAGTCATTGAAGTTTCTGTTCCATTATCTCTGCAGTCAGCCAGCGACCTGGCAAAGATTTCCTAAATTGTCTGGCTGAATAAAAACAAAACAGGTGTTCTTGTCCCTTTATCCCTTTAAATCTTCTGATTGGTGTCAGTGGGAGAAGCTGCTGCAGCCAGCAGGGCCAAAACCGTGGCATCGTTTGCTCTGCTCTCTCTGCGATCCATCAGACTGACCAAAATGTGTGGCCCCAAAGTTTTGGAGGGCAGGGTCCCCACTGCCTGGCCTTGCACCACCTGTCCACTCCAGGAACACAGGCCGCTATCCCCACAGTCATGGCAAGGCTGAGGGAGGGAGGGTGGTAGATGGTTTGCATATGTTCTTAAATCCAAGATCACTGGCTTCGCCCTTCATCAAGCACTCCCTTGGTTGTTAAAAGTGTGCAGTCAATGTCAAGGGTTTTGAAATTGTTGTTCTGGTCACTTTTTCTAATTTATCAGTTGTTTCAGTGGAGGGACCCATTCCTAGTGCCTCCTGCTCCATCATTCTGCTTGATATCTGTGTCTGTTGATTTTGTTAGATAGATTCCAGGTATGTTTTGTAATGTTTCATTGTAAGCTCGTCTTCAGTGGCGAGTGTTCTTCTGAGGGAATTCTAAACAACCTAAGTTGTGAATATGCTCCCAGAGAGGTTTTGTGTGTGTTTCTGCCAGATACTGTAGGTATATCATTGGCCAGGTGTCAGTTTCTGTGTTAATTTCTTAGCTTAGGAATTCTTGCACCATCCAGACACCATAAATTCCATGTCTACATCTGAGTATAATGTAAGCTTAGGGCTTTAGTTTTTCAGTTTCTGTGGGATTTTTTTGTATTTAAGATCCCCCCGCCACCCCACCCACTCAGAGGCCTAGACAGAGGGAAGCTTTATCTCTAGATTGGTGGACTCTTTTTCTAGTCTCCCTTTCCTGCAGGTACAGGACTCTTTTGAGGGTCATAGCTTTATGCAGGGATCTCAGTTCCAACTCCCTGTCCTTCCAGTGTCCAAGGTTTGGGGAAAAGTCAAACTCTAGCCTTCAGATCCTATTTCTGGATCCCCTAATCATCTCTTATGCTGTTGTGGTATCAGGTTGTATTCTTTCCATTCTAGTTTTAATTCCTTCTTCCTTTCTGGCATCTAGGGACTTAACCTTTCTTTCCTGTAAACGAGGCTAGAGATTTTTAAGTGTGTGTGTGTGTGTGTGTGTGTGTGTGTGTGTGTGTGTATTATATTCTCTCCATCCTTTCTAGATGTTTATAGTGGGAGTGGTTTCACGTAAGCTCAGTTGATTATGTTGCCAGAAGCAGATGTCTTCCTTTTATTTTTCAGGGTAAGTTCTCTTGCAAAATAGTAAATGAACTTGCAGAAGGGGGGATTTATTTCTACTGAAGATTTCTAGGCCAGGATAGTGACGAGGAAGAATTCATTCAGAGGTGCCAGGCCTGGTGGTCATGGTAGCTGTCAATACAACTCAGTCTAGTCTAGCACTACAGTTGGGGAAATGACTAAGAATCTTTTGTATTAGGAATAGAGGTGAAAGGGAAGCAGATAGACAGATGTAATCCATTACCTACTCTGAGATTAGAGACCCAATTTTTCAAAGGGCAAAGACTTAAACTGCCCAGAAAGTATTAAACTGTGGGGAAAAGTCATGAATGTATATCTGAAAGAAACTAATCTGTGTTCTTAGGTTGATTTGAAGCCCTTCAGTTAGGAACCTTCCTAAGGTCTTGTATGTACAGGAGCTGAGGTTTGCTGTCTGTTTTCTTACTATTACTGCATAGAGTCAGCATGACTAGGTCACTCTGGCAGCAACAGAGATGGGGTGGGGGGTTGTGTGGAAAGGACCAGAAAAGACAGATGATTATCTTTTGGCTGTGTTCAAAGATAAGAGTGTAAGATACAAGGCCAAACAGTTGGTGTTGATGGTGTGTCTGTAGTAAGAGGAGATAAGGTAAACTTTTGGTTGATATTTATGTTGGATTTTGTCCCCGTAGCAGCTTAGAACAAAAATCAGTCCCCGTGTCCTAGTAAGGATCACTTGCCCATCTCAAGGATGTACAGTAATTTCAGAGAATTTCCTGCTGCTGCTGCGATTCAAAAATAACTTTACACTGCTATTAGTTCTCAGGATTTTCTGGTAAATCATATTGTTCATTTTGTGTCCTTAGGACTGAGTATATTACCTGGCTTATAGTAGGTGTGCAGAATATGTTGGTAAAAATGAATGAAATTGTTTTCCATTTTCAGGGCCATTTTCAGCTTTCATACAGGGTGTCATAAAAGCAGGAGTCAATGATATGTATGTCTTTCCTTTTTAGCTCAGACCATGATCGACTTCATACTTTGGTAACTGAAAACTGTTTTCCGGTAGGTTCTCATCCTCCTCAGAACTGTGGGATGCCTGACTAGACAGATTCTAGATAGCACCTCTGGTTTTGAAAGTATAGGAAGTTTAAGGCAAAAAACTGAAGTTCCATTAGTTTTGGTTGAATGACAGTGATTTGAAATGGACTCTGGCAATGGCCATTCAAATGAGAAAAGAGGGGGTCCCTCAACAAGCAGTACTGAGACTACAGATCCTAAAATCAGGGGATGGGCCACATGAGGGCTGCCCTACACATGCCTGCAGTATAATAAAGGATTTAACAAGTGTTCATGAGGCTTACATTGTGTGGTAACAGGGGTACTAGATACTGTTGGAGATCCCCAAGAATAAAGACTTTGTGGTTCTGTTAGGGGTTCAAGAACAAGAACTTCAGTTTCTGTCAGTTTTGCCTCATCTCCCCAGGGACAAGCATAGCTAACCTAGTCTTAGCAGTTTAGCCCTTGTAGCCCTGTAAGATCTCACCCATCACTGCCAAAAGGTGAGAGGAAAAAAAAGCGCAGTCAACAGAAATGCATGCAGTCATGAAAGGGAGGGATAATGGTGTGTTAGCTGGCAGTTTGAAGTGTAGCCTTCATTGATTTGGAGAAGGGTCCTCAAGGAGGTAGGTGGGTTTCAAGTTGTGATTTAAAAATGAAAAGAGTTGTAAAGTGAGCTTGAGCAGTAGCTTAAGCAAAACTTGGAAAGGTAAGAGGAAAGATAGGACAAAAAGCATTTGGTGGGAAATGTTGCATGTTGCCTACAGTATCACAAGAAGTGAGATCAGATGGGGAAAGAAGTACCAACTGCCCTACATGAATGGGAAAATACAGTTGAACTTATTCTCCTCTGCCCTCAGGACATGGTCTGGGACATCAAATATAAGACTGTCCGCTGGAGCTTCGTAGAGTCTTTAGAGCCACCCCAGGTGGTACAGGTTCGCTGTTCAAATCTGCTGAACCAGGGCAACGCGTATGGCCAGATCACTGTCCGCATGCACACCCGGCAGGTAGAGGCACCAGTCTGCTTTCCTCCCAGCTTTTATTCACTCCCAGGTTGGGCACCTACCTCTGAGTCCTGGGTACAGCGGCCCAGGACTGTGAGTTCTAAGAGAAGGTTCTCCATGGTCTTTCTTGCCCTGGTACTGCACCCTTCCCACTGCTGGATGTTAGCTCTGCTACTGCCGGTGTGAGAATATTCTTTCTCACCCTTCCTGGACTACATCTCCGCCCCACCCCGCCCCACCCTCACCCGAGTCAGAACCCTCTAAATGTAAATTGTTAGTGGTTCATCAGTCTACATTCAGAATTCTGGATACTTTGTTTCTCCCCATTAAGGTTTTTTGTTCTAGTTTCAAAAATGTTTCAAAAATGGTTGTGTGGTTACAAAAAAAAAAAATGGAGGAAAAAACAACTCTGAGGACTAACAGACCAGATTTGCTTTCACCCTTGCAGACTCTGGCCATCTATGACCGGTTTGGCCGGTTGATGTATGGACAGGAAGATGTGCCCAGGGATGTCCTGGAGTATGTTGTCTTTGAAAAGCACCTGGTGAACCCCTATGGGAGCTGGAGAATGCATGGCAAGATCATTCCCCCATGGGCACCGCCTAAGCAGCCCATCCTTCAGGTGAAGCAGCTTGTATGGTTTAAGACATGGCATCTTAAGCCACTCCTGTTGGGCTCCACCTAGTGGAGAGAGGGGGTGATGCAGCACCAGGGAAGGGGAATCCTCCTTTTAGGGGTGGCCCTGGAGGGGAGGGTGATCTCTCCTGGATAAGCCATGGACTTGGATGGTAGATAACTCAGTTTCCTGCTCTTTCAGACGGTGATGATCCCTGGCCCCCAGCTGAAACCCTGGGAAGAGTATGAAGATCCACAGGGAGAGGCCTGTAAGCCTCAGCTAGCCTGATGGCAAAAATGACTCCGGGGGTGAAGCGTGGGTGGTCAGGTGGCTGGAAGCTGTGAAGTCTGGGAGTCTGGGAGCTGTGAAATCATGCATCTTCCTCATGCTCTAGGAAGAACTGCCTTTGTTCTCTCTTGACCTGCTTGGGTCTTTTTAGCAGTCTTGTCCTCAATAACCACTGCTGGTGGCTGGGCCCTGGTGGGTGGCTGCTATGCACAGCCATGGACCCACTTCTTTTTTAAATCTTATATCTAGTTTCTGAGTCCAGATAAAAGACAGCATGTTTCAGAGAATATCTGATAGCTTTTCCCACAGCAAGAAGTGTTGGGAGCAAACTGGTAGAACTTTCTTTATAATTACAGGGCAGGGATTAGAGTTTGAAATAAAGCTCTGTGGGGTGTTGGACCAATTATGGTGGATTCTGTGCATTTCTCCTGGTTCAGGCTGGAAGTAGACCAGCCTTCAAATGGCAGAAATGGAAGTTGTCTTAATTGTGAGTGATGTGATTTCCAGGAAATCCAGACTTGGGAAAAAGAATGTTTATAAAAGATGATGTCATTTAAGAGTGTCTTTTCTCATACACTGGCTCACTGAATCAACATCTGTATTTCAGAGAAGAATGTAAATCCAAAGAAATCATTTAACCCTCATACTTTGGATTTTGTTCTTAATTACCAGCTGCATCCTGGTGTGATCTCAGGAAAGGTCAGGGAGGTAAGGGCCATGGAAGTATTGATACATTTGGGAAATCTATAAGTAAGTCTTGGTTCCCTGATCTCTAGCACCTTTTGGAGATGGTGACCATTCTTTCCAGCCCACATTGGAGGCAAAGGTACCAGAATATGGACCTGTGCAGAGTAAAACAGCCCAGCCCCTCCTTATTCATTCCTTAGCTCCACTTGGGAGGACTGGAGGGAGGACGATGTGGGACTTCACATGCAGGTGTGTCCTGTGTCGTCTGAGGTATACAGGGGAAATCGCTCTGTCCCAGCAGCAAGCCTGGCTTATGGTACTATTACTTTGATCAGTCCATGTAGGTTCCCCTTAAAAATCAGGACCTTAATTCTCATATTTGTTTTTCAAGCCTAGCATTTTCTTTTAAGGAATTTATCACTTGGGTTAAGGATTAAGTACTGTTTTGACCTTGTCTTGAGAATAGAGTCCAAATAAACTAGAATCAGGTTGACAATAACCTGACTCTTTAGTCTCTGTAAAGCTACCATCTCAGCAAAGCAGCAGACAGACCAGGCCTCACTCGGGAAAACTGATGTTTTAATAACAGCTGCCGGGTGCTGACCATAGAAACAAGATATGTATGCTTAGGGAAGCAGCAGCACTGGTGGGTTAATCCAAGCAGCCACTCTCATCATGCTACTTAGTCTCAACCCTTTTGACTTAAAAATGTACATCAGTTTGCAGCATCACTGCCCAAGTGAGGTCTGGTCATATCCTATTTGCCTGAGCCCTGGATTAAGGCAAAATGAGAAGGGAAGTGCTCTGAGTAGGATCCACAGCTGGGGAGTATGAAGCAATGGGAGGCAGAGAAACCAAAAAAAAGGCACACTTCATGACCAAACGATACCTTGATTCCTCTGAATATGTAAAAAACACTGTCTCAAATAAGCTGTTTCACCCCACTCCCCTAGATCTGTCTCAGGGGTCTCTAGATAATCCTAAATAGCAGCTAAGCACTAGCTGCCACCAGGGAGCCAGAGGATAAGTGCAGTTTTCATTTCCCCTTGGAATCAAATCCAGCTGAGCAAATGGCCCAGATCTAAAGGATTGGCTCCAAAGGCCGGGCAGAGACCTTCTGCAGTGCCAGCCACGTAATGGGGCTTTGGCTGAGAATTACCAGACTGTCCCCACGGCCCTGAAGGCTGCAGTGTGGCCACCTGGGCTTTAGAGCAGTGTGGCCACCTGGGCTTTATCTACTGTGAATGTTTAGAAATGTCAAAAATTACCATAATGAATAAGCTAGAACCAACTGCAGTGGTCAAGAAAAAGCATTCTTTATTCCACCTCCTCCCTGGTTTATTTTACAGCAGTGGATAGAGGGACAACTTCTCTGTTCCCAGCCAGTCCAGACCCAATGGAATTGTTCTGGGTGCAGAATTTGCATTGGCTCAGAAGCTGTGGGGCCAACTAGCCAGAGCCCAGAGCAACACACACACTTCAGCTACTGCTCTGAAAGCCTAGGGCAGGGGACCTCCATGAGAGGGAGGGCCTATATATGGGAACATGAGCATCTGGTCTCTGAAAGTGGGTTACTCCATCCCTTCTCCTTTTTGGAAATGGAGCACTTAGCTACTTTTTCTGTGAAAACTTACGGCTGCCCAGAGTATATGCAGAATCATTTTTCCACCCATTGGGTATTTGGTCCCCTTCTTTTGCCTTTTTTCTCCCCGTGAATGGGATCAGTACCTGTCAAGTTAGAGGGTGGGCCTCCTGCCCAGCTCTACCATGTTTAGTCTGCCTATTTCCACCCCCATCTCACCCCTGCCAATCCTTGGACTTCTATGACCCATATTTTCCTCCTTCCTCAGTTCCCTCTGGTAGTTTCACCTAATTCCAGCTCTTTCTTATCTAGGACCACTTAAGCAAGGGTAGCCTGAACTGACTTGAGAGAATAGAGCCAAGCTAAGAATGAGAGAGAGCTCCCTAAGAAAGGAGGTTTTGTATTTACATGATGCCCTTTCCCTGACCCTCAGGCCTCTAACCTGTCCTACAGCACTATTTCTGAGGGCTGTTAAAGTGTTGGCTCTAAACAGGACCGCCTTTTTTCCTCAGGCTTCACAAGATGTGGGCCTCTTGTTACTGAGCAAGTGATTTGGAGCTGTTCTTGCATCAGAACCAGAAACTCCCCAACTCCAGTTGCACTTGACAATGGAGAAGGGTCCCTTTGATGACAGCACTGAAAGGTCAGGAGGAGGAAGAGAATGAGCCAGTGGGATGAACTCTGGACTGGCAAAAGATGGGGCAGGAAGAAGGGAAGACCATCTGAAAAAGTTAGCAAGGGGAAGACTTCTTAAATCATGAGAGGGTGTCTGGAAGGGAGAATTCTCCCTTGGCCAGCATGGGAAGGATCCAGAGTGACTGCCTGCCTTCTCTGCTCTCTGTCTCTGATGTAGCAGACATTAACACGGACATAAGTGTGCTTGACTGGCTCTCCTTCAGTAGTCACGCAGGGCAGGTGTGAGGATCAAGAAAGCAGAAACTGGAGATCCAAAGGCAAAACTACAAGGTCTTTCAAGCATTTCAGGCACCTCTTTTGAGTCATTTAAGTTTTCCCCCTGATTTATCTTTGAACTTGAATTAAGTGGCTTCTAAGTTCCCATGGCAACCTTTATAACCTATAATCCTCAGTCCCTATGTTGCCAATGCCTTGTGTGGTTTAGTTTCTTCTCAAAAAATGTCCTTTGTAGACTAGAGAAGAATGGGTCTTCCTTTGAGAAAATATGGGCTGGGCACAGCTGACTTCCTTTTGTCACTAACATTGGCTTTACAAGTGAGTGTCTTGTAACAGACGGCTTGTGTTGAGTATTCTAGCTGGATGGGAGGATTTGTTAGAAGTAGAAGGTCTGGCCCTTGTTCTCTGGGGCAGGAAGAACATGTGGAAGTAAAGAGAGCATGAGACTTCCTGTTGGGGGTCAGAGCTGCTCTTTTCTTGTACAGTTTGTCTTTGGAATGAGTTGACTTCTGACTTTCTTGGAGAGGGAAAGTGGCCAAGTGTGTTTGATTCAATATTTTGGGAACACCAAGACTTGGAAAGGACCTTGGCTTCTAAAGCTAGCCACTCCTCCCCTGATGGAGTTGTTACTCCCAGTCCCAAGGATAGACAGTTGGAAAGCTGAGTTCTTCGTATTGAGCTTTAGAAGCTGCTTCTCCTTGGTCTTTAATTAAGGAGGAAGACTTCTGAGTCTCAGCTTCTTGGACACTTGGCTCTGGCACTAAGCTGGTCCTTGGCCCAAGTTCTGAAGGTACTTGGAGTTCTTTGACACCTTCCAGAGTGAAAGTACCAGTTGGTTTGCTGACTTCAGGGCGGGGGCTTTTGCTTTGTGGAAGGAGGTCACCTGGAGGTCTGTGGACTAAAAGGCATGGTGGGTTCTCAGGGGCTGCAGGGAAAAGTATTTCTGACCGAGTTGCTGTTAAAGCCAGGAGGCCAGGTTCCTCAGATGGGGCTGCAGTTCCCTCCCAAAGACAGATGTCAATCTCTGCCATGGTCCCCTTTATTTTATTTCCTTCTGGATCTGTGACTTCCCATTGACACAGCTCTGCCATCCTGCTCCCCACACTGCGTGCTCCGTGGGGGCTGACTTCGGCTTGGTCCGTGTCAGGAGCATCTGGCTGTGGGGAGAGCCTGATCTCTGCCGTTTCCTGCTCTCTGCTGACTTTTGCTGCTTCTTTTGGAAAGTGTTCTTCAGTCCCTCCAGATCCTGCCTGTGGAAGGAACATTTCTCCTTGCCCTTGGGATTCTCTGTCTACCTCTTGTCCCAGTCTCTCTTTCGCTGCTGCTCCTTGACTTACCTCCCCAGGGCAGATTTCTGTTTTCTTATCAGATGGAGTCTCTTCTGTTTCCCATGGACACACTTCTGCTCCCCCGGCCCCGACACTGTCTGCTGCCTCAGAACTGCCTTTGCTCCCATCAGAAGCTTGTGGGGCTGGTTGTGGAGACAGATTCCCACCATCTTGACTCTCCTGGAGACACACAGCCTCCGGCTTCCCATCTGCCCTCTCTGGCTTTTTCTGAATCGCTGCAGCACTGGGCTCTGGTTTTCCTAGGGCTTTCCCCTTCTCTCCAGGCTCCCCTTCTCCACCCTGTCTTGACACCCCTTCCTCAGGAATTCTTTCAGTCACCTCCCAGGAATAAGTCTCAGCTTTGGTATTGCTGTCGGGCTTGAGAGCGTCCGAGGCAGGAGCATCGCATGGGCAGACCTCAGCCAGCCTGCCCTCAACACTGGGCAGCATCTGCGGGCTGGCTTTAGGTTGGTCAGGGCACTGACTGTCTGGGTGGGAGACAGAGCCCGCCGTGGCCATGGTCTCCTGTAGATAGATCTGTTGTAGCTCACTGCTTGCTCTTTCCTCATCTTCAGCAGTGAACTCTCCTGTTTTTGAAGGTGGAGTTTTTTCTGGGGTTATGTGTTCTGGGAAGGAAACCGTCTTTAGGTCTTGTGCCAGGTCCCCTTTCTCTGCTGCCTCATGACTCACTTCCAAGGAGTGCCCCTCTGCCACTCTGCTACTCCTGCTGCTGGACAAGTCTGGGACCTCAGGGGCCTGAGCAGAGGGTGCCCTCAAGTCCTTCTCCCAAGGACAAAGAGCTTCCTGCTCTTGACTCAGTTTTGTCTCCCATTTTGATATGTCTTCTCCCAGGGAGGTGAGTCTCCCCTTTTCTGGAGTTTTCTCCCTCTGCCCTGCTGAGTCAATCCCCATCTCTTGTTCCAATCCATTCCTAGTGGCTCCTTCATTCACCTCCCAGGGACAGATTTTGGCTTTTTTACTGGTAGACACTTCCTCCGCTTCCCAGGGACACACCTCATCTGACCTGCACCCGACATGGTCCAGTCCCTGGAACCCAGCTTTTGGTCTGTCAGTGCTCAGAATGTCTGAATGCCGAGAGGAGCCCCCTAGATCCAGGCTTTCCCAGGGACAAGCCACCTCCCGCTCCTGGGCAGGGCCCTCTGGCTTCTTTGAATCAGTAACTGCTCTCTTGCCAGGTCCAGAATCTGCGGAAGCCTTTCCTGTATCGTTTGGAAGTTGCCTAATGGCCGCAACCCCCAAAGCCTTTTCCTCCCCTGCTCCAGCACTCACCTCCCAGGGACAGATCTCTGCCTTCCCAGCAGGCAGGGTTTCCTCTGCGTCCCACGGACAGATCTCAGCAGTTTTGCTTCCCGCACTGCCTGAGGTCTGCAAACTGGTTTTGGGTCTATCTGTGTCTCGAGGACCAGGCTGTGAGGAGGAGCTGCCGGGGTCCACACTCTCCCAGGGGCAGACTGCTTCCTGCTTTTGGAGCTGTCCCTCAGGCTTTTCCCAAGTTGTGGGATCTTTGATTCCTGATGTTCCAGGCATCTCCTCCTTGTCCTTTTGAGATTCTCTTCCTTTTGGTGCCTGTCCCAATGTCCAGTCCTCTGTTGTTCTTTCACTCACCTCCCAGGGACAGATTTCTGCCTTGGCAGGTGTTTCATTTACCTCTGACCTGAGATCTTCCTGCGGACATACCTGCGCTGCTCTGCTTCCTCCGCTGCTGGGGAGTTGGCCTCCGGCTTTGGATGAGGAATTGTCTAGACATGGGCTGGAGTGCCCAGGGGATGTGCTGTCCCAGGGACACACTGACTCCTGCTGTTGACTAAATGTCTGCACTGCTTTCCCAGTTTGTTCCCTCCTCTCTCCAAAGCTCCCTTTTCTGGAGGTTTTTCCCTTTTCCTGGAGAGATTCTCCACCTGTCCCCTGACTCAGCATGTCCCTCCCCATCACCTCATCACTCAACTCCCAGGGACAGAGCTCTGCTTTCCTGACGACAGCAGGAGCTGCTCCTGCCTCCCATGGACACACCTCAGCGACGCTGTTGCCCAAACTCCCAGGGGGTCCTGGGGCCTGAGTAGAGATTGCTGAGGGGCCACGGAAATCTGTCCTCTCCCACTGACAGAGAGACTCCAAGCCTTCACCCAGTTTCTGTTCTCTCCAGAAGGCTGCTTTCTTGGGAGTTTTCTGCTTTTCCTGGGGTAGCTTTTTTTCCCCCTCCTGGGACGGTTTTTCATTCTCTCCTCCTTCACTTGCCTCCCAGGGACAGAGCTCTGTCCTGGCAATGTCGAATGTACAAGCTCCCGGGCCAGCAGCTTCCCCCTGAGGCATCTCCATCTCTCGAGGCTCCCCAGTTCCCACTGCCTCAGACCTGCCCTTGGTTCTGTCAGAGTCCTGAGGGGCTGAGTGAGGGGACAGACCCCCAGGATCAGCACTCTCCCAGGGACACACTGCCTCCTGCCCCCTGACCAGCCTCTCTGGCTTTTTCCGAGCAACGGCAACCACATCTTTGGACTCTGGTTTTTCTGAGGCTTTCCCGCTCTCTTTCTGGGAGTCATTTAGATCTTGCCTCAATGTCCCCTCCTCAGGAACTCCTTCACTCACCTCCCAGGGGCAGATTTCGGCCTTGTTGCTACTGTCAGGCTGACACGTTTCTGACTCGGTGACTTCCCAGGGGCATACCTGTGTCAGCCTATGGTCAGCACTGCCCAGGGGCTGGAGGCCAGCCTTGGGCAGTTCCTGCCACCCCACAGGGGCTTCTTTTGCTTGCTTAGCATTTTTGTCCCCAACTGTGCTCTGCCTGACTTGCCTCAGTGTGACAGTTTCTGTTTTACCTGCTCTCTTGAGCCTCCCGTCCCCTAGACTCCGGGAGGCCCTCCTGCCTCTGTCTTCTTGTTCCCTGCTGCCCTCCTGGTGACAGACCTGGAGCATTCTGCTGGTGTGAGCATTCTGCTGGTTCTGGAGGGACTCCTCATCATCACAGGGGGCAAGCGCGGCCTGCTTACTCACTGCCTTGGGCCGGCCTGGCCTGGGAGATCTGGGGCACACCCGCACACCCTCCCCTGAAGCTCGGCCCTTCTCCTCCTTCTCAGGACTCCCTTCCCCACTCTCTTTCTCTCTGTATGTGCTCCGAGAACGGGTCAGAGCTTTGATAGCCAGTCCCAGACTGCGCATGGAACCCTGCTGAACAGGGGTCTTGAGGCTGTGAGATTTAGATAAGATCTTGGGCCTGTTGTCATCCATGTCATCAGCTTCCCCCTGGAGATGCCCTTCCTCTGTGTCCATCCCATTCTCCCCGGCCCCCCTTTTCTCTACTGCCACAGAGAGGGCCCTCCAGAGCCTGGCCCGAGCTGGGGCAGGGGAGTGGTTGCCTCCCTGGGGCCCCAAGGGGCTTTCTTGAGCCACATTTTCTTTCTTCACTGGCAGTTCTGCATTCTCCCAAGGGCAGATGAAGGTGAGTAGGCTGGGGCTTTGTGGGGGTATTGGGACAGGTGCCAGGGCAGGAGGCGGGGCCAAAGCTGATATCAGAGCTGGAGCCAAGGTGGAGGTGGGAGACAGCATCCCTGGCTCCCCCAGGCCAGCCCCAGATAGGCCCATGATGGGTGTGGAGACCTGGTGCCGGATGGGCGGGTGGGGCAGCCTTCTAGCAGCCTCCTCATGCAGCTTTCCAGAGGCTTGGGAGCTGTCCAGGCTGCTGCTCTTGGCTGGGGAAGGTGGGGCTGACAGGGGGGCTGCCCGCGCTCTCTCCGGCCTCCTGGCCGACAGTCTCCGTGCCGGGCTCGCCAAGGCCGCCTCTGCCTTCCTTCTCTCCTCCCGCTCCCTCGCCTGCCGGTAGGTCTCCTCCAGGTAGGCCTGGCTGGCCATGAGCAGGGCCTTTTCCCTGGAGCCAGCCACGACGCTGAGCGACTTGTGCAGGGAGGCGGGCCGGGCCCGGGGGAGCCGCTCTCCCACCGTCAGGTTGTGGGCGCTGGCCGACCTGAAGCCCAGCGCCGGCGGCCCCGCTGCTGCCGACTCCTGGCTGTCTGATCGCGGGCCCTTCCTGGCCAGCTTCCTCCTCAGCAGTGAGTCGAAGACTGGGGGGTCCTGCTCCCCACGGGAATCGCGGTCCTGCTCACAGATGCTGTGGGCCTTGCGCAGGCCCGGCGGCCCGGTGGGCTCCTCCTGGAGGCTGGTGCTGAGCAGCCGGCGGCGGGAGGAGCCGGGCAGGCTGCTGCGGCCCTGGGAGCCTGAGTCCCGGGAGTGCTGGCGGGCCAGGGCCTCGGGGAACTCTGCCAGGTACTTCATGAAGGAGCGGCCCAGGCCCTGGCGCCAGCTGGCCCGCTTCTTGGGCAGGTGGGGGTTGTTAGCGGCCATTTCCTTGGTCTTGTGGACCTCGAGCTGGGCGTAGAGTTTCTTTAGCTCATCCTGGGGCAGGGAGGAGAGGGCAGAGCAGAGCTGATGGTGAGAGCTAAGCCTCTCCATCCCCTGGCTGTGCTGTTCTTCCCCTCCACCCTTGTTTAGACCATTTTCTCAGGGGGATCTCTTTACCCACCAAGCCGTGTCCCTCCCCTGCTTTTTTTTTTTTTTTAATTATTTATTTTTTATTTTATTTTGGTGGGAGAGGGGAGGTAATTAGGTTTGTTTATTTTTAGTGGAGGTGCTGGGGATTGAAGCTAGGACCTTGTGCATGCTAAACACATGCTCTATCACTTGAGCTATACCCTCCCGCCTCCTTCCCTGCTTTTAAAACTCTCAGAATTCACCTCTCCATTCCTGTAGGCCCAGCACCAACCTAGTTGCAAGACAGACCCACTCAGCTCTGAGGATGCAGCATACACTGCCTTCTCTGGGGCACTGTGGTCTGGTGCGAAATCATCAGCTTGGCAGGGCAGGCACAGCTCAGGGGTTTAGGAGGACACAGGGGAAGACAGGAAACCTAGGTTTGAGGCTGCTGACCCACCATGTGCCTTGAGGCTATTTTCTTGTTCTCTCTGAACTTCTGCTTCTATAAAGTAAGGAAAACTGGCTGCCTAGCATTCACTTTCTTAAGAGGATTATATGGTGGGACCAGACGGCACGAAGACTGCCATTTTCAGGTATAAGTGACGGAGTGGGGCTTTGAAAGTCTTTTGTACTTTTGATCTTTCCCCACAGCCAGCATAGGGAGAGTACATTGGCTGCTGCTCCCCAAACTGGAGGGTCAAGATGGCATCACCATGGCAACACGCCTCCATCTCTGGCCTGCCTGCTGGATCATGGTCTCAGTTCAGCCTAACTCCAGGGGGCAGGAGGCAGGGTAGGCACAGCTCAGGGGTTTAGGAGGACACAGGGGAAGAGACAGGCCTTTGAGACAAGGAAGGAATTAGGGGATGGAAACAAGTCAGGTGTGGAGGGGGCCCCAACAGAGGTGGAGGGATGGACAAAATGACTTCCAGGGATTGTTCCCACACCATAGGTGCTATAAAACAATGGGCTCTACCACCAGGTCTCCTACCCACTGAGGTTCTCATTAGGGTTCCTGTGACTATAATGGTATCCTTAAGCAGAAAAATAAGGTAAGGATGCTCTCCTGATGTAAGACTCAGGAAAAACTTCCTTTCTCTAAGACTGCTGGGGTCAGCGAAAGGGGATCCAGGTGTGAAAATCTCTCATAGCCTGACCCTGCCAGCCCCGTCTGCCCTAGGGGGTCTAGCTGTCCTGGTGTGCTGGGGACCAAGAGCCTTCTTAGCCCACGCCTCATGATGCCCCTCCTGTGTGGGTGGGAATGGAGGACACAGAGCGTTGGTGCTCCACTCATGGTTCTGCCTTGAACTTGCCCAGTGGCCTGGGCCTCAGGAATCTTGGTTCTGGGGCTTTGGGGGTCTTTCCACTTGTGTGGCCTCCTTTGAATAGAGTCAGGGGAAGCAGCTTAGGGCAGTGGTGGAGAAGAGAGGGAGGCAGGTCTGAGAAAGAGGAAAAGCTAGGGGAAGGGAGGGGGCCTGCAGTGGCACAGCCCAGGGGCAGGGCAGCACTGCCCCTGCACAGTTCCTAAGCCAGCATCAAGAGGAGGAGGGAGGGCAGCACCTACCCGGATGTCTCCAGGGTCCAGGCTGCGCTCGCTCCAGGCTGAGGCGATGCTGCTGTTGAGGTAGGAGCCTGAGCGCTGCAGGTCCAGCTCATCCTCATACACCTCATCCAAGATCTCCTCTCGGGGAGGAGCCCCCGGCTTCCGGAACTGGCCAGGGTGGGCATGATTGGGAAAAAGACTCACCTTGGCTCCTTGCCCCGGGCATACATATTTACTCCATAAATCTTCACACCCCCCGCCCTGATTTGGAATTCTAGGGGTCCAAGGACTTTTGTTCCCTCTCGTCCTGATTTTCTCTAGTTCAGAGACCTGGTTGGGGGGGGGTAGTTCTCAACTCCCTGTCCCCACAATTCCTAGCCATGTCTTTCAGCTCCCCCTCCTATCTTTCTGTAACTGCTTCCGAACTGATTTTCAGAGTCACCAACCTTCCAACTGTGTTGTTACAAGGACCACTCCCGGCTCTAGCTCTTATTTCCCTTGCCCAAGGATGGGAGAGAGAGAAACAGTAGCTTCCTTCCCCTATACTCCTAAGTGGGCTCCTTGCTTAGGGCCCACTCACCCCAGGGTGTCAGTCTCACCCTGGCCTGGGGAGGGCACTGCGGTGACAGTAGATCCACAGTGCCCCTGGCAAAGGGGTGGGGTCTGCCTCACCTCGAGGATGGAGAAGACCTCACCTTAGGGATGAAGATCAGAGCCAGTGTGGTGGTGACCGTGCTGTGGGTGTGAAAGAAGAAGAGGAGGAGCGTCCAGTCTGGGTGCAGAGAGGGAACCAGCACAAACCTGAGGGTTGGGGAGGGGATCATTAGCTGTGGGTGGGAGTGGCCTCTTCCCTCTCACCTGTCTCACTGGCTCTCCTCCCCAGCCCCAGCCCTAGCCCTGATTGCCTGGAGTGGAGTGAGGAGGGCACTCCTCCTTCTTCCTGCCCCCTCTAGGATGTAGGTCCCACCTCAGGGCTCATGTTAATTCCCCACCTCCAAGAAGCCCTCCCAGACTACTCCAGCTCGCCTTCTCTGGCTGCTTGTATAGCATATAACTGTTACGGACCACCCTGTTGGTTGTCTACCTTCACCACAGGGCCAGGTCCTTGTGAACTCTCATAGCAGGCCTGCTGCTGGGAGGGCTGAGGTATGAGGAGGAAGAAGGCGGGGAGAATGGAGCCTGTGTGGGGAGGAGAGTGGTGGGGTGTGGAGTGGGAGAGGAATTAGGAGTGGGGCGTGCTTCCTCTCCTCAGGTGTTGGGTGGGACATGGGGTACAAGAAGATCTGTGGGGTACAGGGAGAGCTGCGGGGGGCCTTCCTCACCTGGCTGAGGTGCAGCAGGTGCTGCAAGGAGGACTGTGGGATGGCCGTGCCCTCACCTGGGTGGCATTAGGGCCGGAGGAGTCGTGGGTAGGAGGGCCTGTCCTCACCTGGCTGCGTGGAAGGCAGCAGAAAGCAGCAGCTCATTGTGCAGGGCGATGCCCAGGTACCGCGGCTCGTGGAAGGCTGAGGGGACAGCCCGGGTGGCATAGCAGAGGAAGCTGCCCCAGCACAAGAGCAACATCTCAGCTGTGGGGGAATCAGGAGGGTCAGAGCTGGGCACCACCTCAGCAGCCATGCCACTGCTTTCTCTGTAGGCTGTGCCAGGGAGGGGAGGGGGAGCCAGGGCCAGTGATCTGGGTCCAGGGCAGGGGGACCCCTGGAGGTACAGAGCCGGGGATCAGCTGAAGCAACTCACCCACAACCATGATGTAGTCCCAGCGGTCATGGTGGCAGAGGTAGAAGTGGCGGCCTGTGGGAGTGTGGCCTTGGGTCACCACAGGTGTGTGCTGAATGCCCTGCTCCAGGACCCCCGCCGTCCACACAGCCAGGAAGCCCAGCACAAGCAGCAGGAGCAGCCCCAGACGCCGCAGCAGCCGCCCGCTGCTCAGGTGGGGGCCCCGCTGGGCCGACCGAGACAGAAACAGCTGGAGCACTCTACAGGGGTTAGAGTGTGGGTGCTGGGTGCATCCATCACTTCCTGTCCATCGCTTCCCTCCCCTCCACACATACCTGTCCTCCCATCCCTCCCCTGGTTCACTGCCTCCTCTTACCCCCAAAACAGTTACATGGAGGGGAGGCCATAGGGCTGGGGGCGGGCCTTGGGGGCACAGAGGAGTAGGGCTCACAGGGGTCTGGCTGTGAAGAACTACATTCCATAAATGAGCTGGGGTGGCCTGGAGTGAGCAGCGTCAGAGCAAGGTCTGCCCCAGACCCTACCTATAAAGCTTGAGTATAATGGTGCCGTAGACAATGGCAAAACCCAGCAGCCGGACCCAGCGGAGAGCGATGCAGCGGAATACACTGGGCTTGAAGTACAGGATGAAGACCTGGTGGGGAGGGGGCAAAAACAGCTGCTGTCTTCTGCACTTCCACTATGCGCCAGGCCTATGCTAAGCACATTGCCGATCCTCCTAACAGCTTTGTCATAGAGGCATCATCGCCTCCACTGTGCAAAGGAGGAGCTTAAGTATCAGAGAGGTTAGGTAACTTGTCCTAAGTCACACAGCGAGTCATAGAGTTCTTTTAAGCCTGGAGTGTTTGGCTCCAGAGCTCACTAGGCTGGATATGAGTCGGGGGATTTTGAGGTCTCTGAATCTACCCAACAGGGCAGAGAAGAAGGATTCTGGGGTTTGGAGGGTGCCAGGTTGGGACTGTGGGGGATCCTGGGAGGTGGGATCAGCCTCTGGCCACAAACTCACAGGGAAGTAGAGCAGCAGGGATCCAAAAAGGATGGCTTCCAGCAGTACAACCCCAGATGCCCGAATCCTCTGTGAACCCAGGAAAGAGAGAGGCATGTAAACAGGGCAGCAAGAGGACAGAGCCTGGATGATGGTGCAGAAGGGTCTCAGGCCTGTTGGAGGGGTCACACTGTGGCCCTGGGCTAAAGCTTCACCCTGTAACAGTAACTCTGCCCTCTCCATCCACAGCCACTCCGACCATGGGCTGGCTCTTAGCTCCATTGGCACTAGGCCTGGCTAAGTCCAAGGTTTCCCACAGCCCCTACCACCCCAGCCCCATGCTCCTCCCAATCCTGGGCCTTGCTGCAGATCTGGGCTAGAATCAGAGGTTGCTAGAAACAGAAGAGATCTCATGCTTTCCTCCCAGCTTTGGGTCCAACTGCTTCCTTGTCTAGATATTCCTTTCTCTGTCAGTTGACATTTAAGCATGGCTCAAATGTCACATTCTCCAGTAAGTCTCACCACACCATCTCAGGCAGGATACCCGGTTTCCTCTCTGAGCTACCGCTGCAACTGACATCTCCATCCTTACCCCTATCTTGCTGCTCTGTCCTTTCATTTACATGTCTGCTTCCCCTATTCAGCTGGGAACTCCATGAGGGTCCAGATCACTTCCTCTAGTGCCTGCACAGTATTCTGAATCAAGTCCAATGCTTTCATTTTACAGGTGAGGAAACAGGTCTAAGGTGGTGAGGCCATTTGCTTAATGTCACATCATGAGTTAGATTAAGAATCAGGACCAGAACCCATTTCTCCCAAGTTTTAGTCTCACGTGGTCTCTGGTCTCCAGTTGGTGCTGGAGACCCCAGATGGGTAGGACACATGTGTAGAAGAGAACTGTGGGCCCTCCTTGCCTTGCTCTGGCGGCAGCGGTAGGAGACCAGCATGCTCAGGAAGACGGCCAGCATGCAGCAGGTCTGACAGGCCAGCACCGCCGCCCGCAGTGCCAGGGCTTCCTCCACCAGGCACGGTGTGGCATCCAGGCAGCTGGTGCAGCCCTCAGCACATGGCTGGCACCGCAGCAGCCTCCCGGAGCTGCCTTGAGAGAACCCGAATTGCCCGGTAGGTTGGGCAGCACTCTCCTCTGAGCCTGTAAAGAACAAGATGGGTGCAGAGAGAGTGGCATGGCTGGGGCATCCTGAGACCCCAGCCTTCTCTCCCAGTGGTCACCACAGTGATCTCCCTGTGTTCCTATGGTCTGTGGCCCCTGGGGTAGGATTGAGAGGGGTAGGAATGAGGGAGTGTGTACTTTCAGAGGAGGGCAGGGTAACAGGAAGAGGTGGTGCCAGGCTAGGACACACTGCAAGGTCAGATTGGCATGTTACAGGCTCATTCTCAGAAGGCACAGACACCTCCAAATTGGCCGTGCCTACCTCTCCTGCTTCTCTCAACCTTCTTCCCTTGCCCCACAAGTTTTCTCCCAGTGTCTCACAGCAACCTGCCTTTCTTCCCCAGATGCCCCCCTCCAATCAGCCCAGCCTGTAAAACACCAGCCTGGCCCTCACCATGCTTACATACCCCCAGAGCTGCTTGCCCCGTAGAAGCCGGGTCGGCAGCGGCAGAGGTAGCGGCCAAGGACAAAGCCCTGACTCTCCAGGGGGACACACTGTGGGACGACAAACACAATAGGTATTTATACGGGGCTTTCCGTCCTGGGAAGAGACGGAGGCTCCATCTACCTTCCTGTCCACAGCTCCTGGGTCTGCACTAGAAGCCCCACCAGAAACCTCGCCCAGTCCTTGGGGAGGTTTTCCTCTCGGGAAACTCTACTCTGTGCCTCCCCCTTGCCATCTCCTATCTTCTCAATGAGACCACCAAGCAGAGTATGGGGATGATTCACCCTTTTATTCAGACTGGCAGTGACAGGAGCCTCACAGGTCCCATTACCCAGTGCCCAGCTTTTGCTTGAGCAAGGTGCTGGGGGAGGTGGAAGCAGGGAGAACTCTGAGCTCAACCATACCTGTGTGCCTATGTCCTGTTTCAAAGGGTCCCTATCAGCTGCCTTCTTTGGCACACAGGTAAGTTGAAAAGGCCCCCCCAGAGGAGCAGCTTCCTGCATCGGGGCCATCTGGCTTTGGTGCAGGACTGCTCTCCCCAGCCCTAATGCCAGGCTAATGCCAGGCTGGTGGGATGCCAAGGCCAGCTCTTAATTCCACCTCCGCCCATTGATGTTTGCCCAGCAGGGGATAGAGCAAACCTCAGAGCCAGGCAGGGAAGAAGAACATGCGGATGAGGTCAGATCTACTGTGGGGAGTGGCTAGGAACAGAGAGCAGTGGGACAAAGGAAGGGAGATTCCATATCCAGTCCCTGACTTCACCTAGAAGGTGCTTCTGAAATCGCAGCCCAGCTTCTCCTTTCACTCGGACCACTGGAAAGGGCTTTGTTCCTGCCACAGTCTGCACAATCAGATGAATGCATGCCCAGAGACATGAATATGGCTGGGTTTAAAAGTGCACTGGACAATGGGAGTCCTTGTCCGTCTCTGGACTTACAGCTCCAAACACATGTGCCCTGAAGAGCAACAGATGCCCAAACCCACCCCACCTCCCAGCAGGCTGCAGGGCTTGCCTTGGCTTTGGTTCAGCTCGGGAACAAGCATGCAGTCAGTGTAACTGTGGAGCGGATTAATTCACTGGCCACCCAGTTTCCCAGTACTGGGCTTGCAGGAATACCAGACATTGCTTTCCATTATCTGGATTCTCCTGCATCCACAGCTTCTTTGATTTTGCCAGCATCTGGACTAGGTTCCATCACCTTCACCAGTCCCAGAACCCTTCAAGCTCCTTCTTTGGCTAGTTCTCCTACACCCTGACCAGCAATTCCACTTATTTCAACAAACACCCAACAGAGCATCTTCTGTGGGTCAGAAGGAAACCAGATCTCTGTTGACATGGAAACTGTGGTTCAGGAGAAGGAAAGGGGATGATTAACAGCGGCTCAGGAGGTGGTCCTGGGAAGGAATCCTGGAGCACCCAATACCAGAAGGGAGAGCAGCCAGGGAGGTACACTGAGATTTCAAAGGCGTGAGGGTGGCTATCTCAGGTGGAGGTGGGGGTAGGCTGTAAGTGTCCTCACTTTTAAAAAGCCTGGTATCTCATCTCTACTTATCTCATCATTAAGGACTCCCCTGAAGCCCTGAGAGGTTGGTGTGCCTTTGTCAGCCGCTCCTAAGAGCTGAGTGATGGCAGTGATGGGAAAGGGAGAGGGAGGCGAGACCCCAGGGCTCCCTCCCACCTTCCTTATCCTTACCTGGGTGCTGTTGAGGTCACACAGGTGTGTGTTAGAGTACCAGCCCGGGCTGTTGGCACACTGATTGATGTCCACGCTCTGAAGATCTACGTCCATCTGCACCTGCCCCCTAGGCCAGTGAATTGGCAGTTAGGGGAAAAGTAAAGGATGCCAAGGGGAACATGTGTCCTTGGACCCCAGACGAGGGGGCAAGGCAAGCTTTATAAACTTCAGCACAGTGACCACAGAGTGCCAGGAGAGAGGGCACACTTGCATTCCATTTTTCAGTGCTATTAACCCTCACTGTCTCTGCACTGATAATCCTCCCCCTAGGTTTTTCTCCACCCCCACCCCCATCCTTCCAGCTTTTCAACATCTTAGCATTTCCTGGTTTCTATCAATGGGTGAAGGGAGGGGGCAAGACATACGGGAGGCTGTGGCTCTGATGATTTGTCTGAAATGGATTTTCACACTTCCCCACTGCATATATATATACACTCGCACACACGCAGACAAAGCTCAGCTATTAACCACCTCCTCACTCTGCCCAAACCAGGTCTGAATTGATCACAGCAAAGAAGATAGGGAATGGAGGAGTCCAGGATCAGAGGTGCTTGGCCCAAGGGCTCATAACCCTTGCTCTGGGCTGAGTGGGAGAGAGCTGGCAAGGAGCCAGGCTGCCTGCAGCCAGGAGAGGAACTCTGCTGGGGACAATGAATGGAGACACATAGCTGGGAAAACAACACTGACTGCTGAATGCACAGTACCCGTTTGCTCCCTCCTTCCAGTCAGGGCTCCCAAGCACCTCTTTACTCTGGCTGAGGGAGGAGGTCCGTTATTTGAGGAGTATCATCATCTCCTGGGTCAGGACTTGATGTGAGAATATAGCCACTGGGAGGGACCCCAGGGACCCAGCCAGCTCTTCAACAGAAAGGGCAATGGTTCGAAACTTCCCCTCAAGTGTTTCCTTCCCTTGGAGAATCTCCCTTTTTCAGTTCTAGATTGCTCGAGAGCGGCGGATTTCACTCCTGGGGTGCCCACCTGGCTCCTCTGAGAAGCCGGTGCATGGATTGTCACTGTCATCCACACCAAGCCCTCTCCTGCCTTGTACCCACTACCCAGATCTAGGGGCCAGGACCTATGCTCAGCTACATCCCCACATCTGTACAAACACACATGTGTATATAACAACATGTAAATGGATTGATTCATATATAGTGTGTACACACACCTGTATGTTTTAACATGCAGTTACAGATTCCCAGAGTCAACTGCAAATACACACAACTGAATGCAAATACAAACAGCTGAATGCAGATGCACACATCTGTGCCCCCCAGACACACATGTGCATGCCAAATGGCCTAAGCACAGCTGGCTGGACTTGGAGCCCCTGCCCCCACAAACTCACAAGAGCATCAAATCCTGCACAAACCCACTTACCTGACCTCCGGGCTGAGGTCTGGCTTAAGTCCATAGAAGGTGGCTGAGAGTGTGATAAGCCAGCCGGGACGGAGCCGGCCCTCCTGGCACTCCAGGAAGGGAGGGGACAGCCTCACGTGCTGCATGTCCCCCACGTATCCATCACCCTGTGGCCACTTGGGACTGCCAAGGCTCCCTAGGTCATTGGTCAGCACCCGCTTCTGCAGGTCAGGGGTGTCCAGGACCCCGGTTGGGCTCTCCTCCTGCACCCTGTTCCCCGACAAATCCTGAAGGAAGGTCTCCTCCCCAATCCGGGTGGCCTGCAGGGCCAGCTGCAGGTGGCTGGCCCCTGGTGAAGGATTAAAGGTCAGCAAAGCCCGGTAGGCCCTTAGGTCCCCCTCTGCCACGCTACGGACCAGTGCCTGGTACCACTCCACATCCTCCTCCACACTGGACTCCCGGATGTCGTTGGCTTGCAGCAGCATGTTGAGGAAATTGGCGGCCTGGGTAACGGTGCCCGCTGCCCTCCACAGGACTGGGGGGAGCCCTGGTCTGGCTCCTGCCCCATGGGCTTCATAGCGCTCACTGCAATTAGCCCCCGACAGCTGTTTGGCGTCTCCAGAGTAGAGAAAAGCCAGGGCTGCCTCAGCTCCCTCCGAGGGCACCCACATGGGTTCAGATCCTGGCTTGACTTGGGAGGACAGTGCAGGCAGAGAGCGGAGGGGCCTCGGACCCCCTAGAGCCCAGTCAAAAAGGAAACAGCAGCCCAGCAGCCCCCACACAGGAGGAAGCATGACCACTAATCCAGTGCCCATCCTCGGGGCAGCTCTCAGGGACCCTGGGGTCCAGGCTGCCTGGGGGATTTGGTGGCTCAGGAGATCCCAGGCAGAGGCTGGCTGCAGTCTGGGGCTACCTGCTTCCAAGCCTCCTATCCTCTCTTTCTCTCTTCCTCTCTCTCTCACGCCCGCCCTCCGCTGTCTTGCCTGTTTTTCCTCCTCTCTAACGTCATAAGCACGAGGGCTCTGCTCCCTCCTCTCTCAGTGTGGCCCTCCATCACAAACCCTCTTAATCCTGGCACACCACTCTTCCTTCCTGCTCTTACCCAGTTTCCCTCCCCCACTCCCCATCCCACATCTGTTCCAAAGAGAGGTAGATGGGAGGGGAGAGGAAGGGACCAGTCATTCTCTCTCTTCCTCCCTCCCTCCCTCTGCCCTTTGCTCCATTAGGAGAGATGGGCAAATCCAGGATGGGGTGCCATAGCAACCACAGATGAGCCTGTGCCCCTCTCTCCACCCCTCTGCTCCATTCAGCCTCCTGGCAGCAATTTCGACGGGCATGATAAAGGGCCAAGCTGCAGCTCCTGGCAATCTGTTCTGGCTGCCTGTGCCCCCTGACACCATGCTGCTGAACTGGAATTTGAGATTGGGGACAGCGAGCGTGGGCAAGAGAGCCCGAGAACCATAATCGCTATTTGTACAGACTGTGCCAGATTATAAAGTGTTTTTCATGTGCGTTATTTGAATGAATCTTCCCCACCCCTACCTATGCCACATATTCTTATCCCCATTTCACAGATGCAGACAATGAGGCTCAGAGACTCACCCAAGATCACACAGTTGCTGACTTTGAGACTCAAACCCAGAACTCTGACTCCCCTGCACTGCCCTGTCAAACCCCTACAATCACCCTGTTATTCAACCTTAGAGACCTTAATAAAGCCTCATTACAGAGGAGTAAATGGAGGCCCAGAGAGGTGAAGAGACTTCCCTAGGACCACACTGTTGTTCGTGACAAAGCAGGAGCCTCCGCCAGGTCTCCACCTCCCCACCCAGGGGAGACTTCCTTCTCCTGCACCACAGAGCCTGGAGGGGTTAGGAATGGTGGGGGCAGGGCAGGGGTGCAGGGAAGAGAGTAAACAGCTTTGCCTCTGCTTCTTCCACCTTCACTTTGACTAACCTCTCCTCTCTTCCCGGTCTTCCTACCCCTCACATCTTTCCCTCTGTTGGACACAGTAACAAGGGAGCCCAGGGTTAGCCCTGAGTGAGGCAGCCTCCTTGGATCCAGAAGTGGGTGGATTCTTGAAGTCAGCCACACAACAAAGCCCCTGCTTTCCTCTCCCTCCTTCTTACACGACTTTCGCATCACTGACGTGCTCCCCACTCACCCAGCGATTTAGCCCCACATGAGCATGCTACTTGTTGGTTTCTTCCCTTCTCACTTAAAGCTGAATGTCAGCTAAGTGACTTCCTGAAGGCCACAAAGCCAGTGAGTGGTCCCTGGGGACAGACCTGCATCCCACGACCATAGTTCCCTCCCTTGCCCTCTGATTCTGTGTGCCAACAGAGAGAGGGAGGGAGGGGGCAAGTGCCCCACTCCACGCTCTTGGTATTACTGATTACCATTAGTTGAGGGCCAACAGAACACCTTAGGTGAAGACATAATAGTAAGTTGTTTATCCCCCAAGAAGCCTTTCATAATAATCACTAATGCTTGCCTAGTGCTGTAGCATTTGCATGTAAATTTTTATTTAATCCCGACAATAGACCCATCAATGGCGGATTATTATTGACCTATTTTTACAAATGAAACACAGGTTCAAAATTGTTTAATTATTGACTCTTGGTAATATGAGCTGTTCTTTGCAAACTTTTAAAACTAGGGGCCTACTGCTGCAGGGACCACTTATATAGCCCTCAGGAAAGAGGTACGTATAGACACAAAACCCACCCAACACACACACACAAATCCAACTCATGCAAAGATAGACTTCATTTACTTGGAGCTTAATTTTCTATATTTTTTCCAGGAACTGGGCTACAGGCCTGGACACTTAAGGAAATGGAGAAAGGCAGCATTCCTCGCCCTGCCTTAGAAAGAGCCTGTGTGCGTTCCCCTGTGCCTCTGTCCTCTGGGCAGGTGGAGATACCCCATGTGGTGGACATGGTCAGCCTCCCTCTGGGGCCAAGAAAATGGCTGAACAGCAGAGGGCGCTGTGGAGCTACAGACCTTGCATTCATGGAGGGTAATCTGTTCTGGAGCCAGTGGTTTTCCAGAGACAGCCAGAGATCCTGGGTGATCTTAGGCCTCTGGTGTTCTGTGATCCTACAGCAGATTCTTTTCTTTTCTCCAAAAACCTAAGTGACACCAAAGAGGTAGCTGAGGGAGAGAGGGTAGAAAACATAATCTTCAGAGTCAGAGTTGGTTTTGAATTCCACTGCACCTTTTTGAACAGTTAGGTAAATAAATCTGAGCATCAGTTTCTTCATAGGCAAGGAAGGTTATTAATTCTGTTGTGTAGAATTAGAGGTGAATTTGTATCAGGAGCCTCTTACAAGTATGGAACAACGGTTCCACACTTGTGTATTAAGGGCTTCCTCTCTGCCAAGCAGTCCTTGGCACTGGGGTCCACGATGGACAAAAAGCAAATGTGGCCCCTGCCCTCATGGGGCTAAAAGCTTAGCAGGGAAGACAGACTAATCGAATAACCCTATAGATAGAATGACAAATCACACTCGTGCAATTCAGTGCAACAAAGGAGTGGGCTTGGGGCTGGGTGAGGAGGAAGTACCTGAGCAGGGAGATGTCTCCGAGGTAGAGGAGTGAGTTTAATTTGAAGGATGCGTAAGAGTTTACGAAGCAAAAAAAGGTAGGGACAAAGCCTTTTAAGAAAAGGGGATCGCTTATGTAATGGCCATCTGTGCATGAACCTGACACAGGGCTAGTGGAACTGCAGGGCAGAGAGAACAAAGTGGAGTTTGGTGGGATATGAGGCCAGAGAGGTAGGGGTCAGATCACATAGGAACCCAAAGGCCTCCTTAAGGAATTTTGTCTTTGGCCTAAGAACAATTATAACCATGAAGGGTTATAATCACAGGCTATCGTCGAATACGCACTTTAAAAAGGTCTTTCCGGCTGTAGACCTCATAGCAGACCCTTGACGATCTTCCCCTCACTGCACCCTCAGGTACTAAAGTTGCTAAATTCTGCTGGCTGATCCTTTCCCGTTATCCTTTGCATCCCTCAGCATCTCTTCATCAGATGATTGCAGTGGTTTCCTAACAGGTCTCCCTGCCTCCAATCATACCTCCTCTACACAAGCTTGATCTTATTTGGTCTTCACCACATGCCTGCAAGGAAGCAAAGCAACAATCCTTATCCCTATTTTGCAGATGAGAAAACTGAGGTCTAATGGTTCTGTGGAGCTGGCTCATACAGGCTCGTGGAAGTTAATTGTTAAAATTTCAGGAATTTTGCAAACCAGTTGTTAAACACACCCAACTATTAAAAATTAAATTATACAAATTTGTAATTAAATTGTATTAAAAACAAAGGTAATAAATTCTCAAAACTCATCACTTCCTAATAATTTTACTATTATTATTCACCTATGCTTGTGAGGTTACTTGTGTTATTGTATCTGCATGATGAAACTACTACATAATGGTACATTCTGTGTTCAGTAAAGTCAAGATGGCAGATTGAAATCAGCCTCGGTGGGAGTATTTACACCACAGAAATTGGCAAATGCTATAAATTGGGGCTTGATTTTTTGCTCTGTTGATTACCTAGATTTAAGAAAGTGATGGAGAAAACGTTAATAATTCAGATTTAAAATTAATGTGTTATGTCTATAGCCATTACATTGTGTATAGCACAAATGTTGAGGAAATATTCTCTCAGTATTTGGAAACTGTTATCCGATTTAGCAAAGAAGTTGCTCCCATAACTGACTGTTAAGATGTCTTTGTGTTTTCACTTTCTTCTTACATTGACACAGAAGGACATCAACCAATATTCACCTTGCAATTACATTTCCCAGTTAACTTAAACTACAGGTTGGCTACCCATACAGGAGTTTGGCAAAAAACAGTGAAAGCATTCTGTGAAAATCAATTGGTTATAAGGAATTTGCAATTTTACATTATTATTTGTAAATTCTGTGCTACACATCCTTTACATCAGTACAATTTATGATAAACTTATGTATATATATACGTATATATATATGTGCGTACAGTCCCCTTTCTACCCAACAGTCGTCTGTTTAACATTTAACAGCACAACACTGGGTCTAGAACATGTTATCCACGTATCATTCCATAAATATTCCCTGGATGCCAAGATAGGGTACAGTTAGTCAATGAAGAAACGACTCGGTCAAGATCACACATCACAAGCAGCATAGGAGGGACCAGAGCCAGAGGTACTGTACTCCCAAGGCCAGCAGCTGTCTCCCAGGACTAGACCAGGCTTTGCAGGGCCACTCCCCCTCACCGTGGCAGAGGGGGAAGGGGGTTGTCTTCGACCTGAGCGCCCGGGAAGTGAAAAATCAAGGTCCCAGCAGGGTACCAAGCACCAGGCAAGAAGCAGCTCACCGCCAATAGCGTCCCAGGCTGCGCGCAACGTCACGCTCTGTAGAGGCCGGCCCGAGCACGCCCCGGGAAGGGGGCGTGGCCACCATCTCCAGGAAGTGACGCCATCCGGGGGCGGTGCTCGGCGGCGGCAGCGGCGGCGCGCGGCCTGGGCTCGCGCTGGGCTCCGCGCGTCCCCCGCCCCCTCTATGAGGCAGAGGCCGCGGCGGCCGTTAGCGCTGTTGCTCCGGGGGCCGCGGCGGGCGGGGCTCTGGCGGGGCCCGGCCTAGTCCCCACCCCAGCCCGGCTCCCAGCCGCCCGCCCTCCCTCCCTCTCCCCGATGCAGGGGGCCGAGCTCCGGGATGGCGAGGCGGCGGCGGCGGCCGCTTCGTACCGCGTCCTGAGCCGCCTGCTCGGTTACGGAGAGGCGGCCCCCGAGCCAGGCCCGCCGCCGCCGCCGCCGCCGCCCCCGGGCCATGGCCCGGCGCCGCCACCCTTCCTCGCGCGGCCCGGCCCGCGGGGCTCCCGGCCGCCGCAGCTGATGGTGTTCCGCAACGTGGGTCCGCCGCCAGAGGAGGAGGACGCGGAGGCGGCCCCGGAGCCGGGACCCTCGGAACTGCTGTGTCCCCGGCACCGCTGTGCCCTGGACCCCAAGGCCCTGTCGCCGGGGTTGGCGCTCGAGCGGACCTGGGGCCCGGCGGCTGGACTGGAGGCGCAGTTGGCGGCTCTGGGGCTCGGGCAGCCGGCAGGGCCGGGGGTCAAGACGGTCGGCGGGGGTTGCTGCCCGTGCCCGTGCCCCCCGCAGCCTCCCCCTCCGCAGCCCGTGCCGCCTGCTGCCACCCCGCAGGCCGGGGAGGACCCCACAGAAACGAGCGACGCGCTGCTGGTCCTGGAGGGCTTGGAGTCGGAGGCCGAGAGCCTGGAGACTAACAGCTGCTCGGAAGAGGAGCTCAGCAGCCCGGGCCGTGGGGGAGGAGGAGGCGGCCGGCTTCTGCTGCAGCCCCCAGGCCCTGAATTACCCCCGGTGCCCTTCCCGATGCAGGACTTGGTCCCTCCAGGGCGCTCGAGTAGAGGGGAGCAGCAACAGCAACCTCCCCCGCCCCCTCCTCCTCCTGGGCCCCTCCAGCCGCTCGCGGGCCCTTCTCGGAAGGGCTCGCTCAAAATCCGCCTCAGTCGCCTCTTTCGCACGAAGAGCTGCAACGGTGGCTCCGGCGGCGGTGATGGGGCCGGCAAGAGGCCTTCTGGAGAGCTGGCTGCTTCAGCTGCGAGCCTGACAGACATGGGAGGCTCTACGGGCCGGGAGCTGGACTCGGGGAGGTGAGACCGGCTGTGGGGCGGTGGGGCTGGCTGGCAAACTTCCTTTTTTTGTTTCATTTCCCTTTTTTTTCCCCTACTGCTAACACGATCCTGACAGTTCTTAAGATATAGCCTTCATAAGGAGAAACAGAGACTTGGGACTAAAGATGGTGACTTCGCCCTTTAGGCCAGAGCTAATTGTGGGAGCAGCCTTTGCTCTAAAAATCCAGTCCCCCTTGCCCCCTGCTCCGTGATACTTCTTAGCTGGTTAGCATCTCTCTAGTTGGGAGGTGATTTGAAACCATACCTTCATACCCCAACCCTGGCTCAGGTTTTAAAGTTTTTCCAAGTAGTTTGTCTCCTGTTACCCCTGGCAGGGAGCTTGCTGAAAATGTGTGGCCTTTAGGCAAAAAGTTGATGCTGCATTTTTGCTTATTCTTTCTGTGTATCAACACCTCACCCCCTTCACACTAACGCATACAAATGATGTGACAGACTTGTGCAGTATGCCAGCAGTCAATTGGGCATCTCTATTCAGTTTTAATGTTTTCTTAGTTGGTCTCTTACATATACTTGTTATCTCAAGACTGTGTACTGACCACTGTGAAAGTAGAAAAAAGCTTTGCTCTCAAGCCCATATGAGAATTGCGAGGTATGGACATGTGAGCTGTAGGCCATATGATGAAAATACCAAACTTAGCCATTGAGTTTTTCCCTGCATCTCTGAAGGGTGGACTGCTCTCTGACATCCAGTGTTAGATCTGTATATCAGTTTAGAAAGCTGTCAAGTTTTGTGTCAGTGAAATGAAACCTCCCTTGTGGTACCATCGTGGTTTGTGCTGTTGAATGGGTTCTTAGAACCATTGGAGTTGGTTTTGGTGTAGTTCATGTGATGGATTCTTGAGACACACTGATGGATAGCCACAACCCAAGGCTGAAGAACAGGTAGACAAATAAATTGAGAACTTTACTGTGCACCAGAATCACATGGGGAGCTTTGGGAAAAGACCAGAGGACCCAAGAATATGAATTTTTGAAAAGCTCCCCTGTTGATCCAGAGATGTGGCCTGGATGGGGAACCATTCATCCATGAACTTTTCTTTTCAAGGGAACTTATACTCCAAGAGGAAAGTGTGGGGTCCCATTGACTTTGTTGCCTTTTCTGAACAGCTGTGCCAGGGGCTCATCCTGGGGATCACCAAACCCAGATTCCCTAAAAAAATCAGTAGGTTGATGCATGTTGCCCCTTCAGGTAGGTGCATGTTTCTGCATTTGCCTCCCAATGAACTCATGCTGGGAGCTCAGGTCTGGAAAAGTGTGTGGCTGCTGAAACAGCTTATTTGTGGTAGGCTCTGCATTTCGATGCTCCACTTACCAGTGTAGATGAAATTTTCATCAGTTGGGGGAGGGCAGGATTGAAGCTGTGGGTAATGACATAGGATAGATGACTAATTTTCTTGTGGTTTGTCTACCTTTGTTGCGTATTGACCAGGACTTGGTCTAAGATTTCGGAGACACCAAATAAGAGGTGTGGCGTGAAATTAGCTGCTACATCTAATAGATTAGGAAGAGGAAGAGGCGAATAACATTGTATGGTTTTTTGCCTTTGGAAGCAGAATTTAATGGTCATTGGCTGCTCTGTCACCAACCCTCACACTAAGCACAATACAGATTTCTGCTGCAGAGCAAATTGGGCTGTAGCTCTGCAAAGAAGCTTAGTTCAGGGCACTGGAGAATTACATTTTTTGGTCCAAGAGCTTTTTCTGATGATTTGGAGAAGAGCTAGGTACTCATGTATGAACGTTTGCTTGACTGCTGTTAAGAGGCAGCATGTTGTACAGAGAATGTGAACATCTAGGTTGCTTTTGGGCTCCAACACCAGCTGTAGGGTGCAGACCAATTTTGTCTTCTTCATGCTTCCCCCCTTTTTTTCAGTCTGTAAAATGGGAGTGCTTCCGGTCTTGTTCCTGTCCTTACGAATAGAGAATGAAGACAAGAGAAATTGAGATGGAATATTTTGTGCTTTTGGAGAAGTAATGAGATTGAACTGGTGATTTTTTTTTTTAAATGCTTAGGATTTGGTGCTGTTAGATTTGCTTGTTAGCTTTCCCACACCTTACTATGTGCCAGTCTTGCTGGCAGCCTCGCAGCTGTGAGAATCTTGGGAAGTCTGGCCGGGGTAGTTGTGATTGCTATGAATCTGCACCTCCTTACTAAGTCTGCCCTATTGGGAGGAAGGCTAAGTTTGGGTTTTTAGCTTGTTCTCTTATTTTGATTGGTAGGACCTGGAAGCCATGAGAAATGTCTGTCTTTTGCCAGAAGGTATATGCCTGCCTTCTTATTGTTGGTTGGAGTTAATTACCAGTCTCTGCAGTCTTTGCTGTATAATTTTGGGCTTTTACAATAACCTCTGGGCATGATTCTCTTTGCTCTTCTCAGCATCTGCCTTTCCCACAGCTATCACTAGAAAATCCCTCCTTCAGTCATTTTTATAAGGCTTAACAGTTTCCATATTTTAACATTAAGCAAAACTAGTTTATTTCAGATGCGTTAGAGTCTGCTAAGTTGACCTTCCTGGTTATACTGAGTCTCAGAGAACTCTTTTGAAGTGAAGGAAGAAATAGGCCCACCAGCTAATCAGGTTTCTGTTCTGGAGAACTGGGCGAGACCATGTAACACACATATGTTGGAATTCAAAGAGCTGGGCTTGATGCCTATGGGCTTCAGTGTTATATAGAACTGCTATTTCAGGAAAACCAGTGAAGTTCCCTTGTCTGTTTCACATATGCTGAGCTGATTGTCTTCCTTTGTATTTGGTGAGAAATCACATTTGATCTGACTTTTTGGAATCATCACATAATACGTACTTGGTTGGAAATGGGTACCTTGTTTGTTTCTCAAGGTTTGCTTTTTTCCTACTTAACAGTTGAGGCTATTACTGGCAGTCTTCATAGTTGTGAGGTGGAAAAATGGAGAACAGTTCTGTAGTGGTTTCCTATCTGTTTGTTTGGGGAAGAAGATCCAATTCTGGAAAGAGAGGCAGGCTGCCTTGGCATCAGTTTGGGGCCCTGCTGTCGTGGACAGACCTGGCAGATACGAGAAACCCTTTTTTTCTTGGGTCTTCACGTCTAAGGGGGTCTTTTTGAGAAAGAGCAGGACATGCTGAGAGCGAAATGATTTTATGGTATGGGGAGGACTTTATGACTTTATGTTTGTATTTTGGGTCCATGCTTCGTTGATCTTTTTGACTATTTTTCCATAAAGTGGTTGTGGTTGGCAGCTTTCTTTTGGGATGAGCAGCCTGGCTTCAGAAATCTCTGTCTGTTTGAGTCTTGTGTCTTTTACTCTGTAACATTTTGCCCACTAACATAATTTCTAAGGTTAGACCTTGGGCTGTGCCTCTGGGCTTTTCCCTGGAAGTTCGCTCCATAGGTTCTTTAGTTGGTTTACGATGGAGTTTTGGATCTGACCTTGTTGCACAGATGTCTGTGTATTGGAACTAAAAATGAACACATGGTTTTTGTGCCTGTAGCACATGAACAGACACTGGCTTATGATATGTTGGAAATGGCACAGGCTGGCTGACTTGGCAATGTGTGCTTTAGCAGGGCAGAGGTAAATTGTGGCTGCAAAACCTGATATTTGGACCTCCTACTTTAGAAGTTAGAAAAGGACATGTGTAAATCTTAGGACACCGTAAAGGAGATTAATGGACGAGAGAGAGAGCATTACTATTTCATTGTTTATATTTTAGGTTTCAAGGTATTTGAAAAGTGGCCAATGGATATATCAATGTGTTGTCAGCCTGTCTAGTCTAATGCTTTTAACTCCTTTTATCCCGCAGATCTGTTGCTGAACAATTAATTTGCAGAGTGGAAGTGGATAGAGGCCTCCTCTCTCTTTGTTACTTGCAGCGCAAGCAATGCATAGCTGACACAAAGGACTGTTAGCCTTAAAGATGGCCTTTGCATAAGGTCTTCTGCTGCCTCTGTCCTGTTCTGCTACCTGAGGCATAGCCCACAAAGTCCTACCCCACCCCACCCCTCAGGCCCTTCTGCTGCTGATGCAAGTGGCCTACTGGCAGAGTTACAGTGACTTAACTTTGTACTCTAATGCTTGTCAGGGTGATCTGGGGAGGAATAAAATGACATGGGAATGTAGTATAGAAGGGTTAGTTAAAAATGTTATCCAGAGCTGTATCTTTCGTGTTGCTCTCCAAAAAACAGCACATCCAGCTTAGAATGATTATCATTTAAAATGTTTCATATATTTATATATGGAGATATATAAAGTGTATGTACTCTAATAATGAAATGTATACGTAGGTATCCATCTCTAAACTTAACAAATAGAATGGTACCTTTGAAGACCCCTGTGTGTTACCTCCTGATTACATCTCCCCTCCCCCATGTAACCACTATCCTCAATTTTTTGTTAATCATTCCCTTGCTTTGTTTTTTTATAGTTGTCTAGATTGGTCTTTTTATGAATGACTGCCATTAGAATGCTCTCAGGATCCTTGAGACAGAAACTGCTTTGGATTTTTAGTTATACAATGTCTCCCCAAAGAGTGAGGGAAGCACTCATATTTATTGTTAGCCTTTCAGCCTCTTAGACCTTCTATCTCTCTAAGCTTCCAGCTCTGAGACCCCCTTATTTGCCAGAAGAAGCCATTCCAGGGCTCTTAAATGGCTCTGCCTGGGTTTAGAGTCAGATGTATTTCTTTTTCTAGATTCTGGAAGCTATGATTTTCTCCTTCAGAATGCTGGGGATGGGGAGAAGATGAGCTGGAGCGAGAAGGCCTCCGCAGGATGTGTGCATTTGGGTACTGCTGTTCTTCAGTGCTTGGCACTGAGGAGGCTCGTCCTCAGCATGGGCAGATGGCAGAGTAATGCAGCTTCCTTTGAAAAGAGGCAAACGGCCAAATGGCTGAGGTGTGAACCCTTTGAAAGGCCAGTGCTTTAGGTTTCTGCTTGCTGAGTTTAATGTTGTACCCACAAGTTATCGAATAAAAATCAGCTTGGAATCTCTTCAGTCTTAAAGCTCATGTCCAGTGAAATTAACTTTCCATTCCAGCCCTCTGGAGTGTTGGGACTAAGCTGCAGACGGCCATGAGTGACTTTTATAAATAGACTGTGTGTGCTTGTGTCTTGTTCTGATGCAGCCCCTCTCCTGTGTGTGCTGTGGGTGGGGCGTTCACGGTGGGCACCATCATTAGACTTCTCAAGTCGCAGCATGGAGGCGGCTGCAGAGGAAGTGTGATAGGTCAGGAGAGGGAATCCAGCATCTCGGCTATTTCTGAGGAAGGTCTTCACAGTATGGTTGTGAAATTCTGTTTGAAGTGAGTTCTGAGAAGCACAGACTTCTTTTTTAAAACATAAACACATAAAGATCTTCCAAAATTAAATAATTTTAAATAGGATTTCATTTTGGATTTTCTTTGCTTCTGCCCCCGTCTACTGGTGCAGCTGAAGTTTTATTTAGTCCTTTGGGTGAAAGTACTTTTGGAAAGTGAACCGGCTACAAGGTGTAGAGTCAGGCACTTAATTTGGTGGTGGAATTTTTTTTGTTTGATTCATTGAGATATAATTTATATACCACCTAAAATACACCTTTTTCAGTTGTTCAGTTCTATTAATTTTGACAAATGTATTTAGTCATCATAACCTCTAGTGCAGTCAAGGTATAGCATATTTTCATCACCTCCACAAGTTCTTTCCCTTGTAGTCAATTCAGTCATCCTGAGGTGAGTTTTTTGGGCTTAGCACGTTTCTAACCAGAAGGTCTTCGTCAGAGTCTTTTGGATTTCTTTCATTTCGCACTGAAAAGCCAGTTGAAATTGATGCAAAGTGAAGTTACTTCTGGTGTATCTTTTCACAGGATGTCTGGGTTTCCCAGCTGGTTTAGGGGAGCAGCATCAAGGAGAGGTCACGGGGCGAGCACTATGACTGGCAGCTCAGAGAGGGGAAGGTGCCACCTTCTTTGGGTGCGAGACAGTGCCCCTAACTGGAAGGGGCCCCCTTGTTAGCTGATGGCTTTGACCCATGGCTTGGGGACATTTGTGCAGAAATCCGAGGTCTTACTAGTTGCAAATTGCAGGTGCATCCTGTAGTGCTGCTCTCAAGTCCCAGAATTGTGCCTGGTTCACGGCCTCCTGCTCCTAAGGGTGGGCGCAGAGGGAAAGCTGTTGCCCTGAGATGGCACCTGTTCAGGTCAAGAACCTTTTTCTTGGCTCCCATATGAAAATCAACTCTGCATCTGACTTCCTCCCTCTAGAAATGGACATGCTAATTACCACTCAAGGTGTTTAATTTTTTCAATGTGCTGGGTATGGGAAGATCTAAAGGGCTTTCTTATTGCTTGGTAGGCTGGTGAATTCTGTAGCCAAATCTATTTAAGGGATTGCCTTAATGATTTCATTCTCCCCCTTTAAATTTTAGGCTTTATTACAAAAGTGTGGCTGACAATGACTAGGGTTTGCTTTGTTTTTCGGTGCATCTGGAATTGAGTGTTGCGGTGATTTAAATGCATGTGTATTCATTCCCCGCCTCATTCTCTCTGTGTGCTTTCTCACCCCTCCCCCCCAGGAAACCCAGGTTGACAAGAACTCAAAGTGCCTTTTCTCCAGTCTCCTTCAGCCCCCTGTTCACAGGTAAGGGTGATCTCTTTCTTTTTCTTCTGACATCTGAAAGCAGGAGTGTTCTAAGACCTGTCAGTAAACACCTGCAGATGCATCACAGAGGGAGCTTCAGGCATGTCTGCAGTTTTCTTCATTCCGTGCCCGCTGGGTTTGGGGTGAGGCTATTTTCGTGGTGTGGAATGTGTTCCTGACTTTGGATGCTTTATAGTTTGAGGTAGAGACTGCTTGCTGATAATTAGTGACCCTGGCAGTTATGCAGTGCTTTAGTTCAGGGCCATCACGTATAAATTAAAAGTAGGAATTACAAATTTATAGGCTCATAATGCATAAAGGACTCTCTAGAAGTCATGCAATTTCTGTCCCAGCTTCCCAGGGAGTGGGAGTTCATGGATTATCTAATAAATACGATCCATGATGATCTGGTCTATTTTTAAAGACTTTGAGCAAGGGGGATCACATGAACTCTTGTCCTACCCATTTTAGGGGCAGGCAGTTCTTGCAGCTGTTAGAGTTCTTCATTGTATCTAATTTAAGACGCCTCTTGCAGCAGGGAACCCAGTTGCTAAAGTAGGAAAGCCTCAGACATTTTTTTGCCTTCTCCTTTAAAGGGGAGCTATTTCTGAGAGGAGACCTTTTGTTATGTGAGTCAGGTGTGAAGCTCCTGCTGGAATGAGCTGTGGAGAAGGAGGTTTGGAGTGCACAGCCTCAAGTCCCAGAAACAGTGCTCCTTGCTGGTCATGGCTGAGAAGCCTTTAAACCAAATCCCAATTTTAAACTCTTTTGGATATTGTGTCCCTCAAAAAGATGACTGCAAGAATTATGATCTGGGAATGGATGTTTCCAGGAAAATGTTAAGCAGGCTAGTGGGAACCCCCCATTACTGGGTAGACTGCTGTGAGCTGTCAGAACAAATAGGCACAAATGGAGAAAGAGGTCCTCTGTTCTTACCCCAAGCAAAGAATTAAAGGATCTTATCCTGTAGCAGAATGTCTTTCTAGTTAGTAGTTGTTTCCTTTTTAAAGTAATGAAAACCACATTTGTAGTTTCAGGTTCGGTATTCTTGTTTCAAAGAGCCTTAGCTCTCTTAAATTATATCCTTTAAGTGCTGTGCTACCTGCAATCTAGACCTCTCTGACCCTCTGGGACACACAGTTGCCTGGGCTCATTGCATTGCTCTGGGCAGTTAGGCCCTCAGTTATTAAGCTGTGTAATGAGTTCCTAGAACTCCCCCTGATGACTTTTGGAAGAGCTTTTCTGCTTATCTTAATTAATATTCAAGGCCTTTGCTAAAAATGTATTAGATTCTGAAAGCCGAGCTCCTGGCCTTTTAGAGATATTTGTTACCTTGTTTTCTTAACTGAGAAATCTTAAAATTCTAGCTGAGGGGCTAATTCAGCTTCCTAAACAAGAAAAGGGTGTTGGAAATAACATCCTAAGGGCTAAATTAGAGAAATCCCAGGTTCTGACTTGTGGATCAGACCTACCAAAACAAACCAATTTTTGAATATGAACCTTTTGTTGATAAAATACCCTTCACTCTGGTGATTCAAATTTGAGAAAGGGTAGATGGGGTTGGGTGGCAAGAAGAACTGTATATGTCAGAGGATAGAACTGCATGACATGCTGGGAAGAGAAACCACATGCCACCCCCCACTGAGTTCCTGTTGTGACTAGGCTTACCTGACTTTTGGCTGACTGTGGAAGTAGTTCATTATTAGGGTTGTAAATAGGCTTTTCAGCCTTTGTAGCCTCAGTTATTAGGAATTAGTTGATATATGAAATAGTTCTCTTATGCGTGAATATTCTGGAAAATCTAGATGTGGAAAGCCATTTAGAAAGAAATTGGGGCTAACGTTGGCACCTTTAAGCATTCAGCTAAGCAGTTCTTACATTTTTCTGGCACTTGCTTTCCATGTCCGTTTGGGCTTGTAACAAACTGCTTGCCCTGCTCCCCGAGGCAGAAATTGGTATACAAGTCTGTAAAAATAAATGTGGGTTCCATTTGAATAAAGAAGACTTCTTGTTCAAGGTTATATCCTCAGTGGCAGAGCCAACATTAGTTGGCTTTTCCAGTCAATCCCATGTTTTTGTTCTAAAGATCCTTGATCTTTAGCAAGGTAAAGGAGCAATAGAGTTTAAAATTGACCTCAGAATTTCAAATTGACTTCCCAGGTGTTCGGACTGGTGCCTGGGCTGGGGGGCTGGGGGGTACTCCAGCCGTGGGAGCATTAGATTTGAGCTTTCTGAGAGCTGTGGACCTCTAGCTTCCCTTGCTTGCCCTCTGCTTCCCCGCCTTGGCTTTGGGCAAGGTGCTTCTGTAACATGCTCGCTCCATGAATCTCTCAGGTGAAACAGTGTCACTTGTGGATGTGGACATCTCTCAGCGGGGCATGACCTCTCCACACCCTCCAACTCCCCCTCCTCCTCCACGAAGAAGCCTCAGCCTCCTAGGTACAGTCTCCTCCCCTCTCTGCCTTCTTACCCTGGTGGGAGGGTGAACTCTCTGGACTTGCTGTTCTTTGCCAGGAGCCAAACAAGCTCCTGGGTTTCTAATGCTGACCCACTTATTTCCTGTCCCTTTCTGAGCACCCCTGTCATCTCCTGAAACTTACCTGCATACATAACATTTCCTGTCCATATGTTGACCAGATCTGTATTTATCTTGCCCTGAATCTACTGCTGGTGGGCAGCTTTAGGAATATGCTTACTTGCCTACTTTCGAGCAGAGGAAACCAGATTAAGATGATTGTTGCCCTCTGTGCAAAAAGACCGGGTGAAAGTCAGGCCATCTTGCCTCAGCAGGCAGCCTGATCCTTCTCATCTCCACTACCTTCACCCTGCTCGTTCTGCGCTCATATTTCTGAACCTCTTGCTTTTGTTCTCTCTTCTAGATGATATCAGTGGGACGCTGCCTACATCTGTCCTTGTGGCTCCGATGGGGTCTTCCCTGCAGTCTTTCCCCCTACCTCCGCCTCCTCCACCCCATGCCCCAGGTTAGCTTAGTTTAGCAGCAAGACTTGAAGCATTGGGAGTACAAAGTGAGAAACTTTTGAAGGATGGGAGAAATCTATTTATGGAAATAACAGTACTTATGAGAAAGCTTAAATTTTATCCCTTTGGCAGGACCAGAACTCTTGGAAATGAGGCCAAGAACTGGTTTTTTTAACCCTTTTTTTTTTTATGGAGGTGAATCTGATTTTTGTTAGAGATAACAGACCATTGGAATTCTTGTCTCTTTACTGCTGAGACTGTTTTGCAGTCCTTGAGTAGATATCACTTAGGAAACTGCCTTAGTTTCAGCAGAGTGAGGTTTAATGTGTTGCTGGTTTTCAGAGTCCTGTGGTTTTTCTAAGCTTTTAGTATTTATTGCAGCCTTGTAAATAAGTACCAAGCATTTAGCCCATACCTGCTTTGCCAGCCTCCAGTACCCAAGGAATAAAACGAATGAAATCGACATTCTTTTCTACTTGCCTGGCAAAATCTACTTGCCAGTACTCTTCCTGGGCAAGTAAACAAGTCACTATTTCCAAGGCTGCTTTACCGGCACTTCACCTCGTGGTGGGAGAAGTTGGAATCGATCTAGGCTGGTGAAGGCCCCGAAGTAGTCACCTTAGTCAGGTTAGTGAGCAGCTCCCGACCCCTTTCCTGGGGTTAAACGCCCCCACCCATCCTTCACAGCTTACACAAGCCCACACAGCTTTTTGTCCCAGCCCATCCAGCTCTTTCCACTGCTTTGGCTTCCCCCCTTTGCAGCTTAGCTTCTAATGCCTTGCCCGTCTTCAGTTAGCATCTCTGTTTTGGAGGGAGGGTCTGCTTGAGGTTGGGAACAATAACCACCACTCTCTTGCCCTGCAGATGCATTTCCCCGGATTGCTCCCATCCGAGCAGCTGAATCCCTGCACAGCCAGCCCCCACAACACCTCCAGTGTCCCCTCTACCGGCCCGACTCGAGCAGCTTTGCAGCCAGCCTTCGAGAGTTGGAGAAGGTAGGTGGTACCCAAGGACTGGTGGTTTGCCTCCTCTCCCACTCTCCTAATTCTGTACCAGGCTCCCCTTTTATTATTTTTAGAGGAAGAGTGGTTTCCTTGCCTCTGTATTTACAGTGAGAAAGCAATATGTATGCTGCTATTATTAGTTCTATAAGAGATGTCATAAAATTGAGTCTGAAAAAAAATCTGAATGTGATGAAGAAAGTTTATGGAGAAGTGTTTACATAGTCTAAGCTGATGGTGATACATTAAGTGACCCAGGTACCCCTCCTTTTCTTTGCAGGGCCTTGGTAATGGAATTGTAGAGTTATTCTGCTGTTGTTTTACAGGGCTGAGAGTATGATGAGCCTGATGTTCATTGCTAATGGTTGAGACACCCTTAGTGGCTTTTACATTCTGAAATGTTTCAGAAATGAGGAGTTTTTGTGGTAAGATAAATTGTGCTGCAAACTTTGACATTTCTCTGTTAACTGCTTGACCGCTTCTTCTTTCATAGTGTGGTTGGTATTGGGGGCCGATGAATTGGGAAGATGCAGAGATGAAGCTGAAGGGCAAGCCCGATGGTTCTTTCCTGGTACGAGACAGCTCTGATCCTCGTTATATCCTGAGCCTCAGTTTCCGATCACAGGGTATCACCCACCACACTAGAATGGAGCACTACAGAGGTGAGAGGTGCTGGCATCTGAAGGAAGCCTTCTTCCCGCTTTGCCTTTCTCTACCTTTGCTATCTGACTGTTTCATTGGAAGGATTCATAGAAATGGAACTATGAATAGGGGGTGGAATCTCATAGACTCAGTTGAATGTTGATATGGCACTGGTTTCGATCACCAGAAGAAATATTGGCAGAGTGGGGAGGAGAGTAAGGGCTCTATTTAAAAGTATTCTTAGCATCTTGTCTCCTAAATAGGAGAGTCTGAACAAGACTGTTGAACAAAGCCAGTAAAACTCCCTTGGTAGAAGGAGGAAGTAACCTAGGACCATTAGACAAATTCTCCCAAGCTTTGGTTCATAATTAAACCTTACCATCTAGAGAGATTTACTGCTAAATCATATATACAAAGAAGACAATTTTGTGTTGATCCTGTGACTCGTCTGTTCTGGATGTCTTTGCCTGATAGTCACATCAGCTTTTCCTGTCAGGCAGCGTGGTGATGACAACTTCTTGTCAGCCCTGTAGTCTCGTAGGAAATAGTCATCAGAGCTCTGAGAGTTCTCAGGATCGACGTGCTTTAGACTGTCTGCCTTCCTCCCTGGCAGTACTTCCCGCTCTGTGGTCAGGTAGTGCTTAATGTTCTAGTCACGTCTGGAAGCTGACTTGTTCAGCACTGCTCTCTGGATTGACTTTGCATCGGGGCATTCTGTGACTTGTGATGGTCATTGGTGTAGGGCTGGGTAATTCATCCTGTGTCAAAATACCTGCGATATCTACAAATTTAAAAATTGTGAAGAACTCTGGAGTTTCAGGGACTTGCCCTTTCCATCCCTCATACTCTTCCCACAGGTGATCCACCTTGAATGGGCTGTAATAGTTACTGCATTTCAAGTAAGAGTGTTTCATGCTCTTCTCAGGAACCACCATGTCTTTCCTGCTCTCAGTCATGTTCTGCTGGATTTATTTGGTTTGCTTCTCTTATGAGGCAGGAAGTAGCTGTTTAGGTCAACATAGCTTTGTCTAAAGTTTCCTCTGCCCCCACCTCTCCCTTAGAGATGCATGAAAAGAAAGGAACTTCAGTCCAAAGACCTGAGAATTACTTAGCTACCTATTTTCCTGCTGTTCCTAAAAGCAAAAATCAAACAAAGTGGGGAGGGATATGGCTCAGGGGTAGAGCACATGCTTAGCATGTACAAGGTCCTTGGTTCAATCCCCAGTACCTCCATTAAAAAAGAAAAAGAAAAAATATTAATAAATTAAAAATGAAAAGCAAGTTAAAAAAAAGACAAAAAAAAAATCGAACAAACGAAAAACCCAAAATGCAAAACAAAGCATTTCAGAGTGAAGTGCTTTTATAAATCTACTAAAATGATAAATGACGAGGCCAGGGGAATGATGAATAAATGCTTGACCTCTAGGTTCCTGAGGTGAGATGACAGGAATGAGGGAGCTCTTTCAGATGGTTCTCCAGTTACTTTTTGTTCAAAGGGAACTTTCTTCCTTGAATAAATGGAATTTTTAATAGAAGCCTCTGGGCCTTTCAGTTGCTAGTTTGCAGTGGAACATTTGTCTTCATCTTTTTAAGTGATCCTGTAAGAGGAGCTAGGGAGACTCAAATCTGCAGTTCTCTTGAGTGATGAGTATCCCTTTTGTGACTCTCTTGGATTCAGCGCTTTAGTTGTTGGAGTTTTTTGTTGTTTTTTTAAGCCATGGGAGTTCAGATTCCCTTTTGCCTGTGGGATTCTAAAGTTTGGGGTGGGATCTTTGTAACATGTTGAGGCATGGGATTTTAGCAATTAAAGAAGAAAAGACTTAGAATTTAATTTTTTGTGCCTAACGCACATGAATGAGTGGGGCCCACAAAACTGCTTCTCCTATCTTTCCTTGGCTAGCCCAGGCATCCTTGAAGACTTAGATCTTCTTGAGGGGATGTCATTTAAATTCGCTTTTGCTATAGTAGTCTTTTCTTTATGGTTTGTGGTCTAAAGATTAGTGTTCATAGTCAACAAAATCTTTTTGTATCTTTTTTTCTGACATTAATTTATTATTTACTTGTTTAACAAAAACCTTGTAAGACCTAATGTCTTACTTAAAGACAACATCTTTCTTTCCATTAGTTGTGGAACAAGCAGGAACCCCCACCTTTGTCTGACTCAGCTTGACCACAAACTACCCTCCCAGAAGTGAGAATCATTAAAATGTTCAAGCCAGCTTCTCAGATCTTTTTGAAGGAAGTTTTGCATTTTTATCTCTCCTTACTTTCCATGGCAGGAACCTTCAGCCTGTGGTGTCATCCCAAATTTGAGGATCGCTGTCAGTCAGTGGTGGAGTTCATTAAGAGAGCCATCATGCACTCCAAGAATGGGAAGTTTCTCTATTTCTTGAGATCCAGGGTTCCAGGTAAGGCTATAGTTACATTAATTATTTAACGTACTTGGGTACGAGCCAGTATAGGATCTCCACCCCGACCCTACAAAAACCCCACACTTGAAGCTTTTTTTCCTGGCTCCTATAGCAACCACTCTTCCTGGAGCCTAGTGCTTAATCTCCTGCCCTTGTACGTTAATCCCTCAATATGTTGAGAAGGAATCTTTGCTTCTCTGACCACATGAATGAAAAAACTGATTCCGCCTCTGATGTTCAGGCATCATGTGAATGTTTAACATTCAGAGGTATCTCCTTGTCCCTGATTTGGGCATCTCACACTTACATATGAAACAGGGAGCTCTCGGGTCATTTCCATGGGAATAGGGAAAGTAAAAGAGTGTTCACTAGAAAGGCAGTGGTGAGTGTCAGGGAGGCTGAGTTTAGAAGCAGTCTGCTCTGGATTCTATCTATTTGTACTAAACTTACTATTGAAGAGTAGATATTTTTGTTGTCCTGTATCCCTGCCAGTGTTGAATACAGAGACTACTCTCCACTTGGGAGCACTGGGCAGTTCTCATCCTTGCTGGTGTGGTTATATAGTCTTCCTGCCCACTAAGTAGGAAGATATCTGTGCAATCTCTGTTGAAGGGTGGGGAATGGGGATGGTTTGGAGAAATCTGCTTTTATGGTGTTGGGAAAACTGAAGAATTTGTAAGATCAAAACAGAATTAAAATGGGGGAGGGTATAGCTCAGTGGTAGAGTGTCTGCTTAGCATGCATGAGGTCCTGAGTTCAATCCCCAGTACTTCCATTAAAAAATAAACCTAATTACCTCCCCCTACTAAATAAATAAATAAACAAACAATTAAAATGAGAACTTCATGCTTTTCCATTGAATCAAATTAAGATTCTTAAACAAACTGGATGCCAAGAAATTGCTCTAAAAAGAAGTTACTGGGGAGCCCCCAGAAGAACATCAGTAACAGGATTGAGCTGGGATATAGGAATGTGTTTTATAATCTTAGTGTTTTAAATAAGGCATGACAGTGTGTGAACTGTATTAATTCTCACTTATTTAGTATTTGCCTCAGTGCTGTCAACACAGTTGGGTCTCATGCAGTTGACTTGGTTAAAGGAAAAAGTTAGAATCCTTTCTTATAGGAATTGACTCTGCTTAGCAATTTTTAAAGTTTGTGGCTTTTGAGGAGTATTTATTTAACAAAGAAACACTCACTTTTTTTGAAACTCAGAATCAAAAATAAGTCACATCTCTACCCTCAGAGAGCTCATAGCTTCAAAAAGGGGACAGGTAGGAAGATAAAGGCAAGAGCACATGTTAAATTCAGTACAAAGCATGGCAGTGATTGACAAGGACGGGGTGGGCAATCAGCTCTGAGGGTGAACCAGGGAAGTCCTCTCAGAGGACTCTGGAGCATGTATCTACTTGTTGAGTATTGATAGACTTGTGGACTCTTGGACTCCTTAGGTATAGCTCATTTCATTCCACAAATATGCTCTGTCTTTAGAAATTTTAACTAAGATTCTTAACATTGTTAAGGGTTAGAGCTTGTAGTGATTGCTGCGTATCATGTGCTTATCATGTGCCAGGTACTTTGTCAGGTTCTTTATTTTAAATATGTCTTATTTCTTGCAACAACCCCATAGTTAGCTAATAGATTGGTCTATTTAAACAAACAAACAACAAAAAAAGACAAGACTATTTTTATTTTGCCAGTGAGGAAACTGAGGCCGAGGCTCAAAAGTAAAGCCACTTTTGGCTTTAAAGGTCACTCAGCTGATCAGTGCTGAAGCCAGGATTCAAACCAGGCCCAGCTAACTCCCGAATCTTGTACTTTATTTCCCAGCCTGTTACAGGGAAAAGTAGCGGTATGCAAATAGAAGATTCAGTTTGCTGGGATTTGTGGAAACATAAAGAAGACAGAATTGTGTTTATTAGTGGAGAGTGTCTTTGTAGGACCTGTGGGGAATGCTACAGGTAGAATACCTATTTGCACTTAAAATCATAATCAAGTTGAGGAGGCAAAGTGAATTAGTATTTGCCCCTAGACCGTAAGTGACCTCTCTTTGAAGGCTTGGGACAAAGAAGGCAAGGCCAAGTGTTCTCCTTTACCATTGCTGGCTTCCTTCCTTATCACAGAGGTCTAGGCATTCTGTGAGGCTGACTTTATTGGGGGAGAGGATTCTCGTGAGGAAGTAGTAGTCATTGGCATTTAGGTTCAGCTCTGTAAGCCTACATCAAGGATTTTAATTCAGTAAATTCTAAAAGGAGCCTTTTGGTTTAGACTTTGGGATGAATGCCTACCAGGGGCCCAGTATTATTTCATTTAGCCCTTATGAAATCCTTTGAAGGGATGTTAAAGCCCATCCCCCCACCTTTTCTTTTTTTTAATACAGATGAAGAAACTGATGTATAGTGAGTTGCAGAGTCAGGATGCAAAGTCAGGTTTTTCTGGCTCAAATCTAGAGCTGGATGCACTAGCAGGCACGTCCAGACTGGTGTAAAAGGATGCCAGGGATCATAGGAATTGTAAAGCTAGGACTAATGGGAAAGTTCTGGATGGTGGCAAATAAGGAGCAGAAAGGAATTAATTAGAGCAAATGGAATAATTAGCATCTAGGGGAGGAATCCTTAGTAAAAGTGATGGTGCCTGAGCTTGGTTTGCTTCTTTTCTTATGGCAATGTTGGATCATGGTCATGACAAATCTGAGATTGTTTGATTACATCTTAGTCTGGTCCATTTCACATTTGTAAACTAAACCCCTAAGACCAAGCAGCAGTCTCAAAAGGAGAGTGTGATTGGATTAGCACAAAATCTCTGATGCTCTGAGAGCTAGAACTCAAAGTGAATGTGTCCTCCTTAGCGAGGAGAATCGCCACCATTTGTGAAGTGCATGAAGAAAAAACACTTTTTGTTTTTTTAATCACATTTTGAATTGGACAACTCTAAGGAATTTGGTATCTTTCTCTTTTGTAACCATCATTAACACTATAATTACTTGTTCAATAATATGTCTTCTTATATTGTAGGGTTTTTCAATTCAGCCCTATTGACAGATATTTTGGACTGGATAATTCTGGTCTTCAGGGAACAGTTTAGTGTGGGAGAAGGACCTGGGTGTTTGGGTGCTCAGACCTGGAAGAGATGTGTCATCTTTAACCTGGCCCTTTTTAAGGGAAGAGAAAATAGTGAAGTGGCTGGAAGCTGGATTTGTGTCCAGGACCCCGGCATGAGGACCAGGGGAAAGTTCTTGTTGATCACTGTTCCACCTTGTCTTTCCCTTTTAGCTACATTGGTGTCCTGTGTTGGATTTATTTCCATTTCTGAACTCTGCTTTTAACACTGGATATGACAACTCCAGTCTTTTTATGTGTTTGAGAGCAAACAGTAAATGATCATGTTGACATAGCGAATATCAGAGAGTTAACAGGTTTCAAATAGCTATTTGTGAACTTAAGGCTAAAAGTAGCACAATTAAATAGGCAAGTTTATATGGTCATTAAAATTCAAGTAGGCAAACAATCAGATAATTGTATGCTACTTATTATCCTGACCTCTTTAAGCACAAGTCCTGTAATACTGTCTTTGGGAACAAATCATTAGATACGTAAATTACTTTTATTTCTGAAACGTCATGTTGAGTAGCAGTATTACAGCCAACCCCCAAAGCTTATTGTTTGTTACATTTAATTGACTAAAGACTATTTTTAAAACATATGAGAGAAAGGGTAAATTCAAAGAGTCCTTTGAACCCCAAATCATTGTAAGACCACTTGAGTTTAAATATATTCAAGAGAGAAATCCAGGTGTGAATTCTTTTTTTTCTTTTAAACGATGTGTGAGGAGAGGACCAACCAGTGGTGTGTGTGAGTGGAGGAGCGCTACAGTGCTTCAAAATACAGGCCTTAGGCTTGAAAGGATGGGAGTGAGAGGTGGGGACTGAGAGGCTGATCCTAAGTCAAGATGCTGTGGCTGTCCTGGACAGTGTCCCTGTCAGCCAGCGAGAGGGACAGAAGCTCTGGGAGGACTCCTGGAGAGCCCTTCTTTGAGGTTCCCTGGGTTAAACTCTTCCTCAGACAGAGCAGGTCTTCAAGGCAGGCCGGCTTTGTTGTGTGCCATAAGCAAATTCTCTAAGCCCAACAGGCCTCAGTTTCTTCATATGTGAAATGGGGATAATAGTGGTATCTGTCTCAGAGTACAGTTTGAAGACTAAATGAGTTAAATGATTTTAAGATAAGCTGGCTTGTTTAGTAACAGCATAATATGTATTTCATCTTTTTTTTAGAAAGTCAGTTGTTAACAACCGTGAAAAGGCTTTGGGAGGCAATCTGCAAGCCTTAATTTTTTTCATCTCACACTTTCAAACAAAATTTGAAAACCATTTGAAATTAAATTCCAAAAATAGTAGATATTTTATTTTCCAACAAGTTGTGTCTACAGAATTTCTTTTGATAGAACAATGGCTGAGAAAAGAATTCTTTCAAAGGTCTTGCAACTCATATTCTTTCTGAGAGCAGTTTGCTAGTTTACCTTCCATGGGCCCTTTGTTTATTGAAACTAGAATATTCTTTGAACCTGTTTCAGTGTCCTTGCCATTCTGGGTGTCTCCTTTTGTAGCGTTGACCCTTGTGGGGGTTGGAATTTCCAGCACAGAGCCTGCTGATACCATGATGAAACATAAGATTGTAGGGCTCCCACCGGGCCTGGCTGGCATCGTCAGCAGGCATTGTGCACTGAGTAGTGCTAATTCCAGCTTGCCCAACCTCCTGTAGTTGTTTTTCTTTTTAAAAGTATCCTCTTTTTTTTTCCTTTTTCTTTTTCCCCTTTCACTCAGTCTAAAATTTCAACATGCAAGAAGGGTGGTTGGTGGGAATGGAGGGTTGGGGAAGGCTAAGAGGTAGCTCAACTTGACTGTCCCAGCTTGAAGTAAATGGCAGGAGTGAGTGGCTTATAAACTTTGATCCCAGCTGTTGCCTTCAGCCTCTCCTTGGTGGGGACCCTTCTGAGCAGCCTTTGGGGACCTTTCTGAACAGTCTTCACCTTCAGGATACTCTAGATGTGCTAAACAAGTATGTCCCATCCCCAGTAGGGATGCCTTTGATTCCTGCCCTTCACTGAGGGCCTTGGGCCTGGGATTGGCTACTTGGCTGCAGGCAGTCTCTAGCTTGGCATTTTTCATTGAACCGTTCTGAAGAGCAGGACTGTCAGCTGTTAAGAGTGATGCCGGGGAGGTCCTCGGCAGGGGAGGATAGATTCCCTTGAGTAAGAAATATGGTATTGGTGCTTCTGCAGATGGAAATCAGCAGTCCTTTGTGGAGGGAGCTTTTGCACGGAACACATATATGAACTATAAAGAAGTCCCATTTCCCTTCCCTCGACTCTCTTTGTAAAGGAAATAATAGTTAGCTGCATTGTTTCCTTTGAATATTTCTCTCCATTTCATTCTTGAAGGACTGCCACCAACTCCAGTGCAGCTGCTGTACCCAGTGTCCCGATTCAGCAATGTCAAATCCCTCCAGCACCTTTGCCGATTCCGAATCCGACAGCTCGTCCGGATAGATCACATCCCGGATCTCCCACTGCCTAAGTACAATGGGGTCTTTAGGGTTGGGACAGGAGTGGAGGGTTAGTTAGAGCTGTTAGTGAGGCCTGCAAGCCGAGTGCACAGGCAGAGCCTGACAGTACTCACAGGTGTCCTCCCATTACGTGTCCTGTGTCTTAGCACCTGACTTAGAAATGTCAGATCGCAGCCAGGAATGAGGAAGGTGTGTGTGTCGGCTTCCCTTCTGCAGACTCTGTGAAGGGTAGAGTGGAGGTGGTAAAAGGGGAGGGAGACAGAACTGTAATAAGTGAGAAAGCAGGAAAGTCAGGGCAGCAGAGAGTCTTTGGTGTCTTCCCAACCATAGAGGGTTTGAAAAGAAGGGAGGGTTGAACAAAGGTGGGCTTTCTTCTATAATCTATGTAAATAACATCTTGTGTGTATCCCTCTTGTATTTTTCATAGGCCTCTGATTTCTTATATCCGAAAGTTCTACTACTATGATCCTCAGGAAGAGGTATACCTGTCTCTAAAGGAAGCTCAGCTCATTTCCAAACAGAAGCAACAGGGGTTGGAACCCTCCACGTAGCGAGGGGCCCCCTGCTGGTCACCACTGAGGGTATGTGCTCTCTGCCTCACCATCCAGCGTAGTCTCTTCCTGGGCAGTTATCATCATGCACTGGGCCTCGTCCCCCTGCCTCCCACCCCATGTGTATGCCCCTTATCCAGGCATCTGTCCAGAGAGTTGCCAGATCTGATCATGGAGTCCCAAGGGGACACATACCCCAACAGGGAGAAGGGCGGATAGACACGAGAGGCTTAAAGAGTACTTGCCAAGCAACATGCAAGCTAATCACTGAATATAGAGACACACAAGAGCAGCTAAATGTGCACCCTTCTCTCCTCTGGCTGATCACCCCAATATTGCACAAATAACATATAAAGCAGGAAACCAGGGAGAAAGGAAACTTCATCAAAGGGAACATGAAATGCCTTTGATTGCAGTAGGTGTGCACTTCAGTAAGAACTGCACTGTGTCCCACGGCTTGGACTATGAGGATGAGGAAAAACAACTCACTCTTGTTTGGAATTCCATCTGGGCCACTGAAAAGTGAATTGTTGAAAAGAAGAAATGAATTAACTAACGAATTCATTTATCTAAGAGGCTATTCTCCCATTGCTTCACTGAGTTCTCATTTATTTTCCCATAAAATATCTTGGAATACTGGTTTGTGCAGATGAATTCTAATTAGTCATCTTAAACTGCATTAATATGAACATTGAAAGGTAGAGGTGAGTAAGGAACAAAATTGGCAGAGTGGTGATTTTGGTAGTGTGATTACATGCAAGATCTCACATTCTAGTGATCTACTTTGGGAGGCAAAGATCACCCCCATCCCCATCTTTCCTCTTAGTATGGAGTGTCCTTCTTAAGCACTGAATACTTCTACTCCTCTTCTAACCTGCTCTGTTCTGCATAGGGGTGGCCCCATTCAAAACAAACCAAGGGGAAAAACCCCCAGGAGGGACAGCCTTGGAAGTGAAAAGGGAGCTTTAGTCTCCCCACATTCTCAGCTCTCTTCATAAGGGGAGAGAGTGGCAGCTAGGGTTTATGTTCCCTGGGGTTTTCTTGATGAAAACCCAGCTGTGTGTCTCCTCTTGGCTGTGGAAGTCTCTGATCCCTTTGCCATTGGAGGGAAACATGTGAGCTAGATTAATAAGGATTACCCAGGGGAGAAGGCATGAAGAAGAGAAATCAAGAAATAGTAACCCTGGTGGGGGAGGGTATAGCTCAAGTGGCAGAGCATGTGCTCGGCACCTAAGAGGTCCTGGGTTCAATCCCCAGTATCTCCTCTGAGTGGAAATCAATGAAGAAACCTGACTACCTCCCCCTCATAAAAAACAAACAACACAAGCCAAGAAATGGTAACTGGGAAGCTCTGAAGTTTTACTGTAAAGGATCCTTACAGTGTCTTTATCACGTCTT